>NC_059128.1:241931659-244787492 GCF_020740605.2 Lemur catta
ATAATAGGTTTTCCTGCCTCCCATTTAATAATCTTATGGCGGTGTCACATTATCAATTCCTCATTCTCCCTAAGTCATTTTGTGCACCTACTGGCATGCCCATTAGAGTCCATAGCCATCTCACAGCATCCCATGCAAACCAAGACTAGGAGGTTTCTGGTCAAGAAAAGATTTCTTATTAAATACAGACTGCCTTGCTTCATTTGGTGAAGAACAAAACCATGGCAATGTTACGAGGCCAAAAGGCAAGGACTGGCTTTGTGACCACTATTCCTAGGAAGAATATGTAAATATATGTTGTTAAATGACCCAATGTCTATAGAAAAGCCAGCAACATGATTAAAATATATATAATAAAGGTAAAAAGATACATAATACATACACACACACAAACACACACACGGACAAACACACAGGGTCTATGCTATGAAAACAATCATGTTTTACAAATGCTTAGAAAAAGACTTAAAAGGAAATACAATACATTGAATTGTTAACAGTTAGCGGTATTCATGTGGTAGACTATATATAAAATTCTGTTTTTTACTTTTCTTCATTTTCCAAATTATGATGGGTACCTATTAGTTTTAAAATGAAAAAAGAGAACTATTTTAAAATTAATTTTTAAAAACTACAAGATGTCACTTGTTTTAATGTTAATAAAGGGCTTCCTATTCCCCAGTATCACACTGACCCTGTCGCTGTAATCAGCCCAAGAGAGCTCTCAAGTGTATAGGTCACTGTTCTAAAATCAAAGTCAGCTTAAGTATGAGTGGAATAGGTAGAGGGCTCTGGAACCTTCAAGGACTACGAAGGCCTAGGACCAAAAGATTTAGGCAGCAGATAAAGTATCACAATAATGGAAAAACAAACACCACATGCACTCACCATTAAACTGGTACTAATCAACCAACACTTATGTACACATATGGAAGTAATGTTTATGGGGACTGGGCAGGTGGGAGCGGGAAGGAGAGGATGAGTAAATTCACACGTAATGGGTGTGATTCACACTGTGTGGGATGGGCACACTGTGCTTTGGGCGGTGCAAAGGCAATTCATTTGATCAAAGGGTTTGTACCCCAATAATATTCTGAAATTTAAACAAAAGATTCATCTATTAACAAAAAGGAGTGAGAGGGTCTATATGTATATCCAGGTTTAACCAGTTAACTGCTAGTTGAAGGTTCTCAGAGTACAAGGTAAGTGCTGCACTGACCAAGGATGTGGTTTATTCTCTGTGGGCATATGTGTGTACAGAGCCAGGCAAGTGGCACCCAAGAAATATAGAGTGAAGGAAAGAGGATGGTTAGAAAAATGATTGTCCCAGGGATGGAAAGAAGGTGCTTTTACCCTCAGACATCCCCTCTGGCTTCATGTTCTATAGTTGCCTACGTGTGGCACTCAGTCCCTTCAGCCTTCATCCTAAGTTGCATAGCAACAGAAGAGGGACCAGAACCTGGGATCCGTGACAAGGTTACCCAGTGCTCAGTGGCAAAGCTGCCTTGCAAGAAGGCTGCAGATGAGGTGTCAGAAAATACCCTGGGGTGGAATACATTAGCACCAAAAGCTCATATTCTAGCCAATCCAACTGCAGCCTAAAGCAACACAGGACCCTGGGGTTCTGCCTCTTCTCATGCCATCCTGGCTCTATTCCCACTCTGTTCAGCTTCTCATACAGGCAGGTCCGTAATAAGAATTGCTCTTTTTCTTTGTACATTACAGTGTTTCCACATATACTATCTCATAGGGGCAAAGGAGCAAATGTGTCACATTCAAAGTTAGTGTTTACCATCTCAGCTTGAAGCACGCTTTAGGGAGCAGAGCACATCTCCCCATAACTGATTAAAGAACCAGCAGTGAAAGTTGTGGGCAGCTTCGGGAAAGATTCAGTTAATTCCTCCTTCTTCTCTGGTATTTACTGCATTTGGATGACGGAAAGACTTCACCAGTCACAGGAAGAAACAAAGGGAGGGAGAGAGGATGTGAAAGAAAATAAGAGCACTTCACAAAGAGGAACTGGCTTGACATGCTTAGCAGCACATTAATGGTATTTTGAAACAGTTAAATAATGATGATGTTATTATGGTCAGTAGCGATTGACTTTACTAATAATGCCAGTTGCTGTGGTCATTGTAATAACCATCTGGCATTAGCTTAAACCATGGGAAATTGCTGATATTGAGCTGTTTTTGACCATATAAAAAGCAGTAATTTTATATGGCTAAATCTAGTCAATAACTCTTGGTTTCCAGCCTCGTCACCTACAAACTGTTTCCCACATTAGAAAGTAATTAGCTTGGTAGAAAAATTCCTTTATATCATTTCTAAATCACTGCTTAAAGCTAATGTTGATTTAGATCAGAAATTCAGATTACTAACTGTAGAAAGAATCTTAATTTGTAGGCATGCTTAATTGTAGGAAATTTGTGATTACAAAATGAAGAGTCATATAGTAATTAGACAGAACTAGGCTAGGAAGTAAAATTTTCTCAGGTAATTTTGAGGCACAGTGATCATAACTCTATTTTCCTAATAAATATATGTCAGAAACCAAGAGAACAAAAATAACATCTCAAAGAGAATTTTGGTAGAAAGAGGGAAGGAAATAAAAGTCTACTCACCTACTCACATGGCCAGGGGAGCACAATGCCCACGGCAGGCTGAAGTTTGTGATACACAAGCCAGGGTGCTCTTGTGTCAGATAAAGGTCCTGCTCCCTCAAAACCCTTGACTTTCATCTTTAGGAAAATTGTTATGATATTCTAATATTAGTAAAATAAGACACATTGTTGCCACCTTCCAGAAAACTGTCAGTAAATACACAAATCTACCATGTCCCCAATGTTAATGATGCCCCCTAGGGTTATTCAGTGTACAATCAGGGTTACTCTGGTGTGTGGCCCGCAAAAAGGACGAGTCTTGACATTCCTAGTTCAGTGTTCAGTATGGAAAGTAAAGATACAAACTTCTCAATTAAATCAGAACACTCCTTTACCAACACCTGTGAGAGATTCTGAGCAAACCATTAAGAAGACATCAGCAAACCATTAGAAGACAAGACTAATGCTGTATATGTAACACTGCTTTAAATCCCCACATCATTACTTTACCAGCTGTGTGACCTTGGTCAAGCCACTTTACCCTTCTAAATGTGTTTCTTCATCTGAAAAGTACAGATAATACCAACTCAAAATGTGTGGTGAAGATTAAATGATGGAATGGATACAGAGCACTAAGTACAGTGACTGGTATGATCTAAAAACTCAATAAATGAGGGTTATTATTGGTTCTTGGAGAGAGTGGTCACATACCATGACCTCAGGTGGAAAGCTGAGTCAGAGCTGGGTCAGAGACCAGTGCCTGAAGAATAACACACCAGTAATGTAACCAGGCAAGGCATACGAAGAGTAGGACCCCAAATTCTCTTTTCTCTTGCTTCAAGAGCCTTAGACAAGTCTTCTATCCACTCAACTTCTCTATTCTTCAGAGTAGAGATAAAGAAAAGGAGGAAATAATACTAATATATTTCACATGGGAACTGGGAAGTCAAAAGAGTGAAAATAAATGCAAAGCATGAGTAAAAAACCATGAGAAAGGAATAAATGGTAGTGTCGAATGTTAAGAAACTTCTTTGCCCATCAGAGAAAAAAAGAAGCAAAGCAAGCTGCAAAAAATGAGAGCTTTGGGGTAAAAGTACTTTATGCAATCGGTTTGGGATTGAGATTCAGGTGTTTATGCTTCGTGCAACTTTCGTAACAGTCATTTTGTCGCATTTGTAATATAAACAAACTAGCATAAAAGCCTCAAAAAGGATGTTTGATAAGTACAAGGCAAGCACAGGGGACTAAAAAGATTACATGCATTTCACAAGTATAGGAGAGAGTAGGAAAACAGACATCTAAAATGTTAATACAAAACTGCAAATCAAATATTAAATTTTAAGTTTAAATTAAGAGTATGGTCATTCACTTCTCCTAAAATGGTTTACTGTATGTGAAAAGCAGGAGTAAGTTTAGTTTAGGATTCTCAGTAGGTACCTAGAGTGATGTAGAAGTGGCAACGTGAGCTCCCAGTTTAGCAAAGAGGACACCCACTTAATTTTGTGCCCTGCAGCTTTATTCCACACCACTTCCACTAACTACACAACTCTCCACTCCACACGAAGAAAATGAAGCAAGCAGTCTATTTTCATTATTCCTGTTTGACAAAACATATGGAAGCAATAATTCTATAGACATATGTACATAATGGGAAGCAATCCTATTTTAACGTAATTTAAAAGGAGGTTTTAAATGGACTCAATCTACTAAAACTACTCATCTGAAGCTTGCAAATAAGGCTGCCACGTCCCCTAATTTATTTAGCAGATTCATAGGGCTGGGCTAGAACTTTAGAGATTACTTTTTTATTGATGTGCAAGATAATTAGAAGGCTATTTCTCATTTACAAGAAATAGGATTTATACAAACAAATCTGAGGATAATGGGCTTAATCCAATCATATTTGGCCAGTTTCTTTTTTCTTCTCATGTCTTTATTTTTTGCTTTATTTTGTTTGCTAGGAGAAGAGAACAAATAGATTAAAACTGGTCCTAAAATTCTATTTTTATACGTTGTCTTGAAAGTACAGCACAAAACATTTAATTTCTTTAAAAATATTTTCCCTCCCAAATAATCTGATTAGCTTTAACTGCTTTTGTTAAAACACAGGCATGCAGAAATGGGGAACGAGGAGGTTCTTTCAGGAAAAACACTGAAAAAAAGTAAGATTTCATCTGGCCTTCCCATCATCACTTGAAGAATTGTTTGGTAGTTACATCATCAGGAAATAAAATACTATCCTCTGAGGACCCCTACTCTTTACAAAGAGGAAAGAGAGGGTTTGAAGTCTAAATCACACCCCCACCAGATGTCTCCAAAATAACCTCCTTTCCCTCTCCCGCCTCCCCCCACAGCAACCAAAAAACAAATGTAACAAAAAAATGTATTTACAAAAGTTTACATAAGAATAACAGGATGTGTATTTAAGTCTCTGAAGCAATACCAGAAACTTCAGAGACCCAGAGGGAGAGAAGTCACAAGCGATCGACAGTGACCCTCAATGACTCGGTTAGCCCGGCAGGAGGGCGCCTGAGGTCCCGGCCCACCGCCCGTGCCCTCCGCCGGGAGCCGGGGACGACGCTCGGTTCGCACAGCCGGAACGCCGGCCGGAGCCGGGTCTCGCTGCCGCGCCGCCGCCGCCGCCGCCGCCGAGGCTCTGGCGGTCACCGGCCCCCGCCGCCCGCGCCGCGCACGCGGAGCGCCTTATAAGGCAGCGCGGTGACGTAACGCCCATAGCCGGGCGCGCTCGGCGCCCCGCTCGCATTGTTCGGGCGACTCCCGGAGCGCGCACAGCCCGCTCCAGCGCGGCGCGACAGCGGCCCGGCCGGCCCCGCCCGGCCCCGGTGCAGGCGGCTCAGGTAAGCCCAGGAGGGCGGCTCTGCCCCGCCAAGGGGCACTGCTGTCCGGGAGCCAGGTAGCGTTCTGTAGGTCGCGTTTAAAGTTGTCTTAGCATCCCAAACTGCAGACAGGTTTCGTAAAGCGCATCCAATGAATTCTAGGTTCAGAACCACTCACACAAAACTTGAAAGTAAAAGTTTTCTCTGGCGGAGAAAACAGATTTGGGATTTAATTTTAAACGTTGAGAGGTGGGGGGCTGTGTATTTCATAGGCTTTCCAAGTGAGCTACACATTGCATCCTGCCTGTCTTGAGAAACCTTTGGGGAAAGGGTGGGGAATTACATTGTAATGGAACAACTCTATCTCCTGATCTTCTCTCTCCTCGCTTGGACGCGCTCGTCTTACACGCGCGGAGTGCGAATCACCGCCACACGGTAGGAGGTTTGTTAGCGCGGTTTTTTCTCCCCCACTTTGTGTAAATCTTAACATAAAAGACTAGAAAAACACTGTTAGGAATACAGCTTGGAATTAGGATGGATCTAATTTAAAAAATATAAACCTTTCTAAGCTTCAAAAAAAAATCTTAGAAACACTATTCTGTCTTTATGTCAATTTGTACAGGGAAGGTAACTATCACAGTTTTGAGTTCTAACTTTCTACTTCAATTCCAGTCACTGGATAAATGACAAACCACACTTACAGCTATCCTCTGTGGAGTAATATTTTAGATAATGGCATATTATGTAAAAATACTAATTTAAAAAGTAAAGCCCACACAATGATTTTATTAATCAGTGTCATTTTGAACTGTAATTACTTACATCTAAACCCTGAACAGGCTATTGCTATAAATGAACCCTTACAGTATGATAACTGAACACTTGGGGATACTGCATATCTACATAATATTTTAATTTACTTTTCAAAATAAGAATAAGCAGAGGAACTAAAAATAAAAGATGCTATGTCAAGTTCAGAACACTAGGAGATGAAAAAATGATTTATCAAACTTTATCTGGTCTAAATATACATTGTAAAACAAAACTTTAAGAACTATGTGACTAAATTATTTCCCTTTTTAAATAGCCCCTATGTTTTAAAAGTATACACAATACAAATTCGGAATTCATAGGCTGCCATTTTTATTGATTCACTCTAAAAGACTGAAAAATGCTTAATATTGTTGACAGTGAAATGACCATATAACTGTTTGAACATATAGTAAAAATTTAAGAGGACCAGAGTACTACAACCATCCGAGATGTATCTGTTACAAATTCTACATTTTATTTTTGTCAGTGAGAAGAAAAAGTCAGATCCTAGAAGATTTATCATTTGAAACACAGCATTTTAAAAATATGCTTAAAATTTGGGTTATATCTGTGTCTTTCTAGTAATTCCTGTATTTGAGTCTTTTAAAGTATATGACATTGGTGCCTACCAATTTTTTGTTTCATACGAGTTTGTTTTCATTTTTTTGTTGTTGTTATTTTTGCTAATTTTGTTTGGAGCAATGCAAAACTTTGGTTTTCATATTCTAAAAGAAAAATTATATGTTATTTGGCCTGAAGACAAGCTATGTAAACTGCAAGTTAGTACTGAGAAGTAGGATTTCCACAAAACTATTATTTCAAAGCTAGGGAAGCCTACCATAATGAGAAAAGTGAGGCCAACACCCAGGTCACTGTGGAGAAGTACGGAATATGCAATAGAAGAGTCGTTTATTTGATATAGGCAGTAATTGGAAACTGAAAAACTCCTGCTTTGGGAAAAAGGTATTCTGCTCTTTTGAATCTAACAGAAGTGTAGGGAAATAGAAACCATCAATTATTGTTTCAGCTATACCCAAAGTACCATCTGTACCATAAACTATAGCTCAACTGTTGAAAATCATAACTTCCATCAAAGCTCTAACAGCTGTGTTTCCCAAAGTCTGCCTGTTATTTTTTTAAAGCAAGCATCAATTTAAAACAATTTTTTAAATGACAGATTTTAATATTCTACACTTTTTTCCATTTATTAACTTCAATTACACATTAAGACCTCTTTTAAAACTGAAAGTTAAACAAGAATTTATCATGGATACATTATCTCCCAATGGCCTGTCTGGGTGAGCATTTCGTAGTCCTTGGGACAATCTATATGATAGAAAAATGGTTTTGATACAATGAATGTCAATTTTTACACTTCCAAATAAAGCATATAATAATTTTATGCTTAGTAAGTTCACTTGCCCCTTTGTGGAGATTAGCTTTAACTGTTAAGCACTGATATGTTTGTGCTATTTTCCTAATGCTGTGATGGAGTCTATAGTAAACAGCCAATATGAAAACACAAATCAAGCCTTTACTGTCTTAATTTTCCAGTCCTCTTACAATTCCCATTAATTTGCCTTCTCAAAAGACTGAATTTTTTTTTAAGAGTTCTCTGCTGCCCCTTCCTCTCCAAAATAGTGCCTTCGGTAATAAATGCATTTTGAGGTAAAAAAAAAGTGAAAATGAGGAAGGAAGAATAAAATTCCAATAATTCTTCTTAGGTCATGTTCTGTACATATCTAGTGCTTCGGGGCAAAGTGAACATTTTATAGGGTGAGTAGAAAAAATATACAGCCCCTCCTATTTAAAGGAAAAAGGAAGGGGGGCAGGAAGAGAACTGTTTATAGAAGACTGGATATTGTGGAGTAATAATCAGAGGATGTAAAGCAATATTGGTCTCAACCTGCTTCAGGAACTGAAACGCCCCATCGTTCACATAGCCAGTCCTTATCTTTGAAAAATCTAACACATCCTACCTTATCGCTTAGGAATATCATTAATTTTAAATGATTTTTAGTAGTTATTGAATTTGTATTTGACTATAAATTTAGCTTTGATTTAAACTGATTGTTTAGTTCCTGTATATTATGCTAAATAAGGATTTAAAGATGAAGAGACCCTGCATATGCAGCCAGCATCACAAACCTTCAAAGAAATATTTCTATGGCTGCTTCTGCCATCACCACAGTATTTCTGAGCCACCAACCCAGTCATTTATGCTTAATGTGTACTGTAATGACTTTTAGAACCTCCTCTGGCCGGTCATTTTCTACTTCAAAGTAAGGTGCGACATTCATGTCTTGAATCATTTTGTTAGGTACACTAATTCCTGGCAGATCATCACCAGTGCTGTTGTAAGCCCTTCTACACCCCTTTTTCTTAAAAACAGAGTTTAGAGTCTCTCTCCCTGACTGACCTAACATTGTCTCTGACTGAGAAAGCTGGGCAAAAAAGGAGGGAAGGCTTGCCAAGGAAAGTCCCTTGGTTCTTTTTCAGATATAAGAGAAACACTCCCTCTTCATGCTTGTTCTTCCAGATGCTTTAGCAGATTAAGACAGTACAGCAGCAGTTTTAATTCTGAGCCCCCAAACAGAGAAGAACATATTAGCAGTATTCTTTCTCCAATATGATCATCCTCACATTCTTATGCTGTACTGGTTCTAAAATTTGATTAACTGTAAAATATACAATTATTATTTTTTAACAACAAGCTTGGGAATGATGTGTTTGTGTATGGAGGGTAGAGAGGTTATGTAGAGGAGCAGATAAGTAAGTGTATCACTGGGACAGATAGGGGTGCAGACATACTCTCAATTCCTTGTTTCTAAGTACTGATTCTAGCCTAAAGGGCAGTTATTATCAGCAAAAGAAAGCATGTATTACATCAGAACAACAAACCCTCAACTCCACAGATATGAGTTTGAAAAGTACCTTGATAAGTTCTACTATATGGACAATGGGATACCCGTAGGTCCCAGAGAGTGTGTACACCCACCCCCACCCACCCACACAAACCCTGGCATAGAATATCCACAGAATTTTACAGCTGAAAGAGGCCCACGGAGGTTATCTGATCCAAATGCCTCACTTTACAGAAGCAACTGATGTCCAAAGTGTGGCTTGCCCCAAAGACACAGAGCTACTCAGAGGCAGTGCCAGGGCCCCCTGCATTCTTGGGCTACAGCCCGCCATTGGTTTTTCCTTTAATTAGCGCTAGGAAGAGAGGAAAACAGAACCTCAGAAAAAGCCTCTGCACTATAGATGATAATTTAGATATAAAACCCATTAAAAAGAGAAAGTGGAAAGGTTCAAAGTTCTTGTTAATAAGAAGGCAAAGGGAAAGGAGGGAGGTGACAATCAATACAGTTTAATCAGACTACAACAACAGAGGGGAGGTGATAAAGGGAGGACAAAGAAAACTAATAAACGTACTTAAAGGTCCTCTGCATGGCAAAGCCTGCTCTCTTCTAGGAAGGCGGGAGGTGCCCTGGAAAGAGTGTGTGCTCTGTGGTCAATGACATTTAGGTCTGAGCCACTAACTTGACAAATGACCTCCTCTTAATATCTTCCAGCTAAGCATTTTGTACACTCCAGACCTCCCCAGCTAGCAGGGTCCCTACTAAAATTCAAAGTGACTTAATGACTTCAAACCAACCTTCCCCAAAACTACAGAGGAAGTCACCTATGAAGGCTGTAAGCTGTTGGAGGTACTTACTCTGCTTTATTTTCCTTCACACTACATTCTGTGACATTAAATTACACATTAACTACTTATTTGCTCATTGTCTGTCTCCTGGACTATAAACTCTTTCAGGGTCAGTTTTGCAACCAGCTTTATCCCCAGTGCCTACGAAAGTACTTAGCTACAGTTAGTAGGTATGTCACTGGGACAAGAAAGGTGCTGGATAAACGTACAAACAAATAAATTACAACCTAGAAGCTTCTTATTTGGTAAGAAAAAGTATTTCTAGAAACAGTGAGCTAGGGAGAGACCCTTCTTCTAGATTTTGTTCAGGAGTGGTAAACAAATCTCAGCCACTACTCAGAGTAACCATATGGAAGTGACTTACAAACACAAAAAGCAGAAAACAAGTTAGGTTCAGGTTAATCCAGGCAGTGAAATCTGCTTTGTACTGTACAGTGTGTCTTGGGTAGGCAGACTAAGTCAGATGCTTCTCTGCTTTCTGCCTACCTCCATCTACCTCATTTTAGATCCCTCTCCAAAATGATGAGATTGATGGTGGTGAAAGAGTACCAGGTGAATCGCCTAGGGGAATGGAATGGACTCAAAGCAAAATACGGAAGAGCACACAGTGCAGTGGTTTGGTCCTTAATGAAGGGTGGATTCAACTGAATTTCCCTATCCATGTGCCTTAGCTGAGAGCCTGGAAGATGCAGTCATGGGGCCCAAACAGCTTATCCTTACAGTAACTAAAAACCAGAATGTTGCCTTTTCCCAAGCACACACTTTGATTCCAAAGTTTGTGTGGTAGTCCAGTATTATCTGCCAGATTTTACAGAAGAGGAGCGATTTTTCTTTAATTTCAAAGTTAGGTAACTCCAATGACAACCTGCGAACCCAGCCTAGGGCTTACAACTCTCCTCAGCAGTAGCAAATGTTTACTGTGTGTCTGCCAGACATGGTCTAAGCACAAGGCAGGATAACAGGTCCAGCAACTAAATTCACCACACACCATACCATGTAACCAACGTAGCTACACCCCTTAGCACTGACTGACATCATGTTGACAAGGACTAAGATCACCAGCAGCTCTTGCACAATGGCTTCAATCATGGTCCCATCCCAGCTCTTTTTTTAATGGACTGATAAAGCAATGTAGAAAGGAGAGGTCAGCTGTACATAAAAATTAAGTAAAGACAAGCAATAAGGGAGTATTTTTAAAAACTACAACAGAATATAGCCAATTGTCAAGCTTGCTTACTAGTGACACTGAACTGACATGGACAAATAGTGTTGTCTCAATGGTGAGGCTAAAGAGTAAGAATAATGGGTTGATAAATCTGAGTTCTACTCTTCTTGGCTCTGCCATCCATTTTTTGGATGAGCCTCCTGTACCCCTGGTTTCCACAAACCTCAAAAAAGAGAACAATGTCGTCCACTTTTGAATGGTGGGCAGTAACCCCCAAGAGAACTCTGATCAAGTAGAGCAGAGACTATGTAAAAATACAAACTACTGATTGTATCATTACAGAGATAATTCAGGTAGAGAAAATGGGAGTAACGTGAGGGAAAGAGTCCACATGTAAGTGCAGGAAAGATTAACATAACTGTAGCCCTTGAGCCTGTGAGCACTCCAAATCACTGTATCTAGAGCAGCCTTAAAGATGAGGTCAGCCCTCCAAGATGGGACATTCGGACAGAAGCAAATATACCAGATTTATCATGTCTCATGGCCCACCAGTCCTGGAACAAAAGTTTAAAGGTGAACTAAGTTTCTCTCTTTCTTTTTTAAATTCTTTTTTAAGTGAATCAAAACAAAAACAAATCTCTGAGCAGAGATCATAAGAGGAATGTAAAACATTCATCACATTTGGGCTGAGAAGACTTAAGTGTCTGCTGCTGTTAAATTTGAAGAAAAGGAAGGAGCTAGGAGCCTGGGGAGAGCATGAGAACATTCTTGGTTTCTTGAAGACAAAGGCCTGTGCAGTGAGATACTGTGAAAGTCCCTTAGTCTTACCTTGTTAGTGTGTTAATTAGGAATGGCAGAAGAGGTGAATCTCACTGTGGAATTTTGTGAAAACAAATCCATTGCTGCTAAAGGGAAGATTATCTTCTCTTTGAAAATACCAATTCATTTATTATAAAGATAAACATTCATAATATTAAAAGAAATACCTTATGTTTGAGGTTGCATATTATGCTTGAGGTTTTCATACAACTGGCTACATGGGGGCCTTTCAAATAAAGGTGAGAACAACTTTGTCAAGTGATTTGGGATTCTACTCATCTCCTCCAAAATTATGCCCCATGAGATTCTTCTTACAGCTCCATAAAATTCATTAGGCTAAACAAAGAATCAAAAAATCACAGGCAAAGTTAAGATTCTCTGGCCAATCTCTAAGTGAATTCCTCACTTCACTGAATGGATTGATAGGAACAAGAGAAACAAAACCCTACTTGTCCTTCTGCTCTAATAACAAGAGTAATTCCAAGACCTTTAGGCACCATCCAGGCTAAGAGAGGGTTGTAGTCCCCTAAGAAATGGTTCTTACTTCTAAATCATTTGGTCATCACGTATGTATGGAGTTCAAACCCATATGAGGGATATGGAAGTATCAATCATTTCAGGAGCTTATAGTTGGCTTAAGAAGAAAACTAATATACTAAAATTAGAAAGTGCTACAAAACAATATAGAATATTTGTCATAAAACTGTAAGAGCTGTGGGAACTCAGAAAAGGAAAACCAGCCATCATTAGACAAGTTAAGGAACATTCATAGAAAAGATGGGAACTGAAAGGTAAATGGGGGCAATGGAATGGAACATTCCAAAAAGGATGGCAGATTTATTCCTTGGAAGTCTACTCTAAAAAGGGACCTGAGGTAAAAAGAGAAAAGAAGGCTTGGACCAGGATCACAACACCCAAACTCTACTTTTTAAATCCATTATTTGGCTTTTAGCAAATAATGACCTATAGCAGATAGTCAGTGAATGGTACCAATTACTCTTCTAGTTATGCCTGTCTTCCCACAAGGATGATGCTCCTCCATCATCTGGTGCTACAATAAGGTTCTGCCAGGCTGTTGTATAGGGGTTGCCTCAGGGCCAAAGAGGAGGTGCTTTGTAGGATGCAGTCATGAAGAGCTCATGTTCTTGTATACCCAGCTATAAAGTGGAGTAAAAGATTAGGCTTGGTGGAGAAAATCCATGTCTCTAGTGCCTAACCTTAGCTACTCCGAAAAGACAGGTTATCCTTTATCCTGATTCCCCTGCTAGAAGACAGTCCCTCCCATGAGAAACCCAGATGAGCTTTCCTAAAGATGTCTTAATCACTTAAAGTAAGAAATAAGTTATTGAATAAACAACCAAAAAGAGGAGGTGACTGCAAAAGGCTTAAAAGCTAGTCTGAAATCTCCCAATTTTATCTTGAAAGATCCACCAGGCCTCAGAGGCACACACACAAAAAACAAATTTTTAAGACAAATCTTATAACTTGGGCTAAGTGGCTTAGATCAGACCCTAGGCACAGACAATAGAGATTCCCTTTTGGAAATTAACAGTCTAAATACTCCTCCCCAGGTGTTACTTTTTTAGTTTAATTGTACTTTCAATTTAGTATAACATTTTAAGTGTCAAAACACTAAAAAGATTTACTTCTTTGATGTTACAACACACTTATAACCCTGAACTATACAACAAATGATTACCATATAAAGAATCAAAAATAAGGCCGGGCGCGGTGGCTCACGCCTGTAATCCTAGCACTCTGGGAGGCCAAGGCGCGTGGATCGCTCGAGGTCAGGAGTTCGAGACCAGCCTGAGCAAGAGCGAGACCCACCCCCCCTACTAAAAATAGAAAGAAATTATCTGGCCAACTAAATATGTACAGAGAAAAAATTAGCCGGGCATGGTGGCACGTGCCTGTAGTCCCGGCTACTCAGGAGGCTGAGGCAGTAGGATTGCTTAAGCCCAGGAGTTTGAGGTTGCTGTGAGCTAGGCTGACACCACAGCACTCACTCTAGCCTGGGCAACAGAGCAAGATCCTGTCTCAAAAAAAAATAAATAAATAAATCTGAATCCCATGAAATTCCAATTAAGGTTTTCCATCCTATGAACTACCAAGACTTGATAAGCCATAAAATCTCTTGAACATGTGAATTTGTATACAGTGATATACAGGAAAGAAGGGAAGAAAGGATTCTAAAGGTCGATGGGGGTTTTTATTTTGTGGAACTGCGATTTGAGGACTGCCAGAGGCTTTGTAAACCTTACTGACGAACCTGTACTGCTTTCACCATGTTGCACTGAGGTGACAGGCAATAAGCAAGGTCAAATAGTGAGTCAATAGCGGATTTAGGTCCAATATTTCCTGTCCATCAGACACATGGCTTTTCTAAAAGTAGCTTTTCAGTTGTTTAAGAACTGGGGCTTTGTTTTTTTCTTTGTTTTTAGCTATGAATGGGTGAATTGTAAAACTGACAGATAGTGAAGTCAGAGCTTTTTTCAAAAACACTTATTTCAACTCCCAAAAACCTGAGATGGTTTGCCCTCTCTTAAAATTCAAATTACAAGGTAATATATGGTGAGGGCAAAAATGAATAAGTACTCAAACAGCACATAGGTGAAGCACACTATAGCTTTTTCTTTAACTTTGCCACAAACAGAACATTTCTCACAGAGATAAGCATAACTAAATGGGTGAAACTACTGCTCAGGGGCAAGAGACGTGGGATGTAAAGTCATTGCTCTCACCTCTAGCAGATCTGTTGCTGACCACCGGAATATTTTGATGGAATTGCCCCTACACAAGCTTAATATTCTCTAGAACTGCGGTCCCCAACCCCCAGGCCGGGGAAGGGTCCTGGTCTGTGGCCTCTCAGGAACTGGGCTGCCCAGCAGGAGGTGAGCAGCAGGCAAAGAAGCTTCATCTGTATTTATGGCCGCTTCCCAATGCTCACATCACCACCACCTGAGCTCCACTCCTGTCAGATCAGCAGTGGCATTAGATTCTCCTAGGAGTGCTCACCCTACCATAAACTGCACATGCGAGGGATCTAGGTTGCGTGCTCCTCATGAGAATCTAATGCCTGATGATCTGAGGGGGAGCTAAGGCAGTGATGTGAGCTCTGGGGAGCAGGTACAAATATAGATTATCATTAGCAGAGAGGTTTGACTACACAATAAATGTGCTTGAATCATCCCAAACCCATCCCTATCCCTGGTATGTGGAAAAAATTGTCTTCCATGAAACCAATCCCTGGTGCCAAATAGGCTGGGGACTGCTGCTCTAAAATATCATTCATCTTAAAAGAACCCAACTTAGAAAAGAGGGAGTAGGATCAAACTCTGTTTATTTCAACTTTCTTCTCAGTGCTCAGAAGTTGCAGAAAAGGAAAATGTAACCCAAATGCTTTGAACTGTCTGTCAAAGGACAATTAAACAAGGCTCAGATTACCAAAATAATTTTAATTTTTACAAAGCATGCAAAACGATATGCAAAACACAGACCACAAGAGAAGTGGTCGTTTATGTGCCAACAGATTCTAGAATAAAACTTTTCCACCTGTCATTAGACTTTACATATGGCCCAAACTAGCTCTCCAAAAATCAGAGAAGAGACATAAACCAGTCATCCTCAGGAACTAAGAAAAGTAAGGGTAGATGGAAGATGTTCATTGTGGCTCAAGATCTAATTGCTTGCTCAGCCAGAAGCCAAGCCACACATCAACCTTTATCGTCAACTTCCACAGCCTCTAAATACTATTTAATTTCCTTATTTCCATTGTCCCTTGTTTACTGCTTTACTATGGCAAAAATGGAGAACCAAAAAAAAAAAAACCCAACCAAACAAAAAAACCCCATCTTCTAAGGATCAAAATGTTGTACATTTTGCACTCTTCAGGCTCTTATCTACCCTGTTTCTATGGCGAACCACATGACTTCAGTAGTCACAGTAAAACATAAGCCTCTGTTGTTGTTTCTAAATTTCTGAAGTTTGAATTTCCTACTAACAAGTTAGGAAACGTTTGGTTTCCCAAGCATACCACTTTAGCCACTGCCTCTGTGCAGTCAGCCAGACTACAAGGAGGTGAAAACCAGTGAACTCATCCACTCTGGCACATGACTGGTCCCTTCTTTGGCCTCTTATGTTAAATATGATGAACTGAACAACAAATAATTAATGTTAAGAAAGCCAAGTAAAAGAGGAAAGTTTTAAAAAAAGGACAGAAACCAGGGGCTTAAAAAAAGTTTTGTTTTATTTTAATGTGTTGCTCAGAATAAGAGCTAGAAAAGGATCCACTTTGCAATCTCCTTTTTAAAAAGCAAAGAATAAAAGAAAGAAAAGCAACCCACCAAAGAATAAGTGTTGAGAAACAGGAATTATACTAATCCTCCAAAATACCTATGTGTAATATCTGAATGAAAATAACTTAAGATCTGGGAGGAGAAAAAAGGAACTAATGGAGAATTTAAAACAAGGAAAATTTAACAGCTACATCAGAATGCCTTTCTAAAGAATCCATTTCTGCTTCCTCAATCTGCTAAGATACAAAAGGAACATCTAAATACAAATGCATTTTGAGCAATAAAAGAAATACATATATTCTTAATAAAATACATACACATATATTTCTAAGGATATATAGTATTATGCCTTTGAAGTCTGTCTGAGAAAAGGCTGCCTGTTAAAAAATATTTTCCGAGAACTTTAAGTTCCTTGAAATGTTCTACGGAAATGGTATTTATGACAAACCTACCTCCTCTGGGGAATGTGAGATGTTATTACTGGCAAAGTCACAATTTTTTAAACCATCCAAAAATAATTATGAATTTATGCCAAATGACTAAACTTGCTGTATTATTCCAATGATTAAGAGAATATTTGCTAATGTCTCATGATCGAGGCTCAAAGTAGCCATGAATTTACAGAAAATACTGTGACAAGACAGTGGATTGCTAGTGGTGGTAATTTTCTGTGTCTTTGACAGGCAGAATATTGCAACACAAAATCGCTGTAGAGGATGGTGCATGAGATATATGAGATAGGAGGTGTAGATGTATGTCATGGTGGTGAGAAACAGGATTTGGAGTAAAAACTACATTGGCATTCAGGCTCTGTCAATTACTAGCAGGACCTGTGGCAGATTATTAATAACTTCTCTGAGGCTCAGTTCTTATTTGTAAAATGAAGACAGTAATACATGCAGGTATTATTATACTAACTAGGATTAACATGATACATGGCATATAAAAATTGCTCAACCAACTTTGGTTATTCCTAGACTGTAGAAAGGAGGGATTACTATGTTTCTGTTACTTACAGTTAGACCGCTTCTCCCAAATATGGTACCTAGTTCAAAAGTGGAACAGGTATTTTTTTCAAATATTTATTGAATATCAATTAAATACCAGGCACTGTTCATGAGCTAGAAATACAGCATTGAAAGAAGCAGACCAGTCACTGAATAAAGCACATGCACACACCCCACCTGCATGAAGTTTACATTCTAGTAGGAGAGACAGCCAGTAATCAAATAAATATGTAAAATATAGTATGCCAGATGGTACCAGATGAGAGTCCAGTACCACCCTGGGGAGACAACCAGTACAAAAGCACACAGGCCCTGTTCTAGTTGAGGAACGGCAATGAAGCTGGTGTGGCTGGAGCAGAATGAACAAAAGGGAGAACAGTAGGAGGGTTCAGGGAGCCAAGTGTGTGGGGCAGAAAGTGCAGGAATGAACAAATGAACACCAAAAACACGGGATCGGAGAAAGAGGAAACTCTTCTGAGATCATTCTTTTTCTGGGTTTTCTAGCATGTAGCCTGGTTAGGTGGAAGGAACACAGGCTTTGTAGTCAGTGAACTTTTACTCTGGTTTGGTTACCTGTAATGCTAAGTGAATTATTTAACCTCTCTAACT
Organism: Lemur catta; assembly: GCF_020740605.2. NCBI lineage: Eukaryota > Metazoa > Chordata > Mammalia > Primates > Lemuridae > Lemur > Lemur catta. Next base: position 241,949,520 of record NC_059128.1, read on the forward strand.
TTTAGTTTTTTGGTTTTCTTCCATCTGCAAAATGAAAATAATAATACTTACCTCATAAGGTTGTTATAAGGATTAAGTGAGATCAAGTGGCACAGAGTAAGACCCTTAATATGCTTGTTTCCTTCTCTCTGTAAGCCAAGTCTCACAACGGGGAATTGGAATCTACATTCCATTCCTGTTCCAGAGCTACCACAACTGAGGCCTTGCATGATATTTAATCTGCCTGGGCCTCAGTTTCTCAACTAAGAAAAGAAATGCAGATGCTACACCCAAACATTGCAAACACAGGTATACAACACTCAAGGTTTATTATAAATCAAATACTTTTACTATTACAATTTATCTCAATAAAAATTTCAAAACAGGAAAAGTTTATGACTCCCATACCTCTACATGTTATTCCATTAAAAACACATCCTACAAATTTTAGTTTTTCTAGCATGAAGTTGTAAAGATTTATTTACCAAAAATGTTGATTTTTTCTTCCCTTTTCCTGCCCCTGCTTAAGAACATTGATCTAATGGAAAGATCTCCAAGAAATGTTTAACTGCAAAAAGCAAGGTGCTGAACAGTGCAGTAAGGTGCTTTTTGTGTGTAAAAGAGGGAGAGCATAAGAATCCTTATTTGTATTGGCTTATTTATTCATAAAGAAACTCTAGAAGTACATATAAGAAATTAATATCAGTAGTTACAATTACGCCTTTTAATATACATATTTTGAAATATATATATTTAGAAATACTAATCTAAAACCCAAGACTGAAATTCAGGTTCCTTTAAGAATTAAAAGTACGCAAAATAATTATACAATATGAAAATCCCAAATGGCCTGTTTCTCAATTTGGTTATCCTTCAACCTGTTGCTTTGTATTTTCTTCTCAAGAACTCAAAAAAATTATAAAATATTCTCAATACTCTTCTCAACATTTTTGACTAAGGAAACAAAGAGTTTCAATAGTATATACAGAAAGACTGTTCCCTTCGGGTCTGTGTCAACTCAGTCAACCACACTGCCTTTGATTCCCCAGGTAGACCAAGTCTATGGGTATCTGAACGTGGCAGAGAAAATGCAGGTTCACATTCAAAGAACGAACAGCAGGGGTAAGATGAGCAGAACATCAACAAGGCTTTGGGAAGGTCAGCCCTTAGCATCCATTTTGATATACTGGCATTTCCCTGGATCTCGCTCATTTAAAGCATCACTCACTTCCAGGAAGAGAGAAGAAGAGCTGTGGAGCAGATCTGTGAACAAAAGAGAAATGGGAAATATTGGCTGATCCCAAATATGCTTGAGCAAGCAGATACTGAAGAAGAGTTATGAATGTCAGATAACTAACACCAGGAGATCTAACAGTCTTCCCCAAAACTGTGCCCTAAAATAGTAATTCTCAACGAGACTTGATTTATCTGCAATGTCTGGAGACATTTTTCGGTTGTCACAATTGAGTTGGGGGTATTGGGTTACTCATAATATTTAGTAGGTAGACCCCAGAGATGCTGCTAAACATCCTCCAATACACAGGACAGCCCCCGCAATAAAGAATTATTCAACTGAAATGTCAACAGTGCTGAGGCTGAGAAACCCTGACCTAAAATGACAATCAGTATGACTAACCATGTGCATAGCTGAAAAGATCCATGAATATCTTTAAGGTAGATCACAGGAAATAGATTATGTAGTCATATCTTTGATTCCAGTTTGGATTCTCCTGAGATAACCCCTACTTAGGCCTGCCCATTGTGGAAAGGTGCTCTTCTGTGCTGCCTCACCACCCTACTTCTTTTTTTGCTTTCAATATGGGGAACAATTAGCACTTTCATTATTTATTTATTTGTTTTTAAATTGAAAATAAAAATTGTATATATCTATGGTTTACAACATGATGTCTTGATATAGCTATACATTGTAAAATGGCTAAATCAAACTAATTAACATATCCATTACCTTACATACTTAGGTCATTTTTTTGTGGTGAAAACATCTAAAATCTATTGTCTTAGTACTCACCATCCTACTTTAATGAGAACTGACATGTATTATAACGGGCAGTATGATAAGGGCTTTTATCTTCAGAACAACTCTATTGTAAGGGAAGTTCTAATATTATCTCCATTCTACAGATGAAGAAAATGAGACTTGTGGTGGTTAAATTGCTTGCTCAAGTCACATTAGATAGAAGTTGAAAAGCCAGCATTCAACTCCATAAATCAAACTCCAGAGTCTGAATTTCTCACTCTGTACTACTCTGCCTCCCACAGTATTCCACTGCCTTGTTCCCACTGGTGCTTCGGTGCTGGTGAGTGTATACGCTGTCAGTCATCCCACCTGCCCCCTGCCACTCAGCCACCTACAGTGTTCACTGCCATCTCCTGCTGGGGCACTAGGGAAGACACAAGCCCTATCCTAAAGAAGGCTACCTTGGGGCAAACATCTAGATAAGATACGGAGGAACACAGATCACAGAGAGTACAACATCAACTACAGAAAGGGGGAGGAAGACATGGAGAGGATGATAAACCGTGAAAGTGTTAGGAACCTGATGACAAGCCCAACAGCACCATCACCATACCACATTTAAAGTTGGCTCTGCATGCCATGTACCTGGAGGCACTGTCAGGAATACATACACATGTGATAAGCCAAGGCATCACATGCTGAGTGGCTTTTTGAATACTTCTCCCTCGAGGGACAAGGCAGCCAGAGGAAGGCATCATGGCTGTAGTAGGCCCAGGTAGGCCTTGAAGGATAAGGGAGACATCCACCTGAAACTTTCAGTTTGACAAGGACCTAATAAAGTCTCAATCTGTTGAAAGACAGGCTGGCTTTCTCTGTGTGGTAGCAATCAAAATGGAAAGTCTGGAAAAGAAAAAACTTTAATCTGAGGAATCTTTTCCAAAACAATTAAGACCGCCAATTCTGGGGGTGGAGAGAAAAACAACAGAAATGAGTAGGCTCTCTGTTTAACACAGTATTATATTCATGGTAATTGATTTTTTTAAAAGTTCCTTCTTGATAACTATAATATATTCAAAACAAGGCAAAAATCATCTGAGTAAATGGTACAAAGAAAAATTCATCTGAGATTATTTTTTAATAAGAAAAATTAAAATGGGGGATAGGAGAGCACATTAGTGGTATTACACGAACATCCATTATCTAAAGGTTCTTACTAGAAAGCTCCCTGACAACACAGCACTGAAGAAGTCAACAACATGTAATTCAGGCTCTAATTATCCTGGTACCGCTTTACACATGCCGTCTTTACTATCACTCCCCTGTTAGTTCCCATTTACTCCCCCAAACCGAGCCTGAGCACCTTTTCAGGTCTCCACCTGGCCCTTTAATAGGGGCGTGGAGGGCGTCTCTCCTAGCCCTGAATCTATGGGAACCTCCTTTGTTCTCAAGATGAAAATATTCTCCTTGTAGCTGCCTGACTCCTCAAGCTCTGTGCTTTTGGGGTCTCAGAGGGGCCTTTTTTTTGGTTCTGAAACCTCACCTTTCAGTCTTTTTGTCTCAGTCAATTACTTTGCTCTTTTCTCAGCTCTTAAGAGAGAGAGAGATTTGCCCTAATCCTCAGTCTCTCTGCTCAATTTGAGAATTAAATAAGATATTCTCAGAATCCTATTTCTCTGCTAAAAGTTCCCAAGCTCCTTATATAATTAATAGGTCATTTGACTATTTGCATCTTATTATTTCCCTTCTCCTCACCTCTGGGGAGCCAAACATTGTTCAGGTGATGAAGACTCCTAACTCACAGTGTTCCATTTTTACCATATATTCCTCTGATACCAAGCGAAAGCCTCCTTCATCACTTTATGCCCTAATTCTTGTTCCACAATGAAAGAAAATAGTAATAACCTAGCTTGCTGGATCCGGACCCATTTATGGGGTCTCTAAATGATCTCAATGAGATGACAGGATCTTCAGTAACAAGGACATAAAGCAGACACAAATGTACACTCATACTTGGCTAGCAGATGCCAAAAAAAGTGTTACTGTTCTTCTAGATCTTGCTGACCAAGTCAAATGAATCGACCATTACATTATGTCTATGGTATGCTGTAGCTGTAATTTTTTCAAAAAAACCTTTTGACTTGTGAGAGAAATAAAAGGAAGCAGCATACACAGAATAAAAAAGACTGGCCATAGCTATTTTTATGAATGCTTCTGAAAATTAGACTAAACAATGAAAAGTCTCATTGAAAAAGCAGGGAGTAGAGCAAGGAAACATAAATTATAGGCCTGATTACCAAAACCTATCTCAAATTAAGGAAGCTTTCCAATAAATTCCATGTAATTATTCTGCAAACTGCTAGAGCTCCATGGCTATTTAAGCATGAACACAGCTGCTATCAATGCAATGCAACAATTAAAATTACATATTAGATAAGAATTGTTAAGAGATAAAAAGATAAAATGGGATATAATCGTAACCAGGTTATCAAAGTCTAGCCATGAGAACAGATATAAAAATGAATAAAGCAGTGTGATGTGTATAGCTTTTTGCTTAGTAATGAACATATTAATTCAGGAAGAAATAATTATGTATTAAACTAACTCTGGAATAATGAGAACAAATATAGGAATGTAAGCCTTCATCAAAGTGAAGTTACACTTAGGACTAGGATGAGAGTTACATTATTTTAAACATCTTAAGAAAGACCAAATAGGCTTTGCTGTCATCACAACATTTGGTTATTGATGGGAGACAATTGTAAGTTATGACCAGATTGATCTGTGCAGGTTTTGGGGCGGAAAAAGTAAACTGACAAATAACAAGTACAGTGCCTTGCACATAGTAGGTGCTCACTGTGCTTGTCTCATACAGTTCTGGAATGAATTAAATGTCAGCTGAACTGCATAGGACTATGGATGGACTTATTTTAAAAACCTGGCAACTCAGTGTTTTCCATGCCCCATATTTCAAATTGTGGTTTCAATAAACACTAGGTTTTATGGAGACAGTTTTGTCATTCAGTATTTTTCTAAGGACTGGGAGAGAAAAAAATTTGAAGGCAGAGAATCTTCCATCTGTGTATGGTGGGCAGTGAATAACCGGCTTTATTAATGATGGAAATATCAACGCAGTGACTAAGTCAGTGAATTTGGGGACTTCATCAAGATGAAGCAAAGGGCTGACCAGTATCAGCCTGCAAAAGCCCAGGGTGATGGCCCAAGCTGGAGGCTTTTCCAGGGAAAGACATATGTTTCCTCTGTCTATCCTGAGCAATGGTTCTCCAAGTGTGGCCCCTTCCAAGAGGTCTTCGAGGCCAAAGCTATCTTCACAATAACACAGTCTTTTTCATTCTCATTCTCTCAGAAGGGTACAAGTTTTCCAGAGGCTGCATGACGTGTGATGATGTCATTTCGCAGATAGCTAGCCCGATGTGTGAAACAGATATGAGGATCCCAGCTATCTTTGAGTAAGCCAGACATTAGAGTTTGCAGAAAGGTAAAACAATGCAACTCCTCTCACTAAATATTTTTTGGTTTGAAAAAGTTATTTGTCAAAAAAAGTATCTTATTTATGTTAACATATAATGGGTTTACTATTTTTAATGAGTGAATATATTAAAAAAATCTTAGTTTGAATTTCTAATATTGATAGATGATAACTGACACTCAAAAGCTCTTTAGGGTACTCAATTTTTCAAGAGTGCAAAGGGGTCCTGAGACCTAAAAGGTTGAGAACTGCTGCTCTGGAGCTGTCACTGAATTGTGTTAGAAATATCTTCTTATTCTTTCCTAACAGCCTACAAACTCTTTGAAACTCCCCTGTTCATCTCAGTATAACCCTACTACTAACTATAGTTCTTTGTTGTTTGTAAATTAAATGAATAAATGTCTTGCCATATTCACAACATCAAAAACTTTAAATTCAAGATCCACATTGTGAATACAATGGAGTATTTGTCTCCTAAAAATGACAGATGAGAAGCTAAGCTGACTCTGAAGTTGTTCACTGGTTACAGGCTGATTTCTGCAGCTAATAGACACCATACAGTGTCATTAATGGTTTGTGGAATTGCTTTTATTGCTTGATAATCAGCCTAAGTTTATTTATATGGGCCAGCTGTCTGAAAAACTGGAAAAGAATCTGCAAAAGTAGAAACATAATGTGTTAGGGTGGTCAGATTATAGATGAGTATTTCCTTTCCAATGTCATTTGCTGCTGACATAATGTTGCTCATCTAATAAACAAACATATTGTCCAGTAATGCTCTGGACGCTGAGGAAAAAAATAAAAGACTCATTCCTTTGTTTAGCAGAGTTGAAATAGCCAGGAAAAGTGATAGGCTAGGTAGGATATGGACACTTACCACCCATCCCTGTTTCCTCAAATAAGCAAGCACATACAGTTCTAATGCAGGGATTAGAAGAAGGAAGAAAAGGAGCTGGAGCTACTCCAAACATTCTTTATTTTTTCTAGAGGCTCTGAAGGTATGAAACAGAGAAAATAATGTTCTTGGGGAACACTGATAAGAAGCCCACTCAAACTTCATTTTCTTTTTTACCCCTCATTTTTAAATTAACTTTATTGAAATATAACTTACATACAATAAAAGGTACCCATTTCAAGTATGCACTTCAATGAGTTTTGACATCTCATTTCCTTAAATGCCCCAAACCATGCACATGGTAAACACTAGAGCATCCTCTTAAAAAATGAATAAAACTACTTAGGACAATGTTACAGTATTTTCCACAGGAGGGTATAATTGTTCATGCTTTCATTCACTCAAAAAACATTCACTTGGCTCCCTCTACTTTTAAGGGCTTTGTGGTAGACATTGTAGAAGACACAAATGAATCAGATACTCAGATACTCTTCCTGTTCTCAAGAAGTTTATATTTAGTTGGGTTGCCTGTAACATACATAAGACAAAAGTGGTAAGAACTGTAATACAAATTCTTATGGGTATGAATGGCATTATAGCATTTATAATCTGTTTCATATGTATATTATATGATGCATATTATAACACTCAGTGTCTCACATAGAGGAGATAAAATATAGGCACAAATGTGTGCTGACATGTGTGTGTAAATAAAAACTGAAAAGACCTTCTGAATATATAATTTGTAATGAAGAACCAGCATTATGGTTAGTACTAAGGAACACTCAAGATGACAGATGTGATATTTTTGAAAAAACTGGTATTGCACATAATAATAGTGATAAACCACAGTAAGTTATAACAATTCTGAGCCATAATAGAAACTCTAAAGAAAAGCTGTAATAAGATATTGCTTTAAGCCAGTTTGGATTTAATTACCTCACATTTACGTCCATAAAACCAGCTTCCACAACCTGTTTTTATTGGACAGGATTCAGTGAATGTTCCTATAGTCCTGTGGTGTCGGTACTTGAACACAAATATGGGTACTCTAAGATAGTAGTCTTCAAACTGGGGTCCATGTACCCCTGAGGGTACACAAAGACTTTCCAGGGGTACAGGCATGGAGAGCTTTAAGGGAATCAATGCCTACATCAATAATTTGTATTAATATATTACTTGTTTCAAAGCTGATCACCAAATGGACAACTGTAGAAAGACTTACTCCTGAGAGAGTTCCATGATAGCAGAGCGGAGCAGCAGGTTCAGAACTAACCACTGCATGAAGGAAGCAGTGCCTTGTTTCTTCATCTAGGGACCACTAGGGCAAGTCCCTGTGCCTTCTCTCTTTTAGAAATAATGAGTGCCAGGAGGATGTGTACTTAAATTTACTTAAGTTGAAAAATGACTGGTTTGGCTGCTTGATTTGTTATTGAAGACTTTTAGATTATATGGCAGATATTAAAATATATCTTTTGCAACTATTCAAACCTTGAAAAAAAAATCTAGATGCTAGTTTTAAAGTGTAAAGAAGTACTTAATTTTTAAAAATTCTTTTAGGAGATATCAGAACAAACATTTGAAAACCACTGCTGTAAGAGATATAAAGTAAAAAGAACACAAACTCAATGACAAATGAGAATTTTTCTTTAAGTTGATAGTTTCTCCAAAGAGTCCACCCTTGTACGTGGACAGCCCCATGCAATGATTTGTGTTCTTTGCAGTGTGATGTGGGGAAATAGCACAGGCTTTGTTCCCTCCTGACCTTTCTGAGCCTCAATTTTCACAGCTGTAAAATGGAAATAATCCCAAACCCTATAAACTTACCATGAGAATTAGAACCTACAGATGTACAGACTTAGCTCAGTGCTTGGCAACACATCATCACTGGCACTAAATCAAGAATGGTAGCTATTATATAGTCTCCTACATTTTAGTCTTTGAGCTGTGTGAGGAAAATCACAAATTGGAACTAAAATTATTTACTGTTCATTTTATGTGAAAGAGTAGCTACTGACCCACCACCTATAGTATGCATTTTGAGTCATATTTTCCCAGAAATGTGGACATATTTCAGTTAATTTAGTCATACTCTCCTACCTGATGTCCTGTTAAAAAAATGGGTGGCCACCTAGGTCAGGAATACAGGCTATATATACCACAGACTGGGATATAATCAATAATGAACAATAATTGGCTGAGTTAATATTCAGCCAGAATTCCACTTCCAGGAAACATCTGACATGTAAATAGTAAAGCCTTGCTATCCATAATCAGTCCAAGGGCCAGCAGACTTGGCATCACCTGGAGGCTTGTTATAATGCTAATTGTGAGGCTTAACCCCAGACCTACTGAATTGGAATTTGCAATTTAACAAGATTCCCAGGTGATTCAAATGCACATTAAACTGTGAGAAGCACTGATAAAGAAAAGACCTTCAGCAGGGAAGACAACATTCACCAGGAGTACATGTAATTCAGGTAGCAACTTTCTGTTGCACCTGCTTAAAGCTGACTAAGGCAGAACGATGGACTCTAATTTCTAATGATAGACTGACATATATACATGCCCATAAACACCCACGTACATACATACACATACATAGACCAGTGGTTCTCAAATGGAGGTGATTTTTTTCCCCCAGGAGACATCTGGCAATGTCTGGAGACATTTTTAATTGTCACAACTAGAGGATACTGCTAAACATCTTATAGTGCACGTGACCTCCATAACAAAAAATTATCTGGCCCAAAATATGAATAGTGCTGTGGTTGGAGAAACCCTAGCATAGATTATACAATATCCCTGCCTAAAGGCACATTAATTGGAATTATTAATGGAAAAAGGAGTCATAATTTGATTACATAACTCTGACAGGATGAATTTCAGGTATAGAAAGTTACGCATCTTAAGGTCTATGCTACTTTAAAAATAATGAGAACCCTGGTTAAAAGCTATCAAAATCTGCTTTAGCTAGCAAACCTAGAGTCCATGACAATCTGTATTAGCATATAGAGTTCATCAGTATCAATGCCTAAAACCTGTTAATGTGCAAAGAAAAATAATGGAGACAGAAAAATAAGTTATTATTTTATCTAAAACCCATTCCTACTCAAAGGAAGAAGCAGGCTTAGGAGCCTCAACTCTATACCCTCCTTACTCTATACTTTCTTCAAGATCATCAACCACCCTCGAACTTCAAACTTTAACCTTCAAATGTTCCTGGACATAAAGCAAGAAATAGTGGTTTAGGGTAAACCCATTCATTACTATCATTCGGAGTGATAATTCCTCCAAATTCAGTAGCATAACCAATCTCTCCCTGTCTCACACACACTTCACATGCACCCAGATGGTTCTGAAAAGGTTCCATCAGGGCCTCCTGCTCTCAGTTCTCCCCAGTTCCTGGCCCTGAACTTCTAAATGATGGTGGAGGGTGTAGTTTTTCTGCATATAAACTCCTATCTCCCTTCCTGACAGGCTTTACCAGACTAGGCAGCTAACTGTCTATGCTGTCCTCATGGGAGCGGCCCAGGGAAATGGAAGGTTATCGGGAAACAAGTAGTAAGGAAATGCTTAGAGCAAAGGTATTCAAATAGTCAATTTTATGTGCCTGCCTTATAAGATGGAGTTTGGGGAGCAGATGGGGGTGTCGGCCAATTTACAATAACCATGAAAAAAATGTATCACATCTGCATCATGCTGAAACAAATGCAACACGTTTGCTGCTTGAAATCATTGAACAAAATGGAAGCAACTGAAACTTTTTCAAAACAGTTTTTGCAAGTTACTGCACTGCCAAGATTCACTAATCACCATTCCACTTTAATGCTCTTTTCATTATACTGCAAAATAATCTTCCCTCCCTTATATCTTAAGAAAACACACCCCTTCTCATAAAAATGAAATAGCACATGTTATTATTTAATAAGTGGAAAAGAAGTCCTTACAAGTTTTTGTGAAACTGTTCTTTAATAAAACTGTAAGAACTGTGGTGTCGAGAAGGGAAAATATTTCACTGCAATTATGCTCAACGCATTGTCAAAACCATTAAATTGAATTCTAATGCTAAGGCAGGATGAAGAAGCACTTTGCCAAAGTTTCTGTTAACTATTTCACCACCAAAGAAGTTTACCTGTGAACTCTGCCACTTGCTCGAGAAGTCCCATGACCATGCAGGAAGAAGCTGCCATGTTTACCTACTCAGGCTTCCAGGTGTCTCAAATAGGGAGTGGGGCACAGCCAGAAGGGGGCAAACCTCTGGCCAAGGCCATGGATGAGATCATCATCAACCCCACCCCAGCATCCTGCCCAGCCTCTTCTGAATTTCACAGGCCACAGGTCTTGAGTCAGCCTCCTGTTATGTTCTCAAAACAGAAAAAAAAAGTAAAAGATTCCCACAAAAAAGTTTGGGAATTCTTACATTATACAATTATATTAAACATGTTCCTCCTCTGTAGTGTAATTACAGAAAAGAGCAGATTAGGATCTCAAAAAGGACTCTACTTCCAAGAACACTGTCCCAAGTTAGTTTCCTTTTAAAATGTCCTCTCAAATCCTTAAAAAACTCTCAAAAAGAAAGTACTGTGACAAAGATTAAGGACATGCATTGCATAATTAATTCATTCCTAACAAAAGATTTATTAAAGTATTATGAAAGCAAATATTTATAACTTTTCATTCATGACAAATCCTTTAGTTCAGTTCTTCAGGGATTCCATTCTATTTTAGCTTCTGTATAACAATACAGCAAGGCTATAATTATATCCTCTATAATCAGCTCATTCCCAGTATAATTAAGAGTTCCACAAATTTAAAACTGCGACCTCACTACTGAGGTAGAAGAGATAGTTTATACTGCACGTAAAATGCCCTTCTGTTATGCCGACAAATTTAAAACATAAAAGAAAAAAATGGCATGTTATAATCTCACCATTTAAGTGGGAATTATTATGCTCCTGATAATAGAATTTCTCCTCCATCGTGTCTAGTATCAGACTCTCATCACTTCCCTACAAAATCTCATGTTCTTCCCATATGCTATGAAAACTCGACCCATTCAGATGCTTCTCTCAATTCCTCTCATTTAACTGCCATCCACTGAGTATATGTGAGTGGTTTTTAGAATAATGTCATGCTAGTACAAACCAAGTTTTAATTTGCAGAGTGGTACATCAGTAAAGTATATAATTTCTAAGCAATGTGAATAAAATTTTATCTTAATTAAGAATCAGGGGCCAGGCGCAGTGGCTCACGCCTGTAATCCTAGCACTCTGGGAGGCCGAGGCAGGTGGATCGCTCGAGGTCAGGAGTTCGAGACCAGCCTGAGCAAGAGTGAGACCCCCGTCTCTACTAAAAAAAAATAGAAAGAAATTATCTGGCCAACTAAAATATATATAGAAAAAATTAGCCGGGCATGGTGGCGCATGCCTGTAGTCCCAGCTACTTGGGAGGCTGAGGCAGTAGGATCGCTTAAGCCCAGGAGTTTGAGGTTGCTGTGAGCTAAGCTGACGCCACGGCACTCACTCTAGCCAGGGCAACAAAGCGACACACTGTCTCAAAAAAAAAAAAAAAAAAAAAAAAAAAAAGAATCAGGGAGTTGAGCATCAAATATTAATATACCACATATTTTGGTTCAAACAAACCATTTGAAAAATGTAATAATATTAATAACAAAAGAACAACAGCAACAACTAACAAATTGCTTACCATGTGCTAGGGCTGTGAGAATCTTAGACGAATTATCTCATTTAGTTTTCATAAGAAGCACCTGAGGTAAATATAATTATTGTCCCATTTTTCATATGAGGAAACTTAGGCTCACAGATGTTAAACAACTGCCCGGGTTAATTAGCTGGTAAGAGTAGGTCCAGTCAGTCTTGAAGCCAGGTCTAACTGCATCTCAAGCTTGTTCCTATTTTCACAGCCTTCAGGCTAGACTACGTACTAATTATATGTTGCACAAGCAATTTAAACCAAAAATTCTTGCCCTTACTTTTCTAAGGCTCCTGCAACTGTTACTAATCAATGGTAGTGAAATAAGAAAGCAAATTATCTGTTTATCAAGATTCTCCTCCCTCATTAAATTCAGGAACTTCTTTGCATATTTTGTATGAACTGATACAATCTTTCTAAATTACATAAATGTTTAATCTGATGAGTTACTAAAGCACCAATCACAAACTAGAATGTACTCTTATATTTTGCAGATTAAAGAAGCTGATTGATCAAGAAACCAAGTCCCAGGAGAAGAAGGATCAAGAAAAAGAGAAGAAGGTCACCACCCTGAAAGAGGAGCTGACCAAATTGAAGTCTTTTGCTTTGATGGTGGTGGATGAACAACAAAGACTGACGGCACAGCTCGCCCTTCAAAGACAGAAAATCCAAGACCTGACCACAAATGCAAAGGAAACACATGCCAAACTAGCCCTTGCTAAAGCCAGAGTTCAGGAAGAAGAGCAGAAGGCAAACAGACTAGAGAAGGAACTGCAAACGCAGACCACAAAGTTTCACCAGGACCAAGACGCAATTATGGCAAAGCTCACCAATGAGGACAGTCAAAATCGCCAGCTTCGACAAAAGCTGGCAGCACTCAGCCGGCAAATTGATGAGTTGGAAGAGACAAATAGGACTTTACGAAAAGCAGAAGAGGAGCTGCAAGATATAAAAGAAAAAATCAACAAGGGAGAATATGGAAATGCTGGTATCATGGCGGAAGTAGAAGAGCTTAGGAAACGTGTGCTAGATATGGAAGGGAAAGATGAAGAGCTAATAAAAATGGAGGAGCAGTGCAGAGATCTCAATAAGAGGCTTGAAAAGGAAACATCACAAAGTAAAGACTTTAAACTAGAGGTTGAAAAACTCAGTAAAAGAATTATGGCTCTGGAAAAATTAGAAGATGCTTTCAACAAAAGCAAACAAGAATGCTACTCTCTGAAATGCAATTTAGAAAAAGAAAGGATGACCACAAAGCAGTTGTCTCAAGAACTGGAGAGTTTAAAAGTAAGGATCAAAGAGCTTGAAGCTATTGAAAGTCGCCTGGAACAGACAGAATTCACCCTAAAAGAGGATTTAACTAAACTGAAAACATTAACTGTGATGCTCGTAGATGAGCGGAAAACAATGAGTGAAAAATTAAAGCAAACTGAAGATAAGTTACAAGCTGCTTCTTCTCAGCTTCAAGTGGAGCAAAATAAAGTAACAACGGTTACTGAGAAGTTAATTGAGGAAACTAAAAGGGCACTCAAATCCAAAACTGATGTGGAAGAAAAGATGTACAGTGTAACCAAGGAGAGAGATGATCTAAAAAACAAATTGAAAGCAGAGGAAGAGAAAGGAAATGATCTCCTGTCAAAAGTTAATATGTTGAAAAATAGGCTTCAATCATTAGAAGCAACTGAAAAAGATTTCCTAAAACACAAATTAAATCAAGACTCTGGTAAGTCCACAACAGCATTACACCAAGAAAACAATAAAATTAAAGAGCTCTCTCAAGAGGTGGAAAGACTGAAACTGAAGCTAAAGGATATGAAAGCCATCGAGGATGACCTCATGAAAACAGAAGATGAGTATGAGACTCTAGAACGAAGGTATGCTAATGAACGAGACAAAGCTCAATTTTTATCTGAAGAGCTAGAACAAGTTAAAATGGAACTTGCTAAATACAAGTTGGCAGAAAAGACAGAGTCCAGCCATGAACAATGGCTTTTCAAAAGGCTTCAAGAAGAAGAAGCTAAGTCAGGGCACCTCTCAAGAGAAGTGGATGCATTAAAAGAGAAAATTCATGAATACATGGCAACGGAAGACCTAATATGTCACCTCCAGGGAGATCACTCAGTTCTGCAAAAGAAACTTAATCAACAGGAAAACAGGAACAGAGATTTAGGAAGAGAGATTGAAAACCTCACTAAAGAGTTAGAGAGGTACCGGCATTTTAGTAAGAGCCTCCGGCCTAATCTCAATGGAAGAAGAATCTCTGATCCTCAAGTGTTTTCTAAAGAAGTTCAGACAGAAGCAGCAGACAATGAACCACCTGATTACAAGAGCCTCATTCCTTTGGAACGAGCAGTCATCAATGGTCAGTTATACGAGGAGAGTGAGGACCAGGACGAGGACCCTAATGAAGAGGAATCTGTGCTGTCCTTCAAATGCAACCCATCTACTCCCTGTCCCGTTAACAGGAAGCTATGGATTCCTTGGATGAAATCCAAGGAGGGCCATCCTCAGAATGGAAAAATACAAACTAAATCCAATGGCAACTTTGTACAACCTGGAGATCTAGTCCTAAGCCACACACCTGGGCAGCCACTTCATATAAAGGTTACTCCAGACCATGTCCAAAACACAGCTACTCTTGAAATCACAAGTCCGACCACAGAGAGCCCTCACTCTTACACGAGCACTGCAGTGATACCGAACTGTGGCACCCCAAAGCAAAGGATAACTATCCTCCAAAATGCCTCCATAACACCAGTGAAATCCAAAACCTCTACGGAAGGCCTCATGAATTTAGAGCAAGGCATGTCCCCGATCACTATGGCAACCTTTGCCAGAGCACAGACCCCAGAGTCTTGTGGTTCTTTAACTCCAGAAAGGACAATGTCACCTATTCAGGTTTTGGCTGTGACTGGTTCAGCCAGCTCTCCTGAGCAGGGACGCTCTCCAGAACCAATTGAAATCAGTGCCAAGCATGCGATTTTCAGAGTCTCCCCAGACCGGCAGTCATCATGGCAGTTTCAACGTTCAAACAGTAATAGTTCAAGTGTGATAACTACTGAGGATAATAAAATCCACATTCACTTAGGAAGCCCTTACATGCAAGCTGTGGCCAGCCCCGTGAGACCTGCCAGCCCCTCAACACCACTGCAGGATAACCGAACTCAAGGCTTAACTAATGGGGCACTAAACAAAACAACCAATAAAGTCACCAGCAGTATTACTATCACACCAACAGCCACACCCCTTCCTCGACAATCACAAATTACAGTAAGTAATATATATAACTGACCACGCTCACCCTCATCCAGTCCATACTGATATTCTTGCAAGGAACGCAATCCTTTTTTAATCATCCCTTCATATCCCCAAAAAGACTGACTGAACTTGTACTTTGGGAAGGTTTGTGCATGAATTATACAAGAGTATCTGAAACTAACTGTTGCCTGCATAGTCATATCAAGTGTGCACTTACTGTATATCTTTTCATTTACATACCAGTATGGAAAATATTTAGTCTGCACCTGTAAAAATACATCTTTATGTATTTCATTTTCCATAACTCACTTTAATTTGACTGCAACTTGTCTTGGTGAAATACTTTAACATTATAAAGCAGTAAATAATTTGTTGTTTTTACCATTGCTTGCTGAATTTTCTTTTGGTCATTTTGCATTATATTTCTGCATGTACAATAGAATTTAATTCTTATTCATAATGTCTATTAATTCTTCCTTAAAAACAAACAGGAAGTATTTTCCCATTTACAGTCAACTTCTGATCACATATTAGAGGAGGAGAAAGTGGTTCAAATAAATAAAAATTTTACATCACTTTGATTTCAAAGTGAACTATAAGATTTTTCAGGAGCAAACTTAACTACGTTTGCATGTATCTCAGTATCCCTGGTGACCAACACAATGCTTAGTATATATTAGGAACTTACTAAATCTTTACTGATAATAATGAAATGATATTAAATAATTAGCTTTTTGTGAGCACATATAAGCTAATGGTAAAAGTAAAACACTTTGAGATGTGATAGGAAGCCAGAGAGAGCACATTTGGAATGACAAGTTATGATGACAATCAAGAGTTGACTATTTCTACCATAGACCAAAATCCCCACAAAACATGTATGTCTACAACCAAGTCTGGAATCAGCCACTATGACCAACAAGCTCCTGAACACAGTGCTTCAAAGCAAAAATGTCATTCATATTCCTTTTTCCTATATGGTTCTCAAAACGGTTTGGATTATTTAATGTAGGTGCTACCTACCCTGCTTCTTAAAAGTAGACTGCATTCAGAAGCTTTCAATTCAATTGTTCTTTTTACCTCTCAACAAGCAAATAAAAGCCAAAGCAAGTTATGAACACAAGTTACAGAAAAGGCATATTAAAAAAAAAAAATCACATGGTATGTTAGTTGAAGGAAGTAATATACTGTGAATTTTTTTGGTGATTATTAGTATGTAATTTACAAGGCAAGTGAAAAAAAACTCAGCCAAAGCATCCTAGAAATTTTGGTGCCTGGCTCACAGGACTCCCTAAGTATAATCTATACTTCTGAGCACAGAATAAGTTTTGAAAAGAACATTTTAAATTATATGTCTGGTCCCCAAGTCACACTCCAAAGGACAAACTAGCTTATCACCATTTTCTTTTTTCTAACCCCATAACTGTTAATTTACTGTGGTCAATTGTACTGCTTTTAAATTCAGTTACTATTTAAACACCATTTATTTAGACATCTAGGCAAACCATGAAGATCTTTAAGAATAAAAGGAATCTTTCATAATTATCCTCCTTTTCCCTGCAAAATCAATTTCATGATGGCAAAGTGAGGATTTGTTGACAGAAACACATCCATGGTGATGAACTGCAACACCAACACTGTGGGCTTGCATCATCATTAAATAAATTTGGATGAAAGCTGAGGCTACCGATGAATGAGAAAGCTTCTGTTTAAACACATTTATCTTGGGAATCGGCTGTGACCCAACTGTATTACAAAATACACGATGGTCTAAATGTTTTTCAAAACTATTTTATTTTTAAGTCACCTTGGCCTAGAACTCTGGAAGGAACAACATACCTCATTTTAGCTCTTTCAAAGTAGACAATGATAATGCTGCTCCTGCTGCTGCTGCATGAGATCTTTTTCTAGTTAATAATTGAGAGTGGGTCTGTTCAATGCTTTAGAAGGCACTGATCAACTGGTCATAAAATTATGAACAACAGAAATTGGAATTCAAGGACAAAGGCTTCTAAACAGAAAACATCTTTGTGTGGCACTGAGTGATAAAGAGGCAGAAATAACTAGCCAAGGGATTCCCATCACCCCAGTTTCCTCCAAGCTGCCCTAAGTGCTGGAGGGAGGAGGGAAACCCATTCTTGGCACACTTGTAACTAATAGAGTTTAAGAGCTTCGGGCTATTCATCAGCCCATCCATTTTGTAAAAATTCAATTTCTTATATTATACAAGCCATAGCCATTCTCTACAGTAAACACCACAAGTCCTGAGCTCCATGATTATAATGTACAAATTCTCATTTCATCATCTGCTCCAGATCTTAACTATAAATAGGCTTCCTGAGTACTTAATCTAACATAACTGGAAATTTACCAGACCCTCAAGGATTACCTCTCTTTTAGAGGTTCCTTTACTTGGAGGATTCCTTTAGCACAATAATTCATATCAGCATCAAAATAAACTTTAGGAGACTGTCAAATTAGTAATTTACATACAGATTATTAAAAGTGGCACTAATTAAAATTCATCATAAAGACAGCATAATTTCTGCAAAACATCTTTTTTTCCTATAAAATTACACATAAAATGACACATTCTAGATTTTTGGCCTTTAATAGTTTCCTATATCCTTTGTGTGTGTGCAAAACAGGGGGGAGAAGGGAGATAGAGATTAGAAGATTACAGTTCCTTTTTCATTGACATGTAATCACAGACTCCCTCCCCCAAAAAACCAAGGAGAGAGAAGTGACCCTGGAAAATCTTCATATGAAATATGTGAGGGTGGAGTGTTGTATGCTTTGGTCCATGATAAACTCATAGAAGATAAGGCCATTTTTATGTATAGCTTAAAACACGTATTTTCCTTTCACTGATTGGTCCCAATTTCAGAACCAAGTTTCATTTGACTCACAGTCCCACTATTTCTCTAACTCTGAAAACTGCAGCATTCTGTCACAGAAGTGAATGATTTTACCACATTCCTTTTTCCACCTAAAAGCAATGCCAAAACTTTCCCCAAGAGGATGCCACTGCTCTCTAGGGGCACTAGCAAATATAAAATTGTCATCCTTACCAGAAGGAAATTGTACATTGCTACAGTTGAATCTTTGCATATAAAAGAGGATCTCTATACTTGTTCAAGATCATGACAGGATTACATAAAATATACTCAGAAGGTCTCCAAAATTATATCTTGACAATGCCAAGACATTAGGTGTGACGTCTTCCTAATATCCAAAGGATAAAATTAGAGGCACTGTGAGATGTTCATAGAAGGGATATTTTATTAAAAATTTTATAGCCTAAGGAGACTATGATATTTACTGATTGAAGTATAACTCTAAATAAAAACATGTTTTAGTAGCTTCTTTGATTCTGAATGTTTACAAAGTGAGTCTCCTTTGAAACATGTTAGACAAAGGCAAGGAAAAACCTTTAACCAACACCCTAGTTTCCCTATACCTTGGTTTCTCTTTGTTTGTTTTTTCCTCCAAAATAATCATTTTGCTTTGAAATACCAAGAGAAAAGATAATCAGACAGAAATGCATGCCCCAAACACTCTTATAGATCAACATTTCTCAAAGTAAAACCCAAGACACCTGTATGAGAATCTCTTCATGTTAACATTAAGTTCCACCCAGAGCTATCAAATCAGAATCTCTGGGGAGAAGGGCCCAGGAAGCTGCATTTTATCAAGGTCCTCTGCAGATTAGTATGTACCCTAAAATGTTGGAATTCCATTGTTTTAGAAATTCTCATATAAACGTCCCATTTAATATGGTCCAACTTTGATTTTTTGACTTTAAGATGGTGCAAAAGTGATACCCATTCAGTAGAAACTATACTTTGAATTTTGATCTTTTCTCAGGCTAGCAATACACTGTGCAATACACTCTCATGATGTTGGGCAGAGGCAGCAAACCGCAGCTCCCAGTCAGCCACGCCATCATGAGGGTAAACAACTGATACTCTACAGTGGACTTTGCTGGCAGATGATTTTGTCCAACTGTAGACTAATGTAAGTGTTCTGAGCACATTTAAGGAAGGCTAGGCAAAGCTATGATTTTCAGTAGGTTAGGTGTATTAAATATATTTTCAATTTACAATGGGCTTATCTGGATTTAATCCTATCATAAAGTAAGGAACATCTGTATTGATAAGCATTGGCAAATGTGTTCTGACTATAGCACCACTCAGAATGAATTACACCTGTCCCAGGAAATGTGACTATTCTGCCCTCTAGTGGTTGGCATGACAAACAGAAGGCTTATTATCTAGGCTTTTCTTTTTATTTAAAAGGAAAGCTCAATAAAAACTACCATTTTATTGGGTGGGAAGATTCCCAGTTTTAAAACTGTAGCAAATCACAGATGCCTGAATCTTTGGCTGGGCTTTAGCAGGCTGTCTGACACCTACAAGGTCTGTTTCTCCCTCAGATCTCAGGCCCTCAACTTAACTCTGTAGCATTTCTTGGGAATGGTCCAGAATACACATTAAAGAGGGCAGTTAGATGAATAAAGCACTCCATTCACCTTAGGGCACAGTGAAACAAATTCGAGAAAGAGCAAGGAAGACAAGTAGTTTGCTAAAGTTTCCAAACCTTCAAACCCCTTTAAATTCATTTTCATTTAGATTAAACTCCAAGCCCTTTCCTTTCCAAGTGATGGACCCTTTCCACTTTTCAAGCTACTTCAAGAAGGGTAAAGCTTTTGTGCAGTCAAATACATCAGAGCAGGCATCTCCCAAACGCAGCACTGTAGAGTAAGGAATACTTAGGGAGTTCAGCTAGTTAAATGAATAACACCTCTAAGTACTTTATAATTTGATAATGAATTAACACCACTCACATGGCAGCACTTACAAATCTGTCACCATTCCATCAGGACAGCAGGTTTTACATTTAGAATGTTGCCGTAAAAATATACTCTGGGCTAACTATTGGCATCGCAGTCAGACATCCCAGGGATAATCCTCTTTACTTGTGGACTCATTTCAAAATTTCATTATCAAAATTATTGGTCAAGAGAAATAAAACTGATCTGATTTGAGGTAATTTTTTGAAAGCCTGAAACTAGTTTTCTTGTTTTAGTGAGGTCCCCCTCATAGCTAAATGGTCCTGTTATGATATTTTTGAACTTATTATACCTAAAATAGTCTTTATTTCTTTTTTTCGGCATCTATTTTGTTTTACTTTTTAAAGGCTAGTCATGTTTGGATCACTAACAATGTACAAAAATATAGGCCCTACAAACCTCAAAGCCTGCCTCATTCTTGGCCCTTCCTGAGGCCTCTGGATGGGTGGAGGTGGGTTTACTAATGGACATTCATGCCTGTAATGGCTATAAGCTAATAAAGAGGAAATTGAAACTCTTCAGAGAGGACTCTTTAGAAAGGTCTAAACAATAGAGGGAGTTATCTCATAAATTCTTAGAATTCCTACTGAAACCATTTTTTTCTCCAATCAAGGCAAAGGTAGTTGATTGTCTAGACCCTTTATTTTTCCCAAAGGCACATGGGAAATGGTTTATCTGAACCATATCTGAAATAGTTTACCTGAAAACTCTAGTTTATACTGTGGTAGCTCATATAGACTTGGCAAGGGTCAAAAAAAGAGAGAGAAAAAAACAACAACTCTAGTTTATACTGTTGTATCTTTGAAAGAGACAAAGGTACAATGTATTAATACAAATATAAATGTTCAAATATGCATATACTCTGGGCCAATCTGTTCAGTGAGTGAACAATCCTTATGCAGTGAAACTCGTGTGTCCCAGTGACATGCACAGTATCCCAGCATGCAATGTTTTCTTCAAAGCATCACATGAACACAATTGATCAATCCACTGATCATGACATACTGAACTACCTACCTCCTACCCAACCCTGGGGGGGCAGGTACTGCAGAGATCGAAGATTCACTGCCCTTGAAAAGCTTATTAATCTTGGCAAGGAAATGAAACAAGAAACCAGAGTATCAGGCAACATTTAATCAAGTGGGAAACTGTACATTTCTACCAATAAACTGGAGATTAAGGAGGATTACAGTAGATTAACACGGCTTCACAGAGAAAGATTCAGGTAGGTGGAATGATTAAGGGCAGGCAAACAGAAGATCAGGTCTAGTTCATTCCTTTTCTAGTCAGCTGTGATGACCTGGACAAATCATTTCACTTTTGTGAAATAAGAGAATTGGACTTGGTGATCTCTAAGATCAAGTCTGGTTCTAACTTCCAATGATTTCTCAATTTGAAGTCTTTCCATCCTACTTTAATCATTTAAAATTATTTTGGGGAAATAAGGTTGGGGCATAAATAAACCAACAACCTACATGAGTTGCTTCCCCTTTAGAAATTAAACTTCTTCCTCATTTTCTCACTTGTAGGTGTCATATCTATTAGATGGTCTCTAAACATTTGTTTCCTTCTCTAAATTTCTATGAATTAATTTCTTTGAACTCTCATACCAGTCCCTCCCACACCCAATTAGAACAATTTCTCAACTACAAGACTATTAACAGTTTGGACCCAAAAAGTCTTTGTTGGGGGAAAGGAGAGGGTGGAGATGTTCGTAGGATGTTCAGGAGCATCCCTCAAACTATGACAAAAATGTTTCCAGAAACAGCTATATGTTCCCGGGGGGCAAACTCACTCCTCTTCCAATTGAAAACCACTGCATTAGAGAGAGAGAGAGAGATCAACTGACTTACCTATAAGCCAATTCCACTTTTATGTAGCTTGTTACAGGAAAAATTTGACAACTCATTTGAAAACTCTTATGTCTAATGTGTAGAGAGGAGAATCTTGAATCTGACTAAACATAAGCCCCAAAGCAACTTATAAAATCTGACCTGAAGAGTTCTGTTGCACAAGGATTGTTTCCACTCACTGGACAGATTGGCCCAGAGCACACACATATTTGAACATTTATATTTGTATTGGTACCTTGTACCTGTGTCTAAGATACCATATTATCAACTAGAGCTTTCCATTTCTCCTGTGCATTTGGGAGAAATAAAGAGCCTGGATCACCAAACTACTTTGCCTTAAATAGGTGTCAGCAGGAATCCCAAGAACTTAAGGGACAACTTTCTGTTTAGACTTTAGAGTTTTCTAAACAGTCCTCTCTGAAAAGTTTGAACTTCCTCTGTATTAGCTTATAGCCAACACAGTCATGGATTAGGCTCTATTAGGCACAGGCTCTATTAGGATACAGGCTTTCTTCATTCTTCAACGAATCACCTACAGAAATAAACTATCGAATATTTATGAAGCACCTGAAATTGCTTATTGTTGTGTTAGGGAGCTTTGCAGGTGTTAAGGTTTGGAATCTAAGGCAGGAGTTAAGGACTACCTTAAAAGGTAACAAAGAGTATAACACAGAGAAGAAATTATATATAGACAGTAAGTACCATAGGAGTTTGGAGGAGGAGCAGGTTACTCTGAGGTGGGGCTTTGGGGTCAGGTTTCAGAAACAGATGAGAATTGAGCAGAGCCTGAAGGATAAGGAAGACTGGGATAGAAAGAGACAAAAAGGTGTTCCAAAAAGGTGCCCACAGGCAGAGGTGTGGGGGCAGGCAGGAGGGCCAACAACCAACGTTCAAGGAACAATGAGCAGTGCAATGTGGCTGGAGTTGAGATGCTTGGAGCAGGGTAAGGAGTGAAGGGCACAGTCTAGTCAGACTGTGAAGAACCATGAATACAGTGCTAGGGAGCCTGTGTCCTTCCTCACAGAAGGCTTCTGGGTAGTGAGGTAACACAACAGAAGGGGGAGAATCTAATCCTTTATACAATATTATTTCAATTTACAACACCATTATAAAGTGGGTATTATCACAATTTCAGAGGTAAATAAATTAAAACTGTGAGACATAAGGAAAGTTGCTCCAGGTCATTCTGTTAGTATGTGACAAAACTGAGATGTGAACGAAGGTCTGACTCTGTTGTCCCATTCTCTTTCCACGGCAACATACTGAGAAGCTACCTCAGCGCAAGGGAAAGCATTACAAATTGCATTTGATCCTCTCCACTACCTATGGTGATAGAGAGTTTGCCTAATGTTACCTCCTTTTGCTCCACCTCACAAATCTGCCACTTCAGCCAGAACACTCAGAATGCCCTGAGACATACGCAGAGCTTTCCCCTTTCTCCTCCCTACGACTCTGCTTGGATAGAATTCTCATTTCTTATCAAGTGAAATAAGACACACTGAAAAAGGCTCGCCTCTTGTGAAACCTTCCATGATCACCATAGCCAATAGTGGTTTGCCTCTCCTTCCCAATCTCCCTGCCTCCCTGAAGTCACTGTCACAGTAACAAGAGAAAACAAATGTGAGAGGCCAAGCCCCACACAAATGGGCAGGCAGAAGACTGACCTGGTGATTGTGCTGGGGATAGGAGAGGGGAGAAAGTAAGACCATAGAGAAGCTTGTATTGTCATCATCAGGAGACCGTTCTCAGAGAACACTGAAGTTGCAGCCAATGTCCACTCTATTCTAAGACAGGATTCTGTAAGTGAAGGGCACGAATGCCAAGCACTAAGAATGAGCTTGGACAGGCCATCAGTATGTGCAGAGCAGGAGGTACATGATGGGCCTCAGAGATGATGAGAAAAGCAACAGAAGTGAGTGAAAGTGATCTATGCGAGGAGCAACACAATCATGTACATCTAAGCTTATAAGTAGGTGGCTGCAGAAAAGGCAATCAAGGGATCAAGGTCTAGCCACTATAAAGACAAGCACCAGCAACTCAGGTCACATACGATGTGACTTTTGACTATGCAGAAGCCTAGTAAATTTTTCTGGATGGTACACCCTAATTTTGGACTTCTGTTTCTCAAACAGTATCAGCTCCCACAATATTTTTTTTAAATAAGCACCATGTATTTTCTCAGCTCAGAGGGAGAAGTGTTAGGGTTCAACCTTATCAGTCTCCAAATTCTGCTCCCAATTAAGATTATAATTGCAAACCAGGGAAGCATCCTAAGTAAAAACTGCCAATTCAAAGGAAAGTTCCCCTATGTTCCTCCTTGTAATAATGAAAGGCATATAAAAACTTGCTTTAATACAGCCACTCGTCAAACAACTCAAAGTAATTCCTCAGGAATGCATTACTGTCCTTCACTATTAGTGGGTTTGGCTGGGTTTTAATTTTTTTCTTCTCTTTAAAAAAAAAAAAAGCTATTCTTTTTCTGTTCTTTCCCTTATAATGGTGTTCTTGTCTGAATTCATTGATATCAGTCACTTTTGAAGCCTCAGAACCACAATTTTACAGAAAGAGGAGTTAACTGAAAACTGCAACAGATGCTCAAAGGGTCTGTAACAGACAGATAATTCCTATAGGGCAACGGGGGTAGGGACCATGCTGAGAAGGACATCTCTCATAGTAATATACATAAGCAGCCCATTTATTTTATGTAAAACTTTTTCTGATTATAGATGATATATATTTGTTATAGAAACTTTGAAAAATATAAATGCTTCTGAGGCTGCTGAGTTTAGCTTCTAAGAAGGACAATGAGAGGACTAGGGAGAACAATGGATAAATTTTATTATTTTTTTAGGCAAACCTATCAACTATGGCCCTATTCCAGGTTTTTCTCAGACTGCCAATGAGGAAGGAAATATGCTTTGGGGGAGGCCATCCTGTCCTTACTGCAAGCCCCTGTGCCAAGAAGTGGCAAATCCCCCCAAAGAGTGTAAGTTTATGTAATCTGTCTGCTTAGTTCAGACACAATGGCTGCGGGGCCAGCCAGGTCACTGGAAGAGAGGGGCAGGATTTCCTTTCCCCTAGCAGGTCAATCAGTCCCTGGACAATGGTTCAGTCACTATGCATTGTTCAAGTAATGGGAAGAAATGCCTCCTTAGGGGGCTGTTCTCAGAACTAGCTACACTGTTATTAGTAAGATCAGGTGGTCCTATGCAGAGATGTGGGTACACGGTAGGGTCCAACAAAATTCACCTCTCAGGCTCTGGAAAAGGGATGTAGAAGTACTTATGGTGGGAGAGAAAATGAGTGGCAGATGACATTGAATATTACATTTTCTTCCTGAGCAGCCTCAGCCACTTAAATGGTACGAACAGTCTCTCTGTGATGATCCTCAGAGCAACATGTCCACAATTTCAATCCTACCAAACAGTTCCACATGAAGGCCCAATTACACTTCAAACTTAGCATGTGCCCACAAACCAATACATGTTCTCTCTTGAACTGTTCTTTGTCCCACTTCTGATGATGGTCTATCACCTTCCCCTTACCCAGACTCAACATCTGGGAGCCATTCTCACTTCTCTGCTCATCCTCCAGATTCAATCAGCCACTCTGCCCTGTTATTTCTTTTTCTGTCCTCCCTCCTTATTTGTGCTACTACTCCCCAAGTCTAGACCTTAGTACAGACGGTAATATAAGATAATCTACTACATTTAACTAATTTACCTCTCTAACCCAACCTTCACTTTAAAAATCATTGTGATCATGGCTATTCTCTGGCATCCCCAAAACAGCACTTAACATTACTTAGAGCCCAAAGTTCAAAACTTCTACCATGGCTTTCATCTCCTACCTCATCTCCCTTTGAAACACTGGACATACCCTGCACCCTCACCAGAACACAGTACTAACTATCCTCCTGCGTACCGCTGGGCCTTCTCACCTTTGCTCATGCTGTTTCTAGGGGCAGAATGCTCTTCTCCCTTTGCTCCTCATATTGAAATCCTACTCATCCTTCATGCGTCACTTCCTCTGGATAGCTTTCCTTATTTTTTAGTCTTCCTGTGGGTTTCTAAAACACTTTGTTTGTACTTCTATGATACCACTTCATTCTACTTCATGTTATAATTATTTGTTACCCCTCCTATACTATAACCTTGAGAGCAACAATCAACTGTCACTTATTTTTTTTTTAATTTCAGGATATTATGGGGGTACAAACATTTTGGTTACAAGTAATGACAGCCTCACCCAAGCCAGGGCTAGAGGTGTGCCCTTCCCCCATATAGTGCGCACCTCATCCATTAGTTGTGAGCTTACCCACCTTCACCCTCCCAACACCCAATCAATATTACTACCCTGTGAGCACCTTAGTGTTGATCAGTTAGTACCAATTTGATGGCGAGTACATGTGGTGCTTATTTTTCCATTCTTGTGATACCTTGCTTTGAAGGATGGGCTCAAGCTCTATCCATGATACTATAAGCGGTGCTAGATCACCATTGTTTTTTGTAATTGAGTAGTATAGCATAGTCTACATATACCACACTGTCATTTATTTTTGAAACTCCTATATCAATGTTTCTCAAAATGCAGTCATGAGAATCACCTGGGACTCTACAGCCTTTCACATTTTCAGACCTATTAAATCCCAGTACAGGGATTCTGCATCTTAACAAGCTCTCTGAGCATATAAAGCTTAAGAACCACTGTCCTACAGTACCCAGGACTTAAATATTGTTCATAGTAGGTGCTCAACAAAGGCTCACATGGCTAACAACACACCTGGGGGCCAGAGCTGGCTTTTATTTGTTCTTTTCATAGAATCACAGAATGTCAGGGCCAAAGGACTTTACAGGTGATATGGTAGAACTACTTCATTTTTCAAACAATTAAAAGATATGAAAACATAGAAAAGGATAATATGTTTCCAGGTGCACTCTAACAAAGAAAGATTCTCAACAACAAGACCAAATAGTATAAGGAAGGGAAAGGGTGTGTGAAGGGGGGCCTTTTCTGGGCCAAAAGTGGTTAGAAATACAGCCCAGGAATCAGCACTGCTTATTCAGTTGACTCAACTCTTACATTTGGTAGTATTTCTCCAATAACTAATTGGAGAGATGGTAAAACAAGTGATAAAGCAGAAAAACAAGAAAAGTAAAACAATCAAAGAAGTTAGGATTATGATCAAGAAATAGATATCTTAAGGAAAAATATAAAGATGATAACAATGATAACAATAGTAACAACTAACACCCAACACTTTAGATGGGCCAGGGACTTTTCTACACACTAAATCTACTCCCCAAAGAACACTTGCAGGTAGGTATTTTAACCCCCAGATGAAGGTTATAGATGAGGAAGCTGAGGTTTACACTGGCTAAATGGTTGCTCAAGGATACACAGCTTGTTTAGTGCCAAAACTAGAAGGTAGATCACAGACTCCACATCCTGTGCTCTAGCTGCTAACCCAAGATGTAACCCTGAGAGTAAAAAAATTAGGCAGGTGCAAATGAAGGAATGAAGGGGGGAAAGAAGAAAAAAGAATGGTGGGGAGGAAAGATGTCAAAAAAGAAAAACTGAGGTGAAAGAAAAACTTGACAGGCCAGGAGCAGTGGCTCACGCCTGTAATCCTAGCACTCTGGGAAGCTGAGGCAGGAGGATTGCTCTAGGTCAGGAGTTCGAGACCAGCCTGAGCAAGAGCAAGACCCCATCACTACTAAAAATAGAAAGAAATTAGCTGGACAACTAAAAATATATAGAAAAAATTAGCCAGGCATGGTGGCACATGCCTGAAGTCCCAGCTACTAGGGAGGTTGAGGCAGAAAGATTGCTTGAGCCCAGGAGATTGAGGTTGCTGTGAGCTAGGCTGACTCCATGGCACTCTAGCCCAGCCAACAGAGTGAAACTCTGTCTCCAAAAAAAAACAAAAAAACAAAAAAACAAAAAAAACTTGACAGATGAATAAAAAGAAATACAATAAACAAGGAAGACAACTATTAAAGGTTAGTGTATTTTATTTTAACATAATAATTCTACACGGGATGCTATGCGTCTAGCACAAAACGGAAAGAACTGAGTTAGGGAGGATTTTGCAAACTATTTCAATGTTTATTCATGGATTGCCCTTACTGCCCGTTGTGTAATTTCCACAGAAAGAGAGATTGGGAGGTGACTAGGTTCAACTACAAACCATGCTACGTTATAGAGTAAAGGTACCAGTTTACTCTAACCTTCATCTCAGAAGCTGGACAACTCTGTAATGTCAGTCATAGCAGTGGAGCACTGTAAAACCAAATGTTCTCTCAAAGGAGGTTAATGGGATGAGCTGATCAAACAGGTTTCCCTTTGAAGAACCCCTAGCCACAAAAAACTGTAAAACTTTTAGTGACAAAGCTGTATCATGAGGAAATTCTGAGAAAATCAAGACAAAAAGCATATGAAATTTTGGGCTATATGCCATATTCATTATCTGTTATTTCCATTTCCCCCCACAACAAATTAGCAGTGATTTGCCAAACAATATAAAAGACAAAAGAAAAAAAAACCATATTTCAAAGATATTTTTCTCCAGTTTAGCGTTTCCTCCTTTTCATCACCATATCAATCATCATTACTTATGTACTTTCCCATTAAACACTGAGATAAAAACAAAAAGACTGTCATTCTGATAACACATGGCCTTGACCAAGCATTCCACAGCTGAGTCCTTGGGAGAGTCAGACAGCTCTGAATCCACCCCAGCTCCCACTCCATGTCAATTATCACAAATCAAAATGACAGAAGGTCTTGGGAGTCTTGAACTTCTCAACCTCTAGTGCTAAGGTGTGATGACCGGCCCTGCAGTCCCTAAAGTCATGACCACTCCCAAAGGAACACTGCTTTCTTACACAGTACGTTGCCAATACATCTCTTAAAAGTTCAAAGCATTTACAAAATTAATTTCATTTAGAGAAAAGGAAACATCCTGACTCCAGCTGTCTAACTAGGATCTGACAGCTTCCCCATTAACGCGGATATTGTTCTGGTATATTTTTAGATGTCTGCTTTCCATGATAATGTGAAGAACACAAGGGTCATGTAGAAATTGGGCTATAGAACAGAGACTTTGAATAAAACTGAAAACATTTCACCTTTCTATACTTCTTTTCAGCACTATGACTCAATGCTATCTAATGACTTGCCATAAACAGGGAGTCTGCAGATTGCTAGGTTTCTTTTTAGAACCTATGGACAAAACAAACCAATACTTTTAGAATTTACTGAATATATTCCACAAATATACTTCTCTCCTTTTGACTGCTCCCTAGATAGAACCACTGCCTCTGCCTCATTGAGCTCGGCATCCTTCAGATTTGTAATCCATTCCAAATCCCAAACTCCATGTTGAATTGAGTTAGCATTTTTTTTAAAGTTGTTTTTTTTCTATGAATGAGCTTTCCAACTTACTTAATCTCCTCCAAGACATCTGCTTTTTGATGAAACCCAGGAGCCTCCAACTCTGAACAGAACATTCACTGTGTGGTCTTAAAAGAGCCTTAGGCATGGATTCCTCTTGCAATATGCACTCCAAATTTGGATAAAACTTTCTTGGAGCTATTTGACATAATGCTCTATAAAAATGATCCAAGAGATGACACATTTTAATGCTCCATAGTTCATTTACTGAAACATGTCCAAGTATAAAATTCATACAAGAAAAAAACACCATCATTTTTTCTTTTAAGATTTGGGAATGACATTTAGGGTTGTCATACTACAATAACCAGCCTTTGCTGCCATCTAGAGATAAAAACTATGTAGTGAAATCAGAATTAGCAAGAAAAGATGAAAAACTTGTACATCAATGGTATAGAAACAGTAAGAACCCAAGAACTTTCTGGCAGCTGGCCCTATCAGTGACCACCACCCCAAGCCACATTGTCTTCACCAAAACATACCAGTGTTGCTTAAAAGAAATAAGCTCCACCAATATCGTGTTTCTGCCAATTGGTTTATCAGACAAACTTAATAACCTGTGATGCTTATTAAAAATTCACACACCTCTCTCCCACTCCTAGACAATCTACAGGTTCTGAGATGGTCTGGGCATCTGTTGTGTTTTAAAAATCCTACAGATGATTCTGATGAGCATCCTTTCAGGTTACCACTGGGCCATAATGCCCTGGCCTTTCACAGTGCTTAACTATGCATACCCAGGGAGGTAGGCCAGAGTTCCAGGTGCAAGAAAACTTAAAACTTATATCTAGAGGAATTTTAACTATGGCAGCATTTCTCAAAGTGTGGTAGGTAGGCTGACCACCTGCATCACAGTAAGTCACCCCGAGAGTTTTTTAAAAATGTGGATTCTTGGGCACACCTATAGACAAATGAAGTATAATGTCTCTGAGTAAGGTCCAGGAATCTACAATTTAAACAGGATTCCAATATTCAACATAGATTTTTGTATACTAAATTGGAGAACCAATCTAAATCTTGACAAAGTTATAGGACATCACAGAAACTTATCTCGTAAAGGCTATTATTAACACAATGGCCACGATATCAGCAGACTTGATTAAGTCAGTCCACCACTGATTTCAACTGCAGCTTCTACCACTCGTGGTTTGGATAATATGGTTGATGTTCATAGAAATGTTCTGATCTCTGAGGTGTTCCCTTCATTTTCTATCTCTTAATATAATCTAGTGCTGCTTTTTCTAATTGTATATTTACTATAGAAAATGTAGAGAATACAAAATGTAACATTTTCTTCTAGTATTTTCTCTTCACACGTAAATATTTGAAGCACGTATATAGTTTTTAATCCTGCTTTTAACATTTCTAAGTAAGCACTTTATCTTCAAAAGCATCATTCATTAAAGATAGCATAATATTTTCATATGATTATACTGTAATTCAGTTATAGCATCCTGATTGTTGGAGTTTTAAACTATCTATTTTTTACTGTTATAAATAATGCTAAATCAGATATCCTTGCCTGCCTCTCTGAATATTTCTTAGAAAGGATTCCTAACAATAAACTAAGTCAGAGTGAGAGTTTTCAGGTTCTTGATACACACTAACAAACTGCTTCCATAATCATCACCGAAGCTGCCCATCTTACCAAACCCTTACTGAGGCACTGAGTTTCATTACTTAAACAAACAAACAAACAAACAAAAAAACAAAACCCTTCATGCATTTGAGAGACAAAATGTTGAAGCAACATTTTAGCACTGAGGATGACACCATGAGGTCAGTGGAAAGGTAGTAACACCATTTAAAGAGAACACTGACATCAGAGTACCAACATCTCATTTGCCACGTTCAGGATTAAGTACAAAAAAAGTCAGTAAGAATACTAAACCCAAAAACACTCTTCTAGTACCTAGGCATTGAGAAGATTAACTAAATGTACCAAAAGAAAGCATATTCCCTATGTAGCTTAGCCTTAACTGAAAGATCCTATTTTTAGCTAAGTGTATGTAGTGTTTATTTGAAAATCATTTTTAGGTTGCTATAAAATTTCAGAGGCATTTTAAATAGGTGAATGTGACCAAGTTCTAATTGCTATTTCATCTTTCATTAAGTATGAAGGTCATATATTTGCCGTCTCTTACAAAAAGAACATTTCTGAAACTTCATATTATCTTGTTAGCAATTCCAGCAGTAAATGCCTAACTTCCTGGTTCATATCAAGCACCTTCCTTCCTTCTAGTTCAGTGGATTTCAAACTCTTTACCATAATCTATGGCTCTCAATAACAAATGTATGTTATCATATAACCTGGTGTGTGGGTGTGTATGCCTACACACACATATATCAACTGAAGCAATATTCACAAAACAGTACTTAGCCTTACTACATGCAATGCATTCTGATGTTTTTCATTCTAGTCTATTCTAAAATGAATAGGACATTCTATTTCATTTTATTTAATATCTAATATACATTTTGACTAAATGTTCAATGGTTAAGAGTTAAAAATCTATATTCAACTGAAGTCAGTACTGAAGCCCAATAACATCAGACTATATTTCTGGGACACTGAAATAAAATTAAAATCTTACATACATATAAAAAAGTGAATGTGTACATGAAAAGATAAAAGGACTATACTTTATCACTACGATAAAAATATGGAAATAAATTTCTATAGAATAAAAAATAAGATGAGCTCCTATAAAAACAGTATTAGAAATCTATAATGAAAACTATTAATACAATGGATTTTTACAAAAGATTTATATGTATGAACTCAGAGCAAAGAATGATGCAAAGGGAAATTTATTATTATTATTATTATTATTATTATTATTATTATGGGGCATCTACAGTTAGCTGAGACCCTCTTCCCATCTCTTTACCAGCAAACATTCTTATCTAAGAGTATTTTTTCCTTAGTAAATGAAACAAGAATACATTTCTAAGCAAGTATGAACTCAATCAATCCTTCACTGTTTTACACTCCGCTAAACTCACTCTCTCAGTCCTGACCATTCAACCTGTGACTCTTCTCTCACCCCTTACATAATGATCAGTGAACAAATATTAATACAATTCTACCTCTACAATGTACTTCCCCCCAACCTCTACCCCACTTTCCTACTTTTACCTCCCTACCTCTGTCCATAGAATCAGGTAAAATTTCCCCTATTTGGCCCCAGGCTACATTCCCATCCTACCTTACCAGTACAACCTAATTTGAAGTCATTCCATTTCTCAAATGTGTCTGATACTTTCCTACTTCAGGGCCCTTGCCCAAAGCATTCTCTCGTCCTGTTACCAAAAGTACTCCCTCATTGTTGCTGTTAAAAACCCCAAAAGTCTTTAAAGGCCCAAGCCAAATGCTACTTTCTTCATTACGCACTTCCTCCCTTCCTCCCTCTCTTTCTCTTTCTCTCTCTCTCTCAGACAACCTCAGTTGAAATTAACCTTCCTCTGGCAATCTCATGGCTCTTTGTTGAGATTAATTTGGGATACTACTTGTTTGTCTCGCACTAAACTGTGATCGCCAAAAAGCAAGAAACATAACCTATCCATCTTCGTATCTACCACTATCTACTGCCAAGGGCCTTATACACAGCATATGTTCAATACATGTTGGCAGAACCGCTTTGCTGAAGTTTTTCTCTTTCGCCTGACAATCTTTAATCTGATGTGTCCCCAGAACCTAATGCTTTCAAAGCCAAATCCCGCAAACTGACTCCATGTCCTGAACAATGTCTGCTTCTCCACCTTCCCTACCTTAACTATCTTTTGTTCTTTTGTATAATTCTAGATCAAGGAGCCACGCAAGCAGAGAACCTCAACACAGATCCCTAAACCAAAATCTACAGGCATCACTATTTCTGCTAAAGCCTCCCCGGGATTTATGGATAAGCCTATTTACCAAAATGGCTGTGGGAAGCTACACATCATAAAGACTGTCACCTCCAACACTTTCCTCCACATGGGAGAGAAAAGGTAAGTCATATACCTGGATACATTCATCTACAGAAATATCTGGAAAGCTAAAATTACCACTAGTAAAGGCCAAAGAGGAAGGGTCACTTCTCCAGGAAATGGTAAAGCAGCAAACTGACAGATGGAACTGTGCTAGCAAAAATTCCTATTCTGCTTCAAGACAGTCAGATTATTTCCATCAAAATGGCAGGACAATTAGAATCGTACTTAAGGCCTAAAACTATGATCTCTTTACGGTGAGAGAAAAAGTGTTAATCTTAGGTACAAGGAGGAAAGGAACAACGAAAGTGAGCAACAGCTGAATATATCCATTGTGTGGCATACCTGCTGATCACTGGTGTAGTACGCATACCTGACCGCTGGCACTTAGTCTCCTGTCCCATTTTTCCGGTAGGTTGCCCCTCCTGCATATACCAGGCCTCAGAATCATATTGCTAGGTTTGTAAGACAAACCATTTTAGATTGGTATTGCTGCTTTCTATGGCAATCAGGGCATTTATGAATCAAAGGTCAATAATACTGAGATCTTCTAGGGAGATATGAATGACTGCTACAGGTGTTAAAAAAAAAAAAACAACAATTTATCATCTCATAGAACTTTATTTTTTCTTTATAGAGATGGGGTCTGGCTCTGTCGCCCAGGTTGGAGTACAGTGGCACAATCATAGCTCACTACATCCTCAAACTCCAGGATGCAAGCAATCCTCCTGCCTCAGCTCCTGAGTAGATGAGACTACAGGCATGTACCACCATACCTGGCTAATTTTTCTTATTTTATTTTTGTAGAGACAGGGTCTCACTATGTTGCCCAGACTGGTGTAGAACTCCTGGTCTCAAGCAATCCTCCCACCTCAGCCTCCCAAAGTACTGGGATTACAGGTGTGAGCCAGGCCGGCCTTCGCAGGACATTCTTTATTCACATCTCTTTCCTGAATGAACACTACAGGAAAACCAATTGATTCAACAAAAGCTTGGGATCAGGAGACTCAAATTCCAATCCTAGCTTTTCACCTGTGTGACACAGAGGTTGGCATGCATCGGGTTAAGCCCTGAGTTTCCAATATGCAAAACAGGAAAGCAGAATAATTCTTTAGGTCCCTTCCAGTTCTGATAACCTATGAAGATGCCCAACTACAGAAGGCTGAATTCAAACAGCCATCTATAAGGCTGTACATAGTCCCCTGATAGTAATTAAAGTAATTCTTTTCATCACAATGAAAACTTTCTCATTGAATTAAGAGAAAGGTGTGCCTATAATTCAGTGTAGACAGAGTAACACAAGATATTTTAAGACAAATAAGGCATTTTTTACATAGAAAACAGTTACATTTCAAAATTCCTCAATCAAGGGGGGAAAAAAATCAATGAAGAGCATAACCTAACATTTTCTGTGATGCTTCACCAAAAACTAGAGGCATGACCTTAGAAGAAATCTTCGTGGCTAAGGACAGCTTGACAGTCCTGTGATGGAGCCAGCAGAGTGGGAGCAAAGGAACTGCTTATTCCCTGTACTCACTTAGCTAAGCCTGCTTCAATGCACTGATGCCACTGTACAAGCACCCCCAGGCCCATCCAATTTCAAGAAGGAAGAGGAGCTGGGGGCCTGGGCAGCACAGAGAGAAATGATGTGCAGCAGTCCTAGCAGGCAAGTGGCAGAGAAAGAAGGTGGGGAGGTCAAGTGAATTAAAAGCCGGAAGTGGAAAAGTCTAAGTTAAAGGAAAGTGGTAAGAGAATAGTGGAAGGAAATGGACTACAAAAGAAGGTGATGAAGCTGACACCAAAAATAACATGCATATGTGTGGAGTGCTTAGCGCTATAAAGCAGGTATTTGGTAAACCCTGAGTGAGTAGAAGATGAGAGAATAAGGAAGAGAAGGGACATTCAGTAAAGACTTAAGTGAGAAAATATGCTAAGAAATGGCAACGGTATATGATAGAGTTAGGGAAAGCAGTTATGTCCAGGTGACATTCAATATTGGTAATTATGCTAATGGGGAAAAAACCCACTGAAACACCCATAGTGAACACTAAACAAATTGAAAAGAAGCATAAAACAGGAAAAACAGCTTGCACCAACAATAGTCCCAGAAAAACAAAGTACCTGGGGAAAGTTTTACTTTAAGAAGGAGCACAAAATATATTGTATATTAGAGATTTCAAAATTGTTTTCTCTGATGTCAGATTTCCTGAAGTATTTTTATGAAAACCTGGCATAAGTTAGAGAGCAGGCAAGAAAAGAGGGACAAGATATCGTACAAAGAACTAAAAAAACGGTAGGAAACTAACAACACTTCTATGGCAACCAGAAGAAACTCATGTTTAAATGGTAATACAGTTCTAATCCCCTTAAGACAAAGGTCTTTAAAATAAAGTTGTATTTTAACAAAAGGATTACCAACCAAAAAATTTGTTTATTTCAAGCAATATGTAATACAGTAAAAATGCAAATGCAACTAAGAACTGGGTATACTATTCAGAGTTCAACAAAATGGTATTTGACCTACATATAACACAACTGTAATATTAAGAATCCTGCCTACTGAGCATAATCCTGTTTCTACAGAAATGTGGCCCCGCTGAACAACAAAGAAAATAAAAAATGCTGTCCTAATAATTCTAGAGTGACTTCCAGTTCTTTCAATTTTTAAAAGTAAGCTGATAAAAATCCAAATGAATGAAAACAAATCCAATTTGTAGCAAAAACTTTAAAAACTTGATACTTTTATGCAGGATTCTTTTCCCAGCCCTTCATTTATTTGGTTTCAGTGATTTGTGAACTAATCTTCACGTAATGTTTTTGGAATCCAGTATCTGATTTTACCAGCAATGCATCTTCTAACATATGACTGATAATTATGGACCGAGTAATGGACTAACTAATGTAAAACATGATTCTCTCTGGGGTATGTTTCAAATTCCTTCTTCTGGAGACATGTGACATACAATTCAGGGTCCAACTATGAGTCTGGGGCAGGGTATGCAAACTGTGGTCTGTTGGCCAAATTCAGCCCACTGTCTGTTTTTGCATGGCCTGCAAACTAAGAATATTTTTTACATTTCTAAGTGTTGAAAAAAAATCAAAAGAAGACCATTTTGTGACGTGAAAATTACATAAAATTCAAATTTCACTGTCAATAAATAAAGTTTTATTAGAATACCACCTTCATTTGTTTACATATTTATTTTCTATGACTGCTTTTATGATGCAACAGCAGAGCTGAGTAGTTACAACTGTGACCACTGGACTTGCAAAGCCTAAAATATTTACCATCTGGACTTTTACAAAGACAGTTTGCTGATTCCTGGTCTAGTATGAAGTAGACTTACAATGAACTTAGGATAAGTGTTTAAGAACTCAATCAACTAATTTTTAAAAGCAATACTAGCAATTTAAGAATTCAATCAAGAATTCTATGAAAGCTGATGAAAATGGGGAAACTATATTTCAAACTGTGATATATTTAGTAAAATGTATAATTCTATGAATGAATCTAAAGCATTCAACCAAAGAATGTCAGATTAAGAACAGATCAAAGGATTTGGCCTATAAAATAATGTAATGTATTATTGTTGATTCTGAGAGTAGAAATGGAATTACAGCAGGAACTACTGTACATGTGATTTTGAGAAAGATGTGCAAATTTGTGCCTTTGAAGTTTCATTATTTATTGTCAAGAACCATTCATTTAATCATTTCAAAGAATCATGAAATTATATGCAGTAAAATTAGCCCATGAAGGTTATCTGAGAGTCCATCAGTTATAGTCTTGAAGTACAGAACAATGACTAATAATGTAGCTCTTTCTCCCTCCTTTCCTTCCTCTTGCCTTTTTAAATTCATCCTGCCCCTGTTTTTTGCCCTTGAAAATCTGTCTTAATATTATTTCCATTTTGATTGAACCACATCAATTTATAAATACTATGATGTAAGCTGATTATGTTTGTTCCAATTCTGTAACAGTGTTTAAAACAGGGCCAATAAATGATTTTGAAAACATATCCTGAAGTTCATTCTCTGTTGTGTTATCAACATCTACTGTAAACATTCCAAGTTTGAATTTTATATGCAGAGGCAATGCTTTACAATATCTACAGTGCATCACTGCCTATATGTAAAATTAATACTGTAAAGGTCTAACTTTGAAGTGAAAAAATGAAAAAACAAAACAAGACAAATCTGGTTATTTGGGCTTAAAGAAAAGATCCAAGGTGCTCCCCCACTTCATCACTTCCAGAAGGAATTCAGCATAGACAAACCAACATAATTTGAAGGAGATACCATAAATGATATTACAACAACAAAAATACTTAAAATGCTCATTTCAGCAATCTCAAACAAAAAGAATAAGCACACTGATTCTAGGTAATAAAAGCTGTCACCAGTAAAAATTATAGAATCATTGACACAGTAAGAGTCTGTTGTACCCTTTCAAAACATAATTTATAAAAACTAAATCCAAATATAGTTAGAATACGATGTTAGTAAGCCACAGCTGTACAAGGTCTGCTAATGTAATTTTAAAAAGAGAAAAGCAGTATTTGCCAAATCTGTCAAAAGCCTGGATAGGATTTTGACAACTCTTCCAACAAATCAAGGTTCTTTGAATATAGAACTCCTAGGCTGAGGTCTCCAAGATGTGGCTATAAAATACTAACAATTAATATTAACAATTAGTTAACCAACAAATAATGAATGAGTGCCTTCTATGTACCCAGACACTACTCTAGGCCCTAAGGACAAAGCAAAGAACAAGATAAACTCCCTGCTCACATGGAGCTTACATTCTAGTGCTGGGAGAAAGTAATAATTTAACAAGAAAATAACAGTTGGTGCTAAGTGCTCTGCTGAGAATTATGGTAAGATGATAATGTCTTAGAGCGACTGGGTGGCTACTCTATAGACTGGCTGACCAGGAAGTGCCTCTCTGAGTAGGTGATGTTTGAACTGAGTTCTTAACGATAGGAGACGGCCAGCTATTCGAACAGTAGAAGGACAGCACAGCAGGGAGAAGAAACAGCTATCGCAAAGGGCTAAGACAGTATATGCTTAGCCTCTTGGGGAACAGAACGAAGGCTGGTACGGCTGGGATGACGTAAAGTAGAAGGGAGTAAGTAGCAGATCTGGCAACTACCAGCCATGGTAAGTAATCTGAATTTCATTCTGTGTGCCAGGGGAAAGCTATTGGAGGGCCTAAACAGGAGTATGATCTGAATTATCTTTTAAAAGGATCATTAAGGCTGTTGAGTGTGGGACAAGATGAAAACTCAGAGCTCTGAGAGAGCTTACAGCAGTAGTGAAGGTAAGTAAGGATAACAGTGTATACTCCCATGGAGGTAAAAATGAGAAAAATGCAAAGAAAGATCCAGGATATGTTTTGGAAGTAGAGACAATAGAATTGATAGATGAGACTTGAGGGGTGAAGGAAATAAATGAATAAATTAGGATACTGTTAGGGCTTTGTCAATGAAATTTAGTTTAATAGTTGGTTTAATTTACTGAGATAGGAAAGTCTAAAGAAAAAGTAGATTTGAGGAATAATTCAATAGTTGGTTCTTGTTTACATTTGACATTCCTATTAAATAACTAAGTGAAGACTTCAGGTATATAAACCTTGAGTTCTAGGATCAGATTTGAGTTACTAGCAAAGCCCAATTACAAAGCTGGTCATTCAGGGATACAAATAAGCAATGTTCTTTAGAGTAGTAAACTTTGGGAGACTAAGGGTTAACAGACACAATTTAATAACAATGATAATATATAAACAGAGGGGTTTATAAATCATGAGTCTCTTTAAATAAATAAAGGATTATTCTTTTAGAGATGAGATTCTTACTATTGATGATAGAATAATTATGAGAAATGTAAGTGCACAGACTCTGGTTTTAGATTGCCTACAGATGAATCACACCTCCCCTACTTACCAACTAAATGACACTGGACAAATCACTTAACCTCTGAGTGCCTCGATTTCCTCATTTATAAAATAAAGATAACAACAGTACCTACTTCATCCTGTACTTGTGAAGATCAAATGAGTTAGTACATACAAAGCAATCAAAATATTCATAGTATCTGTCACATAGTAGGTACTCAACAAATGCAAGCTGTTGTTATTACCTGTAGTTTCCTGCCACTGTACACAGAAGTGTCCGAACACTTCAGTTTTCTAGTTAGATACTTGGTAAAGATGGCATCAAAGATTCAGAATGAGCTAGGGAAGCATATGAAAAATCCTCCTTAAAAAACGTGGGGGCTAAGAGTTGCAGATTGCTAAGAACATCTTCTTTAAAAGTAAGCTGTGTGCCAGTTATTCCTAAATCTGTATTTCCAGCCTGGACCTGACCTGGAGCTCCAGACTCACATACTCAGCTGCCTACTGGACTGTCGACTCGGTGATTTAATAGGTATATCATTGGACTAAAAAGGGAAAGCATCAGTGTTCTCTTCAGTGAGCGAATGATCAAGTGACTACTTCCAACGGCAGAATCTCTTGGCTCTGCTCCATTAACTCATGAAATCCATGCTATGACTGACATTGTCTCAGTTTTTAGCTTCACACTGAGAAAGTACCCAGACCAATCAACTACATTAAAATCTCAGGCAATGTATCTACTCACTTTAGCATTAATGTTTTGAAATTATGATTCTACTGCATGTATTCCTTACTCTAAGTCACTTCAAATAGTTTCTGAAGGTAGGCAGGGAATAAGGAAATAAGTAAAATGAAACATTCGATGCCATAAGATGATTCTTGGGCCCTTATGCCTGGGGCAGACTGGGCTGCACATTCCTTAGCACTGGCAACTCCCAGCTATCTTATCCTGGGCCATGACTCCAATCATCAACAATGATGTCATCGATAGGGTGACCAGACATCCCAGGTGGACCAAGATAGTTCCTACAAAATTCTAACTGCATGGCCTTCCACTTTCAAAAATATCTAGGTTAGATGAGAAATTATATGTCTACCTACATATATGATCACCAAGACCCTGTAGCAGCTAGCATACATGCATTCATTCCACTAACACCCACCAAACACCAAGTGCCAGGTCCCACCTTGAGCTCCAGGGCAATGCATGATACAAAATGATAGGTTTTAAAGAGCCAAAAAAAATCTCTGCGTTATATACCACATCTAAGACATGAGAACAGCCAAAACATAGTAGTTTCTGAGATGGTCAGACAATAAGCAGATAGCTAGACACATTAGACAAGTGTTACAAACTGTGTACAATCAACAAATATTTATTGAATAAGTGACTAAAATGTTCCATCACCTTGCTACCATGAATGTGAATTGGGAACAGGTGACAGGGAAATATGTTTATCTTTACAGGCAAGTAGCATAATACATAACAGGAATAAATGCATCATTACAACTATTAATACCTTTCCTTTCTCTGACTTGAGGTGCCTTTTCTACTTTGACCTTCAAAACAAAACATAATTCACATATTTTAGGCTGATCTTTCCCCATTAACAAAGGAAGAATCTTGCATTTGTTGAGTACCTACTATGTGACAGATACTATTAATATTTTGATTGCTTTGTATGTTCAGCTATGATTTCTTCTGAATTAGAAATATTATACACGTTGCAGTTAGACAAATTGCCAGTAAACAATCAAGCACATTTCAAAGAAACTTATATGTTTACTTTGCTTAAAAGTGATTAACAAAACAAAGGCCTCTGATAAATTTAACATCAGCAATTTTCAAAGCTTAGTCTTACAGCTAGAAGGAACTTTGAGAAATAGGGTGATACCGGGGACTCCAACACATTGTCTTGATAGGAATTCTGGCAGCTTAGCTGAAGGTAGCTGTAGCAATTAAAAGTTCTACTAGATTCAATGTTTAAAACTGTCAGTTAGTAAAACCCTAAAAAAGATTATCTCTAAGGACCCCTCACTTTGATCCCTCAAAATACACAATACTGAGGCCCAGAGAAGCCACATAGTAATAGTGGGAAAACTGTGACTTTGAAAACCAATCACACTTGACTAAACTCTTCCCACACCTCTTCCTCAATGTGTGTTTCTAAGAACATTATTTAACTTTTCTCAGTTTCTTCATCTATAAAAACAAAGGTAACATTTAGCATTTAAGAATGTTACGAGTATTAAATGAATTTGTATTTATGAAAGATCTGGCACAGAATAGATATTCAATACATGTTGATTTCATTTCTTCCAAGAAATGACTAACTTGAGAGTAACATAGCAGGTAAGAGACAGAGACAGGACTAGAACCAAGAATTAGGATCCTCTTCACCACTCAAAAGAATTCAATTTCTTAAATAGTCTCTATCCTTGAATCATACCATAAAATATAGCTTCTCACACCTGAGTTTGGGAGACAGTTATGAAAGGAAATGTGGAACAACACAGGGCTGCAAAGAAATAGATTAGGTTATTATGTATGGAATGCTCGAGTTCCTTAAGTATTAATACCAAGTTTGACAGTTGATATCTCCGACATTTTGCTTTGACACTTCTTGGTTTGTGTTTGTCTGTGGGGGTGTGTGTGTGTGTGAAGGTACATCTTCATTCTTTCAAACGTACATTTTGGCTTGTGATTATCTTTCAAATTTTTTTTTAGAGCAATTTTTGAGAAACCATGAATAAGTAAAAAATTTGTGTTACGTTTTAATATGAGTCCCGTCATGGAACCAATGCAGCACAGACAGCTCGAAGTATCAACGGAG
The DNA here is from genome assembly GCF_020740605.2 of Lemur catta. Classification (NCBI taxonomy): domain Eukaryota; kingdom Metazoa; phylum Chordata; class Mammalia; order Primates; family Lemuridae; genus Lemur; species Lemur catta. Next base: position 241,991,688 of record NC_059128.1, read on the forward strand.
TGTTTGAGAAGGTTGTGGCTAATGAACACGCAGTACATCAATGGTTTGAGAAGTTCTGTTTTGGTGATTTTAATCTTGAAAATGAGCCACATGGGTGACCTGAGACCAAGGTGGATAATGATGAACTGAAAGCTGCAGTGGAAGCAAATCCATCTCAACCTATGTGCAAATTAGCAGCAAGGTTTGACATTATCATTCCAACAATATTGGACCACTTGAAACAAACGGGCAAGGTAAAGAAGCTGGATAGATGGGTACCACATGAATTAAACAAGCATCAGAAGAGAAATTGTGTCTAAGCTTGCCTTTCTTTGCTGTCACGACATAAGGCGAACTATTTCTACATTGTATTATTACATGTGATGAAAAATGGATTGTTTTTGACAATTGCAAGTGTTTGGTACAATGGTTGGATAAAGATGAAGTGCTGAAACATAGTCCAAAATGGAATATTCATCACAAAAAGGTAATGGTATCTGTTTGGTGGTCCAGCGCTAGTATTATCTACTACAGCTTCATGAAACCTCGTCAGTCCATTACAGCAGATGTCTGCTGCAACCAACTGAATGAAATGATGAGGATGCTTGTGATTAAACAGCTGAGATTGGTCAATAGAGACAGGCCAATCCTCTTGAAAGACCAGATGTCACAAAAAACCATGCTACAGAGGTTGGATTTGGAAACTCTCTGTCACCCGCTGTATTCACCAGACCTTGCACCAACTGACTACCACTTCTTCCAGGCTTTGGACCACTTCTTGCAAGGAAAAATATTAAATTCTCAACAAGCTGTGGAAAATGGCTTTTGTGATTTCATTGCCACTTGCTCCCAGCTTTCTTTGCTGCTGGCATAAGCAAGCTACCATTAGGATGGCAAAACTGCGTTGATAGTTTAGGCATATACTTTGATTAATTGTACTGCTTCTTGTTTGAGATATAATAAACTAAACTTTTGATTTGAAATCAGACATTTCATATTTAATGACCTAATATTTGTGCCTTCAGGCATAGAAATACATTTGTGAGAAACAAGATTGTAGAAATCAAGAAGTTTAATCAAGGAAGTATTATATTGGCTATCTTTCTAAAAATGACATCTACTTAGTTTGTACCTGCCCTTTGGGAAACAACACAACAACTGAAGTTTATTTTGTTTGTTTTTTGTGTTTGTTTTAGGCCAGGGCATCAGCCTAACTCATAGCAACCTCAAACTCCTGGGCTCAAGCGATACTCCTGCCTCAGTTTCCCAAGTAGCTGGGACTACAGGCGCCCACCACCATGCCCCACTAATTTTTTCTATTTTTAGTAGAGACAGGTCTCACTCTTGCTCAGGCTGGTCTCGAACTCCTGACCTCAAGCGATCCTCCTGCCTTGGCCTCCCTGAATACTAGGATAAGAGGTGTGAGCCACCTCACTGGGCCTGAAGTTTGTGATTTTTAATGAATGTTTCACTACTAGTGTTTCAAGATTGTTTGCAGCAAATATGTATCAAGTGTCTATCAAATGCTGGGGCCCGGTGGATGACACAAATGTGAATCCAACTTTGCTCCAGTCTGTAAAAATCATACAATCTGGTAGAGAAGAGAGGCAGACCTTCAGGAATGATTTTAAAAAAACAAAAACAAAACAATTGCATATTAAACCTGATGGAACTTGAAAAGCTCAAGGCCAGCCTGAGGTGGGGAGTTACTTAATGCTACTCTACTTAAGGATAAAATGTCCACTGCATCAGGAGTGGGTAAACACAGCACAGCATAGTAAAAAGTGTCAGAATTGTGTTATTAACTGAGTTCTAGACTTGTTTCCGATCCAGCTAGTTTTGTGAACTTGTCAAGTTACTTGACATGTTTAGGTGATGTTCCTCATCTGTAAAATAAGTGAGTTCAAAGGGATGACCTCTATTGAAGTCCCTTTCCAGCTCCAAACTAGATGATAACAAGAAATACAATAACTTATAGTTACCGTGCATATATTATATGCCAAGTACAGTGCTAAAGTGCAGCACTGTATTGTTTTCATTTAACCTTCACAACTTTATGAAATGGCCATCATTGTTATTCTTATTTCACAGGTAAGGAAGGAAAAGGAGACCAAACAGTAGAGTACTGGAGTCGCGATTTGAATTGAAGCAGTCTGAACCTAGTTTGGGGGTTACCCTTAACCACTACGCAACATTGTCTCTCTTCACAAGAACCGTTTTCTTACCCACTCTCAAGAAATATGGAAAAGAAAATCAGCTTAGAAAAGGGTCCTTCCTGACTGGCCGGCAGATCTGAGTTAATTTCACACTTGTCTGTTTCACGTGTCAGTCTCCCACACGGCTTCCCCGGCGGAGGCGGGGCGCTCCCACAGCCGGGCGCGGCCCCGCCGGGCGCAAGCCGGTGACTGCCAGAAGCGGCCGGGGCTGAGGCGCACGGCAGGGCTCGGGGAGAGGCCCCTTAGAAGCGCGGGCAGAGGGAGGGTACCTGGGCTGCTGGCGGCTCCAGCCGGCTGATTCTCCCACCACTCGTCTCCAAGATCGTCTGCCATCTCCGCTCAGCACTCGACGTGGGCGGACCACCTGCGGAAGGCAGACGGCGACGAGGAATCACGCTGCCTGCGAAGCCCGCGGCCGCCTTTACAGCACGCTGAGCCTCCGGTGGTCGCTGTCGCCTCCGCCCCGCGGCGATGACGTCACGCCTCCGCCCCGCCTCTCCGACAGCGGGTTCAGACTTGTCGCAGTTTCCACAGAGGCTCCGACGGGCAGGATCACTCTAGAAACGCAAAATAAATCCCTTCAAAGCATAAAGACAAGAAGACGCATAAGCCAAAAGCTATTATCATTTTTTTGATAACTTATTTCAACAATTTTTGTTTAAGTTTTTTTTTTCCCCCCCCGCCGATAAGATTGTGTCGAAAGTGCGAGACAACAATGCGAAGACAACTTTTCTCTCTTCAGTTTCAAAGAACTTGCGCCGCGGGAGAAGACCCGGACACGTGGGTGTGTTTTGGCTTGGGTGTCCGTGTTCTGGCGTTTGTGTGTTTGTACAGTTTGCTCTTAGAAAACGTGCGCAAGAGTTCCTCGAGCCTTTGGTGTAGATGTGGGTTCTGCTCCTTTTATACAATATGAGTAAAGGAAATAGGATTGATCCGGAAGGGCTCGCCCACGGGAAGACGCCGGTGGCCCAGACTTGAGAGTCGCTTCCCCATCCTCATTGGGTTGCGCCCCCACCCTTCCCAATTTGGGAAAGGGAGAAAAGAGTCCGTTGCTTCCTAACTATAAGTAAGAGACCTACGGTGCCTCTTGTCTCGTTCTCAAAGTGGCAGAGATGGACTAGGAAGGCCCCTTAGGCCAGTTACAAAGTAATTGTGGACGATATTTTTCAGGATGGTCTTCGAACACAGAGGCAGCAGCCGTACAAAATAAATTAAGGGGCGCGGTGTGCTTGACTCTGTGCACAGAATAGTGGTTTAAAGATGAGTAGACCCTGACGCAGTGGTGCGCACCTGTAGTCCCAGGTGCTCGGGAGGCTGAGGTGGGAGGATCACTTAAGCCCAGGAGTTGGATGCTGCAGTGACCCGTGGTGGGGCCTCTGCATTCTAGCCTGGGCAACACAGCAAGACCCCGTTTAAGAAAAAAAAAAAAGTGACTATGAATCTGCCTTCCAGATGTCACCAACTAAAGTAGGGAAGATAGAATTTGTAAGAATAAAAGTCTAGAGTTTTAATAGGATACATCCTCGGAAATGTCAAGACCGGGGAACTTTAATCTGATGAGGATAGGATTAGCCGTATATGGAAAATTACCCAACGCCCACCCAATTAATAGGTGGTTTATAAACGTATTACTGACTAGACTTTATCAGTATACTCTAAATGACTTAAAAGGGAAGATACTAGGTATAAACGTGACAAATGTAAAATAACCTGTAATCATCAAAAATAATGTCTTTTGTGAGGAAATGTAGATGACGAGATTTTGCTGGTAAAAAATTAATGAAAAGAAATGTTAGATAAGAAATACCAGTGTGGAAGAGGAAGTGCTGTGGCCAATAGACATGAAAAGATGCTCTTGTATTTCTCATTAATCTGGGAAATACAAAAAAAGACCACAATGAGATACTGGTTTTCATGCAGTAAATGACAAAATTAAGAAGTCTGGCAATACCAGATTAATGGAGAGTATATGTATCCCCCCCAGTGGGAATTCTTACACACTACAGGTGTGAATGTAAATTGGTATAACCACTTGGAAAAGCAATTCGGCACAATCTTGTAAAGGTAAACATTGATATACCTTATGATCCAGAAATTTCACTTCTAAATATGTACATTTGGGAAACTATTGCATATATGTCTTAGGAAACTATAAAAGAATATTCACAGCAGTGCCAATAATGATAGCAAAAAACTGGAAGCAACCCAAATGTGCTTCTATAGGAAAATGGATAACTACATTGTAGTATAATCACATGAACAAGCAGAGCAAATGAACATACATAACATGGATATAACCTGGAAACATAATGCTGACTTTTAAAAAGCCAAGTTCCAGATGCCATTTTTATAAAGCTCAAGTACAAGAACAACTAGAAAAAAAATTGTTTAGGCAAAAAAACTTTTTTAAATTTTAAGGTAAGATAATGATAAGCACAAAATCTAGGATATGGGTTGGTGGGGGAGGAGGGTGGTCAGGGAAATGGGATTAGGAAGGAGAACAAAGGCAAATTAAGTTATTGGCAAAGATCTAATTCTTGGGTAAGGTGGAGAGTTCACAGGTATGCATTAAATTACTATGCTTTATTACTTACAATATGTCATGTATATTTTTGTAGTATATTTACTTATGTATATATTTAAAGATAAGGGAAAAGATCCATTCACTTATGCAAAAGAGAAATTTTCAGTAAAAAGAATTAAATTGGGTACTGTTTGTCTCAAGAACTCACTAAGAATTCCAATGCATGACCCTACATCTCAAAGGCTATTCAAAGCTGCCAGACAGACCTACTACATTTCCCATGTCAGTTTACTTTCTCATTATCCTAGATCTAATGGAAGGATCAGTCTTCCTCTTGTGCCCTGAGTCCCAACCCCTTTTGCCTCCTAGCTGCCTCCACTTCAGTATCGAAAAGTGGCAGCACCATCACCTGTTTGCATTCTCATTTGAGTCATTGGTAATACTGGTTGGATCTATCTCCAAAATATATCCCAAATCTAACCCTTTAACCATTCTTGCCACTTCTACCACTACAGCCTTGATCTGAGACACCATCATCTCTCCCTTGGGCCACTGTGTTAGCATTCTAATCAGTCTCCCTCCTTATCCTACTTTAGTCTTGCTTCCAGACAGCAGTCATTATCATTATGTCACTCTCTGTTTAAAATGTTTCAATAATCTCTCATCACATACCCACTCCTTGGGAACTCAGATTGTATCTCTCATTCACCACTGTGGCCCCAGGACCAAGAACACTACCTGGCACAATGTTAACACTGAAACACATTGACACTCTGACTGAATTCAAACTCTCTTTACTTTGATTATTTTATTCACCTGGCAACCTTATGATAATTAATTTTTTTTTTTTGTTTGAGACAGAGTCTCACTCTGTTGCCTGGGCAAGAGTGCTATGGCATTAACCTAGCTCACAGCAACTGCAAACCCCAGGCTCAAGCAATCCTTCTGCCTCAGCCTCCAGGGTAGCTGGGACTACAGGCATGTGCCACCATGCCCGGCTAACTTTTTCTATATATTTTTAGTTGTCTGGCTAATTTCTTTCTATTTTTAGTAGAGACAGGGTCTGGCTCTTGCTCAGGCTGGTTTTGAACTCCTGACCTCACCTCAAGCGATCCTCCTGCCTTGGCCTCCCAGCATGGCCAATTTTGTTTCCCAAGGCAGCTTTTCTCTGACAACAGCAAAGATCAGTAAACTAAGTAAACTAAGGCCATGGGCCTGTTTTGTACTATTAACTATGAATATTTTTTACATTTTTAAAGCACTATAAAAAACAAAATAGAACAACCAAAAAAAAAGGAAAAAGAAGGAAAAGAAAAATAAGCAATAGAGACTACATGTGGTCCTCATATATTTACTATCTGGTCCTTTACAGAAAAAAGTTTACTGACCCCAGATTATATTGAGTAGCCAACCTGAGTTGTAGCATCCATCTAACTGTTCTGCTACCAGTGAACTGGCATCCTCATTTATAAATCAGTCTATTGTAAAATCCTATACCCCTGTATGTGATCACCTTATGTAACCCAGGGAAGCTGAGGCTGAAATAGTTAGTGGGTCTTTTTCTGCTTCCTCTTACTGTATAGTATCTGAATGAGTATTATTATAGTTTAGAGGAGTAAGCATTCACTTCCTAATGGAGTGAACTGAGAAGCCTTCATAAAAGAAGTGGCACTTAAACTTGACCTTGTCAGTGGAAGTCAGTGGGCAAAAATGCATGGGGTGAATGATAGTTCCCTGGCAGAAAGATTGGTATGTTGCCTTGGATGAGTCATTTAACTTTGTTGGGCTTCACTTTGTGATTCTTTAAATTAAGGGAATAAATTAGGTGACTCCCGAGTGTCTCTTCCAACTCTGTACCTTAATCTTGAGTATCAGACCAAGAATTTTGTATTTTTTTTTTTTTTTGTATTAGAGGCAAAGGACATGGTGGAAGTATTGTTTTAGAAAAGCTAACTTACAGTTACTATGCAGGGTAGATAGATTCAAGCAGAGCTTCCCACCTGGCACAGGTATGCCAAGAGAGTGACCCCCTCAGTCTTTGGGGCAGGCAGAGCCTCATGTTAAGGGTAGCCTCATTTCTTCACTCCACTATTGTACAGATATTATCACTTTCTATGGATGCCTTTATGTGAAATGTTTGGCAAGGACTGAATTAGTGGGAAGGAGAAAAAGTTTGAAGGCTGTTTTGTGAATGCTCACCATGAGAAGAACTTAATCAGGGCAGAGGTTCTTAGTCCATAAACCCAGTCTATAAATGTACTTCAGGGAGTCCATGAGCCGTGGTAATGTTTTCAAACTTTTGCATCATGTAGACAACAATAGTAGTAACAATAGCAGCAATCACATATTCTAGGTACCTCTATAAGCACTTTATATCTTAATTCATCTAGTTATAACTCCATGAGGCACTGTGCTGGGACTAGGGTGAGGAAAGCACAGACCTAGGGCTCCACATTTAAGGAGACACTCACTCTCAGGTTGGCACTGGCACAAACCTAAGAGTACCTCCTTAAATGTATCCAAAGAACCTGCTTGCATCACTCTATTCCTGGCCCTGGTCCATTTACTGAAGGCCACAGCTCCAGTTCAGCAGCTCTCTCCTCATAATTCTTTCTTCTCAGTCTACTAGCTGCTTATTGCCTTTGGCCCTTCAGACTTGCAGGTGGTAATTGCTCTCTACTATTACTAGCCCCAGGGTTCTACACCATCCCTCATCCCCCTAACTCTACGTCATGTTCATAAATACTCCCTTTATAAATGACTTTTAGTTATCCAACTGAAAGGGGTCATTTTTTTTTCCCTGCTAGGATACCAACTGGTACAGTTACTGTCTTATGGGTTTTCCTCAAAGCAGAGCCTGTAACAAGTGTGTGGGTACAAGTAGTGTATTTGGGAGGTGATCCCAGGAGGCAGAAACAAACGCATGGAGAATGAGACAGGAATGGAAGGATGAATATTGACCTGGGCAATAACTAGTTCTTTATCCTGTTGGAGATGCTCTAAAAAATAATGTAGGATGTGCCTCAAAATTATCCTCATGAAGGACAGGAGACTAGGGCATTTATCTACGGACTACTATCCACCATTGGGTGGGGGCTGTTCCCATTGATGTGAATATGCAGATATCCCCAGCTGTGCTGTCTTTGGAGAAGACACACCTCAGCATGCTTGAGGTGGGATGATGGCAGCCTGCCCAGAACTTTCCCAGAGGAAAGCTAGGCCTATTTCAAAGTGGGCTAGGGGGCACAAAAAGCATCTGCACCAGGTTTATACTGTTTTTCCCTTCCTTTTATAGATGGTGAAACTAAGGCACAGAGTTTCAAGTAACTTGCTGAAGTTACCATTAAATGATTTCCCATCTGCCCCATGATGTAAAAACACTCTCAAAGTGGTCTGTGACCCAAAAATGACCCATATTCACTGGACTAGGGTAACAACAGTGTGGAAAAAAAGGAAGAACTGAAGTGGGGAACATTACCATCAATTTGTGGTAATTGTTTGGAAATAAGATGGTGAGGAAAACAGAGGTCAGGGAAACCTAAAGATTCAACATCTTTGTTGAACCTGGTGTCATTGATGGGACTAGTAAAACAAGGAGGGAACAGTTTGGGGGCAATATGATGAGTTAGGTCTTAGACCAGGAGAAAATGGACAATTACCAAGTCAATAAGTAAATAATTTCCAATGATAAAAGTTCTATAAAGGAAACAAATTGCAATTGTGACCTAGGTGGGGGAGGGTCAGTAGACAACTGCGGCAGGAGATGAGGATGAAGAGGGAGACAGGAGTCATACTTAGAAGAGCTTCTTGGTCATGGTAGGGATTTCAAGTGGGAAATCATTGGGGGATATTTAGGCTGTGAGATCTGCTTACATTTTTAAAGTTGGCTGATGTGTAGGAATAGTAGAAGCAGGAATACTGGATTGGGGGCTGTTGTAGTCATCCAACTGACATAGCAGTGATTTGGAATTTGACAATAGAAATGGAAATGAAGAGAAGTGGGACTGGTTAAGATTACTTGGGGAAACAGTATAAAAAAGAGAAAAGGGTTCCTGGGCCTCCGCTATTTAGATGTCAGGTGTAAGAGGAGAGGCCTAAGAGTCCAGGAGAAAATAGCCATGGTGGGAAGATGAGAGCCAGGCAAATGCGATGTCATGAAAGCAAAAAAAAGAGTGGTCCTTAGACAAGGGTGCATTGCTGAGAGTCAAGGGAGAGGGGATAATCACAGGAGTCAGGTTCTTGTGGAAGGGAAGCTGGTGGAGATCCAGACCCATGTGGAGGAGTTGCCATATGGTAGAATCAAGGCCACTTCATTGTAACAAGATTCCTGAGATGGCAGAACGGTGAAACTGTTCCTATCTGAATTCTAAGCCCCAGTAATGATTTAAGACAGTGGTTCCTAGTTCTGGCTGCTTGGTAGAATTTTCTGGAAAGATTTGTATGTATATATAAAGATTTACATATATTTGTATGTATGGAAATATTTTATATATATGTTTATACATGTATAATACATACTTGGTCCTTTAAAAATCCTCCTGTCCTTTTTTTCATACTGCCCTCTTCTTTCATTATGACTTTAAGGAGATATTGTTGATACCCGGCTCCATTTTCCCTTGACCCATGTCTGCGCTTCCCTGCAGCTGTGATAGACCATTTCTGTCATGCTGATAGCTTCCCTCGCCACCCCACAAAGATGATGTTTATGTCATCTTGGGATCTCCCTTCATATCTTCTTCACCAATAACTAGGGTTAGATCTCAACATAGACAGACTGGAAAGTATAGTACCTGCTATAGGAAAAAATTACTCCTTCACAAGATATGCTACAGGTTAATATGTGTCAGTAAGAACCAAGAATTTTGTGAGGTAATGGATCTTGAGGGTATTGGAGCAGCAGTGTGTAAAGCTGGATAGAAGATGTTATCGATATGAGGACATTTTCCAATGGTTAATGATTTAATGTCCTAGCAAGTCCTAACACTCTGTGGGGATGGTATTAATAACTGGAAGCTTGGGCACAATTGTGATAAATATGAGATGGAGCCATTAGAATTGCCTTGGCAGAATCCTTAAGGAAAGGGTCAGGAGGCTCAGAGCAGTGGGCTTTTTAGAATGGATTTATTTTGTAAGGCCAGAGGACTTATAACCTGACTGTGTTCCATTAGACGGCCAGAGGACAATCCTTTCCCTAAAGCAATAAGATGCAATAGTGATTGTGTACTGACTTAGTTGAGAGACTTAATGGTGACTGTCCTATGCAGGCTAGAAATGACAGTAGGAGATACCCTAGCATATAATAGAATCCCAGAATCGCAAAGGCAGTTGGCAGCACTTAACCATTAGAAGCAAAGTGGGTGTAATTACCAGTCAGGGATCCTTGAAATGCAGAATATCTGTGGTGTTTCACAGTCTATGATATTCCTAGGGACATGATAGATAGGAGACTAATGAGGGTAGTGAATGAATTATATAATGACAACAAAGACAATAAACTCAAGAGCTGGTGAGCAGAAAGTGTATGTCAACTGCCAAAATGGAAAAGCATGATATCTGGATCTATTTCCAGATATGAACCAGTTCAGAAACCCAGAGCCCATCAATCAAAAAGAATCTGGATCCCTTTGAGGAAGTCCCCTGTAGCTCCCCAATTATATACAATATTTACCCATACTTGCCCCCAAAGGAATCTATGGCCATTTTTCAGAGTAACCGTACACTGGGGAAATGGGGAATAGCCAACTCTTTCAAGGGCTTTTGGGTACAGGTTAACTACATTGATATGAGAGAATCTAAATTGCACCGTAACCCCCTGTTAGAACAGGGCATGCAGGGAGCAGGTGACAGAGTCCTTTCTCTAATCTATTTCACAGTGGCTCTAATGGGTCCATAAACTTATGGTCATTCCCCAGTTACTGTGTGCATAGTTGAGATGGATATACTTATCAGCTGGTAGAACCATCACATTGGTCCTCTGACCTATGAAATATCAACGATTAGGGTAGGAAGGGCCAAGAGAAAGCCCCTGAAACTTCATCCCTCTATCCACTCCTTGGCAAAAATAGTAAATCAGAAGCAATACCTCATTCCACTGGAATTGCAGAGATTAATGCCAACCTAAAAGACTTAATGGTATCTAAGGAGTTCATTTTACTGTATGGTCCCTTCAAAGCCAGGTGGACCATGGCAAATGATGGTGGACTGCTGTAAACTTAATCAAATGGTATGCCCAATCACAGAAGCTATACCGGGTGTTGTACCTTTGGTTGAACCAATTAACACAGCCCCTGGCACTTGATTTATGTGATTTTGATCTGGCAAATGTGTTTAGTCAATCTATGAGGAAAGAAGATCAAAAGCAATTTGCATTCACTTGGGAAGATTGAGTTTATATTAACCCAAAGCTGTGAATAGTTTTCTATGAACATACTCAGGGCTGGTTAACTTTCCTCCTCTCTGTCATAATATAATTAGTTCAAAAGGACTTTGAGAGGCCCACTATGTTGATTATATGTTTAGGAGTCTGGTGATCTGAGGCATGGCTGGGTATCCTCTTTGAAGTAAAGGAAAAGTTTTTGTATCTTTCATCTTCCACTAAGAAAGAGAAACAGTATTTGGTGCACTTCTTGGGATTTTGCAGGTAACCTATTCCACACTTGGAAATACTGCTCTAACTAATTTATCAGGTTACTCAAAATGCTGCCATTTTTGAGTAGGGTCAAGAGAAGAGAGGGCTTGATAGCAAGTCCAAGCTATGACACAAGCTGCCCTGCCACTTAGTCCATAATGACATGGCAGATCCAAAGGTGCTAGGTGATAGATAATGATGCTATGTGGAAACTCTGGCAGGTCCTGAAAGAGAATCACAGTGCAATCCCCCTCTTAGGGTTTTTGAGTAAGGCCATGCCCTCTGCAGCCAAACCATTTGAAAAGAAGCTATGGGCACGAGACTGAGCCCTAGTAGAAACAGAGAAGTTGACTATGGAACATCAAATGATTATGTGACCAGAGATGCCCTGAAGGACCTGGGTATTGTCAGGTTGGGTGCTCATAGCAACAATAGAAATGGTATACATGGGAGCACATCTTCCAAGTCCAGAAATCACAGGTAATTTATGTTAAGAGGTGGCCCAGATCTCCTTGTCTTTTGTATTCTTCAGCTTATACCTATGTCCTCATGGGTTGTTCCCTATGAACAGCTGATGATATTGGAGGAAAATACACAAGACTGGTTCAAGCTCGGTATGTTGTTAGAACTGAAAATGGATTGCTACTGCACTATGGTCCCACTCAGGGAGGGGACTTCTAAAGGACAGAGTGAACAGAATCCTCCTAGTGGAGAGACCTTCAATACATGCATTTATTCATCTCCACTGAATGGAGAGAGTAGTCTAAGTATAAAATATAGAGTCTTGAGCAATGATGAATGGTATGATTGATTGGGTGAAGGATCTGGAAGATAGAATATTTGAAGTTCAATATCAAAGAGATCTGGGGAAAAGGCATGTGGAGGGACCTAAAGGAGTGGGCACAAAGTGTGTGGATCTTGGTGTCCCATGTGTATACCCACTAGAGAGTGTCCATCGCAGATGAGGTGCACGGAACAACCAAGTGAACAATGTGGCAGATTGTATTTGCCAAAGGTGGCCACGAAGATCTCCCATCCTGCATACTCTTCTCACAGTATGACCTTGACAGTCCTCCTATTGAGTGTTGGGGTCTATGTTCCCTTTCCTTGAACCTGGGCAGATCTTTATCACCTCAACCAATAGAACATGGTAGAAATGGTGTTCTGTAACTTCTGAGGGTAGATCTTTACAATTCTATGCATTTCTACCTTTCTCCCTTGGTGTGGTCACTGGGAACCCAGGCATAACTCTGTGACAAAGCCCAAAGTAGCCCACACAGAGAAACCACATGGAAAGAATTTAAGTAGCTATTCCGGTTCACAGCCCAGTTGAGGACCCTGCTGACAGGCAGCATTCACAGCCAGACCTGTACATAAGGATGCCTCCAGATGATTCCAGGCACCAGATGTGAATTGGCCCCAACCTGTTGTCCCAGGCATCATGGAGCAGGGGCAAGCCATTCCCACTATGTCCTCTCTGAATGCCTGATCCACAGAATTCATGTAAGAAAAAACCCGCTGAAACCTGCTTGTTGAACTGCTATTTCTTTGAAGGCCACAAGAGGGAGACCTTGATCCATGGGGACCCGCAAGTTGCTGAAACCATGCTCATTTCCCTTCATTGTTCTCTGCCTAGAATGGCAATGAGGCCACCAGGGCCTCCTGAGGTCAGATGGCTGAATTAAAGCTTATTTTTATTTATCTCATATCTTGAGAATGTATGGGCCCTTTTAAAATCCCCTCATTTAGAGGAAGAAAAACCTGAACATTAACTTCACCTTTGGAACCAGAAAATTGGCAGGGAGATTGCATATTTGGACTGGAAGGAAAAAGGAAACCCAATCACTTTAGTTTGTACTTTGGAGTCACTGGGCAAAGGTGGAGCATCTGCCTCCAGCAGCCAGGTCTTAAGGTCACTAGAAGGTAACTGGATATGTAATTTTGATCTCACAAATGTGTTCAGTCTCTATGAGGAAAGAAAATCAAAGAAACTGCCACATAGTGTTCTGCAGAAACTTTCCTAGGAGAGGCTGGGACTTGTGGTTTCTGGACCACCATATGGTGCTGCTTAGACTAGTCACCCATTTGGTGAACATGGTGGTGAACTTGGAGGTAAGAGAAGCTGCTGAAAGTCATTTCCGATGACCTCCTGTGGGCGGTTCCTATGAAGTAGTCTTCCCTTTAGTTTTTCTGTTAATTTTTAAAATTATTTTTAAAATTGTGGTAAAATGTACATAATATAAAATTTATCATCTTAACTATTTTTAAGTGCATTAAAATTAAATTTTAGTACTAAATAAATTTTAGTTGTGTGCATTAACATTGTTGTGCAACCATCACCACCATCCATCTTCAGAATACTTTCCATCTTGTAAAACTGGACCTTTATATCTACATATTATACAGAAACTCCCCATTTGCCACTCCTTCCATCCCCTGGCAACTGCTATTCTACTTTCTGTCTCTGAGTTTGACTACTCTAGGTACCTTATGTAAGTTCAATCATACAACATTTGTCCTTTTGTGACTGGCTTATTTCATTTAGCATAATGCCCTAAAGTTCATCATGATACATTAATTGCATGTGTCAACATTTTCTTCCTTTTTAAGGCTGAATAATATTCCATTGTATTATATGCCACATTTTATGTGTTCATCCATTGATGAACACTTGTGTTACTTCCACCTTTCTTTTAGATATTGTGAATAATGCTGCTATAAACATGAATGTACAAATAACTGTTCAAGTCCTTGCTTTCAGTTCTTTTGGGTATATACCCAGGAGTGGAAATGGTGGATCATATGGTAATTCTATTTTTAATTTTTTGAGGAGCCACCATACTGTTTTTCATAGTGGTCCAATTTTACATTCTCACCAGCTGTGTACAGGGTTTCAATTTCTTCACATCCTTGTCCACACGTATTTTCTGTTTTTTATTTGTTTTGCTAATAGTCACCCTAATGAGTGTGAGGTAGGTCCCTTTAGTTTTTAAAGCTAGCTGCCTGCATGTCTCCTAAGGGATGAGATTGTCACCATGACATTTGTCAATATAGTCTTCTTGTAGCTGGCTATTTCTATTATCTCTGTAAGGATACTAACTGAGAAACAACCGAGAGCTATGCCGTTTCTTTGCTTCCTGAGAACTTTTACCTCCTTCTTTGAGGCACTATGGTGTAATAGCTGAGAGTGTGGACTATGAAGCCAGATACCTGGATTAAATTCCTGGCTTTGCCATTTATTAAATCTTGGACAAATTACTATGCCTCAGTTTATTTAGCTATAAAATGGAGCAAATAACAGAGTTATTGTGAGGAGTAAATAACCAAGTTAATACATAAAAATACTTAAAGTAGTTTCTGGCACGTGGTTGGCACTCAGTAAATGGTAGCACTTTTTACCCCTCTGTACCACACCCTACTATTTTACCCTTCTAACTACTGTAGAAAATAGTTACTGTTATTATTTACTATTTCACAAGTGCAAAAACTGAATTTAGAGAGGTTAAGTAATTGGCTAAAGGTGTCACAGCTGGTAAATAGAGGAGCTGAGATTTGTTTTCTGGCAATTTGACCCCAGAACCTTCTCCTAACTTTTTTTACATCAGTGACTCTTGTTTGACAGAATAAATGACAAGGACAGCATCATCTTGGGTGAGGAAAAACAACTATTATTAGTCGTAGGCAAGTGGAGAATTGTAAACGTTCCATCAACTTTTACCATTGTGTCTCTCTTCCAATGAGTGAAGAGCAGATGTGAAAATTGCTGCCAGTCACTCACTCGTCAGATGAGAACTGGCTTGGCTGTGCTCATTACAAAATTAAGTTTTAGGTCTTGGAGGTTTTAACAAGACATGTGAAATATAGATCTCCACAAGATTTATAAACTTTAATTTAGAAGTGTTTTCAATTCTAATAAAAATCTATTTTTACTTACAGTAAGATAGCAAAGAAAAAGGTCTGAAAAGGTTCTGGTTGCCTCAAAGGAAAATTTGATTAGATGGTCTTTTGTTTCAGTAACACACCAGAGAAGCTTCTGAATAACTTGTTAAACTGGGATGATGTGCCACTCTTTGGTTTAAATTCCATTACACTTACCACCAGGAATTAGCAAAAAAATTTTATTCCAATAATACGGCTCATTAAGAGCTATTTTTACATAATGTATAACTTGATTGAGAACAAAATTTATCCTGACACAAGTATTGGTTTTGAAAATGAAAGAAAACATCAAAACTTTTGTGCAACTCTCTGTTAAAAGATAACTCTAAGGCTTTTCCCTAGATATTTTTGTTATTCAGGATAGGATAGGGAATGAGTATGACCATTTGCATTTTAATAGTCACAAGGATCGTTAAGAAGAAAAACTTCTAAACTATAGTAAAACATGATTGGTTTCCACTCCTTCTTGGCTCTGTATATTTGGAATTCATTGGTACTCCATATGGATTTGGATGATGTTTACCTTTGCTGTATCTTTGATGAAATGATTTGTTAAACTAATTTC
This sequence comes from Lemur catta, assembly GCF_020740605.2. NCBI lineage: Eukaryota > Metazoa > Chordata > Mammalia > Primates > Lemuridae > Lemur > Lemur catta. The sequence continues at coordinate 242,007,539 of NC_059128.1, forward strand.
CTGCACTTAAGGAGGAAATTGTAAAGCAATTTAATGATTTTTTTTGTCTGCAAATGGTGCTACTAATTTCAAGTCAGTCTTTTTTCTCCCTCTTCTTTCTCCCTCACATGAGGCCTCTCTCGAGGCTCACGGCTCTACCCTTCATCTTCTTACATCTGGGGCATAGGCATCTCCCACTGTTATGGACTGAATTGTATTCCCCAAAATGCATATGTTGAAGCCCTAACCCCCAAGACCTCAAAGTGTTACTGTATTTGGAAATAGGGTCTTTAAAGACGTCATTAAGCTAAAATGAGGTCACAAGAGTAGGCCCCAATCCAATACGACTGGTGTCCTTATAAAAAGAGGGGATTAGGACACAGAAGAAGGAGCACCGTCTGTGAAGACACAAGGAGCTGATGGCCATCTGTGAGCCAAGGAGAGAGGCCCTGGAAGAAACCAGCTCTGCTAATATCTTGATTTTGGACTTCCAGCCTCCAGGACTGTGAGGAAATAAATTTCTGTTACTTAAACCCACCCAGTCTGTGGCACTTTGTTATGACAGCCCTAGCAAACTAATAAAAGTTTATAAGTAAATTGGGTGTCTTCCCCTGTCCCCTCCATGGAGTGGGCTCCATTTCTGTCAGTGGCCCCATGCCTGTCTTCCAAGCTTATCAATGGGAGGAAACTGCTTTGGGGTCAAGCTTCCTTCTCCCTTAAAAGGCCATGTAGTATTGTCCTCAAGCTCAGTTCAGTCCTCAAGCTATCTCTTCAGTTTTTCCATTCTTCATTCCCGTTGCTAGGCTCTGAAATAGCTCCATTGTCTTGCAGTACTTAAACCCTGACACCTGAAGCCATCTGCCTCTCCTCACGTGAGAGGCCTGTTTAGGGCTCTTCATTATCACCCAGCAATTTATTTCTGAATGAAAGCTGCTCTGGTCTCCTAATTGGTTTTACTACTTGTATCTTCCCTTCTCCTGTGTCAACTTCATAGAATCATCAAACTAATTTTTCTAAAATACTTATTTTTATACCACTTTCCCATTTAAGGACCTACACTGTATTCTTGCATGTTAGATAAAATAGAAATGTCTCTTCCCTGTATGTAAAGCACTGCATGACTTGACCCTCCTTTAGTTATTAAATTGGGGTTTTATTTTCACTAGTCCTTGGATAGATGCTCTGATCCAGCCAGGCCATTTCCCTGGTCTCAGCTTCTTCCCTTCCCCACCCCTTACGTTGTCCTCCCAGGACACTTAAATACCCAGTTTCCTTAGAGGAGGAGAGGCTGTTTCTCTTGGGATACCTTCATACTCCCTCCATCCAAATTCTCTCTTTTTTAAAATGCTTATTTATTGCTGATGAATTGGTTTTAGGAATTCTACATTTCTTTAAAAATCACATTCTTCAAAAAACTATCTGAAATTAAGTTTTATCCCACAGTGAGCTCCTACATAAACTTGGAATGCCAGAGCTGGAAGGGAGTTTCCAGCCATTCAATCTAAACCTCACATCCAGTTTATGACTCCCCATGACAACATCCTCGAGAGATTCATTCTTCCCTCAGCTCTGGTATTGGGCCAATACTCTATGATGGGCTGTGTATTCAAGGATGAAAGAATGAGGTTCCTGCTCTCAAGAAGCTTAAACTCTAATAGGGAAGACAGACAAGTGGTTCAGTTACAACACAGAAAAAGTGAAGGAACAGAAGAAAGTATTTTACAAGGCAGGTTGGTGATACGGGGGAGAAAGTGACTAAATATAAGGAGGGGGGAAGGTTTAAAGGGGAGGTGGTACTTCTTCTGTGTCCTGAAGGTGAGGAGGAGTTTACCTGGCAGACAAGTCAGAAAATGTATTCCCAGGAAGAGGGCAGCATGGAACAGTCTTTTTCTTTCTGAATTTCTCTAGCATGTGTGCGTCCAGTCAGCATCACACCGCCCTGCTCTTGGAAATCACTTTCCTGTTTAACAAACGTCTTGGTATCCTCCAAGCAGAGGATAATTTTATTAGGAAAGGGTTATGTTTTCTGTTGCTTTTGTATGCCGCTTATAGCTTAGTAGTATCAGGCAGAAAGGAGGGGCTATTTTTTTTGTGTTTTGTTTTAACATAAAGAGATACTATTAATATATACACATTGTAAGTAAGATCTATATTTTGAGTTCTTTATTTGGTCATAATGATGATAGATTTGCCCTGCTTGTCCAGTATTCTGAATTCTAACCATTTATTCCTCCCTGCCTCCATTTCCTCTATCCATCCTTCCATTCAACACTGTCTGCCAACACGATGGCTGTGATGGGAGTGTCTTTGGCTGTGGAATGAAACAGACCTAATTGGGCTATATGGGAGTGGAAACTGGTCTTGAGCTTCCAGCCTGATGGTTTAAACAAGTTAACCAGCCAGTCATAGACTGGTGGTGCTTACTTGCTTATTGAATGATTTGAATAATCCCTTTATAATATTCTAGACATGATAAGTTATGATCATTCTGGGCTGGCTAAGTCATCACAAAAGAATTCTTTCCTTATCAGTGATGCTTATTAATACCCTTAGGTTCTTTAAACAGGTCTGCTTCTGCCTTGTCGCTCCCCTCACCACTATCTCGCCTCAAAATATTTGGCTTCAGTGTGGCAGAGTGAAATAGAAAGGAGTATCTGAAGGTTCGTTTCTTGTGGGAGAAGGGAGGTCTGTGGCAGTTTTTGCTTTTATTATGGATGTGGCAGATACAGCAGCTAATTATCCCCTAATATCTATTCTCCCTTCTTCCATATTAATAGAACCCCTGATTTTTAGCTGGGCATGTGGTTACCAGAATAAAGATTCAGTTTCCCACACTTCCTTGCAGCTCATTGTGGTAATATGACTAAATTTAGAGCCATGGGATGGGGGAGGGAATGATCTAAACAGCTTCTGGGTTGAGTCTTTTAGGATAAAAAGCATGCTTTACTCTCCCTGCTTTGTTCACCTTCCCACTGGATGGAATATGACTGGGATGGTTGATATTCTGGACCATGGAGATGAGGGCAACACCCTTGGGGTGGAAGAGCAACAAGGTGGAAGGAACCTGGGGCCCTGATTGGAGCTATCACATGAGCCCTAGACTGTGCTAGGAGCTCCTATGTCAGAGAGGAATAAATTATCCTGCTTAATCTATGCTTGTTTTAGGTCTCTGTTTCAGCAGCTAATTAATACAATGGGGAATTAAAAAAAACTCGTGTCAGCTGAGTGATATGAGCAAGATGAGAAACACACTTTTAAAGATATTTAATGACTTTTTTTTTAAATCAGTACAAAAATTTAAATACAAAAATGATTTGCTATTGACAAGTCTCAAATCTATCATGGAAACTCAAACAAGTTACCAGTCTGTTCACCATTCATTGTGTTCTGTAAAATATTTGAGAACAGTCACCCACTACAGACATTCTTTTCCCCTGTGGGATGTCATACTGCATTAAAACTCTGTATTTAAATAACAATAATGCCAGTTCGGTCCATTTCACATGGAAAAATTTTAGTTTAATTTTGAAGTAAATAGGGATTATAACACTATCCCAAGACTTTAGAACACGTGGTTGTTTCATCTGCTTTTACACTAGTGTGTTAACATAATATGCGACACTCAAAAGGGAAACACAGGCATATATAATTATTTAAAACTCTTTTTTAAATTAAGTGGAGTATCATTTAGGTCTGAGATTAGCACCATTGTAGAATACACAGTATTTGGCATAGATTTTGCTCCTCCTCCATCTAAAAGTTAGAAGCCTATGCCTGATAATACACATACACACACACACATATATAGGCAATTGAGTAACAACCAATAAATAAGTTGGAAAATATCTTGAAAAGTGAAATTTGGTTTTAACTAAAGAGATAATTTCTCTCTTGCTTGGTGGGAATTAAAAGCCCATACATGTACAGATAAATACAATTTTACAAATCACCTGATCTGACTTTCTTTCAAGCATTTCAATGCAGCTATAGCAGAAGGAGCCCAGTGGGTCCATGTTGCTCCCCAGTCATCAGCCAAAACCCACCTCAAGACCAACCCAGAGGACATTTGGCCACATAAATACTGTCTGCTTTGAAAACAAAGGTTGGATAGGACCTCTTTTGGATGGAAAAAGTGTATTATATAATTATCAGTGAATAAGAAACCCTGTAATGAACTAATTTCTCATCTTAAAAATTGAGAAAAAAATGGTGCTTGTATTCCCCTACATAGGGAAAGGAGATATTGGGCCAGGAGAAGATATTTTTTTGTGATGGTAAAATACTTCAGATTTGACAAAGACATATTTCCATGTGCTTTTATACCATATTTATTTATGTATTTTTCTATCTAAATCTATCCCCTCAACTCCTCATTCTTTTAATTTTGAGAAAAAGATGCAAGATTTCACCACCCTAACCCCACATCATTGCCTCAAGTGGCTAATTGTGTTAGCAGCAGGCTAATGGCAGACTTGAAATAGTTTTTCTGTGTTGTGAGACAGTTTGGAATGCCTAAAGCAGTTAGTATGTGCCTAAGTGAAAACCTGGAAAAATATTTATTTCTCCTTTTCTAACTTGTATTGGTCCTTGACTTGTGACATTGAAAGCATGGGCTATTTTTGCTCTTGGACATTTTAGATAGCTCTTGCGTAGGTTGCTTCTAATGTAACAGTTCTTTTCCTACAATTGTAGTACCTACACCTGGAGGCAGCATAGCTGTTTTTAAATTTCAAACTTCAGAATTATTTTTCTGAAAAATAATCGCAGAAATATTTTTTGAATAAAAATTAATTTTCCTATAGGTAACCTAAAATTTGTACCCCTGTAATATGCTAAAATTAAAAAAAAGGCAAAAAGAATTAATTTTCCTATATAATTCTGAAACTTCCTTCTCCTTCCCCCCAATAAAGAATGGCTGGGATTTTGTAAATTGACTTTGGAACCTCAGGTGACACATCAATTTGCATACATACTACAAAGAAAATTTCTTAAAAATTCACAGCTACTAAAAAATACTGATAGCTTTTTGAAACCTCACTGTAGTTGTTTGTGTGTGTAGACAAAGGAGAGGAATGTTTAATGCATGTAAACACAATTGATAACTGTTATTAAAAATATTCCACAAAACTGGAAATTTATTGGAGGAAGTGTTTTTTTTTTTTTCTTGCAACTTCCAGGTGTGTATATTAGTTGGACCATAGTGAAAATTGCATGGAGGAAAGAAAAATAAGTCCCAGGAAAAAACAGAATAGAAATGCTTGAGGAATAAGTGAGTTAATTGCTGCTCATGTCTCACAGCTGGTTTGGTAGCTCTTTCTGGACCACTGTCTAATGCTACACAAGTGTCTCACCCAGTGCTAGGTACAGAGAAGACACTGAATAAATAGAAGATAGTTGATTTGTTCGCCTGTTCTTGTAGAGACACCAGACACATAATTCTGACTAGGACTCCTGTTGCTAACAGACACAGCCTCTGACATGAATGAAATAACTCTTTGACTAACGTAATACCATGGTCCCATGGCCCCCTCCCACTGGGGCTGTGACACTGCAGACCCCTCCTCACCACATTCCATGGCAAAGTATCTGCACAAATATAGAGGAACTTATGCAAGTAAATACGGTATGTAATTGTTATCGTTGACATTTCTTTAAGGCATATTTATAAATATTTTAAAGTAAACAATATGAGTGACTTTCATTAGCTATGCTCTTTCATACTGAAATATTTTGACTGATCTGAATAAGCAGGTTATTGTGGAAGCATATAACATACAACAGCTGATATGATTCCAGTGGGTACAACACAAGTGCCAGTACTTGATACATAACTCTATCCCATCATTTTTTCAATTACAAGCTGCTGTGCAGTGTATTAAACATGCATCTTAGTTTTTATTGTACATGATGGTCCAAATTTTCACTTAAATATAACTTTCCAACTATATAAGTGTTTTGAAGCAAGTATGTTTTTCATTGGGATTTTTGGGTGCATCATTTTCTTATCTTCTATTAAATCTCTCTCGTTTTTCTTTTTTTACATGGGATACAATAAATATCCTGAAAAGGAGGAGTGGACGTACTGCCCAGCATACAGTCCTGCAGCCTGTTCTGAGGGCATCTGGAGGAACACCCGGTCTCCGGGCCTGAGCAGCAGCACCGCACTCCCAGATGCCTGGTCCAGGAAGCCCTTTTTGTACTCATCGTATGTGTACATCATGGGCTCGTTGTTCTTGAACAGAGCAACCCACACGTTGCCCCCCTTGCAGTGAACGTGGTATGCAAAGTAGTAGACACCGGGGACCTCACAGGTGAAGATGCCCGTCTGCGGGTTGTAGTTCTGTCGGCCGTTATAGAGCAGTTTGTCAAACTTCACCGGGGCCCCCACCGGCGGGAAAGGTGCAGTGAGCTCAGCGGTAAATGCAGGCATCTCGTAGGCTGGCCCTCCATTCTTGCCTTTCTTAGCCCCGTAGGCATGGGGGGGTTTCACGCCATCAATCCCCAGCCCCATATCTGGCAGGTACTCTCCAGGGGGTGGTGGTGTAGGGGGCATCACAGCTGGGGGCCCTGGGGGCCCTGGAGGGCCTGGGGGCCCTGGAAGGCCAGGCTGGCCTTGAGGACCAAGGGCACCAGGCTTCCCTGGGGGGCCATGAAGTCCTGCCACTCCAGGCTTCCCTACACCAGGGAACCCAGGGGGCCCTGGGAGGCCTGGTTCTCCTTTGGGGCCTGGAATTCCAGGTGGTCCAATGGGGCCACTAGGGCCTGCAATCCCTGGGATACCTGGAGGGCCCTGTAAACCCTGATCCCCTGGGATTCCTGGTTCTCCCTTCGGTCCAAGAAGCCCTGGAACACCAGGGAGCCCTGGCAAACCTTTGAGCCCAGCTTCTCCCTTGGGCCCTATGGGACCTGGCAAACCCCTCATGCCAGGAGGTCCTACTTCACCAAGGAAACCTGGCTTTCCTGGGAAGCCTTGAAGCCCTGGCTCACCTTTGGGACCTGGTAGCCCCTGTGGCCCCACAACCCCACCTTCTCCCTTGGGTCCAGGAAAACCAGCAGCACCTGGAGGGCCCATGGGACCTGGAATTCCAGGCAGGCCTGGCTCTCCTGGGGGACCCCCGACTCCAGGGGCACCTGCTGGTCCTTTCTCCCCTCTTGGTCCAATAGCCCCAGGAAGACCTCCCACACCTCGGTCACCTTTAGGTCCTGGGAAGCCTGGCTTCCCGACCCCTGGAAGGCCTGGGGGTCCTGGCAGCCCTGGCAGTCCTTGTTCTCCTTTGCCACCTGGAAATCCTGGCTGGCCAGGGATCCCGTCCTGGCCTGGTTTTCCAACTCCAGGTATCCCAGGAGGTCCTTGCACCCCTGGTATACCAATAGGCCCTTGTGGCCCAGGTTCTCCTGGAGGCCCTGGCTTTCCCAGGGGGCCCTGGGGGCCAGGGAAGCCTGTCACTCCTGGTTTGCCCACTCCTGGCAGTCCAACAGGGCCAGGAGGGCCGTGCATCCCTGGAGGACCCTTCAGGCCCGGCAAACCTGGCATCCCGAAGCCTTTCTCTCCTTTAGGACCCTGAAGGCCTGGAGGTCCTGGTGGTCCTTTGGGTCCCCGATCACCCTTTGCTCCTGGTTGTCCTGGCAACCCTGGCCCACCTGGCTTCCCAATGCCAGGAAGTCCATGAGGCCCCGGAGGTCCTTGGGGTCCTGGGATCCCCATAGGCCCGACTTCCCCTTTAGGTCCAATTTCACCTTTTGCCCCAGGCATTCCCATGGCTCCTGGCTTCCCTGGCATTCCAGGCATACCTGGCTTTCCAACTCCTGGATATCCCTGTGGCCCTGGTTTTCCTTTGATTCCAGGTATCCCATGCCCTGGCAAACCGGGGGGCCCAGGTGGTCCTCTTGGGCCAGGCTCTCCACGGGGTCCTTGTTCCCCTCGTAAACTGGCTAATGGTATTTCTACTGAGAAAGAAGGGGAGGGGGGAAGAGAGAAAGAGAGAGAGAGAGAGATTAGTTAATACTGTTTATCCTTCACATCAATGAAGTAATGATACCATATTTAGGTCTGACACATTTGCCTATTACTTATCAATAGAAAAGTACTAGGACTAATTTGCTCATCTTCCAGGATTTAAAGGAAAATGAGCAAATTATCAAGCTGATAATTTCTTTGGGGCATGTGAAGTATTATTTTGAGAACTGGTATGTGCAGCTGCTTGTATCAGCACTGGTTAAAGAAAAAAGCTAAAAGGTAATGAAAAAACATTTTTCCAAGTACAAAACTTGGAGATGTTATGGTGTGTTCATTATAGTGAATTTGGAAAATTCAAAGGTATGAAAATAAAAATCAAAGTTTCCTATAAGCCTAGTACTCAGAGATAACCACTTGACATGTGTATGTATTTTCATCTCATTTGTTCTAGGGGAGTGTGTGTGTGTGTGTGTGTGTGTGTGTGTGTGTGTGTGTATGTATTTTAAACAATATTATAATCATCCATTTTTATTTTTTCTGTCTACTTGAAGTTATAGTGTATTTTTCCATGACCTTGATTTGTTTTTATTTTATTTAAAAAATATTTTTATTGTAAACTGACACATTATAGTTGTATATTATTTATGGGGTACACAGTGATGTTAAGATTTATGAATACATTGTGGAATAATTAAATGAAGCTCACCTCAAATACATATCAGTTTTTTGTGGTGAGAACATTTGAAATTTACTCTTAGCAATTTTGAAATGTACAGGACATTATTATTAACTATATTTACCATGCTGAACAATAGACCTCCAGAAAACAACTTATTTTTACTGTCTGAGGCTTTGTGCCCATTGACCATCATCTCCCCATTCTCCCTCGCCCCACCCCAACCTCTAGTAACCACTATTATCCTCTGTGCTCCTATGAGTTTGATTGTTTTAGATCCAACATATTAGTGAGAACATGCTGTATTTGTTTTTCAGTGCCTAGCTGATTTTTTAAATATAATAATTTACAGCTAAATAATATTACCTCTTATACTGAAGTATGATATGATGTGGATGATGAAAGTCATTATTATGTGGACTCAGGAAAGAGGAGAAGTATTTTATATATGGTTGAATAACATCTTTCCACATCTGTCCTTTAGAGTCAATAGATTTGCTTAATTTCTTTAACGTGCTGTAGGATTTCCAAAGCCTCAAATATTTGTTCTTTAACAAATTATTTCTCATAGGCAAATCTGGTTTTTCAATAGGAGGGGTGAAATAAGATATTTTAGAATGATAAGCAGCATGGATAAGGAAGAGAGTCTGATTTAGGAGCAGGAAGTTCTGCTTATCTTTCTGGCCTTGATGTGAGGTCATGACTTGGCCCCTCAAGCCATCAGAATCTCTGCTTGCCTGTCTGTACAGTATGAATACAGCCACTCTACAAGGTTAGAGGATAGATGCGAATGGTTTCTTGAATTGTTATTGAAATACAAAGCACACGGTGTTACAATGATTATGCTATGCCTTGCAAATAAATACAACTCTGGCTCTCCCATGCTGCTGGGACTAATGGATTACATGAAGAAATGAAATGTATGATCTCAATATTTTTTTTAATCATCAGTAACATCACTGCGCTTTTGTACCATTGTACTTTTCACTGAGCTACTGTGAAGGAACAAAATAGAAACAGAGAATTCATACTCTTTTTAAATATGAGTACCCACCTGAGTAAGTATAAAAACTACCAAAGGCCAGGCAAGCCACTCAAGAAAGGAAGGAAAACAATGGCTGAGATAATCTAAGCAGAACACTAGCTCCTACAGAAAAGAAAATTGGGGAATATTTCTCCTTTGATAATAGATATGATTATAGTACTATTAAGGCATGTTATTTCTAAGCAGTGAATTGTGTAGTTACTATATCAAGGGAGTGTCTGGGGAAGGGTTACATCTTATTTGTCAGAAATTGCTGGTGTCTAGTACAGTGCCTAGAACATACTGTATCCTTACTGAGGATTTTTTTGAACAACCAGTTGTAGCAACTCCTATGGTGCTTTAGCATTTACTCAGCACTTTACTTACCTTTTATGTCATTGATTTTCTCAGCAATCTCATTTTATAGACGAGGAAAAATAGGCTTAGAGAGGTGAAATGACTAGGTCTCTCTCATTTCCGGCATCCAAGCATCGAGGCCTCTTACTGCCAAATCCCGTAGTTCTCCAGAGGTGGACCTTCCTAGTGGGAATGGCCTCCACTTCCTCAAAGGTAATTGCTATTCTGCAGATTTTTTTCTACAAATGTTAGGTTTCTGAGAACTCCAGATAAACCAACTAAATGTATAATTAAGTGTCTATCACAGTTAAGGGCATTTTATAGGTGCTGAATAACTAATAAATATGCCTAGAAGGTAATGGGAGAGATTTTCTGGTATCATCCCTAGATGCATTCTGCATTCTTAGTTTCCTTCTATTGATCTATTGATTGACATGTAAAGCTTAATTAGAGCAGTATTAAAAACACTTGCATTTATACAATACCTAGTTTGCAAAATGTTTTCATGTGACTTTTCTTTTAACACAACAGGTTCTTATGACATTGTTCTCCTAGTTCAGAACACTGACTTTTCACCTCTTTCTCTCTTTTTTTTTTTTCACTGCTTTATCTCCCCAGCATCTGGTCCAGAGCCTGACATAAAATAGGCGCACATTAGATAGTTGATGAATTTTTTTTTTTTTTTTTGAGACAGAGTCTCACTTTGTTGCCGGGGCTAGAGTGAGTGCCGTGGCATCAGCCTAGCTCACAGCAACCTCAAACTCCTGGGCTTAAGCGATCCTACTGCCTCAGCCTCCCGAGTAGCTGGGACTACAGGCATGCGCCACCATGTCTGGCTAATTTTTTCTCTATATATTTTTAGTTGTCCAGATAATTTATTTCTATTTTTAGTAGAGACGAGGTCTCGCTCAGGCTGGTCTCAAACTCCTGACCTTGAGCAATCCACCCGCCTCGGCCTCCCAGAGGGCTAAGATTACAGGTGTGAGCCACTGTGCCCGGCCAGTTGGTGAATATTTGAATAAAGAAATAATAAGGGGATAGACTATTCGTGATTAAGTATGTTGTGTTTCATATGATGCTTGTTAGAATAATAAAACAAAACAAAATGAAAATTTTATCTTTTTTTTAAAGACTTGAACTTTTCCAGAATAGGGTTTAGAACTCAGTAGGCATTTAATAAATGTCAAAAACAACAACAAAAAAAGTTTCTAAAATTTAGCTTCTCCCCCAGATCCCGTAATTTCAGAGTTTGGAAAGCTGCTGTTTAATAACAGCGTGGGAGTATGATGTTACCTTTGCCTTTCTTGGGTACCGCTTCCTTGCCCATTCGTGGCACAGGTTGAATTTCCTTCATGTATTGGGGTAAGTGTGGATACTCTTTGCCCATGGCAAGGCCGTCTTTGCCCATAGGCATGTGAGGTACTTGCTGACCCAGGGGCTGGTATTGTGGAATTTGCGGTGGCATCTGAGGAGGAATTTGAGGTGGCAGCGGCTTGATCCCATAGTAGGCACCAGCCTGAATGAGCCTGATGGAGCTTAGGAAAATGGTAAGCAGCACTCCCAGCAGCTGCAGAGGGCCAGGCAGCACAGCCATCACCTGTGGAAGGAAGGGATGCACCAACATGGTGAAAACCTGTGGGCCAAGTGACTTTATTTAGAGACAGAAGGAAAAAAAAAGGGAAACACAGTCTTTATCATCAGAACTTCATGGTAGAAGGCAAAGAAAAGGAAGATGCTACCTTTCTACAGAAAACAACCGCAAATCTAACAAACAAAAATCAGAAGCATAGGATCCATCAAATAAAGGCATTTGGTGGGAATATAGACTGTGGGAGAGACTGCTAGTCCTCTCCAAATATCAATTCTGCCCTTCTATAGTACTGGAACTCCTGATTTTCATCTGGGAACAGAGCAGCCCAGAATGAAGTCATTTCAGCAAGGCAGGACTTGTGACAAAGTTCTGGCCAATTGTATGTATTAATAGATGTAATGGGTGTGCCTTCCAGGAAGAATCCTGAAAGGGAGTTGGCCTGTCCTCTCCTTCCTCCTTCCTGCTGGCTGGAATGCTGACATGTTGCCTGGAAATGGAGCAGACACTTTGGACCATGGGGTGAAAGCTGGTCACTGACGATGGTGGAGCAACAAGCTCGAAGAGACCTTGGCCCTGGTTAAACATGGAGGTGCCATTCCCATCCTTAAATTTGGAATTTGTTTACCAAAGAGAGAGAAGTAAAGTTTTCTGTCTTTAAGCCACTATTATTTTGGGTGTTCCATATTTGCATGAAACCTAATCCGAACAGAATGGATTCTGATAAAAGGAGGCAAACCTGGTGGCAATTCTGGCTTTGTTACTAAGTGCCAAAATTTCTATTGTAAAAGGAAATAGTAAATAATTTATAGGCTGTATGCTGGCACAGATATTTTTTTATCTGCCAGTTGCCTTTTGGCTGCTTTGATGTCATCACAAATACGTGTAAAGAGCAAGCAACAACAAAAACTGCGGAAGTCTTCTGAATCAGTGAGAAAGTGCTTTTTGTGACAGTATCAAAATATCATTTAGAAAATCGCTATGATCATTATTCACATTTATTTCTTATATTTTAATACTATGAAGTCATTAGTTTAGAATTTGACTAATTGAACCTGGAGTCCATTAAAGTCTATCTTTGTACTTTTATGAAAGAAAGGAGTTTACAAAGCAAATTTGTTGTATAAATAAGATAGGGGGAGATGTTTAATTGTTGAAAAGAATAAACTGTTTATAAGTCCTTTAATAACACTCTTGGCAAATTGGCACTTAATGGAGTAAATATAAATGGGGTGTTTCTGTTTATAAAAACCAGCTTGAAGAGACCTCTGGAAATGCCCTAGTCTCCAGACCAAACAGCCTAGGGAAATGCAGTGTTGGCAAATCCACACTAGAGGGCAGGTGTGGTACACACTAAGTCTATTCGGTCTGCGCCCTTCCCCCCTTCCGTCTAACACTGGGCAGATAACCACTATACTCTCACACCTTATCAGAGGACTTAATGAAAATCTGAATCCTAAATGGAGTGGGTCATCATAATGCTGGAGGGAAAGAGAGAGAGAAGTGGCCTATTTCTCACAATTTTTAATGCAAGTATCTTCTGGAAAACTCTGAAAAACCCTCTGTCTATAAATAATTTAATTTCCATCCTCATGGGAGTTTGTTTTCTTTGCTTCTGCCTTACTTAATTCTGGATCATAGTTTTCCACTTCTTAGAAAATGTGCGTTGACTCTGCAATATCCTATTCAAGAGTAATGCCAAGAGTGTAAACAGGCTACAGAAGGATTGGTTAATAAAAAGCACCTAAGAAAATATTTAATATGAATCCCTACCACAAAATTCTCTGCTTCACAATTTTGCTAAATATACTAACTAATCTTTTTTTTTTTTTTTTTACCTTTGGGGAAAAAATGAAAAAACATTTGTCAGCAAAGTGATTTATAAAATTTTCTCCATTTCATAAATCAGAGTACTCTCAAGAACTGTTTATTTCAACTGTACTCTTAATAACATATGTATTGATAAAATGGGAGAAATAGCTGTTATTTTCTGTCCTTCTACGAATGGTTGTTATAAACCATTTGGATAGAGCCACAAAATTAATGTTGATTTATATTTATTGATAGGCAAATTTATTTTAGGTGGAAAAAGAACATCTGCCATATAAGTACTGAACAGTCATTTATTGAATTCTTACTGGAAACAATGCTAGGCCCACCCAGGGATTACAAAGATGAATATAATGTGGACAATGGGTCACACCGTCAAGAAACTTACATTCTGTTGGTAGACGTGACAGACATGTAAACTATTAATGAGTAGCAAGGACATCCAGCAAAAAGTAAATTTTTCTCCTATTTCTGTTCTCTTGTATCTAAAACCCCTTCTGTTTGAGCAACAACTTATCTCATTTCCTCCCATATTTTTGAGATAGTCAATGAATATGTACATAGAATATACATATAATATATGACATATATTTCTTTACAACATAAACTACAGCATACTATACACACTTCTATTTCTTCTTGTTTTTTTTCCCACTCAAAGGACAATGCTTACTTGTTGCCTAGTTATATGTATCTAAGCAAATCCCTTTAAGTTCTTCATTTGTTAAAAATAAGACTTGGATGTTATCTTAATTCCTATCGAGCTCTAACATCCAGCATTGCTAAAGCAGTCACTAGAAAGCTGAAAGTGTTAATCCATACCAGAGATATGAGGTAATACCTGGTAATGTATAAGCTGGGACTTAATTCTGCCTTTGGAGATGAATGAATTTAATTATTGAACCCTAGACTTGTGATGATGTCTTTAATAATAAGCTAGTATGCTTGGCCCTTCACCCTTTCATCAATTCAGTGGATGTGTTGGATTATACTTAATAATCTTTAAACCAGGACAATCTCAGGAAATACTGGAAAACTGGAAAGAGATGAAATGCCTGGAAAAAGACCAGTTGAATACCAAAGACCCACTGGGATCCTGCTTTACTACAATTATTTCGTCTCATAGCTTGGCCTTTCTCTCCCCAAAACCACCTCCTTAGGTCTGCCATCTGCCGTTTCTTTGGCTCTTTATTTAAATAAACTTTGTTCAGTTTTAACTTGAATACTCATGTAGGGGCCCTGGTGAGAATTTACCACTTCACTTATTCCTACTAATTTCTCTCTTGTCCCTGAGGATATTTTTGGTGGTCATAGTGGTGTGGTGGATCTCCCAAATCACTCAAAAGAACATCAGATTTGTGTAACATTATACAAACAATGGGCGGGGAAGAAAGAGCCTTGGACTTCCTGCTGGGAAGCAATGGTGATAGTGGGTTTTCTTGCCTCTCTTCTTTTTCTGAGAATGTGGAAGACAGTAATATTGTGAGTTCTACTTGATGTTGCCTTTGATTTCTATTTGTTTGACAACTGGTGTGTGTGTGTGTGTGTGTGTACATGAACATAAGCACACCTAATGTGTGTAGGCACTGAATCTTTGCCAGCCAGGATGGCTTAGTGATGGCTGTCATGTGAGAAAAACACTGTAGAAGTCAAAAGACTTGTGTTTCCGTTTTGGCTTTTCCATTCTCCATACCTATGACCTTGGGCAAGTCCCTTATCTTCACTAAGCCTCAGTTTCCACACCTATGAAATAGAAATGATAATCTCTGCCTATCCCTCAGAGCTGTTCAAGGGTGCAAATGATAATATGAATTCTTTGTAAGCTGAAAAGCGCTATTCAAATTTAAGGTATTTTTAATGGAGTGTGACCAAAACCAACTGAAATGTCATAGACTTTCAGAGAAGGATACTAGCCAAAGTAAACAGGAGGTTAACGGCAATAATGATAAACCTAACATGAATAATACAATAATGGCCATTAAAGTGTACTTGTTAAAAATAGTGAAAAAGAACAGCTGGACCAAGGCACTCATTCATTCTGGTGTCAGAGCCACCAATCCTAAACATTTTAAATAGCCCTAAATGGTTCCTTATATTTGGGCAGGGTTGCAGAGAGGTTCAGTTTCCTCATGTGACCTGTAATGTATATAACAGAATAATATGTTATTATTTTAGACACTTCCCAGCATTGTATTCATACATTTATCCTCCTGAGATTTTGGCTTGCTATACAAAAGAATGTTTAAATATTTGCCCTCAATCCAATTTTCCCTTTCACACAGGGCTAACACAGCATGCCGTGTGTCCGTGTGTGTTGGCATATGAGTCTGTGTTGTATGTGGTGTGCTGCTCTGCTCCCGGGCTGGTCCTCTGTGCCCCCTACTTGTCCTTGCACAGGATTTGTAGTTTCTTGAGAGCCTCAGATTTGCCACCCCTAAAGCAAGGGAAAGTCAGGCAGAACTCTCCTCCAGTGTTCATCAGAATCGCCTTCCTAGCTTTTCCATGCCTCTCAAAGAAAATTCTCTTTTGATTGCATTACTCAGGGCAATTCATTAGCTATAGATACTTACTGAACAGCTACAAATTGTTAGGAAATGTTCTGGGTACTGGAGATACTGTGGTGCATTAGAGAGCTGAGGTCTTATATTATGGAACTCACATTCCAGTGTGGGGAGACAGGTGATACACAAGTTAAAAATAAATTTTATAATTTCAGATTTGAGTGCTGTGAAGGAAAAAAAGCAGGCGTCTTAGTCCATTAAGGCTGCTATAATGAATGGTATCACAGACTGAGTGGTTTATAAACAATAGAAATTTATTTGTCACGGTTCTTGAGGCTGGCAAGTCCAAGATTAAGATGCCAGCAGATTGGTGTTTGGTGAAGCCCCACTTCTGGGTTCATAGACGGCACCTTTTTGCCGTGTCCCTGCAGGGTGGAAGGGGCAAAGGAGCTCTCTCGGGTCTCTTTTATAAGAGTACTGATACCATTCATGAGAGCTCTGCCCTCATGACCTGATCACCTCCCATAGGCCCCACCTCCTGATACCATTGCATTTGGAGTTAGGATTTCAACATATAAATTTTGGGGGAGACACAAACATTCAGTGTATAGAAACAGGGTAAAGGACTCAAGAATGACTGGGCGTGGAAGAAACTGTTTTGGAAAGATTGATAGGGGAAGACATCTCTGAGGAAGTACATTCTGGATAGAGATGTGATGGTTGAGAGGTTTATTTTATCTCTCTTAAGACACCGTATAAGGGAAAAAGAGTCCTATTTTTTACGATGGTAGCTGTAGATACATTTCACTAATATAAACCCCTGTTTCAAAAGTATGCTCCTCATCTATGCCTGCCCTCTTCATTTTGACTTATTTACCATATTCTTTTTTCCTGGGGGATGATTATTATCTTTTTATCCTTCTCTGGATTTCAGCCCTACTGTATTAGTTTGCTAGGGCTGCCATAACGAAGTACCTCAGACTGGGTGGCTCAAACAACAAAAATTTATTTTCTCACAGTTCTGAAGACTTTTAAGTCCAAGATCAAGGTGTCAGTCAGCAGGGTTGTTTGCTTCTCAGGCTTCTCTCCTTGGCTTGCAAATGGCTGTCACCTCCCCGTGTCTTCAGAAGGTCTCCTCTCTGTGTCCTAATCTCCTCTTCTTGTGTACCAGTCACGTTGGTTACCCTAGTGAGTGACTTCATTTTAACTTAATTTTCTCTTTAAAGGTCCTATCTTCAAATCCAGCTACATTCTGACGTACTGGGTGTTAGGACTTCAACATATGAATATTGGGGGTCAAAGCTCGGTCCATAACTCCTAGACCAATTGAATTTCTGTCTCTTCTGTGAAGCCTTCCCTACCTTCTCAGTCATCATTATTCTCCTAGTCCTGTTAAAAATGTGACACAAAGTTGAATGAAATTGTAACCAAGATTGTTTTTTCCCATTGTTATTTTGTTAGCCTCACTCCATTTAGAATTCTGCCTATGGCAGTTGTTAACAGAAAGCCCTAATATTTTCTACTTGAATGTTAATAATGATGGGAACATTCATAAGGCAACCCATTATCTTGTACAACTTTGTTGCTTTTTTAAATATCCCAACAACTTGTAAGAAAGACTTACCTTTTTTTTCATTTTAGTAGTTTTTAATTGAAGTTATATATAACATAACTTTATTCCTGCATCTTCTCAGTTGTTTCTTCTTTGTGTTTGCCCTTTTCCTTTCCTACTTGGTGAGATCTGGCTTTCTGTTCAAAGGCCTTTTTGTGGTCTTTGTCCAGTTTTAGCCTGGTGATAACCACCTTGCTGGGGTGAGTGCCCACAGGGACAGTTGTGCCATTAGCCTTTTCCTGCTGCACTCGTTCAATGTAGATGACATACTTCTTTCTGTAAATCTGGACTACTTTGCCAATTTGCTGACCTTTGTAGTGTCCTCACACAACCTGAATTTCATCGTCCTTTTGGATGGGCATGGATTGAACGTTGTACTTGTGTCTCAGCTCTTTGGAAAGAGCGGAAGACGTGATCTTCCTGTGAACGTGGGAAGGTGCACTGAAATGCCTTCGTGGTTCCTGCTTCAGTCAGAAGTCACAAAGGGATTAAAGTTCATTTTGGCCACTGCTGCTTTAGCAACGGTCACAAAAGGGAAGAGTGGCTCACCTTTTTTGATTCATATGTAGAGGTGCACCTGTAGCTTACTACTAGTAGCGGGGAGGGGCATGTTGAGAAAACGTATTCCAAAATTGACTATAAGACAAAAGATGGTCACATGACCTTTTATTGTCATATTGGGAGCATTTTCAGATGAGCCCACTTTAGGGTCATCTGATCAGGGATATGTACCTTTGTTGTAGAATTGATTAGTATTACAGATATTAACAACTGTATAAACTATGTTGATTAACCCCTCTCACATTATGGTTTTATTGCCTTTTAAAATATTAACTAGTTTTATATTTAACTCAGTATTATCTCAACATTCTTTTTTATCTACTGGAAAAAGTCCTAGGTACTATATACAGCTGCGGTCCCCAATCCCTGGGCCACAGACCAATACTGGTCCGTGGCCTGTTAAGAACCAGACCACACAGCAGCAGGTGAGTGGCAGGCAAGCAAGTGAAGCTTCAGCTGTATTTACAGCCACTCCCCATCACCGAGCTCTGCCTACTGTCAGATCAGCGGTGACATTAGATTCTCATAGGAATGCAAACCCTACTGTAAACTGCACATGAGAGGGATCTAGGTTGCACACTTCTTATGAGAATCTAATGCCTGATGATCTGGGTGGAGCTGAGGCGGTGATGCTAGCACTGGGGAGTAGCTGCAAATACAGATTATCATCAGCAGAGAGGTTTGAATGCATAATAAATGTAATGCACTTGAATCATCCTAAAACCATCCCCCTTCCAGTACATGGAAAAATTGTCTGCCGTGAAACCAGTCCCTGGTGCCAACAAGGTTGGGGACCACTGGGTACAGTCATGGGCTGCATAATGATGTTTCAGTCAACCAAGGACTGCACTTATGACAGTGGTCCCATAAGATTATAATGGAGCTGAAAAATTCCTATTGCCTAGTGATGACTTAGCCCTCATAAAGTGTGTGGTACAACACATTACCTTCTCTATGTTTGGAAACACAAATGCTTACCATTGTGTTCTAATTGCCTACAGTATTCCGTGCAGCAATGCGCTGTACAGGTTTGTACCCTAGGAGCAATAGGCTGTCCCATATATCCTAGCTGTGTGGCAGGTGACACCATCTAGGTTTGTGTAAATACACTTTGTGATGCTCGCACAATGACAACATCACCTAACGATGCATTTCTTAGAACATATCCCTGTTATCAAGTGATGTGTGACTATACTTCAAATACGTTATATTATTAATCCCATACCCATTTGTTAGGTCCTTTTCTTCACATTAAATTTTTTTTAATTGATAATCTAACACTATATTTATATGACATGATTATTTTACTGAAATTCAAGAACTGTATACTTATACCTATTACATTCCAACTCAGAAATTGGAAATTCTTATTTAATTACTTTTAGAAGCCATCATCCAATATATTAGCTAACAAGGTTTACTTTGTTTTACAAGGTACAGATCTAATTTTACTATCAATTTTCTCCATCTTATTCTTCAAAGAGCAAGGCCTTCTTTTTGGTTGAAAGAATTATTCCATTACATAGGACAAGATCTTGAACTAAATTCCTTAGTCTGTGCTTTTTGGACTCAAGCCTAAAGTATTCATGAAGTCAGAAAGCCACTGGCAAGGTAAATGCTGAGGTGGAGCCCACGTGAATAAGCCTATCAATGCTTGTCAATCAATCTAGTGGTGGCAGTGGGCAAGAACATCCAATAAATGTTTGTTACTTTTGGTTGATCTGCCCATTTACACCTATCAAGACTGATAAAAATAAAAATCTGAGCCTAAATTGTATGTTTCACCAGTGAATCCTGAATTTTGCTCTAATTAATAGCATCCAACCCCCCCAGCTACTAGCTATAGGCAGAGCACGACCTCACAGACTTACAGAACATGAGAGTCAATTAGATTGTGCCCCTAGCTCTAGAAATGGACCACATACAACCCCCCTGAAATGAATGGCCAACCACCACATTCCAACCGTTCTCTAGAGGAAGAGATTTCACAACATTCCCTTGTAACCAATTGCAGGATTTCACATCAGATTTCCTACTATCTAATCTGAATCTCTTCTGCTGAACATTAAGCTCATTGCCTTTTTTCCATTCTCAAAGGAGGTGGGAAACATCTGGAGAATATTTTTCTTAAAATAATAGCTCACATATTTGAATCCTGCAATTAACTTCTTTTGTTTCCCTAACTGGAATAGTGTCAGCTGCTAAATAGTTTATAAAACAGTTGAGACAACCCCTAAAAGAAAATTCTAAAGTGGAATTTTTTTTCTTCCCATAATATGAAAACATTGTTCTCAGAGCATAGAGTACTTAAGTTCTAGTTCTAACCTAAGGAAGTCACCTAAACTGACTGAGCATCAGTTCCCTCATTTGCAAAATGAGGACATTGGCTAGAAGATTTCAAAGTCCCTTCCAGTTCTAAAGTTTTCTGGTAACTGTGAACATGAAGAACATGCCCACACTTCAGAGATAAATGATTTTATCCGTTTAGGTGCTCCAGCCTTTGCATGTTGGCAAGTTAGATCAATCTCATACTTCCAGTTGCTTTTCAATATTTCACTCTCTCTTCTTAACAGTTGGAGATGGAACAAGGACAGTTTATACAACCCCCCTGTAAATACTCCTCTGGTAAAATAAACCATGTTTGACCAGAAACCAAAGGAAAAACCTAAATAAGAAACAAGGTTTAGCAGCAACAAAAATAAAAAAAAGATGTGTGAATTTTTTTTTGACCACATTCAAAGGTTAAATAAAAATGTGAAGCTTATGGAGAAATCTTTAAAAAGTGACTATAAATGATAAAAACTTCCTACAATGTGTGTACTCAAAAATTTTTGCAGATAGCCAGCAAGTATTGACATACGCCTCCTGTTGTAAGAATGACACATGAATACAAAAAAAGGCATCTTGGAAAGAGGAAATGGGTAGTAAATGGGTGTGGCATAGTCATGTTTCAGGAGCTACAACAATTTTCATTTTGTAAGATAAACTGAAGTTCTAAAATCTAGAGGCAGCTCTATAGTAAAGCAGTTGATTGTGAGGACTTAGCAAGAATAAAGGTCTCGCTGTTTCATGAGCCTAGTGATATACAGCAAGGTAAATTCTTTCTTGGCGTAGCTTGAGAAGGACTATAGGACACTCTGCTGTTTATGTGAGCATCTTTCTGCCTTCTCCACACTAGTGCAGTTTGTGTAAACAGCACAATGTGAAATAAAGGTATTTTCGGCCCTTTGTAAGAGAGAGATGTGTGGGGAAATTTCATATAAAAATGTAATCCATTAAGCTGGACATTATAAAAATATTTATTTAGAGCAAACAAGTAAAATGTGTTATGTGAAATATTGTGTAAATTTCATAGAACATTTGTTCACCACAAGTGCTTTTATCTCATCTTGAACTCTTGTTCAGACCAATGGGATTCCAAGTGAATTTCAACCAAACAGAACTGATCAACATTCTCGTCATATGCATCATTAAAACTTGTGTTTGAAGTGGTCCTTTATAAACAACATGGATGAATTGAATAAAGTAAAATGATAAACTTGGGCTCATTCTGAAAGTATCTATGGTCATAGAAACTAGAAAGTTTAAATCACATTAGGCAGATAACTTGTTTCCTGAGTGACCTTCATCTGGGTCCTGGACTTTGAGGAGTTAAAAGTCCCAGGACAGCCTCTCTACATGCATGAGGGAGGGACAGGGAGGAGGAGATAGTTTGCTTAAGACACCAACTTAACTTTTCTCCTTTTCTATAATTCTATTTACCTTCAGGTGCTTCATTATTGCACAGCTCCTTACTCAAGGAGGTTGAGAGATTAGGTGAAACTCAGATGAATCAGTGGTGTTTTCCACCTTTGGAAAGTTGGTGGAAACTTGGTGGAAGTTTTGAAAGTTGAGAAAGTTGAACTATAAAGTACAGTGAACTCGGTTCCGGGTCAGCAAGGGCACTTCCTGGAAGCAGGAGGGAGGGCCCTTTGCCAGTAAGGATGTTTCTTTCAGTGCTTTCTTAGGATGGTTGCAAGGAAGGGCTAAAGAGCAGGAGAAGGTCTCTTTTCTCTCCCCCACTCCGTTCGGCACTTTGTACTTACTCTATCAGTATATCCAGAAGATTAAATGAGCAAGCCAACTTTCTGTGCTAGCACTCTCTTTTTATTAGCAGGCTATTATGGCAGTATACTGTTCAGTTGGTATTTTTATGGAAAACTGAAACAAACAAAAATTCCATCAACGAAGGAATAAATCCTAACCAGTCCATCTCTCCACAATACTATTTATTAATTAAATTGCTGAGTGGGTGCATATGTGTCTTTGTGGGCTAAGAGGCGAGAGGTATAGGGCATAAGACAGCTAATTGTTGGGTTGTTTTTTTTTTTTTTTTAACTTTTGAGCTTATTGTTTTGGGAGGTCCAGTTGTTGAAGTCTTATTTAACTAAAATTATTTTAAGCCACTTAACCCTGAATGACTTGATATTAAAAGTCAAACCCTAGGGTTTCTATCATACGTAGGCAAGACATTAAATCAATTCAATAGCACTTGAAAAATAATCAATTTCTTCCAAAATTGGCTCCTCCTACTTCCTACCCACCACCACACACAGATACTCTTCAATCAGAACAGCAATCTTACTAAAGTTGCAAAATTTAGCCCCGGAAATTTCTGAATTATACAAGAACTAAAAAAAAAAAAAATCTCAACAATTTCTTGGTGAGTGAAAATGTGGATTTGTTCTTTCCCTGTTGCATGGTTCAAGAGTAGCAGAAATCATTCCAAAGGACTATTCCAAACAATGAATTTAGATTAAAAAAAAATTTAGTTCTAAAGCTGGGGGTAAGCCTAAAATACTAAATTGTGATAAATTGTAAGCCACAGAGAGGGCAGTCTCTAAAACCCACGACTTTTCAACCACAGCTCCATCTAGATAATTAGTCTGTGTGGTAACATCCTGCCCTTTGAACAAAGGCAAAGCCCGGAGAGCAACCAAACCACAGCTATCTTGGTACTGGAAGTTCCGTTTACTTAAGGGGTGGAATTTATTTTGAGGGATAGAGAGATGGATGTGCTGTCTGGGAGGAAAAATTGTAAGGTTTTCACAGCTAATCCACTGAACATTTTTCAGAGAAAATGGAAGTGGAGAAAGGAAAGGGCAGAGAATTATGTAACACATGCCAGGTCTTGAGGATACATCAGGTAAGGAGGCTGGGAGTTTAAAGGGACTTTGCTTGTTACGAGCAAAGCTCATTACAAGGCACAAGAAAGAAACAAAATGGGATTTCATTGATAAACATGCATCACAAATGTTATTTCTTAGGACTTAGAGTGTGAATAGGGCACTGCACTGGGGAAGGGAGGGTCAGCGTTTCTCTGTCATGATATGTCCTTGTATACCTTTCAGGGCCTCTTTTTACTAAACTGTAAAATGAAGGGAATGAATTAGGTGAGGGGGGTGTGGAAACCCAATGCCTGGAGGAAGTGGTGAAGGGTCTGAAGGAGTGGGGTTGGCTGGCAGAGTTTGCTTGAGCAGGGGAGCACTCACCCCATTCAGAGGGGTCAACTGCTGAACCACTTCCTGCCAATCATGGGAATGTGTGCCTAGTATGGGAAGTTCTTCCAAGTTTTCAAGAGGAGCCAGAAATCAGGACATATTATAAAACCTCTTCATTTTAAAATTTTGGCTCAGTTTTTTTTTTTTTTTCTTATTAACATTGTTTGGCAGGAAAAAAAAAATCCTTCTGTGAGCTGGATCTAGCCTTTGGGCTGCTGATACCTTTGTCTCAGATGGTTTCTGATATCTCTCTCCTTCTAAAATGCTATATGGAGGATTCCCCTTGCCTTTGTTTGCTTAAATTTCTAAGACTTGTCATTGTTTCTCTCCACTGTGTCAGATGGTTAGTATAATTATTAAATTCAGCACTCTTATATTGAATTTTTAGACACTACTCTGTTAGTGGCTGGAGATATATAAAAATAAGAGTGGAAACAAGGACCTACTAAGAAGATGTTTCCAGTCAATTGCTGAAAGTAAGGTCTCAATCCAGCAGAAGTGCTTTGACAAAGACAAAATAGACTTTAACCTGGATGGAGGGAGTGGGGTTGGTCAGAGACAAGGTCCTTGAGGGACAGTGTCAGAACTAAGAGATGAAGAATAAATGGGAATTGGCCAGCGGAGAAAAGAAAGAAGTAAAGGATATTTCTTGCCTTTCATCAAAATCCTCTAAAAGAAGACACGGACAGACATTAGACAACACAGTTAAAGAGCAGCTGTATAGGGTAATGGGTAAACTCTGAGCTAAACTGCCTGAATTAAGTCTTGATTCCATCACTTACTAGCTGTGTGATCTTAGGCAAGTTACTTAACCTGTTTGTACCTTGGTTTCCTTCTGATAAATTGTCGATAATGATAACATTACTTGTCTCATGATGTTGGGAAGATGAAGATAATTAATACAAGTAAAATGCTTAGAACAGTGCCTAGATATAGGAAGCACTTTATAAGTATTAGCTATTATTTAAATAAAGAAGAAGGAAAAGGTGGTAGTGGTGATGGTAATGGAGGAGGAGGCCCAGGAGGAGAAGGAGAAGCAGTACAAATAGAGGGGATCTTGAGCATACATTCACGTCACTTTGTTTCACTGCAGTCTTATTTTGAAGAATTTGAAAGGTAATGATTTTTGTTCTCACTCTGCTCCAGACCTATTTTAAAAATTAGGCTGAGCAACTGTCTCCTGGCTGAGATCCCAAAGAAAGGCAAGGTGAAGATAGTTCCTAATAAGTGGGTAACATGTCATGTCTGCTTGCCCACCTCTCCGTGCAGCATGTACCCACCTGCTTGCCATATGCACACACCAGTTCAAAGCCTGGAGCTCTTCCTGCTTCCCTTTCCCAGAAAACTGGCCACTCAAGCAGCTTTCTTTATAGCGACTGCAAAGGGCTTTGACTTTGAAATTCAGAGAACGGAAGACATTTATGCCAGGTTATAGCAGCAGGTTGTCCTTGCCTGAGTGATTGCAGAATTTAGGCTATATTTTACTGCTGAAGGAAGTAAAATCCACATGTAGTAATAGCCATCAACTTTTAGGTCAGGAAAATAATCAGCTTACAATCACTTATTTAGAAGCTTGACCTTTCCATGCTATTTTCAGGGACTTTAATAATAATAATAATGCTATAACAAACACTTTATAGTGTTCACCATATTTCGAGAACTGCATCTAAAAGATTCACTCCTCACCCACAGACCTCTGCTTAACTGAAAGCAACATTGAGTTTTGTGTCTGAGTTTTTGTGACTCAATTCCATATACACTTCTTTTTGTAGATAATGCAAAGTTGTAACCTCAAATCTAAAATACCAACTAAATCTCAAACCATATTTAGCTATAAGCACTTGTTTAAATATAAAAGGTTAATTTCTCAAAAAATGAAGCAAATCTATAATGTGTTTTATTTAGAAAAATGAATTCTTAGTCATAAATTCTAGGAGCTGGTTATGGGGAGGGACACTCCATATAACAGCTCACTCAGGTATCTGGAGGAATAGAATCAGACCATTATCTTTGAGAACTCTCTTTACGCCTAGTTCATAACTGTGCACAAAGTAGGCTTGATAAATGCTTGTCGAATGGACATATGAATGGCCTCATTTTCATCCTCCCCCACCCCCCTTTTCCGAATGTTAAAATAAGATCTTGATGGTGTAATGGCTGGAGAGCACCAACGTTCCCGAACACTGGATCAGTGTTACGCTTCCCTCCTCTGCCTACTGTTTTCATTCTCACTGTCCTGATTTTGTGTCCTGGGGTCTGCTGCTGGCTCGCTAGAATGGAAAATCCTATGTAACAGCCATGCTTCCTTAGAAATTAATAAAGAGTGCTATTTTTGATTTTAAAAACCCTGTGAAGAACAGAGAAGCGTTACTGATGGTAAAATAATCTTGATATAGGTGATAATTTTTATTCATTTACAGGATGCTTATGAGAGTCTCTTTATAGCTATAATAAAGGTCTTAGACTTAGCTTGAGCTGAATGACAGGATCGTGGTGGAGGCATTTTTCTAAATTCCCAGTCTGAATATTCAGTGTAGGACTTCACATCTCAGGTGAAAATCTCTAAAGTTCTCTCTCTACAAAAGTAATCTCTAAGACACCATTTCCTTGTTTTTAAAACCATGAGTGTTGGACTAAGTGATCTCTGATGCTACTTTCAGGTTTAAAAGCTCACTGTCCTAGGCCCGACCCATCCCAGTCCTTTTTTGTTCCTTCCAATCCTGCCAGGGACTGGAAGGAGTCAGGCAACAGGTTGTGGAGTTGAGTATTAACATGAAATTGGATGGATGTTGAGAAAAAGGAGGGGAGATGAACAGTTTATTATTTCATATTCATGCAAACCCTTCGACAGCACTTTGCGTGGTTCCATAATTCTTTGCCCTGTGATTGTCTGTTTTTGTGGCCACATCCCTGCCACGAATTTCTGTCTCCTGGCTGTGGAAACCAGCCAAGGATACATTATTGACCACCTGCTCACTTTCTTACACAAGACGACTCCCCAGACTTATTTTCTTTGCTTTCCTCTCCTGCTGGTTTATAGCTTTCCTTTATGTAGCAATAAAACTCTTGGAGAGTCCTCTTAGGGATGAATTAATGCCACTTAAGTATATTTCCGTTAGCCGCCCTTTGATGGTTCTGTTTAAAAATAAGGGGAGAGTTGGGGCAGCTTGATTCTTATTGAAATTTTCCTTCCTTTTGCTTTAAAGTTACCACTCCTCAGAAACACTTAGTTACACTCCAAGAGAGCTTTGTTAACACTAAAAAAATGTCTGGGAAATATTGTCAGAAGACAAACTTACCATCTTTCAGTATTTTTTTTTTCCCATTGGAAAGGTATTTACATTATAAAGAGAACCAGCTCAGCCTGTGTGAGCTTCCCTTGTATTCCTTTAAATACCAGAAAGTGTGTCTGAATTCCAGAAGAGCAGAATGTGATCTTGTTCTCCACCCTAATAGCAAACAGATTAAGGATTCGTTGTCATGATCCCATTTCGACTTTGTGTAGTCTGCAATTTATTTTTACTTCCCCCACCTTTTATATTTTATCAATTCATCTGAATCTTGTATTTCATGTGTCTCCTCTGGGACAGACCATCCTGTGAGGTTCAGTTTCCTCTTCTTACACTACTAACCCTGACATCTGGGAAATGTGAGTGTCTCTATGTCTGTCCTGAGCCTGCCCCTGGCCTCTGTGTGGTTGTAAGTCAACTCAGCTTCTCTAGGCTTCTGGCTGCTCTGCTGTAAGATAGGAATAGAATATGGGTATTGAGGAAAAAATTCCCCAAAGAGAGGCACTGCTGTCATAGAAATCGCCACTAGAATGAACCATTTTCATGTATTCCTTATTTTGTTTGCTTGTGAAGTGAAGCTCACCAGAGGACGTGCAGTGGGGACTGAGGTGGTGTTCACGACCCATCCCTCTGAGCTCATGGCCACATTCCAATTAGTTTTCGTGTTTGTCCCATTCAACACACATCGTCTGAACCACCGTGCTAGGAACTATGGAGGATTCAAGCAGGACTAAGATGTCGCTTCTGCCTCAATGGCAATTCAAGGCAAAGATGGACATGCGTGGAAAAAGAAGACATAAAGAAACCAGTCCTGCTTCTTTTCCTTATCAGGCTTTCTGTTTTCCCCCTTTTCTCTTCTATTTGCTAATTCTCTTCACTAGTCTTTTTCATCTCTATCCCTGATTCCTTTGCTCTTTCCCAGGTTTCTGATTCCCATCTTGTCTTTACAATTTCATCAGCCCATTTTGAACCTGAGCCAGAATAAAGACTAATGTCCTTCAGAGGCCACAGAGGGACTCATGAAACAAGATCCTCTTCCCTCCTCACTGGATTCAAGGGCAGACTTCATGTAAGCAAGAAGGAAATGCCAATGTGTTATGATTAAGGTGGCATTAAAAACCAAAATACCTCCCCCATAGGTCTGCTGTGTGCCTGAAATTTCTATTAAAGTTCCAGAATCTGGGAAAACTAATACAGTCCAAATATTTGTATGAGAGATGATTGACCTATAGTGGAGAACAGGGCGCAAGGAACTGGAACTCAGGACATTTAGAAATATTGGGCTGGGGGCAGTCTAGGTCTTCCTAGACTCTAGGAGGTCTGGGTGGGTTGCCCTGGCTGTGAATGGGTAGAAAGTAATGTGGAAATACAAGGTGACAGAAATCTTAGGGAGCCCAGATGCATGAGATGGAGGCATGAGGCTTGGCCTTGCCATGAAGCTGCTCTAGCAGCTCCTGGGGAGAAGCGATGGTCACGATGGCATGATTAATTTGTGTCTACCACATCTTCACCAAGAGGCAAGAGTTAATAGACTGGCCTCCCAGGAAAGGAATTAACCACCAGCAAAGCTCCAGGGAAACTGGTTACAGTTTGTGGTTAAGACAAACAATCCTGGTAATTTGCAAAGCTTGGGTCCCAGCCCTCTTTTCCCATATCATGCCAGGGGAGGGGCTGGTGTTTCCCAACATGCACATGGATGGGGCAAATCCTGCCACATAGCTAGGGCTGCAAGGCTTGGACCCCACCTTCCAGATAGGAGAGAGGCTGGTGCTCCCTTCGGTCATGATTGATGAGTGGCCAGGAGAGGGCTGGAGCCAAGGTGTTGCCATGGCATATTGTTATTTTATTTTAGCCTCTGATCACACCAGGGGAAGGGCTGTTGTTTCTCTAATCATACAATTTAAATGCCTTACAGGCCAAGAGGCAGGAGCCCACTCCTGGAGTCTGACTTGCAGGCCTGCTGGATCTCTCTGTGCATGACCCCGGCCTAGAATGTGCCAAGAATAACAGGGACCCTCACATCCACTACTGTTTCTCTCTCTATAAATTTTCCCTAATGAACACTGCTTGGCCATTTGCCTTTGTTTGCACAACAACCTCCAGATCCTACACTAGTGCTCTGTTTGGAGATTGAAGTTCTAAGATAAGAAGAATGCAGAGATGTGCTTCCATCCATCAATTAATTAATTTATCCATTCAACTTATTCAGTACTTAGCAGATGCCAAGTGATGGAGACATAATGAGTGGAGAATGAGGTCCCTGTCCTGGAATGAGTGACTCGCAGTCTAGAGGGGTTGGCTAGCTGAGGAGTCGACCGCTCAGACTCCTTCCCTGCGTCAGTTTCCATCTCTGTGAAATTAGTCACAGGGAAACATTCGACTCCTGTTCGTGTGTGTTGGGCTGACCAACTCACTTGGATGATAATTGCCAGCATTTTTATAGTCTCATGCTGGCTTCCCTCCATCTCCCAGTGTGTGATTAGGCTGCTTCTGCTTTCCAGTCCTTGATGTGTATCCATAAAAAATAAACTTATTTTAATATCGGTCTGCACAAGACTTGCAAAGAATGCAAATAGAAGACATTGCATAGCAAACATAAATAGCTTTTGAATTATCTCTGTATCTGACCTTATACAGGAGCATGTTGGAAAAAAATGAGTTATTCATAAGAACTCTGAGGCAGGCAAAGACTTACTAAACCTACATATTATTTGGCATATCATAATACTCTGGATTTTTTTAGAGAACCAAACTAGATTCTTACTATTGAACTTTACTTGTTCTAACTTTGAACAAAATAAAATAGCATCATAAGTTGTGAAGAAAAATCCTTTTTAAAAAATATGTCTATCATCTACCCACTTACTTATTCATTTTCCAACCTATCACTTCTCTCCCTGTCTACTTATTGTTATCAATGTAGGTGTAGTAGTACAGAGACACAAGGTAAGCTATTAGCTTGGTCCTGAATTCTGACTGGGTGTAGAAATGGATATTTCCAGCATTTGTTAAAGTATCTTTTGGATTAAGCACAAATTTACCTGAGGCTTTTCTTTTGAAGAGCTCAAGTTGCTATAGTTACTTTTTAAAATAAAGATCCTATATGAATAGAAATCATAATAGCCTTACTTTTAATTTATTTTATCTTGTCAAATTCATGAAACATATAGGTATAGATAACATCGGAGGAGAAGCATCATACTGACATGCAGTGATAACTTGTTAGAAGAGGGTTTGGTTCACACCTGGCTACCATTGCCCTTAAAAATTTGGAGGAGTCTGCTCACTGTGACACGAAAGCCAGGCATTAACTCTGGAACCACCAGGGGTCACCTGAAGTCTTGTTATTTATTAAAAATTCATTGAATACATATTTTGTGTGGGCTTAGAATATTTTAAGCATTGCTAGACTCTATCAGTAATGACTGTACTAAGAGTCAGAAACTTTGAATGAAAATTCACCAAGTTCCAGACACTGTGCTAGGTGCTTTACATAAATTATCTCATTTAATACAATCCCAGTAACCATGGGATGCACGTACAATTATTATAATCATTTTTCTGGCAAGGAAATGACAGCCCAAAGAGGTTAAATCACTTGCCCAAGGTCATTGCACATGGTGGGTTGGTAGCGTGGTAGGATTTGGACCTACCAGTCCAGGGGCCTCACTCTTCAAGGCTACTCTGGCTTAAAGCCACTGGAAGAATCCATGGCATCAGTGCCTCAAGAGGGCAGTTCAACCAAGTTAAAAAGTATCCCCTAAATGATTGTTATGTTTGGGTTGTTTGTTCCCATTAGTACAAATATTGCCAAGAAAGCTGGCAACACTCTGTCCACATCCCCAAGCCATGCCCCACACAGAGAGATGTCTAGGAGGATACCGACCACACTGCCATGATTTCTCCTGGCCATTGTTCTGTGATCCCTGGCTCCCCTCAGCATTCCCATCACGCTGCCCAGGATGACTCACTGAGACTTTCTACATAAACCTGCCCTCGCTTTATACAATCTAATTTCATTTTATTCTGCCTTGTATTATTTAATTTTTAAAAATAGACTTATTTTTTTAGAGCAGTTTTAGGTTACAGCAAACTTGAGTGGAAAGTACAGAGTTCCCGTATATCCTCCCCCTACACCCACACATGTCAACATCCTGCGCCAGAGTGGTACATTCACTACAAATGATGAACCTACACTGACACATCAATATCACCCAGAGTCCATTTTCCATTAGGGTTCATTCTTGGCACGGTATATTCTATAGGTTTTGACAAATAGATGGTGACATGTATCCACCATTACAGTATCACACCCAGTAGTTTCACTGCCCTGAGAATCCTTTGTGCTCCACCTGTTCATCCCTCTCTACGTATGTCACCTCTCCTACCCCCCCAACTCCTGGCAACCACTGATCTTTTGACTATCTCTATAGTTTTGCCTTTTCTGGAATCATATAGCATGTAGCTTTTTCAGATTGGCTTCTTTATTTAGTAATATGTGTTTAAGGTTCCTCCAGGTCTTTTCTTGGCTTGATAGTTCACTTCTTTTTAGCACTGAATATTCTACTATAGCTTATTTACAGACACAATCTTTTTCAAGCCATATTTTGGGCTTACTGAACTTAAGAAAAAATGCATATGGGCTCTGCTGGTAGTAACCAGGTAATTTACCAAACCAACATTGGAAGGTATTCGTGACTGACAATGGCATCATTGGGTTACTCCTCCAGGATAAAACATTTGTCTTTTAATAGAGTTCTGGTCACCAGAGGGGGAATTTGTGATGAGGAAGCCTGGAAGCGTGAGGACCACTCAGAGGATCTTTGAAGGAAGGTGGCCTCTTGATGCCCCCAGGTGGGTGATGCCACATGGGCACCTCATCCCCACAGACAGAGTGAGCCAAGATTCCTCGAGCACCTGCCTAGTTCTACACTTTGGGTCCATTGGCATCTTCACAGTCAACACGCTGGGATTTTCATGAATAAAAACCACAGAAGAGACCCTGGCTTGTTCTCAGCTGTGCAGAATAAACTACTGCAAAGCCAGTTTGATGAGCTAAAGGTTCCAGCTCAAACATGCCTATTTTGTCTTTAATAGAAACCACACTGGGCTTGAGGAGCATTAATTTCAATAGAGCTTACCTTGCCTAACATCTTCTTGGTCAGAATTTATTAAAGGACACCTTTTTGTCTCACTTGAGTAATGATGGTCATTATGGACTCCCAAGTTGCTGAAATATCCCCAAATGACTTCTCAGTCATTACATTTAACCTAGTGATGCTGAAACTATACTTCTAGTTAGAATTAGTGTATTTCATAATTATTTAAAAATTGTTCATCAGTGTATGTATAATATGATAAAATAATTATCCATTTAACTTTGTTAGAGTGTGATTATATAAATATTCTTTATCATTAAACAAATGAAATCAGGTCATAGCATTCTTCTGCTGAAAACCCACCAATGTCTTTGAATAAAATCCACACTCCTTTCTATGGCTTACAGATCCTATCTTGCCTGGTCCTTGCCTGTCCCTGTTTCCACCTCCACTTGTTGACTTAATATCGGCTGCACTGACCTTCCCTCTGTTCTTTGAAATCACAAATTTGGTCCTGCCAGAGCTTTTGGGCATGCTATTTTTCTACCTACATGGTATTTTCTCAGCTCTGTACATGTCTGGCTCCTTGTCATGTCATGTAGGTCTTCGTTATTGCCATCCTCTTAGAGAAAACTTCCCTGACCACTCTGGTCAAGGGCAGTTCCCAAAACCAATTATTCTTTATCACAGTGCCTGATTCATACCATTTCTCAATAGCTGAAATTATCCTGCTTATTTAATTTATTCATTGTCCATCTCCCTTGCTATGTCTGTAAACTCTGTGAGAGCAGAGACCTGGCCTATCTTATTCACTGTGCTGTTTCCCCAGTGGGTGGCACATAGTAGGTGCTCAACAAAAACATGGAAAATACATGATTGAATGAATGACACCATGGATGGTAATCGCTGTTCTTGGAATATGACTCTGTGTCTTGTGAGTGTACAAGCATGCACCTCTCAGGGGGGACACCTCTTTTCTGTTCTCTCTTTTGTCATCACCTCTGCTATCAGGTAACACATGGCAGCTCATTGCCTATCTTTTATTTCTGCATTTCCCAGGTCTTAGCAGAACATTTGGCATGCAGTAAATGATGGACTCATGTTGTTGAGTGAATGGATAAGATTTTAGGCAGTGCTGATACATCTCTTTAAAAACAGGCTATACCATTTTGGCATTAACAAGGTGCAAGACATGTTAGCCCAAAATATAACACTTTGGCATGTTGAGTATTTTAAGCTGAAGGAAATTGAGAGAACCTCAGAAGGAGGAAGGTCACTCTCTGACCTTCTGCCTTTCTCCCCTGATGAGGGCCATAAAAGAATTCTTTGACCTACCTCTCCTGAAAATAGGTCATAGGACCCTCATTCCAGAGCTGTCCTACCAGAATCTGAACAAACTTTAGGCCTAGCTAAGTCCTCCCCAGTTCATTACCATTATCACACCCTTTGTCCTCCAATCATACTTTTGCACAACTGCCCATAAAAAATACAGTTTTTCCTGGGTCTTTGGGTCTTCATTTCTGGAGGCACCCATGTCCCATATAACTTTGTATGCTTAAATAAATCCGTGCGCTTTTCTCTTGTTAATCTGTCTTTTGTTATAGGGGTCTCAGCCATGAACCTTGTGATGGGTGAGAAAAAGATGTGACTTTTTCTCCCTTGTGGCATATAGCAGCATAATGCCAACATCGTGATGCTGGTCTTTAGTGAAGCTGCGGTGACAGGACATTGGTCTCACCAGCCTTCCAAAGTCCCTCCTGACTCATTCTCCTTTTTCAAGGAGCACATGAATAGACGCAGGCTGCCAAGGACGCAGATAGCAGATGTCTGCCTTACTAATAAACAAGTAGAAGCCTTGTCAATCCAGTTTCCCTGGTAAATGATGGCAGTCGATGTCAGGGGTTAGCCCCACGGTTCTTGTCTTTTGGGAAATGCTAGGAGAATAGGGTAAGAACTGACATTTGCTCAAGGCTTATTGGGCATGGCTCTGGGCCATGGTCCTCAACTTTGCCTCAGAATAAACCTCTTTAAATAAAAAAAAATAACTGACATTTATTAAATGTGCATCATATGCCAGGCGGTATGTTTGGTGCCAGGGAGACACCATCTTAGTCAACTGTGACAACACTCCTATGAAGATTTACCAACTTTTTTTAAACAGATGAGGAACCAGAGACTCAAAATATCTTGTTACTTACACAATTTTACATAGCTGATACTGACAGAGCTAAGGATTTCAGCTTCTCTCTCTGACTCCAAATGCTGTGCTCTTCACACCACAGGCACCACAAAAGCAACCAAATAACAACAAAATCCTCTCCTGTATAATTCATTTGGGTTAACAAAACCCTCTTCTGAAATGCAAGTACAGTGTGGTAGAGTTGTCTTACTAAATCATTCACATGCATGTGTAAATAACTTTGATAAGATTAATGTTTACCTCTTCTCCAATGGAGATCATGCTCCCACTGAGAAGGTACAAGTTGGAATGAAGGGCTGGGCAGTTGGAGAGTGTCTGAGAGTGTAGCCCCTTGGGGAAGAAGAGCTGGGGTCGAGTGAGAGACTGGGAGCAGTGAGGGTGGTAGTCCAAGGACTGAATCAACCTGGGTCTACACGAACATTTTGTATCAGGTATGCAGAAGGCTGTTTACTGGGAATTCTGACTGTCAGGATGGTAAGTGTGTGAGGCAGCATAGCAGGGCAGTTATGTGCATGGGATCTAAACCAGACCCTTAATACTGCCTCTGCCCCTCACAGTCTGTGTGACCTTGGGCAAGTTACTTACCTCTCTGCATGTTACATTCTTCACCTATAAAATGGTGATACCTAGTAAGACTATTACAGTTGGGTGCTGTGAGGAGTAAATGAGATTACTCCCCATGCAGTGCTTTGAACAGTGCCTGGTAGCTAGTGATTCATAAATGTTAATCCTTAGTGTGCAAATGCCCGTACTACCTATAGGCCCTATCCTGTCAACAGTGGATTGATTACAAGCTGTGAGTCTCACGTGGTCATTTTAGTATGTGTAAAATTTGGTGCTTGATTGTGGGAACAATTGTACAACAGAAGTGCTTTTGGTATTCCTTAGCTTTCAAGAGTTCAAAAGCTTTCAAAATTTCAAACGTTTATGGGGCTCCCATATCCAGGCACGTAGGATCTTTTTGGCTAAAAGGAAGATTTATTTTGGCCTATGAATCTGCTATAAATTTGAATTAATGTCACCAATTACGCTTTTATTTCAAATTTGAAATGGGATTAGTTATGGGCCAATCTCAATCAAATTTTAGTTATGTGTAGATGAGCTTCAATTCTATTTTATAATTTATGACAATCTTTTTATATCATAAGCAAAAGGAAAATGGGGCAACATTCTTTTCTCAGGCCCAGGAATTTGAAGTAATTCTTCTAGTTTTGGTTTTTTATGCTAACTCTTTTTGAAAAATATGACTTTTTATTATCATTAGTATTATCTTTACTTCTCACTCCTTTCTTTTGGGTCTCCGCTTTGTCTTTGATAGTATCTTGCACCTCCTTACTTTGCCTGCCCATTGTGATTCAGAAGCTCAGCGGCAGGATGCATTAAATGTTGATCTGCTTTTTGATAATCAACTGAAACGGTGATGACGGGCTGTAATATATTTGGGTTGGAGCAAAACATTCATCCTAATGAAATGTGACTTTATGAAAGAAACGCTCCTAATCCTCTCAAGGACTGAGCCAGGTCATCACGGGTAAATGGGAGGTATTTGAGGTTTCTTTCTTTCTTTCTTTCTTTTCCAAAAAAACATGTTGGGTCCACCAGCTGTTAGCAAGAATATTAATAAAATGCTTGTCAGCTTAGAGTTATTGCTGTTCCTGAAGAAAAGATAAATGTATGTATTTTAAAATCTGGACATATGAATGTTTAAAAAATATTGTTGTAGAGTTCTCCTGGCTACATTTCCTTAGCTCTTTTCCAAGCTTTGGGCTGGAGAAACTTAAAAAATGTCTGTGTGCCAAAGTTAAATATTAAATGAAAACCTTGTGTCTGAGAAGTTCTAGGATTGATAAATGGTGGTGAAATAGATAAGATCCCAAATCTTCAGAGAAATAAATCTCTAAAGGGAATGGAGTCATATTATGAACAGTGTCATTTTCTGAGCTGTAGGATCAAACCCACAGGGAAAAGACAGACTACAGAATAGTTCAGGCTTGGAGGAGCCTGAATATCATCTCTTTGAAGGTATCATGGTACTACATTTATTATTGTTAAGGTAGAACTCAAAGACATATTTGAAGGACCCAAAAGGAATTAATGCTTCACTCAATATGTTATGACACAATAACTTAAGAAAGTCTCCCTCCCCTGGAGGACATCATTTTTAACTGCCAGTAGCACTGGCCTCTGAAAGTTCAAGTCCAACTTTTATGTTAAGTATTGATTTTAATAGCACCACACTTTTCCTCGAGGTTTATTATATTTTTTCTCAAGGAAAACACTAGGGGAAAATGAAGTATTGTTGAAGGATTATACAATGAACCACAAATATAAAAGGTTAGTTTTCCTTTGCCAGATAGTTGTAGTAAAAATTTGCTTCCGAGCCTTAAATGCGTGGATCGGATGAGCTGTGTGAGTTTCAGTTCTTCCTTCCCAAGTGTGCTGCAGTGACTGGGGACCATGTGCTGAGAGGCAGCCTGCAAGGTGGTAAGCGCCTGAGGGCTGCAGAGTCCAGCTGTGTAACCTTAGGAACCTCCATTTCTTAGCCTGGAAAATGGGAATAATAATTCTTAAGGGGATCATATTTGGTAACAAATGTCTGATGGTTGCCTGGCAACCAGTAGAAACTGAACAAAGATAGCTGTTTTAATACCCATCATGTAGCTTTACAGTCTTGCTATTACTGTGGTTCCAGGATCCAATAGTATATTAATGTTCTTTTTACCAACCAGTTCTGTTTCCTTAATCGCATCTATAAACAAAATCATCTTTGAAAGAAGTAATATCTCCTGAGTTTGTTGGGCTAGTGTCTGATATATAAAACTACATATTAGCTTCAGAAAGAAAATACCTGTGGTAATAGTCACTTTAAGTTGCACAGAATGGTGTTTAGGACACTTTACTGAAATTAAAATGTAATTTTAATGATTTTGAGTAGGCATCAGAAGAGAAATCTGTTTTGTTGGAGAGAAGAGAAAGGTATTAAATATATCGGAAAAAAAAGAGATGTTAATTAATTTAGGAAAAAAAACTGTAACAGGCCAAGAAAACTGTATGGGGAAATATACAAAGGAAGTAGGAGGAAACTATGAAATGTTAACATCCTTAGACTGGGTTCCAAGAACATAGATTTGACCAAAAGGAGTTAAAAAGGACTAAATTGAACATCACTCTGGTTACCTTACCTACAGGGAGCCTGGCCTTATGCTACTGATATTGAGAAAATACCACATACCAATGAAGTAAACAGTAATTAGATATAGCATAATAAGTGTTCCAAGCTTTACCTAGAAGAATGGCCTAGGGAGGAATTTGGGAAGGGTTTGTATAGCAAATGTTAAGATATCGAGGGAAGGAATCTGGGCTCCAAAAAGCATTTAAACTGGTGCGTATGCTTTGAAACATCTTGGACACTGCTGTCCTCCTGTAATTCCCTCTGCCTTCATTGTAGACAGTGTAAACAAACAAACAAAAAATACATGATTGTGGATTTACTTGTTCTAGTAGTACCCTTTGCTGCATGGATGGGATGTTGGCTGGGAATTGTGGAGTTTATTTTCTTGGTGTTGGTTGGTATGAGTCTGAGCAATTGTAGCAATTACAGCAGACTGGAGCTAAAGATTGATGTCTCTGCTCCCTGTTTTTCTCAGAAGGATGAAGCCTGCTCAGGGGAGAGAGGAGGATAGTGAATCAGCTGATATGAGACAGCCAAGATCATGTCTCTGTGAGCTGTACTTTCATGATGTAGCTTGTTACATTGTCTACACCTGCTGGCTAATGCAGCATGTATTATATTCTGTTATTCCTGGTTGTATCCTGTTAATTATTTTTTTCTGTTAACTATTATTTGTAACTATTCTCTTAGTAACCATATGGAGAAAATATGGTTAACTACTTCATCAATCCCTGAAGAAATGCAACTATTTTATGTGTTGAAAGAGCCATATTTGAACATAATTTATGGGATAGTTTGGCAAGACAGCTAATATTCATGGAGAACTTACTATTTGCCAGACACTGTTGAAAGCACTTTACATTAATTAATTCAGTTAAGCACCTATACTGATTAACTCATTTAATCCTTAGACAAATACCCCTGACATGGAATCATAATCATTCCTACTTACCTATCAGGAAACTGAGGCACAGAGGGTTTAAATAACATGTCAAAAGTCTCACAGCCAGTAAGTAACAGGATTAGTTTGAACTCAAAGAGGCTGCCTCCAAGTTCTAGGCACTTAACTACTACAACATATCACCTGTTTGGATGAAAACTTGGAATATAAAACAGATTGTGGCATATATATGTACACACACACACACACACACACACACACACTCTCTCTCTCTCTCTCTCTTTCTATATTTGTGCCCATCCACAACAATTGAATTTGAAACTTTTATACAAATATTGTTCTGCTCTTTATATTCATTGAGTTGCCAGATTAAAACTCAGAGTTATTGAAGAATATAGCAGAACTTTATTTAAAAATTTCTCATATGCAAAGAATTCTACTAGGAATTGGAAATAAAGAAAAATAAAGCCTAATCCCTAAACTTTTGTGAAGCTTAAAGACAATAGGATCAGAAAATTCTCATGCACAAAGCTTCTCTTTAAAAAGTCCAGCTAGGTGTTGAAAGAATTTTGGGCTGTTATGGTTTTCTAGACCTCTGATGGGTGATGGCCATTGGGCTTAGAAGGAGGAGGCCTTCTTATCACAAAGAAAGCAAAAAATCTCAGGTCTGTCGAAGAGACAACTCTTCCAGGTCAAATAACTACTGGGGCCAAAAGCATGGTTCCTGGGGAGGCATGGCAGAATAGAGGGTGACCAGTTGGCTGAACTGGCTCAGCTTTGTGTGGTAGCATCTCAAGAAGCAGGAGAATATGTTGCTGGGTGCACAGAATCTAGAGCCACATTGCCTGGGTTAAAATTCCAGCTCTGAACCTTATTAGCTACAAGACTTTAGACAGGGCTTTTTTCCCCCTCAAAAGTCTTTTTATGCCTCACTTTCCTTTTCTATAAAATGAGTATAATGATAATACCTACCTCATAGGGCTTTTGTACAGATTAAATAAGTAAATTTATATGCTTACAATGATGTTTAGCATATAGTAAATATGATGTAAATATTAGCTGTTACTATTATTGTTGTCATCACTGATAGAGGCGGGAGTAGATCCATGGGTTAAGACAGGCAGGAGAAGCACAGCCTGTCTCATTAGTTACTGGAACAAATGTAAACCCAAAGAACCCATCCCTCCCTCTCATCTTGTGGAGTACATTTATCTGCCTTCTGCTTATTTTAGCTTCCAAAGAAATTATGACAATGAAATATGTTCTTGTAGTTCCTCCTCTTAATTAAAGTTATTTCTGTGTTAAATAATTATTCATTGTTAATTATATCTGCTTTGGAATATCTAACAGTTTCTACTTATTCATTGGCTTTGGACCTTTGGAAACTGGGACAGGAAATAAGATGACTGCACTTGCAACTCAAAGAGCAAGTTGCATAATCCGCAGTGATCCTGAGGTACGGATGCCTTGCTTTGTGTGAAGCTACAGTTCTTGAGTCTCTAGTTCTAAATCTTTTGAGATACCTTCCACTGCTACCTAGAAGTTATGTATAAAATGTGTGCGGTAAATGAGTTAATTCCCATTTACCCATTATAACAAAGAGGACATTAATTCCAAGTACCACCCAGGTGGGGCCAAGAGGGGCCTCTGCTCTGATTTTCCCCCAGCCATGTTTCCTGAAACTTCCCTGGGGTAAGAAGCTGAAGGATTGTGCTACCTAGAGCCCATACTCTTCTAGACAATGCTCTGGATATATAGGACCCTGAAATTATCTGTCCAGATGATTTTGAGCCATTTCCAGTCCCTGCACAAGCTTTTTCTCGGGGTCTAGCCACTTGAGGTGGACACTGGGGTGTGCATCCCTGGGACCAACATGGGGCCAGGGAGAAGCTGCTTACTAGAGGTTATGGATGGAGCTTGTGCCAACGGGGTGTTCACATGCACGGCTGTGAAACCTGTTGTAGTCCATGGCAGGGCTGGAGGTGGGAGCAAAAGAACCGAAGTGCAAGCTGATCTCCTTGCACCTCTGCATTCAGAGCTCCAAGGAGTCTGAGAATTCTAAATTTGAACTTGATCTTCTAGGTTGTTATGAAGGTATATTTTCCAAGGCAGACGGATAGGACGTGTTTTTTTTTTTTTTAACAGTTTTTTAGCTTGATTCATAACTTTTAAGTATTGAAATGCATAGTATGGGGGCTTGTACATTTGTACTTTTTGCTCAAAGCATCAGAAATGTTAGGGGTGGGCCTAATTAACATAGATACACATACAAAAATGCTAAAATGTACGTGATTTTCTTTGCTAATACAGAAGTGCCCAAGAAATAGAGTAGTCAGTTCAAATGCAAGAGCAGAGAAAAACTAACAAAATACCAGGGATGACTATCTATTATCACTTTATTATTTCCTTATCTTGCAAATGAGATTTCTGGGAAGGGAAAATATGATCATATTAATAAATCAAAACCAATAATGGGACAGTTTCACTGGAAGAAAAAGCAGAAGAAAGCAGAGGAGAAATCCCTAGAGGTCGTTTGTACCAAACATGGTTATGTATCTGCTCTCTGTCAGCCAAAGCTGTGGTGTGTGAAAATTATTACTGGAATATCTGGAATTCTTAATAAAAATTCCAGGAAACCTGGGGGCTTCTGGGAAGCATATGTGAAATTAAGAGGAAAGAAATATTTCATCTTCTGCAAAAGTCACAAGTACGAAGAATAAGGTGTTAACAAGATAGCAGCTAGGTATGACAGGGTGTCTGTTTTCTTCTTTTCATGTTCCTTATATTTTTCTTTACATGTCTGAAGCCAGCGAGTCATGGAGAGAGGGGAGAACCCCTTCTTTGTCCCCTTAGAGTTCCTGGGGACAGTTGCACATAGGCTGCTCCTGCTTGGCGAGGTGGTGTTCCTGGCATGCGCACAACTGCTAACTACCCCTGACCTGGTAGTTACAGCCTCAACCTGGGCTGCCAGTGTATTCCCGCACCACATGCAGGGAGGTGCAAACTAACAACAGCAAGTATAGAAGAAACATCGTCTTAGAAATCAAATTCTTTCCATTGGATTTCAACCCAGAGGATCAACTGGGGACTCTTTGGTAAGTTAATCTCAGTCTCTCCCCTTATACAATCATTGTGGCCTCTGTGAAATCACCGAATCTCAATAAGCCTCAGTTTCTTTAGATGTGCAATGAGAATAATAACAACCTACCTACCTCAGGGGTTTTTTAAAAATTGCCAGCACAGTGCCCAGTTCACAATAGGTGCTTCTTCCTAAATGTTTTGGAGCTCCTTCCAAATCAATGTAGTTTTTTTTAATAAAGAAATTGGTATAGATTTACATCAAATGTATAGTGTTTCTTTTTTTTTTTAATTTGAATAAAAAAATTTCTACCCCTCCGCAAGTTTATTCAATCATTGTCTCTACATACCTGTTACACGAGTATAGTTCTGGACAGCAAGTCTATTGGGAAGGCCGGAATGAAACTAAAGGATGTTCTTTGGCTATTTTCTATGTCTCTTGCAAGGAACTCCTGAGTTAAAAATTCATCTGGCTCCCATTTCCTGCAGAATTTTGCTTATTCGAAATGTTCAAGAAATCAATTGATCTGACTTCAAAAAGACGAGGTTTTGTTGGCCGTGTAAAAGCCCTGTTTGTGTCACTCCCAAGTCTGGACTTCACAAGCAGCCAGTTCCTGCATACCTTAGTGGAGGACTTCTTTTTGGCTGCTTAGCCTCTACGCTGAG
Organism: Lemur catta; assembly: GCF_020740605.2. NCBI lineage: Eukaryota > Metazoa > Chordata > Mammalia > Primates > Lemuridae > Lemur > Lemur catta. The sequence continues at coordinate 242,049,570 of NC_059128.1, forward strand.
CCAAGTGTCGGGCCGGGACTAGAGGCAATAAATCTCTGTGATTCTTCATATTTAGAATTTCTCCTCTTGCTTCTGATAAGGAAGTGACAGAATCTCTCAGCTCTCTGCATGCATGTCAGAGAAATTTGTAATCCAAATCATGTTTTGCTCACAAAATGAAAAACAAAACGTGCTAAACCTGGCTTTGAGTTAACCCAAATGGTTTTGAAGGCTTGGGTAATGAACACAGAAATTATCTTTGTTCTTGACACTTATCGTTGCACTTGGAAATTTTTAGAATGAAAAAAATGCCTCTCTATCTTTAAAATAGTCTCATTAAACATTTCTTAATGGGAAGAGGAAGCCAAATTCTTCCCAGGTGAAGATATTTGCCTTCCTGTAGTATTAATTAGAGCAACCTCACTAACATTTGCACTCCTTCCTCTGCCTCTCCCCCCATCTATTTTGGTACTTCCCAGTTTCATGCTAAGCCTCAATGACTGACTACAATTAATGTGATTGGAGACGAGATTTTTCCATGATCTGTGCACATGCTCTGAGATGACTAATGAAGCCAACCTAGGTCTGGCCAACTCCCTACGTGACCACAGTGAAAAGATATTCTCAAAATAAAACAAGGTATTTTTTTTTTAAGTTTCTAGTTGATTTTGAATATTTTCTATCCAACAGTGTCATTGACAGCGATTACTATCTGGCATTTTAGTAGAAGTGGTAAAAATTGCTTCATTCAGCAGCAATTCCTAGGCCCTATTCTCTTTTGCCTGAGACCCACAACCATTAATGAAGAGAAGGAAGTGAGTGATGTGGTCGTCTGCGGTAGGAACACTGCAGGGGTTTAGTTAGCAGTGATATGCTAGCCAAGTGGCCCCTTTCAAAGGAACCATGGTTTTGAGTTATATTGGATAGGAAACCTATTTAAAGTCCATTTAAGGCTGGGTGTGGTGGCTCATGTCTATAACTCAGCACTTCGGAGCTGAGGATAGCTTAAGGTTGGGAGTTGGAGAGCAGCCCGGGCAACATACTGAGACCTTGTCTGTACCAGAAATTTTAAAAAATTAACCAGGCATGGTGGTGCATACCTGTAGTACTAGCTACTAGAGAGGCTGAAGTAGGAGGATCACTTGAGCCCAGGAGTTCAAGGTTACAGTGAGCTATGATCGTGCCACTGTATTCCAACCTGGAAGACATATCAAGACCCTGTCTCTAAAAAAAAAAAAATAATAAAATAAAATCCATTTAAAATTAAAAATTTCTTTCCTAAAGACAGCTAGTCAGCTCCCGATTATAATTTTTTTCTGGCACAGAGCAATAATCAATTCTGACACGTTCACTATTTATAGGAGTGAATTGGTCTATTTATTCTTTTTACTGTTGAAGCAATTGGTTTGAGTTTCACTGATTTCACTAGCCCTTTTTGTGTCGTGTAGATACAGCTTTTTAAACTAGTAAAGCAGAGTCACTGTGTGGCTAAGAAAAACATTGGTTAATCTAAAAACCATGTACATTTGATCTAGGAATGTGTTTTTCACTTATGTTTGAACATGGATGTATCTGATGTCCTGGGAGTTCATTTCAAACAAAATATTGAAGCACAGAATGAAAAATCTATCCACACTTTCCGTTTTAACCCTCACTTCATTCTTCCTTTTCCTCATAGCCATGCTATGACTTGGGACAAGGTAGATTAGGAAATCATTTTGAGAACATTTTGGGGCTATAAATGTTTTCTTTCATTTTTTACACTTATAATAAATTTTGGAAGCTCTGAGGGAACTAAGAAATACAACTTCTTTACTTTTCATTTGTTATGCATTTGTTAAATGAATGCATTTAACAAGTATTTCTTTGGTGTCTACTGTGATTTAGGCACTGCGCCTCCATACAGTGACAAATAAGACTTGCAAGACTTCTGTTCTCGTGCAGCTTATATTTACACCAAACAAGACAATTTTAGTTATAGGTAAGTGCTAAAAAGAAAAAGAACAGGATCTTGTGATGGGATGAGAGTGGGAGGGATTGATGCAACTTTAGATAGGCAGACAAGAAAGGTCTTCCTGAGGTGGCAGCAGCTGAAAAAAAGCCAGCCATGTCATTCTCTGGACAGTATGCAGGCAGAGTGCCCAGCAAGGGTCAGAGCTAATAACAGTCCTTTACTGTGAGGTCTAAATGAGTTAATATGTGTAGAGTACTTTGGACAGTGCCTGGCATCTATACTACATTTGCCGACTATTCATTGAATCTTTACCCATTTCAGCATCAGTGCTAGGTATGGGGAATTAAGAGGTACCTAGGGAAAAAAAAAGTTACATAGGGAGAGTCCTGACTTCAGGGAGCTCATGCCAGACTTCAGTGCAGTATTTCTGAATGTGTGGTTTACAGACCATTTGCATCTTACTCACCGGCCTTCCTCACTTCCAGTCTCCTCTCCCGTGGACTCTGATTAGAAAGGCTTGGGGAAGAGACCAGAAATCTGCATTTTCTATAAGCTTGCTCTGGTTGCTTCTTATGCTCACTAGAGATTGAGTCCTAATAAATAGATTGTGACTAAACTGTGGTTCTTTTCAAAATAGTACCTGTGACAGCATCAAGTATAAGCAATCCCCACTGCAAGGAGTACTTCACAATACTCAAGAGTAGCTCTGCCCAGTTTATGGAGCCATAAATATTATGGAATTATGTTTCACAATTAATATCCTGAGTTTTCCGGGCCTAACTTTTTCATTGTTCTTGAGCTGGCTGGGGATGTTGGATTAACCCGCTTTTGGCTACGGTTTGGAAGGTTTGTCTGACACACTTAAGTATCATTTAAAACTTGCCAAAGGAAAAAAAAGGCTTTTACCTTTCAGAAAGAATGTGCCAACCAATGTTTGCCAAAGGCTCTTGTATCCTGGAAGACATTCTGCTTGTAAGTAGATTGGCCTAACTGAAATTCCTCCCTTGGATTCCTTCAGATTCCTAATTTTGAAGTGTGATGTCACCAAAAGGGGAGATGGGAAAGATTTATTTTATTATCTCTCCCTGACTTTCTACTAGAATGTATCTTATTTATTTTCTCTCTTTAGTATGACTTTCATACACATTTTTAAAAGGTCTTAGATTCAAGGATTTCAAAGAACACTGGATACCAGGACAGACTCATGCCAATCAGACTGAATGATAACAGATTCTAAAATCCAGACTGGATTCTGTGCTGTACAAGTGCCAGGCTTCTGTTTTCCCATTCAATACTTTCCTAAAAGGGGTGTGGTCTGGGGGCAGATATATCTCATTCGATTCCTTTCTCATTTCTCATTTTTCTCTCTTTACTAGTTTCTAGCCATAGGTACTAAATCGCTACAGCCAGATACAATGATGGTGATGGAAGAAAGGCCATTCCTGACCATGAGGTCAGAACTGATAACGGTGAATGAACTAATGCCAGCTTAAGGGAAGTCGGACTCTTAGACATGGATCTTAGAAGCTTAAACAGAATTAACAGGACAGTCCAAAAAACAAACAAATAAACAAAAAAACAACTTTGGGGGATGCCAGCCTGTCAATTATTTAATCTTTTGTTTAACTCTTCAGGTTGGCAGTGCTCCCCAACAAAGAGTAGAAGAATGGGTGAGAAATGGAGACCACATAAAAACGGGTGGAACCTAAGATAAAAATCTATGAATGCTTAGTCATTGCCAATGAATGCTATAAATATGTCCAGCAACAAGAACTTAACCATGACACCAGAAAAAAAGAGTGTATTAGATAAGAGCTGCTCACCCAGGAAGAAGAGTTTCTCCTGATATTTTTTTAGGTTTCACCTGACAACATGGCTTTTTGTATAAAAGCAAGTAGAAAGAAAAGATTCCTTTCTGCTTTCTTTTTTCCCTTTTGATTTAGCAATGTAGTCAAGCTATTCATTCATTCAACAAAAATTTGCTGAGTGCTAAGTGTGTGCTAGGTATAGTTCTAATTGCTGGGGACACACAAAAAAGGAAGAAAGAAAAAACCCTGTTTTTATAGTTTATATGCCATTGGAAATTCACTTCTTCACCTATAAAAATGATAATCATAGATAATTCATATCCATCAGAGAAGCTAAAATGTTGAAAAGGTAATTCTCTGTAAAAGTGGGGACTGATAAAGGAAACACATTTTCTTGGAACTTGTTGACACTTCAGTTTTCTCTGCATATGAATCAAATAATTTCTGTGCCCATCCTTAAGCTACTGTTTACATAGTTTTGGTTCTGTCCCAGAGTTAGTGGTGATTTTGGCTAAGTCTTTGTACCCCTGAAGTGTTTTCTTGAACTTACCAATCATGCACGGCTGGTGCAATGGCACTGCCTGCAAATCTTTGAGGCCAACTTCAGCTCAGCGAAGCCGCCTGGAAATTCAAGACCCTGGCCCTGTGAAAGAGCCACTGAGCCACTGGCTCACAGATCAAGTACGTTTCTTCCCCATTTCCATTGGAACATTTCTTTCTCAAGAGTATACCTTTCAGGCCAATGCTTAACATTCCTTTGAACAGAACTGTGGACGTTTACTTTGTACTTCTTGAAAGAGTTCAGAGCTATTTGTATTTATAAACATGTCCTAAACAAAAGGCTCAATTTTGTAATTCTCTACTCATGAGTCTTTGAAACTATTTTATGAAAGAACACTTACAAATATTACACCAGATCCGGCTCGTGGTCTGGTTCAGAATTCTGGGCCTTCCATTTGCTTGAATTGCCTTCCAGATCTTGGCCCGGCCTTGCTTCCTTCAAAGCTGCAATCACAAGTCCCCTCCTCAGAGAGGCCTGCCCTGACACTACAGGGTAAAGCAACACCCCTCACCCCTCATTCTCTATTCCTTTGCCTTACTTAGTTCTTCTTCATCATCAGACATGGCACTACATATTTATTCATTTTCTCATTTATTGTCTTCCCTCCAATTAGAGAGAATGTGAGCCCTGAGGGTGGGATGCCATTTTTGGCCTCATTCACTGCTAACCCCCCTACACCTAAAACAGTGCCAGGCCCACAGATTTTCAGTCCATGCTCATGGAGCGAATAAATAAAGAGTTTTTACTAACCTTAAATTCTAATTAATATTTTACTTCCATATTTGCATAAAGAACTTTTTTTAGACTCAAGTGTCAGAGGGCAGTCATCTTATATCAAGATTTGATGATTAAAATAAACTATAATTGTGGAGCAACCATGGTCTTAATAATTAGGATAAATGGACCCTCAACCATTCACTTATTTTTCAAGTTGTTTAAAAGTAAAAGTAAAAAGTAAAAAACTACTGTGCTTCAGTTTCCTTCATTTCTCAAGTGAGGTTGATGACAAAACATATCTAGCCTAATTTTGGGGTTGCTTTGGTGATTAAATACATGCAAATACTTGAAATGACATAAAGAAATCTACTAAAGTGAGGTACTAATATTTTACCCCACTCTATTTTATTTTATTGTATTTTTTAATATTTTTAGAGATGAGGTCTCATTCTATTGCTCAGACTGAAGTGTGTTGGCCCTATCAGTGCTCACTGTAACCTCGAATTCCTGGGTTCAAGCTATCTTCCTGCCTCAGCCTCTTGAGTAGCTGGGACTATAGGTATGGGCTACCATGTCCAGCTAATTTTTTTTGTTTTTCTGTAGAGACAGGGTCTCACTATCTTTCCCAGGCTGGTCTCAAACTCCTGGCTTCAAGCAATCCTCCCGTCTTGGCCTCCCAAAGTGCTTGGATTATAGGTGTGAGCCATCGTTCCTGGTCCCGATTGTATTTTAATTATTACCTGTTATTCTTCTAACTCAGCCTATTTTTTTATTTCCCTTCATTATTATGAATCTTTATGCCAGCAAGTGTTAGCATGTTATACATATACAGGTGCAAAAAAACCTTCCAGTGCTTTGGTTTGATAACTTTGCTTTGGTCTATTGAGGTAGGAAATGGTTTGGTAACTGAGACATCTTAGAGAAGGAGCTAAAAGGATTATCATGGACCTGGTTTTTAAATCTGAGGAGATCTCTGATAAAAGAAGGCTGAGTGAGGCTCAAACCACTGGCAAATATGTGACTTTTCTGCAGGAGTCCTTTGGTGAGGACTCTTGGGGGGCAGTAAATGGGCAGCGCTGCAGAGTTCAGGGGCGGAGGCCAAGTACAGCATCCAGGAAGACAAATGAAGCATGGGTCTCCCCGACTGAGCGCTTTACTTCACCTGCAAACACCATGAGTGTTATCATTTACTGCTAGTGCTTTTGGACAATAGACCAGTAGATCAAATCTGCTGTCCTGGCTCCCTTCACATGTGTGGAATAATTTGAAAAAAAAAAAAAAAAAAAAAAAAAAAAAAAAAACCCATGTGGGTACTGCCCAGGATCTCCCTGTGTGCTCCTGTGATCACTTTCAGTGGAGAACTGCAGCCGTTACTGTAAAATTTAATCTGGCTTCACAGAACCCCCGAACTACATCTTTGGGAGTTACAGAACTATGTAAACTTATTCTTTCTATTTTATAGATGAAAAAAGTGGAGCCCAGAGGGTTTAAAGTGACTTGTCAAAGGTTGCATAGCAAGTTGAAAATTGATTCCAGGGCTTATTTCAAGTTGGTGCTCTTTTTGTTGCATTTGGCTTTGTGTAGACAGAAACATTTCTTTAATTTTTGCACATGAGCCGATTTCATTTGGAAAAAGCAGGAAAGATTCATTGCTTCAGTGTACACCTTATAAAATTTTGCAGATCCATGTCTGGGACTGGTAACTATTTACAGGTACCAATAGTTTCAGCAACTGTGTTTTACATTGCTGATATAAAAGAGGCTAGCTAGTATCTCTTCAGGTGCTATGTAGGTTGAATCCAAGCTCTACCGTTTTGCTGGTTCAGCAACCTCAGGAAAATCTCTTAATTGCTTTGTACTTATATTTCTTGTCTCCAAGATGGGAGAAATTATTGTATCCATCTCATTGGGTTGCTGTGAATAACTGAACATATATAAAGCACAAAATAGTTCCTACCTAGCACATGGTAAATACTATATATGTATTTATTTTTACAGTACTGAAATCCAAATGTAGCTAAGACCAGAGTACATTGGAGTTTATTCTTATAGGTTCTTATCTTGAGCACAGTTTTGTTTAAAGAAAGCAGTTTCCAAATGAAAGCATGATTTTGTTTTGTAGTTTCTCTCTGCAGTAATTCAAAATTGTCACTAGATGGCAGTTGTGATCCACTTGACTTCACCTGCAGCAGGTTGTAACTGATGGGTCAAACCCTGTCATCAATGTTTTCTGTGCCTTGTAGCATTGTGAACTCAGGTTGTCCCCTCCCCACAAGGTGAGCTTTTAACAAAACCATGGTCAGCAAAATTTTCATTCTGTGGTCATTCTTGAGGCTCACCCATAGACACCCAGTCCTTCTAACAGCAGCCTCACAGAAGCCTGGGTTTACCTATCTATATCATATCATGAATTTGCATATCAGGAGTGCTTTTGGCCAGATAACAACAGGACAGTGCCAGGATCCTATGTTAAGAAGATAGATCTGTGTTTCTTAAAGTGTGGTCCCCCATCAGTAGCCTCACCATCAACTGGTAACTTGTTAAAATTACAAATTATTGGGCCCCATCAGATGTGCAGGCCAGGAATCAGCGTTTCAATAAGCCTTCCAGATGATTCTGATGTGTGCTACAGTTTGAGAACCACCGAGATAAAACAATGTTTAGCATCATATAAATGTTGGTGCTGGAAGGATCCTCAGAGAACATTCTTCCCAGCCCTCTCATTTTGCTGAGAAGGAAAACAGAGGTCCAGAGACGTTAAACGACTCACTGAAGGTCACAGCGGTGGGCTTGTGGCAGAGCCAGGCTCCAGGGCCTCTAAGTTGCATGTCCTAGCTTTTTGCATCATGCTCTTCTCTCCTTTTCCCCTTCTAAACTGAGGCCACTAGGTACACATTCTAGCCTGACACCTACTTATGAAGGCAAAAAAAAAAAAATCACATTTTTAAAAAATTTTCAAAATATTAAAGGGATACAAATGTTTTAAATTAGCACTTTTTTATGCAAGAATTTGTTCATTCATTTCATTAGACATTTCTAGGGGGTTACAAAATTGAGTATGATGCATTCCCTGCAGTCTGGTGTGTGTGTGTGTGTGTGTGTGTGTGTGTGTGTGTGTGTGCTCGTGCACACGTGGTGAGAGCGATGGGAAATCAAGTAACAAAAGTCACCTTCTCAATACGCAGAGTGCCTTGGGAAATAGGTGAGCACTGCTAGGGATTAGGGAAGGCAGGTAAGAGAAAGAAACTTCAGAGCTGAACTTTGTATGACAAGTAGGAGTTCACCAGATGAAGAAGTAGGGGAAGGACATTTGCAAAGAGGGATCATCAGCATGTACAAGAACGTGGAGCCATGGAACAGTGTGAGGAATTGCAAGAGTTTTGTTTGAGGGGAAGAGTATAGTATGTTATAAACAATGATAATATTACTCTTACTACTATTACTGGCACTTAGTGAATGTCAACTATGTGCCAGCCCTGTACTAGGCCTTTTACATCTATTATCAATTTATTTAATTCTTAAACAACTTTGTGAGAGTCTACTCTTACCCCTATTTTACAGATGTCAATGGACATGCATACACTGTTCTATTTTCCTTAAAATCAAGTATAACTATGTCCATTTCTTAGACCAACGTTGAACTTAGAAAACAGCTTTAATGTTTATTTCTTTTGGAACAATGTCTGTAAGGCAAAGTAAAGATGTATTTGTGGGAGATGAGAAATATATTCTCAAAATGTACAATTTTATTATAAGCGTAATTTTCATAAATGCATAAAGTCAGGAGGACTTAGACATACTTTGTTTTTTAAATCAAGGGGTGAATGTCCCATTATTCTTCAGTCTATCAGCAGCTTTGGAAATAGCCAATTTCTCATGATAGTAGAAGAATTGTGTCTGAAAGTGGCAAAAAAAGCTCATTTCAATTATTTGACTCACTAAAGAAAGGAAGATGAGTGATGAGTGAATGACCTGATCTGAAATCATTGACTTTGGTACAGTTTTGGTTTTTACTTTCTAATTGTTCACTGTGAATGTGCTTTGCTTTTCACAGTCAATATTTGCATCTTTCTTTCATTGCACAGGAGTGCCCACAACCAAACTAACACCCTGAATTATAATTGAAGTTCTAGTAGGATTCAAAATACCTAGTTTTTCCTAGGTAGGATTCCAGATGTTTCTGGATTCTTTGGGATATTTCTGAGTGATTTTACTTTTTCCTAAGAACATCATTTTTTTTGCTCCTAGTTTTCTCATCTGCAAAATACTAGTATTGGATGAGGTAATCTAGAAGGCCCGTTTCAGCCCTAATCGTTTGTGGATTTGTGGTTTAATGATTAAATGAAGCAAAGAACTCATTTCTGAGTTTTCTTTGTAGTAAAATTTTAGTATTGTTTTCATAAAAGAAGTGTATCAGACCAAATATTTCTCTGTGAAATTTTAAATGGGATCCCTAAAATAATTCTATAGTTCACTTTTTAGGATCACTAAACCCCTCTTCAGCTCAAAGATGTGTTATACGGTATATTTCCACATGACATTTTACACATCTCAGGGGCCAATAATAAGGCCAGTTTTAAGCAGAAGCCATTAGAAGTGATAGATGGCCAGTTTCTCTCCACTTTTCTGATTGCTATAATAACACCTTTCAGCTTTACAACTTCATATTGCAACTCTGATCTTTATACTCATATTTATATGCTTTCTCAACAACATCTAGAAAACCTAATCCAATTTTTACCTTTCTTGTCTAGAGAAGTTGAATAGTCTACAGGTTGCTTTATCTTGAATTAAATGAAGGACAATGACACCTGGAAAGAAGAACCTATAAAACATATTTTTAAAAAATTTTGTGATTCAGAACAAAATTTGCATTTTACTTCCCCCAGACAATTATTGCCTTTATCATTTGTTATCAATTTTAGAGTCGATGACAATAATTTTTCTATTTACCAATTATAAAAACAATGTATGTTTATTTTAAAAATTTTATAGAAAAATGCAAATAAGGACACAGAACTGTCTAAAATTCTACAAACCTGAGTTGGCTATTGTCGATATTTTTCTTTTTACTTTATTCCAGGTAAGCATGAACATTAAGAAATTGGCAACAAGTTATACATTCTATTTTGAAATCATCTTTAAAAATTAATATATAATTAGTCTGTAAACAGAATTTTTAATCTCTACCTTCAAAGGTAACATGTTATTATTGTATAAAAAGTTGTTAAAGTCTTTAGTTTTCATTGCTTTGTGATTTTTATTGCCACTTTGATTTAGATCCCTTTTGTTTATTTTCATATCTCTTGTTCCAGAAGAGATTTAAAGTAACTTCAACCCACTTTCTTCCAAGTGAGTAAGATGTACAGATGAAAGCAAACCTCCAAAATTCATACTATGTAGTTTTTGTTTTTTTACTTGAGACCTTTGTTTTATAAACAGTAGGTAAGTTTTAACACACCAGAGAAGGATACTATAAAGATTTCTGTTGTGACATAAAGAAGCCCTTTAGAATGTGAATAGTAACTCCTCTTTTCTTTATTGTTGTTTGTAAGCATGCATTTTTCTAAAACATGTTTACAAGCCTACCAGCCTGTGTATTTGAGGGTTGAGCTCCAAACTAATTGCTCAATATTCCCTCAGTGTCTAGAATTGTTCCTGATCCATTGTAGTTGCTATGAATAGATAAACACTTGTGGAGCTGAGAGGAATAAAATGGAATCAATTCCAAATATTCTAATACAGTTGTGGTAGGTTGCATTATGATTTCAAATAGCATTGAAATAAGAAGCAGTAATGGTTAAGAGCTTTGGTTCTGGTCCCTGATGCTGATTTTCAAAGCCCTATGAAGATTAAGTGAGATAAGCTTAGTGTAACTTTTAGGATAGTACTTGATCCCACATAGTAAATGCTAAATAGATGCAAGCTTTTAGTGATTTGGGCTAAAAAATACATTTTTTCTTCTTCTAAATAAGAACTCACTTTTTCTGAGGACTTTCAGTTAGAGTTTTTAAAACAGGAATAAGTTACTTCTTTAGGGATTATATATAAAATATCTTAAAGACTTGGTAGGAGGAATAAAATTTGCTATATAACAAATTTATATATAATTTTTATTTTACATTGCCTATATTAACCTAACAGTCCAACACCTTATTCATTCATAATGTTTAATGGGAACATATTTGAAAATAAGAAGTGCCAAAGAGCCATAAATATAATTTATAGTTCTTTCCATGGCACTTTTACTTCTAAGCCTCTCAAGCATTCAACAAGTATAAAATGAACACTTTTAGATGGTTAATTATATATGTATATTTTACTTCAATAGAAAGCTACTGTATAAATAAATGTTTGGGATTTTTATTAAATAATAATAAAATATACTCTTGTAATAAATGAGCAATTTAAGGCATCAACAAATAATGAAGCCTACCAGTTTTCCTGCATGTGGAAGATGTGTGAGAATGCCCAAATCTCTGCTGCTAATCTGTGTTGCACTCCCCTTGGCAGCATTTTAGGGAATTTTTGTCAGCCACATCAAGCCTCGTGCATGAACAAGTCCAGTTCTGTGAAATCAGTAAGTGGGCTCTGAACAATGGAATCCTCTAGTTGGCGCTGCCCCATAGAAACATGATGTCAGTCACATATGTAACTTTACATTTTCAAGTAGCCACATTAAAAAAGTAAATAGAAACAGGTGACATTAATTTTATTGAAGTATATTTAGCAATATTTAGTAACATATTTATTTTTATTTAGTAATTTTATTTAGCTCAAGATATTAAAAATATTATTTCAACATGCAATAGATATACAAAGTATTAATGAGATAGTCTACTTTCTTTTTTTCATTCCAAGTCTTAGAAATTTGGTGTGTGTTTTACCTTCACAGCACATCAGTTGGGACTAGCCACATTTCAAATGCTCAGTAACTGTATGTCGTCAGTGGCTACCATACTGAACAGTGCAGCTGTAGTCATTCCTGCTTTGCCACAGTTGGGGGTGCCAGTGGGTGGCAATGTGGGGTAGAGGAAAGACAAAGACCAGCCCAGAATCTTAGAATATGTCTGTTCTGGCTCTGACATTTGATACTGACATGACTATGCAAAAGTGATTTAGTTTCTCTGGGTCTCAAATTCCTTCTTTTTATAATGGGGGTTGTTAATAACTGCCATACTCTCAGGAAGCTGTGGGGAAGATTAAATAAGATATTGTTTGTGAAAGTGTTCTGTTAGATCATAAAGCACCATACACATGTAAGGCATTATTACCTCTTTTATTGTAGATTTACTCTCATGACTTGCTCAAGGCCACATTCCAAGTTGGTAGGAGAATCAAGGATAGAATCTGGTGCTTCTGACGTACAGCCATCTGCTTCAGCTAAAGGCTGTTCATACCAAGCTAGTTTTAAATTTTTTTTACTTTATTTTATTTTAAAAAGCCTTTTTATTTGAAAAATAATTGAGGAAGGAGAAGAGTGGCAGTAAGAAGTAAATTCCATATTGAACAGTTAGGGTCTTCTTGGCTACAGTCATAATGTTCTGCAGTAAAATTATACATACAGGATATTTATATACTTATATACTCAGAATTACGGCCATCAAGGATTGGACTTTATTGCTGTCATATAATATAAAACCCCATGTTCTTCAAAGTTTCAAACAACTTCTAAATTGAACTGTGGTTTCCCTGCTCTATTTATCTCCAAAATATAGTACAACCACAAGAAAGCCCTTCCGTAGTGGGCTTGATTAATAAAACAGATATGGATCAATTCAGCAGGTTTTCCATGGATATTTTTGGTTACAGATGTAGCTCATTAGTTCCCATGTGTGAGACACCACCTCTCTAGCGTGAATCCAAGAGACATATTAATGTCAGAACAGAAAGTGGGAATAATTCAGTGTGACCCATATTATTTAGTGCTTACTGTGTGTAAGGCACGTTAGGAGTTTTAATGAGCAAAAGGAATTTGTTTCTATGATAATTGTCACTTAAAGATAAGTTAGATAATTTGAAGAAAATAGGAAATATTTGAACCAAAATGTCAATGATGAATGATTCAGAGATCTGTATTTTTGGAAGGTAAAAAGATGATCAGAAAGAAAATTCTAGATTATTAAAAAATAATTTTAAAAGTTACATTCTGCACTTTTGGAGGGCACACAAAGGATTAATTATCATGATCTACAAGATCTATTCCTTTCCCTATCATAATATTCATATTTAAATTTAGGGGGTCATTTTCTGCATTTGCTTCAAATGAATTTCTTCACAGACCTTAAAAACTATGTAAATATTTAGAGTTTTATGCTATGTGAAATTAAACAGCCATGTTCATTTTCACTGAGAAAAAGACATACATTCAACAAGTTCTTTTTTCTTTTTTCAGTCAAAATTCCTTAAAAAAAAACCCTTTCAGCTGATTATTTTCATCAGAAAACTATCATATCTAAACTTCAGTCCTGCCTGAATTGATCATCATGTTGAATAAATGTAATTTTTATTTTCCCATCCAAGTACTAAGCAGGCCCGACCCTGCTTAGCTTCCGAAATCAGACGAGATTGGGCGCGTTCGGGGTGGTATGGCCATAGACATAATTTTTATTTTCATTTGATGAATCATTGTTGTTGATCATTGAATGAAATAGTTTATTGAGTAACCTTTATGTTTTGTTGCTTTTGCACCCTAGTTTAAAAACAAAGAACTTAATTTCTTATAAGTCTAATAAAATGTATTTTTGATATTTCCACCATAACTTTACAAGCAATTTCTTTCCTCTGTCCTGTAATAACCACCTTCTGCATTTTTATGATTTCGTTTAACATTATTATTGTAATTTTTTATTGGGCAAGCCCATCAATGCCCTTGGCAGCAAGATTTTGTTGCGAGAAATCCAGAAGCTGAGCCTGTCATTGGTTGCAACCATCATAAAATTTCCCTGGATTGAGTTCAGAGGCTTCCCCTGACATTATGAATGTCACCCACCTCATGCCTCTTTCATCAGCTTCTCCAAAATCTGTGATCAGCTTGAGTTCTATAACCTGCTGCTTAAGTGAGCGTGTATTTTTTATACAGTGGTTTTGCATTATGAGTATTTCATTTGGAGAACATCTGGCTTTGATGGAATCCAGCCAAGACAATCAGTGGTATGTATATTAAAAATGTAATACCTTAGTAAAATCATTAATGTATTTGCATTTCTCCAGGAACTGTGAATGGATTCCTTCTAGACAGGATGTGGTCATGTGGCATTAACCATAGGGCTAGATGCTGTGCATTTCTTTTTGCTCAGGTGCACCCCCAGCAAGAACGCAGAAACTCTGAGGCATCTGAACAATTCATTCTTTCAATTATGAAATAAAATTAAATAGACTATAAAAAGCCATTGTACTATTATGTATTAGGAAATATTGAATCGTGTGTCCAAAAGTCACACTTAAGACCAGGCAATAGTAATAAGCAGAGGATGGCTGTGGATACTATGAGATAATGTCTACTTGTCAGAAATGGATGGTATGTTGCGTTTTTTTTTTTTCCATCAAACTTTGAAAGTTAATGATGTACTTTATGTTTTTATTGCTTCTACTGAGAGATCAATTAAGGAATAAAAGGGATCCTGGCCTGCTGTTATTGTTATTTTTCACTGTGAAAAATATATGTGAATATATATTGAATATATTCAATACATATGTGAGTATATATTTAATCTATATTGACATATGAATAAAACCATATTTGTTATATCATGCTCTGTTTCATACATCCTAGATTATTTTTAGGAAAATTTGGTACCTATCACTTCAGTCATCTGAAATGCATCATTTCTTCATTACAGCTTATAACTTAAAAGTATAAAATATCACCCATAGAAAAAATTGGCTCAATTAAGAGAAATATGAGAATGGTAGAAAAACACATATAGACATGACTGGGAGATGATAAGATTATTTTAATTTTCCCATTTGCACTGGAATTATTTATTTTACAAATCTCCAGATCTTTTATTACTTAAAACCCTCTGCTGAATCATGAAAAGAAGCTTAAGTTAGCAATTTTCCTCTGCAAAATCTAGCTGCTAGCATCTGGTGAACACTTGGATACCTAGTCAGGTCCTATGGAAATGATTATTTTAAGATTCTGTTCAACATGCCTGGACTTAAAAATCAGTTAGGATCACACTCTGCACATGTATTTTACTATAGGGGATTTAAAAACCTGATATGGTCTCAAGGCTTTTGCACCAGTGGGGATGGGGGTGGGGATGGGAGGTAGATCGCGCGCGCAGGCAGAGGGGAGGAGTGTCTGCCAACAGTCCTGGTGCTCCCTGAGACCTGCTGTTTCACCTGGGGCCACCCCACTACTGCCCCGCCCGCTGTCGCTCCCCACACTTACATTTAGACTTGACCGGCCTGTGGAACTGAGGACCCGTGCCCTTGCTCCTGCCTTCCTGTGGCACCCCTGGGGCTGGTTTCTGCCTCTTCACCAGAGGGTGCTCTACTTCCAGAACAGCTTCTGAAGTGGAAAGAAAGAGGATACTTTTACTCAATTGGAAAGACAATAAGAAACAGAATTATTATCAAAGTGTATTGTTTTTGGATCACAGGAGAAATTACATAATACACATTTCAATTAAAAAATGCCAATATTTACCAAAATTTTAGGAGATATTAGAGATTCTTGTATGCTGATTAGGAGAGATTTTTTTGTTTGTTTCTGTATAGTCAAGTATGCATTTGTTTATTTTTATGCATATACTATATATAGTTTTTGTTCAAATAAACAATGTATTGTACGTGTTTATTGCTTTTCATAGTTATATTATGTGCTAAGTCCTATTAGTTCAATTCCATTAATACAGATTTGGGATAATTTAGAAAGAATTTGGGCATATGCTATAGAGAAGGCAAATTTGTGAAGAAATAATACATCAGAAAGAAAAGTTAGGCTAATTTAGGAAAAGTGAATTTTTTGAAAACACATTTCCCATCCAATTTGTATACAACAGTATTTGAATTAGAAATTATTCTTAGTTATTTATCAGATCAGGTTTGATGGGGCATTAATATGGTAACACTTTTAGGTTTTCATTTGCACTTTTGGTAAAATTTCACTAGTTGAATGTACTTTATAAATTCTCTATAATCTAGACTTTTTACAAATCATGTGGGGCTTCTCTCCACTTTAACTGAATTTTGGAAAGTTAACTCTGTGTTTTGGGTAATAGATGCTCTCTATTTTGTTTTGGTGTGTTTCACAGAGACTTGTTTAGGAAATATCTATATTTGCTGTTCAAAAATGATTTAACAGGAACAACTTCAGACATTTAGATAAAAACATTTGAAAGCCTAGATTTTTAAATTAAGAAATAAGGGAGAACTGATATCTAGTTTAGAATGTTTGCCATGTGATACAAGTGGTAAACTCTAGAGTAGTACCATCCAACAGAACTTTCTGTAATTATGGAAATGTCCCATATTTGCACTGTTGAATACAGTAGCCACTAGTCACATGGGGCTATTGAACTCTTGAAATGTAGCTAGTGTGATTGAGGAACTGAGTGTTTAGTTTTATTTAATTTTAATTAATTTGAGTTAATTAAACTCCCTGTGGCTAGTGGCTATCACATTGGAGAGTGTAGTTCTGGAGTTTCTCTGTATCTGGTACTTAACACAGAATGAAGAAATACTTGCATGTATTCTAGTTGCTGAATGTCTATAAAATAGTGGCGTCTCCACAGCACAAGGCCCAGGCTCTGACATGTGGCCTTCCCTACAGAGGCTACATAATGTGTGTTCAGGCCTGAAGGGTAGGTACAGCTGTATCCTGAACTTTGGCTCAACTGTAGGTATTCAGACATAAATAAACTTTGGGTTAGCTGTAGGTGATTTGAGAACCTTTTGTCTCTGGAAAGCCATGGGATCTCAAATTATCTCTAGTAATAATGGACTTAAGAGCTTGAGTGGAATTCCAGTCCACTCTCATGTTGTATGACTCCTCAGAGAAGACTGGCAGGTATAATATAGGCAGATATGAAGGAGATACACCACAAATATGACTGCCTCTGTGAAGAACTCTCTAGATTCAGCTTGGCTATCAGGTATAGGCCTATAAATACATTTTGTGCCTCTTCTCTTATCATTCTTTAATAAATATTTATTGAGCACCTACTATGTGCAAGGTACAATGCTTAGTGTTAGAGACAGAATGTTGAAAAAAAAAGATACAATCCCTGTCCACATGCTGATTAACTGCATTAGACAATAAGATTTTTTCCAATGTCTTCTTCCAAAATTTATTTTTTCTTTCTGGTTATGGTAAAAATAAAACAGAAGAAAGATACACAGTATAAATCGAAATGCTGATGATTGCTATTATGTGTGTATCATGCATCTTACTCAATTTACTTGTGTCTGAACAACTTTCACAGATCCACACCTGGGTAGATGATGAAACTGCTTGTTGAAATGCAATATTGGAGGCAGAGAAAATAACTGAAGAGACCTCAATTGCCATTTTTAGACCATGAGATAAGCATCATCCTTTCACATTTATTGTTTACCACATATGCTTAAAAAGGGTTCTTTCTTCTCTGTGATCCAGAAGAATGTCTTCTAAAAGAAGTTTTAATTAAAATTAAAAGACTTTTTTTTTGTTGCTGCTAATGTGATAACTCTTTTTTCTACTTTACCTTTCATAATACTCTAAGAAAGAGTGCTATAATCACCATTTATGAAATGAATCAAATTATTCAATACGCAAGCACCATTGTAAGACTTGAAGGGAACCAGTAACTACACAGGCAATCTGTTAACTCATTTGATTTCAATTCATTTTGAAAGAATGAGGTAGAAATGTGGGAAAGTACTAAGCAAGAACTATTTAGTCAGATTTTTTTCTTCTCTACATAGCAACCACATAATTAAATGTATGGTCTAAACTGTATTTATTAGATCAATTTTCAAATGTGTCACTGATAAAAAATTAAAGATGAAAAGGATTAAGAATTAAATTAAATGAATGCAACTACAGTACCTGGTATTTATAGTATCTGAAGACCATATGATAATGGTCTTGATTTTGTAGACACTTTGAAAATAATTTTTAAAAATGAATTACAAAGCAATGGAAGAAACTACAAAGAAAAATAAAACAATTTGTTTATATAAAGGCTGAAAACCAGTTGCATATAAAAAGCTTCATGAACAAAATTAAAAGTTGAAAGGTGAATATTTTTATTCCTTAAACAATGTTATATCCTATGGTGGTTTTAAAACATGGCCACAAATTCTTTGGGTCTCCTCTGTGTTCCCTCCCGTTGAATCTGGAAGAGCTTATGATGGCTTTGACCAATCGAACACAATGTAGGAGGCATTATGTAGTTTCTGAAGCTGGGTCATAAAAGGCCATGAAGCTGCTTCCTTGTTTGATGGAATGCTGTCTTTGGAGCCCTCAGGCTCCAGGGAAGAAGTCTGACTATCTAAAGACCACCATGCAGGAGAAGTCACATGTAGGTGCGACCATTGACAATGCCAGCATAGCTCAGTCTTCCTTCCATCTCTGCAGGGTTCTACACATGTGAGTAAAACCATTTTGGGCTCTTCAGATCAGCTAGTTTGCCTGGTGAGTAAGTCATGAGAGAAGAAAAACTCTCAGACATACCTGAATTCCTGACCCATACAATTGTGAGATCAAATAAAATGTTTGTCATTTTAAGCTGCTAAGTTTTGATGTGGTTTGTTATGTAGCAAAGATAGCTGGAGCATACCCTCTTGCATGTATGATACTTTTACAATAAAACATTTAAAAATCGAATGTGAAAGACATTGGGAAAAGTTATTTGCAAAAATTTGCTGTCTTAATATCCTTTTATAAAAAGAGCCCTTACAAATCATCGAGAAAAAAACACACCTCCCCTATAAGAAAATGTGCAATTTAATGAACAGATAATTCATTAAAGAAAAAATAAAAAAGGCTAACAAAAATGTAGAAAGCCTTCAACCTTGTTAGTAATTAAAGGAAATGTGAATTTAACTATGGAATTAAAATTTTAGCTATCAAATGGTAAAGATACATAGGTTTTCTTTTTACCTCAATAAAAAACAATAAATTAAAATTTTGGTGATCTAATTGGCAAAGATGAAAATATATTTAATGTTGGTTTGGGTTAAATGAGTTGTAAATGGCACAGACTTTATGGCCACTTACATATAAATTGATACATACTCAGAGCTTTCAAAATATCCATATTGTTTGATGCTTCTAGGAATATAGGAATTTGGGTAATGAAGTAATTAAAAATAAGGTAAAATAATATATAAAATGTTTATCACAGTTCTGTTTAGAGGAGCAAAAGTATAGAAACAAGCTAAATGTCAATGAATGCAATTAAATTTTATTTTTTATATTACAGAGTATTGTTTCATTATTTAGAATAAAATTTTCAATATATTTCATTTGATAATTCTGACCTGGGGACACCAGAGCAGAGTAGAAAAATCTGGAGCTTTCTAGGCACACAGACTGAACTTTGAGTCCTGGATTTGCCATTTACTGTTTCTAGATATTTGGAAGTTTGATTTACCGCTCTGACTTTGATTTTTCATATAAGGAAAATGGACTAAGTACCTATTCCATTAAATGTAGTGACAATTAAATGAATTTATGTATTTATGAATAATAATACATCATAGTTTTACATTTATACTGTCGTATTTATAAATAATAAGCACAATAGTTTCTCAATGTGTTATCTATTTTCTTACAACCCAAGCACACCATCTGACCTCTGTATCCAAATTCACAGCCCTTTCCAAATTCACTAAAAGTTCTTCCACTCTGGCTCCCTCTATATGTCCCTTCCTACCATAGTCCAGTCCCTACATCATAGTCAGAGAGATCTTGAGAACAAAACCCAAAATAAATGAGTCCATTTTCTTCCTAACACCCTTCAATGTTTCCAATTGCGTTAAACATGCATCTACTCTTGCTCTACTTTCCATGTAACAGATATGGTGAACTTCGAAAAATGTAAGTCATATCATGTCATTCTGCTTATATACCCCACCCCTTGGTCCCCATTGCACTTGTAACGATCCTAAACTTCTTTCCTGGTGTTTGTGCCCCAGGGGATTCCTGCTCTGCCTACCTTCCAACCTTGTCACCCCTCTTCTTGTCTTCTCCCCTTCAGCCACACTGGCCACCTTCTTATGAAAAACATAGTGCTAGTCCTAACTTTTAGAACTCTGCTGTTCCTCTACCTATAATGCTTTCCCCCTAGAACACTGCATGGCTTAATCCTTCTCCATTTAAATCTCCACTTGAATATTACTCCTTCAGAAAGGTCTTCCTTGACCACCTAATCTAAAGTTAACCATTTTCATGGATTTTTAATCTAATTCTCTTTAATTCTGTAGTAGTAGTTATATGTGTCTTCTGTAATTAAACATTTTGCTCATTTATAGTCCGGCTCAACACCAACCCTTCCTCTCTCCCCAAACACTCCTTGAGAGCAGGGAATTTGCTTTGTGTACCGTAACATCCCTTGCAACCAGAACCAGGCCTGGCATATGGTAAGTGTTCCATAAATATTTGCTGGACTCCTTGCAAATAAATACTTTTTTGTATTTCTGAAACACAGAACTTAGCAGTGCAAACCCCCCCCCCCCAGCACTTGACATTATTTTAAAAAAGAACAGAAATTGTAAACTGCATGGACATTTTAAAAGGCTTTGATGAGCTGATTAGAGTTAAGTGTATTGCTTCAATTTTGAAAAAAAGAAAAACCCACAAACAAAATCACAACAGCGTAAAATTATTTCAAGAGTATGATGAGAGCTCCCCTGGCAAATCAATACTTTTAAAACTGTACCACCACTCAAAAGGCTCCTTGCTTTGCAATGAAGAATGTTCACCTCCCACGAATATTTTTATTACTGCTGAACATGTAATTTATTTATTTGATAAGGTATAAGTCTTAGTAAAAAGACTTCCTGTTCAGCACTGAATGTGTTGAAAAAGGATTTCATTTTTTGAGGCTGGCTTAATACAAGCCTCTAGAGTGAGGAGATGTCTTAATTATCCCATTGGGTGGATGGAGTTGAAGCTGATTTTCTTGGCATCATTCACTCTGAGATGCAGGAAGCTTAGTGGTTGCGCCTCATCGGCTAGGTATGATCAGAAGATTCTACAGTAATGATATCTATTTCTATAAAACCCATGAGAAAAATCTAAATTGCTATTTACAAAAATACTAAAGCATTTCAAAAGTATATAACATTCTCTCAGATGATCAGGCATAAACTTTGATAGATCTTTTAACAATTTAGAATTTCCTCCACAAAGCAGGCTAGCCACATTCTTATGGTTTCTGAAGGAAGAAGAAATACATGTTTGTTAAACATGTCCTTTGGGCTAGTCTCTTTGCTAATTGTGTTATCTGCACAGTCTCATTTAATCTTGACAGCTGTGCAGTAAATGAGTAAAGGCAATGAAAAGAAAGATTCTATTCTTTTGCACAATTTTGAGGAAGAGTAGTGAATCAAGAATCAGAAAAACAGAAGAACTGCCTATCCTTATCCCATTGACATCATTCCAGAGTTTAATTTCAAGGGTTTCAAGGGACATTATATTTTATTTTATTGATTCATGGCAATTGTCTGGAGTGTGACAAATGTTGATTGATGAACAATGCTGATAAATTGGGCAGAAGATTTCCATAAGAACTGCATATGCGTGTTGTATAGAAATGCCAAGATTTAGAAAAAGATAATTGGGTGAGGCACATTAAGGTTTCTGGAAGATATTCTTACCTTCCCATGGAGTAATATATCTGATTTGGTTTCATTTACTGTTTGTGATGTTTGGAGAGCTGCAGGAAGGGGCAGTGAGGGCCCATTTCCCTTTCTTTGCCCATCCATAGTAACTCCTTAATTCTTCGGCTGATTTTTAAAAAAACTCAAGGTTGTACAGTCTCAGATAAAACTCTAAGATTATGAAATCCATTTCTATGGAAGCAGGATCACTTTTGAACTAACAACTAAATCCTGATGAATTAGAAAAGAGGAAAAAGTTCCCTAAGGTTGTACTGTGCCACCATTGACGGTCTGGATTACTGGATCATTGGCTTTCTTTTAAACACATTACAGGTAGAGAGACATTAATTGTCCTTTGTTTATAAAACCCATGCAGTGGTCTTATGACCATATTTAATGGTCACAAAGTTCAAAGTAACCACATGTAAATGATCCCATAAAAGAAAAGACTGAAAAGATCTAAATATCTAAAGTATATTATGAAATCTTTGGATTCTATCAGTTTGGAATAAGGAATGTGGGAGTGAGAAATTAATTGACACTTCAGTATGCAAATAAATTTGAGAAACAGTGACTTTCATTTGGAGAGCTGGAGAACAGAAGCTTCCATGGTTGGAATCTAAACTTAGGCCTTCGTATCACGATTTAAGTGACAGAAAATATCTATGAGATTTTCACTCTAGGTGCACCCTTCCAATACTTTTGCAATAGATGGGAATATATAAAATGTTTCCCGGAAGCTCCTCATCCTTGCTGAGGAAATATGGAAGGTGAAATTCTAGCCCTTTACAAATGAAACCATTGGATGAACCTTCAGACAGGATAAAGCATTGGTAATATGATGGTGATTCAAGATATGGTGAGAGGTCTTCTAAATAGCTGAGTTTAGGAAAGACTGAGGCTATTTATTTATAATAGTAAATATTCAAGGAGAATATAGCATGAAGTCTCCTTTCAGTTATCCAGATATCTGAGATTATAGAGTAAATCTTAAATTGAACCAAAAGGTGTGAAGTAAGTGGATTTCTTTGTTTGGACTAACTTGATTATGATAGTCTTTTTTTTTTTCAATTCCAATTTATTTATTTATTTTAATTTGTTTTTTATTTCAGCAAATTACGGTGGTACAAATGTTCAAATGTGTAGGTTACGTATATTGCCTTTGCCCCACCTAGTCAGAGCTTCAAGTATGTCCATCTTCCAGACGGTGTGCACCACACCCCTTAGGTGTGTATATACCCATTCCCTCCCCCCCCAATCTGCCCGACATTCTTGCATTCAATTGTCTTGACGTTTACATTATGACCCACTCATATATTCAACCATACAATTAATTAATTGAATAATTGATTAATTAAATATTATTCTTCACCTAAGATGATCTGTGAAGCAATTTTGGGGGAGGGGGTAAAATTAAAAAAAAATGCCTTGGCTCACTAAAATTTGACTTAGTTTTACCTGTGGTTAAAAGTTAATTTATTCCTGTTTAACATTAATTGTTCATATTGAGTCAGTAACAGCTAACTTATTAAAATGATGCTCTGAAATAATCATTTTATGTACCTTCAAAATAAATGTGAAAAACTTCAAGTGTACTTTGGTAGTCGGTTATCCTGTGGAAAAACCATGATCCAGACCGTAGTAGGAGGAAGCAGGAAGGAGAACAATCTGTGCTATGTGTGGTTGAGGTGTGATCTAGATTCTGAAACACCCCTGAACATTGGTAGGAAGAGCAGGGTGAGAATCAAACTGTCTCTGGACATCAGCATGCGGCTGGGATCTACTTCTGTTGGGAAGATATTGACTTCAATGTTCTAGATACTATTTTTTTTCAAATTTGAATGTGGTGGTTCCCCTTCAACCCATAATAATCAAACTATATCGCCCATCATCCAAGGTAAATTTTTTTGACTGAAGAAAATTCTTTAGTAACAAGGTAAAATTTGATTTCCAGAGAAAGCTCTGTCAAAAAAATTATTCTAAATTATGCCATGATTCTGTAGTAATAGCAACAGCTGTTATTTATTGAGAATGTCTTATGTGCTAGGCTCTGTGCTAAGTATACTTCACATATATTTTATATCATTTAAGGCTCACCACAATCCTACAATAAAGCAATCTTCTTATATCTAAGATCATTTAGTAAAATCTTAAATTAACTCATTATACATACATACACACAAACATGCACATGTGTGCACACGCACACAGACACACTTCCAAATATATGAAGCCAAAGTCTATATTTTGTTCCTCTCTCTTTCCCCAGCACACAGGGAGTGGCTCATAATTGCTATGTAGAAAATATTTGTTAAATTAAATGAAATGTCATTTCTTGTGCTTTCTCTGAGGGAAGGGTTTTTCATCAATCATTTTATACTTTGAAAACCTAACTTTGAAGACCCCTAGAGATGAAAAGGCATAGGAAAATTTTAACCCAGCTGAAGAATATGTATTGACATATCTCTGACTTCTTGGGTCAGTGAGGAAGACTGATGTAAGGGAAGGCTCAAGGGGGTTGTGTGGGGATTGGTGGGAAGGAAGAAATATTAATTCTGGTAAAAATGGCTTTTGTTTCCTCTAGGCTATAAACATAAAGAAATAAGAAAACCAAGATCCTGTGAACTTGATAGTCTTCTGTGGAGTGTCTGAGATATAACAACCTTCTGTGGCAACTCGGGCTGACAGACAATGCTCTGAGCTGAGAAGCCCAGCAAGATTGTGCCTATGCACAAGAGAAAGGAGGGTCGTGGTGGAGGGTAAGCTCCCAGATAAATGCAGCCTTGTTTTCTGTGCATTTTAGGCCTTGATTTAGATTTTTCAGTTGGTGATTGGACCCTTGTCCACATTCCTCACTGCCCTGATGACTCCTACAACCAATTAAGGCTTTGATGTGTTACATATTGGAGAACCAGGGGATGGCACAGACTCTGCAAATTGAGTTCTCTCTCTCCAACTTCAAGCACAGTTTCACAGTGCCCACCTGCATGTGCACACACAGCGCTGTGCAAAGCTAGTTAAACAGACTCCACCCCTCACCTGCAGGAGCTCACCAGAAAAACCAGACAATAAAAGTGGTGATCACAATGGTGTCAACAGGTGCACAGCTGTATAAACAGAGAAATACAGCAAATGAGAGAATGTTGGTATGAAATGTAAGTGCATGTGCTGTTCATGTGTCAAAATGAAGGGAAATTCTGCAGGTTACAGAGAACTTGTGTGGCCTCCGTGTGGAGGTAAGGAAGGAGAGGGGTGATGGTGGTGGTGGTGTCATCCTGTTCCTTTCAGTCGGGAGGAAAAGTTGTTTTCCTTTGGAGCCAGGGAAGAGGGTATTTCCTTTACAGGTATCTACTCTGAGCACATGTATTGCTGCTTAGGTCTAGGTTTTTTTAACCAACCTAGAGAAGGAAAATAAAGATGTATTATTAAGCAGGGCATAGCTTGCCAGAGAGATTTCATAGCCTTCTTTCCAGGCTAAAAAGAAAATAAAAACCAGAATGTATTATAATTGTACATTCCACTTATAACCAAATAGCATATGCCAATTGATTTTCCAAGGAAATGATTACTTTGGGTGAGGTTTTTTTGGCCTTGTTTTTGTTTTGTGTTTTTTTTTTATTATTTTTATTATTTTTTTTATTTCAGCTTATTATGGGGGTACAAAAGTTCAGGTTATATATATTGTGCATGTCCCACCCATCCCCCTGAGTCAGAGCTTCAAGCGTGTCCATTCCCCAGACAGTGCGCCTGCCGCTCACCATGTAGTCATACCTCCATCCCCTCCCCCCAACCCCCACCTCCCCCAGTCAGCACCTTCAAGGGTGACCATTCCCCAGAAGGTGCGCAACGCACTTGTTTTGTGTTTTTTAAGGAGCAACATTCCTTGCCATTGTCTAGAATTTACTGTCTTTGACATCCTACACATTGTCAGGAATTAATTTGGACTTGCAGAGTTCAGCTGAAAGCAAATTCTAGGCAGGTCTCTACCTCAAGACCCTAGGCTGATAGGTATCTCTCTTCTTTTAAATAAATCCAGATAGGGAATTTGAAAACCTCCCCAGGAATCTCTTCCAGGGTTTATAAAACCTTCACTGCCAATAAGATCTTTCCAACTGACTTAAATTCCTTTGGTTGTAATTTAAATTCATTTCCTTTTCTTTCCTCATTAGAAAGAATACTATCCACCTTTAGCCTTTTCTTTACATACAAATGTTAAACATACATTTCAGGCTTCTTTCCTGGACACATATGACTTCTATTTCAGAAGTCATCTATTTTTATACATATATATAAATATATATACACACACATATCTAGTTATATAGTTATATGTATTTTACTTTGGCTTCTAGCTTTTTTCTTAAGATAATCTGCTAAAGATCCTTTAAAATTTTAAGCTCCCATAATTGATTTCATGAGGTATATTCTACAAATATTGACATGTCAATGTGTCCCACTTCTATAGTTCCAATCAGACTTTATTAGATCATAGTAATCTATAAGAACATTGGGATTTATACTTTATGCTTCCTTGGAACAGGAGAAGTGATTGATAGACTCAAGATATTGATGGCCACTTCCTAGCATTCAATACCATGGCCAAGCCAATTTACCTCTAGATATCACGATAGGAGGAATGCCTTGTTTTTTGCAACTATAAAATGGTGATATGGACAAAATAATTTTAAAGTTTTATTCACCTTTAATATTCAACAATTCTATGAATACATTCTCAGTATTCCTTTGGCAAAAAAGAACAGCTATTTTTCTTTATCTATCATTAATTTTACCCACAATGGTCAATGTGTGTCGTCCTATCATTGACTTCTTAAGCAAGAACCTCTAAATTGCATTTTCAATTTTTAAACTGAGGTATATCTTACATATTTTAATGTAAGTCCTCTTAGGTACCTACTCCTGCTTATATGATACATTAATGTTAAAGGGATAAGTTTATAGCTCGATGAGTTTTTGCATATGCTAAATCATTTTTCAGTTTATTATTGTCTGAGTGTTTTGGCAAGGCACTGACATCATATATGAGTGTTTTATTACATAGCTTTTAGACCATTGGAAAGGAGGCTGAAATTCTCAATCTATTCTATTCACATGGATGTGTTTCCTGTCTTTCATGCCCTGGAAACTTTTAAAGCACACACTAATGAAATAAGCCTTTTGAAAATATGATGACACATAGAATTCCCTTTAGAAGATAATTCCTTTCTTTCAAAAACTTAAGTACTATGGAATCAAAAAAATTTATATTATTGAAAGAATCTTCAAAAGTAGGGCATTGAAAAAAGTCCATGGCAGCAATATTTTTGGGTTGATCTTTTTCTCCCGTAATTATCTATTAAGTGTCAATTTTCATTTCATTTCCTTTTAAACTTTTGCTGAACTTTGAATTAAGCAGCAAAGGGCACGTCAGAGTTAGCCACATCACCTCCTGCATTAATAACCTAG
Organism: Lemur catta; assembly: GCF_020740605.2. Lineage (NCBI taxonomy): Eukaryota > Metazoa > Chordata > Mammalia > Primates > Lemuridae > Lemur > Lemur catta. The sequence continues at coordinate 242,076,871 of NC_059128.1, forward strand.
TGCCTGCTGCAATGTTCTCAGAGGTTTTATAATAAAGGTAGAAATTTTCTTCTGTTCTTCTGCCTTTTCATACATCAGCCTGACCTTCCCTTGCCTCCTCTCTTGCAGACACACCTTTCCTTAAAGTCATTTTCTGCCTGACTTGAAAAATGTACTTCATCAAAGCTAATGGCCAATTAAATAAGGGAAGACTGAAGTTAATCATACTCCAGATATCAAAATGGGATGAATAATTATTATATATTTCAGCCATTCTTCTATTACAAGGTTGTCAGCAATTGATTTTCTGCCTCAAACAACACAACTACCTGGGGTTTCAGCCATTTCCTTTGCCCCCCCCCCCCCATGGGCATTACCAGGCACCTATCTTGTCCCCACCCCAGCCTGACACCCGGGCTGCGGTGGTGGCTTCCACGCCTCCTGAGCACAAAGCAAGTGTTCTGGACTCACCGGCTGGCTGACTGGTCAACTAAGCAATCAGCTGACACATTTTAAATGCTTCTTTTCGTGGTTTTTGTCCCATCTTACACTACACACCTCACGTTACATGTGCCCTGAGTACCATTGGCACTTTTCAACCAGTAGGTGTGCCTGCCCAGCACTCGCCCTGCCTGGTGTTGCAGTGGGTGGTGAGCAAGGGGGATGGCATGTTTGTGCTTCCCTATCTTTAGTGTCACGCCCTAAATTCTGAGAGGCTTGGAGAATGCTCTCGGTCACTCCTTTCATCTTTCACCCCTTTCTTTCCTTCAGTTCACTAGTCCTCTTCTGCCCGTTCTCCCTGCTTCTCTTCTCACTCCTCACACCACACCGAAATCACCAGCAAAGCAGTGAGGGAAAACTGAAGGTGAGAGAACCATTATGAGGGTCTCCCCACCTCCTTTTTCCCGGTTTTCAGAAACTCCTCACCTTCCTTCTAAGGTTTTGACTTACATGATTTTTTCCCTACTTTTGATTCCAAAAAGGAAGATTACCTTTTCTTTGTCCATAGTCCAGTACTGGGTCCCAGCTTTTGAACACATGGCCTGTTCTTTCACCTCCTTCTAACCACTACACAGCTCATTCTACTAGGATGAACCAATTCACACAGGGCTCACAGTGACAGAAAAGATTATTTTAATTTAGGTTCTCTCAGATATTCATGTCAGTTTACATGCTACATTTATATGAACGGCTACTTTTTGGTAAATATAATTCCCTTGAAATCCCCTACTGAAGATCTCTGTATCATTATCCTTTAGTAACATCATCACCTTGAAATTTGAGAAAGAAAAATTCAGGCTAGCAGAATTCTAAGTGCATAGGAAGTCACCCATGGTAATATAGTGTATGTGCACATTAAGAATTGACATCAAGAACATGTTAAATGGAAGGTCTATAGGAATCTGAAACTTTGCGGTTTCACATCTTGCAACCTACCTCCTTCCCTGAAAATTCTCCACCCGTCATTCAATATTAGAAAATAATATAAAATATACTCATTCAGAGGCTGGGTCAGCCATATACCAAAAGTTAACTTGCCCCCTTTGCTATAACTTTAGCAGAGAGAGAGATCTAATGGTTCAGTCATCATATGGTATTGGGAAGGTAGCCAAGTGAGAAATTTTAAGAAATTCTATAACACAAATAACAGATCTAATTGGCTCTACTCTCAGTGAGAACTGCCTACCCCCAGGATACGGGCTCCTAAAGTTCAGGATAGTTTTGATCTTAGAGACCACTGTAATGAAATGGTCAAAGACGGGCCTGGGTCTGAAGACCACAAATGAATATAATTAGGAATGTAGACTAACAAACGTGCAAATACCTAAATGGATACCAAAGTTGATCTAGCTCAAAGCCAATATTAGAATTCTGAGAACTCAGTGAGATCAAGGAAACCACCAGAGTGATCATTCCAAAGCCCATACCATTCACTTGCTTAAGTAATTTAAATGGCCCCATTGCCATTAGGATCAAATCCAGGTCCCTGGTACTGCATTTGTAGCCCTGTTGACTTCTATAGCTTCCTTTTTCCTCTCTTTACCTCTTACTTCACCTATATGGAACTACGTTCATTTAAAGGAAGTCACCATGCTTTCTTACCTTCTGGATTTGCTATACATTGTTGCCTCTAATTTGCTAGGCTAACACTTACCCTCCATAGCTCAGCCTGGCTGTCGTTTCCTCCAGAAAGTCTTGCCTGTTTCCTTGAGCTTGGATTAGGTGTCCCTCACGTCTGCTCCCGAATACCCTACCTTATCGGAGCAGTCACCCTGGACAGGAATTGCCTACTGACTTATCTGTTCTCCTTGCGTGTGCCCTGGGCCCCCACACCAGACCTGAAAGTTAGGACTCTGTCTTGCTCACTGTCATACTCTGAGTGCCTGCCACATGGTGAGGCTGCCGTGAGGAGGAAATGAAACTGCTTATTTGTTCAGCAATTATTTCCTCAGTGTCGGCTATGGGCTTGGAACATCTTTGGTGTTTAAAATATATTAGTGACTACACACACAAATTTTTTAAAAATTTAGATCCACTAAATATGTATAAATTGCTTAACGCAGAGCTTAACTAACATACGGTAAGTCTTTATAAGTCTTTATTAATAACAACAGTAATGATAAATTTCTAATATTTACTGAGTGCTTATTGTGCTACTTATTTAAATGTTTTTTCATATAGTATCTCATTTTAATCCTTACAAGAAATCTCTGTACTGTTTATTTTATTTTATTTGTTTTGAGACAGAGTCTCACTCTGTTGCCTGGGCTAGAGTGCCGTGGCGTCAGCCTAATTTGCAGCAAGCTCAAACTCCTGGGCTCAGGCGATCCTACTGCCTCAGCCTCCCGAGTAGCTGGGACTACAAGCATGAACCACCATGCCCAGCTAGTTTTTTATCTATATATTTTTAGTTGTCCAGCTAATTTCTTTACATTTTTTTTAGTAGAGACGGGGTCTCGCTCTTGCTCAGGCTGGTCTCGAACTCCTGAGCTCAAACGATCCACCCACCTCAGCCTCCCAGTGTGCTAGGATTACAGGCGTGAGCCACTGCGCCCAGCCTCTGTACTGTTTATTATCTCTACTTAATAGGCAAGGAAAGTGAGGCAGAGAAATGGTAAGTAACTTACCAACACAGTTACAGAGTTATGGACTCAGATTTCAAACCTGGACTATTTGATGTTTGAACATGGGCCTTTATCCTTTTTATTATATTTATTTAATATTCGATATTCTATTATCATCATTATTATTGTCATGGGGGTCTCAGTAAGTACATGCTAAATAAAAAGAAACCGGAATAAGAAATCTTTTCCTAAGCTGTTCCCAGTGCCATTTCCTTATATAATGCTGCCGTGGCACTGTGGTACAAATAAATATGCAAATGAATTTTTTTTACCATTTTTGTGTCATAAAGGTTCATACTATTTATCTTTCACCACATGGATTTAATAAAGTTCTTCTTACCCCAGGAAAAAAAGGTTCATTTTTAGGGATAGGACTTTGCCAGAAATCAATGCCACAGAAGTAGAAATCTTATTTAGAAACAACTATCAGTCACTTGAGCAGTTTCAAGTGGATTTTCTCTACATTTCAAAGAAGGGATTGTAGGAGGGGATTAGAAGCAGCCTATCTGTTGTCCTTCCCTGCCCTCTCTAATTAGTTCTAATTAGTTCAAAACCTCAATCAGACTGGCCAGTTTTCAGTTTCTGTATTAGCATTGAGGATTCCCAAGAATAGTTGGAGAAACAAGAAAATGTTTGTTCTCCTCTCTGCCCGCCTGCCCAATCGACTGAGTATTAATTGAATACGTACTCTGAGGTCATTCATCACGATGTTCTGCTCCATAGCAATTAGGCAAGCCTAAGCCCTGGTACTTGTCTTCATGTGGCAATTGACTAATTGGGAAGATAAGACGTACACAAGAAACAACGGGGAGAACATCAGTTATAGTAGATAACTATATCCTCAGTTGTGTACTCTAATTTGGGGGACTATAGGAGTTCAAAAGAAAGGAAATTTCATTAAGACCAGAAAAGTGAGGGAAGGTAATCATAGAAGAGATGGGAACTGGGTCTTGCAGAGTGAATAGGAGTTGGATAAACAAAGGGGAAAGGGGAGATCATCAGGCATTTGGGGCAAGATTTGGCAATGGAATGCATGTGTATGGGATCATAAAGACACTGGTTTGTTTAGAAGGGAAGAAGCATTTTGGAGACTGATGAACAATATGTATCTACGTAAAGGGTATCCTTGAACAACAAGTAGAACAATAATAAAATATTTAGAGCTGGATGAGCCCTCAGAGAGTATCTGAATTGAGCAATTCCACTGACAACAAATAATTTAACTCCAACTTTATCTAGCCCCAGTTTGTAATACTGGACAAATCAAGCTCTCTGAAAGATCACCTTTAGCTAAAAAGTGTAAGAGCCATCACTGGAGTAAGAGAGGTGTTAAGTTATAAACCTGATTGGGATTTGAGCTCCTTCTGATGTTAGCTCTTCACGAATTTGCACAACCTTGTGAAAGTTACTTAATTTAGGTGGGCCTCAGTTTTCACATCTATAAATAATAGGCTTCAATCATTTGATTTCTAAAGGCACTCTGAACACTAAGATTTGTGACTTACTGATTCCCTTTGCGCTTTTGAACCTATGTAATCTTTTACAGTGGACAAACTAAAATGGATTTTCAGACTAACCTAAGAGCCTGGGTTTCTCCTAAATGGGTTGTTCTAAGTGGTGTGTTGGATATGTCATGCCTTTGAGGGGTCATGAACAGTCAAATCATCAGATTGATTTTTAAAATAAAACTTGCCTAAGTATAGGCCGAAATGGAAAATAGTACTCAGTTAGTTCTTACCTTTACATAAATGGAATGATGATGATGATGATACTGAATGATGTTTATTATGTACTGAATGCTTATTTTGTGCCAAAAATTTTACATGTAATATGTATCATTTATATAATAACATTTCATATAAATATTGTCTTCTATTTATAGCACAGAACAGAGGGTTGATGACTTCCTAAGGTGCCTAACAGTGGCAAGACTGAGATGTACTTCTGGGCATGTCCACACACAAACCTATTGCACTTTCCACTAGGAAATGCTGCCTCCTAGCTCAGTGAAGGAGTCAGGGGCATCACATTGCTAACCTTTAATATAGGTCTTCGTTCTATATGAAGCTGGGAAAATTTGAAGTAAATACTGAAGAATTAGACCCTTTGGAAATAATTAGGGTTTTGAGCTCCCTATTATGTTTAGGCCAGAGAGTCAAATACCATGCCTAGAATTTAAAAGAGACTGAACAATCTTATGACTAATAATAGCATTTGGAGTCATGAGGATTGAGATAAAAAAGGAGCAAACAGAAAGCTTTAAGGTCAAACATTCAACACCAAGGGGTTGGAAACATGGCTTTTTTTCCTTCAGTTCCACTGTCATGCAAAGAAATGCTAAGGATTGACTGCATTTGTGGCTTGTGTACTAATAGGTCTTTTGGGGAGGGGGTCATGAGTTATCTGATATGACAGGAAGGCCACCTACCAGGTTTTTTGTCTAGATTTCTATTTTGTCCAGCATTGTTGACAAAATGTGCTGACTGAAATTCTTATTATTTAATAAGCTATTTATTTTTTTGTAGCACATTTTTGAACATGCATACAAAAATTCCACTGCCATTATTAAACGGATCTATGTATTATCTTTAGGGAGTCAATGAATTTGCATTTTGGTTCTAATCATTCTGATGGAATGTTTGTCTTAGAAGTAATTTTTTCCAGTGCAACTCCCTGGGTCCTTAAGAGGCTGGTCTGATGGATGAACTTTCACAGGCTACAAAAATTCAGATAAACAGGGTGTTGCTTCCCCACCAATGTGAGAATTAGAGTGCTCAGGAAAGTCTTTTGCATATGTTCACGCACCAGTCAGTTAAAGTTAATGATTCTACTAAAAGAACTATTATCCTACTCTATACTGGGTTACTTCTGGCCCTATAATTACCACTCTCTGTAACAGGGTATGGTAAACTGACATGGGGCACTCCAAGCTTTAATTTGGACTAAAATGTAAATCACATTGCAAGCAGTTTGCTGATTGCAAATTCTTTAACTTTTAGATGAAAAGGGTTATACCCATGTAAAGTGTAATTATTTTAATAAAGGCAGTCTGAGAAGTGTCCCAGAATGAATGTATAAGGCCTTTTAATTATCTGTCACAGACTCTGTGAAATATGGAAATACAGCAGAATCTTCAGAAATGCAATCTCCAGGAGTTCACTAGTTTTTGCAGATTGGTCTAGAGGGTAAACATTTCAGGTCTCCACCCCAACCCCATTTTTGGCGTTCCCACTTACTAGTGACAACGCAATCAAATTGTTCCTTTCAAGGGGAGGACTGGAAAATCAAAAGGCATGCCTTTACTTATTTTCTCATTATCTCAGATCCTAGAAAGAATTGTTCTCTCTTTGCTGACAGCTTATGTAGCTCTGGCTCCAACGATGTTTTTGCTTATTCTGAGATACATGCAGAGAAAAGTTGCATTTGGGAGGCTGGGGACTCACTACAAATGCAAGTTCTAGAAGCATAAACAGCTTCTAGAGCTGGAAAACAGCTAACTCATCCTACCTGCCTGGATTAAGATTATTCATGGGGAGCCAGTCTCAGGAAATGGCGCTACCACCTTCCCAATGGCATAAACTCAGTACTTCAAATCATTCCTAATTCTTCTTGTTCCCTCATTTCTCATATCTAAACCATCTGTAAGACCTGTTATCTCTATCTTTAAAATATATTCCTAATATGTTCACCTCTCACTGTCTCCACTAATAGTCTAAAACACCATTATTTCACATTTGTTTATTGCAACAGTTTCCTAAAATGTTCTTTCTGTGACCATTCTTGTACCCTCCATCCCATGGGACATCTCACTTTCCATGAAGCAGCCATACGGATTCATTAAAATTATAAATCAGATCATATCACCCTTCTATCCCAAACTTTTTCAATGGATATTTGATGCATTTAGAATAAAACGCAAGCTCCCTTTAGCCTAGAAAGTCCTATGTGAACCTCCCACTCATCTTATACATGACTACACGGTGCTCATTTTCCTACAACCACAGTGACCTTCTTGCTGTTCTCGAAACACACCAGCTTGTTGCTGTCTCTAAGGACTTTGCATTTATAATTCCTTTGGTCTGGAATATTATTCTTTTACATTTTTAATTATTCCTAAATAAACAAAATAGCTGAAATGTTATTTTCTAAGGGGGCCTTCCCTTTGTAAAGTGGCCCCTTCTCCCCCACACCGTTCTTGATGGCAATCCCTTATTTATTCTTTAGGGCACTTGTCATCTGAAAATATGTATTTGTTTTCATTTTATCTTCTGTGTGTCCACTAGAGTATGAGCTCCTTTAGAGAAAGAATTTTGCCTGTCTTGTTCTTTATTATACTCCCAGAGCCTAAGATCATGGCCCAAATGTTTGCTAAATGAATGAAGGATGGATAGATAGATGAATGATGGACAGACAGATGGAAACAGATCCCTGGGACTATTGCCAATGAACTTAAAGGGAGCTGCTCACAGGTGGCCAATAGGATGCAGAGGGTATTTAAGTTGTAACAGCCCCAGAACAAAGGTCAGTTGCTCAGGTAGATTTCATTTTCTCATTACCTCTGTTAAAATCTTGGGAGGCACTAGCTACCTAAATCAAGAGCTCTGTGAGTCACTTGTTTCCTTGAGAATCTGGGAACTCTATGGGATAGGCTCTAGAAACTGCTTCTTTCTAGTCTGCTTGTCCAAATACTTATGTTTGACTTTCATAGTAGACGGCACTCTTATGGAAAAATAGAATGTAATAACCCTGGTTGTGATGTTGAGGGGGGTCAAGTTTTGGAAGTCCAGTAGAGCACAAAGTCGAAAACAGATGGTCTGGATACAAAAAGAGATAGAGCTACTTGCATTACAGCCACAGTTGTGTGGTGGTGGTCTCTGGCTCACTAATCATCAATACATGTGTTTTTACACATGCCCAGGGAGAGATCTGTGAGGGGCTCTCATTTAAAACCTGGAAGTCTGAATTTGTCATTCAAGTGTATCTATGGTTAGACTCACAGTTGGATGCGTTTTCCATTTGCCCTCATTTTCAGTGTTAACCTGGAGATATATCCAGACTGCCTTTTTCTCCTCCCCTCTCAGAGCCACAGGCTCCTGGAATTCTGTTTTTATATAGGAAACTAGATTAAGCAAAACAGCTTCTTTCCATAAGATAAATCCTCCAGTGGCCAGTCTGGGGCAAGTTGTCTCCTCTTGTGCAACTGCGTCCTCAATAGACCACTGTTAAAATTTCTTTTAATTGTATTTTTTTTTTTTCCACAAATCCACTCCCAGAGCCTGTAATGCTCTTAAAGGGTAAGCCACACAATTACAGTGGCAACTTTATTCAGACAACACCACTTCTCCTTGAGAGGAGGATTAAATAGGGCTCACTGCAGCCGTCTGGCAGGGTGCTTAGCTCACAGGAGGCTGTCCAGGGCCTGGGATCAACGGCTGAAAGAATGTTTAGCAAGGAGGCACTGAACGTCTCACTGATGCAGGTTTCAAGTAGCCTTGCTTTGAGAGTTTATAGCTTTATTCCATAGAAGCTCGTGGATTCTGTTTTAGGAGGTGCTAAACCGAGTGCCATTTAACAAGCGTTAGCTTTACTGGTTTCTCTTTTCCTTAGTCTGTTTCTTGAGGGAGCATCTGGCATCTAGCAAGTTCTTGGGGTAGTAAAAAAAAAAAAAAAAAAAAGAAGAAGAAGAAAAAGTACGTCCTGTTCTAATTCCACCTTAAAACTTAAAGAGGCTGCCCATGGGCCATGAGAAGACATTAAGTGGTAGAAGGTAGAAGGGGCTGCTCTTGGTTAAGTTCAATGTACTTCATGATATTTATTCTGGCTCTACCCTTACTATTTGGGTGAACTCAGTCAAGTTCCTTGAATTTCTCTGTTCCTCAGTCTCCTTATCTGTAAACCGGAGACAATAATAAGTAACTCTCAGGGCTGTGATAGGATTAACTGAGATTAAAGCATGTAGCAGAGGCCTGCTGCAAAACAAGGACTCCACAAATGTTAGCTACGATTATCAGAGTTTTTATTACTGTTTTTCTGCCTGGCTCAGGGTGCACAAGTTGTTCTCAGTATTGCTGGGGACCTTCCTTTCTCTCCATTTGAGCCACAAAGGCCTCCAGAGTCTCCTAATACAGTGACCAACTATCCCAGATTGCCTGGGACTGAGGGGTTTCCAGGGATGCAGGACCTTCAGCAAGACCAGGGTCATGAGTCGTCTACCTTTGGAAAGGTTCCATGTCTGATTTCCAGCTCTGTGAGCTCTTCCTTAGAACTAAGAATTTCTTCAGAAATCAGCCACTTCTGAAGCTCTTTGAAATTCACCTTGCTTCTGGAAAATATTTAGACCTTTCTGCTTATGTCATCTCTGCAGATAGGGGGCAGAAAAGGAAGCGCTGTGTTTCATATGCCAAGAGAAAGCCACATGCTTTAGGCATCCTTAGCTGGTTGGTTTTCAGTTCAGAGCTTATAAATCATGGGCCGATGTCCGACAGGCTGGGAGGTGGACCATGGAAGGGAATCACAATAAACTGGAATGACTTTTGCCATTGGCTTGGCCAGTACACCTTGCCAAATGGTTTTCCCCTCAATTTTAAACAAATCAGTATTATAAGGGGAAATGTACTCCATATGTTGCTGATGCCTTTATCCTCAATTCACAAGAATGCCATCTTCTTAGAAAGGTAGAGTTTCCAGGAATTATTTGGAATCTCTTTCCTCAAAGAAAGCACTACTTGAATAGTCACAAATAACTAAGTTTTTCTCATGGTTCTTGGTGAGGATAATTCTGATTTTGGTTTCTGCCCCAAATGGCCCCAAATGCATTCTCTCCTAACCTTTTAAAATCTCTCATTGCAAAGTATGATTTTATCCATTTCCAAAGTGCACAGGTTTTCTGTTTTGTTCACTTCCAAGTTTACCTGAATTTAATAGAGGTCAACAAAACCCTGAACGTCTCAAGTATTTTTATTAGTGGAAAGAAAGTCACCAACGAAGAGCATTACTTCTATTTATTGATAGCATCAAACTGCTTCTTCTTCTTCTTTTTTTTCCCCACCAGCTTTAGTTTGGAGATGTAAATTTTCATTGGGAAGAAAGATAGGTAGGACATATTATCCCCAAGTTGCTGGTTATTTTTCTAAAAAACATTCTGTTAAAAAAGAATCAAATTGCTTAGTTTGATCTTATAATTCTCTCTATCCCACATTCTCTCTCTACTCTGAAAGTAAAATTCACCTGGTTTTCTATGACAGCACAATTTGCTGCTAAGCTCCGATACGGTTCCATTTGTCAGTTGTCTGAAGACCAGACAGGCCTGAAATCCTTTGCCGTTTCTCAGGCAGGAGCCCCATCTTCACATCCCCCAGATATTAGGTCACCTCCATTTGTTTGTCTGGTGAGAACTGGTTTCCTTTTCCAAGGCTGGAAGCCAGATTGGTTCAACACCAGAATGGGAACCTGGAACTGACATTGGTTTTGCAGATGTGCAAGAGAATCCCAGGAGTTTTGAAAAAAAGAAAAGGAGGAAAGGGTTTTGAGAGGAGAAGAGAAAGGGTTTTCAGAAGGCTAAAAACAAAACAATTAATCATATGGTGACTATTACACTTGTTTCTATTAGTGACTTACCTTCGCTGCATTTTCAGACTATAGTTCAATTCCCTTTTATGAAACTATTGAATAACTATCACATCTTTTCTTTTTGCTTTCTCTTGTTGATTCTCCAAGTTGGAGGCTTTCAAATTGTCTCCTTACTTCTAAACCAGAAAAGGAAGTGATTTCATGTGTGAGACAATGAGGTGAAAAAGCAGAGCCTGATCACTGCAAAGATTTGCAATTGGAAAATAAATTCAGAAAAGAGTTTTAGAATTGCCACAATAAATTGTCTATGGTGATCAAACTTTTTCAGGACCCTTCCCTCCACCATTTATAGTTTGAGGACAGATATTCCTTTTGGTACCCAAGAAGAGTGCCAAATGGTGAATTTCATCTCCTATAGGTAAAGCCCTAGAGTAGAGCCAGCAATTCCATCAAGAAAATAAAATTATTTTTCTACCTCACATTTGCCTAGTTCATCAAGAAATTATGACTTAACAACAGAAGTTTCCAGATTCTTAATAGTGCATGGGCCCAGATTCATATTGCCTGATTTCGAATGCTAACTTTACTACACTTTACCATTTGTGTGAATGTGGGCTAGTTAACCTATAATCCTGCCTCACCTGTAAAATAGGCATAATAATAACAATATTGATAATAATAATAATAACAGCAACACCTGTGCCTGGCACAAACATTATTATCAAAAGTCTACAGACTGGCCATTCCTCCTGACAGTAGCTTGACCAAATAGATTAAACTCGTGGAAGGTCAGTGAAAACCTCTTCCTTTCTGCTCAAATTTCCTTAGCTTCAGTTTATTCAGTATTATTTGGAACATTGTTTATGGGGCACTGGAAACTTAGCTTAACAATTTTTTTTTAATTTGGCATTCCTTAAAATAAACATAATTTTATGACTTTTCTGTATTAAATGCTCCTGTTGGTGCTTGGAGTGGATGGAGACAGTGCTGTGGGTTTATTTTATATGCACTGTGGCTTTCCTTCTATCACAACCTGCTCTGCCCCGTGGACACCACTTCTGTTGCAGGTGGGGTAAGGAGAGAGAATGTTTGGTGAATAGCCCAAAGTCTGGGAAATGCCCCAGTTCCACTGATGACAGCGTTGCTGCTTTGCTCTGGGATGCTTGGTCATCCTCTTCTAGTTTAACAGATAACCCAGGATTTTGTTTCTGCAACACAACATTTTTAGTGAGTTAAATGTGTGTGCACATGCACACACACATGCATACTCTTGACGAAATGCAGAGTTAAGTGGCATTTTAATGAGTGGATGGTTTTTAAAAGTCTGTATTGGCTATATAAATAGCAGGTATTGTCCTGAGATTCCCCTGCCTCTTCCTCCTGCTCCATAGCCAGGCCTTCCCTACACATGGGAAGAAGGGAGTTTGGTCCGTGATTAAAAGGGATTTCCTTATGCATCATGGTCTCTCTTTAACTGAATTTTGATATGAAAATTCTTTGTCTTAAGCTTTGTCCTTGAAAATCTTTCAAAAAACATTATACCAAAATATTCATTTTCTGGGCAAAAATTAATTTTTAACCACTGATAATGCCTCTGTTGCTGTTTAGAACATTGATGGTGATCACACAGGTCAAACGAAATGAATGTGAGGTCAGAGTCAATATGGGAAGACAAGTGAGCCTTCTGTAGGTACTAGTTTTTTCACTAAATTCCTCCTATAAATGTCTTTTAATTGCTTTATTGCCTTTTTAAAAAAGTGGAATTTGATTAATTCCTGAAATTGAGGATTTCCATTAAAATAACAGCTCTGAAAAATGGATTTGCTTCAATTTGTGTCAATAAATATTTATTGAGCACCCATGACAAGCCTGAGCGCTAAGCTCTGAAAACTCAACCACGTCCCTGCACTGCCAGAGTTTGTGGTCTGATGTGGAAGACAGACTTAAACAGGTCAACCGGCAGTATGATGAGGGAATGGACAGCGGGTATGAGAGGCTGGAGCACAGGCTTGAATTCAGTATAGAGCAAACATTCACATGCTCTTTGCATGTGAATCCCCTGGGAGTTTGTTTACGTTCAGGTCCCTGGGCCCCAGTGATTCTGATGCAGGTGGCCCATGGGCCACGCTTTGGGAACACTGATATAGTGGATCAGTGAAGGCAGCCTTGAGAGTGAAGCTCAACCAAAGTCTTAAGGAGGAGAATGAATTGCCTTTCTAGCTGGTTGCTGGAGGAAGAGCTGTCCAGGTAGACAGAAGGAGCAGAAAGGGCCAAGGAGGCACAGAGTGGTCTGCACTTCTTGAGGGCCCTCGGTCCTGCTGGTCCCAGGGAAGAGCCTAGTATCATTGCCTCCAGGTGTTAGTCTGAAGAATATAACATTGTTCTAGGGTTGCATTCTCAGGTGAGCATTTGGAAATCAAGGCCTAGTTTTCCAGGCAATACTTCCTAATACCAAAAAAGGAAAGAAAAAAATAAGACAGGGAGAAAGCAAAAGAAACTATGCACCCTGGGTCTAATTTCACTCTCAGACTATTCTCAGTACTGGAAACAGGAGTGGTTGGAAAATGCCTTTATAAGCAGAATTTGGTGTTATAATTAGAAAATTATCTCTTCCTAGAACATTTTGTGAAATTCTGCTGTGAGGTGTCAACAGGTCCTTGTGGGGCTCTATCCAATAGAGATCGACTAACATGTAAAATACAACAGAGTTTCAAAAAAGCCACTGTAAAATCTCAAGTATGTGGAAGGAGTTTGGTGTGCTTGCCAGTATGGTTTTTCTAAAAAAGAAAAATTCTGCAGAGATCAAAGAAGGGTGGAGGAAGTGGGCTCCAGACTCGGGTGGAAGGTTTTATCATCAGAATAATTCAAGCTGGTGATTTTCTGGCAAGGCAAGCCAATGGGCAAAGTTAGAGAAGTGAGTATCTTAGCTTTTGATGTGGGGCAGAGAGGAATGGAGACCCAGCAATGAAGGAGAAATGAGGAATGAAGGGCAGACACTCACTCCTCCAGAGTTATGTCTCTGACCACAGACTGTCTTGAGGCATCTGGCATCTTCCTTAGTTTCTAGTTCTAGGACAGAACTCACTCAGTGCATCCACCCTCAGATGCCTACTCACCACATAAGCAGTGATGTCTTTGAGAAGAGGGTTGGGGAGGATATAGAGGCAGCCCAATAACATTCTGGGATTTTATATTCTTCTTCTTTTTTTTTTAATGGAGGGGAAATCAGGCTAAACCTTGAAGAAAAGGAGTCAGACTCGGCAGTCCCAGGCAGGTGTGTTGCAGGGTGAAGGGTGAGGTGAAGGAGGGGCTGGAGTTCCTTGTGAAGTGAGGAGCTCTGGAATGTGACTTTTGGGGTTCAAATCCCAACTGTGCCACTTAGTGGCTATGTGATTTTGGGGTGGTCACCTAACCTCTCCCTGCCTCAGTTTCTACAACAACACTATCTCATAGGGTTGTTGGGAGGATTACATGAATGAAATGTAAAGCTCTTAAAGCAGTATCTGCACCATAGTAAGGGCTCAATTAATGTTAACTATTATTTTATTAAATATATATTCATGGATATAGACTAGCAGATTTTTAATTTTATTAATTTAATTTTATTATTTGCTTATTAATTGTTTTTATTTATTTTATGTTTTTCTTACTTGATGGCACTTTCTCTAATTTTCTCTCTGGAAATGTCCCAAATTTGTCAGGGCCTGAGCCCACTCATGGAGATCCTCTGACTTCCCTAAACTCCCACCCAATGAATCGGGACCAAAATAAAAAGGAAGCAACGGACAGCACAGTGACCTCTTCCTGAACACACCTGCCAGATTTGTCAGGGAGACAGTTTAACACTGGCACTCCCGGAGGGATGATGGCCAGTTACAGGAGAGGCAAGGAGGACAACGTTCAGCTAACTGAAGTATGGAAGCTTCCTGGTTTCACCACTAACATAGAACAGACAGCACTCTTCAGTTGGATGTCAAATCAAACAACACCTGGTGCCCTCTGAGGGCTTAAGGGTCTTTTGATTCTGCCAAGAAAGTGCCACATTGTAACCCCTCTCCTCCAACCAGAGCAGCTCTCTCTTTTGGAGTGTTGCTAATAGTCTTGAGCAGAAGTATACTTTGTGTGTGTGTGTGTGTTTGTGTTTTGGTAACTGATCATGTTTTCCTTCTCACATGGCCTGCTAGAAAGACTGGGGCCTTATCTGTGGCCTGCGTCTCACAAACGTACAGCATGTCGTGATGCAAGTTTGCTGTATCTCCTTTTTCCATACTCCATTTCATTTTTCTACCCCTAGTTCCCCTTTAACTCACTTTCTTCACTTACTTTACTCTTCACTGACTTGTCTATTTTATCTTACTACATTGTCTGCATCATTGTAAGTTCACATAAATCTTTTTGGAATAAGAGAAATTAAACATTTAAAAAACACATGTATAAATCAATCCCAGGCATTGATCATCAAAAAAGGTTGGTGCAGCTCCTTTACTTACATTTATCTCTCTTCTTTTATATTAGAATATTCCTTTTGCAGTGATTCCAAGAAAACCCAGTATTACTTATGAACAGCAGAGTTTATATACCTTTCTTAAGTAGTTACTACATCTACCATTGCAGAAGTGTAAAGGTCAAGGTTGCATTAATTATTTAGAAATGATATGAAAATATGCCCAGATGAAAGAATTGATGTTAATTTAGGCTCTGTCTAGAAGGCGGCTAAAAAACTCCAGACTTATCAGTCCTAACGGGCCAAGGAGTCAAAGTGTTTATCGTGATCAAACATAAGGGACCTTTGGTAAGAACACAAGGCTATCAGGCTGAACGTGTGTTTAAAGTTTTGGAATTCTAATGCTGGAACTTTATTCAGAGTTTGGCCAATTTTCTCTATTTTTGCTTGGGAGAATGACCACATCAGATATGGTTTAGCACCTTCTGTCTCAGAATATGACTCTGAACTTCCAGTTCTTCTTAGCTGGGTTCTAGGTAAGGAATAAAGAAGAGGGAAAAAAACCACCCTGGAAACAAAGCTGGTTTTCATTGAGAAAATTTCCCCTGCTTTTTCCAATAAGATTATGTTAGGGAAATAGAAGACCTGAACTGGAGATTAACATCCTTTCCAACTGTCAAAAGTTCACACTGTCACTATTTTTCTAGTGCTGAGAAGGGCAAGTACAAACACAAACCTATGTGGGTTCTCCTGAGGGTGGGGTAGGATAGGGTGAGGTTGTGGGAAGGGCAAGTCTATGCTGCCCTTTTCTTTTCCAAAGTGTGTATACGGGTGACATACACTTACTCACTGAGTTCACTGTAGTTACA
Source organism: Lemur catta (assembly GCF_020740605.2). NCBI lineage: Eukaryota > Metazoa > Chordata > Mammalia > Primates > Lemuridae > Lemur > Lemur catta. The sequence continues at coordinate 242,092,857 of NC_059128.1, forward strand.
ATTAAGGATCATAAAACTTGGATCTTTTTCTAAAATGTCTAAGATATTTATGAAGGTATAGAATAGAAAGAGATACAAAAAGTATGCTAAGAAAAAATATATTGACACTTAAAAATAGGTATTACTAATTATTTATCACCATATTTGTTCTATGCTAGAAAATGTTCAAATTTGGTGAACTGAACAAATAAAATAATTATTCATCTTTTACTGTGTCCGTTATGAGGAGTTTATCCATCCCCAAAATAGGAATAAAAGCAAAGTCTCCCTGCTTCTTATAAGTAAGTGAACTTTTGACATCTTCTCATTTTAGGAACATGAACCATGTTCTTTTTGTGCAGACTCTTATGTAAATCAAGTGATCTGTCTTGTATTATAGTCTTCTCAACCAGTACTGTGATAGAGATCTCCCTCAGGGCCTTTATAAAAATGCTATAGCACGAGTTTTTCCCAGCATGCAAATAATTCAAGTACAAGGAAAGAAAGAGAAATAAATAAAATCAAGCGGTCTGCAGTCCCTTCTTCTGGACTCTAATGCTGTCCTTAAATTAAGGAGAAGGTAGCATGTAAATTCTAATAGAGAAAGAGTACAAGGAACTCTCTATTTACCACTGGGAAGAGTTCCCGCCGGCATAAATCAGCAGCCGAGATTGAAGCTGGGCTCCAGGCTAGCCCTCACAGGCCCGTGTAATTCATAACAGGGGCTCCATAAATTTGTTAAATGAATAAATAAACTCTCACAGTGTTTCCCAAGCCTGGCTGTGCATCAGAACTACCTAGGAATTCTAATGGGAAACTTAATTTTTAAAGCAAATAACTCTGCCATCTTCTGGTTTTGTGGGGGCTGGAAGCAGAATAACACATAGGCCGGGAGGAAAGGGTGTAGAGAAAGTTGTCACCTGTTTCTGAGGTACAGAGTCCTGCCTGTCACATGTGAAATGTAGCATGCACCCACCTTCCTTGCTGGGCTCCTCTTTCACCTTTCAGTATCTCCTTTCCCAAACTTCCAGACGGCTAGTACCTTCTTGCTGTCCTAAGCTGCCTACTGGGTACTGCCTTGCCTCAGACTGTCACCCCGTTCATGGAATCCATGTTCAAAATCGCCTGGCTCAGCCTTTCCTCTCTCAAATCAATGAAAACTCCTGCTCTGTCACTGTAGGGGCTCTGTGAATGGGTGAGAGGAGGAAAGCCCCCCAACACTCGTAGGGGTGTGTATGTGTACTTTTTAAGACTCAAATTGGCAGTGGCTCACGCCTGTAATCCTAGCACTCTGGGAGGCCAAGGTGGGCGGATCGTTTGAGCTCAGGAGTTCGAGACCAGCCTGAGCAAGAGGGAGACCCTGTCTCTACTAAAAATAGAAAGAAATTATCTGGACAACTAAAAATATATATATAGAAAAAATTAGCTGGAGATGGTGGCTCATGCCTGCAGTCCCAGCTACTCGGGAGGCTGAGGCAGGAGGATTGCTTAAGCCCAGGAGTTTGAGGTTGCTGTGAGCTAGGCTGATGCCACCACACTCACTCTAGCCCGGGCAAAAGAGCAAGACTCTGTCTCAAAAAAAAAAAAAAAAAAAAAAAAACTCAAATTGGTAGTTTGGAAAGGTAGTAATACAAAGTAAAATAACCCAGGTTGTTCAAGGTTGTTCATAGTCCAGAGAGCTTGTAGAATGGAAGAAATCCGACTGGCAGGATGGAGTGAGCACAGACACAGGGCAGTGAGGCCAGGAGGTGACCCCGAGACTGCTGCCGTGTGTGATTCAGCCCTGTTATTATCAACTACTCTCTTTGCATAGTTTTCTTTTTGATCTAAGGCATATAAGCTTGTCCTTCTGACAAGGTTGTAAATCTCTTGAGTGTAGGAAACCCCTATGTATAATATCTGTTTCACTTTCCCTTAGAAGTGTTCAGGCACTCAGTAGATTCCCTTTGAGCTGAATTGGGTTGTTATCTGGTAGGATTCATTCAATCCATTCAGTTTTTAGACAGTCTCTAAAAAATGAATGAGAAAAAACACAATGCTTGAAGTACAACTTTTAGAACATAATTATTTATGTGTGGGTAGTTACATTTTTACCTTATTATTTATGTAAAAATATATCTTTTCACTAATATTGCACATTCTAAATTCAGAGTTCCAAAACTCTGGCACATCGTAGAGGAAGCTAATTTAGTTATGTTTCTTTTTGTTCAAAGGTGGTGTTGAAAAGGTTTAATGACAACTTTTTGTTAGAATTTTTGGCACCCAGGCATTTAATTTTTAAAAGAATTATAGCGGAGAATCAAAATGAGTGAAATACATTTACTGTGGAGAATTTCTTTACCAGTTTTGAATACCTGGGGAAACCTAGGTTGTCTGGGAGTGAGTTTGGAATCCCTAATGAGCACTGTCGATAGAGTGATCACTGAAAGGAAATCTCAGTTCTTTCCACGTTTCTCTGAACTTTGTGCTGGGCAGGCCTGGTAAGAATGTGCAAGGCCCCCTTCCTGTGTTGCTGTTGACCGTTCTGGTAACTGAAACAAGGTCATTGTTAGGTTCTGCTAATAACTCCTATATTTCTGAGTTGTAATGTGACAAATCCAGGCATTTCTGACTCATTGTCTACAAAGTGTAACCTGGTCTGTGAAATAATGGAAATAGAATGAGAGAAAATAATGCTTTTTCCCCCAGTTAGGACAGCCCCTAGTGGTCTCCATTCAGTAATATTTGCATCAATTTTCCCTGCCTCAGCATTTGACGTCTTTCTTGAGAAGGGGTACAGGGTAGAGGTTAAAAGCCCAGCCTCTAGAGCTGGCTGCCTGGGCCACTATTGCCATCGGTTTGACTTTTCTGTCTCAGTTTTGTCATCTGTAAAATGGGAAATAGCACAAATCTCGTAACTCATGAGACTTAAGTGAGTTAATACAGCATCTGTACTTGCCTCCTTAAAGTCTAATATAAATGGAGCAGCCAGAATGATTCTTTTAAAACATGACTCAGGTCATATCACCCTTCTACTCAACTCCCCCATGGGCTCCCCATCTCCATTAGTGTGAAAGCCAAGGTCCTGCTGGTGCTTGAGAATCCCTGACACTGTCTGACTTCAGCGCCTACTTTTCTTACCCTTCTTACCAAGCTCTAGCTCCACCAGCTCTCTCTCTGCTCTTCAAACACACCAAGCACGGCTCCCTGTTCAGTATATTTGCATGGGCTGTTCCCTCTGCCTGAGACTCTCTTCCCCAGAAATCCTCATAGCCCACTCTCCCATTCCCTTTGGGTCTTCGTTTGAATGTGACCTCCACACTGAAGCTTTCTTTGACCATGTCTATAAAAAGCACCTCCACCTGACAGCACCTGTCTTCTTTAGCTTACTTTACTTTTCTCCATAGCACTTCACACCATCTGCCATATTGTGCATCTTCTTGTTTGCTTGCTATATCTGCCTCTCCACTAGAATGCCAGCTTCATGAGGGCAAGAGTTTTTTTTCCCCTTTACTACTGAATCCCCAGAGTCTAGAATACTGCCTCACCCATAGGAAGCATTTTTTGAATAAATGAATGAATGAATGGAAGCACTTACAACAGTATCTGGCACACCTGACACTAGCTGTCATCATCACCATCATCGTCATCGTCGTCTTCACCTTTATTATGATTCACATGAAGCTAAATCTCCCCTGGATTGCCCCTGGAATATTAGTAGCCAAAAATAGTCTTGATTCAATTGGAAATGATAACTATATTTATATTTCCTGTGGGCACTAGCCATTCCTTAGCTACAGATACTAGAGGGAACTGGACTGTACATAGAGTTTGCTGCTTGTATATTATGGCATGACAATGAGGTTTATGACATGGGTAAAGCCTGGCTGAAGCAAAACTGTGAAGCAGATTAAGTTTAGCATACTTCATCCCTCTTTTCTGTACTTTTCTCCCTTTTCTGGGCTCTCTGATATTCAGACCAAGGCCCTATTTGTCCCAGCTGTTAATGACTTAAAGTATCATCCTCTCAGGAATGTCTGGATTTTATGACAGGACACTAGACAGAGTGTAATGTTTAATCTGAAGTTCAGAATCTCTAGTGGCGGATGCTGTTGATACATAGGAGGGCCGGGGAGGCAGACATGGGAAGTTTCCTTTGCCTTTGAAATAATATTATGAGGGAGACGACTTCTTTGGTTCATGCATGGTTAGTGGTTTGGATCATCTCACTCTTCATTATAGGCTCCTGAACAATGAAAGTATTGGAGATCAGGGGACAATAATGGGCCCCCAAAACATCAAAGTGCTTTTCAATTAATTTTGTCATTCTTTCATGTAAAATTGGTGTAGTAAAAAGAGCTTGGGATTGTAAATTAGATGTCCTGGTTCTGTCTCAATTAAGAAATATTAATATTTCCCTGCAAAAGGCTTCAGTTAGACACACATGGGCGATGATCTGTAATGATCTTCCAGATCTAAAATTAATGATTTCTAGAGTGAAAGGTGATAGCTGAGAGTTTTTTTTTTTTTCTAGGAGAAGAGGAAAGGGTGGGTACAAATTTCTTAAATACCACAGATTACAGTGCTATGGGATGCAGAAACAGACTGAAGAAGGACCCTACAATTAAAAAAAAAATCATTAACTTCTGCTTTCAAGAGGACAAAGTTAGGAGGATAACATCTCTCAGTGAAAGAGTCTGCAGGTTCTAAAAAGTGAAGGAGAATGAAGATTCTCTTGGGTGTGTCATGTCCTCTTGATAGCAAAATGCTCTATTGCCAAAAAACATGCCTCTCTTCTCCTATTAAGGAGAAATCTCACCCATCATGTGTAGGGGTAAAGCTTTCTAAGGGAAAGTTTGCACCGTGTCCACCCATATTATGTTTGGCTCTGGTTAGCACCATTATTTTTCTCTTTTCTTGTTTTGAATGGGGTAAAATTTGCAAGCAGAAAGGAAAATACCAACCCAAGATCTTTCACTATATGTGTATATTTTGTGAAAAGTAAATTGAAACCAAGTGAATTCAAGGCTGATGCTTTTCTTAATAGACTGAACTATAAAAGAGTGCTCTGTTTCCCAGTTCCCTCCGTCGGGGCCTTGCTATGGTTTTAGATGCTCTCTCAGTGAGCTGTGAAAGACCTCTGGCCCTTATCAGAGGAAGAGAAATTCATACTATTGTCTGAATATTCCTCTTGTTTTGCCTTTCTTCTTATAAACAAGTCCTTCTGACCTTAGGAGCCTGATGCAAAATCATGAAACTCTTGGCGGGGGCGGGGGGAGGAGTGGGAGGCCTATACGTGGGAAGCTACTAGAACTTTCTAAGTGCAAGTCAGGCAGCCCTCATGTTTGTAGACAAGGAACTTCCACAAAATAAACACGATGTTTTGGTAGTGACAGTGCGTCTAAGTCTGGGCTTCTGAGATTTCGTAATCAGTTGGTTTAATACAATTAGAAAACAGTCTCCTTTTCTCTCAAGGTTTCGGTAAAGCTGTGGTAAAAATGGAAAAAAAGGCAGTCAGATTGGTTTGGCAGAATTAGGAGGATTCCTCCATTTTCCTCTTTGGTGGGTTGGAGGTTAAGTCTTCTGAAGATAGTAAGTGAGGAAGATGAGATTTGAGGACTTATCTCCTCCCACAGTAGAAGGTGAAGAGAAATTTGCTGCTTTTCCAAAAGTGAGATGAACGTACCAAGTGGGGCCAGAAGAGAGTGAGGGTGTGCGTCTACACTGTGCCAGGGCAGCGTGGCATTGAGCAGTCTGGGATTCCGAGCTGAGGGGTTTGCGTGTTTGTGCCTGTCCCTCTTCTGTGAGTACGAGCTGTGGGAGCTGGAACACGCTATCGCACAAGTCTGGGCCTCAGCGTTCCTTACCTATAAAAATGAAGGACTTTAACCCCATGATCTCCAAGGTTCCCTTGTGTTCTTGCACCTTGTTGTAAGCACTTTCGTTCTCAGAGCAGCAGCTTCTATATCACTTGGGAGTTTGTAAGAAATGCAGAGTCTCAGGCCTCACTCCAGACTAACTGCGTCAGAATCTGCCTTTTCATGACCTGCACAGATGATTCATGTGCACATTAACATTTGAGAGGCACTGCTCTAATTTTCTTTTTCATTCACCTAGTTATTTCATCAACAATTAGGTATTTAACAGGATAGAGATATTATAAGCATGACTCTGTATTGATTACTACTATATTGTTTAATCTATACCTAAAAAGCATGAGAAAGAATGTGTGTGTGTGAGTGAGAGAAAGAGAGACAGAGAGAGAGAGGACAGAGATATTTGCTCAGAAAGGAGAATTAACTCGATTTTTTAAAAACTTGATTTAAAAACTTTTTTTAGCTAGATTTTTTTTCTTAGCATGTAAAATTAACTATATTTTTGGTTAGAATGGAGAAAGCCCTGTGCTTAGAATGTAAATGTATTTGAGAAAGCAAAATAAAGCCTAAGAAAGAAATTTCTGTAAAAAGTCTTCAAATTGAAGCTCTCAGATAATTTTTAATAGCATTATCTGGAAAGCGCTACTCAATTATATTTAAAATAAAGTAACCTTGGATCATCCTTCTGTCCAAAGCACAGTGCTAGGTTCTGCAGAGGATCGCAACATCCTAGGATACTGGGATGTGAGAGTAGGAAGAGAATGTGGACAAGATTTAGTCTGTCCAAAGTCCTCACTGTACAGATGAGAAGATGAAGGCAGAGAGAGGTTGTGATTTTTTCATCCAGTGTCACACGGACAACCTAGAGGCAGAGCTGGGACTAGAAATCACATCTTGGAAGGTAGATTGGGGGCATTGAAGATCAGTTCAGAGATTGTTGCAATAGTTCAAGTAAATGTTAATGAGGGCTTGGTCAAAATATGGGCAGTGTGAGTAGAAGAGAGTGTATAGACAAGAGAGAAACGGCTGAGGCCGTGTCTTTAGCACTTGGACACTCCTTGTTCATGGGACAGTAGTGAGCAGGGGAGAGGAGTCTTTGGTGGCTGTAAACTTTGGATATATGTGATGGAGAGGATGGCATTTTTAATGAAAAGAGGGGTGTGGTGAGCGTAAGTTTTAGTTTTGGATAAATCACATGGGGAAATCTAGGACTTAGCCTATACTGTTCTATCAGCGGCACTTGTTTCTGCTTTTCACATCCTACCTCACTTTGGCAACGGTCCTTCTTCATTCCTTCACATCTGACTTCCCTTCCGTGACTTCCACTCTTCTATGGAGCCCTCCTTGACAATAAAACCTCACTCTACTCCTCCTCCTAACGCTTGGAGCCCACGTAATCTGCGTCACTCATTGAGAACTTAATGACACACAGCTGTAGGTGATCTATTTTACTCCTTATTGGTGCTGATATTCATCATTCAACAGACCCAGGCTCTCCTCCCATGGAACATACATTCTAGTGGGAGACACATCATAAACAATAAATACACATACAGCACATAAACACACAGAGCAATTTCAGATGGTGATAAGTGCTATAGAGAAAGTAAAACAGTAATGTGGTAGAGACTGGGGCTACTACTGTACGGATTTGTTAATAGAGTGGTTTAGCGTCTAATTGTCTAATTGTGTATGTTTCTCTCTCCAACTAGATTGTAAGCTCCCCAAGGGCAGAGATCCAGCCTTCTGCTACTTTGGCATCCTTCATGTATTTTTTTTTTTTGAATCATTAAGTAACTTGAATTCTTACTCTAGCTCCTTCTCTGACATCAATTCTGGTAAGCAAATATTTGTATTCTTAGCTGGCCAGGTAGCACTAGTGCTATCAGTAAGGGCGAAGAATACAGTGTGGTATGAGCTGGGTTATAAGTCAGGAAGTGAAGAAGAAATGCTTAGACAGGTATTCACAAATCCTCCCAAAGAAATCAGCCTTTCAGCTGTAAGCATCTGCACTAACCTTGAATATCTCAAGTCCTTTGATTATCTTTTGTCAGTGAGAATTTTTTTAAGAGTACTGCAAAGTATAATGGTTCTTTTTTATTTTTTAAAAATTTTTAATTGATACATAATAATTGTACATATTCATGGAGTACATGTTATATATGTTATATTTTGATACAAGTATATAACATACAATGATCAAATCAGGGTAATTGGGACCTGATTCATCTGAAACATTTATCATTGCTTTATGTTGGGAACATTTGAAAACTTCTAGCTATTTTGAAATATAATAAATTATTAACTATAGTTGACCTATTGCACTATTGAACACTAGAAATTTTTCCTTCTATTTAACAGTATCGTGGTGGGAAGGGGTAATGAAGAGGTGTTGGTTAATGTCAGTGAGAATTTATAATGCTCATTGTTAGAATTGTGTGCTTTTCAAGTTAGAGTCAGTCCTAGGTGCTGAAAGATTCTCAAAACTACCTCTCTAGTGCCAAATTGTTTTCAGTTAACTCCCTAAAACATGCTTTTATCTCAGTTTCCCCAATCTCTTTAGGGAATGCCAGCATTTTAAACAATTTGGTTGTTTTCCTTTTTAACTTCCTAATCTAATTTAATTCTGAGTCATAAACCTATAAAGTTTATTAGCAGACCTAATCATTCCCAAGGTTTCTTTATAGCAGCTACTCCTTTAGCGTCTCATGTAGTTAACAGGAAACGTTTCATAGCTCAAATAGACACTTGGGTTTTTTGTATGTTATTTTAAATATTTGTATATTTGAGGTAGGGATTATAGCAAACTGACTAACTTATAAACATGTTACTTTTTTTAAATGTAAAAACTCAAGAAAAAAAGTGAGTTTAAGAGGGTGATGGTGAAAATATGACAAAATAGATCTGAGTCAGTTATGCCTAAATCTGTCACATGAATTCTAAACTAATACCCCTATTTCTGAAACCTTGGTTATCACCTAAGGTCTGGCAGTCAGAATCTGGAGTAAGCACGACTGTTTTCAGTTTCTGTTATGATGGTGCATTACCTGTGTGCCCCTGGGGACTGATGTAAGGTTGTTCAGCGTCTCTGTGCAGGAGCTGTGGTGGATCTAGTCTCCCACCAGCCACTGCCCACATGCAATCGGACCTCCAGCCCCCTGGTGCTGTGCTCTCTTCCTGTTCCCTCGGACCTGCTCTTCCAGTTTTGGTTTTCCTCTTTGACTGTTCCAAGCCGTCCTTCTGACTTATCCGCTGTTGGCTGCTACAGGTAAAAAGATCTCAGACTTGTACTCCTTGGTCCAGGCTTCTCCCAGTAGGGGCTCCTAGCAGCACTTTTCTAGCTCTGAGGGTGGGACCTGGACAATTTCTAAATCTTGTCGATCTTGAGAACATCTGGAAGAAGTGCTACAGAAGTTGAAACTTTTGATATGTTTATTCTCTCTGTTTATTCTATCAGATGTTAGGATAAATAATATTTAGAATTCTAGAGTGTATTAATAATTAAAACCCTTTATCTTTATACTGACCCAGATGACACTCCTTATTTTGTTTGTTAACTGTTTTAACAAATATTCAGTGATTCTCATGTACCAGGCAGTGCGGCAGGTACTCTGGATATAATGGTGATCAAGATCTTTGGTTCCTGCCCTACAGAACTTACATGCCATGTGATGCATGTGAAAAAGAAGGAAACCAACAAATAAATGAATATGATAGAAACAAACAAAAGTAGGAGAGGGAGGGAGGAGGTGGGAGGAGGGAGAGAGAAAGTGAGTGAGCAACTGTGCATCCGATTGGTCTTCTGATTTTTGATTATTTTAATTTTTAATTTTTTATGGAGTAACCTGACCACTAACTGCAAATCTCATAGTAATTGGTGATGAAAAAATCTTCAGTTTTCTCGTAGGATTTTTTTGATACCAAATAAAAGCAACCATGACAATTCAATTATCTAGGCTTATGCTGCTTTATCACCAAAAATGGCTTTTGTAATTGTTTAAAAATAATTTATACTTTTCTTTTAAATTTCAATCATTTTCTTCTAATATTTTAAAATTAACATGTGTTATGGAGACTACTATGACTAATATAAAGATAATATAAAATACCTCATGAATAATTTTTATTTTGATTACATGTTGAAATGATAATATTTAAGAAATATTGGCTAAATAAAATATATTATTAAAATTAAGTTTACCTGTTTCATTTTACTTTTTAAATATGACTACCAGAAAATTTATGATTATACATATGGCTCTAAAATTTCCATTGAATAGTACTGCTATAAAATCTTGGTATGAAAATTTATTTATTATTTGGATATATTGTGGTTTAAGATGAGTACCCTTAACAACTATTACTAAAAAAAAAAAAAAAAAAAAAAAAAAAAAGATATAACTTGGTTGGAGAAGATGTTAGCTATATTTCCTAACATCTGTGTTTTATAAGGATCAACTACAGTTTTTATGTCTGCCAACACTGAAAAATTTTTTGAGAAGAGAAAGTATGCATTTTGCTCAGTTCTTAGCTTCCTATCAGGTGCTAGATATTTTTATTATTTGGCTAAACTTTGTAAATCACCTAATTTCATTATACTGAAGAATGTTGATCTTTCAAAACAGCCCTGCAACTTTGTATAAAATAAAGAGATTAAGAACAAAGAATCCCACAAAGTTACAAAGTTTTACAGGTAGCAAAGAATTGAAGAATGAGGAAGATAATTTAGATTTATCAAGCATAAAAGAAATACTGACATTAGCTTTTGGTTTGACACATTTGGCTTTACAGTTCTCTGATAATAATCATGTTAAATGCTACATGGGAGAAGAGAAAAAAAGATCATTTTCAAAGGGTAAACATGGCACCATGCAATTATTTTTTTTCTTTGTTTTAAATACAGTCATATATCATTTAATGATAGGGATGTATTCTGAGAAATGCATCATTAGGTTACTTTATCCTTGTGCGAGTACAGTGTACTTACGCAAACCTAGATGGTATAGCCTAAGACCCCCAGGGTATATGGTGCAGCCTATGGCTCCTAAGGCTACAGGCTTGTACAGTATGTGACTCTGCTGAATACTGTATGCAGTTGTAACCAATGGTAAGTATTTGTGTTTTTAAACATATCTAAACATAGAAAACGTACAGTAAAAATACTTTATCAAAGATAAAAAATGGTACACCTGTATAGGGTACTTATCATGAATGGAGCTTACAGGACTGGAAGTTGCTCCAGGTGAGTCAGTGACCAGTGTGAGTGAATGTGAAGGCCTAGGACATTACTGAACACTACTGTAAACTTTATAAGCACTGTACACTTAGGCTACACTAAATTTATACAAACCATTTTTCTTTCTTCAATAATAAATTAAACTTAGCTTACTGTAACATTTTTGCTTTATAAACTTTAATTTTTTAAAACTCTTTGACTCTTTTGTAATAACAGCTTAAAACATACACATTATAGAGCTGTACAAAAATACTTTTTCTTTATATTCTTATTCTCTGATCTTTTTCTTTTCTTTTCTTTCTTTATTTATTTATGGAGACAGTCTTGCTCTATTGCCCCGATGAGAGTGCAGTTCCGTCATCATAGCTAACTGCAACCTCAAACTCCTGGCCTCAAGTGATCCCCCTGCCTCAGCTGCACCTGGCTAATTTTTATAGTTTTTGTAGAAATGGGTTCTTGCTCTTGCTCAGACTTGTCTCAAACTCCTGAGCTCAAGTGATCCTCCCGCCTTGGCCTCCCAGAGTGCTAGAATTACAGGCGTGAACCACCACACCTGGCCTTCCATGATCTTTTTCTTGTGTTAAAAATTTTTTATATTTTATTTTTTTACTTTTTAAACTTTATTGTTAAACACTAAGACACAAACACATTAGCCTGGGCCTACATAAGGTCAGCATCATCAATATCACTGTCTTCTACCACCATACCTTGTCCCAGCGGAGGGTTTTCAGAGGCAACAACACGCGTGGAGCTGTCATCTCCTGTGGAATACCTCCTGGAGGACCTGCCTGAGGCTGTTTTACAGTTAATATTTTTAAAAAGTAGAAGAAGTTCACTGTAAAATAACGTTAAAAAGTATAGCCTAGTAGGCCGGGCGCGGTGGCTCACGCCTGTAATCCTAGCACTCTGGGAGGCCGAGGCGGGTGGATTGCCCGAGGTCAGGAGTTCAAGACCAGCCTGAGCAAGAGCAAGACCCCGTCTCTACTAAAAATAGAAAGAAATTATCTGGCCAACTAAAAAATATATATAGAAAAAATTAGCCAGGCATGGTGGCGCATGCCTGTAGTTCCAGCTACTCAGGAGGCTGAGGCAGTAGGATCGCTTAAGCCCAGGAGTTTGAGGTTGCTGTGAGCTAGGCTGACGCCACGGCACTCACTCTAGCCCGGGCAACACAGCGAGACTCTGTCTCAAAAAAAAAAAAAAAAGTATAGCACAGTAAATACATAAATCAGTAACATAGTCATTTATCATTATTAGGTACATCATTGCATGTGCTATGCTTTTATCTGACTGGCAGTGCAGTAGGTTTGTTTATATCAGCATCACCAGTGAGTAATGTGTTGGGCTACAATGTTACAAGGCCACGAGGTCACTAAGTGATAGGAATCTTTTGGGTCTATCATAATCTTATGGGGCCACTGTAGTGTATACAGTCTGTTGTTGACCCAAATGTTGTTATGTGGCCCATGACTGTATAGTACTTGAGACTTTTTTCCAGGCAAAACCCAGAACAGTCTTGAGGCAAACTGAAGAATGCATCTGACTAGCTAAGGCCAAATACAGTATGTTCAATTGTTCATTCAAATGGTTTCGTTATTCTTTCTGACTTTGGTAGAACTACTCTTATCTCTTGGTTACCATCAGTGACAATAGTGAAAAAAGAAGTGGGAACAAAATAGAAAAGAAAAGATTGTCTCAACCTGAAAAGAGACACTTGTCACCCAGGGAACATGCAAATGTTCTTCTCTAAGTACCTCCAGGAATAACATAATTTGATTAAAAAGCAGTCATTTTTAAACTTAAAAAAAAAAGGCTTTTCCACAAGAAGAAAAAACAATGCTATTCATTTGTTGTAACATTAACACTTGACGATTTAATCCCATTACTTTGGTAACATTCTCTTGAAACAGAGCAATAAACTACACTGGAAAACTAATAATAAAATCTGGGTTCTGTTCCTAATTAGCTACATGGTTTCAGAAAATCTATTAATATTTTACCTCTCTGGACCTCAGTTTCCTCATCTGTCCAAAGAGAGTGCTTGGATTACCAGAGCTTTTTAAAAAAATTAATCCTCACTGCTAATTCTGCCTTTAGAATGAGGCACCATGAGGGTGGTTGGGTGGCAGTGGGGGTGGTGGGGAGTGGTCTGAGGTGCTAGGAACAGAGTTAGAAAACCTGTGTACCACCTTACCTAGAGCTCTGGTAAAAAGGAAGATTCTGACTCAGGAGGTCCGGCATGAGGCCCGAGTTTCTACATTTCTGACAAGATCCCAGGTGATGCTAATGCTCCTGGTCCATGGACCACAGTTTGAATAGCAAGGTGCTAGATGGTCCCTCCCTCAACTTTCTCATTCAATAGATGAAACTGGGTTTTAGAAAAGCCAAGTGATTTGCCCAAGCTCATACGACAATCCAGTAGAACACCTCATAAAATGGTGTCACGACTATCAGATTGACCATAGTGTCACTTGCTATATCTCTCATATCTCATGCTGAAACTCTGTTTGATAACATTTTGTGGCTTTACCTGTCTTAGGAGGCACTCTGGGCTCCATCTCATTCACTTTCACAATTTCGTCTCAAACCATATGCAGCACAGTCATTCCTTGGTGTACGTGGGGGACTGTTTCCGGGTTCCAAGACCCCTCGCATATACCAAAATCCATGCATACTCAAGTCCCACATTGGTCCTATGGAGACTTCATATATGAAAGTCAGTCTCCATATAGGCAAGTTTCATATCCTGAGAATACTGAATATTTGACCTATGTTTGGTTGAAAAAAAATCTGTGTGTAAGTGGACCGTCACAGTTCAAACCCATATTGTTTGAGGGTCAACTGTAGTCACTAGGAAAATTAAATTGGACAAATTAATTTTCAATTCATGGACTTAATCTCCATTTAGAATTCCCCTTGCAGGTTTGGGTAGTGTGCATGGAACATAAGTAAGAATCCTCTAGGGAAAATATCCTGTTTGCTGATTTCATGAATTTTAACAGTTGTGCATTCATGCTCTTTGGGTGATATTAGCTTCAGCAAAGATTGTTTTTAGATTATCATGACACACATTCTGTGGAGCATTATGAGTTGAGATATTGATAAAAAGAAATTACTTCTCAAAGCAAAGAGGTAGCCAGTACAAACCATTGCTACTGCCAGTAAAATAAGTTCCATGTTGTCTTTTATATTCATTTATCATCCACATCCAATAATATTTTTTGAGTCCCTGGGGGTACAAGGCAGTGATTAACCCAGAAAAAGATAGATTGCACCTCTAGGTATTTTTAAAAAGTAAGATAGGATGAATTTAAAAATATCCATTACCTTGGAGTTTGTACTCAATAGTCTGAGGAAAATAAAATTTTTTCTAATCTAGACAGATCAACGTTTCCCAAAATACGTTCCTTAGAATACCAGTCCCATGAAATGATGTTAGAGAAAAAAAGATTTTCATCATCTAAGGCTCATTGATTAATATATATTTCCCTTCAAGTTTCACAAAGCACAGTAGAATAGTAGAGTATCTGAGAAGTCTTAAAATAAAGACATTCTTTAATTTTGTTTAAAAACGTTTTCCAAAATTATTTGACCACAGATCTTCCTCTTATTCTCCACCTTCCCCCCTTTTTTCATGTAATGTCTATTAAGATCCTATAGAATTAATATTCTGTGGGATACACTTTGGGAAACACTGGTCTAGATTATTTTCCCTAATTTTTTAGTTTGCTTTGTCTGTGGTGATCTGGCTGATGTCTTATGTTAAACATATCAGTACAAAGTGGTGATGCTATTTTTTAAGGGCATGCTTTTTAACTATTATGTGTTTTAAAGAAAAATAAAAAGGAAGATTTTTAGCAAAGTGTGTAAACAGTAGCCTGTGGTTTTCTCTCTAGTTGTAAGAACTTTTAGCATCTCTGTGAGCTATTTGGTTCATTGTATTTTGCTATTCTTCCATCTGTGAAGAAGTTGAATAGAAGGGAAAGACATTTTTAGAATTAAAAGTTAAAAATTCTGGCTTTTGCTGACGTTGGTTTCCCCTAGGGCAGTATTTTTCAAAGTATCGTATGTGCATCTAATGGTGAGATACTTTTAAATGGCACATGGACAAACATTAAACATTTTATAGTCATGTATTTAATTTAATGTGCTTTAGTAAAATTACAATAACATTCTAAAACACAATTTCATTATATTATTGCTAAAGTAGTATGTATATTTTTTAAAAAGTTGATTTAAGGAATAAAACCAAACAAATAATGGCAAAAAATTATGAAAAGAGGTGTGCAAAAGACTAAAGCTTGGAGATTAACCAAGAAGTGAGTTTAAAGGCCTGGCCTGTATTCTTTCCAAAACAGTATCATTCCTGTGTTTGAGAATCACCATAGTATAATGGAAATAATGCTGGGTTTAGATGGAGAGATTATGGTCTGTGGAAACAGAGAAAATACGATTTGATTACTGTCGTGAAAGGCTCACAGCCTTTGGAAATATTGCATTCTAAGCCTCTGCTCTTTCCTGAAACCCAAAGAATCGAAAGCCTCGTATATAGCCCCACACTTGAATGTGTCACATAGATGAGTTAGTGCCAATGAATAAAAGTCAACTCTGACTTCCTTGTCCTTTGCACAAATAGAATTACTAGTTAATTTAGCCTATAGTGCTGAGCTAAATGACTTACATTTGTCCCTTTAAGATTAGCCATTAACTAATACCACTGGATCTTTTGCCTTCTAAGAGTTATTGCCTTTAAAGAGGCCATTACAATAATTTGGCTGCTTTCTGTTTGGAATAGTGCTTCTCTACTGAGGGCAATTTTTTCCATCTGGGGAATATTTGGCTACGTGTGGACACATTTTGATGGTCACAACTGGGGGTGGGGGTTGTTATAAACATCTAGTGAAAGGCCAGGGATGTTTCTAAAACTCCTACAATACACAGGTTAGCCTCCTAAAGCAAAGATATATCTGGCCCCAAATGTCAATAGTGCTGAGGGGCAAGAAACTGAGTTAGACTGACTTAGGCAGGAAGAATAGGACGTAATGATTTCAGGGCTCAATCACGTGGGCTCAGTGGGCATATTTAAACAGAACTCTTAATGCTCACAATGCATTATTTTCCTTCTGAGAAGAACAATGATAGCATAGTAAACTACCTGTGGTATGCTGAATAGTGGACACCCCAAAACGGTTGTGTCCCAACCCCCAGAGTTTATGACTGTGTTATTTTCCATGGCAAAAGGGACTTTGCAGGAGTAATTAAGTTAAGGAATTTGACATTGGGAGATTATTCTGGATTGTTTGGGTGGGCCCAATCTAATCACAAGGGTCCTTATGAGACAGGCGCAGGAGGGTCAGAATCAGGAAAGGGGATATAATGACAAAAACAGAGGTTGGAGTGATGCAATTTGAAGACAGAAGATGAGGCCGTGAACCAAGGAATGCAGGCAGCCTCTAGAAGTTGGAAAGACAAGGAAACAGATTTTCCCCAGGAACCTCCAGAAAGAAGGCAGCCTCATCAACACCTTGATTTTAGTCCTATAAGACTTTTTTTGACTTCTGACCTCAGAACTGTGTAAGATATTAAATTGCGTTGTTTTATGCCACTAAATTTGTGACAGTTTGTTACAGCAGCAGTAAGAAACTGATACTATCATTTGACATGGTTTGAGAATGAGTATATATATCCATATGTAACAGATTTCATATTTTCACTGTATTAAAACACAAAGCACAGTCAAATCTATAGCTATTTGAAACATTTTTATTCTCCTAAGGGTTTGGGAGGTACTTTGGGGTTTTGCATGAATATTGATGATTATACTGGTGAAGTGCTGATGGGTTTATTAACAGCTGGTTGATAGGATCTAAAATAAGCCAACTTTCTTGTGCTGCCTTTTTTATGGCACATTATGGGTAAAATAATTCATCAAGTGTGTTAGAAGATGCAGAGTACCAGGAACTACTATGTCAGTGGCTGAACAACTATTTGTAAAATTGCCAAAATTACAAACATTTGTTATGCTCTCAAATTGTCTCATTAATTTTTGCAACAACTACACTTATCTAGCTGTTATTAGAAGACTATTATTATTAAGTTTCTCACCAAAGCCTCACAGCAATGCTGATTTTCAGTTTGAACCCTGAATAAAGATGCTAGGTTTTTCCTGGTCCATATTAGGTATGTGTATAATGTAAGTAACTGGATGGCATTATGAGCCCAGCCTGGGGTTGTGTAACTGTAAGCACCTACTGTGTGTATTCCCTGGTGCTCCTGTGTGCACATCTGCAGCCTCCTGCCCAGGACTGCTCATCACATGGAATGCGGTTCTCTCATCTACCCCTTTCCATTTGTGACTTGGAAAAATTTTGGAATCTTTTAGTCTTCAATAATAGTACACACACACACACACACACACACACACACACACATGCCAATAAATAAGGATAATCAGCATTTGCATAGTGCCTAACAGTACACAAAGTGCTTTTTACTTTCATCGTTTTACGATCCTTACTGCAACCACTGTAATTATCAATATTTTACAAATTAGGCAATAGGGGCTCAACAAATTTCAGTGACTTGTCTAATGTCAAAAAGGCAGTAAATAGTAGAGAGAGGCAGGACTCAATTTTTTTTTTTTTTTGATATTCAGAGCATTGAGAACTCCAAAATTACGTCCAGTACTTCCGTTCATATTGCTAAAACATACAGAAGAGACACTTAGGGCCACTTAAAACCTTTAGGATGACTGATAACAAGATAAATTTTTACTCAGAATTAGTAGGACTGAAGTTTGAATTCTTTGGCTTGGAAGCCACTGGTCTGCCTGCTGCAAGGTGGTTCCACGTTGCCTTTGAACTTTCAGAGATTAACAGTTGCAGAGCTCAGCCAAGGTCATGGTGGAGATCACACTGAACGCTTACAGCAGGAGTGTCCCACTGTGTGGTCCAGTCCACTTGCTCCCAGGGTTCTGTCCTCCTGCTCGGAAGACTTTATTTCCCTGCTTCTGGGTCTCAACAGACCCCCCCTATTGAAAATTCACTGTTCTCCATATGATAGGATAAAGAAGCTATTTCTCTGACTTCTGGTTTTAGTAAAACCCTCTCCCCAGGTCTTTTAAAAAAATTGTATGGATTTATGGGTCTTTCTAACTTTGTGGATAATTCTCTGAATTTTCTTTTTCTGAAATAAATAAATCAACATTAAGTGAAATGAATGACTAGCTATTTCATTGTTCTTTTTTCTTCATTTTCATACATTGTAAAAATCTTTATACTAAATTGAATAAGGTATATCATTAATATTATACAGTATTGTGGTAAATTCTATTAAAAGTTGTGTTCAGGTCTCTGGTCAAAAATGTAACCCTTGATTCTATTATTATTTTGATGATGCAACATATTATTTAAATTTATTTTGCCTTGTCTTGGAAATTTTAAGACCTATTTGGGGCTACATGATTAGTTCTAATGAGGTGAGGTTGATGCCTGTAATCAATGATTTTAGTTTTGTATGGATTTTTCAAAAGTAGCCACCTTGGGGAATTTCTTTCCCATTACTTGATGAAGAAGAATGATATTAAGATATATTATAGCCAAAATTTTTATGTAACATTGAAAACAAAAAAGATAAAAGTGAAAACTCTCATATGGTTGAAAAAGTTGCCAAATTTTCTGCCATGTACCTCACAAGGGTTAGGTATATATCCATGTTTTTTTAATCACAGCAAACTTCCATGGTGGATGAATTAGCACTCTTATTAAGAACTTATTTTATTTATTTCCATATTACAGACTTAAATAAATAAAATCGACATGTCTTAGCCATAAGATTTTAGTATCCAGAGGTAAATTCTGTACATTTATATTGAAAAAAAATATCATTTGCTCTATGTGAAAAACCATAAGAAGGAGAGTTATAAATGAAAAACAAACTTAGGAGAATTAATAAAATGACTGTACAATTCTATAACATGAGACAGAAAACAGGGTATCAATATAGAGTATAGTGTGCAGGGAAGGGTGAGTCTCATTTCTTAACTTCACATTGACACATTTGTATTTGGCAAATTTCTAAGATCATAATGAGAAAGACAGAAGATTAGCAAGGATGGAAATAATATACTAATTTTATTATCCAGCAGTATGTTACTAATTAATATTATTTCATAGTTACATATATATAAATTTCAAAATAAAAGGCTGATATGTATGGCTTTGGAAGATACTTAGATTTTGGGCACACCAAAGGCATGCAAATTCTTATTCTTTCTCTCAATACTTTTGATGACAGTAAGACAGTATTAAACAGTTTTCCTTTCCATCAGCTTTAAATTCAGCATTTTACATCAATTTGCTCTTGTTTTCTTACTGCCTGAGCTTTCCTTTTAGTTGTTTGACATCATTTTTTTCTGAGTCTTTATGATATTAAGAATAAATTTATTTATTCCTCAGAGTGAGGTACTAAAGTGGTATATTAACAGTTTTTAAAGATAGTAAAATCTGTGAACTACTCAAAAAGATTTTCTTTATGAATAGCATAATTCAGTTTTAGGTATCGTTGGAGAAAGTGGGAAGGGAAGCAATGCCTTTCACTCTCCCCTTCCAGCTATAATTACACCAGCAAATAGGATGACAATCCAGTCATGCTAATCCAGTCCAAAAATATTTCCATTTCTTTTAAGAGCAAGACCTTGAGGTCCACTTGAATTTTTGCACTGCCTCCCCTTCCCAGTGCCTTTTAAATTTTGGCAACTTTGAGCAATTAGGTAATGGAAGCACAATTCCCGTTCAGAAAATTACTCTACAAGGAGCCAAATTCAGACATTACAAAGAAAACATACAACTCTACCTTAAGAAATGATTCCATCATTAAAATAAACACTGACAATTCACAAATAGCAATGGGAAATGGCTTATAGAGATCTGACAACTCTCCATTTCAGTAGAAAAAAGATGTACAACTGGATTGAATGGAGTGATAAACTCTTATTAAAGAATAGCAACTGGTCATTCAATACTGCTTTATGTCTGCGGGTCTATCTTTTCACAACTTTCAGGTTCTAATGCCTCTAAATGATCCAACAGTACCCCAACCCTCCTACTTCAGGAAGGCAAGCAGAGAGAGATACATTGGAGTCTGAATCCTGACTTTGTCTTGGTAGTTGGACAGCCTTGGGAAATTTGCCCCATTTCTACCCATTTGAAATGAGAATAATGACCTCTGCCTTCCAGGACTGTTTTTAGGATTATAGAGAATGTATATAAAATATTTAGTACAGTCCCAGGGACCAGGAGGAGGTCAGTGCACAGTGATTAAAACTAAGAAGAGAGCCCTTCTTCTAAATTCGTGCCCTAAATGTGGTCCAGTGGCACACTGGTCTTACAGTACCTGCTACATGATGAACCTGAATGAGGGCAGAAGATCATGAAAGATTTCAGGCCTGATAACAACCAGGTAGTGTCCAAGAACCTGGACCAGTTGGACTGTTCTAAACAGTTTATGTAGTCAAGTCACTTCTAAAAAAGCTCATTTCAGTTCTTGGCTCCCAGACCTAATTTCACAAAATGTTCATTTTATTTCAGCCTGTTGGTTTGGTCTTATAGAGAAAAAGTCCCAGTCTCTACTGGCCCACATTCATAGCACTTCAGCTGGGCTGAAATCATGTACTTACGTAAAAACAGAGTGGTTGCAATATGACAACTGTTGCATTGAATATTTGGGGTCTTCTTTTAATGTGAGCTTGTTCATGGCACAGTCAGGGTAACTGGAAAGAATTATTTGATTGGGAGGAATCCCAAGGGTTTGTTTGGAATCATTGAGTCGCTGAAGCTCCGGCTGGAAGAAATCATGTGGTCCTACCCACCTGCTTCCCAGAAGGACAGCCCACTCTCTTGCAAAACCTAGAATTTATCCTGTCTTTCAAGAGCTGCAGAGAAGGGAGTTTTGGAAGCTTTAAACAATCATGAAAGACACTTACATATTGTGCCTAATTATAGCTCTTCCTGCAACTAAATGAAGCAAAACTTATTTTGATTTTCAATGAATGCCTTATGAGTCTTAGTAAGTGAAATAAGTTTTAATTTATATTTTCTATCCTGTAATTTTCTTCTCCTTCTTTTCCAACTGAGAACTTTCATTCATTTATTTTTTAATTCATTCATTCACTCAACAAATATTTTATGAGTCTCTACCATGTGCCATGCTCAGGCTTGGTACAATTTTGGTAAATACAGAAAGGACCAAACTTTGTTTTCTAAAATCCAGAGTCTTATGGGGGAGAAAGGCATGCAAAAAATAATTAAAACATGATAAGTACTGTAATAGACGTATGAAAAAGTCTATGAGAGTAGAAAGGAGAAAGCAAATAACAACCATGCTGATGATTTTTCTCTCTGTACTTTCAGAAAGTTCATTCAGGAAATAACAATTCTCTATTCTTCCTTTCTACCCTTAGGAGCATATTTTACAACACTTCATGTCAGGGAGTTAGTTCTTCCTTCTACAACCTAAATCTCTACTGCAGAAGGGGAAGAGAGAAGGGAACTCATGCTCACTGAGTGCTAAACACAACATTGTGTGATAGTTATGATTTTTCTCATTTTTCAGATTTCATTCACCATTGAGTTTCTGATGTATGTGCTCTATGAATAGTGTTGCATAGGTAATAAAGGAAACGGAACATCAGAGAGGTTAAGTGAGATACCTGAGGTCATAAAGCTGACGAGTTCTCATATGTTCTACGATCTTTCTACAACTCCAAACCACTTAAGCCGTTTCTAATTATTGCAGAGTTGGTGGAGGTGGAGGACTTCAGATTATATTTCTTCATATAAAAGGTCTTCCTACATTTGAAGGTCAAATCCAATAGCTTCCCTTTATTATTCCAAACAAAACTGCAACTAACTATGTGAGAATCAATCCACCTCAGAGAGGCGGTAGAGTCTACTGGTAAATGAGCTTGCTCTGGAGTCCAGCTCTCTGGGTTCTTAACGCACTCCTCTGCTGGCTAGCCATGTGATGAACCTTAGCCTTCTCATTTATAAAATAAGAATAAAGACAACACTTCTCTCATAGGGCTGTTGTGAAATGAAAGGCAATAATAAATGTAATGTACTTAGCACAAGCCTGAACATAGAAGCCCTGCGTACACATGAGCTAATATTAGCCTCGTATCTGTCCCAAGTCTTAAGATACCTTTGAGAGGTGGTGACAATCTCCCTAAGTGACTTGTTTCAGGGACCCAACCCTGAAATTCTTCTTTGGGTTTAAGTCATAGCACTCCCTCCTGCTGTAATTGAAGGCGGTTTCTTTGGATTCTAGCCTTTGAGGAAATAGAGGGCAGCTGGTCTTTCACAGTCTTGATGACTTTTATTAAACCACATTTTGTGGTTTTTGTTTCTAGACTAAATACACTCTCCACTCAAACTCCTTCTACCTCCTTTAGACTTTCTTCATAAATCTTTTTCTCCCCCTTTTTCAAATCTTTAAGTCTCCTTTGGACCCTAAGGAACTAAGCCACTGGTGTGAAAATTTTGCAGATGGAAAATACAAGAGATTTTTTTTTTTTAGAAAATAAATAGGGTTCACAGTTGCTGACCTAGAGTTACTGGAAAATCTCACCAGGATGGTTGAAGTAACAGTTACTAATAAAGTAATTCAGGAATGGAAATTTTTGTGGATATTAAAAATATACCCTGATCCATATTTATGTATTTTTTAGCCACAATAATTAATCTTATAAATGTGTTGGCCTGTTTTTCCCACTATCCCAAATAGAGATTCTGATGTGGTCATTGCCATGCCAGAAACAGAGTGAGCCTTTTATGCAAACATAACATAATTTGCAAAAAGAGTGAAATAGTCTGGAAAGACCTGTGGAGATAATTTATCTCATCTTTCTTGTTTGACAGATGAAGCAAGTAGGGCTTAGAGTGGTTAAGTGACTTGTTCAAGGTCATACACCAAGTCAGTGAAAGAGTGAAGTGTTCTGACTTGCATTTTAAGACTCTTTATTTGATATTAAAAACTGCCTTTCATGTTGTTGATTTCAGTATTGATTTATGAAATGTAATTGTCCAATAATGACTAGAAACCATATCATAGGAAGACAGAGGGAGACTTTCCAGAATTTATTGAACAGATATAATTTTTCCATTTTCTGGGGATTATACAGAGTAAATAATAATAAAATCCTACAAAAAGAACATGGACGTGAAGGTTTTTGTTTTCTCGTTCTCCTTTTCTTTGCTATTTTATAAATGTCACTTCCCACGTGTCCATCTGGATTGAACACAGAGAAGGGAAGTCAGTAGTAATATTATTTCTATTCTTCAGCTGATCTTCCTGGGCTTTGACAATTACCTAATGAGTGTTTTCAAGCACATCTTGGACACAAAAGATTGCAACCTTGGCTCAGAAAGGGACAATCTAATTCTTCAGGCTATTTTTCTCAAGCTTTGAAAGCTTTAGTGAACTAATGCATTATTATACCACATATGGTGCTCATCTCAGATGTCTGCTAGAAGCTGCTGAGTTCTTTATCCACAAGAGATAGCCATGTGGGCAGAGTATGTGTGTCAACATTTATGTGGAGAATGATCTGTACTTTTCATCTGTCAATATTTAGGTCATTTTTCTTTCTAGTGTGAGAAAGAAAAATCTAAACATATTTTTAAGTATAGGATAATCAAATGAGTCATAAGGAGTTGGTCTTTGAATAAATTATCTTGTATTTCCTAATGTGAAAAGCACTATCCAATACATTTTTGCAATTATACTTCCGTCTTTTCTAATGACTTCTCCTTAACATTCTAATTCCTAGTAACTATTTTTATGGAGAGTTTGAACATTTCTTCCATGGATATTTTTTATAGCAAACATAAGGAAGGAGTGATACAAGTCTTGAGATATAGTTGAAGAAAAAAAAAAAAACAGAAAAATGATCTATTTTACTGTCTGGGAGAATTTCTGGAAGCCCAATGGGCTTCCATTTCTGGATCTGAAACCTGTAGTGCTGGCAGCATATCCTCCTAGTGCATTCACCCCCCTTCCGCATTCACCGTTGTCTTTCTTTTTAAAAGTCTTCTCTGGGCCAATGAGGAAAATATCATCCTAGGCACTTTCATTGCATGTTGTATTGTGTCCAAGTCAGCATGGCCAAGCAATGGTTGAGAAACAAACCAGCAGTTGTTTAAGAATTATCACTGGCCAATGACTCAGTCCCCAACATTTCAGACATGTTGTTTTGGGAATTGTGTTGCCTCAAGCAGTGAAAAGGCAAACCTGCTCACCCACATGTTGAGGGCTCAGAAAGCAAGGAAGATGGTAATTTGTTCCCATGTTTAAATGTGTCCCACCCACTCCTGGCCACAAACAGGAGGGAAGAATGAAGCTTTTGACCTAAAGGGTGGAGTCATGCTTGTCCCCCTCATTTCCTTGTAGGGATGTTGGGGAGACCAGTGAGATCATGTCTATGAAGTGTATTGACTGGAATGTGCTCATATTGTCCAGTGTGAATTACATTAGTAAGATTTTTTTTTTGAAACTTTCCTTTTGTCTTCTTATAATTTACACAAACTATTGGCAACTTGTGAAGATGTTCCCATGTCCTTACATTTAAGTCCCTCTGCCAGCAATACTCTGGGTAATTCATTTGTGGTCTGTGTGTAAATGGCCAAGTCCTAGCTCTTCTTCCCATAGACATCTGGAGCTGTTCTGAGTGAGGAACTGTATGGAAAATCTGGAGGAGTAAAAAGAGGATTTCAAGTTGGCCCTGGGGTCTAGCAAATTCATCCTAAAGTCACACAATATTTGAGTACTCTCAACCTTGCCTGAGGTAGTGTTAGTTCAAAATTGATTCCCTAAACACCTTGTATATTTTCATGTAATATACCATAAGATGTTCTGTATGAAGAAGCTATCTGATTTCATGTAAGATTATACTTTTAAGAGACTTTTGACTATCATGTATTAATTTGTTCTCATTTTATACTTTTTCTCTAAGGCATAAAACTATTTAAAACCAAAAGCTTCCAGGGAATGTTTCCTGAAGGCCATACCTATTATCTGATGTTATTAGGGAATTACTGGTGAGTTTTCGAATGGCTGTAATACCTTCCTTGCCTTTGAGAAATATAGCAGCTAACAAACAGGAGGAAGAAGAAGAAAGATTTAGACATTGGTTTTAGAAAACGTTTATTAAAATGAATTATATTTATATTGATTTTGGATGTATTTTTAAGCACTTGACCCATCAGATTGTTATAATTCTTTAAGCCATCATTTCTTGATGCTCATTCTTTAAATTCCTTTGCATATACCTGCTAGAACTGATGTTTTACATGCTATTGTAAATGGTATTAATATCTTTTAAAAAATTTCATTTTCATTTGTTTATTGTTTTTATAGAGAGGCTAATTGATTTTTGAATATTGACTTTGTATCCAGTGGGCTTGATAAATGCACGTATTAATTCTAATAATGAATAATAAAAATTATATTTTTCCCTTTCCAATTTTTATGCCTTTTATTTCTGTGTCTTACCTTATTGCACATACTATAATAGGACCTCCAGTATAATTCAAATAAAATTGGCGATAGTAGGCATCTTATTCCAAAAGTTACAGCTAAGTATAAAGTTTGCTGCAGAATTTTTTGTTAGGCACTTTTGTTACAAATGGGTGTTGAATTTTATCAAATGCTTTTTCTGAATCTATTGAATTTATTATGTGATTTTCTTTTTTTTTTTAATGTGGTAAAGTATGATGATCAATTTTTTAATCTTAAGCCACCCTTGCATTCCTGGGAAAAAAGTCATGCTAATTTTCTTATGATTTTTGCATCCATGTGTCTGTCTGCTGTTTTCCTTTCTTGTAATGTACTTGTTAGGTTTTGTCATCAAGATTATACTTGGCTGATAAGTAATAGTGAAGTGTCCCTTATCTCTTTTTTCTATTTTGCAGGAATGTTTGTGTAAGATAAGTTATTTTTTCTTTCAGTTCTGGAAATTCACTGGTGAAGCTATCTGGATGTGGAGTTTTCTTTGTGGGAAGGTTTATAAAAATAGATACAATTTCTTTAGGACTATTCTGATTTTCCATTTCTTTCTGTATCAGTTTGGTAATAATTTCATATAAATTGTCATAATTACTGTTGTAAAGTATTTTATAATATATTTAAATGATCTTCTTAATGTCACATGATAGTTTACAATGCTACTATTCCTAAAAGCAATAATAATACCAAATATGATTATTCATTCTTTGAATTTCAGATAGATTATCACACTTATGTAATTACAGAGACGAAATAATGCTGATGTGAGTCACATACTCTTTTTTTTTTAATCTATGTGACTTCAAATGCTTACGCTAATGTGAAAGTATTTATTTAGCCACAGAGGGGTCAAAATACTGCTTACATTCTGTTTGGATGCTCGTGGTTTGGGTATCTAATTAGTGTTTCAATTATTACCTTTCAGCTGCCTTTTATTCTTGAGATTATTCCAGGGGTGAGTTGGTGAATGTCTGAGTGCCCTGATGAGGAGTGTGATGTTCAATGAAGATGATATAGGAAGTTATGAACTAAAATATACCTGGTGTCAGACATTTCAACTTCAAGCGGTGTAGCCTAGTAATTCTGTCACAAAACTGAGCATTTTTGGCTGCATTAGTAACCTTCTGGGTGACTTTGGCAAGTAACCAAACTACCTTGTAGTACTCTTTTCCACTATATTAAGTAGAGTTAATATGCTTTCCCTGTATGGCATTACTGGCACTCATAACGAAACCAAAATATTGTATGTAGTGCGTCGTGCTCTAGGGAACATCCAGAGAGAAGGTCCTAACCTGATTGTCACAGGCAGACCTGATCTTTTATAATAAGTTTTTTCATGGCCAAAAATAAAGCAGGAAATATAGCCATAGAAAGAGATCTCTGAGGGAGCTTCAAAGTGTCAGTCTATTGTGGCTCTTGCTCTCTGTGTCACTTCCACCACCACAGCCAGGCTAGCCCCATTGTGAAGCATCACATGGAGCAATGTGAGAAGCTGACACTGGATGCGCACAGTCCCTCGGGCCATGGATGGAAGGAGAAAATCGGAGGGCGTACCTCTAATTATTCCTAAACTGCTTTAGTAAGACATAGTGAATTTCAAGCTGGAAGGAACCGCAAAAGTCATTAAGTCTCATGCCTTAATATTCCCCAAATGAAACTGAGCACCTAAAGACTAGATGACGTGTATAGTGGAGAAACTAAAGCTATAGGTGTGTCTCGCTTTAAAGAAAATGAGATCCCCAAATTCGAAATGTTAAAAACAAATAGGCTAAAGGATCATTATTACTTTATAAAGAAGTTTTATTATTCAGTAAATAACTGTCTATGGCATTTATTAAGTAGCAAATTACCAATGCATTTAAGAAGTGATTCAACTTGCAAACATTTGGTTTTCATGCAGAGAATATTTGTTGAGGAAAGCAAGGTGTGCTGATATTCTTTCTGTGACTGGCCATTGTGAACTCAATCACATACCTGAGTGTTTGCCAGGGACAATTTCTGGCATTTTTCCAGGTGGTAGGGGTATGTGGATGTTGCTTTTACTGACCTAAAATGTACAGCCTGAGCTGTACAGCTACAACAGAGAGGCAAGTCATGAGCCGGGGCTGGAAGACTTTTCATGTCTGAGCCAGAGGCAGGATATTGCTTTCCTTCTCGTCAGCCACACCTTCAAGGCTTTTAAAAAAATGGATACAATACACTTTATCACAAAGGTATATTAAAAATGGAACAGAAGTTGGGTGGAGTAGCAATATCACAGTCCAAAACCTTCACCACCTAGTTGACAGGGTGGAGTGAGCAAGGCATTCCTTGCCAAGCATGTTTATCTTGGCCCGCAGGTCCAGCAGGGGTGTGTGAGGGCCCTCTCTGGCCTCACAGCTGAAGGGCTCTTATTTTGCCTCAACTTCCTTCATTCCTAAGAGATTTCCTATAAACAGTCTCAACAAGGGTATTGATTGAAAAAAGGAATGGTTATTTGGATTGATTTATTTCAAGGCCTTCATTCATGGAAAAAGCAAGAGATCATAAATGATAGCATAGGGTTATTTCTTTCTGTATGCCTCAAGATAGTATGCCTTGAAATTTCCCCATAAACCATGAAATCATTAGGCTATGTTATGGAGATATCTGTGCAAAAAGCCTCATGGAAATTTGAAATATAATAATACCTAACATATACTGAGGACTGTTCTAAGTGCTTTATGTGTAATAACTCAGACCTTATCTCAACCTTACGTGGCAGGTGCTATTATCAACATCATCATCCTTATTGTCCAGATGTAGAAACTGAGGTACATAGGGGTTAAAAAGCTTGCCCAAGTCACACAATTGGTAGTAAGCTGAATTTAAACCCAGGCAGTCTGACTTCTGAACTGGGAATCTTAATGTCTATGCTCTGCTTCTTCTTTAAAAATGGCACATAAAATGATATTTTAAAGGAGATACCCCCAAATCAACAATTTTCTAAGAATCAGAGTGCAAGACAGGAAAATAAAATAGTAACAAAAAACAAGAAAAAGGATCTCCTCCTCAAAATATTGTTCATCAAAATTTGCTTTCATATAAATGTTAAAAATTAATACTATTTAACTCAGTGAATAATAAACATATTATTCACACCAAGGGCAAGAAACTGTTTTAATATATAAGGAGATATAAAATGATTTAGACAAATTCATGGGTGGTAGACTCATAATGGATTTTGAAGTGGGGCAGGATTTCCCTAATGTCAGAGTCTGAAAAGTCACTTAGATCCCTTTTGGCTCGAAAATTCAAGGACATTTACCCTTAATCAAGGGGGCAACCAAGTCCTCTCCCTCACATTTTGGTGCCAAAGTAAATGATACCACGCTTTGTATTGGCCATTCACTAACCACATATAGTAATTTTGATGGAATTATGACCTTGTATCATTTTTACCTACAAAGAGTTTCTTAATGTTAAAAATGTCCACAAAAAAAAAATGGAAGAATCAACATATCTAAAGCTTATGTCTAAAGCTCTTTGTACAATAGATACATATAACGGGAGAGTTTGTCCAATTTATGAAAAGAGCTAGAATAGTCTGTTTCAGAGAGAGTCCTGGGCTATAGCATGGGGATATGGCATGAAAACAGATGATCTTACCTGGGCCATGAATGGAAAAGCTCTTGTGGAAATTGAAAGTCCAAATCTGGGCTGCTTATGGGATCTTAATTTGCATAACCCAAGCAGTACACAAACATAAGTCTAAGGTAAAACTGGTTTAGAACTAGCAAAACTTATAGAGCTCCAGCAAAAGAAAATAGAAAAACACTCCAAAAGGAATCTTGACAGCTCATAGAATAATCAGTAGGTAGGTGGGAGGCAACTCTCTCCAAAGATGAGCTCATAGACCAAAATTACAAAGCACAAGCAGAAACTCACACCTAAGAGAGTGTTAGCTATTGCAACTAATGGAAGAATTCTATTAGATAAATTAAGCTATTGATAGTATAATTACCTTAAAATCTCTTAAAAATAAATGTATTAAGAATGATCAGTGATAATGGAATGAATAACATTGATAAGAAAAAAGGACACACTGAAAAAAGGCATTTTTTTAAAAAAGAACAAAATATAAATTCTATACTCTTCTTTTGAAAATGAAGTGTGTTCATTAAAAAAGAAAATGTTACTAAAAGAAAAAACTCAAGAGATGGATTAAACAAAGGAGTAGATAAGCTGAAGGCATAAGGAAAGCACTCAGAATGTAATTCAAAGAGATGAAAAGATGGAAAATATAAGAGAAGTTTAAGAAAACATGGAAGACAGATATGAATACTTCCAATTACATTGGAAGTACCAAAATTTTCCTTATGAATCAAAGTAATGGACATTTTTTCCATAAAAGAAGAAAAGATGTCATCTATATATAAGAAATCTAGGTTTTTTAAAATTTCAACATATTACAGGGGTACAAATGTTTAGGTTACATATATTGCCTTTGACCCTCCCGAGTCAGAGCTTCAAGTGTATCCATCCCTCAGATGGTATGCACCACACCCATTAGGTGTGAATATAACTATCCCCTCCTTCCCCCTCCCACCTGCCCAGCACCCAATGAATGTGACTACTCTATGTTCACGTAAGTGTTGATCCATTAATATCAATCTGATGGTGAGTACATATGGTGCTTGTTTTTCCATTCTTGTGATACTTCACTTAGTAGAATGGGCACCGGCTCTAACCAGGATAATATAAGAGGTGCTAGATCACCACTGTTTTTTGTGGCTGAGTAGTACTCCATGGTATACACATACCACATTTTATTCATCCACTCATGTATTGATGGGCACTTGGGTTGTTTCCACATCTTTACAATTGTGAATTATGCAGCTATAAACATTCGAGTGCAGATGTCTTTTTTATAGAATGTCTTTTTTTCCTTTGGGCAGATGCCACGTAATGGGATTGCTAAATCAAATGATAGTTCTACTTTTAGCTCTTTAAGGTATCTCTATATTACTTTCCACACAGGTTGTACTAGTTTGCAGTCCCACTAGCAGTGTATGAGTGTTCCTATCTCCCCACATCCACATCAGCATTTGTTGTTTTGGGACTTTTTGATAAAAGCCATTCTCACTGGAGTTAAGTGATATCTCACTGTGGTTTTGATTTGCATTTCCCTGACGATTAGAGATGTTGAGCATTTTTTCATATGTTTCTTGGCCATTAGACTATCTTCTTTTGAAAAGTTTCTGTTCATGTCCTTTGCCCACTTTTTAATGGGGTTGTTTGATTTTTTTCTTGCTGATTTTCCTGAGTTCTACATAGATTCTAGTTATCAGGCCTTTATCAGAGGTGTAGCATGTGAATATTTAGACATTACAATAGAGAATAGGTTTTCTACCTCTCTTTTCAATAGTTCTTCTGAAAATAAGAAAGTTAATTAATTTTTACTGCTCTGAGCTGTGGAGAGACCTACGGATTAGTTTTGTGTTTGCCTTTGTGGAGCCCTTCAGGCTTCACTAGTTCTGGATTACTTGTATCTGCTGTCCCTTAAAAGCTCTCAGACTCTGAAGTGGTTAACTCAGCATAATTCAGTTAGTGTGCTCTACAGAAGACAGTCAAATTGAATAAAGATCCCAAACTCTTATTTTTTTTTTCCCTTGTGGCAGGTTTAGGAATATTCTAGATAACTGAATATTTACCTCCCTCAAAATTTGATGTATATATGTTGGCCATTGTGGGTTTTACTATAATGAACATGGGAGTACAGCTATTTCCTCAACATACTGATTTCATTTTCTTTGAATATTTACACAGTAGCAGGATTACTGGATTGTATGGTAGTTCTATGTTTAATTTTTTAAAGAACCTCCTTACTGTTTTCCATAATTGCTGTACTAACTTACATTCCCACCAACAATGTACAAGTGTTCCCTTTTCTCCACGTCCTCGCCAACACTTGTTATCATGTGGGTGTAAAGAAGTTGAACTCATAGAAACAGAAAGTAAAATGGTGGTTACCAAAGGCTGTGGGGTGAGTGGATTGGGGTGATGTAGGTCAAAGGACACAACGTTTCAGTTATACAGGAGAAGCACATACAAGGGATCTATTATACGTCATGGTGACTACAGTTAATAACAATATATTATATACTTGAAAGTTGCTGATAGTAGATTTTAAGTGTTCTCATTACAAAAAACAAAAGTAAGTATATAAGGCAATGCATATGGTAAATAGCTTGATTTAGTTATTTCACAATATATACCAATATCAAAACATTACAATGTACCACATAAATATATACAATCTTGTCAATTAAAAAACTGATTTCCATATCAAGGGCTTTAAGTTTTCTACCTTAGAATGGACTCTCATCAAAGATATTGAAAAATGTTTCTGAGCCTTACAGCATATGTAGAATTGTCTTCTCTACAATCCTTTCCAAGAATGTTTTGAAATCACATACATCTTAATTATTACCTTCATTTTTCATATTTCTTTTTATAATTTTATTCCTTTTCCTATTCTTTCCCACTAGTTCATGCTCTATATTCTTTTAAAAATGTTTTCCTTGAGGATTTTGATTCTGTTGCAGTTTTGTAGAGAATTGGCAGAAAGGAATCAAACTTTTAAATAACTTCCCTTCTACACAGTCTCTCTCTCTCTCTCTGTCTCTCACACACACACACACACACACACACACACACACACACACACACACACACCCCAGATGAGATTGGATGTGCCAAAACTAGGGAAGGAAAGACAGTAAACAATCCAACATCCCAAGAGGCATGAAAAGGGGGTATTTTAAGCCAGGCACAGAAAGACAAGTAATGCGTGATCTCCCTTGTGTGTGGAATCTTAAAAAGTTGACCTCATAGAAGTGGACAGCAGAATGATGGTTAGCAGAGGCTGGAGGTATGGGGAAGAAGGGAATGGGCAGTCGTTGATCAAAGGGTACCAAGTATCAGATACATAGGAAGCATAGGATTTGAGATAGATTGCAAAGCAGGGTGACTATAGTCAATAATAATGTGTTCATTATTCCAAAAGAACTAAGAGTAAATTTCAAATGTCTTACCATGAAAAATGATAGTTAAGTGAGGTTCATATATGTTAATTAGCTTGACTTAATCATTCCACATTGTATACACATGGCAAAACATCACACTGGGCTGGGTGTGGTGGTTCATACCTATAATCTTAGCACTTTGGGAGGCCAGTGCAGGAGGATTAATTGAGGCCAGGAGCTCAAGACCAGTCTGGGCAACATAACGAGACAATGGCTCTACAAAAAAATAAAAAATTAGCTGGGTGTGGTGGCATGTGCCTGTAGTCCCAGCTACTTGGGAGGCTGAGCCTGGAGGATTGCTTGAGCCCAGGAGTTTGAGGTTGCAGTGAGCTATGCTCATGCCACCGCACTCCAGCCTGAGAGAAAAAGTGAGATCCTGTCTCTTAAAAAAATCACATTGTACTCCATAAATGTATACAATTATGATTTTTAGAGATATGGTCATTACCACCCAAATTCATTTTTGGTTCACAAAACTTCTAATAATGACTCTTACTTAAAAATAAGTCTTTTTGCTAATTACTGCTAGTGTCAGAGTGATATACCTCATTTGTACCTCATTTGCAAAATAAGCTCTGTAGCTGAAATATAAAAATATGTATCTATTTCACACCATGGCAAAAATGCTAAGTCAAATATAGGTATGTGAAATATAAACCATCTCTTGCCTTGGGTCCTAGAAATTATTTATTGCATATATATACATATATATGTATATATATTTTGAGACAGGGTCTCGCTCTGTTGCCTGGGCTAGAGTGCAGTGGCATGTTCATAGCTCAATGCAACCTCAAACTCCTGGGCTCATGCAATCCTCCTGCCTGAGCCTCCAGAGTAGCTAGAGCTAGAGGTATAAGCCACCATACCTGGCTAGTTTTTCCATTTTTTGTAGGGATGAGTTCTTGCTATGTGGCTCAGGCTTATTGCATATATATATAATTTCAGCATATTATGGGGTCACAAATGTTTAGGTTATGTATTTTGCCTTTGCCCCACCCTAGTCAGAGCTTCTAAGATGTTCATCCCCCAGACAGTGCACACTGCACCCATTATATACCCATCCCCTCCTCCCCTCTCCCATCTGCCCAACACCTGATGAATGTTAGGAGAGGCTGCAACAAAAAAAGAAAACTACAGACCAATGTCCCTTATGAATATTGATGCAAAAAATCTCAACAAAATCCTAGCAAACCGAATTCAGGTGCCTATCAAAAAAAATAATGCATCACGACCAAGTGGGCTTCATCCCAGAGATGCAGGGATGGTTCAACATATGCAAACCTATAAATGTAATTCACCACATAAATAGAAGCAAAAACAAAGACCATATGATCCTCTCAATAGATGCATATATTTTTGAATCACAAATTGTGCAGGATTTTGATGAGCTCAAAAGGTGGCTCTGGTGATTCACTCCTGTAACTTGGGGAAGCTGAGGCAGGAGGATCACTTGAGCTCAATAGTTCAATACCAGCATGGGCAAGAGAGAGAGAACCTGTCTCTAAAATGAATAAATAAATAAATAAAAACCAAACCAAAGAAAACAAAGAATGCCTCTAGAGAACTTTTTTTTTTCCTTGGAATGAAGTGAGAGAACTAGTTGTACAAATTTTATTATTACGCTTTATGTCTGTAAAGCATTTTTCCTCTCAAAGCGCAGGGATCCACCATAGCAATTAGATATTACAATTAAAATCTAAACTTCCTCTTTATTTTCCATTAGGTTCAGGCTGTCTTTAGAATTCTTTTCGCTATAAAACATATCTTCCCTCTATCTTTTAATGCTTGTAATTTTATCTCTCCTTCCTTTCTTAAAAAGATAGAGGTTTACTTATAAGGTGGTTGTGTCTGATATGGAAGTGGAATTTCATTTCTAGTGCTACAAAGGCATTTCATTGATTCATTCATTCATCATTTATTGAATATCTATCAGGAGCTAGGCTTACTGTCTCTGAGCCTTAGTTTCTCCATCTAGAGTCTTCAACTCTAAAATTTGCTGATTTTAAGAAAACACCATTCTTCTCAATTATCTAATATTGTATCATTCCAACTTAACTATAGACATTAACAATAATGCCTTCTTAATGCTTTTATGCATTTACAGATCCTGCTCCTGTCTGGAATGACCTTTCCTTCTTCATTGATCTAATAACTTTCTATCCTTTAAAATTCAATTCAAATGACAGCCCCTCTTCCTTAGTCTGGTTTAAAGCCTCTATCCTGTGCTCCCGCTGCCCCTGTGTTTTTCTCTTTCACAGTATTTACCATGTTTTACTATAAAATTCTGTGGCAGATAAACTCTAAAATAGCCACTAATTGTCCCTGACTCCATCTGGTTAGAAGAGTCTCTCTCTTGCCTTTTTGACTTGCATGCTTTGATTCAGAAAGTGGCCATGCCAGGGAGGCCCACGTGGGAAGGAATTCAGGGTGGCCTTCAGACAGCGAGGAATGAGGACCACAGTCTCACAGGCCACAAGGAACTGAATGCTGCCAACAACCATGTGTGCTTGAAAGTGAATCCTTCTCCAGTTGAACTTTCAGATGAGACTTCAGCCTTGGCTGATACCTTGGCCTGCAGCCTTGTGAGAGACCCTGAAGCAGGGGACCCGGCTAAGTCACACCCAATTCCTGACTCACTAAAGTTGTTAGATAGTAAATGTGTATTGGTGTTAAGCTGTCAAGTTTGTAACTCATTTGTTACACAGAAGGTTGTTTATTTTAGTCTCCCTTGGATTATAACTTCTTCAGACCTGATGTCCTGTCTGATTCATCATTGTATCACCAGAAGCTAACACTGTGCCTGGCATATAGTAGCTGCTTAATAAATGTTTTTTGAACAGTATGGTAGTAAAACAAGTTCACTGGATTTTTAGAAGGGAAATCAGCTATCACCAACTTTATGACCTTCATTTCATTCAAGTTCTGAGTCTCAGGGGTTTTTTTAATATGAAAAATTAGAGGATTAGGCTTTAATATAGCTCAACTCAGCTCAATCAGTTTCCATATCTCAGTTTTTCTCCTTAAAAGCAAGTATTAATGATATATGTGAGACTGTGTTATTTTTTAGTAAATGATTTGATCTTTAATATATTTTGATATTCTTTTTAAATCTGCTGTGCAAAAAGTTGTTATGGCAAGAATAGTATATGTTTGACTTTTAAAAATGATGACTCTACTTAAAAGAAATCCCTAAAGGATTAAATAGTGAGAACACAAAAGTTGGAATAAACTTATGAAAAATTGAAATCAGTCTTAAAAAGGGCATATGATGACATGTAGCATGACATTTAACAGCTTTCTTAATTAAGTGGACTAAAAAACCAGATAACACAATTTTAGATAGGAATTTCTTTTTCCATACTGACAGGAAACATTTGTTTTGTTTTAGCCAGACAGTTTTTAAAAATGCTATTTATAATAGCTTTGCCAAAGTGAAAAAAAAAGATGTCTACAAATTCTCATTCATTTCTATTTTTTAAATTTGGTATATTATCTTTTCAAATGTTTCTTCCCCTTTCACCGAGTGTTTAGCTGATAGGAAAATCATGATTAACTACCACAAAGACTGATGAAGACATTTTTCACATTCTGGGCCAGCACATATGGAGAAGATAATTCTTAATAAGCATATTAGATAATTCTTGATGAAATCACTGTATCTACCAGTTGGAGCTACCTTTCCTTCCTCTCCACCCTCTTCCTTGTATGTTATTTCTCCAAGAGAAAAAAACCCAGGCACAGATGATACTGACTGTTTGTTATTTAAAAGAAGAGTAGATGATGAAGTACACTATTTTTTTCTTTTATGTAAGACTTGAGTTCCTCATCTGTCCATCTATGGACATTTCATTTCTTCTATTTTTAATCTGTGTGAACAGACAACCCTTGAAACACTAATTGCAAAAAGGAATTAACATTCCTTGTGGTGTCTCAATATAATATTTTTGTATCTCCCCTTAAGCATGTCTTGCCTTATTATTTCCCATCATAAAAAAGGGATAGGAAACAATGATCAAATTCACTCTAAAATATGGACAATAATTAAGAATAAAAGGGAGCCACGTCAGACAGAAAAATTCTTCCTCCCAACAGTAAGCAATAGATGGTCTTCTGAGGAAGGCTGCGTAATGTATATCTCCAGGAATTTTTAAAAGAAGAAAAAAACCATTTGTTTAGGTAGAGTATTTTTGAATGAAAAGTTCAGAGAAGATGAATCTTCCTGACATTTCTTATCTTCATTATTCACAACACAAAAATAGCTATAAAAAATTAAGGTATACTGTTTTCTATTATGCATAAAACCATGAATAATAATTTCCTAAGCATGCCTCTTGCAATAAAATAAAATAGTTCCATTGCCCAGAACATGGAACCCAAAGGAATAGTTTTGGTAGCTCAGAGCTCATGTAGGGTGACAGCAAATTGTAGCAGTTAAGAACTAGGGCTTTGGAACTAAATATTAATATATGAGGGTTTGAATTCAGGTGCTATCATTGACTAGTTAAGGCACATGCTGTGCAAGTTACTTAACCTTCCTGAATCTGTTTCTTCATCTACAAAATGGAGATTGTGATTCCTCTCATATACCAATATCATGAATATAAAACAACATATGATAAATGCTTTCCACAGAATCTGCTGCAGAATAATTAGTAAATGGACAATAAATTAGCCTGGTCCTGTATTAACAGATAAGGAAAATGAAGACACTATAGGTCGAGGCTTGCCAAGGGCATGTGTTTAATTAGAGACTTTATGATGGAGCAAAGGGAATGTCTTCCATCAACTTAAAACTTTGTTATAAAAATATTCTTCTATTTAATTCCTATAGCATTTGTTTAAGAAAAGTAGATGTTGTCCTTTATTATTGAGGGAGCAAAGAAAGGACAGAGAGGAAATTTGTTTGTGTAAGGATGTGAGACAGATTTCAATGGAAAGTTGAAACAACAAAATTAGAGTAATCCTCCCTCCCCACTCATTAGCTTTCCACACTAATCTAAACTTCTGTTCCCTGAGTGTATATTGCAGAGAGATATGTATCTAATGTGTTCAAAGAGAATCCAAAAAAGTTGGTGAAGCTGCTAATGCGGAAGTGAAATAACACAGACCATCCCACTGTATCTCAGTGTGGCAGAAAGACAATCTAGTGACATGGCCCACAATATGAATCAAATCTCAAGAAGGAGGATTATTAAACATTTGTGAATTGTGGCAAAATGTTTCCATTTTGGGATTCTGATGGCATTAGATTCCAGGAGGTAATGAGACATTTTGAAGCTCGAGGAGCTTGTAGCAAGCCGAGATAAAAGACCCTCATTAATAAATGTTTTGATTTTTAATTTCCCCAAGCACAGATTTAATTTTTAAAATATTGTCCCCATTGTTTCCTCACATGAGAGATTTTATGATTATTGGAGAATTTGGGGAATCATCCAGCCCTGAACCTCAGGAAGGTTCAGGGTGGAGTTTAGAAATTCCCACAGTGGTCTGAAGTCTCTGTAATTTCATTAGGATTCAGGACATGATACCCACAAGTTTCTTCCAGCAGATTTCAGTTTGAAGTCTAGAATTTCTGATCAACATCTAAAATACCTAATCCTGTATCAAGAATTAATTCCACAAGTATTTATTGAGTGTCTCCATCACTGCTTACAGAACAAGGCACTGTACTAGCTCCTGAGAGAGATGTGAAGATAAAAGGCAAAATTCTTTTTGAGACAGGGTCTTGCTATGTTGCCCAGGCTGGTCTTGAACTCCTGGGCTCAAGCAATCCTCTTGCCTCAGCCTCCCAAGTAGCTGCAATTAGAGGTATGTACCGGTGTGCCCAGCAAAAAGGCAATATTTTATGTAGCATAAATGACAGGATATTGATGGGACTTTTCTTGTTGCACTGAAATTGGTGGGTAGGGTCCCAGTTGAAAATAGAAAGGTGGTAAGTCTAAAAAGATTCATCAGTTGCTACACTCCTCACATCCCAACAAAGACTTACTAAGAGGCCCCAGAAGAACCAGCCCTGTGGCAATGAAACACAATGCTTTCCCTCCCCTCCACATTTATCTGAGAAAGGACAAAAAAGATGGGGGAAAGTTGGAGACTGAGACCATCTGCCTATAGAGAAGTCAGTGATCACAGTGAGATGCTTTCTGTGAGAGGAGGGAGATGGTGAATTCTCTCCACTCCACAAAGGCAAGTGAAAGGCTGGAAGCAGAGAGGTGGGGGGACTCCAAGGAACTCTCTCTTAGGAAAGTCGAGAATGCCTACAAGAAGGGGAGACTGGCACCTGCTCTCTGGCCTTCCAGTCTGAGAAATGCAGTGCTTGGGAGAACAAAGGAGCATGGGGTAGCTCACATCCTGACTTTTGGAGGTGTTGAGGGTGTGTGGCTTTCTTGGAAGTCAGGTGGACTTCAGAGAAGGTAGCTGGCCTGAAATTCCCAAGAGAGAACAAGAAGCTACAAGTAGATCCTGGTGTCTGAGGGAAGGTGAAAGTTAAGTTTTTGCTTCAGGGAAGAGTGCAGTGGAGAGGTGCATTCCTCCCCTTTATTCCCCCCAGCATTATCCAAAGAACTCCCACAAATGTCCCATGAGAAAGACAGCACCAGGGTGGGATGGCTTGCATATGAAAATTTCCCAGCCAGTTGGTATTACCCAAACAAGTTGCTTCAGTCAATGGAAAAAATCACTTCAACTATAGCAGATTAAGTAAAATTAAAAACAAAAATTCTAGCCCATTTCTTCTCCCTCCTCATAGCCCTAAACACTTAAGGAGCTAGGTCTCCACGGAGGGAAAGGGAAAAAGAAGTGTGAGAATTGGAGTCAGGACAATGAATAGTGATGGAGCTTCCATTGTGTGCAGCAAATTGTGGTAGAGGAGTTTATAAAATCGAGGCAGGACACAATTTGATGGAGCTCATAGCTTAGTTAAGCAAGAATGGCGTGGATTAGGAAAAAACTTACAATAATCATTTTTCTTAGCTGCATAGGGAAATTAAAAAAAATCCAGATTAAAAAAATTCTTCCTTAAAAACAAAACCTGGCTTTAATAAGGGATCTGTCTCCTCTGGGGGGGAATAAAATTTCACCATCTTCCTCATTTTCTTACCACGTTTGTTTCCACTATTGTTTCCTCTAGATTTTTCATGATTTCAGAAGTTGATAAAAGGGAAAAATTATAATGAACATGGTTGGGAAATAAGATTTAAAGGTCAAAGAGTCAGATATCAACTTACATTGGGATTTGGTAAATTTACAGAGCTTATTTCAGTGAAAAGACAAAACTGCCACTACCACTTTGACCAGAATTCTTTTTTAAAAAAACCCTAAACTGATATTTGCTTGAAGTTTACAGCCCAAATAAGCAGAAAACAAGAATTCTGAGGGGCTCTGGAGCAAACAGCAAAAGGAGGTGAGCCCTGTCACCCTGGCATGTGCTATACCCGAAGAAACTAACAAACATGCACTTGGAGGACCTTGAGAGGGAGTGTGTTTGATGTACATGGTTAGTGAAAGTGAGTAGTGGGCTCCGATAGATGTTGACTCTGATGACGAATACTTATTTGTTCTGTATAAGAATTCCTCATTATTCGCAGGACTTGTGATCAAATATCTGAAATTCTTTTACATCTGGATTTGGCAGAGTGGATTCACCTACCTAGAATGAAAACATGGCACCATCTGGAAAGTGGAAATGCATCTGAGTTGGAGATACTATCGTTTCTCTTCTTTGAGCTACTGACCCACGTGGGCTTGGTAACTCCCTGCCTGAGCCATGCTCCTCCCCAGTAGCCATAGACACAACTGAAAAAAAAAGACTTCTTAGAAAAGCCAGTGGGTAGTGGGCAAAAAATTATCCAACTTGTGAATTTCAAAGCTGAGTTGACATAATTCTGTGAAGAGAAGCCTTTGGAAAACCTCCAAGTCTAAGGTGGGGACTCCTAACTCGGAGAGCTGGGCTCCCCAAGCACCCTGCAATTTTTTTACCAAAACATTTTATGCTGTCTGGTAATTGCTTGTTTTCTTCTCTGTCTCACTCAAGAGATTAATCTCCTTGAACTGAACAAGGAACCTTGTTTATTTTGCTGATAAATGAATCCCTAGGGCTTGGTAGAGTCCTGGCTCATAATGGGCACTTAATAATTATCTCCTGATTGAATGAAGGAGAAAGAGAAGCTCTGGAGCAGTTGCACAAGTTTGTGGGGTTCAACTCTGTTTTGGGGTTTTGGTCTGTGGGGAAGAGTTCTCCTTCCCACAGAGATTGTGGAGGGTGCCATGAACACCTTGCAAAGGCAGAGTGGAAGAACCAGGCTGCCTGATCATATCACATTGATATACCAGACACAGGTACATACCTCAGACCGATGGCCTCTGGGTCATGGTCTTTGTTTAGGAGTGATGGTTGGCTATTTTTAGGCTTAGTCAAATTTTGTTGTGAAGTACAACATACATGTATGGATCAGATCTGAATAAACATAGACGAAGAGAGAACATATCTGAAATTTATAGAAATATTTAAAGATAAAAATGCAAATGCCAGTGTGGTTAAGAACCTAAGGTCACATGACCAGCTAATGTCAAAAATGGAACTCCATCTGGCTCTCTGGACTTCAAATTCAGTTCTATTTTCACACTGCCGCTGACTCAAAAGCCCTTTGTGTGTGTGTGTGTGTGGCGGGGGGAGACATATAAAATATTACTGGTTAGCACACTGATATCTGTAAAGTATTCCAGTAATTTTACATCACTTAATTGTTTTAGTCTTCACTTCTCTCCAGGGCAGTCCTGTACCTACCTTGATGGACACCTATAATGTGCACTAAAAGCTTTTAAATTGCTTGCTTAAATTTGCAATAGTTATACATGTTTGTTGGACATTTAAAAATCAATTCAAAAGCATGGAGATCAAAAGTATAAGTACTACTCATCTAGCCTCCTCACTTCCCACCATTTTCCGGGGGGTAACCACAGTTAGCAGTTTGGTGTATACCATTTGGTCCTTTGTATATTCGTACATGCACACGTTCACTGATATACGCATATGTATATACACGTGTATTTGTTTTTCTAATAATAAAAAATGAGATCATTTTTATGGGTTGAATTCTGTCCTCCCAAACTTATATGTTGAGCTCCTAACCCTGTAACTTAGCATGTGATCCTATGTGGAAATAAGGTTGTTGCAGATGTAATTAGTTAAGATGAGGTCATATGGGAGTAGGGTGGGCCCTTACTTCAATGTGATTGGTGTCCTTATGAAAAGGAGAAATCTGGGGACAGAAACAAACATGCACACAAGGAGAACATCCTGTGAAGATGAAGGCAGAGATTGGGGTAATGCACTATCTACAAGCCAAGCAAAGATCGCCAACAAACTCTGGCAAAGCATGGAGAAGATAGTTCCTTTTAGCCCTCCAAAAAAATGAACTCTTCTGACACTTTGGTCCTTGTATTCTAGCCTCCAGAAGTGTTCTAAGTCATTTAGTTTGTGGTATTTTTTTACATCAGCCCTAGCAAAGGAATATAGTCTTTTTAGCATATTGTTCTGAAAATTGCTTTTCAAGTCAAAATATAGATCAAGTACGTCCTTCTAAGTTAATACATGTGTATATACAGCATCTTTTCAATGGTTGCATAGGATTCTATACAATAGCTATCTCTCGTTTGAAGGACTTGTATATTTTCTCATCTTTTCACTGTTGCTGTCATTAACTCCATTATTCTTTTTTTTAGAAAAAATGGTAAAATACATATAACAGAGGGAACACTAATGTAAACTATGAACTCTGGGTGATAATGATGTGTCAGTGTAGGTTTATCACTTGTAACAAATGTACCACTCTTGTGGGGGATGTTGATAATGGGAGAGGTTATGCAAGTGTGGAGCTTGGGTACTCTGTATCTTCCTCTCAATTTTGCTGTGAACTTAAGATTGCTCTAAAAAAATTCTATTAAATGGGAAAGAATTAATAAAAAATCTATATTGCTGAATAAATAAAACACATAAATATAAAAAATCTTACCACCTTAACCATGTTAAAATGTACAGTTCAGTAGTGATAAATACGTTCACATGATCGTGCAACCAAGCCCCAGAACTCTTCATCTTGTAAAACTAAAACTCTATACCCGTTTAATAGTAACTCCCCATTCTCTCCTCCCCCTCCCCCAGACGCTGGCAACTACCATTCTATTGTCTGTCTCTACGAATTTGACTACTCTAGGTATCTTATACAAGTGGAATCATACAGTATTTGTCTTTTGTGACTGGCTTATTTTACTTAGCATAATGTCTGCAAGGTTCATGCATGTTGTAGCGTATGTCAGAATTTCCTTCCTTTTTAAGGCTGAATAATATTTAATTGTATGTATTAAACACCACATTTTGTTTATCTACTCATCCCTCAATGGACACTTGGGCTGCTTCTACCTTTTGGCTATTGTGAATAACCCTGCCATGAACGTGTGTGTACAAATATCTCATTGAGACCCTGCTTTTAATTCTTTTGAATTTACAAGCAGAAATGGAATTGCCATTGCTGAGTCATATGGTAATTCTATTTTTAATTTTTTTAGGAACTGCCATACTGTTTTTCATAGTGGCCATACCATTTTACATTCCTGGCTGGGCACAGTGGCTCACACCTGTCATTCCTACCAACAGTGCACAGGGGTCCAGTTTCTCCATATTTTTGCTAACACTTGTTATTTTCTGTTATTTTTTTATATTACCCATCCTAATGGGTGTGAGATGGTATCTATTGTGGTTTTGATTTACATGTCCCTAATGATTAGTGATGTTGAATATCTTTTCATATGTTTGTTGGCCATTTGTATATCTTCTTTGGAGAAATGTCTACTTAAGTCCTTTTTCCATTTTTGAATTGGGTTGTTTATTTTTTGTTGTTGTTAAGCTGTAGGAGTCCTTTATATACTCTGGGTATTAACTCCTTATATAATATATGATTTGTAAGAATTTCCTCCCACCCCTGCCTTTTCACTCTGTGGATTGTGTCCTTTGATGACCATCATTATTCTTATATCCTAAGACATCCATACAAGTAAATCTTTCTAAAGCTATCCTACCTGTGAGTAGGATAGATTCTTAAGGTGGAGTCACTAGTTTGCCCTCCAAAAATTGTACCAATTTAGAGTCTTACCAACAGTGTGTGACAATTCCCCCTTCTTTATTTCCTTGCCAGTATTGTGTAAGAGATGTACTTTAAAAATTGATATAGACATTTAAAAAATAATTTTATACACGCCACTCTGTTCTACAAACAGTAAAAGCCTGTTACATCATAGTTAGCTATGAAACAAATTTGGGTCAAATCATATTCCCTGGAACTTAACATGTAAATAAAGTAAAAAGTTATAACTCAGAAATGGGTTCTGTTTCCAGCCCTAGAGTAAAAGCTTTAACTGTATTTTTCCTAAA
Organism: Lemur catta; assembly: GCF_020740605.2. Taxonomy (NCBI): domain Eukaryota; kingdom Metazoa; phylum Chordata; class Mammalia; order Primates; family Lemuridae; genus Lemur; species Lemur catta. Next base: position 242,136,960 of record NC_059128.1, read on the forward strand.
AGCTCTCTAATTAGTTTTTTTTACCTCAAGCGATTTACTTTAATGAATGGTGCCACTTTATAAATTGAGTAAATAAATCCACTCCAATTCATAGCTAGAGAAATTGTAGGAAAAAACCAGTGTGCCAGAACGATTCAGTGTATGCCAAGGATTCAACCTCACAGCCCCACTGTGTCACCCTAGACGTCTAGCTTCAGGGGCTGGAAAGCCAAGGCAGATTGAACGGATGTCACAGCGATGGTAGGAGATGATGTCCCACTGATTTGGTGGAAGTTATATCACTGCAGTTGAAAAAAGAACCTGACCTAGGAGGATATTTCCTTTGTGGTTATATTTTAAAAAATTATAGAAAGATAATTATGGAAATTATAGAATTATTAGGGAATTATAGAAAGATAATTATGCTTTTAGATCTTGGTGCCAGAAGGAGAAAATGACATGCTTTCCCACTTCAATCACATCACCTGTGGAAGGGCATGTGCAGTCTCCACACTGACATTAGAGAACTGAGGTATTTCCTCTTCTTTCCCTGCTAGAACTTTCTGTACAGAGTGCTTGTGATGCACCATGCTCACTTGTCCTAAGTGATTCCAGTTGGCACATAAATGTCTTACTGTTCTTAAGTTCATCTATTGCAGTTTATTAAAAACGAGAGAATTTGGACCTGGTGCTTCCATACGGCTTTTCTGGTTTATTGGCTCTGTTTGCTTGTAAAAATATGTTTTCAATTACACTTAAAACATTTGATTCAAACTACTTCGGGAATGTCAGGATGTATTGTTTTCCTTGCCCACGTCACATACGTTCCAGTTTATCGGGAACTTAAGGTGCAGCACACTGACGTCAAACGGCCAGTGATAGAACAAAGTCTTGGGAGGAAAGTGAAGGGTAATCGTAAGCTATAAATAATAGAAGAGCAACAGAAATTGAGTGTTTATTCTGGACTCATTGTGAGCATGACAGATTATGGGCATGACCATAAACGACAAAAATATATGTAAAACCCAGAGGAAAAAATGAGACTGTTTGGAACACAAGATCAAAACAGGAAATGTTGGTTTGAGGTGAACCTTTTTTCCTCACATAGAACTTTCTAGATGCTTTTGTCAGTCAGCCACATCTAATTATTTTTCTTTGACAATAATGCAAAATTGGAAAAGGTTTGAAAAGTACAGGCTCAGTGGGGCTAAAGAGAGCATTTTGTTTTCCCCAGAAGAGTAATCGCTTAATATGAATTAATATCTATTATTAATATTAGCCCTTATAGGTACTAATAATATTATTAGGTTCTGGACAAGGGAATATTGTTTTATTGAATGCTGGTTAAATATTCATCTGCCCAGACAGAAGGCACAGATGGATTCTACTGGGCCATGCCCCAAACAGGAAAATGGAGGCAGCAGTGAGAATTTAATTGGCAGTTGCAACTACAGTGCCATGAAAACACTCTCTCCCCCACTTCCACATGACCTTTATTGCAACTTCTAAGGGCCAAAGGGGAGCTAGCTATGCATTAGTTCCCCATAGAGGAACCAGGGCAAGGGTGGCCTTATTCATGAGTCATATACTACATGTGGAGCAAGTGGGAGCTTGTGGTGCTGAGCTAACCACCATCAGGTGTCTGCTTCCTGCTCTTGCTTTACCTACTCAACCAGCTTTTATGTTCTAGCCTTAGGACCTTAAGATGATAAGAATCACCTGGAACGCTGGTTTAAAAGTGCAGATTTCTGGCCCCAACCCAGGAGATTCTGATTCAGTAGGGCTAGTTGGGGATATGAAATCATGATGCAGGTAGTGCTTGGATCACATTTTAAAACGCTCTGGGAACCTTTGCCCAGGATGAGAATAAGAGACAGTGGCGGAGTGTTATAAATACCATTACTGCTAAGGGCCTGTCTTAGACCTTCTCCTCCTGCCTTGTGCTGTTGGTTGCTAAAGATTTCTTGATTTTTGATTTCTTTGACCAGACTCTTGGCCACTCACTTTTCCTAGACCCCTGGTTAACCTTTGTGTCTGCTACTTTGTCTCTGATACCTGTGCCTTTCTGATTATCATTTGTTATCCTTCCTTCCTTCTTTCACTTAACCAATACTGAACACCTGCATTTGGCTTCAGGCTCTCTGCCGGGGTCTGTGCTTGCTAAGAAAGACTCAACGCAGGCCAGAATGGGGTTTATAGGCCAGCAGGGGAGACAGTTAAACAGGAACAGTGAGGGTATTAGATACCAAGGTGGGATGTTAGCAATGTGAAAGCACATTGCAGGGTCACTTAATTTAGTCCAGAAGGTCAAAGGAAGCTTCTGAGAATGTTTGAGTAGTTGGGAGCCGATGAGAAGGCAGAGTGTTCTGGGCAGAAAGAACCAAACAGCATGAATAAAAGCACTAAAAGACAAGACGTCTGGCAATTTCAAAGAGAGTTGTGACTGTAGTGTGGCATGGGGCTGGTGACAGCCGGTGGCACAGCAAGGAATGGGGCTGGGAAGGTGGACAGGCCCAGATGATGAAGACCTTGTCATTCTGAGATGGAGCCTGGACTCTAGTTGACAGTGGTGACACATCTCTGAGAGGTTTTAAACAGGGGTGAGTCACTATCGAGTTTGTACTGAGAAAGAACGCTCTGTGTGATGGATGGATGGTGCAAATAATTCAGAGTGAAGTCTCCAGAAGGTGGGAGGGGTGGGATGTGCAGCATTCAGGAAAGAGGTGAGGGAAGAGCCAGGAAGAGAAGTTTCTCTTCCACTGTGTCAGGAGGGAAGGAGCAAGAGACAGAATGGTTCTGCAACTAAGATGTGTGTTTGGTAACAGTAAGTTGAGAGTGTTCCTTCCTCCCAGTGAGTAAAGAGTGAAGTCACTTTTGAGATGTCCTTTAGAGCATTTTAAGTAAGAAGATTTTAGTACTGAGATAAATTCTTCAGTTGGGTGATCTGCAGAGTAGGCCAGCTGCTCAGTCTTATTAGCCAAACAATGACACTAGCCATTTAGAAATGTACCAACACTATTATTTTTCAGACTGTCAGTGTCTTTAAAAATTAAAACAAACCCCAAGAAACAACTATAAAACATTAAGAAATCGGGGCAAACTAGGGCTAACAGATGAGTTAACTAATGTACATGAAAGCCCTTTGTACACTGCAGAGTCGAATGATGATTGCTACAGACTTTACAAAAAGCAACATCTAAGACAACAAATGGCATGACATAGGATCAACCTTTGTACGTAATAATCAATTTTAGAATCAAAAATGTTTTAGCAAAGACTCTCAGTACATCTTCAGCTTTCTGAAGCACATACATTTTTCCTTCCAAAGAAGGATAAATCTAGTTTTCTAGGATACCATTTTCCTATTTGTCCTGAAAGCAAGTTCAAGCTGAGAAACCATCTTAAGGCTTGAATGAGTAAGGTCTGGAAAAAAAACACAGAAAAAACAATTCAAGATTTCGTTGAAAGGCAAAAAGTTCAGCCATTTCTTTTTCAGAAGGTTCTGATGACAGAAAAGGGCCTCCGTGGGGATGGCATGCCCACGTAGACTTTTCTCACAAACGCATAACACTGGACAGATTTGGACAGATTTGGAATGTGCTGTTCTTTCTGCTAAAGACGTTTTTCCACTCTTGGCCTTCCAAAACCCAGAGTTCAAAGCTTCACTGCTACTTTTTTATGCAGGAGCAAATTGACCACAACACTATTAAGAAAAGACGTGAGTCAGTGTGTTTGGCTCTTTGTATCTTTATTGTGTTCTTTGGAAAAGAAAGATTATAAAGAAAGAAAAGCAGGGAGAGACTGACTTCCTTTGCATCTTTTCCTTGAGGGGTGTTTGCTTAAAAAAAAATAACTTCAAACCAGGCTATTATTGGGATTTCTATCAAGCATTTCCAAGTTATGAAATAGGAACAAAGTCCACCAGACCCTTGTGAGGCAAGTTTTGTTTTTCTCATTGTACAGATAGATAAATTGAGTCACTGACCAGTGAAGTAATTTCCCTGGTCTCAGCTGCATTAGATGAAAAGAAAGCATGAATCTAAGGTTTGAGATTCCAGGTAACAATTTTGATCACGTCAAGCTGACAACCCAAAAGTTAATAATCTATTATACTGCATGTTAGAGAGATGAGGTTTTCTAGATTAACAGAAATTCTATTTCATGGAATTTATATGCATATGTATACATGTGCATGCATAGACACATATTTTGGGTAATTGAAAATTTCCGAGAAACTGACATTTTACATATTTAAGGATCAAAATATGCTTGTTTTGATATGATATGTTTAAAATACATAGTATCTTTAATTATTAAAAGAAGCTACTCCGCAAATTGGTTTCCCTGATCATCACCTAAGTGCACATTTGGGAATAACACCAACTGGGTGTCGGGCAGATGTGGGGAGGGGGAGGGGATGGGTGTATACCTACATAATGAGTGCGATGCACACTGTCTGGGGAATGGACACGCTTGAAGCTCTGACTCGGGGGTGGGGTGGGGGGGACATGGGCAATATACGTAACCTAAGCTTTTGTACCCCCATGAAATGCTGAAATAAAAAAATAAATAAATAAAAGAAGCTACTAAATATGTGAATAAATTTACACTCAGCTGTGATTCATTGATTCCTTTAGGAACTACCTAAAGCTGAATTTTTCTCCACAATGAATGCCATTTTGCTTTTAAGAGTCTTATCTTTTTATAATTTCTTTTTCTCTTCCTTTATACTTGACTAGCATGAGAAATGCACAAAAAGTGGCCTCCCCTTCGAGAAAAAGGGGAAAAGGGATTCTCACAGTCCTTGTGCATTTGTGCTCGGAGTGATTTTTTAAAAGCGGTTTCTATGCCTTTCAACTGCAAACCATGGGTGCATAGAAACAGTCCCTGATGGTGTCTAGCACAAAGCTCAGCACATAGTAGGTCCCAATAACTGTTTGTTGAGTGAATGAATAAGTGAGGTTGAGAGTGCAGTGCTAACCTAACAAAACTGGGGTAATAGAACTTGAGGAAAAATGTCTTTTAAAACTCTATAGTCCTTCTTCCTTTGCCTTTATGAACTAAAATGCCTTCCACTATAACTTACAATTTTCCTTCTACATTGGGCTTTTTAGAGCCATTTTCTTAAGGGAATTTGGGTTGAAAGATTTCTTGATAACACACACGGGTAAAAAGGTTAGGACCTTTTTGACAGAAAAATGAAATTCATGTAAGGTAGAATTCTGATGTGTTATCATTGTAGGGAATATACACATGGCCTAAGAAGGTATATTGATTCACCAAAATGCAGGGACCAGGATGCAGGTGGGATGCCAGCAGCCTCGATGTGAGTGCTGCAGAGCATAGCAGCATAAAACTCCAGAGGCCCATGGGCTGATCTAAGATCTTAGATGAGACACCCAGAACAGCCACCCTTTCCTGATTATGCCACAGCTGCATATATATATATATATATGTGTGTGTGTGTGTGTGTGTGTGTGTGTGTGTAATGCCATTTAGTGCATATATATATTTAGTGCATATATATGCCATATATATGCCATTTAGTGCAAACAAGGAACAAAACAAAAAACAATGTCCCTCAAACCAAAACCAAACCAAAAAAAGAATAGAAACATAAATCAGCCCACAAATTGCTCACACTACCATCATAACCAGCTCATAGAAGGACCCTGGAGTCATAGCCCAAAGTTCATTAAATGAGCTACAAGGCAAAGGGATCCTTAATGCCCTTATCTGCAATATGTAGAAAGCAACACATGAAGCTCCTACTCTCCTAAATGCCCACTATGCTGGCACTTAAGTAAGTATTCAATAATCAGTTTTCTTTAGGATTAAGTAACTTTTACTGAGCACCTTCTGAGTACTGGATACTTTCTCATGTGTTATCTTATAAATAAGATAATAAGATAATAAGTTAAAGCCTTCACAACAATCCTAAGGAGATAGACTTATTTTAGAGCAAAGGAAACAAAGAGTTTTCAAGACTCACTGTTTTGCACAGGTGGCTGCATTGTGAGGTGGTAGAAGTGGGACTTGATCCCAGGACTTCTTGTACTAAATTCAATGCTTTTTATTCATGACAGTATAATAGTTTCCCCTAGATAATTTAAGACATTTATTTCCCCCCCCCCATAAATGACATGCATTTGGGCATTAAATAAGAGAGGGATTTAAAAATATTCTTTGAAAAATTACAGACAGGTTTAAAATGAATTGGGTGTCATTTAAAATCACAAATTATCCAGAATATGACCTATAAAACCATTCCTGATGGCTAAACTTTCAATACATGTTATCTGCTATATTACTGAGGAGAGTTTGCGTTCTATTCTTCTTGAAAAGCACATTCTCAATCACTAAATCTGGTTCCTTAATTACTCCTTGTAGATCATTCTGCTTTCCTCTGCTGCAGTTTCTCTTTTGTGCTACCAGGATACTTGGAACCTTTTCTGGATGTAATAGTTAAGGCTCAGCCTGGATTGGTAGAAAGAACAGGACTTCAGGGATGGGATGATCCAGGTTTATATTCCAGCCTCAACGCTTACTACTTAATGATGTCAAGCAGTCTACTTAATCTCTCTAAGCCTCCACTGCCTCATGTGTAAAATGTAGATAAAATCCTTCCCAACCTAATCCAAATGAAGAAATCTACATAAAATAAATGTAGTGAACTGTAAGTTTCTTTACAAAGGTTAATTATTATCATCACTATTTATAGATTATATTCATGTTTAAAAGTTCCCAAGTTAAGATCCTTACTAACACTCTTTTGCTGATGTGGTGACAATAAATTCTATTTCATAAATGTGAGATGCCAAGCATCTCCAGTGTACTTGCTCTGTTGAAAAGGAGTCATGAATTCTTTCTTTAGTCACTGGCTCATGTCTGCAGAGGAGAATTTTATTTATATGTATTCAAATGTGATTTCAACACATGGTGATTCTTTTATGGCTAAATATAAAAAATTTACAAGTGAAATGTTATTGCTATCTTTACCATTCACTCTAGAGCTTGCTTATGCTACAATTTGTAAACATTTTACAAGCCAGGGGAAAAGGCGCACCCATAATTATTTCTCGATGTTATCTGGCTCATGACAGCAGGACAAATTCTTTTATTTTATTATTTTAGAAAAAGGTTTCATTGAAGGTTTTTCCAGTCACTCCAAATAAATTTAGCTGTGAATGGAAAAGATACAGCTGATTGCCCTGGCTCCTTGAGTGGCTCTTCTGCCCTCGTCCTGCTCTTTGCTGAGTCAGAAGGAAGGCATGTAGGGTGACCGACCTCTGAAATCATTAAACATCTCTGTAAACTGTTGCTGTTGGAGATTCACTCTGGTTTATTTTCTGAAGGCTTACTAATAAGTCAGAATCTAATCTGCAGCCAGACTGTTTGATCACTTTGCTCCTGGCTTTGCCAGGCACAGGATTTTATTGCATGGTTGGCCTGTTGGCATGATGATTCCTGAAGGACCGTCAGTAAGCCAGGAAGTGCCAGGGGCACATCATTGCCAAATTCCAAGGACATGCTACCTCCCCTGACCTGCTGGTAGAGGGTTTAGCCTTCTTATGGTGCTTCAGGTTGTTCACTGGAGAACACAGAAATAGAGACAAAAATTTCTCATCTCATTTTGTTTGTATGGTGATAAAGAATCCAGGTAGTGATGTGGTGCCATTCGAGGGATTTTAAGCCATTAAAATAAAGAAAAAATAAGGCAGATATCATTTGTACAATATTTATTAAAATTATAGATATACGGGAGAGGACATCTTTAATTTAACAGTTAGAGGGGCAGACCCAGTAGTCAAGCAATGCATTGATCACAACATTTAATGAACATTACTGTGGTCATAGAATTCACTGGGGATACCAAAAAGTGTATCTTATTCAATTTTTCAGTAGTTTATATTCTTACCAGGAGATACAAGCCATGGAGCACAACAAATTAAATATTCTATGTGGTCCAATACAGTAGTGGCTAGCTACATGTGGCTATTTAATTTTAAATTTAAAAAGATTAAAATAAAATTTAAAAAATTCAGTACCTCAGTTGCACTAGCCACATTTAAAGTACTTAGTAGCCATATGTGATGGGTGGCTATCATATTAATATTAAACAGCTCAGATATAGAAGATTTCCATCATTGCCAAAAGTTCTATTGCAAAACCCCAACTTACTCAACACAGTGTATAGGCAACACATTACTGACATTCATAGTAACCACTTGTCAGTGGAGAATAAGGAAGAATCAATGCAGGTTGCAATATTTAGGAAGGCTTTACTAGGACCTTGAAATTATGGTTATTTGGACAAGTGAAAAGGAGAATGGGGGACATTTTTGGTAGAGAAAAGAAAAAGGAATGTTTGGGGGAATAATAGCCCACTGGGGAAATTCCTGTTGTAAACTTAAGGGAATTGAAGATGAAAAGGGTTGGGGTGACATAGATTGAAAGATGACTGTCAAGCTAAGGTGTTTGTTCTATATTTCATAATGTCATTGAATAGTTTTGAGCAGGGTACTAACAGTTCTAGGACAATGGCCACCCACCAAATAACTTTTCTTTGTGCAATTTGGTAATAGAAGGTCAAAATTTATAATAATATTAGCAAACCAGTGGGAGTTCATCTTGTGCACCATGGTTAGCTCTAGAGTTGAGTCAAAGCCCAGTAACACTGTGTGTGTGTGTGAGAGAGAGAGAGAGAGAGAGAGAGAGAGCGAGAGCGAGAGAGCATGAGCATGTATATTTATGCTATGGGAGAAGGAGGGGAGATATGGAAGCTCAGTTCTTGGTTCTCTCAGAAAACCATAGGGAAGATTGGAATCAGTTATTTATTTCATGAAGCTCTAGAAAAATCAGGGTATTATAAATTTTATTTGAACTTTTCTTCTTTCTAAAATGTGTATTTTAATGAAGGAACATTTTAGGATGGAAAGAAGATTCCACCATGTCTGGAAAATACCCTTATTATATGAAGTCTTCAAGAATGAACTTAAGGCAAATTGCATCTTCTTAGCAAAATGCATGGGATAGAGAAAAGCATATTTAGAGCCTTCTCATTCACCATGACCCATTTTATTTCCCCATTCCTATTTTTTATTTCTTCCTTTTTACATTTATTAAATTTCTATTATGTGCCAAACGCTGAAGGAACAGAGATAAACACCCTTTATGAAGAGCTTATAGACATATATGGAGACGTGTATAGATACATGAATCAAGCCGAGACCATTACAGAGTGGAGACCACCATGACAAGGCTGTGCATAGAGTACGAGAGAGCCCGGAGGAGGTGCATGGGGCAGCCTGGGGCAGGCTGGCTGCGGCGTGTCTTCCCAGAGGAGAAGACATGATCTGAATCTCAAATACTTGATCTGAATCTTAGAAGAGTATAAATTAATCCAGTAGATTATGTGGGGAATACTACATGCAGAGAGGGAAGATCAAGCACAAAACCAAAAAAGTACAGCAGAATGTGAGCATGGGGAAAGAGCTAGGCTTTGTTTCTTTCCTCTTTTGTCTTTGGTATATCACAAAGGAAGGGCTCGAGGTATACTTATTTCTATGTACACACTCACTGCAGGCTAAGCAGCAGGTGTAGACAACATAGACATCTGCCTAGGTGACTCACATGGCTTGGAGGAATCATTTAAGTTGTCTTGACTCTCAGCATCTGGCTATGGATTACAGCAACAATAAAGCCAAAAAGAATGATCTGGGGAGCCAGATTCAAGTTTGTTTAATGTACCAAAGTGCCTTTGTTCTAGCCCGTTTCTCCTGTAATCATGGGAATTTCTACTGCCTTAAGAATGACATGCTGGCTGTCATTCTCTTTACCAGATTGGCGCCAAGCAGCTTATGATCATCTCTTGGGGAGAGTTTATGGACAAACCTTAGCTCTTAAAAATTACCCCAGGGAGAAATAAATGATGGCTTTTTTATTTTTTGCTTTTCTAATTACATAGGCCTTACTTTTTTGGCTCTGAAATGACAGCCAAAAAGAAAAGAAATACAAAGAAATACAAAAAAGCAAAAGAAATTAAAATCACAGTATTAAACAAGAAACAGAGCCAGTCAGCAGTGTCTAGGAACAGAGCCACTGGAATTCTCTCACTTTCTTTATGAGTCAGAGGCGTTGTCACAGGGAGTTGATGTTTTTTCTTCCTTTTATGATAGGACAAGATGTCATGAGAGGCAGCACGGAGGAGCAAGAAGACGATGGACTTTGGAGTGTGACCTGGATGGAGATACTCGCTCTGTGGCTTCCTAGCTGTGTGGCCATAGGCAAGTTGCTTGACTGAGTGGAGGCTCAGTTTTTCTTACCATTAAAGTGGTAATGATAATACCCTGTTTGTAGGGTTGGTATGAGGAATAGATTAGGCACTTAATAAATATTATCTATTATCATAACTACTAATGATGTGTTTGAGTTTCTTACTTCTCCCTTGGATGACTATGAGCTACTTATTGTCTTAAAGGACAAGATAACCAACTTTGCCCCTTTTGGGATACTGGCCTCTGGGCAATAACTTTGTGAAGAGGAAACAGAATTCCCACAATAAGGCCCAAAGAGAAATAGTAAAGTTTATAGGGTGGAAGGTCTGAGTATCATAAATAAACTAAATAATCTCTGATATAGTAAGTTATACCAGAAGATGAGTGTGTTCCCATTATAGAAATTTGCTCCCTATTGATGTTGAGAAAGCAAATGCTCAAAGATATTTGGCCAATGATCTTGGTTAAATAGTGATGGTAAAAATAAAACAGAATTATCAGCTCAGAGATTGATGAGCTAGTTCACAGAATTATTTAGGCTCCTTGTTGATTGAATTTATTGCTCGTTGTTGGTCACTTCTGTGTTTATAACACAATATCCAGAGAATGGGGAGGAAGAGGGAATAAAGAGAGAATTTCAATCTGTCCAATGTTCTAAAGATCTTTTTGGGAGAAATGAAGGTTGAAGATGAAGGAGAGAGAGAGAGAGAAACAGAGAAACTTAAATAATAATTCTGCATTCCTGCTATTATTATTATTATTGTTATAGAGAGCTGAACCATAGATACAAGGCATGTTTGTCTGTTTCTTTTGTTTCTTTTTTACCTGGGTTTAGAAATATGCCACACTGGCTTATTTTATGGTTTGACACAGCACATATCCTATAGTGTCAGTGCATATTACATAACTAGCAACACTGAAAATACCAAGAGATCTTGAAAAAATGAGGTAGAAAGTGTTCCCAAACTGTTCCATAGAATACCAATCCTGAAAGATGCTCTCAGGTATGAGAGATCTGTCATCACACAGGTTCAGGGAACTTTATTATAACATCTTTGAAGAATGAAAATGTACATAGGCTATTAAGGCCTCTGTGAAGTCTTGCAGTGAATAAAATTGTTTAATATTGTTTTATTGAGTGTTTCTAAAACTTATTTGAACACAGAATCTTTTTCTGTATAAACACCTACTAATCCCAGGGAGTAGTGTTTCAAAATGCACTTTGGAAAATGCTAAAGAAGGGGAATGAAGAGATTTTACACAATAGTCATTATTAAAAAAGTCATCTTTCTCTAGTTAAAACAGAATTTTAGATCACAAACCATTTTTAGTGTGTGAGAAATTCCCCTTTGGCTGGTGTCAAAATATGGATTGGTAAGCATATAGGCCTTTTGAGACTCCTTAAGCCATGATTTAATTATTGTTTCTTTTTCCCTTTCCACTTACCCTTGACCTTGCCTGGCCTTTTGAGACATGTGCGATTGACCTACATTCTCAGAAAGAAGAATGCTTTTGCTACATCTTGGAAGGTTATGTGCCTATTTGAAATTTTATCCCATTTTGGTTCTGTATAAATACCATGAGCCATTCCCAGGTGTTGTAACTATAATGCATTTACCATACTAAATAAATAACCATAACAATGCATGCTTAAGTAGTATCATTCTGTAAAATGCTTGGCAAGACCTCCTGCATCTCTAAATGGTAAAGAGAGTGGTTACTTGAGAATTGTTCTTCTTCTCCCTCACCCCAGAGAGAGTCAAGGTGTTTTTCAGATTAAAAAACTGAAGATTTTCTCGAGGATTCCTGAGTCATATACATGCCAACTCCATAGCTTCATCTCTATTGACAGAAGAAATAGCCTTAGAGAGAGGATTGTTCTGTTTTGCTGTGAATGTCATAAGTTTTGCAAAGCAGGCAGCCCTTCTCTGGTGTGCCAAGGATTTTTTTTTTTTTTTTTTTGTGGTCCTAATTGATCTCTCTCCCCCAAAGAGTTCTGAATTATGCAAGTGTCTCAAGTCTTAACAAGCCATCCCAACACAGCTGTGCAATGGAAACGTTTGATGGAAAGGTATTCACTTAGGTCCAGGCAAGGTCCTGGTTGCTCCCTGGAGAGATGCAGGGGAACAGGTTCTGGGCCATTTGGGATGGAGAAGCCTGTCTGGCCCATTTCTGTCTTCTCTCACACAGCTCCCTTTCCCTTCTCCTGCTGACAGGGTGGGTCTGGTGGCAGCAGATAGTCCTCAGTCTTTGCACTTGTCTCTTGCTGACCCTCAGCTGCCAGGATTTGTTTATTACTGAATTGAGCATTTAGATTTTGGTCTTGGCTGGTGGTGGCCCTGGAAAGAACATTTTCTACGATTGCTTTGGTTTGTTTTCAAATAAACTTCTACAAGCCTGGACATTTCTGGCATTGCTAAAATGTGGGTGATTTATTCTTAAGGGCTTAAATTAGGATTTTTTTTAAAAAGGAAAACTAACAATGTGATGTACTACAATGGTACATCTCAGCACTGGTCGCAAAGGACACTTTCCTCTGCCTTTAATCAGAAAAATTCGCATCTGCAGGCCCCCTCTAGGAACAGGTTAGTTTCCTACTGAGACACTCAGCTCCCTGGCTCCCTCTACTGGTGAACGCGCTCCCTCCCCACACATTTGGGCAGCAGGGGATTGGAATCAACTGGGGGCTGGAGGAGGGACTAGACATGCTTTTCAACTGGAATTGTGGGTTCAATAGTGTATTTTTGCTGCAGATCCACTTTCTTCCCTCATTCTTCCGTCCTCAACAATCTTGGCCACCTAACTCACAAATTCTTAGCCCTTACCCAGTGCCTCTCTTCGTGTCCTTGGCCTTATGTCCGCGTTTTAACAAGAGGCCACTTATTTGGATTGATAGCACTGATGAACACTGTGACTCTTGGACTTTAAGTCTGGGCATTCGCTAAGTAGAGATATTGAAAGAAATAGAATAATATATAGCCGTCATTTTGAATTTAAGAACCAAGTTTAGGTTTATCACAAAGTGTACACGGCGTGATAGTTGGAGGAACCTATTAAAGGGGATGATGGCTGGACAATGTGCCCCACCTGCCTCATCACAAACAATGCTCTTCAGCCAACTCTTAAGATTCCAAGTCCTTCTGCTGAACTGAATGCAGCTGCCGGCTTAACCCCTTTGCTGCCGGGCAGTGAAAGTTCTGCATAAACCAGCCATAGTTGCCTTAGGACACCAAGCAAACCTCCATTACGGAGGTCATTGGCTCAAACTTCCAGAAAAACAGCTGTTTTATGGAAGTAGAGGGGACTGGAGAAGCTCCGCAGCAGGCTGGATACATGTTATTTCCTGGAGAAGCTGACAGCTGACACCCACACCCAGGCCTATTCAGTTAGAGTTGGAAAAGTAGCACTTGAAGTGATTAATTGTCTTTCGTCTCAGCACATGAAATGATCCAATGCCCAAATATCCTATGATGTAAACACATCAATGGAAAGCTTAAGAGAAGCAGTCTTCAAGAAAGGCTTACTTAAAAGAATGTTTTAAAAATGATGCTTTAGCCATAGACTATGTTAATTTTAACTTACAATAAATCAATTTTAGAAACACAATTACTGTTTCAAAGATATGCAAACAATTGTCAGGCATGCTTTAGAGGAAAGTGAAGAAGCATCTGGAATAACATCTGTCTACTTATTCAGGGTAAATTGTTTCCAGAAATGATACAAGTGAATATCCTTTTCTACCTTCATCACTTTCCCTGGTAGAATAACTTTATGTATTACCAACCAATTATCGTGTTGTTATCTTAGCAGAGAACACTTCAATGACTTGACATCCACGAAGTTTGTATCCTGGGTCAGAGTCAAGTCCAAAAAGAGGTCAAATGAGGCTCTTTTCCCCGTAAAAGTCCTGTCTAGCGGTAAAAAGAGTTTTAATAGATGTAATGCTTATAAAGCTTTCACCTGTGTGATCTAGTCTTCAAATGGCGTTGTACTTAAAAGAAGGCTGACTCAAACAGGAATTTATCCCTCAAACATTTGAGAAGCTCTGGGCTCAGATGACCATATTAAAATATCTTCTAACACCTCAAAACTCTCTGGAGACCCTTTCTCTTGTGTTTCAGACAAATGAACTCTCTTAGGTGCCCCACCTGCCTCCACACTCTTGGTCCCTGATCCTTCCCGTGCCCCACAAACCCCGTCCGACAAATACATCTCATGCCTCAAGGTTTTCTCTGATTGTCCATTATGCATATTTTGCCCCTTTTCTCATCAAAGGAGGTTAAAGTTTTTGGGATCATTTTTCATTTTATTCACTTCCATTTGATGCAACACAATTTCAAAGGTTTTGTGGACTTGAATGCACAGGACCTCCAGATCATAGACATTCTCACTTTGTGTGACTCCCTTTAACCCCCTTCCTTGTAGCCCCTGAGAAGGTACAAGGTGGTTAAATTGGAAATATCTTGTCTGTTGGGTTGGAGAAGAGGAAGGTTATGCTGTAAATTGTCACGTAATACATTAATACATTTGTTCGGTCACATGAATATTGGAACTAGATCTTAAGGCTGCTGTAACAAAGTAATAAAATTGCTAGAACTCAGGTAAACGTCCCCGCCACCATGCAGGGGTTGGGAACCTGCAGCCTGAAGGCCACATGCGGCCCTCCAGATCCCCAAAGGTGGCCCTTTGACCGAATCCAAACTTCATAGAATAAATCCTTTTAATAAAGAGATTTGCCCTGTATAATTCGGATTCAGTCAAAAGGCCACACTCAAGGATCCAGAAGGCCACCTGAGTCTCCAAGGTGCAGGTTTCCCACCCCTGCTGAATACATTTGAGAATTGAGTCCCTAAAAGTCCCTACAGATTCCTTATAGGGACTTTTATGAGAGGAGTTCAGAAAAATGGATATTTTTTACTTAGCTTTTTCCCTCTGATTCATTCACCCACTCAACACTGATTTACCAAGCAGCTATTATATATGAAGTCTTGGAATGGAGATAAACATACAAGGTCCCTGTGACGGTGATGATCAGAGACTTCACTCTTCACAAGGGTTGGGATCAATGTTTCCTAGACATTTGGAGATAGAGGTATAGCTTTAGTCCAAACCTCTACCAAGCTACGGTTACGGAGAACCCTATATGTTGAGTTCCTACAGAATGCTCAGCATAGCTACAGATACCTTGGATTCACATTATATGGGGAGACACATTGTAGTTTTTCAAGATCAAGCACTCACTGGAGTTTGGCTACATGAATTCCAGCCTTGGTTGTGCTATGCCCCTCTGAGTGGCCTTGGAAAAGACATTCACCTTTCTGACCTTTCTCAGAAAATCGGCTCTAAGGTCTCTTCCAGCATTTATACTGCGTAATTCTCTAAATAGGTTTTTTAATTCCCAAGAAGTTAGAATAGGTACTGGATAAATAAAATGGCTTAGAAACCTCATCTCAGAGATTCTATTGGAGGCAAGTAGCAGTTTTCAGTTACCTTTCTTTTAGTATATAAATTAAGGTTTAGAAAAATGTGAAACTTTTTAATTTGATGGGGTTAAAATTTATATCCTATCTAAGAGAAGTATGAGGAGATTTTTGGTAATGAGAAAAGCCACAAGTATGAATGGTACTCCAGAAATGTGATCTGTAAGAACTGAAAAGAGATTTCTTTCAGTGAAAGAAGGAAGGAGGTGGCACAGAGGGACTATGGCTGCCTCTGCAAATCCTGACAAGGTTGTGTTGAAGGAGAGAAGGACCAGTTTTTGTTTTCCAGGAAGGATAATGGAAGTGAGCCCAGAATAAATAACGATCCTGACGGTGAATCATCAGGTGTGTTGTCATATTTTACATAATCAGCTACAGTTGTTGCTTTTGCTCTTATCCTGTCTTGAGGAGTTAGAATTCATTATTATTATTTTAGTTGATTACTCTGTGATCAGTTTTGGGGAACATTTTTTGTTTTATTCACTTCCGCTTGATCCAATACAATTTCAATGGCTTTGTGAATTTGAATACACGGGGCCTCCAGATTACAGACATTCTTACCTTGTGTGACTCTCTTTAACCCCCTTCCTGCAAATCTATTTGCTTGAGGAAAGACCAGAAAGAACTTCTTCCCTCAAACAGCAAACACAATTCCTAAAGCAATAGTGTAATCTCTGATTAGTTTCTGTTGGTGCTGAAATGTGTTAATTCTCTCTCACTCCCCACTCCTTATCTCTCTAGCAAAGGGAAGTTTAGGAGAGCTATAATTTAGCACCATGGGGTGTAAACTGCTGTTAATGACTGCCAGGTCACCGCAAGATCTTTTTCATTATCCTTAGCATTTTGTGAGCAGCTCACAAGTTGTGAGCAGATCCTTTTTTAAAAATGTATATTCCTAGATGCTTTAGGTATTTGGAGATCCTTTTCACACAAATCTAAAGGGAAAGATTCTCCAAATTCCAAAGGGCATTCATCTCCCCTTAATCTCCTTCTCTCCTGTCCTTTAGATTTTTTCACTCAATAGTTAGAATAGTGCACCTCTCACGAGATTGTACTCAAATCTCAAGATCTGTACTTTCTTTAAATTATGCGCATGCATGTTTATGGGAGACTGGCTGAAGAGAGCACAGCTGAAGCAGAAAGACCTGGTTCTCAGAGGATTACTTGGAGGACCAGAGGTTGGGAAATGTGGTTGTGTCAATCACTCTGTCAGTTTCCATACCAAGGCGGGTGACCTGGGTAAGAAGGAGTAAACTGCTGTTTCTAACTTCCAACTTGCAAATAAGCCCTCAGCATTATACCCTTCTGAAGACTTAGGGTTGGTTTTGTGGATGTGACCCCCTCATTAGTTAAGAATATGTTTTGAGGTTTTTATACTCATAATACAGCTTTTAAAATTATAACTGGCAAATTCCTGTGGGTTTTAATGTGGGGCAAACCTGAAATCATTTTGGTCTTTACAACTGAGCTGTTCTGTTCTGTTCTGTTAGAGAAGGAGGATTAAGGAGAAGGGCACAGTAGAGATGGATCTTAACTTATTAGTAGAAATACTCTCATTGATTAAAAAACAGCAAGCAAACAAAAAAACCAAGAGCAGACAGGGACTTTTGCTCTTTCCCATTCCTTTGTATTCCACATAAATGAGGGTAGTAGGAAGCTGTGTTTCCTAACAGAGATCCTAATCTTTCTCTTCTAGTGCACTTTTGTGATTCCACAGCTTCCCTCTCAATTTTCTATTCATCCGTCCTGCTCTCCTTGATTTTTATTTCACAAATGGAAATAAAATGGCATATGCTTTCTGATTGTGGAAAGGATACCATTTTGTAATTTTGACAACAGTAGAAAATCTAAAGTGCGTGTTTCCCTAGGCATAGCAGGCCCTCAAATCAGCAGAGCACCTTCCTTGTGTCTCTAGTGAAAGGGGCAGCCTCTCATTTTATCTTTTTTGGGAAACATTAAGGAGTTCTTCAAAGCCTGCAGCAATGGTGTTGGATAGGTATGGCCATGAACCTGATCCTAGGGCAGCTACATAACGACAAAAAGAGGAGACTCATCTTGGGTATGCACATCCTAGCAGAAGGGGAGACACTGGGATGACTACAGGATATCTCAACACTGGTTTTCCTAAAATCTTAAGAAAGGTGGTATTATCTCATCTGATATGTACCCTCTGGAGAAAGAATCGCTTTGACTCTGGGGGAGTTAGGTCATGAGCAATCTCAGATGATCTCACTCAGTTGAACTTGATGGCACATCGGGGAGGCAGTTACTGTTAAATGGTTCATAGCTGGTCCAGTGGGTTAATTGCCAGAAAAAGCAGAAGTAAACCCCTGGAGAACACTTTTCATCCCCAAACTTAGGAGTAACAGAGAACTCTTTTAAACTGGGAACATTTTTCCCCCTGAAAAGATAACTTCCCTGAAGGGGATCTGGTGAATAAAGCAGTGTATTTTCATCCTTGTGATGATGGGCGTGAGTCAGGAACTACCATAAAAGAAAAATGAACTTGGACGTACCACACACTTGGTTTGGCCTTGTCCCGTACCTGTGCTCCTGTCATGGTTGATTACCTGCTCACATCAGATATGAAACAACCAGTCCGCACTGTGGCGTTTTAAATATGCTCAGGTCACATATTATCTTGGTCAATACTAACTTTACATCATTTGCTTAAAGGAAACCACACTCGTTGCAATAATTTTTTCCAATGAAAAAAATTTAACATGACAGAAAACTTTATGTATAACTCTTGCATTTGAATAATAATGCATTCAATCTCCTCCATCCCAAATAGAACTTTGAAACATTTTTATTTCTTTTGATATGCAAAAGATGAGGAGAAATGATTTGGAAGACCTAAGTTAAATTTCTAATGATTGTCATTTCTTGAATAGAGGAGAATTTTTTATAGCTTCGATGAGTTTTTCCTTTTAACATGAAACAATATTAAAAAACTAAAAAAAAAAGTAAGAAAGGAAGAAAAAGTGAAACATTTCTCCTCTTATTTTGAGAACCTTAGGGGCTAAGATAGTGGTTTGGTTAACTGATTGGCAGCTTTGGTTTGCCTTTTCTAAGTGGTCTTGTGCAATTCCCCAGACGAAACATTTGAAGAGGGTTTTTCTCCCACAGGAGAGAGTTTCATTCCACACAGCCCACAGACCGCCATGGCAAACTTCATGGACCAAGTGTCTGGTTTTAGAGAAGTATTTGTGGAGTATGTTTTTCCTTTCACAGGTGCACAGCACTCGTTCTATCTCAGGAATAAGAAGACATATATTTATGTTCTTATATATGTCTAAAAATATATATATATTTTAAAGAGGGTAGCTTAAACCCTGGCTATCTCTGTGAGAACTGGATGCCAATCATAGGTTTTAATTTCCCAATGAGGGAAATTAAATTTAATCCTGGCAAGCAGGATTAAAACTTCCAAAGCCCTTCTAGCTGATCTTCCTTTATAACCATTCTGGTGTACACAGAAGTATTGTATAATCTGGCCTGTATTTTTCTCTTACTGTGAAACATATTGAAACGCTTTATGTTTAGATGTGTGTATAGAAATTCATGAAGTTCTTTTATACACTTTCTTAGCTCCAAAACAATTCTCATTTTAGGATGTCGTCAAAAGATAGCCTTGTGAGAGCACATTCTGCCCTAGCTTGTAAATTTGGATCTGTTCTTTCCTATCTCCCAGCCACCTGATTACTGTCCCTGTGCAAAGGGCACCCGTTCACATCATTTTTTCCAAGCGCTTAAACCTGGAAAGATATTTTTTAAAGGACTCACAGAAACTGTCTGGGGGGTTTGGAAAACATCACAAAATTGTTAGCAGACCTTTTGACTGTGCTATTTTTAGGAAGGTAATTGTGTTCTTTTAAAGTACATTTTTGACAATGGGACAAAGTTTCCCTTGCCCCCACTGATACGTGAAATATTTGCAATGAAAAACGTCAGTAAAACGCCCCAGACAGATACATTTTAACCTCAGCAACAGTCAGCAAAGGGAGGGGAAAAAGTGATTTCAAAAGAGAAAAGGTTTTCGCAATATTTATGCTGCTGTTTCTGCCCCAAAGGAGCTTTTATTTTACCGTTCAAACAGAAGTTTGTTTTCAAACCAGTTGCTAGTTAAATGAGCAGCTGATCGGGCATCCGTAGGAACCGGTTCTAACCAAACAGTAAGCGCACTGACCAGACATAACTTACTGCCCCGCAGCTGCCCCTGGCTGGTCAGCTGCCTGCAGAAGTGTTACCTTACCTTGAGCACGTAAGATGCGGGAGAGAGGCTCGCGGGCTCCCACGGAGAGGACCGGGGAAGTGCTCTGATCCGCTGCTGGTAACATGCACTTGGCTTTTATGGGCAGGTGGGAGGAGCTGCTCCTCATAGTAGGTGGGCAGGGAAGGAGCGGCGGGCGGGCGGGCAGCCTCGGGAGGAGCCGGACACTCTTCTCTGGGGAGGGGCGGAGAGGGCAGAGCCCGCGAGAGGGAGGAGAGACAGGGAAGGGGAGGGGGGTGACAGCGGAGGAAGGAGTGGAAACGCGAGAGGGAGGGAGAAGGAGAGAAAAGAGAGAACCAGAGAAACAGAGAAAGAGATCTAGACTGCAGATGGGGAAAGGTTGGGGGGGGATGAATAGGAGAGAGAGAGGCGCAAGATACAGGAGGAAAGGAGAGTTGGGTTGTTTTCTGGTTTTGCATGACTTGGTTTTTTTGCGGGAGGGTGAGAGTCAGGGGTGACTTATTATTAAAGGTGTTTCCTGTGAATTCGAAAAGCTAAATAACGGTTCAGGAGAAGGGAAGGGTTCGTAAGCCATGCAGGGGAGAGAAAGCCGGGCGTCTGAGGGGCAAAGCCCCAGTGCTGGGTGGACCGGACCTGGAGCCGGCGGGGACTACGCCGCAGCCCGGTCCCGCAGCCCGCGGGTAGACCCAGCCCGTCCCTCAGCACCCCGGGCAGGGCTTATTTGGCAAGAGAGTTCCCCCCGGGCTGCCGGTAGCGCAGCATCCAGAGGCCCCTCTGGAGACTTCTGCTGCATTAAGGTAAATCCAGCAAAGGTCGGGGAGGATCAGCGGAGATTGGCTCGTGGAGAAAGGAACCTCAGACCCGGCCCCGGTCGTCCAACATCTGCTTATGTAACATAGGATTTCAGGGCTCTCTGCCCTCTGGTTATTTTCGGTATTTAAAACACTCTCATTCCTAACATTTGGAAAATGTCTTGGTGCCACAGCTCTCACTGTGTCTTAAATATTAAGAGAGGATTCAACCAACAAGCGCGGCTAAAGGATCAGTCCGAAATTATTAAGAAATGCATTCAGAGAAAGAAAAACAAGCTCCTTTCGCTGCTGAGTGGTGACTCACTTCCCGGCCCAAGCTTGATTTTTGCCACCAAAGGAATGAAAGCATTTTAAAAGAGAGAACCTGAGACTTGGGGGTGGGGGATGAAGTACTGAGAGCTGGGAGCGTGGGGAGGCGGATGGATGGGTAGGCTGCAAAGAATAAAGAGACTTCTACTGAATATTTGTGTGTGTATATATATATTTGATTCAATGTTCAGCACACCGTTATGAGGTAGGTGTGATCCATATTGTGCAGATTTTTTTAAAAAAGGAATCTCAATGGGGTTAAGCAGCTCGTTCAAGCTGACAGGAGGGGGAACCACAGCTAGTGAGCTTGCAAACCTCCTGCACTCTTCAGCGCACCAGGCTGCCCTGCAGAACACCTGGCGGGCTCTCAGGTTAGATCCTAATTTCTTTGGGTGATACCAGGCTCCAAGAGAAGAAAAAATCATGGTTAAAAGAAAGGTTTGTCAAATTTGATACTTACTGACATTTCAGGGAGGATAATTCTTCACTATAGGGACCTCTCCTGTGCATTGTAGTATGTTGAGTAGCATCGCTCGCCTCTACCCACCAGATGCTAGAAGAACTACCCACTCTCACCCCTCACTCCAGCTGTGAAAATAAGGAATGTGTCTCTAGACTTAGCCAAATGCCCCTGAGGGGCAAAATCCCCTCCTCTCCTTAAGAACTTATTGATCTAGAAAAGGTCTACAACTATAAAAAAGGATTTTAAAAGACTCTATTAAGAAAATACCCAATAGTGCCATGTGGATAATAATAATACCTCCATATGTGCTAAGTTTACACTGGACTTAGTTTTTTACGTACATATTCCCATCTGTTTGCCTCAAGAGCCCAAAGCCTCAATTGCTTCCTTTGTAGCTAAGCTCATTCTCAATTGGATATATCTGGGAGTCACAAAGTAGCCTCCCATGTGCCTGGGATATGAAGAAAGATTAATGATATATGAAATAAAAAAATTAAGATGTTTATCATAAACGCAAATCTGACATTTGAACAGTTATTCAAAATTACTCATGATGTTTTATGACATTGATTATTTGTCTTACTATTAATAATTTTTTGTCTCTATGTTCCTTATTCAAATTACGTTCAGTAACATTTTGGTTGAAAGATTTATAACTAGTTGTTTACTAGCTAGTAGAAAATAAGCATTCAGCAAATATATGTAGTCTGACTAATTGAATAAATGACACTATCCAATGGTATTTGTTCGTTTAATGAATGAAAAATGAATTAGTGAAAGCTTAGAAAGCTAAAACGTTCACATCAACTTTTCTGCCCGTTTACTATTTTGTTTTACTCTCTCTTTACCCTCCATAACTCAGATTTCCTCTTCCCAAATAGTATGTCTGTTGAGGATATGGCCAAATCCATTATGTGAAGCCTATGAAATGAATAACCTTTGATATCAGACCTAGAAAGAGGATTGTATTATCTATTCAGGGACCTAACCCTGAAATCAGATACAAATTTACAGGCAGGATAACACTTTGGAACTTTTAAATTTAGCAAAACAAATGTGTTCTGGGCAAATAAAATGAGACCCCACAAAAGAGAAACTGAAAAGTCAAGAAAAGCACATTTGAAAAGAAGGCAATTAATAGCCGTGGGCTGTATTTTTCTTCTCCTTTTTTCCTACTTCACTCCCTTCTTTCTAATCTGAATATCCAGCCAACATAACAAAAGCGCTGCTTTCAATTTGTTTGGATGGTGCTAATGATTAGTTCATTTCTCCAGTTCACACTTGCCTGAATTTGATTCAGTAGCAGATCTGGACAACAAGTCAGGAATCCAGGAATGTGATCTCTTTGCTGACTCTTAGCATGCCCTTCCTAGAATCTCTCTGAAGGTGACTGAGGTTTGAAATGACCTAGTTTGGTCTTCTGTGGAAAGAAAGGATTCCAATGACAACATACTAGATGCTCTGAAGTTTCCATTGTGTGGCTATAATAACAGCTACAGACTGTTACCTTATTTTCAAGAGCTTTACAAATGTAAACCTTTTTTGGGGCTTATTTAGAATTAATCAATCAACAAATATTTATTAAGAATGACTACCAGACGGTGTGGGGGTATTCAAAGCAGAGGAAAATAATGTAGATATATTCTCACGGAAAAAGAAAAGCATGAAATCCTGTTAGTTGAATAGTAAAGAGACTTCAGCAAGGAGCCGTGGAAAGTAGCATTTGGATAGCTTGGTGATGGACTGTAGAGCAATTCAAGCAAGGGAGGGAATGTGTACAGCTGGGGAAGATACAGGAATGTTCAGTAGATGGTGAATTGGCCAGCATGACTGAAGAGAAGGATTCATGTGGCAGAACAATGAGGTAGAGGATTAGTTAAGGAGAGGTGAGGTCAGCCTATGGAAGGCCTTAAATGTCACCTCAGTGGTTTGAACTGTATTCTGTAGGCAGTAAAGAGTCATTGCAGATTTTTGAGCAGTAGAATGATAGGATGGAAGTGGTATATTTTCAAGGTTTCACTTGTCTTTGAATATAGTGTCTTTACTGTAGCTTTGGAGGTAAATGCTTGCATTTAATGGTATGTCCCGGGGCATTAGCATTCTTAGAGAAAGCTAAATGTCTGTGTCCTGCAGACTTGGGGGCTTGAGCACGTGTCTGAAAAAGTGGTGGTTCTAGCCCAGTTTCCCTACAGTGCCCTGTGTGGTTGTGAGGAGACAGATAGGAAGGCAGGACTCTCCTAGGGTGTGGCCAGGATGACAGATGGGATTCACACAAAGGGTGGTGTCTGCTGTGTGTGTCAGAGGTGCTCAGTCTCTTCTTCACCTATGGTTATCCCTGGATAATATGCCTGATGCACGAGATCCTTGAGTTGTCAAGGGTTCTTAGATAGGAAAACAATGGGACCTGGCTTTAAAAGCTGTGTATTCACATCAACATTCTCAAACAGCTAACTTACAATTATTTGTATTTGTTGCCATTGCCAAATTTCAAATTTGATTATTATTTTAAATTAAATTTTTAATTATTATGGGTACATAATAGTTGTATATATTTATAGGGTAGATGTGATGTTTTGATACAGGCATACAATGTGAATTAATCAAATCAGGATAATTGGGGTATCCATCACCTCAGGCATTTATCATTTCTTTGCGTTAGGAACCTTCCAGTTCTTTTAGTTGTTTTAAAGTGTACCCTAACTTATTGTTGCTTTTAGTCACTTTGTTGTGTTATTAAATATTGTTCATTCTATCTAACTAACTATATTTTTGCACCCATTAATCATCCTCACTTTATCCCTCTGCTCCCTGATACCCTTCCCAGACTCTGGTAACCATAATTCTACTCTCTCTCTTCCTGAGATCAATTGTTTTTAATATTTAGTTCAGACATATGAGTGAGAATATGCGAGATTTGTTTTTCTGTGCTTGACTTAATGTTCTCCAGTTTCATCTATATTATTGCAAATGGCAGGGTTTCCTTTGTATGGCCATATAATATTCCATTGTATATATGTACCACATTTTTTTGTACCACAATTTCTTTATCCATTCATCCATTGATGAATGTGTAGGTTGATTCCAAATCTTGGCTATTATGAATAATGCTGCAATAAACATGGGAGTACAGATACTTTTTCAATATACTGATTTCCCTTCTTTTGGATGTATACCTAGCAATGAAATTATTGGTCACATGGTAGTTCTGTTTTCAGTTTTTTGAGGAACCTCCATACTGTTCTCCATAGCAGTTGCACTAATGTACATCCCCACCAACAGTGTATGAGGGTTCCCCTTTCTCACATCCTCACCACTATTCATTATTGCCTGTCTTTTTGGTAAAAGCCATTTTAACTGGGTAAGATGTAGTTTTGATTTGCATTTCTCTGATGATTAGTGATGTTGAGTATTTTTTCATATACCTGTTGGCCATTTTTATGTCTTCTTTTGAGAAATGTCTATTCAGATCCTTTGCCTATTTTTTAATCAAATTATTTGACTTTTTCCTATTGAATTGTTGGAGCTCCTTATGTATTCTAGTTATTAATCCTTTGCCAGATGGGCAGTTTGCAAATATTTTCTCCCATTCTGTGAACTCTCTTCACTGTGTTGATTGTTTCCTTTGCTGTGCAGAAGCTTTTTAGCTTGATTTAATTCCATTTGTCCAATTTTGCTTTGGTTGCCTGTACTTTGGAGATATTAGTCAAGAATTCTTTGCCCAGACCAATGTCCTGAAGCATTTCCCTAATTTTATTTTTTTTTAGAACTTTCATAGTTTTGAGTCTTAGATTTAAGTCCTTGATTCATTTTTATTTGCTTTTTGTATATGGCAAGAGATAAGAGTATAGTTTCTTTCATCTGCATATGGATATCCAGTTTTCCCAGCACCATTTATTGAAGAGACTGTCCTTTCCCCACTGTATGTTGTTGGCACCTTTGTTGAGGCTAAGGTCACTATAGATGTGTAGATTTATTTCTGGATTCTCTGTTCTGTTCGCTTGGTCTATGTATCTGTTTTTATGCCAGTACCATGCTGTTTTGATTACTATAGCACTGCAGCATAATTTGAAATCACTTAATGTGATTCCTCCAGTTTTGTTCTATTGCTCTGGATGGCTTTGGCTATTCTGGGTCTTTGTGGTTCCACATAAATTTCAGGATTAGTTTTTCTATTTCTGTGAAGAATGTCATTGATATTTTGCTGGGGATTGCATTGAATTTGTAGATTGCTTTGGGTAGTATGGGCATCTTAACAATTTTGATTCTTTCAATCCATGAGCATGGAATATCTTTCCATTTTTTTGTGACCTCTTCAGTTTCTTTGATCCATGTTTTATAGTTTTCATGATAGAGATTTTTCACTTCTTTGGTTAATTTTATTCCTGGGTATTTTATTTTTGGCTGTTGTAAATGGAATTATTTTCTTGGTTTCTTTTTCAGATCATTTGCTGTTGGCATATAAGAAATGCTACTGGTTTTTGTATGTTGATTTTGTATCCTGTGACTTTATTAAATTTGTTTATCAGTTCTAATAGTTTTTTTGTGTGGAGTCTTTAGGTTTCTCTAGATATAAGATCATATTGTCTGCAAACAAGGATAATTTGACTTCTTCCTTTTCCATTTGGATGTCCTTTACTTATTTCTCTTGTCTGATTGCTCTAGCTAGAATTTCCAATACTATGTTGAATAACAGTGGTGAAAGTGTGCATCCTTGTCTTGTTCCAGATCTTAGAGGAAAGGCTTTCAGTTTTTCCCCATTTAGTATGATATTAGCTGTGGTTCTGTCTCAAGTCTGATTCCTCCTGCCACTCCTAAGAGGCTCAAAATGCAAAAATCACAGACAGGTGTGGTCACTTGGAGCAAATCTGATAATTTGAAGTATGGTATACAGAAATTTTCTTTCCATCCAACAAATGACCAATCTATCTGTCAGCCTAAGCTAAGAATCACCAAATATGATCCTGATCCATAAGGCACTTAAAATTGCCAACTCTCCTAGGGCATTTTAAATAGAGTTTAATTTACAGAAACTGAAAATGCTTTACAACACAGAAGAAAGGCACACCTCTCATGCATTCCAAAGGACGGCTGGATTTTGTGAGTCACTGTTTTCCTGTTAGCCCAGATGGTACGGCTGACTGACGTGGGTGATCCCACAGATGCCTGCCTCACAGCTCCCACTGGCTTTGTAAATAGCACTGGACAGAGAGTCAGGAAATCTGGAATGTAGTCCCAGCTCTGCCACTAACTACCCGTGAAAACTTGCGGCAGGTGTTTTATCCTTTTTGGACTCAGTGTCTGTATTTGTGAAATAAGAAGGCTTAAGCAGACACTCTCTAAAGTTCCTTCCACCTTTCAGATGCCTGGTCTGTGGCAGTTGGTGGCTGCTCTACTTACTGCTTCACAGCTCCATGAGGTCCATCCAACATTCCATGATACACGTGCTCAATTTTAGGCGTGGGAGTACGAGCTCAACATACGTTAGTCCAGTGTTTGCTATGAGGGGATTATACCCTACCATCAAATCTTGCCTGTACTCAAGGTACAGAATCCCAAAAAGTGGGGTGTATCATGGCCACTTCACTAGCTCTTAACTGTAACCATTGTCTCTCTAAATTTCAGGACTTGGCAGAATTTACCAGACTCAGCCATCAGCCTTTTGACTCTTTTCCTCTGAATTGAGTAGTAATTGTCCTTTTGATTGGTGGAAATGTAACCACATTACACTGATCCCTGGTTTCTGAAAATCCTTTCTGTTGTGACAGATTTACTTGACATCCAAATACACTGGTGTGATTTCCTAAGGAGCTCTCTCCTCCCACTATAAGCTGCTCTCTCTCCTCAGTGCTTCTCTTTATTTCATTAGGAAAACTTGGTTGCCCTTTTGCTATGGACCACATTACCATAGCCCCTTCTAGTTTTCTAAACTATTAGACTTTTGTTAAGGTCTCTGAATGCTTTTCCAGCTTTCACCCTCCCTATAATCGATGTCACCTAAAGTCAATTCTACATTTTTCTTATTTCTTAAGAAATTTTATCATAGGAATTCTCTAATGGGGACAGTGCAATGAAGGGAGAGTAATGCAGCCCAGGGATTATTTTCCTCACCCAGGAGTGGAAAAGTGAAAGCCTTCCAGGGTAGTAGGGAAATATAGTTTTTTCATAATATGTGCTGTCTTAGACCCTAGCTACAATATGGGAATTGTCTAAATCCTAGACTTCCCTGCATGGAGAATTCTTTACCCCTATTTTATCTTCTGTCCTCCATTCTTTCTACTCATGGTTTAGTCTCTCATGTTCTTATTAATATTTACCTCATGTTCAATTTTAATAAATCCAATATTTCCTGCTCAGAGTTATATCTTATACAACCTAAGATTTTCATGAATTGAAAACTCTGATTTGAAAGGCAAAAATGATTATCTAACAGATGCCCTGACCTTAGACTCACATGTCCTATCCCCAAATCACCTTGCATGTCACCTCCAGAGCAATCGCTCTAAACTCAGCAATGATTATGTCAGGCCCTTGTTCAGATGCCTTTAACGGCACCACACTGTTTATAGAAAAACCTGAATTTTCATTCTGACATTCAACCCTTTTCAAGGTTCTGGCCCTGTCATTTTTTCCAGTCTCATTTACATATCTTATGCTTCTGTTAGGGGAAACAATCTGCTTTTCACACGTTCCCTGAACTTTTCATCTTCTGTGTGCTGACTGGTGGAGCTCCTGCTGTCAGTCCACCTATAGATACATGCTCAAATCCTTTATTACTTCAATACCGCCTTCTTCAGAAAATGTTTTCTGATTCTTTTTCTGAACTTCCCAGGAAAATTGGTACTTCTCTTAGGATGTTATTTACAGTCTATCTTGTCTCGTACATATGTCCACCTCTTTTCTCTGCAACCTTATTGTTTTTTCCTTGAAGGCCTAACCACTTTTCCTGACACCAGGCCTATCATAGAGTATGTGGTCAATCCATACATATTTGTGGATAGTAGAGTTTTTTTTTTTAAAATAAATCATTAAATATTCTCCTATCTTTCTCTATTCCCAATGCCTTTTACCTCATTAGATTAAAAAAAAAAAACAATGAATCAAAACAAAAACAAACATTTAGAGCTTCCTAGTGTGTTCCTGGCAGGGTCATAGAGACTGAGGTTCCGAAGACCAATCTGGCTTGATTCTCATTTTTGAGGAATTCAAGGAGTCTTTTAAGGGAGAGAAAAAGATAAACAGATAATTTTCATTCAATGAGGTAAATTCTATGGGCCAGGGAAGAACTAGGCTGGACAGGAGCTATAATGGCACGTGGTCACTGGAGGAGCCTGGAGGTGATTACTCAGAATGCCAGGTATAAGCCAGAGGGCACCATCCAGAAATACACACACGAAAGAAAGAGCCTGGTGCTTTTCTGTGTTTGTTGGGATGAGAAGACAATGGTATGCTTTGTATATTTTGATTGGGGATTAGGAGGTTCAGTCTGCATGTTGGCCTGCAAACTAACTCATTCTGCCCAGTGAGTCAGTTAAAGTGGGAGGTGTTTGAGCAGATGTGTTTCAACACTGCAATGAAATAAAAAGGGTCAGAATTTGCTCTCCTGTATATGTGCACCATCACACACTAAGAATTTTGACTGACTGATTGAACAAGAAGTTTCACCTACGGTGCATGCACTCAATAACCAGAGCCACTTATTTTTGGACCTTCTGTGATAACTTGACACCATCTCATGGTACTGGCTCCCATATATTTTCTTTAAAGAGAAAACATCTAAGATATCCTTAGAGAGTCTCCATGACATCAAGGGGGACAATGTAGAGCCCCACATGCCTTGGCCTCTATATTATTTATGAATTTATTTCCTAAATGTGGAAATATAATGGTTGGCCCTTGTCATTTCTCCTGAGAATCACCATGTGGTTTTGTGAGTACACTCAGTGTGCCAATTCCAGGTCTCTTCATTTCTGGCATCCTGCTTGTTTTCCTAGAAGGAAAGTCATACTCTTGGAGTTTCATTCTATGCATAAGGAAATAGGTAAGTCTCTTTGCCAGATAATCTTAAAAACATCACAGCTATTGTGCATGATTAAATGGATTTTATGCTTGTGTTCAAGGAACCTTTATTTTATTTAATAATGGCCCCAAAGGGCAAGAGTAGTGATGCTGGCATATTGTTATAAGTGTTTTATTTCATTATCAGTTACTGTTGTTAATTTCTTACTGTGCCTAATTTATAAATTAAACTTTATCAAGGTATGTATGTGTAGGAAAAAACATAGCATGCATAAGTTTCAGTACTTTCTGCAGTTTCAGACATCCACTGGGAGTCTTGGAAGATATCTTCTAGGGCTAAGAGGGGGCTACTGTACAGAAATGTTTTTTGGCCACTTCTGTTGAAAGGAAGCTGGAAGGCTTTCTTTTAATAGAGATCTGTCAAGTGAGAGAGTTGACTGGAATATTGCTCTTAGCTGATTTGTTATCTAAAAGCAACATGGCCTAGTGATTACACTTGCTTTATATAATTAAGTATACTTAACAGAATAAATGTCAGTTTCTAACCCCTCCACAAAAAATAAAATAAAATAAATGGACTTCAGATCACTAGATAAGGGAATGGGAAGATAAATGACCTGTTAAGAAGTGAGACTTTAATTCTTGTGCAAAAAATTGGTCAGATCCCATGAAACTCTGTAAGTTGTAACTCCTAGTTTTGATCCCATTGGATTTTTTTTTTTTTTTTTAGATAGGGTCTCACTCTGTCGCCCAGGCTAAAGTGCAGTGGTGTGATCATAGCTCACTGCAACCTCAAACTCTTGGGCTCAAGTGGTCCTCCTGGCTCAGCCTCCCATGTAGCTGGGACTGTAGGCATGTGTCATCATACCTGGCTAATTTTTTTTTTTTTTTTTTTTTGTGGAAACAGGGTCTCACTATGTTGCCCGGGCTGGTCTCAAACTTCTGAACTCAAGCTATCCTCATACCTTGGCCTTCCAAAATGCTAAGATTATAGGTGTGAGCCACTGTGCTCAGCCCCTTTGGGATTTTACAGAAGGAATCTATGTCATTTTGTATTGGTTTCATTTTATTTTTCTTATTCTCATTTCTTCTGTATTCTAATTTTCACATTTTCTTAAGTTTTCAATTTGATTATCTTTTTTCCATTTTGCAGTCTTTCTGGAACATTCTTTTACTCTTTTTTTTTTTTTTTTCTTTTTTGAAACAGACTCTCACTATGTTGCCCCGGGTAGAGTGCAGTGGCATCATTATAGCTCACTGCAACCTCAAACTCCTGGGCTCAAGTGACCCTCCTGCCTTGGCCTCCAAGTAACTAGGACTACAGGTGCACACCACCACACCTGGCTAATTGTTCTATTTTTGGTAGAGATGGGGTCTTGGCTGGTCTTAAACTCCCCACCTCAAGTGATCCCCTCGCCTCTTCCTCCCAGAGTGCTAGGATTATAGGCATGAACCACCATGCCCGGCCTGGAAGCTTCATTTTTATTAGATTTTTCTGTGCTGGATTTATTATCATAGAATTGCTGATGGGTACTGGGATCTCATCTGGCCTGGTGGCAAAGGAAGAGCACTGTCCAAGATCAGATGGGGTAGTTATCAGCCTTTTATTAGATGTGTAGCATGAGAATATTTTCTCCCATTCTGTAGGTTGTCTGTTTGCTCTTGTGATAGTTTCCTTGGCTGTGCAGAAGCTTTTTAATTTGATCCGGTTCCATTTATTTATTTTTGTTGTTGCTGTGATTGCCTTTGGGGTCTTCTTCATAAATTCTTTGCCTAGGCCAATGTTTGGAAGAGTGTTTCCCACATTTTCTTCTAGAATTCTAAAAGTTTCATGCCTAGGTTTAAGTCTGCCATGTGCCTATCAATACATGAGTGGATTAATAAAATGTGGTATATGTATGCCATGGAGTTCTACTCAGCCACAAAAAGACAATGGTGATATAGCACCTCTTGTATTACCCTTGATAGAGCTGAAGCCCATTCTACTAAGTGAAGTATCACAAGAATGGGAAAACAAGCACCAAACGTACTCACCATCACATTGGTATTAACTGATCAACACTGATGTGTGCATATAGTAGTAAGATTCATGGGGCATTGGGCAGGTGGAAAGGGGCAGGAGAAGATGGGTATATTCACATTAATGGGTGCGGTGCACACTGTCTGGGGGATGCACATGCTTGAAGCTCTGACTCGGATGGGGCAATGGCAATATAACCTAAACATTTGTATCCCTTAATATGCTGAAATAAAAAAAATAAAAAAAGATCAGGTGAGCTTCTCCATTCCCCCACTCTCTCTGTGACTGCCAGAAGGGTTTCTCACAGGTGGTGACATTTCTAAAGGTCACTCGTGTTCATATCTGAACAAATGAATATTATTAATTTAATTTGTGACATCTTATCCTTACTTCTGCCTTCTAGAACATAAATGTCTCAAACTGAGAAGTCAATAATATGGTAAGCTCCTTGAAAGCAAGAAACTCTGTGTTGCTCAAAGTGCTGGCATAGGGCTAATTACACTAATAAACATTTGTTTATTTATTTTCATTTTGAGACTATGAGTGCTATACTCTTTAAAATACATGGCTATATTTTCCTCTGATTATTCTTTGTGGCAAAAGTATTATAGGCATGGGTATAACAAATGGTAAATGAAAGGTGTTTGTGACATCCTTTTAGGTCCCAAATCTGGGTTGCAATTTTTGAAGGGGATGTTGGTATCAGTAGTTTTACTCATGAATTAAGAATCCCACTTTTCATGTTGCTAGTATAGGCAAGAGTTTGGGATCTCATGAGGGAAAGGAGTTGGCCTGTTATGATCAGCATTTGATTCAGGTGACCATTTAATTTTACGTCTCCTCTGAATAATAATGATGCTCCATGGGACTCCAGTGCCTAGGAATATTAACAGGTGTTATGTAGAACAAATATTTCAAATCTATTTATGTTCCAGAAATTCTGTGTTATTAAAATAAAACAGATTTCTTTAGTGTAGGGCTATTCCAAGCCTTGAATAGTTAGATATTATATGTAGTGCTTTCTAAGGTTATTTATCTACAAAATCAACCCCATACTCTGCCTTGTCTCCAAGGGACTTCTCACAGAACTAGTCCTCTGTGGGCCCTAAATTGGGAGACCCTGTGGGAAAACTTGCTATACACCTCCACCACTAGGACTACCACTGATACTCATATCACTACTCCTTCTTAAAAACAGATGGCACTTGAGGCTTTTCAAAGCATTTCCATATATATTATCTCATTTCATTTTCATTAATTATGATCGGTGTAGGGCAAGTAGTATTTTTAAACTTGGCAGATGAGAAAAGAGACACATTATATCAGTAGTGGCTGCCTTAGTATGTTGGGAAATTACTGAGTTCCATGGTGGTAAAGAGAACACAGATCCATGGCTGAATAATCCTTGTAATTATAAAGAGAACATTATTCTGTTTTTTATTTTGCAAACACGTTTCTCTCTTTGAGCACTCTGCCCCAGAGGAAAATTTTCTAGCTAATGTGTGTGGTGATACCCACATGATTTCAGATATGTCCCATGTGGATAGAGACACACTTTGGACTCAGAGTCAATGTGCCAAATGAATTTTCCTGTGTCAAACAGATCAACTCAATGTTAGATCATAATGGAATTGGGAGAAAAAAGTTCTTATTGAAATCCAGCCAAAGCATCTCATTTATAACCAAGAATTTTGCACATATTTTTTTAGAAATTCTGCATATAAACAACTCACTGGGGATGGTTTGACAACTTCCCTCTGTTCCCAGTTTTTATATGGAGAGAGAGGGAGTGATACAGAAGAGATTTATTTCTTGACGTCCTTGAGTGGCACAGATTTATACAAAGTCATTAAGTGCAGAAATAAAAATAACCAAAGTAAAAAAATAAGTAAGATAAATAGAGATTGTCAACCATTGTCTACTCATTGATCTTTAAGCAACTGGAGGTTGAGAGGCTACAGGTGCATTGTAGCATTTTCCCTGACCCCCAAAAGAGACAGTGGTGGGGTGCTGAAGTGCCACACTAGGACAGAGGCTCTGACGTTGCACAGATCTCCTCTGTCCTCCCACTGGAGGTTCAGGGTCAGTTTTGCTGAGATATTTGCCTAATGATCAATGCCGAGTAGTAGGCCCAGGGGTCCTCTTGGAGCACTGAACTATTTAAGACCCAGGGGGCATAGTCTGAGAAATTAGGCTGAGATTTGATCTATTAGGAAAAGTTGTGAATCAAACATCTGTGTCTTTTCTCCAATACCTCCTTAGTGCCTGCTGTGGTACCTGGAATACAAAGTCATGTTCATTAAATATTTATGGAAAAAGATGGATGGAAAAATAACAATGACAGAGGCACCAAGTCTGATGGGGGCAGGTAGGATGGAAATTAGAGTATGGTGCTAAGAGTCAGAGAGGGCATCAGGCTGAAGAGATAAAACCTCATGGTACTAGATTGTATGTGGGTGAAAAATGACATAGTATTTGGAAACAGAAACAGAAGAAAACCAAGAGTGTTCAGAGTACAACTTTAGTTACCTTTATTAAAGTATAGACGGATTGGTGGTAAACTTCCATATACACCCTCATGGTTGCATGTTATGTGTATTGTATGATGGCATATATTCTTGTTAACTTTTTATAGTATGGAATTGGTTCTTTTTGACTAGTCTTTTTGAAACCCCCAATGATGCAAACCCTTCTAGATATTTGGAAAGAAGTAGGAAGACTCAATGGGGATTTCAAACCTGGTTTCATCTCCCATCTGGATAAGCCAGGTAAGCAGCACACACATACATAGATATGCAATAAACAAGGGTGTATCTGGTGGCAGGGAAAGCCAGCTAAGTTTTATGTTTAACCAGAGACAATCTACAGTAGTAAGATAATCAACACAGAGATCCAGAAGAACCCATAATTCAAGTGGCAGGCTGAATTGATTCTTTCTGGTCCTTGTTTATCATTATTTGTCAGGTCCCTAGAGTAAGCTTTAAGAAAGCAAGAGGTTTAAGACGTGTCATTCTCGTCAACTTTCACATTGCATTAGTAGTGGTTAAACCTCTGGTTTCTATTTGTGCCATGGGACTGTTTTTTGAAAATCCAACTTGTGGCAGTTTGCCCATTATTTATATGTTGTTGGTTTAAAGCATATTGGTAATGGAGAATGAGTGGCTTGATTTTCCAGAGATGAGAATATGTCTGAGTTATCATGGGACTGACCATGCACACACTTCACTTGTCACCATCTCATTAAGTCCATTTCCAAAAACGAATTGCCAGACTTCTTGGCATGCACATCTATCATCCATGTATGGGAATCATTAGACTATGTAAATGCTGCTTTTTTGTGCTCATCTGTGCTTAGTGCTCACTGGGTGGAGTTACTCAGTAATATAAATAAGTCACAGACAAAGTCCTACAAAAAATTCTTTGGACTGAGAAATAACATAAGTTTTTTTTAAAAATGTGTTTGTTGCTTCCATATGAGTTTTTGTTTATGTTCTGGATTACAGCCATTGCCACCATTGTGCAAAAGCCAGAAAGAAATTTAATCTGGTGTTGCTCATAGCAGTTGAGATTTATTATAGTTTTCAGCTTTCACTACGTCTTACTGAGTCAATGGACCCAGAGGCAGCATACCTTCACTGCAGAGATCTAAGGCACATGCTTTCAAAAATATTATTTCATAATTAAAACATGGTCCTATCTATTTAGATTGCTTTACGGATAAAAACTAATTTGAAAACAATCCTACTCTCCCAATTAAAAGTTCCCCCAATCCTTTTTTGTGTCTAGTTTTTGGTTTCCTGCAAAACATCTGGCCAATAATCCTTCTCTATTAATAAATACATGATTAATATATTTTTTACATTTCTCTAGCTTACATCTAGTTGCCAGTCTGTTCACTCTATTTTTGTAAAAGAAATTAAATTCTGAAAAGCAATGAGATTTTCAGAGCACAGTTAGAAAGAAAGTCCATCCTTCTCTCTTCCATGTTTTTTTTCAGTATCTAGCCTTGTACTTCTCCTAGCTGCTTCATTGGCTGTTGAATGTTTTTACTCTTCTCTCCTTTCTGTCTTCTGTATCCAGACTGCTATCAAGTCCTATTTATTTGGTTGTCATCTCACTCATCAATTTATTCATTCAGCCTACATTTACTGATGCAAAGGAATAATCTCAGGGCATCATGACATTTCTGTGTGTGGTAATCCACTTTCCATCACTGGCAAAGTTCAGGCCTAATCAATTCTCATTTAAAGCACTGAACTTGGCCTTTAGAGGCTTTAGGACTGGACTTCTATAGTTCTGAATACATTAGAATGGAGCCATTCTCCTATCCAGTACCACACTTTTGTTCTTGATACTTTGACTGTCTTCCTCATTCTTAATACTTGGCTGTGGTGGTAGGCTGAATAGTGGCCTCTGAAGGATGGCTACATTCTAATCTTCAGATCCTGTGAATATAAATATGTTACCTTATATGGCCCAAGGGACCTTGCAGATGTGATTGAGTTATGGATCTTAAAGTGGGAGATTATCCTAAATTACCCAGATGGGTGCAATCTCATCACCATGATTCCCTAAAAGTGACAGCCTTTCCTTGCTGTGATCAGAGAAGGAGATGTTACAAATGAATAAGGGTCAGGGAGATGTTGCCTTGCTAACTTTAAAGATTGAATAGAATAGAGAACCCAGAAATACATCCATACATCTATAGTGAATTTATCTTCAACAAAGTTGCCAAGAACATACAATGGGGAAAGCACAGTGCCTTCAATAAATGGTGCTGGGAAAACTGAATATCCATATGCAGATGAATGAAACTAGACCCTTATCTCTTGCCATATACAAAAATCAAATAAAAATGGATCAAGGACTTAAATCTAAGGCTCAAAACTATGAAATGACTAAAAGAAAACATCAGGGAAATGCTTCAGGACATTGGTCTGGGCAAGGACTTCTTGCCTAATATCCCCAATGCACAGGCAACCAAAGCAAAATTGGACAAATGGAATTACATCAAGCTAAAAAGCTTCTGCACAGCAAAGGAGACAATCAACACAGTGAAGAGACAATCCACAGAATGGGAGAATATATTTGCGAACTACCCATCTGGCAATGGATTAATAGCTAGAGTATATAAGGAGCTCCAACAACTCAGTAGGAAAAAAATCAAATTATCTGATTGAAAAATGGGCAAAAGATCTGAATAGACATTTCTCAAAAGAAGACTGACAAATAACCGACAGGTATGTGAAAAAATGCTCAACATCATTACTCATCGGAGAAATGCAAATCAAAATTTCCTCTTATCCAGTTAAAATGGCTTTTATCAAAAAGATAGGCAACAATGAGTGCTGGCAAGGATGTGGAGAACGGGGACCCCCTCATACACCGTTGGTGGCAATGTACATTAGTGCAACTACTATGGAGAACAGTATGGAGGTTCCTCAAAAGACTGAAAATAGAACTACTGTATGACCCAGCAATCCCACTGCTGGGTATAATATCCAAAGGAGAAGAAATCACTACATTGAAAAGATATTTGAACTCCTATGTTTATCACAGCACTATTCACAATAGCTAAGATATGGATTCAACCTAAGTGTCCATTAATGCATGAATGGATAAAGAAATTGTGGTACATATACACAATGGAATATTATAAAGCCACAAAAAAGAATAAAATCCTGCCATTTGCAACAACATGGGTGGAACTGGAGAATATTATGTTAAATGAAATAAGCTAAGCATAGAAAGACAAATCTCACATGTTATCACTCATATGTGGGAGCTAAATATTAAAAACAATTGATGTCATGGAGATAGTAGAATGATGGTCACCAAAGGCTGGGAAGGGTAGTGGTAAGGGGTGGATAAAGTGGGGATGGTTAATGGGTGCAAAAATAGATAGACAGAATGAACAATAGGTGATAGCACAACAAAGTGACTCTAATAACAATAAGTCCCCAATTACCCTGATTTGATTAATTCACATTGTATGCCTGCATCAAAACATCACATGTACTCTATAAAGATATACAACTATTATGTACCCACAATAATTAAAAATCAAAAGATCTTTGAGCACCAAAAAAATACCTAAAAGAATAAAACAATGAAGATTATATAATAAAAGAAAATAAATCCTAACTATATTGAACCAGGAAGAAAAAAATAAAGATGGAGAAAGGGCCCCATGAGCTGAGTAATTCAGGCAACCTCCAGAAACTAGAAAAGGTAAGGAAATGGGTTACTCCCTAGAGCCTCCAGAAAAGAATTTAGCCCTATTGATACCTTGATTTTAGACAGTGAGACTGCTAATTTACAGTTCTGTAAGATAATAAATTTATGTTGTTCTAAGCCACTAAGTTTGTGGTAATTTGACACAGCGCCATAGAAAACTAATACAACTTCCCTCCCAGCCAGAGGCTTTTGGCAGCTCTCTGATTGCCTTTTGGCATCTCTTGCCTAGTGGCCTCTCTACACGGTGTCCCCAAAGTCACCATACATAGGGAAAATGGGAAATGGTAGCTAAGTGTATGTATATTTAAAAAATATTCATTACAACATTTTTCATTTGTATGGAGACTTTTGGGACACCCTGTATTCTGATCTGTCTCTTGGATCTCAGTATGAAGACATTAACCATGCCTTGATATCTGATACCGACTGAGCATTCACCACTTGCTTTTAGTTTCTTTTCTGCCACAATTTCTCTGGGCTTAATGACCTAACTATTTTTTCCACCTGTAGTCCTTTTGTCCTTCAATATATCTTCCAGACTAGGCTGGATTTCAAGGATTTGTATTATCTGACCTCAAACTATCTTTCTGATCTTATTTTCTCTAGCTCCTCTTGGCCAAGCATACTCCAGTTAAATTGCACTGCTCACCATTTTCACATACAATTTATACTTTAGAGACTTGAATCAGTCAGGAAAGCCTAGGTTATGCTGTAGAAACAAAAATAACAATATATCCATGTGGGTCAATTGAGGGCTCATGTGCCTGATGGAGCAGCTACTATCCCAGCAGTTGCTGGTCACTATGCAGCGGAAAAGAGAGATGTGCATGAGATCAGAAATTATGCTCGGCCCAGAAGTAACATCTGTCCCTTCGGTTCTCAACCCTTTATTCAAAACAAGCCACATGGCCCCACCAAAGGGGACTGTGGAGTTTAAGTCTATCATTATGTGGAAGACAGCAGTTGCCATCAGTTTCTATGACTTTCTATAAGAAGCATTGGGGGAATAGCTTCACAGCTACCAAGTCTGCCCATAGGTGTACTCTCCTGCAAAAGATGTTTCTTGGGGTACACCTGCTCATGAAATGGTAACATGGTTAATTTTACTGTGTCTTTATCTTTCTTTTCCAATGGATGATAAGCATTTTAAGGGAAAGAACATGTTTTTCATTTAATCACTACAATCATGCATTGAACTCCTACTGAATGCAAAGTAGAGTCCAGTGCTTTAGGAACTATAATGATGAATCAGACATGCTGCAGGGATATAGTGTCCATTGGGTGTAAGCAGGGCTTTGGGAAAACTGCTGTCCTCAATCTGGCAGTTATGAAGGAGGTGGTCAGAAATGCAGGTGGGATGAATAAGAGAGTGTGTTGGGCTTATCAGTTTTATCCAGCATTTGCATAGGCTTTTGAAGATATGTTTGTCTAGTTTACTTCACGATTTCTTGAGGAACTTTCAAAAAATCAAATTTTAGGAAATTTGAAAACTATCCAAACAAGTGTTGTGCTAGAGTTGAAAGAACCCGTGCTTTGGAATTAGGCGCATCTGAACTGAATTCCCAGATCTGTCTTACCTTACTGTGTGATCTTGGAAAAATTACTTAACCTCTCTGACACTTGGTTTCTTCATTTGTAAAATGAGTAATAGATTTATAAAGTTTGATGAGAAAATACAAAAAATGCAATTATCCTGGGACCTGGCACTAGGCTCTAAAAAAACACTGGTTTCTTTTGATTTCCTTTGGGGCAAAATAGGTACTCATATTTTATTTTACTTTGTACCAGAGTCTACATAGCACCATTTAAAAAAAAATTGTTCTATAAAGACATTTATTTTGTAAAAGTATGACTGTTTTTATATATATTTCTTTCTTTTTTAGTATCTTTTTATTGAGATACAATTCATATGCCATAAAATTCATGCTTTTTAATTCAGTGATTTATAGGATATTAACAAAGTTCTGCAATCAGCTAATTCCATAACATTTCTTCATCCTCCCCCAAAACCTCCTACCCATTAGTAGTCGCTCCTCGTTCTCTCCTTTCCCCAGTCCCTGTCAACCTCTAATCTACTTTCTCTCTATGGATTTGCCTGTTCTGGACATTT
Source organism: Lemur catta (assembly GCF_020740605.2). NCBI lineage: Eukaryota > Metazoa > Chordata > Mammalia > Primates > Lemuridae > Lemur > Lemur catta. The sequence goes on from NC_059128.1 coordinate 242,176,897, forward strand.
CATACAAATGGAATCAAACAATATGTGACCTTTTGTTTCTGGATTCTTTCCCTTAGCATAATGTTTTCAAAGGTCACCTACCTGTGTTGTCACATGTATTAGCACTTCATACATTTTTATTGCTGAATGATGTTTCTTTAAATGATTATACCACCATTTTGTTTATCTGTTCATTAGTTGATGGACATCTGAGTTTTTTCACTTTTTGGCTATTATGAATAATGCTTCTTTGAACATTCATGTATAAGTTTTGTGTGGCCATTTTTCATTTTTTCATTTTTCATGGGTATATTATAGGAGTGGAGTTTCTGGATCATATGACAACTCCATATTAACTATTTGAGGAACTGCCACACTGTTTCCTAAAGTGTCTGTACAATTTTACATTTCTATCAGCAATTTATGAGGGTTTTATTTCTCCAAATCCTTAGCAACACTGGTTATTGCCTATAATTTTGATTATAGCCATATTATCTATCTTTCTGATTATAGCTATCCTTGTGGCGTGACATGGTATCTCATTGTGGCTTTGATTTGCATTTCCCTGATGAGTAATGATGTAAAACATCTTTTCTTATGCTCGTTGCCCTTCTACATATTTTTTTTCCTTTGGAGAAATGTCTTCAAATTGGCTTCCTTTTTTTTTTCTTTTTACATCATCTCCTCTTGTTTTAAATTTTGTTTTTTTATTTATTCTGCTTTCGGATTACTCCCAAGGGAACACACAATTGGGGTTTGAGTGAGGTACCAGTTCTTTAATTGCAATCTATTGAAGGTTAGAACACTGAACTGTGAGCCTGAGATCTGGGGTTCAGCCTTGGCTCTGCCAACCGGTCTGCCTGTGATACCTTGCACAAGTGACTACAAATCGCAGCCTCCTCCTCAAGTTCACCCAGTTCAGTTAAAATTATCCTTAGTCCATGAAACATAGTATTGAGCACCAGCTATTGATCAGATATGGTGCAAGGTCCCGGGAAACATAAATGAATAAGGCTTAATTTCTCTGCCTTATGCCTCTTGATATCAAGACACATTTAAATTATATTACGGTATAACAAGATATAGTCACAGGGGAGAGAATTAAATACAACGGGAGCTCCCAAAAGGGAGCAGTTTGCTGTCCCCAAAGCCATCTGAAGCAGCTTCAAAGTGCCTTTTCACATTAAAATTTCCTGATTCTATGATACACTGCCTTTTCAGTATGCACATTTTGTTATATTAAATGGAGAGATTATATTGCTCATTAATATATAAAGCTCTACAGTTATATATGCTCATTGAGATAATTAGAAAAACTCTGACTAATAGTATGCTCCCTAGTTCTTGACCCTAAGGGTCGGGACCAGGCTTTATTGTCTTTGTGTCTCAGTCCCTAATAGATGTTGGAGGAATGAATGCCTTTAGACAAAAAGGGAAATTACAGACTACATTTTGGAGGCCTTAACTATAATTTTCGCTTTCATAATTAACCCCCAATAATAATATCCACTCTTCAGATGCTTTAATCCTTAATGGGAAAAATTCAGCTTCTTATGAAGAATTCTGTAACGCTCTTGGTTAAGAGGTATTATCACTCCCTTACACCTGATTCCAAAATTCTTTGCACATTCGACCAAATTGATTATACATCCACTCCTTTTCCTCCAGCATTAGAAGGTCCTTTTATATTTAAAGATTTAGAGAATTCTATATATGGAGGGGAGATTTGGGGTCACTTAAAATTCAAACCCTTCATTTTAAAGAAGAGGAACTGAGCAACAGGTATGTCAAATGATCTTTGTACATTCAAGTCCAGAATCCAGTTACCCTCCTAACAGGTTTTCTTACTCTTCTGTATTTTGTTTGCTCTCTTAAAAAAATCAATAAGGTTAAATAAGTGGTCCGAACAAAAATGAGTCTGTAACATCTTTTAAATTGTGGGCACTAAGGTGAATTGGCAAGAAAGTGTTTTGAGCTCTGATAAATGCCTTGATATACTTCAAAAAAGTCTCTCTCAGATTGTTGTAGTAGTCAGCTAGAGCTGCCATAAAAGAATACCACAGACTAGGTGGCTCAGACAACAGAAATTTATTTTCCTATAGTCTGGAGGTTAATAGGCCAAGATCAGGGTGCCAGTATGATCTGGTTCTGGTAAGGGCCCTGTTCCTGGCTTGCAGATGGCTGCCTTCTTGCTGTATCTTCACATGGTGGTGGGGCAGAGAGGGTGGTAAGTGCACTAATGATTCATTCTTCAGGTTAACATTTTCCTTTCTCCCTCCTTCCCTCCCTCCCATCCTTCCTGCCTGACTCATAGGAAATATAGGGGGTGAGGTATTTAGAGCATAATATTTTGGAAGAATTTCTTTTTTTTTTTTTGCCTGAGAAATAGTGTGTTTTTGTATGTATGTGTGTGTGTGTGTGTGTGTGTAATAACTGAACTTCTATTTGAACTGTGAACATGGAAAAGACTAAAATTTACTAGGCATTGGATCTGTTATTACTGAAAGTGTTCAAGCAGAATCTGGCTTGGGTAAATATCTGTTGGAGATAGTATAGAGGAGATTCCAACACTGAGTGGGAGTTGGAATAGATTACCTTGGAGATTACTTCCAATTTTAAGATTTTATAATTCTCAGCAGAATATTACATGGATTTGAGTGTTGCCTCCTCCTTCCTACTGAACATCCTTAAGGGAGATGCTAACAGGGAATGATGTGCCCCCAAATGCAAGTGGCCAGAGGGTGTAAGGACCAAAGCCAGGTTTCTGGAAAATCCACCATCAAAATTGAGAGTTGACTGTATTATTAATGATTGTTAATGAGTAATGATGATTTTAGAGTATTAATACACTAGCATTGAAAAGGGAAGATATTACTGCCACCCAAAGAGTATATGGTTAACAAAGTGAGAATATCAGAAAAACAGCTACTCATGAAAGAGGGATTTGTATGATCAAGGATTGCTAACATCATTTATTATATTTATTTAATATTTTGATATAAAGGAACTATAAAGAATATTACCATCTTGGAAACAAATATCGTAGTTTACCTTACCAAATGGTAATGTGTCTATTATTTCACAAATCTGTGAAGTCCTTGGGAAGGTATGTCATATTGTAGAAATATTTCTGCTCTCAACATTAGCACAATTCTTAGCACATAGAAGCCATGCAGTAGTTTTTGACTGAATGAATTAATGGCTATATCTCAATAATATGGGATAAACATTGCCTATATGTATTTTAAAAATTTCTTCTTTTTTGTGTGTTTCACTTAAGATAATGGCCTTCAGTTCCAGCCAAGTTGCTATAAAAGACAGGATTTCTTTCTTTTTTATGGCTGAATAGTATTTCACTGTGTACATATACCACATTTTCTTTATACAATCATACATTGATGGACACTTAGGTTGATTCTATACCTTTGCTATTGTGAATAGTGTTGTGGTAAACATATGAGAGCAGGTATCTTTTTTATATAATGATTTCTTTGCCTTTGGGTAGACACACAGTTATGGGATTGCTGGATCAAATGGTGGTTCTATTTTTAGTTCTTTGAGAAATCTCCATTCTGTCTCCCATAGAGATTGTACTAATTTACATTCCTACCAAAGTGTGTAAGTTTTCTTTTCTTTGCATCTTCACCAATGTCTATTATTTCTTGTCTTTTACATAATAGCCATTCTGTCTGGTGTAAGATGGATACCTCATTGTGGTTTTAATTTGCATTTATCTGATGATTAGTGATGTTGGATATTTTTTCACATGCTTGTTGCGCATTTGTATTTCTTCTTTTGAAAAATGTCTATTCATGTCCTTTGCCCACTTTGTAATAGGATTATTATTATTTGTTGTTGTTGAGTTGTTTGAGTTCCTTATAAATTCTGGATATTAGTCCCCTGTTGGATGCATAGCTCGCAATCATTTTTTCCTATTCTGCAAGTTGTCTGTTCACTCTGTTGATTATTTCTATTGCTGTGAAGAAGCTTTTTAGTCTAATTAAGTCCCACTTATTTAATTTGTTTTTGTTGCCTGATCTTTGGAGGACTTAGTTATGAAGACTTTGCCTAGATCAATGTCCAGAAGAGTTTTCCCTAGGTTTTCTTCTAGTATTTTTATAATTTAAGATCTTACATTTAAGTCTTTAATCCAGTTTTAGTTGACTTTTGCATATGGTGAGAGATAGGGATCCACTTATCTCTATTTTTCTGTGTATGGCAATCCAATTTTCCCAGGATCATTTATTGAAAAGAGTATCCTTTCCCCAATGTATGTTCTTGTCAACTTTTTCAAAGATCAGTTGGCTGTAAATATGTGGCTTTATTTTAGGGTTCTCTATTCTGTTCCAATGATATATATGTCTGTTTTTATACCAGTACCATACTATTTTGGTTACTATAGCTTTGTAGTATAATTTGAAGTCAGCTAATGTGATGCCTCTAACTTTTTTCTTTTTGCTTAAGATTGCTTTGGCTATTTGGGCTCTTTTTTGGCTCCATATGAACTTTAGGATTTTTTTTAATTCTGTGAAAAATGACTTTGGTATTTGGATGGGGATTCCATTGAATCTATAGATTGCTTTGTGTAGTATAGTCATTTTAATGATATTATTTCTTTTAATCCATGAGCACGGGATATTTTTCCATTTGTTTATGTCATCTACAATTTCTTCCATCAATATTTTGTAGTTTCTCTTGTAGAAATCTTTCATAGTTTTATTTCTATGTTAAATGTTTCATGTCCTGGATCTTGTCTTTTCCTCTTTGGCTGAACACATTATTTTAGCAGCTTTCCCATAAAGAATGAAAAGAAGGTAAAATTTACCTTTCTCTCATCCTTGATTAATAGTTTAGCTAGATATGGAATTCTAGGTTGAAAATAATGTTCCTTCAGAACTTCGAAGGCATTTTCCACTGTCTTTTGGCATCTGATGTTGTCCTTGAGAATTCTAATACAATTCTAATTCTTTTGTATGTGAGTTTTCCCTTTCTGGAAACTTTTGCACTCTGTATCTGGGTGCTTGTGGATATTTATGATGATGTGTGCTTGATAGGTCTTTTCATTGTGTAAACATTTAGTGGATTCTCTCAATCTATAGAGGCATGCATGTCTTGATTGGGGAAAATTTCTTGAATAATTTCACTAATGATTTTCTTCCCCCAATTTCTTCTGTTCTATGTTTCTGGAACTCTTGTCAAATGTTGGAATATCCTAAATTTATCATCATATCTCTTCGGTTTTTCAATTTTTCAATCTTTTTATTCTATCTTTGAGAAATATCCTTTATTTATCTTCTGATTCCTCCACTGAATTTTTTACCTTATCTATCACATTTCTACTTTCTAATAGTTCTTTATTATTTTTGGGTTATTTCTTTTTCAAAGTACCCTTTCTAGTTTAATGCTATTTCTTTCATATGTTTTTGAAAATTTAAACTTTTCGATGATTTTTTTTGTTCCCTGCATTACCTCTGTTCCTTGGAGTCCTCAGCTTTTGTGGGGTTCTGAAATATGAATCAGCTCAAATTTCAATTCTTGTTGATCTTCCTGTAGCAGATGCTGTTGGCACCCTGCCAAATTCCGTTTACTAGATTGGTGCACACATTCTCTGGCTTCTGGAAACATTGCTTACTAATAGCTTATACCTGAACCCTTCTTTGGATGCTGCTTGTCTGATAGAGCATAGGAATGACCTCCTGATAGTGCAATTGAGGGAATCATTGATACTTGCAAATGTTGGGCCCTGTTCTTCAGAATGCTGTATTTGCTCTCAGCCAATGACTGTTATATATTGTATTGTTCTCAGTAGGTAGACTACATGGATCTGGGAACTAAGGAATATAAGTAAGGATGATCCAATTCACTGTCACTGCACAGATCTAGGCTCTGTGGGTCTAGAGATCTTGGTTCCCAGAAGGGAAATTCTTTCACCTGGCAACACAATAATAAAAGTTTAACTTAATTGAAAACTACAGTTGCCACTTGGCATTCTGGGGTGTCCATTCTAGCACATCAGCATGCCAAGAAAGGAATTGCCGTATTGGCAGGGGTAATTGTGACTCTGTTCAATATAGAGGTGGCAAAGTTGCTGCTATAAATTAGGGCAGGGAGGAAAATGTTTTGCATTGGATGATCCCCTGAAACATTTTGTGGTATTCCCATGCTCAATTTTAATTGTAAATTGGCAAGTGGAACAACAAAGGCTTGCTAACAGGTATTTTGACTACTCAAGGATGAAGGCCTGGGTCATCCCATTAGATGAGTCACCTAGATCATCAGAAGTGCTAGCAGAGGGTGAGGGAAATCTAGAAAGGACAAAAGAGGGAGATGTTGTATGTCAGTTAAGGGACATTGGGACCTACTTTAGCAGTGGGGCAGTGGCTCATACCTAAACTCTCCTCTTAGAATTTTTACTGGAAATTGTGACCAACCAGAGCCCTGAAGAAGCAGTGACTGAATAAAGTAAATTTAATATGAGAAGCAAGTAGACTTAGTGGGGTAAGGGATGGACAGAGATTAATAAATCTGATGAAAGGAGAAAGATATTTCATACACGTTACTCTATTAAATGAATTTTTTTTGAAAACACTAAACTAAAAGCACTGAACAGTGCTTGCTGGAATTTCTGAAAATCTTGTTTAATCCTTTCAAATTTTCATTGACTTTTCATCTAAATAGTTTTTAATTGAATCCTTAATATCTTTAGTGGAAATGGCATATTTAGTAGAAAATGCAGAATAAACCTGTATTTCTATATACAGACAAGTTTAAGCTTCCTTATAAGATTGACCACAGGCATATAACTCTTCTCTCTCCAAAAATGTGCTACAATGTCAGTAGAGGAATAAAATGGTGTAGATCCTAAAAGATTAAGATGCTGTTGGTATCCTGCTCAGATCCCTTTTACTTGGGCTGTACACTCAGCCTCCAGCTGTTAGAGATGCTGGGTGTGCTAATGGCTCACATCTGCACACTTCCTTGAAAGCTTATCTTTGGCTGAGGGGAGCCTCCTAACCCAGAGATACATGGGAGATTACACTTCTCTCCCTTTGGGACAAACCCATGGGTAACCATGCGGGGGTATAACAGCCCAGCCTCCTGTCTCAAAGAAATAACTTTTGGTTCAATTTATCCTGCAGATCTCTCTGTGGGATCAGAGAAATCTGAAATCACATTTTTGCCCAGCCTTTTCTTCTACTCTGGCCCACACCCGTCATTTTCCAACAAGGTTCTCCCAAGGGTAATCCATCAATATGTCATTTATGCAGGAATCTCCATTTCAGGTTCTACTTCTAATGTACCTGACCTAAGGTCTTTTCAGGTACATGAGATGGTCCTCCTCCACAAGATAAGTTACTTACCACTGCTCCATCAGTTTTCCAAAAAGTGGCTGAAATCTCTCATACTCTGTTTTCTTTCCCATTGTTTTTGTTTTTTAGGATCTATATAATTTTATTCCTTTATCGACATTGTAGCACATTTTTGTAGAGAGAAGAGTTATATGCCTATGGTCAATCTTGTAAGGAAGATTAAACTGTCTGTATACAGAAATACAAGTTTATTCTGTATTTTCTACTAAATATGCCATTTCCACTAAAGATACTAAGGATTCCATTAAAAACTACTTAGATGAAAAGTCAATGAAAATTTGAAAGTATTAAACAAGATTTTCAGAAATTCCAAGCACTGTTCAGTGCTTTTAGCTTAGTGTTTTCAAAAAATATTTCATTTAATAGAGTGACACATATGAAATGTCTTTCTCCTTTGATCGGATTTACTAATCTCTGTTAGAATACTAAATGCAAACACTTTTGTTAATGGGGTAAAACAAATTCACCAGAGTTATAATTACATACCTCACTAAAGTTTCACCAAGTTTGTTCAAATCATTTTTGTTTTCTTAAAATATTTAATTGCAATGATCACAGGTGTGTGTGTGTATATACATATCATTAATGTTGATGTGATATATGTCACAGTGACCTGATAGTGACTAGTTGAAAACCTACTCGGAGTTAAGTAGGAATATTGCAGCCACATAGTATCCAAGTAGCAATATTGTATTCGTTATTTGTGGGTCAATCCATACTGCATTGTGCTATATCTATGTGTGTATGTCATATTTCCCCTACAGAGTTGAAGTAAAGAGCTATACTTTATCTGTCCTCTATCCCCACAGCATTTATTACATGTTCTGGTACATTGTAGATGCTCAATTGGGTATTGTTTTAAAACAAAAGCGAAACCAAACCAAAACCAAACCAAACCAGAATATCCAGCAAATATTTCTATTTTGAGAAATTTCCTGTAGTCAACAATGAGTTGCAAATTAATTGTGGTATCTCTGTCTTTAATCTCTTGCAGGCAAATAAACATTCTCTCATGGATCTCCATACACATTCTTGTTGCAAATAAAATTGGATCAGGGACTGTGGCACAGCTGGTGTGAGTACCAGGTACCAACTCAGCTCAAGTGAAGTCACTCTTGGTGCAGCTGGCTGGTTCACAGTCGCTCAGTTTCACTCTGCAGAGGTGCACACTATTTATGTTCTTCGTCACACATCTGTCGAACTGCTTCTAGAGTCAATGAGAATTACAGGCTTTTAGCACACTAGAGAGGTTGTATAAGACTTTATTTTATGCTTATTTTTTTCTTTTATTGCCAGAGGACAGGATTAATATTTGGGTGATAAATACTGTCATAGAATTCACATAATCAAATAACTTTTCACAATTGGGAGGGACTTTAAAAATCACTTAGTTGAACACTTGCAGCTCCTATTTCACACATAAGAGAGCTGAGACTTAGACTTTAAATTACTCGATTAAATATAGTTACTGGTGAATGTAGGATTAGTGATGTCATCTCAGGCAGACATATTTTAGGGAACTGATGTTCAGTTTTTAGACATACAAAAGTCATTTAACAAATCAGGTTTAATGGATTTTTATTGTACTCAATATTTTAAAATCTCAGTTAACAAGAATATTAGAAGTTAGTATTATCTAGTTAATTAGTTTTTGCTATAAAGTTAAGGGATAAATCTTTTAATATTGAAAATTATTCTAACATACATCAATGTCTGCTCCCACATTAACCTCCATGAGGCTATGGGGCCATTTTAATCTTTGATCATTGAATAAAAACTATCCTTCATCTAGGATCATTAGTGTGAGATTCTGGAATTAAATATGTAGAATGCAAGAGATCATACTGAATGTGTACTGACCTCAGGATAAGCATATAAAAAGATATTTTTAGATCAAATTCCTTATGTAACTTTGTTTTAATGTCTTTTAATTTTTCTGACAAAAAGTTGAACATGCTAACAAAATGTGTATTATTTGAAAGGCAGAGCTAAGTAGGTTCCACTAATTTAAGAGTTGTTCTAATATTAATGAATGATTTTTGATCATGTGGTATCACAGAGGGTTTTATCCACAGCCAGATATTCTCTGGACTTCACCCACATGTCTTCTGTTTGTCAAGATGAATCTCTTACTCAAACACCAGGAATAGAATATTTGACTGGAAAGTCAGAAAGATGCTAGCAATTACTGTGTCAAGGGCAACATAAGTCAAATTCAGGGAAGGCAAGGGGAGAGCAAGTAGGTGTCTTGGGCTAAAGCCAGGAAGAAATGAGGGCTGCAGGGTCAGGCGACTCAGGCCAAGAATCTGAGAAACCTTTAAGGACTCAAGGGTCCTGACAGCATCAGACAACATAACATCAGTAGCCCAAGCCCAAGATCTGTATAAGAGGTTAAGGGTCTGACTCAAAAGATCTAAAAAAGTGTCACTACATACCAGAAGAAAGAATGAACCTCAGCACAGAGTAAGTATTGAAAGAAGAAATTTTAGGTAGGGGCTGAACTCCTTGTGTCTCCTTCCCAACACCTGGAATCCATTCCGAGTCAAAAGCTGGAACACCTGGATGAAGGCAGGTTTGTGAACTCAGCAAGATGCTGGTAATATAGCCACTGTGCCTCTCATTTCTTCTCTAAGTCCCTTTGTTTGTTCTGCACATTGTAGCTATTGCACAAATTCTAAGTGAAAGTTGTATACATGACGTGTGTGTGTGTGTGTGTGTGTGTGTGTGCACGCATATGCACTTTGGGAGGGACTTTGCACTTTGGAGGACTTCTGGACCACATTTGAGAGACGTCTTTAGTAGTTAATGGATTAACTTAAATAAAAGATTTGTACAAAGTTACATGCTTTACTAAGCCTAATTTATCAGAATTGTTACTAGTCAGAATAAGAGTTATCACATTGTAATTCTTACATATGATTCTTCTCCCAGGCTTCCTGGCATATACAGTTCTGTATTCCCTGAGGCCGCTGCTGACTTGTGTGTTACTTTATAACTCTTGCAGGACTGTTGATAAAGAATATTTTCCATTACCTATGAGGTCAGTGAGAATTTGAACAATGGAAAGGACAGAAAGAGCCCGTTAGCTTTGTCTTTAGAGTTTGTTTTTCTGAAAAACCTTAGGAAGATGGTACATCAATATGCATTTTCAAACAGGATAAAATTTTCTAACTAGAGGAGATCAAATAAGTGTATATGGAAATGTTTTGGGGTTATGATGTTGTGGAATTTAAATCATCATTGCAACTAAATTGGAAGACTTATAAACGTATGAAAGTTCAGTAGTTGTGATAAAAACTGTTTTCTTGTTCTTGTCCCACCACAGAATTGTAGGATGACTTGAAAAAATTATTTTACTTCTCTGGATCTCAATTTCATTGTCTGAGACATGAAAATTTTAGACTAAAGCTTTAGGATCCTTTTCAGCTCTGTTCATGATTTCTGTTTTCTTTCTCACACATAGTTTTGGCACATAATGGGTATTCATTCAAAAAATACTTACTGACCTTTGCCCTCACAAAGATATGTGGTTCTAAGAAGGAGGTCATGGGTTGGACAAACAAGCAGAGAAGGATATGGGTGAATAAACCTATAAATTGAAGGTCTCACTGAAGTGTGTCATAAAGATCTGCTGGGCTCTGGACATTTGATGGCACACATAATTGCTTATGACAAGTAGAACTGCTGGTGACAAAAGTTATGTCAACATCTGAGAGAGGTGTAGAATAGCACTACCTAACTTCTTAGGGAAGGCTTATAACTGAGACACAAGGAAATTAAGGCAACAGGAAGGACATCCAAGTAAATCGGAATAAGGTCCAACCTACAGAATGTTCTCAGCTGAGGTGAAAAGATTCCACTGTAGTTGGCAGAGACAGTATTTGCTCTCTACATGAGAAGAACCAGCAAGAACAATGGAAGAGACCTGACAAAGGAGACATTCTACAAAGACGGAAAGTTGGATACGATCATGCAACTCAGACTCCCTCCTACTACTTTTTATATTATCTTTCATTTTCTTTCTCAACAGCTTCCTTTTCTTCCTCTTCCTTTTGTCTTCCTGTCACCTCTTAGGAGACTTGCGATTGAGACTACAGTCTGATGAAAACTTGTACTTGAACCATTAAGTTACTTACTCAAAGGCCCCTGAGAGATTTTCACAACAGAATTGCTTCTGGGGACTTGGGAAATGACCAGTCTCTTTGATTTCCTGGGGAAAACCACCACAACAAAGTCCTCGAGGTCAAAGCTCAGTTTTACACTGAACAAGAAATTGCAAATTTTGACTTTTTGGTGGGTTCACAGGGAGGTCACCAGGACTAGTTCCTACACACATTGCCAGGAACAACAGACTTGTCCACAATGCAAAAAAAAAAAAAAAAAAAAAAAATCCTTGGAATATAGTTGCAAAGTCTCCATGGATGCATTTAAAAACTTGATGAAATGATTGATCAACTGGCTATAAAATATGATTAAATAGATCAAAGAGCAAAGAGTAGCTTAGAGTGTAATAGTGAACATATAAACTTGGGTACAATAAGGCAAGATTTCTCATTTCTGTGACTTTTGCAATATTAAAGTTGTAGTGTGATTGTTTTCCAGGTAGAAACACAATTGTCTCAGGCCTTTCCCTGTGTCCCCTCTGGCCCCATATATGATTTGATGTCATACTGCTCTCTTGAATCTCTATTCACTCTTCTTTGCTATCGCAGGCAATAGCCTCAATGAACCCTGGAAACCAAGTCTAAGCCTGCATAGACAGACTGTCTGCAAAGCTCACAACATTGCTGAAAATCCAGGCCATCACTGTTAAACAAGGGACTCTATCTTGACCTGGCAAAGCATCACAGCTATCTCTGTGTTTGGAGAACCCAGATTGTCTAAAAGGAAGCATTGTTCATTTATGGTACTTACTCCATTGTTCATTTAAAGCGTCCTCCTTGGAAAGATTGTACCAGGGGTCTTTAGACCCTTTCCAATAACAGTTCTTAGATAGGAGGGTAGAAGTTTTGTTGGTAAGAAAGTTAACATTTCACCCAAGAAAAAATATTTTATCTTTTAAAAATAAGGGAGCACATTTGAAACAAAAGAGACTTTTAATTCAAAGACAATTGGCTTTGTTTTATAGCAGTGGGGAGAATGTACCAAGACAAAACTCAGTTGAAAGGGCCATCTTGGATTGGAAAGTGGACTATCTATGAAAAAGAGCTTGGGCTTATTTGAAAAGCCTGAACCCCAATGAATGGAAAGTCCTTCATACAGCCCACTTTAACGTAAGTTTTAGGGAGAGAAAGTCTTTGCTTTTGATGTGAGTTTTCAGGTGTGGTTCTTTAATATATCATTGATTTAATGCAAACATTTCCAAAAAGTTTAAACCTATCTGAGTCTCTGAAGTTGTGAGCTCATTTTGTATCAATGAGGGACCGTAGACTTTGAGTCCTTGCTTTTGTTTTTCCTCTTTGTCGAGTTGCAATAAATTGTTCCCTATAGTTTGGACTTTCGGAGTCGGCCCACTGAGCTCAGCACTGTTCTCCTCTTGCTGTCTCTGCAAGGACGGCAGATAACACTGCTGTGGAACGTGCTGCTGAGACTGCAGGGCAGCCTGCTGAGAAAGCCCTTCTGAGGGTGAGATTGGAAGGAGCCACAAGAAAAAGGGTGAGGGTTAATGACTCCCTTCATGAGGCTTTCTGGCAGAGGTACTTCGCCACAAATGGAAATTTCAGAAGTTTCTGTATTGCTTGCAAGAGCATTCCTGGAGTTGAGTAGTAGAAAGCTAGGCCAAGCATAACGTAGTGACTCTGCTGAACCCAGCTCTGTCTCCAGGAACTCATCATCATCATCAAATAGCATTTATTAAAAGCCCACACACATATGGTGCAGAATAGACCACGTTCAACAAGCACAGTTGGGTTGCTGGTCCTCCGGAGTGCCACAATTTAAAACGCTAAAAAATCTAATTTTGCTTCTGTTAGGATGTGCCCTTACAACCCTAGAACACTGAGAAAGATAGGTTACACAGAGAAAGACATTAATTCAAGTAATTATTATGATTACACTAAAAATAATAATAATAATTAGTATAGAACTTTCTCAGTGCCAGGTATTATGCTATTTCCTCATGTTGCAAAATAGTTTTTATTACAACTTGGTGAAGTAGGTAGCATTAATATAGGTATTTTATGTAAGAGGCAACTAAAGCTTAGAAAAGTTAAATAATTTTTTTGTGAAAACAAAGTTACCAGGTAGCAAAGCCAGGACTTGAACTTGGGCTTATTGAAATCCAAAGATCATGCTAGGCCTTATTGCCAGTTTTTATTAGAGTTGATAGTTGGCCTTGGGTTGGTTAGTAGAATATTTATTCTTATAATAATTTCTATACTTTTATAGTGTGATAATTTATGTATGGCTTTAATAAAATTCAGAAAACACTTCACTTGGCTCTTTTTATTTGAAATGGTGCCATTCCTTCTATTAATGAGGTTAAGAATTTTCTTTGGTGTGGCAAACTGGTGGGTCTCATTTACAACCAAAGCGAATGAGGAAGACTAATTCAGATAACTGCTCGGAATTACCTAGACCACAGAATTTTGAAATTCATGTTTCTTATAATAATCTATGCTGATTAATGACCCTCAGATTGAAGGGAGGAGGATTCAAATAATTTCAATCTCTTCTCTTTTCTAGTTTTTTCCTAAAGCAGAGAGCTGCCTGAGCAGTAGTTGGTGGAATTGCACAAAATGATAACCCATTTTGAGAACCGTGACCTCTCACCATTACTGCTGTTCCCTGCCTATGAGGCTAAGCACAGTGAGTGGCAGCATGGAAGTCAGGCAGATACAATTTGTATGGAAAAATTTTATAGACAACACACCAACTGAAAAGTGGAGACAAATCCAAGAGTGGAGAGGTTGTACAGCTAATAGAACACATCTAGTGCTGTAAGGAAGCTTATCCCTTAGCCAAAGAGTTTGTTTGGTCCCTCCCTATTTTTATTTACTAGTGGCTATGTGATATTAATTTCTCCATTTATATTACAACATAATTTATTACCCTATCTGTTCATTATGCTGATGTTTATGACCAGCTTTCCTAACTTTAATATTCAAACTACATTTTTGCTCAAGCCTATTGATTTCCCCATTTAAAATATCAATTGTTCTCCTACCTGATCCTTATACTGACTTTTGTGAACTTCTTTTCCAGCTGTTCAGCTAAGTGATACTCAAACTATTTTTGTTGTTGTTGTTGAAGTGTGTGGTGGCTGCTGTGGTGTGTCATCCAGATTGTTCCTTCATGTCTGAGGCACCATTCACACATCTGCAAGGTGTATTGGCTGTAGACATCTCATAGCTGAAGATTTCTCTGGAGGTTGCTCTAGAATAAAGGCAGCTGCTCTGCTCAAGGTTATACCCTTTACCTGGAGCCAGCTCACATCATATAATTGGTCTATGTGGGAGTACAAAGACATGGCCTCCTTGAGTCAATTCTGAAAAACTCTGAAGGGTTATTGCAGCTCCAGGGCCTCTTGAAGGACTAGCTAAGGCCCCCGTTACAACTGCACACTGCCCAGTTCTCATTCCTCACTCCTTTATGGGTATTGCTCCCTTTTAGAATCTGTTTCCAGGGGAACCCAACTTAAACACCAGTTAGAGTGGTCTGAGGAAGCAGACTCTGAAATGGACATTTGAAGCTAGATTACCCGCAGGCTGCAGGGCAATGAGAACTCCATCCCTGGTAGTGGGTGGGGGAACTGACAGCCCCTGGCATGCCACAGCAGTGCCATGGTTAGAGCTTTCACGAGTGGTGAACTGCAATAGGACACCAGTGGAAGGGAATGCACTGGCAGGGGCAATATCTCTGGCATTTGAGAGGTTCTAGGGAAGTAGTAATTACCAGGCTGAGGAAATCAGATTGCTTTTACTAGGTGCTAGCAAAGCACTGGAGAAAGACAAGGAAAGGCTAAGCATGATTAATCAGCACTTTAAGGTGAAATACGGAAGCCAGAGGGCTTTCCTGGCAGCATATAAAATGAATTTTATCTTCTATAACTAGAAGGAAGAAAAAGTCGAGGATCAATTCCAGGACTTCATTGGAACTGCAGAGAAGGTTGACTTTTCAACCTCTGCAAATCTGTGCCAAGATCAGGGTCCTAGGTAAAAAACAGAAGGACTCCAAGACTTGAAATGGGGACATCTGGGTTAATGTTCTCAAAACTCTTGAATTGTCAGATTTCCTTGAATCCTCTGGACTCACAGAAGTAGCCCATTCCACACTTTAAATGCTATTTGAAGATGACACACAGGCTTTGAAAGATAACACAGACTCCCTTCAGAAACTTTCCTTACCTCCACTCCTGAATACCAAATAATTAGTTAATTTACAACATAACCCAGCCAGGAAGTGCTAGGCTATAGGATTTCAAACAGAAAATTAGCAAAGGTTTATAAAAAGTAATATTAAAACCCAGTTGAAGGCGGATTTGTGAGGCTATAAGTTGGTGTAATTTTTTTTGAAAGGGTACTGTAGAAAGTAAATCAGTAGCTTTAAACATATTCTTATGTTGATCCATAAATTCTCCTTCCTGGAAATTATTCTGAAGAAATCACACACACACACACACACACACACACACATATATATATATATACACACACACACACAAAATGCCAATGGAAGAGATATTTATAATAGAATAATTTGAAGAAAACCTAATTTTTAACTATAGAAAATGTCTAGTTAAATTATGACATATTGAAAAATGGATTATGCAGGTATATAGTGTTAATATGAAACATCTTAATGATAATTATGACATAAAAATAGTTAAGATAAAACTAAATATCATAAAGGTCAAAACACAAAGACAGAGAGTTTGCCCATGTATTAAAAATGGCTATCTCCACCTGGTGAAGTCATAAGTAAAAACATTATTTTCCCTTTCTTTTTAAATATATTTTGACCATTCCCAAGAGAGAATTTTTAATTTTATAATTCGGCAAAATTTTATTTTAAAAGGTAACTTGTGGTTTGAGGAATCTTGTATTTCTGGCCCTGAGCTGCACAGAGATAGAGGTGAGGGGCCAATAAGTGAGGAGCTTCCCTTCCCTGCTTTGTCCCTGGAAATGAGCCATCTGGCCACTTTGGCCAGTGTGAAGCAGGGTCAATGGCCCTTCTTCGAAATTTCACCAAGTCTCACAAATTGTTGTCTCAAACTTGGTAAAAAATTAGGTGCAGGATGTGGGACTGAATTGTTTTTCCTGAGGTTGCAAAAATAGAAAATATCTTAAAATTGCTAAAGCTGTTTGGGATGTAATCTAGCAGTATCTTAAAAAAAAAAAAAAGGGCACGAATCTCTCAATCCATCAATCTGTATCCTGGAAATTTAACCCATAGGAATGAAAGCACTGCCATATAAAGATACATATACAGTCAATACTGCCATAACACTTGACTTTGAAAATGTGCATTTGTTTCAATGAAATTGATATATTAGGGAATATTTTGAGCATAGTGTGAATTTTGCTTTCTCTTATCCACAATTTCCTCTGTGAAAAATACTAGCGGGATGGAAGAAACTGCATCCAGCTGAACCAAGCTGCCTGGCAAAACACAAAACACAGACACCTCAAATGTCTCCAGTTAAGTTCACTCTGTGTGTCATGAGCCACACCCATCCACATCTGGTGTTAGGAGGTTCCATATGATTTCAGATAAGCCCTCCTTCCACTGCTTCACAATAACTTATAAACAAGAAGATACCCACTTCTTCACAGAAATTTCAGATCTTCTTTAAGGTTGAGAGCCATATTTATTATAGTGTTTATGTGTTTCTTACTATATATTTAACATATGTATTACATATTGTGCAGTTTTACATGTTAATATTTATCTTATATAAAACTGTGGGTTTTTTTTTAGGTTCCTATTTTTTTTCTGCATGTTGCTTTTTTTTAAAAGAAGATTTTGAATATTATGCCCCCAGCCCCATTTTTTTCCCCAGAAGCTCTGTGGTTTTCATTGCACAATTTTGCATAGCATGGTGGCTTTTAGAGATGCATATATTATCTTACAACATAACTGAGTATATAAGACTGTTTGTCGTTACTTTGTTTGTAGTGGCCAAAAACCAGAAACAAAGTAAATGCCCTTAATATGTATGTGATTAAATAAAGTGAGTTAATTCATGTCATACAATAGTGCACAGTTTTTAAGAAGAATGGATTAGTGTTATAATAACACCTTAGAGAGATTTCCATGATGTAGTGTAGCTATATATTTTTTGAGCACCGAATATATGCCAAACATGATGTTAAACTCTTTTGGTGTATAATTTCCCTAAAAATTATATTTGGGAATATAAATATAAATGAGTGCAATAGGAGTTTTTAAAAATAAACCAACCAACAAACAAACATAATCCTAATTTGTTGCAGAATTCAGATCCATAAATAATTCACTTAATATGAGTCAGACTGTGAACTCAAAGGGCTTATGGGCTTTCTCAAAAGACAAATGTTGCATTTCAGAAGCATAGCCGAGGAAGAGGCCCTGTTCTGATTTAAATTCTAGGTGTTTCAGACATGGTGAGACAGGTAAAATGTATATATGGATAATATCAATGCAAGGAAGTATACAACAAATAAATGCTGAATAAGAGGTATAAATTAGATACTGTAGGCCTTGGAAGACTTCCTTTTTGGCTAAAGCCTATAGGAAATCAACATGGAAGAGATGACATTTAATATATGCTTTAAATTATAGATGGAGCTTTTATGTCAAAGTTTTAAAAGCAGTGATATAAAGTTTAGGGGAACAAAATATATATTTAAAATAGTAATAGTCTAGAGGGGTTAGAATTTAGGTTTATTTTATAGACACGTGAGTACCAACTGAATGTGGTAGTTGAGTAGCAAGCAAGAATCACAGGTGAAAAAGGAATTTTGAGTAAAGATCTAGGCCATGTTCTGATTTCAGGAAAGACCACAACAATCCATTTCACTTATGTCTACTCCTTGAATTAGTCAATTAGTCAGAAGAATCACTAGAGTACTCCAGGAGACTGGCCTTCAGAGTTCTAGTTATAAATTGAACTTCACCATCTGTGGATTGAGCAAGCCACTTCACCTCTCTAGGTCTGAAGTTTCTCATCTTTGAAATGAGAATGTTGAACGACATGGTTCTGAGTTTTAGGGTTTTACAGTTTCTTGACAGATAAGCTTCCATATTGTTTCCAAAGATTTGTGGGAATCATGCTATTTTATATTTTCCTTTCAACTTTACCAAAATATGGGCTTTCATAATTAGATTTATTTGGCATAAAGGAATAGTTATCAAATGAAATCTCTTCTTTGGGTGAAGAAAGACCCATGAGTTGGCGCGTTCTAGCATATTGGCTCATATTCATGAGTTGTGTATACTTTCTTTACAAGAAGAAAAAAACCCAACCAATTGGAATTATTTAACCACTCAGAAGTTTTAGGACTCTTTTTTCTTGAAATGTCACAATGATTTCAACAGTGAAAATTCTTTACATGCACCCACAAATACTAATTCTTGTTCTCTTCAAATGCCACAAAACCATCTACTCTTATTTCCTCTGCGCTTGTAGTAGTTTTTTTAAAAGAAAGAAAAAATATATACACATATATACACACACACACATTTCCCATGCACAAATTTGGAAAACGTATGTCAAGGTATAAGAAAAGAGAAAAAAGTATAAAAATCATAATCATAAAGACATTACTGTATACACATGGTGTATACAGTATACACATGGAAAACATATGTCAAGGTATAAGAAAAGAGAATAATTATAAAGACATTACTGTATACACATGGTGTATAGGATGTCAAATCTAATATCTTTTTCTTTTAGAGTTAACAACAAAGGATTGGAACCTGCCTTTAATAGAAGAGCAATATCCTGCACTATATTTTTAAAAAGTCTTAAAAACTTGCTAATAGATTTATTTTCTATTTGAAACTGTCATATTGAAGGTTAGGATGTGGCTCATTGACCCAGTCTCATATGCTAAGGAAGGGATTGTAAGAGATGATCCCTAAAGCCCTGTAGCTTATCAGGTTTATGATTCTGTGATTGTTGTGGACAGTTTGCTTTCAAAAAATCATGCACTTGTAATAGATAGAATACTAGTATATACATGAACAATTTTTTGAATGGCTGTCAATTTAGATTTAAGTCTTAGAGCTGTATAAAATTTGTTTTTGTATAATTTAATTTGTTATGAATTCTCAAATGATTCAAAAGACATTTTGCCATTCAAAACATTTTCAGGCTGGGCACAGTGGCTCATGCTTGTAATCCCAGCACTTTGGCAGGAAGATTACTTGAGGGCAGGAGTTCGAGACAACTCTGGGCAACATAGTGAAACCCTGTCTCTACAAAAAAATAAAACAATTAGCTGGGCGTAGTGGCATGCACCTGTAGTCCCAAATACTCAAAAGGCTAAGGTGGGAGGACTGCTTGAGGCCAGGGGTTTGAGGACGCAGTGAGCTATTGTTGCACCACTGCACACTGCAGCGTGGGTGACAGAGTGAGATACTGTCTTAAAAACAAAAGAAACAAACAAACAAACAAACAAAAAAACAAAAACTTTTTTTCAAAATGACCTCTCAACAGAGGAAGAGCTTGTCTTGAAATACATTACAGGGCAAACATAAAGTTATACCAATATGGTAACAAACATTGCTGAAAGGAAAGAGAATAGTGTTAGTGTCTCTGGGCTAGCTGGTTAGGATTTTTATTTCTACTGCTATTATTTTTGCTGACTTAAAACTGATCGTGGTGACACTGTTATTTTTGCCTTTTTCTAATTCTCACTTTATGGGATAATTTTTGAGACAGAAACAATCTCTCAAGTTTGGAATAAAAAATTTGCCAATTCCTGAGTGTATATTGCTACCAATGTTGCTGTAAGAATTAATAGATAACTTTTGAATCAAAATATAGGGATCTTTGGCAGTAGCAACAAACCAAAAAATCCTCAAAATTCAATATTTTCTTGTTTTTGTTGCAATTTCTTATTCTGGGGTGGAGGAATATTTGGGTATCCTACCTTCTGCCTATGATTTCTGCGGTCCTTTTCAGTTTTGTTGTGCTTTTTCTCAACAGAGAAAATGTCTGATTAAATACTTCATTTACTCTCACTCTCATTTAAAGGGAGGTTGAGGGTTGGTTGTCACTTCCCACCAGCCTCTGTGCACTAGGTAGCAGCCCCCGTTTCAGATTGAATCAGGTAGCTACAGTCCTGCTGGGAAATTTAGAAGAGGGAAGGACGTGTTACCTAGAGTCTCTTGCCCAATCTCAAAAATAGAGCTTCTCAATTATTTTATACTATAGCTTAGTTATTTGCTTTGTCCAGGCCAGGTTGGAAGCATCTCATGACTCTATTATTGTTTATTGTGATTTATGTCAGATTGAGAGACATGTTGAAGCTTTTAATTTTTTTTCTGCTGAATGGTTGACTGTTTGCATGCAGAGTTTTACTGTCAGATTGTCATGCAGCCTGAGCCAAGGTTATTTAGTTCCATTGGCTTTTGATTTCACTTATACCAATTAGAGGGAGTTCCAGCAGTCAATTTCTTGTCTTAAAAAGAAATTAGTTGCTTGTCAGAATTCCATTCATGCCTAGAACAAGGTCTTCCAAGGTAGCTCCAGAAAACTATCATAGGAAAAGGAATTTAGAAATATGAGTTCTATTGCTTGACTCAATCACTGAATATTTTGAAACAAGATTCCCCAATTTCTGCCTCAATTTCTCCACCTGGAATATGGAAATGTGGTACAATGTAGGGATAATGTGATATTAAGCCATACATTTAAATAATTACAAGGCCTCGGCAAATCCTTCAAGGTCCTTTTAAGAAGATACACATTTGAAGCTACACTTAATTAACCAAAAATTATTTAAGAAATTCACTCTGAAAAAGTACTCTGGGAATATATAAATCAACATTTATGCCTGAAACATCATTCTTAAAAAGCCAGTTTCAAACTGTACATAAAATATGTTCAAGTATCATTCACATGGAGAATTCTCTTCAAACTAGATGAATTAAATGGAAGAATGGAAAAATAAGCACCACATGTACTCACCATCAAATTGGTTTCACTGATCAACACCTAAATGCACATATAGGAATAACATTTATCAGGCATCGGGCAGATAGGAGAGGGGAGGAGGGGATGGGTATATATACACATAATGAGTGCGATGCACACCGTCTGGGGGATGAACATGCTTGAAGCTCTGACTGGGGATGGGCAAGGGCAACATACATAACCTAAACATTTGTACCCCCATAATATGCAGAAATAAAAAAAATGGAAGATGTAACATCTTGGTGTGTGGGCAGATGTAAAATCTAAATATTTATATTTATTAATTCTAAGGAAAGTATTTTGTGGCTAAAATTTCCATTGATTTGGATTAGTGCAAACACAATACCTATATTACTTCACTTTTCCAATGTTTCTGATATGGAGATTTTTGTCTCTGATATGAGCAGAAGTATATCAAGTTTTGGGCTGGAAATTTGGGCCTCTCCTTATATAGAATTCTTTGCAGGAGTTGTGACAGTCTTTTGGCTATTTCTTTTGCATATGCTTATGCTTCGGTTTCATGAGCCTTCCTGCTTCTTGGTCTGACCTTCTCAGTACCACATTAAACTGTCAGTTTCTAGTGCTTATTTGGAATATTTTCAGAGTGAGCATATGGATTTTATAGTAAGTCTTTATAACACCATTTTGACTCCTTAGTAGCTTTTTCTCATCATAATATTATTTGCATTATATTGAAGAATGTATATTTTGCTGGGCCAGGATAAAATTCGGGTGTAATATAGAGAATGTGTTTTAAAACGATTTATGTAAAAATGAGAATGTGGATGAATGCCATTGCAGTCTAGCTATTGACTGGCAGGATATATAATGTACGCCACTGGCATGGAACATAATGCGAAATGATTTAGCAGGAAGAATAAAACATCTTTACTGAAATCCAAGGAGCAAAGAAATACTTTCACAACAGTTTTCTAGAACTTGAGCAAGGAACATTAATATTTATGTACATTCTTATGAAATACATAAACCTCTGTTACATCATTTAATGTGGGCTTTCCACAAATAATTTAATAGAATACATGAAGCAGATAATTCCCTATAGTTTAAGGACCTAAACCAATGCAATTATGATTTATCTCTCAATTTTTATCTTTGAAAACAGCTCTGAATGCTAATTACTAGGAGATCTGTCAGGAACAAGGTGATCACAGATTTGATTTGGTTTCAGTTCATTCACACTCCATTCAATGCTGGATTCAGGCAATGGAAGTTCTGCCTGAGGACTGGATTACGGTCAGGTCAGGACCACCCGACTGTAATGCGGTTAGTGGAACTCAGGCAAGAATCATCAAAGGACCTTCACAGACAACTCAGCCATTCAATACCTCTTCACAGTGCTTTATGATTTATAAAATTATTTCACATCTATTTCCCCTTTTGAGCCTCACAACAAAATCTCTTTTGTCTATGTAAGACAGATAAAATATTCCAATTTTATAGGTAGAAGAATATAGGTGGAGAGACTAGGAAACTTAACAGTAGCTGATGTTCAAATACAGTTCCTGGGACTCGAAGTCCAATGCTCAGCCTCTGCAGGCTACAAGTAAGATGAGGCAGGGAGTGAATCTACAAATTGTGGAAACCTCTTCTTTGATGGTCTGTGCTTAACAACAGACTGAAGTGCTTTAGGCCATCTTAATTACTGAAACACCCAGACACTAAAAATTCTCTTTAGTGCTGATTATTGATGTGACCACTTGTGGTTTTGTCTGAGAGACTGAAAAATCTTTCAATATTTCAGGCCATTAATAACACCAAATGTGCCAAGAAAAGCATACGAGAACATTAAGTTATAGAGTGCGATTCTCAGGTGAAAATAGCCCCAGTTGTATTTATCTTTAATAAGGATTATGGATTGTTGCCTAATCAAGGGAACATATAAGGAAGAGAAAAGCAATTGGCATGGAAAGAGTTCTTCAAGCCCTTCTCTCTTCCCGCCCTGACTCTCCTCCTATCATTCCTCTCCAAGTACTCTGGGTGTGAAACAAAACAGGTAGACTGGCAAATGCTGGGGTGTGGAGTAAGAATTGCTTCCCAGATGACTTCAGCTTTTGAATGATTTCACCTTCTTACCATAACCTGGAATTCTTCCAATGACAATTCTGACTTAATCACCTTGAAATGCCATTTCACATAATCTTGGGGAATGCCTCTGGAAGTCCAACTATTCCCCAGAGAAATCTCATCTCTACCCCTCCAGTCAATTAGTGTTTTCCTGCAGTCATCTGTCTCACAGAAACCGGAGAATTCACAGCCTTTGACCCAATCTGAAAGGGAAGTTTCCCAGGAAGAATTAAGGAAGGAAAGTGAGCCACAAAAGAGAAGGAAATAAAAAATGGCTCTAAATAGTTTCAGAGCAAAAGTCACCAGTTAACAATTCTGTGGTCACATGGATACTTTTGGTCTCACAAATTTAATGGCAAATATTGTTCACTTTACATGTCTGTGTATATTTTTTATAGAAAATATATTTATAGATTTTTGAAATCCTTCTCTTAATAATCTGATCATCAATCAGTTGTCTAGAAAGTTAAAATACACCTGAAGGTAAAAGTAATTGATTTATTTTTCTGGGACATTTAATTTTCATTACCTATTTATTGGTCTTCTACTAAGTGCAGACCAGTGTGCATTGTGCTGGGTGGGGGTGGTTTAGGTGCAGGAAGGAAATATGCTGATTTGCCCCTTCAAGGAGCTACAGTAAAGGAAGACAAAAATACCACACTTAAAACAAATTGGGGCTAAATTACACACTAAGACTATGAAATTTTCAAGGCTACAGGGAAGGGGCACATGGCTCTGTAAAAAAGATACACTCTTCTTGAGCCTTAATAAAGTTTATAAAATTGACCAGACATGCCTGTTTTACTCAGTTTATGGAGTCTTGGACACCCTCTTATTTACCTTCTATTTTCTGTCAAGAATTATTTTCAAGTAAGTGCAATTATTTGAGGTGTCTGAAACGTAAGGTAGACAGTATTCTGCCTCTCTGCGGAACTGGTGCCCTCAGTGATTTGCAGTGGGAATTTCTGCCAGGCAGCTGATGGAGGCCTCTGACAAGTTAGGCTTGGTGAGCTACCACCCGTGCTCACAGTAGAGGAGCTAGGACTTGGAACGGATATTTTATTGAGTTCTTATCAGAATCCATGCTGGGATTCTGAGAATCAGGCAGGTGCTACAAGTATAATAGCTAAAGACATCTGGCCACATAATTTAGAGACACCTAGAAAAGCTGAGACTTTTCTATTAACCTCTTGCTTAAATGTTTAAGGCTGTTTTCAGCACAAGCAGGGCACACTATCAGTTGGGAAGACATCTTAAAGCCGTGGAGGCTCTCTGCTCCCTTCAGGTAGTAGTTTGTCAATTAGCTGTTATGGACGCCATGCATGTTGAAAAAACGGTTCTTATTTTTTAGAACTTTATGCTTTTTATAAAAGTCCTTAACTGCCCTTAAGTAAGAAAAGGGTAGAAAATTGAAATTGGCTTTCTTTTCTTAATTCTTTAATTTGTACAAGATATGTTTCAGACCTGACAATATAGGCAATGAGAATTATCTCTCTGTTTCTCTGTCTCTGTCTCTTTGCTTACCTCACATACACCCCAAAATTCATTATGAGAAAAGAAAAGAAAAGTTGGTCAAATATCTACATAAGAAAATTTCAGGAAACATCTCTTCTTTTTGCGGGTTGGGGAGATGTACTACAATAGTCAGTTACATTAATAAAAAAGGATGCTTTAGACCAATAGCTTTGTTGCTACCTTCATCTGCCTCAGAGGAGAGGAGGACTTCCCGAGTGCAAACATATTTTGTGGGAAGAAGTGAGGTCTTTGTTGAGAAAAAAACAGTGGAAAGAATGGGATGCTTGGAAAACACATATTTTAAACAGTTGGACAAAGACAGCTGGTTCATTTTTTCCTTCCTGCCAAGCCATTTCCACTTAGGATTCAAAAAACCACAGTTTGATATTGGATTTAGAACCAAAATTTCAAAGAGACACATTGCCAGGGAACATGCATGGAATTCCCACTGATAATAGCGTATAGCACAGAAGGATGGAGTCTGACCTCCCAGTGCAGTCTCTCCTGCTGGCGCATCAGGTAACCAGCTAACTGCATATCTTTGTACATATAAATGCGTTGCTAGATTGTAAGTGACTTGAGGATAGCTGCTTCATTGATTTCTTTTTATCTTATCTTTGGTAGCAACTTAGTAAATAATAGATAATAATTGTCAACAGGACAATTATGAAGTTTACAATTAAGTTCACAATGTCAGTGAGACTGCTATGATCTGTGTTAGTTGGGTCTGCCAAGAAGCAGACACCAAGACAGGATTAAACTTACAAGAATTTTTTGGGGGGAATTTTTAAGGGAAATGCCTGTGAGCAACAATGGGGAGGGAGCTGGGAAAGTCTGGGAGAGATATCAGACTGAAATGCAGGTCTGACAACAAACGAAAGAGAGAAAGAAGGAAGCAAGCTTGGGTGGAAACATCTTAGACTGAAGTGACGGTCTGAGAAGAGTTTAGCCACACCACTAGGGAGTCCGCTGGCCAAAGTTGCCAAAGTTGTATCAGAGGAATACTCCATCTCCCAGGAAAAGGTCTGACTTAGGGTCCCTGCTGCATCCAGTCACTGCCTGGGAGTAACTGGTGGAAAGTGTGACTGAGGAGCAGTGATGAGATTTGAGAGTGCTGCCCCTGGGGCTGCTGGTCAGTGACACTCCCTGCACAGGGAGATCCAAGAGGCGTATTATTGCGGCTGCTGCATAGACCTAAGTTAAAGTTTGTGCATCTGTTCAGCAACAAGAGAAGTTTTCCTTCCTGGAAACATCTATTGGTGGCTGTGAAGATTAACTGAGATAATATATACCAAAGGCTTTAGCACAGCACATAACACACTCATTACATAGTAAGAGGTACCTCTTTTCTTATCATCATTAATGGTATCACCTGCCTACCTATCATTTACTGAACCTCATTATGTATTAAGGACAGTGACGGGCACTTTATATGCAGTGTAACATACTAAGAACTTACTGGCTTTGGTGGCACACAGAATGCAGTTTCAAACTAAGATGTGGCATCTATTAGCAATGTGACCAAATTGGGCAAGTTGTTGAAAGTCTCTGAACTTCAGTTTTCACCTTTGTAAGACAGAGAGAAAATACTCATCATGGAGAGTGGTAGAGGCATTAAAGGAATAAAGTACTAGTATCTGGTATGTACCATAACTGCCATATGTGGTTCTCGTTATCATCATTTCAAAGGACTGCAAGAACACACCAAAATTATCGATCCTGAAAGGCTGACCTCTATGGACCATAATGACTGAGCTCTCCAAGTCCTCAGGCTTTCTTTTGAGTTTAGCTAACAGGAATTTATGGGAGAGGAAGACAGTGAGGTCAAGGATGTATTATTCCCTTGGCCCTTTCCCTGGGATACTACCTGTGTCCCTTTACCAAAAGTCACTGTTCTTCACATGACAGCAGACTCCACCCAACCCTCTCTCATTCTGGATTCTGATAATTGCTTGCTCTGTCTCTTTCTGCCTACTGGTGGTAAAAATAGCTGTCACTCTCTCTAGATCATTGCACTAGCCTTTGCAGTTCCCCTAAACCCACATATTTGTGAATCAACCTCTCTGAATTGTCCCACTTTGAGTATGTCCTCACTTTCGTCTTTGGATCCCCTCTCTTCAACCCTACACCCTCTCTCCATGAAATTAATGCCCATGAGATGTTAGAAATAATGACCTTTTACATAGGGAACATGAAAGACAAACGGGCTAGTAATGTGGTCCTGTATTTGAAACCTAACACCAAGAAAATTTGTTTGATTTAAGAGAAACTTACAATCTCTTTCAAAGAAAATGGTATTTGAAAACAGCCATATTAAGACCTAAGGAGAAGAGTGGACAAGAAACTCCAACCCTGACTGCTGAACTCCTGAGTGATTTGAGGTTGTCCCTTAACCTTTCTGACCCTTAAATCAGAATGTGGGCAAATGTGTGACTGAGATCATTTTGGCTGTAACAATACTGGCCGAAAAAAATCATTGTTTATAGAGGTATAGTTCATTTTTTTGGTTCTTGGAAAGGTGCTTTAAAATTCTTGGGCAAAGGACAAATGTATCAGGGCAGATGATTTTGTCATCGATGTGTGTTGGGCTCTACCTGGAAGAATCGTCTGTCTAAAATTGAGGACAGTGACAAGAAAAACCACAGTGACTCTTGTTGAGCCCTTCGAGGGTGGTGGGCAGGCAGGGAGACCTGACGCCCAGGGAGGGTTTCCTGCTTTTCTGACTGGTATGACGCCTAACATCCCTGAAGTAAAACAGCTTGAAATTGATGGCCCCAGGTAGAAAAAAACGTTATTAAAGGAAAGAATGGAAAATCAGACACCATCAGTGTGAATGTGAAAGCTGTAGCCAGCAGACAATTTCAAACAGATTTGCAGAGGATTTTTCAAGAGCTACTTAGATGAGATTTTGTGTTTTCTTGGACTTCAAAGACCAGACACGGGGCCCGTATGATACCTACAGATTCGATACAGATGACCTGTTCTCACTCTCTCTCTGCTTTTTGGCATTGAGAGCAAGCAAGGAGGAATCTGTCTTTGGGTGGAAGATGTTTTCCTAATGGTTAAAGGAAAAGTTTTGGCTCCTGGTTCGGGAGTTGCTGCACATCATCCTAATTAATTATATTTTAAAGGATATGAGTAAAACTAGATTACTGAAGAGAAATTGCATTGGCTTTGCTTTCTTTTTGGGGAAGAAATTGAAAGTGCACATCAACTGAAACAATATATGCCAGGAATTAGATGAGAATAACAATAACTCTGACAGCTCTGAATAGAGCAGGGTCTTATTTCTTCATATACCCCTGGCCTACTGTCTTTCATAGGTCAGTTAGGTACCCTGTCTGGCTTTACGTCATGCCACTATCAATCTCCTTTTTGAAAGAACTGGCAGGCCACAGAGCACATTTTCTCATCAACACAGTCTAGCCACTCTCTTTAATCTCAGCTGCCAAGAACGTTGAACACAAGGTCACTTCTGGATGAAAACAAGACCAAGTTGGGGGTGGGTGTGGAGAACTCCCTTTGTCAGTGAGATCATATTTAGTAGAAGAAATAGAGGATATGGATCAGACATTCTTTTTCAATGCTTACTAGCTATGCTATTTTGGGCAAGTCTCTACCTCTCCGAGGCTCCATCTGTAAAATGGGGCTATTGTTAAAACTCTCCTTTTATCATTACCACATTGAATAAATGAAATGATGTTTGTAGACATGTTTTGTAAACTTTGTGATCTGCATGCTGTGTGAAGATTAGTTGTAGTTAACATGACCCATATAATAAAAACACTTTAATGCTTTTTCAATTTGTCTGTCTCCATGTTGTCTTTTGATAGATAGTAATCACTCTGGGGAATTTACCTCTGTGCAATTGATATTCATTCATATTTATTGATCATCTGCTTTGTGTAAGGCCTTGTTCTAGGCTGTGGAAGATATAAAGGTGACACTCTTAGGTCCTACAAACTAGTCAGAAATTTAAGACTCTCAAAAATAACTACTAGTGACATAGACTGTCATTGTTATTTTTTTCCTACCTTTCCCAAAGCAACATTCTCCACTCCATGTGGCCCTAGTGGGGTTGTAACCATGGAGCACTCTTCCTTTTCCTTCCTTTTTCTGGGTTCTCACAATATTAGTTGGAGTTCTTTGGTTGTAAGCAACAGAAATGGACTCTGGCTGAGTTGAGCAAAAACAGGAATTTGGACAGGACATTAAACAATTAGCAGAGATAACAGGAAGTGTTTTAGGTAGGTTCCCTAAAAGCAGAGCCTGAGACAGGGACTGAGGTGCTCATGGTTTATTAAGGGTATGTTCTTTAGGAAAACTTGTAGGGAAGTGAGGGAAGCAATATAGGTAAGTGGAAGGAGCTAAGCAAGGATGTGGTCTCAGTTAAAGTCTGCCCTTGGTTTGGAGGTTTGTGTCTTAATGCTGTGGTTCCCAACCACAAATTAGGGACTGGACTGCAGAGCTCTGCTGCTCTCGCCCATGGGAAAAATCTCTTCCGTAAAACTTAGGAAGTGTGTCTGTGGGAGGGGCGCACAGCAGGAGGTGAGTGGAGGAGAATGAGCAAGCTTCATCTGTATTTAAGCCGCTCACGCTTGCATCACAGCCTGAGCTCTGCCTCTCCCCACTCCCTGCCGTATCTATGGAAAAACTGTCTTCCATGAAACTGGTACCTGCTGCCAAAAAGGTTGGGGACTGCTCTCTTAAGGTAAGTAGCCAGGTTCTTGAACCTTCTTATCAGTTAAACATTGGCCACCTCAGGTTGGGGGACAGTGAAACCCCCCAGATGTCTCTTAGGGAGGTGTCCTCAGTCAGCCAAGGGCAACGCTCTGGAGAAATCTGCAAGTGTGAACTGCTAGGTGCAGTACACTCAGAAGCTGGGTAATGTTACACTGGGTGATAAAGGGAATACAGGTGCAATGTCACAGCATCTGCTAAAGAAAGGCAAGAAGGTGAGGTTCAGAAAAGGTCAAGACCCAGAGCCCTCTGGGGGATATCGTGGGTATCAGTATCAAGAATGAGTTATTATGGCGTTGGAATGAATGAGCACTAACCATTTTCTCATTACTGGAACACCCTACTTAAATTCAAAGTCTAGACAGAGAGGCTCTGATCAGACATTAGAATAGAAAATCTATTTTTTTGTGTGTGTGGGTCACTAATCTGAGAATATACAAAACTGGAATTGAAGGAAATTGGTCTGCAGTAGGAGAGAATGAAGCCACACAGAGAGGGGAGCAGAACTGAGGTATTGAAGAGAGAGATAGGGACTGAGATCTGATGAGCTCTACAGGTGTGACTTCATCCATGATAAAGGCACATGACTCCTGTACTTCCCGTTTAGCCAGTAAATTCCCTATTGGTTCCCTTTTGGATTACACTACTTGGGGCAGTTTTATATCACTTGCAAACAAATGTGCTGTGATAGGTAGAGATTTGGACCCCTGATGTTACTCCTGGGAATATGCTATGTTACATGGCACAAGCGACTTTTCAGGTGTAATTAAGGTTATTAATCAGCTGACTTTATTTATTTATTTTTTTTTTTGAGACAGAGTCTCACTTTGTTGCCCAGGCTAGAGTGAGTGCCATGGCGTCAGCCTAGCTCACAGCAACCTCAAACTCCTGGGCTCAAGTGATCCTACTGCCTCAGCCTCCCGAGTAGCTGGGACTACAGACATGCACCACCATGCCCGGCTAATTTTTTTCTATATATATTTTTAGTTGGCCAGATAATTTATTTCTGTTTTTAGTAGAGACGGGGTCTCGCTCAGGCTGGTCTTGAACTCCTGACCTCGAGCGATCCACCCGCCTCGGCCTCCCAGAGTGCTAGGATTACAGGCGTGAGCCACCGCGCCCGGCCTATCAGCTGACTTTAAAATAAGTAGATTAACCCAGATTATCTGGGCTGGCCTAATCTAATCACAAAAGCCCTGAAAAACAGAGATTTTTCTCCAACTGGTAACAGAAAGGGAAGTCAGGGATTTAAAGTACTGTCAGTTGGTTTGCAGATGAAGGGACCACGTGTCAAGGAAATGGTGGTGTTATTCCTATACCCACAAAGAACTGAATTCTACTTGGAAGAGGAGTCCAGAGCCTCCAGAGAAGAGCCCATCCCAGCCAATATCTTGATATCTGCTTTGTGATCCCCAAGTAGAGGGCCCAGCTAAGGCATGCTATGCCCAGACTTCTAAGCCACAGAACTGTGAGATAATAAATGGGTATTGTTTTAAGCTGCCAAGTTTGTGTTTATTTGTTATTGCAGCAATAGAAAAACTAATACATAAGTTGAATAAGTGGTGCTTTTTCATCTAATAAGGTTTGTGGAGCCTCTGCCTCATGTCATGCTACCTTCAGAGGTCTTATGGCCTCTTGGTAAAGAATGTTTGGTATAGGGGCAAGAACAATATCTTCTTTATCTCTCTGTCTTCTGGCACATTCCTGGCACATAATAGATACTCAACTCCTATTTGTCCCACTAAACTGAATGGCTTTACAGTACAATTGGCTCAAGGGAGTAAAGAGACAAAGATGTTAGTGTGGGTTGGATGTTATGCTTTAGAGCTGTGGTCCCCAACCCCTGGGCCACAGACCAGTACTGGTTCCTTGTTAGGAATTGGACTGTGCAGCAGGAGGGAGCAGCTGGCAAGCAAGCAAAGCTTCATCTGTATTTACAGCTGCTCCCTATTGCTTGCATCACTGCATAGGCTCTGCCTCCTGTCAGATCAGTGGCGGCATTAGATTCTCACAGGAGTGGAAACCCTAATGTAAACTGTGCATGCAAGGGATCTAGGTTGCACATTTCTTATGAGAATCTAATGCCTGCTGATCTGAGGTGGAGCTGAGGCAGTGATGCTAGCACAGGGGAGCAGTTGCAAATACAGATTATCATTAGCAGAGAGGTCTGACTGCACAATAAATGTAATGCACTTGAATCATCCCGAAATCATCCCCCCTACTGGTCCATGGAAAAATTGTCTTCCATGAAACTGGTTCCTGGTGCCAAAAATGTTGGGGACTGTTGCTTTGGAGAATGCTTTCCGGTGTCTGTTCTGGCCTTCAATTTATGTGATATGTGAGAAAGGAATGTGTAGTTTAAGTGCTTAGGCTGTTTTTTACCCCTCTAAAATATAGACCGGCTTAGTCTCCACAGCTATTTCTATTTTGGTTTGTTGCTAAGATTAATTGTGAGTCTTTATGGCTTATGGTTTAAATGCCACAACCATCAGCACATTTCAGGCCTAACGCCTGGAGCAGACTCAGGAATCAGCAAATTCAGCAATTATCTTATATCTACTTCTCAAAAATTTAATGTGGTTATGCTTACTTAATGTTTTTCCCTTGATGACTAGCATTCGTGTCCAATCTAGTTACCATTATTCGTCCCCCTATAACTGTTCCAGATTGCACAAGGTGTCCTGGTTCTTATCTACCTGCCAGCCAGTTATCTAAATCTGTCTTCTTCCCTCACTTCTTTGATCTCCGCCAGTCCCAGTTATTAGTTCCTCTCCCTCTCCCCCCATGGGGACTTGAAAACACCTGGTTCTCTGTACTTTCCACTCCAACCTGCCGCCTGACCAGCTTACTTCCCCTTCTTTCACTGCCTATCTCTTGGTCAGGAATAGGGATGTCTCTTAAGTGACCCCAGGCTCACTTTCCTTATAATTCCTGTACTTGAAAGGAAATATCCAAGTACTCTTAAATGTTGATATCCTTCCATAGGATGGCTAATGACTACTGTGCATCTCAGAGCTGTAAGAGTTTAGGGTTTCAGTAACTTTGATCCACATAAAATATCCAGGCAAAATAAAACAAACAAATAAAATGACTATTCCATCATGATCACTTCTGTTCTACAGATGTGTTGTTCTTGAAGCCCTTGTTGCTGTCCTTAGAACCACATCTTTGCGTCTGAAAAGGAGCAGCAGTATTAGGTAATAATTTGGGTCTCTATTAGACATCTTCCCTTGAGAAGTATTAAATGTTGCCAGTATCTTGACAGTCCAAAAGCTAGTCATGTGGTTGATAGTTTACCAATGAGATAAATGTGGTGAATGTCACTTTCCCTTTAATTAGTTCTGTCAATACAAAATTGGCAAGAGATGATAGTAAAGAGATATTGGCATTTAAGCATGTTCATATTTACTTTTATGATTTAGGATTATGACAATTTTCATAGGTGATATCCTCACAGCAACCCTGTCTGGTTTGTAAGTTTTGAAATTACGGTGTTATACCTCTTTCCCATTCCTGCAGACAGAAGCAGCGACACTGATCAGACACCAGAGTTTTGATAAGGTCAAATACAGCCATGTAGCTATGATCTCATTTTATTTTATATTAACTAATTGATATTTATGATTTATGTGGAAAAATGGGTATTTCATTTTCTTTTTCTGGCAAAGTTTGCTGTATAATTTGATCTATGTGTGTTTTCTTGTTTTTGTTTTTTCAACTCTTCCCTGTGTTTTATATGATCAAAGTTATTGTTTTCAAAACTAAAGTAAAGGGAGCTGTTTCTCTTTTCTTGTTTTATTATTAGAGAGCCTTGGAACACATGTATGACCATGGTTCACTTTTCTGGTTCAAATTACTAGAATTCAGAACTTAGCTTTGACATTCTATTAATAGAAAAACAAACGAAGAATCATTTCCTTACTGATTTAAAAACTTCTCATCATTTTTTTCCACACATGATATTTTCATGAGGGAAAGAAGTTTGTTAGGCTAGGAAAATAAATGATAATAATATTAATAACTACTGCTTATTGAATGCCTAGTCTGTGCCTGATAATTCACATAAACAATATCACCTTCTAATTCTGATAGTATGGTGGGCCAGGTACTCAGACAAATCCTCCCACCAAAAACTACTAAAAGTGCTATATAATGGTGCTTAAAAGCATTCATAAGCAGGCGATAAAGTAAGAAATCATTAGGCTAAAATCTAGGTAGTTAATGCAAATCCAGAAAGCTAAAGTACCTCGAAATTTTACTTTCCTCCAGAGGACATTTGCTGAACTTTGAGATCCAGTCTTTTCATAGAGTTATGAGACAGGAAACAAAACCCACAGAATGCTGGGACAAAATACTGAGATACATAAGTTCTGACGAATTTAGAGCAAATATTAAAAAAGAAATCCTTACCAAAATACATTAGCTTGAAACTACAAAACACCAAAGACAAAGAATGTATCTTTAAAGAAGTCAGAAGGAATAAGCTGACCACCTGCAAAGGAATGGTTAACAGCTGATTCCTTGTAGTAATGGAAGCCAGAACCAGTGAAAAGATATCATCAGTATGATAAGAGAAAATAATTACCAACTGGAAATTCTTAACCCAGAAAAACTATCTTATAAAATCAAAGGCAAAATGACAACATTTTCAGGCAACCCTAAACTGAAAATGAGTATCACTTATTAATTTTCACCAAAAGATCATCAATAAAGTGCTTTCTAAAGAATGTATTTCTAAAGGATATATTTCAGAAAGGATGAAAATGATCCTAGATGGGAAATCTTAGA
This sequence comes from Lemur catta, assembly GCF_020740605.2. Classification (NCBI taxonomy): domain Eukaryota; kingdom Metazoa; phylum Chordata; class Mammalia; order Primates; family Lemuridae; genus Lemur; species Lemur catta. The sequence continues at coordinate 242,211,499 of NC_059128.1, forward strand.
TGCAATAAGAAATGATGAGCAGTCTGGCTTAATCACAGGGATGCAAGGATGGTTCAACATACGTAAATCCATAAATGTGATTCACCACATAAACAGAAGCAAAAACAAAGATCATATGATCATCTCCATAATCTCAATATATGCAGAAAAAGGATTACACAAAATTCAGCACCATTTTATGATAAAAACTCTTAACAATATAGGCATAGATGGAACCTATCTCAAAATTATAACAGCCATATCATACTTAATAGGGAAAAGTTAAAAGCATTCCCACTTAGAACTGGAACAAGACAGGGATGCCCACTGTCACTACTTCTATTTGACATAGTGCTGGAAGTTGTAACCAGAGCAATCAGGCAAGAGAAGGAAATCAAGGCTATCTAAATGGAGAAAGAGGAGACCAAACTATTGCTCTTTGCTGATTATTTTATATTAGAAAGCCCCAAAGATTCTGCCAAGGGACTCCTGGAATTGATAAATAAATTCACCAAAGTTTCAGGCTACAAAATCAATGCATACAAATCAGTAGCATTCCTATACATCAATAACAGTCAAGCTGAAAATCAAATCAAAAACTCAATACCTTACATAATAGCTGCAGGGAAAATAAAATACCTAGGAATATATTTAACAAGGGAGGTAAAAGATCTCTATGAAGAGAACTATGAATCACTGAGGAAGGAAATTGCAGATGATGTAAACAAATGGAAAACATATCAGGCTCATGGGTTGGCAAAATCAACATTGTTAAAATGTCCATACTACCCAAAGTGATTTACAGATTCAATGCAATGCCCATCAAAATACCAATATCATTTTTCACAGATCTAGAAAACATAATTCTACACTTCGTTTGAAACCAGAAAAGAGCCCAAACAGCCAAAGCAATCTTTAACAAAGGAGCAAATCTGGAGGCTTCACTTTACCAGATTTCAAGCTATACTACAAGGCTATAGTAAATGAAATAGCATGGTACTAGCAAAATAATCGAGACATAGAACAATGGAACAGAACAGCGAACCCAAATATAAAACCATCCACCTATTGCCATCTGATCTTTGACAAAGTAGACAGCAATATACACTGGGGAAAAGAAAATCTCTATTCAATAAATGGTGCTGGGAAAATTGGATAACCACATGTAGAAGACTGAAACAGCATCCATATCTCCCATCACTCAAAAAAATTAATTCAAGATGGATAACAGACTTAAACATGAAACAGACTAAGTCATGAAACCATAAGAATTCTAGAAGAAAATGCTGGAAAAACTCTTCTAGATATCAGCCTAGACAATGAATTTATGAAGAACACCCCCAAGGGCAATCACAGCAACAACAAAAATAAATAAATAAATACATAAATAAATTTGACTTGATTAAATTAAAAACTTCTACACATGAAAGGAAACAATTAACAGAACAAATAGACAACCTACAGAATGGGTGAAAATATTCTCATGCAATTAGGGCTAACATCCAATAAAGGGCTAATAACAAGAATCTAGAAAGAACTCAACCAAAGCAGCAAGAAAGAAACCCAAACAACTCCATTAAAAAGTGGGCAAAAGACATGAACAGAAGCTTTTCATAAGAAGATAGACTAATGGCCAATAAACACGTGAAAAATGCTCGCTATCACTAATCATCAGAGAAATGCAAATCAAAACCACAATGAGATATCACCTAATCCCAGTGAAAATGGCTTTTATCATAAAGTTCCAAAACCATAGATGCTGGCGTGCATGTAGAGAGAAAGGAACACTTATACACTGTTGGTGGGACTGCAAACTAGTGCAACCCCTATGGAAAATAGTATGGATATTTCTCAAAGAACTAAAAGCAGACCTACCATGTGATCCAGCAATCCCACTACTGGGTATTTACCCAAAGGGAAAAAAAGTCATTTTATCAAAAAGATACTTGCACCAGAATGTTTATAGCAGCACAATTCACAATCACAAAGATGTGGAATCAATCCAAGTGCCCATCAAGTCATGAGTGAATTAATAAAATGTGGTATATGTACACCATGGAGTACTATTCAGCCATAAAAAATGAATTAATATTTTTGCAACAATCTGGATGGAACTGGAGACCATCCTCCTAAGTGAAGTATAGCAAGAATGGAAAAACAAACACCACATGTACTGACTAGTAAATTGGAACTAACTGATCATCACTCATGTGCACAGATGGAAATAAAACTCAATGGAAATCATGCAAGTGGGAGGGGGGAGAAGGGGATTGGTGAAATCATACCTAATGAGTACAATGTACACTATCTGGGTGATGGGCACACATAACTTTGACTCAAGCAGGACAAAAGCAATCCATGTAACTAAAACATTTTTACCCCCTTAATATTCTGAAATTAAAAATAAATAACAACAACCAAAAAGAAATTATGAGCAAAGACAATGGTAAATTTAAATAAAGATGGGGATGAGGAATAGGTCAAAACTAAAATACTGAAAGAAAAGTCAAAATTAAAATACTGGAAAATCATAGGATTTAAATTGGGAAGAGGTGAATAAAGTTAAAAATTGTATTGTTTGAGAGGGAAGTAAAGATATTTTTATGGTATGTATTTTATAATTTCTAGGAAGACCACTAAAAATAAAAATAGTGTACACAACTTTGAAACTTGTTGAGGAAAAAAAGAGTGAGAAAAAATAACCAATTTTGAAAAGGCAAGAAATGAGAGGACAAAGGAATCAGGAAAAGCCTGGATAAATAGAATTAGTAGTATATCTCAAAATTAATAAAACAAAAATGGACAGAAATTAAAGAGAAATAAATAAATCCACAATTATAAAGAAGGGTTTTAATATACTCCTCAGAAGTGGAGTGATAGAGCAGATAAGAAATTAGTAAGAAAAATGAAGAATTAAACAATGTGATTTACCAAGTATGTCCTATAGACATGTAATAATGTACTCTTACAATGAGTAATATAAATTTTGTACGAGTATACAAGGGATATTTGTAAAAACTGACCATATAGCAAGTCTCAATAATTTTCAAAGTCCCCTGGGATTCTTTGAACATGGTGCAGTTAAGCTAGAAATCAATTACCAACAGATAACCAGTGAAACTCTACATATAGTGAAATTGGGAAATATATTTCTAAGTAAACCAAGAGTCAAAGAAAAGAATAATAGTGAAATTAGAAAATATCTACAATAGAATGACAGTTAAAATACTTCCATTACAATTTTTAAAATGCAAGAAGGGAGGGGTTGGGGAGCGATAGAAACCTACCTAACAGGTACAATGAACACTATTTGGGTGATGGGCACACTTATGGCCCTTGCTAAAGCATTATAAAAGCTATCCATGTAACAAAATCATTTGTACCCCCTTAATATTTTGAAATGAAGAAAGAAACAAATATTTATGAGATGCAGATAAAGCAACAATTACAATGTCTAACTTTTAATGACTTTATTAAAATAAAAACAAAGACTGAAAATTAACGAGTAATACATCCATCTTAAGAGGACAGGAAAAGAACAATGAAATAATCCCAAAGAATTGTGAAGAAAGGAAATAATAAAGATATGGGCAGAAGTTAATATAATAGCAAGTAAGCACAGAATAGAAAGGATAAACAAAAACAAAACTTGATTGTTGGGAAAGACTAATAAAATTGATGAATCTTTGCTCAAGAAAAAAAGAATCATCCCAAGTGAACTATATGAGGAATAAAAAAGGAGACATAAATGCCAGCTTTAAGGAGATAATAAAAAGACAGTGTGAATAATTTCATGCCATTTACTTTGAAAATTTACATGAAATAGGCAAATTCCTAGAAAAATGTTACTTACTAAAAGTGATTCAAGAAGAAATAATGAAAATATGAAAAGTCATATCCATTAAAGAAATGGAACAGGTAGTTAAAGATCTTCCCATAGAGAAAACTCCAGGCCTAGATGATTTTAACATGCAGGCCAATCAAACATTCAAAGAACAAATAATTCCAACTTTCTAGAAACTATGCAAAATAGAGTAAAAGAGGAAATATTTTAGAGTAAAAAAGAATTCTTTTTATGAGGCTAGTAGTGTAACGTTGATACCAAAAACCTGATGTGGACAATACAGAAAAGGAAAATTGCAAGCAAATCTCATTCTGGAACATGGATAAGATGATTCTAAATAAAACATTATGAAAGCCCATTCAGCAATATATAAAAAGAATAATATAGCACACCTAAGTTGCATTTATTGTAGGATTGCTGAGATTTTAAGAAACATCAGAAAAATCAATTGTTATTTTTCTCATTAATATATCAAAGGAAAAAATAATATTGTGTCAATAGATGCTGAAAAGTCATTTTATAAAACTCAACATCCATTCAGGATAAAATCTCTTAGCATACTAGAAATAAAAAAGGATTCATTAACTTGATAAAGAACAGCTAACAAAAGCTGGAGAAATCACACTTAATGGTGAAACACTAAAAACTTTCCCTTCAATATTAGTAATAAAATGTGCCCATTTAATTGCATTAATTATCAAAAAAGAAAAAGTTAAAAAAGTATCATTTATGCTAGCATCAAAAATATAAACTTTAATAAACTAGGAATAAGTCTAATAAAAGATGTGAAAGATCTTTCTGAAGCAAATCATATGTTACCTCCTGTTTTTATAATAGCTCTGCAAGGATGTTAATGTCATCCACCAAAGAGGTAAAGCAGCTTACACAGATACCATAGCTGGAAGTAGAGAGATGTAGGCATGTGAAGCTAGGCCTGTTCAATCCTGCGATCTCTGTTTTTTCTGATAGTGGGGCCTTGATTTGGGGGCCTGCCCAAATGTGTTCAATGTTACATGACTCCTGGGCCTTGGCTGCTTGTCCCACTTCCTGGCTAGAGAATGGTGACAACTTTTATCATTTCGATGGTCTTAAGTACTGGCTTCATGACCATCCCCTCATCTCAGGTTGCCACAGGCTCCCGTGGGGGTGAAATCTGGGCATTGGCATCTTTTCCATGGACAAGTGTCCTAGCAGCTTTAGCAAAACACGAGTCTGACCTTAGTGGAGGAGGCTTTGCCCAGAGGAACTGGGTGATGTAATCCAGAAATGGGGCAGGGGCATTGAAATGAGGTGAATTTTGACTAATGAGAGACTGCAGATGTGAAGGAGCTTGCAGTCAACAGCTTGCCTTCCTCCTCTACCCTCTACGAAGGACTCTTCTGAAACATAATGGCTCCATGTGGCCACTCTGGAGATGTCCCTCCATTGTGACTGAACAACCAGCTGTGTTTTCTTGTGAAGGTGTGGCCAACTCAGTAATGCACCATTTTGTACGTGTTCTTCCCTTTTTTTCTGACTCACTCTTTTTCCTCTCGCACTTGCTTTCCTGAGATAAGACACTAACACTTGGCCTCGGGTCTGATTTCCAGAGAACCTGGGCTTTGACATTTGCTAAGTTTCAGCTTCTCCAAAATTTGAACAGTGTGTCACATCACAACCTGTTAGTCTACACAATCGTGGTTAGTGCATTGCCATTAGCATTTGAAAACATAATAAAATAGAAAAGAAGCAAAATATCTGAGTGCATCTTATATATAACAGTGAGGATAAACATCATTTCCTAAAACTGTTATTTCACTTATGTGAATATGTTTGAGGGTACGAGTATGTGCATACTCAGTTGTTCTGTTAAATATATATTTTAACTGTGTGTCATGTTGAAAAATGTTTGAAAGTCACTGGTCTAGGCAGTGGCTACATGCAGGTGATGGGTTTATGTTATAACTGTGAATTCTGCAGTCACAATTCCTATCTGTGGAAACTTTTGGTGGTCTATCTCTTTACATTAATAAATATTAAAATATCTGAAGAACCCTAATTTGATTTTCCTAAACAGGAACAGCTTACATTTGTTTAGCTGCCATGTTAGAAGAAGTCTTTTGAAGTATTACTTCTTTCCCTGGAAGCTAGATGGCATAACTTATTTAGAAAAATAAAGGGGATTATCTAGTGAACAAAGTTTTATTTAATGATGTGTAGATGTGTTCATTTATTCATATGCCTTTGTGAGACTATGGTTGTACAAGAAGATACATTTTCTAATAATAGTCATTGCTAATACAGGCAGCTAACAAAATATGCATCTTACTTTTCCTTAATGGTGTTTATATTTTGAAAAATATGCTCACTTTTCCAAGTGCAATGACTGATTTGATCTCTTTGAAACATCCTGATTTGGAGAATGCTGGGGGTGGTGGGGTGGTGGAATATAAGCCTCAAAGCTGTGTATGCACTTGCTAACTTTAAAAACAAACACCCAGAGCAGGTTTTAGTTTGCAGTGTATGTACTGGTTTAACCTGAAGATACTAACTAAGAACAGCTGCTACTTTGCACTTGGTTAGATATTCTGAGATAAAATACTCTGGCAAGATGCTTGAAAAATAAAAGCAGGATTGTGAAGGCACATGACAATCTTAAAAGTATGATCCAAAAATCAAAGAAATGGCAAATGTCTTAATCCCTCTAATTCTAAAAAATATATTTACTATTACTAGGAAAAGGTAATTTGAATGTATTCATACCATGTTCAAAATGTAAGGACATAGATAAGTTGCCAAGATCCTATTGAGTTTTTTAAAAAAATTTTGTAGTAATTCCTAAGTATCTGACTGATAGACCTAGCTTTCTTACTTGGTAGTCATAACACAATCTTTTCTACAATTACTGCCAAGCTTACTGAGAATTTAATGCATTTGGAAATCTCTGAAGAGAAATTTCAAATTTGATGTTATCCTCACCCAGATGGTCAGATCATTAAAGCTTGGCAAAGACTGAGAGAGGGTTGTTATTCCTTCCCCATGTAATTATTGTATAATAACTAGTGAATACCACTCTGTGCACAAATAATACAACATTCGTAACAAGTTTTCAATAGTTTTACTTAATTTGCAAGTATTAATGTTATGCTAAGTGAATTTAAAGAATACTTTTTAAGGGGAAGGACGTGCATTAGTTTTATTCTTGTAGAACTTTTTTAGAAGGCATGCATTGACCAGAGGAGATTTGATTCAATATCCATTCTTCTTGCTCTGAGTCAATTGTAACAGAGGCCAGGTATCATTTGAAGGGAACACACTTTGCGGAAGCAGCCTTGGCCTAGGATGACAGGTCTCCAGGTCATCTTTGTATCTGTGCAGAAGTGGTCTGCTTGTCATTTGGTCTGCTTGTTGACCACCTCTGTGGCAGATCACAATTCTCTTTCCTGTATTCATCTTCCGTGCCATATGACCATTCAGTTTATCTCCCCACCCCTTGACTTTGGGATTGGTCACAAGGCTTATTTTGGCTAATAGAATTAGACTCATGTCCAGATGCCAGTTCTGAACCTAAGCCCTAGAGACTTTGTGTGTATATCTGCTTGCTCTGTTGAGTTTCTGCTATCCATGAAGGTAACATTCCCAGTATTGTCTGCTAAACTCAGGAGACAGCCGAGAGACATGAGGAGGAGAACCATCTAGCCAAGTCCTGGCCAGATTATCTAACTCCAGTAGGTCTGCATTGCATGAGCTAAATCAATGCTTATTGTCATATGCCACTGATGTTTGTTATGGAACATTATTGCAGCTATTACAGTAGTTGACCCACAGGCCCTCCAAATCCATGTGTGATTTTCAGGAAATTTCTTGGCCTTGTCAGATTTTAAAAGCTGATCTTTGTCTTGTAGATTACATAAGAAATTAAATTGGAGCTCTGGCTTTATTCTTGAGCTCTAGATCCATATGCTTACTCTTTCTGGGGCTCACAGGAAAGTACAGCAGAGGTCAGGTATGGCAGAGTATCATTTGACCCTCTACACACTTCACATCAAAAAATATGTATGTTCAGCTGCTCTGCCCAAGACCTTTCCTTTAGTTAGTTGAGTGACAAAAATCATACCTCCACCAGTTTTTTTTCTTCCTCACCATGCCTGCGGTTACAGGAGGTTTCATGTTGGAATTCTGCTGAGTTATAAAAGCATTCAAAGGCACCATTTCCTCAAGTAAGTTTGACATGCATAAGAGTTATCAGTGGGTACGTGGAAAATGTTAAAATGTTTAGTATGATTCCTGTAGGAGAAACTAATGTTCGTAGGTGTTCTTTCCGGAATAATTTAGGGGTATCTTGAGTAAAAATCTAAGATCACAATCACTGGGCTGTATGGATCCTACTTTATAATAAGTTAATGATTTCTCACAGGAGAAATGCATATGTGAATATGTCATATTTTGTCTTGCTGCAGATATAATGCCTCAGTAAAAGTGTCTAGAAAGAGAGGTCCTTCTCCATCTACTGGGATCTCTGTAGGTGATGGGCTGCTCCTGACATTTTCCAGAACATGTTTCACCTCTGCTTTCCCACCAAGCAGGGGGCGAGTTTAGTGGTGGAGTTGGGTGTGTCCTATGGCAAACACTGTTACAATGGCACCTCTTGAATACTTGTGCAACATCTATGTCTCAGTTAATTTGATTTGCTATAATGAAGGCCAGATCAAGCTCTCATCATCAAGATAATGTATAGATATGGAGCTAGCATAATTTTATTATTACAGATACCTGGAAATTCTATTTGTCCCTGAGATTCAGGGTGAAATAGGACACCATCTCTCCCACCTTCTAGATGACTGTTTTGAGACTGACATGTTCAGAAAAACTCACATTTCCTACCTCTATTTGAAGCACTGCCTTCAGCAGAGGTTTGCTGAGGTATTTGTTTGAAATCAGACAGGTATCTGGGTGTTCTCAGGGGAAGAGGTTATCCAAGAGATGGCTAAAAGAAAGCTAAGCCAGTGCCCTGTACTCATTTCCTATGGAGACCACTGCAATCATGCCCCTAGTTCTAGGGACCAGCTCAGTCATGTTTCTGGGGGGATTTGTTCAGTAATTCTCAAATTATAAACCACTTTAGATTCACTTCACAGAGTGCTCAATAAAAAGAAGTTTGAAAGCCTCACTCTAGGAGATATATTGAATTAAAATATTTAAGCAGAGGCCCTATGATATTTATTTTAACAAGCTTCCTGAGTGACTGAATGCTCAGAAAATATCCTGAGTAACAGGCCATTACTGGCTCTCCTGAACTCTTAAGCCTCCTTTGATCATATCTGTCAAGCTCAAGAGGCCTTTGCATGGTGTTCTGAATTGCCACACCAATCAGCCAATAAATATTCATGAGCATTTATTATGTACCAGGCATGTTCTAGGATTTAGTGATTTGATAGTGAACAACTGAGACAAGGGCCTCCCCTCAAGGAGTCTTGTAAAATGCCTTGATCCACCAGCAGCAGTAGGTCTTTCTAAAATCACATTTATGTAGGTCAGGAGAATCCAGGTCCACAGTTCCTTAGAGTTCCAGAGTTTGATAAAATATGTCTCTTACCTCAACCTGAAGAAGGCCAGACAAGGCCCACTCTTACAGCTGGACTCAAACCACTAGTAGCCCTGAGTGAAGCCTATAAACACAAACTCACTTAACTCTCTCGAGTTGATGAACTTGGCTTCTCATTTTCTGAATTCCTTTAAGCATACTTATTTAACAGAGTGTCAATATGCCTACTTAGGACTTTCTGGCATAGTCTCAGCTGAACATACTGAACCTGAGAATGCTATTTGTGAAAAGTTTCCTTAGCCTTGGAAGCCCATATCAGCAGTGTTATTGCTTATTTCTCCCTAAAATTATATGTAAAGAGATGCTAGACCCTAACATGAGACATCTGAAAAGAATCCTCACGTTTTATTACTGATAACACATGCAAAAAATATATGCTTGAAATTCCACCAAGATAGGTTATACATTTCTCTGCAAGTTAGAACAGGTAGGTTGGAGAATCTAGTGACTGCTCTGCAATAACTCAATACTCTGTGTTAGGTCTGCAGGAATAAGCATTCCCAAACCAGAGTACCTTTTAGAACTACCTGAAAAGACTTAGTTGGCTCCGTAGGTTTCCCCAGGGCACACTGGCTCCCCTCTGAACCACAGTCCAGTTCAGTTCTCTGTGGCTGCCTGTGAGGACATATGAACCATGGATGGGACTCTTAGAGACTGTCTAAAATATCCCAGAGAACATGGGCTGTGTCATGACCTGTGCTAAAATAATGCCAGAATTGCCAGTTTGAGCTAGTAAGATCTGTCTGAACAGTGCTGAAACAGTCTGTCTTCTTGAAAGTTTGTGGAAATATCAACAGAACTTGCTGAGACCCTAGAGGCAGGGAGATATTCCAGGAGCCCAGCCTAGCAAGTTCAACTCAGTCCACCATGGACCCTGAAATGCTGATGCCGAGATTATCATTCCTACCCACCCTGTCTGTGATTCCCAGTGCACCCAAGCATTCTTCTGAGACTTAAACAGATGACAATGAAGAGTCTTTGATTTGTGAATGCTGACTTAAGACTGGACTATGGTCATATGCACTGACTGTGAGTATGCACTGTATTCATATATCTGCCACTAGACCTTGAGAGGTCAGAAAATATTATGGCAGATAAACTTAATGGTGCAGCCAGACTCTGGTATGAAAAGCCACAGTGAGGGGAGAAGAGTGGAGAACCTCCTGTGTCAGCCCTACAATAAAACCATAACTGGGAACCCAGCTGGGAAGCCCCAGGGAAAGGAGCTGTCCCCAGTTTTGGTGCTGACTGCCCATGGCTTGTTTGTCCTACAGGGAAGTGGAAGAAGTGTTTATAAACAGACTGGTGATCTTGCCAATCTCATCTAGAGACAGTATGACAGAAACCAGATACAACCTGATCCTAGGATTGTTTTGCCATGTATCCAATAACCCAATGAAGGAAATAAATTTTTGAGAGGTCAGAACCATAATAGAAACAAGTTTAATTACAGATCCACAACCTTGAGCTACTGTCCAGTTCAAGGAGAGGGGGTATAGGTTATGCAAAATGGTGTGGCCATTCAGAAGTCTAGAAAAAAGAAGCCTCAGACCAGCATAATCTTTTTTGTTCCATCTGGAGCCATGAGTCAGGCTTCTGTTAAGCAAAATCAGCAAAGTGTATCCAGATGAATATCCCAAGTCTGTAACCATCACCAAGTATTCATCAGTGGAAAAAAAGCATAAAATTCCCTGCTGATAATGTAGAAGGTCTCAACAAATCCTGCCATTCTATGGATGGTGCCCTGGAAGAGATGGTGCTAGTCCTTGCTCTGATTTTTCTTTCTTTAAAGTCTGATGCTGTCTTATGTGTACTAAGTCAGTTTCCTCACCAATCAGACTTAGGGTTTAGGGTGATAAAGGGGAGACCTGATCTCTCCCATCCTGTAGTTGAAGCACTATTTGCATCTCTATATCCTGCTTTGTAGCATCACTCTATGAGCACTGGACACCAAGCAGGGGCTGGTCCCCCATAGATTCATCCTAATGCCTGATGTTCTTGGCCTAATGCCTGATGTCTATCTTTGTGTGGATACATCAAACATAACAGCACATACTGCCTGTTTAAGTCTTAATGTTAACTTCTGCCTGGCATCATTGTTACTATATCTTCCACTTTTTCATCCACTGACTTATTTCAATCACAGCCTTAACTCTCATTTCAACAGAGCTTTCAGGACAAAGAATGATACAAGGCAGTATTGTGTAGTGGTTAGGAAGACAGATTCCAGGGCCAGATTGCCTGGGTTCAGATTTTATCACTGGCCCTGACTAGCTGTATCCTTAAGCAAGTTACTCAAACTCTTGTTGCTTCAATTTCTATAAAACAGAGATGGTTATAATAGAGCCTACCTCACAGGACTGTTTTGAGTATTAACTGAGATCCATTCCCTCCTCCATGACTGGACCAATGAAAAAATAACTCATGCTTTATATGCTAGTTGCCTTATGTCTTACTCTGTTCTGTGCTGCTATAACAAAATACCACAGACTTGGTAATCTATAATGAACAAAAAATATTGTTTTCTCATGATTCTGGAGGCTGGGAAGTCCAAGATAGAGAGACTGGCATCAGGTGAGAGACTTCTTACTCATCATCCCATGGTGGAAGGCAGAAGGGCAAGTGAGGCCATAAGAGGGCAACACTTGCCCTTTTATAATGATACCAATTCTCTCCATGAGGGTGGAGCTCACATGACCTAATCATCTCCTAAAAGTCCCACCTCTTAATACTATTATAGTGGCAATTAAATTTCAACATGAGTTTTGGAGGGGACAAAAACATTCCAACCATAGCAGTTTACACCTCTTTTGATCCTTACAATCTTTGAGGTAGGGCCATTATTATCTCCATTTTATAGTTCAGGTCAGAGAAATTAAGTAACTTTTTAAAGATTAGACATCCACTAAATTGTGTCACTATGATCTGAACATTGGCCTGACTCCAAAGACTGAGTTCTTATCATTATATTATATAACTTTGGGTTTGTTAATTGTCCCAACCCAGACCCTTTTGTGCAAATTGGTGGGCTCCCAAACCTTTATTGCACCTAGCCCCAGTCCTCTCCAATTCCTGGTCAGCCCTCAGATTATGCAATTTACTTGGGTATAGCAGCATAGATGAAGGGCATTGACCACAACAAGAATGTACAATGGAGGACAATAACCCTTTTGTCTTTCTTTTCTATTGAGTTTAGCTCATTTAGAAAAGTATTCACCTAGCTGTGGTCTTCACTGTGTGGGGCAAGAAGGATTCTACCTCACCCAAAGAAATTCACATCCAAAATGGGTGTATGCAGGTGCTGTCTTGTGTTCACAGTGATATTCTTCTGGAAATACAATGTGAATGTGGCTTGCAAAAAAAGTAAGAGGAGTTTATTGGGAAAATAAAGGATACATTTTCTTTTGAAAGTCAGAAAAGAGTTTTAACTTAGTAGAATATATTGAGTCACTTAGAAAACATCCTGTTAAGACACAAGTTAGCAAAATGCAAGAGGTTGCAAATAGAAAGTTCATTTTAAATTCAGGATAAAAACAAAAGAAAATTAATTTTGAGGACACTTCATTGCAATTAAATCTAAAAGCCAAAATGTCTTGCTCCAAATCCATTTGAATTTGAAAAAAAGGTACAAGATTGTGTATGTGTGTTTGCATTGGTGTGTGAATCTTTCATATAACCTCCTTCCCCACAAATCAAGAAACTAGTTTGAAAATTGCAATGTTATGGTTTCTTTAACCAAAAGAAGTTTCAAGCTTGCTAAAGCATTTCTTTATATTGCTTTTTTTGGATCTCTCACATTGGAACTTATGTGCTTTAAAAGTATTAAAGGAAAGAGGAAACTCTTAAACTACTCAAAGATTTGAATCTCACTGTTATCTAAAACTGTAGTTAAGAGGAAAGTTTATAAAACAGTAAAAGGAATTAATTAAAACCTTCCATTAAAAAAAGCAAGCAGCTAAAAATAAAAACTACCATAGAGAATAAATAATGGAACTCTTCAGATTAAATGGTAAGTCTTTCCGATTCCTGCACTCTCAAGCACTCATTATTGCTATTATTATTGTTAAGTAATTGCTTTAACTTAACAAGTTATTAATCTTCTGTCCTGTACAGGATGTATTACATTCTGTAATTTAATACAATTAAATGTCATAATATATTTACAGATCCTACATTTCACGGTTGCTAGTTAGAAGTGTGACTCTTTTTTTCTCATTTTAAATTATTCAAAGGAAAGAACCAATAATTTTAGGTGACAAATATTTTCTTTCTTCTTTTATTCAGAAAAATATTTTATTACTTTTTAATATTTACATCTTCATGAAGAGCAACATTGATTTATTCCATCTTAATGTTCTCTTTTGAATTTTTGAGGTAGGTGGACATTGTCTAAAACAACGCCTGACTCCTCTTTCTGGACTTTTTTCTTATTTGGACCCACTGCTTCCTCTTAACTGCCCACACCTGGCTCGGCAGAGTGACCCTCCTTTTTTGGCTACTTGATGACTGTGTTTGATGTTTTTAGATGCTTGCTATTTGATTCTATACTGCTGCTACGTAGAGCATCTTGCCAGAAATCAATCTCCTATACCTATTTCCTAAGCTTTTCCCCTCTCTTTAAATCTCAGACACCCCTTCCTTCCTGTTGTTTTCAGCTGTTATATGAGGGTTCTTCAAAAGTTTATGACAAATGGGTATTATGAAAAAACTATGTATGAATTTCAAAATTTCTTGCACCAAAATAAACTCATACTATTTTTTTATAACATGTCTGAACAGATCTAGTTTGAGGCAGTAAGAAGGATAAGGTATCAGTTTGAAAATAGCCTCTATCAGAGCATCATGAATTCCACTAAAATTGAAGCAAGAACAAACATCAAATTTATGGTGAAGCTTGGGTGGAAAAATGGTGAAATCCTTAATGCTTTACAAAAAGTTTATGGAGACAATGCCCCAAAGAAATCAGCAGTTTGCAAATGGAGTATGCATTTTAAAAAGGGACAGATAATGTTGAAGATGAAGCCTTCATCAACAGATCATCCACATTGATTTGTGAGGAAAAAATTAAACTTGTTCATACCCTAATTGAAGACAACCAATGATTCCAAGCACAAACAATAGCCAACACCATAGACATTGCAACTGGCTCAACTTATACAATTCTGACTGAAAAATTAAAGTTGAGAAAACTTTCCAAAATTTTCATTCAATGGGTGCCAAACCATTGCACCCAGATCAGCTACAGACAAGAGCAGAGCTTTCACTGGAAATTTTGAACAAGTAGGATAAAGATCCAGAGTCATTTCTTCAAAGAATTTTAAAAGGCGATGAAGCATGGCTTTATCAGTACAATCCTGAAGATAAAGCACAATCAAAGCAATGGTTACCAAAAGGTGGAAGTGGTCCAGTCAAAGCAAAAGTGGACTGGTCAAGAGCAAAGGTCATGGCAATAGTTTTTTGGGATGCTGAAGGCATTTTGCTTGTTGACTTTCTGGAGGGCCAAAGAACAACAACATCTGCTTATTATGAGAGTGTTTTGAGAAAGTCAATCAAAGCTTTCGCAGAAAAACTCCCAGGAAAGCTTTTCCAGAGTCCTTCTCCACCATGACAATGCTGCTTCTCATTTCTCTCATCAAACAAGGGCAATTTTGTAAGAGTTTCAATGGGAAATCATTAGGCATGCACTTTACAGTCCTGGTTTGGCTCCTTCTAACTTCTTTTTGTTTCTTAATATTAAAAAGTCTAGAAAGGGCACTCATTGTTCTTCAGTTAAAAATGTAAAAAGAATGCATTAACATGGTTAAATTCCCAGGACCCTCAGTTCTTTAGGGATGGACTAAATGGCTGGTATTATTGCTTAGAAAAGTGTCTTGAATTTGATGGAGGTTATGTTGATAAATAAATCTTATATTTTTTTACTTTTATCTTTCAATCCCATTTTACATGAATGTTTTGAAGTCCTCTATCACTAGAGAAAAAGAAGCAATCAGAAGAGGACTTCTCTTTTCTACCACCAAACTATATCTGCACCAGTATATTATGCCTTTCCTCCTTTCCAGATTAACTGTACCTACTCTTTTCTAAAAGCTAAGTCTTCCATTTGTGCATTGTATCCCATTTTTTCTTGTCTAATACAGACTTTTCTCTTGCCCATTTCTCTCTAATGTGAATTCCTTTCCTCCAGTTCTACTGGATCTTCTTATCAGCATATAAACATGCTGTAGTATCTCTCACTTGAATAAAAAACCACACACAAAACACTCCTTTGATCCTTTTGTCCTTTTCTAGCTCTTTCCCCATTTCTTTACTCCATTTATAGGAAGTAAATTTCTTGGAAAGATTGCCTACTCTTACGGTCTCCTTACTTTTTAAAAAATTTCCTCTTGAACTCACTCCAGTGAGCATTTTATCCTCATCATGCCACTAAAATGACACTTGTTAGTGTCACCAATGACCTCGATTTTCCCGAATTTTGTAGTCAGTTCTCAGTCTTCCTCTTGACCTTTTAGGAGCAATTGAAACTGTTCATCACCCCTTCCTTTTGAAATATACTTTTATCACTTGGCGTCTAGGACACCACGATTTCTGGTGTTCCTTTCCTCAGGCTTTTTTGCCTGTATTACCCTGTGTTAAGCAAAAACCCTTTGCTGTCTATATCTTTGACAAAACAGACAAAAACATATGCTGGGGAAAAGAATATTTATTCAACAAATGGTGCTGGGAAAATTGGATAGCCACATGTAGAAGACTGAAACAGGATCCACACCCTTCGCCTCTCACAAAAATCAACTCACAGTGGATAACAGACTTAAACCTAAGGCATGAAACTATAAGAATTCTAGAAGACAATGTTGGAATAACTCTTATAGACATTGGCATAGGGAAAGAATTTATGAAGAATACACCAAAGGCAATCACAGCAGCAACAAAAATAAATAAATGTGACCTGATCAAATTAAAAAGCTTCTGCACAGACAAGTAAACTATCACAAGAGCAAACAGACAACCTACAGAATGGGAGAAAATATTTGCATGCTACACATCTGATAAAGAGCTGATAACTAGAATCTACATAGAATACAGGAAAATCAGTAAGAAAAAAATCAAACAACCCCATTAAAGAGAGGGCAAAGGATCTGAACAGAAACTTTTCAAAAGAAGACAGACTAATGGCCAACAAACATGAAAAAATGCCCAGTATCTCTAGTAATTAGAGAAAAGCAAATCAAAACCACAAAAAGATATCACCGAACTCTAGTGAGAATGGCTTTTATCAAAAAGTCCCCAAACAATAAATGTTGGCATTGATGTGGAGAGATAGGAACACTCATACACTGCTAGTGGGACTGTAAACTAGTACATCCTCTGTGGTAAGTAATATGGAGATGCCTCAAAGAGCTAAAAGTAGAACTACCATTTGATTTAGCAATCCCATCACTGGGCATCTACCCAAAGGAAAAAAAAGACATTCTATAAAAAGACATCTGCACTCGAATGTTTATAGCAGCACAATTCACAATTGCAAAGATGTAGAAACAACCCAAGTGCCCATCAATACATGAATGGATTAATAAAATGTGGTATACGTATACTATGGAGTTCTACTCAGCCACAAAAAATAATGGTGATCTAGCACCTCTTATGTTATCCTGGATGGAGCTGGAGGCCATTCTATTAAGTGAAGTACCACAAGAATGGAAAAACAAGCACCACATGTACTCACCATCAAATTGGTATTAACTGATCAACACACTTATGTGCACATATAGTAGTAACACTCTTGGGGTGTTGGGCAGGCAGGAGAGGGGAGGAAGGGATGGGTATATTCACACCTAATGGGTGCAGTGTGTACCATCTGGGGGATGGACACGCTTGAAGCTTTGACTGGGGTGGGGCAAAGTAAATATATGTAACATAAACATTTGTACCCCTATAGTATATTGAAATTAAAAAAAAAAACCCTTTGCTGGTTCTTATTCCACTACTGACCTATAAATATAGGAATGCCAATGGGATCTCATCAATACTTATGCTTTGGGTGATTTTGTTGTGTTCAATGGGTTTGAACATTATCCATTTATATCTCCAACCTCAACATTTCCCCTGAGCTCTAGACACTTTTATTCAACTGCTTGCTCAATATTTATATTTGAAAGATGAATATGTAGCTCAAATGTATCAAGATAAAGACAGAATTCTTGATTTCCCCCACTGAATGTTTCTCCCTAAGTCACCTGAGGGGCTTAGACTTCAAAACTAGGAGTCATTCTTGAGTTCACATTCAAACTTGAACCTGTTCTTGTCACTTCTGCTTTCAAAACACTCCCTGTCACTCAATCCAAACATTTCTCACTGTTTTTACTACTATTATCCTATTCCAAGCCACTATCAACTTTCTCCTTAGCCCCACCTTTCAGGTGTCCACTCATTCAACAGACACCCACAAGGTGCCTACAGTGTGCCAGGCACTATTCTTGGTGCTGATTTTGCAGCAATGAGCAAGTCAAACGAAAACCTCTGCCTTCAAGGAACTTAAATTCTACTTTAGCAAGATGCCTCCTTATTGGCCTCTCTGATCTTCTCTTATTCTTTCCCTTCTCTCCAGTTCATTCTCCATGTAACAGCCAGAATGATCTTTAAAAATCCTAAGCGAGGTCGAGCTGTTCTCTGCCAAAAGCCCTCTAGTGGCTTCTCTGACCTCCTCCTCACTGCTCCCATTCATTTATTCCTTGCCAGCACACACACACTAAGCTCATTCCAGTTTCCTGGACTTTGTACATACTGTTCTTTTAGCCTAGAAAGTTATTTCCACATTGTTTGTGTGGTTGTACCCTCACTTCATTCAGACTCTGCTTAAATATCACCCAGAGAGAGTTTCTTTGATCAACCTCTGGTAAATAGCTGCCCCTCATCACTCTTTATCCCTTGACTTTCATTTATTTTCTTTGTAGCATTTACCTACCTGACATGATATTATCTATGTATTTGTTTATCTGAATTTTGTTCATCTCTTCGACTGGAACGTAAGCTCACGGAGGTAAGAAATTTTGTTTGTCTTGTTCCTTGTTCTCTTCCCAGGACCCAGAACATTGCTTGCCATATGGTGGATGATGAATTAAGGAATGAAAAAAATATAAATGTCATAATGGGGGAAAAGCCGACTAACCTTGGTATCAAGAGAACTGGGTTCTAATTCTGGTTCCATCATTGACTAGTTATGACTCATTTGACAAGTCATTCTGATCATGATGGGTCTCAGTTTCTGTCCAATGAGGAGTTTGGAATGTGAGCCTTATGATCCCGATGCTACCATGCTCAAATTCTTTTCTTTTTTAATTTTTTTTGTTTCAGCATATTATAGGGGTATGAATGTTTAGGTTACATATATTGCCTTTGCCCCACCCGAGTCAGAGCTTCAAGTGTGTCCATCCCCCAGATGGTGTGCAATGCACCCATTAGGTGTGAATATACCCATCCCCTCCTCTGCCCTCCCACTATGCTCAAATTCTACGTGTGTGGTGTCTTCACACTAGAGACCAACGTTGTGCCTTGTTTGGCCCAAACAGGACTGATGGCATTTTTTTCTAGAGCTGCTGGAAACTAGACACAAGACTTTTCTTTTCTCTGTATCCTGTCAGGGATGAGATCCCTGCCAGGAGGGAAGTCACAGCATTTGCATCTGCACAAACATTTCAGTCGAGAGTCTCCCCAAGTTGCCTACTGAAGGAAGGAGCCAGAGGGGGGAATTCCACATGGGGAGAGATTCAATAGTGCTTTGATCAGAAAGTTCATTACATTTGCTTCAGATCACAATGCATATTCACTCAGGTCTGCAATCACTTACTCTGTGTTAGGCAGAAATCCTAGTGGGAAAAAACAGCATGTGTGTACGACTCCATCTGTGTGAGCCTCTGCCAGAAACATTTATGAATCACTTGTCTCCTGATAGACAACTCGCTTTCTTAGTTTGCAATCATATTTCCCACAGATGTTGCCTTTGAATTAGCCATTGCCTCATTTAGTTTTGTTTTCTCCAATGTGAGACCATAATATGGACAAATCTCACCTGCCATCAAACCTGTCAGTACTTGCCCAACATTGAAGGAAAGAGACATTTGGAGCATGCCAGGGAGCTGGAATACAGGGTCAGGCATGGACACTTCTTTATAAGTTTGGAGTTTGATATTTCTCAAGTCCTGGCTTCAGGGATGTTTACTCTCAGGTTATACAAAGTCCTAGCTTGAATTCTGGGAAAACTGAGCTGACAACTTTGCCTGAAAGGAGTTTCTTGCTAATTTCTGGGTACATCTTGCTTTTATTAGACTGTAGCTATTGTGTGGTCTATCCTGAGCAATGAAGATGTCACTCACTGTATAGAATCCATACATATTGTGGCCTTTATTGTCTGGAAATTTACATTATGTTATACATCAAATTCATGAATAGCCATATTATCTGGATCTCAGATGTTACTGAGAAATATTGGAAGGTAAATGGATTTTCTTTTGGGCATTTTGGGAAGTTAGCACACTATACTTAAAGAAATATATTTGTTGTCTTTACTTTCAAGTCACTCTGCCACTCTGCCATTCAACCTCTGTTGATTCTTTATGAACTCCAATGAAATTTTTCCTTCTCTTTTCCTTTAGAGATAAAATATTTTTTTAAAAACCCTCTAAAGGAAATTTTATTCCTTTGTAAATACCACATCAAAATGTGCCACTGGTGTGTTCAATTTCAGATACATGAGCTTAAAGTTAAATGCAAATTTTAATTTCCTTTATAAAGGAGCTGATGAAAATCCATTGTGAAAAGGTTATGAGAAAAAGCTTATCTTGTAATTGCAGCCAAGATTCAAGCCATTATTTAAGACGTGAAGCATTTGGCAACAAAAAGATTGTTGTCATTAAAAAGGAAGCCTGACACATTACTCTTGGGCTCAGAAAAAATAATTTAGCTGTCATTGTTACTTTAGGAGCAACACAGGAAGATGCAGAAATGAAAATGAGCAACTTTATTTCAAGCAGTACAATATAGATTTTTTTTTCCTCTAAGAAGGAGAGACAGTTAATAAACATTTGATGATTGACTTAAACATATTGGAGAGATTCACTTGTTGGTTAGTACTTACCACCTAGCTAAATTTGTATTCCTTTAATGCATATAACTGAGAGGAAGCCAATAGAACTTTATCACAGTGGTTGTAAAGAGATAGGAGTCTGTTCTTTCCTCACTATGCCATCAGCAGACTGAAGTCTGTAACTTAATGAAATTGTTACCAAATTGGCAGGTGTTCTTTTAAAATATTCACTTTTGGAAAGAAGGGTTAAAATGAGGCCACTGAAGTTATCCTGGTGAGGCTTACTTAGGCCTGAGTGAAGAGGGGAAACGGCACTGGAGATTTACATAGGTGAGTATCAAGAAGGCTCTGTTGTTTTCGCAGAAAAGCCCAAAGTGCTTATCATCAACTCCTCCCACATAGTTCCTCCAGATGCCCCATCCCTCAGTGTTTACTATGAGTCACTGTCCAAAATGGTCTGGCTGTCTCCTTTCTCACCTCCTCCCAATGTGGTATTCTCTGCCTTCTTGGTATGAGTGGAAAATCAGTGGACGTACCCCAAAGATGTCAAATGGGTTTCTTAATCTAGCATATTATCTCATAAATACACCTTGTCTTTGTCTATCATGCTTGCCCTGACCTTGCATTGCACTCCTGTTTGATTAGACTGTCATTTTCCATTTTGGAGGGTGAGGAGAGAGGTGGCACATTCAACTCAGGCCATTAGAGAGAGATTAATGAAGGGCTATTTTCAAGGATATGGGCAGGGTTAGTGTAGCAACCAGGGATGGTGAAGTACATCAGCCTCAAGGGTCTCCCGTCCTCTGATCTCGTATGGTGCTTCCCACTGACCACACCCAGGTGAAAGCTAAGGGAGCTCCTTGGTGCAGGCCAACCTCTGCAGCACACAGCAGGGTAGAAAAGGTCGACGTGTGTATCTGAATGGACAAATAGAGAACAGGAAGCACATGGATTATTTCTGGAAAAGTATCATTTTCTTCCTTTCCTAGCACCCTTTGGGCTGCTTTCCTTATCCTGTCAGTTGGTGTTCTTAGCAATCCAAAACTAATACTTGTGTAATTGTTTTTTTTTTTTTTTTTTTTTTTGAGATAGAGTCTCACTCTCTTGCCTGGGCTAGAGTGCCGTGGTGTCAGCCTACCTCACAGCAACCTCAAACTCCTGGGCTCAAGCGATCCTCCTGCCTCAGCTTCCTGGATAGCTGCGACTACAGGCACGTGCCACCATGCCTGGCTAATTTTTTTCTATTTTTAGTTGTTTGGCTAATTTCTTTCTATTTTTAGTAGAGATGGGGTCTCACTCTTGCTCAGGCTGGTCTCGAACTCCTGAGCTCAAGCAGTCCTCCTGCCTCGGCCTCCCAGAGTGCTAGGATTATAGGTGTGAGCCACCACGCCCGGCCCCTTGTGTAATTGTTAAAGTGAATTAAGAACTAACATAAAAAGGAAAGGGAAGAGAATCAAGGATTCTAGTGTATTTGTTTCTCATCCACAGGCTTAACAAACCTAAGCAGAACGTAGGAAAGTAAATCTGCTGAACTAATATGGTTTTCCTTTGTGGTTCCAAGTGCAGCATAAATGAATATGGAATAATATGTTGTGGATTCTTCAGGCCAGATACAGGTAATTGAGAGCTCATCATAGTAAAAATTTTTATTTTTGTTACTGTGGTTCTATTTCACTTAGACTATTTCTCCCTTTTCTGTTTTTTATTTCAAATATTAAAGGGGTACAAATATTTTAAGTTACATAGATCACCTTTGCAATGCTTGAGTCCTGGCTAAAGGTGTGTCCGTCACCCAGATAGTGTTCATAGTACCTGTTAGGTATGTTTTAACCCCTCCACTTCTCCTCCTCCCCTGGTTGATTTCCACTGAGTTTTACTTCCCTCTATGCACATGTCTGCTCATTGATTAGGTCCAATTTATTAGTGAGTACATGTGGTGTTTGTCTTTCCATTCTTGAGACACTTCACTTAGGAGAATGGTCTCTAGTTCCATGCAGATTGTTGCAAATGGTATTAATTCATCCTTTCCCCAATCACTTTTCTTTTTCAATCCCTACTTTCTCTTCTCATGTCTCTTCAAATGAATGTTGCCCCTCTTTTTTTTTTTGTGATGCTGATGAAACCACTATTATAGTTAGCCGAGATACTATCAGTGTGTTTCTTTCACACTCCTTCCAGAGTGAGGAGTTACAAATTAGTTTCTTAATTGTGTGGGGATTCTTGGTTGAGTAAGGGAAATATTTTAAAGGTAGACTTTTTATATAATAACCTCCTCTCTTCCAAAACCTCCACCTTACAGTTGGTTATAGAAACCTTCATCTCATGGGATGTAGATTTCACCCAAGTTTGTGAATGTCCCCTAAGTCCTCATGCCATCTCTGCGCACGACTAACTAACGGCATTCCTTTGGGTTTCATCTAAATGCCATTTTTTTTTTTCAGGAAAGCCTCCTCTAATTCCCAAGACCAGGATAAATCCTCTGTTGTAAAACTTACCACATTATAATTAATCTCTTATGTCTGTTTTGGCCTCATAAATAAGCTTCAGAAGGGCAGGAACAATACTTGTTCTGTTCATCTCCACATCCTCTGACACCGGTTATGCAGTGGACACTCATTCAAGACTCGCTGAGTGGAAATTGAATCTAATGTAGCCAAAGACCAACCAAGTTGCAGCCAGGGTGATTTGAAGCTCAGGAGCTTTATCATTCATGGTAGACGACACCACACTGTCAGGCCTTTTAACAATCGTTTTCTTCTTCTTTTTTTTTTTAATGGCTTTGTTTGTTTGGTCAATAGCAGATTTACAAGTAGAATTTTGCATTTAGCAGCAAGTATAGTGGAATTGCAACCTTACTGCAATTTACAAAACTCCAAAAGATTTGGCAAATAATTTTGCCTATTGCATTTTTGTAAGTATTTATTTTGGGAAGAGGCTACAAATTTAACTTTCTTTTCATGGTGCCTTTCTTGTCTTATTTCTGTCTAAAGAAAACTGATATGAAATGAACTGGAAACTTTGGCATTCTCTTTGTTCTTTTTTAACTCTGTTATTAAAACAATGTGGAAAGAACACTGAACTTGGACTCATAAGCTCCAGATTCCAGTTTCCAATCAACCATGTTTTCTCATCTGTAAAACAGAGATAATAATAATGCCAATTGCATAAAGTTGTTGTGAAGATTAAATGAGATGATGCACATAAAACATTTTGTGCAAGGTCTGACAAATAACAAGTGTTCATTAAATTATAATGATGGTGGTGGTGATGACGATGATGATAGCAGTGGTGGCTGCTAAATTATTTAATATATCTGAATACTTGCTATTCTACCTCAATCACAGGAATGGGAGGTTATGTAAAAATGAGAAAAATATGTGAAAACACTTTACAAACTACTTAATTCTGATGTACAACATTAATAATGGTAATGATGGAAGTGGTAAGCAGTGGTAAGCGTTAATATTGTATGTGGATTTAACTCTTAATCCAAATAGCACTCAGTTCTGTTCTGAACATACTATGTTTTCTTTTTCTTTGTTTCCTTGCTTGGGCTATTAAGAGTTATGATTGGGAATGGAGTTTAAATGAGCCAGCAAAGCACTCATCAAGGGGTTTATTTCCCTAACCTTGTTGTATTAATTTCAAAACCTGAAATGTTTACTCCACATTTCACATGCTCTTTTACCTATGTGTCATGAATGCCAAGAAAGTTGTTGATATAACTTTACATTTGGGAAAAGTAACACTTACTCGGCAAACAAATACTCCTGAACTGAAGGAGATAAGCTTCCTATAAACTTGCAAGTCACTGCTTTTTGTTTTGTTTTATTTTCAAAAAACAAAAGACTTTTGGTTGCTTTAATTCTTATCACAAACAGCACAAATTTCCAGATTCCCAGCTGTGTTGGGGTCCCTAATAGGAGAAGTTCATTACATCTTCTGCCAGCATTTTCCTTCAGAGGTGCTTTTGCAGTGAATCTGCCACTGAAGAAAGAGGTATTGCAGAGAATTCAAGTATGTGGGAAAATTCTTTGGATGATCTCGAACTTCAACTTTCTATCCCATCAAGTTTGACTTAATAGAACTTCTCTTTCTTTCCTCTTTGACTAGCAGTATTTTGAGAAATGCATACATAGTAAGAAACAGGAGGAATAAAGGTAAAAATGGAATATGGAGTGCTTAGAATTGATAATGAGCCTTTAGAGGATTTTCGACCTCACCTTATTCAGCAGACGTCTTCTGAAAAATTGTCTGCTAATCAAAGTCATAAAATGTTAGCTCTAGAAGGCAGAGGTACCATGAGTTAACTTCTTTCCTTTGCCAAGGAGGAAACAGATACTTCAGTTGCTGGGGGGTATCCCTTCTACATTAAGTGTTATTCCCACTGTGCTTTTCTGCACCTCTCTTGTTGGGTCTTGGTTATCACATAAACACTTGCCAGCAATCAGTATAATCAGTGTTGGTAAAACACAAATGTTAATGCCTTTTAATCAGCTAGGCTTTTCAAAAACTTGGGCTGAAAGCCCAGAATAATCCTACTTAGCTCTACAGATGAATGGTGCAGCAAGTTTTAAGAATTCTTATTCTAATTAATGATGGTGATAGCAATGGCAGTTGTGTTCACAGTGATAGAAGAAACCACAGAGTCATGTGTTGTGTGGGCATGCGGATGTGTGTGTCCTGACCTCACCACATGTTTCACATTCCCAGCTTTCTTCTTACATTTCCTTCTAGCTTCTGTCTCATTTAGCAATAAGCCTGGGGCAAGACACTGCCTCTGCTACCAAATATTAATGGAGCAAATACACTATACCACTGTAGAAATTAACCATTAATTTTCGGGGGGGGACATAGGCATGGGGGGCATCTATGCAGTTTGTCCTTCCCAGGTGCCCTTGTGTAGACCAAAATCGACCAATTTCCTCTCATGATTCAGGCCCCTTTGGCCCTGGGCCTAGCTCTGTTTCTTTCATTTCCTTTCACTGCTTCCTGATAAGAAGTATGAGATATGATGCCCTGAGTCAGAGGGTTAGGATATTTCTACTGCTAGCACATCTAGGTCAAAATACAGTTAGCTTTCCATATCAGAGGGTTCCACATCCCTGGATCCAACCAACTCCTGGCTGAAAATATTTGAAGAAAAAAATTGCGTATGTACTGAATATGCACAGAATTTTTCTTGTGATTAATCCCTAAACAATACATTGTAACAACTATTTACATAGTATTTACATTGTATTAGGTTAGTAATTTAGAGATGATTTAAAGTATATGAGAGGATGTGCATAGGTCATGTGTAAATACTATGCCATTTTATATCATGGACTTGAGCGTCCCTGGATTTGGGTATCTGTGGGTGGTCCTGGAACCAATCCTTCACCAATACTGAGGATGAACTATAGTTGTAACTTTGGAACCTAGGCACATAGTAAAAAAAAAGCCGTTTATTTCTTAAGTACCTAGGCTTTTGAATATCATGCAAATTTGTGACTAGTAATCAAGGTAAATAATAAAATGGACTTTATTAAACATAAGAAAATAAGTACATTTTAAGAACTATGTTCACCTAAAATAATCATCCATAATAAGTACATTTTGGACTTAAGGTCCTACACTGGTGCACGTGTCTGCAATTGCCCTAAAAACCTTTCCATGGACAGGTACATGTGCACAATAAAATGAGCATTATAGGGATACCACTGTCTACCTTGACTCCAGTACTTCTTCTGGGGCTTTTCCTCCACATCTCCACAGTCCCTCTGCATGTCAAGAACTCTACGCTCTTTTAGGGCAGCTTAAAGTAGCCCAGGCTGTAGAACATAAAGAGGGGGTCTACGTAGTGCCTTTGGATGGGGCAGTAGACTCCAGGCATAGGTGAGCTTGATTTTGCTGGCATTTCCAGGGTGGCCTGCAGGCAGCTGTTGATGGATGGAGTTTTCTGAGAGAGAAAAGCAGCTAATGTGACCCCCCCCCCCCTTAGCTTAAGCAGATGAGGAACTCACTCAAGTGACTGTGAGGTGGGAGGAAAGGTAGGGCATGAGCTGTAAAAAGTGGTTTAGCTCTGACTTCCAAGGGGATTCCTTGTGCTAGACAGACAGGCTTGGCTGTTTTCTAATACGTTAATGACTTCTAGTCATGAGTCCCTCCCCCACATCAGATTCCCCCCCCACCCCCCCCCCACCCAAAGCTGCCTAATTGCTGTTCTTTGAGAAACACTTTTGTTTTCTGAGATTATGACTGCCCCATTTTTAGTGTTAAAATGCTTTTGTTTTATAAAATCATGGTGTTGGTAGATGATATTTCTTGTTTTTGATGGCCCAACTTGACAAAATCAGCCCTTGATGGTTTTCTGAAAATTCTCCATTAAAACAAAACATATCGGTTGTTGAATTCCCAAAGTCAAGAACCCAGGGTGTTCTGGTCTTTGAGGGCAGAGGTGGCTAGGAAAGCTTGAGACAGAAGGAAGATCTTGCAGACACTATAAATAAGGCAGACAAAAGCATTGGGTGCCAGAGGAAGGGAGGAGCAAGCAGGTATGAGCCAAGAAATGTGTTAAGTCAGAGGAAGTGAGATTAGGCAGCGAGAAATGGGCCTTGCAAAATCCAGAGGAGGGAAGGTGAAAAAGAGGTGACCTCAGAGGCAGGGTGTGGGCACAGGTGCCTGCTGTGATGGGAGCAGAGCTCTTCCCTGGTGCATGTGGGTGGTCCTAGGACTTGAGTAGATGCCATGCGAGTCAGAAGCCTGAAATCCCACCCTGCTTTGTCATAAGGGAGGAGTGTGTATTGCTAGAGCCTCCTGATTCAGTAGAAGAGGAACTCGGATTGAATATCTTTCTTCAGTTTAGAATACACATGGAGGGGCTGGCCACAGAATTCTCTGTGTTAGCAGGGCAGGGGAATGTGAGAACAGTGCCCCAGATTGCCAAGACAAAGCGAAGCAGGCACCTCTCCAAAATCTCCTGAAAATAACAGAAAACAGGAGGGTCAGCATCTTCACCCAAACCAAGAAGACCCCAAAGGCAATCACAGCAACAACAAAAATAAAATGGGACCTGATCAAATTAAAAAGCTTCTGCACAGCCAAGGAAACTATCAAGAGAGCAAATAGACAACCTACAGAATGGGAGAAAATATTTGCATGCTACATATACGATAAAGGGCTGATAACTAGAATCTATATAGAACTCAGGAAAATCAGCAAGAAAAAAACAAACAACCCCATTAAAAAGTGGGCAAAGGACATGAACAGAAACTTTTCAAAAGAAAACAAACTAATGGCCAAACCAGAGATTGTTAATCCTTTTAACTCTTGCATCCAAATGTAATGGATAATAAAAGAGAAACATTGCTATTTCAATTTGCATTTTCCTGATGAGTAGAGATTCAACATCGTTTCTCATGTTCAGAGTCATCTGTATTTCTTTTGAAATTATCTATTTGAAACTGACCATTTAGTTTCTCATATAGCAGTCAGCTCCTGGTTATCAGGTTTTATCAAATGACAGAGGATGATGCTTTTCTTCTTTTAAAAATTGTAAAATATTTAAATAAATTAAAATGAAAATTTAGTAATTTTAAAATTATTTTAAAATGTTACCTATTTGTCTACTCAGAGAGGTTAACATCTTGACCTTGGATTCAGAAAGCCTGGGTTCAACTCTTGGCCCTACTATTTATGTGTGACCTATCTCTTAGAGCTGCAAGCATATAATCTGTGAAATGGGGATAACATCATAGATTGTGAAAATTAAGTGAGGAAATTCCATGTAAAGGACTTAGCATAAGATTTGGCACATTACACGAATGGTTGTGATTGTATTTAATAAAAGAAATTTCAGATCATTAATAAGAAAGAACAACCCCATCCCTCCACCCCAGTCAGTGTCAGTATGATTCTGCCTTTTCAACCTCAGACTCAGGCTGGGGTTCAAACCAGCTATAGGTACTCTGGGGTTTCTATTCTGAGTTGGGCTGAGTTAGCTGCAGGTCCTTCTAAGATACTGCTGTATCTCATCTGTTCACCTTGCTGTGTATGGATTACCTCTTATAAATAGCTTAGAAATTTGAAAATTCAAAGATTTGGGAACTGCTGCTATTTGAGATCTTGATTGAGGCAAAGTACAGAATCAACCAGAATCACAATAGTTATTCTGTGTTGTAAGTTATGAGAGCAATAACAAATGAATGATGATCTTCGTATACGAAAAAAGAGAAGGAAGTTCCACAGTTTTCTGCTAGAGTATTTTGGAGAACTATTGTCATTATTGTCAATAAATTATAATAATATGAAAATGATAATATAATTAAAAAATACCTTTATAGAACAAGCATGACTCAGGTCACTCCATGAAAATGGAAATCAGTAATTTCTCTTTAAAATTCTGTTAAAAGATATGCTACTCAATAATTTTGAGAGCAAATATACAATGTTTCTTCTTTTTCCTCTTATTACCAAATTATAATGTGCAAAGCTGTAAAATGTTATGTAAAGGACTTATAAATGTCACCCCAGTCTCTCTTACCAATAATTTCTATTTTATGAAACTGGAATTTCTATCAAAATGCAATAGGTAGAACTAGAAATTTACAATAATAATCTTGATAGCTGCGTGCTTCAGAGACTTTTTCCCATCGCTCTCCATAACTTACATGGAGCTTTTGAGAGGAAGCAGATGTTATGTCCTCTCTGTGGATATCAAATGCATGTGACTACGAGGGGCTTGTTGAAGGAAAGTGTGCAAGAAACCAGACTGGCATCGTAATCTAAGTCCCTAAGTTCCCAATATTGGGAACAGAGCCAAGGCAATTCAGGTTATGATTACCTCAACTGCTCTGCTTCTTGCATTTCTAAATCGTGCGTCTATTGACTCTAGGAAAGTTATAAAATGGTGTTGGGATCACTTCTAACTCTTGGGGGCCTTTCCTCATTATCATGACATATGCTGTTGTCAATGTTTAATGTCTGTTAATCTCCAGGTTATTGCAGCATGAGGAACATAAAGTAAATGGGACAAAATAATTTATTCTAGGAGGAATTTGTTTTCTAAATGGGAGTGTCAGTGGGGTGATACACATGAACATGGACACGCCTGGTATCAGGCCATCACTGAGAGCAACCAGGCATCTGCTGGTAGCCTGTGGGGTAAAACTTCAGCTAAATGGACTGGAACATCAACAGAAACAAAGCTTTTCTTGGTGGCCTGGCATCATCAGGATTGACTCTCCTGGTTGGATCACAGGATGGGGCACAGCATAGAAATCAACCTTTACAGGTTTCTTGTTACACTAGAGTTTTGTCTGCCTGACTCTCATATGTGCTGCTCTATCATGGAATTGATAAGCTCCGTGAAAAAATCAGATGAGATATTATTTTTAAAAAAGGAGGATGAAGAGAAAGGATAAGGAGGGGAGATTTCTTTTCAGACAATAGGAAAATATAGTAAATTTGGCTACTCAGAAAAAAAATTATGCAAATAATTAAAATGTGGCTCTTAGGTAAGTTCCTTAGAGACCTCTTTTGATTATATAACAGCACAAAATAAACATGGTCATGACATGTGTGTGACCCAGGCTGCCACGAGTGCATGACACAGTTGTTAGGAAACCAAGTTCCCACATACACGTTGAGGTCCGGGTGATGGTGCTGCTAACAACTGTAAACAGACCCCAGGGTACCTGGCACCAGGTTCTCAGGGGGCTGCATTGCATCTTCAAGTTAAAGCCAGTTTCAAAACAATCACTGGAGCCTGGGTATAGCAAACTACTGAACATGATCTCCTGTGGGTGGCGCAAGGCCACATTGCAGCTAGACAGTTGGCACAATGGAAATGTCTGGACTATGCGTCGTATACCTGGGTCTTAGTCTCAGCTTTCTCCTTCAGTGGCTATGTGATCATAGATAAATATTGTGCTTTTTACTACTCCAGTTTATTTGCTTGTGAAACCAGTAGATAGGACTAGATTAATTCCAAGGTTCCCTTTTAGCTCTAAAAATGTTAATGATCTGCTAGCTTTGACAGGAAATCATTACCTTCCTTCTTTGCTTTGTTGTTCGTTTTTAAAGTGAAGGCTTAAATGTATAATATTTTCTGTTTGTTTATACATATATACTTTTATTTCAGTGAATTAATAAACACAATCGACATGTAAATTAAGCACTGTTGCAGAGAGAGTGTCCATTTTTCCTGAGGCTATTGTTTTGTAGGAATAAAGAATATTCTTTGATATCTGGGATATGACCAAAATTCCACAGAAATAGGACAAAACAGTGCTTAGCCTAGTTGCCAAAAGGTTGGCTTTCATTAAATGCATAATTTTTCTGGTGTTTTTGATCTCAAACTCCACCCTGCTGCAAAAATGCAATTTAAGCCAAATACCGTATCCAGGGATGAGGTAAATTTAATCTCTTTTTGTTCTGGATGAAATACAACTGATATATTTTTTACTATTTTGGTGAAGTCTTCAATAGGACTCATTATCCTATCTAATAGACTATATTTTTCAAAACTGTGTTGGCAGTAAAAAGATGGTATCATAAAAATTATATCCACCAGAGTAAATCTTTCTAATAAATAGTTGGCAGATATAAATTATATATAATGAAAACCTCTAATTTATTTTGAGCCCTTAATTTCTTAAAAATGCTTTAAAGAGATATCATCTATATTTTAGTCAACCATTTTCTATTAAATCTACAGTCTCTGTTAGGCTAATTTCAGTTAGATTTAAGCAGAAATTTCTTCTTCTAAAAATGTAATGTTCAAAGCCTTGTCTGCACTCATTGAGGTATTTCACCAAGTATAATGTTTGTTTTCTGGGAATTCACAATTATGGAAAACCCTCTCCATAATAAATAAGGGCACATGTGCATGATACAGTCACAGTAATCAAATATGACACTCTGACACACAACAGAATCCACTCCCTTACCAAATAGCAACTGAATGTCTGCTATTGTCAGACTCTGTTTTAGACACTGGAGGTAGAGCAGTGAAGCGAAGAGACACAATTCCTAACTCACATAACTTATTTTCAGCAGGAAAATGGCTGCTCCAGCTGCACATTAACTTGTTCCTTCTCACTCACACAAGCGTGGGAAGCACAGCAAGCACTGTTGCAGCCTGGTGCAGCCGAGCGGTGCCCAGTCTGTGAAAGAGAAGGAACGCAAAGATGACTTTTGTACCTTTTATGGTGGCTTGTGCACCCACCCATATAGCCCAGAAAAAGAAGTTGGATATTTATAGATTCCTGTGACAGCAATTGCCAGTACTTAAAATTCAAGAGATTTTTCAGCCTCCAAACTTGATTTTCATTTCTCTGTTTGACTTCCAATCCCTGGGAAGCACGAAAGGTGGTATGACCTAACAACTAAGAATCTAAGTACCAGAATCAGCCTACATGGGTTCAAGTCCCGGCTCTACTATTTTCCAGTTCTGGGACCTTAGACATGTGATGTACCTCATTTCTCTCATGTGTAAGATAGAGATGGTGCTGATATTACCTGACTGATATACTGTGGCTGAGGATTGCATGAATTCATACATGTAAAATACTTATAGTAGTGCTGGCATATAGCACTCAAAAAAATGCTAGATATTATTATGCATAATAAAAAATCCTACCCAAGATATATACATTTGGGAATAATTTGCTTTATATTTCTGTTAGAGTAAATTATTTTGGAATTTTCTTTTTCCTTTTGGTGTTGAGTGGAACCTTTATCAGGGATGATAAATGGGACCCAATTTTGATATATAGCAAGAAGGGTGCTGTGTTTTAGGGGCTTCCCTCCTTGATGATTCTCTATGGCTTGGTTCCGGTTCTGTCACTTTTGTCCTGTGGGCTTCAGGTTCCCTATGCAACAAAAACACAGAACAGATGTTATGAGGCTGAGCTAATGGCAGCCCATAGCACTGTGCTCCTTAATCGACGGGTTCAAAAACTTTTCCCTAGCAATTCAAGAGTGCCAAGAGTGAGTGGGCCAAGGGGGAGAGTTATGGCTCTTTGCAAACCCAAAAGGAGCAGTTCTCAGTCTGCACTTGACATGTCTGAGGGTTTAGAAGACCGTTTTGTGGTCCGGCTGAATCCCCAGTGTGCTGTGTTCCCAGGGAAGAAAACCAATAACAACAGATCCCACAACTCATACCATTTACTAAATGGGCTTCCTCGCAAGTGGGGCTCTGGGAGGAATCTCACAATTTCCTGCCGCTTTGCCTCTGAAGGGTAAGCAAGAGGAGTTGTTCCCATTTCAGCTGCTTTCGTTTCTTGAGACTGTGTGGAGAGTGTGGCTGTGTCTTTGCTTTTCATTTTGGCTTCCATTCCAACGCTTGCTTTTTATCGGCTTTGCCTTTTGTGCTGCCGACAACCCTCAAACTTGAGACAAAATTCAGTCAAACTTCTAATTTCACTTTTGGGAGATTTGGCATGGAAGATCTCTCTAATCTATCTTTCAGTCTCAAGGAAGACCGAAAGTGGAGAGCGCATGATGACAATGACCAGCACGAGGCAGGCTGTCTCCACCGGCGAATGCGTTGCAGAAACACTGCAGACTCAGTGGGAGTCGCACCAAGAGTCTGCAAAGAACCGTTTACCTGATTTAACTAACATTAATTCTTTCCACTTAAATGTGCTTTTGTGTGACTAGCATAGACAGAATTTAACAATTCCCTAGGGACCAGATTCCAGTTCCTGTCAGGATTTGTAATCAAGTCCTTGAAACATATTCTGTCTGGCAAACACTAATGCTCTATAGATTTAACTCACCACATTATTAAAGTTAAAAACAACCCAGTTTCATCCTCCAAAATGCAGAAATTCATATTCAATAGCCCATGACCCTAACCAGCTGATCTTTGATGTAAGTTTTAATATTTTGGGGTCCCATTTATCATTTGAATGAATCCCTGTGGCTTGTCAACTTACACAAAAGGGAAAAGGCTTGGGGACTGAAATACTTGAGCTAATAATGGTCTTGAGAGTATATTATCATGATTTGGGTGTTCTCACCTCTTGAGTACTTAATATTCTCTTTCAGAATATATTAATAAATGATTGAGCTGTCACTTCTAAGAAATCAGGACTGCAATGTATTGATAACTGAGCATTAGAGGAATTGTTATTACCAAATACCTTGGAAGAACTAGAAAAGTGATCCTGAAAATTTCTCCTTTTGATAGACAAGAAAGCTGAGCCAGAAGAGATTTTTATAATGGTGGCAATGATTTTTTTTTAAAAAATTCTAATTTATATATATTTTTTAGGGCTTTGAGATGATCAGGAGAGAAAGCTTGGTTTTAGTGAGGGATAAGGAGTATTTGAAGAAAGGGTCATTATAAAGGAAATGAGGAAACATACGGATTTTAATAAATTTGTGAAATCGTGGTAGAAGGGATAGGGAAGGCAGGAGCCCTGGGTTGCATGAGACTGCAGTCAGTGGAGAGGAAAGTGGTGGGCATTTAGGTCTCGAGTCCAGGGCACAGATAGTTCTTAACACAGGATTACATCAAATTAATTATTTAAAACTAAGCCCAAATGACCAATATGTTCTAGGTGTTTAGTGTATATTTGCTCCATTCCTCTTGTTTCACCACCACTATATGCCACAGACATTTCCTTGCTTCATATACATGCTTAGTGATGCTCAAACTGGGAGGAAAAGGGGTGGGTAGAATTTGAATGGGCATATTTAATAAAAAGGGTGTTGAAAATAGCATGAGCACTGATGGCAAAAGTCAAGGCATCCATGTGTAAGGGTAAATACGCCAGCACTGTGGGAAAAGAGGGAGATACAGTTGGAGAAAAGACAGTTACTTTCCTGCACAGGTTCTCAAAGAAGCCAAATCTGCTTTTTGGTTTCAGAAGCTCCTAAGTGCTGGAACCTTGAGAGCTCTGTGGTTCTCCAGTACTGTGTTACCTACATATTTCATGGATGCACTGCCGTTATAAAGATGTGAAACTCTCCATGAAGTTAATTTAGCTTCACCACCTTTATTTCATTAGTGTTCATCCAAGATCTAGTATTTTTAAAATGCTGGAATAGCTGTTCTTCTGCTTATTTTAATGTGAAGTAAAGAAAGCATACTCTCAAGTGTCATCTTGCATGCCGGTGCTCTGAAAACTGAAACAGAAAATGTTTGAGTTATTACCATAGCTGGCAGTCATTTTGCAGTTTCCCCTCTGTTAATATGTGATCATTAATGTGCTGTCTATAGTTTAGCATAGTTTTTTGCTGTTAAAGAAGTCAGGGTGTTTGAGCATGCCTCAAACTCCACAGCACATTCTGGCACCACCTACATTCCTGCCCAATCTCCTTCCACTGTGTATATACGCTCTGTTCCAGAAATCATACTAAACTTTTCCCTTTTCTCTTCAAATCTGCCTCAGTGCTTTTGTACTTTCTATTCTCTCCTCCTGGAATGCCCTTCCCCTGTTCTATGACTTGGGATCTACATCTCACCCATTTATTTAAAATTTTGCCTCTTGGGTCGAATCTTTCCTGACTCTCTGGGGCTGAATTAATGAATTACTCCTTTGGGATTGCCAATTCTGTGTTCTCACAGTATTTTTTAGCTTTTCTAGTTCAGTAATATGCCACTGGGACATATCTCAGCTAATTGTCATATTTTCTCAATGTAAATAATTATTTAGTGTCATTTTTCCAAAACACTATATTTAATGTGTGGATAATTTTAAAACCAAGAGTAGCTTATTATTAAAAGCAAATCTGACTGGATGTGGTGGCTCAAACCTGTAATTCCAGCTCTCTGGGAGGCCAAGGCAGGAGGATCGCTTGAGCTCAGGAATTTGAGACTAGCCTGAGCAAGAGTGAGACCCTGTCTGGACTAAAAATAGAAAAATTAGCTGGGTGTGGTGGCATGTGAAATCTACTTACCACTTTTTTCAACATTCCAAACTTGAGTCTGTGAATTTTTCACATTGCTTGTTTAAAGATTCTTCAAGATTACCTTTGGCCTTTGGCAGTAATGTTTGAGGACTCATTGTTTTTCAAAATCCATGCTGGCAATTTAGACAGTTTCATCTTTAGAATTAATAGAATAATCTTGATATGCATTCAAGAATACCAGGGTTTCATGTTCATTTCCTATTTGATTAAACTTTTGGTTTCATTTTTTCCTTAACTGAGTTGCATGTCTTTGAAAATTAAGCTACTTCCTGAAAGCTTTAAATGGCCAAATGTTCAGAGTTTGCCTGATAGTCTGTCAGGACCTCCATATTATCACTAAACTCTTTTAACTTTAAAATTTCTATGATCTTTCCCCAAATTTGGAAACTTTTATTGCCTTAATTGCATGGCCTGTCATATGACAGCTTTTGACTGCATATGGAACTTTCATTTTAAGGTTGCATCATAATTTATTCTTTTTGAAGGCAGCAAAAGGCAACAGCAATCTAATTTTATGGTAATGTTCAATACTTTCATTCTCATGCTCTCTCTCCAACATTTTATTCTTTTAATTTTCTTCCTGGGAGGAAACTTGTGAACCTCAAATGCTTCACAAGAATCAAGGGGAGATTACAAGGATTGCAGAGAAAGATCAATATGAAAATTCTAAAATATTTAGGAATGAGTTTCAAGATATCTTCCCCTGAACTCTGAAACTTAACTCATCAAACAAGCAAAAAAAGGTGGGGCGGAGTGGGGAGAAGAGTTGCCTTTGCTCTTAGGAGACACTGGAAAGATGATGGAGAGTAGGAGCAGGGAGGAAGCTAAGGTAGTTCTCCCCAGGCCTCTGCTCCTGTAACAGCAAGAGCTGAGAAGAGTAGAATCGTTGAATTTTTAAGACCAGGATAGATTAAACTGACATCTTCATTTTAATGAGAAAACTGAGTCCACAGTTTGGACAAGGTTAAGGCCTTTCCAAAATCATATAGTAAATCTATCTCCAAAACTTGAAAATTTTCAGAGGCAAGTGAATTGGCCTGGCTAAAACAGAGGAGATCAGGTTTTATTTAGTTTGGGGAGCATAAGAACATTGGTATGTGCAATTGCCTTGGGGGTAAAGATGCACATATTGGTTACATCTGCGTGTCCTTCCAAACATTCCCATACATATGGGTATGGATCATAAGTAACAATGATTGTGAGATATATATATAAAATGAGCTCCATGTTTCAGTAACTTACTTCTAAACCCTATATCCCACTTAGGTTCTACTTTTAGCTGTATTGCCCCTGGCCTAACATATGCTAACTGAATTGCTTGAAATACCAGGCATGTAAAGATAATAATAGCCAAGCAATTTTATCAGTACTCCCTCACTTTTGTAATGTATTCTCTATAACAGCAAAAATCTTGAAATGGCCTATTTATTCATCAAACTGGAAACTTTTAAAAATACATTATGACAAGTTCTCCAACATATATCCGTAAGTGGAAAAAAAACAGAGATAGAATAATATAGATATTGTGTTTGTGGGCATTTAAAAATATTCATGTATACGTATGGAAGATTTCCAGAAACACATTCAAAATAATTAACAGTGATCACCTCTGTGGAGAGGGACTGGGGGGATGGTGTGAGGGAGAAATTCACTGTTTATTGTCTATAATTTGTATATAATATCCCTGGGTTTCCCCCCCATATTTTAAAATAATTCAATAAACACCTTCATTGCCTATAACACATTTCCTATTAAGGGAAGGTCTTTAAGTGAAGTATGGGAAATGGAATTAATTTTCCCTTTTTTATTCTAATTGTTTTTTTTTCTTTTTGTTGCTATGCTCATGGTCTTTTGTCTATTTGCTTTCAGATCCATTTCTTTCCCTTTCCCTGTAGTTTATAAGGTAGGACAGACACCATGTAAGCTGCATCCCCTCGTTCTCTAGTCAGTTGGCTTCCATTTGAGTTTGACAGTGGGAGGCACTGGAAAGATGATGGAGGGTAGGAGCAGGGAGGAAGCTAGGGGAGTTCTCCCCAGGCCTCTGCTCCTGTTGGCCACTCTAGTTGAGTCACCTCTACAACTCTAGCTCCCCTCAAAGTCCCAGCTTCCAATAGGCAGACCTGTCAGAGTTCCAGCAATCTTGATGGACTCAGCTTCTAGACTCTAGGAATATCCTCCCCTCTTTTTTTTTTTTTTTTTTTTTAAGGCAGAGTCTCGCTCTGTTGCCCAGACTAGAGTGAGTGCTGTGGCGTCAGCCTAGCTCACAGCAACCTCAAACTCCTGGGCTTTAGTGATTCTGCTGCCTCAGCCTCCTGAGTAGCTGGGACTACAGGCATGCACCACCATGCCCAGCTAATTTTTTCTATATATATTTTTAGTTGGCCAGATAATTTCTTTCTATTTTTAGTAGAGACGGGGGTCTCACTCTTGCTCAGGCTGGTCTCAAACTCCTGAGCTCAAATGATCCACCTGCCTTGGCCTCCCAGAGTGCTAGGATTACAGGCGTGAGCCACCGCGCCCGGCCTATTCACTTTTTTTATCCTTCAGCCTAGGGATATTAGCAGCTTTCTGCTGTTACTA
Organism: Lemur catta; assembly: GCF_020740605.2. Taxonomy (NCBI): domain Eukaryota; kingdom Metazoa; phylum Chordata; class Mammalia; order Primates; family Lemuridae; genus Lemur; species Lemur catta. Next base: position 242,249,470 of record NC_059128.1, read on the forward strand.
ATTCTTAGGGAACACCTTTCCCTATGTGTTCTTTCAGCTACTCTAACACCTTCATAACTAGTTCCTATGTTAAATTCCATATGTTTAATTATATGTCAGGGTTTTGTTTTGCTGGCAAGGCCCTAAATGATACAGTCACTACTGAAAATGAGATCTTTTCCTATTTTTTTTCAAAAAAGTTATTATTTGTATATAGGACAGCAATTAATCTTATATTGAATTTTATTATTTGTAACATTATGTAGTTCCTTATCTTCTTTTTGAAGCTATATCTAAAGCCTTAACTGATCTGATGACTTTGCCTGGGAATTAGAACCAAGAACCCTCCAGGCTTCAGTCTCCTAATTTGGCTAATTCAGTTTGGATTTCCTGTTTGACACAAGAGTTGTTTGAGAATGTTTCAATTCTTGGTGTGTTGGCCTCAATTTTTATTGTGAATTTCTAGTGTCATGGTATTGTGGTTACAAAACACCATCTTTGCTATTTCATATTTGGAAATGTATTGAGATTTTCTGTCAGGGCTATTACACCACCAACTGTAACACATTTTTCATGTGCTTTTTTTTTTTTTTTTTTTTTGAGACAGAGTCTCACTTTGTTGCCCGGGCTAGAGTGAGTGCCGTGGCATCAGCCTAGCTCACAGCAACCTCAGACTCCTGGGCTTAAGCGATCCTACTGCCTCAGCCTCCCGAGTAGCTGGGACTACAGGCATGAGCCACCATGCCCGGCTAATTTTTTTGTATATATATTTTTAGTTGGCCAGATAATTTCTTTCTATTTTTAGTAGAGACGGGGTCTCACTCTTGCTCAGGCTGGTCTCGAACTCCTGACCTCGAGCGATCCACCCGCCTCGGCCTCCCAGAGCTAGGATTACAGGCGTGAGGCACCGCGCCCGGCTTTCATGTGCTTTTAAAAGTTGCTTCATTTGATTTAGTGTGTGTATATATATGCCCACATTATCAATTATGTTAATTTTTTCTGTATTAGTGCTTATTTTTAATCTATATCATCTGCCAAGGACTATGTATATGTTTTCTATTACCATTCATTTGTGTCTATTTTTTCCAGTTTTTGCTTTATGTATTTTGATAATATATTATTTGGTGTGTAGAGATTCAGGATAGTTAGATCTTCACTACAGACTGTACACTTCATCATTATCAAATCCCCTTCTTTGACTAACTCGGTACTTTTTGCCTTGGATTTGAATTTATTAACATGACCTGGAATATTTTTCTTCTAGTATAACTTCGATTTTTTTCTAATTCATTTTCTTCTCTTCATGGATGTACATGTTAAATCCTATGTTTGTCTTCTATGTACATTTACATTTATCTTTAATTATTCTTTCTAATGATTTCTAATTCTTTATTCTTGTTCTGTTCATTTTACTTGATGTTCTCAAGTCTAACTTCCATAATTAAGTCTGTATTTTTGGTGGAGTTCATTAAAAAATTTCTGCTTCTAAAGTGGATTTTATTTCTGAATGAGTCATATTTATTTCTTCTACTTCCTTGTTGAGTTCTGCCAGATCATTTTTAATATCCTCCTATTAGCTTGTCTTTTCTTCTTTGAGCCATTCTCTCTTGTTCTAGATACTTTTTTTCAAAAAGCCTCTATTTTCTTTAATTTTTTTTTCAATATCACTGAAAAGTATTTGAAGAAAACATATTTCTTCTCTAATTCTTACATGTGATTTTTGTGTGCCTCTTTTATACTACTTTTCCACTTTTTTCCTTGTACTGTCTCTATATGTTGGTTTTATGCCAGTTTCTTTCCAATATTTTTCTCATCTTTAAATAGGGCCATTCTTTCACAGCTAGCTGTTTGCTGAACAAAAGTCTGAGAAAGGGCTGAGGAAGTAAGCTGGGACAGCAGATGGCTTTATTATGGTTATGCTGCTTCAATTCTCTTTGTAAAGTTTCTGCCAGGGGACAGAATTTTGTTCATTTCTCTCACGGATGTGCCCTTGTAGTTTGCTTATTTTGCCACAGAGCTATGTGTTGGGAATTCATGTTTATTAATTTTACTTTAGCAATTTTGAGCAGCCACCATAAAGCAATTGATTGCTACTCACCGTCTCTCCTGGCCATATTGCCAGCCTACTAGTTTGAAAGATGGTGTGTCTGCCTCATTCCTCATTTGGCCCCATGTTGCCTGTCACTCTACAACTTGCTGTTTCAAATAAGAAATCACTGGTCAGGCGCCTTAGGGCTGTGTCTCTTTCCTTTGTAGAATTCCATGCTCTGCCTGAGGTCTGTTAAGGTATGCATCTATTATGCTCAATTGAATCCAAATCTCACTGTATTCCTCATAGTTTTTGGTTTGGTATTGTAGTGGCTAATATCATTTAAAATGGAATTTCCTTGTTTTTGGTCCTTATTGTTCTTTCCAGTCAGTTATGGGGAAGAGAAGAGGTAGAAGCACCTTTACTTTGCAAGCTCTAACTGCTAGTCTGTAGGCCGGTGGTTGTCAAACTTGTATCATAGACTGGTGGGCTCATCCCCAAGAGTTTCTGATTCAGTGCATCTGGGAGAGGACCCTAGAATTTGCATATCTACAAGTTCCCAGCGAATGTCAATGCTGATTGACTATGGACCACATTTTGAGAACCCCATCTCTAGGCTATTTATATAATAGTAGCATCAACTCCTGACTGACTTAGTAGGATATAAATTTGGACCTCAGGTCATAAATGTCACTAAGAATTTTGCTTAATTCTTCACATAAAAAGGGAAATTGATACATGTTTGGTGATATTGCTGTATGAAAACTTTCTAACAGTTCAGTGAAAATGTTTATGGCTATTGACGCAGTAGGAACAGTTTTGTTCACTCTTTTTCTAAAATAACCAATTTACTCAAGACTGAGCTCTTTTTCCAGTTGCCATCAAGTTTTCTAAATGTAATTTTGTTTTCCTTAATGCAGAATTATTTATAAAAGGCAAAAAGATACAACTTAATGCCTGGTTTTCTGTGTTGACAGTATAATTAAACAGGTGCTTCTTTGCCCTGAACTTCTTAAAAAAATTTTTTTTTCTCATCTTCTACCCTTCTCTTTTGATATTTGCCCCCAAATCTATCCATAGTTAGTTTTTAGTTTTGAACTACTCAGTAGATCTCCTACAGACTGAACTGAGCTTTACCACGTAGTTAAAAATATTCCACCTGAATGCTTTTCACTCTGACCAATATATTTTCAGGTTCAACAATTTGACAGCTTTCTCATCTCTACCTCAATTTTCCTCTCTTCCCCAACTTAGGGCAGAGATTGGCCCAGCAAAAGCCATGTTTCATGCAGCAGAAAGCTCAAACACACTTGAAATCCTGCAATTCAGGTTCATCTGGAGGAAACTAGAGATTTGATGGAGGTAATGAATTGTTTGATTGTGTTTTAATAGATGAAACCTCTGCAGCTGTAATAGACTTTAATTGAGTGAATGATTTACTTAAAATTTGAAAATTCAGAAGCTGCATCTGGGAAAATAATTTAATCTTTTGTTTGTGGTGCATGTTCTTTTTTTTCAACGGTGTAATTTCTGCTGCCTGTATGTTGTAAGCTGCTGCACATAAGAGTTCAAACCTGAATCTATGCTGGGAACTGAAGGATAATTCTGGCATTTGTTAATCTACACCAGAAATGCCAATTTGTAATAATGGGAAGCTTTGATGACTGGAAAGTATTATAATCTCCTTTCCAAAAAAATGTAATGCTGTCAGTTAGAGGAGGGCAGAATGAGTCTTTAATTTCAACAGAGGTTCCAGAAGCATTTATTGAGTTTATATTGAGCTCAGAGCCATGTGCCTGGGAAAAATATTTGAAGATATGCACAGTTGTCAAAAGAGCCAAAAGATCAAGGACACCATAGCATTTTCAAGTCCTTCACACCTTTCCCCCTTTACAATCCTGTCTAATGTACCCAGGCCACAACTATGTAGATAGCTGTAAATGATTTACAGAAGTACTCATTAAGATCAAGAAGAAAAATAATTAGGGGTGAAGTAAGAGGGTTGCTTTAAAAATCAGCCAGAACAAATGAAAAAAAAAAAAAAAAAAAAAGTTGGCTAAATAGCAAGATGACAACTGTCAGGCCTTCCAAAATACTGTTGTTCTCCGGGGCCTGACCCCATGGTCTTGGATGCAGCCTGCAGTATGAGTGCTGCCGAGTGTCTTCGGCCACACACTTGCCACACACCCGGCCATCACAGCCTCCCTCACTCACACGGGAAAGACCCTTTTCTCTTTCACTTAATGAAAGGCTGCTGTTGCGCTCATTCGATCAAACCGAAGGTTAAAGACATACAGTTATGTGATGGTCACATTTTCCTTAACTGTAGAACTTTCCTGGGATGTCATTTCAACAGTGTGCCCTTTGCATTTCGGGGGAGGGAGTGGTGGCTGTAGACTTCCCAATATGTGGCCCTAGAATTTCTGCTGGTGCCCAGTGAAGCCCCGGGGCAGTGAGATTCTGTCTGCTTTACATTCCTACCTGCATATTTTCTTTTCTTAGTTGTGCCATTATATAATAAAATTCTGTTTCTTTTTCTCACTCAAAACACAATACTATTCATAACATTAGCAACTGCTTTATTTATTTATCATCTCTAATTTTCATAAAGATTTTAGTAGTACAGGTCTTAAAATCTCCACTTCGCAGATGAGAAACTAAGGTTTAGAGACAAGATCTTCCGGTTAGTATCTGGTAACTAGGATTCAAACTTAGGTTTGTCTGAATCCAAAAGCTATAATATCTGCCCTATACCATTCTATGACACTGCTTAGCTTTATTTTTTATTAATATTACATGGGAAAAGTAGAAACAGAGATTGCTCTCCTTTGCATTTCTAATACAATACTATGGTTTAAGACCAGGCAGTTGGTGCAACAGAGTGACTTACTAATTTCCAGGGACTCGAGTGAATGAAGAATGGGCTTACTCAAAGTTCCAAAATGGCTGTGGTGTGATTTTTCAAACTCCCCAATCCAAGCTGAATGCTTCAGATTGGGTCTGCACAAACCCAGCTGACAGAAAGCTGCCCACCGTTTGGGTGGCTAATTTTGTACAAATGAACTTACTTAGAGCTTAGGACAGGAACATCTGACTCCACAAAGGGGCTGACCAGTGGAAACAGTCCACTGTCCTTACAAATCTCGGAGATTTGACCAGGAAAGTAGAAAGCGGATTTAGCCTGGCATGTGAAGCTGCCGATTGAAAACATTTCAAGTATGCAACCTAGACTTGTTTTTCCCCCCAAAAAGGACTAATATGGAAATCTTGGCTCTTAGAGACCTCTCCGGAAGTTCTTCACATTACTACGAGTATCATTCTTTCTCATAAGCTAAATGTACATGCAACTAAGAAATAAAGCATTCTAGCTATGTATTTGTTAAAGATTAGGCCTGGAATTTTATAGCATCAATGAGAGAGAGAGAAAAAAAACAAAACAAAAAACACAACAACAAAATACAAAAAAACCCAAACCAAACCAAACCAAAGACATTATTGAATCAAAGTACAGATATTAGTCTGTGAGTGCTAAGTCTTAAGATTAACTGACCAGTCAAAAACTTGGACTGACTTGCTGTACAAGGCCTGGATGTCTGGATGTTCATGCCCTTCTGTTTAATCAACACAGCTAGAAATTTGTTATAAATACTGATGCCTTCATTTAAAAAGTAGCAGAGGCTGGGCCCAGTGGCTCACGCCTATAATCCTAGCACTCTGGGAGGCAAAGGCAAGAGGATCGCTTGAGGTCAGGAGTTCGAGACCAGCCTGAGCAAGAGTGAGACCCCGTCTCTACTAAAAATAGGAAGAAATTAGCTGGACAACTAAAAATATATAGAATAAATTAGCTGGGCATGGTGGTGCATGCCTGTAGTCCCAGCTACTCGGGAGGCTGAGGCAGAAGGATTGCTTAAGCCGAGGAGTTTGAGGTTGCTGTGAGCCAGGCTGATGCCACAGCATTTTAGCCCGGGCAACAGAGTGAGACTCTGTCTCCAAACAAAAAAAATTAAAAATAAAAAGTAGCAGACAAACCCACCAGGAGAAAGGAAATCAGTATTTTATGAAAGCTTTGCAAAATATAAATATAAAAATAATTATTAAGCCCACAAACTCAATTAACTTCTTTCCCAGATTCATCTTCTACTTTTTAGTACTACTTACAGGAAAAATTTTTGGCAATAAGAGCATTTATTCACAGTATATGCACTTAGAATTTTTTCACAGAACTCAGATTTTTATGAAAAATGAACAGAAGTAACAACAACAGTAAAAACCCAAAGGGGAGAAACTGAGAAAAATAAAAGATTAATTGAATTCCTTTAATTCCTGTGTGCAATGGGGTGAATGTTTGTGTCCTCCCCAAATTCACCTGTTGAAATCCTAACCTCCAACACCAGATAGTAGGATGTGTGGCCTTTGGGAAGTGATTAGGTCATGAAGGTGGAGCCCTCATGAATAGGATTAGTACCTTCCTAAAAGGAACCCCAGAGAGCTCTCTAGTCCTCTCTCTGCCATGTGAGGGTACAAGGAGAAGTTGGCAGTGTGCAACCCAGAAAAGGGGCCCTACTGGAACTGACCGTGCTGGAACCCTGATCTCAGACTTCCAGCCTCCATAGCTGTGAGAAATGCAATTTTGTTGTTTATAAGCCACCTGGTGTATGGCACGTTGTTACAGCAATCTAAACTAAGGTACTATGGCTACAGTAAATGTGATTTTTAAAGGGAATATCAGACATGCTGATATCTTCTGAACCCTTGTGTTCATGACCTGTTGGCTGGGGCAGGAGTGTGGATAGAGGCCTGTCCTTCCTGCCTCCCCAGCTGTTGTCCTATGGCACTTTGTACACAGAGCTGTATTAGCATATATCACTCATATGTACACACTCATTTCTCGCAGAATGCTGGAATGTATGGAGGTCTGAGGCCAAATCTCATATAACTTCCCACAAGGTCCCCTTTCTCTCCAGTTACTTTATTCATTATTGCTAAGGAACTTTTTACATATCTCTATATTCCCTGTCATTTTCTGTTTGGTTTTGGGGTGAGGGGAAGCAGATGTAGAGTTGAGCAAGGGAAGGGAGAAACAGGGAGCGCAGGATTGTCACTCTAATTTGGTTCAGTGAACTGTTTTCAATTTCTATTGTCAGAGAAGTGGTTATCAAAGGACTGGCTATTCAAGAGAGTTATGGAGATCTGGCTGGCAGAGATTCCTTGGCACCCAGGAGGAAAGTGAAGAGCAGTGTTGAGGAGGAATGCGCTTGTGCCCTGCAGACTAGGCGTTTGGGGAGCTCCTGCAGGCAGCTCCCTTGGCGGGCATGTTGGAGTTCTCATGGCCAGTAGTCCTGCAAGTGAGGCTTCTTAGGCGTGGTGATGTGCTTCCCAGTGTACTATGTTGCAGCTACAAACAACTTCTTTTTGAAGTTCCTGTGAAGTCCTGGGCCACTCCAGGCTCTTACTTCTCCACGAGGACGGGCAGAGCAGAATAGCTGCTGACTCAGAACCCCAGATGGATACGTCAGCCACGGACTATCCCTGTCTTTGCTGTGAGAAGTAGCATTCTGGTAGGGGCTGTGTTGGGGGCTGGATTGTCCTGATTACAGGAAGAGCAGAGAGACTCTGCAGTGGGGGTGGGGGGTGTTATGGCCCATATTAGTCAGACCTATTACATTTTAGAGTAAATAGGGAAGAAACAAAAAAAGTCACACATAGGAATCTCCATGGAGATTGTTCCTAACAACAATGAACCTTTTGGTGGCACACGGGAAGAGAGATCCTTGCCCTGCTCCCCTCCTTTCCCCTCCTCCGTCCTCTTTTCCCCTCCTCTCTCTTCCCCTCCTCTCTCTTCTTCTTACTTTCTCTCATAGTTTTGGTTGTTCTAAAGCCAATGTGAAGGGCAATAGAAAACAGTGGGTTATAATCCCTGTCAGCTTTGATTGAAACTATTTATATTAGTCAGTATCCAACCGGGAACACAGAAACCACCCCAGGTATGTAAAATAGTGGAGGCTTAATAGAAAGACTTGGTTATATACATGATGGAAGATCTGAGTAACCAAACAGGAGACAGAGAGGCAACTTAGAGATTAGCAACAAAGGAAGCCATACCAAGAAAGACAAAGGGAGGGGCGTTTTTATGTGATCCCAGGAGTTGGGGGTCATCCAGTGGAATTTGGAACTGCAGCTGGCCTTTCCTGCCATGAAGCCACGCTGGAGACACAGCCTGAGGCAGAAAGGGAGGTAGAAATACCCAGAGTTTCTTTTCCTCCTGGTCTCCAAACTTCCCACAAATTGCCTTTAAATCCAGAAGTCTGCTGGGAACTTGGGGAATGCAGCCTGCAGGGGTCAGTACCTCCTTGTTACACAGCAGACCACGGGGCGGGAGAGGAATAGATTTGAGAGCCAACACCCCAAGGAGCGGCCCAGTCCTCCTCACAGTAGCCTTCTGGGTAACATGATGGTGGAAAAGAGTGTGTGTGTGTGTGTGTGTGTGTGTGTGTGTGCGCACGTGCGTGCATGTGGTGGGTAGTAGTTGGGAGATACGGGTGTGAAATTGAGAGAACTTCTCAATTTTACTGCTAAAAGAGTTAAAGTTTATACTGGCTTAATACTCAACTTTCAGACCAAGGGATCATATTCAATGTAAATTCATTTCACAGACTTTAATAAACACTAGAATCTGCCACCAGTTCAGATGAGCTTATCTAAGATTGTATTCCAAATGAGTAGTAGCAGGTAGAATTTTATCCTAAAATGTAGAAAACAGCCAAACACTTGAAGCAAGTGGTGCTCAGTCTTTACAATAAAATGGTAATACTCATTTCTATTATAGTAATCATGGAATAATTAAATTTAGAAGAAGCAGATGTGTTGATTTATATTTATTCATGATGCCACCAGGGATGGGCAAATTTGTTTGGATAAAACACAAATTGGATTAAAGGTTTACCATAAAAATCAACTATTTAAAGATTCAAAATGTATAATTAACCTTTTTTTCTTTTTCATTTTTATGTTTCTCTTGCTTTTTTTGTTTTCAGCCAAGAGAGACAGTACTGAAATGTCATTAAAAAAATGTTGATTTTGCAGTATTTCTCTGCCCTTGGGAACAGGAAATACCTAGAATTCTGCTAGTAAGATGGTTCTTATGAAATTTCTCATGTAATTTTTATAATGAAGGGGATTAAATATGTTGGGATGAGTATCCAACGTCGGGAACTTTGTCACCCTGATGCTTCAGACCCATTAACGTTTTCCCAAAGTGTTCCCTCTTCCGTATGTTAGGGAATTACGTTTAAGATCAAGAATCAGGATAATTGAGTCTGTGCTGGTTTTGGATTTCATACTCCTTATGAATGTGAAATAGATTAAATAGAGGACACTTGAGAAGTAATGAATTCCAACAATAATATCAATTGTTGTAACAAAAGGGCCAAGCAAGTGACTTTCCAACAGCATTAAAGAGGTATCAGCACTTTCTTCTGTTCAGGAGGAGAGAAGTTGGGGCCAGGTAGTAAGGAGGTTAGCTATCTAAATGCGTCTCCGGCTACCTAAGCAGCATTTTGGCTGGCATGGTGATCTCCTGGTCATCTGGGTGATGGAACCGACTTAGCAATAAATTCATAAAACGACATCACATAAAGGCCAACGTTGAAACAACGTATGCTGTTCTCACATCGTTTTTTGGATCATGGAAAAGAATAACCCTGCTTCTTGGTTTTCAGTTACCTGGAATCCATTCTTTATGTTTGTACTTACCCTAGTTACAGGTGATTTGATTGGCTTAGTCAACATTTGAGAGGAAAAAAGCAGACTAATGTTCACTGAGTACCCACTATGTCCTAGTCGCTGAGTGAGGTACTTGGCGATGCTTCGGAGGAAAAACAGGCATTTTTAAATTAGCAAGTGGATAGCTGGTCTCTGTCGCAGACACAGGCTACACTCATTTATCAGTGCTGAATGTGAATGATGGAGAATGGAGTCGCGGGTTAGTGAAGTTAGCAGGGGCTTTGGGGTCAAGTGGGACTTTGCCTGTTTATTCTCAAGTCCATTCCCTGTCCTTCCCCTGCTCCCCTCTCTGTGTTGCAGAGAACCTATCTTTGTGAATTATTTCCAAGACTTCCTGGCCAATCAGGAGATAGGAGGAGGGTGGGAAGAAGAGATAGTCCAGGGGGCTTCCCCTCCATCTTTCTTTGCTTCAGGGATAACTTTAATAGTGACTGTGTCTCTTGTGAAGTTCCAGATCCTGCCAGACAGCTTGTTCTTCCACGGCCCCAACTCCCACTGTCTGAGCCTGCTTGGTTCCAGCTTCTACTATGTCTAGCTCATGAGCTCTGGTGACATCACCTCCTCCCTCTGTCCCTCCAGCTCTGGGGATGATAGGAGCCTCCTTCAGGTGGAAATTCCTGGTTATCTCCCCTTCCAGTGTTTGCTCTTTGAGCTCTTTTAACACCTTTGTGACTAATACCCATGGTAAACTCCCTCTTGAATTACCAGTTGTAGGCATTGTGTTCCTGGCTGTACCATGAATGATACAGAGTCGGATAGATCCAAGTTAAGGTCTGTGTTTGCCCCATCATGAGCAAGGCATTCAGGCAAATCATTTAAACTGTCCAAGGCTGTTTTCTCCTCCATATAGTAGGTTTAATACTGACCTCCAAAAATTATAATGGAGCTTAAGTGAGAGATTTCTATCATAGTACCTGGCATATTGCAAACATCCAATAAATCTTAGCTCTTAAATCTATGATTAAAAAACCAGGACACTGCTCTCTAAACTCTCTAATATGGGGAATTCTAGGGAAGCAAGAAAAACATAATGATTATATGAGTAAAACATCCATTTAAGAGGGTGTGTGGGTTGTTGGAAAGGTCATGGAATACAAATTGGAGTTGTTTGGACATACTGTCTATGGGGAAGAGCAGATTGTCTGGGAGAAAAAGATGAGACAAGGGTGTATCCCAGGGAAAGGGTCAGCTGAGAGACAAAAGTAAATGTTGGCTAGAAGACCTTAAGGCGTGCCCATAGAACAAGAAGAGTGGGCAGCAAGAACTTATAAAAGCTGGGGGCGCATGAGGATAGCATCCGGCCATGGGAGCCGTCAGAAGATTAATGCAAACCCAAAGTGTCTGGGGAGAATATTCCCTTGTGTAAAAGAAAGCAATGTTGCTTATCCCTAGTTACTATACAGTTTTGCTAATCTCTTTCCAACATGACATCAGAACTTTCCTATGACATATTTGGTGCTTGGAAATGGGCAGCTGTTTAAGCAGAAAAAGCTTGTAAGCATAACCTAGTTTATAGAACCATATCCAAGGAACATCTTTGATAGTCGTCCAAATCTTAATTGATTTGATTATATTTTTAACCTCCTTTCTTTTATTGGAAATATCATGTGGAGAAGTACAGTTTATTAACATGATAGACATAAAATTTATGATATAATGTTCCATTTGTCTAAGGCTGCAATGGAAAAACATTTTGGTTAGCTTTGATAAATATAATGACGTATTAACCATGTAATGTGACATGTGCTTGGAAGGTAGTAGGTGCTCTATTAATATTAATGCTTGTTGAACTAAATGTGTATTAAGTAAAAATATTGGCAACACCAAGTGACACATTTCCCAAAATTTTAACAAGACAACCACATAGAAACAACACATGCAATTATGAGATAATGAATTTGAAACTACAAAATGCGATACAAATGTAAGATGTTGTTTTTGTAAAAGTAGTTTGAGTTAACATGGCAAGAGTTGTTGGCATTAAATCATAATTTTAATCTTGTAAAGAAGCAAGTGTCAGGTATTTGTATCTTTGATTTATATGTCAGTAAATCATGGTACAGTGTAGTGGGCCTGGAAAATACAAATCCAAAGCAGACTTGAGTTCTGCTTTTAATGATGTTACATTTGGGTGGAATGCAAACATCTCAGTTTGAGATATTATGACAGACCATAATATCTACACAACAAGACATACAGGTTGAGTCTTTCCAGAGGGCTTGCTCTTTTCCTGGCTATAGAGAACAAGAGAATCACCCTGGCCCTCCCCAAAGCTGGCTCACATTGTCTTCATCCTTGGGCTAAATCTGGTACCAATGAGATTGTACATGCAGTTGCATTGGGTCCAGTGATTGGCAAGGGCTGCCCCATTCTTTGTATGTAGAGACAGACATACTTACCTCTCTTAGCTACCACGAGGGACACCTGCTGCCTTTGCTATTCGGGGAGACTGGAGAAATCTTCTCGCTCATAAGTTTATACTCTTCAAGAATATTGGGAATACTTGGGAATATAGATTTGGGATAAAGCCATGGAAACTTCAAGTAAGAAGAAAAATTCCAGTGGTTCAGTCTTATTTACATAGAGGTTGAAGTTAATAACGTTTAGTTAACCACCACTTCATGAAATTTTCCTTTATATGAATGTACAATTTTTCATGGAATTCTTTTGTTCATTCTCCCTACCTTACCTGTTTTAATATTCCAAAAAACTTTTCCTGAGGAAGGGGATAATTTAGTATGCTGCCTAGACACAGCTGTTCTTTCATGTTGGGGAAAACAACAGAGAAATTCCTAAATGAAAACAGAATGGAGCTCCTTCCAAATATGCCAATATGCTGGGATTTTTATTTTCAGTAAGATTACTCTGAAAAGTAAATACAGTTTCAAATGGCCACTCTGAGAATTTTAAAATGCTAAAAGACATTTTGGCACCATCTATAGAAAATTAATTTGTAGTTTATTCAAATTACTCTACATGAGGAGAAAATAGCTCAGTAAATGAGTGGAAACCAATTTCTTAATGTTTCTCATTTGCCTAATTGCTTTCCCAAGGAATAAATACAAAACACTCAAATATGAAGTTCATAGAAGATACAAAACATTCTTCTGGCCACAGGGCTTCCTCCTATGCTTTCATAGCTTCATGTTTTATTTTTGAACCCATCCATGTATTGTTCCCTCATTATCAACATCAACAAAATACAATAGTCACCCATTCCCAATTGTTTTCTCCTTCTCCTACTCTTTCTTCTTATATCCCCCTTATACCCCTCCTCCCTTTCTTTCTCCTTTTTCTGCTCTCCTCCTCTGCCTTCCTTTTTCAACAAAAGAACCTTTATTAAGCATTTTCTGGGCATCAGACATTGTGGGTTCAAAGGTGGGCTGTAAACCGTTCATTGAAAGAATAAAGTAGGTTTTGGCCACTAAGAAGAAAGAAGGAACTCTGCAGAAATTTGGAGACTTCATACAACGTTCTCCAACAATTCTTCAATCAAAAGCAAAGAAGATAATTGAAACAATGAGCTCTTCAAAGCTCTCAAATGTAGAAGCAAGTAAAGAAAATGTGTCTCAAACAAAACGAGCCAAACGGAAATTATACACAAATGAAATTTCATCTCCTATTGATATATCAGGCCAAGTGATTCTAATGGACCCAAAACTGAAGGAGAGTGATCACCAGATTCTCAAACGACGACTCTGAAAAAAAAAAACAATGAAATAATCACTTATGGAAAACGTTTTAATATAAATTTTGTAGTTAGAATCATTGTAACTTGCATCCTGACTTTGTAAAGATAATTGTATATATTGTGACACTTTAAATCCCTCTGCATATAGATTGTTATTTTATACATAGTATAATTTTAATTCAATAAATAAGTCAACAATCAAAAAAAAATAAAGTGGGTTTTAGAAATTAGATTTCATTGTGGAGAGTCTTTGGGTAGGATGGATAGTGGAGGAATGCTTAAGAAAAATGAATACATCAGTCCGGCTGGAGTGAAGAGAAGTAGTGGAAATAACAAGAGGAAGGTAAATGTTGGCCAGATTTTGAAAGCCCATGAATGCTGAGTTTGGATTTCATTCTGTAGGCAATGGAGAACTGTCAATGGTTTCTGAATGTCAACATATGCTAAAGAGTGCTTTGGAAAGGTAAACATATTAATTAAAGTGTAGGTTCAGCTGGTCTAGCAGAAATCAACAATGAATTTCTTAAATAAGATTAAAGTTTATTTCGCAGTTTATTAACAGCCTAGACTTAAGCAGTCCAGAATGGTATTTAGGTTATTAAGTATGAAATGTCCGATTTCCTTAAGTCTTAAGTTTGACAGTTGATGTCTCTGACATTTCACTTTGACACTTCTTGCTTTATTTTTATTGTGAAGGTACATCTTCATTCTTTCAAATGCACAGTTTGGCTTGTGATTATCTATCAAATTCTTTTTAGAGCAATTTTTGTGATACTGTGGGTAAGTCAAAAATTTGTGTTATTTCCGAATATGAGTTCTATTGTGGAACCAATGCTGCGTAGACAGCTCGAAATATCAACGAACGAAGTATTTGGGAAGGATGTGGCTAATGAATGCACAATAGGTCGATGATTTGAGAAGTTCTGTTTTATTGATTTTAATCTTGAAAATGAGCCATGTGGGTGACCTGAGACCAAGGTGGATAATGATGAGCTGAAAGCTGTAGTGAAAGCAAATCCATCTCAACCTAGTGTGAATTAGCAACAAGTTTTGATGTTACTATTCCAACAATATTGGACCATTTGAAAGAAATCAGCAAGGTAAAGAAGCTGGAAAGATAGGTACTGCATGAATTAAAGGAGCATTAGCAAACAAATCATCTCGAAGCTTGCCTTTTTTTACTATCACGACATAAAGGTGAACCATTTCTATACTGTATTGTACCTGTGATGGAAAATGGATTCTTTTTGACAATCACAAGTGTTCAGCACAATGATTGGATAAAGATGAAGTGCCAAAACACAGTCCAAAACCGAATATTCATCAAAAAAGGTAATGGTGTCTGTTTGGTGGTCCAGCACTGGTATTATCCACTACAGCTTCATGAAACCTGCTCAGTCAGTTACAGCAGATGTCTACTGCAACCAGTTGGAGGAAATGATGAGGATGTTTGTGATTAAGCAACCGAGATTGATCAATAGAGACAGGCCAATCCTCTTGTAAGACAAAGTTCGACCACATGTCATACAAACTACAGAGGCTGGACTTGGAAACTCTCTGTCATCCACCATATTCACCAGCCCTTGCACCAACTGACTACCACTTCTTCCAGGCTTTGGACCACTTCTTGGAAGGAAAAATATTCAATTCTCAACAAGCTGTGGAAAATGCCTTTCGTGATTTCACTGCCACTTGCTTTCCAGACTCCTTCGCTGCTGGCATAAACAAGCTACATTAAGATGGCAAAACTGTGTGGATAGTTTAGGTGCATACTTTGATTAATTGTACTGCTTCTTGTTTGAGACATAGTAAACTACACTTTTGATTCGAAATTGGACATTTCATATTTAATCACCTAATAGTTTGGCTCTGCAGAGCTCAGGGCTCCGAGATCTTTCTATCTTATTGCTTCACCATTCCTAGGACTTGTTCTTGTCCACATGGCTCATGACAGCTTGCCTCCACTTCCACATGACTGGTACAGAAAAGCAGGGTGGAGAGGGCAGGTACCGAGCTAAAATACAGGGCTTCTATTAGTATAAGAAAGAACACTGGGGAGCAAGTGTCAAACATATTAATAATTAACCTGGCAGGCATCAGAGTGCAGAATACACTAGAATAGGGCATCTGGCTTTGTCCCTTTAAATCTCATAACTCTCCTAGAAGTCACTTTCATACACAGGGTTCTGAACCACATGTTCCCTGGATCCTTGGGAGAAAATTAGACTATTTCATAAAGAGATTCTGGTTACAAGGAGATGCAGAATGGTGCAGTGGAAGAAGCAGCAGACTGTCGAGTGAGTTGTGTTCAAGTCTTGACTTGATTAGTTATAACCTGGGTGACCTTGGGAAGGTTAGCTAGTTAAATCTCAATTTGTTATCTATATATGAGGTTATAAATATTTTTTCTTCCTGTCACAGTGTTTGTCATAAGTATTAAAAAAGAGAAAGGTATATCATTGACTTTCTGTTCATATAAGATATAGATGTAGATATATATCTATGTGTAGGTACGTCTGTATATTACATGGATAAAAGAGTATAATAAAATAGTATTAATATAATCAGGAACAAGTATGAAAAAGACTATGATTATGACTGTGATATTTATTCATTTCTGTATCCCTAGTGCCTGGCATATGGCAGGCTCAACACATCTTGGTTGAGTTCATTTGTTTCTAACAGCAAGTTTTACCTTAAAATATCACATCCAGATATTTTTAGGGAAATTATTTCCATTTTTTGCAGTTTGTATAGCCTTTCTCCATCTCATTTTTCTTTATTAACTCTCTATAGTAGGCTACATGATAGAGAATGAAAGCGTGTTTTGATATGAAACTTCTGTTTTTCATATTATCATGAAGAAATCTAAAAATGTATCTATTTTAAAAATACTGAACAACTGTAGTTTTCATTCTCTCTTAAATCATTTTTTCCTTCTGCCTTCCTGTCATTAAGAATAAGTCATGAAAGTTTTGCCTTAAGAGTTAGTCTCAAAGATGACTTTTTGAGCCCATAGTAATAGAACTGTTTTGACAGCTAGGTTTCTTTTTTTTTTTTAATTTTGAGAAAGAAAAAGATTTATTAAATTTCTAACTCTTCCCCTCTCTATATATTAAAAACTAAGCGTGGCAGACTTCTTTCATAGAGTTTTATTAGAAGTCATTTATAGAAATACTGGAGTCTGTTTTAACAGAATTTCTCATCAGGGTATTTAGGTTTTTGTTTTTGCTTGTTTTGTTTGCCCATAAAGAGAGAAAGGTAAGAGGAAGAGGGATAAGAAGTCAGAGGTTATTGTCCTAGCTTTCCTCTCTTGGCCAAAATCCCAAGAAGTGGCAGTGAGAGGCAGAAACGCCCAGATAATTTTGGGAAATTCCCAGTGAAGGGGGGGCATGGTCCTCACTTCTCAAGCAGGAAATATTGAAGCCAGCCCTTACAGAATTTGTTTTTCTCTGCCTGTGTTGGAGCAATATGATGCCAACCAGGTGAGTGCTATGCCGTAGCTCCACGTTAAGGCAGACAGGCTAGAGCTAATGTACTGGTAACCTATAGTCTGAGTGTTGCCTTTGGGGGTTCTATATATTTCTGTATGCCTTGAGAAGTAGACATCTAAGCACTAAATCAGTACAGGGAAGCAGCAGAAGTTGTTAAACTTGTCCATGCCAGACTAACTTCATTTCAACAGACACCAAGGAGGGATTCCTAAGGGCAAGGCCAGATCAGCTACTCTGTGGTAGAGAGGGAAGGAAACAGCAATGGAGGATGTGCAAGTTTCCCCACTCCCTACATGTCATTTTTGGAAGGTGGAGCAGGAGGGAGAAACCCCTAAATAAGCAAGAAACTTATAGTTGACTGAATTCACCCAAAGGAAATAATTTTAATTTGGAAGAGAAGGGTTTTTTTTTTCTCCTGCCTTGATAAGGGTTCTAGAGAAAGATGAGATAAGTTATGGGTGATGGCGAAGGGTGTAGGATCTATCTGGGTTGTTGTAAATACATTTCAGACCTACTCCAAGTACTTGAAATATACAGTAGCATCCCAAAGTGAACACTGACATTTATTGGCACTTAAAGTATGTGCTATTTTGGTCAGAGGTTGCATAGTAAGGTATTCTCCTCTACATATATATATAAAACAGGAGCCGTTGATTCCAGGAATTTCATAACTTCTGAATTTCTCCATGGCTAGGTGGTAGGGTAAAGAAATAAAAACCCTTCAAGAGAAATCCAACTGGCCTCCATAAGCACTTATCAAATAACTTGGAAGCTCCACTAGAGGTCAGTGAGCATCCTGTGGAATGTGCAGAAAGGAGGTAGAAAACGCCTATTGCCAATCAAGGTAGGGCCTGGAAGCAGAGCCAGGGCACCCACTCCATTTGCTTTTGTGCCTGCTGTTTGCTTTGGCAAAAGCACAGTCCTTTGCAGGAGGGAAATGATTTCTACGTTGGTCTGCAGACTAAGCGGATGTGGACTCAAAAGAAAGGAGGATTGAATTGTTCTGACTAAATAGGCTTGATTCATTTCCCTGGGGCCTCCCCAGACACACTGATATTTTCACAGGAATGAAATGAAGGCAGTGACGACAAAGAAGACATTATCACTGCCACCTGAATTGTCAGTTAGTGTAATATTTACTTGTTAATGCTTCTGAAATAGTTCTGTGAAAAAGGAAAATTGCAAATAAGTTATCTAATCTATCTTCCTTGTGGTGCAGGATCACCACCTATTATTTATCAAAGATTAGGGAATAGGCTTTAAACTTTTAGTTATGAAGGGAAAATAATTCCATATGACCCAATAGAGATGCTTTGGGGGAAGCATTACTGTTGAACAGCCTCGTCTTATAATTAAAGGTATATGCCAAGGTGCTCATAGTCAAGGAACATGCACTTATAATGTAATGAGCATTTTGATACTTGGTCATTGATGTATCACATTGTTGTTAAACAGTATCCTTGAGCCCAGTACTGGACTAGGTGCTGGGGACATCAGAGTTTGTTATCTAACTGGGGATTATAAATTTTAATGGTTCAATATAGTGAAGGAAGTACTAAGAGAATGGCTAACTGGGACCTAAAGTAGCATAAAGAATGATGGTTGGAGATCTGGATTTGGGGAATCAGAGAAGGCTTCATGGAGGAGGTGATATTTGTGAAAATTTCTTACACAAAGCCACATGGAATCACCTCTATAATATAAAAGGTGCTTGGGTGAACAGGTCATTTTTGGGTTGTTCTTAAAAAACAAGTGACTTAGGAAATAATGGTTATGAAGGCCAGGGGCTACCAAAGCAAAGGTGAGAAGGAAAGCGAAGTTTCACAGAGATGTATTCTAACTCCTTCACCTTCTTGTGCCCTTCAGCTCTTGGCCACTTCTCTTTCCCTTGATCACTGTGATCTATAGCTGGGGTTCACCTGTCCTTTTGTCTCCTTGCTGGGTAGGAAAGAAGTCGATAATCTCATCGGCATTTAACTTTTAGAACTTAATGGTTTACCTCTTCTCTGGGAACTTTGGATTTTAAAAAAATTATAGGAGGAAGACAATGCTTAGCCAGAAACAATGATGAAATTTCTGCTATGAAGACACTTGGATGGTATAAATATATGTTTTTACCAAGTGGCCTTCCAAGCTGCTCAAAGAAATGCCACCTCCTTTGCCTGGGTGGCTAATGATTACAGCCCCTCAGAAAATATTCCCCTGAAGGAGTTTTAGGAGATTTAGTTAAGCTGTAAAGACAAGAGCCCACAGGACTTACGAAGTCCTAATGAAGTCATGGTATTATTTATACTTTACAAACTCAGGAATGAGTTCCATTACTTGAGACTTATATATGTGCAAGTTCAAATTTTTATTCCCGGCATAGATTTGAGTGGTGAGAATAAAGAAAAAGAAAGTGACAGAAAAAGGTATATGCATATGTTTACATATACATATATGTCTGTGCATGTATGTATGTATGTGTGTATATATGTGTGTGTGCAATGTCACACAGCATGTTACTGCACTAAGTGGTGTTGATTGTGGCACCAACAATCATAGAGAAAGTCTGGAAAATTTTAATTCAGTTCTCTTTGTGTCTGGCACTGCCATTTTCTACCCTCAGGGCATGGAACTTTTTAGCTTCTGAATTGATTGTTTGTTTATTCTCAGCCATTTAACTAGTTGGGCTCCATGAGCCCTGACCAGTCTGATTCTGGGATGATTTCCTGGCAGACTTACTGTTGATCCTTTTTAGAGAAGGCATGCAATTAATACTTATTGGCAAGATTTTGATGGTTTTTAGTTTCTTTACCATGTAGTTCTTAACATGTTTTTGTTGCTCAGTTGTATGGTTTTTAAAAAAACTCTATAAATTTTCCTTTGTTATTTCAGTTTATTATCTTTTATTATATGCAGCCTGTTACACTATTTAAGACATTTCTTGTCCATCTTAATTCTTCACTGATTATTCTGAAGAACTATTACTATGTTGATTAATATTGAGCCCAACTATCCAGTGCACTGTCTTTTCCCCCTTTTACATGTTAATTTATTTTCTCTTTTTAAATTTCACCAAAATTCTAGACAGCTCCCACTATATCTAATGAAAAATTCTTGCCTTATTTGCCATTGTATTTATTTATTACTTTCATTTCAGTTGCTTATTATTTCTTATGAATGTCAAGTGGAAGAAACAATATAAAAAATTTAATATCTCTGCAACTCATAAAATTATGAAAAATATAATTTTCAGTTTGACACAAAATTTGAAAACAACCCAAACTGTCCAAAATATAACTTTTTGGAAATGTTTTCAAATTGATTCCAAATATTCTTTTGTAGCTGTGAGTCTCATTTTTCTTTATATATTTGTTAATTTTCTTCCCCACCTCCAAGTTTCAGAAAAATGAGAGTTCAAACAAGTACCATAAGATCATGGAATCACATACTCATTAGGTTGGATAAGATCTTCATGGTTATTTTATTCATCTATTTATCGCATTTTTAAATCTCCTTTATATTCACCCCCTCATAGAGATAATCTCACTTATCCTTGAACTCCTCTTAAGAGAGGGAAATTATTAACTTTCAAAACAATATATTTCTTATTTGAACAATGATGTTAGAAGTTTTCTCTTCCCAGGACATTTTTCTTTGTGGTCTCAGTTCTGGAGTTATCTTGGCATTATAACATTTTGGAGTTATCTTGAAGAAGTCTGATTCCTCAATGACATGCAAACGTTTCACTGTTTTATGTCAACAACTATGGGCCACCAAAGTCTTTTTCTCTTTCCTCACAATTCCATCATTTCCTGTTTCCTTGATCACTGCTTACATTTTATGTCTGACTATTCTTAAAACATGCTTAGTTTGTAGCCTTCCTAGAATGTAGTGCCTCAAACTGGACACAAACCTCCAGGTGTGGCCAAACAGAACTGTCATCTTTGCCCATTCTAAAATGATAAACCTCAATCAACATATCCCAAGATTGCATATTAAGCATTTTGGACATCATATTTCATTGTTGACTTATCTCAGGCTTACTGTTGATTTAAACCATAAGTCATGTTTTCACCTCTTCATGCTGGGCCCTGTATCCTTCACTACCCAGAACTCAAACTGTTTTTTGGACTTCAGTGCAGGACTTTAAATTTATGTTCTTTAAATCTTATTTTATTGTATGTAGGTTGGCTTGGAAAGGTGTTTTTCGTTCTTTTTGGGGGGCCCTAAATCATTCATAATCATGTCCAGCTTTCCACCATCTATACAGTTGTCATCCATAATTTTATGTGAATTATTGATAAAATTGTGTGGTGTGAGAGAATTAGGGCAACTTCTCTTTAGGTTGCCACAGATAAATACCTATTGCATATTATATAGTTCTTCAAAAATTACAAATTCAACTAATCAAATCATCATATCACCCCATTTCTCTGTATTATTGACTAGGCTATTTAAAGAGAGGTTATGTAAAATGCAGATGTCCCATGTTCCATATCTACTACATTTTCTTGGCCTACCAAAGTAGGAAAAACAGGTTAACCTGATGTGACCTATTAATGAACTCATGGTAACTAACTCCTTGTAGAAACTGTTAACTGTGTCCTCACAATGTTTCCCTCTTTCGGAGTCTTGTCAACATTGCTGTGCAGCTCGCTGTCCTTTGGTGTGTGCTATTTCCATCTCCTTGTTTGTTTTAGAATAAGGAAGACACTTAGTCAGTCTGCAATCTCCCTGCTCCTCTACTAGTTTTTTCATTTCCTCATTGGCACACATCACATTTGTATTTCTCTTAGCCACAGGAGATGCCATTCCCCTTGACAGAATTATACAGCTTGCTTAGAGAAGATAGATGTTCTTTTAACGTTTATACAAATTTTAATATATTTAATAAATTTAATCCACTCATGCTGTGTTTTTACCAAAGTATTCATTCTGAAGAACATTATCTACAGAGAAGATGGAGATCAAATGAGAGATGTGAGTTTTTACCATCTCTCCATTTTCTATCAACTGGCAAAAGTGGGCTCAAAAGTGATCTATGGCTCTTCAACATTCACTGCCAGGAGAATGAAAAGACAAGCTGGGAGAAAATATTTTCAAATCACATATATGATAAGGGACTTATATATAGAATACAAAAGAACACTGAGAAGGCAATAAGAAAATAAACAACCCAATAAAAACAGGCAAAAGATCTGAACAGACACTTTGCCAAAGGAATATATGGATGGCAAATAAGCATATGAAATGATGCTCAATGTCATTAGTCAGCAAGAAAAGGCAAATTAAAGCCACACAAGATACCAGTGCACACTTATAAGAAATGCTTAGAAAAAAAATTGATCATACTACATGTGGGCAAGGATGGAGAAGAACTTGAATTCTTGTATATTGCTTGTGGAAATGCCAAATGATTTGGTCACATTGGAAAACAATTTTGTAGTTTCTTATAAAGTTAAACATATACTTAGCATACAACCTAGCAATCTCACTCCCTAAGTATTTATCCTAGAGAAATGAAAACTTAAGATTCACACAAAAACCTACATAGGGATGTTCACAGTGGCTTTATTTGCAATTGTCAACAACTGGAAACAGCCCGATGTCTCTCAATCTAGGCACACAATAGAAAAATACACAACTATAATAAAGAACAAACTATTGATACATGCAACAACATGGATAAATCTCAGATGTATTATCCTTATGAAAGAAACCAGGCTTCAGAGGCTGAATACTATCCCACGTATATGACCTTCTTTCAGGGGATAACTATAGGGATACAGAACAGGTAGGTGGTTGCCAGGGGCTTGGTAGCGGGGTAGGAATTGGCTACAAAAGGGCATGGAGGATTTTTTTGGGTGATGGAACTGTTCTATGTCTTGATTTTGGTGGTAATTACACATGATCATGTGTGTTTGTCAACTCATAGAACTGTACACTAAGAAGGGTGAATTTTACTGGATATAAGTTAAACCTTAATTTAAAAAAATGAGTGTGTAGCTTCTTTGTGCTTGTTATCCAAATATATTTTGTTATTGAAAACAAAGCCATTTTAATTTTCCTAACATATGTTGAGCCTCAGCCAAAAAGATCTCTCATAGTAACTGGACAAAACTTCCAGACTCTCTTAGTCTGCTTGGGCTGCTGTAACAAAATACTCATAGAATTGGTGGCTTATAAACAACAGAAATTTATTTCTCACAGTTCTTGAGGCTGGGAAGTCTAAGATCCAGGCACCAGCAGATTCAGTATCTGGTGAGGGTCTACTTCTTCATATGTAGCTGATTTCTCACTGTAACTTCACATGAGAGAAGGAGTGAGGGATCTCTCCAAGGTCTGTTTTATAAGGGACTAATCCCATTCATAAGGTCTCTGTCTTTGTGATCTAATCACTTCCCAGAGACCCCACCTCCTAATACCATCTAATATCATCATCTTGAGGGTTAAGATTTCAACATATGGATGTTAGGGGGACATAAATACTCAGCCCATTGTACAGCCTGACCTATCTGATCTCCCTTTCCAAGTTCTTCCCTCAAGGCCTTTTCTCTCATAGCGCTCTCCAGTGTAAATCTGATTGTAGCCCTTTGGGATCATAGTCCCCTATTAAGAGTGACTTAGCATCTTTACTCTTTTCCCCAGAGATTAACAGAGCACAAACCCAATGGCCAGAATCTTTCTATGATTTTTTTTTTTCCAAATGCTCTTGAACCCTAGCCCCAGTTTAACATTTGGGAAGGGCTCAGCAGTGATGAAACACACACATTAAATATGTCTGGTATGACCACATTTTCCTGGTACTTTATAGAATTGTGAGGTTTTAAAAACCACCAGTTCAGATCAGATTTTTCTTGTTTGTCGGTGAATATGGAATGTGGGGTGGAATCATAGAGTCACAGAATGTTCAAGCTGGAAGACTCTTAGAATTCGTCTAGTCCAATTCTCTATTTTACAAAATCAAAAGCTTCATTGCCTGTTGGCCATTATCTGGTAACTTCAGGCACTCTCTGATCTTGCATTCTTTGGGCTCTATCCAGACCCAGGTCCAAGATACGCTGTGCTCCTAGAGAAATGCATTCCACTTGGATAAAGCAAAACAAAACAAAAGCTCAGCCACCTATTCTATTAGCAGACAGGAGTATAAATATGCATTTCCGAGGGTGCATCAGCAATCAGCTATGCTGTGGTTTCGTAAAATGAAGCTTATTTAAGCAGCTCTTGGGTTTTTCCCTAAGGTCAGACATTTGGGTTCCTCCAGGGTTTCTGGTGGTCTAGTAGTAAGGACTTTGGATGGTCTATTTTATTTCATGTATTTATTTATTGAAATTTAACTGCAGTTCAGGCTGACTATTCTGGATGCTGGGAATTCTGATTTAAAAGAAAAATAAAACACCTACCTTCAAGGCAACTTTACCTTGTTTGTCCTTAGAAAATTTCTGTGAAGGAAGTTCAAGGCTCTCTCAAAAAGGAAAACGTGAAATTAAGTTTTCTGCTGCTCTTGGCTTCTCAAGAATAAAGTTTGTGGCAAAAGTACAAAACCGCCAAGGTTTGGAGTTCTCACTACTGAGGATGGGTGGATGATATTTGAGAAGATAGTCTCGGCTGGAGGAAAACAAGGCTACCCAGCTCAGTTGTTTATTTCCTTTCTCTCAACAACTTTACTGGGAGAAGCTTCTGGGTCCTCAGTTTATTTGTCCTGTTAATTAATTTCCTTGCAATGACATCTCCCAAACATGAAACTGTCACTTTTAATGTGAATCTCTCCCTTAACAAAGTCAATTGCAGGACTTGGTCCTGTTCATGCTGCCCTCCCTCTCTCTTTTGGGGACCAGCAAAGCTCCTGTCCCTGGGGCATGAATTTCTACTTGAGTTGGATTGGCAAAAGTTCCGGTGTATGGGACCTAGTTGCTGAGAAAAGGTATTTTTTTGTGTCACTGCTTCTAATCTTGCGCTTCTTTGTCTCCACTGGTACATGGAACAGCTTAATTGTTAAAGTGATTTAGGTTCACTGTTTTCTTTTTTTCCCCCTTGCTTCTTATTTTGAGTATGGATATACTTCTGTTTGGACTAGAAAAACTCTAATTAGAGCCCATATGGGGGGCTGAGCAGGGGTTTCTGGGGGAGCATACTTATTTCTTATCAGCAGTCTGTGAAGCTGGCCCCCTTTTTGTTTAGAGCTCCCTTTTGGAATTTTTCTTTGACACACTCCTGTAACTCCTTCACTGCTGCTCTGATTGCCTAAGCCCCCATGACAGGGGAATGTCCTGTGCAGTGCCCTGGTGTCTCGTCCCTGCCATTCTCTGCCACTCAGGTCCTGTCAGGGCCCATCATATATCCCACAATGGTGTTCCTTAGACGTGGTCTCATTTTCTCAGTCTTTCCAAACGGACAGTTTAATCAGATAATTAAAGTGTAAGGTAAGGCACTCGTATAGATTTCAACAGCAGCTGTCTAGAGACAGAGAATCTGCTATTGCTCTCCAATCTAATGAAGTGTCTCCGAAGACAAAATAGGGAGAGCTGGGGAAAGCGTCCCACGTGGTGGGAGCATGGCTTTGGGGCTGCCTATTGCCAGTTGCAGAGCAGCGAAACTTAGACTTGCTGTTGGGCTGCATGTGGTTTTCGTGTTCACTCAGGCCTCTGATGTCTGTACTTCACATCCATTATCCTGGGCCTCCCATGGCATCAGCAGTTCTGGGGCTCTTCTGGTAAACGTTACTTGTGAATAAGCCTCTCAAGTCACAAAATGGGATGAACTTCCATTAAGGAAACAAGCTTCTGCAATATTTAGCCAATTCCCAAAGCTATTTGGAATATATGTTGATTTATCTTTAGGAAAAACAAAACTAGAACAAGAAGTTGTATATTAATAAACATTAAAATTATTGGAAAAGTTAAAGAGTCGCTGTTTATTAACATGTTCACCTCCCACTCCACCTCTCCAAAGAGAAAGGGGCGATATTTATACCCCAGCAGGACTCGCCTGGATGCAAGGAACTCTATCTGATGGAAATTCCATGCTGCAGGCTGAGCTGGAGGGAACATCGGGAGTGGCTCAGACCCAGGCCTTCGAGGCAGGGGACGGACACCGTGGTACTTGGTTTGCGGTGGAATATCTGGAAAAAGCATTGGTTACATTTTTGTAACCCTTGGCTAATGAGTCCCAGTCGGCGGGGCAGAAGTGAACACCACACAGGCAGCAGACCATCAGCTTGCTTCTCGTGAATGCAAAGATGTCATGGAATCAGGTCTTGTCTTTTCCTGTAACCTGGCAGCTAATTTCCCCCTTAATTAGCTACAACACTGTTTATGTAGAACAAAGGATTTTATTATTTCCTTAAAAATTGTGCTGGAATCCTAGAATTTATTTTCTAAGTATATTATTAAGCATTTTTTTTTTAAAAACAAATTTGAAGGTCAGGGATTTTCTAGTGGAGACTGTTACCCGTGTTCTCAGGGTTTCTTGAAAGTGTGTTGACAGAGGGATATGGTTCACCTCCCTGGTCCTGCCCCTGTGTTATTAATAGCCAACAATTACTTGGTATTTTGAAGTTTGCAAAGAGTTTGGCTATGTGGAATGTCAAGTGGAGGTCTCACTAGGATTAGAGAGGGATAAAGAATTGTAGAGTAAAATTTTAGAATGTTACTGCTTGGAAGGGCTTTGGGAGTCCTTTAGTGTAGCATTTCCCAAATTGTGTCAAGTGGGATGCTAGTTCTAAGAAATGATATTTGAAAATAGGGCTCCAAAATCAAATAGGTTTGGAAAGCATGGAACACTATTTCTCCTCCTGGAGATTCACAGTTTGTATTAACATATTATAGGTTCTGAGGAGTCCAAAAATGAAAAAAAAAAAAAAAAAAAAAAAACCACCAGCTTTGTTTGAAAACAGCATTTCCCACTTTTATTTGATTATGCAATATGTCTCACCCCTCTTTTCTGTTCTTTTCTTTTTTTTTTAAAACACTTAAGGAAACCAAAGCCTTAAAGTTACATAGCTAATGGGTGGCACACCCCAATCTCACAATTCTCGGGCTCCAGATTGTTACATAACTTGCTGGGGTTTGTAAAGCACTCTGACCATGACTCACAACTGCCGGCTTATGGAGTTGTTTGCCAACTCGTTTTCCTGAATCTAATGGTTTTTGGGTGATTCCCCAGACTAAGGAGGACGCAACAGCAGACCCTGTGTTGGGTCCACAGAAAGAACCATAGAAGACTGCAGTGTGTTTGAGTTTCTGCGTCTGAAGGGAGGGTTGGTTCTGCTGCCCACAGGTGAATGACCACCTGGTTGCAGTCAAAGCCAGCCCAAGGCAAGTCAGGGAAGAGACGAAATGTGCCTTCAGAAAATCTCTGTGCTCTTTTTTAATTTATGATGTAAGTATAGCTACCCCTTCACATCTCCAGTGATTTTTAATAAAAATTCTGTTCTGGGAGGTTTATTCATGCTAAAGTGTAAATGATTGATAAAAACTTAAAGTATTTCCTATTCCACAGGGATTTACATTTTACCCTAAACTCTGTGCTAAAGAAATAAAACTCTGAGAGTGCCTCTTGAGGTAAGTGAGTGGGGGAGAATTTATAGGAGGGTACATAGAGTCTGAAAACCTTAGCAGGTAGATACTTATCTATTTCATGTTTGAATAAGAATAGCCTGGGCTCCAAAACATACACATTTCTGGTCCAACCCAATTTAATACATGTGTCTTGATGTTTTATTTTAACAGTTCTGTTAAGGCATCTTTTTTCACAGGATGGAGGAGTCTTGGTGAGTCCCCAGGGAACAGTGTAACTTGATTTTTCACACGTGACCCTTGCTTCTACCACTTAAGGAAATGAGAGCGCATGCTCAGGGCTTCTTAGTCATACGCACACACATTAATTCCTTCACAGTGAGTAGCTGCCATGTATGAGACCCAGGGAAAGAGATATACCCAAGTCATGGCTTTTGTCCTTAAAGAACTTACCTTCAAGAGGGGAGATTCATAAATTCATATAAACAGATAAGGAGGACTTGATAGTTTCTATAATGGAGATATATACTAGCAATGTGGGAATGAATCTTCATGTCAGTATTTTGAGCTTCTTTGACAATGTCAATTCTACGTGATAAGTACTTCAATGGAACTCAAATTTTGTGCTATTCTTCAGACTCTAAATCTAGGCCAAAGTCAGAGGTGGTGCTTAAAACACAGAATACTTCCCTGCATGATGTGGTATGTGAGGTGAAAACCTCCCCACTCCTGCCATCATAAATGGCACAAGCTTTTAAGGTGACATTTGTGTTTAGGTTGGTCTGAAGCTTTTTGTTATCGGGGAGAGGTAACATACTAACTTAGGGAAAACTGTGGGCTCTAAAGATATGAAGATAGCCAGCAACTTCCGAGTAATATGCAAAAGAAAAGAAAGGCAGATCTTTTCTTAAAGCAGAAGGATGGCACTTAATGAAGTCATTAGATCTTGACATCTCAATTATCTTCTTTTAAGCAAATCCATACAACCAAGTTTCCAACATATGGGCCAAGCACATCATCAAGAATTGAGATGGGAGGAGTCATCTTGACTTTCTTCTTCAGGGCCTCATGGAGTAGCTTGGCAATGCAAGACTCTAGATGAGGGTTGCAGGTAGTAACCAGTGTCCCCAGGAGTTGTGCAATGTGCAGACAGTACCCTGTCTATGAGTGTCTTGGTTTACTCTGGGTCCCTCTTTCCTAACATCTGCCATCATGTGAACTCATAGGGAGTAAGGTTAAACAACAGAATTCCAGAGCTGTAAGTGACTTAGACTCCCTCTGAGAAGCAGTAGTGGAACAGTTTAATGCTCAGCTTTTGAAACCAACATGTTTGGGTTTGGACCATGGCTCTGCCTCTTACTAGCTGTATGACCTGTGAAAGCAGGAATTTATAACACCTAACATGTAATGAGATCGTGCAGGCTAACCACTTAGCACCTGGCATAGTATAAATGTACAAATAAATGTTAATTATTATTATAACCTCTCTGCCCATCCTTCCATTCAAAACAATAATTTGGGACTCAACAATGTGAAATGCCTTGTCTAAGCTCTTATGGCTAGTCAGTAACAGTCAGAATTAATTTAGTATTGGCCTCACCAGAGCCCTGGGATTTGCTCAATAGAATTTTATATTTTAAGCCACCTTTTAAACAGTCATAGAGTAAGACTCCATTTGGTCCTTCTCCTTCAACTACTTTTCACACTCACACCATGACATACTTTTTGGATACATTTCAATAGTTTTGGTATTGGGCTTTGAAATGTTCACCTTAATATTGTGTTTTGCAAGGTCTGTTGTCCGTGGAGCTAAACCCACAGTGGACTGCGCTATTAGTCCAGATTCCCTCGAATCCCTTTCATTTATGTCTGTGAGCTTTTCCTCTTTTGCTTGTTTAATTTTCTTGTAACAGTCCTCACTTACGATTTTTCTGGAGACCCGTAGTGCAGACAGGCAGCAGGGTCCAGGGTTTTATGTTCCCTGTCCATTCCATTCCCCTAAGCTCTTAGCCCCTGAGTATATGGGAAGGAATATGAAAGCTCAGCCCGCATACCGCCGGCTGAGACAAACTCCAAAATGCAGTTTATATTTCAGAGCTGTCTTTGGGGTTTGGGCTGAAGCTAGGACTTTGCCTGAAATCCCACCTTGGCTTGTCTGCTTTTCCTTCCCCCTCCCAATTCCCTGCTTGGGGGTGAAGTCTCATCTCAGAGTCTGCCTCTGGGGCTCCGAGCCTAAGAGACCCAGGTATGCTTTTGTTGACCTCCTATCAATAAAGGAGAGCCTTATTTAAGAACAAGCTATCTTCTGTTTTACATGTACACTTTTTCATACTAGAAATTGTTCAGAGGGTGGAATGTTTTGTTATTTCAATGAGATCACACATGTAAAAGGCTCCTTGTACACTATGGAAGCCATAGAAATGTGAGTGATGATTACTCAAATTTCATTCCCTATGCTGTAATTTTGAGTTAGGGAAGAGAAGTCTGGCCTGTAAAGTACATATCACAGTTTCCCTTTCTCAGCTTTCAACTGCTTGGGAGTTTCTATTTCCATTTCTAACACTTTAGTTTGTTGACACCTCGCCGCTGATTGTATCAGATCAGGGAATAGAGTTCTCAGAGCAAAGGATGCAGGACTGGGATGTTTAGTGCACCCAAGATTAGCTGTGGAGTGTGTCATATAAAGACAGTGGGTTATACTTTTTAAAAATAATATTTAATATGCCTTTATCCTTTAATTTATAACATGTTTCAGCATGTGAAAGTATATAAAGATACATACTGTATTGTAATTATCAACTCTTTTTCTCAGTTTTCGCCCCTCATGTTTAGGGAGGGGAGAATTTAGCCCTAAATTTAAACATGAACGTGCAAGGAAAAAACAAGCTTGCTATAGACAAGAAAGTTCCTGTGTTACATGTGTTGATATAAAACTTTAGTCTAGTTACTCCTCCTGATGCTCTTGCTTAACGGTTGCAATAGTAAATACTTTTCTATTAAAAAGTCCAAAAGATGTGAAGGTGTTTTTTTTATTTTTCATAAATTCTCTGTGGTTACTGCAATGACCACAACACCTTCTGTCACTGCACTTGTAGCAGTTTCATCAGAACTGAGATTATCTCCCAAGGGGTAGGTTAGAAGTTCCCCACCTGTAGCCATTGCTGGGCCTATTTCCATCCATGCTCTATTCCCACAACCCATCATGTTTTTTTTTTTTAAATAGTAAAGGTGCTTTTAGTAGCCCATGCAAGAGTATATGCTGAGACCCTAACTTGGCTTCTATGTGATGTTGATTCTATAACTTGCAACCAGTGGCAGAGCTCACGGGAGAACTTTCCATCCTCCCATCCTCCTTCCTCTTTTCTGGCCACAGCCAAGAGCTCCAGATTGAAGAGATTCTGACTAGTGAATTTGAGGGTAATCACTTCATTTCCCAGGTGGTCCAATTCAGGATTTACCCCTGATTTAGAGTTGGTCAAGAGAGTTATGCAAACCAGCACCAAAGCTGGGGAACTGCAACCGGACACCGTTTCCCTGGAGGTCCCGGGCGCAGCCCCAGCAGTGCCTGGCTACGTGGACAGTGGGGCTGAGGGCCCGGGACTGCATGTGACACCAGTGCTCAGAACACAAGAGACTCCCAGCTCTTTGAAAAATAGGTTTTTGTTTGATTCCTTCCCAGCGTTTATTTAATTGTAAAGTCTGTAGTCTAATTTGAACAATTGTCATACTTATTCTCAGTAAACCAAAATGAGAAGTTCTGAATAATCCATTTGGTACCAATAAAAAAAAAAAAAGAACCCACTGTTGAAATGTATAATTGTTATTTTGATGAAAATATGAAGAAAATTATTCTATTTCTGACAACCCTGGTTTTCTTTTCTCTCATTTTGAGTTTATAATTCTGGCTTTAAATTCCAGATCAGTGTTCCCTGCCAAAATGTACAGTCTCTGTTTGTGCCTGAATAACTCAGAATAATTTTTTTTTTGGTATAAAAGAGAATTCTCTTATTCTATCCAAAGGATTATAAGACCTCATTGTGTATCTTGCTGCTGAGTTCAAGATCCTTAAACGCCCGTTTTTGTTGCTGCAACTTATCTGAGGTTTTTTACTACATCCAACTCTACCCTTATATTTTCAGAAGTGAATGTTTTAGGAGAGTGCAAATGCCATGAACACTACTTGGATAGGTTTGTCTGTCGGGCCCTGGATATCCTGAAATCCTCAGGGAAGTCTGTTTTTGAATCACATGAGCAGGTTTTATTGAGTTAGGTTCTGATTTCTTGATGAAGAACCTCATCTGTATTGTATTTGCCATAAGAAAAGCAACTGATACCCTTTGGACACACCCACAGACTATAGGGTGTGTGATATTGGCTTTTAGGTAAATTAGGATTGGAATGTCACATTTCCCTACTAAGGAATACCTGATTCCAAACTTTTGGCACACAGTTTGACTTGTCAACTAGAGAGAGAGGTGGTGGCCAGGGGACTGCAATTACTCGTGGACTATTGTGGGGCAACCTGAAGCCATAAGCCAAAATGCAGCCGCTTCATCCTTGTTCACAATTTCTCTTTCATGTTTATGGAAAATTCATAAGATGCTTCATAAGATG
This sequence comes from Lemur catta, assembly GCF_020740605.2. Taxonomy (NCBI): domain Eukaryota; kingdom Metazoa; phylum Chordata; class Mammalia; order Primates; family Lemuridae; genus Lemur; species Lemur catta. The sequence goes on from NC_059128.1 coordinate 242,281,561, forward strand.
CACTTGCTTCAACTATTCTTGATATTCAGCCTAATTACATCAGAAAGCTGCTTGAAAGGTGAGTCAATAGAACACATTTCTGTTTCTACAAGTGGGTCTAGATTTGGGACATTCTGCTGCATGGGGTGGGCTTCAGGGAAAGGAGAGGACTGCACCGTTCTGACTCCCTCTTCTTCTCTATAGTGTTTTAGTGGATCCGGGAAAGAAAGCCGGCTGTCAAGAAGTCTGTCCTTGTACTCGGCAACACCATGTGTCTTCAATAACACAGCACACTGTCTGTCTCTCTGCTTAGTAGGTTGTTGTAAAGAGGGAAGGGTGTCTTTGGAGACAGGAAACCTAATCCCTAGTTGGAGTCCATATGCGAACTCCCAGCACTGGAGTTTCCTTTCAGTAAAATGAGGATGCTGGACACCCTCATGCAGGAGGCAGGATGGAGCATGGAGGAAGACAGACTCACCTGGGTGCACATTCTGGTTCTACCATTTGCTACTCTTAGACCTTGGGCCACATTTCCAGTATTTCTAAAATTAGGCAAATAATACTGATCTTGTAAAGATATTTGGGATAAAAGGTAGCATATACTGAGCATCAGGTTTTTCATAGGTACTTGATAAACAGTAGCTATTATTATTACAGCTTCTATTGTGTGTGTTAGAAACTTTGTACATCCAAAGGGCATCACATACTCATTCCTGTGAGTGCCTATCTTTTGGAAAACTGATGTTTGTTTTACATTAACAGCTCCTGTTATCTTTAGAGAGATGTGAATGCAAAAATAACTCTAAATTCAATTCTTTTGCCTATTATTTGGAATTTAGTTCAGCCAATAATTTTTGAACTCTAGATATATTTATTAAATCTATTTTGTGCCAGGCAGTGTGTTAAGTGCTGGGAATGCAAGGATGACTGAGTGCCTCTGTCTACCAAGTGCTGTTAATTCTAGTGGAAGGGCAGACAGAGACAGAAACAGAATATTTAAATGCAATTTGATCAGTGCTATGCACAGGTTGTGGTAGGCACTGCTAGTTGTCTTCCCAGTAATGGTTCTCTCTTTTTTATAGTTGACCCAACTCTGACTTTGTTCAGGCTGGCAGGGTGTCTAGCTAAATTCTCCCCTCCCTAGAGTTCTTTCGTGCTAGGTGTGGCTGTGTGACAGAGATCTAACTAGTAGGGCACACGCAGAGGGATCTGATGGGGATTCCAATAGAGTTGTAGTCCTGATGAATGGGGATTATCCCAGGGGATACTGCCCTTCTGTGTTTTTCCTGTCTTGAACGTGAGTGTAATTGCCCGACGATGCAGCAGCCATCTTGTGATCAAGAGAGACATGTGCATGAGGGAGAATGTAAGAGAATTCTGGAGATGCTAGCCCTGATGCCACTGAGCTACTGAACTGATGCCAGCTGCTACCTAGCTCCAAAATTGTGTTATGTGAGAAAAATACACCTGTATTTGTTTGAGCTATTATGAGGCAAGTTTTCTGCTACTGGCAACCACAGAGATTCCTAAATGTCTATAGGCAGGAGGAAGAGGGGTCATATTGTTCTCATAATACTAAGCAGGTGGGAGGAAGCACAGTCACTACAGCCAGAAAATCTGCCCTCTGGTGGATGGGAAGAGTGCTGGGCAAAAAGCCATTCGGCAATGAATTTCTCATCCATCGACCTACAGTTTGGAACACTCAGGGTGCAACTGAGAGAAATAAAAAAAAAAAAAAAAAAAAAAAAAAACTTGGATGAGCCTGTCTCCTGGTAAATTTTAGCCCAATTGGAGACATGTTCCCATACAGTCTTCCACACAATTAGTCACAATGTCACCTTAGTGACCTCGTGTGCCGAGGGACCCTGGTCAGGAACTCACGGTTCCCTCTGACTTAGATCACACCAGAGCCATCCACAGTCCACGTTTTGGGTTAAACCCTTGCTGCGTTTTCCAGAAGCAGGGCCTCGGAAACCCTGACCGTGGCCAGATTCACAGATATGCGGCTGCCAAGACTAACAGACTGGTAGACAGTCTTTTTGCTGCCCTCGCAAACTCCCAAAGAGATACCTGCTTTTTCCAGTAATTCACTTCTCTCTGTCTCACCCTTTTCTTTTTCGGGCACAAGTTGAGAGTCTCACAGATGGCTTTGGGGAAAATAACTGCTTGTTCTCAAACATGCTGTTGGGAGACACATTCCTGCTCCCTCCCTCCCTCCCTCTTGCACAGCTCCCGGCCTGCCTTGGCCCTGTCTCCAGGAGATCATGACGCTGCAGCCTCACTCTGCAAGTCCCCATACCTTCCAGCAGTTGGGCTGGCAGCTGGGGCTGCTGGCATTTACATTCCTCTTCTAAGTAGCTTGGCAAATGGGAGACTTTGCTTCTCTGTTCTGAGCCTGGCTTTTAATTGCTGGCTGAAAGGAACATTCAGCTTTGTGCCCACGAACCCACAGACCTCAGGGAGCCCTTCCACCTCTTCCTCCCATGTCTACCTGTAATCGCTGAGGTGTGGCTCAGCATGCAAAACAAACAGCCACAGGGTGAGCTGGTTTAAACTAGAGCCCCATTTGTGAGGAGGTGAAGAGGCTCAGTTAGGTGCATGGGGTGTGGGTTGGCATTGAGGGCTGGAAAAGAAACCTTAGTGCACCCATGAAGATGCCGTGTTTATGATCCAAAATAAGGACAAGCACAATTTGAGTTCCCAGGTTTAGTTGTGGTGGATTCCAGGCAGGTGAGGAGACCAGTAACTATAAGCAAATGCTTAGAAGAGGCTCATGCAGATGTCAACAAATAAAATAACCATTCAGATGAAAGGCAAGTGACAGCTGATACTCAGAAGAGACTAGGTATATGTTAAAATGTGGTCATGTCTTTGGGTTTTCAAAGGCCCTGAAATAAGTGGAAACTGTCTCTGACACTCATTCCTGCCTCTGCCTTAAACTTTATGTATCTTACTTAGTCTTAGTTTCTTCACTGGTAATTGGGGGATAAATATGTAAGTTTTTCTCATAGGGCTGTTTTGAAACTGACATGAATCAACATCTTCAAAAGAACTTTATAATCTGTATTATTCCTCACAAGTTTAATTTTCTTTTCTTTCTTTTCTAATTTTTATTTATTTTTTAGTAAGGTATAGTTGACAGATAAAAATTGTATATTTACAGTGTACAGTTATGTACAGTTATGTTTTGATATACATATTCATTGTGAAATGACTAAATCAAGCTTATTAGTATATCCATAACCTCACATACTTATCATTTTTTATTGTGAGAACATTCAGGATCTACTCTCTTAGCAATTTTCAAGCCAACAATATATTATCAACTATAATTACCATGCTCTACAATAGGTCTCTGGAACTTATTCAACCTTGCTAAAACTCTGTATCCTTTGACCAACATCTCCCTATCTCTCCACTCTGAGCCCCTGAATATTACCATTCTACTCTCTGCATTAATAAGTTCAAATCTTTTAGATTCCAAATATAAGTGAGATCATGCAGTATTTGTCTTTCTGTGCCTGCCCTATTTCACTTAGCATGATGTCTTTTAGATTTATACATGTTGTCAAAAATTACAGGGCTTTTTTCTTTTTTAAGGCTGAATGATGTTCCATTGTTTATACATATATACCCACCACATTTTCTTTATTCATCTGAGGTTGATTCCATATCTTGGCTATTGTTCATTGCTGCAATGACCATGGGAGTGCAAATGTCTCTCCGACATACTGATTTTAATTTCTTTATATATACATACCCAGTAGTGGGATTGCTGAATCACACAGTAGCTCTATTTTTAATTTTTGGAGGAATCTCCATACTGTTTTCCAAACTGGCTGTATTAATATACAATCCCACCTGCAGTTTGCAAGGGTTCCCTTTTCTCCATATCCTCATCAACATTTATCTTTTATCTTTTTTGGTAATAGTCATTCTAACAGGCATGAAGTGATATCTCATTGTGGTTTTGATTAGTGATGCTTAGTAATGTTGAATATGTTTTCATATGCTTTTTGGCCATTTGTATCTCTTCTTTTGAGAAATGTCTACTCAAATTCTTTGCCCATTTTTTAACCTGATTATTTTCTTGCCATTGAGTTGAATTTCTTATATATCCAAAATGATATTAACCCCGTATCACATGAATGGTGTGCAAGTATTTTCTCCCGTTCTGTAGGTTGACTTTTTGTTCTAATGATTGTTTCCTTTGCTGTGAAGAAGCTTTCTAGTTTAATATAATCTCCTTTGCCTATTATTGCTTTTTTTCTGAGCTTTTAGAATCATAACCAAAAAAAAAAATCAATTCCCAGATCAATGTCATGGTGTTTTCCCCTATGTATTCTTCCAGTAGTTTTACAGTTTCAGGTATAAGTCCTTAAATCCATTTTGAGTTGATTTTTGTATATGAAATGAGGTAAGTCCAATTTCATTCTTCTGTATGTGGATATCCAGTTTTCCCAACACCATTTATTGAAGAGATTGTCCTTTCCCCATTGTGTGTTCTTGGCACCTTGTCAAAGATCAGTTGATTGTAAATGCATGTATTTATTTCTGGGTGCTTCATTCTGTTCCACTGGTTTATGTGTCTGTTTTTATTCCAGTACCATGCTGTTTTGATTATTATAGCTTTGTGGTCTATTTTTAAATCAGGTAGTGTGAGGCCTCCAGCTTTGATCTTTTTGTTTCAAATTGCTTTGGCTATGTGGAGTCTTTTGTAGTTCCATACAAAGTTTAGGATTGTTTTTCCTATTTCTGTAGAAAATGTCATTGGAATTTTGATAGGGATTGGATTGTATCTGTGGGTAACTTTGGAATAAGAACATTTTAACAATATTAATTCTTCCAATTCATGAATGTGGGATACCTTTCCATTTTTTTATGTCTTCTTCAATTTCTTTCATCAGTGTTTTATAGTTTTTAGAGTACAGATCTCTTATCTCTATGATTAAATTTATAAGTATTTTATATATATTCTGTGACTGTTGTAAATGGGATTGTTTACTTGAATTCCTTTTCAGATAGCTTGTTTTTAGTGTATAGAAACACTACTGATTTTTATATGTTAATTTTGTATCCTGCAACCTTACTGAATTTGGTTATTAGTTCTGGCAGTTTTTGGGTGGAGTCTTTAGAATTTTCTATATATAAGATCATATCATCTACAACTAGAGACAATTTTACTCCTTCTCCAATTTGGATGTCTTTTATTTGATGTTTTTGTCTAATTGCTCTGGCTAACACTACCAGTACTATATTGAATAGAAATGATAAGTGTGGTCCTCCTTATCTTGTTCCTGATCTTAGAGGAAGAGCTTTCAGCTTCTAACCATTGAGTATGATATGTTAGCTGTGGGCTTGTTATATATGACCTTTATTGTGTTGAGTGTCATTCTTTCCATACCTAATTTGTTGGAGAGTTTTTTTTATCATGAACTGATGTTGAATTTTATCAAGTGCTTTTTCTCCATCTCTTGAGATGATCATATAATATTTATCCTTCATTTCATTAGTGTGATGTATCACATTTATTCATTTGTATATACCAAATCATCTTTGCATATCAAAGATATATCCCATTTGATTATGATGTTTAATTATTTTAATGTGTTATTGAACTCAGTATGCTAGTACTTTGTTGAAGATTTTTGCATCTATCTTCACCAGGGATATTGCTGTGTCATTTTATTTTCTTGTAGTGTCTTTGGCTTTGTTTTCAGAGTAATGCTGTCCATGTAAAATGACTTTGGAAGTGTTCCCTCCTCTTCAATTTCTTTAGAAGAGTTTGAAAGGATTGGCACTAATTCTTTTTTAAATGTTTGGTAGAATTCACCAGAGAAGCCATTATTTCCTGAATTTTTCTTAGTTGGGAGGTTTTTGATTACTGATTCAGTCTTTTTACTTGTTATTGTTCTGTTCAGATTTTCAACTTCTTTATGGTTAAATTTTGGTAGGTTGTATGTTTCTAGGAATTTATCCATTTTTCTATGTTACCCAATTTGTTGATGTATAATTGTTCAGAGTAGTCTCTTATAATCTTTTCTATATCTGTACTATCAATTGTAATATTTCCTCATTATTTATAACTATTTGAGTCTTCTTTTTTCCTTAGTTCATCTAAAGATTTCTCAATTTTATTTTTTCAAAACCCCAACTCTCGGTTTCATTGATATTTTTGATTGTTTTTCTAGTCTTTATTTTTGCTCTGATATTTATTTTTTTTTATTTCTCTCCTTTGCTGACTTTGGGCTTAGTTTGTTTTTCTTTTTCTAGTTCCTTGAGGTATAAAATTAGGGTTTTGATTGGAAATCTTCCTTCTTTCTCAATGTAGGCATTTACAGCAATAAATTTCCCTCTTAGAACTGCTTTTGCTGTATCCTATTAGTTTTGGTATATTGTGTTTTCATTTTCATTGGCCTCAGATATTTTTGATTTTCTTTTTCATTTTTTCCTTGAACCATTGGATGTTCAGAAGTGTGTTGCTTAATTTCCACATATTTGTGAATTTTCCAATTTTTCTTCTGTCACTGATTTCTAGTTTAATACTCTTGTGGTCAGAAAACATACTTGATATGATTTTAATCTTATTGAATTTGTTAAGACTTGTTTTGTGGCCTAACATGATCTATACTAGAGAATGTTCTGTGTATACTTAAAAGAGTGTATATTCTGCTGCTGTTAACTGGGATATTCTGTATGTGTGTGTGTGTGTATATGTATATATCTATATATATCTATGGTAGGTCCATTTGGTCTATGGCATTATTCAAGTTCACTGTTTCCTTATTGATTTTCTGTCTGGATAATCTATTCATTGTTAAATGTGAGATATTAAAGCCCCACGTTATTGTATTTCTGTATATTTCTCCTTTCAGTCTGTCAATATTTGCTTTACATGTTTAGGTGCTCCAATGTTGGGTGCATATATATTTAAGTTGTTATATCTTCTTGATAAATTGACCCCTTTATCATCATATAATGACTTTCTTTGTTTTGTTTTATACTTTTTGACTAATGTTTAGTTTGTCTGGTATAAGTGTAGCTCTATCTGCTCTCTTTTCATTCCCATTTTCATACATTATCATTTTCCACTCCTCCATTTTCCTATGTGTGTCCTTAAAGCCAAGGTGTGTCTCTTATAGGAAGCATATAGTTGGGTTTTGTTTCTTTATCCATTCAACCACTCTATGACTTTTGATTGGGAAATTTATTTATATTTAATGTAAGATTGACAGATGAGGACTTACTACTGCCATTTTGTTAATTGTTTTCTGACTATTTTTGTTGTTGTTGTTGTTCAACTTCTCCACTCTTGTTGTCTTCCATTGTGATTTAATGATTTTCTGTTGTGGTAAGCTTTGATTCTTTTCTCTTTATCTTTTGTGAATCTAATATATGAGTTTTCTTTGTGGTTACCATGAGGCTGATATCTTATAATTATCACAGTCTGTTTTAAGCTGATAACAATTTAACTTTGATTGCATACAAAACACTGTAATTTTACTCCACATTTTGTTATTAATATCACAATTTAAATATTTTATTTATTGTGTCTCCATTAACAAAATATTGTTGCTACAATTATTTTTAATACTTTTATCTTTTAACTTTCATTCTAGAGTAAAAAAGGATTTATGCATCATTACAGTATCAAAAGTCTTCTGAATTTGACTATATTCTTACCTTTACAACAAGTTGTATAGTTCTGTGTTTTTATTTTGTTAGTCAGCATCCTTTCATTTCACTTGAAGAATTTCCTTTAGCATTCTTGTAAAATAGTGTTAGTGATGATAAACTCCCACAGCTTTTGTTTATCTGAGAAAGCCATTTTCTCTTCTTCATTCCTGAAGGACAGCCTTATCAGGCATAGTATTCTTGATTGGCAGTTTTTTTTTTCTTTAGTACTTTGAATTTATCATCGCACTTTCCTCTGGCCTGCAAGATTTCCACTCAGAAACACAATGTTGGTCTTCAGGTAGTTCCATGTAATAAGTTACTTTTCTCTCATTGTTTTCAAAATTCTCTTTGTCTTTGACTTTTGAGAATTTGATCATAATGTTATAATGTGTCTTGGCAAAGATCTCTTTATATTTAATCTATTTTGGGTTCTTTGGGCTTATGGATCTGAAGTTTCATTTTCCTTTCCAGATTTGGGAAGTTTTCTGTCATTATTTCTTTAAATAAACTTCTGCCCTGTTGTCTTTCTCTGCTCCTTCTTGGATTCTCCTAATGCATAAGTTGGTTTATTTGATGATGTCCTATAATTCCTATAGACATTTTTCACTCTTTTTTCTTTTTATTCCTCTCAGGTAATTTCAAATGTCCTGTCTTGAGCTCACTGATTCTTTTTTCTGCTTGGTTAAGTCTGTTGACTTTCTCCATGGAATTTTTTAGTCCAGAATTTCTGCTTGTTTTTGGTTTTTTTTTTTTATGGTTTCTATTTCTTTGTTCAACATCTCATTTTGTTCATGTATTATTCCTGATTTCATTTCATTGTATATCTTTGTCATTTTGTAACTCACATCTTTAAAAGGATTATTTTTTATTTTTTATTTTTTTTTTGAGACAGAGTCTCGCTGTGTTGCCCGGGCCAAAGTGAGTGCTGTGGCGTCAGCCTAGCTCACAGCAACCTCAAACTCCTGGGCTTAAGTGATCCTACTGCCTCAGCCTCCCCAGTAGCTGGGACTACAGGCATGCACCACCATGCCCGGCTAATTTTTTCTATATATATATTTTAGTTGGCCAGATAATTTCTTTCTATTTTTTTAGTAGAGATGGGGTCTCACTCTTGCTGAGGCTAGTCTCGAACTCCTGACCTCGAGCAATCCACCCACCTCAGCCTCCCAGAGTGCTAGGATTACAGGCGTGAGCCACCACGCCTGGCCTTAAAAGGATTATTTTGAATTTTTTGTCATGCAGTTCATAAACCTTCATTTCATTAAGATTAGCTACTGGTGGTTTATTTTGTTTCTTTGATGGTGTCACATTTCTCTGATTGTTTGTGATCATTGTGGCCATGCATTTGGTGTCTGTGTGTTGGAAGAAATAGATACTTATTCCAGTTTTTAAAGACTGGCTTTGGTAGGAAAAGCTCTTCACCAATCCATCCAGAGACTCAGGGCATGCTGTCTGTCATGGTCCTCAGGACTTGCTGCTGGAGTCCTTGGGCAGGTTGGCTTGGTGCCTGGGTTAGCAGCTTGTGAGCCTGGTCCTTAAATCCATGGAGTTGAGCCTGGATCCTGGGTCTACAGGGTTGGGCCTAGAGTCTGGGTTCAAAAAGGTGAGCTTGGAGCATGAGTTTATGGGGGCAGGCCTGGGTTCTAGGTCTGCAGGGGCCAGCCTGGCACTAGGGTGCACTGGGTGGACATGTTAACTGGATTCCCAAGGGTGGTTCTAGATCCTGGGTACACAAGGGCAGGCCTGGATCCTGTATCTGCTGTGGCTGTCCTGTTGTTGGGGCGGGCCTTGAACCTGAGTCTGAAGGAGACGGCCTGAAGCCTGAGTCCATGTGGTCTGGCCTATTGGTGGAGTCAGGCCTGGAACCTGAATCTTCAGGGGCAGGCCTGGGTCTTGAGTCTACAGGGGTGGTTCTGGAGCCTGAGTCCTCGGGGGCCTCCTTGGTGCCAGGGTCTACCTGAGTTTACTGGTGCTTGGGGCTATGGAGATGATCCTGAAGCCTGGATCCATGGGGACTGGCCTGATGTTTTGGAGGGTCTAAAGGTTGGGTCCATGAGTCCTGGCCTGGAGTCTGAAGCTGTAGGGGAAGCCTAGAGTTAGGTTGACCTAGTGCTAGGGATGGATGGTACGGGGCCTAAGCCTCCTGTGGCTGACTTGCTGGTGGGGTGGGCCTTGTGTCCTGGGTAGATCTAGAGCTTGAGTCTTTGGGAGCTGGCCTATGACTGGGGCCACTAGGGCCAGCCTAGTGCTGGGCAAGACTTGAGACTAAGTCTGTGGGGCTGGCCTGGAGCCTGCAACCACTGGTGCTAGCCTGCTGATGGGGAAGGCCTTGATCTGAGTCTGTGGGAATTAGAGTGGTACTAGGATGGGCCTGGATACTGAGTCTGTGGGACTGGCCTGGAAACTGGGGCTGTGAGGTCTTGTCTGGTGCTGGGTTTTACTAGGGTGGGCCCAGTGCTAGTTCTGAGGCAATTTCCCATGCTCTTCACTCTTGCCCCATTCAGAAAGTATCTCTCTCTGTGCTGTGCTGCATGGGCTTGAGGGAGGGGTGATGTGGGTAATGTGAAGCTGTCCTTTCCTACTCTGTTTAATGATTTCCTTATTTCTGTGCTACATTCAGGTGCTGTAATCTCTCATCTGGTTTCCTTAGCTCACGTGAAGGTATTTTCATGCATGGGTAATTGTTCAAACTGATGTTTTAGTGAGTGAATGAGCATTGGAAAGCCCTATTCTGCCATCTTGCTGACGTCACTCTCTTTCTTTCTTTTATTTAGTAAAGCACTAGAATCTTTACCTAGGAACCAAAACCAAATAAGAAAAGTAAGTCACAAAATAAAAGGCAGAAAGGCTCAGAGAAGGACATGTCACTACCGCATTTTAAGCATTACTAGCTTTCATTACTAGCATTATGAGCTGCTTCAAATAGCTAGCCTGTGATGCATTTTTGGTTACCTTTGCCTTTATAGATGTTTAGGGAACCAACTCTCTGCTTGCAGAATTTAAAGGTAAATAAATTCTATTTCTTTCCTCTCTGTTGTTACTGAAAGCTTGCCACTTGCCGCAATACTGCATCAGAAGAACAAGGACAAGTAGTTGAAGAAAAGGAAAGAGGAGTTTATTAATTTGCCAGCAAATGAGGAAAATGGCAGACTCCCGCCTTAAAGTACCAATTTTCCTAACAATAGGCACAAATACAGAGTTTTTAGAGGGAATGTTTTCAGCTTCAGGCTATTTCTGTTTAACTATAGATGACGGTCTGATCCAACCTGTCTTTGGCAAAGACAATCTCTTGTGACTTCCACCTGGACAATTCCTTTGAGCCATCCCTTGCGGTACAAAGAACAAAGACACTCCTCTGCCCCTCCCAACCACTGACCTGAGGCAGGGATTTAGGTTTTAATTCTCAAAAAGAGCAAGGGATGTTTTAAAAAGACAGAATGTATCTTTACCCTTTTTCAGGCCAATCCGTCTATTACATATAAGGACTATCATTTGTTCTTTGTACCACAGGAGATGACTCACCGGAATTGTCCAGGATGAGGTCTGGGAGGTCCGGGCAGGTGGAGGTCATGAGAGATTGTCTTTGCCAAGATGGGATCGATCAAAACCATTAACTACAGTTAAACAACAAATACCCTAAAGCTGAAAACCCTCCCTTTAAAAGTTCTGTGTTTCTGCTTATGATTAGGACAATGACATTTTAAGATAGGAGTCTCCATTCTCTGCATTTGCCAGCAAATTAATAAACTCATCTTTCCTTTTCCTCAACCACTTGTCCTCATTCTTTTGATGTGGCCTTGGGGACAAATGCTGAGCTTTTGGTAGCACTGTCTTTCCTTTGGAAAGGAGACTAGAATCCAGAGGCAAGAATAGAGACAACTGGACACCACAGAAAGGGAAGGTACATCCTCTTGGAAATCTGCAGCTACATAGAACTAGAACTTAATCTTAGGGCTTCAGAGGGTAATGGCACATGGCTCTAATGTTCATCAGTATCTAGTTCTCCTCCAGTTCCAGATACACAGGGACTGTGACCCCCTGTTCCTTGAGGTCAGGCATTGCCTAGATGTGACTAGAGATGGCTAACAAAATGTGAGCAGAAGTGACACATATCTCTTATAGTTCCTATCATTGGTGTGGGGTCTCCTGCTCTCTCTCACTGCCATGCCTTCTAGAGGGGCCATATGTTTCAGATCTTGTAGCAGTGGATGGGGGAGTGGAAAGGAGGAGGGGTAAGAGCCTCTGAAAGCCTGGAGTCACCACAAGAGGGGACAGTTGCCTTGGAGAGTATTCTGAACTGCAGAGGATTTTGTGTAAGAAGTAAATCTTTGTGGTATTGGATGGTGTAGTACAGCAGCATAACCCAGCCTATGCTAAACAGTAGAAATACATGGAGGTAAGAATCTTGCTCTTCTCTTGGTGGCTTTCCTTGCACTTTGCCCACTTCTAAGCAGCCAAACCACTATAGAGTTTCCCACTTCTCTTGTGTTTTCTCTTTCCCAAATCCAGAATAGCAGATGTGTAGAGGGTTTCAGCAGTTGGAACCAAAAGTAGGAAATAACTACTCCTTTCTCTTCAGAATTAATATTGCTACATAAGTGGTTTGCACTCTGGTGGTCTCTACAGATTCCAAGTTTGTGTTCTCAGGTACTTCCCCCATTCCACACCAGCCCACCCCACCCTTATTCCAATGCTCCAACTCTCTGAGCAGAGCAGTGAAAGGAGAGGAAGTGGCATCCACAGGAGCCCGGACCCCCCACGGAGGCAGAAGGTATTATAACACTTCAGGAGGTCTACATTCCTCTCTGGAAACTAGCAGACCTGATGTGTGCCACCCACCCACACACCAAGCTACTGCAGAATCAGTGCAGCCACAGAGACTCTGCAGAGCTATTTCCTGGCAAGGGATAACGAATGTGGTTTGGTCTCCTCCCACCCCCGGAGTATTAAAATAGTATATCTCAAATGACTTAGAAAGGAAATGTGCCTGAAAGGTACTTTAAATTGTTTCTGTGGGCTTGTGTGCCATCTATCTTCATGCCACATTTTCCTCAAGTGTACTCTATCCCTGAGGCTTTCAGAATTTGTGTCACAATCTCCATATGTACGTGATTTTGGTTTTTATTTGGCTGGGTGTAAACGTAGATTAATATAGTTTTCCATAGCATTTATTTAGAAACCCATTACCATATTTCAAAAACACTGTAAAATGTAATAGTTAAATTTTGTGCACTAATTAAAAGACATTAGCATGTAAAAATTTGTCCAAATCTAAAAATGGAGTTTTTACAATATATTATCAAAACATACCTTCCCAGGACAGTTCTGGACCTTTATAACTTTCTTTTTTTTTTTTTTAACTGTACAACAAGGATAATAGTAAGAAGTCTAGAGTATGCCACCATCATCTAAGCCATTGGCTGTTAAGAAGTACTGATGTTCATTACATTAGTTAAATATAGGCAGAAAGTCAATAAAACCTATTCAAATCACTTTCAATTTTGTGATTCTTATTAATCCAAGAGATGGAAATATTTGGTCAGATTTGTTTCATTTGAACTTAATCTATTTAATAAATTTTAAAGGTTTTTCTTCCTCCTATTAACTAAATTACATTTCTTAATTTCTAGTACAAAATCCTAACTTCACATTTCTGACCTGGGTGAAGAAAATATAACTAGAAGTCAAAGAACAGGTAACATTCTAAACTCTAGTTGAATCTAATTTTCTGTTAGGTATGATAAATCAATATTGATTGTGATGTTGAGCACAACTACTGTAGTAGGGTTTGGACAGGTCCTGCTTTATGTTGAATTGGGAAATATAAACGTACATTTCTGTGTCAAGTCTTCGCTTACTCAAATCTCTTGTGTAGATATTCAATTCTGACTCTTTAAGGTCAATTCCAGGTAAAAATTATAATACAGACATTGAGTTAAAACAGATTTTTGGCAAACTCTATTGATTATAATTTGGATTTTTATACCTTCCAAATCTCATGTTGGAATTGGATCTCCAATGTTGGAGGTGGGGCTGGGTAGGAGGTGTTTGGGTCAAGAGGCAGATCCCTCATGAATGGCCTGTCACCCTCCTTGTGCTAATGAGTGAGTTCTCACTCTATTAGTTCATGTGAGAGCCAGTTGTTGAAAAAGCTTGGCACTTCTCCACACTCTCTCTTGCTCCCTCTCACCATATGACACAGCTACTCCCCCTTTGCCTTCTGTCATGACTGTAAGCTTCCTGAAGCCCTCACCAGAAGCAGATGCTGGCACCATGCTTCTTGTACAGCCTGCAGAAGCATGAGCCAAATAAAACTTCTTTTCTTTATAAATTACCGAGCCTCATATATTTCTTTATAGCAATGCAAAATGCACTAAGACACTCATTTTTAGCTGAGTTCAAACAGCCCTCATGGTATTGATAGGAAAGCTTACAGGGACATGGCTGGACAAGATTTGGCCTAAGGTGGCTGGATCTAAGTTGCTATCACGCACAGAACTGGAAATTGCTTAGTTCATTATGAATTCTCAAATTACTCACTGTTGGCATCTTTTTGCTTGGAGCTGCCAGTTGAGACTAAGAAAGCCCAAAGGGACTCTGGAATCTGTGAAATGATTTTAAGCTTAAGGAGAAGCACCCAACTTAAGCTGGATAGGAATCAAGGTGCAATAATGGAGGATATCCCAACTTCTGTCTCCTCTCAGAGTTTGCCAAGATTAGTACTTGTCTGAAGACTCTGAAGGAAGGACTGCTTAGCTTGTCTCAGTAGAAGAATTGGTTTTGAAACTGTGACCTTTGGAAGCAAGTGAGGATAAGGGAGGAAAAGAAAATTAGAAAATTCTCATGAATATAGCCATTCCTATCCCTCCTCTTAGATTCCCTTACATAGATGGCTATCCATGAGATTGTTTCTTCTGCTGTTTTATTTTTCAGCATCATAGACTGAAACATTTGCTTGAAAAGCTTGTTAGCAATAAGCTGCCAATTGAATGTTTAAATGATAATGTAGGGGAGAAAAAGGAATGTCTTTTCCTCATTCATCACAAGGTTCGTGGGTGAGGTACCTATAATAAAAGACAGATTAACAAAAGAAAAGTATACAAATTTATCTATTAATAATATAAGTGTTATGTGACATGGAACCTTCAGAAATGAAGACCTGAAGAAACAGGGAAACCTGTGTATTTTTATGGTTAGGTTTGATGAAGAGTGGACAGTCATGCAGAAGTAAGATTGGACAAAGGTGGTATGATCTAATGGTAATACACTGGGGGAGGGGACTTAGCAAGGCCTGTTTGTTCAGATTCTTTTTTATGTTCCTGTGTCTTCAGGACATTTCTTTCCTCCAGGAATAGGGTGATCACCTTTCATACAAAGGTCTTATGACCTATTTTAGAGGAAGGTCGGAGAATTCTTTTATGGCCTGCTTTAGAGGAGAAGGGCAGGAGGAGAATGTCAGAGGGAACTTCCTGCTCTGCTGTTTTCTCAAGGTGCCATATTTTGGGGTAGGATGTCCTGAATACCATCAATATCTGGAAAATTCTTAAGAGCAGTCCACACTAAAATTTTATAGATTTGAAAAATTTTCCATTGACTTATTCCATTGAGCATTACTACTGGATTGGAATAATATTTTAAAGTAAGTGTACCAGTTAATATAGGCTAAGTTGTGCTTGGTAACAAACAATTCTAAAATTTTAAAGGTTTAAAACTCTTGCCCCCACTCTATGTCCATTGTGGGTTGGCTTGTAGGGATGTATTCTATGTTGTCTTCTGTCAGGAACCAGGATAGGGTTGGCTGCAGGTCCACATAGCCAGAATGTCAAGTCAAAACAAAAAAAGAAAAAAGGTGAGTGGGAAGAAACAATGCAAGGATCAAAGGAACAAGGTAGGTCACACAGTGAGTGATTCTTAAAGCTTTCTCTTAGAAGTGACACACATCACTTCTGCTCTCATTTCATTGGCCAGAGACACCTACATGGCTATGTCTAATTTCAAGGAGCAGTGAAGTGTAACTATCAATTTTCAAGAAGGAAAACTAAAAATATTTTGTGAACAACATTAATGATCATTATACTGAACTTTAATTAATGCTAATCCCAGTAGTTGCTGAAATATATTTTATTTTATTTATTTATTTATTTCAGCATATTATGGGGATACAAAAGTTTAGGTTATGTATATTGCCCTTGCCCCCCCACCCTTCCGAGTCAGAGCTTCAAGCGTGTCCATTCCCCAGACAGTGCGCATCGCATTCATTATGTAGGTATACACCCATCACCCCCCCCACATCTGCCCAACACCCAATTAGTGTTATTCCCAAATGTGCACTTAAGTGATGATCAGGGAAACCAATGTGATGCTGAGTACATGTGGTGTCTATTTTTCCATTCTTGGGATACTTCACTTAGTAGAATGGGTTCCAACTCTATCCAAGAGAACACGAGATTCTATATCACCGTTATTTCTTATAGCTGAGTAACTCCATGGTATACATACCACATTTTACTAATCCACTCATGCATTGATGGGCATGAAATATATTTTAATTAAGAATTTATGTGTCAAGTTCTTGTGTCTCACAGAGATAGCTAGACTCCTGGTAAATTGGCCCCTTCATAGGCAAGAAAATAAGTTTAGATGTAGCAGCAAAGTTTAAAGGAGCCCATGAGTAGCCAGCCAGATGCAGTATCACTCCTTAGGGTGCATGTTGAGAAGGGGCCAAGGAATAAAGCTAGTACAAGAAAGCACTCTGGTATAGTGAAAAAGAAGACGGGAGTTGAAGTCGGAAGACCAGTTTTAATCTCTAACTTTGAAATTTACTGAATGGGTAATAATGTGTACATTGTTGATTCTCTAGAAGTTTTAGTTTCCCCATCTGAAAGATAAACAATCAAATGGATATTACATATAAAGTACTTTGTGACTCATAAGCACTATATAACTATCATAGAAAAAATGAATGTTATTCTCAACCCTGGGCATGTCTGAGCTCTGTCCAGATTTTAATGAATCCCTGGTTCTGTCTCAGAAAATAGAATTACCATTTGGCATAGTACCAAACCATATCATTTTTATATAACTCAGCAACTCTAATTTTATTTTTTTTTATCTTATTTTTTTGTTTGAGACAGAGTCTCACTTTGTTGCCTGGGCTAGAGTGAGTGCCGTGGCATCAGCCTAGCTCACAGCAACCTCAAACTCCTGGGCTTAAGGGATCCTACTGCCTCAGCCTCCTGAGTAGCTGGGACTACAGGCATGCACCACCATGCCCGGCTAATTTTTTCTATATATATTTTTAGTTGTCCAGATAATTTTTATTTCTATTTTTAGTAGAGACGGGGTCTCGCTCAGGCTGGTCTCAAACTCCTGACCTCCAGCGATCCACCTGCCCCGGCCTCCCAAAGGGCTAGGAAGCAACTCTAATTTTAAATCTACAAAATGTAATACTAATAAAAATGATATTTTATAATACTTTCCAGAATTATTTCACACCATAACACCCAAAGCCCATATCAACTGCCATCACTGAACGATAAAAAGACCCAAAGAAACTGGGTGAATAATAAAATAACAGAGCATAAGACAAATCTTGAACAGGAAATGAACGCATAGAAAATGAAGCCTCCTTGGAAGAAGGCAAAGGACAAGAAAAGTGAGAGCAATATGTAAGTTGCTGTATCTTTACACCTGATGTGATAACACTATAAGCCTATACATTATATGCAACCTCTCTTTATTACATCACACATTTTGAATATTTAGGGGTTCTTTGCTCATGAATAAATATTATTATGAGTTTAGTAATTATAAATTTAGGTTTTAGAAAATTTTTGTCATTTATAAAGCTGGAAGTCTTCCTTTCCTTTCTTCTTTCTCTCCTTCACCTTCTTTATTCTTTCTACATTTATTAATTGCAGCTGATCTGTGTTGTATAGAGTGCTGATATTAGGAGTATCAATGTACTTAGAATATTTTCCCTGCCCTAGAACAATACAGAAGCTAGAGATGGTAATGTGGTGGAGGCTGTAATACATGTAGAAATAAAATGCTATAGAAGCAAGAAAAAGAAAGTAACTCTGTTTAGGGAAGTCAGGAAAGGATTCACAGAGAAGGTGACATTTGAGTTGAGATCACTGTACATGAAAGGTGGGGAAAGAACATCTAGATAGAGGAAACAGCTTGTGCTAAAGCACAAAGATGAGAAATAGCCTTATGCATCAAGTGATTTAAAGTAGTTAACATACAGGATATTTGTGGCAAGGCGAGATTAAAAAGATAGGCAAAAACCTGGCCGTTGTGGTCTTTGTAGGCAATAGCTAACAAGTTTGTGGAATATCTTAAGTGGTCTTACATAGGCTGATGCTAATACTGTTGTTTACTAAATGCTCACATTACCCACAAATAGAAAAAACACTTTCCCTCTCAAGTTTACAAATTTGTCAATTACTATATTAATCTATGTGTTGGTATCTAAAATTAACCCCTCACTTTGGCTTAACCACATGATCTAGGTTATCTTCATAAAGTAGAAAATCTCCTGTCCCGATCTTCAAGTAACTTCATAAACAATATGGGTCACGTTTAGGGAACCTAGTCTACATGTCCAGTATTTTAACTCCAAAGCATTTGAGTGTAATTCATTTGTTGGAGTTATGCTTGACTTTCATGTAATCATCACAAACATCAACACAGGGAATGTCTCTGAGATTTTTCCATTGTGTAACTCAGTGCTAAAAGCTTTCAAGATGAATGAAGCTGGAATGCATTTTCTCTTTCCCATACAATCTAAGTTTTGCCAACAACCCTAAGTACTGAACAAGCTAATTTTTGATAGTCAAAAAGCCAAAGGTTCTATGGCCTTAACTTTTCAGAATCAGCTCAACTTTGTTGCATGTTATGATAATAAAGACCTTTGGAAAAAAGTAAGCATAAACTAATGACCATGATCCAGATGTATTAGCAAGCTGCAAATATTTTATTTATTGTAGCTGGATGCTTTAAAATGAAACTCAGTAATACATGTTCTCTTGTCTGTAAGTGCAAGATTTACAAATTTATGCCAGCTTTATAGACTAGAATATGCTTCTGGTAGATTTAAATTTAATATAAACTATAGTATTGGGTATTTTATTTGGGTATGCAACCATAATCTTGATTAACTATATGATTAAGATTGTAATATGTACTCTATATGTCTTATCCAGTTTTCATTAAAACTGGACAAGACCACGAAGATGGCTAGGTAGTCCCTTTTAAATAAAATATCTGATGACTATCCTTGGAGTCTAATGTATCTGGGACATTACACCAGGTTCTATGGAAGAGTAAATAAAAAAGCAAAACTTGATTTAGTGAGTAGAGAGAGAACACTTGAAAGTGAAGTTTCAGTTGAATACAGGCCAGAACCATATCATATTTCTGCATGATGATAACATAAGGATTAACCTAATTTTCCTTATTTCTCTAAGCTTCTCGTTTAGTTCACTTTTACCCTGTCCATATTAAACTTTGGTCTCTACTGGCCACAGCTGAAATGCAAAGTGGTTAATTCTTAGCGTTTGAAACTCTAAAGGCTTGAATTCTGGTTGACATATAGATTAGAAAAATAACTTTGCTAGTCAGTCCACTCATCACATCCCCACCCCCCAATCCCAGACAGGGGAAACAGGTAAAGACTCTAGGGTAAAGAGAGAGCATTTCTGAGGTGAGTTGAGTTTTCCCTCTGGGGACATTTGTTGAATCCTGGAAATTTTGCCTTTTGGAAAATTTAACCAAATGAGGACATGGCCTGCAGATTGGTTTATGCACTGAGCCACTTCCAGGGACAAAGAGAAATCAGCAAAAAGTTTGTTTGTTTGTTTGTTTTGCCCATTGTAGGAGGCTGGTGAGGCAAATTGGAAACATTAGGGGCTTTTCAAATGCATAGCTAATTTACCCCATGTGACACTGGCACAATTCTAGACATCTGCAGCAGCACTGAAGATTGGAAAGGTAGTCTAAAAGCTTCAAAAAGGCAAAGTGAAATCTAAAACATACCAGGGGGCGTGGCCCTGCCTTAGGCACTCCATTAGTCTAAATCAAGACATTTGTTATACTGTTAAGATGCCTAGAATGGCAGGCTGAAGAGCTGGGCTGGAAACTTATGAACGACAGAGCTGGAAATTCTGAAGTTTTTCAGAGCTGTGGAGAAGGAGACCAATCAGACTCTCAATCAAAAGGTTCAGATGGTCATTCCCAAGAAGACTGAAACAGATGTATACTGAGACCAGCAATCTACAACTGAGCTCTAACCTGGGTCAATTCCTTACTGTATAAAATGACCAGCCTCTTACCTGAGCTGCATAACAGAGGAAAGGGAAAACCCTCTCTGGTTGAAGATAACATCATTCAGATCCTCTTTATTTCTTTTATACTTAATGTCTGATACACAATAAACTATTACTATACATGCCAAAATACAGGAAAATATTTTTAATGATCAAGAGAAAAAAGATGGAAAATAGTAGCAAACTAATAAATGATTCAGATAGCAGAGTTATCAACCAAGGCCTTTGAAATAACAATGATCAATATATTAAGTAAATTAGAGAAAAAGATTGAAAGAATAAATGAAGGTATGGAAAAGTTCTTTAGAGAACTATGTTCTGTTAAATAAAAAGAAATGAACAATCTAGAATTGAAAAATACAATCTCTAAAATTAAGAACTCAATAGATGGATTTAAGAGTAGATTAGAAAGAGAAGTATACAGGGCAAGTGAGTTGAAAAACAAATCAATAAAACACACAAAATTAAGAATACAGAAAAAATTAGATGAAAATGTGAATAGAGATATATAGGATGATCCAACAGTCTAGCATGCATATAAGAAGAGTCACAGAAGGAAAAGGAGAGAAAATAGGTAGAACACTATATTTTCTAAAATTATGAAAGTTTGTAACTGAGAGATTCAAGAAGCTCTGGGAACCCAACATGAAGATAAACAAAGAACATGTATATCACAGCATCTTCCAAAAATCAAATACAAAGAGAAAAACTTGGTACTTTAAAAAGAAAAACATTTAAAAGTAAAATCTAAATTCTCAACAGAAATGATGGAAACTAGAAGATAATGAAATGACATCTTTAAAATGTTGAAAGACCTATAATTTTATACATAAAAATTATTATATCCTTCAAGAACGAAGATAAATACAGTTTTAATTAAAGAAAAATAAGAGAATTTGCACTAAGAGGCTCATCTTTATAAAATTAAATGGACTTCCTTCAGGTAGAAAAATGATTCCAGATGAAACATGGAAATACAGGAGGAAATTCTGAACTCTAGGGTAGTAAATATGTGGGTAAATAAAAATGACTATTGACTATATGTATAACATAAGAATTGTAATGTCATATATATTTATATATAATATATATTACATATGAATGACAACTGAATTATAATGAAAAATATCAAAAAGTGTAGCTAATGCAATGATTAGAGAGAAACTGCAACACTACAATTTTAACGTGTTATGTTTTCATTTTAATTTAGTTCAAAATGTTTTCTAATTTCTACCTTAATTCCATTGAGGTCAGAGAATATGATACATACATTAGAAAGAAGAAAGACTGAAAATCAATAGTTAAAACAATCCAAGAAACTAGAGAACAAAAAGCATATCAAAACTAAGGAAAACATAAGGAAATAAATAAAAAGAATAGAAATAAAAAATAAAATAAAAAAGAGAAAAATCTACAAAATTAAGGGTTGATACTTTGATAAGGTTGATAAAATTGATAAAGTTATAACAAGAGGGGAGGAGGGACCAAGATGGCAGACTGGAAGCAAGCTGCACACACCACTTTCATGGAGAGGATTGAAAGAAGCAAGTGGATATTCATCTTCAGATCAATCATCTAAGACAGAACATTGAGAATCAACAGAGAGGTGACAGGAGGCTCCCCAAATGAAAGAGAGGAAGGGGGGCAACTGCTTTTGGGATCAGAGGTATCTGGGGAAAGCAATGCATGTAAGGAATGGACACAGGACAGAATCCCAGGGTTTCACTTCCCCCATAGTCATTGCTATCTGAAATGTGGGAGACATCCTCTACCACAGCAGGCCACAGGACTGACATAGGGAACAGATTGGAGACTGTGCAGTAGTGTTGCTCTAGAGAGAAAGCACAGAGAAAGTACCCACTGGCTTGTGAAACCTGGGTACTTCAGCCAGCACCATTTTGAGATCCCAGACCCATCTACTCAGGGGTCAGATCCATTCCTACTGCCTTTCCATCCCACCTGCCAGGCCAGGGAGGGAACAGGCAGGCTGGGAGCTCTTATGTGTCCCTTGGGCAAGAGCTGCATGCCCTCACCACTGCTGGGGACTTGGGTGGGGTGAATGCTCAGGTTGCCACAGGCTGACAAGTGTCACTGCCCATAGACCTGAATGGGGCAGCACTGAAGCTGATGCAAGTTGAATTCACCACCACCTGTGAACATGGGTAGGGCAGCACTCATGCTGCGATGGGAGCAATTGCCACTGCTGATGGAACTAGGTAGGGTGATCGCTCTGCAGTGCATGGACCACCTCTGATAACAACAGGGGAATAGCGAGATGCGAGATGCAGCAGAGCACCAGAGTTAAATGCTCACAGTGTATCTTTTCCTCTCTTGTCAGTTCAATTTTCCAGAGTAGGACTAAAGTATGCAATCTAGGAACCTCTGTCTCTCTTCACTGAGTAGGAGAGTTCCCAGCAAAGGAGAACAGATGCACCTCAAACCTGTCTGTCTTATTCTGTGGAAGAGGTTTCAGATGAGAAGGAGCCAGCATAAGAACTTTGGCAATAGGGAAAAAAACAAGTTGTTTTGATAACCCTAAAGGATCACAGAAGTTCTCCAGTAATAGATTCCAACCAAAAGGAAATTGTTGAAAGGTCAGACATGGATTTTGGAATACAGATGTCAAGGAAGATTAATGGGATTGATGAGAAAGTTGAAAACCAACTCAAAGAAACCAAAAAAATATTTAAGAACATGAATGAAAAATCCACTAAAGAGAGAGATAACAAGAAAATATATAACAGAACTTAAAGAAATGAAAAAGTTAGGGAATTTCAAAATACAGCAGAAAATTTTAACACTAGACTACACCAAGCAGAAGAAAGAATTTCAGAGCTTAAAGACAAGCCTTTCAAATTAACCCAATCAGTCAAAAATGTAGAAATAAGAATAAAGAAAAATGAACCATCATTCTGAGAAATATGGGACTATGTAAAGTGAGATAGAATCATAGGTATTCCTGAAGGAGAAGAAGAAAGAGCAAAAAGCATGGAAAACCTATTTGAGGAAATAACAGAGGAACATATCCTTGGTATCACTAGACATTTAGATATCCAGATGCAAGTTGATAGCCTTAAGTGCTAAGGGGGAAGTTTGTAGCCTTAAATCAAAAAGACAGAAAGATCACAAATTAACAATTTAATGTCACACTTCAAGGAACTAGAAAAAGAAGAACAAACTAAACCCAAAGCTAGTAGAAAAAAAAAGAAATAAGGCTAAAAGAAAGGGGAAAAACTAGCTAGATTAACCAGAAAGAGAAGAGAAAGAACTCAAATGAGCTCATCCAGAAAGGAAAAAGGAGACATTACAACTGATACCCCAGAAATACAAAATATCATCAGAGACTACTATGAAAAGCACTACGCAAACAAACTATTAAATAGAAAATCTAGTTGGATCATCTCTTTCCTTATTATATAGTGTCCATCTTTGTCCTTTTTTACTTTTGCTATTTTGAAGCTTATGTTATCTGAAAATAATATAGCTACCCCTGCCTTCTTTTCACTTCCATTTGCCTGGATGATGGTTTTCCATCCCTTGACCTTGAGCCTGAAGGCATCTTTGTGGGCTAGATGTGTTTCCTATAGACAGCAGATACTAGGCTTGGGGATTTTTATCCACTCTGCCAGTCTATATCTCTTCAGAGGACAGTTTAAGCCATTCACATTTATTGAGAGGATTGAAATTTGAGGTAGATTTCCATATATATTATTGGGTGAAATCCTGTTGTTTTGTTTTACTCCTTGAGCCATCATGGAGTCCAGGTCCTAGCCTTTAACTCTTGAATGATTTGACTTTGAAGAGTGTCTATTGCACTGTTTGGTGTGTAATGCAGTTCTGAGTACTTCCTGTAGGGCTGGTCTGATCTTTGCAAATTCTATCAGTGATTGCTTGTCTGGGAAGGACTTTATTTCTCCCTCATAGATGAAACTTAATTTTGCTGGATAAAGAATTCTAGGTTGGCCATTATTCTATTTTAGAAGATTAAGCATAGGCACCCAATCCCTTTGAGCTTGTAAAATTTCAGTTGAGAAATCTGCAGTTAGTCTGATAGCTTTTCCTTTGTAGTTTATTTGTTACTTTCACCTCACTGCTCAGAGAATTGCTTCTTTTGTGTTTACTTTGGTCAGTCTAATAACTACGTGACGTGGTGATTGCCTTTTCACATTGAATCTCCCAGGAGTTCTGTGTGCTTCTTGTATCTGGATATCAAGATTTCTGGCCAGGCCAGGCATATTTTCCTCCAGTATTCCATGAAATAAGTTTTTTAGCCCTTGTGTATTTTCTTTTTCTCCTTCTGGGATGCCAGTCATTCTTATATTTGGATTCTTTATGTAATCCCACATTTCTTGTATGTTTTGGTCTTGTCTCTTGTTTCTGTGTTCTTTTTCTTCATCTGCTTTGTTTAGTACATAGGCATTATCTTCAAGCTCTAAAATTCTTTTCTTTGCATGATCCATTCTATTTTTGAGGCTTTCCACTATGTTTTAAAGATCCTTGAATGCCTCCTTCATTGCCAAGATTTCTGTTTGGTTTTTCTGTAGTATTTCAATTTCTTTCGAGAATTTTTCATTCCTTTCCTGAATTGTTCTTGTGGTTTCTTTATGTTGGGTTTCTATTTTCTCTTCAATTCCATTAAGTTTTCTTATAATCCATATTCAGAATTCTTCTTCTGTCAGTTTAATCATATCATGTAAGTTGGTATCTATTGATGGAGATCTAATATTTTCTTTTGGAGAAATGAAAGCCGTATATGACAAATCCACAGTCAACATCACACTGGAGTAAAGTTGAAAGCATTCCCCCATAAGAACTTGAACAGGACACAGATGCCCACTGTCATTACTTCTATTCAACATCATACTGGAAGTTCTAGCTAGAGAAATCAGGCAATAGAAAGAAATAAAAGGCATCCAAATTGGGAAAGAGGAGATCAAAATATCCCGTTTGCTTATGATATAATCTTATATCTAGAAAAGTCTAAGGACTCTACCAAAAGACTCCTAGAATTGACAAATAAGTCTTCGTGACTTTGTATGAGACCTTGTAAAGTCTCAGGTTACAAAATCAATGTACACAAGTTAGTAGCATTTTTATATACTAGTAACAGTCAAGCTGAGAGTCAAATCAAGAACTCAATACTACTTACAATAGTTGCAAAGAAAATAAAATACCTAGGAATATACCTAACCAAGGAGATGAAAGATATATATAAGGAAAAATACTGATGAAATAAATCATAGATGACATAAGCAAATTGAAAAACATCCTATGCTCATGGATTAGAAGAATTAACATTGTTAAAATGTCTATACTTCCCAAAGTGATTTACAGATTCTTTGCAATTCCTATCAAAATACCAATGTCATTTTTCACAGATCTAGACAAAATAATCCTGAACTTCATATGGAACCAAAAAAGAGCCTGAATAGTCAAAGCAATCCTAACTAAGCAAAAAGAACAAAGCTGGAGGGATCATATTACCTGACTTCAAATTATACTCCAAGGCTAGAGTAACCAAAAAGCATGGCACTGATATAAAGATAGACATATTGACCATTGGAACAGGATAGAGAACCCCGAAATAAAACCATATAGCTATGACCAGCTGATTTTTGACAAAGCAGACAAAAGCACACATTGGGGAAAGGACACACTGTTCAATAAATAGGGCTGGGAAAAGTGGATAGCCACACACAGAAGAATGAAACTGGATCCTTATCTTTACCATATACAAAAATTAACTTGTTTCATTAAAAAAATAAATGTAAGGCCTGAAATAATAAAGATTCTAGAAGAAAATATAGGAAAAACTCTTCTAGATATCTGCCTAAATTATGCAAATAACTTATGAATAAGACCCCAACAGCAAATACAGCAACAAAAAAATAAAAATAAATGAATGGGAATTAATTAAACTAAAACATTTCTGCAGAGCAGAGGAAGTAATCAACAGAGTAAATAGATGACCTACAGAATGGGAGCAAATGTTCGTAAACTATACCTCCAACAAATGGCTAATGATCAGAATCTACAAAGAACTCAAATCAGCAAGGAAAAAGAAAAAACCCAAATAACCCTACCAAATAGTGGGCAAAACACATGAACAGCTTTTCTCGAAAGAAGACAGGCAAATGGCCAATAAACATATGAAAAAATGCTCAACATCACTAATCATCAGGGAAATGCAAATTAAAACCACAGTGAGTTACCATCTTACTCCAGTCAGGATGGCCATTATTAAAAAGCCAAAAACCAATAGATGTTGGTGCCCATTATCCGAAGTGAGGTATCACAAGGATGGAAAAACAGGCCCCACATGTACTCGCCATCAAATTGGTACTAATTGATCAACACTAAGGTGCTCACATGGTAGTAATACTCTTTGGGTGCTGGTCAGGTAGCGGGGGTAGGGGGTGAAACCCACAGCTGCATTTCATGTAACCAAAATGTTTGTACCCCCATAATATCCTGAATTAAAAAAATAAAAGAAATTACATTAAACAGAGAAGGAGTTAAAATTATTTAGCTACTAAGGACACACACTTCAGAAAGAAACAAAAGGCTAAGTAGGGGAAACCCCATGGAGGGCTCTGTGTGCCTCTGCTAAGGGTTTTGGCCTGTGAAAGGCAAGTATTCCTATCGCTTGCTGAGTCAGCCTTCGTTATTCCTATGTGGCTGGCCCACCAGTGTCTGAGCAGTGTGCCTCGTGCCAGCTAATGCACCCCTTAGGATGCACAGCCACAGAGTGACTAAAAGTGATCAGTTCCTTCAACCACTTTAGTGGTGTTTACAGAATGGGATACAATTAGAATCAAACTATATTTAGATTCTGAAAGTTGTCTTTTTTTTTTTTTTTTTTTTTTGAGGTGGCGAGATAGGGCTGGAAAATATACCCACAGATGTGTAAAGCAAACAATCTGGTGTGAGGAGTTTTGCATTAAAAATCTATCCCTCAGGTTGAATTTGCCATTTTATGCTTTAATGTGACATCTAACATGCGGTGGGAAGAAAAAAAAAAGTGAGGGAGGGTTAGTTTTCTCTTGCAACAATGAATTTGACACAAAACTTTGATAGTTAATGTCATCTGCAAACTAAATTTTGCAGTGTCTTTTTAAGAGCCAGACAATTCTACCACCAAATAAAATATTTTGCCTTCATCCACATTACCATACTACTGACAAGTCTTCACCTCAGAACTCATCATTCAGAAATGTGTAGTTGCTTCCAGAGTGTGTCTAATACTGTTGGAACAGGCGTTTCAGAAAGAAATGAGAGGCCCCGTCTCAGTAACGCCACGGAGGGCGCCGTGCGCCTCTAGTGGGGGACTTGGCCTGGGAGAGGCAACGTTCCTATCATTTTCCAGTTTGGCCTTCGTTATTCCCACATGGCTCGCCAGTATCTGAACAGATTTAGGCCTGCTATCCGCTGGGGACTTGCGTAGTGTGTCCCTTTAGTCACGGAGCAACCAAAAGTGATCAGTTCCTCCAGCCACTTCAGTGGTGTTTTTGAGACTAAAAAAAAGTTTTCAGTTTTCAAGAACATGAATCATATTAACTCTTTTATATTTTTTAAACTTTTTTTTTCTTTTTTTTTACATTCCCTGGCCTGAAATGGGAATGTCACTTACTGGGCATCAGCCATCACGGACTTGGCTATTTTAGCAAAGTTGGGAGAAAACAGTGTGGTGGCCAAGCGAGTCGCCCGAGTCATTAGGAGCTGGAGGGAGTCCTGCTCCAGCCAGGGTTCGCTCCCGCTACTTACCACTGTTCCTGGCAAGGCTGATCGCTGTGGCTGCACTGGGGGCCTCTGGGACGCAGGAATCTGAGGCTGTGATGGGAGAGGGCAAGGCCAAGTCCTCTTGGAAAGGAGACGCCTCGGAGTAACCTCATGTGGCCTACATGTGCCTGGCCCCGGTGCCAGTCCGTGCTCGGCGGGAGGACCAGTTAATCCTTCCCACGTCTGTGTGCAGTGAGGAGCTCCTCGGCCTCCACAGGGAAGGCGCGTTCGGGACATCGGGGCTATTTATCATGGTTTTAGATCAGGCTCAGCTGTCTTCACTTCCCACTTATTATGTAACTCCCGCAGAAGCAAGCAGATAGTTTCTCTAAACAGAGGGAGCGGGGAGGGGGACAGACAACAGAGGAGAAATAGTGCTGTATCCACGTGGAATATTCTTGGCAGAGAATCATAGGAGATCAAAGAATTGTAGATACAAAATTGTCCAAATCTTTTAGTTTACATATGAAGAAACAAAGCCTCAAACAAGTTAAGTGACTTATCCAAGGACATGGAGATAGTTAGCAATGTCAGGATTAAGATTTTTTCCTAAAGGTTGAAATTTCTGTTTGTCTCTCACTTTCTTCTTATCTGTAATTATACACACATACACCTTCAAGTTTCAGTTAAGAAAATTATATAATTTTCAAAATCTCCATCGTGTACCAACTACTAAAATTATATAATATTGAGTAACTGTTTTTTCCAGACTTATTTGTTAGGTCCAAGGATTGTTTCCTCTTGGCAAAAGCAAATCCATCGTTCTTTAGTTTCCCCACCTTAACAATTAAGGAATTTTCTTCTCCTTCCCTCTGTTAGCCTGGCAGCATCCTCAATCGAAAACAAACAAGCTGTTAATCGGTTTAAAAAAAAAAAAGAAGGGAAAAAACCTTCAGAAATTGTGTTTAGCCCCATCTGGCCTTAGAAAAACATAAGAATTGGTGATCAAGTACGTTCAGCAGGATGGCTGCCTTTCAAGGGAAACAATATCTGGATATTTCTATGTCTAGACCACAGAGGAAAAATGCTTCTTTGGTAATTAACCCATTGAAAGCAGAAGAGGCCCACGTGGCTCTGAGGAACAGAGATAGAGAGGAGTTAGAGACACGCAGCCTCTGATGGCATTGTTGCTGATATGTTTATAAAAGCTTAGTCACTAGTCTATATTTTAGCATTTTAGAGCCAGAGTCTATATAAAGAATGAATAGGGGGTGGTAAGTTATTTGTTTTCTTAACCAGCCAACGGTATTTAAATTTTTTTTTTTTCTATTCCCATTTCACTCTTTCTTTGCATGCTGGTGCTGAGGGATTTGTGAGAAGTCTCCTTCCACCCGGAGTATGAAGCAGAGACCTCTAGAAAAGACCCTTGAGACATTTTCATTGAGAATTAACAGGTCGAAAGGCTACTTAGAAAAGTGATTTGTCTGGGTTCCGTAGAGAAAATTTATATGAATCTTGGTGGGATTATGAATCATAATTTGATGTTTTAATTACAGTGTTTGAGTTCTGCTTCATTATTTACAAAAGCTAGATATGAGTTGATGTGTATTCTTAGCTAGCTAAATAATTTATTTAAAAAAATTCTTTGCAGGCATAGGCCATGAAATAGCATAGATTGCAATGAAACATTTTAAACCTCTTATGTGGATATTACACATTATCAATCATAGAAAAGGAAAAGGCTCCTTTTACATTAAAGTTTCCTGAGTATGATCTTGCATATTCCTTCCACAACCATTTATAAAATGCTACTGCATGCTTACCAAGGAGTTTAAAAATCATGGGGATTTGAAGTGATAGGATACATAGTATCTACTTGAGAAATGTAGTCTCTAGGGAGAAATAAATATGGAAAAACAATAATTAATATCACATAAATGATATAGCAGTGTTGAGAAGTACACAATAGAAGCGTGGTAAAGATATAGTTGGAAAAGAATTTTTACAGACTTTTGTTAATTGATGAAATAATGGTACAAGGAATGTTTGAATAGCTATGAAGGAAATAAAAAATAAATGAAAATCAATCAAACTAATCTCTTCATTTGATTTTTTTTTCATATTCCCTTCCAAGCCTTTTCTGTATGCAGGCATAATTTTAGAAATCTTCATCCACAATCCACACTGTTTGCCTGCCTTCTCAGCCTCCCCCAGCCTAGCTCCTTCTCGCCTGCCTCCCTCTTGGGGGAGTCCCCCTCCCTCCACCAGGCTACTTATTGCTGTGGGACCTTCCTTCTTTACCTGGAATCACCTCTTTCAACATCATCCCCTGTCTCCCCTCCTTTCGCTTATCAAACTCCTGCTCATACTTGTAAGCTGCTGCTGGCAATGCATTTTTCTAAAATTCTTCCTAGAACATTTTCTACTCCTCCCCTTTCTGTTTTTCTGCCTCTCCTCAGGCTCACCTCCTCCCTCTCCCCACAGATTTCATTGGATGAGCCTCCTCAGTAAGCTTATAAGAACACTTGGCAATTTTTATCAGAGTATTTACAGCATGAGAGTTTACTGATTTATTTCTGTCTGTCCCTCCAACTAAGATGTGAGCACTTTGAGAGGAGGAATCCTATCTTATTGATGCTGTATTCTTAGTACCTCTGTCCGTGTCTACCACACAGAAAGGGTTCCGTAAAGTTTACTAAATGAATGGACTAGAGGACTGATATGCAGCGCTGAATGAAAAATACTGAGACCCTGTCCTCAAGGAGTGTATAATCTAGTAGAGAGACAGAAAACACACACGTGTGCACACACACACCCCTCCCTTCCCCTCACCCCACAGTTATAAGTTGTGCTAATGCAGTGACAGAAACAAAGAGAGTTTTAAGATAGAGAATAATGAATGAATGTGCCTTTAATGGGAGATTATAAATGTTAAGTTTCAGTTACAAACAATGGAATCCACTGTGGTTGGCACTAGAAGTAAATGAATTTATCAACATATAAAAGTTGACTCACAGGGTCTACGGGAAAACTGGGGAGCCAGGAACAACGGCCAACCACACCCCAGGGTCTGCTCCAGCAAAAGCTGTGTGGCCACCACCACTTGGCTCCAAAACAACAGCTTTTCCAACTTCCTGCCCCACCAATGATGCTCTGGATGGGCTGTCAGAATCTCCACCATTACTGCCCAGAATAGCTCATCACCCCCATCACCTGCTTTCTGAGAGGTAAGTGCTAGTGAGACTAGCTCCTCTGTTAGTCTCTTCTCAGTGGAAGGCTGACTCCTGAGCAGCTGACCCACAGACCCTGGGTTACAGACCTGCACTCCAGCTGCAGTGGAACTGGGAAGTTGAGTTCTGGTATCTACCTTGGGGAGGCAGGATTAATAATGTGGGTATTAATGACATTCTTCTATTAATATAAAAGAATATTAAATAGATGCTAAACCTCCATGAAGGAAAAAACCAAGATCATTGCAGGTCAAAAGAATAGCTCTCTGAGAAGATGTAAGGTTGACACCTGAAGGATGATAAAGACCTCACCATGCAAAAACTAGTCATTAGAAGAAAATGGAGAATGTTTTATTTATGGCAGGAAAATGCTTAGCAGCTTCCAGGAACTGAAAGAATTCCACCATGGCTATAGGGTGGTGAGTGATAGAGAAAAGTGTCTGCGATGAGATTGGAGAGAGCACCAATCACTCAAAACCCTGAGGGAGATGAAGGGGAGTTTGTATTTAACTGTAAATGTAGTAGGAAGCCCTTAAGGGTTTGAAGCCAAGGGATTTGAGGAAATCCAATTAATATTTCACAAAGTTCATACCGGCTCATGTATGGAGAATATATTGGAAAAAGGGCAAGAAAGGGAACAGGGAGACCAGCAAGAAGACTATGGTGTTGTCCAGATGAGATATGATTGGAGCTTA
Source organism: Lemur catta (assembly GCF_020740605.2). NCBI lineage: Eukaryota > Metazoa > Chordata > Mammalia > Primates > Lemuridae > Lemur > Lemur catta. The sequence goes on from NC_059128.1 coordinate 242,313,190, forward strand.
GATAGGGTGATGGGTAGCTATAGAGACAAGTAGGCAAAATATGACCTATAATTTGGAGCTAAAAATGCCTGGACTTAATAATAGTCTATATTGTGAACAGCTGGTGAATGAAAAAGAGATATTAAGAAGGATTTCAAGGTTTCTAATTTAAAAACTGGTGGATGGATTCCTGAAATGGAGAAGTCTGGGAAGGGATCTTTGGGAAAGGAGAATGTTGGTTGATTTCAAGAGTTTGGTTTGGGGCATTGTAGTGGGTACTGAGATTCCCCACCCAGATCTGTGGGTATTACCCAAATAACAGAAATATAAGTAACACTTACATTACGAATCCTGCCTCCCCAAGGAAGATATCAGAAATGAAGAGCTTGTTACTTCAGGTGTGAGAGTGCTGCCAGCAGACAGGCTTCTGCATCGGCCCTTGCAGGGATGCTCTCAGAAAGCCAGCTTTACACAAGGTCATGCTGCCTCTGGGTGTGGGGATGGACACAATAACTGACAAAGGCCTGGCCATCTTGTTCCGTCAGGGGACAATCTTAAAGGTGTGTCTCGTTCCAGAGCTCCTCGTGGCTTAGCCAACACTGTTGTTCTCCCTCTTTTCACTTCTGCTTTCCAGAAGTACTGATTTCAGACTCACTATGTAGTAAACATCCTGCACACTAAACTCTGTCTTACAGTATGTTTTCCAAGAAACACAACCTTTATACTTGATACTAGGAGTGGTTTAAAAAAATGGGTGCTAAGATGGAGGTTTGGAACCAGGTCACTTGCCAACTTGCTGACAATGAGGACCCCATCCCTGCTGGTAGATAAAGCGCTGAGAGCCCTGGCACAGTCATCCAGTTGTCAAAAGTTTTACTGGTGCTGTGTTGAGATGTTATAATAGTGTAAGAGAATCCATTAGTTGGTTCCAATATCAGGCATTTGAGAAATATGGGCAAAGTAGAAACTAAAATAACAAAAGCAGTGTGTGCCTCTTGCTAAGTTCAGCTGATGCTCTGAATACAGATAACAAAAAACTAAGTCAGTTAAAGAGCTTCCTTGGAGTCATACAAGGAGCTTCTAACTTGTAGGGGTAGAGTAGAGAAAAATTGAGAACTTGGCATCTTTTGTTGTAATATTTGGTCTTAGTCCTTGGTTGCTGACAAATGAGCTTCTAAGACCCTTGGAATCTTCAGAGTGATAAGTGTCTTCCTGTATGCTAAAGACACGACTAGTAATCACGCTCCATTGCCTTCTCTCATTCCCTAGTAAACTCTAATCTGCTTTTGGCTTTATGGATTTGCCCATTCTGGATATATCACATAAAAGGAGTGATATAAGATGTGACCTTTGTGTCTGGCTTCTTTCACTGGCATAATGTTTTAGAGGTTTATCCAGAGTGTAGCATATATCAGTACTTTCTCTTTTTTACAGTTGAATAATGTTCCATTGTTTGTAATATGCCACAATTTGTCTAGCCATTCATCCACTGATGGGACATTTGGGCTGTTTCTATCTTTAGGCTATTATGAATAATGCTGCTATAAACACTTGCGTACAAGTTTCTGTGTCAACATGTATTCTCATCTCTTTTGCGTATATGCTTAGGAGTAGAATTGATGGGTCATGTGGTAATTCTATGTTTAACTTTTTCAGAAACAGCCAAACTGTTATCCACAGAAATCTTTTCTTCATACCTTTATTTTCTGTGAGAGTTTTTGTCTATTATGTGTTACTTGCAGCATCGTGTAGCTGTATTTTTTCTTAGATTCCAGTTAGATCATCACTGTTTATTATTAGATGGGATTATTCCATTTAGATTTATTATTATTGATATATTTTGGACTAATTTTTTCCATCTCATTTTTTTCATTCTATTTTAACATTATTTACTTTTCTCTTTGTTAACCTTTTTCTGCTGCTTTGCTGAATCTTTTTCTAATTTGTAATGGACTGATAAGATTTAAAAATTTTTTTCTTTGCTCTTTTCTCCTTTCAAGTAAGATATTATATTTCTATACTTTTAATGATTAGCTTTACATTTTAAGCTTTCATATTTAATGGTAAAGTTTTTTATTTTTTATTTTTATTTTTATTTTTTTTTTGAGATAGAGTCTCGCTCTGTTGTCCGGGCTAGAGTGGGTGCCGTGGCGTCAGCCTAGCTCACAGCAACCTCAAACTCCTGAGCTCAAGCAATCCTACTGCCTCAGCCTCCCAAGTAGCTGGGACTACAGGCATGCACCACCATGCCTGGCTAATTTTTTTCTATATATATTTTTAGTTGTCCAGATAATTTATTTCTATTTTTAGTAGAGACGGGGTCTCGCTCAGGCTGGTCTTGAATTCCTGACCTCGAGCGATCCACCCACCTCGGCCTCCCAGAGGGCCAGGATTACAGGCGTGAGCCACCGTGCCCGGCCAAATGGTAAAGTTTTAAAATATATCTATATTTATTTAGCATTTATATCCTTTTTCTGAATGTGACAAGTTTTATTTATCCTTTAATTACCTCTTATATACTGTACCTCCAGATCTTGACATTTTTCTTTAGAATGTAGGTTATAACTTATTTTTAAACTAAAAATGTTAATATTATAGATACTAATTTATTACATTTATCAATATATTTTATTATTGTCTGTGCTCCTCAATGTTCATTTTAACCTTTGTTTTTCTTGTGAATTTACTTTGCTTATTGCTTAATTATATCCTAATGTAATATCCTAATTCAGTTACAGTTAGGGGTGGGATAGGAATAAACACTCTTAATCGTTGTATTTCTGAAGTTGTCCTTTTGTCCCCCTCACAAATGAAGATACAATTCAAGCTTATTATCAATCTAAATACCATTTTCCTGGAAATTCAATTAGAAATGTGTTCAAGACTTTCAATCTCCCCTTCGCATATTTTAACAACTCTTTCATATTTTTTAAGTCTCCTTTTCTTTCTATAGAGCATTCTGGATGAATTCCTCAGAACAATCTACCATTTTACTAATTCTTTCTTTGATTGTGTTCAGTCCAGAACCTACCCCGTTTATTCAGATTAAAAACTAAATTTTTAAAATTTTAAAGGTGTCTAATTAGTCTTTTTCCAAACTTATTCATTTCAGTCAGATTGTTTTATAACATTATTTTATCCAGAGTGATTTTATATTGATTTTTTGCCTATCTTTGTATTAAGTATCTTCAAGTATTTTATGATTTTGTTTTATAGGTTCTTTTTCAATGAGAGTCTTTCCTTTTTTCTCCTTCGAATAGTTTGCAATTTTCTTCACCTGGCGTCTTGGACTCTTTATTCAGAACTAAGTCTTATAATGGCTTTTGGCATTTATTTTTTGTGGCTAGAATTGCAATATAATTTGCTATTTTGTTGTTGTGTCTATGACCCCAGTAATCCATAGACCTGCAACTCCATTTAAGCTGTAGCCTTAGGCTGCCTTTGAACACTGTTATTTTCAGCCTCCTTTTGCAAATAGAGCAGCTCCTCCCTAGTTCTTGGCTTCAAGTAGTAAACCTGGCTCAAGTCCTTCATAATTCTGTGTGGAACACATTTTGTTCCTGTACCTTGCAAGGCCAAATGCCTCATTCCTAGTGCTTGCTTCCAGTCACAGAATCCAGCAGGCCTTTGGCTTGAACCCCTGTCAGTGCTTTGCAGGTAGGTTCTGTTTATGATCAGCAAAGATATTTATCTTTTATTTTTTGTGTGTATACATATGCATACATAATTTTAAAATATACATATATAAAACACTGCACATATGTATATGCATGTATGCAGACACATATATGTCAACATATACATACATTTTTAAAATAAATACATATTTTTAAGTCTCTCATTTAATGTATTTCAAATAAAAGGATTTTACAAGGTATTAGGTTATATCTTAAGTTTCATTTATTATCAATAATTTGGTTAAAGTTTAAATTTGCAGAAAAAAGTATAAAAATTAACTTATACTCATGGCTTAATTCTGTATGTTATCATATTTTTGTTCCAATTTTTAAAAGTAAATACTACAGAGAAAGCTAATATTTGTTTAAACCATGACCCTGGGTTGATTTATTTTCCATTTCTCTAAAGATAGCTACTATCATGGGTTTGGTATGTGTCCATCCAGTCTGTGTGCGTGAATGTGTGTGTGTGTGTATGTATATATATAAATTCATAATAAAATATAGTATTGCTTTTTGTTTTTAAATGTACTTAGATAATGCCATACTCTGTCGATTTGCTTCTTGCCTTTTCACACTTAATTTTATGTTTCTGAGATTTATTCTTACTGATTCTTCCAGCATAAATACCTTTAAAGTTTTATACCATTCCACCAACTGATAAAATATATTTGTTTTTCTTTAATTTACATCATTTGTTTTAAATTTTTATTATTGCAACATAACTGCAATTAATATTCTTGTATTTGTCTCCTTGTATATTTATGTGTAGCATTTCTAGGACATCTACTTTAAAGTAGATTATTTGGATTGTAGAGTATGCACACTTGTAATTTTATCATGAACTGTCCTCTCCAAAATTGTAATAAAAATTTACCCTCTCACCAATGGTATATGACCACATCATTTTCCCAATATTTTCCTCAATACAGTATTATCAGACTTTTAAAATTTTGCCATGGTATTATAAAAATACCATTGCTTGTTTTAGTTGCATTTCCCTGATTATAATCAAAATTAGCTTATTTCAAAGGTGTATGGTTCATTTGGGTTTTCTCTTCTGTGAATTTTCCATTGATATTCTTTGCCCAAATTTCTACTGGATTATTTGCTTTTTCTAATTCACCTGTGTGTGTGCGTGTTTGTGTATACACGTACAGACACTCGCAAAACTGGTACTCATTATATATTTTTTTAGTTATGAAGTGACAGGTGGATGTTCTTGGTGAGATGGGTCCAGACTAGAGAAAGAAGAAACTAGACATGGAGGAACCAGTAAGGAGATTGTTCAGTAATTTAGGCATGAACTGAAGAAGTTATGAACATGGGTGGTGGTAATGGATATGAAAAAAAGGCCAAATTCCAAAACACTGTAGAGAAGGAATTATCAACCATGGAAAATAGAGACATTAAGTACATTTTACAATTTGTGTTTTAGAACTCTTACACAGGTGGTTGACAATAGGGTGATTATTAACACTTCATATTTCTTGTATTCCAGAATATTTACATAAAATTTTCCTGTCTAGAACTGGAATGCAAAGCTTAAAGAGAGTCATCATTAAAAATTCAGATTGGAATACACTCTCACAGGTTTGGTAGATAATAAGGAAAAGGATATGATACTAGTAAAAGAGAAAGAAAAGGAGAAACTTGGGGTCTCAGAAAATGATAGAGATAGAATGTCTGTATCTCAGACATAAGAAAGAAAGTTGGAAAACAGGAATAAGTAAGTTCCAACAGCATCCTGTGCTCATCTCTGCTTGTGCCTAGGACTTACTAGCCCTGATTGCTGTGCTTAGCTTTTGCTGTACTCTAGCTAAGTGATACTAGTGAAACTATAATTGTCTCCCTTTACAAAAGAATAAAAAAATCTCTTCTAGATATTTGCCTAGGCAAAAAAATTTATGACTAAGACAACAAAGGCAATTATAGTAACAATAAAAATAAATAAATGGGACATGATTAAATTAAAAGGCTTCTGCACTGCTAAGGAAATAGTCAACAGAACACATAGACAATCTATAGACTGGGAGAAAATATCCACAAACTATACATCTAATAAAGGGCTAATATCCAGAATCTATGAAGAACTCAAACAAATCAGCAAGAAAAAAACAAACAGCCCCATTAAAAAGTGGGCAAAAGACATGAACAGAAGCTTTTCAAAAGAAGATAGACAAATGGCCAATAAACATATGAAAAAATCTCAATATCAGTAATCATCAGGGAAATGCAAATTAACACCACAATGAGATCTCATCTTACCCCTGTTAGAATGGCTTTTATCAAAAAGTCCAAAAGCAATAGATGCTGGCATGGATGCAGAGAGAAAAACATGCTTATACATTTACCTGTTTTAACGTTACCTTCACAATGAGGCCACCTTAATGAGTCTATTTAAAATTGTAGCCGATATTTTCATCTTGGAACTACTGATACCTCTTAATCTTGTTTGCTTTTTCTTTTCTGCATAGCACTTACTGCCATCTAACATACTACTTAATTTACTTATTGCCTTCTAACATGCTACATAATTTACATACTACATATTTATTATGTTTATTGTTTGTTTTCTACCTCTGGAATGCAAGAGCCTGATATATTATATGATAAGCAATGCATAAACGTATTTGAATAAATAAATAATGTAAAAAATGGATATGATGATTTATAAACTAAAGATTTGAAAGACAAATAGAATTTTCATAAATAATTTCAGATATGAGTATTTTCTTGTCAAAGATTATTTGAAGTATATTAGTCATGGGACCACAAATCTTTCCATTTATAAACAATCCTTTATGTTTGTAATATGCATATTTTATATATTCTATCCTCCCAGTATACTAATTGTTCACAATATTATTGCATTATCCTTAAACTTTTTAGTAGATTGCTTTTTATTACAGGCACCACTTTAAGACACAAAGATATTAATAAAAATTTTAACAGTTAAAACTATCTTGACCTTGTCCATAAGACATGCATACTTTTTTAGAGAGAAATTAAGAAGTTATTGCATAAATACAAATTATTTAATTTTCACTTTAAGGTGTTGAATTTTATGAGTTGGTACCTTGCATTAAGTTTTAGGTCTTTCTAATGACAGTCAAGAATATGTAATTTGCAATTACTGTTTGTCTGGTTTCTGTGACCTCATTTATGCTATTTTTTCTTCATATTTTTCATTTCATAAATCCATGAGCACCAGATATGCACCAACTATGCGATAAGCACAGTGCTAGGCTCAAGGAAGCTACTAGGCTCTGGAATGCTGATGCACATCTGGGCAAAAACATTCCTTTTCATAAATTTAGTAGGTTGGCAATAAATTTCTGCAGCAGACACTTCTACAAAAAGAATCCCTGAAAGGAGTTGGAGATCCATGTCTGGGAGATCATTGGTGCTTTAGACAAGATACATTAAGTTTAGTTATTTTATTTTGTATTATTGCTTTAATGTATAACAGTTTAATAAGCTAAAAACAGTCAAGTGTGAAATGATGTTTTCTAAACTTTCATACCTCTGAACATAGAGTCAAATATAAGCAAAGACATAGAAAGAAGAAATCCATAATTACCAATGTGCTATTTTCAGATCTGGTTCAGGAATAGGCTAATTAGAACTGCAAAGAAAAAAAAAAAAGCAAAGAGAACAAAAATGTATAAAATATTTGAAGTTTCCCCTATGTTTTGATCAGAGGAAGCAAATTAATAGATAAATCCAGAATGTATACTTTTTATTAATATAAAATTAGTTTTTCTTTGCCACTATAAATGAATGAACAAAGAATGCTTTAAAACTATAATTTTGAAATGGTACTGTGGTAGACAGAAGAATGGCTCCCCAAATATGTCCATGTCTGAATTCCCAGAACTTGTGAACATGTTATATTACATGGCAAATGTGACTTTGCAGACAAGATTAATCTGCTACAGACTATAAAATTGGGAGATTATCGTGTATTATTCAGCTAGCCTCAATTTAATCAGATGAATCCTTAAAACAGAGAAGCTTCTCTGGTTGGAAGCAGAAGAGAAGTACAGCACAAGAGATAGAAAAGAGGTGGCAGAAGGAAGAGTTATAAGAGATTCCAAGTGTGAGAAGGATTTAACGTGCTTTTGTTGGTCTAAGATTCAGAGGCCATGTGCAAGGCCTAGAGAGAGGCTTCTAACAGATAAAGGCAGCCCCTGCCTTACAACCAGCAAAGGAATAAGGACCTTAGTCCCAACCTGAAAGAAGTTGAGCTCTAACAACAAGCAGAATGGGCTTAGAAGGGGATTATTCATTCTTCTAATAATAGCCCACTTAGCCAACACCTTGATTTGAACCTTATAAAACATGAAGCCAGGAAACCGGTGAGATAATAATTTGTATTGTTTTAAGATGCTAATATAGACACCAACTCACGAGCACCAAGTTGGGTTGAACTCAAAAATTTCAATTTTATGTTAATTGTGGGGGCCTTATAATCTATTTTCCATAGAGAGACAGACTTACTGGATGTCTATTCCCCATGTGAGCTCATAGTGCCTCAGTTTAACCTACAGCATGCCTTCAGAAGAGCCCTCATATTTAACCATGCCTATATATCCTGTATACCATGATTTCTGTCAATAAATTTATCACAAGTCCTGATACATCTTGTTTCTCTGAAGAGCAGCAATTTTTCTGAAAGAAGCATTGGCAAGCAGGATCCTGTTAGGAGCATGTGGGGGTAGTAACTCATGGACAGAAAAGGGATTTCACTAGAGGGTATACGTTCTTGGCATTCTAAATTGGACAGTAGATGGGGCAATTACTTTTGCATAAGAGTTTCACATATATTCCCTTGATAGTTCATTAATCAGGTATTTATCAATTACTTACTATGTGCTGGGGATTATATTTTAGGGATTGAGGAAACAAATATGTGATAATAATCCTGTTCACTGTTACCGCCTTCATGGAGGTTCCAGTCTGGGTGAAAGAGACATACAAGAAGTAAAAGCTTAGGAGAATGAATTTATGAGTCTTTTGACAGTGCTCACGGAAGGCTTCTCAGAGGACTTATGGATGGCTTCTCTGAGCTCAGACTGGAAAGATGATAGAGGAATGGGCCATGGATAAAGACAATTTGGGTTTGTTCCAGCTCAGGTGCAGATCATGTTCAAAGACAAGCAGAGGAGAGATGGTACAAGCAGCTCAGTGTGGAGTATGAGAGGAGGAAATGGAGAAGAAGAGAATGGGTAAGTAGGCAGATGCTTTAAGACAGAGTCTGAAAGCAAGGAGGGAAAAAGGAGGAGGGCAAAGTTCAGACTGGAATCTGTATTTGAAAGGAAAATAAAGTTCCTGATTCAGTGAAGCAATGCAGGGAGAAAGGGGATCAGAAGCAGACTTTGATGAGATAGACTGAATATAAACCCAAAGACAAAAGATTCCAAAAGTGAATCATGACTACTGGCTCTATATTTATCATTTCCTGACATAAGTACAATAATGTATGTAGTATGTATGTAATTCCAGAGAATGAAAGCTCTTTGTGACCACACTTAGCAAATTCGTAAAGTATGAAGTTCACATTGGACTTGCTTAATTTTGACTTTTGGAATTTGGCATTAATATAAATGCTATTCTACAGGAAACAATGGACAGAGTCAACACTCAATCTCTTCAAGCTGGAAAATAATCACGTCATTTTCAAATATGGTAGGGTTTTATGACTTTCTTTGAATGTAAAGCTTGGCTCCAGTTTATTTTAACACTTAGATTTAGTATGCCAGAAAACCAAACCATAGCTGAACAAAGGTAAACTGTCTGAATATGATGATTTATACCATCTGACCTAAAAGAGCAAACTAAAAACAAAAATTACAGTCCGTCAGGACAGCATGCTTATGTAAGAGTAACTTCCCTTCTTATCATTCCAAAAGCAATTACATTTCTTAGTGGAAAACTAGCCATTTTACCTCTCGGGGAGGGTTCCATAAATGTGGTGTATTACCTCAGCCTCACATTCCCTGGAAAACAAAGGAGCTTTTTGTTCTCTGAACCCAAACCTGACTACTTTTGTGAACCAAGACCCAAAACACCTAGAATTGAAACAATAGGCAGAGCAGAAACAAATGACCTTGTTTCAGTGGCCTTATACATTTAGCTTTAAAAGAAAGTATATGCTTAAAATTGCTTTTGCTAAACGGGGTCTTCTCTGGTTCCATACAAAGCATAAAATTATTCTTTCTATATCTGTGAAAAATGATGTTGGTAATTTAATAGGGATTGCATTGAATCTGTAGATAACTTTGGGCAGTATAGACATTTTAACAATGTAATTCTTCCGATCCACGAGCATGGTATGGTTTTCCATCTATTTACATGCTCTGCGATTTCCTTCCTCAATGTTTCGTGTACCTCCTTAGTTAAATATATTCCTAGGTATTTTATTTTCTTTGTTGCTATTTTGAAGGGTATTGAGTCCTTAATTTGGTTCTCCATTTGACTGTTATTGGCATATATGAATGCCTCTGATTTGTGTGTATTGATTTTGTATCCTGAGACTTTATCGAATTCATTGATCAATTCGAGGAGTCTCTTGGTTGAATCCTTGGGGTTTTCTAGATATAACATCATATCATCAGCAAAGAGTGAGAGTTTGATCTTTCTTTCCCTATTTGGACTCCTTTGATTCTGCTCTCTTGCCTGATAGCTCTCGCAAGGACTTCCAATACTATGTTGAAAAGTAATGGGGACAGTGGGCAGCCTTGTCTGGCTCTAGTTCGAAGTGAGAATGCTTTCAATTTTTCCCCATTCAGTATGATGGTGACTGTGGGTTTGTCTTATATGGTTTGTATCATTTTTAGATAGGCCCCTTCTATGCCTATTTTGTTAAGTGTTCTTATCATAAAAGGGTGTTGAATTTTGTCAAATGCTTTTTTTGCATCTATTGAGAGGATCATATGATCTTTATTTTTGCTTCTATTTATGTGGTGAATTACATTTATAGATTTGCATATGTTAAACCATCCCTGCATCTCTGGGATGAAGCCCACTTGGTTGTGATGGATTATTTTTTTGATAAGGACTTGGACTTGATTTGCTAGGATTTTATTGAGAATTTTTGCATCTATATTCATAAGGGATATTGTTCTGTAGTTTTCTTTTTTTGTTGCATCCTTTCCTGGTTTTGGTATTAAAATTATGTTGGCTTGGTAAAATGTGTTGGGGAGCAGCACAATTCACAATTGCAAAGATGTGGAAACAACCCAAATGCCCATCAATTCACGAATGGATTAGTAAATTGTGGTATATGTATACCATGGAGTATTACTCAGCTATAAGAAATAACAGTGATATGACATCTCTTTGGTTCTCCTGGAGAGAGTTGGAACCTATTATATTAAGTGAAGTATCCCAAGAATGGAAAAATAAGCATCACATGTACTCACCAGAAAATTGGTTTCCCTGATCATCACCTAAATGCACATTGGGGAATGATACCAACTGGATATCAGACTGAGGTGGGGGATGGGGGGAGGGGATGGGTGTATGCTTACATGATGAGTGCGTTGTGCGCTGTCTGGGGAATGATCATGCTTGAAGGTGCTGACTCGAGGAGGTGGGGGGTGGGGGGTGGGGGGAGGGGATGGAGGTATGACTACATCGTGAGTGCCAGGTGCACTGTCTGGGGAATGGACACGCTTGACGCTCTGACTTGGGGGGATGGGTGGGACATGGGCAATATATATAAGCTGAGCTTTTGTACCCCCATAATAAGCTGAAATAAAAAAAAAGAAAAAAAAGAAAGTATATGGAAAGATTTTTTTGTAATTAAAAAAATATTGATTTGCCTTCCCATTATGTTCTTTAGAACAGAGGTGTAGAGGAGAATCTTCACCTGCTGTGATTTTTGCATTTCCTAAAGTAGCTAAGATAACTCCTACCTGTTTGCTCTCAGTGTGATCCTCCTGCCATGTGAGTGATCACTGATCAAATGTGTAACTAGGTTTCCTTGGGTTCTGCCACCCAAAGCCATTCCATATTACTTCTCTTTTTTCCAGAAACATATAATTTATTTAAAAATTACCTCTTTTAAAGTTTGGAATGTAGGGGTAGTCAATGGAGGGAAGGAACAAGTACTAGGAAGAGTCAAGGGGTTGGCTGGCAAAATTGTAGCATTTGAAGAAATGGGACTACCAGCCTTCCTCTCCATGGGGCCACTTTGCTGATGTTGTGATACCAAGATGTTTTTAGGAATTCTGCCTTTCTAATTACCATAGCCGTGCAAATGACATGGCATTTCCTTCAAAGTTTTAAACCATGCTCCATTCTTAGAATTGGGTTCTTGGCTTCCTTTCTACTGAGTGAACTTGGAACTTCACTTCTCTGAGTCTCCATTTCTTTAACTGAAAAATGAGCTGGGAAAAAAAAGAAATACCTCTTTTTTTTTCCTATCTTTTCCAGATCTTCAGGAATTGAAAAAAATTCTTAAGAAAGATAAAACTTTGTACTAGCTCACCTTCCTCTCCATTCCTTATCTTCCTTCCTTCTGTCCTTCCTTCTTTCCTTCCTTCCTTCTTCCTTCCCTCCTTCCTTCCTTCCTTCCCTCCTTCAACTTATCATGTATATATACCAGGTGAAAACTGGGCTATTTTAATATATCCAGCTCATTTTATTGGCAATAAAACAGTAAATCAATGTTTTTAAAATGTCCTGAACAGCCAGGTATGAATCTTTATTTTTGTCCCAGCCATCATACTTGTCTCTGTTCCTTGAATTATATTAAAAATGGTGACATTTTTAGTCTTAGGAACAGAACTTCCATATTTCACTAGTTATTTCACAAATGTGTCCTGTTCTTTATAATCTTCTGCTCTCCTCAAACTTTGGACCTGCCATCTCCTCACTCATCCTCAGTAGACAATGTCACCTTGGACATCACAGCCATCAAAAATATCCACTTCTTCCAATTTCCTACCACCAAACCTTTGCTCCTCCTTCTCTTTATGGTGAAAGAGGGATCCTTTCTTCCATATGGGACTAACGCCTCTGCCTGGGCCCTGGATTTTGTCCTTTTCCACCTCCTCAGGGCCTCTGCTGTTTTTATTATTTCCTCTTTTTCTTCTTCTCACTCTCTATTCCCTCCTTCTTGTCAACATTTTAACATGCTTCAAGTCTCCATCTTGAAGAACTCTGCCCTCATGACTTAATCACCTCTTAAAAGCCCAACCTCATAATACTATCATATTGGCCACTAAGTTTCAATATATGAATTTTAGGGGACGCATTTAGACTGTAGCAGTTTATTTGGGCTGCTATAACAAAAATACCATAAACTGGGTGGCTTATGAACAAGAAAAATTTATTCCTCACGGTTCTGGAGGCTGAAAAGTTCAGGATCAAGACATCGGAAGATTTGGTGTCTGACAAGAGCCTGTTTCTCATACACAGTGCCTTCATGCTGCATGTGAGGACTTTGTGGAAGGGGCAAACAAGCTCTCTTAGGATCTTTTACACAAGTCCTAACTCCATTCATAAGGGCTCCACATTCGGGACCTAATCACCTCCCAAAACTTCCCATCATCTAAAAGCATTGCTTTGGGGGTTTTGGGAGGACATAAGCATTCAGGTCATAATACATTCATTTATTCAATAAATACTAAGTATTTACTCTGTTTTCTCTAAGTACTCACTATATACTTGGCACAGTGCTAAATGATAGAGATTAAACAAAGCATAATAGAGGTGGAAAAATACCATATAAAACTTGCAATTCTTGATTCTGCCCCCATCCATCAGTGAATTCCTTTACACTTGTAAAAAGTGAATCTGAACATATAGTTATTGTTGTCTACAAGATAGAAATTTGGATATTTTCAAACTTGAAACAGCTATTAAGAAGAAAGTAGAACTCTTTTAGTTCAATTGCTTCACAGGCTATACTAATTAATTAAATACATTCCTGTCCTTAGACATAGGTGATTAGGATATCTCTTCCATTTGTCACCTGGGTGAGAATCTTGTTTCAAATTAGCAATCTTATATTCTCAAAGAAAACACTTGGGGATTTCCAGAGGGAATATAATTTTCGTTTGGAAAAACTCTCTGGTGAGATCATTAAAATTTGCCAATCTTTCAAAAAAAAAAAAATGTCACCTGGTAAATATTCACAAGAGAGGAGCTTCAGAATGACCAGGCTTATATGCAGATAATCCATATTTGGAGTGACCACCATAAGTTTTAGACTAATGCCAAGTAATCCATAGGGGTCTGGTACTATAAACATAAATGCTGAGATGCCATTCCACTTCCACTTCTTTTATATATTTACTCTTTTTCTGACAGGATATAGCATGTGGACAAATGAGATAATCGCTGGAAATATGAAGCCCTTCCTAGACACCAAGAGCAGAGAGCACTTCAGTTGTAAGAATTCTTCAAAGTACCTATTTTTTAAAAAAATCACGAGATGTTTCAAGTGTTTCTTGAGAACATGCTGAGATGGAAAGAAAGTTAGATGAAAGATAGTGACTGAGAGTAACTCAGAAGTCTTATTATAAAATATTTTTTAAAGTGGAAAAAACATGCTATCACTTCCCAAATCAGGCCAAATTCATTTTAGCTTTTGCAGTTGTTTCCTACTGAGTCAGTGAACTATAGAAGGCAAAGACATCCAACACTTCTGTAATAGGTCAAGGAAAAGAATGTGTGGCTGGAGGAGAGTAGGTGAGGCTCATATAATATGCCAGGACTGCTCCAAGGATCACTGTGCATGGAGACCTTACAGGGTGACTGGTTTTTATCTCAAGTGTAGGAAAAATATGTATGACTCAATTTACATGGATGTGAATTCATTTAAACAGGTCTGCATTTGGTTACTTTCTGATGGTTCATGATTATTTTAGTTGGATCTTTAGTGCTATAGATGCTCTTCAAATGTAGGGCATTTTAAAAAGTGAAACATTGACATTTATTAAATAAAAAGGGCTAATTGAGTTAGGAGACACATATATAACGTGGGAAACTCCAATTTTCGTCAAGGTGTGAAAAGTGTTGTATGTTTTTATTCTGTCTTTAACCATCTACTAGAGTTTATATTATGGGAGTACCCAGTAACCTTTATCATTCTAAAGCATATTTCTGTGTAGCTGGCAGGTGATGGATGGATATTCTTGCAGAACTTCATTTTAGTAAAGTAGCCAAGGCAGATGAGGAGACATAAAGAAGAGAACAATCAGACACTGAAACCAAAAGTGTCCTACAGACATGAAAATGACAAATGGTGAGAAAACAACGCCCACCAGTTCTTACAATAAATCAAACTGTGGTGGTTAGTAAACTTAATTTTTATATTACAAATACCAGATTTTCTATTAATGTTTTCCGTTAAAACAATTTACGATCTTTAATAATTCAGTGAGAGTAAAAAAAGTGATTTGTCTTTCTCACAGGTAGCTGTTCAGTAGCCAATAGACTTTAAAGTAAATTATTTACAAAATGTTTAACGTGTTCCTAGGTTCTTATGGCTCATAGTAAAGAACATGCTCACTAATCTTAAGAAATTAAGAAAGTCATAAAATCATGGAAGATATGTAATAATCATGAATTTATGCACACAAACTATTGTTAAAGGGAGTTGGAGAAGGAGGAGGCAGATTGCTTATTCAGAGGATGGTGCAAGTATTTGTTAGAAAGAAAAAACTCCCATGAAAACAGTCTTGATCTTTATGCTAAAAGAATGAAGAAAGGAGGGATCCATTCACCTCCTAAAAGACCAAGATTTGGAAATTGATCAGTGCTTTTAGTGTTATTGAATTTTCTTGTGTAATATCAACAGAACTTTAACTGAAACATTCTTAATTTAGAAAGCTTAAGCAAATTAATGATTAAAGATTGAGTAAAATGTGGTTGGCAATAATTTTATGAACATCTGCTTCCAGAGGAATAGGATTACTGATTCAGAACTGTAGGGAAAAAGTGACAAATAATCGGGGTCTTGGCTGTAATTTTCATACTTGGGTTGGAAGCCAGCTTCCTCAGAAATCAGCTTAGTAGTCCTCCATGTCCTTGGCAAGGAGAGCAGCTGCTTGTCTCCAGAGTCCAGCTGTGAAGAATTTAAGGGAGTCCTCTCCCAAGGGTGCCAGCCCAAGGCATGTTTGTCATGCAGATTTCTCCCAGAATATCAGTACAGCAGAGTTCCCAATGTGACTATCTTTCTATTTAGACCTTCCAACAAGTGTAAAAACATTTGTCATGCTCTTTCCACTTTTTCTACTATTCGTTTAGTCTTTGCCTCTGAAAAGCATTGCCAAGAGGAAAGTTTCCTGCATTTATTTTATTTGTAGAATGACATCTTGCTTTGAAAACTGAGTATGTGCATAGGCAGGGAAATTAAAAAAAAAAGAGGCTTTACTCTTTTCCTCTTTGCATTAATACACAGTCTTAGGAGGAAACCAGGATAATTTATGAAAGTCACGAGTTTATAACATCTTGTGGGGAGAGTTCATATGTTGTCCTAATAATAGAGGTTTAATTGCTCATTCAAAGACACCTTGACAGCAACTGCCCTTTGGGGGAGTCTTACTAAATCATTAAAAAGAAACAAACAAGCAAACAAAAGCTGGAGTTTGAGTTCTTTCTTTCTTCAGAAATTGGAAAGAAAATGTAAATTTTGTTAGGGTAGGTCGGAAGTAGTAAAAGGTGTCAGAGACTATTTATTTGTTTTTAATTTCAGTAACTAAGAGGGTATAGTTCAATTATATGTTTCAAAAAAAAGCATCAGGTTTAAGGTTGAACAGTATTTTTGGTATAAAGGATCTGGATATCTTGGTATTCTTGGTATGCCATTTTGGTATGGGGTACAGAGAGGATACTATCATGAGTTGATTTGTCCAGGGGTTTAACATAATAAGTATATCAGGAAAGGTCATTAAAATGGAGATAAATTTAAACCTGGTGAGAAAAAGGCAATAAAAAGCCTTCCAAATACCACTTAAAATTACCCTTTGATGACAAGAAACTCTACATAAAAGAAATGCTATGATCTCACTTATTGTAAAACCTACACTTTCAGAAAACAAATGGATTTTAGTAACGAGAAACTCATAGTTTAAGAATGTGACAACCATGATAAGGTACTGAAAACTCAATTTCCCTAAGGCAGTCAGCATGGACTCTGTAATGAACTAAATCTTGGGAAGTTTAATTTGGATTTTCCAAACTATATCCCCAAATATGTATGACTGAAGCATATTTTCAGAAAGCTATAAAGCAACCATATTTCTTCACAAGGACAAATAGTTTGCTTAAACAAAGATTTTTTTTTTTTTTTAAATCTGAGGACCTCAGAGAATAAGTATATAGTAGACTATCATGCCACCATTTACAATTAAGGAGATTGGTTTGGGAGTGGGGATTGGGAAAGGATGAATTTGAAAGTTATACTGAATCCTGGCTCATATTTTTTTTCCATTTTAAATCTAGGATTACTGTATTTTTCTTTGCCTTTTTTTTTAAAGTTAGAAAAACTAAAACAATTCCAATTGTATCTCTCAAAGAATATGCCTAATGTTTAAAGACTGTTTTGTATTTTATTTCAAATAATGAAAATATTTCCAAATTGTGTTTATTTTGAAAAATTCCCCAAGTGGTAAAATTCCAAGACAGCAAAATTACTGCTCAATTTATGGACATCAAGCCTGTGATCCCTTATTACTTTCCTTATTCTTGATGAATAGAATAAGGAAAGGGAATTGAACTTAGTCTCAGGGACTGATTGGTTTATAGGAGTGAGAAGTAGTATCTTCATAGAGAACGTGGAGAAAATATAAGATAGGTTCACCAGAGGACTGAAGACCTAGAGACGGTTGTATGGGACATGCCACGTAAGACCCCAAGACTATAAAAAGGCATAGGTAAAGGGATTCTTGGGTGTGAAAGCTAATTTTGGAAGGAGCAGGACAAGAACATTAAAGACCAACATTATCTGCTTTAGAACTTTGTGTAGGTCCAGTGTTCATGGTGTGCCCACATTAACATTACAAGGAGCCCGCGTAGCCTGAATGTCACAGCCATCATAACCCACCTTATGGCTTCATGAAGAGATTCAAAGGAAAGACAATGCTCTTTGCCCTTCCTCAGTGTCTGAAGCACATGACCAGCCATCACTCTCTGAGCACTTACCACTGTCAAATGCACTGCTAAACCCATAAGACATGATCTCATCCAACCCTAGTACTAAACTAAGAGGCAGCTAATAGTATCCATCATCACCACTCTCTGCACTTTTTTAACAGAAGGTACTGAGACTCTGAGAGGTTAACTGACTTCAAGGTCAAACAAAATGTAACAGTAAAACTGAGATTTAACCCTCAAACTGTCAACTTCAACGTCCAAAGCTTTATCCCAGGGTCTTATGACACAGGAACTAGCATCAGGAATGTCTTGAAAACTTGATGCTGTTTTGTCTCATGGCTCTGTACTCAGCCCAGAGCAACAGCCTCTCTGTTGGAGCAGGAATTGAAAGAAAGTTCCTGGGACTTTAGTGCTTTCTACAGCCAGTCTCAGGTCCTTTCGTTCTACAGATTCTGAGATGCAAATATCTCAGAAAGGAGAAAACAGGACTTAACAAGAGAATGTCAGTCTCAAAGAGGCAAGGGGATGAACCCCTGGCTAGTTTCTGCCTTTCCTCAGCCTCCTCACTAACTTCCTAGTTCCCAGGATCAAACGGCACATAAGAAAGGACAGGATTTCGAGGGACAGGGGCTCTTCAGCCACCACTTTTCTTCTGTTCTGTGTACCCCTCCATCTATCCCCCTTGAAAGCCGTTGTCCCTTTCTCCAGCTGTGACACAGCCTTTTGAAAACAGACTCCTTGTTCATAAACTTTGACAGGGAAAACCTGCAAGAGTTCATTTTCAGGTGAGTTAATTATTACATCTTATAAGGATGTCTTCATTGTGGTGCTGAATGTGGCATTTGCTGCTTATTAAGTGAGGTTTTTTTATCAAGCTCCTGAAATTCCTTAGGGAAAAGATAGTTCATAAATGACACTAATTGGAATGAAGCTACTTATGAAACATGTCTCAACACAGAAGGCTTTTTACCCCAGATAGATAAAATAGTTAATTCCCCTACCCCTTATTACTCTTCTACCATGTCTATGAACACACTGACTAACTTCTCCCTGGGGCCTTGGCACAGTTGGTGAGTAGAAGAGGTGATGTGGAAGGATGAAAACATTACTCAGGCACACTTTTTTTCCTAGCAGTTGGCAATACTCAGTCTGACCTTTATGTTGGATTTTGCCATAGTTTTAATCACTTTACCATCACTTGCAGGAGAGCAGGCATCGTTAAAAGTGCCCTATTTAGGGAAAGCTTCAGAGCCAAGACTAAGTGTATGTTCTCATTATTTCACATGTTGTCAAAGTAACCAGAACAGTGAAAAGACAGCCTATTGAAGAAAATAGGCTGTGCAAAGCTCTTAATTAAGGTAGGAGGACATTTTATTGCAATTATTTATATTGGATATTAATCTTTTTGTTGGCATTTTCATGTTTTGCAACAATAAATAAAATATATGTAAGTTTATAGAATCTAAGACTTTACTTTTAATTTCCTACCACTGCAATGCCAAAGTTCTGTAAATTCTGTCTTTTGCAAGAGTTTTTAGGCTATCTACTGTATTCTTTATGTTTCTGTGTAGTTGGCTGATTATTTTACTATAACTGGGGTCTCATTTGCAAAAAATTAATTCACATATAGCACGTTAAAAGGTTTTCCAGTGTGTTTATTGATTAAAGTTAAGCTTGACTTTTTCTCTGTATGATGCCTAACCCTTGTAAGGATAAAGTGTTTGATCTTATAGTGATTATTACTACTGTTATTCATTTTATTTACTTTTTCTTTTTTTAGTTTTGAAAATATCAAGCCCACAGAAAAGTTGCAATAAGGACTTCAATTAGACTTACTAATTGCTAATTACCAGCCATTTGAGAGTTAATTACAGACAGATACTCACTGCCAGATACTTCAGCATTTCTCTCCTAAAATGAGAATGTTATCCCACAAACCTCAATATCATTATCACTAAGAAAATTTAACATTGATATAATGCTATTATCTAAACATAGTCCATGTTTAAATTTCCAGAGATGTTACAATAAAATCCTTTATTAATGACCCTCCTTCCAGGATCCAATGAAGAATCACACATTGTATTTAGTTTTCAAGTCTTTTTATCCTTGTTTAATCTAAAACAGTTCCCAGCTATTTTTTTCATGATACTAATATTTTAAAAGAGTTCAAACTATTGTTTTGCCCATTATCCCTAAAACGAGTATTTTCTTGTAATTGGATTTGGGTAACACATTTGTGGCAGGACTATAACACATGCGATGCCGTGTGCTTCACAGAGCATTGTATCAGGAAGTACATGGTATCAGTGTATCCCAGTTTGGGGAATTAAGTTTGATCACTTGGTTAAGCTGTATCCTTTGAATTTTCTTCGTTGGAAAAGTACTCTTTTCCTTTTGCGATTTCTAAGTACTGTGTGGGATGACTCTTTGAGACTGTGTAGATATATTATTCTCCAATGATTCTAACTTCCATGGTGTAGGTATCCATGAATACATATTGCTTGAATCAATTATTACTACAGTGTCAGCATATGATGATTTTCAAATATTATCATTTCTTCCATATTTATTAGTTATTTTTATGTAAAGAATTTTTTATTCTCTTTCTCCCCAACACTTGAAACAATTATTTTTAGGTATCAATATGAACTAATGGATTCCTTTTTTAGTCAATGCATTCTAGTTTATTCCTCTTATTATTTGTTGTAATGTGCAAATTGTTCCACACTTGGTCAGTAAAAGCTCTGCTAAGCTCTGCTATCCATTTCAATTGCCCTTTTCACTTAACTTTATCATTAGAAAGAAGCTTTGAAGATAATTCAAAATAATCTTTAGTCCTAATTATTTGTAGCACTACATCAACCCCCTTAGCAAATTTATTTTTACCTGTGAAAAATCATATAAGGGATCGGCTCCAACATGTAAATAACATAGAAGTTGTTGCTTCTGGTCATTATAAGATAAAAATGAAACATAACTGAAAATAAATGACCTTTCTTAGACGTGGTAGAGAGCTGAGGTCGCATGTCAAGCTGCCACCCCCAAAGCAGGCAATTTCAGAGAATCACTGTCAAGATCTGCTTACCTGGAGCAGAAGTCCCATAAATTTACAACACCTTTCTGGTAATTTTGATGAATTGTGGATGCTAAGCATGGACTAACATGAGAATAAAAAACTCCAGGTGCACACAGTGTTAAGGATCCCCCACACTTTCCTGGGCTTTACCTTTGGGAACTCCACTGGATTTTCACAGTGAAGAGTCAAGAAAGATCCCCTTGTGGCTTTGACACAAAGAGAACAAAAACAACTCATGCAAAGCATTCACCATAACAAAGGCCCCCCTTCCAGGGTAAAAGATTTTACCAGAGCCTTATCCCAACAGGGAGAAGGACATCTACCCAACTTTAGCTCTTTCTAGCCATCTTATTTCATCAAAGCGGGGAGTTAAGCTAAGAAATACTTCGGGGAGTTAAGCTAAGAAATACTTGTTAAGGTCACAGTCCAGTGACACAGGCCCTTGAAGACAGATTTAATTGTAGGATTATAGGGTGCTCCTCCCCCGGCCCCCCACCTTACCGAAAGGATCCTTGTATAATAACAAAAGATTACAGCTGAAAGAGGTGTAAGACAGACTATCTCTAAGGAGGAGTTCTTAGGGGAACCCCAAACAACAGGAGAGAGGTGAAAAACAGGGCAATAGAGGCATTTGAAGCCTCTTGTGTATACAGGTACAGAAAGCATTAAATACAGCCCAACTCCTAGCCGAGTTAGCATAAAACCTTACACTAAAGGCCTATTTACCTAAATTCCTATTAATATGTCATGCCTAACTTTCAACAAAAAATTACAAACCATGCTAAATGGCAAGAAAAAAACCCATGTAAGGAAAGAGTCCTCTCTTTAAGAAGACATTTTTTACCTTTAGTTGAATTAAGATGGGATCGTAAATCTTTTGTAGTGTTCACATTGTGAAATTCCATAAGTACTATCTGATTTATGACTATAAAAATCAATACAAGGGCTCATATAATGTGAAGAAGATTTAATTATTAATTTGGTACTAGAGCAAATAACAAGTACGATTAAAGGAGTACAATTAAAAAGACTTGTTGATCGAGTGAAAAACTGACTGTTTTCCTTAGGAACAGAGAAACTAAAGTGAAATATTTGCATTGAAGGGACCTGCTGGTTTTATGGTCACATCTGCTAACCAGTCTGCATCCTTGGCTCACAGAGATCCCCATGACTGCTGAAAAAAAATGATGCTTTCAAAAACATTTCCCCTTCGTGTAACCTAACATATTTCAGCAGTCTGTTCCCAAAACTTGTGGTTGAAAAACACTCAACTCCATGCCTACATTTCCTGAAAAGAAGATCAGCCCAGAGGTGATTCAATAACACATGAAGCTCGCTCTCCAGACACAAATAAGAAATCCAAATCAGAAAGAACACTGGCATAAAGATGACAGAAACTTCATCACGTTGAGTTGGGAAGTCAATCCTATTACCAGTTAACAGAAAGCGAGCGTTCCTTGGCATCGTGTGGTGCCAACAATGGGCTAGGTGCTGTAGAGAACATAGAATTAGACAAAGTTCCTGCCCAGGGGGCTCATAATTGAATCAGACAAACCAGACACTAACACAGTCCAGCAGTCTGGAGTTAGGAGCATTGGGTTTACATGGGGAACCTAAGGTCACGCTGTCAGTGAGAACACTTAGTTTCCCTCCAACAAGCCCTACTTTGTTGCATTGTAAAAGTTTGGGAAAAAAATCTTGACATACTACTTTATGACTTCCATTTCAACATCACCCAGGAAGCCTGTTTTTCAAGGGAGTACAGTTGAGTTTTCACTTGTTATGTAACTGGGGTCAGGACAAATTCTATAAAGCCATTTCCCTGGTTTATTGGGGAAGGAAAGCAAAGCTCACAATACCAGAGTTACTAGGAGAAGAAGTAAACTTATGTAGATGGAATATCCCACAGAGAAGCCTACGGGGCCAGATTTCTGCTTGGACCATCATTGGTTGGTGGGTCCATTCTCATGTCCACACTGTAGCGAGCAGAGAAGGTTGCATGAGCAACCTTGACAATGAGCTAGGCTGCTTGGCACCAGGAAATCTGGATTTGGGTTGCTAGCTGTCCACAGAAGATTTCTGGGTGTACCAATATCCCAGCAACTACAGATCTTTAAAGTGAAGTTCTATTGAGGAAGTGGATGTCCCTGTTCACGTAGGATTCTGAGTTTAAAAAGCAATAGCGTGCATGTGAAAACTCAACTCAAGGTTAGGTTTGATAATTTCCTGTCCTCCTATGGCACTTAGTACTTACCTGTATTATAGAATTTAGCAATCTGTGTTAAGATCATTGCCTATTTGTCTATGTCTCTCCTTAGGACCTAGACAGTATGTGGCATGTAGTAGTTTCCAATAAAAATTTATAATAAGTGCCATGAAGAATGTAGGCAAGCTCTAACTCTGCATGTTCCTAGAACTCCCCAAAAGAACTGAAGTATGACAACTTTCAAAAATCTTCACACAGTCCCCCAACCCTTAACATTTTTTTTAAAAGACAGCCCCTATGAGCTCCAGCTTTACATTTAAACATGTAGGATGGTTTCCATAGTTAGTTGGTTAGAACGACAAGAGTAGCCACTCCCACAGTCTCATCTATTCCATAGTTTTATGTATGTATCATAAGGTGTGCATTATACACAGAGCATTATGTCAACTTGTTGTTTTTTAAATATAACAATACCTATGTAATTTGAACTCAGAATAGCATAACTGTTTTAAGAAGAATCTTTGTGAATTTAAAAGCCATGTGGCATTTAAATAATAATTTTGCTTCTTTAAAATTCCTTCAAGCCTGTGTAGATATTTAATAGAGAAAGTGACTTAAAAACAAAACCATTGTATAAACGTAGTGTATTACAGACTAGCTTCCAGCAGGAACAGTGGATTTATATCCAGACTGTCTTGAAGTCAATCAGCTTTTGACAGACAGAAGACCAGAAGAAGAAGCGTGCCCTAAATGTCATGTAAACATGTTAGTCCTAACAACTAAGCCAAATCCAACATTGCTGAAGCTAGAGTCAGTTAAAGGACCTGCCACACTTATGTGCGTTATCCCCCCTCCCTGTGCAACAGGGCATGGGAAAAGTTTGGCTTTCTGAAAATATCAAAAATAGCTAGTAAGGAAATATTTCTTCAGCTCTCCGATATGCTGAGAAGGTAGAGTTTTATGATTTAATCTTAAACCAATTCTTCATCTCTAACATTTTGGGGAAATGCTGTCTGGGATTGGCTTGAGGACCCTTTTTAGAGATTTGCTCATTAATGAGCAAACGGATTAATCATTCTCAAGTGTAAGATCTTTATACCTGGATGTGCCTATGTTCCTGGATTTGAAGTAATCCCTGGGCACTTCATTTCTATGGTATAGAGAAAATTGTATTTTATGGAAATACTCTTTTCTAAGAAATAAAAAGTCATGGAAGAATCACAAAACTGGGGCTTTATTTCTGAAATCAGCTAATCTAATCTATTAATCCATAGTTTACAGATTAGAACATTTTAATTCTGAAAGTTGAAGTGATTTACCCCAGGTCATATGGCTTCTGAGTGGTGACGCTGGACAAGAACTTAGGTTTTCTAAATCCAATGCTGTACTCCTTCCTTTTAAAATGATTATTTTATTGTTTTTTTTTAAACTTTTAATTTTGAGAAAATTATAGATTCACATGCAGCTGTAAGAAATAATACAGAGAGGCCGGGTGCAGTGGCTCACGCCTGTAATCCTAGCCCTCTGGGAGGCCGAGGCGGGTGGATCGCTCGAGGTCAGGAGTTCGAGGCCAGCCTGAACGAGACCCCGTCTCTACTAAAAATAGAAATAAAAATTATCTGGACAACTAAAAATATATATAGAAAAAACTAGCCGAGCATGGTGGCGCATGCCTGTAGTCCCAGCTACTTGGGAGGCTGAGGCAGTAGGATCGCTTAAGCCCAGGAGTTTGAGATTGCTGTGAGCTAGGCTAATGCCACGGCACTCATGCTAGCCCGGGCAACAAAGTGAGACTCTGTCTCAAAAAAAAAAAAAAAAAAGAAAAAGAAATAATACAGAGAGATTCCAAGTATCCTTTACCCAGTTTTTGGCAATGGTAGCATCTTGCAAAACTATAGTATAATATGACAACCAGAATACTGAAATTGGTACAGTCAACATACAGAACATTTACATCACAACATGGATGACTCATGTTACTCTTTTAAAGCCATACCCATTTCCCTCTCACTCCATCCCCTCCTTAATCCCTGACAAATAATTACAGTAATTTGTTCTTCATTTCCATTGTGTTGTCATTTCAAGAATGTTACATGAATGGAGTCATACAGTATGTAATCTTTTGGGACTTTTTTTTTTTTTTTCTCATTGGTATAATTCTCTGGAGACTCAATGAGGTTTTTCTGTGTATCAATAGTACATTCCTCCTTTTTTTCCTTCTGAGTATTCTGTGCTATGGTCATATTGCACATTGTTTAACCATTTATCTGGTGAAGGACACCTAGGTTGTTTCCAGTTTTTGGTTAATACAAATAAATTTGCTACAAATATTCAGTAGAGGCTTTTGTGAACATAAATCTTTATTTCCCTGGGATAAATGCCCAAAAGTTAAATTGCTGGGGTGTATAGCAAGTGCATTTTTAGTTTTAGAAGAAACTGTGAAACTATTTTTCAGAGTGGCTGTACCAGTTTGCATTCCTACCAGCAATATATGAGTGATTCAGTGTCTCTGCAGCCTTGCTAGCATTAGGTGTTATTACTATTACTTTAGCCATTCTAATAGGCATGTAATGATATCTCATTGTGGCTATAATTTGCATTACCCTAATGACTAATGATATTGAATTTTTTTCATTGATTATTTTTTATCTGTACATTTTCAGTGAATATGTATTCATGCCTTTTGCCCATGTTCTGCCTTTTTTCCCCCTTTTTTTACTGTTTGATTATGAGAGTTCTTTGAATGTTGTAGATCCTAATCCTTTGTCAGATGTGTGGCTTACAAAAATTTTCTCCTAGTCTGTAGTCTTCTACAGAATAAAAGTTTTTAATTTTGGTGAGGTACAATTTATCAGTGTTTCCTTTTATGAATTGTACTTTTGGTTTAAAGTCTAAGAACTCTTTGTCTAGGTCTAGATTCCAAAAATTTTCTCCTTTGTTTTCATAAAATTCTTATAATTTTACATGTCAAAAAACTGCTCCAGCACTGTTTTTTAAAAACACTCTATTTCCTCCATTGAAATACTTTTGCACCTTTATGCCCCCAAAGCAATTGGGCATATTTGTATAGGTCAATTTCTGGGTTCTCCATTCTGTTCCATTCATTTATCAATCCTCCACCATGACCACACAGACATGATTATTATTAAGTGTAAAATTTGTCTTGAAATTGGGTAGATTAATTCCTCCTATTTTATTTTTCTTTTTCAACATTGTTGTAGCTATTCTAGTCCTTTTGCCTTTTCATATACATTTCATAATAATCTTTTCTGTATCTATGAAAAAGCTTGTTAGGGTTTTGATTAAAATTGAGTTAAAACTTTGTATCAGTTTAGGAGAATTGACTTTAATATTTTGACTCTTCTAATCCAGGAACACAATATGTCTCTTTATTTATTTGTCTTTGATTTATTTCATCAGAAGTTTGTAATTCTCAGCATATAGTGTATGCTTTGTTGTATGCTTAAGCATATAATTTTCGTTGGAGTGAAATGTAAAGGGTATTATTTAATTTCAGTGTTTGTTGATAGTATATAGAAATACATTTAATTTATGTACATTTATCCGTTAGCCTGGAACTTTACTGAAATCATTTAGTTTAGGAGTTTATTTTTAGATTTCTTGGGATTTTCTATCATAGCAACCTGACCTCAGGAATACAGAAAATTTAGATCCCTCCCAATGCCGATCAGCCCTCTTCTCAACCCATTCTCTCTAGGCGACTGCCTGATTTCAAAAAGGAAATTCCATAGATATAGGTCCATTTCTTTTACTTCTTGGTAGTTCACTCAGTGCCTACTACTGCTATAGAGATTATAGTGTAGTGGTTAAAAAGTAGGCTCTGAAATCAGACTGGGATTTTAGAGCCTATTATGGGATCAGATTCTGGCTTAATCATGTACTGGGCTATATGACTTTGTGCAAGCCTCTTAACTACTGCGAGTTTCTCAACTGTGAATAGAGATAATAACGATATTTCTCTCATCAGACTATGTAGGATCAAATGGGATAAAACACTGGTACAAGGCCTGACATGGAGTAAGTATGTAGTACAGATTAGCTTGTTATTAATGCAGTATACTAACATGCGCTATTGTTGGTCCCCAATCTTTTTGGCACAGGTACCGGCAGGGTAGTCGGAGCTCAAGCAGTGATGCCAAGGATGGGGAGCGGCTGTAAATACAGATGAAGTGTCCGTTGCTTGCCTCTGCCCCCTCACACCTTCTCCCCATCTTAATTTCATGGAAGATAGTTTTCCACGGATGGCGTGGGGAGGGGGAAGCATGGGGCGGGGCGCCGTGCAGCAGAGTTCTGCAGCCCAGTCTCTAAGATGCCTGGCCACGGACCAATACCAGTCTGTGGGTGGGGGTTGGGGACCACTGCTCCATATGATTAACCCAGGGACATTAGTAAATACTTATCAAATGGATCTTATATATTTTCCACTATGCTTTGGCTTTGAGCATTGCCTTGGAATTAAGTTAAACCTTGTCTGTTACTTACTCTGACAGAGAGAGAACCCTCATGGTCTTGGGTGAAGACTTTTCCATATGTCATCATATTTCCCAATGTGTTATTTTGGTCAACACATTCCACCTGGATGTTGGATAGTGAAAACAAATTCAGTTCAGGAAAATATTAACTTATACACAGATTCCTGGCAAGAAATCCAGTGTAATTTGAATTGTTTGTATGTTATAAATATTAAGAACTAGATATTATTTATTTTTAAAAAATTTTTTCTAATAAGATATTTTAATAAGTTTATTCTTTATATAAAATAATTGAACATTGTAAAAATGTTTTTAATATATAAAAGCATAAAGAAAATAAAGACAAACTATAATCCTATAATCAAATTATAACCAGTTAGTATTTTGTAATATATATTTCTAAGCATTTTTCCCTGTTCATATACATAAATATAATTATTTTAATAAAGATGAAATTATACTATAAATTATTTTACAACTTAATTTTTAAATGAATAACCTATCATGACAATTTTAATGCAAGTTAATGTATATCTACATTATTATTTTTAGTGGCTATAAAATATTTACCATAATTTATTTAGTCGAGTAGCAAATGTTGGACAATTTTTTGTGGGAGCAGGTGTTAGAAACAATCTCAAAATGAGATACTTGTGCATATATCTGGTGAAACTCCTCTGTTATTTCCCTAAAAAAATTACTGGATCAAATGGCAAGCATTTTTAAACTGTTTGGGACATACTGAAAAATTTTGCTCCAGATAATTTATATTTATCCATATTTCCAACAATAGTGTATGTGGGAACCTATTTAATTACACATTACTATATAAAAAGCTATTATTCAGCTTTTTATTATGTGCCAAACTGATGAATGGAAAATAATAGTACATTGCATTGGAATAAACATTTCTATTTTAATTCTAACATTATATTTACTAATTCACTATTTAATAACTGGCTATTACTCTTAATGATTAAATTCTGCAGCTCATGATTGATATTGGGGGGATGGGTTTCTAGATCTCTATGAATTTTAAATACAGAAGTATTGCTTTTTTAAGCTCCTTAATTTCTTTCAAATTCAAAACATCAGATAGACTCCTTTTTGTGGCAAAAATTTATGTTTCTTTAAACTGTGGTTTGGGGGGGAGAAAAAACATAGTAAGTTAGTAATTTTACATTTTGCACACATTTTATTATTATTTGTTGAGAGATCTATGGTCCAGGTGCTAAATTAAGCATTTTACACGAATGGTCTGTTTTCCTTATACAACCTTACATGGCAGTAGTAAAATATTCCTATTGTAAAAGGTGTCATGGCCCTAAATGATAAAAACCATAATTTAAGTCCAGGTCCACATGGGATCCAGAGTTTGAACTACTAATTACTACAACACTCTGCTTTCTCTGAAGTGGTCTCACACTAGTGATGCTATGAATCGATTCTCTCTTGATGATGGAAGAATGAGATAATTAATGCCAGCACATGCTACATCTGGTAGCAGCATTTTATTCCCTCATCAGAAAGTTAAAGAACGAGAGGGGAGGGGATGGCCTGCTATTTTTTTTGCTTCCTTTTATTTCCCTCTCTTGCTGCCAGATTTCTGTTTAATCCAGTCACGCAGGGCACGATGGTTTGTGTGAGAGCTGATACCCTTCTTTTCCCATAGGCACTCGTCCATCCCTGCTCTGTTTTTCTTCATCCCGGGAGCAACGTATAATGTTCCA
The DNA here is from genome assembly GCF_020740605.2 of Lemur catta. Lineage (NCBI taxonomy): Eukaryota > Metazoa > Chordata > Mammalia > Primates > Lemuridae > Lemur > Lemur catta. Next base: position 242,342,466 of record NC_059128.1, read on the forward strand.
GGCCTAACTCATTACTCACCCTGGATCCTGTAAATTTTCCAGAAGTCAGAGCACTGGCTTTGGTGGTTATGTGGTCCTTGGTCTCTGCCCTCTGGGAGCTGAGGGTGAGAGTCTGTCACACAAGGAAACATAAATCCTGCTGCCTCTCAAGCCACCAGTCCCTCTGTAATAGACCACAAGCCAGGTTTTCTTCTCATTCTATAGAAAGCAGGATGTGGTGGGGGCTGCTTCTGATTGTTTATCGGTACTCAGAGCCCATGGAATGGGTGTATAACTGTCCACAAATATCTCCAAGTATTTCCTATAATTTAACTTTTGTTTTCTTCACAATAATAAGTTTTCCATTGTGAGGGGGAAACCCCTGGCTCTCTAGCAACCCTTGCAGAAAAAAATATACATTTCCCCTCGTATTTTCGCATCCTCTAGTCCAGCACAGAATGGGAATTCTGTATATCCAGAATTATATTGATCTATACAAGAGGGACTTTGTTCATTTGCTCATTTAAGAAATATTTAATAAAAACTGACTGTATGCCAGACACTACCCATGGCATAGAGATAAACCACACAGACCAGATCCCCTCTCCATGGGAGGGCATTGGGGTAAGGAGATAGTAATAATCAAATAACCAGATAAACGAGATTAGTGATGCATGCGTGAAACAAATACGAATAGAGTATTGTCATAGAAAGTGAGGGGGAGAGTTTGGGGAAGGGTTAGTTGCAAGTGAATGTCAGTGAGGAGGGGATATCTGAGCTGAAACGGAGTGACTACAGGAACCAGCTCTGCAGAGACCTGGAGGCAGAGAACTCCAGCATGAGGGAGCAATGGGGGCAAAGTCCCCGAGGAAGGAAAGACCTTAGCCCACTCTAGAAGGGTAATGTGGCAAGACCATAGAGAATGAGGGGTAAGGGAAGGACAAGTCGTAGACACAGGCAGGGTCACCTCATACAGGACCACATGGACCATGATAAGGAATTTAGATGTTATTCTAAAGGCAGTAGGAGGCTGCTGAAGAGTCAGATGCATGAGTCCGAAAAAACCTGTTCCATGTTCTTATGGCATTGGTCTGACTTTTATGTAGATCATAGAGGAGCACTAGTAGAAGGGGAACACCCAACTGGGAGACTTTTGCAATAATCAAGGTTACGGCTCACAGTGGTTTAGACCAGGGTGAAAATGGTATTAATATTAATAGAAATGAAGGGAAGCAAACAAATGTAGAATATATTTTTCAGGTGGAGCCAAAGGCATTTGTTGATGGATCGGATGGTAGTAGTGACAGTGGTGGGATTGGAGTAATGGAAATAGAAGAATCAAAGATGACTTTAGATTTTTCATCTGAGCAACTGGGTCAACATTGACGACATTTACTGACATGAAGAGGATTCAGGAAAGAATATTTAGCAGGGGTGGAAGTTAAGACTGCTGTTAGTCAGAATGAAAATTGATGTGCCTTTTAGACATCCAAGTGAGAATGTTGGTCATGTAGTTGGGTTAAGTGGGACTTAATTAAGGTTAGAGTTTGGAAAGCATCTTTTAATTAATTAAATTCAAAATGAAGAGAGCCTCAAATGTAAATATGCACAGTTTTGTATGGGGGGAAATCTTCTCAATCTAACATCTCTGTTTCTGCCAATGATGCCATTTTTCTCATTGCCAAAGTTCAAAAACAAAGTTAGATTTAATTCTTTCTTCCTCCTCCACTCCCCTATCCAGACATGATATTTATTATCCTGGTGTTTATCTTCTCCAAGACTTTTAATGGCTCCTCATTAGATAAATTATTTAGCCTTCTAGGCCTGCATCTTCACCTATTTTCCAGCTTTCTTTCTTCTACCTACCATCATGAACTCTTTGCTTCAACCAAATGTATCTGTCCAACTGGAATCTTCTTATGCCATCTCTGCCCTTCTTATCTGAGATGCCTTTTCTACTCCTTTTTGCCAAGTCTTAACTATCCTTTGAGGCTCACATAAAATTCTTCTCCCTCCAAGAAGTACCCCTTGGCCTCTCTCTGACCTGTAGATACCTCTTTCTGTCATCATTTGGGCCACTATTTTCAGTATCACTCTGAAATTAACTGCATGATATTGATAACTGTCCATTACTCTCTTCCATGTCATGGCTACTTGGAAAACCATAAGCTTCTTTAGGCTAGAAATTGGACATATCTCTTAATACTTGCTTCCTAAATGAATTTGGAATTCAACTTAACTGTGTAGTTTCCTTTGAAATATATCATGTAAACAGAGTAAGATTATATATTTAAAATACAGTCATCCCTTGATATCCTTGGGGGATTGGTTCCAGGGTCCACCCTTGGATACCAAATTCCTTGAATGCTCAAGTCCCTTGCATAAAATGGCATAGTATTTGTATATGACCTATGTTTATAATACCTAATAATGTTTATAATATATTTATAATACCTAATTTGCATGAATTCAGTGCACTACTTGGTACACAGCAGATTCAGGTTTTGATTTTTGGAAATTTTTGAATTTTTTTTCTGAATATTTTCAATCTGTGGTTGGTTAAGTCTATGGATGCAGAACCCATGGAAACAGAGCACTGACTGTACTTCATTAAAGAACAAAACAAAACAAAAAAGGTAGAGTGGAATGCAGCATGGGCTTTGAAGACAGAAGGCTCATGGGGATTATGAGTTTTCACTAAGAAAATGTGTATTATAATCCTTTTACCCTGTGAACCACATGCCAAATCATTCTAGCATCAGAGATTTATGAATGAAACGCTTGGGTGTCCATATTGCAAATTTTCATGGCTTGGCTGTCACTACACCTGTGTCTTGGGCCCCCTAGGACATTTTCCTTATACTCTGAAGTACTTTCATTTCTAACCAAAATTTTTAGAACTAAAGAGCTGAAGTTTATCATCCTTCAGTTAATGTTTCACACCATCCCTTTGTAGTATTTTGTTCACATTTTTTAAATTGGAAAAAAAAGATGCACAAATGTGAATTAGAGGCAAATACATTCAGTCCACTCTGAAGTATGCATCCTCAAACTTTTCTGAATCAACCCACCAAACTCTCAACCAGATTTTGAAGACTGCTTGAAACTACTGATACATTGCATCTTTTGAATCATGGAAATTCACACATCAGCTCAGTCTCTGAAGTTTTCAACAGAAACTAGAAGGAGAAAAATCACATTTCATACTTTGTTGTTTATCCATAAGAAATGGAACACTTAGGAATTTAGATAACATATATAAATGCTGCCTTGAGTTTATGCTGACAGTTTATACAGGGTGAAAGAAAAATACACAGCATCTGTCTGAAGAATGTATGTTGGTCCTCAGGCAATGTGAGCTAGGCAGAGCTTGACAGTGTGGGCCAGATGAGCCCGTATCCTGTGGGAAGCCCTACCGGCAAGGCTCTGACAGCATTTCACTTCCTCTCTGCTGCTGTTGGACTACTAAACAATCTCTTAACTGTTAATAGCCTTCCCCAGAGCTGGCAGAGAGATTCCTACTATAGTAAAGTAATTTTTAAAAGTAATTTTAAAAAAGTCATTATAATACAGCCCAGTTGAGTCTATTTCAGGTTTTCGGTCAGATGCTAAGGGACAAAGGGAGCTTTCAACAAAGTGAAATATAAGTACAAATAAACCACAGTGGTAAGTTTATAGATTTGCCGCAAATACGATAAGTAAAATACTTTCCATTTATTTTGGTGAGAGGATTGTTTCATCCCATGTTTTTCTGCCACCCAGCCCCACTCCCCAGAGTCAGGAGTCAGTCTTGCTATCATCACATTGAAGAGGAGAGCTGGCTGGCCAGCCTGAGCAACATAGCAAGGTCCCATCTCTAAAAAAAATTAAAAACACAAATTAACTACGCTTGGTGGCTGGCACCTGTAATCCTGGCTACTCAGAAGGCTGAGGCAGGAGGATCATTTGGGCTCAGGAGTTAGAGGCTATTTGAGGGAGCGGCAGGGGTGAGAGGGAGGAAGAGAGAGTCAAGTTCTTCACCATTGGTTTAACTGGTTCTGGGTGTGAAGATTATCTTCTAATTACTATCAGAAATGTTTTGCTCTTAGGAGAGGGCCTACACAGACACCAAACAGAATTAGCAAGTTTTCTGTAATTAATCTAGATTCCTAAAGAAAACAGTCCTAAATAGAACAAATAATTAAAAAAGGAAAATTTATTCCTATGGAAGTATTTTAGTTATTAATGGAAGAAAGAATAGTGAAGTTACATCACCATTTTGCAAACTCTAGCAAATGATCTAGATAATGAGCAACAGTGACTTGTATCATCATAAAAAGAGGAAAGAAACTTTACATTGCAATACCTACAAAGTGTTACATGCCTCTACACCTAAATGATAATGTATCAGAAAATACATGGAATAGAGGAACACATATAATTGATGAGTTTTTGCCATGAGTGTCAACAGTTACAAGGTTAATATTTATTTATTTTTCTTTTTTGTTTTAGCATATTATGGGGGTACAAATGTTTAGGTTATGTAAAGGTTAATATTTAAAGTTGGATGAAATGGAGTTAAGAAATGGTTTGTAAGTTTCAATTTTTCTAGGCTACATGCTTTTTATAGCAGCAATAAACAGTTAACTGTTGGCTGGGCCCGTTGGCTCACACCTGTAACCCTAGCACTCTGGGAGGTTGAGGTGGGAGAATTGCTTGAGTTGAGGAGTTCAAGACCAGCCTGAGCAAAAATATGACCCCCTCTCCACTAAAAACCTGAAAAAATTAGCCAGGCATGGTGGTGCATGCCTGTAGTCCCAGATACTGGGGAGGCTAAAGCAGGAGGATTGCTCGAGTGCAGGAGTTTGAGGTTGCTGTGAGCTAGGCGGACCCACTCTAGCCTGGGCAACAGAGAAAGACTCTATCTAAAAAAACCAAAACCCAAACCAAACAAACTAACAAATAAAATCCAGCTAACTATTGGCAAGAAATTCTTCCCACAGAGAAAACACCAATCTTAAATGATTTTACAGGTGAGTTATAACAAGCTTTCAACAGACAAATCATCTAATCCTACATAAAATCTTTCAAAATGTCAAGAATACCAGAAAGAGTCCCAATTTAAATCTATAAGGCTGTTATAAATTTGATACTAAATCAAACAAGGGCAAAAGAAGAAATAAAAACCATTGGCCCATTATATTCCTGGATATAGATGCAAAATCCTGAATAAAAAATTGCAAACTAAATCTAATAGTGTATAAAACACATAATATATGTAATTAAGTTAAGGTTTATCCCTGGAATTCAAGAAAGAATTAATATCACAAAAATTATTAAATATCATTCACCATATCAATAAATTAAAAGATAAAGCCTAGAAGACTCCCTTCATAGATATAGGGAAAAAAACATGATAAAAGTCTCTATAAACTAAGATTAGAAAAGAATTTCCTAAATTTGATAAAGGTATCCATGAAAACATAAATTAACATAATCCAAAATTGGGAAAAATTTGAAGCATTCCCTATATAACCAGCTACCATATTAAAATACTGTTACATCACTTTATGAAAAATTGTATTTGAGGTCTTAGCTAGTGCAATAAGCAAATAAAGCAGAAGGATTAGGAAGGAGAAAACATTAATAAAACTGTCATTTGCAAATAATATGAATGTCTACATAAAAACCTGATGGAATCCATGGGCAAGTTATTAAAAACCATAAGAGAGTTATGTTATTGGATATAAATTCAATATTTGAAAGTCAATTTTATTTCTAGAGATAAAACTTAGAAAATGAAAGTTTAAAAAGGCAATACTTTAAATCTATAGTATATAGAGCAACTCAACAAAAACCTCCAAATGATCTCATTAAAAAGTGAGCAAAGGATATTAATAGACCTTTTTCAAAAGAAGACATACAAATGGCCAACAGGTATATGAAAACAATTTCCACATCACTAATCATCAGAGAAATGAAAATCAAAACCACAATGAGATATCACTTAACTCCAGTGAGAATGACCTTTATCAAAAAGTCCCAAAACAACACATGTTGGCGTGGATGCGGAGAGACAGGAACACTCATACACTGCTGGTGGGAATGCAAACTAGTGCAACCCCTGTGGAAAGTATTATGGAGATACCTTAAACAGATTCAAGTAGACCTACCATTCCATCCAGCAATCCCATTATTGGGCACCTACCCAAAGGAACCAAAGTCATTCTATAAAAAAGACACCTGTACCCGAATGTTTATAGCAGCACAATTCACAGTTGCAAAGATGTGGAAACAACCCAAATGCCCATCAATTCATGAGTGGATTAGTAAATTGTGGTATATGTATACCATGGAGTATTACTCATCTATAAGAAATAATGGTGGTATACAATCCCTTTTGTTCTCCTGGAGAGAGTTGGAACCCATTCTATTAAGTGAAGTATCCCAAGAATGGAAAAACAAGCACCACATGTACTCACCAACAAATTGGTTTCCCTGATCATCACCTAAGTGCACATTTGGTAACAACACCAATTGGGTATCAGATTGAGGTGGGGTGGGGGAGGGGATGGGGGTATAACTACATGATGAGTGCAATGCGCACTGTCTGGGGAATAGACATGCTTCAAGCTCTGACTCGGGGGGATGGGGGGCCATGGGCAATATATATAACCTGAACTTTTGTACCTCCATAATAAGCTGAAATAAAAATAAAATAAAATAAAATAAATTACTCAAAGTCCACAGTATGATTGGAAAAAAAAAAGACAAATAACATGTTGGCAAGAATGTAAGGAAAAGGGAATTCTTACACACTTTTTGTGGGATGTAAATTAGTACAACCTCTATGGAAAATAGAATGGAGATTTCTCAAAGAATTAAAAATAGAACTAACACATGATCCAGCAATCCCACTACTGGATATCTCCCCACAGGAAAATAAATCATTATGTCAAAGAAGTACCCACACTTAGATATTTGTTGTGGCACTAATCATGATAGCAAAGATATGGAATCAACCTATGTGTCCATCAACGACTGACTGGATAAAGAAAATGTGGTAGATATGTACTATTCTTTTTTATTCAGCTATAAAAAAGAATGAAATCATGTATTTTTCAGCAACATGAATGGAACTGGAGGTCATTATCTTAAGTGAAACAAGCCAAACACAGAAAGTCAAATATCACATGTTCTCACTCATAAGTGGGTACTTAAAAATGTGTACACTTGGACGTAAAGAGTGGAATGATAGAAAATGGAGACTCAGAAGGGTGGGGGTGGGAAGGGGTGTATGATGAGAAATCACTTAATGGGTACAATGTGCATTATTTGTGTGATAGATACCCTTAGAGCCCTGACTTGACCACTATGCAGTCTATCCATGTAACAAAATTGTACATGTGCCCCATAAATTTATACAAATAAAATTTTTTAGAAGTTGAAAACACACACACAAAAAAAACCCCCCAAAATATAGAGAGGCAATATTTACAATAGCAATGAGAGCTATAAAGAATTTAGGCATGAACGCAAGAAAAATTTGTAAGATTTATTTACAGAAACTAATAAAATTTTACTGAATAGTACTAAGAAAGAGACATGTAAATCGGAAGATATCCTATCTAGAAAGAGAGAGAAATATTCAATATTTTCAGAATATTAATTTTCCCCTAAATTATCTATACATTCAGTATAACCAGTAAAAATTCAACAAAATTTTTCTATGGAACATGACAAGCCTATTCTAAAATTCATGTGGGGTAACGAATGGTCAATACATATCTAAATAAGAAAACTAAGGAGTAGAAGGCAGCAGATAACAATATTTATTGTAGAGCTATAGCAATTAAGGGAGTGGAATATTAGTGCAGAAATAGAGAAATTAAGCAATGGAAGAGTACACACAGAGCCCATAAATACACATGTATGGACTTAACATATGACAAAAGTAAAACGGCAAGTCACTGGGAGAAGGAGGGACTATTCAAGAAGTGGAAATTGAAAAAGTCAGTTATCCAGACTGGAAAAAAAGGAACTTAAATTTCTATCTCAAATCACACACACACAGAAACCAACTACAAGTAGATTAAGGAATTAAATGTGAAAAGAAAAACATCAATCTTTTAAATGAAAATATAGGTTTTCCTAAAGAATACAAACATGTTAACCAGAAAAGACTAATAAATTAATTGGCTTAAACATTTTTGATTATGTTTATTAAAAGACTTCTTAAAGAAAGCAAAAAATCTTTTGCTTTTGCTTTCAGGGTACAAACTGATAGTAGGTATTTGAGACACATAAAAAGGACAAAGGATTACCCTCAAAAACATGTCAAGGATGCTTATAATAGGAAAAGCACAAAGCCCAACAGAAAAATAGGTAAAATACATGAAGAGACATATCACAGAGAAGGAAACATATGATCATACAGGAAGAAATGCTCAAACTTACTCAGGAAAAGCAAATCAAGACCGAAATGAGATACCACTTTAGACCCACTTGGCAGAAACTAAGAAAATCTTGCAGTTGGAGAAAATGTGGATCAGTGGAAACTCTTTTATAATATATTGTTGATGAATGTAAATTGTTACAATGACTTTAGCTAGATTTGTGACCTTTCTTGTTATATTAAATGAACAGACTGTGTATCCCAGGCATTCCAGCTAAAATTATTTCTATATATATTTAAGAGAAACTTTAAAAGTATACACAAGATGTTCTTAGCAAAATTGTTTGTAATAATAAAAAGTTTGAAACAAAATGTTTATTGACAGGAGAATGGATTAATAAATTATGGCATATTCTTATAGTGGAATGCATTATAGGTGAAAGAATAAATTGCAGCTCTATACAATAACATGGGTGAATCTTGATAACAAAATGTTGAATAAAAAAATAAGGGCTAGCACACTCTGTAAAAGTATGACACCTTCTTTATAAAGTTCAAAAATAAGCAATATATATTCAAATACATATATTCATAGACATGTTTATAAACATTTATAAATATATATTTGTATATGTATGTATTTATATACATATATTTATGTATACATATATTGATTTTATATACAGATAGACATATTATATATGCATAATTAAAATTATTTTCAAAAAGCAAAAAAATTATAAATATACAATTCAAAACAGTGTGTATTTTGTGAATATTTCTTATTACATAATGGGTAACAGAATTTTCCACACCACTATGATGCTTAATTTTATATACCAACTTGGCTAGGCTAAGAGATGCCCAGATAGTTGGTAAAACATTATTTCCAAGTGTGTCTGTGACAGTATTTCTGGAAAAGATTAGCATTTGAATCAGTAGATGGCCCACATCAATGTGGGTGAGCATCATCTGATTCGCTGAGAATCCACTAGAATACAAAGGCAGAATTTTTGGAAGTGAGAATTTGCTCACTCTCTCTGTTTGAGCTGGGACATCCATCTTCTCCTGCCCTCAGACATCAATGCTCCTGGTTCTCAGGCCTTCAAACTCAAACTGAATTACACCAAGGGTTTCCTGATTCTCCAGCCTGCAGATAGCAGATTATGCAACTTCTCAGCCTCCATAATTATGTGAACCAATTTCTATAATAAATTTCCTCTTATATCTCTATTTCTATTTCTATCTCCATATAGCCTATTGGTTGTGTTTCTCTGGGAAACCTTGACTAATACAACCAGCAAAAACAAAATTATTCATCTAGTTTCTTTTAAGTGTCTGAAACATTTGTTGATCCACTGAGAGTTGTAATTCTTGTGAAGATTTGCAAATCAAATGCAGATGCCTGACTGACTGGGTAACAAACCAGGATCAAATGGGGTAATCAGCTTCATTGGTATAATTTATATATTTTTCTTTTCTGTTTCTCCTTCTCAAATACTCCTGGTTTTATGAATACTGTTAATAAATAATGTGAGCAGAAGTCAGCATTGCCAAGTAATTAAAGTCATAAGTTCTTCAAGCAAACTGCCCAGGTTTGAATTATGTTTCCATTCTTACTACTAGCTTTTGTGACTTGCAGCAAGACATTTAGCAGCTCTGTGTTTCAGAATCTTCATCTATGAAATGGGGATAATAACATCACCTTCATAGAATTTTAACAGTGGTTGTATGGCTCTCATGGTGATGAGGAATATGGTTCTAGACCCTGGAAAATTCTCAGTGCATCTTCTGTATAGAAGGAAGCCAGGAAGTCCCAAACACAAGTTGGTTTGTGTTCCAAGAAAGGTTGAAACTTCTGTATAGTCTCAAGTATTTTTTCCTAGTAATTCTTCCTGCTCCAGAAGAAAAGTCTGAAGCACTAGCATAAATCAGCTCACCAACTTCCCAGCTATAATATATTTTTATTTTCCTGGGCAAACACACTGGAAGCACCAAGAGAAGAATGCACTGTATATAAAACCAGATTCCCTGAGCTGTTCATTATTTGTAAACAACTTAACATGAATTCACATACTTATAGTTACTTATTTCCTTATGTAGGTTTTATACTAATTGATTTATTTAAATATCATTTAGATTAAGTCCTCAAATTTAGCATTCTAAAAAGTATTTAAACATTGCTGCTCAATCCTGTGACTGGATCTCATGGTTTAATGATGGACAACAATGCATGATTGTTTTCTTCATCCCTCACAAGTAACGGTGCCCTACAAATATCATCAGAAATTAGGAACAGTAGGTATCAGGGGATCACTGGTTTGCTCCAGGGATTTATGTCTAAGTTGAACTGTATTCAGATGTAGAAGTAGAACAAGATATTTCTTTTTGAACCTTGTTAATTCTTTAGTTCTAGGAAGTTGATGTCATTGATTTCTATGAGTTCCTACCAACTTAAAAAATATAGTGAAAAATCAGAAAAGTCACATTCAACACATTAAATGTTGATGAAAGAAATTGCATACTTTATCTTTGAGAGTCACCAATATTGCAACAGCCCTGTATCCTATAGTTCTTGTTAAAGGCACACAGTAGTTTAGCAAATATTTTGGTTGACTGGATGATGTCATGATTATAAAGAGTTAACAGGAATTCCTGCTCTGAAAAGTTATATGTGGGCAGGCTCAAAGACCAAACTTAGAAGATGGTAAGAGGGCTTTGATTTTGCTGGCCATTCATCCACAGGAAGATCAGTTTAATAAGAAGTTCAATTGCAGGATTGGTTTTACTGGAAGCATATCAAGTCATTCTATTATTCTAAATATTATGACATTCTTTCCTCACTTGTAAAATTGGAAGAGATTTTCTTGGGAAGAAATAAGTGAGTAATTGTCTTGGATCTTTGGAAACAATTGTGAATTACACTGTAGACAGCTGCAGTAATGTAAAATTCTTGGACACTTGAGAAGGGCCATTTCTTGTGCAGATTCCATTTACCCAAAGTGTCTGCACACATCCAAGAATTCTCTTGGCTCCAAGTATCCTTGCCACCAGAATGATTTTGAAATATGTCTAGAGTTCTAGACTCACCAAAAAGTAGATTCAATAGATATGATGTTGTGGTGTGCAATCCAGGTCCTACCTGTCAAGACTGTGACACTCCTTATCCCAGGTTATGGAAGTTTTGGTTGCTAGTATCTCTTAGCTGAATTTGTCTCTGGGAATTGTCCTTGGCTAAAGGAAGCCACCTCATTCAAGGTTGTACTTCCTTCCCTAAGACAGTCTGCATCTGGTGACTGATTGTCAATGAAGGTACATGGCGCAACCTTAGTGCCTCCATATGGGACTATTCTGAAGGCCCTTTGCCAGCTGCAGAGCTTCCTGGAGGCCTGGCTCAGGCCTCTGTGGGACTGTGTTCCAGTTCAGCTTGTCCCTCTACCTAATACTGCTGCTTTCCTTTCTCCCACTGGTGGTGTTCCCAAGAGTACTATCTCCAAACATCTCCTGCATACAGATCTTCATCTCGGAGTCTCTCTCACAGGAAACCTATGCTCTGACAGGTGATGTCAGGAGTCGTTCTAGGAAATAGATGGAAAAGTGAGATTTTGGAGCTTGATCTCCCCCTGGCCAGTGGGTAATGAGGACCCCATCGTTGATGGTGGGTAGAGTACTCACCCACTCCAGCATGTTACAGTGGTGTATACTTACAACTTTCATTAATGGTGACTGGAATGGATACTGGTGAAAGGAAAGGCATCAGTATAAGAGTATCTCAGGCGTTTGAAGGCTTCTGAGGAGATAGTAATTATAAGGGCTATGAATCAGAATGTTATTGGGGCCATTTAAGAAAGACATTAAAATGCTGAGGGTAATTAATACTTCATTAAATATGAGCTCTGAAAGCCAGAGGACCTTGTTGGTAACAAAAAACTGCAGTTGGGCCGGGCGCGGTGGCTCACGCCTGTAATCCTAGCTCTCTGGGAGGCCGAGGCGGGTGGATCGCTCAAGGTCAGGAGTTGGAGACCAGCCTGAGCGAGACCCCGCCTCTACTAAAAATAGAAATAAAAAAATTATCTGGACAACTAAAAATATATATAGAAAAAATTAGCCGGGCATGGTGGTGCATGCCTGTAGTCCCAGCTACTTGGGAGGCTGAGGCAGTAGGATCACTTAAGCCCAGGAGTTTGAGGTTGCTGTGAGCTAGGTTGACACCACGGCACTCACTCTAGCCCAGGCAACAAAGTGAGACTCTGTCTCAAAAAAAAAACAAAACAAAAACTGCAGTTGGAAGAGAAGAAAACAACTTTGTAAGAATAGTAGAGTTCCAGAGAAAATTGACTTCTCAAATGTGGCAAATCCAATATGGCAAGATCAGAAGGCTATTAGGAAGGCGTGGAATCCTGAGTCTAGGGATGGTGTCAAATTATCAAAAATCTTGAATTCCCAGATCCCCTGATCCTTTTGAGTCTGCATAAGTGGTCTACACATCCTGTTAAAGGCCAGTCCTTTCCTCTCTGCTTTGCAAGACAATAGACACATGTCTCAGGATCTGTCCCAACCCCCTCTCTGCACCACCAGACCAGTATCTAGGGTCACTTTATAATATAACCCCACCAGGAAAGTGCTGGATCTGCTAAAAAAGGAAAAAGAATATATTCCAAAGGATAAGTAAATCCTAGTCAACATACTTTAGCAGGAGTCAGGAGAGTTTTTACAGGATTTATTCCTGAGGTGCTTGATCAGGAGGACAGAATGTAAAACTGGACAAGCAAAAGTTTATTTCTGCTCTCCTGGGATATGGGATTTCACTCCTTGGCAAGACTCTAAGAGAAAGTGTTAATGTACTGCTAGGATGCTCTTTGGATGTTTGGAAAAAATAGACACCTGCTTTAAATGAAGTAAACATATCAGAACAACAGTGAAAAATAGCTGAGAGAGAACACATAGGCTTAGAGAAGCGAACATGCTAGAAGAGATACAGTACCTATGACTGGAAAACCTGCCAGCTGACAGTATTTTGTGGGAGGGCCAGGAAGACTCTCTGTTTAACAAGGATTACACTGGTGAAAGGAATATTGTTGTCACTGGGAAACTCAGTGGTGGCTTTCCCATGTAGATCAGGAACGACAGGAGCAGATACTGTTACAGAATGGAAATGGGGATGTAAGAGGGCAGTGCTTAATCATCAGAAGCAAGCCCTGTGCAATGTGTAATGAGAGGCAAAACTGGAGTGGCAACTCGGGATCTGACCTGCAGAGAGCTACGAAATGATTAATAGAAGACAATATTCCTAGTGGTGGTGAGGGGGAAACAAATGGGCAGCAAGCAGGGATATTTCTTAATTTATATAACCAAAGAAATGAGAGTAATGATTTGGATGCTGAGAGTACCTTCCCCAATAAAATATGGTAATCTCTTGGCCAGTTCCCATACCTGAGCCAAATCTCAGGTCCAGAACCTACTCACTGAAGGAGAGGCTGGGTCCACTGGACAAAGGGCTGTGCAACTCCATGGTAAATACATATGGTAATAATTCCCCCAGCCATTTATTCACAAAACCATGCACTGGGGAAAGAGAAATTTCTAGACATTTCAAGGTCTCCTGGGCATAGGGTCTGAGTTGGCATTGCTACCCAGGAGCCTGAAGCATTGCCTTGAGCTTCCCTGTTAGAATGGGGATTACAAAGGCCAGGTAGTAAATGGAGTTCCCTCCCCAGGGTTGGCTCACAGTAGGTTCAAACATGTAATTGGTAATTGATACAAATCCCACTTTGGTTCCTTAGCCTGTGGAATGAGTCACAGTAAGGAAGGTTAGATGGAAGCCACTGAAACTGCTCCTGCCACATCTAGTCAAGGTTAAAAAATATATATATAGCGTTCCAGAAAGAATGGCAGATATTAAGACCTAAAGGAGGTAGAGATAATTGTTCCTATCATTTAATTTACCAGTCTGGCCCCTCTGAAAGTTTTGAATTCTATTGGATGATGGTGTACTACTGCAAACTCAACAAAATACTAGCCCAATTGCAGCTGCTGTGCCAGGTATTGTGTTATTGCTAGGGAAGATTAACAGACTTAAGTGCATGGTATGCAGCCATTGATTTGGCAAATGTGTTATTTTACATCTCTGTCAAGAAAGAGGATCATACACAATGGAATCCTATTCGGCTATAAAAAAGAATAAAATCATGTTTTTTGCAGCAACATGGATAGAACTGGAGGCCATTACCTTAAATGAAACAACTCAGACACGGAAAGACAAATACCACATGTTCTCACTTGTAAGTAGGAGCTAAATAATGTGTACATCTGGAAGCAGAGTGTGGAACAATAGACAATGGAGACTCAGAGGGGTGGAGAGGTGGGAGGAGAGTGGATGATGGACAGTCGCTTGGTGGGTACAATGTGTGTTGAGTCAGTGATGGATGTACTGAAGGCCCTGACTTCACCACAATGTAATATATCAATGTAACAAAATTGCATCTGTATATAAACAAATAAAAAATGGGGGAGAGGGGAGAAAGAGGATTAAAACCAGTTTTCATTCACATTGAACAGACAATACTGAATACATAGTCTTGGCCCAGGCTATGTTAACTCTCCAAACCTATCTCAAATCATAGTTACAAGAGGCCTCAACCATCTGGATATTCTGCAATATATCACATTGGTCCACTGTATTGATGATCACAGTAATTGGAAAACATGAGCCAGAAGTGGCAAGTATGTTGGAGGCCTTGACAAGATATTTGTGCTCCTTCCTAAGTCATATATACTCCAAAGGTGGATGATATATCCTGTGAAGATTTAGGGACTTCCACATCAGTGAATTTCATAGTGGCCAGGTGCATGCCTGCAAATCCCTTCCAAAGTAAGGAACAAACTATTATAACTCTCACTTCCTAAAATTGGGAAAGTAGCACAATGCCTGGTAAGTCTCTACAGGTTGTAGTGGGCAAAATATTATATACTTGGGAATATTTCTTGGACACATTTACCAAGTGATACAAAAGCTACCTGCTCTTAGTGGGCTCAAAACAGATAAGAGGTTTGCAGCAAGTCCAGGCTGCAATTCAAGCAGCTCTAATGCATGAGCCATGAGGCCCAGCATATCTCTTATGTTACTATTAATAGAAGTTATATGGTGAGGAAAAACTCTATGTTGAACTTACTGGCCAGCTGATATCAGATTGCATTTGTCATTTACTACCTCAGTGCTGGAACAAAAGGCTCATGATTGGAGTAACTAGAATGGCCAGGCCCAACCCATCTGTTCCCACTTACCAACACTTATTTAGCTACTGCCACTTCTAAATATCCAGTATCCAGCAAGGGATACTAATACTGAGTCCCCAATACAGCAGAAGGGTAATTAGCTAATTGATAATAAATCCATTACACTGGATCAATTTCACCCTGGAGAAGGCATCAATCCATATTGTCATTCCTGCTGACATAATTTTGGCCACTATGACTATTCGAGGGCTACAGAATATTGAATCCACTGGCCAGATAACCAGATATTCTACATAATATCAAATCAGACCAAAAATCCCATCTACAACAAAAGGCATATAGTAGTGGTTCTTGTCACTGCCATCACTCAGATGCTGCCAGCCTAACAGGGTGATGGAATGGCCTTTTGAATATTCAGCCTGGCATCAGCTATGCTAGGTTATCCTGAAAGAATCCAATACCATCCCTCATGGTAGACTACACAATCCAAATCAGGGCCCAACAAACTACTGTCCGAGGACCACATCTGGCCTTCCACCTCTGTTGTAAATAATGTTTTATTAGAACACAGCCATTCTCTTTCATTTACATCTTGTCTGTGGCTGCTTTCACACTAAAATGGCAGTGTTGAGTAGTTGTGACAAAGACCAGATGGCTTGCAAAACCTAAAATATTTACTATTTGGCCTTTTCCAGAAAAAAGTGTGCTGACACCTCCTCTAAATCAACAACTATCATATGGTGCTATGTCTCCAATAGGTTGACTATACTGGTTCTCAAACCAAAGTGTAGAAATCAAAATAGCTGCACATACCATCACTTCTAATGACCCACACATGTGCTTTCCAGCCCAGCAGCTTAATGTTCTTGAGGCTAGGAGTTCTAATTATCCAAGAAGGATAATGCTTCCATTAGAGAATATAGTAAAAGTCCCATTAAACTCTAAGATATGGTTGCCATCCAGTTATGTTAGGCTTTCCATGCAAACAGATCAGCAGACAAGGGTAATTGCTCCTGAACACCAGAGGGAAGCAGGAAGGCTATTATACAATGAGAATAAGGAAGAATATGCTTGGCAGCTGGATGATGTGATGGGGCATCTTTTGACATGTCCCTGCAGCCCTGCTCGATTTTGATGGCAATGGTAAAGTGCAGTAGTCACAGCCTGAGAACCACATGGTGACCAGAAGCTTATATTCCTGATGGATGAGGGTCTGGGTCACCTCACCAAATAAGCCACCTGGTCCAGCAGAAGTGCTGAGGTTGAGGGGACTCTAGAATGTGTAATAGAGGAGAGAGATAATGAGCATTAGTTACAATCTTGAGACAGCAATATGGTGAGGTCTGTAGTTTATCTCACTAATACTCCGTGGTATAATTCCCCAGAAAAAGAGACCAACCATAATCCTGGAAAAGCAGAAGGAATGAATTTTGAATAGCAAGCAAAAGGATCTGAGTGGTACAGAGGTGGGGTGAGACTTCATTTCTTTCCTCTCCAACATATCCAATGTCATTTCATACTGTTCTTCTCTCTCACTACATTCCAGTTACATTGGCTTCCTTTATCAACATGCCAAGTCTTTCAGACTTTTAGGCCATTGAGATTTTTATTCCTTCTGCTGGAATTCAATTCTCTTCCCCTGGCTTTTATCATGGTGGTCTTAATTTCTTCCTTCAAGTTTCAGCTCAGTTGTCACCTCCCCTGAAAG
Organism: Lemur catta; assembly: GCF_020740605.2. NCBI lineage: Eukaryota > Metazoa > Chordata > Mammalia > Primates > Lemuridae > Lemur > Lemur catta. Next base: position 242,359,763 of record NC_059128.1, read on the forward strand.
GCTGCTCCAGATCACCCTATCTAAAGTGGCCTTCCCAGGTTATGTTCTGTGTCATTAGCATGTTTACTATGTAACATTTAACATGGTCTGTTATTATAGTTATGTTGTTTATTTACTTACTTCCCCATTAGAATGTAATTTCTGTGAGGGCAGGGAACTTGTCTGTCGCATTCATCATTTTATTTCTAATACCCAACAGTGACTGGCATATATTAAATGTGTAGAAATACTTGTTGATTCATTTAACAGATAAGTGAATTCAGAAAATTAAGTACATCTGGGTGTGAGTCAGAAATGAGCATTTTAAACAAGCAACATGCATTGTGATGTTGATGCAAATTTTTCTCATACCACATTTTTAGAAAGAATAATTCAGTGGTTGGGCAGCTTTAAAAAGTTAACTTTCACTTATTTCTTTATGCCTTTTTTTTTTTTTTTTTTTTGAGCCAGGGACTTGTTCTGTTGCCCAGGCTAGAGGGCAGTGGTGTCATCATAGCTCACTGCATCCTCAAACTCCTGGGCTCCAACGATTCCCTTGCCTCAGCTTCCCAAGTGGCTGGGACTAGAGGTGCACGCCAACCATGCCCAGCTAATTTTTCTACTTTTTGTAGAGACAAGGTCTCAATTTTGCCCAGGCTGGTCTTGAACTCCTGGCCTCAAGAGATCCTTCTGCCTTGGCCTCCCAAAGTGCTAGGATTACAGATGTGAGCCACTGTGCTTGGCCCATTCAATTCTTATAAAATATTTTGATGATGATGATGATAATATTCTGTAATTTTATTGACTTTGTCATTGTTAATTCTGTGCTTGGCACTATATGTGTATTCCCCATTTAATTTTTACAACCACCCTATTATAGTTCCCATTTTAGCAATGAGGAAACAGAAGCTCAGAGTAGCCACATGTTCAGTCAAGGTTTATACATTCTGGTAAGTAGCTTCAGAACTAGAACTCAGGTCTGTCTGACACTAAAACCAATGTTTCCTAACCTCTCTGCTTAGAGAGGTTTCCTAACCTCTCTAATCACATTTAACATAGAAATGGCTCCCTTCATCTGTTGCTCAGCATTCATTTAGATATACTGTTCTCTGGTCTTTTTCACTGTTTTTTTTTTGTTTGTTTGTTTGTTTTTGTTTTTGTTTTTTGCCTTGTCACTAAACAAGAAAGAAGTCATTATTTGAGCCAGATAGCAGTCAAATCATAGCTCCTTGAGAACAAACTGACTGCCTTTACTTTAAATGGCACATAAATCTTGATGTTTAAGTCACCCTTTCAACATAGTGCCAGGAAAAAATATGGGGGAAATGATTGAATATATCAGAAATTGTCATAAATCCCTTGGTGTGGAAAGGTTTGAATCTTTCAGAAATGGAAAGGATATTTCAGGCTGTTACACATCTTGCTTCAGACGGCTGGTTGAAAGACAACGCTTTCTCAGAAAAAGTAGGTTTGAGGAGTCTTAGATGATATTTTCAAGAACTCATGATACCAAATTGAATTGGGAACCTTTCCAAAGCGGCATTTTCCCAGGACATTAACTTTTATTCTCCTATTTATCACCATGGATATATATTTGCTCCATAAACGTACATATAGTGGGTGCTTTCTTATAATGATGACGATCCACTCCCAAATAACATTCTGTTTTGTTCATAGAGCTGCTTCCTCTTTACCTGTTGGATTCATACTTAGCCTGAACAACTGTCCCATTGCAGAACACAGAGCATATCATTGTAGCCTGGGTTTCCATCAAAGCAGTCAATCAAAATAGAGTTGTAGGATTGTTAATTAAATTCAGGACTTAAACACAAAATAATATATAGTGGTCTTTGACTTACAATAGAGTTACTTCACAATAAACTCATTGTTAAGTCAAAAATACATTTGATATCCTAATAAACACATTCTAAAGTTGAAAAATTGTAAGCCAAACCATCCTAAGTCTGGAACTGTCCGTACTTCATTGTCTATTACCACTGTTGTGGTGACGGAAACCAGAAAAGGAGAGATGGGAATTGATTGTTAACCTTGTTCTTTAGAAATAAAAGTAGAGGGCAGTATACCAAGAGCCTTGCATTTTCTATTTAAAAAGTACATGGAAGTTAAAAAAAAATAAAAACAATTTAGAAAAGTACGTGGAGAACTGTAGACAAAGGAACTTTTGTTATCTATGTCTTAGAAGCTTTATAACTTGGTTCTGCAAAAAGGCTTCTTAAACTGAATTTACTTCAATAGGGACCAGATTTTCACATTTAATGGTGAATAAAAGGTTTATTGTACTTCATACTGAAAAATAAAACTAAAAATATTAAACATATATTTATTAAACCAATAATTAAGTTATTAAATGAAATATGGTTATGCTTGCAACTATTGCTAATACTGGGAAGAAATACAGTGTAAATCAAGGTCTCTTTTTTTTGTGGGGAAATCAGACAAAATAATTTGGCTCTATTTCCAAATACAGTCACATTAAGGGTTAGAGCTTCAACATATGAATTTGGAGGTACACAATTCAGTCCATGGCAACATGTTTGCATATATCACAGCCTGATCATTTCCTTCCTGTTTGAATGTGGATAAATTAGAAGCATCTCTAAGGCTCAATTTGATAACCTGTGAAATATGGGTAATTGTACTACTCAATGGATAGAATTTTGACATGGACTAAAAGAAATATTGCATTTTAGGAACCCAAAATAGCATTTAGCATAGAATAAATGCAAAATAAATATTTGTTATTGTTATGAGTTCCTATTGATATCCCAGTACTGATTAAACATGAAAACTGAAAAAGCCTTTTTCTTTTTCTTCATGGTAGTAACAAGTGGGGAAGCTGGGGACTGTGGAATGGGAATAGAGTGGGAAGTAGTATCTGCTCAGAGAAGAGAACAGCAGGCTGACAGCCTGAGGTTTTGAGCAGGAGTAAGAACATCTCTCTCCAAGAAGGAGCCTTGATCTTGGTGTTTAGTCACCCAAAGACCCATGACATTTCCTATCAGTCTGTGTTTCCCAATAGACTTAAAGCTCATGGAGAAAAATGGTCAAGTTTTATAAACCTTTGTAATCTTGACATTATCTGATGTTGTACTTCGCCTATACTTGATACTCAATATGTTTTTGTAGACTTTATATGGTATTTAATGATTTAGTTATATTTAATTTAATGTGATTAGCCTAGTTCTTTGCCCACCCAATGTTTCTGGGGTCCAGCCACCATGGAGGCTCAGATCTCCAGATCATTCTGAAGCACACATGTTTGCTGAGGTCCTAAAGTAATACAACTGTATTAGTTTAACTCAGATGACGGTTCTTCAATTACTTAAGAGGAATGTTGAGATTACTTTGATATTTTATTGTGAATAGAAAAGCAAAAGCCCTTAAATAAATATTCAGCTCTCCTTGAAGTCATTCCCTTTTTAGCCTTACTTTAAGTTTTTAAATATTAATTGAAATTTGTGTGTTTTAGTGGGTTTTCTCTATCATTAGTCCATTTTGCTCATCATTGTCATTCTGTGGTTTCTAGATTATTTTTGTTTTTGTCCAAGATATCATACTAGGTTGCACTCTTATTTAGTTTTCTTTTTCTTTTTTTCTTTTCCAGAAGTATAGAAATTAAGGATGGAAAAGGCACATTGCTCATCATCAAATCCCCCTCTTCCATGGTTGGATAGTCCTCTGTAATAGAGCAATTTTTCCAGCTTAGCTGAAAATGGTTCAAGCTATGGGGTTTCCACCACTTCCTCTGAATGACTATTCCACAGACTGACAGATCTCATTACATGGTCATTTTCCCCCTCATGCTCTGCCTACATTTTTCTTTGCTCAATTTAATCCTCCTTCTCTTAGTTATACCCCTTTGGATAACTCAAAGACATTCCTCTCCCTTTCTTACTCTATATTTTCCTCAAATATTTGCAGATGGTTATTCTTTCTCCTTAGTCATTATTTGGTCCAGTCATTTGAATTAAGTCTTTCATCTTTTCCTATTATCCAGTGCCCCTAGCTTTTTCAATCTTTTGGTATTTGTGCTCAGAACTTGTCATTTTTAAAAAAATATACTGACTGTGTTAGAATGAGAAGATCCAAATCTCAGCATGAGACGGTTCTTTCATAAACTTCAAGGTGACATCCACACACATTGCAGGACATAAACAATTCAGGGCCTCAGTTGTCTTTAGCTTCAATTGCTACACTAAGGGTCCCCAACCTTTTTGGCACTATGGACTGGTTTCATGCAAGACAATTTTTCCATGGACCGGGAGGGCAGGGGTGGGGTGTCACAGGTGAAGTGGTGGGGTGGTGCAGAGCTCAGGCGGTAATACATGGCCTGTTTCCTAACAGACCACAAACTGGTACCAGGCCACAGCCCAGGGGTCGAGGAACACAGATCAAGCAATGGTGCTTCTTCCTGGTTCAAACTCTCCTGGTTCAATTCCTGTCTCTTCCATGAAACTTCACTCACAGCACTCAGCACCATTAGGGAAAGGACCAGTACTGCATTGTCTGAGGGAAAAGGAGCACTTCTGCCACAGAACATTCAGAAACTTCCTGAAAGAGGCACCATTCTACTAAAAGAAGAATACAATTTGTCAAAAAATAAAATTTTAATTAGAAAAGTCTATTCCCTCAAATTTCTTTGAAAACCAATTTACTTTCCCTACATGCCCTGAGATCTCCAGGTTCATTTCTGTAAGGGTTCCTTACTAGCCAGTGTTGGAAGTATCATTTGAACATGATGTTCTAAGAAATAGATAATTTCTTTAGAATTGCTATATATCTGTTACTTTATTAGAAACATAAATAAAGATGGTGTGAAAAATATATCGTAAATATCACAGCTGGAAGTCCTGGACAACACAAATTCCCTGAGTTTCTCCCTTCTTGATCTTCTGGGTGGTAATTGAATGAGTCATATGTCCTTTTCTCATATCTAACTCATTTTTCCTTTTGTGAATGACAATTACTGTAAAATTTAATTGCTCTTTCTTGCTTTTTCTTTTATTCGTGTTGCTACTTACTCATGATATTTTACAGTGCCAAATGAAGCTACTAGGGTAAAATGGTAACAATATGCTTTGTTCACTGGTCTTGGAAATGATGAAAAACATAGATAGATGCTTGATGTCTTCAGTATAGACCTGTTGGGATACTAGAATAAGAACAAATAATAGAATAGAAATACATGCAGTTTGGAGCCAGATGGACCTAGGGTAGACATTCATCTCTGCCTTGCTGCATAACCTATATAAACCCATTTTATCATATTTCTTTTCAATTATTTTTCTCTCCCTTTTAATTTGGAAGTATAACAAGGCATCTGCTTTTTATTAATGATTGCTTTCTTATCTCTAAAATCTTATCTATAACAGTTGCCACTACAAAGTGTATCAAAATTAAATTATATTATGATCTCCACCCATTGTATTTACTTAGCCAATTCTGTCCACCATCGCAACACAAACCAGATCTTTAGGATGGTTGTACTTCCCAAATCAATTCTTCACTTGCTTTCCAAACTCTTGGGTTTGCTGAAATAGTTTTATATATTTTTTCCTTGTCAACATATTTTTTTCCCACAGAATGTATGTTTTATGACATAAATTCTCACTTTTTACCTACATGACAATTTTCAATTACATTAAAACAATTTCTTCAGAATTCACTGTGAATATTACCAAATTAATTGCTCACAATCATCTTCCATAAACATTATTTTCATCTAAAAATTTTGTACATAATTTTCTTGATTAACCAGACTGCTTTCTTAGGTAATTGCTTCAGCCAGAGTACATGAAGAGAGAGAGTGTATAATTTCTGAATCTTTGTAAGATCTGAAATGAAGGATATCTTGAAGAGATATAAGAATATAAGAATCTTCTATGATAGCATCTTTTACTCATTAGTCAAACCCTGTAGCTCTCTCTTTTATCTTCTGTTGTTGCAGATGAGAAATTTGATGCTTGGATGTGTTGCTGCCCCAGTGTGAATGATCAAAAGGAAAGTAAGGGGGAACCCACGGTGTTTTTTATGACCTACACCAGGGCTGAATACTCGGGGTCAGGATCAGTGGGCACCATCTTAGAGGCTGTATAACACAGTAGTTTGCCTTTTTGTTGAATTGAAATTTTTATTTAAATAGTTATGGATTTACATGCAATTGTAAGAGACAATACAGAGAGATCCAGTGGACACTTTACCCAGTTTTCCCCAGTGATAACATTTTGCAAAACTATGGTAAAATATTCCAACCAGAAGATTGACATTGATATAATCTACCAATTTTATTTCACTTTCCCAGTTCTACTCCTACACATTTATGTGTGCATGTGTATATATGCAAGTGTTTTTATCTATTAATGTGTATATATTAAATTCTTTACAGTTATATCACGTGTTGGTTCATGTATCCAATACCTCTGTCAAGATACTGTACAGCTCCAACATGATGCCTTCCTCCCTTTTGCCTTTTTAGAAGCACACCCTCCTCCCTCTTGCACCATGTCTCACCCTCACCTCAACCCTAACTCCTGGTCATCACTATTCTGTCCTCCATTTCTGCAAGTGAGTGGTTAAACAAAATGTAGTGCATATATACCAGGAAACACTACTCTGATTAAAAAAAGAAAATAACAATGGATAATTGATGCACACAACTAGGATGACTTGCCAGGGAATTACTCTGATTGAAAAACAGTCAAGGTTCTTTCTTTTATATTCTCTCTCTTTCTTTCTCTCTCTCTTTCTTTTACTTCTGTCAGAAGAATTTCCTTTAGCCAATATTTAAGGGTAGATTTGCTAGTGACAAATTCTTTCAGCTTTCCTTTATTTGAGAATGTTTTTATTTCCCTTTTAGTCTTGAATAATAGTTTCTCCAGAGACAGAATTCACAGCTGACAGTTCTTCTTCCAGCACTTGAAACATAACTATGTCACATGCTCATGGCCTCTGTGATTTCCAAAGAGAAATCCATCATCATTCGGAGTGTGACTCCCTTAAAAGGTAATATGTTATTTCTGTCTGGTTGCTTCCAAGATTTTTTTCTTTGTCTTCAGTTTTCAAAAGTTTATGATGTGTCTTGGTGTAGATTTCATTGAGTTTATTCTTCTTGGGAGGTTTGCTTAGCTTCTTGGATCTATAGGTCTATGTCTTTCACAAAATTCGAAAATTTTTTTAGGCATTATTTCCTGTAATCCTCTTTCAGTCTCACTTTCTCTTTTCTCTCCTTCTGAGATACCAATGATATAAATGTTGACTTTTGTTCTTATTCCCCAGGCCCCTTAGACCCTTTGTGGTGTTATTTTGGTTTACTTAATGATTCTGGGGAAACAGTTGCTCCCTGCTGGTGTTGTCTCCGGGTGAAGAAGAGGTGTGCCAAGACGAGGCAAACATGAGGGTGTCTATCACTGGAGGGAGCTGACACTTCCCAGTTATCCTGATATCTCTGGAAAAGGGGAGGAGATTCTTGGGCCTCTGGGACAATTTCCCAGACAGGGTTGGGTCTCTTTTGCCAGTTTCTGTAGCCTGGCTTGGTATAGACTGATGGAAAACAGAAGTCTGAGGCTCTGCAAGAAAGGAGAAGCTTCCTCAGGTTGCTTATTTTTGGCAGGGCTCCCAACCTATTCCCCTTTCAATGGGGTCTGGCTCATCTGGTGTTGTTAGAGGGACTCCTGCTCAATCTGGGGAAGGGGCAAGCCTACCTCAGCTGCCTTCTCTTGCTAAGTTGGAGATCAGGGAACATTAGCAGGTGACCTTCCTTTACTGGGTGGGGTATCCGTGACATGCTGCCACTGTGCCATTTCTCTAGTTCTGGGCTCCCAAATTGGCTTACCTTCTCCTTTTCATCTTTCAGAGTTCTCTTTTCTTTTGTCTTTCACCATTCTCAGGGTTTATAATTGTACTTATGAGAAAGAAGAAGGCAAAAACAGGTCTATGCCATGTAGTAGTGTATCTTTTAAATCTTTAGCTTAGGTAGTAAAGTTTCTCCTATTCACCTATTTTTTCATTCATTCATTTAGCACCTGCTATGGGTTTGGCAATGTTATAGTTATTGGTGATGATGAAGAAGTAAAAGATTGCTGTCCTCATAGAGTTTACATTCTAGTGTTTCTTTGATTATCACTTTTAACCCATCTATTTCTTTTTATTTATATTTATATGTTCTCACTTAGGATTCTCCTTTCTTTGTAACTTGTGTTGTCTATTTTAAATTACACAACCCAACTTTTATTGGTAGCCAACTTATTTTCAATCTCTCTAATTTTTAAGTTTGGACTTTTTTGGTTTTTGTCCAAGAACTCTTTGTGTGTGGGGGGGGTCTAATTTATCTCCTTCATAAGACTTTAATTAGAATGACCTATTTATGCCATTAGTTCTGCTTCCACTGCCTTTATTATTTGATGCTTTCATCTTTCCATAAGCAGTTATGTCACCTTAAGCAGTTCTCTTACCTTTTCTTGTCAATAGTGGGGTGGGGGGAGTGAATCATGGCATAAGGAGCATTTTTCTCCAGGAAACTGGTGGGGATATGTCTGACAAATTGAAACTTCTCTGTTGAAGCATCTCAGAGGAAGTCTTTTTCTGTTTAGGTGAAATGGGAGCAGCTTGAAATGTCTTTCTGGGGAGGTGACATTAAGGAAGAGCTACATAGAGCAAGCTGTGTTTCTTCCCCACTCCAATAGATTGACATTAGTCTTGGCCAGACACCCCACATGATTCCTGCCATAGGACACTCGGAATCGGTGTTTGTCTTTTCAGAGAAGCAACCCTCTTTCCAAGTCACTGAGCTCTCAGTACATCCCATTCACGCACCTCATTCCTGAGGATATCAGATGTGACACATATCTGAATCCTTCCCAGCCATAATTATTTTGCTAATTGTGTCCTCCAGCAGGAACTTGTCAGGGAGAGTCCCATCTGGCTTAATCTGCCTCTGCTGAGTGCAGGCAGGGGAGAGACAAGAACTGGAGAATCTGTAGAAGACAGCTGAATTCGCTCTAGAATGGACAGAGAGTTACTAGCAGAAAAAAAAAATGGTTACAATAAGAGAGAGGAAATGAAGGAGCATGAATATCTATGTGGACACAGTTTAGAGATTAGTGTTTAGGGTGTGGGAAGAGGAGAGAATTGGGAAACAATTTATAAGGATAGGGATCACTACGACCAAAAGAGGTAAAAAAGGAGATATAAGACTTTACTTGAAATACGAATAGAACCTCCTTCCATCCTGGAATTTTCTTGAGTCACAGTAGCATATATTTAATCTTTAAAAATCATGTCATAACCCAACAGGGTCAATGTTTCCCTGAATATAACACTTGGTCAAGATAAGGCCACTTAGTGGCTAGATTTTATGTGGGTTAGAAGACAGGTCATAAATCATAGGGTAAAAGTCATAGATTTTAGAGCCAGGCAGTTATTACTTAAAACTATGGCTTAACCAATTACTTGCTGGATAAATACAAGCATATTTAACCTCTCTACACTAATTTTCTTATCTGATAAATGAAGATAACACTACCTATCTATGGTAGTATGGTATCTATTTGTGGTTTTAGGATAAATTCTAAAGTCCAAAACATACTTTATAAAGATTTTCATATTTTGGCCACTGTTTACTGTCTCCTCCCATTGTACACACCAGCTTGAGGAAACCAGGACTCATTTAAGTTCCTTGAATATGCTATAATCTTTCTTGTGGCTTATCATCTTCCCAAAGGCTATTCCAACAGCATATGAATCACTCTTCTCCTCTCTTTTCTCCTGCATAACTTCTGCTCATCCTTCTGGTCTCAGCTTAAACATAATTTCTGTCTTTATGTCCCTCAATCTAGTTCTCCATCTGTTCTCTGTTTCTTTACTACAATAAGGAAATAGTGTCTGTTTCTTTATTACAATAGTCAAAACATTTTCTTGTGATTATCTGCCTGTTACCTGTTTGGGTTCTGTCCTCCCCACTGGTTAAGGACTGTCCAAGTCTTGCCATTATAACCTCAGTATTTATCAGAATGCCTGTCATATATTAAGTAGTCGATAAATATTTGTTAAATATATGAATGAATGGACAAATGATGCAGTGCCTGAAATGACATGAAGTGTCCAACAAATGGTGTCATTATAGGATCCATTCAGCTTCATAATTTAGATGATTATAGTAGCCATAAAAATGGTCATAAAAAGAGAATGCTAGCATTCCCTTAATTTCAATACATCCTTTGTTATAGACTTTCAAATCTATAAAGTAAAATAAAAAGCACAGTATTTTCCATTTAACACACATAATAACCTGCATATCATGTAGAGAGTGAGTAGCCCTTTTGTTAAAATTTATTCCATGTGTCATATCAACAGTAAGTCACACACCAATATTTTATTTTATTTTTTTTTTTTTTTTGAGACAGAGTCTCACTTTGTTACCCGGGCTAGAGTGAGTGCCGTGGCATCAGCCTAGCTCACAGCAACCTCAAACTCCTGGGCTTAAGCGATCCTACTGCCTCAGCCTCCCGAGTAGCTGGGACTACAGGCATGAGCCACCATGCCCGGCTAATTTTTTTGTATATATATTTTTAGTTGGCCAGATAATTTCTTTCTATTTTTAGTAGAGACGAGGTCTCACTCTTGCTCAGGCTGGTCTCGAACTCCTGACCTCGAGCGATCCACCCGCCTCAGCCTCCCAGAGGTAGGATTACAGGCGTGAGCCACCGCGCCCGGCCGCACACCAATATTTTCTAATAGACTTAAAAGAAAATCTGGCTGTTAGTTCTAAATACCATGAAATTGATAAGGTGGAGAGAAAAGCACTGCTTGTCATATTTGAAATCCCGGGAGTCAATCAAATTTATTGTTACCATATAATTATTCTTTCACAATCCTTCCTGTCTAAAGAGCCCACACATATTAAAAAAAAAAGAAAAGATTTCTCTTTTGTAACAGTGTACAAAATAACCATAGAAAATTCTTCTGTTCCCCACAAACCAGAACTAAGGTAGCTAAGTCACATTTATCAGACTACTGAGTAGGTTGCCAGCAGTCAAAGTACTTTCCAACTACTCAGCTCAAGGGGCAAGGGTCAAGAGCCCACCAGCTCCTCTTGAGATGTTGGGAAAATAATAGATGAGGACAATTCCTGTCATGGTTACTTTTGTTCCAGCTCATTATTCTCACTGTCGAATTAGGAAAAAGATTAAACAGCTCCTCAGAAATCTAGTGTGAAGAACATTATTCTCTCAGGGCTATAAATCTTTGGATAATGTCCCAGCCAAAAATATGGGTCTGCACATGCCAGACAAATTTAAATTGAGACAATCTTGCTTAAATGAAAAGAGCGAGGGCCTGGACATATTGTGTGTTAGAAAATAGCTTACACAAGCAAGGGACCCCATCTTTCATGCAGACAGAGGGATACGGGGCTTATCTCAGTTGGGAGATAAGAAACCATGAACTACAGAGCACATGTAACCAGGCTCTGTCTGACATCCAGATGATCCAGAGTTTAGTTCAGTAAGGCTGCTTAAACCTCAGACTCACAATGTCTTTTATAATTACCGTTTGCTTTCTATCTTTCCCACTGTGCCATAAGCTCTGTGATGTCATGAACTGTCTGTGTCTTGCTTGCCACAGTAGGCTTGCAGGCTTCTGAGGTCCATGTCCTTGTGTGAAGCTCCAATTTCTCATTTTGTTCTTCGTAGACTTACCAGGTACCAGGGTACTAGTGCCCATCTCATTCTCTCATTTAACAATAGTTTTTTTCAATCCTATTAAGTTCAAGTACAGACCTTCCCTCTAAATGGAGGGCATGCAATGTGCTCCCCTGTAGTGGAGACATGAACCACAACTTGGTACTGTTTTTAATCTCTTGCAAAGGAGGGATCACAATCATGCTGCTTAAGAATTGAATTTGATTTGTGAAACATTCTTTTGGGGACCATCTCTCTTTCTTTTTAAAGTGGTGTTTTTAAGGTGCTTGGATATTTTACTGTTAATAGAGATGAGTGTTATTTTAAAATAGTATGTTCTTCAGACATTGCCAAGTGTGGGAGCTTCTGTGGGGGATATAGTAGGAACCCTCCTATACAAGTGGATTGCACGTAGACCATTCTAGTGAGAAGAGCTAACTTAAAGCAAGCATAGGTTCACCATGTGTCCTAGATATACACCCTGGAAAAGTTTTCACACAAAAACATATGATATTCACCATACCATGCACTTACACACACACACACATACACACACACACACAAAATCAGTATAACTAATCTAAGAATACGAGTATATAAAGCATGAACCAAAAACACTTTGGAATAAGATCTCATAGAAGGGCAAGAATAATAGAAGTGGGGAATTGGAACAAATGCAAATTTAAAAAAATAAATAAAATGAGAAATAAAATGAGTCTCCCATGAACCAATAGAGACAATATACTATGAAGTGATAAATAGAATGAACTCAACCTGAATCCCTCTTCCCACCTGAATAATACATATATACATACACACATGAAACACATACACAAATAACTGCATACATACAATAACTCTGATAATTTCTCACTTCTTTGAACTTCCTAAAGATAGCTACAAGTTTCAGACACCTTTGTGGAAACCAAAGGCACAGTCTAACAGGGGTGGGTGAAGGCAGTAGCTCAAGAAAAACTCACTAATAAAGGTAGCTTGAAATTGATTTTCTAATCTTTACTCAATTATTTCCTCCCTCTATTACATTAACTAGATTATTACATTCCCTAGATATCAGTATAATTCAGCCAAGTCTATACAGGTATCAACTAGATGACTATAATCACACCTTCCCAAACCTCAGAGAGAAATAAAAGTATTTGAGCAGTTAATTCTTTTGAGGAATCATCCTCAAACTTAGCTGAAGTTTGGCTAACAGAGTGCCATGAGATGGCTACAGTGCTACACTGAGCTTTGTTTCCTACTTTTGAGTGGGCCAAAAGTGACCACAAAATAAAAAGGCATAGCATGGGAGAGATAAAAAGAAGGAAAGAAATTAACACACCTCTCCATAATTATGTAAAATGTCAACTCAATTTTCAGAAATTGTGGGGCAGTTATGAAAATATTCCTACTCTTCATGGGTTTGAACTGTGCAATCTCTGAGAACAGATATTTATCCTTGGAAGCTGTGCATATGTTTTGTTCAATAGCTAATCATTGGCCAATGAAGGGAAGAAACAGTCTTGTTTGAGCCCCACCCTAATGGAGAGATCTTAAAAAGAGCACTGTGCTAGAAGGTCCTTACTCTCCCTGAGCCGGGTTGTAGAATTTTAGCAACAAAGGTCTTGCTCCCTCCAGACTATTTTGTGAAATCTGGAGTGTGACAATCATCACTGTCCAGCTGAATCTTCCAGATGATTATTTTAGAGCTGAAATTCTCAGCCCTGGCTGCACATTGGAGTCCACTGGGAACTTTAAAACATGCTTATGTCTAGGTTCTATCCTCCAAATAGTCTGAGTCAATGGTCTGAATATCAGCATTTTAAATGCTCCCCCAGTGATTCTAACATGCTGTCCAGTTGAGGACAAAACTACCTTAAGCTTGTTGTGTCTGTATAGCCTTGTCTGATGGCACTGTGGAAAAGAGGAAGGATCAGGGCAGCAGACTGCATCTTTTTCAACATGACCCTCTCCAGGTGAGAAGCAGCAACAGTCTATTGAGTGGACAGTGTCTAAGAGGGAGTTCTAGGTGGTGACCTGAATCAGGAAGAGTAACGAGTGTCCTTGGCCAGAGTGGAAGCAGTTTTGAGAAGCACAGGAGGCTGAGGAGCAAAAGGCAAGTAGAAATAAGTCAGGATCCATTTTCAGAGAAGTAAATCTAAAATTTTTACTTATTTCAATACATATCAGATGGAAGTTGATGTTATAGTGACAAAATCGGGATTAAGTTTCTAAACGTGTTCATTCCACCAGGCCACAGTCTTTTTCCATGACCCTTGTGCCCTAAATCTCAAATATAGACATTTTAAGCCCAGTGGTCAAGCAGATAAGCTCATTTCCTTGCACTCTCTGAGCTTTTTTATGCCTCTGAGCTCATTCCACATTCTCTTAGTTAACATCCCTCATTTCCACCCCATTCATCAAGGTCCAAATCAAGCCCAACTTCCCTCTGGGATCTTCCCCAAAATAGCCTGGTCACATTCATTGCTCCTATTCCAGAAGTCATATCACACTTCCTATTGGTGTCGTGCAGACAATTATTACTTGATGTCTGAGTGTACACAAATTCTATTCCACTTGGATTTTAAGTTTCATGTGAGTAGCAGACATTCCATTTTGCTTCTTTTGTGGGGCTTACATTCCTTGGCACAGGGCCAGGCACATAGTGGGTACTCCTGAAATGTATGACCAAGTGATAGATTGCTGATATTAATTATCCTCAATATTTTTGAGGAAAGAATATAAAAAGCAAGCAAGACAGATTCTAAGAAGGGAATATGACAAAAGAAAAAAATATTATGTTAAACCTGATAAATCAAACTTTTTGTTGAGAGTTGCATCCTTTCAGTGTACTCATGTTCAACAATGTATAATCAGATTATAAGCACAAGACACCCACCCCCACCTTAACAGTTAGACACGACATCATTCTTTCCTATGACTCAGATTATTTGACCATTCAACTGTCCAAGACTGTTTATTCCAGAGTTTTATTTTCCTTTTTTAACCATATCCTTGATCTTCCCCCTTGTTTGAAATCTGTGGCTTTGATATATTCTCTTCATTACTGGAAATTCTAACTCTAAATTTCCCACTGCAAATCTGGAGTTTGAAAGAGAACTTCTGGGGCATTGAGGTAATTTTTCCCTGTTTTCCAAGAGCCAAGTTTCTTCTCCCACATTTTCCCAAATGCTACAGCCAATTATGACCTGAATACTTCAATGAATTCCAAGGAAAAATGCCACTTTGCTTCACTGACCTCATCCTTGGGATTGTCTTGCACAAAGACTACTTGAACATTTGTTTTTCTCCTTTTGAGAAAATTCTGCCATTAAAACTTTTAAAATAATTTGTTATTCCTCCAATTCTTTTTAGTTACAATATCAAAAAGTTTTTAAAAATAATATTACCCCTCCTAAATTTCACCAGTCCCTTTCTTTGTATTTGGGAGAACTGAGAAGAGTAACTTCATTAATGCAATGGAGGATGTGTGGATTCAAGGATCAAACCCATCCCACAATGGATTGATAAAAGGTTGGCCATAGTTTACCTACATGGGTGACTGGGGAGGGGGTTTATCACAGAACATTGCTTATCAATTTTGGTGTGCATCCAAATGACCTGTGGATCTCTTTCAAAAATCTGTGTGTCTGGCTCATCCCCTTTCCTTTTTAAGAAACACTGCACTCCATCAGGTAACAATTTATCCTTTTTATGAGAACAGATGTGTTCAATAAACTGTGACAATTTTTCTTACTTCTTCCAGATCTCTGTGTCCCTTTTGCCGAGAAAAACTAGATGGTACAACAAGGGAGAGTATGTAATGTTTGCAGAGTTCCCATTAAGTTCTAGCTCAATTTAAAATTATGAATGCTCATTGTTTTAGGTTTCTTTTAGAAAATAGAGAAAAACAAGCCCCTCAAAGCGAAGAATGAAATAAGAGTGTAATGATATAATATTCTCTTATTTCTGGCTATCCATATTAATACAAGCATATAGACCTCCCCAACACACCAAGAACAGTTTTTTCAATTGTGCATTGCTTTCCCTCCACCAACAGAGTTTGGTTGTTGACTGCAAGCAAAACTTGTCTGGATGCACCCCATTACCAGGGAAGCCAGGTCTACTCAGGGTCCAGAACTATATTCACTTATATCAGGAGTCTGGAAAGATTCAGATATCATTTGTTTATTACTTAATATTTTGTTTAATTGTGAAAAAAAGAAACAACAAACCCATTTGACTTCTCCTCTATAATGTCCCAAAACCTGTGTTTTAATGGAGTTAAAAGATTCAGTGTAAGAGCTAGACCAAAGGTCTTATTTAGATCCTACAACAGCAGATCTAGGGTGTGGCCAGGGAGTCTGAATATTTAAAAGCTCCACAGATGATTTTTTTTTTTGAGACAGAGTCTCGTTTTGTTGCCCAGGCAAGAGTGCCATGGCATCAGCTTAGCTCACAGCAAGCTCAAACTCCTGGGCTTAAGTGATCCTACTGCCTCAGCCTCTCAGGTAGCTGGGGCTACAGGCATGCACCACCATGCCTGGTTAATTTTTTCTATATATATTTTAGTTGGCCAGATAATTTCTTTCTCTTTTTAGTAGAGACAGGGTCTCGCTCTTGCTCAGGCTGGTCTCGAACTCCTGACCTTGAGCCATCCACCCACCTCAGCCTCCCAGAGTGCTAGGATTACAGGACTGAGCCACTGCGCCTGGCCACCACAGGTGATTTTGATATGTACCAAAGGTTTAAAATCTCTGCCTAAAATCCCTTAAGGAAGTTATCAAAGGTGTTCTGTCTTATTTTCTTGTCCAGGGCTATGTGATGATGGAGCATGCAGAGAGGACTGCCA
Organism: Lemur catta; assembly: GCF_020740605.2. Lineage (NCBI taxonomy): Eukaryota > Metazoa > Chordata > Mammalia > Primates > Lemuridae > Lemur > Lemur catta. The sequence goes on from NC_059128.1 coordinate 242,376,290, forward strand.
CTCTCCAGACTGCATTCTTTCATTCCATAATCATTTTTGAGAACCTCCTAAGTGCAAGAATTACACTAAGTGCTGGGAACATCCACAGCCCTTGCCCTGTAGGAGTCTACAGCGTAATATCTTTCTCTTGGATGGCCCTAGTGAAAAAAGAGGTATGCATTTCTACACACTCCTAGGTTTAAGTCTGGGCTCTGCTACTTAGTAACAAGTCATCGAACTTCTGGGACCTTGGTTTCTTCATCAATAAACAAAGAATAATAAGACCTTCACACATTGTTACAAGTATTAAGTGTGATCCTGTACATAAATATACTCTGCATGTATAAATATAAAGTATTATTTCTATTGACTCTCATGCAGATTAATTTCTTTACCTTCTTTTTGATTTTGATTATCTTTCCCATTTAGTCATTTTACCAATTTGAACTCCACCTTTGACTCACAATGCAGACTACAGCAAATGAGTTATTATGTGGGCCTAGTTTCTTTATCTTGCTAAAGTGGGTATCAGATTCCAGAAATGCTATAAGAATAACCTTTTTAATGGAAAGAAGGTCTTAGATAGCAATATCATTTGATGTCATTATGATTCTATCATGTATCTATCATTGTGATCCCAGAAACTTACTTTTGCCTACGTTAGTCATGGCTTTGGAAACCTCTTCCTTGGTTTAGACTGTGTTCAACTCAGGGATAGCCAGTTTTGCTAGCTTCCCATCTTATACAAGTCACTCATCTCATATGCATGGTCTCCTTGGTTTTGTGCTGCAGAGCTCCCAGGAAGATGAGGAGAAAATTAGGATGCTATTTAGACATGGATGTTATTTTTTACATATCCAAGGGAATACAAATATAGAGCTCAGAAAGATGAGGATGAGAGAGAAGATAGATAGTTAATTTTGTCATGCTTACTTTCATCTAAGATCTCATTCATTTTATATGTCTTCTACAGCAATTGGCACTTTCTAACTTATATTCAAGTTATGCATTGTATTGGTTTTCTGTTGGCACTATAACCAATTAGCACAAACTTCATGGCTTAAAACAACACAATTTTTTTTTGCTAACAGTTGTAGAGGTCAGAAATGTGACATGGGTCTCACTTGGCTAAGATCAAGGTGTTAGCAGGGCTGAGTTCTTTTTTGGAGGCTCTAGGGGACAATTAATTCCCTTGCCTCTTCCAGTCTCTAGGCACCCACATTCCTTAGCTCAGGGCTCTTCTCATGTTCAAAGCCAGCAACATTGTATCTCTCTGACCATTTACATCTTTCTCTGCTTATAAATAAGAAAGCTCCTATGATTTTAGGAATCATGTGAGTTGAGCCCACCCAGATAATACAGGATAATTTTCCCCATCATAAGGTCCTTAACCTTAATCACATCTGCAAAGTACTTTTTGCCGTGTAAAGTCACATATTCACAAGTTCCAGAGATTAAGGCATGGAAATTGCTGGACAGTTATCAATCTACCTAATACATGTATGTGTGTCTTATTTCTTCTACTAGATTGTAGACTCCTTGGGATCCCAAATCTGTATCCAATCTATTGTTGTATTCTCCACAGAATCTATCCAAGTGTACTGCATATAACAGAGTTCAATGGGCATTTGTTGATTGAGTCAGAAGAACTAAAAAAATCTCTAAGGTTTATTGAAACAAATGGCATACTTATGGGATTTCAAGAATCCCTGAAAGAATGACCTTTGAAATATTTCTAAATCCACTGTAAAATTCACAAGTATAAAATTATAAAAATTATTTTTTATCTTTAGTGCTTATACATGACTATAGTTATGTGGTCATATAACATATTCCAGGATGCTCTGATGGTGTTACTTTCCAGCCAGATTCTCTTCTGCCCATAGGACTTATGCCATAGTGCTTTGCAGTGCTGATAAGCACAAGTCAACAATGGGAAATCAGGTGCCATAGAATAGACTTAGCATTGCCTATCAGATGTCAGTTATAGAAGGGTCAAGGAGAAATTCAACATCATAGGCCTCGTTTGAGTTCTTTCCCTGGCCAATCCACTTGCTGATAATTTTCAATATATTTGTACTAGAATTGAATGTGATGTGTTTCTAGTCTCCCTAAAGGAGTGGACTTTAACAAACATGTCTTATATGGTTTGTATCACATAGAGTTCTGCAAGTTGTGCAAGGCAGCCACAGACTCTAGAATCTATAGCTGGCAAGAGAAATAAATATTTCCGTATTGCATTTAGCAATTGCTATGTATTAAGGCAATTTTGTTCAAAAATTATTAAAGGCTTTGTAGCACAAAGGCACTGTTAAATTACACAGAAAGGATTAGATTTAGGAGGTGGGTGGACTGGGGGATATTAGATATGCAAGCACACATGGTCTTGATTGACTCATGAACACACCAGAGCCAAGTGGGAAATGTATGTTTTGTGTGGTTACATATGTTGTAAAGAAAATTGCCCCTGGTTCTTTCCTGTAAGAATGTATGAAGAATGAAGTGAAGGGAAGAGAATAAGATCATGTGGGGAAAGGTGAAGCAAAAACAGCAGCAGCATATGCAGCAGATGTCTGGCAGAGAGGAGCCAGGGAGGAAGAAGGCCAAATTCCTTCCCTGGCATGTGAGTGACTAATGAGAGGAGAGATCTTCTGTGCCAGGGCTCAAGAGCACTGGGTGGGTGTCTGTTCTGTGAACAGTTGCCTTGAAATCCAGGTGCAATTCCCCAACCATCCTGCCTGGTTTGGCACAGAAGACTGTCCTCCCATGAGGGAAAGTTGTGTACAAAGTTGCTTCTAATCCACCCAATTCCTTCCTTTTCCACAAGACCTCAAGATACCTGAGAAAGGACTGGACAACCCCAGTTACTCTGAACTCTGTTCCAAGCCCTTTATATGGCTTAACTTATATAATTCTTACAAGAACACTATGAGGTAGGTTTTAGAGTATTGCCCCATTTTATAGATGAGGAACCTAGGCACAAAGAAACTGAGTAACTGCCCTGCAGTCATATGGGTAGTTGATATCAAGCCCAGGGTCTGAAATCAGGCAGTCTGGCTCCAGAGTACCTGCTGTTAACTCCTCTCTCCCTTCATCAACACTCTATGGTCCAATTTCTTTAACCCAATGAGCCCCTTGAAAGCAGGAATTACAGATTTTCTTGTTTGTGGTCTTCATAGAACCTGTCAGAACACCTGTCTACAAAATAGATGTTTCATTTTATAGTAAATAAATTATTCCCTTAAGCTTCCAGTATTATTTGTGAGACACAAGAAAAATCTCTACTCTTCTTAGTTGACGGGGATGTGTTGAAGGGGAAGAAAAAAAGGACAGGGAACAATCTCAGCAACTCCACAGTCAAACTGGCAGAGAACTGGGAACTCATCAGAACATAGGAGTATTTCTAATAATATAAGCCCTGGTGACACAGGGCAACCCCCAATAACACTTTGCTGTGTTCATGGTTCAGTTCCCCCTCTGCCTTGTTCTCTACTTATTTTTTCTTCCAAATCTTCTACCACCTAATAAACAGTTCTATTCTATTTCCCTCCACGTCATAACTTCTGCTTGAGAAGTAAATGTGCAGCCTTATGGATTGTGCTGCCTTCAGGCTTCTACCCCTTGATTGTGCCTTCTACCTTCTTTCATTTATCTCTCAAATTCTTTTCCCCCTGTTGACTTTGACTTTGTGCATCTCTCATTCAAGCACCAAGTGAGAGATCTGAGGGAATCAGTCATTCCATCATTTTATTGAGTAGATTTCTCCCACTGGACTCCTTCCTGACTCTTGCCCAGTCTATGGATGGCTGTATTTGGGTTGGACACAAAATATTTGGCTGGAGGATTTGCAGCCAGAGTTGAGGGGTAGGATGATAGGATATAAATACAGGAATCTATGGATAGAGAAACACCCTGAAGGGAGCTAGGAGCTTGGCAGGGACTTCAAGTCTTCTCAGAAGGATACGTTATTTGACTTGTCTAGTAGAATCGTAGTCATGAGAATGGGTGAAGTTAAAGCTCCAAAGGTGTTTGAAAATACATGAAAATGTGGTGTTCCCAGTATACAGGATGAGACAATGAGGTAGACTAAAAATAACTTTGCAAACAGTGCTTAGAGTCTTCGACTTTAAAACTGTGTTGAACATGCTTTGAAAGTGTTGAGATGAAGCTCAAATGATTTATTCTTCTTCAAGACTCATTTTTGAAGTCAGTCAATCAAACTTTAAAACATAGAAAAAGATGAAAACTAAAATCTTACAAGATATTGCACATGTATAGTGGTTCCAGTTGCCAAGAGAATATATGTTTTTTTTTTCTTGTTTTTTGTTTTTAAATCACAATCCTGATGATAAACATGGTATTCAGTCTTGGCACAATATAAATCAAACTCATGTAAGAAGCTTAGAGATAGTTATAAAGAGCATTCTTTTTTGTCACAATCCTAAATTTGTAATTCCCTTTCAGAATGCCATATGGAAAAGAAACAACATTTTAAATGGGTTTTTGAAGAACTGCAATTGACAAGAATACCAAAAAACTTCACAAAACCACTAAATATTTGGCTATCATTGAGTCTACTGGAGGTTTTTAAAAGTCTGAAAACAAATTGTTATGTTAAGAGAAAAAGTCTTCAGACCATGGCTAACTTACCAACTGACCATAACTTTCCCCACTGACTATTTAAATCACCCTGTCTTTAGAACTAGCAACTTCCCTAATTAAGCAGCTTTCCCGCCAATTGCTTTGGCTTCCCTAGAACAAGCATGCACAATGTCTCATCTGGCCAACCATCCAAACCACTTTCCCATACATCAGGGATCCAAAATAATTTCACCAGACACTCTAAAGTGCAGTTTCAATCTGCCAATTTCCATCTCATGTATCTTCCTAGAAAATGGAGATCAACACAGAATCCATGATATGTTTCCTCAAACATGCATCTTGGCCAATGTCTCAAAAACCTGGAAATGGATATACTAGTAGCTATAGTGTTAAAGGAAGCATCTTTCACACTAGCCATTGGTGTACAATTATAAAATGACTAATAAAGATAAAGAATGTTTATATTGGGGGCTATAAGGTTGAACCTTTTTGAAAAGATTTCTAGATGTAAGAACATAGTGAATTCAAACCAGTGAGCAATATGGCATTACCATAATAGGGGTATACTGGAATTTCTTGAAGCCATAGTCCCTGTAGAATGTTCAAATGAAACATCTTTGCATTTCAAATTCTAAGTCAGCAGTTTCAGTAAAATTGTGTACGTCAAAAGAAAATATATCAATGGTGGGTTCATATTCTGATTTCCTTGGACTTCGCAGTGGTAAGAATTATGCTGTTCTCCTTAGAATACAGGCCAAGGCTGACAAATACTCGTTATAGAATTTCAGATGGTAACAAGGTCAGTCTGGTTTATTCATAACAAGTGCTATGAGAGTTGAAGACATGTCACTTCAACTGAATAGAGAAAAATGGTCCATCAATAAACATCAATGCTTTGTCTTACTCCAGATAAGAGCTTGGGGTCCCAAGCCCCTCTTAGCTGTTTTGTCTCCTCTGCTCAGGGAGGTCCAGGTGGCTCTGCCACAACCTCTTTTTCCCTGTGACCTGAAGGTACTGGATGCTCCACAGGGAAGACACCAGGCCATTCCAGATGCAAGAAAATGGTCTTGGTATCTCTAAGCCCAAACTGATCATTTGTCTAGGACAAAGAAAAGAGCCCTGGAATGTGAAAAGAGAGGAAACAGATGCCAAAGACCCAGTCTTAAGACAAGAGGGGAGCCAAGATAGCCTACTACAGACATCACTTTTTCAGATTGTCCCAGCTGGAAGGTAGAATATTGGACTTAGGAAAGTGGAAAGCAGTTGCAGCTCAGGTGTGGATCAAAGGAAGAGACAACAGAGAGATCTGGAGACCAACTGAAAAAACTGCAAAGCTGACAAAAAAGATAGAGAAGAGAAGACAGTGGTGCAATCCAAACCCAGACAGCCTCAAAGCCCCGTGAAAGGGTAAAGGGGGCCTCCCTCTTCCACCTAGGTACCTTGAGTGAGCATCAGGACATAAAACATTTTGGAGCCACTTCCACCCTCCATGAGCCCAGGCGTGGCAGCTAAATAGGAATAACAAGGTGAACCAACAATCCACGGGAGTTTGGGTGTTCAAAAGGGACACTTTTCAGGAGAGTGCCATGAGAGATTGGAATGCTGGCTATCTTACATATAGACACTTTCTCCTCTGCACCCCCTCCAGTCTCAGCATTAGAGAGAGTAATTTTAACTCTCATGTCAGCTAGTAGCTGCAACCTCTCCCCCCATTTCAACTGCAAGAATACTCTCAACCAAGTAGCACATGAACGGCTGTTTCTCCATGGTCGGTGCACATTCCTGGTGGAGTCCACCACTGAGAATGGAGCCACTGTAATTTGTGAGCTTCCTGCCATCTGGTGTTTCATGGAATCGCCATACTAATGGGTTAGACAGGGGGCCAGAACCAGTGCCCGCCTAGACACGAGAGTGGTACAGGAAGATGCAGGGGAGAGATCTCAGTCCCAGACACAGATGGCAAGGAAACCCTTGTGGACATATACAACTGGAGAGTGCGGAGGGGCACTGAGGATCGGGGATCTGTGTGTGCGCCCGTCCCCTATCCCCACTGGAGAACTACCATATTGGATAGTAGTGTGACACTCAAAGTGAATTAGCATAGCCCCTGGTTCTCATGGCAACCAAATGCCTCTGGCATGCCAGCTGAATGGGAGCAGCAGCCCTTCCCCCAACACATTGCAATAGGGAGTGCAGCCTGAGCCAAGAAACTCGTGAGCAGCTGCTTCTCCCAGGTGGGAGAGACTCCCTTGGATAGATAGGCCTACCTCTCTCCCCTTGGGGTTTTGTGGTGGAATAGAGGTGCACTATTGGGGATCCCCCCAACTGCCACTGTCCCATGGAGATGCATGCTAGTGGGTCACACACATGGACTGAGGGGTAGTTTGAGAGCAGGTGTCGGGTAGTGAGGGAACTCACACAAATTGATCTGATGGGAAAGTGCTGTGGAGTTACTGGGAGTGAATAGGGAAGGTGCCCACCCTTCCTTGGAGAGAAACTGCTACTAGACAAGAGTAGAAAGAGCCTGGCCCAAAGCCTTAGCTCCCAAGGGATTAAGCCACTCCCTTGGGAACATCCTACCCAGTTTGGAGAGATTGCCCAGAACTTCATACCAGTGGCTCCCCCTAGTGGCCAGACAACCTCAGAGACCCACCAAATCCTTGTAAAGCATCTCTGGCTCTCCCAATCCAGCCATTATTTGCCTTGCTCCTCCCCCAACCTAAGGTGGGAGTAGAGATCAAGCAAACTCCTGGGAGCTACAGTACCCTTCTAAACCTTGGGGCATTTGTGTGCCCCACCTGGGAGACCAGAGCTTACCAAGAGCACAAAAGACCATCTTGACAGCTGGCTCTTCAACACAAATATCAATCAATAACAAGGAAAACAACCCCATAGCTAAACATAGCACCTTCCAACTCAAGCAAACAGGGAGCAGCTGATTCGTACTCATGAGTATCACCCACTATCACTGAGATTAAGCTAGGGGACCTTACTCACTACACATTGTCGGGAAGAGGTGAAGACAACAGGTCAGAGGTAACCGAAGAGGTACACCTAACCTGCTAGAACACCCCATAGGCAACTCAAAACCAACACTTCTCTCCCAGGCATACTCAGGGATTGATCTTTGGGGACCTGGAGACAGGCCCATAAGCAAAGCCTAGCACTCCTGGGTCTTGACTGAGAGGCCAGATAAGAAGGAACCAGCAAAAGAACTCCATAAACGTGAATAATCAGAATGAAAGGACATTCCCAAAAGAAAACAAAAACTCCTTACCAATGGATACGAACCAAAACAAAAAGATTGAAATGACAGAAGAATTTCGAATATGGATTATAAAGAAGCTCAATTAAATACAAGAGAAAATAGAAGCCCAACACAAAGAAACCGCAAAAACAATGAAGGAAATGAATGAAAAAATTACTAAGGAAATCAAATTATTAAAAAAATCAAATAGAACTTCTGGAAATTAAAAAACATTCATTCAAGGAAATACAAAACAGTAGAAAGACATAAGAATAGGCTAGCTCAAGCAGAACAAAGAATTTCAGAGCTTAAAGACAACACCTTTGATTTAAACAAGTCAATCAAAGAGAAAGAACTCAGAAATTAGAGAAACAAACAACACCTACAAGAAATATGGGATTATGTAAAGATGTCTCATATAAGAATTATAGGCATCCCTGAGAGTGAAGAAGAAAATACACAAGGGCTGAAAACCTATTTGAGGGAGTAATTGAAGAAAATTTCCCTGGCCTTGCTAGAAATCTAGATATCCAGGTACAAGAAGCTCAAAGGACTCCTTGGAAATTCATGAGGAGGTAATCACCACAATACATATTCATCAGGCTGGCCAAAGTGAACATAAAAGAGGCCCTCCTATGAGCTATAAGGTAAAAGCAGCAGGTAACTTACAAAGGAAAACCCATCAGACTACCTGCAGACTTCTCAACTGAGACCTTACAAGCCAGAAGGGATTGGGGACCCATTCTCAGTTTTCTCAAACAGAATAATGGCCAGCCTAGAAGTCTGTATCCTGCAAAACTAATTTTATTATATGAGAGAGAAATAAAGACTTCTCAGACAAGCAAAAACTGAGGGAATTTGTCAAGACAAGACATCCCTTGCAGGACGTACTCAGAACTGCATTATACACAGATCAGAACAATAGACACCCACCAGTGTAATATTGCCCAAAGACGAAAGGTCAAGTCCAGATACCAAAATAGCTCAAGAAGTAAAGAAAGTAATAAAGTTCTACTCAAAAAGATGAACAAAAATCTACCTCACCTATCAATTCTTTCAATAAATGTGAATGTCTTGAACTTCCCATTTAAGAGACATAGGCTGGCTAAATGAATAAAAAAAACAGAATCCAAGTGTCTGCCATGTCCAGGAAACACATCTAACCCATAATGACTCATTCAGACTCAAGGTGAAGGGATGGAAAACAATATTTCATGCAAATGGAAGCCAAAAGAAAGCAGGTGTATTCATTATCATATGAGATAACATAGACTTCAAATCAGAAAATGTAAAGAAAGACAAAGGTGGTCATTATACAATGGTGAAGGAAACAATTTAAGGAGAAGACAAAATAATCGTAAATATCTATGCACCTAACTTGATCCAAACAAAATGATAAACAGCAGCATTGTAATAGCTGAGGACTTCAACACCCCACTGATAGAATGTGACAGAACCTCCAAGCAGAAAATAAGCAAAGACATTATGGACTTAATCGGAACTCTAGAACAAATGGGCTTACCAGACATATACAGAGCAGTGTACCGCAAAACCACTGAATATACATTCTTCTCATCAGCTCATGGAACATTCTTTAAAATTGATCACATCCTAGACTAGACAACATGTCTCAACAAATTAAAAAAAGTAGAAATTATACAATGTATCTTCTCAGACCACAGTGGAATAAAATTGGAAATCAATTCCAACAGAAACACTCAACTCTACACAATGTCATGGAAATTAAACAATGTATTGCTGAATGATTATTGGGTCAAGGAGGAAATTAAAATTGAAATTAAAAGATTCTTTGATGTAAATGTTAAAGGGGACACAAGTCATCAAAATCTGTGGGACTGAGCAAAAGCAGTCATAAGAGGAAAATTTATAGCCTTAAATGCCTAAATCCAAAAGACAGAAAGATTACAGAACAACAATCTATTGAATGATCTTAAGGAATTGGAAAAGGAATAGCAAACCAATACCAAACCTAGTAGAAGAAAATAAATAACTAAGGTCAGAGCAGAAATAAATAAAATACATTACAAAGGAATGATACAGAAGATTAATGAAAAAAAAAGTTGGTTCTTGACATGCCTCTTGCTACACTAACCAGAAACAGAAAAGAAAGGACCCACATAAGTTCAATCAGAAATGAAAAGGAGACATTACAAATGATACCATGGAAATACAAAATATCATCTCTGAATACTATTAAAATCTCTATGCACATAAACTTGAAAAAGTTGAGGAAATGACAAATTCTTGGAATCACACAACCTCCTTAGGTTCAATCAGGAAGAGATAGAACTCCTGAACAGAAGAATATCAAGTAACAAAATTGAAGCAGTAACAGAAAGTTTCCCAACAAAAAAAGTCCCAGACCAGAAGGTTTCACAGCTGAATATTACCAGACCTACAAAGAAGAACTGGTACCTATACTGCAGAAACTATTTCATAAAATCAAGAAGGAAGGAATCTTCCCAACTCTTTCTAGGGAGCCAATATCACCTTGATATCAAAGCCAGGAAAGGACACAACAAAAAAAGAATACTACTGACCAATATCCCTTATGAATATAGATACAAAAATTCTCAATAAAATTCAGCTGTACATCGAAAAAATAATCCACCATGATCAAGAAATGCAAAGATGGTTCATCCCAGAAATGCAAAGATGGTTCCAGATATGCAAATCTGTAAATGTGATTCACACATAAATAGAAGCAAAAACAATGGCCATATGATTCTCTCAATAGATACAGAAAAACCATTTGATAAAATCCAGCACCTTTTTATGATAAGAACTCTTAATAAAATAGGCATAGATGGAACACACCTCAATATTATAAAAGCCATATAGGGCAAGCCCACAGCCAACATCATACTGAATGGGGAAAAATTGAGAGCATTCCGCCTTAGAACCAGAACTAGACAAGGTTGCCCACTGTTACCACTTCTATTCAATTTAGTACTGGAAGTCCTAGCCAGAGCAATCAGGCAAGAGAAGGAAATCAAGGATATCCAAATGGGGAAAGAACAGGTCAAAGTATTGCTCTTTGCTGACAATGTGATCTTATATCTAGAAAACCCCAAAGATTCTGCCAAGAGACTCTAATAATTCATAAACAAATTCAGCAAAGTCTCAGGTTACAAATCAATGTACATAAATCAGTAGCATTAATGTACACAAACAGCAGTCACACTGAAAATCATATAAAAATACTGAATATCTTTCACAATAGCAACAAAGAAAATAAAATACCTGGGAATATATTTAACCAAGGAGATGAAAGTCCTCTACAAGGAGAACTACCTAACTCTGAAGAAGGAAATTGCAGAGGACGTGAACAAGTGGAAAAACATATCATGCTCATGGATCAGCAGAATCAACCATTGTTAAAATGCGTCTGCTACCCAAAGTGATTTATAGATTCAAGGCAATCCCCATTAAAATACCAATATCCTTTTTTCCATATCTAGAAAAAATAATTCTATGCTTTGTATGGGACCAGAAAAGACCCCAAATAGCCAAAGCAATCTTAAGCAAAAGGACCACATTGGGAGGCATCACCTTACCAGACCTCAAGCTCTACTACAAGGCTATAGTAACCAAAACAGCATAGTTCTGGCAAAAGAACAGAGACCTAGACCAATGGATCAGAACAGAGAAACTAGATGTAAAACCATCCTCATATTGCCATCTGATCTTTGACAAAACACAAAACATACACTGGGGAAAGAGTCCCTATTCAATAAGTGGTGCTGGGAAAATTGGATAGCCACATGTAGAAAACTGAAACAGGATCTACACCTCTCGCCACTCACAAAAATTAATTCACAGTGAATAACATACTTAAGACTAAGTCATGAAACTACAAGAATTCAGCAAAAAAAGGTTGAAAAATTCTTATGAATATCAGTCTAGGCAAAGAATTTATGAATAAGACCCCAAAGGCAATCACAGTAGCAGCAGAAATAAATAAATTGGGCATGATTAAATTAAAAAGCTTCTGCACAGCCAAGGAAACAATCAATAGAGAGAATAGACAACCTACAGAATGAGAGAAAATACTTGCATGCTATACATCCAATAAAGGGCTAACAACCAGAATCCACAAAGAACTCAAGTAAATCAGCAAGAAAACATCAAAAAAACTCATTAAAAAAAAAAAGTGGGCAAAAGACATAAACAGAAGTTTTTCAAAAGAAGATAGACTAATGGCTAATTAACATATAAAAAATGTTCAAAGTCTCTAATCATCAGGGAAATGCAAATCAAAAATACAATGAGATATCACCTAACTCCAGTGAGAATGGCTTTTATCAAAAAGCCCCCCAAAAATAGATACTGGCATATATTCAGAGAGTAAGGGACACTTATAAACTGTTGGTGGGACTGCAAACTAGTATAACCTGTATGGGAAGCAGTGTAGAGATAACTCAAATAACTATAAGTAGACCTATCTTTTGATCCAGCAATCCCTCTACTGGGTATTTATCCAAAGGAAAAAAAGACATTTTATTAAAAAAGACACTTGCCCTCGAATGTTTATAGCAGCATAATTCACAATCATATAGATGTGGAAACAGCCCATGTGCCCATGACTGGATTAATAAAATGTGGTATATGTATGCTATGGAGTACTACTCAGCAACAAAAATATGGTGAACTAATTACCTTTCTAACTACTTGTATGGAAGTGGAGACCACCCTTCTAAGTGAAGTATCAGAAGAATAAGAAAACAAACACCACAGGTACTCAATATTAAATTGGAACTAATTGATCAACACTCATGTGCACATATAGTGGTAAAATTCAACAGAATTCAAGCAGGTGAGAGGGAGAAGGAGGGGATGGTTAATTCATTCCTAATGGGTACAATTCACACTATCTGGGTGATGGACATACTTACAACTTTTGTCCCAAACTGTACAAAAGCAATTAATGTAACCCAAACATTTGTACCCCTTAATACTCTGAAATAAAAAAGAAGAACATCGATGGAGTATTCTATAAATACTTTGCTATTTTTCAATCTGGGAGCACATGTGTTCATTAGACTTCATTCTAATTTTTGGGAAAGGAACTGTTTATCTTTGGGAATGATATGAACAAGCCAAATTAATGTCTGCTGATTACTCTCATCCTCTGACTGCATAGTGGCTGCCTAAATTTGAGCTTTTGCTCTCCTCACGTGTCCATTGATGAAAGCTCAGGCTTGGCAGCTGCTCAGAGAACAGGAAGGCAGGGCCATTGCCAGACCCTGACTCTGCTCAGCTACTTAAGCACCAGCCTTGCCTCAAATGGATCCTTGCCCTTTCCGTCTCTTGGGGGTTGAAAGTATCAGGCTCCGTTCCCTGCTGTGTAGCCAACATTTCTAGCATCATCATTTTTGGAAACTTGCTGCATTTTATGTGGTTAAGAATTTTTGTGAAGTGAGAACTACATACAAGGTAATGCTGGTGCCTAATAAATAACAGGTCTCCATACGCTTGTGGAGGAGTACATGAAGCTTATGTGATAACTATTACTTTCATAAGCCTAGAGGGGAAAAGAACAGACTTCTTGGGGAAGGACCTTCCTTGTCCTAAGTCAGTAATGTGAATCCTTGAATAATCATGAATAGCATAAAGACATTTAGTGAATATGTCAAAAGATAGTGAGGAGGACAGCTGGATAGTGGGGTGGAGGTGGTGGGACAAATGCAAATGGGTTGGAGGTTTACAGAAATAAACTTCAACCTGTTTCATGGCTACCTCTGTTGCTCCAAACAATCCCTCATATTGGACACTAGGCAAAGACCCCCACAGGAGAAGGGCAGTGGAAGCAATCGTTGAATCCCTCTCTATCTGCATTCTTTTCAACTGTATGACAAAGTGTTCTGAAGACATAAATACATCTTTATGCAAGTCTCTAATAGCTGCCAAGGTAGAGTAGTATAATTCACCTGAGTCTGTATTTTGAATCTAGATTACCTGTCAAGGCCTCTTTTCAGCTTTATCAATGCACAATTTGATAGCTCTTTATCCCTAGAGAATGTCCCTTTTGTTTTACTCATTTTTATTCCTCTTAGCATCCTAGTTCTCAGAACCATTATTTCTATCTGGCAGATGAAAGATAGGCTTGGGAAACTTACATGACTTGGGCTGTTCATCTCAATAAACAGAGATAGGACCAGGAAGCAAGCTTAGAAGTTCTTAGAACACATCTTGTTGTACAAGCCACTAGGCACCAGAAGACGCTCCTCCTCCAAGTTTCTACTTTTTATTTCATTTGCATTCATCCAAGATCTTGCTCTTGTGTGGTCTTGCTGGCCTATGGTTATTCTGAAGTGGAAGGTCCTAAGTCTTGTTGTTATCTTTTTTAGCTTGACAGATGGACTGCTTTAAGAGAATAAGTTATGCTCTGTTACATAATTGTTGCTGAAGAAGAGACACAGGACTGGAAGCCAAGAATTCTGGGCCATATATAAGCCTAATGACCTGGGTGAAGCCTAGGGTGCCTTAGCTTCTCCAGCTGTTATCTTTGCTTCTCCCAATTTCACAGGAATATTAAGTGGCTAAATAAAATGAAATTATTTTGACCTGCTTGAATTTGATGGGCTCTAAATTCTCTTCCAGATCTGAAATGCTATAGCTCTTTACTGTAGGTGGAGCAGTCAAAAAGGAAAGCCAAACCAAGATTTTTTAGATGATCTATGGTTTTTATTTCTACCAGTAAACAAGTGATGACCGTTCTTTAGCTCCTGTCTTACTCTTGTCAAAAACAGTCATTCAAATGTAGGGATTTTATCCCTAGAGATATTCATTAGAATAAAAATCACTGATCTTCTCAATCCAGTTACAATGCTGTAGTTTCCATGAATGGTATGTTCAAGGATCTGAAAACAGTATCTTGGGGAATTTCTTAGTTTCTGCAGGGAAAATATAGTGGTCTCTGTTTCTCAGGGTTAGGTCAGTCCCTTTGTTCGCCACCTCCTTCTTTTACTCCCTCTCTCCCAATAAACTTTCTTTGTTTCTCTCTCCTATTGAAAACAGCTCATTAAAGTTCTTTGCACTCAATTTTATCTGACCTACGAGCTCCATTGTCTACAGATGGGGACAAATTCTTCAAATTCTTACCAGATAAAATCTGGGTTGCTCAACCAAAGTTTTGGATGCCTCTTCCTCTTGGATTAGAGGTCCATTCTAGTTGGAATCAACTGTGAGGGAAAGAGTGTATGAGTTGAAGACACAAACATAGGCTTCCACTCAGGGGCCAAAGACAGGGCAGGTCTACTTCAGTTTACAATCCATAATAAAAGAACTCCTCCAGAAAACTCTACACCTAGGCTTGGATATAGATGGTGAATATTGTGCTTTAAGTACATAGCATATTTAGAGTCAGGAAGTCTTTATTCATGATCCTAGTTATGCCTCTTACAAACTATGTGAACTTTTCATTAACAGTTTACTGTAAAAGGGGGAGAGTATATTCTTAACACCTTCTATCTACTCCACAAAATTGTTGTGAAAGAAATGTTTGTAAGTTTGTGAATTTAGACAATGTCAAAATTTTTATATTTTTAGAATTTATATGATCTTTTATAATAAAAGAAAATCATATTTATTCTCTTAACCCTTATTTGATTGTTCAAATTATCCCCCCCCACATACATCTAGCCCAGGAAGTCTTCCTCTGATGTCACATCTAAAGCGAACCTGCATTGTGGGTCCTTCTTCATCATGCTTTCCAGCACTTACACTACCTAACATTATATCTTATATTTATGTGCTTACTGGCTTATTTTCTGTTCCTATTTTTAGAATTTGAGCTCCCATAAGGCAGGAGCTTTAGCTGCCTTCTTCATTTTTGTATACTAAGTGCATAGTACTTTGTCTGGCATATAGTAGATGCTCAAAAATATTTGAGGAATGAATGAATGAATCCAGTAAATAATAATTGTTGACTTACCTTCCTCCTTCTGGTCCTAAAAATACTTCTGGAAGTATTTTTATAGAAATATTAGAATGGGCAGGGCATGGTGGCTCACGCCTGTAATCCTAGCACTCTGGGAGGCCGAGGCGGGTGGATCACTCAAGGTCAGACCAGCCTGAGCAAGAGCGAGACCCCATCTCTACTAAAAATAGAAAGAAATTATCTGGCCAACTGAAAATATATATAGAAAAAATTAGCTGGACATGGTGGCACATGCCTGTAGTCCCAGCTACTTGGGAGGCTGAGGCAGGAGGATTGCTTAAGCCCAGGAGTTTGAGGTTGCTGTGAGCTAGGCTGACACCACGGCACTCACTCTAGCCCAGGCAACAGAGCAAGACTTTGTCTCAAAAAAAAAAAAAAATAGAAAGAAATTAGCTGGATAACTAAAAATATATTGAAAAAATTAGCCAGGCATGGTGGCACATGCCTGTAGTCCAAGCTACTCAGGAGGCTGAGGCAGAAGGATTGCGTAAGCCCAGGAGTTTGAGGTTACTGTGAGCTAGGCTGATGCCACAGCACTCTAGCCCAGGTAACAGAGCGAGACTCGGTCTCCAAAAAAAAAAAAAAAAAGAAAAGAAATATTAGATTAGCATAGACTAAAGCAGCAAACTATTCTACAGTCAACCTGAATACATTTAGAGAAAATCAGGAACCAAATCTCTGTGAAGGTGAAACATAATTTAAAAATTTGCTTTGGCCTGGATTTCAAGAAATTGACCCCATGGCTTCAGGTTTTACCACTACTATTCCAATCCTGTCTGTGGTAAAACTTCACCAATTCCATTTCCACCTGCAGAATATGTGGTTATTATTTACTCTCCTTTGTATCTCATGGTCTGGTGGCAAGCAATCGTAATTCATGCTTCACATGTGGTGTGTGACATGATCTCCTTTTTCCACCAAACAAAATGCCCAGAGAGAAATAGCAGTTTTTGGTCAGGGCAAAAGAATTTTCTTTTCTAGTTTTGACAGACATGTGTAGGCAGAAGAACATGAAAGAAAATGAAATCCATGCTGTCACATGTAGGCTGCTCTAGAAATAAAACAAAGCAAATCTCTGCCTTGAGAACTTGACACTGCCTGACTCGGCTTTTTGCCATTCAGCAAAAAGACACAAGGTCCCTAAGAAGGTTGGTTCTGTGAAAATCATTACACACACACACACACACACACACAGAGAGAGAGAGAAAAATCTAAACTCCATCAGGTGAAATGTGTACAAGGAACACTTGAATGTGAGTCTTATTCATCCATGATAATTTTTCCTTCTCAATCAAAACAGATATTCATCATATTCCATGAAGTCCTTTGACATGTTTCAATATAAGGGAAATACTATTAATAACATTTGTTCCAAAAAGCTTAAATAAGAATGATCTTTCTCCTGTTAAAGGAAAAAAAAGACACCTTCATTAGATATAGAAAAGTAGCCCTTTCTATTTCCCTGTCCTCCACGTCCTTTTGTAGCTCCATTTTCTTTGCCTGTTGGGAGCTGGAATTCTGAAGGTCATATAGATTTCATCAAGCAGTCTGCTTAGCCCCCCAGTGGAATGACATTGCACAAATTTGTGTGATGTCTATCACCACATTAAATTATTGATCTGGCTATCATTCCTTACACACCGTGCAATGGCTTGTGAAACAGAATTCCAGAACTGGCAGTGCATGATCCAGGGAGTCTGTGTACTGCAGTGGCTGAATGTGAAAGCTGAACTGCATTGTTACTTGACTGCTGGGGAGAGCAGAAGGGTGGGAAAGAGTCCAAAAGTACATGGAAGCTTTTTATTGGTTGGATTACAGATCTTCTTCGATTATTGAATTTGAGAATGTCTCAGGAAACCAAGGCTTTTCCATATCTTCTACCCAGATCTAGGACAGGAATCATTATATAAATGGATAAGGCGGGTTCTATTTAATATTTCCCAAGGGATTCTTACCTACTAATAGTCCTGTTTTCCTTTGGGCCAGTCTCTTTCACAGTTACAGTATAAAATATTTATTGGCTGTATAAAGTTATTCATTTAGCACAAATAGTTCCCTGGAGATCCTACTTGCTCATAGGTTCCACCCCTTGGGAAGACAAAGCCAGTGCACCAGCAGGATTACTCTTTTCAAGATCCAGCTGAGAGTGAACAATACCTCTTGACAAAGTCTGCTTTTCTTGTTATTAGGTCACATTTCATTTCTGGCATGGAGGGTGATTCTAGGGATGTTATTTGAAATATTTAACAGAATGGCAAAGGCACATCAATCACAATGAATGCCTAAACAAACAGAATGGCCAGCTTCCCACCCCAGAGAAACTCAGTGGGTCATACCATGATGGGCAAGTAGACGTCATCCTTATCTATTCATCACAAGCAGCTCAAGCTCTTCTCCTAAACCTCTAAATCCCACCTTAACATAATCATCCTATGCTAGAGGATCAGAAATTGCAGACATATTGTTCAAAAAGATTTGATTCGTTTTCTACTTAAAATTATTCAACACTGAAAATTCAGTTAGCATAGATAACTGAGTGTTTTAACCCTGATTTCCTCCATTGTTCCCCAGATATTCTAATTAAAAGTTGGAATATATGGCATATCTTGAAAAGATATGCTATTTGGCCATCTCTCATACTAATTTCTGTTCATCAGTATGTAGGTATGGTCTCAGCCTAGGACATGACCTTAATTTGCTTCTTTTCTAGGCTTCTGGGCACTACTCCTACCTTGAGACTGAGTCATAGTTGGAATTTTCCATCTACATACACTTTAGCATTTATAGATTCATTCCTTTATTATTTATTATCCTTCCTCTCTTCAATCATGTCAACTGTTCATGTCAGATTGCCACAATTTCCTGTTTATAATTATAATTTAAAAACTTTGGAAGTCATTGATTAACTGATTGATTTATTGGTTTATTTATTGTCATTGAGTGTGTTAGAACTGAATTAGACCTCCGATTAAGAAATATTTATTTGGCTTTTCTTTCTTCGTATATCTGTTAAAAGTCCTCTTCTAGGAGGTTATCAGAATGCTTCCAAAACTAAAAAAAATTTAAAGAAAGGAACAAAAGCAACAAAAAATTCATTCTTGCTTTCAAAATGGCTTAAAATTTCTGCCTAGGGAAAAACAATAATAAAAAAAAATAACTCCACCTCTCTTCCTTTTGGTTTGTATCTATCTTCCTGTAGTATTTTATTTGTATACTCTTTCTTGTCACTCAGGGTAAATGATTTTTGCCTGACCTTTCTGACAGATATGCAAATATCTGAGGGGCTAAATGAAATGGTGAAGTGGGTGTACAGACTCCCCTCAGGCACTTCTACCCATAACACCACAGTGAAAGATGGATGGAATCCCTCCTCACCCCAAACATTTGTCTCCAGGTTGCCTGCTGTATACTTCTTTTCCTTTAAATCTGTCTCAATGCTGATTTCATCTATATGTAGAAATCTTTGGATGAGGGAAGGGGAGCACCAACTCTTCACATGCCCTGTTTTCCATCTTGTCCCTAGCCAACTTGCAGTGGCCCTGGGGGCATTTCAGTGGAAACAGATGTTTCCTCTTTCTCAACTGTTTAGTGTTGCTACAAGATCTAGGTCTTTTGTATGTTGTTTCACTCCCCTGGGAAGCCTTTCCTAGTCATCTCAGAGATTTAACATATAGAGCATTATAATTGGGCTCTTTCACTAGACATAAGCTCCTTGAGATCAGGGTTTATTGTGTTATTATTTTTTGAATCTATTTTTCCAGCACCTATTGCAGGGCTTAGCTCACCACAGGTTCTTAGTAAATATGTTCTTGAATGTATGAATAGGTTAATTATTCAATGAGAGAATGGAGTATGAGTGTTTTTGTTTGTCTGTTTGTTTGTTACCAGTTCAGAAAACTTTTGACACATGCTCCTCTTTATATTTTGATTATGGGGAATTTTTCCATGTCTTGGAGATGGGGAGCAGGGGGACAGGCAGGGTATATATACCAGGTGTCTATCAGCCATGTGGGACTAGTTTAAAGAATCCAAGAAATGATGAAAAGGAAGTTCATGGAGACTGAAAATATAAAATTTGAACTTGTATGTTCATTGATTGAACCCAGGGACTCTCCTTATGGGAAAGGGACAAGAGGGTTTGGGAAAAAGACAGAGTAAATAATAATTTTTAATTTCCCCTGGACACAAATATAACTGGAAAAAATATAAATCAATGAAAATCAGGTTAAGACCTTTTCTCCAAGTAATTTAAACCCCTATTTTTTGCAGTTTTATCAGTGGTTATAGAAATTCAAGTTTTCAGTGATGAAAATTAGAAAGAGAATGGTATTGAGGGTCAGCTGAACTGGTATTAATCCCATTTTTGCTGTAAAAAGGTGATTGCATAAAACATTTTATGTCTTTAAGCCACAGTTTTCTCATTTAAAAATGAGCATAGAGACAACTGCTTTTTCTATCTTATAAAGATGTTGTGAATTCATATACAAACAATATATGTAAAAGTGACTTTTGGAAGAAAACTTTGCAGAACATTACAGAAATGTGAAATACAGTGTGGCATGAGACTATTATCTTCAAGGCTATTTCAAATTTAACTGAGCTCTGCTCCTTCAGCTGCAGAGGTAGGGGTGAACTTTCTGACTTTTCCTCTGGAGAAAAAGGAGTACAAAATTTCCCCATCAAGAAAAATCAAACTCATAGCTGAACAATTTAAGGCAGCATGTCTATCCTGTCTGATTTCCTACTGCTTTCTTGCAATGTTTCACTGATGGTTATCTCTGAAAATCTCAGGATAGTGAATAAATTCATCTGCATGATACTTTCAAGGAGAAAGAAGGAATAATGCACACAAGCCTCCCCTGGCTAGTAGAGGCTTCAGCCAGCCATAAAAATAGCACACTGAGACATAGCTTCAGTATTTTGATCTAAGTTGTCAGCCCCTGGATGTGAAGACTTCTTAATGCTCTAAGATAACGTTGTTTCCTTTCTTAAAAAAATGGGGGATCAGGCCAATTTTTTCCAATCACATATTCCAATGCCTTCTGGGCACACTCAATCTATCTGTACCCTGCTTAGGTTGAAGTCTTTCATTTAGCAATCATGGACTTCCAATTATTAGGTTTCTGTGCTGATTTATCATTCCCAAATTGCATTTGACATCTTGGGGAAAGTCAGCCATGTGGTGATAGAAACCAGAAATGATACCAAATGCTTATATAATGCTTACCACCAAGCACTGTACTAGAAATAATAGCGAATACTTAAATGGTACTTACCAACAAACACCATAATAAAAATGATATGAATTTATTTAATATTAACTATAATCCTATGATAAACAATCTAGAAGTGCTCCATTTTACAAATTAGGAAACTGAGGCACAGGGAGGTCAAGTACCTTTCCCAGGGCCATGTATCTAATAAAGTCAAAACATGCATGCATGCAGCCCAGGTGCAGAATTTGTGTGCTTAGTCTCTGTGCTATGTTCTATGGGATAATAGGTTAGATTTATTTATGCTAGGAAGGGTTCAGCTTTAGCAGTTTGAATAAGTAAGATGATTTTTTTAGTAATTGCATGGGTAGTCAACAAAGATTACTTTTGAATATCACTGATAGGGAAATCAAAAGTGACTCTATATAACTATATACACAATCTATCCCCCATTTTTGAACATCTATTACACTTATAAGTATCTGAGTTAACTATACTTTTGCTATTTTAAGTGGGTAAATTTTGCTTCCACTACATTACAAGCAAGTGAAGAAGAGTGACTTGTTTTAAACTTCCATTGTTCTTATTGATTATACACATACACACACTTCATTTGTATGTTTAAACTTCTTGTGCACACACGTATGGCAAAAGGTAGGTGCCTATAAGAACCTTGGTAAGTTCAGTAACACTTTTTCTTTTTCAACTGAAACATTTACTTTTCTCTCCTTCTTGCACTAAAAGTATTTATAGGGCTATAAAGATGTATTTGCCTCTTTGAGCAGCATTCTCTTCAGACTAAAGTGAGAATGCATCAGCTGCTCTTAGGAACTGCTCTATCCAAGAGAGAAAGAAGTGAAAGGCAACATTGGGAAAGTAGAGGCAGAGTAGTCTAGACAAGCCATGGTGGCATATGCTTCTTATGTATAAAGGGATAAGATATTGAAAGATAAATAGCCCCACAAAATAGCATTCCAGAAGACTTGTCAAGAGGGGTCAAACTACCGCCTCAGTTAAGTGGGGTCTCCCTTTCCCTGAGTCCCTAGTGCAGTGTCATGGCTCATGGAAGTCTGACTTCCATGTTAATTCTAAACATGGAAAAAAAGTAAATTCACATGAAATTTGGGATTAAAGTGATTCCTTAAACTGCTGTTTTTCCTCTAGGCACACCTTGTTTGTACTCAAACTTAAGGTGGAATGGCAAAGGAAAATACATGTATAAAGAACACTAGCAAGTCTGAAGGTAATTCTGTTTTAATATGCTAGGGGAAATTCCTTTTGATTTTCTCAGTCTTACTAAAAAGAGAAGGGATTCTTTCATGAATGAAATAAATGATTTTGAAGAAGTTGAGGACTAAAATGGACAATACATTCTCCCTTCTGAGCCTTTTTATTCCTTATCAGTGGGGGACAAAGAAAGTAATTTTATATCCTTTGCATTAATCATTCTACCCTAGCCATATAGTATTGGGTGATAAAAAACAAAGAAATATGGAAAGCTTACTTTTAATGTTTCAAATTAATCTGGTTGCAACAGATAGTAAAACAGAGTACAACTGAGAGATAGAATACAAATTCTTGTAAAGAACCATTAATTTGTCATTTTTAAGATCATTGATTTACTTGTTTATTAAATAAACATATGATAGACATTGTGCTAGGCATGGAGAGAAATGATGAACTCCACTTGTTTTAAGCGTATATTCCAAAGTACCAGTTAAATTTTAACCAATGGAAGATTAGGTTGAAGAGTAAAGGTACTAGAAATACAGGTTTTTGCCTCCCTGTGTTGATATGTTATATTCCTTCTAGACTACATTTGTGGAAGTCATTTGATTTCAGATGAAGATATCTAGACTTGACAGTATTATGTGGGAGGGAGAAATACAAGCCCTCCTGTTTTGAGGGCTCAACACAAATATGGTCTACCTCAGGGGATGGTAGTGGCCCACAGTGCATGAAGGGCCTAGTATGGGAATGGAGGAGTAGGGTTCAATCCTCATGACTTCAAAATAAACCAAACTGAGCCAGGGCTCTTTTACAAAGAGCATACAAACCATATGTTACCCAGAACTCTCCAGAAGGATGAAGATGCGTATGCTAAATTCAGTATCTAGGGAACTACAATATTATGATCACTTTGGTGATCGGAACTAGATTTATATCACTGCTAAAGATACACTGGACCTACATCAAGAGAGCTTGTCAATGGATTGTTGGGGAGAATAGAATGTTGTGGAAGTATTTAGCTAACATCTTTAAGTTAACTCATAATTAAAAGCAGTTGTGATGAGCCTTAATACTGGTATGTGTTCTTGGATTAATTTTTTATTGCTGTTCTAACTAAGTAGCCCAAATAAGTGTTGTAAATATACATATTTGTACCAAACGCAGTCTCATGCATGTACCATATGGTAGATTTTATTTTCCTTATGTCCATTTATCCAGTCTCAGCAATCAAAGAAAGAGGATTAATACCAGATGTATGTCTATTCTTTCCTTGGGTATGCCACAAACTACCTGACCACTCCAGAAACAGATCAAGAAAAGGTTCCAAGTGAATGTCCTACTCTTTGCTAAGATTTTTTTTGATGACAAACATCAGTTGAATACTTTTTAAGAAGTTTACATTAATATCATTTTGATCACCATGATCATGACCTATTTTTGTTCATCTTTTTTGTGTATAGAATTGGGAGACTTGGAGTTCTACTTCTGAGTAATTTATATTCTAATAGTAGAAAGAAGACAAATATATACATAACATATTCTTGCAGTTTCTGCTAATACTTTCATTTAAATTTCTTGTTCATTTAATCTTTTACAGTGGCTGCAAATATTAGAGAGTAGGCAAAGTGGTTTGGTCCTCCAAGTCCTAACACTAAAATATATTTTGAACAATGTTTTGAATGAGTGAAAATATATTAGAGAGAAAGTATCAGTAAATTATGGCCCATAGGCCAAATCTGGGTCATTGATTTATTTTGTAAATTAAATTTTATCGGAACACAGGCAAATCCATTTGCTTGTGTATTACATATGGCTGATTTCTCACTAAAATAGCAGAGTTGAGTAGTTGCAACAGAGACCCCCTAGCCTGCAAAGCTTCAGATATTTACTATCTGGCCCTTTTTAGAAAACATTTATGAACCCCTGTATATAGGAAAAGGAAGAGAGGACATTCCATTTGAGATTGCAACCCTGTATATAGCAAACATGAAAGCATTCAGATAATCAAGAAACAATCTGTAGATGATTTTTAGGTTATATTCTGGGACTCTATAGCACTCCAGGCCCCAGAGCCAAGCCCTCACTGTGCATGCCCACATTCAAGGCACCAGCTCAGCCACCATAGAAAGCTAGGCCCTACTCTAACCCTGGAGCTGACTGAACTTTTTTGCATGCCTGTGTTCCCATTCTTGGCTCTCCAACTACTTCACAAGCATCTGCACCTTGCATACTGCTATCCATGCAGCAGCAGGGGTGCCCTGGGAACCAGATGAGCTGTCATAGAGAGCTAGGACCTGCTCAACCACAAAGCTACTCTAACTCTGCCCACACCGTCCTCCCATTCTTGGATCCCTCCCTGCTTCAGAAGCATGCATGTCTTGAATTCCTTTATCACATTAACAGAATGAAGGAGAAAAAAACATATAATCATACAAATAGATGAAGAAAATACATTTGACAAAATTCAGTCCTTTTTATGATAAAAACTCAACATATTAGGTATAGAGGAAATGTCCCTCAACACAATAAATGCCATATATAACAGTGTTACAGCTAACATCACTATAAATGGTGAAAAGTTGAAAACTTTTACTCTAAGATGAGGGATAAGGCAAAAATGCCTACTTTCACAACTTCTTTTCAACTTACTATATACTGAGAGTACTAGTCAGAGCAATTAGGCAGGAGAATGAAATAAAAGGCATCCTAAAAGGAAAGGAGAAGTGAAATCATCTCTGTTTGCTAACAACATGATCTAACATATGGAAAACCCTAAAGACTCTACTAAAAAATACCTGTCAGAATCGATACACAAATTCAGTAAAATTGCAAGATTCAAAATCAACAAACAAAAATCAGTAACATTTCTATATGCTAATAACAAACTATGCAAAAAAGGAAATTTGAAAAACAATCTCATTTAAAATAGCAACCAAAAAAATAAATCAATACTTCGGCGTACATGTAACCAAGGGGGTAAAAATATGTATACTGAAAACTATTAAACATTGATAAGTGAAACTGAAGAAAACACAAATATATGGAATCACATTCTGTGTTCATTGATTAGAAGAATTATAAAAATATATATGCTACCCAACGTGACCTACAGATACAATGTAATGCCTATCAAAATTCCAGCATAATCTTTTATGGAAATGGAAAAAACAATCCTTAAATTTATCAAGCCACAAAAGACCTTTAATAGCTAAAATAATCTTGAGCTAGAAGAACAAAGCTGGAGGCCTCACATTCTCTGATTTTAAAACATATTATAAAGTTACTGTAATGAAAATAGCATGGTACTGGCATAAAAACAGACATTTTGACTAATGGCATAGGATGGAAACGCCAGAAATAAACCCACACATTTATAATCAATGAATTTTTTGACAAAGGTATGAAGAACACACAAGGGTAAAGGATAGTCTTGTCAATAAATGGTGTTGGGAAAACTAGATATTCATGTGCAGAAGAATGAAATTGGTCACTTGTCTCATACCATATACACAAATGAACTCAACATGGACTAAAGATTTAAATATAAGACCTGAAACTATAAAACTACTAGAAGAAAAGATAGGTAGAAAGTACCATAACGTTGGTCTGGGAAATGATTTTTTGTATATGACCTCAAAAGCATAAGTAACAAAAGGAAAAATGGACAAACAGGATGGCACCAAACTAACAGGTTTCTACACAACAAAACAGAAAAAAAATGATTAACAAAATGAAGAGGCAACACACAGAATAGTAGAAAATATTTGCAAACCATATATCTGATAAGCGGTTAATATGTAAAATATATAAGGAACTCAAACAACTCAATAGTAAAAAAACAAATAACCTGATTAAAAAATGGGCAAAAGACCTAAACAGACATTTTGCAAAAGAAGACATACAAATGGCCAACACGTACGTGAAAAAATGATCAGCATCACTAATATTAGGGAAGTGCGAATTTAAACCACAATGAGCT
Organism: Lemur catta; assembly: GCF_020740605.2. Classification (NCBI taxonomy): domain Eukaryota; kingdom Metazoa; phylum Chordata; class Mammalia; order Primates; family Lemuridae; genus Lemur; species Lemur catta. The sequence continues at coordinate 242,402,503 of NC_059128.1, forward strand.
ATCACCTCACACCTGTTAGAATAGTTTTTATCAAAAAAATGGAAGATATGTTTGCAAGGACACATAATAAAGAGAAATCTTATACATTGTTGGTGGGAATGTAAATTCATACAACCATTATATAAAATCATATACATTTCTCAAAAAAACAGAAAAGCTACTATATGATCCAGTAATACCACTTCTGGGTATATAGCCAAAGGAACTGAAATCAATATGTCAAAGGAATATCTGCCCTCCCATGTTCATTGCATCATTATTCACAATAGCCAATCTATGGGATCAACCTAAGTATCCATAGATGAATGAATGGATAAAGAAAATGTGGCATATATACAGAATGGAATACTATTAAGCCTTAAAAAGGGAGAAAACCCTGTCATTTGTGACAACATGGATGAATCTACTAACTGAAATAAACCAGGAAGAGGAAGACAAATACCATATGATCTCACTTATATGTAGGATGTAAAAAAATGTTGAACTCATAGAAACAGAGAGTAAAATGATGTTTACCAGTGACTGTGGGTGGGAAAATTAGGGAAATTTTGGTGAACAGGCACAAAATTTCCATTAGGGAGAATAAGTTTAAAAGATCTATTGTACATCATGGTAACTACAATAAACAATATATTGTATATTTGAAAATTGACAAGACAGTAATAGGTTTTAAATGTTCTCACCACAAAAAGTAATAAATTTTTGAGATAATTCATATGTTAATATTTTGATGTAGCCATTCCAAAGTTTAGACATATATCAAAATATCATATTATGTATCAAAAATATATATAATATTTATTTGTCAATCAAAAAACAAATTAATAAAAAAATTAACAGTTAAAGGATATTCACAGATCCTGCATAGAAGACGAGAGATCCAAGGAATTTTGACAGCTAACATTTTGTTCGGGTGGTTTATTGTGCTGTCTTAATTAAACAAAATTAGTCAGATAATTTAGTATGAGTTTTTAGCATGCAAGAAATACTTCCTCAAGATACTTGGCAATGAGGTTGGCATGGTATTGCTCTGTAGAGAGGGGTGAGGAAAGTTTCTATTGGCAAAGTGCTTCATGCAAATAGTTTAGATACTTTTTCCAAATGCTAAATAAAAATACCAGAAATATTGCATTCTTTTTATAAAAAATAATAAAGGATTCCAGCTCAACTCTGGGATAAGTTATTTGGTGGTAGACACAGTACCTGCATCTGGAAAAGGAGTGGAATCCAAAGAGAAGTAATGAGAGCATACTTCAAGGGTGAGCTTTCCTCCTGGGTGGTGGAATTTACCCAGCAGCACCATAAACTAACTGGAGTAGACTGGAGGTCAAAATATATTACACGATTGCTTTTCATGTTTTACCTTCAATTGCTGATTTATTTTCAGGCTTTTTAATTTTATTCCTTCCTACCTCTGATACTGTATTTTAATTTCCTTTCTCCCTATCTTTTTTAATTTCCCCTTTCCCCTCTCTTCCTTCTATATATTTCATCTTTTAGTTAAATTATCTCAGATTTTTCTCTTTCTGCATCTGCTAAAAAGAAAATATGTCTTCTTATATTTTAAAGATGAGACCAAAAATGTTAGAAAAATTTCTTTCTGATTCCATAGTATATTGTTTTCAGACGTTTATTTAGTTTATTCTTCTCCTCATTATCTAGGGAAATTTGTCCTTTCATTTGTGCTGTCATAGCTTTCCATGAGTCCTATGTTGTTATTTTTCTGTTTACTTCTTTTAAATAAGGAAAAAACATCCAGACCTGGGGTCTGTCAACAGACCAGGTAGGTAAATTTTCTTTGGCTCTGCATTTTCTCTACTTGGATATTGGTTAAACTCTCTTCTCAGGTTAGGTGTGGTGGCTCATGTCTGTAATTCCTAATCTCAGCATGTTGGGCGGCTCAAGTGGGAGGGTTGCTTGAGCCGAGGAGTTGAGACCAGCCTTGGCAACATAGAGAGATGCCATCTCAACAAACAAAAAACAAGCAAAATCTCTTCTCACATCTACAGCCAAAGACAGGTGACAATTATAAAGCAGTCCTATGCCTAGCGGCTTTCAGTTTTCGTGGACTGATTTGGGACTTTTCTCAATGTATAATGTATAACTAACTGGATGGCATAGATGAAAAAGAAAAAAAAAACCCTACAATTCCCAGTTTATGTTGTTAACTTGGGGCATTTCTTGTTGGGGGCTAGATAACAGCATGGTTTTGAAAGGGTAGTCATGAACCAATCAGCATCAGAATGCAGAGCCTTGGGGCTTTCATCCCAGACTCTCTGTATCAAGATATTTAATGTGAGGAGGAGGAGGAGAAATGTTCAAACCTACATTATGAACAAGGTCCCACGGTGATTCCTGTGTACAATGAAAATGTCTGCAATAACGCTTTACTTGTGGAGACTTCACTACATGGAATGCAAGTCAGTATGTCTTGTCATCCCTACTTCTCAATTTGTCCTCTCAATAGATGAGATATAGACCAAGAAATACTGGTGGCCACATTTGGCCATCACAAAATCCAGGATCACAGTGAAGAGAGGCTGCCAATTGTTCTGTCTGGTGGGGTATTTTCTTCCCTCTGTGGGCCAATGAACAGAATACAGGGAGGGCTAAAGGGATTTTTATATTAATATCTAGTGAATAGGTTTGCTTTATTTCTAGCACCACTGCTTTAAGCATTCCACAGACTAATTTTTCCTTCAACTTCTTTGGTCTACAAATTAGAGAAAATTCTGCTCAGGTTGTCCCTGTGTTGCTGGGAGCTTTTATCTTTTTGGTGTCTACATCCTCAATCTTTTATAAAAGGTTGGACATGGCTATGTTATTATTAGATGTCATTTTAAATCAGAAGCCCTGATAGGTATATAAAAACATTCCTTTATCTTGGAATAGAGTTGTAACAAATTCACTTGTAGTTCTTACAATTTTGTTTATATTTATAGATCTTTTAAAAATGAACAAAATACAAAAAATAATATAATGGTTATACCCATTCATTAAAACTGACATTCATTGACATTTTACCATATTTATTTTATAAATTTTGTACGAAGTAAATAAAATGCTAGAGATGAAGTTGAAGTTGCTTTTATTCCCCATTCTCCTCTGCTCTCCCCATAGACAACTAATGTTATACCTCTAGTGAAGATTGTTCTGATCTATTTAAAATATGTATATACTATTGTTTCATGTGATTTTTATTAACATAATTTATTCCATGTTTTATATTCTACCCATTGCATTTCCTCCCTCACACTTGTGGTTTAAGATCTATTTAATTTTTTATCTACTTGATAATATTTCTTCCTTTGTATTAGATATATGCCTCATATTTTTCAACTTCCTGATTGCTTCCACTCCTTAAAATATTACAATACTGTGATAAACATTACTGTTTATGTTTCCTTGTGTACACATACAAGAACCTTTTTAGGCTATATACTTACAGGTGGAATTTTTGGTGTAACAGGGTATGTACATCTAACACTATAAGATACTAACAAAGTTATTTCCCCTCCACATTTTTAAGCCACTTTTCACAACTATCATTAGGGCATAAAATTTTCTGTTCTTCTAAACCTTTGCCAAAAGTTGCTAAAATCAAATAATTAATTTTTTCCAAGATGATGTCATAGTGGCAATAATTTCACCTCCATACAAATAAACCTCCATATTTAGTTCACTCATATATACCAAGCACCTAGAGCGGTACCTGGCTCATAGTAGAGGCTTCATAAATATTTTGTTGATTGTTAGATATGATTATGAGTGAGACTGAGCACCTTCTTATATATTTACTTGCTGCTCAAACTTATTTTTCTGTGTATTGCCCAGTTTATTTCCTTTGCTCATTTTCTATTGCATTGTCTTTTTCTTATTGATATGAGGAAGTTGTTTATATATTCCTGCTACTTACTCTTGCTGTATGTGTTGTAAACATATTTATACTATTATCCCTTATAGATTTTTTTAATCAGTAGATTTCATTTTTTGAGCAGTTTTAGGCTTACAGAAAAACAAAGTTCCCATATACTTCCACACCTCCCCCACCACCCAGAGTTTCGCTTATCATTACCATTTGGCATTAGTGTGGTACATTTCTTATGACTGATGAGCCAATATCGATACATTACTATTCACTCAAGTCCATAGATTACATTAGGAATCACTCTTTATGTTGTACATTCTATGGGTTTTGACAAATGTAGAACAACATGTATCCACCATTACAGAATTAGACAGAACAGTTTCACTATCATAAAAGTCCCCTGTGCTTCTATTTGTCCCTCCATCCCTCCCTCCAAACCCCTGGCAATTACTGATCTTTTCGCTATTTCCATACTTTTGCCTTTTCCAGAATGTCATATTGTTGAAATCACGCATCATGTAGCCTTTTCAGATTTGCTTCTTTCACTTAGCAATAGGCATTTAGTGTTTGCCCATGTCTTTTTGTGGCTTGTTAGCTTATTTCATTTTATTGCAGAATAATACTCTATTGTATAGCTGTATCACAGTTTGTTTATTCATTCATCTATTGAAGGACATCTTAGTTGCTTGTAAGTTTTGGCAATCATCAGTAAAACCACTATAAGCGGTCATATGTGGGTTTTCTTGCATGGATGTAAGTTTTCAACTCATGTGGGTAAATACCAAGGAGTAAAATTGCTGGGGCTTTCAGTAACAATATGTTTAGTTTTGTAAGAAGCTGCCAAACTGCCTTGCAAAGTTCTGTATTATCCATTATCTTTTAATTTTTATCCTATAGAAGTTTTACATTTTGACTTAGTCAAATATATATTTATGGTTTATAATATTTGCTTTAAAAATCTTTAACTATAAAATCATAAAATAGTCTGTGAAATCTTTATGAGTAATAGTTTAAAATTTTATTTTTATATTAATTTCTTGAACCTGGCCTCAGCCTTCTACATTCTGTCTCTGACCTAATTCTCCCTTTTATCTTCAACATAACCCCATCAGTCTCCCTATTGACTCCAAAAGGCATCATGAACAGTCCCACTTCTTGCCTTTAATCTTGCTGGTTTCCTTGCTTGAAAAATTTATCTTTTTCTATTTAAGTTCAAGTTCTACTACTCCTTCAAACTTGAACTAAATTCAACTTTCCCACTTACTTATCCATCTTAAATATCAGAAAGGACCAGTGGTGGAGGAAAATGTCACAGCTCAGAGATTTTTCTCCACAGTCTTTCATTTGTTTATATATTGTAGGAACTCTTGACTTTTCATGTCTTCTAATTTATTCTTCCATTGTAAGTCAGATGGTATTCTAACTATGTTGGAAAAGCCTTAGTCTACATTTTACTTCTTATTAAAAAGTCATGCTTGGTTTAGACATGGATAAGATGAAATAATATAGCAGCTTTATAGTAGCAGAACATCTTCTACCTAACATCTATCACTACAGACTGCACAGTGCATAGGAGAATCAAATACCAATATATATTATTTTTCCCACATCAATGCATAGTGTGAGCAGCTACAGCCCAGATGAGTCACAGCAGAACAACAGCCAACATTCCTGTTCTAGAGAAGCTCATATTCTTGGCTTGAGTGCTGGCTTACTACTTTCAATTTAGCTCTGGTCTGCTCACATATCCCAATAAATTTCCTTACCAAGTTTTATTCTTCAGACTTTTCCCTACCATGGTCTCACCACACCCAGACTCTGCCTTCTACATGAACAATTGAAGACACGCACAGCCGAGCTACACATCAAGTATTCATCTGGGTGACGAAAAAGATGATTTGGTAATGTCAGTATGCTTGATACTCAACCAGTTTTCCCAGCTGTGATAGGCTTTTGCACATGAATGTATCACTGTAAAATATTTTCAAATATTTATCAAAACTATTCTGTCATCTTGAAACCATAAAGGATGGAGATTTTCTGACCCTTAACAGAATGTCACATGCCTAGATAAACTAAGAAGTATTTTTTTTAAAAAATAATTTCTTTTATCTTTTTTATTGATATTTAATAGTTATACATATTTTGAGGGTATATGTGATATTTTGATACTTCTATATAATGTCTTTCCTTAAAAGATTGCACACATTTCCTGAGCTGGTGAGGAATTTGGATGACAGTGTAAAGCAGACCACAATCAGGATGGCAGGAAGAACACAGTTCAATAACATAAAATACTTGAACTATTATAAAGCAGACTTTATCTTCTCTAAGTTTTGCTGTTATTCTATTGTCTTCCTCTTGGAAAATGCATACCTGATGATGATGATGATGGTGAGGATGCTTTTTAGGAAAGGGATATCATAAGGATTACAAATATTCATTTATGTTAATAAAGATTCCTATTGATAGAATTATTGCATCATTGATTCATTTGTCTATTTCCCCAAAGTGAATATTAGTTACTGAATTAAAAAAAAAACCATAAATACAATATCATGGAGTCACATCTTTCACCTGACTTAGGATACAAAGCCAGATGCAAAATATGAAGTTTGTATAAAATCATAATTATCCCAAGTCTCTTAGGAAGGTGCACACTGGAGATCCAATTAGCATCTCTCAAGTAGTGTAATGCAGCTCATTTTTTCTTTGGCATTGGAATAGGTCATTTGTATTTATTATTTTATCTATACATTTATAGATATTCGTTTATATTTGGTTGTGTATCAGGTAAGGCAGGTGACTTGCATTTGGATTATGTAAAAAATTGTTTTTAAAATGGTATCTCAGGCCTCCTTTGGGAGGCCAAGGTGGGAGGCATCGCTTGAGGCCAGGAGTTTGAGACCAGCCTGAGCAACATAGCCAGATCCCGTCTCTACTAAAAGAAAAAAAAAATTAGCCAAGTGTGGTGGTGCCCACCTCTGATCCTAGTTACTTGGGAGGCTGAGGCAGAAGGATTGCTTGAGCCTGGCAATTAAAGGTTACAATGAGCTATGATCATGCCTGGGAAACAGAGCAAGACCCTGTCTTTAAAAAAGAAAAAAAAAATTTACAATCTAAATGTAGTAAGGAGAATATGCCTTTGTTCATAATCTTAATTAATAAGAAGAAATACACTATGAGAGATGCTCTGGAACTGAGACCAACAGAGGAAATAGCAGAGTTCAGACTTTCATACTATGCTCATGCTAAAACATGTTATTGAATAGAAGAATGGATGAAATTGATGAGTTTGGATTTTGGTTACATTTATTTTGTTCTGGCTTCTTGTAGAGCCTGTACAGTTAACTTTGTGTAAGCAAAAAAATATATATAATTGTACTAAAAATAGATAAAATTGTCACAGATAATTTGGGAGAATAAAAATGTCTTTGATATTCAGTATTTGCTGTTGGCATTCAGTAACAACATGTCTATATGTCATGAATTTGCTTGATATCAGTTATAGACACCCTAATACCTACCTGCTTTTCTAACTTACCTTGCCAGCTTTCCACCATTCTTTAAGCTCTAAACTATTTCCTCCAGTTGTCCAAAAGCCCATGGATTTTCTAGTCCTATATGCCTTTGTATGTGCAACTATGGCCTGTTATCATTTTCTAAATCCTTTTATTAATTCATTAATTGTTAAGTAAAACATAAAGAGCGTTGACCAAGATGAAGTAATTTTCTCAAGAAAATATTAATTTTTTCCAGGAAATAACTAATTCTTTGCATGTTTTAATAATGCAGAATCTATGTACCCTGGGGTCTTAAAAGGCTAGACTGCATGGATGATTGTAATTAAGGGCCATGATGCTTTATTTCATTGACCTATACTCTTAAAGAATTTTATCTTAATGTTGTCAACCAAGTCAGATATTAATGTTTGTCTTAGCAGTTGTCTTATAACCAAGGAGTATTCTGTTGACTCTGTTCTTAATAGGTGGATTCACCATGTAAAAAGGGACTAAAGAAAATAGTTTATATATAAAACATGTGTACAAAAATATTAAATTTATTAATTCATTTAAGAAGTAGGAATTAGGTAGGTATTAGTCGAAATCATCAGTGGGATTGTTTTTATGTGGGGCCAGTCTGAGGAAAAAATTGATGACCAAGAGTTCATTTCTGCCTTCTTGTACTCTTTCTCATCTCAGACACCTCACGCTACTCAAGAATTTCCAGAAGCCTCAATTATGGGACTCTACCAGAGCTTAACTTCCTGTATTAATCCTCTTATAAAAACTCTACTTCCCAAATCAAAATATACTTCCCTGTATTTCATCCACTCAAAGCTCTGATAGCATAAAACAAATTATTCTTGAATTAATGTATTGTTTTCTCATGTTATTCATTTGAATTTATCCAAAGTTTCAGGGAAATACAATCCTTTAATTCAATGCAACATAGTCAATGCCTACAATTTCTGCCTGGACAAAGGGGATAAGATATATTTAAGATATCAGTAGCTGTTAAATTAGGCTAATAGGGAAATTTGTACTTGAGGGATGTTGTGTTGTATTAGTTAGGGTTCTCCAGAGAAACAGAACGAATTGCGTGTGTATATATATAATACATACATATCTTATCTCTCTCATATATATATGTGTGTATATAAATATATACATATTTATATACACACATACATAAATATAGGAAAGGGAGAGGGAGAGAGAGACTGATTAATTATAAGGAATTGATGTGACTGTGGAGGCTGAGAAGTCCCAAGATCTGTACTTCACAAACTGGAGACCCAGGAGAGGTGATGATGTAGTTCCAGTCCCCAAACCAGCAGTCTCAAGACCCAAGAACAGCTGGTTTTTCAGTTCAAGTCTGAAGGCAGGAAAATATCAGTTTCCCAAGTAAAGCAATCAGTCTATGAGGAGTTTTTTCTTACTCAGCCTTTTTATTCTATTCAGATCTTCAATCAATTGGATGAGGTCCACCCTCATTAAGGAGGGTGCTTTATTCAGTCTACCAATCCATTCAAATATTAATCTCATCCAGAAACACCCTCACTGACACACTCAGAATAATTAGATCAAATGTCTGGGTACCCTGTGGTCCATTAAAATTGACACATAAAATTAACCATGACACACACGGAGAAAGGATCCATTTTAATCTGTGAGATTCTAGAGTGCAGAACTGGAAACAATGAGTAAAATTCATAGGAAACTGATTTGGTGCCATTATAGGAAGAAGTTTATAAGAGTTGCAACCGTATGAAAAAGAATGGATTGTTCTGTAAGAGAATGAGCTTCCAGCTCTTCAAGCTGAAGCCAGATGATCGTATGTAATGGATACTTTAGAGGAAGTCTCTGCTCTGAGGGAAATTTGGACCACATGCCTCCCTGAGGTGTTTCTATCCGAAGAACTATGACATGCTCAATATTTCAGAGGCCAGTCTTATTTTCATATAATCTTAGCCAACCCTCTATTCTCCATAGCACAGCTAGAGGGATCCCTTCAAAATATTTATTTGATTGTGAAGATTCGTTATGGAAGTTCTTCCAAGAGAAGCTAATGAAGAAGTAGGGAAGGAAAGAAGTCAAACCACATCTCAACCTCAGCCTGTTTCTAGGGCAGTCTAGAATAGAAATTACATCACAGAGCTGATCGCATAAACCATGAGCTACCCTTCAGGTGTTATCTCCCAGGGACTGCCAGCACTCTGCCCCTGTGGGCAGAGCAGCTCCAGTTACTCAAGGACAGTCCCCTGAAGCTAAGTGTGGGAGCAAACCTTTAGGAGGACAGCACAGAGGACCTGGGGAGTGGGAGCACAGAAAGACACCACAAATGGATTCAGAGGGGATCTAGGCAGAGAATCAACAGTGCTCTCATCATGTTTCTCGTTAGTGTGGGATAGTAGGAAACCCTCCAGATACCGCGAATGGATTGATCAATGAAACAATTAACCACTCAAAATCTTACTACAAAAGACAGTTCCCACATTTTATTTTACTAAATAAATAAATATTCCCTGACGTATTAGGCAGCCTCTTTCTATGCAGAAGTCATTTGTCTATTCTTATAGGAAATATCAATCAGGGTCTTTGAACTATAAGGAACTTCAATGTTGCTAAGTTGTTTTTTTTTTTTTTTTTCCCAAACAATCTAACAGTTGAAAAAACTTGGGAGGTGGGGAAATGTGCTTTCATTCAGTTCTGTGTTTTGCTGGAACAGAGCAATAAAAGTAAGATTGACGTCTTGCTGACTGTTTAACTGCCAACATTGCCACCTGCTATCTTGAGGCAACAAGCAACTTTATTGGCACCCTTGAATTTGGTGAGAAAACCAAGGGGTGATGAATAGCCAGTCTCTAAAATCAAACAGGGCACACAGCAGTGGCTGGCACAAGATGAATTGCTTGCTAAGGAAATAGAATGGTGAGTTGAAGCTCTCAGACCATTGATCAAATTTGTTTGTAGCCAACAATCAGTGTTTTGCTTTTGGCTGCTAGAATCTCACTACCCTTCCTGGTCTAAAGGAAGCCAAGGACCCTTCATCTGTTTACACAGACCATGTGTAACTACAAACAAAACTGTACAAAGTCATCCCTTTGGAGCCCAGGCATCCATGTACTTCCCCCATATGAAAGCCAAGAAATGAATGTGTTCACTGTTTTTTATTACCCTGTGGGATCTTGCCACAGATTTACTAGTGGTATGACTTAACCTATATTTCCAACCTGCATATGGAAGAAAGTAATAAAGCCAGTAGATTCTGTTATGGTTAACAAAAAGTAGGACCTCTCTGAGCCAAATCATGGATGGAGAAAGAACTCTGTGTAGATTTATCAATTTTTCTTTACAAACTTAACTGGAAATTGATTAGTCCATGGAGTGAGTTGTTATACTATGTAAGGTACACCTCAGTAGAAGGGATAAAATTCAGCATTCACAGTTGTTAAATGACAACAGGCTAATATTAGTGAGCGAGAATATGTCCCCATGGTAACTCCTTCCATGAAACTCTCAAAATAAAGGCTATTTATTCTGAAGAGTTTGTGTCTACTTACTAATTTAATAGGTATTGCATCATTTTCACAATCCTCTCTGGCCATTTTAGGTGATCAGTCCCTCCCTCTGTGACAAATCTGTATATTTCTTTTTTCTCATGTCTCCATGCTGAGCATCCCCAGAAAAATCAAATTTATATGTTTATATACTTATTTTATTGAAGTTATCATACTGTTTGATTATTACTATTATATATTGACCATTTTTTAGATTTTTGGAATCTTGAAGACAGTGACTTCTGTCTTACCCCCTTACTCACCTGCAGCCTGTCACACAGGACACATCTAAATGTGCTCAGTGAATGTATATTGAATGAATGAAAAATATAAAGCAAAGAATTGGAAGAAATTAATCCTCAAGTTCCTTTGAAGTGATAGGCAGAATTCTAAGATGAATTCCCCTTGAGTGTGGATGGATGAGAACATGATGAGATAACACTCTTGTATTATGTTGTGTTATATAGCAAAGATTTCTGAAGACACAATTAAGATGGCTAATTTTAATGACAGATTTTAATTACTCCAGATTTTGATTTTAATTACTTAATATTTTGCAGATGTGCTTAAAGTTATTGATCAGATGACTTTAGGTAAATCAAAAGAGAGGTATCTGGGTGGGCCTGACCAATCACCTGAGCAAGAGCACAGGGACTTCAGTCTTAAACTCTCAAGGAACTGAATTCTGGCAACAATATAAAAATGAGCATCAGGTGAGGCTGCATCCCAAGACAGCATCTTGATCAGCCATGTGAGACTCTGAGAGAAACTGGTTACGTGGTGCTGCGTTCCTGAACCACAGAAACTGTGAGATGGTAAATTAATATTGTTTTCAACATTGTGGTCAATTGTTATACACAGCAATAGAAACTAATGCACAGCCCTAAAAACAATCATTTAATGGGTAATTCTGAACAATTTTTAGATTGGGGCCAAGAATAAACACACCTTTGATTTGCTTCTTGTGGCTTTGTAATTTCTTCCATTATAAAACAAGCTTCATGAAGTCTGAGAATTTGCATGATTCATTTATTGCTGTAACCTCAGAGCCAAGAATAGTGCCTGGCATATAGTAGTAGTAGATTTTTCATAAATATTTGCTAAATGAATCAATGGTTTTTGAACTGGATTAAATTGCTTGCTATATTGATTGCAGCAGAAGTAGGTAGGAAAAGCATAAAGTAGGGTCATTTTTTCTTGAGGAATTTACATTCTGTGATTTTTTTTTTTTTTACTATAAAATAAGAGATTAACACATAGAAGAGGACAATCTGAACAAGCCTGCTTTCCTTCCCCCCATAGACTATTGAGTGCTTTAGAGGGAATGTCATGCGCATTGGAGTCAGACAAATTTGAGTTTGTACCCAGGTTCAGTGACTTACTGGCTGGCATTACATTGACAACCCCAGTTTCTTATCTATTGGTAGGGATTGATAATATCTACTTTGTAAAGTTATTCCAATATATTTACCTGTAGGGTGATCAATACATAGAAACGTTATTCTAGGACTGACAGTGACTTCTGCTATATTTTATTCTTCCTGTTTTCTTTTCCTCTTGCATCAAATCAGTTTTTAAATGTGAATGGGCATTGTTTGGTTCCTCTTGGAAACATTAAATGTGTTATTTTAGCTCCATATCTATAAGATATTCTTTAAGGTAGGTCCCTGTTAAGGTTACTTTAGAGTTAAATCAATGTGGAGCAGAGATCTTAGTAGAAGTGCAGTGTGGCATAAGGGAGGACATATTGGACTAAGGACATGGAAATGCTGCTGAAAACCAGACCTCAGAATTTCTGGTCCAAATGGGCCTGAACCCATTTCTAGGGATTGTATTGGTCCACATTCTTGAGTTGGTCCAATATGAAGCTACTTTCATGATTCCAATTCAGTGGGTGCCACTTCCCAAACTCTTTCCTCCCTCTGAGTTGCTAATGTTTTCTCTGCCTAAGCACCATCTCTACCTCCACATTTCCCAGTCTGCCAACCAGAATGAATTGCTTATTCCTCAACTATATATGTTTCATATCTCTGTGTTGTACATTGGCTGTTTCTTTGTCAGTCTTCCACACTAGATTGTAAGAGTACGCCCAGCAAGTTCTCTTCTTGTTCATGTTGGTATTCTCTAAAGCACAGAATTAGTGCCTCACGTATATCAAAAAACTGGGAAACATCTGGCAAATGAACAAATGGAAACTTTCTTGGGCCTTGGTTGCCTCACCTCTGAAAAGCAGACTATTACATATATTGTCTTTAAAGTTCCTTCCAGATCTGGAATTCTACAGTGCTACATATGAAAATCTCATGAGTCCAGTGGCCAGAAAAACAATATTGAAATACATAATATAATAGACTCCTAGAGATCATTTAGATTAGAAGAATCAAAGCTAGTAAAGAGATTCCACCTACCACATCCTGGAAGATGGTTACCCAGTCTGACTTGAACATATACAGCAATAAGGAGCTTCCATCTTGCAAATTAGTGTACATATTTCCCCCCTTAGAAAACTGAATGATCATAAAGTGTTTTCTTATATGGTGTCTAGTCCAAGTATTCTTTTACCTAGACCAAGCATTTCTAGTTTTGTGTTTCTAACATGGTGTGGCATCCAGCCACCTTTACTTTCCTTCTTGTGGTCCTCAGCTGAGCACATTTCCCTCATTCCACCTTCCAAATGCCGTCTGACCAGTACTTAAGACAATGGAGTTAGGAATTCCCCTAGACTCCTTTTCTTCTATGAAAACATCCCAGCATAACAGATTTAACATATTGTTTCTTTTGCAAAGGAACACACTGTTGGCTTGTATTGAGTTTACAGTCAAGTAAACCCTTTAGATTTTTTTCTTAGAAATTGCTGTTAAGCCAGGTGTCTCCTATCCTGTAGATGTGAGATGATTTTGGAGACCAATATTGTCTTTTAGTTTCAGCCCAATATTCCAACCTGTCATAATATTTTTAAAACTTGATTCATCCATCCGTCATATTAACTGTCTCTCCCAGCTTTGTGTTGGCTGTAGATGTGATAAGCAGGCCCTCTTTTCTTCATTTGTCATCAGTAAAAGTGTTGAGCACAATAGATGGAAGCATAAAACACTGAAGCATGTCACCAACACGCTGTTTCCCAAGCTGTGTCCTTTAAGATATTAGTTCCACGAGATGCTAAAAACACCACACACTATATGCCCTTTTCTGGAAAGTCTCAGTGCAGATTAGACATTATAAACTGATGAGTCTTGCAGTAATTGGGATAACTTCAATTAACCCAATATTTCCCAAGCTTATTTGTGTAAGGAAACCTGGTTGGTAGTTGTTTGGTTTGTTTGTTTTACCAAATGTCACATTCCTAGTTCATGGAATACACTTCACGACATACTCCCTTAAAGCCCCTATTAACATATTTAGAAATTTACCATGAAGGACCCAAACTAATGTGTATGTAGCTTCAAAAATTCATTTTATTCTTTATGAAGTTTAAGATGAGGCTTTTTTTTTTTTAGTCTCTGTGTTATTCATCATGATTCCTTAAAGATTGTGTTACTACAAGTTGTTTTAATACTCCGGACCATATTAATCTCACTATTAATTTATTTGTCTTATCTATCTTGTGCCTCTTTTTCCTCTTTTTCATATTCATTTCAGTTTGAAAATCTTTCTCTCTTTACAAAAGTTGGAAGGGAAACAATTATTAAGAGTTTAGTGTTTTACTAATATTACACTGTCTCATCCAAACGAATTTGACTCTTCATGTTCTTTTCAATCTAGACAGAGCTAACTTTAATTTTTTAAAAAGCCATTTAAGCTCCATGTTCTATTTTTGTGTTTGTGTTCCATGGCCCATTTCAACTTGACTCATGGTTCTATGGGTTTATGAAATTTTCATTTTTGGTTACACACTGTTTATTGTTCTTTTTTTACGTGTCATTTTAAAATATGATTTCATCCCAGACAGTATCTAGGATTTCATGTTTTTGTTTTAAAAAATATAATCAGTGACGGTACTATCAGGATATCATTGTTATTCTTTCATCTCTCTGGAGCAGTCTTCCCTCTTAAAATCTCTGGCCATGTGGTCATTCCTAATTTGTCTTATACTCTTTGACATCTGCTTTCCTGAAGTCTAGGGTAGATGTCTGGCTGTCCCCCTGCATTCCTTTCCACAGCTTTCCTTTATTATTAATTCCAAGAACATTGTTCACATTCTCCAAAGCTACTATCACTCCTATTGACTCTATCAGTTTTCTCTTGTTGCAAAGAATTAAATTCAAAGTAGCCATTCCTTTTGCTTATTTCTGGACTGATTGAGAGCTGAAATTATTAGCAAAGCAATATTAGAGTTATAATCAAATAAGACTGATTTCCTCATTACATATAAAATGAGTATGTACTATATATCAAATAAAGTTCTTATTGGAGGAAATATGGCAGGGGATATGTCAGAGAACAAGAACGAGAAAGGAGATATAGTAAACAAAGAAAAAAAATCAAAAATAACTTCAGCTAATTATAGGTTCTATAAATAAAATACCAAAACATGACAGAAAGTTATGGGTCAGGAGTATACTAATTTAAATTAGATCCTCAGCTATATGTTTATAGCAGCACAGTTCACAATTACAAAGATGTGGAAACAATCCAAATGCCCATCAACTCATGAATGGATTAGCAAAATGTGGTATATGTATACCATGGAGTATTACTCAGCTATAAGAAATAATGGTGATATAGCATCTCTTTTGTTCTCCTGGAGAGAGTTGGAACCCATTCTATTAAGTGAAGTATCCCAAGAATGGAAAAATAAGCACCACATGTACTCACCAGCAAACTGGTTTCCCTGATCATCACCTAAGTGCACATTTGGGAATAACACCAATTGGGTATCGGACAGAGGTTGGGGGGTGGGGGGAGGGGATGGGTGTATACCTACATGATGAGTGCGATGTGCACTGTCTGGGGAATGGACATGCTTGAAGCTCAGACTTGGGAGGATGGGGGGGGGCATGGGCAACATATATAACCTGAACTTTTGTACCCCCATAATAACCTGAAATTTAAAAAAAAAAAAGAAAAATAAATAAATAAATTAGATCCTCAGGAAAGGCCTCAGGAAAAGCCTAAGATTCTGCTAAGGAAGTAACATTTAAGCTGAGATCTAAATGCCAAGAGGGATCCAGGCATAAAAATATCTCAGGGTAGACTATCCCACATGGAGAAATTGCAAGTAAACTAGTCCTAAGGTGTGAACACCCTTGGCCTATTTGAAGAAAAAAAAGGAAGAGGGCCAAAGAACTGAACATAAGGAATAGAGGATGCAGTGGGAAGAACCGAGGTTCAAGTGTTGGCAAAGGTCAGATCGTGGTCCACTATAGCCAACCTAAGCCATATAGAAATGATCCCATAAGGTATCATTCAGGGCGGCAGCATGGTCTGGTTTTTATTCTTCAAAGATTACTCTGATTCCAGGTGATGAATAGATCTGGGCATGATTGAAAAAGATGGAAATAAAGAGCCTGACAAGGGAACTACTGGAGAGTTCTACAATAGGTAGTTGAGGTCCTCCCCACTGCCATGTCTCGACTCTGCCCCTTTTGTGATCTTAGGTGTGAATTATGAGATATGTCTGCCTTGCTTGACTGAACAACGTTTGGTATTCTCCCCAAACTAGATTATTCTTTTGTAGATCTCAACTTTTTTCATTAACATGTTTTCCTTCATATTTTTCTCACAGGGGATTTTTTCACATAGTCCATGCTTTCTTGACTACATAATACTACTCTATTACCCCATCTCTCAGATTTGTTTTTTCCTCTGAACAATACTAATAGTCTGGATGCTCCATTTGTGTAAAAATGATATAAATGATGCCCTTGGACTTGTGCCATTCAGAGGCCCTGAACATTGGCTAAACCATATTTCAACCACAAGTCAGAAATCATGTCCTATTCATACGTTATCCTTTGAAGGGGTTCTCCTAAGTTTCTCAAAATTATGAAGATGTTGCCATGTCAATAGTTATGCTTTGGATAGGAGGAAGGAAAGAAAGCTAACTTTTATTGAGAGAAGTCTGGGGAAGAAATAACATATCTGGTTCCTTACTCAAATTAGCTAACCAATTTGGTATGGCAAAACACTTCAAGTGAATCATACAACTTCAACAAGGAAACTCTAGTCAGTAGGCAATAATACTTGCTTCAGATCAGACACAACTTTGAACTGGCCAAAAATCAGATTTTCTATGAACACATTTGTTAAACACCAAAAAGCTTTCCACTCATTTTCTCTTGCTCCATTGCTCCACTGTCCATAGGATGATACTGAACTTGCACAAGTTTCACAGTCCCTTATGCTTATAGGACTCCAGAGACCACCAAAGACACAAGTGGGGGTCATATTCATTTGCTTTTCTTTGCTGTGTCTGGCTCCAGGATCACAGTATCAGTGAGATTTGCATGCAACCAATTGTTTTAATTTCTCACCAGAGATTATTGCTTCTGTTACCAGATAAAAGCAGTGGTAATTCTCCCAACTGCCTGGGACAGTTTAACTGATGGAATTTCACAGCTATAATGGTGAGACAAAAAAAGTATGCTCTGCTGTTGCCAATAACATTTTAAAAAAATGAAAAAAAACCTTTCCATGTCTTTAAGCAATCCTAAAACAGTCAGCTCAATAGTGTATCAATAAAAAAATTAATAGCACTGTATCAACACACATATTTTATATGTACAAAACAAAGCGATTATGAATTCTTAAGAGACAGCCCAAAAGTTTTCTGTAATTTACATCAATCCAGTAACATTATAGCCCAAGAAATAAGAATGTTGATATACTGTTAATGCTTCTTTCTGGGTGTTCTCTGCTATTACCTGACTTAGATACAACACTAAAATAAGAGCATTGAGACTTAGGTTCCATTTCAAGTTCTGTTACCAGAAAGCTGTCAGGGCTTAGGCAAGTCATATTACCTCTTTGGCTCTCAGTTTCCTCAGTAAAATAAAAGTGTTTCATTAGAAAATGAGCCCAAATGTCCGTTCCATTCTGAAGTTCCATTTTCTTTTATCAAGATTTTCCATTAAGATGTGATATAAGAAAATCAGTTTTGTGTGCATTTTTTTTTCTTTCCTCCTGACACAATGGAGGCCCCACAGAGTGGAAAACTTAAGATTCTACTAAGCCACTTTCTTTAAAATTAGAATATGTTACCTTGTTCCATGTTCAGCTCTATTTCTTTATCTGACCAAAGTACTCTTTTCTCTCCAGCATTTGTACATTGAAAGGTTCAGTGTGGGGAGAGCCGGGTGATGAGGGTGAGGGGTGATTAGGAACATGTGAAAGAGGGAGCAGAGGGTAAATGATTACTTGTACTTCACACAGGAAAAGTTAGATTTAGGTATTCCTTTGTGTCCAGCTCTTCAGATGTCATGAACCAACTGTAAACTAGAAAAAGGAAGGAAATTGTTATTAAGTTTAGATTTAGGAAATAAAATACAAGTCAACAACTGGGACTGCAGATTTTCCATCATATAATTATCACATATTCAGAAGGCGGTCTGTTTTTGACAGTGGACCTGTGACATTTATCATTGAAGAGAAGAAAAGAACAAATGAGTGATAAAATAAAACTTTATTCACATCCAAGAGTCTTGGGTATTAACCAGTCTATTCACAGTACCCAGATTTAATCAACCCCAATCTTCTTTGCTTTGTACTTATCTGATCATACATATTTAAATTTAATATAATTTTTTATTAAATTCACATTATATGTAGAAAATTATGATTTCCCCTCACTTCTCATCTGGAAAACAATACCTTGTTTAAAAGTTGAAATGTAGATAAAATAATTTATGTATTATATAGATGATGGGGAAATAGATTATTGGACATGACATTAGGGGGTCTGACCATAAAATAGCACTCATAGTTTCTCACATATTTCAGTAAATTTTGTATTACAATAGGACAAATAGAAACGGCTGATGTTTGATAGTTTATGTCAATGATTTCCTATATTATCATATTGTCTTTTACATATGTATGTATGTATGTGTGTGTGTACACGTGTATTTATCTGTAAGTTAGGCAGAATCATTGAGATGTTAGGTTGGAATATATGCAGTTGATTCTCATGGTTTGTGATAGTAATGTTTTATAAAATCTCAATGAACACTGAATTTGCTATTACTGAACCATTGTTC
The DNA here is from genome assembly GCF_020740605.2 of Lemur catta. Classification (NCBI taxonomy): domain Eukaryota; kingdom Metazoa; phylum Chordata; class Mammalia; order Primates; family Lemuridae; genus Lemur; species Lemur catta. The sequence continues at coordinate 242,421,629 of NC_059128.1, forward strand.
CTAGGGATAAGAGAGGATTAGGTTTCTGTGCACCTCCTTTTCATCAACTGCCCAATACACAACCTTGTTTAATGTGTGTTTCTGCTTAACTTTCACATGAATACGGAAGTTAGGCAGAATGGTTATGGATGTTAGATTGAAACATTCAAAGCCTGTTCAGATGTAGGGGCATAAAGGGCACAGGCCCCCTTCCCCACCATGCTATTCACTTCTTCAACCTTAGTCAAGCAACATTGATATCATTTTGAATATTTGCCAGTCCAATTATCTGTTTAAGTCTAACAAATCACCCAAAACTTAACTGCTCAAATAGTGTCAATAATTAATTTTGCTTACAGATCTAGAATTTTTCATGGTTTGATAGGAACAACTTGTCTTTGCTCCACAAGGCATCTCTTGGAGACTGGAAGATCCACTGCTAAGATCACTCACTTTCATGACTGTCAAGTTGGTGCTGACTTACAGCTTGGAACTCCTAGGACAATGAGCCAGAGCCTTTAATTCATCTTGTGGGCTTCTTATTGAGCTGACAGGGCTTCCTCACAGCATGGTGGTTGAGTTCCAAGAGCAAGTTTAATAAGAAATAAGAAGTCAAAGTTATCAATCTTTTGTGGCCTGGCCTAGAAAATTGTACCACATCACTTCTGACATGTTCTATTATTCAAGTAGTCACAGAACCCAGATTCAAGCATGAAGGACATAGACACCTTGATAGGAAGAGTTTCAAAAGAATTTGAGGATTATGTTTCAAAACCACCACAATGCCATTGGTATTACCTTAAGCCTAAGCATCAGAACATTATGCCCTACGTCTACAATAATATTTATTCCTCATAACCATTTCTGAATATTCCCTGTAATTGCTTCCCTAGATTTGCTTGCTATTATAACTTATATAGCATATACCTAAACATCAGGTTGACAGGAAGTAAATTTTGTAGCAAGCCATCTTTCAAAAGTCATGGTGGATTTGGAAATATCTCCAGCTTGGCTAGAGATGGGAGCATTGTATTCTAATTAAATCCAGATATGCTGCTCTTCTATGGAAATGTTGAGAAGGATATAACTATGCTCTACCCTTTCACTGCAAGCCATATGAATTTAATGAAGGTTTTTTTGACATGCTCGAGTTCCAGAGGAGTCACATAACCACAGCCTATCCATTTTAGAAATTTAATTTTTGATATAAAATTCCAGGTTACAGAGTTTCTAGAGTAAGGGAAAGATACACGAGGTTGATAGAGATTCCATTGAGGAAAAGCCTTGTGACTTGAGAGAAATTAACTCAGAATAAGCAGATCAAGATTTTATGGTGTGCTTACAAAATGGGAGAAAATATTTGCTCTCTATACATCCAATAAAGGGCTGATAACAAGAATCTATCTAGAACTAAAAGAAATCAACAAGAAAAATATCAAACAACCCCATCAATAAATGGGCAAAGGAAAGGAACAGAAACTTTTCAAAAGAAGACAGAATAATGGTCAGCAAACATATAAAAAAATTCTCAACATCTCTAATCATTAGAGAAATGCAACTCAAAACCACAGTGAGATATCATCTAACCCCAGTGAGACCGGCCTTTATCAAAAAATCACCAAACAACAAATGCTGGTGAGGATGTAGAGAGACAGGAACACTCTTACACTGCTGGTGGGACTGCAAATTAGTGCAACCTGTGTGGAAAAGAATTTGGAGATACCTCAGAGCTAAAAAATGAAATACCGTTCGATCCAGCAATAGCACTATTAGGCATCTACCCAAAAGAGCAAAAGACATTCTATAATAAGGACATCTGCACCCAAATGTTCATGGTAGCACAATTCACTATAGCAAGGATGTGGAAACAACCCAAGTGCCCATCAATTCATGAGTGAATTAATAAAATTTGGTATATGTATACAATGGAATATTACCCAATTATAAGAAACGACAGTGATCTAGCACCTCTTATATTTTCCTGGATAGAACTTGAGCCCATCCTCTGAAGTGAGGTATCACAAGAATGGAAGAATAGGCTCTACATGTACTTGCCATCAAATTGGCATTAACAGATCAACACTATGGTGCTCACAAGGTAGAAATATTCTTCAGGGATTGAGGGGTTGGGGGTGGGTAAACTCACAACTAATGAACACGGTGAGCATGGTAGGGGGGAAAAGGCACGCCTCAAATCATGGTTTGGGTGTGGCAAAGTCATAACATGTAACCAAAATGTTTGCACCCCCATAATATCCTGAAATAAATAAATAAATATTTTAGGGTATTAGTGAAGGAATAAATAACAACACAAAAAAGATCTAGGAAAAAAGAGAAAGGGCTGATGAAAATGTAGAATACATCAGAAAGTTGAAAAGAAGAGAAACTAACATTGAAAATTTTCCCTATACCACATCTGCTTTAAATATATTATCTCATTTAATCCTTAAAGGTATCTCATTATGTATTAATACTAACTTTTTCACGGGTGAGCACACTGATGTGAAGTTACGTGATATACTGAAACCTACTTAAATTAAATAAACAAATGTTGGAATCCCAAGCTCAAGAAGGTGCAAAACAGGAAAGTCCATGAATACCGGGACTTGGTCTTTGGAAGGGAAATCTCTTTTTCAATTTCTTTTATTATGGAAATAATACACATAGGTCTCAAGTAGGAGAGGTCTATTTGGGATTTGCTCTTTGACATGATCCTTAATTAATGAGGCAAAATCCTGATCAAATGAATCTTTTATTGGCTTAATTTCATTTAGAAAACATTAAAGTCAAATTGAGCCAAAAGGGATTCTTAAATAAGTTAATATATGCACTAGACATTTGTAAATGATGGGGTGTCATTTACTACACTTTAGCACTCTTGGGCAAATGCATGCCCAAGTAGTTCCATGACCAAGGAGAATAAAGGGGAAAGCGAACAAAAGAATGGACATTAGTCACAAGTTACTCACCCTCTAGTTAGATGACTGAAGGATACTACAAAGCAATAAATTTGCAATTTTCTATCTATCATGGTAATTACAGTGAAAGTGTTTAAAGTTGAGCAGAGGGAAGTTGGTGGGAGGAACAAAGTCCTGAAGGAGTCTAGAGAAAGGGATAGTGATAGACTAAGAAAGCCTGAAATTTAAAGAAGAGAGCCCTGAGTGGAAAGCAGGAAGATTTTAGAGTTATACCTGAGTTTAAGTCCTACCCCACTGTTATCTAGCTACATCTAATCCAATTAATCATTTAACTACTAACTGAATCTCAGTTTCTTCAGTAAATGTCGACAATTATGTACACTTTGCAGGGCTTGGGAAACTGCTAAATGACATGATGTTTGTAAAGACTTGTCACAAAAGAAGTTCTGATTAGAGTTTGTTTTACTTTGAAACCTCATCTAGGCTGATTGACACTGACTTCTGCAGAACAAATTTCCTGTTTCCAAGGCTTCCTCCCTATGGCTAGACTAATCTGAATGGGAAACTGATTTTCTTCCCAAATTTACAGCTTCCATGTGTGCTAGTTATTATTAAATGTGTATGCACAGAGTATACCATTTATAGTTTTCTCCCTGAGGTTTCTTTAGGCTAGTTGGAATCCCACAGAATTAAAAAACAGATGTTGTATTTATTTTAATACCACAGATGTTGTATACTTGAAAAATGGAGCAACATTCTCATTCTTCTGTCGACTGTCTGCACTTTTGTTTACATAAGGAAATGCGTAAGCAAATTTTAAAGGGGAATATTTTGGAATTAGTTTCTGCACAATGAATCTTTGGGTACATAGACATCTGTGATGTAATATCTCCTGGCTTTGCTTCAGAAAAAACATCATTGTTTAAAAGCTGTCATTTGGAATGCAATTTAAAAACTTGTTTTCAACAAGCATGGAATTATACACAAATTCTGAATGGATAAATATAAAATAGATAGATCATACTTATCTTTTTCACTGTTATAGCAATTATTTAATAGTTGAACCCTAAAGTGTGTTGTGTGTGTCTTGATTTCATTTCACGTTTTCCCCTTTTGAACAGCATTTCTTTCTGTGACTCATAACGTTCCTATTATTACTATTATTCCTAAACTTCCTTCTACAAATCTCTCATTTTTTTAAATGATGAAAGTAGGTGTCCAATATTTTCCTTAAAACAGGAATTCTTACATGTATTTATTCATTCAATAGATAATTACTGAGAGCCAACTATTTACCTGGCACTCTGTCAAGTGCATTGAATATAATGGTGAGCAAAAAAAAAATAGTCCCTACCCTCAAGGAGCCTAAAAACATTAGTAGAAATAGAAATTATGAAACAGTTCCCAGATATAATTACACACTGAGATCAGTGATATGAAGAATAATTGCTGGGTGTTCTTGAGAGCATAGCAAAGGGAACTCACTTACATAACCTCTTCAGTTAGGTAAGAAGAGGAAAGAACATACTAGACAGGCATTGACTTAAAGGCATCAGGGCATTTCCAAGGAACAGAGCATTTCCTCAAACAATATATGGCTGGAATTGTAAGTAGCAGGCAGGTAGTGTATGGTTATTACAAGGATTTGGTCTTTCTCTAGAAAGCTAAAAGAAGGCTCAGAAAAGTTTTTAAAAGGGTGTAAATGAAAAGATTTGGATGTTTACAGGTCACTGTGTCCAAGGTAGAACAATAGAGAGGAGAAAAGTAAAAGAAGACGGAGGTAAAGCATTAAAATGTTTCTGAGGTGAAAGGGGTGAGAGAACTGGTGATGGAGAAGAAATATATTGCAGAGGTGTGTGGGAAGAAAATGTTTCATTTATTGTTTAATTTTATCCACACAGTCTGCCTTTCTCCTTCCCACTATAAACAGTTGTCCAAATTCTTTAGTGTATGTCCTTTTGTTTCTCAATGTTCTAGCAAAATATGAAATGTTGCTTTGTAAGCATATATTCTTAACTTATGTCAGTGGCATTGTATTTTGGATTTTATTTAAAAACCCAGTACTGTTGCCATATACGTCTAATCCATTATTTTACTTGCTGCATAGTTCTCAGTGGTGTGCTTCCAACTCTCCTACTGACGGTCACATAGATTTCTTCCAGATTTCCATCACTCCAAATAATGTTGCAAGGAATATCCAGATACATATTTACTTATGGACCTATGCGAGAAGGTGAGGGCCTTACAATTCTTCTATGACTATATACTGATTAATTGCAGTACTTCTTTATATGGTTGTTAGACTTACAAAAAATTTTCTTTTCCAAAAATTGTCTATTCATATCCATTGCTTCATTCCCCCTGACTTAGTATTGATACCTTTTTCCTATTGATTTTCAGGGATTCTTGCATAATCTAGACATTAATCTCCTATTGGTTTCATTCAGTCACCTGCTTCTTAACTGTATTAATAGTCTCATCATTGAAAAAATATCCTCATTTGTATATAATTAAGTTCATTGATTTTTTTGGAGAGAGTTTTGGGAAATGGTGCATAGTCAACAATGCCATATATTGTCAAGAGATTAAATAAGGAGACGGCTCAAGTGTTGTGTAAAATGAGATAGAATAGTGCAAGCAAAAGACATGGGATTTTGAATCTCAGTTTTCTAATACGTAAAATGAGAACATTAATATCAGACTTTTATGCCTCTGTTTATGAGGCTGTTTGTGAGGAACAAATAAAATAAATTTTAGACCAGGGACCGTAGATTACGCCTCTAATCTCAGAGTTTTGGGAGACCAAGGTGGGACGATTGTTTCAGGAGAGAAGTTCAAGACTAGCCTGGGCAACATAGCGAGGCTGTGTCTCAACGAAACATTTTTAAAAATTAGTTGGACATGGTGGCATGTGCCTGCAGTACTAGCTACTGGAGAAATTGAGGAGAGAGGATTATTCGAACTCCTGAGGGTGCTGTGAGCTATGATCACGCGCTGCACTCCAGCCTGTGTGACAGAGCAAAACCCTATCTTTAAAAAAACAAAAACAAATAATAATAATTTTTCAAACTAGAAAGGTTTTAATGTTATAAAACCATTTGTAGGTTTTATAATAACTACTTTTAAGCCTGGGCAACAGAGCAAGATCTTGTCTCTTAAAAAAAAGAAACAAAAAAAGTAAATAGTGCAAAATATAGAGTTTAGGTATGCTGTTATTTACATTTAACTCTATATGAAGTAGTACCCAAAAATTAAGTTTAAAATATATTCTCAATAACAGTATTAACTAGATAATTTTGGAGAATAGATTTGGTTTTAAGTCATAAGATCTGAGTGTTCTTGCTCAGAAATCTGCAATTTACAGAATAACAACAATTTTCAGCATTAATTTCTGCAAAGATTTATTTCTGAAAATAAATGCTTCTATAAATTAAATTACTTGTTAATTTAAAGAAATGACATTTTCAAGTTCTTCTATAACTTGAATAATAACTAAAATAAATGTCTATTTAGGAAACTTGAACTTTTCTGAGAAGTTAAACCCAATATTGCATAGGACATTATATTTCTGAAAAAAATCTATATATTTTAAAACTACAAAACCAAAGCAGTATTTCCAAAAGTGTATTCCACAGAATACATTTTCTAAGCTACTTTAATAAAAACTACATTGAAAAAATTTCCATAATCAAAGAAGTTTAGAAAACACACACACAGACACACACACAGACTCATATACATTTTGATAATACAGAACTTCATCATAGTGTTTGACATACTACTATACACTGTGAAAATACAATTATTATAGATGGGATAAATTGTATGGGATTCCCCAAACTAATTAAATCATATTTCTGTGTTATCTGGTGGATTCATTACCAGTATAGCCTGGAACATATAATATCCTTCTCACTTTTTGTCTTCCTATTCTATTAGTTAATGAGACTGTATAATTTCCCAGTATTATTTTGAATTTATATTCTGTCTTTTGTTTCTATCAATTTTACTTTATATATTTAGAATTGTTTTATCATCCTGTTGGATTGACAATTTTATTATCATAAAATGTTCCTCTTTATTTCTAACAAGTCTGCTTTGCTTAAAATCTACTTTACTTTTTTTCCTGGTTCATGTTTTTATGGCATATTTTTTGTCCTTTGATTTATTTAATTGTTTCTTGTAAGCAGAATAGAATTGAACTTGTATCTTTATCCAGTCCAAAAATTTTAGCCATTTAATTGAACTTTTTAAAAAATTTTTAACACATTTTAAAAAATTGTTAACACATTTGATTTTATACTTGCAATCTTCAGCATCTTTTTTATTTGTCTCAAATATTTAGGTTTCTTTTCCCTGCTTTCTTGCATTATTTTGGATAATGAATACTTTTATTATTTTATTTTTTCTCTATTGACTTGCAAGATATATACATATTTTTGTACTCTTCTTTAGTGGTTATCCTGGAGATTACAACATGTACCCTGAATTACAATAGTATAATACAAAATATTGATATTACCATTTCCCTAGTAATGATAAAACCTCTTTGGTGAAGTTCTTGTTCAAATAGTTTACCCATTTTATTGGACTACTTTGTCATTACTGAGTTCTATGAGTCTTTTTAAAACATATTCTCAATATATGTCTTTTCATCAGATATATTGTGTTTTGAAGATATGTGGCTTGCCTTTTTATTCTCTTTATTGTACTTTTTGAAGATCAGACATTTTTACTTCTGATGATATTCAATCAGTCATTTTTTATAGTTAATGTTTTCTGAGTACTATGTAAGAAATAAATTGCTTAATATAAGGTTATAAAGATTTTCTTATACAATTTCTTCTGGATTTTGATAATTTTAGCAATTTCATTTAGACTATAGATTATAACCCATTTTTAGTTAGTGTTTGTCTATGTTCTGATTAAGGATTGAAGCCCATATCTTTCATATATAATAGATATCCAATTCTTCCAGAGCTGTTTGTTTAAAAGACTATCCTCTCACCATTGAATTACCTTGGCATTTTGTCAAAATATTCATGTGAGGATCTATTTCTGGACTCTGTATTCCATTGATGTCAAATTGCTGATACACTATCTCACTATTTCCTCTACTGGGCAGATAGAGTAGGAACTAATCACTTTAGTCCAACAGGCATTGCATTTGGTAGACAGTGGATATATTAATAGTTTTGGCAAAACTAAGTCTGTCTGTTAATTGGACATAGGCCAAATTATTATGCCCTGTTAATTGGGCATAGTTGTTCCATGTTTTCAACTGAGAATATATTTACCAGATCCACTTCTACAGAGGGTCTTTATTGCAAATCATCATCTCTTTGGAATCATGAGTATGCCAAATTCTGTGCTTTGTTTTTCACAGGTTTGTTTTTATTTGTTTGCTTGCTTGTTTTTTGTCTTGGCTGCTTTGCCTCCTTCACCATGAAGCTTCAGAATTCAGCAAATGTCTGCAGGAAAAAACTGAGTCCAAGATATACTTCAAGTGTTTAACATTGTTGCTGTAGTCTGTGAGACTGTAAAGGCTCTGCAAGGTTTTGTTCTCTAAGAGCACCTTTATGCCAGGACAAAGCTAGATTCTCAATCTCTTGCCCACACCCAGGTTGAAGGAAGTTTCTATTGAATTATATTCAGCATACTTATTCTTTCCCAAACATGCCCAGTCTATTGATGAAGCTAAAGGCATTTTTCATTTCTGTTGTAATGTTTTTGATTCTTTCTTAAATTTTCCATCTTTTTGCTTACATTACCTTTTTGTTGCTGCCTGTTGTAAACTTTTTCCATTAGAGCAGTTGTCCCCAACATTTTTGGCACCAGGGACCAGTTTCATGGAAGACAATCTTTCCATGGCTGGGGTGGTGTGGGAGAGGAGGTGGAGCTCAGGCAGTGATGTGAGCGATGTGGAGCAGCTGTAAATACAGATGAAGCTTCACTCATTGGCCTGATGCCCACCTCCTGCTGTGCCGCCCAGTTCCTAAGAGGCCATGGACTGGTACTGGTCCATGGCCCAGGAGTTGGGCACTACAGCATTCGAGTCTCTTACATATTAATCATAGTTATTATAACTTTCATGTTTGATAATTCCAACATCTGTGGCATGTTGCCTTATTTGTCTCTGGAGACTGTGTTTTTTCTAGTCTTCTAGTATGCCTTGTAATTTCTTCTTGAAAGCTAGACATGATAGGAACTGAGACAAATAGGCCTTTACTGTGAACTGAGAAATTTATCTCCAACAGACCTGCACTACAGAGTAAAATAAATTATGTAGACTAAAGAAAGTTATAGCATAAAGAAGCCCAGATCTGCAAGAAATAATAAAAAGTATCAAAGAAAAAATTTGTGGGTAAAATATAAAAGAATATATATACACACACACACGTTAAGTTTTCTTTTGCTATCATAATAAATTACCACAAATTTACAAGCTTAGTGGTTTAAAATAACATAGTTATCCCAAAGTTCTGTTGACTCAGCTGTTTTCTCTATCATGAGTTTCACAAGGCCCAAATCAAGGTGTCAACCACCTGGGCTCTTGTTGAGAGGCTCTGGGAATAAGCCTCAGAATCCAGCACCTCATGACTGATAGGTCTGTGGTCTCCTTACCTTACTGGCTGTCAGCCAGGGGCCATCCTTACTTTCTAGAGACCTCTCTGATCTTTGCGTGTGGGCTCTACGTATTAGAATCAGCAAGAGTGTGTCAAATACTTCTCATACTTGGCATCTTTGGGTGCCCTTTCTTCCACCTCTCTCTTCTGCCTTTTCTGCTATACCACTCTTCTCCTTCCAGCCAAACAAAATCTCTACATTTAAGGGCTCATTTGATTACATTTAACCTACACCAATAATTCAGAAGTTTCCCTATTTTAAGACTCATAACCTTAATAGTATTTGCAAAGTCACATTTGCCATGTAATGTAACATATCACAGGTTCTAGGGATTATGGAGTGTACATCTTTCTGGAGCAATTATTCTGTTATATATATGTATAATTTTTATTTATATTATTTAATGAAAAATAATAACAATGTATAAGATATTATAGATATAATAGTATCTATCTATCTATCTAAAATTTATAACAAAAGCACAAAGGATAAAGGGAGTAAAATGGCAGTATATCTTTTGTAATATTCTCACATCATTTAAAGTACTACCATATGGTTTAGAGGTAGACAGGGATAAGTTAAAGCTGCATATTGTGTTCTTTAGAGTAGCACTGTCCAATAGAGCTTACTATAATAATGGAAATATTTGATATCTACACTATCTAGTATGGTGGACCCCACAGGTGGCTTTCTAGGTTCCTAGAAGAGATAGCTCATGGAATGGTAGAAAATATTTGCAAACCATACATCTTATAAGGGGTTAATATCCAAAATATATAAGAACTTCAAATAATTCAATAGCACCAAACAAATAACCCAATTTAAAAATGGGCCTGACCAGACATTTCTCAAAAGAAGACATACAAATGGCCAACAAATACATGAAACAAATGATCAGTATCACTAATTATTATGAAAATGCAAATTAAAACCACAGTGAGATATCACCTCATACCTATTAGAATGGCTTTTATCAAAAATATGAAAGATAAGTTTTGGCAAGGATGCAGAGAAAAGGGAACACTTGTACATTGTTGGTGGGAATATAAATTCATATGACCATTATGGAAAATGGTATGGGTTCATCAGAAAACTAAAAACAGAACTGCTATATGATCCAGTAATCCCAATTCTTTGTGTTTAGCTGGAACTGAAATCAGTATGTTGAAAGGATATCTGCACTCCCATGTTCATTGCGGCACTATTCACAGTAGCCAAGATATGGAATCAACCTAAGTGTCCATTGGTGGATGAATATGTAAAGGAAATGTATATATACACAGTGAGATATTATTCAGCCTTTAAAAGGGGGAAAAATCCTGTCATTTTTAACAATGTGGATGAATCTGGAGAACAATCTGGTAAGTGAAATAAGCCAGGTACAGAAAGATAAATACCACATGATTTCACATATGTGGAAATTAAAAAAGTTGATATCATAGAAATATGGAACAGAATGATGGTTACCAGAGGCTGGGGTCATGAACAGGGAGAGATTAGGGAGTTGTTGATCAAATAGTGTAAAGCTTCAGATAGAGAGTAGGAATAGGTTTTGAGATCTATTGCACAGCTGGGTGACCATAGTCAATAATAATGTATTGTATATTTCAAAATGACTAAGAGAGTAAATTTCAAATGTCTCATCATAAAAAATGAAAGTTAAGCAAGATAATGAATGTGTTAATTAGATTGATTTAATTATGCCACATTGTATACATATATCAGTACATCATATTGTACCACATAAAGGTATACAAATATAATTTGTCAGTCAAAAGCTCTGACTCAGTTGGGGCAAAGGCAATATATGTAACCTAAACATTTATACCCCATAATATGCTGAAATAAAAAAAAATTTAAAAAATCTTGATACTGAACAAAAAAAGCAGCTCTACCATTTGAACCCACAATCCCATTACTGGGCATCTACCCAAAAGAAAAAGATTCTATAAAAAAGAGATCTGCATTCAAATGTTTGTAGCAGCAGAAGTCACAATTGCAAAGATGTGGAAACAACCCAAGTGCCCATCAATACATGAGTGGATTAATAAAATGTGGTATATGTATACCATGGAGTACTTCTCAGCTATAAGAAACAATAGTGATCCAGCACCTCTTGTATTTTCCTGGATAGAGCTGGAACCCATTCTACCAAGTGAAGTATCCCAAGAATGGAAAAATAAGCACCATATATACTCACCATCACATTGGTTTCATTGATCAACACCTAAGTGCACATATAGGAATAACATTAATCGGGTGTTGGGCAGATGGGAGGGAGGAGGAGGGGATGGGTATATACATACATAATGAGTGCTATGCACACCATCTAGAGGATGGACATGCTTGAAGCTCTGACTCGTGGAGCGGGGACAGGGGCAATATGTGTAACCTAAACATTTGTACCCCCATAATATGCTGAAATAAAAAAAATCACAGGGCCATTATTCTTATGAAGGTAGATGAAAAAGACTAAATAAAACATTCTCCAATTGAAAAAAAAATCATGTACTATAAGTCAAACATTAAAAGTCCAATAATGGAAAAACTAAACAATATCTTGTTTAGAAGCAAGTGTGTATATTATAATAAATATGGCAGTGACTTGTATACCAAGGAAAAAATATTAAAAATAAAAAACAAAAAGAAATTACAAAACCAAAATTAATCTACATAGTCAGTGTAATTTTCTAAAAAATCTAATAAAATTTCTTATATCTTGAAATATCAATAACTAAAAATTCTAATGAAAGTGCGATCAGACAACAAGAGTCAAAATAGTTTCAGAAGAAAAGCATAGTTCAGGAACTCACCCTACCAGATATCAACATATAGAAAAACACTTTAGTAATATAGTAATAAAATCAGTATGATATTGATGCATGTATGGAAAGTCAACCAATGAGACAGAAAATAAAGTGCAGAAGTAAGCTCACAGAAATATTGAGATTTGGTAGATTACTAAACTCCTTTTATATCTTTGGGTATAAATTGGGCAACTCAATAAATATTGCTTGGATAATTAGGTATAACAAAAAATAAAATTAGATTCTTAGCTTATACTATTCTAAAAGAATCTATGTGAATTAAAGACAATGTAAAAAGTAACACTTTGAATTTTCTACAAGAAAATATTTAAGAATATCTTCACTATATCAGAGAACAAAGGTTTTTTTAAAGAAGACACAAAATACACAAAGCATAAAATAAAAGCCTGTTAAATTTTATTGCAGTAAAATGAAAGCTCTTGTATGACTAAAGACCCTATAAACAATTCTAAGAGAAAACTACAAATTTAGAACACTTATTGCAATGTTTAGCTGACAAAAGATTTATATCTAAAATCTACACATAAATCAATAAGGAAAAGACAATTTGATAGAAATAGATAAAATATATGAATAGAATCTGTACAGAAAAGAAAATCCAAATAACTAATAAATATAGATGTTGAATCTTATTGAAATGAGGAATGGTTGGAAGACTAAGTTATGGTGATGGGAAAAACCTAATATAAAGTGGTAGATTGATGCTGCAGGGGCAAGTAGGGGAAGTGAAAGTTTCCAGAAAAAGGAGATGTGTGGAAGCCCAGAGGCCAGATGGAAGGAAGAGGCTTTGTAGGTAGGAGAGCAACCTCTTCTAGTTTAACAGGGAAAGAGGAGAAGATACATGAAGATTCAGGTAGGTTCGTGGGTTAAACAGTCAGCAATTGGGTTGATTTTTTCCAGGTGTTTATTTTTCTCTCTGAAGTTAACGATAACATCATCAGCTAAAACTCAATAGCCATAACATGAAGTTGAGAGACAAATTGCAGTTTGAGGATTGTCTTAGTTTGTTTGGGCTGCTATAGCAAAAATACCATGAACTGGGTGGCTTATAAACAAATTTATTGCTCACAGTTCTGGAGGTTGGGAAGTCCAATATCAAGATTCCAGAAGATTTGGTTTCAAGTGAGGGCCTGCTTTCTCATAGATGGTGCTTCCTAGCTGTGTCCTCACATGGTGGAAGGGGCAAACAAGCTACCTTGGGCCTCTTTTATAAGGGCACTAATCCCATTCATGATGGCTCTACCCTCCTGATCTAATCACTCCCCAAAACACTACCTCTTTTTTTTTTTTTTAGACAGGGTCTCACTCTGTCACTCTGGGTAGAGTATAGTGGCATCATCATAGCTCACTGCAGCCTCAAACTCCTGGACTCAAGCGATCCTCCTGCCTCAGCCTCCCAAGTAGCTGGAACTACAGGTGCACATCACCATAACTGGCTAATTTTTCTATTTTTGGTAGAGATGTAGTCTTGCTCTTGCTCAGACTCGTCTTGAGCATTGTTGGCAGGATTATAGGGGTGAACCACTGTGACCAGCCAAAACCCTACCCCTTAGTAACATCATCTTGGGGGATAGGCTTCAACATACGAATTTGAGAGAGGGCATATTGAGACCATAGCAAGGACAGAAAAGAAAGTTTAAAATAATTTTTGGAGAAAGTGAGAAGGTAAGTTGACCAGAGAAAGAGATAAAGTTTGTGATTACAAATGTATAGTGAGGGCTTTTTTTCAGAGCAGATAACCGAGTTGATACAGCATTAGAGTTTGCTAATAAGAAGAGGCAAACAATGTCATGCTTTTATCAAAGCAGTTACTGTATCATGTAATTTGACCTGAAAATGGAGAACAAAGGTGGTAAAAAAATAATTAGAGAAAAATAGAAGAGTCAATGAACTAGAGAGTGCCAAAGGGTACAACAATGCCCATGAATAAGTAAATTAAAAAGATTAGAGATTGTGAGGAGAGTAAGGAGCATGAATTAGTGATTTTTAGAGTTGGAGATATTTACTTGGTGGCATATTCCAGGCTGTGACAAATGGAGAAAGTTGTTGATTATAAAGGGAAAAATAAAGGAACTAGAGACTCCAATTTGGATAACTTGTACACATGAACATTCAATGAGTCGGAAAAGAAAACCATGAACGGCATCAACGTCCCAAAGAATATGAGGAAATAACTAGGACATAAGTAGAAAGTAGTGACAAGGAATTGGAGAGGGTTACACAACATCTAGAATACTCTAGAATACAATCTCTAGAATACTCTCTCCTAAAATAGAGAATTTTCATATATACATGAATGAGTCACTTCAAAGGATCTTTGGGACTATATATGATTGCAGACTATATTCTGAAATATCACCATATGTATAGAACAATAAAACGAACATAGCATTTAAAGTAAAATATACAAATTCCACATAGGCATGGCTTATAAGAATGTGACATTAGCACTTCAGAGAATGAGAACAGGAATCTAATATGTTCTTCTTTTAGTTATTAAAATTACTTGACAGTTTCAATATTCGGCTGGAGTCTTCTGCTGGCTTGAAGCAAGCAAGACTTCTGAGTGTTTTTTATTCAGAAGAACTTGGCTTGAGATAATTTTTGGCTGTGCTCAAAGTTGAGTAACTGGGACATGAATGTAGGGCTGCTCAAAGGAGAGCCAAAGAACCCAGCCTGCTGCCTTAGGCAATGTGTGTCCTAGTCAGAGTCCTACTCAAGAATTCATGTCATCAGAAGTAAGTGGTTTGTTCTTATTGAAGAAGACGTTGCTCCCAAAGACATGCCAAATAGTGTCTGAAGACATGTATCAGAGTATAAAACCTGGGCGGTCCTTAGAGTTGATTTTATACATAGGACAAAAGAAGCATTTGTGAGGTGGCACAGTGTCTGCGAAGGGAATTCTTTCTGCAGACTTGTGGCCACTTTGGCATAGGCAAGAAGATCACTTAGCAGTACTGGGATTTGTATGGACATTTTTTTTGTCTTGCCAGGAAATACTTACCCCATAGTCTAAAATCATCTGCTCCTAAACTAGGACAGGCAGTTACCATAATTCTATGGTATTAAAGAGCTTCTTTTGAGGAATAGTTGCTTTGGAGATGTGCTAAACAGCTCACCAATGAGCATGTTACCCAAGGAGATCATATGGATAAGAAACTGAGCTTGGTCCCTTGAGGGCCAAAAAGAGGCTGGGCTCCAAATCCAATTTCATCTCAAAATTTTATCCCAGATTAGCTTTAGGAGCTACTCCCTCCCATTCCAGCACTGTAGCCATCTTTTAGCTAAAGGACTAGGTGGTGATGATTTTAAGTCAAAATCACTTATTATGGAGGTTGTGTGTGTGTGTGTGTGTGTGTGTTTGTGTACAAGTTCCTTGGATGTGATTGCCAATCTCAAGATGTTCTTTGTTAAACCACCCATAATCTATCCATATTTTAATGATAAAAATACCATAATGTGTATAATAGCCATCAGATAGAAGATCTTATGGTTACAGCAGACCTAGAGATGCTTTGATTCAACATGCTCACTTTTGAGATGGGAGAACACAGACATAGTGATATGCAGTAATTTGCCAAAAGTTACAAAGCTAGATTGTGATAGAGCCAAAATTAAAACCTAGTTCTCTTGATTTTCAGTCTACAGCTTTTTCAACAAAACCAACTGATCTAGGCTTACCTCAGCATTTTTCTCTTCTCAGCTTTTGCTTCTGCCATGGGATACCTTCATTCTGTTCAGTGTACTTACCCCAAAGTCACCAATTCTTGTTTTAAAATGCTTTAAAAATACAACAATGTATAGAATATATTTTAAGGAAAACACACGTTCCTATCTAGCTTTGACAAATGTGAACATTATACCTTGCTGTGTATTTTTTCTTTTCCTCCCCTACCCTACTTCCCAGACATAGACAGGATACCAAATTTTAAGTTTATTACATCAGTGCAAGTTCTTATATTCTGTATGTATCTATATATGTGTCTTTTTTTTTTTTTTTGAGACAGTGTCTCGCTCTGTCACCCTAGCTAGAGTACAGTGGCATAATCGGAGCTCACTGTAACCTCAAAGTCCTGGGCTCAAGTAATCCTCCTGCCTCAGCCTTCCAAGTAGCTGGTACTGCAAGTGTGCCTCACCATGCCTGGCTAATTTTTCTATTTTTTTGTAGAGATGGGGTCTCTCTCTTCCTCAAGCTGGTCTTGAACTCCTGGCCTCAAGTAATCCTCCAGCCTCAGCCTCCCAAAGTGCTGGGATTACAGGTGTGACTCACCACACCTGGCAGCTATATATGTCTATATGTCTACCTATCTACCTATTTATTTACACATATACCTAATTATATTATTCTACATCTTTATTTTGCTCAGTTATATTTTAAAGATTTATCTTAACCCTATACCGTATTATATTGTATTAATGTACCAATATTATTTATCCATTTTTCTATTGATAAACATAATTTGAAAAATCTTTCATAGTGTATACAATGTTCTAATGAACATATTTGTGAATATCTCTTTGAGCACATTTGCAATAGTTCCTTTCGGTCTCAGAAGTAGAATTGTTAGTTCGAGGAGTGCATGTATATGTGATAGGTAGAATTGCTTCCCCAAAGATGCTCTTGGAACCTGTGAATATGTTACTGTACATGGCAAGAGGGACTATACAGATGTGATTAAGGTTAAGGATCTTCAGAAGGAAAGTTTATCTTGGATTACCCAGGAGGACTCAATCTAATCACGAGTCCTTAAAATTGGAAGAAGAGGCAGAATAGAGGGTCAGGGAGATAAGATATGAAAAAAAAAAAGAACATTGTCGGTGTTGAAGATGGAGAAAGGGAGCCATGAGCCAAGGAATGTGGATGGAAAAAGGAAGCTGGAAAAAAGTATGGAAAAAGAATTCTAGAGCCTCTAGATAGGAATGAAGCCTTTATAGACAGACATCTTGATTTCAACCCAATGAGACCTATGACAGGCTTCTGACCTGTAGAACTGTAAACTAACACATTTGCCTTGTTTTAAGCCATGACATTTGTATTCATTTGTTAGAGCAGCAATAGAAAACTAATACAACATATTAAACTTTAGTAATTATTGCTAATTTTCCCTTCAAAGTGGCTATACCAATTCACCATCAATGTATAAGAATCCCTGTGACTCATTAGTCTTATAAACCTAGAGTTCTGGCAGATTTTTAAATTACTGTTTGCTGAGTTTATAAAGGCATGTGGTTTTAATTTCCACATAGTTTATCTTTCATTTTTCTAATTATATGTGGGGTTGAGCATTTTATTTCTATGTTATTGGCCAGTTGAGCATCTCTTTTCTTGAGTATTTTACTCACATAGATTGCCCTTTATTATGTTGGATTATTATCCTTTTATTATTCATTTGTAGTCATTTATGTATCCTGCATACAAAATTTTTATTGGTGATACAGTATAGTGATATAAAGTCCCATTCTGTGGCTTTTTTAAATTTTGTGGTATTTTATTAAATAGAGAGTTTTAATTTTAATATAGATAAATGATAAATGTATTATTATAGTTTTTACTTAACAGGTTTTGAAATTTGGTGTCTTACCTAATACCTTCTTCCAAACCTCAATATTTTAAACTTATTCTATATATTTTTTAGAAGTTTTAAAGTTTTACTTTTCATATTTAGGACTTTCAAGTATTTGGAATTGATTGCTAATTATTTGGATACCCAGTAGTTACACTGATACTATTTTGAAAATTTATTCTTTTCTCACTGAGCATAAGGTCAGTTTTGTTTCATATATCACCACATGTATAGGTCTCTGTCTCTCTCTTTCTCTCTCTCACACACATGCACACATTCTTTCTGGGATTATTGTTGGAATTAGATAGAAAACAGAATGAGTTAAAGAGAACTGATATGTTTTGTATGGTAGGTTTTTCATCTATTATCATAGCATAATTTACTATTCATTCAATATTTTAAAACAGTATCAAAATTTATAGTTTTCTGTATCAAAATTTTACTAAAATCTTACAGCATTTGTTAGATTTATTGCTAGGTACTTCATTGTTTTTGTGGCCATTGTTTTACTAATTGATGATTTTCCTTATGTTCGGATGCTATTTGTTTTTGTACATCGATCTCGTATCTAGCAAACTTGCTGAATATTCTAGCAGTCTGAATTGTTTGTAAATTCTCTTGGATTTTGTAACCTACATTATCTCTATAAGGACAATTTTCCTAGTTTTCGTACTTCTATACCTCTTAATTTTTTAACTTATTGTTAAAACATATTGTTCCTGCATTTAATTGCAATGTTTTCTAAAGTTTCACATTTAAGTATAGTGTTTACTATAGATAAGGTTCAGAAATTTTCGTATTGCTAATTTGCTAAAAATTGTCATAAATGAGTCTTGAAATTTATGGATTTAAAAAAATCCACAGGATTTTACTTTTGTTTTACTATTCACTTCTGCTTTGGGTGTAAAGATATCTCATTAAAGTAGTTGGGTAGCTTTTCTTTATTTTGTATTTCCTGGAACATTTGTACATTGTATGAATTATTTGTTTCTTGAAGATTTGGTATTTTTTAGATGAGATGAGATTGCATAGATTATTTATTTAATAGTTGTTATTTTTTCCTCAGGCAATTTTGCTAACTTAAAATTCTCTAGAAAGTTGTCAATTTCATCTGGATTTACAAATTTATTGGCATAAGTTTCTTCATAGTTTTCTTATTAAAAAAAGCTACATGGTTATATCTTTTTTCATTTCCATTTTTTATGCTTTTTTCTTTTTTTATTAATTCAATATATTTCATTTCTTTAAAAGAAATAGTGTTTGTTTTATTGACTTTATTTTTTTCTATTACTATCTTTATTTTTTTATTTCATTCTCTTTTTATTTGCCTTATTCTATTATTATTTTTCTAGCTTATTGCATTAAACCATTGTCTTACTTATTTTCAATTATTATATTTAATAAATGTGTCTATAAATTTTCCTCTAATTACTGCTTTACATGCATCTCACAAGTTTTGATATATAGTAGTTATTTGTATTCAGTTATAAACATTCTCTAATTTTTATTGTAATCTTTTCTTTTACTCCTACTTGATATATAATAGTATTTTAGCTGTCCTAAAATAATTGCATTTTATTTTTTAATAATTAGTTGATATATTGTGGAATAAAGATATTTTATTTGTAATATAAATTATTTGAAAATAGTTGAGACATTACATGTGATCTAATAACATGATTAATTGTATAATATTTAACAAATTAAAAGCTGCATATTCTTTGTTTGTTGGCACTAGGGTTCTATTTATCTGTTAGAGAAAATGTATTAATTGAAATCTATGCATAACACTTAGATTATCAATTTTCATATTATCAGAAATTTTTGGTTCTTATAATTTAATTACTAAAAATTAATATGTATATTTTTCTGTGTGTTAAGCACTGCTATGTGTCTTCTACCAATAATAATTTCTCTATCCTTGTAAAACCTGTATGAGGTGAGTGTTCTCATTTACACCAGTTTATAGATGAAGAAATTGAAGCACAAAGAAGTTAAGAGAACTATTAAATTCACAAAAGTAGTAACTGGTGGAGCCAAGATTTAAATCCAGTTATTCTGACTCAATTTTCCATCTGTTTAACTCTGACACTATAGTGCTACTGTCAGTTTTTGCTTTATATATTTTAAGGCTATGTTATTAGATATGCACAAGTGTATGCATGTTATTATTTGTTGTGGAATTATTCCTTTTCTTGTGCATTAATGTTGCATCAATGTTTTTGTCTTTAATTCTATTTTGTATGATATTAGTATTACTATACTAGTTTCCTTTTAGTTGGCATTTGATTGGTTATTTTTCCCTTTCTTTAACCATTCTGTGTCATTTTTTCCCTTCTGCTGGTTTGGACACAATGCACTGTATTTCTGCTTTTAGTTGTTATCCTCACTGTTCTAACATATATATTTATTTTTCCCAAAAAAGTTGACAATGTCTTGCCTTCCTCCACAATGCATGGATCTTAATTTAAGATACTTAATTCTAAGTATCCATTAAAATCCCATTACATTTTTATTTTTGCAAAGCATTTAAGTTTTATCTTTATATTTATAAAGCTCAAGAACAAGTTATTTAAAATTTTTGAAACAATTATATTTATCCAAATATTTGTTTAAATACATATTAATGTTGGTTTTGCTATCTCTTTTATGTTTACTTTTCTCCTTGCTGAAGTACCTCCTTTAATCATTTTTTTCAATTAAAGTTCTATCTGTGGTAAATTTTGAAAGTCACCATATATTTTAATATATCTTTTTTTTGGGTGCTTGCTATTAAAAAATATTTAATCTGATCACTCAGTTCTAGATTGACAGTTGTTATCCTTTAGCACTTTGAGGATATTGCTCCAAATTTTACTGTTCTCTCCTTTTTCTGGTGAGAAATATGAAGAAGTCTAATGATTATGAGTTGCAGATAATCTGTATTTTCTCTGTGGTTACTTTTCAGATTTTCTCTTTTTCCTTGATGCTCTGAAGTTTTATTAAAACATATCTAGGTATGTTGTTTTTAAAAATACCACTCGCTATTCAGACACACTTTGACTTGACCACTCATGTTTTTCTTGAATTTTGAAAATTCTCTAGAAAGTTTAATATTAATATAATAGTAAGAAACCTGAAGTCAGAAGACAAAGGTAAATATCTGATTCTGGATTTCTAGTCTATGTGATCCCGGGAAAAACACCTAACTTCTCTGAAGCTCAGAGTTCTCATCTCCATCATAGGATTGTGATGACAATCAAATGAGAAAATAGATGATAATAATAATGGTTAATATTAACGGTTAAGATTTTTCAGTGTGCCAGGCATGTGGTAACCTAAGAACACACACATACACACACACATACATCCTCATTTAACTCTCACAACAATACTATTTTATAGATAAGAAAATTGAGGCAGAGCAAAGTTAAATATATCCCCAAAGAAATGTAACAGCATAGTATAAAATAGAGAGTTTTGAACAAAGTTATTGATGTATTTTACTTTTTCTACTCCATTGAAAACTACTTGAAAATAAAGACTCTGTCTTTTTCATAACAGAGACTTAGCAAATCTTTGAATGAATTAATGAGTGACTGACCTTATATTTCCACAAATGAATCTATACTGCATACAAAAATATAAATGAACAATTTTATGATTTGTTCATAATAAGTAATTTATTTTCTCCGTCTGAATGCTAAACACTCACAGGTACATATCTCATTTGTTTTTGTATATTTAGTACTTATGCAGTGCCATGTACAGGATAAATGTTAAAAAAAATGGTTATTTTGGTATGAGTACTTCATCTGTAATCCAAAAACATTTATCTAAATTGTGTGTAAAGATTGATATTTTACTCTCATTCATACTGGGATTTTTAATGACTACCTAATATAATTTGAATTTTTGTCATCATTCTTTAAAAATTGTGATAAAAATACATAATATTTACCATCTTAACTATTTTTAAGTGTACAGTTCAGTATCATTGAGTATATTCATATTTTTGTGCATTGATTTTCAGAACTTTATCTTGCAAAAGTTTAACCCTCTACCCATGAAACAACGCCTCTCATTTCCTCCTACCCAATGCCCATGGCAACCATCATTCTACTTTCTGTTTCTATGTATTTGACTACTTATTTTTGGGACAAGTTTGAAACAGAAGCATGGTTAGAATATTAGGAGCCTTTCCCCTTTAAGACCATTGAAAAAGGAAAGTCTGAGAAAAATTTTAAATTTCCCCTATAGCTCAGTGAAGGCCAAATTAAATATAAATTAATTTGTTTTATTTTATTTCTTGATTGTTCCATCCATATTTTTTGAGGTCAAAATGACTTTCCATAATCATAAACAGTTTCTACCTTGTGAACCCCAATTTAAATACTGAAGTGCTCTAAAAAGCCTCAAATTGTGGATTAAGAAAAAATCCAGGTGGCCTAGAGGAGTCATAAAATGATTTAGGCCAGGAGTCAAAATATTATCCTTTGGGAGCTCTACGTGAGACCTAGAAATAATATCTTGTTGGTTTGGCCCAACCCCTTCAAAGAATTTTAGGCCATCTGCAGCTACAGCCATAAATGTAAAAATGTAGGTGTGGGGAATTTTGGGCCTATGCCTCTGGGTCCATTGTTGAAAGCAACCTCCTGCTCTAGTTTTTCCTTATTTTATTATTTATGGCTTAAATAAATGTCAAATAATTTTTTTTAATTTATCTATCCAACATGTATTTACTGAGTATCTGCTATGGTCAGTACCTTATTAGGTAGGGTGCCAGCACTGTTAATACAAAAATAAACAAGATACACAGTGTTCTTGCCTTCATGAAGTTTTAGTCAGCTTATTTTTTAATCATCATTTGATTCAGGAGCTCAAACATAAAAGGTTGAATGGGAGTCCTAGAAACTGCCAAGACCATTTCCCTACCTAAAGAAAGGATTTATTCAAATCTTTTCTGATAGATTTTGTTATTTGTCACACCTGAAGATCTCCAGGGAGGGACTTTCACCAACCTTCAAATTACAGTCGATGTCATTGTATGTAATGAACACACATACGTAGAACGGGCCTGTGGTATAGAGTTGCTAACCAGGACATAGGATGCCCAGCTAAATTGGAATTTTAGTATAAGTTCATGGCATATACTTATACTGAAATATTATTTAGTGTTTGTCTGAAATTCAAAATTATGTATCCTTTAATTTTATTTGCTAAATCTGGCAAATCTGGCTAAATCTGTAGGGAAAGAAGCAAGGTCAGGAAAAAATTACTTAAAGTATTAGATTAATTAATTAACGATCTAGCAAATAAACTAATTAAGTGGAGGTCAAATGCTAATGAACTTGGATTATGGTGCCATCAGCATTACACTTGCTTTGGAACTCACCTCCTGGCCAGTTCCCTTTGCATGGGGCTGGCGTGGAATATACTGTGCATTACTGGGCCTTCCATTTTCATTGCCTATTCTTATGATTAAAACAAATGATTCATGATGTTTACTTTCAGAAGAGCCATTTGTTTTCATATGGCTCCTTTGGGAACTTCTACATCTCATGACATCTCCTCTCTGCTAAACTACCCCTGTGAGACTACATGATAGCACAATGGATTCCATATGGTGTACACTTGGACTTGGATTTTTATCATGTCATTTGACAAGCTATTTTGGAACAAGGTGAAGCAGAGAAACTTTCCTAACATCTCTGTTGTTTGTGTTCCACCAAAAAGTGAAGTAGTGGATGTGTAGAGAATAGAAATAACTGTGCCTTAACCTTCATGTTTGCCAATTCCAGGCCTGTTTTGCTCACCACCCTCAACCAAGTACCCAGCATAGTGCTCTCTAAATATTGTTGGATGATATTAAATGAGTTTTGTGTTCTTCACCTCAGCTAGAAAAATACAAATTCTAAGATTTTCACAAAGGTGCCTGCATATAAAGGCAAAGTCTGGAAAAAATATATATATAATATGTTGCTCATCTTGAGATCTTTCATTATAATCAAAATAAGAAAATCAGTAATATTTTTTATTAATTTCTCCAAGAAATGCGTATACCAAGTATTTATTTTGTATTGTATCCCTAGATAAAAGTATCTATATTTGGTTTAAGTATAATTTGCATGTTGGGTTATACTTCTTGAGATAACACAAAATCCAAATTGAGCATATACTATCTTGCTTCTACATTTTAAAATGCTTGAGTTCTATTACAAAAAAAGGCTAACTGGGAGCTATCCATCCTAAATGGAATCATTGAGTATTCTATATAGAAAGTTCTTCTATATCATTTATTCAAAACTGTTACTTTTTTAAGTGAAGGAGTGAGCACCCAGAGAGATTAAATAGCTTGTTTCAGATCACATAAACAGAATTAATACTTGAACCTGTTTATCTTTATTTTGAATCCTCTGCTCTTTTTACTACCTCTCCATCTTTTTCTCCAGAATTCAAGACTTTGGCTTAAATATGAAAATATTAAATATGCCCGGAAATGAAAAAGAACAGAGGTGAAAATTCTGATGTCCTCTGGTTTTATGTTAGCATTTAAACTAGCAGTTTAAAAGTTAGCTGTTTTTTTTTTTTTTTTTCATTTTAGCAACTCACATAATGGACTTTAAGGAAGCATTTACTTTTTTTCAGAGTGGAAATAATTCCCTTATTCCTTTGAATTGTCTTTGACATTGCCTAAATGGCTGTCATGAGGTGAGAACAATGTAAGTTCTGAATTTGACACGCTGGTAGGGTTACCATCTGAGCTTCCTCCGGAAAGTCTGAGAATAAAACGTCTAGACTGATTTTTCAATCCAGAAGCTCAAACTTCAAGAAACTTGGGGCGGTCACAGCAGCCTGAGGAGATGGAGTGAGCCCAGCTGGGGCATGCATAGTCACGCTCTTTCCATTGGATTGAACACCAATTCCAGCTTTTTTTCTCTCCTGCCAAATAAGAATAAACTCATTCTTCCCATGCTACCTCCTCACCAAACCCCTTTCTTTTTTTAGTTTCTTTCTGGGCCTGTCATGGTTCTAGTTTCAACCAGTTTTCTTTCCTTTTCTTCTCTTGCTGAATATTTGGCTAAATTTTGAAATATAACTGTTCTTTTTAACTTCTTTTGCTTTTTAGCTCTGAATGCATAAGCAGAGTTGATACTTACCTTTGATTGATTGATTAATTTGTTCAAGCCATAGACACGGACTAGACACTTATCATACATAATATACAAAATAAACAAGAGATGAAGGCCACTCGATTGCACAGCCTCAGTGGGTGCCACTCACATAGTGGCCCTGCGGGAAGTGGGTACAAGGAGCTTAGGCATCCCTTCCGACAATCTCCATAGCCTCCACATTGCAGTTGGCTTTCCTCCTCCAGCTCTCTGAGTACGAATCAGAGAGCCCTGCTATGTCATAGAAGGAGGTAGCGTTTTGTATCTGGTGGGACAGTACTCAAGATTATACTCTTTCAGGTTTTTTTCTCCAAACAACAGTGTTTCATGGAGTTAAGACTTAAAATGGAGCTTTTTATATATCTGTTGAATGAGTGAGTGTGGCTCTGAGAAGTGGAACCAGCCTGTTTCTAATTATTTTTTTTTTATTTCAGCTTATTATGGGGGTACAAAAGTTCAGGTTATATATATTGCCCATGTCCCGCCCATCCCCCTGAGTCAGAGCTTCAAGGGTGTCCATTCCCCAGACAGTGCGCCTGGCACTCACCATGCAGTTATACCTCCATCCTCTTCCCCCACCCCCTACCTCCCCAAGGAGTCAGCACCTTCAAGCATGACCATTCCCCAGACGGTGCGCAAGGCACTCATCATGTAGGCATACACCCATCCCCTCCCCCTACCCCCCACCTCAGTCTGATATCCAATTGGTATCATTCCCAAATGTGCATTTAGGTGATGACCAGGGAAACCAGTTTTCTGGTGAGTACATGTGATGCTTTTTTTTCCTTTCTTGGGATACTTCACTTAATATAATGGGTTCCAACTCTCTCCAGGAGAACCAAAGAGATGTCATATCACCATTATTTCTTATAGCTGAGTAATACTCCATGGTATACATATACCACAATTTACTAATCCATTCATGAATTGATGGGCATTTCGGTTGTTTCCACATCTTTGTAATTGTGAATTGTGCTGCTATAAACATTCGGGTACAGGTGTCTTTGTCATAGAATGACTTTTGTTCCTTTGGGTAGATGCCCAATAATGGGATTGCTGGACCGAATGGTAGGTCTACTTGAATCTGTTTAAGGTATCTCCATAATGCTTTCCACAGGGGTTGCACTAGTTTGCAGTCCCACCAGCAGTGTATGAGTATTCCTGTCTCTCCACATCCACGCCAACGTGTGTTGTTTTGGGACTTTTTGATAAAGGCCATTCTCACTGGAGTTAAGTGATATCTCATTGTGGCTTTGATTTGCATTTCCCTGATGATTAGGGATGTTGAGCATTTTTTCATATGTTTGTTAGCCATTCTTATATCTTCTTTTGAAAAATTTCTATTCATGTCGTTTGCCCACTTTTTGATAGGGTTGTTTGATTTTTTCTTGCTAATTTTCCTGAGTTCTAAATAGATTCTTGTTATCAGTCCTTTATCTGATGTGTACTATGTGAAAAATTTTTCCCATTCTGTAGGTTGTCTGTTTATTCTCATGACTGTTTCTTTGGCTGTGCAGAAGCTTTTTAACATTTCTTTTAAGGGACTTTTGTTGAGTTTTTGATACTTGTCAGTAGAGGCTCTAGGATCTCCAGGTTTCTGGGTGAGGAATCAAACTGAATAAGGTGGGAACTCTGAAATGGAGGGTACACTGGCTGACAGTGACCCTAATCTGATGACAGGAGTATCCAGCCTTCCCACCACCAGAATTTCTCCCACAGACTTCAAATTTGAAAAGATTTTTCTGTGGCACCAAGCTAACCATATATATTAAGGAAAAATTAATTTGGGTTTTTTTGAAAACACCAATAATAACCAGGTGAAGCTTTAGTCAGCATAAGATCACAGTGTTACTCTGTTAAGTTGATATTTTTGCAGACTAGAACAAGGATGTGAAAATATCTAATTCATGTGAGACTTCAGACATTATTAAAAATTACTCCAGGTTTCTATGTATTTAATTATTTTAGTACATATAATGTACCAGTAATTTATTGACTGGTTGATTTTATTTACTTTTTAATTGGCAAATAAAAATTATATATATTTGTGCCTTACAATGCAACATTTTGATATATGCATACATTGTGGAATGACTAAATCAAGTAATTAACATAATTGGGTTTTTATTTTTGCTTTGGGGAACTGCTAGGAATCTAGGCTCCTCTAGTTGGGAACCATTGTCCTAAATCCAATAAAGATAGGACGAACAGAATTGGGGTCGGAGGGACCTTCCTCTGTGTTCTACGATTGCTGTCTCCCTCTGATAGGATTGTGACCTGGAACATTTTGGTCACAGGGGCTACAGTTAGCCAAGTCATTAGTGTAGGGCTGTAGATGGACACAATGCTTCAGACAGAAGCATCCAGCTGAGGATGAAGCAGACTATGGTCCATGGCTTCACTAACAAGACATTTTTCAAGACCACAGCACTGCCAAGTTTACCCTTTTCTTAATTATAAACTGGTATTGCAATCTGAGGGCTACATTTAATAATAATATTCCAGACACACATGGCTAATTTCTTAAAATCAAATAAGTATGTAGATAATAGAAAGAATAAAAGGTCAGGCACAGGGCCTGCCAAAGCTTGATGGTGATGCATATATTCAGGAAAAGAAACAATGATTTCCTTTATTTTACTTTGAGACAATATCTTTGATGTCTCTTCACTTACTATAAAATAATAGTATATTATCTGCATGAAACATGAGGAAATAATTAAAACCTGATTTTGACTTACATTACAGGAGTTGGGTGAAGATAAATGAAATGTTTTACACAGAAGTATTCTAGATTTTAGGAGGAAGACTGCATTAAAAATCCAAAACATGCTCACTCTAGGTATTCCTATAAGTAACAATTATATTTAAATCACATATACTCACTTTTCATAAAATCTGAAGCTAATTCTGGCTGGAAATTGATCAAATTCAACACAGTCAGGGAAATATTGCTATAGGTATTCGCTGAAATCCTGGTGTGATAGGTAGGCATAAAAAATCTTGTGCTGACTGCAGCAAAAACCAAGACTGTGGCTAAGAGGTTCACTTAAGGTGAGTCAACAGAATTCCTCTGCTCAGATCCCTTTGGAATTAAGTGAAAAATAGTGCTATTATACTTGTCTCCAGAACAACTTCTAATACCATTCTCCTGCATCATTCAAGTTACACCCACCACTAAATTGCTTTTTAAAAACTGCTAAACTGCTGTCCTGTCTAAAGGTTAATAATGCAAACCCATAACATAATAAACATCATAAACAAACAATTTCAGAAAGGGAAGGATAAATCTTAACCAGCAAGCAGAAATAATATTTGCAATATTATTGTAAGTGTGTGGAACACAAGCAACAAAGGATACCCGTTCACTTTTTAGTAAAACCAATTGAGGAAAAGCTGTGTTATGACTCAGAGCTGACTTTTCCTTTAATCTGATATTTAGACGTTAGTAATGGTGCCAGCACTTTTTATGATGAGGCTTGTCTACCTATAGCTTTGGAGGCAATGTCCTGAAATAGCCCTTCCTTAATCTTTGGGAAATAGAAATGGGGATAGTGAGAAGAGTGAGAAGAAACCCCTCTCCCCTTAGACCACACTAATCTGGACTTCCAATACAGCTTCCCATGCAGGATCTCCTTCTGGCCAGTGGATTGATGAGCCAGTAGGGAAATGAGAAGCCAGAGGGAGGCTGTGGCTGGGAGATCTGTGCCAATTCTCTCCAACCACAATGTTTCCAATGGTTAAGGGGCACCTGGACGCCATTGCTCTGGAATGCAAAATGAGGAATTACCAGCTTAGTTGCAGCTCCTTGGAACTATTTTTGGTTAGACTTTCTGAATATTAATGACAGAAAATAATCAGCCTGAAGTCCCTATTAAAGCATGAGCCACTTTCCAAACAGTGTGAAGCTTTAATAATCAAAATAAAACATACGGTTCTTCTTGGTCCCTATCTGGCAAAAAGAGGGGTCCCTGGCAGGGCACGGTGGCTCATGCCTGTAATCCTAGCCCTCTGTGAGGCCGAGGCGGGTGGATCACTCGAGGTCAGGAGTTCGAGACCAGCCTTAGCGAGACCCCTTCTCTACTAAAAACAGAAATAAATTATCTGGACAACTAAAAATATATATAGAAAAAATTAGCCGGGCATGGTGGCGCATGCCTGTAGTTCCAGCTACTCAGGAGGCTGAGGCAGTAGGATCGCGTAAGCCCAGGAGTTTGAGGTTGCTGTGAGCTAGGCTGACGCCACGGCACTCACCCTAGCCCGGGCAACAGAGTGAGACTCTGTCTCAAAAAAAAAAAAAAAAAAAAAAGGGTCCCTGAGGTTCATGGGCAGGAGGCTAGCTAGGTTTCTCCTAATAGTATAGAAGTGGCTTATACAGTAGGATGAAAATAGAAGGGATCTAAGAAATGGCAAGATGACCTCCCTGACAATTTTTTTATGGGAAGTCAAAATGTGCTGTAGTACAAATGACGATAGAAAAACCAAAGAAAAAGCAGGGACTATGTTTATGATCAGCTAGAATATATTTCCCAGGGTTTAAGCAGTGGTCTTGCCCACGTATAACCTTTTAGGGTGTGTACATAAGCAGGGGTTAGTTTAGGAAGGAAACAGAAGCTTACCTGTTCCCCAATGATTTACATGAATGAATAACCCAAAACAAACCAGAAATTTAAAAAAATAGCCAAAAGCCACATTCACATTTGTCTGGGAATTCAGGTTGGGAAATGGCTTTTTTGGAATCATAACAATGAAATGGTAACATTTTGATCATTTTAATCATCATTCATAAATCTTGAACAGTTTTGCCAAAGTAAATATATTTGCTCCGGGTTAAAATGTACCAATTTTATACTTAGAAATATTATTTTCCTTTTTTCAAAAAGCCAGATAATCAACACTCAGGAATTTGAACACAACAAAGTGTACTATGGGCTTCAGCTTCAAAACTATTTTCTGTTTAAAGATGATGGATTTCATTTGCCTCCCAGTGGTAATAAATGTTAACATATTACTATATTTGCTTCTTTATTAAAATAAGTAATCTGTGTAGTTGTTGCCAATGCCAGAAAATCACGAGGCCACCGCGTCGGGTGCTCTGCTAAGCGATGCAAGCCCTTCACTGTAAAACTCCACCTGTGCAGTGAGCAGTCCAGTAACCACCGTATAAAGGGTCCACCTTTGATTCTGACCATTCGCTATATGTGTTTGTGTCCTCACACAACATCCTTACTGTTTTTAGCACTTTAAAAATGCTTACAAGAACACAAAACTGTAAATACCTTTCTACGTCTTGCATTGTATTTACTTCAGTTTAAAATAGAGTTGGTGGTTACTTACTCGTTAACTATTCCGTTTCTATTCCTTATTAACAGAGTCTCAGTTTTGTTGAGGTTTCCATCCCTTCAGGGAGGAGAACCTATTCCAGTGTTAAGGGTAAATATTATTAAATAATTTGTCAAGCAATTATAGTAATCTTATTCCTTTTCTGTGAGTGGATTATGCAGTCAGGTGACATAGTTCTGGTTGATGAAACAAACAGAATCCTGCTAGATTTCTGAAAAATATTTCTTATTCTTGAAAGCACATCATATTCTACTGGACGCTGTGATATCTGAATATGAGACCTAGAACCGTGCAGCCATCTTACTGCTTTGAGAAAATTGGCCTGAAGATAAGCCCATGTAACAGGCATGGCAGGGCAGAAATATGGGCAGAACTGGGAGAGGCTAATTAACCAGTGCTCAGGCCATACTACTTTGGGCTTCTTTTTAGGTAAACTAATGCATTTTTATAAGCCATATGGATCAAATTTTTGTTACTTTCAGCAAAGAGCATCTGCTTTTTTCAATGTTGGGGAATACATATTTTTCTTTAATCATTTTAGTTGCTAAATAGTTCCACTATATCAATATTTATTCATTTCCTGTTAATGGACATTTAGATCATTTTAAGTTTTTTGCTGTTACAAATAATGTTATATCAAACATCCTAGCTCATATCTCCTTATATATATTATATAACTAGAATTCTTGGGCGTACATAGGATGCCCAAATCTTCACCTGTATCAGATACATCAAAATCGTTCTTCAAAGAACTTGAAACAATTTATACTCCAAAGAACTTGAAACAGTTTGTATTGCAGTAACATATAGGAGCATCTCTTTCTCAATATCATTGCCAATATTTGGCATTTTCAGAGTTTTAAATTTTGCTTCCATGATGAAATGGTCTTATTGTTGCTTTAATTTGCATTTCCATGTTTACAAGTAAAGTTGAGATACTTTTAATATATCTGTTAACCATTGAGGTTTCCTTTTTTATTAATTATTTATTTAAGTCATTTATTCAGTTTTCCAAGGGATTGTTTGTATTTTGCTGGCTTTAAAAGTATTTAATATTCTGAATTTTAATGCTTTATCAGTTATAAGCACTATAAATATCTTCTCCCACTGTATTACTTATCTTTCATTTATGATATCTTTTGTGACATAGGTATTTTATGTTTAAATGCAGTAAAATTTATCAATTATTTCATTTATAACTTGTGAATTTTACTTCCTCTTTTAAACTTCTTTCCTAATTCTTCCCCATGAATTCATAATGCTATGTCCCTACATTTTCTTAAAAATTATAAAGTTTTGCTTTTCACATTTTGATTTTTAACATATCTAGTCATCTTTGTTTTCCCACTGTCATTAATGAGATGGGGAATTCTAAGGTTTTTTGGTATCTAAATCAGTTAGGTAGTCCAGTAACCGCTATATTAAGTATCCACCTTTGATTTTGAACAGTCACTCTATGTGTTTCCATCTTTACAGACAGAAGGTCCAATCAGAAAACTGAAACCATGTTGGGTATTCCAAGAAAGAAATTTATAAAGAATTGGTGATGCCGGTTTTGAAGGAGTGAAAGGACAAAAGAGGAAAACTCTTTTAACCCAGAGATAACAACTTAAGGAAGTAGATACCAGCGTTCCTCTAGGAGAAAATAAGGAAAGAGTTATGGCTGCTAAATCCTAGAAACTCAGAGGAATCCCTTGCTGACTTAGTAGTGCTCAGATCTTTAAGAAAAGAACATCCCAGGTTCCTGCTGGGACCTCTGATGGGTATGACAAGGCTGGCTCTGGGAGCACTGAAAGAAACTGGAAACTGGAGTAAATTGGGGCTTCTGGTTGAACTGTGCTGCCTCAATGAATTGCTACTGTTAAGGCAATGTTAACAGGAAATCAAGAAAACACAACAAAGTTCTCTACTCTTCCTGCATTCTAATGTGCCTCTGTTGCCTCCTATTGACAGAACTCAAGGGGAAGTCAGCTAGCAAAGGAAACTGGAAAATATAAACTTTTTTTTCCCAGTCTCAGCTTTACTGAGCGGAATATAGAAGGGTGGATTTGAAGAGACATGACACAATGTATAAAAATAACCAGCATATGCATGCAAAGGGACATGGGACAGGCAACCTGATCTATTGGTGTGGGAAAGAAAACATTAGATGTCCATTATTGGTTTTTTTTTATTTAAACAGAGAAGTGTGTCTGTCACCCAGATAGTGTTCATTGTACCTCTTAGGTAGATTTTTGAATCAAAAAAAAAAAAAAAAAGAAAGAAAGTATTTTCCTTTGTCGGATGAAAAAGAGAAAAAAAAGATTGAAGAGACACGTTTTAATCAATAAAGGCTGAAGCATGAAAAAAGAGTGTTAGAAAGATGAAAACAATACTAAATGCAACTTTTCAACAAAAAGAGAGAAAAATAAATTCAATTTTGCTGATATTTAACAAGACAAATTTAGAGTTTTTATGCTGGTGCCCTCATTCAACCTATATACGTGTTGTTGAGTTTAAAGATAAGCTAAACACTTTTGCCAAAAGATAGATATCCCAAAATTGACCCTAACGGTTACTGTCAGTAGTACGTTATTTAGCAGGGATTTTTAAAAAAAATAAACACAATTAATTTGACCTTTCAAGATAACAGGGACATTTTAGCAATTAGTGAGAATGAAACAGCTTTTCAATAATCACCTTTTATATAAAGAGGATTTGAGGGGGAATGTTTTCATTATTATGTTACTTTGTTGACTAAATTTATATATATTAAGAGTCTCAACCATACAAATAATAATCGTGAACTTAAAATATTCTAGTCTAAACATTTTCCATACATTTCTAGTGTATTTTGAATTAATAGACCACTTTCTAATTACTTTTCAGGAACAATAGATTGACATTAGAGAAGATGATATTTTACTAGCTGAATTTTGACAAAAATTATTCAACATTGGTGGATGAGAAGAAAAACTGAATCTCAAGACTTAATAAATGCGACCCAAGACACACTTTTTCCAGTTGAGACCTATAGCCTGTTAGTAATCTTTTTAAAACTGAAGCAGCTATTAGTACCAAATGTAAAATAAGCCATATTCAGATTTTGAATCACTAGAGCATAAAGTATTAAACTAATACTTTTTAAAAAATGAAGAATATTTGCTTTCAACAATAAACATTAAGCAAAAACAAAACAATTGTATATCATTACCAATAAAGTAATGTATTAATAAAGCATTCTAATGGTGCCTTATTTTTAATATTTCTTGTGTATATTTTAAATGTTTTGTAATTACATATTAGTTTAGCAATACATAGATATAGTTTATGAACAAAAAATATACTATAGTGGGTCACTATGAACAAATTTGGTTATTTTTAATCCAAGAAGGTATAAATGGGGTATAGAATAAAAAATATTTGGAGATTACTCATCTAAGCAGTTGTGCTTCATACTTGTTTTAACTCCTAAATCTAAATTGTGTAATATCCTAAGGGACATCTCAAAATATATAGATTAAGAGTTTAAAAGCTTCTCTCTCCTAAAAAGTTACAGCATGTAACTTATGATTCTATTTTTTTAGGATTAAATACTCTAGAAATTTTTATAGGATGAAGTGTTTTGATGCATAAGAGACTGTCAGCCATTAATTCAGCATCCTTTATAAAATCAGTCATATTCTATATGGTTTTCTGAATTTCTGTTTATTATATACTGTGTATAATTTAGTTTGCAAATATTAAATAACTTTCCTTTTTAATTTCACTTTTATTTATTGGTACATAATAGATGTACATATATTCAGGGTACATGTGATAATTTAATATATTTATATGATTTGTAAAGATCAAATCAGTGTAATTGGAGTATCCATCTCCTTTATATTTGTTTTTTCTTTATGCTAGAAGCATTTGAATTATTCTCTTCTAGCTATTTTGAAATGTACGACAGATTATTGTAAACTGTAGTCATCCCACTGATCTTGCAAACCCTAGGTCTTATTTCTTCTAACAAACTGTATATTTGCGTCCATTAATCAACCCCTCTTTATCACCCTCTCTATTATATCCTTCCAAGTTTATCTTTTTCCAAAAGTCAAAATCTAATTTAATAGGAGAGTGTGGATTAGAGGTCATATGTTTTATTAGTTTTTTCACTTCATTAATCAGTCTACTATTTAGGTTTGATGCTCAGAAAACATTACCCTAAAGTACTTTGAACTGAAGGAGATTGAGAGGGCCTCAGAAGCAATCTACTCTCCCAGTTTACTCTCTATCTTCATGAGATCCACCTTTTTAGCTCCCACATACGAGTGAGAATATGTGGTACTTTTCTTTCTGTGCTTGGCTTATTGCACTTAACATAATGACCTCCAGTTCCATCTGTGTTGCTGCACATGACAGGATTTCATTCTTTTCATGGCTGTATAATATTCCATTTGTACATATACCACATTTTCTTTATCTATTCATCTATTGATGGGCACTTAGGATGATTCCACATTTTGGCTATTGTGAATACCACTGTGATAAACATAGGAATGCAGATAACTCTTTGATACGTTCATTTCCTTTCTTTTGGATATGTACCTAGAAGTGGAATTTCTGGATCATGTGGTAGTTCTATTTTTAGTTTTTTGAGGATCCTCCATAGAATTTTTCATAGTAGCTGTGCTAATTGCCAGTCTTTTTGATAAAACCTATTTTGACTGGGGTGACATGATAAGTGATTATGCAACTTTCTAAAAGTCAATCTCTAATTTAATAGCACAGAGTGGATTAGAGGTCATATGTTTTCATAACCTTTTTCTCTTTACTGTTCTGAAGTGAGCAAGTCAGTCTACCTATTTAGGTTTGAGGCTCAGAAAACATTGCCCCAAAGTACTTTACACTGAAGGAGATTGAGAGGGCCTCAGAAACAAGGAGATCACTATGACCTTCCTCTCTATTTCTGTGTGAAAGCTGACCCTAAAGGAATTCTCTGACCTACCTTGCCTGCAAGTAGGTCATTCTAAAGGGGTCCTGGCCCATACTCAGAGGGAAGGAATACTACACAGAAAGGCCAACAAGAATCTAAACAAAAAGGTCTTGCTGACTTCCCCCCAGTTTATTACCATTAGATCATACCCTTTCTGTCCAATCATACTTTTACATGACAGTCCATTCTTTATCAAACCTAAGCATAAAAACACAGTTTTCTCTGGGTCTTTGGGTATTCATTTCCTCCAGTGTCGTTTAAAACTTTGTTAAATACATTTAATATGCTTTTCTCTTGTTAAGCTATCTTTTATAATAGGAGTGTCAAGCGTGACCCCTGAGATGGGTGAGGAAAAGGTGTTTTTCATCCCTACATAGATTTCAACGTCCGCATTTGTGCAATGAAGGGGTTGTCATAGATAGCATCAAAGGATCCTTTCCAACCTCAAATTTTTGATATTACATGGAAAATTGATCTAGAATTGGGCTTTTTGAATTATTTCATTACATTTTAGAATTCCAGTGAACTGACTTTCACAGTTTAGTGACTGGCAGTATTGCTAGGGCCTGCGAGAGACACAAAGATTTTCTCCTTTGGAGTGAAAGAAAAGACACTTCAAGGCAAGACTCTACCAATGTGTATTTCTCAGGGCCAAGAGAGGAACTCACAGGCCTGATTACAGACTCCCTATGAGTTATTTCACAATACCCTGATGATGCCATCTGGGGCAGTCACCATTTAAACCTTCTCTGTATATTGCAAGTTTTACTTTTTCCATCTGCAGAACATTTTGTTAGTCAAATTCCCTCTTTCCTCCACCATCCTGGGATTGTTTTTCTGGCTTTGAGGTTTACACATTTGAAGGGTATAGATGTGGTTTTCTTTCCTATCTTCCAATCCTCTGAGGGTTCCTTGAAAGAAGAGTACTATGGCCATTTGGGATATGTTTGTTTTGTGTCTGCTCCTCCAGCAGCCGGCATTGCCCCAACCCTGCAATGAGAGTTTGAACGTCTAAGGCATGAAAAACAGCCTATAAGAATTTCAGAGACTCATAAAGTTTATAAATGAATGATCTAGGCCTTTCATTTTCTTTGGAAAGGTGGCAACCCAACGTTGCATAGAGCCAAAAGGAATTTTTAAGACATAAAAAAATGCCTTTATTTAGGCTTTCATTCCTTGAAATGCTAGACAACTTGTCACTCTCCAGTAAAAAAGTCAAAATCAAAAAGACCTCTGTGTATTGGATGAAATAGTCTTTAGAGGGGCAAAAACAAGACAATGTGATCCATGACAGGGGTACAACGACAAGTCCAGGAAGCAATGGCAGACAACAACTGCTGTGAAGGGAGACAGGGTTGACTGGGGACAGGGCCAAAAAGACAAAAGGGAAACAACTCGCCAGGGAGTGGCTAAAAGTCCTTTCCTGTGCAATGCAGTGGAAAAAGCCAGCAGCACCAAAAGCTCAAGAGACAGATTTAGACTGAGAAATCTATAAAAGAAATAAAGAAAAGCCAAGCAGAGCCAAACTCCAGGGCATCCTGGGTGACAAACCATGGCCTGCTCCTAAATATTTCACCTCATGGCTTTGGTACTGGAAATGTCTACTCTTAGTTATTTGTTTGCATGATGCTATTATCTCTAGCATGCAAACATTAGAATTTACATTAATTAAAAGGGAGGAAAGAAGGGAAGTTGTTTACAGAGAAACATGAATTAATTTTTCAAAGTAATTGACACTTTGTAAATGCAAGAATGAAGTTTTAGGAGAACCTAGTACAGGAAGGCTTATCCTACTGGAGCTACCCAGTCATTTGCTGAAATTTAGACTTATTTGTTTCTCTTCCTTTCACTTGTCACTCTCTGAAAGTTTTCATTTTTACCTTTTTATTCTTTCTCTTTCAGTCTCTGACTCTTTCCACTAGTATTCATGAGCACAGAAATATATGTCTTGTCTACCACTGCATACCCAGTGCCCAACAAATTGCCAAGTACATAGTCAGCTCTCAAGAAATAGTTAACAGACTAATGAATAACTGAATGACTGAATAAATGAATGAATGAATGAGTTAATGGAGTTACAATGAAGGAAAAGATTCAGAGATGTATTTGTATATGTGTGTAAAAGAAATGCATAGGTAAAGAGGTAAGGTGCTGGGAACATGAGCAAGAAGAGAAAAGAAAGGAGTTTGGATAAATGGGTACCTAAAGTTAGAACAGAAAGAGAGTTATCAAAAATAAATTTTCCATTTTTACCCAACATTGGCCCTGGAAATAAACATACTAATCTGTGACTGGCTTATTTCACTTAACATAATTTTTTCCAGGTTCATCCATGTTTCTGCAAATGCTAGAATTTCATTCTTTTTTTGTGGCTGAATAGTATCTCATTGTGTATATGTACCACATTTTCTGCAAACTAATCTGAAGGGGTAAAACAACAACAACAAGCTACTACTATATTTCATAACTATTGAAAGACCCTTGGAATGAGGCATGAGTAGCACCACTTCTGTATTTGGCCTGGGCTTCAACAAAAATATCCCATTGGCTTTGCAAGAAATGTTACAGAACAGGATGCTTTGAAATGCCTGTTTTTAATTTATAGAAATAACAAGCATTTTGCTCAACTCCACAGTGGTCCTTGTTAAGCATATGCAAGCATTTAATGTTAGTGAAACCCTGTCTGTGGGCCTTAGTGGTGCTATTCAAGACTAACTCCAAAGTTTGTGTATAGAAAATAGGCATAAAGAACCCTTGAGAATTTTAAAACTTAGTTACAACTTTATTATTACTTCACCCCTTCAAGAAATGAGAAATGCTCAACATCACTAATCATCTGGGAAATGCAAATCAAAACCACAATGAGATATCACCTCACTCCTGTTATGATGGCTATTATCAAAAAGACAAAAGATAACAAGTGTTGGCAAGGATGTGAAGAAAAGGGAACCCTTACACAATGTTGTTGTAAATGCAAATTAGTACAGCATTATGAAAAATAATGTGGAGGTTTCTCAAAACATTAAAAATAGAACTACCACATGATCCAGCAATCCCACTACTAGGTATACATCCAAAGGAAATGAAATCAGTATGTTGAAGAGACATCTGCACTCCAAAGTTCATTACAGCATTATTCACAATATCCAAGATATGGAATCAACGTAAATGTCCATCGATGAATGAATGGATAAAGAAAATGTGATACATATGCACAATGAAATACTATTCAGCCACAAAAAAGAATGAAATCCTGGCATTTGCAGAAACATGGATGAACCTGGAGGATATTACGCTAAGTGAAATAAGCCAGTCACATAAAAACAAATACTGCATGATCTCACTCATATGTGGACTCAAAAGAGTTGATCTTATAGAAGTGGAGAATAGATGGGTGATTATCAAAGGCTAGTGATGGTAGGAGGAGGAATGGGTGGAAAGAGGTTGCTCAAGAATGCAAAGTTACAGCTAGACAGGAGGAATAAGTTCCAATGTTTTATTGTATATTTCAAAAGAGGTAGAAGAGAGGATTTTGAATGTTCTCACCACAAAGAAATAATAAATTTTTGAGTTGATAGATTTGCTAATGACACTGATTTAATAATCCTTACACATTGTATATATGTATTGAAACATCATTGAATGAGTGATGTACCCCATAAAACTGTATAATTATTGTAAATTAAGAATAAAACTTTTTTAAAAAATGAAAAAAGAGATGATTTGGGAATAATTTGACTTGCCTGTCTTACCTCCAAAGAAACTGAGTCAGATGAAGGAGATAGTATAAATGACCCTAAATGTTCTCAATCTTCTATGAACCAAACTCATTTGATTTGGTTCATTGCTGCATTTTCTTGCTTTTTATTTTTCTCTCTCCTCCCTTCTTTTTTTTAGTTTAGTTTAGTTTAGTTTTGCATATTAGAAGTAAAAAGCTGGGATTGCCCAAAGGCCAGATGAAGAGCCTGCACATACCCAACCAGCTAACCACCACTATTTTGAAGGGGAATTCTGTGTGCTCCCATCAGTGCTATTTCCTTTTCAGAATTTGCTCTTTGCTATTTCTGTGTATCAAGACTAATCAATCACCATCTAATTTTAAGTGTCATCATCACCCAGCAATATTGCCTAATATCTTGCAGAAGGAAAAGTTAAGAATGGAAAAATAGTACTCATAGATTTGTGAAGGCAAGGTGAAAAAATCAGGGAAGACCAGGTTGGCCATTGCATTTTCTGCTGTA
The DNA here is from genome assembly GCF_020740605.2 of Lemur catta. Lineage (NCBI taxonomy): Eukaryota > Metazoa > Chordata > Mammalia > Primates > Lemuridae > Lemur > Lemur catta. The sequence goes on from NC_059128.1 coordinate 242,461,240, forward strand.
ATGCAAGTGTTTAAGTGACATCTCAAGGCTAAGAGCCTACTTAAGGGCAAGACCCTCTTTTTCTTCTATACTGTCCTCACATTTCCCAAGGTTATTGGAAGGACATTGTAATTGCTACACTTTGAACAGGCCAAGGGTCACCAACTAGGTGTATTGTTGTATATTATGTGAGAGAGACATTCATTCTTAGGAGATGAGACAAGTCTTCCTTTTGTGAAGGCTCATAACTGGTTCCAGGGTTTCAAAAAGCACTTCACAAAAACAAGTTCTGGCAAGTAAATTGGGAAGAACTATGTGTTTGTTTGTTCATACTTCTGATTACATATTTATGTATACAGATGGTCCCTGACTTAGCATAGTTCAACTTATTTTTTTTTCACTTTAAGATGGTGTGAAAGTGATACACATTCAGTACAGAATTCAATAAATTATATGAGATATCCAACACTTTATTACCAGATATGCTTTGAGTTAAATTTTATCCAAATGTAGGCTAATGTAAGTGTTCTGAGCACATGTAAGGCAGTCTAGGCTAACCTCTGATGTTTGATAGGTTAGGTATATTAAATGCATTTTCAACTTATGATGCATTTATCATGATATAAGCCCATCATGAACTGAGGAACATCTATAATTAAAAGGAACATAAGTTTTAGGTTATGCTATGGTTTGAACGTGTCCCCCAAAATCCATGTGTTGAAAACTTAATCTCTAATGCAAGAGTGTTGGGAGGTGGGGCCTAATAAGAGGTGATTAGATCATGAGGGTTCTGCCTTCATAAATGGATTAATGTCATTATTGTGAGAGTGGGTTAGTTATCATGCGAGGGGGTTCCTGATAAAAATAATGAGTTCAGCCCCTTCCCTATTTCAGATGTGCTTTCCTGCCCTTCCACTTTCCACCATGGGATGATGCAGCAAGAAGGCTGTCTCCAGATGCAGGCCCTTTGACCTGACTTCTCAGCCTCCAGAACTGTGAGTTAAATAAACTGTTGTTTATAAAATCCAGTCTGTAATATTCTGCTATAGCAACATAAAACAAACCAAGACAGGTTATAACTGTCAAGTGAGTAGCTTTCTGGAATGGATTGATTATTAAAAATAATTCTACCCAAAAGTTTTTTGTTCATTCTATGGCAGTGCCACCATGTAATGTCCCTGTTGCCCAATCTAATGGAAATAGGTCAGTCCCCACCATACTTGTAATAACCTCAGTCAACAGAGTTATTTATTCCCTATGTCCTGATATACTGAGTTTTGGAACCACTAATCTCTACTCTTTCTCTTTTTCCATTCCTGGCTGCTCCTTTGAATGGGCTTATTCTCCTTTGCTGGCTTCCCCCCACTTTCCTGGCCACTATTGCTTTAATGCCCTGAGGGCTTGGTTGTTGAATATTAACTCTCTTCTGTTTCACTCACTCCCCAAATGACATCTTTTAATCTCACGGTTTTGAATACATAAATGCTTCCTAAATTTATGTCTACATTCCTGACCTCTCCTGAGTTTCAGTTCTCATATCCAACTGACTCTTCAACAGACCCCCTTGGATGGCTAATACTCATCTCAAACTTACCATGTCCAAAACAGAACTGGTGACCTCCCCTAGTCCACTCCCCCAAATCTGTTCCCCACAAAGCTTCCTTGCTGCTCAATCTATGCCACTCCATTCTTCTATTTACTAAAGGCAAAGACACTAGAGTCATCCTTTCTTTCCCTCTTTCTCTCACACCCTTTATTCAATCCATCAGCAAATTCTGCCAGTGCTGCCCATTGATTCCTCCCACACTGGTTCAAGTCTTCATCATTACTAAATTGTATTCTGCTAATAGTGTTTGTGCTGGCTCCTTTGTGTCCACACTTGCTGCCATACTGGATTTGGCACAGAGTGTCTGAGCAATATTTTTAAAAACTAGGTTTTTAGTTTTTATGTTTTCCTCTGTTCAAAGCTCACTAATGCCTTCCAATCTCAGTGTAAAATCCAAATCCCTTCTCCAGACCATGACCATTTAGGCCCAACACAATCAGACTTTCTGCTACCTCTCTAGCCAGTCTTCAATCACATCCTCCTCCTATCCCTTCTCTTCCTTCCATCTCCCAAGATTTTCTCCCTCTACTGCTGGTGGACTTGCTTCCTTGCTATTTCTGGAACACACCCAGAGAGATTCACCTTAAGGTCTTTGCACTCAAGGTTCACTGCAATAGAATGTCTTTCATCTTCAAATCTCTTTTCAGATGTTACCTTATCAGAGAGGTAGTCCTTTCCACCCTATTCAAAAGTAGCACAAATCACCCCTGTTACTCTCATTATCTATCTCACTTAGTTTGCTTCATTTACTTCATTTTTTCATTGAGGTCATTGTCACCTGTGCATAGATTTTTAAATTTATTTCCTGTCTTCCCTCAATAGAAGTAACAAAAAACAAATACTATAACACCATGAGATCAGGAACTGAATTTTTTGTTGCTCATTGCTCTAATATCAATGTCAAAGCAAAATCTTGCACATCCCTGGCATTCAAAAAAGTCTGATGAATTGAATTATAATGGGCCACATAAAATGTACATTTATTTAAGAAATTTCAAATTGTAAACAAAGATGAAATTTAAAATTTTGAGTTTATAATTGACAAAATTTTATTGGTGGTTAATATTTCATATATCAAATTATTTATGACTTTAAAGTAAAAAAATATATACCAACATCTATTTTCAGCATGAAAAGAACAGGGCTCAAATCCTGGTTCTACTTCTTATTAGCTAGTTAATACTGTTGGCAAGCTACTTATTTTCTGAGAGACTCACTTTTGTAATGTGCTAAAACAGATGAGAATACCAATTTTGGTTGCAAAGGTTAATCACATTCATTTAAAGTTGGCACGGAATAGATGGTATTAGCAGCAGTGGCAGCAGCAGCAGCAGAGATAGTATTCATTTCTCCCTAAGTCACAGAATAGCAAGTGCATATCCTCTGGAAATTAGACATTACAAAATTTTCAGAAAGACATTTAAATGAGCCTCCCCAGAATCCCTGCCTGGGCGAAGACCTAAAATAAACAGAGATAGTGAGTAGAGCAGTATGGTGTAAAAGACCCCTGAGACCACAGCAATCCAGGCGCCCTCTGCAGACACGAGTTCATCTGGGCAACCTAGGAGTCCCATCTGTACCAGACCTACTCAGAGACTGCTCAAGAGACCTGCTCATTTCCATGGTGATGCCAGAATCAACTGAGATGGATCTGGAAGTCTTCTACCATAGAGAGGCTCCAAATTTCAGGGGACAACAAGAATTGATTCAGTTTTCTAGTGCTTCTCAAGAGCCTGAAATATACTCAGTGAACATTAGCTGATTGATCAAGTAAATGGAATATATTGTCTGCAAATATGAAATTGTTGCTGTGCCTTGTAGACTCAAAGTAGTCATGAAATGCTCCCTTCCAATAAACATATAATAACAAAAGATGCATGATTCTCTTTAGAGTCAATGCTAACTTCCTCAATTCATTTATAATCATTCATTTCTATCTTGGTTCTTCTTTTTCTTCCTTTATTTCCTGTTCCACCAATGAGGAGCAGACAGCTGCAGCCTGGTACATGGCCAGTGTACATCTTTTAGAATGTCTATCTGTCCTCTGTTAGGTAGACATATTGTTAAGTAATGTGTCTTAAGGAAAGAGAGACTAACACCCTTACCTGATAGTCAAAAATAAAATGATCCTTACTTTTTTTGACCTTTTTTTTTTTCCTCTGGAGCAAAGCACCAGCCTTAGTCAACAGTGTTGATCTGTTCTAAGGGAAAAGCCAGAAGAGTTCCAAGGCAAACTTATAAAACTCTGACTGTTCAGGGAAAGAGGGCAGAGACATAGGCGTGTGTGGTTGCATTTTATTTTAGACGGGGCTTGGGTAGATAGATGGGGAACCAGTCATTGGGCACAGGTCAAGGCACCATTTCATCTAGTATAAATAACTCTGGCAAGGATGAGGGCTCCTTGGAAGGGCTTACCACTGCTGCTTGCTACTCCTAAAGCTGAATCCTTTTTTTAAATTAAAAAAAATGCACAACTGTGAATATAGAATTATGACTTACACAGTGAGGCTTCATCCAGTCATTTTACCTTCCTGAGCCAGTCATCAGAGGGCCAAAAATGTTCTGACTCCACGGCAATATGTAATACTGCTCTAGGCTTCGCAGGGCTGCCCAGGATCACCCTTGTGTGGGAGCCAGACCAAACTTTACCTGGCCAGAATCTCACAAGAATTAATGGTTTTTAAGAGAAGGTCACTGGCAGGACCTTAGGAAATGAGATCCCAAGACGTGGAACTAATTGTCTAACAGAAGAGATTTCACATAGGGAAAGAGGTACTTCCTTGTCTGGCTAGTAGGATATGTGGAGGGAACAGAGCCCAGGAATGCTCAAATGTTTTTGAAAGTCCTTTATGTGGTTTGAGTTAGGTGAAAGAATTTTTTGTCTCCCATCACTTAGGATTAAATAAATTTCTACATAAATTTTACTTCTAGCTTTTTCTTCAAAGAGGTTTTTTTATGTTTACTGGAACTTTGTAGCAAGAGAAAATAAAAGAAGCACATACGAAACATTTACTGAAATTTTTTGGTTAATAAAAAGATAGCAGGGACCTCTTTCACTAATGGGTAGCATAAGGGGTCATACCACAGCCTGTTAGGTACATACATGACAAATAAAAACCTCCTGTTTCAATTAGGATATCAAAGTTAGTAACTAGATTGCAAACTCCTTGAAGTTAGGGCACTTATGGTCCGGTTTTCTGTAACTCTCATGTTGCCTATCATAGTGCGGTATGACTAAAAGCCCAGTATATCTCCCATGGGATGGATTGCCTCGTAGGTAGATTAAATCAATGTACACAAAATCTGAAGTTTCCTGCACACACTGATACACAAAAGAAAGAAGGAAAAATTATCTTATTTTTTAATCCATTTTTTTAACAGCGGTGAGTGTCCATTTTGTGCCAGACATTGTGATTGAGCTGCAATATAAACAAGAATGACACATTTTCTGCCTTGAAGAGTTTAGATTCTGATATGGGCTGAGGATAAGTGGAGTAGGTGAGGTGGAGAAGTAATATATAATCACCTAAAATTACAATGTAATTGTAAGAAGGACTACATAGAGATATCAAAAAATTCAGCAGACATCAAAAAGTTTTGCCTGGGGAAAACAGGAAAATCTTCATGGAGAGATTACCTTTCTTAAAAGAGTATTGAAAGTATGTACATATTTAGCAAACACCCCATTATCTACTCTATTTCCTAAAAATTCCTCCCCCACCTTATTTATTAAAATTGGCAAACGATCAACAAAAGACAGCATGCTACTTCCCATCTAGGAACTCATTGTGATCTATCTGTAGACTCTCAGACATCCAGAAGCCCCAATTACTACCATGTTTTGAGACTTCAAACATATTTAAACTTCTAAAATGCCAAAATAATGTTTCCCAAATTGTGGAATATTTTTATTTAGCATGCTAACCTTTTAATGCAAAAATATTATGCAATACTAACTGTAATACTCATAGGAAAATAAGATTTATTATAAATGTTTATTCATAGTGTGCTCCAGTAATGAGCACAAGCTCAACATTCAATGCTGAGTAGGTCCGTAACCTCATTTGAAGGTTACATAAAAGTTTAAATTTCAGATGCCTTCAAGAATGTGAGGCCTGGGTCACATGGACCTCTTGATCCATCCTTGTGATAAATTTCTAGATTCCCAGAAGAGACCTAGTATGTAGGTTGGAGAAAATTACTTTAAGGCATGTATTCAAAGTATAAATATAATACCAATATATCCTAAAATTCCAATATAAAATTGAAATTTACAAAGCCTTTGGCATCCAATGTTACCAATTAGTAACTTAGGCTGGGATTCTGGTATCAAAGTAGAGAAGGCTGCTTGAGGAGAACATAGCAGGTCAGCAGCACAACAGCTTGTTAACATTAGCAAAGAGAATTCAGGTGCACATAAATAATACATACAATATCAGCAACCTGTTTATATTGTGATATTTGTATATTCAGTTGATCATTATAAACAATAGCAAAGGAATGGAAGAAAAACGGCGTGATATGTACCACTCCACTGATTCACCAAGACTCTTAAAGATGTCTCTCCAGGAGACAGAACAGACCTCATCAAATCTTAGTATCAGAATTCATGTCTGCTCTACAAAGGAGAAGACCTACGTCACTAAATTCGTTTCTCATTTGAGACAGAGTCTTTACAAATTCTTGCTCTTCTGTGGATAAACAAGAAGTACAGTCCTTCAGAAGCATATTTGACTTACTATTGGCCAACTCACCAGTCTAGCACTAAGAAAATGTATTAACTTTTATTTATATTCAAAATTGTGCCTAACCTTAGTAATTTAAAACACATATTTATTATATCACCGTTTCTGTGGGTCAGGACTATAGGCGTGGTTGAACTGAGTGCCCCTGGCTCATGGCCTCTCACAGGCTGCACTCAAGGTGTCTGTTGGCAGTGGCTACTGTCATCTCACAACTGCATTGAGGCAGGATTTGCTTCCATGCTCACTCACGTGGCTGTTGGCCGTCATCAGGTCTTCGCTAGCTGTTGCCTGGAGACATAAGTTTGTCTCCACGTGGGCCTCTCCATAGAGAGCTCACCACATGGCAGCTGGCATCCCCAGGAGAGAGCCAGAGCAGTGGGTGTGTGGCCACAATTGAAGTCACAGTCTTTTTGTAACCTCAGCTTTCATCTCTTTTACTATATTCTACTTGTTAGATGCAGTGGTTAGATCACACTCAAAGACAGAGAATTACGCAAGGTCATGAATACTAAGAGGTGGGATCATTAAGGACCATCTTCGAGTCTGCCTACCTACCACAAAAAGCCAAGGAAAACTCTGAATAGCGTTGTCACTCTAACTCTCCATCTAGATGGACTGGTTTTCCATCCAGAGATATGTGAACTGTTGACACATGCAGCAGGTTGAAGAGGAGACTCATCTCTCCATCATGTCATCTGTGAAAGAACGGAACTTTTCAAACTAAGTCCACGTATTCACACACTCACCTACAGACACAAACAAATGACACTCCTAAATGTGAATTCAAAATTGTAAAAAAGTTCTAGACTTGTGTTTCTCATGTTTCACACCTTTTTCTAAGCCTGATGAGACTATTAAATAAACTTCTGAAGAACATGAACCACAGTCAAAAAGAAACTTCATTTTTCACAGTTCTTGGCCTCTCTGTGTTTATGTCTGGAACCTGAATACTTAGCAATTTCAAGTTGTTGCTGCCAATTTCCTCTTTAATTAACATAGATGGAAGGATGTATTTTATCAGTTTTATGCTATTTCTATATTCATATCCCTTCCATTACTTCTCCCTGTCTGCTGGTCCATTCACCTCAATAAAGTTCAAAGAAATTGAGCTTCTGTTGTTCCACTTGAGGTAGTTTTATGAAAATGACCTTGCTTTCCTAAGAAGATTTTTGTAATGATAACAATGACTTATTAATAAGTAATAAATTCCTTAGCAATAACTTGACACCTGTGAAGTTTCAACTTTTAAATTCTCACCAAAAGTAATGCACCAAAAGTAATTTTAGATCCTTTGACAATAGTAAGATACTTTTTCACCTGCTTCTAGCTCAAAGATAGTTTAACATATTTGCATCTTTTCCAAAAGAAACACACTTTTGGAAACAACCCAGTTGTACACAATTTCTGCCAAAAAGATAGTTTTCCACAATATTTCTTACAAATTAAAATGGAGTCTAAGTGGTCTTAAACACATTTTAAGTAGCTTGCATCTCTATACTTTCTAATTCCAAACTCTAAGTTTTACTTGCATGCTGGAAATAGCCAGTGGATATTCCACAAGTATCTCAAACTCAAGATATTCCAAAATGAACTCATTTTTATTCCCCGAAAAAATCAAATCACAGAATTGTATGGATCATTAGCAATTATTTAATCATTCCAACTCTTTTGCTTTGCAGAAATTTAAGGAGATCCAGAGAACTCAGATGACTCCCCAATGTATCTAAATTTAGAAATCAGTATCTCCTCCCTCCCAGTTTTTCACTCTTTTGATTCTTCTATTCTTATTAATAACTTCATTAAAAGCACCTACTCACTTTTATTCAAACAATCAAAGGCAAATTTACCTCTTCACCCTTCAGTATACACAATCATCTACCGTGTCTCTCTACTCACATCTGGACACTATTTTCATTCCCTCTGCCACCACACTCATTTGTGTCCTCATATCTTGCCCAGAACTATTGAAATAGCCTCCTAACTGGTTACTTCGTCCCCCAGTTTCCTCCAATTCCATGCTACTCCAGATGGCAACCAGAGTGATATTTTCCATAAGCACAGTTTTGGTCATGTAAAGAAAGAGTTTTAAAGCCCTGAGTGTCTTCCATTGTCAACTAGATAGAACACATTCTCTACATACTAGCATTCAGAGCTCTGTGTAATTCCTATGAACATTCTCAACTTTATCTCCTATAGTTCAGTGCCATTTTCCTCACTAAACTGGTACACTCTATTTCCAGAATGTACCTCATAGACTTTCATCTGTGTTTGTGTCATTTCTTATGGAATAGCACCTGTTTTCAATGTGATGAAATTCTGACAATCCTGGAGCCCCAGTTAAAGTGTTGACTTCTTCGTTAAATCTTTGATGATCTACCCAACTAATATGAGCATTGCTCTGAAACTCCCCTGGCATTGTTTTCACCTTATTTGTGGCCCTGATTACATTCTTTCTACAATAGTTGTAGACGTCTACAAGTACTCTTTTACCTTTTGCTGTATTATAAGATTCATAAGGACAGTGATCACTTGTTATTCAGCTGGGTGTGATTCTTACCCTCAGTAGAACTCAGTAAAGATCCACTGAATTAATAAACTCAGCCTATCTATGGAATGAGTCTAAACCTTTCAAGACATATGACTGTCAACTTCTTTTTTAAGCATCTTCGTTAGAGGTACTAGAAATTTCCCACAGAGCCCTCTTAACAGCTTTTTATGAAGGCAGTTGTTCTTTAAGTTGCGTCTATCTTATTCCTGGCTTTACCTTGGAGAATATGATGAAACTGAAGGTTGCAGAAGGGTAGACAAGACTGGTGGTGTTGCAGGATGAGGACACTGAACTTCCCTTACTCTTAATATTGTCATGTAGATCACTTCAAGAGTAAGTACTAACAAAGAGTTGTTACGCAGCCATCTGTTTATTTTCACTTGGTTTTGGCTTTGGTTTTACTATCAACCGGCTGGTATGCTCCTCCTACAGTTAACAATCAAACTCTAAGAATTTTCCTGGAGCTGTCAATCACTAGAGCAACCAACCCCTCCTGTGTCCAGGTTCAACCTTGACCCTGCCACCCCATCTAATATTTCAAAGGAGTCATTAGGTCTGTTCCACATAATGTAGTTGTCTCTTCTCACCCCACCCTCAATGCAAGTAGAGAGTACCCACTCACCAATGTTTAAATCTCCTATATTTTTCTCTTCAATATGCAAAGAATAATTTCTTTTATCATTCCTTTTCTCTCCCAATCCTCTAATAAATTTCCAAAGGTGAAACAATAAAGCTGGTCACTTATATATTTTTTAAAATAAAAAAATATTTTCAATATTCTTGTTGGAGGACAAGAAGTATATCTTGTCAATAGCATTTTGTGGGCAGATCATCCAGCCAAGCCATGGGCAAGTATTCCCCACAGGTTTCACATCACTACATTTGGATTTGTTCAAAGTAGAATAAATGAGGTTCAACTGTTCAAAAATGTTAATTACATGAGCCAGTGGGAAGAAAAGAAAACAAATCTCAAATTAGCACAATTACCCAAATTCAAGCATGGCCTTTACTTGTATTTTAGTGGTCTGTTATACTGTAGGTCACCTTGTAATGCTAAGTATATTTTGTTTTTCTTGAGCTGTGAAGCATTACTAGAGAATATTCCACAATGACTAGCTGCAGTATGAATACATAACTAACTTCAGCTGACTCTTCAACAGTGCTCAACAATTTTCTTTATTTTTAACTACCACTATACTGGATACCTACATATAATATTGTATTGAATACTTACATATAACTGTCCCAAATGTTTTCCAGATTCTCAGGTCCTCCACATAGTCTTCACCTGCTGCACTCATAGCAAATTATCTCACCATTTGCTGTGAGGCTCAAGGCTATTTAATATAAGTACTCTTAACTATGACCTGAGTAGAAAAATCTTCAAATTTGCATTGCAAATTATTGCTGTTCACAAATATTCAATTCCCTCTCCTTCTATTTACCTAGTAGGAGTATATTTCCCATCCCTTTGAAGTCAAGGATGGCCATGTGACTTGTTTTGGCCCACTGAAATGTGAATGGGTCACTTCCAGATAGAAGATTGAAGTGTCAGTGAACGATTTGACATGTTCTCTTTCCCTCAGGCTTAGCTTTTGGCATTGCTCCAAACTGTCTGTTCCATCTTCCTGAGACTTAAAGTAGAGGTGGACATGCAGTAGAGCCTCCAGCCTACCCATGATAGAGATGAATCATTCTTGAGCAATAAATAAACCTTCGCGGTGTTGGTCCACTAAAATTTGGGAGTTGTTTGTTACTCTTACAAAAACCTAGTCTAGGGAGTGGCAACAGGAAAAATTTGTGGAGTAGAGAACTCCAAAAACTTATCCCTCCACAAAATCAGTAAATAAACTGGCAAGGATTGTCATAATCGACTTTATCAGAACTCTGGAAACTAATCAAGGGTTTATAGCAACCAGGTAAATGCTTAATAAAGAAAAAAATATCTGAATCTCAGTAAAAGAGCTTTGTGCCATGCTAACTTATTGTATTCCCACTCCCCTCTCCCCAGCTCACAGACAGCCTTTGAGACAACAGGCTATATTCCTCGTATAGGTTTCAAGTACCACAGATTGCAGAACAGAACTTATTCTCAAATAACTGGATTGCTTGCTTTGATATATCAACTAAAAGACCAGAGCAAAGGATTTGTCTTAGCTGACTGAAGGACCAGCTCAAAGGGCTTGCCTTTACTTTGTCTAATCCAGAACAATCCAGGACTGAGGTAGGTACCCAGAAGGCATTTGTCAAAACCATTTAAAGCAAATGCATTAGCTGCTGCCTAGGACAAGGGGATAATAGGGCAAAGAATAAACAAACTGAGAGGCTTAACAGAAAATCCTGGGGAATAAGAGAATTTATGGAAAAAATAAAGAAATCCTAAATAAATGGAAAAACATTTTGTTCATGAATGGAAAGACTTACTATTGTTAAAATGGCAATACTCCCCAAATTGATCTATAGATTCCATGCAATCCCTACCAAAATACTAACTTTTTTAAAAAACTAAACAAGCTGATTGTAAAATTCATATGGCATTGCAAAGAATCCCAAATAACCAAAACCATCTTAAATAAAAAGAACAAACTTGGAGGATTACACTTCCTGATTGCAAAACTTGTTACAGAGCTACAGTAATCAAAATGGTGGGGTATTGTCATAAGAATTGGTAAATAGATCAATGGAATAAAATAGAGAGTCCATAAATAAACTTATACATCTCTGTTCAATTAATTTTTGGCAAGGGTTTCAAGATCATTCAGTGTGGAAAGAACAGTCTTTTCAATAAATAGTGCTGGAAAAAATGAGTAACCACATGCAACACAATAATCTTGGACCCTTACCTCACATTATATACAAAATTTAATTCAAAATGGATCAAAGACTTAAATGAGAAAGAAACAAAAACAAAAAAAGAACTAAAACTATAAAACACTTAGGAGAAAGCATTGGGGTAAATCTTCATGACATTGGATTTTTTTTTTTTTTTAAGAAACAGTGTCTCTATCTGTCACTCAGGCTGAAGTGCAGTGGCATGATCATAGCTCACTGCAGCCTTGAACACCTAGGCTCAAGCAATCCTCCTGCCTCAGCCTCCTGAGTAGCTAGGACTACAGGTGCACACCACCACGTCCAGCTAATTTTTTTCATTTTCTTTAAAGACAGGGTCTCCTCACTATGTTGTCCAGGCTGGTCTCAAACTCCTGGCCTCAAGCAATCCTCCTGCCTTGGATTCCCAAAGTGCTGGGATTACAGGTGTGAGCCACCATGCCTGGCTCCATTACATTGAATTTGTCAATGGATTCTTAGACATGACACCAAAAGTACAAATGACAAAAGAAAAAATAGAGAAATTGGACCTCATCAAAAATACAAGCTTGCACCTCAAAGGACACTCTCAATAAAGTGAAAAGACAACCTGCAGCAGTAGGGAAAATATTTGCAAATCACTTACCTGATAAAGGTTTAGTGTCCAGAATATATAAAGAACTCTTACAACTCAACAACAAAAAGACAAAAAAAAACCCAATTAAAAGTGAACAAAGGCCTTAAATAGATATTTCTCCAAAGTGTATAAATGGCCAATAAACACATGAAAAGATGTCCAACAACATTGATAATTAGGGAAATGCAAATAAAAACCACAATGAGAGACAACTCTGCACCCACTAGGAAGGTGGTGGTGGTAGCAGTAGTAGTAGTAGTACTAAAATGGAAAATGACAAGTGTTGTTGAGAACGTAGAGAATGTGGAACTTTTGTACATTCCTGGTGGGAATGCAAAATGATACAACAATGAGGTAAAACAGTTTGGCAATTCTTCAAAAAATTGAACAAATGATTACCCTATGATCCAGCAATTTCACTTGGGTAGCAGAATTGATTATAATAGCCAAAAAGTAGAAACAACCCATGTGTTCATCAACTGACAAATGTATAAACGCAATCTGGTATATTGATGGATGGAATATTATTCAGCCATAAAAAGGAATGAAATGCAGATGCATGATTCCTGGATGAACTTTGAAAATTCTATGCTAAGTGAAAGAAGCCAGACACAAAAGCCTACATATTATATGATCCCATTTATATGAAAACGTCCAGAATTGGCAAATCCATAAAGATAGACCATAGAAAGAAGATTCATAATTTTCAGGGGCCAGAGGAGCGGATTTAGGGAGTGACTGCTTAATGGGCATGGGATTTCTTTCTAGGGTGATGAAAATGAACTGTAATTAGACAGTGGAGATGGTCTTACAACATACGAATATTTTAGAAGACATTGGATTTTGCATTTTAAAAGAGTTAAAAAATGGATTTTAAGCTATATGAATTTTACCTCAGTAAAAAAGTAAAAAAAGCTTAGTGTATTCTGACTTATACCTTGCCTCTCTATTCTTCCTATCCTTCTCATTCTTCTCTTGTGCTCTTGTGCTATCAGTCATCCCTTATTTTAAAACTTTTTTCAGCTATTTCTCTTAGACCTATAAACATGCCCAAATCATTTTTTATTCTAAAAATAATGCAAGTCAAAACAACCCCTTGACTTTACTTCCCTCTCATATTATTATTCTATTTCCTTCATTCCCTGCACTACCAAAATTCTAAAAGCTAAGCCTACATTCTTTCCTTCCAATTTGTTGCCTTTTGCTTAGTCTTCAACACCTACCTGAGCTCTGATCCTTCCACTAGTTTAATGAAATATTTCAAATGCATTGGCAACAGTAGCCTTTTACTTTTCATCCTCTATTGCTATAACTGCAGTGTTTGATTCTATATCTCCTCCTTTTAATGTTCTTTTCTTAGCCTCTGTTACACTGTACTCATTTGTCTTGTCTCTCTGAACCATTCTTCTTAATCTTCCCTGCTTAACTCTGTTTCAATACCGTTTTTTAAAAGAAACATTTAGCCAGGTTCTGTCCTTAGCCAGGCTCATGGCCCTTAACTCCCTCTGTCAAGGTCATATAATTATTTAAGAATTTATTCAAATTTTACTTTCCCCAGGAGGCTTTTCAAAAATCCTTAATTTAGAATTAATAAATTTTGTACTTCTATCATACTACTTTTCATGATGTGTCTTGCACTGTGATCAATTTATGTAGCTGTAATAGACTTCGTCAGACTCTGAGATTTTAGATGGTGGGATTCAGTTCTTTTTTAAATCTCTCTATACCAAGTACTGCTACCTATTGTAGTGCCTATAATGTAACAGTGTTAGATAAATTACATTTCTATTTTCTTTACCTCTCTGTAATGAACACATATAATGCCAAAGCAATATCAGGCTTTAAAGCAGTGAACCATATTAGATCTGTGTAAAGGTAGATTTAAGTGATTCCTAGTCACTTTTCCACAAGGTACCTTTGCAGATTCCCTGAAAGTATAGTCCTTGCAGACACATGTGATTTAGTATCTGATTGATCAACTATGGATTTTATTCCAATACACTGCTCTTTGAAGATATAATTATAAACATAATTAAACAAGTGAGAAGGTATTCATTTCCTTTAAATACTTTAAAACCATCAGAACAGAAGACAAGATAATACTACTTTGAGACCTCTAATTCAGACATCTAAACGTGAACACTGTGGCAGCCTGTTAGTCTCCAGAATTATTCATGATTCATGTCTTTAATCAATATTATTAAGCACCTACTATGTGCCTGGCATTATCCAAGCTTTTGCCCTTATAGAATTTACATTTTAGTGGGAAGAAGAGTAGGAGAAAAGAGATATATGAACAAGATACTTTTAGAAAGTGATGATTACTATGCAAAACATAAAGTTGGGTGAAGACATAGAGAGGGATGGAACAGGCAATGCATTAAATCAGGAAAGTTCTGTGGATGTAGCATTTCAATTAAGACCTGAAAGCCTAGAAACCAGCCATGCAAAGACCTAGTGATAGAGTTGTTTTGGCAGAGGGAGCAGCAACTATAAATTTTTATGGCAGAAAAACTGGGCTTGTCCTCTGCCAGGTGAGGAGACCCTGCAGCTGGAATAATCGTCATGCCCCCACCATGCCCCATGGCACTGGATGAGGTAGAACAGCTAGGCAGGGAGAGGACTATAGTAGCAGGTCTTGTACGTTATGGCATTGATTGGGTATTTATTCTCTGGGCAAGAGGAAGCCACTAGAGGGACATAAAGGGTGAGAAATATAATCTCATTTACCTTTTAAAAATATCATCTTGGCATCTACATAAAGGAGGAATGAGAACACAAGGAAAGCAGTTAAACTATGACAGAGTAGGCAAAAGATGGTGATGACCTACAAAGTCACAGATGTAAACGTGAGAATTCGGTTACTTGTAACAAATCTGAGCATATTTTCTGATTTCTTTTTCACCCCCTTCCCCCTTTCATTTTTCTCTTGTACTTTTCTTTCACTGGCCTAAGAAAATATAAGCTTTTGCCCTTAACAAATGGACTGAGAGTTCTCTTTTAAACACAAATATCTAAGAAATTTAAACAAAAAGAAAGTAACAAGGGGATATGCAATGTATTGAATTTCCTTTAGATCTGGTTCTCTGATTTCTTTAGACTCTGGGAACATGGACCAGGGCATATTTTCAGGACTGGATTATAGCCTCAAAAAATAAAGGCACACCTATGTATACAATCATTTTTTCAGCAGTTACATCTTGTTTATAGCTTACATTTAAAGGGTATTCCTTAATTGTGTTAACTGTGATTATTTGCCATTCAAAGCAGAAAAAGAAATAAAACAATAAAAAACATCTAATTTGTTTCAACAACTTTTGCTATTTGGCAGATTTCTAAAGTCCACATATACTGATGCTTGTGTTCATTGCTTAATACCAAAAGAGTTGTCAGAATCAAAGACTTTTGTCATTAATTATTTAAAACTCATCAAAACACTAAAGCATGAGTGGTTTGAGAATTTTTCTGTGCAATCATTCTCATTTTTAACCAATATGTTTTTAATAATGATTTGGAAAGAAACATTGTTTAATGACATATTTAGGTAGCCAACTAATGTATAAAATGATTATTCACTATGATAAAGATTCATTTATCAGTAAATTAATAAACATTTTAGACATTTACCATGTGTTTAGGGCATTATAACTTGAGGACAGTAGACACAAGATACACAAGACAGATACACAAGAACCTGTTAGCTCTAAAGTATATGACACTTATTATTTACAACAATAATTTTTAATGCAACAACTCAGTGTTTTCTTATAATATTTCAAAATTACAGTGGTTCCAGTTTAATCTGAGATCCTCATGCTCTCACATGCTCTCTGCACAGGTTTTCCTTGCCCAGTGCAGGAATCATTGCGGATAAATCAGGTAGAGAAAGAAATCTTTGCACTCAACAGAGATTTAACAATGGCTCTGACACTGGCAAGCGCAATTTTCTGGATATGAACCCCTTCTGCCCCTGGATATGAGCTTCTCTTGACGTCATAGATGTCCCTTTCAGCTGGAACATTTTACTGTCAGGATCTTCGTGTATAAGTCTGTCAGCTTGTGGTCACCAAAATATACTTGCAGGAACCATCTTTTCCTCTTCTGTTAATGTCCAAGGTACCATGGAAAGCATGAGGCTAAAGGGCAGCATTGTGGGTGATAATGCTAAAAGCAAGAGGTGAATCCTTACCCTGACATACCACACTGATGACATCATCACAAATGAGGATGGCGTAGAGAAAACCTGGATCCACCTTCTCCAGTGAGCCTTACTGAGGCTATCCTAAACTTCATGGCCAGTGAAATGGAGATGCCATTAGTTCTGGCAGAGACCTTCAAAGGTCTCACTGCTATAGGGACAGCACCATCCCTGGATACCTTCTATTATACCACTGTATTGTTCTGGACTCTGGTAATAGCATCACTGACACAGTGGCCATACTGGGGTTATGCCATGCTGCATGCCATCCTATGCCAGGACTTAGATAGCTGTGACTTCACAGACTATCTCAATCAGAGAATAATTATAGCTTTACTACCACAGCTGAGAAGGAAAACGAACATAATGGCAAGGAGATGCTGTGCTAGATTGCTGTGGACTTTGAGCATAAAATGACTACCTCCTCTTCTCCCAAGAAGAACTGTAAGCTCCCTAATGATCAGGCGATCACTATTGGTAGTAAAAACCTTGGGTTTCCAAAGACTTTTTCTCAACTATCCTGAAGTATGGAATCCTGCCGCATTCATGAAATCAATTTAAACCTGATCATGAAATGTGATATTAAAAAGGAAAAGGACCCATATGTCAACACAGAGTTGTCTGGTGATACTACCACGTATCTTGGCATTGCTGACCAAATGCAGAAAAAAAAATCACAGCCCCGGTGCCCAACACTAAGAAAATTTTATTAAAAATTTATTTTAAAAATTAAAAAATTTTATAAATTAAAAAAATCAATTAAAACATTTTAATTAAATTAAATCTAAAATTAACTAGATAAGCAATGAATGAATAATATATTGAATTAAACCATAATTAAATTTGATTAATTAATAAATAAGTAACAAAATAAATGAATTTTTTTAAAAAGGAGATTTAAATGCATTGACAAAGGAGAGGACCATGGTATAGTGACAGAAACAAAGCAGGAAAATATACCATATGATGCCATTTTTGTAAAATCTATATAAATATGTGTGTGTTTATAAGCATAGAAAAATCCTAAATAGATATACACCTAATGAAAATTGTCAGAGTAGGATAAAAAATCACAAGACACTTTCAGTTTTTGCTTTATATATACTTTAACTGAATGAATACTTTCTCAGTATTTATTAGGTGGCAATTGATGAATCCACAAAAAATGGAGAAGGTAGATTCTTTTTTTTTTTAATTTCAATAGATTTTGGGGCTACAAGTTGAATTCCATTACATGTATAATATAGATTGTATAGTGGTGAAGTCTAGGCTTTTAGTGTACCCATCACCCAAATAGTGTACATTGTGAGGGTAGATTCTTATAACCAGAATGGGTAAAAACTTAGGTATTCCCCTTATAGGATGCTACATATTCTTCCTAAGTGTTCTACATATGGTAGATGTCTCTCCTTGGTATAAATATCACAAAAGTAACAAAACAAAATAAAAAAAATCCTTTTGCTCTATCCTTGGAAATTGTCATTTGTTGATAATGTTTATTGAGTAAACATCAATAAATAAATGAATGCATGAAACCAAAATGGAGACAGTATAGTAAATAAAATCATAGTTTTCTTTTTTGATTTATTATTTATATAGTTATTTCAAATTAAAGGTCAGTCCAACTCACAATTTTTACCTGTTAAATAGAATACCATATTCATCTTTATCCATACACTATTATGAAAGAATCCCTCTGGGTACAACCAGTTTCTTCTCCTTTCTTATAACTTCCTCAGAACAAAGTTGGAAGTGTATAAAGTTAGGCATTTCATCTTGGTATTCTACTTTTGTAAAAAGTATAATTCTCTGAATTGCAGGAGGCCTGTATTCACAGCTATTCAAAGAAAAAGAATTGCTTGCAGAAATAAAAGCAGAATAATTTTTTTCCCAAAAATCTCAAATTTGGAAATGTACCAACCAGTTGTCCAAGTATCGATTGAAAGGAAGTCCGTTATTTCTCTAGTAGTTTTAATGCAGGTGATATCATTTGAAGTTAATAAATTGTTGGAACCAGTACACGTATTGTTGGTTGGTAATTTATTCATGATTATAAACTAGTGACAACAAATCCAACTTATGAAATCTAAAAGCTCTCTTACACCAGAATGTTGCTTTTAATGATCCATGAAAAAATATTTTTGTGCTGCTAGTTTGCATAAAGGGAATATGTATTGAAATTCACAAAAGTGTTCCTATTGAATTTGGAAGACTTGGCAAGACAGTCTTACTATAGCACTTCAAATAAGTGGGCATCTTGTCAGCATAATCCTGAATGCAGTATTACTCAAAGCATATATGACTGATTATTCTAGCTCATTTACCATTACATTTGATTGTTGAAACTTGCTTGTGCTTTTACACATGTACCATTGGCAAGATATTCAAGCAATCAGAACTGTAAATGAAAATGTATTGTCTGGGATGACTAAGGGAAGGATTGGTGTGGACTTTGGAATTGGAAAGAACTGGATTTGTATCAACCAGTTCTCAACCACTAACTGGAGTGAAATTTATTGCACATCTCTGAACATCAGCTTCTCATACGTAAACTGAAGATAACAATGCTTGCTCTTTGGAGTGGTAAAAGAATAAATGAAATTATGTTTATAAATGCCTGGCATACACTAGGCACTGCAAGCATGGTAGTAATTATAATTCTGTCTCTCGCCAACTTTGCCTTTCTTTATGCCTTGCCAACACATACAAAGACTTTGCCAAATTTTCCCATACACCCTCTTCCTTAAACCAACCCTCACTCTCCTAGGAGAGACACAAGATGCTAAGGAAATAAAATTGACAACTTGTTTGAAATTTGTTGGGATTTGACACTTGCAACTGCTTATGACAGCAGTCCTGATTCAGAGAATACTGCCTGTTGGACTGAAAAGGAGCTACTTCAGCCATGGTCAAAAAGAGAACGAAAGTGAGTTTCAGGAGGGACACCTACTTCTCCAGCTGGCTAATCACCAGCAATTCTTACCTACTGGAGTGTTCAATAGGGGAAAAGGTGAAATCTTTAAGGTCAACAGGGCTCAATTCCAAGGAAAAACAGAAAAGCTAGTTTCTTTTAGTATTATTATTATTGCAAGAGGAAACATAAAATACAGCTTTGTTTCTGCTTTACTGAATGTAGGCTAATGTACTGCTTGGTTCCAGCTCTGTGATGTTCTGTTTTGTTCACAGGAGCCATGAAGGAAAGCAGAACTAATGTCTCTCCATGAGTACACCTTCCTACTTAAGGTAAAACAACTAATAATTGTGGGGAAAAAATCAACTGCAAAATCAATTTAGGAAGCCAATCTATCTCTATACTTAAATTCAGTCACTACTTGTTTGAGTGTACAATGTGCTTGTGTGCTTGTGTGTATGTGTTTGTATTTGACCACACTATTTCATCATTTGCCACTTTCTGGCCAGAATAGGGAGGGAATAAACTATAATTCAAACTTTGTTTTGCCTTACCAAAAATGCAAGAATATCATCCAGTGGCAAAGCTGTAACTGCAAAATGTTCAATTTACATAGACCGGTTACTATTTCAACATAGAGAAAAATATGTTTTCCTGGTCTGTTTGCCTAATGAAGTTTCTAGACAAAATTACTGGAAATTTAGACAGCTGCTTATTTCTCAGCTTCATTTGAAACTACCAGACCCAGTGCTTCCAAAGTCCCCAATATCTGCCTCCTGCAGACTGATGTCAAGAATGACTCTTTCTTATCAGGACAGGTGGTTGATCATAACCAAATTCTGAGAGTCTGCAAGGGAACCAGGCCATGAAGGCTCTAACTCCACAGAAGCATTGCTGTTCTTTCTCCTGAAAACAACTTCTGAGCATATTTCCCTCCGGCCATGAGAACACTCAAAGTCCAATACAAAGATATTTTTAAATAATACAGTGAGTGGTAAGTTTCCTATTCCTTTCTTTCAGTTTTTCAAAGATGATTGTGTGTGCACCCATGTGCATGGGCGTATATGTATGTGTGTGTGTGTTTTTAAAATTCTCTATTATTATTGTTGGGATAATTATTAGTATCATAGATTGTTATTGGTTTGTAGATACAGTAGGTTTTGCTGGAAAACTCCATTGAACCTGGAAATTATAAAACACTAAAAAATCACCAGGCCTCAAAAAGATGTATAGTTCCTTCCAAAATTTCCATTACCTCACTATGATCTAATAGTAGTTTCACTTACACTCCCTGACTTCAAGGGAAGAAACATGAGCCAAACCATCTGAAACTCATGCAATTATCTAAGTCTCACCATCAGATTCCAATACGCTGAAAACATTTAAAGACAGTAGGTACTGTCTCACCACTTTGGTAGAAATTTAGGGACTAGAAGCAAGACATTTTTGGCAAAGACAGTCTTTCTCTGAGTCTTGCCCTCTGGTTTTCCTTAGTGACTTGGGTATAACATGAAAGAAATCTTAGAACTGCTGTGTTGTGGAGCGGGGTGAAGAGCATGGGTAAGACTACAAATGTCTACTCTTGCCATTTAATTAATGTAAAGATTTTTAAAAACAAAATGTGTCTACTGTTTGTAATTTTGTATGTTTTAAAAAGTTAATGTAATTACCCAGAGGATCCTGAATAGTAGGTTCTTGGGAAGAGTCAACATAGATCTTCTCCTTCAAAATCCTGATGTTCAGCTCTTGAACTATTTATTCTCTGACATTTAGGCCATGAGTTAACAATGCCCACGTTTCAATGAAAGCTTGCTTATAAATCTGCCTGTGAACTTTGTGCAAAAGTTCCTTTTGTACAGTTCCATGATACTGGGAGACTTCTGGGTAAATGGTTTCATGAATGACATAGGAATCCCATGCTCTTCATCCAAATCTTATGTATTACAATTGAAGCCTTTTACTTGCCTTTTCATTTTCATTCCTTTGGAAAGCACTTGAGACATTTATTTGGACACACAAAAAGACATGTCAGCCATGAAGCTGGTGTTCATATTCGCAGCAGCTCATCTTTCATATAATTCCTATTACTGATAAAACCCTCATATCACCTAAGGTTACTGGCATGTCATTTTTCTTTTTTGTTTGCAGACTTTTAGAGGTTTGGGCCAGAATACATAATAGCACTTCCTGTGAGGAGAACAGTAAGTTCTCTCCTTGCTGATTTCCAAGTACGGAGGAAAAATAATATTATTAATAAAGACTTTTGAACTTCAGTTAATTACGAAGTCACTAGATACATAATAGAAATACAATGGCCCCCAGTTCCCCCCATGCTGTAATTTTGTGCCAAACAGGCATGAAGACGGGGTAGGGAGGGGGCTCACAAAATTTCACATGACCCTGCTCCAAGTCACCATCTCCAGCCTCCCTCCCCTAGTGACATTATTTCCATTTTTACAGAGTCTCTTGACTCAACTCTTTTGTTACTTCCTCACTTGTAAGTCCCTCTGAAAGGATATATACCTATTTACTACACTGTCAATCTTTCACTATGCTCTTTTCTTGAAAATTTTCTTCTTCACTTCACCAAATTCAGGGGGCTTATTTGGGTGCAGTAGATAGCAGGTAGCATATTGTTAAGTCTGTTATAATCATATTATAAAGATTTATGGGTAACTTATTTCACATGGGCAATAATAAGTAGCTTTTAATATTTTGACCCCTTTGTTCACTTCCATGTAAATTATTTTATTAGCATTCACTTTAAATCAGAAATCTTTAAGGATTAATTTAGGAAATGACTCCCTTTGGGAGAAAGTAACAAAATACACTTTAAGAAAGATGGCAGTATTTTATTTTTACATCTTTTCCTCAAGTAGTTAAGGAAGTATCTCTTTTGGCCACTTCACTGGTTTCCATAGACTTCTTAGTTTCTAATTATTTACTGAGTACCTACTGCATGCTGTGCATTGTCTTAAGTACCATGTAAATGTAAAGCAATATGTGGCCTCTACATCAAAGACTAATTAGTTGAGAGAATGAAAATTATAGAATCAATCCTAGATAAGATAAAAGAGATTTACAGACTCAATCCTCTACCATAAATTAAGAAGTTCGGGATAAAAGTTGTATGTTGATGGTCAAAGTAGCCAATGGAGCTTATGAGGATGGATATTTTATATCCTTACAGTATGTTAATAAGGCTATCGATGTAAATGAAAAAAAAATCTGAAATTTTTCCAGACTTGAAATTACTGGGACCACCTAACATGAGAATTCTCTCCTGACTTTCTTGGAAATCTGATGGAGCGTAGACTTCGATGAAATGTCTTTGGCAATGGCAGTGACATAGGCAATGTTTCAAGTTGAATTGGAGATGAGTCTGATTTTTTTTTAAAAATATAGCATTTGTGCCAAGATACCCAGGCCAAGCTACCCATTTCCATGTGGGAACAATAAGGGCCTACACAATAGATTTCATTTTAAAAAACATTAATTGAGTTGACATTATAGAAGACCTAACT
Source organism: Lemur catta (assembly GCF_020740605.2). Lineage (NCBI taxonomy): Eukaryota > Metazoa > Chordata > Mammalia > Primates > Lemuridae > Lemur > Lemur catta. The sequence goes on from NC_059128.1 coordinate 242,484,196, forward strand.
AGCTATGTCCTGTTATGAAAAATATATTTGAGGACACCAAAAAATACTGCAGCTGAACAAGGGAAAAATGCCTAAATAAATGCCCATATGCCTCTTCTACACTACTGCATTCAAATACAGGGATAAAACAATAAGGCTTTTGTCACTGGATGATACCTAATTTTAGGATTCCAAGTTTGTGGTTGAATGTGCTAGCCATCTGCTAGAGAACTTGTGCTAAAATGTAGCTAATGAATGCCTACGTGATAGCTTTCTAAATTAGGGATTTTATTAACATTTCTCATTATATTTTATACATTCTCTTTCAATTACTTCCCTGATTATCTACATTAAAGTCTCTTATACATTCATTGGAGGAAGCAAAATTTGAGCTGAAACCAGAAAAATAAGTAAAAGGTGGAAAGTAGCCAGGCAAAAAGCATAAAATGATATCTAGATAGACAAAATGGCATATACAAAAAAAACAAAAACAGATGAGACCAAACATATTACATCAAGAAATTGAGATTAGTTCAATTCTGCTGGATAAGTTCAAAAATGTGAAATAGTGATCATGTATACAGCTGAGCATTCGGTAAGGAATAGATTGAAGAGAGATTTATAGGCCAAGTGAAAAAGCTTGAACTTTAATCTTAACCACTGCTTTTCTTTTAAGTGACACGATCTGGCTTGTATTTTATAAAGATCATCCTGTGATTTTGCTGTGTGGGAAATAGTCCAAAGATGGAAAATGGTAGATGTGGAAATAGTAATTAGGAGAATAAAGATGGTAGTTCCCTGAACAGGGTAAAGGAAGCTGGAATATCTTCTCCATGTTTTTCCTCCTTCCCAATAATTAGATGACTGAAACCTGGAACTACCCAACATCGACCATAGAGACCACAGCAATGCCCTACAGAATGGTGAGGCAGAGATGGGAAGAAACCTGGGTCCCTGGGGCAAAGCCTCCCACCAGCCTAAAATATGACACCAAAAAATGTTTCTTTGTTCTTTAAGTGGTTGAGTTTTGTTGGGTCACTTTGTCACATTACTTTTACCTTTATGGATAGATGTGATTGTTCTATTTGTCAGAGTGGATATGATTGCCCAGGGAGACTGTGTGGAAGGAAAGGAGCGAGAACCTAGAAACAGCAATATGCAAGGATTGTAGGTAGAAGAAAAACAATGGCAATGGACATTGCACAGTTAGTAAGGAAAGAAGAAAAATTAGAAGCTAAAGGAAGAAAATATTTCAGGAATAGTGTCAAATTGTAATGGTAAGGAAAACTAGGAACTTAAAAGTGTCCATTGGATTTGGAAATCAGAAATATAATGAACGACTATGTTGGTGGGACAGAGATGTGTCAAGGGAGTTCAGTATATTATCAAAAGAGGGGTTGCAAGAGACTATGGAAAACAGGGCAGGATGGAAAGGAAACATGGCACAGAGGTAGCTTATGGACACAGGCAAAGTACATAGTCAAATGACCCAGAGGAGTTCCTGAAACTAATTTATTTATTTAACCAAAAGAAAGAAAACTTGGCATATATCAATTTATTGTGCTTTACTGTATTGCGTTTTAAAGATATTGCATTTTTTACAAATTGAAGAACTGTGGCAAACTGAACAAACCTATCAGAGCCACCTTTCCAACAGCATGTGCTCACTTTGTGTCTCTGCATCACATTTTGGTAATTCTCACAATATTTCAAACTTTTTCATTCTTATTCTATCTGTTACTTTGATCTGTGAACAGTGATCTTTGATATTACAATTGTAATGGTTCTGTGGGGCCCACAAACCCACCTCATAAAAGATAGTAAAGTTAATAAATGTGCGTGTTCTGACTGCTCCACCAACTGGCTGTTGCTCCGTGTCTCTCCCTCTCCTCAGGCCTCCTTCTTCCCTGAGACACAACAATACTGAAATTAGGTCAGCTAATAACCTTGCAATGGCCTGTAAGTGTTCAAGTGAAAAGAAGAGTCACATGGTTTTCACCTTAAATCAAATGATAGAAATGATTAAACTTAGTGAAAAAGACATGTCCAAAGTCAACATAGGCCAAAAGATAGGCCTATTGCACCAAACAGCCAAATTTTGAATGCAAAGGAAGAGTTCTTGAAAGAAATTAAAAGTACTACTCCAAGGAAGACAAGAGTGATAAGAAAGTGAAACAGCCTTATTGCTGATAGGGAGAAAGTTTTAGTGGTCTGGATAGAAGACCAAACCAGCCCCAACATTCCCTTAAGCCAAAGCCTAATGCAGAGCAAGGGCCTAACTCTCTTCAATTCTGTGAAGGCTGAGAGAGGTGAAGAAGCTGCAGAAAAAAAGTCTGAAGCTAGCAGTGATTGGTTCATGAAGTTTAAGGAAAGAGGCCATCTCCATAACATAAAAATGCAAGATGAGGCAGCAAGTGCTTATGGAGATACTGCAGCAAATTAGAAAGATCTAGCTAAAATAATTGATGAAGGTGGCTACACTAAACAACATATTTTCAATGTAGACAAAACAACCTTACATTGAAAGAAGATGCTATCTAGGCCTTTCATAACTAGAAAGAAGTCAGTGCCTGGCTTCAAAGTATCAAAAGGCAGGCAGCTGTGAGAAAATAAATTTCTGTTAAGCAAAAAAAAAAAAAAAAAAAAAGGCAGGAAGGCTAACTCTCTTGTTAGGGGCTAATGCAGCTGGTGACTTTAAGTTAAAGCCAACGCTCATTTACTATTCTGAAACAGTAAGACCCTTAAGAATTATGCTAAATCTACTCTTTCTGTGCTCTATAAATGGAACAATAATTCCTAAATTACAGCACATCTATCTATAGCATAGTTTACTGAATTTAATAAGCCCACTGTGGCATACTACTACTCAGAAAAAAAGATTCCTTTCAAAATGTTACTGCTCCTTGACAATGCATCTGGTCACCCAAGAGCTCTTATGGAGATGTACAAGGACAGTGATATTGTTTTCATGCCTGCTAACACAACATGTATTCTGTGATCAAGGATTAATTTCAATTTTTAAGTTTTATTATTTAAGAAATATATTTGGTAAGGCTATAGTTGCCACATCTAATGATTCCTCTGGTGGATCTAAGCAAAGTAAATTGAAAACCTTCTGGAAAGGATACACCATTCTAGATGCCATTAAGAACACTTGTGATTCATGGGAGGAGATCAAAACGTGAACATTAATAGCAGTTTGGAAGAAGTTGATTCCAACCCTTATGGATGTCTTTGAGACTTCAGTGAAGGAGCAGATATGGTGGAAATAGCAAGAGAACTAGAATTAGAACTGGAGCCTAAAGATGTAAGCAAATTGCTATGCTACAGTCTCATGATAAAACTTAAAAGGATGAGGAATTGCCTCTTGTGGATGAGCAAAGTCTGGTTTCTTGAGATGGAATCTACTCCTGGTGAAGATGCTGTGAACATGGTTGAAATTACAACAAAGAATTTAGAATATTTCATAAACTTGATTGACAAAGCTGGGGCAACCCGTATCAACTGGGTTGAGAAGATCAACTCTAATTTTGAAAGAAGTTCTACTATTGGCAAAATGCTATCAGGCAGCATTGCATGCCACAGAGAAATATTTCATGAAAGGAAAATTCAATTGATATGGCAAACTTCACTGTTATCTTATTTTAAGAAATTGCCATAGCCACCGCAACTTTCAGCAGCCACTACCGTAATCTGTCAGCAGCCATTAACATCAAGGGAATACCCTCCACCAACAGAAAGGTTATGATGCACTGAAGCCTCAGATGATCATTAGCAATTTTTATCAATAAAGTATTTTTAACTAAGTTATGTACATTGTTTTTTAAGACATAATGCCATTGCACACTTAATAGACTACAGTATTGTGTAAACATAACTTTTATATGCTCTGGGAAACCAAAAAAATTGTGTGACTCAATTTGCTGCAATATTTACTTTACTATGGTGGTCTGAAGCTGAACCTTTAATATGTCCACAGTATGCCTGTATACGCCTTGTTTCATAATAGAATCAGTTATAGCACTTTTTGTAGTACATTGGAAACTTCTGCTTTTAGCCATGATTTGGTTTCAGACTTCTCTTCCTACAATAAACAACTATAAAACTGGGTGAAGCAACATTGTAATTATTTCTGGTATGGACAACAGGCAGTAAAAGCCTGTGATTCTTGAGAAAAAGGAACTATGAGACATGAGCTTTACCTTTCTTACCAGAGGAACTACAGAGGAATTTGGTGATGCCTAACTGGAGTCAGCAATCTCTGAAATGAGGAGGAAGTCACAGGAGATTGGCTTTACTAATGTGGCACAAATTTGTAGGATTAGAATACCAAAAAATTGAAGGCTGTACAGGGAAGAGGCAGGAGTCAATGTGGTGGTTTAGCAGAAAACAACTTCTATGGAGATGAGATCTGAATAAAATCATGTTACATACTGTAGATGGACAAATAGATTTATAATGAAAATATTAAAATATAATTGGAAAAAACACACCAATATTTGTCTTCAGTAAATGAGGAAAAAAATGGACTGAGGTCCAATGAAGTTTCAACTATATCTGCAACATTTTACTTCTTTCAAAAGAAATAATCTGGGCCATTATAGCAAAATAGTTTTCATCTGGTCAAAATGAGTATATCCTTTTATAATTTTATGTATGTTTGAAGTATTCCCTGGTTTGAAAATGTACAAATCAGTAATCAGTTATGGCTTTCTTATTTGGGTCATGACAGAGTGACAAACATTGGACTTAACTTCCCACTATAAACAATTAGAACCTGACAAAATATATGAAATAACTATTTTCAAACTTTGGACTGTGATGAATGAGATAAGGAAAACAAACCAGAGGAGCCCACAATTACTCCAGTTTTCTTCCTGGAAGCAATTTCCTGACCATAAATACAAAGAAGGGGACCACAAGCAGAATACAGTGGCCTCACTGAACTGAGGAGATGAACGTCACAGTTCAGGAACACTCATATGGTTGGAAATTGTAGAACAGAGGTTCATAACAAGCAGAGATATGCATTTAAAAGGCTCCAGAGATGTGCATACTAGTACCAAGTCTTTTCTGACTATTAGGTTAGATATGATTATAGTGAAACACCACAAAGAACAGGCAAAGAACAACTGGGTGCCCTGATACCAAAACCAGATAAAGACACACACACACACACACACACACAAATAAATAAATAGATAAATAAATAAATAAATAAATAAAAATTAAACAAAACTAAAGGATAATATCCCAGATGAACATAGATGCAAAAATCCTCAACAAAACATTAGCAAATACAATTCAACAACATATTAAAAATATCATTCATCATGATCAAGTAAGATTCATCCCAAGGATGCAAGGGTGGTTCAACATATGCAAATCAATAAACATATAGCACATTAACAAAATCAAGGACAAAAACCATATGATCATTTCAATAGCTGCAGGAAACACATTTGATAAAATTGATACCCATCTTAATAAAACCTCTCAACCAATTGAGCATAGAAGGAACATATCAACATGATAAAAGATACATATGACAAACTACAGCTAATATCATACTGAATGGAGAAAAATTGAAAGAATTTCCACTAAGATCTGTAATAAGACAAGGATGCCCACTTTCACCACTTTTATTACTGTAATATTACATAGTACTGGAATTCCTTGTCAAAGCAATTAAGCAAGAGCAAGAAATAAAGAGCATTCGAATTGGAAAGAAAGAATTCAAATTATCTTTGTTTGCACATGACATGATTTGATATTTAGAAAAACCTAAAAACTCCACCAAAAACTCTTATAACTCATAAATGAATTCAGTAAAGTTGCAGAATACAAAATCAACATACAAAAATCAGTAGCATTTCTATACACTAACAGTGATCAATCTGAAAAAGAAATCAAGAAATCAATCCCATTTACAATAGCTACCAAAAAAAAAAAAAAAAAAACCCTAGGAATAAATGTAACCAAAAAGTGAAAGATCTCTACAAGAAAAATTTTAAAACAATGATAAAAGAAATGAACGGGACACAAAAAATGGAAAGATAGATATCCCTTGCTCATGGCTTGGAAGAATTAATATTGTTCAAATGTCTATACTACCCAAAATGATCTACAGATTTGACATAATCCTTATCAAAATACCAATACATTTTTCATAGAAATAGAAAATACAATTTTAAAATTCATATGGGCCCACAAAAGACCTCAATAGCTACAGAATCCTGAGAAAAAGTGAAAAGCTGGAAGCATCATACTACCTGATTTCAAATTATATTACAAAACTATAGCAACCAAAACAACATGGTCCTGGCATAAAAACAAACACACAGATCAATGGAAGAGAACAGAGAACCCAGAAATAAATCCATACACTTACAGCCAAGTCATTTTTACAAAGGTGCCAAGAACATACAATGGGGAAAGGACAGTCTCTTTAATAAATGGTGCTGGGAAAGCTGAGTATCCATATGAAAAAAAATGAAACTAAATTACCACCTGTCATCATACACACAAATTAAACCAAAATGGATTAAAGACTTAAATCTAAGACCTGAAACTATGAAACTACTAAAAGAAAACATTGGAGAAACACTGCAGGATGTTGCTCTAGATAAAGATTTATTGGATAAGAACTAAAAAGCACAGGCAACCAAAGCAAAAGTAGACAAATGGGGTTGCATCAAACTGAAAAGCTTTTATACAGGAAACAATCAACAAAGTGAGGAGACAACCTACAGAATAAGAGATCATGCTTACAAACTCTTCATTCAACAAGGGCTTAATAACTAGAACATGCAAAGAACACAAACAACTCAATATCAAAAAAAAAAAAACCTCCAAATAATCCAATTAAAAAGTGAACAAAAGATCTGAATAGACATTTTTCCAGAGAAGACATACAAATGGCCAAAAGGTATATGAAAAATGCTTAATATTACTAATCATCAGAGAATACAAATCAAAGCCACAATGAGATGTTATCTCACCCCAGTTAGGATGACTAGTATCAAAAAGACAAAAAATAACAAATGTTGGCAAAGATGCAAAGAAAGGGGAATGCTTGTACACTGTTGGTGGGAATGTAAAGTAGCATAGCCATTATGGAGAATGGTATGGAGGTTCCTCAAAAAGCTGAAAATAGAACTACTATATGATCCAGCAATTCCATTGCTGAGTATATAGCCAAAAGAAAGGAAATCAGTACATTGAAGAGATATCTAAACTCCCATGTTTATTGCAGCACTTTCATAATAGCCAGGATATGGAATCAACTGAAGTGTCCATCAACAAATGAATGGATAAAGAAAATGTGGTATATATAACAAAATGTAATATTATTCAGCTATAAAAAGAATAAAATCCTGTCATTTGCAGCATAGTGGATGAAACCTGAGGTCATTATTTTAAGTGAAATAGCCTGGCACAGAAAAACAAATATCATATGTTCTCATTCATATGTGGGAGCTTAAAAAGTGGATCTTATGGAGGTAGAGAGTAGAATGGGGGTTACCAGAGGCTGGAAAGGGAAGGCAAGGATGAAGAGAAATTGGTTAATGGATATAAAAATACAATTAGATAGAAGTAATAAGTTGTAGGGTTTGATAGTATAGTAGGCAAATCATAGTTATCAATAATTTACTATATATTTCAACATAGCTAGAAGAGAAGAATTGTAACATTCCCAACACAAAGAAAAGGCAAATATTTGAGTTGGTGGATATCCTAGTTACCCTGATTTGGTCATTATACATTGTATACATGTATCAAAATATCACATGTAACCCTAAAATATGTACAATTATGACAAATCAATTAAGAAAAGAACAACCATGAAGTAAGAACTGATAAATTCCCAGAGCTTATACAACAGTTGAGCTTTGATATCAGAATAAAGAGCTCTTAGAGATAAGCCAGACATTCAGTGAAGACCCCAGAGTTTTAATACTTTGGAAGTAGAGCTGAACTACCCTGGAGTCTCAAGTGAAGGCTACTCTAGACTGCTCTAAGAAAGCTTAAAAATAGACCTACAAACAGTCCAACTTACCAACAAGTAATTTAACTGCCTGTCAAAACAAAGCCCAGTAATCTTCAATGAAGAAAACAGAATCTAGGCCAGGCGCGGTGGCTCATGCCTGTAATGCTAGCACTCTGGGAGGCCGAGGCAGGAGGATCGCTCAAGGTCAGGAGTTCGAGACCAGCATGAGCAGGAGCGAGACCCCGTCTCTACTAAAAAATAGAAAGAAATGAATTGGACAGCTAAAAATATATATAGAAAAAATTAGCCGGGCATGGTGGTGCATGCCTGTAGTCCCAGCCACTTGGGAGGCTGAGGCAGAAGGATAGCTTGAGCCCAGGAGTTTGAAGATCCTCTGAGCTGGGCTGATGCCATGGGCAACTCTAGCCTGGGCAACAGACGGAGACTCTGTCTCAAAAATAAAAAAGAAAAAAAAGAAAGAAAAAGAAAACAAAATCTATACACTCCAGCACATAATATCCATGCGGTCCAGAATCTAATTAAAAATTACATCCTCTACAATTTCTTTTGAGAAATCATGAGAATGGAAAAACAAGCACCTCATTTTATTGCCATCAAATTAGTACTAACCGATCAACACTTAGGTACTCACATGGAAGTAATATTCATCAGATGCTGGGCAAGTGGGAGTGGGTGGTGGGGATGGGTAAACGCATAACTAATGGATGCGGAGTGCACTGTATGGGGGATGGGCATGCTTGTAGCTCTGGCTTGAGTGATGCAAAGGTATTATATGCAACCAAAATGTTTGTACCCCCATAATATTCTGAAATTTAAAAAAAAGAAAAAAAATAAATAAATTGAAAAAAAATTACTAGACATGCCAAGAGCCAGGTAATTGTGACCCATTGTCAAGGAGAAAAATCATTTGATAAAAAACAGACACAAAAGTGGCATACATGAAAGAACTAACAGAAAATGTGTTAAGAAAAGCTGCTATATGCTGTTCAAGTATTTAAAAGAAAACATGAACATAGTGAGGAGGGAAATAGATTAAAAAAAAAATGGAACATCCAGAAATGAAAAATACAATATCAAATTTAAAACTTTTCTTAATGGTCTTAACAGAAGGTTCAACATTGAAGAAGAAATGATTAGTAAACTTGAAGCCAATAAAATATAATCTCTTTAAAACAAAGCAAGAAGAAAATTAAGGCTGAAAAAAATGAACAGAGCTTCAGTTACATGGGAGGCAACATCAAGCAATGTTACACATATGTAATCGAAGGACAAAAAAGAGAGGAGTAAGGAGGATGAAAAAATAATTTTAAAATGGCTAAATACTTTCCAAGTTTAATCAAAATTATAAATTCATAGTGAAAGAAGCTTGATGAACTCCAAGCAAATTATAAATTCATAGTGAAAGAAGCTTGATGAACTCCAAGCAGAATAAATACACATACATATATGCTCATACTCACATCATAATCAAATTGCTGAAAAATATTGATAAAGCAGAAACCTCAAAAGCAGTCAGAAGAAAAAAAATCAACATATTTTATACAGAGGAATAGAGATAAGGTTGTTCCAGATTTCTTGTCAGAGACAATAGAATGATATATTTAAAATATTAAAGAAAAAAATACTGTGAACCTAGAAGTCTATAGCCACTGAAAATATCCTTCAAAAATGAAGGTAAGAGGTCAGGGGAAACTTATTTAGGCAAAGAAAAGCTCAGAAAATTTATCTCCAACAGATCTTCACTATATGAAGTGGAAGTAAAATGATACCAGATGGGAATTAAAATATACACAAGGAAATGAAAGTTACTAAAAATTATACACATATGGATAAATATGAAAGATGATTTCTCATTCTTTAAATTTTTACTATATAATTAACTATTTAAAGCACAAATAATAACAATGGTAATGGAGTTTATAATATATGGGCAATTAAAATATATGACAGCAGTAGCACAAGGGACAGTAAGGAAATGAAATGTTATTGTAAGATGCTTGCATTATAAACAAACTAGTAGTAATAGTAGGTCAAGGTAGACTTTGATAACTAAAAGTTGTGTATTGTAAATCCTAGGGCAACTACTAAACAATAAAATAATAGGTATACCTAATAAGCCAATAATAAAGATAAAGAAGAATACTAAAAACAAAAAGAAAGCAAAACAAAAAAGTTTAATCCAAAAGCAGGAATTAAAAGAGGGAAAGGGAACAAAGAATGTATAGGGATAATAGGGTTAAAAAGTAAAATGTAACATTTAAACACAAACATATTAATTGAATATAAGTGGCCAATTAAAAGTGAAGAAAACTTTTTTAAATCTAAAGAAACAAAATCAGAGTTATTAAAAGTAAAAATATGGGAAAACATACATTAAAAATAATGATATGGAGTAAATTCATTAAAAAGATGTAATATATATAAACTCTATAAAGGAACTTCAAAATACGTGAAGCAAAAGCTGATAAAACTAGAAGGAAAAATAGATAAAAAATAAATAAATAAAAGAAATAGATAAAACTAGAAGGAAATATAATCTACACTTATAGCTGAAGATTTCTTCACTCCTTTCTCAGTAACAAATAGACAAAAAATCAATAGAGATATAGTGAACTTGAACAACATTGTCAGACAACTTGATCTTATTGATATTACTGAAATTTCAACTCCTAAAATTTATATCAAAGTGAAAAGGAACTTGAATAGTCAAAACTATTTCAAAATTATGAAGCTAGAGTATTCCAGACAATGTGGTACTGATGTAAAATTAAACAGGTAGATCAGTGAAATAGAATAGAAAGTCTAAAAATAGATCTATTGTATGTTCAATTATTTTCAACAAAGATGCCAAAGTAATTCACAGGGAAAGGGTAGCCTTTTCAACAAATTCTGTTAGAATAACTGGATACCAAAATAGAAAACAATAAATGTTGATTCTTACTTGATACTATCTGTAAAAATTAACTCAAAATAAATCATGAACATAATTGTAGAAACTGAATTTATAAAAGTTCTGAGAAACCAGAAGAAAATCTTCATAACAATGAGATAGGCAAGGATTTTTAAATTAGGGTGCGAAAAGCACAAATTATAAGAGAAGAAAGTGATAAACTGTGCCTCATCAAATTTAAAAATAAACAACCACTGATATTTGAAATATATTTTGCAGATAATGAAAATTCAAGTTAGAGCCTTAGGAAATTTGTTAGGTACCGATATATAGAAATGATATGGATAGATATAAATATGGATATAGATGTTGATATAGATACTATATGTGTATATAAATATATATTTGAAATAGACATGATCAGTTTAGCAATTAATATCCCCTGAAAAGCATTTGAACCATTTAACACCCATGATAAAAGTTCTTGGCAAACAACTAGGTTTTCTCAACCTGATAATAAATATTTATAAAAACACACAGCTAGTATCATACATACATACTTTATGATGAGAAACTTAATGCTTTTCTACTAAGGCTGGGAACAAATATATATATATATGTATATATATATATATATATATATATATACAATCTCACAAAGAATAGACAAAATATTTTATACAGACACTTTACAAAGAAGATACACAAATCAGCAATAAACACATGAAAATATATTTGACATAATTAGTCATCAGGAAAATGCAAATTAAAAGCACAGTAGCACTCGACAAAGTACCTGATAATTGCTGCAATATGACTGACAGTACAAGTTTTATCGAGGATGTGGAGCAACTGGAACTTTTCTACATTGTTGATGAGAATATAAAGTGACTCAAATACTTTACAAAAACAGTTTTTCAGTTTCCTAAATAGTTAAGAGTGTACTGTATAACTCAATAATTCCACTCTTTTTTTTTCCTTTTTTTTTTTTATTTCAGCTCTTCATGGGGGTACAAAAGCTCAGGTTATATACATTGTCCATGTCCCGCCCAACCCCCTGAGTCAGAGCCTCAAGCGTGTCCATTCTCCAGACAGTGCGCCTGGCACTCACCATGTAGTCATACCTCTATCCCCTCCCCCTACCCCCCAACTCCCCGAGTCAGCACCTTCAAGCATGACCATTCCCCAGACGGTGCGCAATGCACTCATCATATATATATGGACTCCCAAGTTGAAAATGAAAGTCTGCACAAAGAGTCATACAAAAAGAAATTACAGTAGTTTTATTCATTACAACCTTAAAATGAACCCAAATGTCTATGAACAAGAGCATTGAGGAATGAACTTACTGATATATACCACAACATTGATGAATCTCAAAAACGTTAGACTTACCAAAGAAAGGCAGACAAGAGTCCATACTGTTATGATTGCATTTATTTATAGAACTGTCTCATCTAAAGTGACAGAAAGTAGATCCGTTGTTGCCTGAGCTAGAGGGTGGGGGATATTTTCTGGGAAATAACACAAGAGAATTTGCTAGAGTGGTAGAAATATTCTCTCTCTTCATCATGGTGGTGGCTACCTAAGTGCATGCACTTGTCAAAGTTCATTGACATGTATACTTAAATTGGTGCATTTCATTGTATGCAAATTATAACTCAATAAAGTTGATTTAAAAAATCAGTTGTATCACATTTTTAAAACTTATAACATACAGACATAAGGACAAAGCATTTCTGCTACTAACTATAATATCCCCATACAAAAATTTGGGAAGATTTGTATACAAATACTGCTAGGTTATAGTCTCTATTTTGGTCCTGGTCTGAATATTCTTTTTATGTCATAATTCTAGACTTTTGTTGATGAGCTAGTACTGTTTCTGGTTTGCCTTGTCTATGTCTCAAGCTAGCCTAGTCTCTTCCAGTCAGTGGAGCCAAGAACAATCTCAGCCACACAGACTTCATTAACCCATAGCTATTTTAGCTAGTAACTGTCACTAAGAAAAATGTGGGAATATCAGGAGAACATCAAAGTGTATTTTCCTCCACTCTGTTGAATTCCTTTCTGTAAGGACCACAGGATCAAAGAATCACAAAGAATTTTTCCAAGTGTTACAAAGATTGCAGCATCTTTAACCATCTTTAGCTTAATTGAGGGAAGAGTTCAATGCTTTTAAAAGAAAAATAGGCACTCTGGAACCATCGCTTTACTTTAGAGTGACATAAAAAATCATTACCTTGTAATTTATATGATGATGTCAATATATTCTGTTCTTTAATCCAAATGAATTCCATGAATATGTTACCAGGAATGTTTGTACAATCAGTATGTTATGGGATAAATATGGTTGAATGTGAGCTCCCTCAACTATTAAATATTTATATTAGCCATTTATACAGTCCCTTCTTCTAAACCTTAATATCTTTATACTAGAGGTTACAAATTCCTTTGACCTGGTCTGTATTTCTCTTGTTGCTATTTTAAATAATTTTCTTACATGCAGGACATACTGGAGCTAGAGGACAGCTGGTCAGCATCCTCCAAATAATAATGTCATGTTTAAAGACTCATGGTCAGTCACTTCCCAATTGTGGTTTCTCCAAACCAAATAATCTTAATTTCTTTAATCTTTAATTATACACCTGCTTGCCTGGGCCTTGTCTTAAGCCCCAACTACTAGATATGAGATAGTTCTAACAGTGTGTTTAGATCAGAGATTTCAATCCCCTTTTAACTTTGATTAGAACCAGTTTATCCAAGGAATATAAAAATATCTCCTATGCTTCATGACATAAGATAAATTTTTCTGAAGTATACAGAGGGATGCTCTGTCATGCACACAGCTGTTCCTTTTTTATTACCTAGATTCTAGCTAGTTAATGAATTAAATGTGATTTCTATGTAAACATTCTTTAGTGAAGATTAAGCTTCACCAATTTAAGCTTTGCCTTGGAAAAGCATTCCTTATACTAAACTGACCAGGTGGAGCTTTATTTTAGGAATATAATTTTCTTCCTGATGAATTTCATGCACATCCTTGAATGGAAATGGGCATCTTTCAAGATACATAAGGCCAAATTGGTATTAGCTCTTTACCTATAATAAATCACTGTGCTACGAAAATGACAGGGTAGATACTGATTTTCAAAGACTGTGAATGTTCTATGTAATCTGTGTTCTTCAACAAGAAAATTCTCCAGGTTCTCATGAATCAAATAAAGGTTATATCTGGCTAAACGATCAAGAGTCCAAAGAACAAGGTTGACTCTTGAAAGCCTGGATAAACTCAACTGAAGTCCTCCCTTCTCTGTCCAAAGGGGTTCCCCTTTATGGAAAGTCTTCAGATTTATTTTTTTACTTTCTCAATACAGACTAAATACATGAGCATTAATTTATATTAAAAATACATTTTACTACTTTCATGAAATTCACTTACTTGTAAATAACTCTGGTTCTAATAAAAATAAGAGCTGATATTTTGATAACAATTGGAACAAAATGATTCTGAGTAATATAAATACATAGTAAAGTTTTGAAATGTAATTAGAACCAGTTACCACATAAGTCATTCTATCTAGACAATGTAACATTGAACAAGCACAAACAAGTAGATATTGAAACAGCTGTACATTGAGGACAAAAAAATATCCAAAAATTTTTAGCTAAATGATTGCTTAGAAATACTCAGTTTGCAATTCACATGAAACCAGTACATAAGTGAATGCTTTATAAGTGGTATATGATGGATAATTTTTTCATAATTACTTTAGATCAAAAGCAATTATATGTAGCTAGTAATAAATAAAATAAATCTCTAAACAACTAAAATAATTTCAATGATTTTAGATATTCTTGGCATTGCGAAGGCAAATTCTATAACTGAGTAAATGGAGCCCATTAGCTGTCACTACATAAAAGTCATGTAGGGAGACAAGATGGCTGACCAGAGATGGGCTGACCAGTATTTGCTATTAAATTTGAACTATCCAATGAGTACACATGTGCACAGAGGGAAGTAAAACTCTGTGGAAATGAAGTAGGGTGAGGGCAGAGGATGGGTGGGCAAAAACCTACCTAACATGTACAATGAACACTATCTGTGTGATGAGCACTCTTACAGCCCTTGCTGAAGCATTACAAAAGTGATCCATGTAAGCAAAAACATTTGTATCCCTGTAATATTTTTAAATATATAAATACAAATAAATAAATAAAGGTCAATAGTATCAGTCTTTATAGTAAAAATTAACAATCAATTGCCATAAGTTTAGTTTTGAGGGGATAATTTTTTCATCTCATTTTTTAATAGAATAGAATTTGACCTATGTGTAACTCAGCTATGTGGGAACCTTAGGTATTTTAGCTGAAATAAATTAAAATGAAAATTCATCTTGCTCTATCTACCAACCTTCATAGGAGACCCTTTCAAATAAAAGGCTAACATATCTTTGTGATTTGAAAAATTTAAACAATAGAGAAAAATAAAGTTCTCACTAAACAAGCACTCATGAATCTTCAAGCCAGCATTTTCACCATGTTTATAATTTGCCCTTCAGACATTGTTAATATTAAAAATAAGACTTGACTGATGAGAGTTAAATCTCCTTTTTTTCTGGCATTTTTTTTTATTTCAGCATATTATGGGGGTACAAAAGTTTAGGTTATGTATATTGCCCTTGCCCTCCCCACCCAGATCAGAGCTTCAAGCGTGTCCATCCCCTAGACGGTGCGCATCTCACTCATTATGTATGTATACACCCATCCCCTCTCGCTCCCCCACATCTGCCCGACTCCCGATTACTGTTATTCCTAAATGTGCTTTTAGCTATAAGAAATAATGGTGATATAGCACCTCTTGTATTTTCCTGGATAGAGCTGGAACCCATTCTACTAAGTGAAGTATCCCAAGAATGGAAAAATAAGCACCACATGTAGTCACTATCAAATTGGTTTCACTGATCATCACCTAAATCTCCTTTTTTCTAATTGGCAAACACTTTCCCTTCTTCCCTGTCTAAAAGCAACCGATGTCATTAATTTGGTGGGTATCTTTCCAGTATTGCTTTTATATTTTTGCAACCTTTCATTCATGTGACTTTACAAAGAACATGTATTAGCTCATAAATTACTGTTGAAATGATGTTGAAAATGATTTTAATTTATACATTTATTTGCGTAAAATAACATCTTTATTATATTAAATATTTTAATCTATAAAAAATATTTTCCCCTCTATTTAGTCAGGTTTCCTTTTATGTCCTTTAGTTTTCTCTATAACATTATGTAAACAATTTGTTGCATTTATTCATCATAGCTTCAGAGTTGATTGCTCTTAAATATAAAATTACGTTATTGCTATATTTTTTAGACATTTTAAAACTAATGCACAGGAACGATAGTAATTGTATGTTGATTGTATATCAGCCTTTCTGCAAAAATCTTTTCCTAGTTTTTAGATTTTCTGAGATCATCTGAAAATAATGACAATTTTACCTTATCCTTTACAATTCTTAAACCTCTTACTTTTTTTCTTAGAAAATTTGCTATGATACCTACTCTGTGAATAGTAATGGGCTTAGTGGTTGTGCTTGTCTTTTTTGAAGCTATTTCTAATAAAGGTATCTATCACTAAATGTGACGTTTGATACAGGTTTGTGGTAGATAAACTTTATCAATTTAAGGGAGTTTCTTTTAATGTTTAATTTACTAAGCTATTTTAAATTATGAATTATTAAAATTCCTAATTTTACTGCATCTGTTGAAATTATATGACTCCTTTAATCCATTAATGTGATTAATCGTCTATTTTTGATGTTATGCTGCCTTTGAATTCTTGGCATAAACCCAAATTAGTCAAAATTTATAACTGTATTTTTAAGCAGCATAAAATCTTTTTTCTTTTTTTGGATGTGGAATCATCTTTGACAACAGCTTTTCTTTGATATTTTCCTAATTTTTCATTTTAAATCCTCTGCATTTAAATTTTCAAGTTCCTTTTGGTTTTACCTGTGTCTCTTACCTGGTTTTACCTGGAATACAGTTTAATCCAATCTTATAGTCTATATTTTGCTGGAAATACCCAATCAATGAAAATTTTTTGTGACTACTAATACATTTGGATTTATTTCTGCTGTTTTTAATGAACCATGTTTTTTAATCTCTTTTCCTGATTTATTTTTGTATTAATGTATTTTCTTGTTTTCTCTCTTCTTCTGCTAACTTAGAAGTTATAGCATTTATTTCTGTGCTTACAGTGCTTTCCCTTGAAGATTTAAGACATAATTAGCTTTATATTTTTCTGAAAAAGTAAGAAATTAGTTAACATTTTTCCTAAACAAGAACGATAATTTGCTGTTCAAGTATCTCCAGAAACTCTATCTGGAACTTTTATTACACCTTTCTAAATGCATTTTGAGGTTAATAATATTTTCAACTATCTTTGCTTGTTATTCCTTCTTGCAACTCACTCTTTCCTCCTCTGCGTTAACATTTTTTCTTGCTAAAAGACTTTGCTTTAAAAAGCAATTTCTTAAAAAAGAGGCACATAAAAACTCTTTAATTATTTAGTGTATTTATTTTTAATTGACATATTATTACATACTAAGTTTAACATTCTAAGTGTGCAGTTGGATGAATTTTAGCAAATGTGTAATCAATTCTTCAATCAACATATAGAACATTGCCATCACCACCCTAGAAAGTTCCCTGTTGCTACTTTCTGATTAATTCCTCCCACTTCCTTGCCAAGACAACTACTATTCTGCTTTCTATACCTATAGATTACCTTTGTCTATTTTTTCTAATTCTTTAGTACTTGTTCTTCATATAAATGGGATTATACTATGTGTTTGTTGTGTTTGGATCCTTTAACTGAACATAATGTTTTAGGTATCATCCATGTTTTGTTTTGGGGAAATGCATATGGTAATTTTTAAATTTGTTCACCCATTGATGAACGTTCAATTGCTTCCAAGTTTTTATTATTAATAAAATCTTTTTATGTATATACGCTTTCATTTCTTTTAGATAACTAAAATAAATGAAATATATAGTAAAATTGCTATATTCTAGAGTATGTGTATGTTTAAATTTACAAGAAACTGCTAAAAGCTTTCCAAAATGGTTGTACTATTTTATACTACCAGCAGCAAGATTTGAGTTTTTCCCTGACTTTTCAAATATTTCGTATTTCTAGTTTTAACTTTACCATTCTAGTACGTGCATAGTGTTAATTTTAACTTTCCTTTTCTGGATATGGAAAATCTTTTCATATGTTATTGGCCATTTATATAACATCTTCTGTTAAGTATCTACCCATATTTTAGTTGGGTTATTTGTCTTTTATTATTAATTTGTAGGAGTTCTTTATGTATTCTAGAGTCAAGTCTTATTGAATATATATATATATATATATAGAGAGAGAGAGAGAGAGAGAGAGAATATTTTCTCCCACTCTTTGGCTTCATTTATTTACTTACTTACTTACTTATTTAGACAGGGTCTCACTCTGTTGCCCAGGCTACAGTGCAATGACATCATCATAGGTCACTGCAATCTCAAATTTCTGAGCTTGAGCAATCTTCTTGCTTCAGGCTCTGAGTATCTTGGGACTACAGGTACGTGCCACCATGCCTAGCTAATTTTTTTCTCTTTTTTATAGAGATGGGGTCTTGCCCTTGCTCAGGCAGGTCTTGAACTTGCTCAGGAGATCCCCCTGCTGGGCCTTCCAAAGTGCTAGGATTACAAGTGTGAGACACCGTGCCTGGCTTGGCTTCATATTTTTTAATGGTGTCTTTTGAAGAGCAAACACTTTTCATTTTGATGTCCAGTTTCTCCATTGTTTTCTCCTTATACTGCCGCTTTTTTGTATTCTGTGTAAGAAATCTTTGTCTACTCTGCAGCTGCTATAACAAATTACCATAAACATAGTAGCTGAAAACAAGAGAAATTTATTCTCTCACAGTTCTGCAAGCCAGAAGCTAGACATCAAGGTATTGTCTGGTCACTGGGCTATTATCTCTCCATAGATTCTAGAGGAGATTGTTTCTTGCCTCTTCAGCTTTGGTGGCTTCAGAAGCTTCTTGGTTTGTGACTGCATCACTCTAGTCTTTCTCTCTGTGGTCCTTGAATGTTACTTCTATTTCAGTTATCTGCGGCTCATTTCTATTGTAGTTTTTATTTTCTTGGTTGTGGATCCCATTTTATTGCTTCTTCACATGTTTCTTATCATTCTAGGATTGTGTTTCCTATAAACTCCCATAGTTTAAAATCTTTTTTTAATTCTGTCTTCTCAAGCTAATACCCTGTCTTTATCTTTCTCTCAGTTGTCAAACTTCATGAAAAAATAATATATATTTATGTCATTAATTATCTTGTCACACCTTTCATTTGAAAATCTAGCTATGACTCTTGCTATTCTGATGGGTCTCTCTCATCCTTAACTTTTCTGTTTCTATAAATGCACTACCATCTTCCTGTCACCCCCACTCTAACCCTTCGCATCACCTCTGACTCCTCTTCTCCTTACCATACCTTAGATGTTAAACTGTACAATTTCTCCTAAAATGGTCTATCCCTCCCCATTTCCCAGGCTATCATTAATTTTTTCCTAAATGAGTACTTTCATTTTTTAAACTATTTTTCTACTTTGAGTCAATTTTATAAATAGATATCAAATCCATCTTATTGAAATTCAGCCCTGTTCATCCCATTCATTCTTTCAAGAAAATGACAATGATTTCCCCCTCTGCAAATATTTCTAAACTCTCTAGCCACATTTCAAATCACTGCGTAGTCTGATCAAAGATTACGTATACCAAATTCCCATTATTTTAGAGTTATATGCCAAATAAACTGAATTTCTAATTATTCTCTTAGTATCCTGTTTTAAATTTTAGGTCAATCTGTTGCTTATGCAGGGAAAGCATTTCTAAGAACTTAACGAGCAGGTTAAAAATGCTTTTTCATGAAGTTCTGTTCCCTCTAAGAGTCCCTTAACAGGTATCTACAATTATTTATGGTATTTTCCACTTACTAAATATGTGTATTACAGTCATTTCCATGGTTATTTATCTCTCCTACTAGCTTGTAAGCTCTTAAGAACTGATTCACTCTGTCCCCATACCTTCTAGCAATCTAGCATATTTCTTGTTTTTGTAGGTGCTTAATACATAAATATTGAATTGAATTACTTTATCAAACAAGAAGACTAAAATATATTCAGTATAGAATATGTAAGAAAAAAAGAGAAATATGATATAGTTTTGGGAGTTTTCATCCAAATGGTAATTAATAAAGTTAAGTTTCTTAAAAGAGAAAAACTCAGCTAAGTGAAAAATCTGGCTATCTAGAATCTCTGGATTTCAATGTAACTGAGGTTTTATCCTTGTTTCTAGTTAAATTAGATTATCTTAGATAAAGAATCTCTGGCATACTTGCAAAGCTATTGTAATATTATCATACAAAAAATGTTTTTAAAAATGGAAAAAAACAAAACTGTACCTCAGAAAGCTCTATCTTTGCTTTATCCTTGTGCCCAGAGTCTACAAAGAAATACTGATCAAAAGACATAAAATGCTATGACAAGTAAACATAAATCCTGACACGTTTCTTAGTAGTAGTTGGAGGGTTTATATAATGAGGTAGAACTGACTCATGAAGACCATGGAACAAGATGATCTAGAAAATGACTGAAGGGCTGAAAACTAAGGCTGATATTGAGTGGTTAATAAAGCCTGAACTACACAACTTGATGAAGAAAAGCCCCAAGAGTCATTCCATGCTAGTCTTTAACATATGGACTGCCACACTAGAAAAAAAACTTTTTTCTTTGGGGCCACAGTGTTTTATTGATGCAATCTAAATTAGAAAAACTACTGTCAGAAAGAAGGCTTACCTTACGCTGGGACAAATGTAGTCTGTTAGAAATTATACATCCTGGATTTTCAATATTTAGTTTTAACCCTATTGTATAAATGTCATTATTTTGCATACAAGATTGTAACCACTCACTGTTTCATTTTATTTAAATCATTCAACTAACAAGCTCTTTAACTAGGAAGGTAAATCATGGAAATGAATCAAAAGCATAAAAGGAACATTAAATAACATTTTTTACATTTACTCTGTCATCATCAGGTATATACCAACATAATCCAATATAGTGTTGTTTGAATATATTTTAGGAATAGATGTCCTTCTAAACTCTCTTAACCTGTCCTAGTGTATAATCAATCACCTTTAGAATCAAGGATATCTTATTTATCCAAACTTTCTAATCATTAATACAAGTCCACTTGCTACTATTTGGTTTTCAGTGTAAGGCAACGGACAAGAATCTTGTTTAAAATAGCTTCCCATTTCTGTCTTAGTGTGTTTTGTGCTGCTATAACAGAATACCACACACTGGGTAATTGATAAGCAACAGAAATTTATTCCTCACAGTTCTGGAGTATGGGTAGGCAAAAATTAAAGCACAAGCACTTGGTATTGATTTAAATTTAAAGAGGCTACACTGCAGGTAGCCTCTTTTATAAGGGCCTTAACCTCACTAGCAGAGAGACTTTTTGGCATAATCACTTCTTAGAGGCCTCACCTTTCAATACTATCACATTGTCAACACTTGAACTTTGGAGGAAACACCTTTAAATCATAGCAAAATTCTTGAAGCGAGCATAGCTCCATTTCAGTGGTCCCTGCTTTGCCTTCAATCGTAACTGAGATTGAAAGTTACCATTTTTTTTTTTTTTTTTTTTGAGACAGAGTCTCACTTTGTTGCCTGGGCTAGAGTGAGTGCTGTGGCGTCAGCCTAGCTCACAGCAACCTCAAACTCCTGGGCTTACGCGATTCTACTGCCTCAGCCTCCCGAGTAGCTGGGACTACAGGCATGTGCCACCATGCCCAGCTAATTTTTTCTATATATATTTTTAGTTGTCCGGATAATTTTTATTTCTATTTTTAGTAGAGACGGGGTCTTGCTCAGGCTGGTCTCGAACTCCTGACCTCGAGCGATCCACCCGCCTCGGCCTCCCAGAGTGCTAGGATTACAGGCATGAGCCACGCCCGGCCCTGAAGATTACCGTTTATTTAAGAATTGGAAATCAAACTCTCTTAATAATTAATAATCAGTTAGTAAATTAACCCTGGAACTCATTTCCTCTGGCACAAAAATATCAATAATCCTATGACCCATTTTCATCTGACCTAATCATCATGCTATCAATCATTCTTATTGTTAATTTCTGATTATTTCCTGTATCTTTTTCAGTTGAGGTCTTCTGAAATTATTTCTCTGTATTACCACCATGGCTCAGGGGTGGATATGGGCTTCACAGGACTGAAATTCTTAGACCTCCTGGATCTTGCTAAGGCCCAAAATACCACTGCTTCAAATACATTCCTATTCTATTTGACTGTTTTTGAACTGTTCTCCTTGTAATTTAGAGAGCATTTGAGGTGGGGGAGATGCACGTTTTCCCAATGGAGTAGAAATAATAAAGGCTGAATTTGAGGAATTCAACCTTCAAGCATAATGTTGATTTGGGCTCTGGTGTCAAGATTGTATCTAGGAATATGCACATCTGGGCCTAATGAGATATCAGCATGCATTTGAATCATGCATAGACTGTTTCTCCAACCTGGCCATTGCTGGCTGCATCAATAAACAGCCTGTCAACGATTAGAAAAATTATTCTCTGAGACCTACTGGCCAACCATGTGCCCCAAATATGACAACTTTAATCACTTCAGAAAGCAATTCTATTATGGGTTATCATAAAGATGAGATAGAAAGCCAATTTCTAGCTGTTTTTTTCCCAAGACACACACACACACACACACACACACACACACACACACACACACACACACTCATGCACGCACGCACACAGGTAAGCGCGCTCGCGCGCGTGCGCACACACACACAGCTATATCTTTTGTGTAGAAGGCTCGCCCACTTCTTAGTCTATGCAAGAACCTCACATGTGATGATACCTGAGGGATCCTGGAAGGCCCTCACACAGCTAACTGAAAATTCCTTCAATTCAAGGTGCTTACCATTATTGGAGGCAGCTTTTAAAATGCAAATATTATTTGAGGTGAGAAATACATTCTGCTCTTGAGACATTTTCTCCTTCCTTAACTCTGATTATTTTAGGCAGAGCCCATAAGAAACACAAGTTTTGAAGATAGGAGGAGGGGAGAAAAGGTCAGGCTTATGGTGTGTTGCTGCCACAGGGCACAGAAAGGGGAAAGCCCTAGGAGCTGAGGGAGAGGGAAGGAGGGAGGAATGCTGGCGAGACTCTACCACTTAGGTTTCTGCCCAGGCCAACTGATTTGATATTAAAATGTCTGGTAGTAGACTCAATTGATTCCTATTTTTTCTGTTAATAACTTTGGATTTACGGAGTTTGGAGATGAATCCTTCCCCTATTCTCTCTGCACTTAGTAGTTAACTCAAGAAAAAAATAAACCTAGCCTTTGTTGCAAATGTTTCAGGAATATCAGGAAATTCATTTGAACACAATATGCTAAAAAATTACCTGTACTTAAATCAAACATGTATAAAAGTGAGAAGATGAGGAAAAGTTACAAGATTAAAAGCATTGAAAATTATTCTGAAACCTGCAAAATGACATCTCCTTCTAGCCATAATAAATCATCAAGTAAGGACTGAATCTGAGGTGCTGCAAAGTTCCCTCCAACTCTGAGATTCTAAAGTTTTACCACCTATATTTATGGCATGCAAATTTACAAAGTACTTTCACATATATTCACTAATTTGATTTTTACAACAAACTTAAGTCAGAACACATGAGCCCAACAGAGAAAGGAACTAAGGCTAAGAGATTTTGAATGATTTTCTCCAAGTCACCAATTCATTGTCATGGTTGAACTCTGATTATGATCAAGGTTTCCTGACTCTCAATCCAATGTTTTACTGCCTTCAGTTCACACAATATCCCATGCAAATATATGAGATAAGTTATGCCAACACTTTGGAACAAAGATATGGTTTTAAATAAGCAAATTTGTGCAGATAAATTCACTAGAGCTATTTTTATTCTGTTGCCTTATTAGCATGCCAAAATGCAGTAGACATACAGTTCCTGCCTCAGGAATCTTAGCTGTTAAACGCAATACAATTGTAAATTAGTTTCATTTTCAGTTATGTTAGTTAGACATTTTCAGCATGCAAAGAGCACATATATGCTCAGGTTTCCTCGAAGAGTGCAGTCTATAGTTGGCATGCAAGGGGAAGTAAGGAAGGACCAAACACGGTCTACTAAGCCCTTAAGGAGAACTGGGACATGCATCATTATAGTTAAGGCTGGACAAAAGCTGGGGAAGTCAGAGGACATCTCTGGGAAGTGGTGGTGAATGTCCTCTTCCATACCCAGGACTGTAGCCTTACCTCCTGGGCATCTTTCTCTAGGTGTTTCTTTTCATTCTATTTAAATCAACTTATCTCTACACTTCTTTTCTTTCTCATATCATTTATTGATTAGAGCTGCTTTTATTACCTTATAGGTTTTTTTTCTTTTATTTTTATGAGCTATTTTTCTTTTGACTTACTTTCTTCTAAGAGGACCAGTTTGAGTGTGATAGTCACCAGAGCAGGCTTCCTGGGACTTGGATCACCTTTATAAGTCTATTGCCTATGTCTTTAGGTCATGTCCTCTACCCAGCCCCACCACCCCCTGCCGCCCTGATCCAATCAGCTTTCCCAAGGGTTGTGGGTCATGTGATACCAATCTGGTGATAGCAAGCAAGGACTGTTTCCCAAAGGGAGAGGGGAGGGCTAGTAGCCAGAGATCTTTACTTTTATTTTTTTTTTATTTCAGGATATTACAGGGGTACAAACATGTTGGTTACATGAATTGCTTTTGTACAGTTTGAGTCAAAGTTATAAGTGCAGCCGTCACCCATAGAGTATGCATTGTACCCATTAGGTGTGAATTTACCCAATTCCCCCCTCTCTCCTCCCAAGTGCTTGATTTCTGTTGAATTTTGCTACCATATATGCACACAAGTGTCGATCTATAAGTTTCAATATAGTAGTGAGTACACATAGTTTTTGTTTTTCTATTCTTGTGATATTCCAATTAAAAAGATGGTCTCCAGTTCCATCCAGGTTGTTACAAAAAGTATTCGTTCACCATTTTTTAATAGCTGAGTAATACTCCATGGTATACATGTACCATATTTTATTGATTCACTCATGATTAATGGACACTTGGGTTGTTTCCACATCTTTGCAATTGTGAATGGTGCTGCAATAAACATTAAAGTGTAAGTGTCTTTTTTTATAAGATGTCTTTTTTTCCTTTTTACTGGTAAATACCCAGTAGTGGGATTGCTGGATCAAACGGCAGGTCTGCTTTTGGTTCTTTGAGGTATCTCCATTCTACTTTCCATAGAGGTTGTACTATTTTGTAGTCCCACCAACACTGTATAAGTGTTCCTTTCTTTCTATATCCATGCCACCATCTGCTGTTTTGGGAATTTTTGATAAAAGCCATTCTCACTGGAGTTAGGTGATTTCTCATTTTTGTTTGAATTTGAAATTCCCTGATGGTTAAAGATGTTGAGCATTTTTTCATAAGCTTATTGACCATTAGTCTTACTTCTTTTGAGAAGCTTCTGTTCATGTCCTTTGCCTACTTTCTAATGGCATTGTTTGATTTTTTTCTTGTTAATTTTCCTGAGTTCTATACAGATTCTAGTTATCAGCCCTTATTAGATGTGTAGCATGCAAATATATTCTCCCATTCTTTAGGTTGTCTGTTCGCTCTAGTGATAGTTTCTTAGCTGTGTAGAAGCTTTTTAATTTTATCAAGTCCCATTTATTTATTTTTGTTGTTGCCATGATTGCTTTTGGGGTCTTCTTCATAAATTCTTTGCTTAGGCTGGTATCTATGAGAGTTTTTCTTCCAGAATTCTTATGGTTGTATGCCTTAGGTTTAAGTTTGCTTTCCATAGAGAGTTGATTTTTGTGAGAAATGAGAAGTGCAGACCCTGTTTCAGCCTTCTACATGTGGCTATTCAATTTTCCCAGCATCATTTATTGAATAGGGATTCTTTTCCTCAGTGTATGTTTTTGTCTGCTTTGTCAAAGATCAGATGGCAATATGATGATGGTTTTAAACCTGGATTCTCTGTTCTGATCCATTGGTCTAGGTCTCTGTTCTTGTGCCAGTACCATGCAGTTTTGGTTACTATACCCTTGTAGTATAGCTTGAAATCTGGTAAAGCGATGCTCCCAATCTTTTTGCTTATGGTTGCTTTGGCTATTCAGACTCTTTTCTGGCTCCATACAATGCATAGAATTATTTTTTCTCCATCTGCAAGAAATGATGTTGGTACTTTAGTGGGCATTGCATTGAATCTATAAATCACTTTGGATATATAGACATTTTAACAATGTTGATTCTGCCAATCCATGAGAATGATATGTTTTTCCATTTGTTTATATCCCCTGTGATTTCCTTCCTCAGTGTTTTATACCTCTCCCTGTAAAGGTATTTCACCTCCTTGGTTAAATATATTTTTATGTATTTTATTCTCTTTGTTGCTATTGTGAAAGGTATTGAGTCTTTGATTCCCTGCTCGATTGTCTTTGGTGTATAGGAATGCTACTAATTTGTGTACAGTGATTTTGTAGCCTGAGACTTGCTGAATTTATGTATCAATTCCAGGAGTCTTCTGGCAGAATCTTTGGAGTTTTCTAGATTTAAGATCATATCATCAGCAAAGAGCAATAGTGTGACCTCTTCTTTCCCCACTTGGATACCTTTGATTTCCTTCTCTTACCTGATTGCTCTTGCTAGGACTTCCAGCACTATGCTAACCAGAAGTGGTGACAGTGGACAACCTTGTCTGGTTCCATTTCTAATCAGGAATGCTTTCAGTTTTTCCCCGTTCAGCATGATTTTGGCTGTGTGTTTGTCATATATGGCTTTTATAAAAAATAATTCACTACAATCAAGTAGTGAAGATGCAAGGATGGTTCAACATACACAAATCTATACATGTGATTCACCACATAAATAGAAGCAAAAGCAAAAACCATATGATCCTCTCAATAGACAAAGAAAAAGCATTTGACAAAATTCAGCACACTTTTATGATAGGAACTCTTAAGAAAATAGGCATAGATGGAACATACCTCAAAAGCCATATATGACATCTGACTACTTTTAAATATTTCATTTTATTTTGAGCAGTTGGATTTATTGCTTTCTATTTATTCTTATGGATAGAGTTTCAAATAAACATAAGCATTTTAATAATACTTCAGTGAGTAAGAAAATTAGGTAGTAGTAATAATATTATCAGATAAAGTAGAAGTCCTCTTGTCTTATGCAATCAAGACAGTAATTGTTTATTTAATCAAGTACTATTTAATGTGGAGAATATTTTTAAATAATATATTGTTTGAAGGTCATATTTTAACTTAAGGCATGTAAATATCTTTTGATTTGGGTGTCCCATAATATTTTATGTGGCATGAAGACCATCATTTCTATTATGACATCTGTAATTTCCAACTTTGGTTTCCTTAAAGTAAAATGAGAATTGAAACACATTTGCAAATCATTAATAATATTAGTGTATAAGTCTTAAGATTTTGAGGACATTTTCTTGATTCTTTATAATTTTCTTATCTACATGTAATTTTAAAAAGTTTTATTAATACTTAGAAATATAAAATTATCATGCCTTTTCAGGAAACTGAACTTAGTTTTGATAGGAATTTTTTTACTCATATTTCATTGTTATATATTATTTCAATGAATTAAATAATTTAAAACAATAAAATATTACAATAAAATAAATAATTTAAATAACAACAAAACTGACTTTTTACAAGTCTATAACACAACTGATGTGAACAGAAGTGCCAATGTGGCTTGGAGAATAAAATTGTTTTCTGGTCATAAGTATTTAGTGTACATCAGCATCAGTCACTGTGATTTACAGAGGTAAAATAGAGAATCCACTAGTCTTGCAAATGAGCAACGGAATTTTCCTGTATATTTACACAAACTGATTCATAATTTCTCTCTGATTATAGCAATTAGTAAGTTTTTAAAAGATTTAGCACAAAAGAGAGAAAATCTGATTGGCGAATTTTAAGCAGAGGGAATTTCAGTTAGAAAAATATAAAATAACAAAGAATTAAGATTTGTTAGTATAGGTAAATAGACAATAAGAAGGCACCTTCTCAGAATATGCACAAAGGTAAATTCCAAGTGAATGAAGTACAAGTGGACTTCTGTTTGCCAAGAGTATAGGGAGCAAAGAACATGAAGGAGTCTCTTATAACAGATATTCCTTGAAGGCACCAGCAAACCAGAAATGGCAGGAAACAATAAAGAATACATAAGAAGTAGACAGCAAGCACATGAGTTGAGGCTGCATCTGTTCTTGGAAATGTGCTAATCTTGGATTTTCTTTTCTTTTCTTTTCTTTTTTTAATTTGCTGTATTTTATTTCATTTATCCTTTTTATGTTCTAGAAATGTCCAACAATGCCAAGTAATAAGTTAAATGATAGTACATCTTTAAAATGGAATACTATGAAATATTAAGCCATGAAGATGTCCTTTTTAATTATTTGCAACATCATTCTTTTTAAATTTTTTTTATGTCAGCATATTATGGGGGTACACATGTTTAGGTTATGTATATTGCCCTTGTCCTACCCAAGTCAGAGCTTCAAGTGTGTCCATCCCCCCGACAGTGTGCACCACACCCATTAGGTGTGAACAGACCCATCCTCTCCTTCCTCCTCCCATCTTAATCTTGGATTTTAACACATTGAAACAGGAGCAGAGAATGTGAGCCTCAGAAGAGGATGGTATTGGAATTGGATCACCAACGTAAAGTTGGGTCCTTAAGGTCATGCACTCAATAACAAAATTAAAAAGAGTAAAGAAAAGCCAACTTGCATTGGGAGGATACAAGAAAATTTATTTTAGCCTTAATTTTCAGTGGATAAAAATATCTCTGTGTTGGGCCTGTGCTAAACATTGTCTGATTTGAAAGAGAAATTACCATAAAAATTGTTCTTGTAACAGTTATACTCCCAAGAGCCATGGAATAAGAAAACAAATAAACACAAAAATTCCCTTGTAGGAATGCTTTCAATCTACGCTGCACGGGAATCCCATAAGAATGAAAATGAGTTTACAATGCACTTATCAAATAAAAAGAAACAATATACCATGAAGGAGACAGCATCCATAACAAACAAGAAATTTGTATTCCCAATAATGGCAGAAAATAGAACAATCCGACAGAGACTCTGAACTAAATATGGTTAAGATGATTAAGGAGAAAAAAAGACTCAAAGTTATAAGAAAAAAAGGATACAAAAGCATCAAAAAATAAGATGTACTAATACATAGATAGAGGAATGGATAGATGGATAAATAAAATGAATCAAATATAGTAAAATGTTAACAGTAGAATATAGGTGGTGGATAGGTAGGTGTTCATGGTAAAATTCTTCCAATTCTTATGTTTAAAAATTTGCCTATTAAAATACTGGAAGAAATATGCTATGAATAAAGACTAGCTAGATATAAAAAGATTCGATTAGAGAAAAACAACTATAAAAGCTGGGTAAATATTCACAAAACTGTTTGTAGGCATTAGATAGGCATCAACAAATGACCACAATATTTTGATACAGACGTGAGGTGAGCTTCACATTCACTCTGATTATCTCCTTGAGAATAGTGAAACAGAAGCCAAATAAAACTGGCATAAGCAAGATTAGGAACAAATAAAAACCATCTCACACACGTGTATGACTCAAGTGATAAGGACAGAAGTTTAAGTTTAACATAGAGCAGTGGCATTGGTCCTCTGACTAGCAGCATCACCATCACCTAGGAACTTGTTAGAAATGTAAATTGGGGGTGCTCACCTGTACCTACCAAATCAGAAACTCTGGGCATGGGCCCAGCAACCTTTTTTAATAAGCTCTCCAGGTGATTCTGATGCTCTCTTGATCATCAGAGAATTACTAGTTATGGGAAAACAGAGCTTCTAGTATAAGGTAGCTAACAAAAAACATAATTAACAATAAAATTAATAAGAACTTACTCATAAAAGAATTCTCCCTCTACTCAAAAATAAATAGTATTATCACTTATGTTCAGAGGAGTACTGTACTTGAAACAATTTTATTATCTACATTAAAATATTCTGGTGATTTTATTATAAAACTATCAAAACAAATAAGCAATTTCAGCAAAGCTGTGCTAGATACAGAATTAATATTCAAAATTATATACAATCTAAAGGTGTTTCTAGAATGCACAAATAAATACTTGTAAAATATAATCTTTAAAAGATACAATATAATCTTTTAAAAATATAATCTTTAAAAAAATATAATCTTTATTAAGTGAAGTATCCAAAGAAAGGAAAAACAAGCATCACATGTGCTCACCAGAAAACTGGTTTCCCTGATCATCACCTAAATGCACATCGGGGAAGGATACCAATTGGATATCAGACTGGGATGGGGGTGGGGGGAGGGGATGGGTGTATGCCTACACGATGAGCGTGTTGCGCACCCTCTGGGGAATGGTCATGCTTGAAGGTGCTGACTCGGGGAGGTGGGGGGTGGGGGGAGGGGATGGAGGTATGACTACATGGTGAGTGCCAGGCGCACTGTCTGGAGAATGGACAGGCTTGAGGCTCTGACTCAGGGGGATGGGCGGGACAGGGACAATGTATGTAACCTGAGCTTTTGTACCCCCATGATGAGCTGAAATAAAAAAATAAAAAAATAAAATATATATATATAATCTTTAAAAGGTAATTTATATTTGTATCTTTTAAAGATATAAATATAAGATACAAATGTAAATAAAGATAATAAAAGATGTGTAAAAACTTTTTGGAGAAAATTATAATATCCTATTGCAAATCATAGAGGGGCTTAAGTAAATTGAGAGGTATCTTAACTGGATGGAAAGAGTCAATATGATAAAAATATGTATATATTACTTACATACATATAGACATTTAAAATTTCAGATAATTCTAATAAAATTTCCAAATAGATTTTTAATGTGAGAAGCTGATCATGAAATGTATATGAAACAAAAAAAAAAATCAAGGAAAACAGAGAAAAGTTTGAAAAATAAGAGCTGACTTACCATAAAGACTTACCATAATTCAAACAATGTGCTATTGATGCAAGAAATGACAAAAGGAACAATGATGGTAATGCAGAGCCTAGAATCTTACCTTTGTATATACAGGGGCTTGGAAAATAACAGGTGTGGTACTAATTGTTGGGAAAGGAATAGGCTATCCAACATGTATAGGAAAATGGTCTACCCATTTAGTAAAAAGATAAGATTACTTCTTTACCTCACATAATTCTGCATATAAAAAATGATAGATGATTTAAAACCTAAATGTGAAAGTCAAGTTTTAAAATTTTTTAAAGAAAATGTGGGAAAATATCTTTATGACATCCAGTAGTAAAGGATTACTTAATAAAAATGCACAACAAAAACATGAAGGTAATTGCAGATGCACTTAACTACTATGCTTAATTTTTTATTTTGACAAAAAATACCAAACCATCGGTTGGGACAAAATATATATAATGGGTAGAACCAACAAAGATTTTGTATCTAAAATATATAAAGAATTCATAAATTAATACAGAAAATATAAACTCAATAGAGAACGGATGAAGACTGTGAACAATTTATAGAAGAATAAACCTGAATGATCCAAAATATATGAAAATGAAAAGTGACATATTTTCATAGGTTTTCTGTCCTAGTTAAGTATGGGGAGTGTACAGACAAGCAATAAATGAGTATTGTCAACCTGCCATTTTTAACTTAAAGTCTATTATTTTGCACCAATAATTTGAATAATTTTGCAAATGATAGGTTCATGGCACTGTCTACCTCTCTGATTTTGATTTGGAGGCATACTTGGGATAAATATATACTCAATCTGCTTTTACTTTTAAGCTAGTCCTAAGAAAACTCATTTATTTATTGATTTAGCAATATAATTTCTATGGAACTCATGAAATAAGAATGTTCCTCTCCTCACTCAACCCCACATTACAAATAGCTAAGAGTTAGCAAAAGCCAGAAAGATTATTCTTTAAATGTCTCCTTTGTGTGTCTTGCAGTTAAGACTCATTCCCTGGGGACATTAAAAAACTTTAAGTATGGAAAAAAATGTGTGAAAGACTTTATACCTAAGGAAGCTGTGGAAGCACTGGAGGTGGGAATGTTCTAATTTAGATTAGGCAATTTTAATAAAGAATCTTTTCTATTTAAAAAAAATCATTGAGTAGGAAGTTGTTCAAATTTCTCTTTCAGAGCATAGTTAATGGGCTGGCATAGTTAATGGGTTGGCTATATGGGTTTAAATGCTGTGTTTGCTGTATGCCTTTGAGCAAGGTATATGAAATCCTGCCTAATCTCCAGTATATAACTGCTACACTAGTATAACTGATGTATAATTCACCTGCTACTCACTTTAGTACCTATAAAGTACTAACTGGTCTCTTTCTGAGGGATAGGATTAAAATTTAAATGTTGAGAATGATATCAAAGAAGAGGACATATGCTACCAATTTCAAAGATATAGCTAGACTCTAAGCATATGCATATTTCTGGGGTACACAAAGATTAGGTGAAACCTGGCCCCTAACACTAACCACACACACACACGAAATATGTAGGTTGGTTCAAACCTGATTACACATTGTTTGCTTTCGTAAATACCATGGAATAAAACCACTATGCTGAAATTGACAATCTATATTTTCTTTGCTATTAACCAGAAGTAAAAAATATTTTCCAAAATAATGAAAACATAACTGGAACTACAAAATGTGGGATATGTATTCTCAAATCATTTTATACCAAAATCATTTTAAAACAAAGCTCTTAAATTTATAGATGAGAGAACTGAGTATCACAGGTATTAGTGATAAAATAGGGCTAGAACATAGGTCTCTTAACTCTCTGTACAATATTTTTCTTGACTCATAGTTTTGTAATGACTTTTCCAGTTGTGTTTATTAAATTTAAAAAATATATTCATGTGTCTAGTTGTAAGGAAACAACTTTTAATTATGAATAAATGACTTAAAATTATGTATTAAGCATAAGCTTTGTGCCCAGCATTCAGCTAAACATTATGGGGAAATGTGTAGTGTTTATACTTGGCAATTTTAATGAAGAGAGCTGGGGATTATTTTGCAAAAGAGGAAAAAATAATGTGTGATATTTTCACTTTCAAATACAGTGTTGTGGTTAAAAGTGCAGGATCTGAACTCAAGCTGACTGAACTCCAATATAGGTTTTACTAACTCTTAGCTATGAAACTTTGGTCAAGTTATTTTACCTCCCTAAGCCTCAATTTTCTCATCTTCTAAAACAAGGTTTGCACTTCCTTAAAGGGTTCTTGTGAGTATAAAAAGGCAAAAAGTAGGCAAGGAACTCATGGGCCAGTACCTAGTATAAAGTAAGAGGTCAATAAATATGATATCATCATCATTATTATCATTCAAAATGTTGTTAAAGTTTTCACTTTAGGGGAGATATACAAGATGGCTGACTAGAGACATCAGACACCTGTCCTCTCTAGAAAAAACAGCCAAAAATACAAGAAGAAAATCATACTTCAAATAGAATATCAAGGAGAGAACACTGGAGTCTAACGAAGAACTCAGGGGAAACACCTGCAGTGTGTAAGGAGAAAGAAGTGAGAGTCCAGCACAGCAGAGATCGCTCAAACCCAGAGAGACTCAGTATCTCAGGGGAAAGATGAGTTAGATTTGGTCCTGCTGTGGACTGCTGTGATCACAACCACTGGAAAACTCCTCAACCCCCACAAACCCTATCACTGGCATGGGTGGTGACTAAGATACCCCCAAAGGGCATTGCACGAGGCTGGGAGCCAGTGCCAGGTCACCCACCCCACCTCCAGACCTGGGCAGCGTGGAAGCACCAGAGTAAGAACAAGTCAGTTCGGTTCCCTCCCCCAGGAACCAAAGCTCTGTGTCTCCAAGTCCTGGGAGTTCCTGCTGATATTTCCTGGTGGCTATCCAGAGGGCTACAGCAGAGGAGTGCTGTCTGGACCCACGGTTGCTTTGGGGTCTCCAGGGCCCTAGCCCATAGGGAGTGCCACCCCGCCCCCAGGAGGGGACACAGAAACATGCCAAAAGGCACCCTAGAGACAAAGGAAAAGAAGGCTTATGCTTTCCAGAATCAGACCTCTCTACCTCAGACTCTGAAAGGTGACTACAGCCCCAGCAGCTGCAGGTAGACTCAGGACTCCATCCTCACCTGAGAACCAAAGCCCCTGTGTCTCCACATCCTGGAAGTTCCTGCAGACAGCAGCAGCCTAATGCTGGCTTGACTCAGGGGTGCTTTGGGATCCCCAGTGCTCTAGCCCACAGGCAGTGCCACCCTCCTAGGGAAAGAACACAGTGGCCGACGAGAGGGGCAGCCCTGAGGACAAAAGAGGCAGAATGTGCACTTTCCAGAGTTGAGAGCTCTCTGCCACAGGCTGTGAAAAGTGAATCCACCCCTGACAGAGACACACTCCCTGCACAGCACCTCACCAACAGACAGTGAAATCCCCTCCCACCAGCAGAGCAGCTTCTGTGCTTTGGATCGTGAGTAAAGAACAGGATATATTCTCCCCCTCTGCATACCACTGCAGTCTCAGCTACAGGGCAGCCGGGTTGGGTTTGCCAGAGGGCTGCCTGACTGTAGTTGTGAGGCATAATGGTGACACCACTAGCACTGTGGCCTCTGTGCCTGGGACTCACATGTGGAGAGGCCACCTCTCCCCTCTGAGAGGCACTGTGACACAGTTGCTGCAGAGAACATGAGAGTCTAAGAGCTGCATGTTTGGGGCTGTAGCCACTGCCAACACCCACTAGCAATGCTTGGGACCCAGGGAGTCATCCCACCACTGCTGCTGAAACTTGCTCACCTGCCTGTCCCACCACTGCCACTATCTGCATCCAAGCAAAAACTACCTCCCACTGAGGGAGGACAGGGCTACCAGTCCTCTCCCTGAACTGTTTGTCCCTTCTGGGAGGAACATACTCTTTCTAGAGGCAAGTTCCTAACACAACTATGCTGCATCCCTTTCCAGATCATTTCGGCCACATCTCACAGCCAGTCTGGTAGCCCTGCACACAGCAGGTTGAACTGCCTCCACCACCTCTACTGCAACTAGGCCAGGGTAAAAGCTGGAAAATCTGTACACTTTTGTGTCCCCAAAGGATAGAGACTGCTGCCACTGCCAAGAAAGGGAAGTGTGAGCAGTTTGTGCACCCCAAAGCTAACTAGTTCTGCTAATCTTCTCAAAAGGGGCCTTCCCTTTCTGTCCTAGACTCACAGTGCATCTTCCCTTCTCTGCCTAAGCATCCCTCTGGAACAGGAGATCACCCTACCTCTCACTATTGCACCCAGTATCTGAACACAGGGAGGCATGAGCACGAGTTTACCAGCTTAGTCTTAGTCTGGTCCCCCCAGGACTCAAGGATGCCATTCAGGGGCCTGGGAAGTAGGGATTACCTAACTTATCCCACTACTCTGGGACTTGAACACTGTCCTAGAGGTCTGAGGTCTAACTGACCAAAATTGCCAGCGATACCACAGTAGGTACCTCCCTGCATGAGCTAAAAGGCAGTGTACCTCTCCCCTATGTACAGAACAGCAGAGTTCCCATCAGAGGAGAACATGTGAACCACAAAGCTTTCTGTTTGAGCTGAGAGAAGAGGTTCCAGATAAGAAGGAACCAGCAAATTCTGGTAACATGAAAAAATCAGTTTCTTTGACACCCTCAAAGGATCGCACCAAAAATGGACTCCAACCAAAAGAAAATTTTTGACATGTCAGATATGGAATTCAAAATATGGATTACAAGTAAGCTCAATGGGATTGATGAAAAAGTTGAAAACCAACACAAAGAAACCAAATAAAATAAAATAAAATAAAATAAAAACCAATTCAGGCCGGGCGCAGTGGCTCAAGCCTGTAATCCTAGCACTTGGGAGGCCGAGGTGGGCAGATTGTGTGAGCTCAGGAGTTCGAGACCAGCCTGAGCAAGAGCGAGATCCCGTCTCTACTAAAAATAGAAAGAAACTATATGGACAGCTAAAATATATATATAGAAAAAATTAGCCGGGCATAGTGGCGCATGCCTGTAGTCCCAGCTACTCGGGAGGCTGAGGCAGAAAGATTGCTTGAGCCCAGGAGTTTGAGGTTGCTGTGAGCTAGGCTAATGCCATGGCACTCTAGCCCGGGCAACAGAGGGAGACTCTGTCTCAAAAAAAAAAAAAAAAAAAAAAAAACAATTCAGAACATAAATGAAAAATTTGTTAAAGAGATAAATAATCTAAAAAAAGATATAACAGAAACTCTGGAAATAAAAAGTCATTTAGGGAATTTCAAAATACAGTAGAAAATTTTAACAACAGAGTTGACCAAGCAGAAGAAAGAATTTCAGAACTTGAAGACAATACTTTCAAATTGACACAGCCAGTCAAAAATGAAGAAAAGAGAATCAAGAGGAATGAAAAAACTTTCTGAGAAATATGGGATTAGTAAAGCAAGCAAATATAAGAATCATAGGTATCCCTGAGGGAGAAGAAGAAAAAGCAAAAAGCTTGAAAAACCTATTTTGGGAATAATGGAGGAAAACTTCCCTTGTCTTGCTAGAGATTTAGATACTCAGATAAAAGAAGGTCATTGAACACCTGGAAGAGTCATGGCAAATAGGATATCATCAAGACACATAGTCACCAGTCTGGCCAAAGTCAAAGTGAAGGATAAAATCCTACAAGCTGTGAGATGAAAGTATCAAGTTACTTACAAAGAAAAACCCATCAGACTAACAGCAGACTTCTTAGCAAAAACCTTACAAGCCAGAAGAGACTGGGGTCCCATTTTTAGTCTTTTTAAATAGAATTTTATAACCTGTAAAACTAAGTTTCATAAATGAATGAGAAGTAAAATATTTCCCAGACAAGCAAATACTAAAGTAATTTGTCAACACTAGACTTGCCCTACAAGATATGCTTAAAAATGTTCTATACATGAAACAGCACAATACCCACCAGTGTAAAAATGCCCTAAAGTAAAAAATCAGAGCTCTTACAAAACAGTTACACAAAAGAGAAAACAAGGCAAGTAGATATAAATCAACATGATGACCAAAACAGTATCTCACATATCAATATTGACATTGAATTTAAATGGTCTTAATGCGCAACTTAAAAGGTATAAACTGGCAGAATGGAAAAAAGAACACAACCCAAATATATGCTATCTTTGAGAAACCCTTTTAACTATCAGAGATTCTTGTAGACTCAAGGTAAAGGGGTGGGAAAAAATATACCATGCAAATGGAAACCAAAAGCAAGCAGGAGTATTCTTATATCAGATAAAATAGATATTAAATCAACAATGGCGGCAAAAAAGACAAAGATAGTCATTACATAATGATAAAGAGATCAATTCAAAAAGAAGATATAACAATCCTAAATATACATGCACCTAAGACCGACTCCCAGTTTCATAAAACAAATTCAATTAGACCTAAGGAAATAAATGAACAGCAACATCATAATAGCTTGTGACTTCAACATTCCACTAATAGTAATAGATAGATCATCAAGACAGAAAATCAAAAAAGAAACACTGGACATAAATAGGACTCTATAACAAATAGAACTAACAGACACTTACAGAACATTCTAATCAAAAGCATCAGAGTATACATTCTTCTCTTCAGCACATGGGTCATTTTCCAAGGTAGATCATGTTAGGCCATAAGTCTCAGCAAATTTAGAAAAATCAAAATCATACTATGTTTCTTCTCAGACCACAGTGGACTCAATTCCAAGAGGAACTCTCAGAATTACACAAATACATGAAAATTAAACAACCTATTGTTGAATGATCCTTGGGTTAATGATGAAATCAAGATGAAAATCAAAAAATTTTTCAAATTGAACAACAAAGGCAATACAAGCTAAAAAAAAGTCTCTGGGATACAGCCAAAGCAATGCTGGGAGGTAAGTTCATAGCACAGAGTGCCTACATAAAAAAAAGACAGAAAGGTTACAAATTAACAACCTAATGTCACAATTCAAGGAATATGAAAATAAGAACAAACCAAACCCAAAGCTAGCAGAAGAGAAGAAATAGCAAAGATCAGAGCAGATGACACAAAATGGAAACCAATAATAATAATAGTAATACAAAGGATCAACAAAATGAAATGTTGGTTCTTTGAAAAAGATAAACAAAATCAAAACACTACCAGCTCAATTAATCAGAAATAGAATGGAAATGAGCTCAATGAATAGAATGGAAATAAGCTCAATCAGAAATTGCAAAGAAGACATTACAACTGATGCCACAGAAATACAAAATATCTTCTGAGACTACTATGAAAACCTCTACACTAACAAGCTAGAATATCTAGAGGAAATGAATAAATTTTTGGAAACACACAACCTCTGAAGCTTTTGTCAGGAAGAGATAGAAATCCTGAACAGCCCAATGAAACAGTAATAAAAGTCTCCCAACAAATAAAAGCCCAGGACCAGACAAATTAACAGGTGAATTCTATAAAATCTATAAAGAAGAACTGGCACCTATTATACTTCAATTGTTCCATAACACTGAGGAGGGAATCCTCCCTAACTCATTCTATGAAGTCAGTATCAACTTGATACCAAAGCCAGGAAGGCACAAGCAAAAAAAGAAAACTACAGACCAATATCCCACATGAAATTAGATGCAAAAATCCTCAACAAAATAGTAGCAAAACAAATCCTATGGCACATCAGAAAGATAGTTCATCATGATCAAGTGGGTTTCATCCCAGGGGTGTAAGGATGGTTCAACATACATAAATCAATAAATATGATTCATCACATAAACAATTAAAAACAAATACCATATGATTATCTCAATAGATGCAGAAAAAGCATTTGATAAAATCCAGTACCCCTTCATGATAAAAATACTCAACAAAGTGGGCATAGAAGGAACATATTTCAAATTTTAAAAGCCATATATGACAAACCCACAGTCAACATCATACTGAACAAGGAAGAGTTGAAATCATTCTCTCTAAGAATTGGAACAAGACAAGAATGCCCACTGTCACCACTTCCATTCAACATAGTACTGGAAGTCCTAGCCAGAGAAATCAGGCAAGGAAAGAAATAAAGGACATCTAAATCAGAAAAGAAGTGGTCAAACTATCACTGTTTGCCAAAAGTCTGATCTTATTTCTAGAAAATCCCAAAGACTCTTCCAAAAGACTTCTAAAATTGATAAAATTATTCAGTAAAGTCTCAGGGTACAAAATTAATGTACACAAATCTGTGCCATTTCTATACACTAATAAGAGTCAAGCTGAGAGTCAAATCAAGAACTCAATACATTCACAATATCTGCAAAGAAAATAAAATACATAAGAATGAACTTAATTAAGGAGATAAAATATCTCTATAAAAATAACTACCAAATACTGATAAAATAAATCATAGATGACACAAACATATGGAGAAACATCCCATTCCCATGCTTATGGATTGGAGAAATTAACATTGTTAAAATTTCTATATTGCCCAAAGTGATTTATAGATTCAATGCAATTCCCATCAAAAATATCAATATCATTTTTCACAGAATTAGAAAAAACCCTAAATTTTATATGGAATCAGAAAGAGACCAAATAGACATAGAAATCCTAAGCAAAAAGAACAAATCTGTAGACATTGTATTACCCAACTCCAAAGTATACTACAAGGCTACAGTAACCAAAACAGCATGGCACTGGTATATAAGCAGACACATAGATCAATGGAACAGAATAGAGGACTGAGAAATAAAGCCAAATATCTAAACAATCAATTGATTTTTGACAAAGCAGACAAAAACATACATGGGGAAAAGACACTCTATTCAATAAATGGTACTGGGAAAATTGGATAGCCACATGCAGAAGAACAAAAGTGGACCCCTATCTCTCATCATATACAAAAATTAACTCAAGATGGATTAAAGACTTAAATGTAAGACCTAAAACCATAAAACTTCTAGAAGAAAAGGAAACTCGTCTGCACATTGTGCCAGGCGAGGAATTTATGACTAACACCCCAAAATCAAATACAGCAACAACAAAAATAAATAAATGGGACTAAATTAAACTAAAAAGTTCCTGAACAACAAAGGAAATAATCAACAGAGTAAACAGTCAACCTACAAAATGGGAGAAAATATTCACAAACTATGCATGTGACAAAGGACCAATATGCAGAATCTACAAAAAACTCAAACAAATCAGCATAAAAAAATAAATAAGCCCATTAAAAAGTGGACAAAAGGCATGAACATATTTTTTCAATGGAAGATATACAAGTGGCCAACAAACATGAAAAAATGCTCAACATCACTAATCATCAGGGAAATGCAAATTAAAACCACAATGAAGATACCACATTACCCTTGTCAGAATGGCCATTATTTAAAAAGTCAAAAAGCAACAGCTGTTGGCGTGGATGCAGAGAGAAAGGAATGCTTATACACTGTTGGTGAGACTGCAAATTAGTACCATCTCTATGGAAAACAGTATGGAGGTTCCTCAAAGAACTAAAAGTAGACTTACCATTCAATCCAGCAATCCCACTACTAGGCATCTACACAAAGGGAAAGAAGTCCTTATATCAAAGACACTTACACCTGAATGTTTATCACAGCCCAATTCATAATTGCAAAGATATGGAATCAACCTATGTGCCCATCAATTGATGAGTGGATAAAGGAAATGTGGTATGTATATACATAATACACACACACACACACACACATATACATACCATGTAGTACTACTCAGCCATAAAAAGGAATTGAAATAATGTCATTTGTAGCAACTTGGATGAAACTGGAGACCATTATCCTGAGTTAAGTATCTCAGAAATGGAAAAACAAACACCACATGTACTCACTTATAAGTGAGAGCTAAACGATGGGTATATATCACCATAAGTGCCATAATCGACATTGGAAACTAAGAAAAGAGGAGGCTGGGAGGGCATTGAGGAATCAAAAATTACCTATTGGGTATAATGTACACTATTCTAGTGATGGGTACACTAAAAGCTCTGACTTTAGCATTATACAAGTCACTCATATAACAAAAAATACTTGCACCCCCTAAATCTATTAACATTTTTAAAAAGTTCATAAGTTCTTCCTGAAATGTGAAGGACTCTAGAGATCTTTTCTCCTTGGCTACTGTTTCATGATCATAAATTCTTTAGCCTGTTTCTATTTTGTTCATAAACTTAGAGAAAAATATCTCATAGGGTTATTGTATGATTAAAATGGCATAGCCTAGAGTACCTAGCAAAGTACCTGGTTTTTGATCTTAGGACCCATCTCTTGCCTTCCACCATCACAAAGAATAGGTTCTAAATACATCTTTGAATAGCCAAATACAGGTATATTTTCCTCAAATAAAGTGCTTAAAACAGATGCCCACAATTCCTCCTACGTATGGTAGAAATGAGAGACAAGTCACAGGAAAAAATTATAGTGACTGCTGATAAGTCAGATACTGGACATGAAAGGAGGAAAGATTTAAGGAAGCTTCCAGGACCAGAATAAAGGAGCAGAAATGAGGAGCTGGATAAATGGTTACTTTGCTACTAAAGAAGATAAAGAATTTGGTTTAAAGTGGAAAATAAAAAGGTGATTTTTAAAGTTCAATATCTTGTCAATCTGTAAGCACATCAGATAAAGCTACCAGAAAAAAAGCTAAACAGATTCTGAGATCCTGTCATGATTAGCAAAAGAGACCAGAGATGTTCCCTAAAGCAACAAAATCTGATTATAAATTATCTGTTTGGAAAGGCAAATACACAAAAGGACCAAGGATCAAGGACCCACCAAGGACAAAAGGATTCAGTAGAAGGTAGCAGAATAATAAAGAGCAGTCTCATGTTCTTAATTTAACCTAGGGCCTTCCATTAGAATTCATTATTCATGCAACTGAGCCCTGGAGCAAGAGGCTTTGAGATTCTTTTGACATTAAAAATGCTGGAAGCCATTGAACTGTGCCCCCCTAAACTTCATATACTAAGTCTTAACCCCTAATACCCCAGAATGTGACCTTATTTGGAAATAGGGTCATTGCAGATGTAGTTAGCTAAGGTAAGATGAGGTCATACTGGAGTAGGGTGGTTCCTACGCCAATGTGACTAGTGCTCTTACAAAAGGGGGAAATTTGAACACAAACATACACACATGAAGAAAACTATGTGAAGATGGAGGCAGAGGTCAGGGTGATACTTCCATAAGTCAAGGAACACCAGACTGCCAACAAACCACCAGAAGCTAGGCAAGAGGCATGAAACAGATTTTCCCTCACAGCCCTCAGAAGGAACCAACCCTGCTGACACCTGGTCTCAGACTTTTAACCTCCAGAACATTGAGACAATAAATTTCTGTTGTCTGAGCCACCTAGTTTTGTGGCACTTAGTTATGACACGCTAGGAAACTAACATAGATTAGCTTAACTGGCAATATCCCAGTACTGACTAGCAACCTGCTGCAGAGAACTTTGTGCCTGTTATTAAAAAGAATTCTTTGATGTAACCAGAAGAATTCAAACAGTACTTAAAAATAGATGTTTTTCTGGGTTTAAGGGAGGCCTGATAAAGCAGGGAAACAGATGATGCACAGAGGAATCGCTTACATCCGTGAGCATGGCTTAAGAGAAAGGGAGGAATGTGAAGATTTCCAGCTGATTAATTTCATACTAGTAAAAATCATTGTCAGTCTGTTGTATATCATAATAAAAATTAATGAATGGAATTAATTTTGCAAATGGTATGCATGTAGAAAGGAGGAGTTGAGTGTTTTGTTCTATTCTAGGGTCCAAATAATCTGTATCTCTTAAAAGGACCATAGAATACCAGAATAGTAAATGACTTTGGATAGCACCTCATCTTATAAATGGAGAACTGAGAGCAAGAAAGAATAAGTGGGCTGTATAAAATCACAGAACTGGCCCAGGCCAGAGGCCTTATGTCACAGAGACTGAGAAGGGATTGAGGCCCTTGGATTGAATCAGCATCTCTGTCCCTAAAACTTTCTTGGTGTCAAAAGATGGCTTATTCAAAGCATAGTCTCTGAAGCTACCCTTGCCAAGAATGCTTATGAAACTAGCTATTCCCACGCTAACCTTGATCTGGCTTCATAAGCCACTGAATCATCATGACTCTCTAGCTAGTTTGCGTCATTCATTCCTTTTGGTTCCTAACCTAGGTTATGGGAATGCTGACCTTGAGCAAGGAGAGTTTCTAGAGCTAATTTTTAAAATAGTTTCACAGACGTGTCATTTGGGAAGGAGCAAAATGTGGGAAGTCATCTCTCTATTAATCTTATTTGCCCCTTTTCATTGTCCTCTATCATCCACTGTAGACTAAGAATTACAGAGTGGAAAATATGTTAGAGAAAGTCACACTCCTTTGATCTGCAAATGAGGAGACTAAGACCCACAGTGACGGTGCCTTGCCCGTGGTTACACAATGAGTTTAAAGAAGAGTTTAGTTGGACCAAGATTCCCTGATCCCTAGTTCAGCTTCCTTTAAATAATACTACACTGCCATCCCAGGGAAGACTCTAGTTTATATATACTGCATATACATTCAATGTGAAGTGAAGCAAGCATCCCTGCCTTGCAGCCAATTGGTTTAGAAATGAGTAACTCTTACATCTGAAGTATAGAGGATAAACAATACACAAGTCATTCTACAAGTTTGGCCAACCCCTGACCCCTTTATGCATTTTGTTATTATAGCCTCAGTATACAGAGGAAATTGATTCTCTTCCAATCACTTCCATTCAGGGATATTATATTTCTGCATAAAAGCGTAGACGTACTGATAGGTTCCATGAAAATATACAAATGAATATAGTAGATAAACCTGTGCCAAACACACATTTGGCCTTGTTCTATGACTCAGTGTGTTTTCAAAGTACTCTAAAAGTAAAATAATTCTTTTGGGACTAGCCAGGGCATATTTTTAAACCCTCTGTGCCAAGATCTCTGCAATTCAGCTACTAACTGACAATGGTTGGCAGTCCTGAATTCATTCAGTCCAAGTGTACAAGAGCCACTTTCAATATAATGGCTGGCTCAATCCTATGGTATAGTGCTAGCAAGAATTCCCCCGAAGTTAATAGCTCATACTCTTCTCAGTGAGGAGAGGAACCAGAAAAACCAACAGCCAGAGTCTACCAAACTCAAACTGCTCCTAATTTATTTTTCCAATGACTCTAGTCTAAATTACTCAATGTGTAGATCACAAATTTTCAGTCATAAGGAACATTCCTAGAATTTCATTAACCCCTTTTATTCTAATTGTCCTGCTGCCACAAGTCTGACATTCAATTAAATTATAAGGAAT
This sequence comes from Lemur catta, assembly GCF_020740605.2. Lineage (NCBI taxonomy): Eukaryota > Metazoa > Chordata > Mammalia > Primates > Lemuridae > Lemur > Lemur catta. Next base: position 242,528,598 of record NC_059128.1, read on the forward strand.
TAGTCAATAGCTTCACAAAGCACAGACATCAAAAGAAAAAAGGAAAACCAAATCTTGCTTAAACATAATCAAGTTAGCAGTTCTATCATTTATAAATTCTGATCTTAATTTAAATTAAACAGATAAATTTTCAGTAACAATAAATTCCTCTCTTAGCATCTTCTTTCCTCACATATGCCTGTCAAAGAAAACATTAATTTCAGTTAGCACGTGGGATTTGCTACTCTTCAAGGTTAGGCCCATTTCTGCTGCTTCTTTTTTAGATTTCTCCATCTACTTTCAGATGCCTGAAAATTCCTAGAGCAACAGAACTTTTCACTCCATACATAGGGACTAAAGACTTAATATACTTATGAACATGCTAGGCAATGCAATAAATGTTAAATTTATGAATGACATCTCTAAAAGAAATACTTTCCAGATAAATGGTTTGTAACTTACTTGCTAAACAATACACAAGATACACTGAATTTGATTTTAAATATAACCATTTGAATATTTCTCACTAAAAATCTGAAAATTTATGTTATCACTATTTTTTTAGGGATGCATTTCAGGGCTGGTGAGTAGAACCTTATACGTGTTGAAATAAAAGACGACTGTGTGGAACCCTTGCTTCATATAGCGAAGGATCCTGCTATAGTGAAAACAGAACATGTGGAAATACCATTCCAAAATCCACCTGACAACCAGCATAAGAGCAAAAGAGCTACAGAAAAAATCATTTCTATTTCCAACATTAACAATTTTTGAGCCAAATTCTCTACCACATTTAAATAAGACAGTTCCTTATTTCATGAGTTTGAATAAAAAAGCAACAGCTAATCTAGAATAAAGTATATATTTGAAAAATATTCTGGCCTTTAAATTTTTTCAATAAAAATATATTTATTTCCCCTTAAGTCATCATATAACAATACTCAGAAATATTCATGGCGTTTCTCTATGTGTTAATTTTACCACACACAACTTTTTTTAACTGACTGTGGTCTTGCCTAAAGTTCTAGAAGCCAGACACCACCTAGAATGAAGAGTTTAAATCTCAGCAGGATTCTCTTTCCTGAGGGAAAAAATATCCCTTGTCATTTTTGTCTCAGACTGGGGAAAAGTGGCCAGGAATTTTCATAGGTAGACTCCTTTGCTCAGCTTGCTAAATTGCTGGAATCAAAATATGCCTTCACTGGGTGGGTTGTGAAAGTGATATTTGTTCAGTTCTCACACTTGGGGGTAAGTGGATGCCCTGAGTAGGAAATGAGCTTGTCTGTCCAAGAGGTATGGGAGTGCCTGCCACCGCTTCCTTTTCAGAGCATTTCTCTCCCTGGGTTGGTGCATCTGGAATTCCTCAGCTTCCTTATGAAAATGTTGATGTTTATTCAGACTTTCTGAATCTTGACAGTGACAGTCAGATGTCTGCGGCCACCTAGGTCCCTGGATTGGAGGCTGGCAGCCCTCAGGTCCACTGACTCTGCCATCGGCCGCATATTGCCAGAGATTTAAAAACAGACTTGTCAAAATCGAGTCCAGATAGACAATGTGTAAATGTTTAGTCTAAGGTATTTTTTATCTGTCTCTTTCTTTTGAAAACTTAAATTCACCCTTCTAGGTTCTTTGGTCCAGCCTGGTCCTGGCAAAACGAAGAATAGACTATTTTTCTTTCTGGGATATGCAAAAAAGTAAGTCTCTTTTCTGACACAAATATGAAGGGAAGTTATGAGAAAACTAGGACAGCTGAAATTGGTGAAGTGATTGTACCTTTTGTAAGATAAGCAATTCATTCAAAATGCACTGCATGAGATATAACTATGATTAAATATACATCACAGTTACACATTTTATTCTAATATCCCAGTGCACTCAACTCCCAGCCTTCTCTCACTGTGATCCCTGAACAATAGGAGACAATTGTGTGGTAAAAGATAAATGGAGGACCCATGTCTTTTGTTACAGCACAGTTTAAGTTTTGAGGTAGTCACAGGTCAATTTTTTCCTTTATGAGTTTTATTATTGCTTACCTAAGAAATACTTCCCCACCCTGAGATCATAAATATAAACATATAGATGTCTAAAAAAAGAAGAAGAAATGGAGAAATAAATGCCTGTGATTGGTCTGAGGATTTACATGGCTTATCCCACTGTACCTGGTAAGTTTCTTATTGAACAGCCGTTTATTTGTTCCAGAATTAGAAGTCTAGCTGGGTGCAGTGGCTCATACCTGTAATCCCAGCTACCAGGGAAGCCGAGGCAGAAGGATCACTTGAGCACAGGAGTTGGAGACCAGCCTGGGCAGCATAGTGAGACTCTGTCTCTAAAAAAAATTTTAAAAACAATTAGTCAGAAATGGTGGTATGCGCTTGTACTTCCAGCTAGTCGGGAGGCTGAGGCAGAAGGATCGCTTGAGCACAGGTGTTTGGGGCTTCAGTGAGCTGCAGTTATGCCACTACACTCCAGCCTGTGTGACAGAGCAAGATCTCACCTATAAAAAAAATTATAATAAAGTCTGAAATTAAGCCAGTATTTTCCCCCCTTTGTGCTTCTACAACTACAGCAGAATTGGAAAATATAGTGGTTCAATATGACCCTCTGTGAGCAACAGGACCGTCATACAGACTAGTTCAGCTTTTCTAAAGCAAGGGTAAAGGGCAGTCCCCAAAAGGAAAACTCTGCCATGGAACTGATTCTGCAATTCAGGGAATATCTACGGAGCCAAAGATGTAAATGAAGCAACTTAGTCAACCTTTTGGTATTCCGTAATTCCAGTCAAATTGTATAGATGTTTTAGAGTTAAAAGATGAGGCATAAAATCTGTTTGCTAAAAGACAGACATTTCTGACTTATTAAATATCAACCTATCAAGGAAGAATATGAAAGAATATGACAGAAAATGTCTTATAGTTGCTTATATTGGGCAGAAGCCAAAACAAAACATTCATTAATTATTACTCTAATTAATTAGTTAATAATTAATCTGGTTAGGTATACAAAGGTTTATCCATTATGGGATGCGTATGAGAATGAGTATATGGACACAGCATCAGGAAAATTTCTAATAATCTTCCATCTTGGTTCCTTTTCTCATGGTAGACTAACTACAACTATGGAAATGCTTGGACTTCACTTACACAAAGGATGTTTTCAGTGAGGCAAGGCTATCATTGTAGGGACTTCACTTCAGATCTGGCAGTGCTTCTAACATGCAGGTCTCAGAATTAATAACAGAATCAAACAGGTAATAATTAGCAGGCCATTTAAAAATGAAGTCAGTAGAGCTTCACTAATTCTCATTGGTATCCCTGATGAAACACATCATCCCTGGGCACATATATTTCTACCTATGTTTTATTTGCTTGGAAAAAAGTTTGAAATGTGATACATGTTTATAAGATTTTATTTGTTCTTAAAATAATATCAATATAATATATTCAATTACTTTGAGAAAGAAGGGAAGTCTCAACTTACCTGCACTAGGGTTCTCCAGAGAAACAGAACCAATAAAATGTGTGCGTGTACACACACACACACACACACACACACACACACACACACACACACAAAGAGAGATTATGGCAAGTGTGAAATCTGCACAGCAGGTTGGCAGCCTGGAAATTCCAACAGGAGTTATGTTGCAGTTTTGATTCTGGGGGCAGTCTGGAGGCAAAACCCCTTCCTCTTTGGGGAAGCTCTGTCTTTTCTCTTAAGACCATCAACTGATTGAATGAGGCTCACCCACATTATAGATGGCAATGAGCTTTACTTAAAGGCTACTTACTGATTTAAATGTTTTGGGTTTTTTTTATATTTTATTATTTTTATTTCAAAATATTAAGGAGGTATAAATATTTTTGTTATGTGGATATCATACAATGCTTAAGTCAGGGCTTTCAGTGTGCCCTTCACCAGAATAGTGTTCATTATACACCATAGGTAAGTTTTTATCCCTCATCTGCCTCCATCCTCCTCCTTTCTTGGTTTCTAATGTCCTTTACATCTCTTTGTGTCAGTGTGAACCCATTATTTAGCTCCCAACTATTAGTGAGTATATGTGGCATTTGTTTTTCCCATTCCTGAGATACTTCACTTAGGATAATGGTCTCCGGTTACATCCAAGTTGCTGCAAAAGACATTAATTCATTTCTTTTTATGGCTGAGTAGTACTCTATGGTGTGTGTGTGTGTGTGTGTGTGTGTGTGTGTGTGTATCCCCCACATTTTCTTTATCCACTCATAAGTTGATGGGCACTTAAATGGATTCCACATCTTTTGCAATTGTGAATTGTGCTGTCATAAACATTTGAGTGCAGGTATCTTTTTAATAAAATGACTTCTTTTCCTTTGTGTAAATACCCAGTAGTGGGATTGCTAAATCCAATGGTAAGTTGACATTTATTTCTTTGAAGAACTTCCATACTGTTTTCCATAAAGGTTATACTAATTTACAGTCCCATCAACAGTGTTTAAGTGTTCCTTTTTCTTTGCATCCATGCCAGCATCTATTGTTTATTGACTTTTTAATCATGGCCATTCTGAGAGAGGTAAGATGATATCTCATTCTGGTTTTAAATTGCATTTCCCTGATGATTAAGTGATGTTGAGCATTTTTTATATTAATAGGTTTGTTGGCTATTTGTCTATCTTCTTTTGAAAAATTTCTGTTCATGTCTTTTGCCCACTTTTTAATGGGTTTTTTTTGTTTGTTTATTCTTGCTGATTTGTTTGAGTTCCTGTAGCCAACATCATACTGAATGCGGAAAAGTTGAAAGAATTCCCCCTAAAAACTGGAACAAGGTGCCTACTGTCACTGCTTCTAGTCAACATAGTACTAGAAGTCTCAGCCAAGCAAGAGAAAGAAAAAGAGGGTATCCAAATTGAGAAAAAGAAGGTCAAACTATCCCCATTTGCTGATGATATGATCTTATATATAGAAAATCCTAAAGATTTCACAAAAATATTCCTAAAAATGATAAATAATTTCAACAAACTCTCAGGTTACAAAATCAATGTACACAAATCAGTACCATTTTTGTATACTAATAGCAGTGAAGCTAAGAGTCACATCAAGAACTCAATACCATTCACAATATTTGGAGAGAAAATTTCGTACCTAAGTACTTAACTCAGGAGGTGAAAAATCTCTACAAGGAGAACTACAAAACACTGATGAAAGAAATCATAGATGACATAAATGAATAGAAAAACATCCCATGCTCATGGATTGGTAGAATCAACATTGTTAAAATGTCCATACTGCTCAAAGTGATTTACAGATTCAATGCATCCCCATCAAAATACACATTTCATATTTCACAGATACAGAAAAAATTATTCTATGCTTCATATGGAATCAAATAAGAACCAAAATAGCCAAAGCAATGTAAAGCAAAAAGAACAAATAAGGAGTTTTCACAGCACCTGCCTTCAAATTATACTACAAGCCTATAGTATCTAAAACAGCATGGTACTGGTAGAAAAGCAGAGCAATAGACCAACAGAACAGAAGAGATAACCCAGAAATAAAATCATCTACCTATGACCAGCTGATCCTTGACAAAGCAGACAACAACATACACTGGGGAAAGGAAGCCCTATCCTATAAAAGGTGCTGGGAAAACTGGATAGCCACATGCAGAAGAATTAAACAGAACCCCTATCTCTCACCATATATAAAAATTAATTTAAGATGGGTAAAAGATTTAAATGTAAGGCATAAAACCATAAAAATGTAGAAGAAAATGTAGGAAAAACTCCTCTAGGCATCAGCTTAGGCAAAGAATTTATGACTAAGACTCCAAAGTAAAATACAGCAACAACAAAAATAAATAAATGGCACACTTAATTAAATTAAAAAGTTTCTGCACAGCAAAGGAAATAATCAACAGAGTAAATAGACAACCTACAGAAAGGAAGAAAATATTTTCAAACTATACATCCAACAAAGGGCTAATATCCAGAATCCACAAAGAACTCTAACAAATCACCATGATTTAAATATTAATCACATCTAAAATATATCTGCATTGCAACATCTAAACTAACGTTTGACCAAACTAATAGGCACCATGGCCTAGCCAAGATGACATACAAAATTAACCAACAGAAAACAGGACTCCCTATCCCAAAATATGGCAACTTGGGGTCACTTTCTGACCTTCTCTCATCTTTCTATGTAAGAGATGTCCATAAAAAATTATTTGATCTATCTCCCCTGAAAGTAGGTCATTAGACCCTCATGTGACTGATGTCTGCCCTATACCTGAGGAAGTAGGGTAAGGATTGTCATCCGGTGACACAGAAAAGAATCTGAACAAATAAACCTTGCTGAGTTCTCCCATTTATTACTATTAGATCAAACCCCTTTTTGTCTATTCATGTTTATCCACAACTATCCACTTCTTTCATCACACTTAGGATAAAAACACAGTTTTTCCCTGGGTCTTTGGGTCTTCATTTTCAGTGTTTCCTTTATCACATAAACTTTGGCAAAAAAAAAAAAGTCCTAAGTCCTAGGCTTTTCTCTTGTTAATTTGTCATTTGTGATAGGGATGTCAGCCATGAAGCCTGCAGTGGTTTAGGAAAACATATTCTTTTTTCTTCCCTACATAACCATCACACTATCTTATGCATAATTAACATTTTTATCACTTAAACATCCTCACATGAGTTTTGGGCAAGCTATAAACCTTCAAAAATATAACGTATGAACTATAGGTTTATCATAAATTATTTCAATCTCATATTTTTAGTTGTCATTTAGCCCCTTATATAGATTTTGCTTTGAAAAGATAGTATTTGGAGTTTATTATACTTAGGCCTGTAGATCTCTTAATATAGGGCAATGCTACTTGAAATCTAAACCGATACCATAAATAAATTTTGTAATAATATAATCAGGAAATAAGAAAGAAGTAAAATTTCCACTATAACTAAGTTCAGTGTGGAAATGATATTGACTGACATTCAGTATAAAATCAATGATAGATTTTTAGGCTAGACTTGATTACCTGTCTTTGGAAAGGTCAGATTCTGAGTGGTGGGAAGCTTCTGGAGAAAATAATAAGTTCTGGAGTAAAGGGTGACATCCCCTAGTGAGCAGAATCTGCTAATTCCACTCTGAAAATTAATAATGAGCAAATACTGCAACCAGACAGCAATCTGGTAGTCCCTTTAAATATAATCTCTTAGTTATGACATAACCTCTAGGAGGGTTCAGACAAGATAGAAATTCATGTTACATAGTTGTTCACACATATAGAATATAAGAGATGATGCAAATGCAAAACCTTTTCAAAACTTTTTTTCCAATGACTTACCCTTAATTCATAAAGAACCCACTTGGGATGATCACCTAGCTACTTATCTCGGCTCTGGTTTTCCACCTGTGTTTTCCACTCAGTCCAGTTCCCTTGATCATTTCTCCCCATCCCTCCTCTTCCCAGGATCCTGGCCTTACCTGCATATAGGAGCATCTATAAGACAGTGCTTTCCCTTGCTAATAAATTATACTTCTCATACATAGCATTATACAAAAAGTATCTGTCCCTTTAATTTTTTCATGAAATACTCCTACTCTTACCCCAATTGGAGAACAAAAGAGAAAATTCAGCCCTTTAATGTGAGCTGAAAATTCTGTCTTTTAAAGATGGATAGCATATGAAGATGGATTTGTTGGTATTCAGTGGATTGATATTATTAAGATGTAGCAAGACCAAAGGTTTCTCAATGTTTGGAACAAGATGCTTTCTGTCTTCTGTATTGTTTTCCTACAAGTTTGAATATGAAAAAAAGAGAAAAGAGTGATTGCCTTAGTATTAGCAAATAAAAGCCTTTTTTTCTTTTTTCTGTGACTGATTAGGAATGAGCCATGAGGACATCTGAAGACCACTGAGTTAAGAAAAAAAGCAAAGTAGATTCTTCTACTTGCTTTACAGAAATGTTTTATTTCATACCTGTTGTTTTTGGTATGCTATGATTGGTCATTGATGACCAAGAGTCTTTGGTCTGGAAAAGTAATCAAATAAAAAATACTTATTGAGTTCCACTGTGTTCCCAGCTTCATAAAGTTCACCTCATTAAGAAAGAAGTAAAAGTTTCAAGAAGGCACAAAGAAAATGGGATAAAAAAGTAAAACTTCTTTAAGATTAGGACACACCTGTTTCCATTATTTTATTTTTACTTTGCCAAAATGTTTGCTTTCATGTGGCTGACTCTATGATGTTTGTTACAATATTGGCTTTTAGGAAGGTGAACATCTTGCTCCTTTGATACTTTACTACTATGGCCTTGGCTGGGTGTAATGGCTCATGCCTTAATCCCAGCACTTTAGGAGGCCAAGGCAGAAGGATCACTTGAGGCCAGGAGTTTGAGACCAGCCTGTGCAATATGGTGAGATCCTGTCTCTACAAAAACTTTTTAAAGAATTATCCGTGCTTGGTGGATTGTGCCTGTAGTTCCAGCTACTCACCGCTACTCACTCAGGAAGCTGAGGCAGGAGGATATCGCTTGAGCCTAGGAGGTTAAAGTTACAGTGAGCTATGATCATGCCATTGCACTATAGCCTGGGTGACAGAGTGAGACCCTGTCTCTGAAAAAAAGAAAAAAAGGCACCATGAGATCAAACTTTTTTGATTACAAACCCCTATCAATGAAATTGTTGAGCACACATCCACAGTGTCTATGTATTTATTCATAAACTATACAACTCTACCACTTTCAGAACATATCATGTACATTATAAAACTAAGTAAAATTATAATTTTAAAGTAAAGAAAAAATATAAATAGAAGTTCTAATATTGCTTCCTGTACCCTAGTGGGTTATTACATACCTCATAGATAACACTCCATACCCTCTTCTCCACAAATCATTGCTTCAGCAAAGAATTACTTCCTACTGGCTTTTACTCACAGGAAATTTCCATTAAATTCATTTTTTAAAAAAAACTGTAGTTTTGCACCTTTCTATCCCTCACTTTCCTTCCCTGAAGAGCCAGGTTACCTCAATTTCATTCTTCTAACTACCACTTAAATCTCTGTCACCACCAATACCCTGAATATACTCTTAATTCTACACTAAATGGATGGATATATTACAGTTGGTATCCTTAACCCTGTTTTAGCACTAGATATTATTAATTACAATCTCATTAAAATCCTTTTCCCCCTTGATTTCTGCCTCAAATGCAAGATCACTGGCTCTGGGAACACAAACCACTCAAGGCAGCCTAGGGAACAGAGCCCAGAGACAGAGACCTCTCTGGACTTCTGTGGGACTGGCACCAAAAGCTGTAACCTGCAACCTAACTTTCTTTCTTAAGCACCCTATGTCCACTGACTCTATCCTCACTTCTCCTCATATCTGTTTCAGTCATCTCCCTGGAGATGGACTTGCTCTACTTTTGTACTGCATGTCTGTCCTGACCCTGAACTTACATGGCCTCCAGTTCAAAAGCCCAGTAAAAGAATTAGAATTTCCCAGTTGCGGTTATGCCCATCAAGGAGAGTGTATCTGCTTGACTCAGTCTGCGCCTCCAGTCAGCTGTGGCCAGTAGCTTGGGAATCTTCTGAGGAGGCACACCTGGATTATGGTTGGAGGGTGGACAGGTTCCCTAACATGGTAGCAGAAAGAACATGATTTGCATCTATAGAGCAGCTTCCGTGGCTCTTTTCCCTATGATTGTCTTCCCCTTCACACCTTCTCAATTTCTCCTACAGATGCCTCTTCTTCCACCCAGTCCTTAATAGCGGTGTTTCCTTCAAGATTCTATCCCTTGTTCTTTTTCTACTCTACATGCTCATTCCAAGTTTTTGCAACCACCAATGCTGACGACTTCCATATCTGTGTCTTCATCTCTGCAAGGTGTACTGAGCTTAAACCACTCTCTACACCTACCTGCTGCCTCTCTGCCTGATGTCCCTTAGCCACCACAAGTCCAGCATGTCCAGGCCGAGCTCACCATATTCAGTCGCAGCAGTGATCGTCCCACTTACCCCAGGCCCAGGTGATGGCATCACCAACCCTAGCCAGACACTAAGACCTGAGAGGCATCCTGATTAGACTCTTGCTTTCATCTGGATTATGAGACTTTATTTGAAATGTAAATATCAATTGCATAAAAACATACTAAAGCACCACATTATTTAAAACCCTTCTTCTTAACATAGTGAATTAAAATTATTAATTCTTTATCATAAATTAATTTAGCATATATCTTTTCAAATAACAAATAGCTGTGGGCAGGAAACCAGGTCATTGTGGAAAGTGATGCTGGAGAATGTTTTGGAGAGCCCTGGAACATTATCTCTCAGTTATTATTCCTGTTACCCAGGGGAAACTAAGTACTATTAATATTCCCATTTTATAGGTAAAAAAGATAATGATATGTACAGTAGTTTGAATAACTTGTGCAATGTTACGTATCTAGTGAAAGGCTGAGTCAGGATTAACCCATATTCTATAATCTAAGCTACTAATGATTACAATATGCTTCCTCCTTCTATGCTGCAGGGTTTAGCATTTGGTTAAGAAAACAGGTTTGGAAGTCAAACAAAACTGGTATGAGTTCTTGCTTGCCTACTTGAACTACTTACAAAAATTCTCTGTGTCTTCTCATCTGTAAAATGGGGATAATAGAGATCTTGTGGGGCTTTATAGAATAAATAACGGTGATAGATGTGGAGTGAAGGGCACAGGGCCCACCACAGAGTTAATTTTCAATAAATAGTAACTGTTACCCTAAATGAAGACATACAGTGAACAGCATGAGTCACAACCTCTTCTCAGCCACTGTATCAGTCAGGGTTCTACAGAGAAACAGAATCAATAGGGTATATACAGATAGATTAAAATAGATATGTTATGAGAGATTGGCTAACACAGTTATGGAGGCTGCCCCATGGTCATCCGTCTGCAAGCAAAAGCCCAGGAAAGTTGTTGGTGTCATTGCAGTCCAAGACTGAGGACTGAGAGCCAGAGTGTCAATGGTGTAAGATCCAGCCCAAACCCAAAAGCCTGAAATCCAGAAGCACCAGTGTCCAATGACAGGAGATGATGGATGTCTTAGCTCAACGAGAGAGAACAAATTCACCTTTCCTCTGCCATGTTGTTCTATTTGGGTCCTCAATGGATTGGATGATGCCCACCTACATAGGTGAGGGTGGTCTTCTTTACTCAGTGTACTGATTCAGATACTAATCTCTTTTGGAGACACCCTCACAGACACACCCAAAAATAATTTTTTACCAGCTATTTGGGCATCTCTTAGCCCAGTCAAGTTGAGACACAAAATTAACAATAACAGCCATTAACACTTTGGGTTGCTTTGGGCAAAGTTCCTTAATTCCCAGGAAATCACATTCTTAAAGAAGGTGCTTATCAAATAAACTAAGGTTTCTACTGGAGGAATACCAGCCATACAACAGTATTTGATGGATGTTATTTCCTTTTCCCTTGCACATGGTGATGTAAAAACAGTGGAAAGTAGTTATAGTACTGTAATGAGATCCAAAACCTCCGCTGGGTAAAATGTGAAATTGCATTTATTGAATAACTGTGATATTGCTGCAAGGTTAATGAAATGACAGTGAGCCAACCGGGATACTGAGGGGATGGGCCTCTCAGTCCAAACTCATCCAGAGTCCCAACAAAAAGTGATGGCTATCCACACCAGTTTATACATGGAAAGCACTCTGGATCTTTGTGGTTAATTAGGAATTCCAGGATAGCAACAGCATTTCAAGAGTCTCCCCATTAGTTAGTGCCAGTTTTGTGGACTCAAACCCAGAAAACTGCTACAAGAGAATCCTGGAGTGCAGAAGTCCATCCTCTACCGCTTGAGTTCTGAAGGTTGATTCTCTTGACACTGCATGCCCTGCCTGGTTCTCTCCTAGTACCCACTCCTGCTCCCATCCTCCCAGAACAATTAATAGAAAATTTAAGGACCACCTTACTTTTATATCGGGGTGCTATAGCTCAATTTAATTTACCTAAATGGATTCTGGTAAGTGTAGTATAATCAACCCGTCTGAAGTGATAGGTCCAGAATGGATCCTCTTTTTTATAGGAATAGCTAATTGAGATTCTCCTTGCTGATATAAGAAGAGAATTTCCTCTCAAAACTCTTTCAAGGAATATTATAAAGTATTATATCATCCAATCCTTTAATCAAATGGTAGTAGCATTTAAAATATCCTGTACTCCGTCATTTTTGTTTCCTGGGTCTTTGTCTATGACACCCAAATGGCAATGCTTTTTACAAATTCAGTGCAATATAGGTCACTACTCCATTCAGCCAGGACACAGACGTTCTATCCAACAGCCACACCTATCAGGGAAGGCCATGAAGACATTTGTGGCAGGAACTACAAGGTGTGACCTAATATCCTTCTTCCCCATCTTCCTCACAAACAGAACCCTGATTTTATTCTAGGGTGCAATGTACTCAGATTAAATACTACATTTTCTAGCCTTCTTTGAAGCCAGAGGCGCAGAAGAAATTAGGTGGATGTCTGAGGAACCTTCTTAAACAAGCACTGACTCAGCTAGGAGAGGGGACTTCTTGCCCTTTTCCTTTACATTCTTCTTCCTTTCTATTGCCTAAAATTCAGATGTAATCACTGATGCTCCAGCAGCCATTTTAGACCAGAAGGAAATTTTGAAGCTAATATTGGTGTCTTAGTTACCTTGAGCTTCCATAACAAAATACCATAGACTGGGTGGCTTAAACAACAGATACTTATTTTCTTACTGTTCTGGAGGCTGGAAGTCTAAGATCAGGGTGCAGCATGGTTGGTTTCTGGTGAGGCCTCTCTTTGGGGCTTGTGAGTATCTGTCATCTCACTGTGTGCTCACATGACTTTTTATTTGTGTACTTGAGGGGATGGAGGAAGGAAAAGAGAGAGAGAAAGAAAGAGAAAGCACTTTCTGATATCTCTTTTTATAAGAACATTAATCCTAGCATATCAGGGGCTATCTTAGTTTGGGCTGCTATAACAAAATATTGTAGACTGGGTGGTTTAAATAACATAAATTTGCTTCTCACAGTTCTGCAGGCTAGAACTCTGAGAGGAAGGTACTGGCAGATCCAGTATCTGTTGAGGGCCCTCTTCCTGATTTCCTCACATGAGGGTAGGGAAAGAAAACTCTCTCCTGTCTCTTCTTGTAAGGTCACTAATCCCATTCATGAGGGCCTCTACCCTCATAACGTAATTACTTCCCAAAGGTCCCATCTCCTAATATTATCACATTGGGAATTAGAGTTTCAACATAACAAAATTTGAGGGACACAGGCATTCAGTTCATGGCAGGGTCCCATCCTTATGACCTTATTCAACCTTAATTACCTCCATAAAGTTTCTATCTCCGTGTATAGTCACAATGGACGTTAGGGCTTCCACAAATGAATTTTGTAAAGCATAATTCAGTCTGTAGAAGATGAGTAGCAGAATTTCTTTTGTAATGTTGATGCTAACATTGAGCCACTGTCTAGCCCTGGGTTGCCCGTCTCTAAATTTCCTTTACATGAAGAAAAAAAACTCCAATATCTTATTTGAGTCATATATTTAGGGTTTCTATTATATCGAATAAAGCACAATCCTATATAATACAATATATATTCATCTATTCATTCAACAAAACAATCCTGTACCAGGTGCCATACTGAGTTCTAAGAACTAAGGATAACAAGACAAATCAGATAAATGCACTGCCTCTGATGATCTCACAAATGTTTATGGAGGTGACAAACATGAATACACAATTCATATTTTTGGTGTTGTATAAGGATCAGAAAGAGAAGATGAACAAAGTGCTCAAAGAAAGCTTAGCTTGGAAGTCTGGGCAAAACTACCCAAAGAAAAGATCTGAACCTATCTTTGAAGGATGCATGGAATTTCAGTAGTTTAGAGGTTGGACATTCTAGATATAGTAAGAGCTAAGGAATCGAGGCATGGAAGAACATGGAATGTTCATTAGAGAGTGGAAAGTTTTCTGTGATTAGAGAAAGGGGGTGAGAGTGGGGAAGTTAGCTAGAGATGAAGTTTGAAAAGTAAATACAGGTAAATGATTCATTATACCATATTTAGATTTTGGTGATTAACCCCATGGCAATGGAACACATTGAAGGTATTTTAAGCAGTGATGTTAAGAAGTAATGTTATATTTGCATCTTAGGAAGATTATTGTGGAAGTAGACTGGAGTCAGGGAGACTGGGTAGAGGACCATTATAATAATACTGACAAGAGATGGCCTCCCCTAGTGCTGAGTTTGCTGCAGTGGTCAAGGAACACATCAGTATGCCTAGAATCCCTGGAAGGTCAACTGAATAAGGATAAGCACAAACAAAGGAAGACTGCAAGGACTAAAATAATTACCTAATCCCTCAACGTGCAGACAATATCACATGTCCGCAAGCATCAAGAACATTCATGTCAACAAATGGACAAAAGTGCTAGAGACTGACCTTAAAGTGATGGAGATATGTGATTTCTCAGAGGAAGAATTCACAATATTAATAGCTGTTTTAAGAAAGCTCAATGAACTTTAGGAAAACAAAGAATCAAGTCAGAAATTTATCTGAGAAATTTAACAGAGAGATTAAAATAATTAAACATGCAATAGAAAGAAATTTAGAGAAGTTATCAAGTGACAGATATTGTGAACATCCTGGTGGCAAAGGGCAGGATTCCTACTTGCTACCTATTTACCTTGAGTACCTGGGTTTTCTCCATATTGACATTACCCTACCTAGATCAAAGGCCACCAAGATTGTACTCCATACCCCATCCAGCTAACTTGGAGCCACACTCCTACCTCTTGTCTGCCCATCACACTCCCTTATTTTCAAATGGGTTTTCTTGGATGCGATGCCACTCAAAATAATGTTATTGCCATCATTGTGTTAAATTTCCAAAGCTACAAGTAAATTATCCTCTGTTCTTAGAAGAGGGTTCTAATTATATCTTGAATTGAATTTGATCTTGAATTGTGAAAACTTTATTGTTGTGATCAGCACCTCTCTGGGAGTGCTGTTTCTACTCAAGTCCCTTTTTCTCTCTAGCAGAGTCTCCCTTTTTTGCCTACATGCATGCCTTCAGCATTGGATAGAAGCATCCATTAATCCCTTACTGGGAAATGACACTGATAAATGGGTATGTATCAAGGGCAAAATGTGACCAGTTAGTTAGAAAATCAAATTGCAGCAAAAGCACAAAAAGTTAACTTTTTTTGACATCAGTAATGAAGACCTATTTTCTTATGATATTTCTTTGAAAATTGCAAAGTGCAGAGTGAAAATACAATGTATTTATAGTTCTTTGCCTTTCGTCATCCATTGACTAAGTAAGCAACTTATTTTTCCTTAAATTTAAAACTTGTTAATCACTTTTGGATTACAGATTCATTTTATCTGAACATCTTCATGATGTCTGAATCCACACATAAATTATGTATACACACACACAATTTTATTCAAAGTCAATTTGTCTAAAAAATAAAAGTGGAAGACTCCAAAGAAAATGTGATTACTTTCCAAGAATTCCACTGTGCTCTGATTTCAAATATTAACCTTTTTTCTGGAATATCCTGTTGTTTAAATTGTCTATGTACCAAGCCATGTTCTCAGTTGAAACACTCAAAATTAGGGACATGTTTCTGTACATATTTTTAAGGTTCATTCACATTTTGTTTGAAAGTTGCAATAAATCAACTTAATTTGAATCACTCCATAAGTTCACATGCCTCTATAAACTTTCTTTTTGAATATAAACCATAAGGGTATAGTTTTCCTTTAATCACTTTTTCTGTTTCAATACTGTTTCAAGAGTTCAATATGTATTTATTTGCATTGTCGATTTATTCATTCATTCATCCATTTGGGAAACGTATATCGGACATCTACTATGTGACAGATCCCATGCTGGGAAGTGTGAAGATATAAAGATAAATAATAAATCTCTATGCTAAAAGCACTCTCAGTCTGGCAGAATAGCTAATGTTACATGCATTTTTGTAGGGCTTTGTAGTTTGTGAAGCATTTTCAAATGCATTCTTACAGTCAAATATCTTCATAACAACTTGGTAAGTTAGGCAAGGTAGATGTTATTAGGCCTGTTTCACAGATGTACAAACTGCATCATCTTTCAAGTCCTACTTCAACCTCATTGACTATCACAGTGAGTTTCAACTGAAATGCAATGAGAATCACCTGGAAAGCTTAAAAAAATGCCTGGGCCCCACCTCCAGAAATTCAGATTTTATTGGTCTTGGGTGGGGCATGGGCATGAGCATTTTCTTAATGTTCATGAGATGATTCTACTGTGCAGCCAAGATTGAGAACCACTTCTCTAGTATTACTGAGCTGCTTGTGATTCATGTTGGACACCATACTGTTTCCCATCTCTCAGCCTTTGCTCCTTTATCTCTGTACTTTCTACTTTATATTGAAATCCCTTTTTCTGGCTTTCAACAATCTCCTACACACACAGTTTAGTACTGTATCTTATTCATCTTGTAGGCCCAGCACAGTACCTTACACACAATAGGAGCTCAGTAAGTATTTGTCAAACAAACTTCAACTTGATCACAAAATATACTAGTTTGTGTTATCACTTCTACTTCAGCATGAAAGATAAAAATCTTCCATTTGACTAGCTCAGCTAGTTCATTTTTTCTCCTTCTTGCTAGGGATCTGGGTCAAGTTTTCTGGGGCAAGGCAGGAGGACAAATTAAGTGGTACTATGATGTTCTACACTCAAAATCACCCATCTTCACTATTTCCTATCCTTTCGTACTCCAGCCCTCTCTCCCCATGCTACATTTGGTAGGAGAATAAGGGATGTGGCCCTTGACCTCAAGCAACCCAGCTCATCCAGCCAAGGTTTCTGTTGGAAACCTCACCAGATCTTCGTTAAAACACAATTTGTCCTACTGGCCCTTACAGATACATTCATCTGGGTCAAAATTTAAAATGTGCATCCAAGTTTAGGCCTTGACTGTGAAATCCACAACATACACCCAACAGTTAGAAAATTTGTGTCTCAAGAATGAAAGATCTTTACAGCATATTTTACTAATAGAATTAATGCTGTTCAAATGTGTTAAGGCCATCCCAAGAAATACAAAATACAAAAGTACTTTAATTCTGCAAACAGATTAAACTATCAGAATCACCAAAATAATTTTTAAAGTAATATTATGGTAGAAATAAAATATAAAATGTTTGATACTAGTTTCTGGGCTTAAAAATGACTGCTTATTTGATTGTAAATTTACAAAAGTTGACATATACTATTTACGTCTCTCTCTACATATATGTAGTATATGTCAAATATAATAATAGAAAACATGAGATCTTTCCATTATAGAACAGCCAAATTATTTTCATAGAACATTTTAGCCCCAGCTCCTCCACAGGTCACCAGGATAAGGACCGACTGTTCACCAGGGCATGCAGTGGGGTTTGCATCACAGGAAAGGAGCCTTGAAATTATGACTCAGGACTTACATAGAGTGGCTGGCATGTCTGCCCCTCCTCCTCTCCAGAGAGAGAAACCTTCACTCTGCATTGTCATCAAATTTTCTCTGGGAAATGGAGGGGAAGGGCTCTATCCTGGAATGTAAGCAAATGGTCCTGGAGAGATAAGTCTCTAAATTTCTATGGAGCAATGCACAATCTACCTTCCAGCACATGTTTGCTATTCAATCATAAAGCCTGAACTATACAAAAATATGAAAATATTTGTGGAGAATTGTCTCCCAATAAAAACATACAAAGATATTTTCTGTAGATAATTTGGAACCGTAAATCAACATCCTTTCTTTTTTGTAGAAGCTGGTATTTCATGAATTTCCACAAATTCTGAAAGCTAAGCTAGACATAGCCATGTATCCATTCAATAGTGACAGGTACAACATCACCTACAAGGCCAGGTTTCTCACACTTAAGATTCAGGATCAAAGTGTTTGAATATCCTGTTATTTGGCTGCTGGATCTTTGAATATTCTAGATTCGGTGGGATTCAAAAATAAAGTGGTTTTCAATTTTTTTAACACCGCTCTCACTCCACCAGGAGGACTATTTATTTACTGTCTGTTTGAGAAATCTCAGTCAACTTCCATAGTTTTTCCAGCCACTTTCAGTTATCAAAAAGTCAAATCCAAATTATCATTTCAAACTTTAACCTTACATCCTCCCTTCCCCCAGCTCAAGTCAGCTTTGTCCTGGAGAATATGGAATGAGGAAGGGGCATAGAGAGTTCCATCAACTCTTCCTGTTCCCCTTTTGAGTCCCTTTCTCTTTGGGCATACTGGGGACAGAAAGGAGAAATGGAAGACTGTGAGCAAGTACTTCGTACTTACTTCTAGCTACAATTGTCCTCCCTGTGATATAATCTTGATATGATAGATATCATATGAGCAGGTTCTTCAGAGGACCTTTGTGGGGACTTCTAATGGCAGTTTCTGCCTGGGAAGATTTGTTCCAGTTTGACATTTTCAGTCCCCATGAGCTCCTTCCCATACTAATTCACCCCACAGACACTTGTTTCTGGATTTCCCTTGAGGGGAAGACCTTTGAACTGTGGGTATTGCATTGATCTTACCATGACAAATAGTAGGAACACTCCTGCTCCATTCCTGTCCCCTACCTCAGTTCTGCCATTTTTCTCCTGTTCCTTTTCTCATGCTTAATTCAACACAGAGGGCAGCCCAGCAAATTCTCTGCCTGGGCATACATCCCTCAGATAATGAGATGCCAGTAGTTGGCTCCCCCAGTCTCTAGGAGTGGTTCTTTTGGATCCCTTGACTTGGGGGAAGGAAGTGTTTCCTAAAGGAAGCATTATCTTCCCTCCATAGAAGGAAACAAAAAATTATAGTTCTCTCTTCTTAGACCTCAGTCATTCTCAAATTTCTCTAGTCTTCTAGGCTTCTGCTTGGTCACTTTTTAATGAGACTGAAGAGGTTTGGCCCGAATAGGATTCATTAAGTAACCTGATTAGAACATGGGCATTCTAAGTGTTCTTTTGGTTCCAACTCTGGATCCTTGTTTCCAATTATGAAACAGCAAAAGTCTCACTTGACAACTGTCTAACAAGTTATCAAGGGGCAACTAATTTGAATTGTTATATATATTGGAATTTCTAGTCTTCGACTTTGTTTCTGGTACAAAGAAATGCTTTTTATTTAGGTCACCAAGTAATCTGCCTTCTGTCCTTCAATACTTTCTCAAAACACCTTGCCCTTCCTAGACTAAGTAGTTAATCAATCTTTTGCTATTCAATGCTAAAAGTGATTAGCCCTAAAGAATGTTCTGGCTGGAAAGAACCATTATGAACTCAGTCCAGTTCTCTTCATTAGGTGGTAAGAATAGTGGATTTCAAAAGGTGAAATGATTTATCCAAGGTTATGAAACTAATTAGAGGCAAAGATGGAACCAGAATCCTGGCTTCCTAACTTCTAGAGAGAGGAACATTCCCTAATACATCATGATATTTCTCATGCACAAATTAGCATGCCCCAACAACAAAACTCACATGAACGGAAAACATCCAGCTAGTTACACTCATTCAGTGATGCATCTACTGGACACTGTGTATTCAAAGGGTCATGAAAAGATCGTGACATGCCATGAATGATCAAATAGTCCCTTTTTGTATTTTATAACCTGTCATGAGACTGAGCCATGTGTTCTGAGAAGTCAGGCAAGTTCAACACTCATGCTGATTCATACTTAAAAATTGGCACAATGTAATTGGAATGTACTTGGGATAGACATCATTGCACAAAAGCCTACATTAAGAAGAGATAACATGTTTGGATTAAGACCATAAAAACCAAGTTTCCAGGCAAAGTGTGTCACATTTTGCAGCTGTTTCCTGCATCTGTAAGAACCTCACTACTGTTAACCAGATTGAGCTGGAGGTGTCAGGGTATAACCTATTAGCATGTCTCCTGATGACTCCTTAGGGTTGCTAGGAAATTTTAGTACAAACAATTACTAAAATATCTATAATAAGCTATTGTAAGATGTACTAATATCAGTGAATAAGAAGAATTATAACTCTAAACCATATTTTTTACAAACTTCAAAAAGTTTAACTAACTTTGCCAAAATATTTATGGGAAATACACTTAGGAAAATTGAGGTGTGCATATCTTTCAGGAATGTCTTTGGAAATATTTATGGGAGGGTAAGCCTGACACCAAGGATAAGAAGTACAGCCTAAGAAAACTAGTTTAGTGCCATAAAGTGGTCATTCCAAAATCCAAAGGCAGGGAGACACAGGAGCAACAAGGGAACTGTATATATGAACTAGGAGATTTATAGAGTGTTTATATACATAGTGATATGGCTCCTCAGCCCAGCTTCTCTATTTGGGTTCATTTATATAACTAATCTTTATTGAGCTCCCAACTTCTGCCAATAGTGGGAATATAAGAATATTATACAAGACATGGTCTCTACCATTCAGGAATTTATTGCCTCTTTGGGAAATAAATGAGTACACCAATCACTACAATGCAGAACAACATTAATAGTAACACTTCCTGCATCTTGATGTGCATCTCTCTTATGCCTTGATTTAAAGTTCCTTGGGTATGGTCATATCTCTCCTACTACAGCCTAAGCTCTTAGGGAATAGTAATTGTGTTTTATTGATCTTTGAGGTCATTGTAGTGCTTGGAAAAGGCAAATATTTTATAAACAAAAGGTTTAATCTTGTGTTTGAATAAAAATTTATGAAAAAGTTTTAAGTCCGTAAAGCCACTTGGTTAAGGGCCACCATTAACCTCTGAGATGGGCAGGACCTATATGATTACGCCTATTTCACAGTCAATGGGCATTGATGAAATTTGGAGAGCTAAAATTGGTTTCCCAATACAATAACAGGCAGAAGTGGGGCTAGGCCCTATGTTCTCATTCCCTCTGTTCTTCCTATGGTCCTGTGCTGCCTCCTTAGAGTGTGATAAATGACCACCTGTGTGGTGATGTTTAGAAAAGTGAGAGATCATGTAAATAATAAAAAAGATCATGAAAAACATAGCATTGGGCTTTAAGTATTGCTTCAGGACATCTCCATTAATAACTATATTTACTTGGATGTAGGTTTTTTGTGCTATTTTATTGTTTTTTATTCTGATTTACTCTTCTGATTCATATAGATGATGCTATTTTAAGTTGAAAGCTTCTAGAGAACAAGGTAATTTTTTTTTGTATATGGGGAATATCATTCCAAATACCTGTTAGCAATAAGTATTTGATTTTCAACTACTGGGTAATTGCCCATCTTAAAATTTTAAGACTTAGATACATACAATTGTAGGCCTAGAAATGATTCTATATATAATGTAGTAAAGCTGTCCCTAATATTTTTGCCACCCAATGGCCTTTTAATGAGCCTTCTCTCCATCCATAGTCCTCCCCTCCCTGTTTTTAAATATTTTGCCTATTTTATTCAGTCCAAAAATAAAGATAACATGTCACCAGTCCTCAAGGAGCTCACAAACCAATGAAAGATCTAAATCTGTAAATAAAGAAGTATACAATAAACTATTATCTCTCTCTTAATCGTAATGCCCTTTTAATCTGCTTCATCCCAGGAAATGGTGCCACCATTCGTCCAACTGCCCATGTCCTCAACCTAGATTTTACCCTTGATTCCTCTTTCTCTCACAGCCCACATCCAATCCATTTGAATTTGCTGGCATGGCCACTGCACTTAATTCACATCTCTACTCAATTATCGACACCTTGAAAAGACTGTCCCTGACCTCTTGATTTAATGTAGCCACCCTCTCTGCGATGGTCTGCATGTGTTCCCTCCAAAATTCAGGTGCTGCCAGGGTGATGGTACTAAGAGGTGAGGCCTTTAAGAGGTGATAAGATCATGACGGTTCCTCTCTTGGGAATGGGATTAAGGCCCTTGTAAAACAGGCTTCACACAGCTTTCTGCTAGCTTGCACTTCCACCTTTTGCCAGGTACAGACATAGCATTTCTTCCCTCTCAGAGGATGCATCAGCAAAGTGCCTTCTTGGAAACAGAGAGCAGCCCTCACCAGACAACCAAACCTGCCAGCAACTTTATCTTGGATTTCCCAGTCTCCAGAAGTGTGAGAAATAAATTTCTTTTCTTTATACATTACAATCTGTGCTACTTTGTTACAGTAGTACCTCTGTCATCTTCTATCTTCTTAAACTGCTTTATTTTTACTCATGGTGCTTATCACTACCCGAAATCATTTTATTTCAACATTTACCTATTGGTTTATTATTTATTTCATACTAGAATGTATAAAAATCATGAGGGTAAGAACTTTGTGTTATTCTCTGCTGTATCATCAGTTACCAGAATACATAGTAGACGCTCAACAAATATTTGGATGGATGAGCACATGGACAAATGAATGGGTAGACATATCAACAAATGGATGATTAGATGGATCAATACATGAGTAAAATGGTGCAGGGGGAGTACAGTGAAAAGAAATGATAAATTATGCCTGAAAGAAAAACCAAAGATAGGTGACAATGAGCTGGGTCTTAAAAAAATAAGTACAAGTTAATAAGACAGATGAGGTAGAGGGGATAGTGCCAGCTAAGGAAACTGACATAGAGATGAGAGTGGGTACGGATCTTTCAATGAGGGTGGAATACGTGGTATGGATCAGAAATAGCAGGAAATGAAGCCATTTGTTATGCTGAGGCCATGTATTAGAAGGTCTGGTATGCTTGCTAAGGACTTTGGACTTATTCTCTGGTAATATGGGACAGATTTTAAAACTAGAAATATCATGCTCAGATCTGTGGTGGCAATGGGATGAGCACACTTTACAGGGAAGAGGAAAGAGTCAATAAGACAATTTAGGACATACTTATGATGCCAGCAATGATGAGATGAGAATTAGACCAAGGGTATGGCCATGAACGTGGAGTGGAAGAGACACAAATGAAAGATATTTCTGAAATAATAGGAAGTGACAAAATTAAATGGCTGCATTCAGAGAAGGAGAGAGATGATAAAAGTAAGGGTGATTCGATGATGGCTTCCTTGGGAAATGAGAAGAGGGTGATGGGTTAATGAAAGTAGAGAAGTCAGAGGAAGGATGAGGGAAGCATGAGGAGAAAAATGAGTTCAGTTTGAAGCAGCAATAAGACATCTGACAATTGATTAGATTTTTCAGGTAGTTGGATATTTGATTTTGAACCTGACAGAGATTGATGTTAAAAATACAGTGTTTGTGGTCATGAAAGTGTAGATGGTAGCTGAAGCTATTAGAGTGGCCACCAAACAAACTTCATGTATTATTAATAATTATTTTTGCACCTTTGGCATATAAAAACAAAACTTCTAATCAGAGCTACTGATTGGAAACTATGCTAACACAACTGTTGTGTTGATAACTTGACAAAAAATGAAGAAACTTGAACTTGTAGTTATCTTTTGTTAAATATATGATTTCTGGATTTTTTTTTAACATACTGTTGATAACATATAGTCCTTATTTTTCAGAGGAAGTCTTGGGAATTTAAGTTAAGAACCAATGATCTAGGGAAAAAAAATCCTTAAACCCTGGGCATTATGTCAGTTTAACATGAATTAATTTTACCTTGAAATTGGGTATGCAGACTCTGTGGCCGTGGAAACTCCTTGGATCATTGTAAAAATTTCCCTCAGCTCATTTCATTCAACAGTAAAGACTATGAGTTGAGAAATATTTTGACCCAAAGACCACGAAGTTCTGGCAAGCTGTCATCCTATACCTCCCTATGCCCATTATTTCAAAGGGGGAGACATGCAGAGGGCAAGGACAACAGTGGGAAAAAGAAACAAAAGAGAAACATACAAATTTTGCAAGTTTTGTCCATAATAAGGAAAGAAAAGCAATTTGAGAAAGTACTGTCTCCAGTTTCTAGAGGACGTAACTTAGATTGTCAATTTCTTGAGGACATGATAGAAGAATCTCAGATCAAAGGTATGAAAATGGAATCTTCATAAAAGCAGCAAATGTTCAATTTAACTTAGGGGGAGATGCTAGCATTCTTAAAGATTAAAAGCATATTTGAGAAATATTAGGAAAACTAAAATATATATTTGTATAATGCCTCTGTCTAAAGTTAAATTTTTTTTTTTTAATTTTCAGCTAAATTATCATTCCTTATCATTTAACATTGCTTGTCCTTTTGAATTGCCCAGAAATATTAAACATGATCCCAGGTCATCACTCTATGGAGACTTACCGTGGAAAAGATGACTTTGGTGCCACACAGCATGTAGGCAACCTTATAATCTTCGTCCCAACTGCAAAATGGGCAGTTTGCTCCTGGAATTCAAAGCATTGCTCGCTCAATTATTAGAAATTCAGTGTTCATAATTTCATTTTCCAGGATTTCTGACTTTTAATTCTATCTTCCTTTGCACATTCTAGTTAAAAAAAAAAATCTGATAAAACTGTGCTAAGATATTTGAGAAGCAGAATAGCCTGAACTCTGATTAGAAATCCCATTTTAGAACTCCTTAGCTATGTGAGTGGCCTTGGGTAAGGTATACAACCTCTGTAAAACTCATTTTCCTCATCCATGCACTAAGGATAATTGGTCCACATAGTAAAGTTGTTTTGTGGACTAGATGAGATACTACAAGGAAGGTCCTTAGTATATGAAAGTGTTCAAAATATTTAAATACATTGTTTAAAATAATTCAACTAAACACTAAGTAGGAAGGACTGACCACCTTCAAACTTTCAAGATATACCTGCACTTTAAAATTGTAGTCTATAGCTTAACTGGTTTCTTATTAATGGAATAAATAACAACAACAAACATATGATTTTCTTGTGCCCTATTATGATTTACTTGTATTATTTAATCCTCAGTTCAATGAAGGAAGTTATAATATTAGTATGGTGTTACAGATAAGGAAACTGAGGCACAAATAAGTTAAGTAACTTGCCCAGATTCAAATACAAGCCATCTGGCTCCAATTTAAATGGAGAATTTTCCCATCTCCCTTTTATCTCTTTTCTATGTTACCCTCCCAAAAAAAAACAGGAAAAAAAAATGAAGCAGCAATTTTCCACCTGAGAATCAATAGTTGCTGATGCCAAAAGAATGCTTCAGAGAGGAAGGACAAATGTTCATAAAGGAAGAACAATCAAGGGAGATTGACAAACAAGAAAGAAAAGAAGGGAGGGGCGATGGATAGATAAGAGTTCCCAGTATGAGCCTTAGTTCTCATTTTGGAGGCTCTTCATTATAATTAGGAAGATAATGAAAGCTAAAGGCAAAACAAAACTGGTGCCTTTAAAATAGAAAACAAACCAACAACAACAAAAAGAATCTTACCTAGACTTTCAAAAATTAGTACTGCTGGCCAAATAACACCAGAACAATATTCCCAATTTGCCCATAAAGCTCTGTCTTTGAATTTGGAATGACACTTGGTCCTTGTTCCTGTTTTGTGATTCAGTAGGCAGTACCTTTGTTCCAAGAGGCAGTGAGGTGAAAAATATCTGAGGGAGGAGCATGCCAAGTTTAAATCTCAAGGCCTAGCGAATGGGAGTGCTGACACCCAAAGTGGCTTAGAACATGCTAGATCCATCAGCAGTCTTCTCTGTGGTTGTCATGGTGCATGGGTAGCCAAAGATAGTCATCTGGGAGTGTCCTCTGTGACTTCAGGGAGTACTCAGCTCTCTACCTCTACTACTTTTAATGCACAGATACAATCATATCAAAAGAGAAACTGAAAGATATGAAAGAAAAATACAATTTTAAAATTCTTTCATGGCACCCCTGGCACTAATATGTTTCATTTATAAAGTGAGCAGCTTACTTGAAATGATTTCTGAGGTTCTTTTTGGTTTTATTGCTCAATAATACTTCAAGAATATGTTATATCTCCCAAAAGAAAAAAAGAAAACATTTTTAGGAAATATATTTATACTACAAAGATGTGTAATTTGTAATAGTAAGAATGTGTTAAGAAGTAAAATATCAAAAAATAAATGTTTAATAATCTACCCATATCTATATTACATGCCATTAAGTAGCCATTATTTA
The DNA here is from genome assembly GCF_020740605.2 of Lemur catta. NCBI lineage: Eukaryota > Metazoa > Chordata > Mammalia > Primates > Lemuridae > Lemur > Lemur catta. Next base: position 242,554,639 of record NC_059128.1, read on the forward strand.
AAATTTTAATTATGGTTATGATGAGGTTATACAGCATGGACAAATCCTTAAATTATGATGTCAAATGAGAAAAGGCAAATATAAAATTTTATATACAATATGATCATAATCTTGATTAGAAATGTATACAAAAAAAGACTGGCTGCAAATACACAACTGTTAATATTGGTTGTCAACAGGTGGTAGGAATATGCATAATTCTTTTCCTGTTCTAATTTCCAATTTTCTGTGAGTGTGTATTTTTATAAAAGTTAAAAATAAAATTTTGGATCACCTATATATATTTGGGAATTTTTTTCCAGTGTTTAAACTACTTTATATTGCAGCCAGCACTGAGTAAAGAGAGGACAAACAGGCATCATCCCACCCACCATTGGCACAGGTGACAATGAGCTAGAAGCCTTGCCTAGGAAGCTGATCATTTAACCATAGTCATGTCTCTGGTCACTGGTAGGACGTAAACCAACTTAATTGTGACAGAGAACCCAGAGAGCTCCACTCCTCTCACCCTGTGGATACTATCATTTGCTAGTGATAAGATTCCTCCTGATGAAATATAAAATCATTTTACCTGTGTGATAGTTAATTTAATGTATCATCCTGATTGGATCTTGGGACTCCAGATATCTGATTAAACATTATTTCTGGGTGGGTCTGTGAGGATTTTTCTAAACCATTTGAATCAATCATAGACTGAGTAAAGCAGATGGCCCTCTCTAGTGTGGGTGGGTGTCCTCATCTAATCTGTTGAGCTCCTGAATAGAACTAAAAGGAGGAGGAAGGGAAGATTTGCTGCCTCTCTGCTTGACTGCTTGAGCTGGGACATCAATCTTCTCCTACCCTCAGTGCTCCTGTTCTCAGGCCTCAAGATTTAGACTGGAATCTATTCTATTGACTCCCCACTTCTCAGGCCTTCCAATCACACCATTGTCTTTCCTGGGTCTCCAGATTGCAGGCAACAGATTTTTGGATTTCTCAGCCCCTATAATCACATGAGCCAACACCTTATAACATATCTATCTATATCTATATCTATACATATATATGTACCTATATCCATTCATATATATGTATGTGTCTGTGTGTATAGACTCTTATTGGTTCTGTTTCTCTGGAGAATCCTGGACTAACACAACCAAACATCACACACTGTTCATGCCAGTAAAGAGTTCTGAGGTCATTTTCTCCTTCATGATAACATATAGTTCCTGTTATAATATTTAGCCAGTAACATAATCTAAGTGCATTAATGCCATACCATGCTTCTATATAAGCAAATATACTGAGTAAATTTTGTTCATCTTTCTATAAATTTGCTTTCATCCTTACAAAAATCACTTCTGTCCTCATGAGAGAGAAGCACAAAGGTAACAAAAGCTAAACTTTGGCACCATTTAGACCTTTGAAGAACTTTTAAAGCATCTACCTGCAAATCTTGAGGAACATTAATGATTCTCAACCAAAGAAAAATATTGTCATTAATTTGCTTAATTTTGTTAGCCAAATCTTTTCATATTCTAGAGAGCAGAAGTGACTCCAAGAAGACAAGGATGATGTGGATGTATTATAACCTCAGTCCCAAAACCACATTCCCTGACAACCTTTGTGAGGTTGGTATTAAACCCTATGCACCAGCAATCTCTGTCTTGGAAAACTCTGCTTGGGTGTCAGTCAAGCAGCAGGAGATGGTCTCTTTTTGCCTAAGCAGAGCCTTGAGAAAAAATCAGAGATAACCTAAAATAAAGGACCCTACCAGCACACTGCTTCTGCCCACATTCAGGGGCCTTCACAGACTTAGTGTGGGCTGAAATCAGTTGCCAAGAAAAGCCTTCAGGGTTCAATTAAGAGTAATGAGATGTTGGAAAATTCTTAGCAAAAATCAATCTCCCAAACCAGCATAGAATGTCAAAATTCTGGACAATGTGGGCAATATATTCTGCCAGATCCTTCTGATTATATTGGGTGTATAATTAGGACTTCACCAGAAAAGTTTGACCCTTTTTTGAAGTAGAAAGGTAGACAAGACTCCTAAGATCTACTCTAAAGTATCCAGGTTAGAAGAGAACAGGAATTACTTTTAAAAAGAAATAAAAACTTACTGATTAAAAAGAATGAATACCCCAAATGGCTTTAAGACACAATTTTAGGGATATCTACCTTTGGAATAAACTTTTGTGTTTCTTAAAGAACAGACTTAAATTAGCTGAGAAGCAAACAACTTGAAATCATCGAATGCTAGAATCGGAGGCAGTCTTCAAGATCACTTAATCAGAATTCCTTGTTTTCTTATGAAGCCACTGAGACCCAGTGAGGTTTAATGACTGGCCTAAGATGATATTGCTCATTAAGATCAGAGCTACTGAAGTAATATCTCACATTCAAATAGAACTTTGATATCTTCAAGTATTTTTTAATTTAATTGCTTATTTGATTTTAATTAGCTCTGGGAGGCATGGTGGGATCCATGAGTTTGTTCCTGTGTTTCTGACATTTTTCCAAGAAAATAACTTATCCCTTGGGAGAAAGGAGAATTTCAAAAACTGAAAAATGTTCTTCTCCATTCAAGTTTGTAAGGTCTTTTATAATAATGTCAAGAGCCTCTATGTTCTTATTTGTGTTGTACCTCAGAATTACACAAGATGGACAATGAGCTATCTGTGCACTCTGCTCAAGTAGAAGAAATTCAGGTTTTGAAAGGGAAAAGCCTTATAATGGTGTAATTTTTGTTCATTAAAGGAAAAAAATGAATTCTTTCCTCTAGAAATTATTTTATTTTATTTATTTCAGAATATTATGGGGGTATAAACATTTTGGTTACATGTTATGACTTTGCCACACCCAAACCATGATTTGAGGTATGCCTTTTCCCCGCTACAATGCTCCTCTAGAGATTTTTTTAAAGTTCAGCAGACTCTACCTGTAGGTTAAGAGTTGAGTCATATTCTTGGAATTGGAGATGAGGTCTCTCCTGAGCTTGAATGTACCTTCCATTTTTGGAAGTTAGGATTCATTTTCATTTCATTTGGCTTTATTTTCCTCAGCTCAATATCATGGTCTTATAAGTCTTGGAAATCTTTTGATTCTAAAAGTCATTAAAGTCTGAACTCACCTAAAAGTTGACTAATTTGGCCATGATGTTATCTACTGAGTGTGTGCAACATTTAAACTGGGCCTTGCCAGAGGCTCGCTGTGGGCATGATTAATGGGACTTCCACTTCTTCCCACATCCTCTCTGAGGACTGATGTGGAAAGCAAGACTACACCAATGCCTAAATAAACAGAAACTTTCTTCCTTCATTTCACTTTTAGACATCATAGCTTTTATAGTGTATTTATTAAAAACATATTTTAATCATACTTAAAGTGATATCTTTAACTTTTTCCCAAATAAAATAATAACATTCTCCAATACGAGGTTAAGCTCTCCTCTTCCAAAGGATACTAACCAAATAGCCAGCATAAAGTATACCAAGAATTCTGTGCTTTGCATGGAAGTAGAATTAGACTTGAATAACCAGGAAAATTTAATGAAATTAGGTACAGATGTGGGATTACAAACATTCCTGCTGCTCAGACCTGGCACATGGTGCTACATGTCTTTCATCTTCCCTAATTTGAGAGATTTTGTTGGCATCACTTCTTGTTAAATCATGTGAGGTATAATTTGTTCAAGGCTCATACTCCTATTAATTGTCCCTTTTGGTCTATGTATCTTCAAATATACCTCAGAAGAAATGACAAAAGGTATATAAACTAAAGGGCACAAAATAAAAGGTTTACATTTCACCCTGAGACCACCATTCATGAAAAGGCTTTCAATCTGATTTTATTGTCTAGTATATAAACTGAGAGAATTTTTTTGAGGAAAAATAGGGACTTTATCACATTTCTAAATTGCAACATCTGTGCTTCTGTGGAAACTAGATAAGTCTGTCCAAGGCCAAGAAAAACCATTAATCCATAGAAAATACCAAAATCAATTTTCTTCCTCTCAAATTTATACCTGGACCAAACTGTAAATACTGAACCCAGAGGCAATTTATCTGGAAAGGAATCTTTAAAAGCACATCAACTGTATTTTTATTTTATTCTTCCAGTCAAACTTAGGCATTTTGAACAATCTAGTTGATTATCGTTTCCACATGAGAAATAGAGTAGCATTCTCCATATTTTATTTCTCCTTTCTACACTATATAGTCTGTGACTATTTTAAAAATATTTCTAATATATAGTGTTGCCAAAGGAAAAGAAAAATAAAAGAAGACATATAAAAGAGTTCATGTCTGCAAGTGTCTATACACTATCTCTTACCTGTTCTTCATTTCTGTATATAGGTAGTCCAACAGACTGCAACTGCAATAAGCATTAGATGTTCTCAACTCTCTATCTATCAAGAACATATTATACTGCCTGAAGTCTGAAATATTTTCAGATAAAAAAATCTAATATTGGATAAAAGCTAATGAAAAAAGAAATTAAATCTCCTGTTCCAATGATGGTGATTGGAAATATTTTCCAATTTTAAATCTAATTTTGAAGAAAAAGTAATGAAAAGGGATATTTAAAACTCTTTCTAAATATGAAGCTAGGCTGTTGGGTGAAGTGTGCTACTCAATATAAGAACAAGGCCAAACTGATCTCAGTTTTTAATCCACAGAGTGCTTAAGCACTCCTTTTTTAAAGGAGACCAACCTTTTAAAAAAAAAAAAAAAAAAGAAGGGAATTTAGAAGCAATTCAAATCTTTACTTAAATTTCTTAAAGCATCTCCAAAGAAAATTCCACTCATAATACGCAGCAAGAATGCTCTAAAAATCTTTGATTTTTCTCCCAATATCCCACATTGGACAAATTCAGCTAACCCAATTCCTTCTCTTCCTTCTATAAAATATACCCAAACACTTCTTCAAAACACAACAACCCACACTTTTGCTTTTTGGCCTTGACACATGTTTTCTTTTCTCCCATAAACATATGCAGTAGAGGAAGGGCTGGTGCAAGTTTAACCTTTAAACAGTTTGTAAGACAGTGTCTGAATCTCTTCACAAACCTGCCTGAAGAAGATATTCCACTGGCCACTTAGACAAACTCTAATTCAACCTTTCTATTTGGGTCCCACAATCCTATGGAAATTCAAACCAAGCATTTTCAACTCACACTATTGGCACTGATTTTTCCAAGGCTTGAATTTCAGGGTTTCAAAACAAGACTTTGGTGCCAGCTTATCCCATGGCAGGAAGAAAAGCAAATGAAACCACAGAGACGTGCCAGTTTTAATTCGATTTCCGGCTTAGCAACCCAACCCTGGTATGAAAATAAAACCCAAAACCCAAATTTTTTCTGTAGTAACCAACAAAAAATGCTTCCTCCCCCCAAAAGAATTCTTCCAAATGCAACTAGTGAATGTAATAAGCTTCTCAGAAGGAGGGCTGCAAATCACTGTGTCGTTTTTGGGCTAGACGGCATGGCGGAGACACATCACCTCAGTGGCAGAATGTATGTTTGGGTACACGGAAGAACAAAGGGAATTGAGCTTTGACTTGGAATATTAAACTCTAATTCTGAAGACAGAATGTGTACTTAATTGAATCTAACAGCTTTAGCAGGGCCTTTTGGGTAGAAATGCTTTCACTTCTACCCTATGCTTCCGTAATTGATTTAACATGCATTGGGATGGGCGCTAAAAGTCCTGAATCCTGAACATGGTCTGATTAATCAAAACAGAATCACCAACACAGGATACAACACAATGCTGTCAAGTCCAAAATATACAGAGCATGGGAAAAATTAAGGAAACACAATAAAAGAATTTATTCTGTCTTTGGGGCAGGATAAAAGGTGTGTGGTAATTTCCAAATAACAGGGCCTTTTCTTCTTATGTGCGAATATTTTTTAACAAAAATTCCCAGAACTAAACTAACTTTATATTACAGTGATTTCTTATATGAGGTGTATTTATCAGAGGCAAGAAAGAAATAGCACATAAGCAAAAAAGAATGGTTATTTATATGAACTCTGATAAATGAATTTGAATTGCCTATTAGTCATAGATGTTGATGTGGTAAATGTTCACCAGCTATCCTGCTGAGAATGTCCTCATATTCTTGCTATTTAAAATATGCTTTTCTGAATGTTCCTCATTTAACCCCTGTTAATTGCCGCTCTTGTTATTTGTTTCCTTTAGAAAATGACTTTAAAGTGACTCTCATGTTCAAAGTCTTCATTCGGAGGGAGCAGGTAGGTGATGCAGGGTTGGAGGGTTGATGTAAGCAATAAAGAACTATACAATAATCCAATGGGAATTACACAAGCAAAGAGCTGAAATTTCTCAGAAACCTCACCTGTCACTACTCTCATCATAGGCTCATCAAAAATGGATGAACTAAAAATTTTGAACATTTGATATAAGCAAAATAAATTTTTAGAAACCCAGAATTGGTATAAAAAATGTATATTAATTAATCTTGTTGATTAAACTATCATTAATTCCTTTTTGTGTTCATCTAAGCATTCATATCCCAATAGCTTTAAGATGAAGTATTCTCCCTTATTTAAAAATATGTACATGCTGAAATTTAAAAAATGTAAAAAAATAAATGTATATGCACTCTCTTTTAGGAAAAAAATATGTATATGCATGTAAAACTATCATCTGGATTCAACATACATCAAGATTGTGTTATACTTGTTTTATTTAGTCTTTTAATGCTTTTATTTTTTATTAGTGCTCAAATATTTTAAAGAACCCCAACATGTTTCAGTATGTATCTCTAAAAGTTAAGAAACTGTATTATGGTGACAACAATCCCATCCTTAAAATTTACAATAATAAAATATTTTAAACAAATAGAAAAACAGAATAGACATTTATGAAGCCACCAGCAAGATAAAACAGATGTAATATTTGCTCTATATTCTTCAATTGGCTATTTTTTGTTTTTTTGCTTTTCCCAAAGAAATCAGTCATTGCAAATATAGTCAGTTCCTCCTTTTTCCATTAGTTTTCCAAGAATGTAATGCCCATTAACCAGGATATTAAAATGCTTTATAAACCAATCCACACCAAATTTTCACATAACTTCTACAATTACCTTATTTCAGTTGAAACAAAGCCTCTACTAGTTATCCTTATCATTGGGTTACTTCTAAAAATATTACCTAGAACTAGACTGTTCCACGGGCTTAGTTTTAAATTATGATACATTGCCTGAATGTTTTAGGTTTAGTTTGTAGATTATGCTTGAATACCTTTCTGGTAGATATAAAAAGAGAAATGAAATTAATGTATAATAGCATTAATCTACAAGAACGACCACCATGTCTTTTTTAAATAAAAATTTAGATAAATGTAATTGACCTTGCCTGGAACTTAATGTAAACTGAGATAAATTAAATACATCTAATTTATTTAATCAAGAAGTATACACTAAACCTGAAAGATTTGTCTGAAAGATGGTGATGGATTTATACAAACCTACTTAAGCTAATAAATAGAGAAGATTCTTTATTTATATTTTCTTTACCTAATATACCTCCTCACATTATATATATATATATTTTTTTTTTAATTGAAACAAGGTCTTGCTATGTTGCCCAGACTGGTCTCAAACTCTTGGGCTCATGTGATCCTCCTGCCTCAATCTCCCAAGCAACCGGAACTACAGGTGCATGGCACTACACCTAGCACTCATAGTTTCTATCTGTCTGATCTTATTTATTGCATGAGGAATAATGTGAGGGAGATGCGGTAAGAAAAGAAAAAAATGGGAATTAAGATGCAAGTTACCTAGGAATTTGAGTTTTTTCAATTTAATTATCAACTGTCCTCTATGATTATAACAGGATATTTGCATTATTTTTCTCAAAGCTCAATAGAAAGCAGCTAAGTATGGATCTATAATTTCTGGAAACGATGAACAGGGTAGTTGACAAAAAAAGTCTATTGACAACAAATATCATAACCAAATCATAGAATCATAGATGATTCAGGATTTAATTTTTTGTTTTGTTTTCCTTTACTTTTCACTTTGGCACTTTGCCATTTGCTTAATTCATTGTTTTTAATGACAGGGACAAATTGTACCTTACTGTGTTTATTCACATTCTGAGTTCAAGGAAGAGATTACTTCAATTAAGTCAGGCATTTATGGAAAGCAGGGTATTGGGGTGGGGCAGGCAGAGACATTGATATATTAAAATATAAACACAATTATGAAAACTTTTTGCTCTGAAAATTTAAGACAAAGTTTCAGGTCAGTGGAGATAGATGGTTGTATTTGGTAAGTGAGGATAATCTATCATAAGCACATCCATTTAGCTAGTTAAGCCAGGAAGAAAGCTAGCTTCACCTCCACGATTCTATGAACCATTCACCATACCTACTATCCTCACCTCAGCTGCTTCTCCAACTTACTGATGGTTAATTACCCTGGTGTAGCTTCAGTTATCAGGAGGAGAGAGAAGTCAAAGACAGCTAGTGTTCCAGTAGGGAAGGCAGTCCTTTGTAACTGTCTCACCTTTCTCTCTGCCCATGATAACATTCTGCTAATTTAGACACTGCATTGCAAAAAGGCTAAAGATCTGCATATTTAGCCCACTAAACGTTTTTTTTCCTAATACTCCAGACATTAAACTTAGAGTATACTATATTGGTCTAAACTGTCTAAATATTTCTAAGGCTGGTCAACCCCTCCAAAAAAAAGTTAATTAATTTTATTTTCAAACAGTCATTTTTATGAAATAGATAGTATTCAGGACAAAAAGGTCTCATTAGATTTTAATTGATGCTACAACCATTTTCATTTTTAGAATTTCAGACTATACTCAATGAAAAATAGGTGGACACCCCATAAATTTAATCTTGTATTTCACATCATTCTGTAAAGGAAAAAGCACCAAAGAGGAAACCAGAAGAGATGTTTTGATACTGATTATCCCACTAACTAGTCTTTTCCTGGATTTCAGACTTACCTCTAAAATGAAAGGGTTGAACCACATGATCAAATAAAATTGTCTTTATTATTGTTTGATATGCAAGAATTATGCATTTATACTTTATGATGCAATCTTCATGTCTCTTTTCATGTGTATAATATAGTCCTTTTGCCAAACAAGTATCTGTCCTCTTCTGTCCTTCTCCGCTTCCTCTCTCTTACTGTACGCCAACATCAACTCCCCTCTGGATGACACAATAGCTTTCTTATGGTTCTTATTTCTCCATTCTTGTCTCTTTCCAGTTCCTTCCCCACACAGAAGAAAGAGGAATTTTAAATCAGAAGTTGGATCATGTTAAGCTCCAGTTTAAAAACCCTCAATGGTTTCCCGTTGCATTTAAACAAGATGCAAGGGAAGAACCTGCAGGATCCCCCAGGACAACCTCACCACTCCCGCTCCAGTCTCTCCTCTCTCTGCCACTCTTTCTTCTTGCTCATGGTGCTCCCGCTACACTGGACGGTTTTCAGCTTCAGGAATCACCAAGATCTTTCCTACTTGAAAGCTGTTTTTGCACATGCCCTCCCCTCTGCCTGACCCACTCCTCCACACAGTATTCACATGGCTATCTCCTTCTCATCCCTGGTGATGTTTCTACTCAAAACCATTGCTCCTCTCTCCTATTGTTTTCCATCTTATCATCTTATTTATTTCCTTTGTCAATCTTATCTAAATCTGTAATTATTTAACTTATCTATTTATTGAATTTGGGTTTGACTCCCCCTTCCCATCTACTGTCTTTCTGTGTGTCTGTACTGTTTAGTATAACATCCCCAGTGCATAGCATGGTGTCTAGTATATACTAGACCTTCAATAAATATTTACTGAATGAATTAATAAATCTGAGATGCAGTTGGGTCTACTTCTCTGTTTTCCTCTATGTAGTACCTGTGCAGTATGTGTATCACATACACAGAATCCTAAATACATAGAGATAATAACTTAAGCTGAGTTAATGGAAGACGTAGAGGAAGATTGAGCCTAAGGTGGCTAAGGAACATTGTTCTCTTTGCACAAGTGTGGGTCAACTCTGTCCCATGTGTGGGAAGTTGGTGCCCATCTGAGCCCTGTTCCATAACTACCACCATGTGCCCTGGTTTTCAGCTTCTGGAAGTGCCTCAATCTTGAACTGAAAAGCATGAGAGGAGCAATCATTTCCAACCTTCACTAAAGTCTGCTTTTATCTTTTCCAAGAAGGAGAAAATATAGGGGTGGGGTAAGTGAGTCTTCTTTTTCAGGCAGTGTTCGCAAACACCTATTACCTAACACAGAAGGCTAAATGAAACACATCTGACATGAAACAAATGACAACATGAATCCCACCCTCTGCACATTGTGAAGGTTCCTTGCAAACAAGAGTGCAGTAGCTCCTTCCATATTTCTTCATAAAAACAAATCCCAAGTATTTGACAATTACTTCCCCAGGGAAAATGCTTCGACCCTAACTCCCAAACCCAACACTTTCAATTCTGTCAAGTCAGGGAATATTTTTTCCTTTTGATCATCAGAGTGATTTCCTTTTGATCAGCTTATTCAGCTATGTAATTAAAATGATTGCTTTAAAAACTGAAACATGAACATTTGTTAGCAATTATTGATAAGCAACTGCCATCTCATCACCATCATAAAATTCTTAGGCTTGTGTTCCTAAAACTTTTTTGCAAGTGTTTAACTATGAATTCTGACAATTTTTTTTGATTGTTGGAAATAGGTTGATAATTTTTCAACTTGATGCCAGTTTAAAGACTCACAATTCCGTTTCTCTTTGTTCATAGTGATACAAACAGTGGCCTTTCATTAGAGTTGTTGAAAGCAAAAGCTCCCAATTATCCAGTGACATAAATGGAATCTTCCCAGCTTTCTGTGAATATGCATTATTAGTAGCCAACTTCTCAATAGAAAACAGGAGTTTTTTATGGTTTGTTTTCCTGGAACTCATTTAATTAGCAAAGTCTCTTGAAGCTTAGCACTACCCTATGAGCTTGTTAATGCCATAGATCTAGTTCAATCTATTCACTTTATATGCAGAAGATATGGAATTGAAGTTGTAAAATATCTTATTAAAAATTGTAGGGTCATAAAGATCTCCTGTTTCAAATTTGTTATTTTTATGGGTGAAAAACAAGACCCAGAATGGTTAAAGAATTTGACCAATATTACACTTTTATTACGTAGAATTAGAATTCCAGTTACCAAGATGCCTTCAATTGTCCTCTAGCATTTCAAGCCCTGAACACCAATGGTACATGTTGAAGATATTATTAATGCAAAAACATAGTTCTGCAAAAATGGAAATGTAAAGGAGTTTGATAAAATATTAACAAACCTAAAGAAATCAAGGACTGTTTTAAATATTAGGTCTCTTATTGTAAAACATTCAAAACCCCTAGCTGTCATTAATTTGGAAGGTTTTCAGACATTATCCAACTTCTAAAGAACAGTAATATGCATTAGTCTCAATATAACCAAAGAGATAATGCATTGGATCTCTTTCCCTGATGACTTTCTGAGATAAAACATTTAATCTTTTTATGTGTTTTCCCCCAACATAATCAAAAGCATGGTAAAGCATGTCTTTTGGGACATCCTATGTATAAAGATCACAAACCACTGACAGAGTCAATAAAGCTATCAGACACTTAATTTTAACTTTGATGACTCCTTACAATAGTAAAATGATATCTTTTAGGCTACCAGCATCACAAAAAGTCCATTTTTGTTTGCTGCTGCTACAAAAATATTGTTTTAATAAATTTGATGGCATTTTGTAGCAGGTATTGTTATTGTTCATGGAGAATCTATTCCTTTCTCCTCCAAGGTAACCCTGGGGGATTCCCAAGAAAGTATGCATGTGAATGGAAGTGACACATGCCATTTCCCATGGAAGCATTAAATTGATAGGACTCAACTCCCAACTTGCTTTTCACCTGCCCCAGCAATTATGGGCTCCTTGGTCAAAAAAGCTTAGAAAATGCCCCCTTCTTGGAGACTGACATTATATAGTAACATATTGAACATGTTCAGAATCTCTGCAGAGAAAAAAAGATACCAATTGTTTAACACAGTATTAATCAATTAATTTGACCCCCAACTTTTTCTTGTTTAACATTTCCTGTTCCTTAGAAACTCTCTTTGGCAATCACTGGCCTATGCCTTAGATATTGGTAATTAATTTAGCAGAGAGTAGTTAACAGCCAACTGAGTACAAAGATAGGCGTTTGGAGATTAGGCTGGAGAGTTGAGCGCTAGCCATTGAACGTTTCCATGTGGAAATGACATGCATCATTTCCGTTCATGCCTAACGTCAAGCAAATCCTTCCAGGTACCTTGATGTAGAGGAGAATTAGGTATCAGTGCCTGTCACAAACTGCTGCCAAAGTTTATTTTTAAAAAGGGGGCAAGTGTTTGAAAATGGAAAAGTCATTGAAATTGAAATTAAATGTTAAATGCCAGGGTTCTGTCAGAAGGTAGAAACACCATCAGTAATTTAAACAGGGAAAACTTAATGTAGTGAATTATTAACTAATAAAAGGTGGTTAACTACTAAGAAGGGTAAAGAGGACCCTAAAGAATTCAGGAAGAACAAAACAACCACTACTTCTAGGGCAGAGGAGGACACCTATGGAGCAAACTAGGAACCTGGAGGGGGATCCCCCCATGCCCCGAGGCTGTAAATCAGAACTTGCTGAAGAGGATGTAGATGTGTCCTTCTGGAAGGAGGAGAACTTTGCTGGGGAGCCAGCAGGCTGCAGCTGCTCTGCAGAAAGCTATCTGTTAGGGGACAGAAAAATACACTGGAGAATGAGTGTCACTGGGCCTCCCAAACACTACTGTCAGCCACGCATGGGAGGAAAAAATAAAGCACCCCAGAGGCAGAAAAAGAAACCCCCTTCTCAGCTGTGCTTTGAAGTGTTCCTCCAGCCTAACATCGAGCCAGCTGGCAAAGGAGAAACTTTAAGGGGTCCAGCTATAAAAGCATAAAGCAGGGTAGAACAGAATGGATTGGGAGCTGAGAGACAATAAATTTATAACCAGCACAGCTAGGCAATGCTAAGAAAGGGGGGGAAAGGGTCGCTGATATAGAAACCGCGGAGGCACCACAGACACACAATCCATTTCTCTGCTCTGTCCTTCATGTAGAAATAGAAGCCTAATTTGAGGCCCACAATAGCCTTTAAATTATACACACCTATAAAACACTTCCTGGGAACATGGAACGCAGCTTTCGTCATATTTTTAAGGTCTGTAGCCCCATAAAGATGAAGAACAGCTAGAGTGGCAAATATCTAGATAAGGGAGTAATAAGAATTTTTTGATTTTTCTGTATCAACTACTCAAACTCTATGGAGCAGGCCTACAAAAATAATTCTTACCCAAATTTTAAAAACGAATTTCTCCAAGGAAAGGTTGAAGAAAACAGATGACTAACAAAATTTAGAAAGAATAAAATTAAAGAAGTTCAGATTCTTCAGACAAAACATCCAGGCCGAGCGCCTTCCCCACTGCTCTGGACTTCCAACTGTTTTTGGATACCTGTCCCAGGGTTTTGCATAATTTTTTCCAGTGGAATGATTCCACAAGTACAAAATTAGAAATGTATTTATTATTTTCCTTGGAGGATTGTTTTTTACATATAATAAAACTGAGCCACTTTTAAGAGCAGCATGCACCATAAGCAAAAAGCTCAGACCACAAGACTGTTTAGGAAGGACCCATTTAAAAAAGAAAAAAAAAAGAAATTTAAATTCCTCTCAAACGAGGAGAATACCTTCCTTTTGTGTGACAGGCTATTACTTCAGCCAAACTTCTGGAGAGGTTTGGAAAGTTCAGAAGATCATTTATACCCTAAAGCTGAATGTATTCAGCTTGTGTATTACAAGGTACCACAGACCAAGGAAAAAAATGGATTATTTTACACTTTTGAAGCCAGCTCATATGAAATTCTGCAGGAGAATTTTAGGAAACCATCCACTTCCATGCTCAGGAGAGGAGTGTGTGCACTATATCTTCTACTTTTCAAATGCAAGGACATTTTTAGAGTTAGTTGTTAGGCCTATAATTTAAAAGATCTTCTTTACTCAAGAGATTTTTCATATTGTCCTATAAAATAGGGCATTTTTATTGAGCTGCATGGGACTCAGGGATTTTAGTTTAAATTTTCTTTTATAGGAGTACCCCCACTTTCCTGCATAACTCATTCCTAAAAAGGGTTTTAAAGTCAAACATCTGAAATTTGATCAATGGATATATACATTATAATATTGGCTTTAGTCCCATAGACTAAAAAAATTTATAACCCTCAAAATTATGGTTCCCGGAGTCACTGCCTCCCTTTGATACAGACAGTCAAATGAGTGGGTGTATAATTTCCAAGCTCAGGTATGCTGTTTATTGAGGCTAGGAGTGAGGATGAAGTTGAGGATGAAAATGGAGTAGGGAATGGCAGGGGGTAGGGAGTCTTTGTCATCCTGGGGTTTGGGGATTTTGAGGCAGGCATTTCCCTTTCCACAGAACCCCATCTCATCCCTCCTCAGAGACCATGACAGATAATGGGGTAGCCCATACTCTTACAAACTCAATCTGGTAGATTCCTGGAAAACAAAGGAAAGAAAAAAAACTTTTATTTCTTTGACACTGAAGAATGAACGAACTGAGGCCTAGAAAAAAAATCAAGCATCCCCATTAAAAAGTGAGCAAAGGACACGAATAGAAACATTTCAAAAGAAGACAGACTAATGGCCAAGAAACCTATGAAAATATGTTCAACATCTCTAATCGTCAGGGAAATGCAAATCAAAACCACAATGAGATATCACTGAACTCCAGTGAGAATAGCTTTTATCAAAAACAATAAATGTTGGCATGGATGCGGAGAGATAGGAACACTCATACACTGCTGGTAGGACTGCAAACTAGTACAACCTCTGTGGAAAGTAATATGGAGATACCTCAAAGAGCTACAAGTAGAACTACCATTTGATTTAGCAATCCCATTACTGGGCATCTATCCAAAGGAAAAAAAGACATTCTATAAAAAAGGCATCTGCACTAGAATGTTTACAGCAGCACAATTCACAATTGCAAAGATGTGGAAACAACCCAAGTGCCCATCAATACATGAGTAGATTAATACAATGTGGTATATGTATAGCATGGAGTTCTACTCAGTCACAAAAAACAATGGTGATCTAGCACCTCTTGTATTATCCTGGATAGAGCTGGTGCCCATTCTACTAAGTGAAGTATCACAAGAATGGAAAAACAAGCACCACATGTACTCACCATCAAATTGGTATTAATTGATCGACACTTATGTACACATATAGTAGTTATGTTTATTGGGTGCCGGGCAGGTGGGATGGGGGAGGAGGGGATGGGTATATTCACACCCAAAGGGTGTGGTGCACACCGTCTCAGGGATGGACACGCTTGAAGCTCTGAATCAGGTTGGGGAAAGGCAATATATGTAACCTAAACATTTGTACCCCCGTAATATGCTGAAATTTTAAAAAAGTGAGAAAAGTATTTTAACAGACACTTCACCAAAGAAGGTATACAGATGATCAGTAAGAATATGATAAGTTGCTCAATATAGTATAGTCATTAGGGAAATGCAAATTAAAAATGACTAAAACAGACTAACAATGCAAAGTGTTGTTGAGGATGTGGAGCAACTGGAACTCTCACACATTGCTGATAAAAATGTAAAATGGTATAGCCACTTTAAAAAATAGTTCAGACCAGGCACGGTGGCTCATGCCTGTAACCCCAGAAATTTGGGAGGCCAAGATGGGAGGACTGCTTGAGGTCAGGAGTTCGAGATCAACTTGGGCAACACAGCAGAACCCTGCCTCTACAAAGAAAAAGAAAAGAAAAATTTAGTCTGACATGGTGGCATGTGCCTATAGTCATAGGTACTAAGGAAGCTGAGGTGGGAAGCTCACTTGAGCCCAGGAGTGCAAGGCTGCAATGAGCTATGATCATGCCACTGCACTCTAGCCTGGGTGACACAGCAAGACCTTTCCTCTAAAATAAAACAAAACACAAAACAAAATTTAAAAATTTAATATTTTCTCATAAATAAAATCAAATATATACTCACCATACAACTCAACAGTCCCACTCATATCTAATTATCCAAGAGAAATTAAAACATACATCCAACCACAAACTTGCACTTGAATGTTCACAGCAGCTATATTCATAATATGCACAAACTAGAATCAACCCAAATGTCCATCAACTGATGAATAGATAAATAAATTTTAGTAGGTCTAAACAATGAAGCACTAGTAAGCAATTTAAAAAAACAACCTAGTAGGAAAAAGGAACAAAACCATGAATCACAGCAACAGATCAGTGACTGTCAGTGGCAGGAGATAAGGGGAGGAAATTGATAACAAATATGCATGAGGAAATTTTGGGGATGATGAAAGGCTCTAAATTTTGATTGTGGTGGTGATTACATGACTATATACATTTATCAAAACTCATCAAATTATACATTTTATAAGATGAATTTTATTTTATGTAAATTATGCATCAATAACTTTGACTTTAAATGGATTGATAAAAGACTTAAATGTAAGCCATGAAACCAAAAAAATTCCGGAAGAAACTGTAGGGAAAACTCTTCTAGACATTAAACTAGGCCTAGAATTGATTACAAAGACCCCAAAGTCATATATAGGAACAACAAAAATAAATAAACATGACTTAATTAAATTAAAAAGCCTCTGCACAGCAAAGAAAATAATCAACAGCTTAAACAGACAACGTACAGAATGGGAGAAAATATTCACAAAGCATATATCAATATCTGACAAAGGGCTAATATCCAGAATATACAAAGAACTCTAATCAGCAAGAAAAATACCCAAAAACCTCATGAAAAATTAGGCAAAAGGCATGAACAGAAGTTTTTCCAAAGAAGACAGACAAATGACCAACAAACATGGAAAATGCTCAACATCACTAATCATCAGGGAAATCCAAATTAAAACCAAAATGATCGAATGGTAGGTCTACCTGAATCTGTTTAAAGTATCTCCATATTGCTTTTCACAAGGGTTGCACTAGTTTACAGTCCCACCAGCAGTGTATGAGTGTTCCTGTGTCTCCGCATCCATGCCAACATGTATTGTTTTGGGACTTTTTGATAAAGGCCATTCTCATTGGAGTTAAGTGATATCTCATTGTGGTTTTGATTTGCATTTGCCTGATGATTAGAGATGTTGAGCATTTTTTCATATGTTTGTTAGCCCTTGGGGAATGGACACACTTGAAGCTCAGACTCGGGGGGATGGGGGGCATGGGCAATATATATAACCTGAACTTTTGTACCCCCATAATAAGCTGAAATTAAAAAAAAATGAGAGAACACTTTACCCCTGTCAGAATGGCCATGATTAAAAAGTCCAAAAACAATAGATGCTGGCATAGATGCAGAAAGAAAGGAACACTTATACACTGTTGGTAGGAATGCAAATTAATACAAGCTCTATGGAAAATAGTATGGAGATTCCTCAAAGAAATAAAAGACCTACCATTAGATCCAGCAATCTCACCACTGTGTATTTACCCAAAGGAAAAGAAGTCATTTTACCAAAAGACATCTGCACTCGAATGTTTACTGCAACTCAATTTGCAATTGCAAAGATGTGGAACCCACTTATGTGCCCACCAATTCATGAATGGATAAAGGGAATATGGTATATACATGCCATGGAGTACTACTCAGCCATAAAAAGGAATGAAATGATGTCTTTTGCAGCAACTTGGGTGGAACTAGAGACCATTATCCTAAGTGAACATGTTCTTACCAATAAGTGGGAGCTAAACAATGGGTACACGTGGGTACAAGAGTTGTAAAGGACATTGGAAACCAAGAAGGGGAGTGAATGGAGGGGTGAGGGGAAAAACCTTACCTATCGGGTACAATGAAAACTATTCTGGTGATGGGCACAACAAAACCCTGACTTAAGCATTATACAAGGTATCCATGTGCCAAACATTTGTACTCCCTTATTATTTTGAAATAAAAAAAACTAAGACAAGAAGTATGTGATGCCTTTTATAGAATGTTTATCAAAAATAGTAACTTTTTTTACTAAAATATAACATTTTACAGATAATAACTTGGTTTTATGAAAAATATATGGAATACTTCATTCCCTAACATTGTTAGGTATATATGGGCATATTATATGTAATATGCATGTATGTATTTTCATGGCAAGAAGTGTGACTACAAAATAAGAAGAATGGTTTTCATGTGTAACTATAGAAAGTGATTTCATTACTTTACATGCTTCTCATATCTATTCTCTCCACTCCATTCTTGTTCTCAACATTCTTGTTAGGCCTCTCAATCTCTCACCTTACTACTGCAGCAGCCTCCTCACTCCTGTAGGTCTTCCTGATTTTAGTCTACCCACACTTTTCAAATTAATACATAAACTTCATATTGTCAGTTTTTTTCAAAAACAATTATCTCTCCTATACAGTAATCTACAATGAGTTTCCATTAAACTCTGAATGAAATTTATGCTCTTGGTTCTGAAATTCAAGACTTTCCTAAATCAGACCTCAAACCTATGATTAAAACCTTACCTCTAATTCCTGATCCTAGAAAATTATACATCACTTAGATGAATGTTCCTTCAGGAATACTTCTTCACATCATTCATTTTCCTTGGAAGGCTTCCTCTCACCTTGTTCTAAATCTGTCCTTCCCTGCCCAGCTCCTTGAATCTTATGCTACGCTTATTGCCTGTATTTCTTAAATGAATGAAGGCATGAGCAAATTAAGTATTACTTCTTCTATTAAATGTGTCTTAGTTCCAGGTTAGATATTTCTTCTTCCTTTAAATAACTATAAGCTGTATTTTTCTTATTGTATTTGACATGTTTTCTTTTATATTGCCATTAAAAGTTGACTTGTTTCACCTTTCACACTAGAACATAATCTACCTGTATTGAGGAATTATATTGCACTCATCTTTGTCTCCATAGATCATATAGTTTTACATGTAGTACACCCTCAAAAACAATTCTTAGAAGCATATGTAGATGTTTGACTAAAAAATATGCAGGGCCGAAGGCATGAGGTTGTATGATGAATGGTGGAGACTTGGTGGAAATAAAAGAGGCTGCCCCTCTTGGTGCAAGTTCAAGGTGAGTTGTATTCTGAAACTGCTGGAAAGCACAAATTTTTATGAACATTCTCTTATTTAAAATAATATTAACAGCAGTAGTTTTGAGCTTAATTATATTGACCATGTGACTCATCTTTTCTTTGGAAATCAATAGTTCAAACAACTGCATAGGAAAGATGCAAGCAAAAATGAGAGGTGTATTATGTGCACTATGTAGTCAGTCATAGTCTTTGTTTCATTTCCATTTTTGTAATATATAAACAATTATCTTATTCTAATGAGTAATTGTATGACTTGCTGGGGTAAAAATATCCTTTCGTGCATTATGTGAGAGGATAATGGGTAACACCAAATTCCTTGTTTAAGACTTTTGTATTTATCTTCATTGCATATGTTCATTGCAAGTGGGCCATTTACATTTTATGCTTTCTTGAAAGATATGCTTTTCTTCTGCAGGTACTGAACAATATTCCATTACCAATATGGACATTTACCAATCCTTAATGATACAACAACATGAAAAATTCTTGACATGTTCTTTGTCAATTAAATTAAATTTTATAAACATCTAATTAATTTCTAGAGCATATCAATGAAAGCTTTATTAAATATTATATTTCAAGTAGGTCCTAAGTATGGAAAAAAAGAAATTTTGATGTTCTTCAAAAATATTTTTATATGTGAAAATATTAAGAAACTTTAATTATGTTATAGTATGCTTTCAAAAAATAAGTCTTATTTCTGTTAGGCTATGGAGAAACCACTTTGTAGTCCAAATATATTGTTAAACACTTAGAATGTGTTTAATTATGGTATCCTGGCAAACTGAGACTTTTGTAATTAGGCTTTAAGCAGGAAGAGTGTCTACACCTGTAGGTTAGATCTGATTGACAACAGTGCCAACACATACAAATGCACAGGAAATACCAGATGAGAGGGAATAGAACTTGGAGAGGTACTAAAATAAAGAGTTTTTCATGAGAGGGGAAACAATGACTAGTTTTACCAAGGTGAAAAGCTATATAATTTTTCTCTGTGGTTTTCTGCATTCTCCAGTTGAAGTCAGATAGGGACAAAGTGCTAAGGAACTGAAAAACCAAACACATGTCTTTCCTATGAAAGTACTAAATAGTTAAGGGACAATCATCCATGTAACAAAAAACACTTGTACCCCCTAAATTTTTTGAAATTAAAAAAAAAAGGGAGAGAGGTTAAAGCCTGGATAAGAGACTTCAGGAGTTTTGACCCCTAATGGGTCAAATTTGAAAAACATCTCAGAGTAGTACATAATCCACTTTAAGTAACATTTTCAAAGTGAGCTAATTCTGCATAAGTATTAGAAAATCATAACTCAATTAAACAATGTTTAACAATAATTCAGGGTTAATGAATACAGAATCAAAATGTATCTAGGCTTTTGTTTTAAATTTAACCTTTAAATAAAGGATAACATGTGTGTATGTTAGATCAATTTTTATTTCCTCTTACAAAAACCATCTTTTCTTATTCTTTATCTATTTACCTACTGGGTAAATAAATGGTTTTTGGTCTTCTTTTATTTTTATTTCTGCAAATGTTTTCATGTAGTTGTTTGTGAAATAAAAATAAATGTTTTCATCAAAAAAATAAACTTAACCCTTGTTCTAAAATTGTATACAATTTATTTTGAGTATATACACTTGCCTAGTTCAAGAAAAGTACTGTTTTTGGCAGCATTAGGAAGAAAACAAATGTGCTAATCCCTTTATTAACCACACCTGTGGGAAACCAAATTGTTTCAACCAGAAGCCCACGTGGAGACAGTATCTCCTAATAAAAGCAAATACCCAGAAGAAGATAATCTCTAGATTGCTGGCCTAACAAACCCAATCTTTCAAGAATCACCACACATCACAGAGAGTAGCAGTTAGTAATGACTAGATTGAATTTAACTTTACATGTCAAAACAAGTGAAAATATGGTGCTTCCTGAAATCTCACAGAGGAGAAAGAGTAGATGTGCCTCGGTCAGAAAAAATTCAGATTCCCCATCCCAAGGTCCAGCACTTACAACAGTAGTTCTTAACCCTGGTTGGGTATTGTAATCATCTGGGAGCATTAAAAAATATCAATACCTGGGCCCCACCCCCACAGATCTTGATTTAATTGATCTTAGGTGGACCTTAGTCACCGATACATATTTTAAACTCCTTGCCTCTCCAAGTGGTTCTAATATGCAGCCAGGGTTGCAGATTCCTGAATTAGAGGAAGCTTCCTTGTTGCAAAGACAACTGAAGAGGAAGATATTCTTGACCTTGAGTTTTAAATTATCTCTAAGATCTCTGAAAATTTGATGGAGGGGGTAGAAAAAATAAAAACTGTAATTTTAAAGCATTGAGCTGTACTCTTATTGCAAATGGTGAGGTCTTAAATTCGTCTTTGAAGCAGATCTTCCTTTACTCCGGGAAAACCATCCCAAGGGGTCTCTCGTGTAAAGGTAAAGCAAAGACTCCCTGATGAAATAGATCTATGCAGAAAGACCATGACTCCAATATTTTAAGAACTGCTTTTTAGGAGAGAGTGTTGCATCCGAAGTAAATCTGGGTACTTGGTGGGGAGAGGGACAGGTTAGAGCTGGGGAAGAAAGACATGAGGAGTAGGTGGCATAGTATTTATGCCCATTCAGATCCTTAAACTTGGTTATGAACCTCCGAGGTTGGCGTCGTGAATACTCAACAGTCTGGTTGCAGAAATTTAAGAAAAGACATAGTATTACATTTTTAAAGATTTGTGGTAATAATACACCTGCTAATCATGAAGCAACAGGGAAACTCCATTGATGAGTTTGTCCAGGTCATTGCTGATGAAAATCTGATCCAGAACAAGTCTGTAATGCTGATGAAACATCCCTGTTTTGGTGTTATTGCCCCAGAAAGACACTGGCTATAGCTGGTGAGAAAGCCTCCGCAGGAATTTTTTTTTTTGGCCCCAATCACTCACTGAGATCTGACCTCTACAGGAATTAAGGATGCCAAGGACAGAATAGCTGTGGTGGGATGTGCTAACGCAACAGGCACACTTAAGTGTAAACTTGCTGTGATAGGCAAATGCTTGTATCCTTACTGTTTGCAAGGACTGCATTTCTTACCAGTGCATTTTTGTGCTAACAAAAAGGCATAGGTCACCAGGGACATCTTTTCTAATTGGCTTCACAAGCATTTTGTACCAGCAGCTGGGTTCACTGAGGGAAGCTGGACCAGATGATGACTGCAAGATTTTGTTATCCTTGACAACTGTTCTGCTCATCCTCCAACTGAAATTCTCATTTAACATAATGTTTATGCCATGTACTTTCCCCTAAATGTGATTTTATTAATTCATCCATGTGACCAGGGTATTCTTAGATCAATGAAAAGTAAATGTAAGTGCACTTTCTTGAATAGCATGCTAGCAGCAGTGAACAGTCATGGACGTGAAATGTTTTCAAAAGGAGTTTTGCATAAAGGATGCTGAACATGCCATTGCCAATGCTTACAAAAAGTGACTAAAGACAGTTGTGCATGCCTGGCACAACCCTTGTCCTGCAACTATATTCAAGGATAATGATGAACAAGGTGATGACTTTGAATGATTTCCTATGTCAAGTGAGAAAAAAATGATGTCTGACCTCCTTACATATGCAAAAAAAAAGTATGTCTTCAGAATCTGTCAGTAAGCTAGAAGAAGTGGATATTGAAAAAGTTGTTAACACTGCAGAAAATGTGCTTATAGACAATATGGTAAAAATGTATGATGGGCAGTGTGCATTTTATAACAGAACAAGAAATCCATCAGTTTATAAAATTAAAGACAGGCTTCTAAGACAAAAAACATTGTTAATGTGTGAGATGACTCTGAAGAAACATTTTAAAAAGCCATCCAGCAGAATATCTCCTCATCTCTAGAGGACCCCCTTCCTGGTTCCTCAACTGCTTCTAATGTTTCTTTTCACCTAATAGAAAATAAAATACAGTGTCCAGTAACCTTTTAATCAAAACACAGCATGTAGGTGGAAACTAAGAGCCTGTGGTTGTTTGTTGTTGTTTAACATCCTATACAGGTATTCTGGTGATGCTACTGAGTTACTTAGTTACTCTGAACACATTGTTTTTTCACTGTATTAATGGTATGTCATATTTTCTACTGTTAAGTACTTATGTGTGAATAAGTAAAAGGATTTCTGATCAGTAGCATATAAATTCAGAGTCAGGAATGATGATGATGCCAAACAACTAGA
The DNA here is from genome assembly GCF_020740605.2 of Lemur catta. Classification (NCBI taxonomy): domain Eukaryota; kingdom Metazoa; phylum Chordata; class Mammalia; order Primates; family Lemuridae; genus Lemur; species Lemur catta. The sequence goes on from NC_059128.1 coordinate 242,578,039, forward strand.
ATGTCCACATCGATGCCTTAGATAGTGACACCTTTGCTTTCTTTTTTTTTTTGAGACAGAGTCTCACTCTGTTGCCCGGGCTAGAATGCTGTGGCATCAGCCTAGCTCACAGCAACCTCAAACTCCTGGGCTCAAGTGATCCTCCTGCCTCAGCCTCCCAAGTAGCTGGGACTACAGGCATATGCCACCGTGCCTGGCTAATTTTTTCTATATATTTTTAGTTGTCCAGCTAATTTCTTTCTATTTTTTTTAGTAGAGACAAGGTCTCACTCTTGCTCAGGCTGATCTCAAACTCCTGAGCTCAAACGATCCACCCACCTTGGCCTCCCAAGTGCTAGGATTACAGGCGTGAGCCATCACGCCCGGCCTCACCTTTGCTTTCTGATGGTTCAATGTATACAAACTCTGTTTCATGCACAAAATTATTTAAAATACCCTCAGACTATGTGTATAAAGTGTATATGAAACATAAATGAATTTTGCGTTGAGATTTGGGTCCCGTTGCCAAGATATCTTATCAAGTATATGCAAATATTCCAAAATCCGAAAAAATCCAAAATCCAAAACACTTCTGGTCCCTACCATTTTGGATAAGAGATACTCAACTTGTACTAGCTTCACTCCACACCAGAAATGCCAAAGAAGTTATCACATACTTCTTTAGAATGCACACACACATACATAAAAGTATAGCCATTGCCCTCTCTCAAAGACCTTATAATCTAGTTTTAAAGAACTTGTTTAGGTGATCTATATAGAGAGCTAAACTTGATGTGAATTATAAGAAAACATTTGTCCAGGTTCTCTGTGACTTGTTTATACAATAAATTTTGGGAATATCAATATTTTGGGGTCAAGACGGATAAATACAATGCACAGATAATGGGGCCAACTGACGTTGATGGCCGCATTGTTTATAAAGTATGACAAAGGTTGGATCAATATCATAACTGCATGTTTTAAAATGTAGGTTTTGCTACTATTCAGGGCTGGTGAGACCTACAGCTCAGGAGATGGCTGCCATTGAAAAGATAGTCTGTTACTCACAGATCCCAAGGGAAGGGGGTATGCCACACCGTGACGGGCCACACAGGGAAAATCCAGTGTCAGTCAGGAGGCAGAGGAGCGAGAGGAAAATAAGGGCAAGACACTTCTATCGTGGTGTTGGTAAGAAGGAACAGTTGAGACCAGGTAAATGGATTTAGGGTTGGCTAGTGTGAATAATTTCAGGAGCCTCTGAGGCAGAGGGGCTGTACCTGACCCTGGGGTGATTAGGACAGGTGGATAAGGGCCTGGAGTGTGAGAGCCCTATGAAGGAGGTGGTTGGGTTTGGGCTCTGGATTCGTGGGTTTGCATACGAAAGGCATGCTGAAAGGAGAGCTGTTTGCTGGTTCTAGGAATTAGCTAACCCTGGGAGAAGCAGTCAGCAAGGTCCCAAAATGTAGAAGCATCAGAAAACAAAAAAAAAGGCACAGTGAATACACTGTGTTAAGCTATTCCAAATTGGTAGTATTAATAATTTCTGAACTGGTCATAGGTTTAGATTTGAATTATGACTCCAGAACTCACAGTGAGGTAGTGAGACTTGGTAAACTATTAATAACTTGGAGTCTAAAAACAGTGGATTCTCAGTTTTAGGTTTGCTGAAGGACTCAGCACACCTCAATGTTATTTCTAAAGGTGAAAATGAACATGAGCTATAATAATAGAAAGGTAATACGGAAAGACAATGCAATAACCCTCTCACCATGCTTGGCATCTGTCAGACAGTTATTAAAGCTTTGCTTGTGCCTGTTTTACAGCTCTACTGCCTCCGCCCCCAACCCAGAGGGGGATGGAAAATCTCTCAATTGCCCAAGAGCAAACAAAGACAGGATCAGAAAATTGATCTGCCATTCATTATCTGTTAGAATGAGGAAGATAGTTGACAAAAACTGTCATCATTTTCACAACAGAGTTAAAACCACATTTGAGAATGCTGGAAGTGGTCAGACAAATATTCACACGTCACCATTCTTTCTTCCATTGCTGAGACCAAACCCCCTTTTCCTCATACCCATTGCTTTCACCTAATGATCTGGAAATGGTAATTTAGGAAGAAACTATGCTTCCTCATTGTGACCACAGTAGTAAAAGTCTGTTCATTGATAACTGAAAATCTGCTGTCTCTCTCTGAAATGTTCCTTGCAGCAGTTCACAATCTAAACTGTTGAATAATGGTCATCTCCTTTTGACATCTCCCACCCTCTTATTCTTTCCCCTGTTCCAGTGTACTTATAGTCCCCCTCAGTTGGTCTGGCAGGGTCAGGTCCTTCCCAGCATTCCTGACCACTCCACCCATGTACAGAGCTGCCCTTGCCTCCGTGTTGTTAAAGCTGAAGACATGAAGTTGCCAACCTGCATGCGTCTCAGAATCATCTCACAAAGGACAAGGCGTTTGATGAGCAAAATGGTGAGTGCACAGGCAGACTCACACCTTGAGTCTACACACCACATCACACTGACTCCAATACTCTGCTGCATTTCTCCTGGAAAAGAGATATGTATCTTAACAATACATCGATTAAACAGATACTTAAATGACTTTTGTGTGTCAAGTCTCATTTTGGGTCTTTTGGGGTGTATTAAGAGGCAAAGAACCTGATCAACATTCAACGTACTATTTAATTTTAGAAACAACAAATTCATACCCATGAAAAGTTAACAATATATAATACATCAGTGCAAAAGAAACCCCAAGGCAGTTTTTAATTAATTGCCGATTAAGAAGAGCATGCAACATTTATGGGCACAGTGGTCTGGGCAGGTGCCATGGAGAAGGCAGGATATGAGCTAGGTCTTTAAAAATGGGTAGAATTTGGGAAGGAAAAGCTAGATTCAGGGCAGGGAGTGAGGGGAGAGAACAAGGCAGGCAAGCAATAAGACAGGGCTAGGTGGAAGGTCCTGGTTGTTTGTCAGGTTTCTGGATGAAATGGGGAGAAAGAGGTTAGAAAGGGACATTATAAAAGTGGGCTTTGAGAAGATTTATTTTATGATACCAAAGTCTCCAGTATACACAGAACTAATCCACCATGTTCCCTATTCCCAGCTTTCCCTCCCTGTTCATTTCCCAAAGGGACAAGATCCCCAGATATCTAAACTGTCGTCCCTAAAACAATCTGTATCTCTTTTCCCTCGAACCCTGGCTCCACCCCTCTTTTCCTTGTCTTCAACAGCATCCTCAGAAGTTTCCTGAGGAGAAAACTCCTTCTATCCTCACTGTCTTTAGCAGATGTTCCCTCTATTTCTTTGTTTCCCTGAAGACTGTTTCCTCTGCCATCTTCTCCAGTGGATGCTGTAGCTTCTGTGCCACTCCCGCCCTACCTCCTCTTGAATTCCAAGTTGGGAGGGGTAACAGGTGTTATCCCTACAAATGCCTTCCAAGACAATCACTCAACATTGACCCTCTTGTTAAAATGTACAGATAGATGGAGCATGCACACATATACACATTCACACACACACACACCTTACACCTGCGGCTTATGCCATTAACCCATTAGCCTTAAGCCCCCTACACTCCTCACTGTGGTCATCAATAGACCCGCCAGGCCCTTCCCTCATCACCAAAGATATTGTTTTTGGCTCAATCCTAATTCCTGCCATTACCCTAGTTTAATTCAATATCTTGTCATTTTCCTGCTAAAATTCAGTCAGTGTTTCCCATTGCTCTTGGTTCTGAACATGGTCTACACAGCCTATCAGGATGGGCGCCCCTCTCAAACTTGACAGTAATCACTCCCTGAGCGCACTCTATGTACTAGATCATACTGGCCTTCTGTCAGTTCCTGGAAGATTCCAGATCCATTCCCACTTCAGGATCTCACGGGTACTAAGCTCCCTTCCTAGAACACTTAGACTCCTCCTAGTTCCCAAAGCCTCCTCCTCTCTTCCTCTCACAACCCTCCTTCCTACTAATTCTATCTCATCCTGCAGCTCCCAATCCAAATGACCTATTCACAGATTATATGTTTCCACGCTAAACTCACTCCCAATCCACCCAGACTAGAGTTAAGCAGTGATTCTCAACTGGGGGGACAATTTGGCATGCCAGGGGATATTTATCAATATCTGGAGACACTTTTGTTTGTCACAACTGGGGAGTGCCACCAGCACGTAGTGGGCAGAGGCCAAGGATGCTGCAAAACATCCTACAGTGCACACAGTACAGCCCTCCACAACATAGAATTATCCAGAAAATGTCCATAGTGGTGAAGGTGAGAACTCCACATTAGATCAAAGTAGCACCCTGTACATTCTGTTGAAGTACTCATCACATTTATGGTATTATTTATTTAATGTATATCTTTCATATCCATCATTAAATCATGAGTTCGCAGCATCATGCAGTGGTGACCAATGTCCATTTATGGCAGGGGGACAGAAGAGAAATTGGCATGAAAAGGGAATGGGGAGAAGAATGTCAGTTGGGAAACTTTCAATAATTCAATAATGAGAAAAGTTTGAACTAGAAGTTATAAGTGAAAACAATGAGGGCAAGAGGAAGGAAAGATATATTTTAAGAAAGAAACAAAAGAATATATCAACAATTAGATATGAGTAGTAAAAAAGAAGTGTCAGAAAAACTGTTGAGAAAAGCAGTTTTAAATGGCACACATATAAGTTGTTTTATTTTTAAGTGTATTATCTATGGTCCTTTTATGTAAAATTTATTTGAGACGTTAAAAGCAAAGACATATAAAATTACATTAAATTAAGAACCCAAGATTGTCAAATAATGGGAGCAATTGAAAGATGGATTATCCTTAACCAGCAATCTAAGAGAAAGGTAAGTGCTGCAATTGCATATGAAATACAAATCTGAGCTTTCTGAAAGCCAAAGCGCAAAGCAAAACATAAACATGATCAGTCTCCATCTTTGATGAGCTTTCCACCACAAGTCATGCTATTTTCTTCAGAGTTATTTTGTTATTAATATTCTTAATTTGTGTTTCTTATATGGCAAGACAAATTTTCCTGGAACTTAAATCTAAGGAGAATGTATGTATTCAAATGATTTTTAAGAACATTAAGTTACAGTGAAAACTGTTTTCAAGAGTAATTTCATGGAGATGCACAAATGTCACTGATGTGACCCTTTTTATATAGGCCCGTGATTAATCAGAACAATCATAGCACTGTGATGATATCCATACAGCAGTGGTCTCAGCTGCAGGTGGGGCTGATGGGGTGTGTGTGTGCGGGGTAAGGGGATTGATTTTAAACCAGGTGCATGCCCTTGAGTAGGCAGTGGGGTGGCGGAAGTAAGTTGGGACCATGTGGAGCAGGTGGTAGTATAGAGAATCCTCCTTCCACCAGCTTATACATTTCTAAACAGATGTTTTCTTAGTAAACTCAGATATGACTTTTCTGATTTGCCTCTGGATTTTTTTAAATTTTTTTTATTTCAGGAAATTATAGGGGTACAAACATTTTGGTTACATGTTATGACTTTGTCACATCCCAAAAAAAACAAACTGGGAGATATCAGTCTACCAGACTTCAAACTGTGCTATAAGGCTATAGTAACTAAAACAGCATGGTGCCCCTGGACTTTAAATGGCATTGACTGTAGTCTAATGGTGATGTTACTGATAAATATTTGTCCATTTCCCCTATTTCTGCAGAGGTTTATGACACTACTTGATCTAAAGAAGAAATTAATACTATTAGGTAGAATAATTATTTTTTTCCTTTTTTTTAATTTCAGCATATTATGGGGATACAAAAGTTTAGGTTATGTATATTGCCCTTGCTCCCTAGAATAATTACTAAAATAAAGTTGTAGATCAAGCTATGATGCAACAGAAAGCAAGTAAGTATCTTAGATATTTCTATACCCATGATAATGTATGACATAAGCAGATCCATGTTTCCCAAGGGCCATCAACACTGTGATGACCTGATTTTTATCATTAATCAGGCCATCCAAACATTGCAGTAATCTCTTGAAAACAACTTATAATCAGTTCTCACTGTATGTTAATGTGTGTTTGGGACAACAACTTTTCCTTTAAACAGTGTCTAAACTTAGAGTATTCCAGTTCTATAATCTGAGTATTGGCTGGCACATTGCTGACATTTAGAAAAAATGCAACTGCTAAATATCATGTGCAATTTTTCAAATCACACATTTGAGGGATGGTTTGCATCATGTCCTAAAGAGGGCATTCTTGGGAAAAATGAAGTGTTCTTTCTTCATAACTATCACAGCTAATAAAATTCTAAGCTAGGGAGATGGTTTTCACTGGTTAAGTGCATTGTCACTAAGTATGTTGTTGGAGAATCTGAAGGAAAGGGTTAGGGGAAAGGGTGGGTTGGTAGAAGGGATGGATTGGGAGGATGTGTGGGGGTGTGGAACAGAGAATTCTCTTTCAACCAGCTTGTACAATTCTAAGCAGATATTTTCTTATTAAACTCAGATGTTATTTTTCTAATTTGCCTCAGGATTTTTAATGACATTTACTCCAAACACAACATTTAATAGCTCTGTGAAAATAATAATAAAATTGAACAGAAGGCAAGTATTTAGCACAAAAAACTTGGATTTAAATTTATTTTCCCAGTCCTCTTCTCCCCTTTCCCCTTTTGTGTTTTGCCATTGACAATAATTCCAGTGTCTCAACAATGAGAACCTTGGGGATAAGTCAAAATATAAATGATCTATATTTATTTGGGTAACTGCTGGAGGAAAGACAACATCCCATTTGAAGTTCATTATTAATAGAGATTAGATCTAAACCTTCCCCGTAAAATTGATTCATGTGGACTAATCTGGCTTCCAAAATCAGCTTGGCAAATTTATGATAATACTGTTTGAAAGTAGAGACATAATTTATTGAAACATTTCATTTTAACCCTGGACTGGATTCACACAGTGTTGTGTGCTAATTGCTTATTAGAAAGCAACAAAAACAAATAAAGCTCAAGAAATTAGGCATTGTAGTTTATGGCCTGCCTTTCTATTACCTAAAGTTCCTGTTTTCAGGACAGACCTAGGGATTCTCTGTGCCTCCAGTGTTTCCTACCTCATGACAACTACCCTCTGAAGGCTGGGGTTACCTACTAGGGTCCCCTTCCCAAGCTACGCTTCTTCAAATAGTGTTGCATGTTACAAATGACAATACTCTTCTTTCTTACCCTCCAGTAGAACTCCTGAGCTTGAGTGCACTGGCCAACACACCTTCATGTTTCATGGTGCTAGTTATTTCACTATGTTGTCATTGCTTTGGTATCCACGTGCCACTTTAGACCATGAGGTATTTAAGAGGTCATATTCACCCTTGTATCCCCAATTTATACAATACTTGGCACATCAAAAAGGCTCATTATTACAGAAGAAAGAAAGATGAGAATGAAAGAAAGAAGGAAGAAAGGGAGAAAGAAAGGGAGGAAAAGAGGAAGAGAGGATGAAAGAAAAAGAACTGAGGAAGGAAGAAACAAAGGAAGGAAAGATTCTAAGAGAAATGCAATCCTACATAAATATTTATTAAAATAAAAAAAAATTGTAGCCAACCTTAAAAGAACAAAACTTCAAGGAATTTTTGTGTTTTCAAAAATCATTTAGCAAAACAAAAGATAAATTCTTGAAGGTGAAATTCCAGGTTCCCTATCACACTGGTAGAACAAAGACTCAGAGTCAAGAAGCTTTCCCCATGCCTCTTAAATCACTCCATATTTAGATCCTAAGGTTTGTGGGTCTGAGTTAATGCAACCTTCCCTGTGCTCCCTATTCGTACCTGTTTGCAGTGGAGTTTTCAGAGGCTTAGAGAAGGGGAGATTAAAGGTATTGACCATTACACAGAGGATGAACTAGTCGTGTCCTGAATGAAGGTAACAAGGAGATGTGCAAGTGAATATTAGAAAGTCCAACTGCAAATCAATGGAATTACTCTTGAGAAGTTCTGCATGTGCTGCCTTTAAGTTCTCTGACAAGACTAGGTTCTCTACCCTTGTTTCCATATTTTCCTTCTCACCCAGTCTCAGAGCCTCCATCTTCTGTCTTAAAGATAATTTGAGTCCAACTGCCACCTCCATTTGCAGCACAATAATCTAGATCTGAGGTCCCCAACCCCTGTTAGGGACCAGGCAGCTGAGGTCTGCTGCTCCCTCAACTCCCCTCCCCTCCATCTGTGGAAAAATTGTTTTCCCTGAAACTTAGGAATCAGGGAAGAGGGCCGCACAGTGGCATGTGAGAGCACCAAGGAAGCTTCATCTGTATTTATAGCTGTTCCCATCACTCACATCACCGTCTGAGCTCCGCCTTCACCACCACCCTTCCCCCATGCCCCCACTCTGGTCCATGGAAAAATAGTCTTCCATGAAACCAGTTCCTGGTGCCAAAAAAGTTGGGGACCACTGATCTAGATGAGGATCATTTATTCCGGGCTTCTATTTTTCATAAGCCAGATTGAGTTTTCACATCTTAAACTATGGCAGTTTCACCATAGTTCTACATCTGAGCACAATAAGATTTCTGAAATGCTTTCCAGGTGAAAAGGAAATGCTTATATATAACATAATAAGCAATTTATAATTTAAATATTAATAACAGGGATTTACTTGAAAATTATTTAAATAATGAGTTGACTTGCCACTATGTAACAAAACAGAATGATAATGACAAAAGTCTTGTAGATGAAGAAATATCAGTGTGCATATATGAATATCAAATTAGAAAATTAAAATGGAAATTTCTGTCATATTTTTAAAAATGAAAAAATGATTGTATATAATCTACTTAATATTCTCTCAGTAGCTAAATCTTTTCAATCTTCCATAAAATAGAATAAAACCAAGATCATGGAATTATAGTTAAGCATTTAAAAAAAAAAAGATAAGATTTTCTCTTGTGCTTCAATCCCAACTCATCTCTTCTCCACAAATGCCTTTTTTTCCTTCAGTTAACACTGCAGGAAAACTCTTGAGCATTTTCAGCCTCCTTCTCTAACCCAGCCTTTCCTTCTGCCTTTGGTCATTTTCACATCTCTCCCATCTAAAACTATAAATATACAAGTAGTACAATGCAGCTGTCCCTCCTATCAATTCACTCCTCTCTCTAATTCACTTCATTTTTACAAACTTCCTTCCTTGTACTCTCTTATTGATCCCCTCAGATCTATTATAAACAATTTATAAAGTTATCTATAATTTCCAAACAAATTCAAACACTTCATTTGAGTAACATTTGACAGGTTTGGCCACTCTCTTTCACCATTGTCTTGGCTTTACTTGCATTATATTTTGTTTCTCCTTCCTCGCTAACCAATTAATTTTTTGGTCCTCTTCTCTTCTTCCTCTATTCTCTGTCTTTCTTTTTTTTTTTTTTTTTTTGTCTGTTTGTTTTAGAGATAGGGTCACTTTCTGGCACCCAATCATAGCTCAAACTCCTGGGCCCAAGCCATCCTTTTGCGTCGGACAACCAAGTAGCTGGAACTACAGGCATATGCCACCACACCACGCCCCTCGACTCTCTTAACAGAAAGGATGATCCTCAGCCCTCTGTTTTTCTTCCTGTATGATTTCCTCTACACCTCTAACATCAATCTTTTGCCCAACCTTTAATTACTATATATTTTGAGCTGCAGGCTCACTTGTTCACATCGATTTGGAGAGCTGGGAGGGGAGTGGGGTGAAGCTAAGGAAAAGAATATCACGTGATGTATCATGAATGAAAGAGTCATCTCTGTCTTTATACTGTATATGAAATTGACACCGATGATGTCTCTTGTTCTATATTAAATGCCATATGAGATATAATATTATAAAAATTTTAATGAAAACTATGTATTTATTTACATAACATGGATATTAGAATACTAGATGCCCCTCCAAAGTTTTGCATTTTGGGTACTCAAGTCATCACTGACGTCTCCTCCTCAAAGTCAAGAAACTCTATTTATTTTTCCCTTCAACATGCATCAGAGTTTTCTATTTTTACTCACCACACTTTACTTGGGGATTTCATTCCCCATTGCTTTCACTATGTCAACTATGTGTCCCTTTTTTCTATCTCTCTGTCTCCCATCCGGCCTCAGATACAGCAACTATTTCATCTTTCTTAGAGAGATGCTTATTACCTTTTGCCCCATCTTAAGAACTGAAAATGACCTATCCCCAGTTCTAAACTAGAGTTATTCCAAAGTAATTTTATTTATAATTTGAGGAACAAAATCTGTAGATAAAAGAGGATGTCTTAAAACATTTGACAAAATCTTTCAAAGGAAACTTATAGATAAAGTGAAGAAATGTAAGCTAAGTGTTGGCAGAGTGAGGGGGATTTGTGCCTGACTGAAGAGATAATGTGCTTCAGGGCTTGTGTCTGGCCTTGTCCTATTCCATGTGTTTTTTAGCAATTCATATGGAGACAAAAGCATGCTTATAAAATCTTTAGGAGACCAATATTTTGGAGATCTACATCAACAGGACAGAAGTTTAAAACATTCTCACTAGGCTTAAAAATATGACATGAAGTTTTATGAGGATGAAGTTAATTGTACTTAGAATAAAGGAAAATCAGTTGTACAAGTTCAGGAAAGAAGGGAATGTGACTTAGCAGGTTTTGTGAGACTATAAAAGATTTTAGTTGACAATGAACTTAATATTAATGTAGGCCAATAACATAACCTAGATAATTAAATCTAGGGCTACTCTAATAGAATATTAATTATTATGCATAAGACACACAAAACTAATTTGATGGTCTCTAAATTAAGAGGTGAGGACTAGCCGGTTGTTATTCTAATAAAAGAGCACTGATACTGGTTTTGCATCTACTAACGAAGGAAAAATATCACAATCTCCTGATGGCATCTTTCTTATTATCCCTATCCCAGTTCTTGGATCTCACTAGAAGTTCAATACCTGTTGCTTGGATAAATAAATAAATAGAGAAATGGTGACGGAGTGACAGACATAAGTCTAATGAGAACACCATTTACATATCTCACAGAAATTGAAAATATTTAAATATTTCATACATGTGTGTATATAATGAATGTGTTTGCACAATAAAGAAGATATTGATCTTCTTCAAAAAGATTACAAAGTTAGGCAACTACAGTTGACATGTTTAACGAAAAATTTCTAAGGCAATTAAGAAAACATGAAAATAATAATGAGTAAGGCATGAGCCTATCTATTTTGGCCAAAGTTATAAATTTTATTCTGAAAAACAGATTTCAGTGTAACTGAAGCTGATAAGGGCTATTTTGCCAAGTACCTAAAAACCTGACCTTTAATAAAGCCAAACAAAATGAAATAGTGTAGCCTGGTAGACCAACTTTACAAAGCTGCACAGGAATAAACATGTGGCATTGGGTCCTACATCTTCCCACTGAAGGTGAACTTTCTGACTTTCCTCTAAGGGCAAAAGAGTAGAGTCTTTCATTAAAATGAGGACCAAGTTGTACAGAATGGTACTTTCTAAATACCATTTATCAACGTTGATAATGTGAGAAGTTGGAGTAAATCAAATGAACAAGTATTTATCAAGTGCTTGAAGTTCTCTACCTTCAAATAAAAGATTTGATATTTTCAAAGTATGGTGAGAAAATGTGGTATATCAGGGAAATGCTTCCGAGCTAGTTAGCTTCCAGCAAAGTATACTCCAAAGTATATGCCAAAAAGTGGCACTAACAAAGAAAAGGACCTGTTTTGGCAGAAATTTTGTGAGTACCATAAAACTAACATTTATCAAAGGATAACTTGTCAGTACTAATAGGTATACCTCTTGGCTTCCAACCATCAGAGATGATAAGTGAGCTTTTAAACTCACGTGCCAGCACTGGTCATTGGGTAGTAGCTTCTAAAAGTACAGTGATGAGGAAGATTCTAAAGCTGAGTCTAAATTTATCCGAAAATGGTGCCATGATCAGTGGTCATGACTGGTATTAATGGCAAATCAACAGCATATTTGCTTGTAGCAGTTCTAAACCTGTAACATGCTGGTAAGTAATGAAATCAACAAACATTCAAACATCCAAAAACATCTTCCCTAACTTTTGCCAACTTGGCTAACCCTGGTTTAAAAAATGAAAAATAAAACTTATGAGGAAGGATTTGACCTCCATCTATTTATTATACTTTCACTTGAAACATTTTCTCCCTTCTCACCTCCACCACCCATGCCTGCTGGCTGACATCTCTGACTTCCACTAACTCACCTAGAGACCTTTTGGACTATGGTTTATGCCCCTAAGGTTTCCCACTAGCCTTCACCCAAATGGGTCTATCTCACATGCTCTATCAACCCTGTGAACGTTATCTCTAAGATGAGAGCTAGGTAATCCAATCACCTTAAGCCTTACCTGAATTTGAAGAGTACTTATCTTCATGGCATTCCCAGAACCCTTTCCCCCTAAATAATGTTGTTGTCTTTTCAGAGACTATGATTTCCCCAACCTGCTCTTCCCAATCTTAGTATTTCACCCAAAGGAGTCAATCTAATAGTGGGACTATAGGAGTATTTCAGGGCAAGAAAAGTCTTAAAATATTTCTCTTTTCCTTCCTACATCTTTTTAACTATACTTCTCTTGCCCCCACAAACTTCCCAAATGAAATGCTCCATACATTAACTGGAATGCAATAGGTGTACCATAGCATTGCTTCTCTTGCCTGGATCTAAATACATGCTGTTCTTATAACTAATGTGGGACGATTATAAAGATTGTGTCAATGAAGGAGGCCAAGGAAGGAGAGTTCCATCTGAAAAGGTACTGTCTGTTACTTCAGTTTAAAGGTCAAGTTTTAATGTAGGCAGAGGACCCATGATATTAACTGAAAAATTCTTCTGATATATATGCTTGCTTTGTGAACCCATGTATAGCACATGTACTCAAGATGAGATAACTTCAGTTTTCTTTGCCACAAAAAGAAATGACACCAACATACCTACTGTTTTATTCTTCTCAAGAGACACATCTTAAAATATCCACTGATTGACCTTCATGGTCATCAGGGTCCCTTCCAAGGACAAATACCACCACTCTTACTACTCTGGGACAGACATGGTAGTACTCTAATTCAGTTCCCTGACATTTCTCTGAAAACCAGTTCACTGAAAAACAATTTGCTATATTTACCAGCTTTACTGATTCATCAAAGACATGTTTAAGAATATTATTTTTAAATATATTCAAAGAATTTGAGTATAAATTTCTTGTGAATATATACACACACATTCTTCTTGAAAATTAATTTAATATGTTCTGGAGAAATATTTCTTAAAACAACTTTTTATGAATTGAATAAATATGTTAAGTTTGATGAATTAGTCATTTGACATTTAATCCTTTGTTAAATGGGTTTTTGATAAAATTGGCTTTTGTCAAATTGATTTTGGGTGGACCAACTTGCTTCCATATAGTAGAGACCATTTTGTCAAATATGATAGAATACTGTAAAAACAAGATTTATTTAATAGAGTAGTGGTCTCAACCAAGGAAGATCATGTTCCCTGATGGACATTTGGCAATGTCTGGTGACACTTTTGGTTGCCACAACTGGAAGGGTGGGAAGTTCTAAGGCCATCTAGTGGGGAAGGCCAGGGATATTGCTGACCTCTTACAATGCATGGGGCACACCCTCCCCCAATCAAAGAATTATCCAACACAATATATCAGTAGTGCCTCACTTGATAACCCCTGAAAAAAAAAAGACATCTTCTTCTAAATCTCTCCTACATCTTTCCAACATCTCTCTACATCACCTTGGTGTGGGTCTCCCTACCATATACAACCTTAAAATAAAATGATTTTATTTCAATTAACTGGTTTGAGACTATTAAGTACTTGGCACTAGGCAATGAATAGAGAATAGGTGCTGAGCAACTTTGTTGTGTTCGTGGGATTGACAGTATCAAATAGCTTTCAAACACCCACAAGGGAAGCATGCCTACAGGCAGAGCCAAGACTGTTGAAAGCTAGGATTCTCTGAGACAGATTTCCAGTCCCCTCTGGCTGTATGTGGCTCTCTGGACACATATGTGTGTGTTTATTGGTTGTGAGAGGGAACTAGGCATCTCTTTCTATACTCACCACCACCACTACCACCAATGTGTCATTTACATATGGATCTCCCAAAATAGGACCTGGGAATGAAGTGGAAGTGGCTCATTTTTTCTCCTCTCCTCTCCCTTTTCTCCTTTCCTTTTTCCTTTCCTTTTCCCTACAAAGTACATCATTCCTTTCAAAAAAAGGAATATCAGGCTGCACAAGAGCTTAGAGGTTGTTCTAGCAAAAACACAGACCCAAAAACATAAGGGGGGGAAAACTAAATAGAACATGTAATTACTGTGAACACAATGTTGAACTATTTAAACAATCTCTGAAGTCCAAGAAAGAAAGTGATTACTTAGAAAAGCAACACATCCCAGCTCCCAAAGGCAGGAGTGTGCCCTAACCCCTGATCCCAGAAGAGTCTTCCACGGAATTTGTTCAGTAAGGTCTGGCTGCTGGGGGTGGAAGAAGCCATACAGTCCATGTCCTCCAGAGACCAGATTGTCAGTTCCTTCCTGTTCCTTACCAGGACCACACCAATTGAAAGGAGGAAATGAAGTTTGCTGGTACCTTGGGAGCAATTTTTTTTCACTGCCCAGTACTAAAAGCAAAACTTCAGGAGTGGAAACAGAAAGATGATTATATAGTATTGGTGAAGGAAACAAATGGCTTGACTGACTAGGAGAAAGTCTAATGCCTTTCTTTACAGGATCTAGCTACTCCAGAACACCAGCTAGGATTTCCTAAGCTTGGATTTCAAGATTAAAAGAGAAAGGGCCAAACAAGTGTGCGATAAATCAGTTGAGCAAGACAGGAGACAGTGATGTTATTCTGACCTGACTCCAGCCTGTCTGAATGGAGGAACAGAGAATGAAGCAAATGTCAGAGTTGGAAAAGACTTCAAAAGTTATCTAAATCTAAGCTCCACATTTTGGATATGAGAAAATAGATATCCAGAGGCTAGGATATTCATGTGTTGTCACATACTAGTGAAAGTAATAACTAAGCCTCCTCACTTCCAAACTGGTGTCCTTTTGACCCCATCACCATTTTTGAGCAAATAGCCTATATCTCATGTGTTGTCAACAAAGTCACCTCCTCTATTTCTGCCATGGTTGTTTTGTAGGGTTGAAAATATTTGGGACCTAATATGTGAGAGTGCACAGATGTAACATAAAGTAAGAGATATTAGCAAATTATATATGCAATTTATTGAACCATACTCTATAAAAACAAGTCTAAGTTATTAACCTTATGGAAAACTTCTGGGAATTTAACATACAAATGTTTCTGACTTTTTATGAGCCAGTCTTCAAATTAGTGCACTAATTATCTTTAGTACATGATGTTGGGGCTTCAAACCAAGTAAAAGAGATTGAAAAAATGCAGAATTATGATATGAACTCTACAAAACTAATATGTCCATATGGAACCTATTGTTTAGTTGGGCAATTGATAGTGATTGCAACATCTAGAATATTGTGAGGATATGATTAAAACTGGGCTAAGCATAGACAATCAGAATTGAGCCAAAGCCTTCAATGCATAGTCATACTATCTTTCTTTAATAAGACTCATGAGATTATCCCCAGACTAACACCACATGTTCTCCTGGGCATGATAAAGAGTCAACTGCTCCTTTTCCCAATTGCATTCTGCTCTATGAACAATAAAATAAAATTAAAATGGCTTCCCAAATTTTCAGCTGTCCTATTAATACCTTTTAATGCCATTTCTATCCCCTTTAAGGCAGCCAAAAATGAATAGTCTAACTTATAACTAAATGTGCTTGCTGAATTTGTTCGAAGTCAAAATTCCTACAAAAATCTCACAGAAAGAAGTAACAAAAGAGCCACAAAAATTCTTCAATGTTTTAAAATACTAACTAGCTTGTTTCCTTTTTGCTTTAAAAAGGGATCAATTTACCTGTATGTTTTAATTAACATAGATAATTTCAAAATTTTTATTTTGTTCTATTGGTATATAATATATGTACATATTTTTGCAGTACATGTGATAATTTAATATATTCATATAATTTGTAAGGATCAAATCAGTATAATTGGAATATCTACCACCTCAAATATTTGTCTTTTCTTTATGCTAGAAACATTTGAATTATTCTAGATATTTGGAAATATATAATACAATAAATTATTGTAAACTATAGTCATTCTACTGATCTATAAAACTTGAGGTCTTATTTCTTCTATCAAACTATATATTTCTACCCATAATCAATATCTCTTCATTGTCCTCTCCCCCTACCCTCCCCAACCTCTGGTAAACACCAATCTACTCTCTATCTTCATGAGATCCACCCTTTTTAGCTCCCAAATAGGAATGATAAGATGAAATATTTTTCTGTGCATGGCTTATTTCACTTAACGTAATGACTTCCTTCCATGCTGTTGCAAATGACAGAATTTCTTTATTTTTTTATGGACAATTAGTATTCCACTGTGTATATATACCACATTTTCTTTATCCATTCATCCATTGATGGGCATTTAGGTTGATTCCATATTTTGGCTTTTGTGAATAGTGCTGCAATAAACATGGAAGTAAAGATATCTTTTCAATATATTGATTTCCTTTCTTTTGGATATATATTCAGTACTGGAATGTCTGAATCATAGTTCTATTTTTAGCTTTTGGGAAACTTTTATACAGTTTTCTTTAGTATTAGTTTACATTTCCCCTAGCAGTGTACAAGGGTTCCCTTTCTCTACTTCCTCACCAGCATCCGTTATTCCCTCTTTTTTTAAAAAACCATTTTAACTGGGGTGAGATTATACCTCATGGTGGCTTTAATTCACAGTTCTCTGATTATTAATGATGCTAAGCATTTTGATATACCTGTTCTTCCTTTATATGTCTTCTTTTGAAAAATGTCTATTCAGATCTTTTGCCCAGTTTTTAATTGGATTTTTTGGTTTTTTGTTGTTGAGTTGTTTTGGCTCCTTATATATTCTGATTATTAACCTCATGTCAGATGGATAGCTTGCAAATATTTTTCCCATTCTGTGGGTTGTATTTCCACTTTGTTGATTGTTTCCTATGCTGTGCAGAAGCTTTTCAGCTTCATGCAATCCCCTTGTCTGTTTTTGCTTTGGTTGCCTGTGCTTTTGAGGTCCTACACAAAAATAATCTTTGCCCAGACCAATATCCTGAAGCATTTCCCTGATATTTTCTTATAGTAGTTTCATAGTTTCAGATCTTACATTTAAGTTTTTAATTCATTTTTATTTGATTATGTTATATGGGAGAAATAGGGTCTAGTTTCATTCTTCAGCATATGGATATCCAGTTTTCCCAGCACCATTTACTGAAGAGGCTGTCCTTTCCTCATTTTATGTTCTTGGTGCCTTTGTTGAAAATGAGTTGGATGTAAATGTGTGGATTTATATCTGGGTTCTCTATTCTGTTCCATTGGTCTATGTGTCTGTTTTTATGCCAGTACCATGCTGATTTGGTTACTATAGTTTTATAGCATATTCTGAAGTCAGGTAGTGTGATGCCTCCTCCAGCTTTGTTCTTTTTGCTCAAAATTGCTTTGGCTATTTGTAATTCCATATAAATTTTGGATTGTTTTTTCTATGTCTGTGAAGAATCTCATTGGTATTTTGATAGGGATTGCATTGAATCTATAAATTGCTTTGGGTAGAATTCTCATTTTAATTAATAATATTAATTCTTCCAATCCATGAGCATGAGATATCTTTCCCTT
This sequence comes from Lemur catta, assembly GCF_020740605.2. Classification (NCBI taxonomy): domain Eukaryota; kingdom Metazoa; phylum Chordata; class Mammalia; order Primates; family Lemuridae; genus Lemur; species Lemur catta. The sequence continues at coordinate 242,595,805 of NC_059128.1, forward strand.
TTTTGTGTGTTTTGTTCAATTTCTTCCATCAGTGTTTTATAGTTTTCCTTATTTAGATCTTTCATTTCTTTGGTTAAATTGATTGCTATGTATTTTATATTCTTTGCAGCAATTGTAAATTGAATTGCCTTCTTGATTTAATTTTCAGATTATTCAATACCATCATATATAAATGCTACTGATTTTTGTTTGCTGATTTTGTATCCTGCAACTTTATTGAATTTATTTATTTGTTCTAACAGTTTTTTGGTAGAGTCTTTAGGCTTTTCTAAGTGTAAGATTATGACATCTGAGAATAAGAATAATTTTACTTCCTTCTTGCCAATTTGAATGCCCTTTATTTATTTTTCTTGCCTAGTTGCCCTGACCAGGACTTTCAATATTGTGTTAATAAATGTGGTAAAAATAGGCACCTATGTCTTATTACAGAATTTAGAGATAAGGCTTTTAATTTTTCCCTGTTCAGTATGATGCTAGCTATTGGCTTGTCATTTATGGACTTTATTATTTTGAGATATGTTCCTTTTATACCAGTTTGCTGAAGGTTTTTATCATAAGCAGATGTTGAATTTTATTGAATGATTTTGCAGCATCTATTGAAATGATCATATGTCTGTTGTTCTTGGTTATGTTAATGTGATGTATCACACTGCTTGATTTGCATATGTTCAACATCCTTACATCCTTGGGATGAATACCAAATCATGGTGACTGATCTTTTGAGTGTGTTGTTAAATTTGGTTTGCTAATTTTTTTTGAGGATTTTTGTATCTATGTTCATCAGGGATACTGGCCTGTGGTTTTCTTTTTTTGTGGTGTCCTTGCTTGGTTTTGGTATCAGGGTAATGCTAGTATCCTAGAATTAGTTTGAAAGTATTCCCTCCATTCAATTTTTTTGAGAATTTGAATAAAACTGGTATTAGTTCCTCTTCAAATGTTTTGTAGTATTTATCAGTGAAGCCATGTGGTCCTGGGCTTTTCTTTGATAGGAGACTTTTTTTTATTAGAGTTTCAATCTTATTACTCATTATTTGTTGTCTGCTGAGGTTTTCCATTTCTTTATGGTTTAATCTTGGTAGGTTATATGTGTCTAAGAATTTATCCATTTCTTCTAGATTTTCGAATTTGTTGACATACAACTCTTCATAACAGTCTTTAATGATTCTTTGTAGTTCTGTGCTCTCAGTTATTATGCCTCCTTTTTTGTTTCCAGTGTTATTTATTTAGGTCTTCTTTCTTTACTTCTTGGTTAGTCTAGTTAAATGTTTATCCATTTTGTTTATATTTTCAGAAAACCAAGTTTTGCATTTCATTGATTTATATTTTTTGTCTCAATTTTATTTATTTTTTTTCTGCTCTTTGTTATTTCTTTCCTGCTACTAATTTTGGGGTTAGTTTGTTTTTGCTTTTTTAGTTCCTTGAGGTGCATCATTAGCTTGTTTATTTGAACTTTTTTTACTTTTGGGACATAAGTGTTTATTGCTATAAATTTCCCTCATAGTACTGCTTTTCTTGTATCCCTTAGGTTTTTTTATGTTGCATTTCCATTTTCATTTGTTTCAAGAAATTTTTTAATTTCCTTCTTGATTTCTTCATTGAACCCTTGGTTTTTCAGGAACATATTGCTTAATTTCCATGTGCCTGTGTAGTTTCTAAGGTTCTTCTTGTTATTGATTTCTAGTTTTATTCCATTGTGAACAGAAAAGATACTTTATATGATTTCTATTTCCTTGAATTTGTTGAGAGATTTTTTTGTGATCTAGGATATGATCTGTTCTGGAGAATATTCCAGGTTCTGATAAAAAGAATGCGTATTCTGCAGAAAGTGGATAATGTAAATGTTGGTTTGGCCTATTTGGTCTACTGTGTAGTTTAACTCGATGTTTCTTTGTTGGCTTTCTGCCTGGATGATCTGTCCATTACTGACAGTTGGTGGTAAAGTCTTCTACTATTATCGTATTGTAGTCTATCTCTGCCTTTACATCTATTAATGTTAACTTTATATACTTGTGAACGCCAATGTTGAGTGCATAGATATTTAAAATTGTTAAATCTTTTTGTTGAATTGACACCTTTGTCATTATATACTGACCTTTGTCTTGTCTCTTTTATTTTTTTTCTTCAGAATATTATGGGGGTACGAACTCTTTCATTACATATATTGCCTTTGCACCGCCCAAGTCAGAGCTACAAGTGTGCCTATCCCCCAGACAGTGGGCACCACACCCATTAGGTATGAATTTACCCATCCTTTCTTCCCCACTCCCACCCGACTCCTGATAAATGTTACTTCCATATGTGAACATAAGTATTGATCAGTTAGTGCCAATTTAATGGTGAGTACATACAGTGCTTGTTTTTCCATTCTTGTGATACTTCACTTAGAAGAATAGGCTCCAGCTCCATTCAGGATAATAAAAGAGGTCGTTCACCACTTTTTGTGGCTAAGTAGTATTCCATGGTATACATATACCACATTTTATTAATCCACTCACGTATTGCTTCTTTGTCTTTTGTAACAATCTTTGATTTGTAGCCTATTTCACCTGATATACTAATAAGTATAGGTATTCTTGAATTATTTTTGTTTCCAGTTTCATGGAATATCTTTTCCTACCCCTTCACTTTCAGTTTATATGTGTCTTTATAGGTGAAGTTGGATTCTTGCAGGCAGCATGTAGTTAGTGTTGTTCTTTATCCACTCTGCCACTCTATGCCTATTAATTACAGAATGGAGTCCATTTACATTCAGGATTATTGACAAGTAAGGACTTACTACTGCCATTTTTTTACTTGTTTCCTAATTGTTTTGTTAACTCTTCTCTTCCTTTCTTTTTTTTCTTCTATCTCTCTTTGTGGTTAAATGATTTTTTCCAGTAATATGATTTAATTTATTGCTTTTTATTTTTAGTAAATCTATTATAGGTTTTTGCATTGTTGTTACCAAAGGCTTACAAAAAACATCTTATAGATATAACAAATTATATTAAAGAATACAACATATCTTTAATCACAAAGGAAAGAGTAGAAACAAGGAAAAAAATGAAACAAAAAATTCTCTATGAGAATAAATAAATAAATAAGTAAAATTTTTTTAAATCATCTACATTTTAGCTCTGTCCCTCCAAATATTGACCTTATGTTGTCTCAATTTACATTTTTTATGTTTTTCATCTCTTAACAGGTTGCTGTAGGTATTATTGTTTTGATAGATTTGTCTTTTAAACATACGAGAGTTATGAGTGGACTGCATATGACAATTACAGTATTAGAGTATTCTGGGTTTGCCCATGTACTTAATTTTACCAGTGAGTTTTATATCTTCAAATTTTTTTTTGCATGTTAGTGTTGTTTTTTTTTTTCTTTCAGATTGAAGAACTCTATTTAGCATTTGTTGTAAGATAGATCTGGTGGTGGTGCATTCTTTCAGCTTTTGTTTGTCTGGGAAAGACTTTATCTCTCTTTTATATTTGAATGATAGCTTTGCTGGATACAATATTCTTGGAAGGCAGCTGTTTTCTTTCAGCACTTTGAAAATGTCATCCCACTCCCTCCTGGCCTGTATGGTTTCCGCTGAAAAGTCTGTTGCCAAATAAATTGGAGCTCCTTTAATATGTTATTTGCTTCTTTCCTCTTGTTGCTTTTAGGATCCTTTCTTTGTCCTTGACTTTTGAGAGTTTTATTGTTATATTCCTTGGAGTGGTCTTATTTGGATCTAATCTGTTTGGTGTTCTCTGACCTTCCTGTATCTGAATATTTATCTCTTTCTCAAGTTTTGAATTTTTTTATTTTATTATTTCTTTGAATAAGTTTTCTATCCCTTGCCCTTATTCAACTCTTTCTTGAACACCAATAATTCTTATATTTGGTCTTTTGAGGTAATTTCTTATATCTTGTATGCAATCATCATTCCTTTTTATTCTGTTTTCTTCTCTGTATATTTTCAAATAGCCAGTCTTTGAGCTCACTGAGTCATTCCTCTGCTTGATCCATTTTGCTGTTGAGAGCCTCCAATCAATTTTTCAGTTCAGCAAATGTGTTTCTCAGAGAAGTTCCAAGATTTCTGTTTGATTTTTTTTTATTATTTCAATCTCTTTGTTAAATTTCTCTGATATGAATTCAAATTTCTTTTCTTTGTTATCCTAGTAATCACTGAGTTTCCTTAAGACTACTATTTTGAATTCTTGGTCAGAGAATTCACATATCTCCATCTTATTAGGGCCATTCTCTAGGTCTTTGCTTTGTCTGTTTGAGGAGATCATAGTTCCCTGTTTGCTATTGTTTCTTGTGGATGTATATCTATGTCTTTGCACTGAAGGATTAGTTATTTATTCCGGTCTTCTCTGTCTGGCTTGTTTTGTTTTTGTTGGCTATGTTTGCTTAGAGATTCTTTGTAATTTTTCTGTGGATTTTTTTTACTAGGTCACTATCTCCTTTCTAGCACGAGGGGGCACCTTAAGCCCAGGTTTGCCTTGGTTCTATTTAACCAAGTGCTGTCTGTCCTGAATAGAAGAGGTTCTGAAGGGGATATCCTGGTATGGGTTCATGCCCAGAGGATCTATGGCTTGAACCTCCTACTGAGTGGTGCTGCTGAACAGCCACTCTGATTTGGCATCTCCTTTGGCCTAGTTATAAAGTTTTCAGGACTGGGATAGTAGACCCCCCACCCCTATCTCTGGTTATTCCCAGAGATATTTCTCCTTTCGGGTACTAGTGATGCCTCCATGGATTGAGGCAGGAAAAGGTCTCCTGCCAGGGAACTCAAGATGGTAGATAAGTGGATTGCACACCTCAATCTCACTTTTTCCATGAAGAAACCAATAGTTAGGGGGAAATTTTTCAAATGCTTAGTGCTGGGTACATTGGGAAGAGGAGCATCACAGATATAAAAGTCCAGTTCTCTTGCCATCTGCTTGGAATTTTTTCACTCTTCTGTGACCCAAGGAACTGTCTCATCCTCATATTTGAGTTCTGCACCATTACTGGTGATAATCTTGGTGCTATATATTTGGTTTTGATTTTCTGTGGAGGAAGTGAAGCCAGCTTGCTTCTATACTACTGTTTTGGAACCAAAAGTTTGGGCAACATATGACAATTTTTAATGCACCTGGTTACTTCAAGTGTTTTGGAAGATATGTGAACAAAAACTTGCATCTTTGCTGTGACTCTCACAGAGTATAGAAAATTTATCATTGCAAAGGAAACCAGATTGCTTCATGAAACTATAGCAAAGGTGCTGATGATGTTGCTTTTCAGTAGCAAGTATCAAATATTAGATAGTGTCAAGCAATGGATGGTGTTTTTCAAGAAAGGATCAAAGAGTGAAAAAAAAAATTGCCACCAGTGTCCCCCTCTGCCTCTCATGCCCCCTTTACAGTAACAAAGTGTGAGATCAACTGGCCAAACTATAAAGCCTTTTACTGACCTAGAAACATTGTTAAAATCTTCCATACATACTTTCCTTGATTTAGAAGGGCATTTATAATTGGTATTGTCTGATCTCACACCTGTTAGAACGGCTGTTATCAAAAGGACAAAAGATAACAAATGGTGGCAAGAGTGTAGAGGAAAGGGAACTCTGGTGTACTGTTGGTTGGACTGTAGATCAGTATAGCTATTATGGAGAGCAGTAGGGATGTTCCTCAAAAAACTAAAAATAGTACCACCATATGATCCAGCAATCTCATTTCTAGGTATATAGCTAAAGGAATTGAAATTAGTATGTGGAAGAGATATCTGCACTCCCAAGTTTATTGCAGCATTATTCACAATAGCCAAAATATGGAATCAAAATAAGTGTCCATCAATAGGTGAATGGATAAAGAAAATATGGTATTTACATGCAATGGAATACTATTCAGCCTTTAAAAAGAAGGAAATCCTGTCATTTGCAGCAACATGGATGAACCTGGTAGACATTATGCTAAGTGAAATAAGCCAGTCACAAAAAAACGAATACCACATCATCTCATTTATATGTAGAATCTATCCCTGTCAAATTTATGGAAGTAGAGAGTATAATGGTGGTTACCAGAGGCTGGAGGTAAGGGGAATGGAGGTTGGAGTGAATGGGGAAATGTTGGTCAAAGAGTACAAAGTCTCAGTTAGACAGGAGGAGTAAATATTTGAGATTTGTTGCACAACCACAGTTAATATTAATGTATATTCCAAAATTTCTAAAAGAATAATTTTTAAATGTTCTCACTACAAAAAATATAAGTATGTGAGGTAATGGTCATGTTAATTAGTTTGATAAAATCAATTCACAATAAATCCATATATTGAGACATCAAATTGTACCCCATAAATCTATAAAATTATTATTTGTCAATTAAAAATAAAAATAAAGCAAAAAAGAATTAAGATTTTCAGATGGCCATACAGATACCTTAACCAACTGTTGTTATTCTGATGTCGAGAGGCATGTAAAGACCAGACCAAACAATAATGTAAGTTGACATGGCTAATCCAGAAGTATAGACATGTATCAGAGGTAGATAGAGAACCTGCCAACATTCTTCAAGTCCACCAACTCCTCCTTGCTTTTTCTGCAGAAGTAGTTACCTGGTGACAAATAGAATAGTTTTTTCTACTTGTAACATAGAAACTTGCCTCCTCTTATTATAGTTCACATTTGTTTATAATCTTTCTGAGTTTAGAACTCTATATACTAAAACTTTTAGCACAGTGCCTTATACATAGTTTATAAATTGCTAAATTTAATTTTCTGCACATTAACTTACAATATTAAAATAATAAATTGGAAATAGTATAATTTTTGATGATTGAAAAGACTATACCTGACCAAAAATGCACACTAACCTGAACAAAAAATATTGTTGGACAATAACATTGTAGGAGACAAACACAAGTACATAAATATTCAGGAGAAAATACTTGGGTAATAATTTGGGTATGGTATGGCTTTAGTTGTTCATATGCTAGTGCCCAAGAAATAAGAATGAACTCAAAATCTTTTAAACAATGAAGTCAATACAATCATGTAGAGGTATTCTAAGGTGGTAAGGTGAGATCTATGCATTTAAATTTTTTGATAGAATAGAATAGAATAGAATATGAAAAACATTTGAGAGAAGAAGAAAGAATAGTGAATAGTAATAATAACTTAGTATAAACATGTTAATATAACTTAAGGACTTTTACCAACGTCCCGTACAAAACCTCTTATGATACTATGAAATGGAAATTATCACTAACTTCTTTTTTTTACTGATTAAATTACTCCAACGAGCCAAATAACTTCCAATTTCACTTAGCTACTATATAGTGCATCTAGGACTCTACTCAATGTCTTAACTACAGATTCTCAAATCTTCCATATATTTCCCATGTAATCTGAGAGAGCACCACAGAGTGCTTAACCAGACTGAGGACATGGACAAATATTAGTTTTGAATCTGTTGAATGAGCAATAGAAGCACAGATCTGGATAAAGTCAATAAAATAATCTCTAGTTGTAAAATGACTTCTCCTTCCCCCACTGCTCCCACTGCTTAGTCCTTTGTTATAAAAGTAATTATTCTGGAATCAAAGAATTAATGTGTGGTAGCTGCAAACTGAGATGGAAATTTGCATGCAACAATTGGGCTGGTTTTGAAACTTTGAGAAATAGAGCCACCTGTTGGACTTAGTCTGGTATCACACACTACTGAATTTTTTTTTTTTTTAATGTCCTCTGAAAGGGAAAAGGGCAGACATTTTTTTCTGAACAAAATTTAAAGAATAAATAAAAGCATGATTGCCACTGTTAGGAGAAATAAAGATGATAGAACGCAGTTGAGTCCCTTATTTTGTCTTTTGAACGGATGGATCTATGCATTAATAATGTGATTTTCTAGACATAGTCTAAGTAAGCTGAAAAGAAACTTCCATTATAAGAAAAAACAATTAATAAATTTTTTTTTCAGAGACAGGGTCTCACTTTGCTGTTCAGGCTGGAGTGCAGTGGCATGATCATAGCCCACTGCAGCCTTAAACTGGGCTCAAGCAATCCTCCTGCCTCAGCCTCCCTGGTAGCTGGAACTACAGGTGCATCCCACTATGCCTGGCTAATTTTCTTTATTTTCTTGTAGAGATGGGGTCTCTTTTTGTGTTGCCCAGGACGGTCTTGAACTCCTGGCCTCAAGAGATCCTCCTGGCTGAGTCACTCAAAGTGCCGGGATTACAAGCATAAGCCACCATGCCTGGACAATAACTGAAATTTTTTTAAAAAAAGTCTTCCCTCATAGGCCGGGCGCGGTGGCTCACGCCTGTAATCCTAGCTCTGGGAGGCCGAGGCGGGTGGATTGCTCAAGGTCAGGAGTTCGAGACCAGCCTGAGCAAGAGTGAGACCCCGTCTCTACTAAAAATAGAAAGAAATTATCTGGCCAACTAAAAATATATATACAAAAAAAAATTAGCCGGGCATGGTGGCTCATGCCTGTAGTCCCAGCTACCCGGGAGGCTGAGGCAGTAGGATCGCTTAAGCCCAGGAGTCTGAGGTTGCTGTGAGCCAGGCTGATGCCACGGCACTCACTCTAGCCCGGGCAACAGAGCGAGACTCTGTCTCAAAAAAAAAAAAAAAAAAAAAAAAGTCTTCCCTCATAAAACAGAAAAGATAGGAATTTATTATTTGTTCACTCAACTCTAGCACTGGCCTCTAGAGCAAGGGTCAGCAAACTTTTTTTGTAATATTTTTCAGATAGTAAATAGTATAGGCTTTGAAGGCCATAGATTTCTTTTTCCGTTTTCCTTTTTTTGAAACCTAAACATTTTTATTTCACTTAGTAAAAATTATATATATTAAATATTTAAGGTGTACGACGTGATATTTTGATATACATATACTTAGTGAACTGATTACTAGTCAAGCTAATTACCACATTGACTGCCATGTGAGTTGTATTTAACTCAGGCTAGTTTTGAGCCAGGGGCTGCAGGGAGTAAAACCCTGAAGTTGGTTCGTGAAAATCTTACTTATTGGTGTTCTTTTGGTTACACTTTATATTGACAATTTAATTCAAAAAAGGTAGATTGCATTGCATATAACTCATGCACAGAAACTAATAAAAAATAACAAATTAGAAAGGATTGTTTTGTTTTAATAAAACACCGTGGCCCCAGGGAAAAAAAATTTTTCTAGTGTGGCAATCAATGTGTTAAACATATCCATCTCTTCACATAGTTACTAGTTACTTTTTTTGTGAGAACACTTAAAACATACTGTCTTAGAAAATTTCAATTAATACTGTATTAACTATAGTCCCCATGTTGTATATTAGATCTCTAGAAATTATTCACCCTATTCATCCTACATAACTTAAATTTTATACCCTTTGGCCAATATCTTTCATTTTTCCCCACCTCTCCCCCCACCCACATACACACAAACTCACCCCTCAGCCCCTGGTAACAATCATTCTATTCTCTGCCTCCATGAATCCAACTTTTTAAGATTCCATGTATAAGTAAAATCATGCAATATTTGTCTTTCTGTTCCTGGCTTATTTCACTTAGTATAACGTCCTCCAGTTTCACCGGTGCTATCACAGATGGCAGGATTTCCTTCTTGATTAGGCTGAATAATATTTCATTGCATTTATACCACAACTTTTTTATCTGTTCATCCATTAGTAGTCACTCAGGTTGTTTCCATATTTTGGCTATTGTGAATATGAGTTTCTATTGCAACTATTCAACTCTGTTGTTGCAACACAAAAGAAACCATGCATGATAGGAAAACAAATGAGCACAGCTGTGTGACAATAAACATTTACTGACAAAAACAGTTGATGGGCCAGATATAGCCCTCAGTCTGTAGTTTTCCAATACCTGCTCTAAAACATGAAAGGCAGGTTCCTACTTCAAGGCCTTTGCATTGGCTGTTCCCTGTGCCTGGAGCACCACTCCTCCAAATAGTCACGTGACTTACTCACTCACCTTCGCAAGTCCTTATTTCAAATATTACCTTTACAATGAGGACTACCCTAACTGCTCCATTTAAAATTGCAACCTGCAACCTTGTGCCTATGTGCCAAGCCTGAGAAACAACCCAGTGGGCATGCTCCCAGGCTAGCAGAGCAACCACACACCCATGCCCTTGGCCAGAGTAACAGCCCTGTGGCCCCATCCTCAGATAACCAGACCCTAAGTTGGCTCACCACCATGTGCTTACATGCACCCCCAACCTGAGAAATAGACCAGCGAGCCCACCCCCAGAAAAATCACATGACCACTGCATAAAATCTGCCCCCCTAGGCCACTGAGACACTCCTAAATGTCATTAACATGAATTACAGCTGAAGAAATTACACAGAGACTACACTACTGTATCCACCTAGAACCACAGCCAATGCACCCACCAAACTGATACCACAAGATGCATCCACATGAACAGGTCATTTCCTATGAAACCTAATTCATAAAATTGGAAGACGCAACTATTTCACCAGATGCATAGAAATCAAAGTAGGTACACATCAAACATAAAAAAACAAGAAAACATGACACCTTCAAAGAAACACAATTATTCCCAGTAGCAAACTCCAATCATAAAGAAATATACAAAATGCCAGAAAACAGGAAAAAAAATTCAAAATAATAATCCTAAGGAAACTCAGTGAGGTACAAAAGAATACAGATAGACAATTCAACGAAATGAAATCACCACCTTCTATTCCTCCTGCTTTATTATCTTCATAGCACTTAGCACATTTTAATACACTATATTTATGTTTATTGTTTATAGCCTATCTCTCCCTACCAGAATGTAAGCTCCATGATAACAGACATTTTTGTTAGAATTGTTTAGGAAACATCCCCAGCACTTAGAGCAGTGTCTGACATGTGATCAATAAATATTTATTGAATGAAAGAATAATTCATTCAATTTGCTCAAAAAAAACCGCATTAATTTTGTTCAAGAAAGTGACTCCCAAAGAGAGTAAATTGAACCAAGAAATAAAACCAGACTTGCATGTAGTTTCAAAAATTGTATAAATCTTTTTGCTTTACTTATGCAACTAATAGAAATACTATTTCTAAAATCAGTGAGAGAGCCCAGGCGCAGTGGCTCACGCCTGTAATCCTAGCACTCTGGGAGGTCGAGGCGAGTGGATCGTTTGAGCTCAGGAGTTTGACACCAGCCTGAACAAGAGTGAGACCCTGTCTCTACTAAAAATAGAAGGAAATTAGCTGGACAACTAAAAACAGATAGAAAAAATTAGCTGGGCATGGTGACGCATGCCTGTAGTCCCAGCTACTCAGGAGGCTGAGGCAGAAGGATTGCTTAAGCCCAGAAGTTTGAGGTTTCTGTGAGCTAGGCTGATGCCATGGCACTCTAGCCCGAGCAACAGAGTGAGACTCTGTCTCAAAAAAAATAAAAAATAAATAAAATAAAATCGGTGAGAGTATCAATGATTATATTGCCCATTGTAGTCCCCAAAACTATATACCATTTTATTTAAGTCTAATGATATCCTTTTACATAAACAATATCAATACCACTTCATGGATGAAGAAACTGGTTCTTAAAAATGTCAATAACTTGCTCACAGTCACAAGGTAGTGTAAGAATGGGCTAGAATCCTGGTATTTTGATTTCAGAGCCAGTTTTCTCTCTCTGATAATGCAACTATCAACCAACCTTACCTCATTCCCGGCCTCTGGAGAACTCCTAGCTCCATAGCTGAATCAGCCTCAGCAACATTTCAATCCCAAGGACAAACTTGACTTCCGGTAGAAAGAATTTAATGAGCTTCAACCTAAACTTGTAGAGGTTAGCATCATTCACTTTGCATTAAAGATGCTAGATTATTTTCCCCAGTTCTGATTACTTTGCTGGTTTTTGTTGTCGTTGTGGTGGTGGTGGTGGTGGTTTGGTTTGGTTTGGTTTGGTTCAACCACCTGATTCCCATCTAATCAAATTGGTTCCAAACACCTGGAAAACTCTGATCTACTCAGTTCCTCATCTTTGGTTGGAGTTGCTATCAGCTCTTAATAGTCTTTCTCCCAGGCTCTGTACTTATACCCAAAGGCTGAGCCTCTGCTTCCTGAAAACAGATATTCTAGGTGCTAATTCCTAGTCCAGATTTTCAAATATCACCCACTCTTAGAGTCTCTAACCCTGTGCTCTGTTCATGAGTGGGACAGTCTTGGTTCTTTGGAGAACCTCTCCCTCAACTACAAATATAAGTTCTTTTCCTATCTTTCTTCTATATATATTCTGTCACCATATCATGCTCTCCTTTTGTACAAGTCCAGGCATTCCCCAAAATACCTTTACCAAAATAGGATTTGGTGTATAAAGCATAAAAGCCATATTCTGCTTTCTATTGAGGAGTTTTAGACAAAATGCAGCTAGTTAAGGGCTCTTTTGTGAGGTAAGACTCCCAAGTGGGAATAAAGCTGAAAGTACTTCTTGCTACATTATCTCCTGACTTATTACTAAAGAGGAGAAGGTTTAGCATAGATAGGTAGCAGTGATGACAGAGTGAAACAGTAAAGCTGAGCTGTAACAGGGAAGAAGAAATAATGAGGCTTGATGAAAAAATTGGAGAAAGCATAAAAGGTTAATAGAAAAATAGAATGGCTCTACAGAATTTCCAGCCTATGTGGTTAGAGGCATAGTGGTGCCACTGCTTAGAGAAAATTCACTTGACAAACACAGATTACCATCAAGACAGCTGAATATAAATATTAGAGTCTTCTGTCTTACAGTGTTGTATAATTTCAAAAACTACTTTCACATTTATTTAGTGTCACAAAAAGCAACCTAGATGAATAAATATCAACATATCCCCCATTTAGCAAATGAAACTGAGGGTCAAAGAGGAAAGTAACTAAGGTTCTACAGACCTGGTATATGAACCCAATTGTCAGGACACCTTGTCCAGTATGCTTCCCATTTGATCATTTGGCCTTCCAGGTCAACTGTAACAATTGATAACTTTATCTGAATGTAATTCAGCCAAAGTCATGCAGTCAACAAAACACAGAGGGAAATGGGCCAAGTGATTTGTTAGGAGCAGAACTAATAGTTCATGATAAAAGCTACAGGTCATAAACTTAAAGTTTAAAACCCCTGATATTTTATTTTATGAAAGAAAAAATAAAATAGATGTGGAAATAAAAGAAGTAAAGGTATTCCAAGGGTAATTTGGTCAATCTATCATTCTCCGAGCACTCACAAATTTTTTTTTTTTTTTTTTGAGACAGTGTCTCACTTTGTTGCCCGGGCTAGAGTGAGTGCTGTGGCATCAGCCTACCTCACAGCAACCTCAAACTCCTGGGCTTAAGCGATCCTACTGCCTCAGCCTCCCGAGTAGCTGGGACTACAGGCATGCACCACCATGCCCAGCTCATTTTTTCCATATATATTTTTAGTTGTCCAAATAATTTTTATTTCTATTTTTAGTAGAGACGGGGTCTCGCTCAGGCTGGTCTCGAACTCCTGACCTTGAGCGATCCACCCGCCTCGGCCTCCCAGAGGGCTAGAATTACAGGCGTGAGCCACCGTGCCCGACCACTCACAAATTTTTATTATATTAACTTTATTAAACTCTATGACCAAAAAGTCAGCCTCTGTACTTTCCCATCACAAATAACCAAAACATTCATTTCTTGCATGATTATTTTATTTCAAATGTCAGTGACATGAATTATTGTCTTTAAAGTGGTCTAGTTAGTTACATTTTTATGCCAATATTTGCTGGCATTCTTGTTTAATCTCCAAAGTGATGAAAGTATTTTGTCCTCTGCAGTGTTTCTAATAAAGATAATGATATTTTAGAAATAAATCAATACTCTGTACTTATATAAACATTTTCACCTGAGAAGTAGTGAGGCATGTCCTGGTATTAAGTTTTTTTATTTCACTGACTTTTGCTTATTTTGGCCAATCAAAAACACCGTTCTCAGTTTACCATAAGAGAAACCAAAGTCCAGGACTTGTCTAATGAAACATTGAATTAATGACAGTTCTTGGAAGAGGAATCAGTACATTTGATTTCCAAGGTTTAAACATATTTTTGATGCCAGGATGTAATCCCTGTCCAACATGAAAGGTTACCCTCCAACGGCAGGGGCCAAAGACACTGAAGAAGTTGGCATTCTTATGACATTTTAGTAAGAAGTGTTTCTTTTTCATTAGATGATCCCAAGCATTTATGACTCCAAATAAAATGGATTCAAGATACTTGAGATAATGAAGGAAGTCCCATGACTTGGAAAATTTTCACAAAAATTATTTTCTAATCAATGTTTAGCAGATGCTCACTGACAATAATTTTCTGTTTTCATCAAAGAGTTTAGGAGACTGTTTCCACAGATAGAAACAGGAAAGAAGGGTTAGTCTAGAGAGAAAGATAATCAATCTTGATTTGAACAAGGTCTTTCCTGACCAACTCCTCTTCATTCCATTCAAAAATCTCTTTACAAATCTTTTTTGCCTCTAGCCTCTTCTTTACCCTTCCTGAAAATAATCAGTCCAAAGCCATGAGCTGAGGTGAGCAAGGTAGGCGTCCATGCCAGAGGATGGGCATCAGTGTGGCCCAGTCTGAGTGGGTAAAGAGGGCATCCACATGGGGTGTCAGCCCATCAGGGGCTCTCACAGCCCAAGTAGGACAAGGAGAGCATCATGTGGGGTAGAGGGAGCAGGGCTGACCCCAAGGGGTAGATTCCAGGTGGGGCTTACGAGGCTATTTAATGTAGAATATCAGAGCTTGAGAGAAACGAAGAGTGTCCATATGAGGGCTGACCCAGCGTAAGGTGTCAGAGCCCAAGCAGAATCATCCTGATAAGAAAGCAGCCCAGCTCAGATGATTGCCAAGCAGGGCAAGGAGGATATCTAGGCAGGAGTCTTTCACATGGCAGTGTAAATCTTGGGCAGGGTGTGAAGGTGTTCACAGAGAGGAGTAGCCCAGGGGTATGAGAGCCCAGCAGGGGGAGGAAACACAACAGGGATAGAGCCTCAGTGATCACAGGCCAATGAAAGATTGGACACATATAGGGGGTTGATGATACATACATACACATACACATATAGTGTGCGTGTGTGTGTGTGTGTGTGTGTGTGTGTGTGTGTGTGTGTAGAGAGAGAGAGAGAGAGAGGTTTCTCATTGTCAAAAAGGGACAGTACAAATATGGAAAAAGAGAAAACTAGAATAAAGTCCTGTGTAGTTGTATTAGAATTGAAGATGATGATATATAATAAATTATAGATACATACATAGACAGAGAAATAAATATAACATTTTTTCTGGCACTTTTTAAAGTCCCAGAAGTTTCTGTTTCCAAAATCACTTACAATTTTTTGATCACTCAAAGTTTAGGTTATAAGGAAAATGTGATATAGCAGAAAGGAGATAGTTTTTAGATTCAGGTTCAAGTAATAGTTGGGTTCAAAATTTATCTTAACCACTGAGTGATTTTATACAATCATGGTGAAACCTTTGCCCCCTGCTCTCCCCACCCTAGGGACATTTAGTAGTGTCTAGAGGCATTTTTGGTTGTCACAAATGGAGGATGCTAATGGCACCCAGTAGGTGAAGGTGAGGGATTCTGCTAAACATCCTGCAATGCACAGAACAACCCACACCACAAAGAGCAATTGTTAGGGGCTGGATCACGTCCCTCAAAATTCATATGTTGAAGCCAAAACTTCACAATGAAATTATATTTGGAGATAGGGCTTTAAAGAGGTAAGTTAAAATGAAGTCATTAGGGTGTGTTCTAATTCAATCTCATTGATGTCCTCATAAGAAGAGAAAATTCGGACACACAGAGAGACACCAGTGATATGCTTGCATAGAGGAAAAACCACGTGAGGACCCAGCAAGAAGGCAGCCATCTGCCAGGTTAGAAAAGAGGCCTCAGAAGAAACCACATCTGTTGGCACCTTGATCTTGGGCTTCGAACCTCCAGAACTGTAAAAGTATCAATTCTTGTAGTTTAGGTCACCCAGGCTGTGGTATTTTGTAATGGCAGCCCTAGGAAACTAATACAATTATTCAGCCCAAAATACCAGTAGTGCCCAAGTTGAGAAACTCTGATTTATTATAGACAGATACATCCTGAGAAGAACACTCGTGTGGGAAAGACAACCTGGCTAATGTACAACATCAAAATGGCAGACAGAAGGAAAGAGGGGCAACAGGTTTGTCTCCACATAAAAATTAGAAAAAATTTTTCAGTGGAAAAATCATTCCCCAGGGCTTTATATGTCCTGGGCTATTAAAATTACTGAAAACGCATTTTAAAAATTAAAATAAGTCTTATTTGGGGTTACATATATTTTGATTTCTATGGCTTTTTTTTTTTTTGCAATAAAAACCAAATTTGGAACACCCAAGAATTTGATTCCTACATACATCTCCTGAAAACGTTTTCACCCCAAAGACAAAGGAAACTCAACCATGGCTTAATTCCAAAATTACTTTCCCTTGGTTTACAAAGGAAAAGGGCATCTTCCTTGATACTGTATATGTATTAGAGCTTTCATGAAAGTTCACATGTATGATATAATCTAATTGTCCTTTTGTTAGTACCAAAAAACCCCTCAAAATGTGTTGAGCCTAAGAATACTGAGTCATAGAAATGCCCCCTGTATTTCTGGAGACAAGATTTGATTTCAGAAGTCACATAAGGCTTTGCCTTAAAGAAAAAAGAAATGTGTTAGTTCAAAAGCTGCCTCATCTCAGGAGGGCATCTCCTTGGTCAGTAAAAGCTGCAATTCAAAGAGACAGCTGTAAACTGGGCCTATGGTTCTCACCTGTTTTGAAAGACAAGACAGGCCTCTTCCTAGAGCCGTGGGTTGCCGGAGCTGGCAAGGACCCCCAGAGATGAGAGCTGATCAGAGAGATATGCTAATGCCCAAGCCGGGTCCAGAAGGAGCCATGCGGTTAAAGTAATTAACACAAAGCACAGCTCATGTTGACTTCTGAGATCATCTCTGTCTCCAAGAACACAATCACCGGAGCCAAGATGTCTCTGTGTTTTGCTAAAGTAATAGCCTTATCAGAAAACTTAGAAGTTTGCCCCAAGAAGATTTTACAACTCATTGTTCCCCTAGTTAGAGTTAGTTGAAGGATCTGTAGTAGCCTTTTAGAAGACTTTGACCCTAAAGCAAACTGCCTGTTAGTATGTGAATCCCGTTGCCCTGGGCAACGGGAGCCTGTACCTACCCTATATAATACCTGTGTGGATATTAAGTTTTGGAGATATTTCTAGCGGGAGGAAATATCCCCATCCGGATACCCTGCTTGTATCTATTTTCATAAACCTTTACTTTATAAACTATATCTTTGGCTCTGTGTATTATTATTATTATTATTTCTGTTTCCTACTATTTTTTCATCCTTTGTGATGACCCCTGCCTGAGAGACCCGATCGAAAGAAAAAATCTCTTTGCTGGGAGCGTAGCTAACTCCCTGCAAACTGGCGTGGTCAACTTAGAGACCTGATTCAAAGAAAGAGAAAAAACCCCTTTTGCGGGGAGCGTAGCTAACTCCCCGCAAAAATGGATTGTAAATATATACCTAAAAGCAAAAACTATAAAATGTCTGGAAAAATACATAGAAGAAAAACCTTTCTGACCTTAGTTAGGCAAAAGATTCTTACTCAGGACACAAAAAGCACCAACCATATAATGAAAACATGATTAATTAAAATCTGGAAAATTTTTTTTTTTTTTTGAGACAGAGTCTCACTCTGTTGACCAAGCTAGAGTGCCGTGGCATCAGCCTAGCTCACAGCAACCTCAAATTCCTGGGCTCAAGCAATCCTCCTGCCTCAGCCTCCTGAGTAGCTGGAACTACAGGCATATGCCACCATGCCCGGCTAATTTTTTTCTATATATATTTTTAGTTGTCCATATAATTTCTTTCTATTTTTAGTAGAGATGGGGTCTCACTCTTGCTCAGGCTGGTCTCAAACTCCTGAGCTCAAACAATCCACCCACCTTGGCCTCGCAGAGTGCTAGGATTACAGGCGTGAGCCGCTGCACCCGGCCTGGAAAAATTTTTAATTTTTACTTTTTGCAGGACTCTGTTAAGAAAATTAAAAGATGAGGCACTTAAGATTGTGATAAAATATTTTTAATACATATGTCTGACAAAGGATTGGCATCCAGAATGTAAAAGAACTCTTATAATTTAATTTTAAAAAACAAATAACCGCACCAACATGTCCAAAATATTTGAATACAACAAAAGAAGGTATGTTAATGATCAACAAATGCATAAGTTCTCAACATCATTAGTTACCAATAAAATGAAAATTAAAACTATAACAAGATACAACTACATACCCATTAGCATAGCTAAGATTAAAAAGACTGACATTACCAAATCTCAGCAAGTATGAAAAAACTGAAATTCATACATTTCTGTTAGTTGTATAAAATGGTATAACCATTTTGGAAGAGTTTGGCAGTTTCTCATAAAGTTGGCTATATTTACCATCTGACCAGCACTTCCACTTTTAGGTATATACCCAAGAGAAATGAGAACACTTTATGTGTATTCCTGGCAACTTTACTTACAATAGCAAATTATTGACGCAACCCAAATCTTCAACATCAGGCAACATAAACACATGGTTTATTCATACAATGAAATAACCCTCAGCAATAAGAAGGAATAAACTACTGATAAATGCAATAACATGAGCAAATCTCACTGACATTACGCTGAGTCAAAAAAGCCAGACACAAAAGAGTTTTACCATAAGATTCTGTTATTATAAAATTTTAGAACAGATAAAACCAACTTATATGACAGAAATCAGATCTGCCTAGGAGAGTTAGAAAGGAATGACTAGAAAGGAACATAGAGGGGTTTCTGGGGTGATGGAAATGTACTATATCTTGATTGGGCAGGTAGTTATAGGTTGGTTAGATTTATCAAAACTCATTTAGGCAGGGCACGGTGGCTCACATCTGTAATCCCAGTACTTTGGGAGTCCTAGATGGGAGGATCACTGGAGGCCAGTTTGAGACCAGCCTGGTCAACATAGGAGACCCTGTCTCTACAAAAAAAATAAATTAAAAAAATTAGCTGGATGCTCCTGTAGTCTCAACTCCTGGGGAGGCTAAGGCAGGAGAATCACTTGGGTTTGAGGCTGCAGTGAGCTACGACAGCACCACTGGACTCCAACCTGGGTGACAGAGAAAGACTTTGTCTGTGAAAACACAACAACAAAAAACTTATTTAACTGTATACTTAAAATGGGTGCATTTTATGATATGTGAATTATAGTTCAACAAAGTTTATTTTTAAAAACTAGAGAAGTAACTATGTGAAGATAAATATACTTTTTTTAATATCAGAATATTACAAGGTACAAATGTTTTGGCTACATGAATTGCTTTTGTACAGTTTGAGTGAAAGTTATAAGTGTGCCCATCAGCAGATAGTGTGCATTGTATCTGTTAGGTGTGATTTTACCCATCCCCTCCTCCATCCTCCCACCTGCTTGATTTCTGTTGAGTTTTTCTATGTGACCACTGAAAGGAGCTACAAAAATAGCAATATCCAAAATCAATGAGCACACCTTGTACCCAGTTCATGGTGTGTAAATCTAATTCTCTATTAAAAGGAATGAAAGATCCTTGGACAAATGGCTGGCTTAAGGGTTGGGGAGGAAAAATAACACAAAATAAACCTGGACTATATCTCATGGTAGAAACTCAGGCAATACTCAAAGAATAATGGGCCATGTCAAAAGGACCAAAAAGCCAACTTGACTCCCTTTGGCCAGCTCTGAGAGAATTTGAGTATCAAAATACATAATGACAGTAAGGTGTTATTACTCATTAAACTGATACTAAACCCGATATAAAAAAATAAATAATTGAGTAAATTGGAAATGATGAGGAAAGAGATATTTATATAGATTTTAAAGGTGTCTTCCCACAAAATACTTTTTGAGTACAAGGGAAAAGGTGTGGAGAAGCATGGCACATACAGCTTTAATCAAGTGATCAAAGTAAACATCATTAATAATGCAATAAATTGAAATCGTGTGCCACCTAATAGGATGTATGAGAAGTCTGCCTCACTTTTGTGACTTTCCTGCTAAAGATACATAAATTGAATCTATTCCTAGAGATGTTACCATATGCATCATGTCAACTTGAATTTATAGAAATGCTGCAAAAATCTCAGGCATCTCCTTCCGGAACAGCAGATACCCCATACCCAGTACATAGCACTGGATGACTCTTCTCATTGTACCACTCACCCCTTCCTGCCTTAAAGACCTCTCTGATCCATCACTTCACTCAAGCTATTTGCTGGCTATTTTTATATTTTTAAATACAAACTGCAGATTTTTCTAATTAGAGCATTCTGACTTCCTCAGCAGTTGGATAAAAACAGATAGCAACATGAATATCATTGGAAGATTTTGTCTGGAGACTAAACTCATATCTTTTAAAATATCATGACTGTGTCCAAGACAAAGCCTCCATGAGACAGTGGATTATAAACATCTGGCACCCAATAGCCAGTGACTCAGCTACTGGCTGACATTTCAGGCCCTGAATTGATCTAGCCAATGGTGTCTAAATTATAATTTCTGCTAAGCCTCTGAAGTAAGAAGACAGGAGGCAGCCTCTGGAGACTCGAGTATAACCTGGGATCTCTCCCCATGCTTGGTACAGCACAGTAGCTTTGTAGAAAACTCAGCCACCTGGAGGTCAGCGCAGAATGACAGTGGCAGCTGCAATCACTCAAATCCAGAGAGAAAAAAAGGTTTTTTCCTTGCTGGACTGCATGGCCGGCTGGGCACTGGCCACTTGTGACGAGAGGAGAATTCAATTCATAACCTCACTGTGTTCCTTGGGCGGCACATGCATACTTGCTGACTTCTGTAAGGATTTCTAGTAGCTCAGCTTCTCAGCCTTGTGTCCTTATTTGAGCATAGAACACTAAATCCCACTTTTAACATCCTTGGTAAGAAAATATTAAATCTCCAGTCTCTGGGGTCCTCCGCAGGCCATCCCAACCTGGGAAACAATCGTTCTCACCTGATGGAGCAAAGGCTATAACAGAAACAAAGATACCATTTGATTTTTAAGCTCCAAAACGTGCCTAAATGTTTAAGCATCTCATCTCTGCTAATCTATTTTAGAAATGGAATAATGGAAGTAAATGGCTAAGACTAACATGAGTATTATGCCACAGAGCCCCACTAACTCACTACTTTAGGAACCAAAACTAATATTTTATTGTAAATAGGAGTTCTTTGTATCATTGGTCCACTGTACTTTAGATGAAATATATAGCAATTAATTATTATTCATGTGGCACGGTATGTTTTTAATAATTATATTCCAATATAGGCTCATTTCAGAGCTACAAAGCTCATTAAAAAAAAAAAAAAAAACTCTGATCCCTTCAGAATTATTGGAAAGAGGGCCCTGACTTTATGGGCTCTCAGTTGTCCTCATCTGGAGAGATGGAAAGAATGTGACTTTCATTGGCCCACTCTCCTCTCCTTGTCAGTGTGCATATTTACAACTGAATGCATCGTAATTAATAGTCATGTTTAATCATATATATATAATAATTATAATTATATAATCACATTATAATGTATTGACACCTTCATACATTAGAATGTTATGACACCATGAAAAGACCAGAGCAGATCTAAAAGAAACTGTCTCTCAGGTATATCAAAATAATAAACACATTTGGGTTAAAATTGGATATATGTCTATACATACAACTATATAAGCTTATATAAGCATAGAATGTTTTGGAAATATACACAAGAAACTCTTTATAGTGGTAGCTTCTGGCAAAGGAGACAAAGGGTCGAAAATGGAAGGACATCTTACTTCTGTCACTATATACTTTGAATTATTTGAATTTTTATTATGTATGTATTACTTCTTCAATTAAAAAAATAGTTGAAATTTTTAAAAGAAATAAAATCCATGAAATCTGATTTTGTAATGATTATATGTGATTAGAATATTAGTGGCTCAAATGAAGCAATAGGTCAAAATTTATATTCAAATAATCAAAAGTTTTTATACAAAATCTGGTCCACTGTGTGCCAAGCAGCAATCTACTCATTTATTTGAAAAATCATCTCTTGCAGGTCATTTTCTCATCTTGTAATCTCTGTTTCTCAGTGGCAATGTCTTCTTTTTCAAAAGAAGCTCAAGACAAATATACTGTAAATGACTTAATTTTTTAAGCCTGTTGATCCCTAAGTGTTCTATTTTTTATTCATGTATTCTTTTTTTCTAAAAGAAGAAAATCAACATTAAACAAGGAGCAGATCAAGACTGTTCATTTTATCATTAAAGAAAATTGTTTATTTTAATAATATAGATATTTAGACATGTTCCTCAGTTCATTGACATTTGGGTTGTTTCTAGTTTGGTAATAATCTCATTAAAGTTCTGTGAATATTTTTGTACAAATTCTTTTGGGGACATATGCACTATTTTTGACACATCCCAAATACAATGTACTCAAGACCATCTGCATTATCTTCTCTCTCTCATTTTATTTCTTTGACTCATTTTTCTGCTCATCAAAATGACAAAATTATTTCCCAAAAGATTTTATCCCTGGAATCTTCTTTGACTCTTCTCTCTCCTCCACACTCTGTGTACAATGATTCTTCAAAAACCATTCTCTCTCTGTTACAGTTCCTATTGCTATATGATAGATTTCCCCCAAAATTGGTGGTGTAAAACAACCACCATTTTATTTTGCTCTCAATTATGTAGATCAGAAATCATAAAGGGCTCAGCTAGGTATCTTTCAGTTGGGGTCCCCCATATAGTTGCAATCAATCATCAAGTGTTACCTCAGTCGTCTGAAGGATTAACTAACCCTGGACATCCAAGACACCTCACTCACATAGCTGGTGGCTGATGGTAGTCCTACCAAAGAATCTACATATGTTCTATCCAGCATGGTGGACTTAAGGGATTCAGATTTCCTACACAGTGGCTGATTTTCTCAAGAACAAGCATCCCAAAAGCACCAGGCAAAAATGATGGCCTTTCCACACATAGTCTAAGTTATTAGCCAGTTGTTCAACATTGACCAGAACACCACTGACTTAGCTCTTCCTGCTTTGCTTTCTATATTTGTGTCCATGTTGCAAAGCACTTTGGAAAACTATGAAGTGTTTAATAAAAGTTAGAAAATAATTAAAAAATCGTGATTATAGAAAAAATTACATCTTATCTCTATGACAGGGTAGCTTACAGAGATATCAATTAATGTTTTTATCTCATTGTATTTTACTTCCCATTTTCCATCAAAGTCACTAGGCTTCTTGTTTTTTGATTCAGGGCCAAACAACCAAAGCAAAATTTCCTAACAACTTCCCTCCTGTCTTTCATTTTCAAAAGACTAGACTTAATGAGGAAATTATGTCCAAGGATAGAAAGAAAAGTCAAGTGCCTTCTGAGGGGTGAGCAGAGGGACAGAGGAGAGAGATAAATGGCAAGGCCCTACTTCTCACTCTCTTAGAGTTTTTCAGGGGGCATTGCTGCCAAGACACCATGGTATATATCAGGAATTGGCAAACTACAGCCTGCAGATCAGTACCTATTTTTGTAAATAAGGTTTTTTGGAATGCAGCCAAGTCTATTCTTTAATATATTGTCTCTGGCTACTTTTGAACTACAGTTGTGGAGTTCGGTAGTTGTGGCATGGACCTACGGCCTGTGGCATATTTACTATCTGAAAAGTTTTACCGCTGGTCTATGCACATGGCACCAGCTAGAGTTGGTTACTATAAAATTTACACAATCATGCAGCAATCCTGAAACTACAGATACCTGGCAAAAATTACCATCCCTACAGAGGCAAGAAAACAACTTAGAATGATGTGTGAGTTCCATGAAGGCCATATTAGTGAATAAAATGTGTAAGAATGTACATTTTATTTATTTATTTTTTATTAATTTAGAAAGTATTCTTACATTTGTCTCTTGTAAGTAGATATTCCAACTTGTACATAGAGGTACCAATATGCAAAGAAACAAGTTTTACTAACACATTTATTAATTCATATTATAAAAGAGTTCCCTTGTCAAACTCTTCCATTCACTAAAAAAAAAACAGTTTGACAAGTCTTTTAGAATGTATGCTTACATTTGTCTTTTATGCCCAGATATTCCACTTTTTTCATATAGGTACCAATATGAAAAGAAACATGTTTTCATACACATTTTAAAAGTTTATATTACAAAGGAGTTCCCTTGTCAAACTCTTCCATTCAGTAAAAGAAAACAGATTAAGATAAATCTTTTAGAACGTATGCATACATTTGTCTTTTATAAGCAGATATAACAATTTTTTGGATAGGTACCAATAAACAAAAAAGGCATGTTTTCATAACACATTTGCTAGTTTATATTATAAAGGATTTTATTCTTTATATTTTTATTTCAATAAATTTAGGAGCATAAGTGGCTTTTGGGTACGTGGATGAATTATATAGTGGTGAAGTATGGGTTTTTAGTATACCTGTCACCTGAATAGTATACATTGTACCCAATATGTAATTTTTCTTCCTTTATCTCTCTTCCCCTCCCCTCATGTGAGTGTCCAATGTCTATTATATTTTTCTTGCTGAAAAAAAATAGTGGATATTGCTGAGTTGATTGAGTTCCTTGTAGATTCTGGTTATTAGTGCTTTGTTGGATGTATAGTTTTTGAATGATTTCCCATTCTTTTTTTTTTTTTTTTTTTTTTTGAGACAGAGTGTCACTCTGTTGCCCGGGCTAGAGTGAGTGCCGTGGCGTCAGCCTAGCTCACAGCAACCTCAAACTCCTGGGCTTAAGCGATCCTCCTGCCTCAGCCTCCCGAGTAGCTGGGACTACAGGCATGCGCCACCATGCCCGGCTAACTTTTTCTATATAGATTTTTAGTTGTCCAGATAATTTATTTCTATTTTTTTAGTAGAGACGGGGTCTCGCTCAGGCTGGTCTCGAACTCCTGACCTCGAGCGATCCACCCGCCTCGGCCTCCCAGAGTGCTAGGATTACAGGCGTGAGCCACCGCGCCCGGCCTGATTTCCCATTCTATAGGTCATCTATTTGCTCTGTTGATTATTTCTTTTGCTGTGAAGAAACATTGTAGTTTAAGTCTCATTTATTTATTTTTGTTTTTGTTGCATTTGCTTTTGGAGTTGTAGTCATAAATTCTTTGCCTAGGCCAATGTCCAGGAAAATTTTTCCTAGGTTTTCAGAATAATTTTTATGTTTTCAGGTCTTACATTTAAGTATTTATCCACTTTGGGTTATTTTTTGTATATGGTGAAAGATACAGATCTAGTTTCATTCTTCTGCATGTGGCTATCCAATTTTCCCAGCGTCATTTATTGAAAAGGGTGTCATATTCCCAGTGTATGTTTTTGTCTACTTCATCAAAGAAAAACTGGTTGTAGATATGTAGCTTTATATCTTAGTTCTCGATTGTGTTCCATTGGTTTGTGTGTCTACTTTTATACCAGTATTATGCTCTTTTGGTTACCATAGCCTTGTAGTATAATTTGAAGTCAGGTAATGTGATGCCTCCAGATTTGTTCTTTTTGCTTACGATTGCTTTGCCTATTCTGGTTCATTCCTGGTTCCATATAAATTTTAGAATTATTTTTTCTAATTCTGTGAAAAATAATATTGGTATTTTGATAGGAATTCTATTGAATCTATAGATTACTTTGGGTAGTATGGTCATTTTCACAGTATTGATTCTTCCAATCCATGAGCATGGGATGTTTTCCCATTTGTTGTGTCATCTATTATTTCTTGCATCAGTGTTTTGTACTCCTTGTAGAAATAGTTCATCTCCTTGGTTAAGTATATTCCTAAGTACTTTATTACTTTTGTAGGTATTGTAAATGGGCTTGAGTTCTTGATTTGATTCTCAGCCTGATCATTATTGGTGTATAACGATGCTACTGATTTGTGTACATCAACTTTTTTATGCTTTCTCTCACTTTTATTTATTTATTATTTTGCAATTGTTATTTTTATTTATTTTTTAAAGATATAAATTTCTCTTTATTTTCTCTTTAGCTGCATTCCACAGCTTTTGCTATATATTTTTTTTTTATTTCAGCATATTACAGGGGTACAAATGTTTAGGTTTGTAACCTGAGACATTACTGAATTCATTTATCAAATCTAGGAGTCTTTTAGAGGAATCTATAGCGTTTTCTAGGTATAAGATTATATAATCAGCAAACAGAGACAGTTTGACTTCCTCTTTTCCAATTTGGATGCCTTTTATTTATCTTGCTTGAGTGCTCTGGCTAGGGCTTCTAGTACCACATTGAATAGAAATGGAAACAGTAGGCATCCTTGTCTTGTTGAAGTTGTTAAAGGGAATGTTTTCAACTTTTCCCCATTCAGTATGATGTTGGCTGTGGGTTTGTCATATATAGCTTTTATTATTTTGAGATACTTTCCTTTTATGCCCAGTTTGTTGAGAGTTTTTTATCATGAAGGGGTGCTGGATTTTATCAAATGCTTTTTATGCATATATGGAAATGATTGTGTGGTTTTTGTCTTAATTGAAATGATCATATGGTTTTTGTTCATGTGGTAAATCACATTTATTGACTTGCATATGTTGAACCATCTTTGCACCCGTGGGATAAAAACCTACTTGATTGCAAAAAATTACCTTTTTGATGTGCTATTGGACTCTGTTTGCTAGTATTTTGTTGACGTATTTGCATCTATGCTCCTGAAGGATATTGATCTATAGTTTTCTTTTCTTGTTGTGTCCTTTCCTGGCTTTGGTATCAGGATGACACTGGCCTCATAGAATGAGTCAGGGAAAATTCCCTCCTTCCTATTCTTTTGGAATGGTTTCAGTTGGATTGGTACCAGTTCTTTGAATGTTTGATAGAATTTGTCTGTGAAGCTGACAGTTTTGGGGTTTCTTTGTTGTTGGGAAATTTTTTTATTACTGATTCAATCTCACTACTCATTATTTATCTGTTCAGGATTTCTATTTCTTCCTGATCTAACATGGGGGATTGTATGTTTCCATGAATTTATACGTTTCTTCTGGATTTTCTAGTTTGTGTGCATAGAGGTGTTATGGTAGTCTCATATGATCTATTGTATTTCTGTGGCATCAGTTGTCCATTTTCATTTCTGATTGAGCTTATTTTAATTTTTTCTTTTATTTATTTATTTATTTTGGTTAATCTAGTTAGTGGTCTATCAATTTTGTTTATCTTTTAAAAGAACCAACTTTTTGTTTCATTGATTCTTTGTATTTTTTACTTTCTTTCTTTCTTTCAAATTCATTTGGTTCTCCTCTGATCTTTTTTATTTCTTTTTTTCTGATAGTTTTGGGTTTGGTTTATTCTTGTTTTTCTACTTCTTTGAGGTGTGACATTATGTTGTCAATTTATAATCTTTCTGTCTTTTTGATGTAGGTATTTAGCACTATAAATTTCCCTTAGCACTGCTTTTGCTGTATTCCAGAGGTTTTGATAACTTGTTTCACTGTTATCATTCATTTCAAAAAATTTTTTAATTTCCATCTTGGTTTCATTGTTGGCCCAAAGTTCATCGTGGAGCAGGTTATTTAATTTTCATGTATTTTTATAGTTTTGAGACTTCCCCTTGAATTTCTTGGAATTCCTTTCTAGTTTTATTCTTCTGTTGTCTGAGAAGATACTTGATATGATTTCAATGTTTTAAAATTTATCAAGACTTGTTTTGTGGTCTATCATATGGTCTATCTCGGAAAATGTTCCATGTGCTATTTAGAAGAATGTATATTCTGCAGATTTGGAGTAGAATGTTCTGTAAATGTCTGTTAGGTCCATTTATTATAGAGTCCCATTTAAGTCCAGTGTTTCTTTGTTGACTTTCTGCCTTGATGATCTGTTTAGCTCTGTCAGTGGCGTGTTGAAGTCCCCCACTACTATTGGATTGCAGTCTATCTCTTTTCTAGGTAGTTTTGTTTTATAAATCTGGGAACTTCAGTGTTAGGTGCAGATATATTTAGCATTCTTATATCTTCTTGTTGAATTGATCCTTTTATCATTATAGAATGACCTTATTTGTCTTTTTCTATTATTGTCCATTTAAAATCTGTTTTATCTGATATAAGAATTGCAACTCCTCCTCACTTTTGGCTCCATTTGGATGGAATATTTTTTTCTACCCCTTTACCTTGAGTCTATAAGAATCTTTATGAGTTAAGTGGGTCTGAAAGGCAGCCAATGTTTGAATTGTGTTTTTCTATTCTGCCAATTGGTATCTTTTAAGTGAGACATTTAGACTGTTGATGTTCAGAGTTAATAATGATATATGAGACACTGCTCCAGTCATCATGTTGATTGTTACCTAGTTGCTTTGTGTTCTCCATTGTGTTACTGACTTGTAAGCCCTGTGAGTTTTATTTTCTCAAGTGTTTTTATACTGTGAGTGTCAATTTTTTGTTTTAATGTTTAAAACTGCTTTGAGCATTTCTTGTAGGGCCATTCTACTGGTGACAAATTCCCTCAGCTTTTGCTTGCCTGGGAAAGATTTTATTTCTCCTTCATTTATGAAACTTAGTTTTACAGGATATGAAATTCTGAGCTTACAGTTATTCTGTTTAAGGAGACTAAAGATAGGACCCCAATCCCTCCTGACTTATAAGGTTTCTGCTGAGAAGCTTGCTATTAGTCTGATAGGTTTTTCTTTATAAGTTATTTGATGCTCTTGTCTCACTTCTCTTAAAATTTTTTCCTTCAAGTTGACTGTGAGTAGCCTGATCACTATATCCTTTGGTGGTGTCCTTTTTACAATGAATCTCCCAGGAGTTCTTTGTGCTTCTTATATCTGGATATTTATCTTTAGCAAGATCCAGGAAGTTTTCTTCAATTATTCCCTCAAATAGATTCTCCAAGCTTTTTGCTTTTTCTTCTTCTCCCTTGGGAATACCCATGATACCTATAATCCTTAGGTTTTCACATTTTACATAATCTCATATTTCTCAGAGATTTTGTTCATTTCTTTTAATTCATTTTTTTTTATTATTATCTGGGTTAATTCAAAAACCTTGTCTTTAAGCTCTGAAATTCTTTCTTCTGCTTGGTCTAATCTAGTGTTAAAACATTCCACTGCATTTTATAATTCCCTGAATGAGTCTTTTATATCTAGAAATTCTGCTTGGTTTCTTTTTTTAAGTATCTATCTCTTTAGAAAATTTTTTATACCTACCCTGTATTGTTTTTTGATTTCTATTGGTTTTCAACTTTCCCTTGGATCTCACTGAACAACTCTATAATCAATATTTTGAATTCTTTATCTGCATTTCAAATATTTCATTTTAGTCTGGATCCATTGCTGAAGAATTGGTGTGATTCCCTGGGGATGTTGTAAAGCTCTGTTTTTTTCATATTGCCAAAATTATTTTTCTGGTTCCTTCTCATCTGAATAGACTATTTCTTCTTACTACTTTTGAATTTATTTTTGCTTAGACTGGTTTTTTTTCCCCCTTGAGGGTGTGACTATAATATATATAGTTTATGATCACCTACTTTTGGCTCTGTGCACTTTCAGCAGTAAAGACTCTGTATGGGTTCCTTGGTTATAGAAAATCTTTATGTGATGGCTTTCTTAGATGCTGCTTGTAGTATCGATGAACTGGGTATGTGAGCAGATTCACTATCTCCTGCAGGGTAGAAATGGAAGAGATCTCATGAGGCTTATCTCGTTCCCCAGTGGTGTGCATTTTTTCCCAGTAATTGTTTCACTGGGTTTAACATTTCAGCCTTTAAGCCAGTAGGAGGTGCCCACAGGTAAGAACCCACTGCAGCTAAAGCATATGGGTACCTGCAAAACCCCAATGATGGGCAAAAGCCTCAGCCCTGAGGGAGGGAGCAGGGGGAGCTCCCAGTGAAATGCACGGAGGTCTTTGCAAGGGAAAGGGAGGGAGCTGCCTCAGCTCCACTACCAGGACAGCAGGGAAGAAATCTACCACCCTGTCACTGATATTCCAGATATTCAGATCAAACAGGGACCTCTACCCATCTACAGGAATGCTGGTATTCTATGTAGGAAGGAGTATGACTCCACGCTTTATACAGGCCTATCCCTGGAGTGCACACCTCCCATAGGGACACAGTTATATTAAAATGCCCCAGAAAGGCTATCCACAGGTGTACTTATGCCCAGCCCCCATGGCGGAAGCCCCAGCTATGTCTGCCACAGCAGGCTAGGGGGAGGAGAGGTCCTCTTCTCCAAATCCCTTTGCAAGCACTGCGGCTGTTTTACGGCTAGGGAAGAACTGCAGGTTTCCCCCACTGAGCCCAGCACGCTGCCTGTGACTCTGCTGAAAGAGGTGCAGCCACTCCCAGCCCACAGGAGAGGACCACACAGATAAAGCCTGTGCTCTGATTTCTTTTGTCCAATGGGGTGTTCCCTTGGTGTGGTGCACCCCCCTCCCACCTCCCCTAGGAGTGGCACTCCCTTAGGGCCAGATCTCTGTGAGTCCTGCTGCTCCTCTGGGTCTACCCACCCTGTGGGGTTGCCACAATCCAGGCAGGTGCTGGGGAATGTTTCTAAGGGATCCAGTGATGTAAAGACACATGGGTTGAAGGTCCTTGAGCAGAAAAAAGTCCCACAACAGATGCGCAACCAGAATGGCATGTGCTACTACAGCTCAGTTCCGGGGGGAAAGGAAGGGAACCGTGTGAGTTGGTAGTCCAGGGCAATGCACTTGAGAAGTCTCCAGACTGTAGCCCCTCCAGTACTTGGGCTCACGAGGGCAAAGAAGCTCTCCCTGAGTTTGAATACCAGCAGTCTGCCACAAGGGCTGGAGAAGCCTAAAGCATTCCCACCTACCCTTTCCATGGAATAGTAAGCCTCTCGGGGTTTGATCTCTGTCAGTTTCTTATTTCTTTCTGTTTTGGTGTCATAGAGTCTTCCAGTGAACTTTATGATAGGCGCCAGCACTCTCCCCTTAATATTCCATTTGGGCTATAATTTACCTATAATTTTAGTTCTTCCTTCTGAGGAGAATTGGTTACCAATATCTCTGGTCAGCCACCTGGAAAAGTCCTCCAATGCCTCAGGCTGTGGACTGGTCTGCAGGACATGCAGTGGTTTGGGCTCTTCTCTTAACTCCAGGGTGGAGCTGGACCAGGCTGATCTGTCTTTGGGTCCCGCAGTGGCATCTGAAAGAGAATACATTTTAAAAGTAGATAAAATCACAACTGTCATGCAAATATAAAATTAACTCGTGAAGAATTTTATTGAATTCAATAATTAATGAGAGAACCAGTAATATGCAACAAGCAGTTCAAATGGAGATTTAACTTCCAGGGATTTATATTCTCTGTCTTATCAAATAAAACCAGTGCTAGACAGTTACAGTGGTAAAAGCAGATTTTAATCAGGAATATTGCTATAGGGGAAAAGAGACCTCAGTATAAAACTGTGACCAATTCTAAATACAACATGGATAAGTAGGGATTTATAGCCAAGGAGCCGAGTGGGGGGCCGGGGGGTCAGTGGATAGAAAATTACTGAAAGGAAATGTTAGGAGTAAGGGGGAGTTCTGGCTAAACAGACCTAACAGGATTCATGTTGACAGCTGGCTAGGGCGATCAGACATCACCTGGGGATTGGAGGAAAATGAGAAATTTAGTCAGATATCAAGGGTGGGGGATTCCGGCTAAAACAACTTAGCACGTTCTTGCCACAATTGAGTGATGCAGGCCTGATAAGAATAGACACTAAGGTCAAAGCCTAGAGGGCTCACAGGTGACTGACTAGAGTGTGGTCAAACAGAGGGTTTTTGTCAGTTCCTCCACTTGTTCAAGGAAGAAATATTCCTCTTGAGCAATAAAAGTCCATTTCACATTTGGTCACCTTTTGTTCCTTAAGGACCAGCTGCACCATCTGTTGAGACACAGTAATAGAGGATATGTGCTAGATGGTGTAAACAGTCAAGCACTCAATGAGGGAATTTCTGTGAAAACAAAAAGAAAACAAAGGTTAATGGTTGGAGCAGACTATAAACCCAGTTTCTGAGTCCAGAGGGTAACCAGTTGTGATTTCTGAATGTTGGGCTCAAAGCATCTTTACATGGTAGAGTGAGGACGGCAGTGGTGATCTGACAGGTTTCTTGGCTGCTGTTTGAATGTCTTTGGTCAGGGTATATACATCAGAGTCACAGTCATGGGTATTTCTCGAAGCACAGCATGGAAACATTCAGCTTCAGTGTGCAGGGCTTCTTTAGATGGCCCCAGTAAGGATATGGGCAGTCAAGGTTTAGTTCTCAGTAATGCTAAGTCAGGAGAGTGGGAGAACAGTTGGAAATGTTAGTTTGGAGATTTGTAGCCAGATATTAAGGGAAACTAGAAAAATGGAGCAAGATCCAGTCTAGTTTACAGAGAGATAATAAAGCATAAAATAAAATAGAGTTACCAAGAGTTGGAAAACAGCTCAAACACAATGAGCACTCACAAAGACATGCTATAACTTTTCACTCTGCAATCCCCGCCATTTTGATAAAAGATAACTAAAGTAGGGTTATTGTTTTTTACAGAATAAGTCTGATCTCATTAGATTTGGCTTGATGGTTTTTACATAAGTGCAGCAAGAATGGTAACTGACCACAGAGATCTTTTTTTGCTTTGCTAGAACTTTTCATAAGAAATCTCAGATGATTTCAATTCTAAAAGCTTGTCAAGACTAGGAAGCCAAGCCAAAAATTTGCCACCAGATTCCACCTTCAGCACCTATTGATTTGGATGAATTCCTCTCTTGGAATTCCCTAATATCCCTGAAGTTTCCTGGGCCTGCCTAGAAAAGACCTTCCTTACTCACATGTAATACTGGAAATGCTATAAGCTAGTTCCCAGGCTTCTTTTTCCAAGGGGGCTTTGTAAACATTGGCTTCATAAAGTCAAGCTTAGTTCCTTAAAACTATTTGGCTATATTTGATTCTATGCCTAACGTTCTCAAACATGACATTCCAGTCAGAGCTTTGGTTATGGCCAGGTACAGTGGCTCATGCCTGTAATTCCAGCACTTTAGGAGACCAAGGCATGAGGAATTTCTTGAGGCCAGGAGTTCAAGACCAGCCTGGGCAACATAGCAAGACCCTATCTCTGCAAAAAATTTAAAAAATTAGCTGGGTGTGGTGGTACGTGCCTGTAGTCCCAGGTATTCAGGAGGCTGAGGCAGAAGGATGCCTTGAGCCCAAGAATTTCAGATTACAGTGACCTATGATTGGGCCCCTGCACCTCAGCCTGCTGGGTGACAGAGCAAGACCCTGTCTCTAAAAAAAAGTACCCCAAAAGCCATGGTTATATAACCAATGTTTCCAATTATTTCCTGTTACAGAAGGACAGATTCTTTTTGAACTTATGTAAACAATTATATTGCCATGAAAATAAGAATATTCAATAACAGTTTTAAAATTCTAGAGGGATCAGGCAAGGAAAAAAGAGAAATGTGTCGTATCTGGTTACAAATGTATAATTCACTAAATTTTCAAAAGTTATAGACAGCTTAAGAGAAAAGGAAAAGGGGCTCCTTATTTCTAGAAAGTAGATTCTTAAATAACCAACAGTGTTAAAACAAAAACCATAATCATCCTTTATCACTTCATTTAGTCCATGTATTTAATCCTTATCCTACTCAGTCTTGAGTTAGCAGTTTCATAAACCCATCAGTTTCTCCACTAGAGATCTGAAAATCCTTACTCAGTACAGTGTTATGGTCTCAAAGTTATTTAAACAATTCCATCACAAAACATTCTGGACAGTGACATTGTAAACACTTTCAGAGACAAGTCAAATGACAACTATCTTTGGATGATGAAAGACATAAAATGGACATGGTTAAAGATCTAATGAGTTCAATTAACAAGGAATTGTATTTGAAATTTCAAAATGTCACATACATTTTAAAATAATAACTGTATTTATGACTAACATTTACCAGGACATATCATGGTCAGTAAGGGTATTGACAAATGTCCATGAACTTCATACAATTTCTGATATATATATATATTACCCATGCAAATATAAAACCTAGGAAATACTGTTTCTCTTCTTATTTGACAATTCCTTTTCATGCAATTCAACATATTAAATAAACCTACTTAGTTTAACATCTCTTTTTGAGACTTTCCTGGAGATTTGCCAGGGGCCCTCTGGGAAATCTCATGGTCAGTTTGAAATTGAGATTTCATTTAGGATTTGATAAAGGGAAGGTAAAATTATAAAAGTTGTCAAAAATGTCAAAACATTTGGGCACAACTGAATAAGAGCCTAGATAACTGTAAAACTATACTTACCTACCTATTTAACTAAAGTTACAATAAAATATTTCAAAACTATAAGGAGTAGTTATCATACTATCTAAGGTACCTAAGATATCTTAATAGGGAACAAGGGACCTCAGTGTAACTGAAATCAATCCTGAATACAACATAGACAAGTGGGAATTTATAGTTAAGGAGCGGAGTAAGGGCCAAGAGATGGAAAATTACTAAAAGGGAGCATCAGGTGCAAGGTGGGATTCTGGCTAAGCAGGCTTAACATGATTAATGCTGGAGGAGTCTCACCAGAGGTTGGTCAAGGAGAGTATTTTTCAGTCTGATATAATTAATTGGCATTGCCATTTGCTTAGCTATGCACAGGATTCATTTGTTTAGCTAGGAATAGGAAACATTTGCATTACTATCAGTGTTCTGTAAATGAACTTTTATCTCTATAGAGCTGTAAAATAGTGTAGTCGAAGACACTCAAAAGCAGAGATGATCTTCATGGGTGAGCTAGCCAGAATGCCTACTAAATTTCAAAGTCTTGCACAATTTCCTTCTATGGGACCAAAGACCATAGAAAAGCCCGACAAAGGGATTGTTTTGTATAAGACCCTTGGGACTTATAGATGACCCCAAGGAAGCTGGATAATGACTGAAACTAAATTCTCTGCTAAGCAGATGGCTGGATCTCAGATTCAGAATATCTTTGATTTAAAGAAAGTAAAGTATGTCAATATTTCTTATACCTCTGAATTTATGGAGTAAAATTCATATCTATTGTACTCAAGTTCTTTGAGGACAGAAACTTTGTCTGATCTAGTTCTGTTTTCTTAGACCTGACAATGGATAAGTGATTGAAAATATTTGCTAAATGAATTGAACAAATATCAATGAACAGAATATAAACTAATGAACAGGAGAAAACTGGATATTTTGCATATTTAAATAAAACTTTATTGAGGGCAAGAAAACTTCTAACTATGGGCCATCTCACATGTGCACTATGCAAATACTTATCTAAATTCACTGTATCCTGTGTGAGAGAAATGAAAAGAAGAATCTGACCTGGAAACCTAGGGGTTGCTGAGTGAGCCTTGGATCTGCCTGTTTTCTAAGAAAACTGATAGAGAAAAGAGCCTAAAGCAGAAAATTATTTTCTATTGTATGAAAAAAATTTACTTCACTGGAAATCTAGAGCTCTAGAGCAGTGGTCCTCAACCTCTTTGGCACCAGGGACTGGCCTCATGGAAGACAATTTTTCCACGGATGGGGGTGGAGGTGGGGTGCGGGGGAAGGTTTCAGCATGATTCAAGTGCATTACATTTATTGTGCAGTCAAACCTCTCTGCTAATGATAATCTGTATTTGCACCCGCTCCTGAGTGCTAGCATCACTGCCTCAGCTCCACCTCAGATCATCAGGCATTAGATTCTCATAAAGAGTGTGCAGCTTAGATTCCTCGCATGCGCAGTTTACAGTAGGATTCACGCTCCTGTGAGAATCTAATGCCACCGTGGATCTGACAGGAGGTGGAGCTCAGGCCCTGATGCAAGCGATAGGGAGTGGCAAGCTGCAAACACGGGGGAAGCTTCCCTGCCCACCAGTCACCTCCTGCTGTGTAGCCTGGTTCCTAACAGGCCAGTACGGGTCCACAGCCCTGCGGGGACCTTGGCTCTACAGGACACCCTCAGAATTATGAGATTCTACTTTTTTTATTGTCTTTGAGATGTTTTGTAACTCTGTAAATTGAAGATAAACGGTGACAATGCAAAATAATTCTAACGATGGACATACAAATTCTGTCCTGTCCAGTAGAGGTCCAACTGATTTCCCTTCCTCTCTTGTGGAAAAACTAATTTTGCTTTCATTTGCATATTCATTTCAATATTGCTGATTTATGAATGTGTCTGTTCTTCAGATTATCTTTTGAACCAACTATAATATCTGCCTAGTCCCCTCATTGATGAATGAGTAGAACATTGTTAACACCTGTTTGTTATTTCTATGAAAGTCCTGAGTTTAACTTTTTTTGAACGTTATCTTTCAATGTACTCCATTAAATGCTCTCCATTAACGTTTATCTGAATTAACCTTCCTCAGAAGACAGAAATCTACAGGATAGCTTCAGCTTTAGGTCACAAGAATCTTCTTATGTCAACTGAATTTGGTGCATTTCCAAACTCTCAACAACACAACTGCACCATTAAGTCTGTGTGGAAACAAACAGGGAAGTCTCCAGGGATAAACACCGAAAGAGGTTCCTTCTAAGCTATAATTACTTGGTCTCTGTGGAAAATAAACCACAAATGGAGAGAGAGGTGCTCATTTGGTAAAATAAATGCAGTCTCTCCCAAGACACCAGAACATTGTTTGAGGAAGGAAGTTGTAGAATTGAATATATGAAAAAATAATAGAGGAGGTAACACATCATTTCCTTGGAGGTTTTGTCAGGTTTTAAAACTACACATTATGTGCAAGAAAACATCAAATGTTTCTCTATAACACAGAAACAATGATCTCGGTTGATTACTTCACTTTAAAGCCGCATTAGGTGGTGGGACACAAAGTTACAGGCTTTCACCAGCAGAGGGAAATCCTGTCCCAGGGAAAAACGTGGAATCTCATGCCCATTTTTTTCATCAGAATTCTTCTGTGATGCAAGCGAAAGATGAATGTTTCTTCTTTGTTTTTCTCATTCATAGAATGTTTAGCAGCAGGGAATCAGCTATTCTTTGCCTAGAGCATAATTGTTTTGAGAAAGCAGAGAGGAGAATGCAGAAAGCTGTGAGATCAGAGAAGAGTCAACTGAGAGCTGTCAGATTTTAGGAGACACATGAGGCTGAATCATAGAACTGTTAACATGTGCATTCTTTAATAGGACATTCTTTAATATTCATGATTCACTCTCCCTTAAATCTCCAAATCCAAAGCTCATTCTGGAATATTGGTGATTCCTCATTGGTTCCTCCCTGTGGGAGACTATTAGACATTCTCAATCCATAGAAACCTCTAAGACATAGGCATTCATAATTTGTCCTTTGGGAATTATGGATTTGTAAATGTCTGTCTGTTTTCCGCTTAATATCATCATCACCTCATTGCTTTCTTTTCCAACATTCCCAACTCTGATAAAGATTAAGAAACCGCTTTCATGAGGGGAAGCTGTACCTGCAGTGGAATCACAGAGCAAGCATCACGGTGCTGAGTGAATGGGGGGATCCATTTTCCTGTGAGGTATCAGCGCTGAAGCAGCCCCCTGCCAAACCAGTTTTAAAGCCCCTCTGTAGTCACAGCAAGCAGAGATCATTGTCATAGGAAAAGAAAGTAGAGTCTCTTCAGCAGAACACTAGCATAGCACCCTCAGGTTGGAGAGAGATGGTGAATTGCCACATTATGCAGCCATCATCAGAACTGAAAGGAAGGCAGGCAGGCAAAATGTCGTAGACACTTTGGAACATACTTGGGCAATTTCTTACCAAACTAAACATACTCTTAACCACACAATCCAGAAATCATGCTCCTTGGTAGTTATCCAAGTGAGTTAAAACTTTTGTGCATACAAAAAACTGCACATAAACATTTATAGCTGATTTATTCATAATTCCCAAAATTTGGAAGCAACCAAGATATCCTTCAATAGGAGAATCAATAAAGAAACCGTGGTACATCCATATAATGATATATTATTCAGTGATAGAAAGAAAGGAGGCATGAAAACATGAAAATACATGGAAGAGCCTCAAGTGCACATTGCTAAGTAAAAGATGCCAATCTGAAAAGGCTATACTCTATATCAATACAATGATATAACATTCCAGAAAGGTGAAACTGTGGGGACAGTACAAAGACTAATAGTTGCCAGGAGTTCAGAGGGAGGAATGAATAGGTGGATCACAGAGGATTTGGGGGCAGTGAAACTATTCTGTATGATCCTGTAATGGCAGATACATGTCATTACATTTGTCAAGACACACAGAATGTACAACTGAATGTAAATTATACACTTTAATAATAATGTGTTAATATTGGCTCACCAATTGCAACAGATGTACCACACTTATGCAAGATGTTAATAATAGGGGAAAGTGGAAGGAGAGGACAAGGAGTTACAGAAATCATCTTTACTTTCTGCCCACTTTCCTGTAAACCTAACTACTAAAAAAAATTAAGTCTATTACGAATGAAACAAACAAAGAGAATAACAATAAAGAGCTGCTGAATTGGAAACTCTTGGTAAAGATCAAATGGTCTGACAGCAGAACTTATTGTATATCTTTTTATTTTGTTGTACATAAGTATCACATAGATGTTCAGGTATAATCAGCAGTCAGAAATCACATAGTGATTTAAATAGGGAAGTTTAATACAACGGATTATTAAACTATGATCAAAGAGTAACTGTAAAATATTTTAAAAACTAAATATGCTACAGTGAGAAAGAGAATACCTAAAAAAGACCAAATTTGGAAGGGAGAACACCTCATCAAGCCTGAGTTCAGACCTCACTGGAAAAGGTGAGGTTGCAGCTCAGGGGATGACAGAGAGATTTGCTGGTTTGTCTGCACCAGATCTCCTGCAGTCACTAGGCAAGTGGAAAGCAGCCCTCTGTGGCTCAGGCTTGACATAGCCAGTGGCTGGCAAGCTCACAAGCAGAGTCAACCGCACAGGCACAGGCAGAGCGCAGATGAACCTCAGCCAGTGGCCAGAGACTGGGCATGCTGAGGAAGTGCAGGCACCCTGAGGGCAGAAAGCCTGGAGTATACAGTGTCAATGTCAAAAAGAATGCAAGAAATTGATCACCAAGCCAGTCTGGAGCTGCAAGGTTTTATAAGGACCATATTTTGGGCTCTTGGCTGGGGCATATCACAGCACTATGTCTTCACCCCTATGCCATTGATCGACCCAACAATTACCAGAAACAGCGGGAAATCCTTTCTCTTGCTATATCCTCTAGCACCCTCTACTGAGAATGCTGAACATCATCCTTGACCGAAAAGGAGATGCTTACAAGAATTCCATTCTTTATCACAGAGCAGGTATTGCAGAGCAAATTTAGAGCTGAAAGGCAATAAATTGATAACTGGCATAGCGTTATGTAATTAAATATAAAATGTGAATGTAATGATTCTCAAAAGAAATTTTTTGTATTCCTAAAGTTCTAAGATCAAGAACCCCTCCAGGTATTGTTAAATAGATTCTTGGACTGGATCAATCTTAACTGTCCACTAAAATTAATATTCTGGAGTCTTGGGTGCCAAGTAAGAAGCCTCGTGCAAAAATCGAAATGGGTGAGCTCCATTTCTTTCATAACATCTAATGTTATTAAAAAAGAGGTGATGCAGTTACTAAAATCCTCCTATAAGGATACTTAACTTTCCCTGAATCTTCTGGAGAGAATAACAGAATCCTCACAACTGCTGAAACTCTTTCTTATTTTGCAGAGGATGTGGGATGCCGTGACTCCACTCAAAATTCTGTACTGACCTTCTATGGCAGGAGCTTCATGCTTCATGATATCTAGAGATATGGAATTTCCAAACTTTAGGAATAGAATCTGTCCATGGTCTCAAAAAGGAGAAGTTAAAAAGGCTTCAAAAACACTTTTAGCATTTATTTCTGGTTTGTTATAAGAATTGAAAACTTTCTAAACATGAGATGATAAAATGATCCAGGGCTAAAGGCAACAATAACCTGTCAAGGGAAAGTCTGTAAGGTGAGAAAGGTACCATGAGTGGTCAAGGGAAAGGTTTTGGAACCAGACTGGTTGGGTCGAAATCAGGGCTCTGCCATTTATTAGCGATGCAACCGTGAGCAATGTGCTTAACCTCCCCCTGCCTCAGTTTCCTCACTTTTAGGATGGAGATGATAATCATTAAGGGATCTCCCTTAGAGATGTTGTGGTTAGATGACCAGATACATGAGAAGCATTCAGAATAGTACTATGTAAATATGGCTGCTCTTAGTATTAAATTTGTACAGGCACCAAGCAGCATGCAAAATCAAGAGAGAGATTTTGAAGAGTAAAACTCATGCAATCATCTTAAGAGATTGCAAAGAGGAAGACCAAGACAAAAATGAAAACAAAGTTTGGAAATTCCATATCTCTAGATATCATGAAGCATGAAGCTCCTGCCATAGAAGGTCAGTACAGAATTTTGAGTGGAGTCACGGCATCCCACATCCTCGGCAAAATAAGAAAGAGTTTCAGCAGTTGTGAGGATTCTGTTATTCTCTCCAGAAGATAAGAGTAGGGGTGGGTAGTGGATGTCTACTGATGGGCATACCCTTCCTAGGAAAAGTAGTCATCTGCAGTTCTTACCAAGTAACCCACCCCTTTCTCGGTCTCAATGATTATATGACTTACGTTTTCTGCTTATTAAACAGGTGACCTATGCTCACAGATTTTCCATCTAGAATTTAAATATTTCAAGATAAACACACTAATCTCTGAATATTTCCATTCAGTTTAACAATCTAGTTGTTTCAACTGGAAATTTCTTGGGGTATCCCCAACCATAAGATACTTTCCTACCCTGAACTTCTAGTGAATGGAAACACAATTGCACATACTGCTTGCAAAAAATTGACTGGAGTTGGTCATGCTTTCTTTCTTAGACAGCCTCATTTTCTAGAAAGCAGATGAATGGAATATAGGTCCTGCCCTTAATTTTCTCAGTCCAACATGCTTGAAATGATTGCATAGTCTCACGTTCTACTAGAACAATTCCATCAACTGTTTTATTTCTTATTCTGAAAAGTTATTAAAAGACAGTATTTTTTCCTAGTCCCTGTCTGTGCATCTATTTTTGTTCACTTCTGTTTTTCAGATTTCCATTAAAATTCCATCCTCTTAAACTTTTAAGGTCCTGCCCACTTATTTTATGTTCTAGTCAGATTACATAATTAATAACACATTATATATGCCTAATACATATTATACATATTATGTATGTATAACACATATTATACATATTAAAATAATCTGATTTCTGTCTGCATTGTAAGGAAAGTCAACTTGGTTCCATTAAGATTGCTTACCTCAGGGATCATTCTATTGAATCATTGAAGGATAAAACATATGTATATGATCCCTGATAAATACAGCACAGATACTAATAGAAAGCCTGACTCCAAACTCCTGCCACTCATGGTTGCAACTGCCCTTTGTTCAACAAATGATAAGTTGCATGATACCGATTATTATTCCACAGATTCAAACTGTAGCCAAAGACAGAGCTAGAGTGTATACTCAGACAGGAGGCACAGTTATACTCCCTAAGAACATTCTGCATTTACAGTATATTTGTAAAAAAAATATATTAGCACAACAGTTGTTAACACCATGATGAGAAGGTATCAGAGGAAATCATGTAAAAGCAGAACTCCAAATGAGTAGGAAAGGAAGTCAAATTGTTGGGTGGTTTTCCGGGGGGACAGGGGTGTTTGATTGTTGTTGTTGTATTTAGAAGCTTGTTGCCCATCCATTCACCAATAAATTCAGGCTTTGGTTTCCCTCTCATTCATTCTCCCCCTACGCCTAGGCTCCTATAGAACCACATTATAATGTTTCCTCCAATCTATC
This sequence comes from Lemur catta, assembly GCF_020740605.2. Classification (NCBI taxonomy): domain Eukaryota; kingdom Metazoa; phylum Chordata; class Mammalia; order Primates; family Lemuridae; genus Lemur; species Lemur catta. The sequence continues at coordinate 242,637,663 of NC_059128.1, forward strand.
TTGCCTAAAGTCTCACAACTAATATGTGTCAAAATAGGATTGGAACCCAATTGCCCCTGACTTCAATATTCTCTTACTGGCCTTTAAGTCTTTCACAGAAATGCCCAATATGTGGCTGGCCTGGAAATTTCAATGCAAATCCCACTGTAGTCCATTATCTGAAATTCTGAAATCTAAAAAGCTCTGAAAACTGTAAATTGTCCCTAAGTTTATGATAAACTCATTTGATGGTAAATCTGACCTGAACTAACAGGAGGATATTTACAGTCTTTCTTTATCACACGTGGTGTGAATATTCACACATTTCACTGGGGAAATGTTAATGAGTTTGACTACTGTCCTCAGCCCTTGCTGTGGGTATATATAGAAATACTATGTAAGCAAAGCAGCTGTACAGGGCCCCATACTTAACAAGGGCCCGGCACTTGGCTTAAAGCTCTGCTGTTGCATCTTGAAATCCTTGATTTTTTAACAAGAGGCCTTGCATTTTTCATTTTGCACAGGGCCCTCCAAGTACCATTCTAAAATAAGAAAAGTTATAAGTTCTGAAACACATCTGACGCTAAGGGCTTTGGCTAAGGAACCTGTGCTACTGTACTACCAGCATTACTGCTATTATTACTAACACCATGGATTGAATGTCTCCTATAGGCAAGTGACCTTCTAAAGACTTTACTCATGTTAGATATAACCCTGTGACTTACATATTATGCTCTTCATTTTAAAAAATTGAGTAAAGTCAGGTTCAGAAAGTTACCTTAAAGTTTAAGGTTCACCCAGCTTATAAATGGCAGAATTGGAATTCAAACTAAGGGCTACCTGACTCTGGAGCTCATGAAAGAACATTTAGTATTCTTAGATGAAAAGTGCTTTGGAAGTATTAGGATGAACCATATAAGATAGCCAATATTCAATCATTTTGATGTAGAAAAGCGGTAATTTCATATGGCTTCACTTAATAGATATGAATAACTACTTGTAAAATATAAGCTCCCTCAGTTTCATTTGTCTTTTTATTTTTTTATTTTTTTATTTTTTTGGTCTGAAATGATGACCAAACTAGTCCTTTTTCTAAAATAAATAAAAGGTTGCAATGAAGTCAGAAGAAAAGTTTATGTAGTTCAATTTAAAACAAGTTGCATGTCTCCTCCTGTCTCACCAAAGATGACATCCCTGCTCCTAAATGGGGAGAACTGGTCACATGGGAGACCCTGTTTTTATCGTGATCAGCTGCAGACAATCAGCAAGATGACCTCATCTGCAATTGAGGAGGTTTGACCTTTGCCCCCGTTAGGCATGTGAAGCAGAAAAAAAATTCTTCACAGGCTGAGGAATGTAAAACAGACAAGCATCCTTCAGCCTGGCAGAGTTTATCAACCATGTGTTCAGTGCAAATGCTCAGACTTGGACATGATGTAAAAGCAATTAAGGGAAAGAACAGTGAGTAGCCTTGGAGTTGGGTGGGTCCTTTGGCGTTTCTTGGTAATACTAGAAAAATATGTTTTTCATTTTCCGATAATAAAAGATAAGAAGTGGGCCTTTTTAAAAAAAAATGATGTTTGTACTAATTTTCCATAAATAATAAAACTTAAATTGTTACTGTAATCAGTTTCCCATGAGAATATCTTTGATGTTTTCAAATCAATTAGGTCTACCAGTAGATAGCTTAACTGGCTATTTAAAAAAAAAAGCTCTAAGACATGCTTTTCAGGTACATTTTTTTGACTAATGCAGTGATAGTGAAGATTCCAGGTTATACACTCACCCATGTCTAGGAATGTGTGGAAGATTAATAGGGGGAGTTGCCTTTTGCGTATTCTTTCCCTGTCCTGCTTGCTTCTACTTACCTCGCAGATGGAAAAGCTTCCCGTGTTGCAGATTTCCTTCTGCTAAAAAACTCCTTAGTAACCAGAAATCGCTTAATATTTTAGGACTTTTGATATGTAACCTTTGACATAGCCCTCACAGGCACCATGACTGGAAGCTCAAAACTAGTAAGCTCAAAAAGAGTGTCCCCATATCCTGGCTGGTAATTGTTAATTGATAGCTTTCAAATCAAACATCCTGTGAGGAGATTTTTTTCACTAGCAACTAATTGGAGAGATGGAAGCCTTCCAAAAGGGTGCTAGAATGCTGAAATCTGAAATACGAAAAATATTTCAGCCAGGTTAAAAAAAAAAAAAAAGGCAGTTCATTATTCTAATTTTGACCTGGGCAGTTACCCAACTTAAACAAGCCAAGTCCTTTATGTTTCCTGAGTGATTTTTATCTTCCCTTCTTCCTCCCACTCTCTAAGTGAAATGGAAGCTGAGAACCTGAGAAGACCAATTGCTTTAAAAGATGTGAGAAAAACACCTGATGATTTAGGCAGTTAGCATTGTCATTATTTCCTCCATTTTTATTGTTTTTGTGGTGCTAGTGGTAGTCATTCATTTTAATGTTTATCCAATATATTTCTATTTAAAAAAAATGTTCAAAGTGAGATGTCAAATTTCACAAAACTTCCTTGTATTTCAGGAATATTTTTGAGTTAATAGAGATTAGGTTTTTAGAGTTTTCCTTGATTATCTCTCAGGAAAAATAGACACTTACAGAAGTAGGCATAAAGAGATAGTAAAAACTTTATTAAAGAAAAAAAAGTTCAAAAGAGTATTGTATCTGAATGTCCACCACTAGGTGAATGGGTACATATACTGTGGGTTATCCACACAATAGAATACTCCTCAGCATAAAAGGTACTGAACTATTGATAAACTCAACAACATGAATATATCTTGAAATAATTATGCTCAGCAGAAAAAAACAGACCCCAAAACAAGACATTCTGTATGACTCTTCCAGTTATATAAAATTCTTAGAAAATGCAAACTAATCTACAGTGACAGAAAACAGATCAGTGGTTGCCTGGGGGCGAACGGAGGGAGCTGGGAAGGATAAGGGAGAGAGATTACAAAAGAACAAATGAAACTTTTGCAGGTGATGGATGTGTTCATTATCTTTAGGTGAAGGTTTTGTAAGTGTATACACGTTATCAAAACTTAATCAAATTTTACGCTTGGTATGTGCAGTTTATTATATGTCAATTATATCTCAATAAAGTTGCTAAATTTTTTAATGAAATTAGGCATGAGAAACAAAAGTATTGTAATTTGCCTTGGGCCACAGGGCTAGGTCATGGGGGAGCAAGGACTTGTAATCAGGTCTCTGACACTAAATCCAGCAAAGGGGAAAAAAAGATAATTCTGCCAAATGATAGGCTTGCCAGTTAGAGTGGACTCCTTGACTGAGGAAGTTTCCTGTGGATTATGTGAAGGTTAAGGATATTTCAATAGCGAAGTCTTCCAGGGAGTATTACTAGTTTGGGTGATTCAATGTGAAGATCAGTCTTACATCTTGACCAGTTTTCTCTGCAAGGCCTCTAAAAATCATAATAGTGACCTTGATTCATCAGAGAAAAATAAATAAATGTGATTTTATCTAGCTTTCCTTAACCAGTTTATGGGTACTTAGGTAATAAGTATTAAAGGATTAGAAAATAAACAGGTACTTGGAAAACCTTGGAAACTTTTGGGGAAATCTTCATATTCTCTTTTATACGTGGGGAAACTACTGGAGAAAACAATGTACTGGAATTCCTTAGACCAGAGTTTTCAATGTCAGCATTATTGACATTTTGAGTTGGATAATTCTTTGTTATGGGGGGTACCCTGTGCATTTTAGGATGTTTAGCAGCACTCCTGTCCTCTAACCACTAAATGCTTGTAGCGTACTCCTCTTAGTTATGATAAGTAAATTTGTCTCTAGACAGTGCTACATGTTCCTGGGGTACAAAATCACCCCTGATTGAGAACCACTGCATCAGACTCACTCATATTTCATACAAATTCAGAAATTGTAAACAAGTAAACAACAAACTTTCAAGCTTGGTCCTCTTTACTGCTTAGTGTGTTGGGCAAACACATTCAAATTTTATTGCTTACGCTATACATCATATCAGCTAACCATTTTTCAAACAATAAACATTGAGTAGCATTGAATCTTTCCTTAGCCTTCAAACAACTGTAGCCATTATCTTTAAACAATGCTCATATCCCATTATGAAGTGGCCACTTGTAATAAGTTTATTTTAAATATTAGTACTGAAAAAGTGTATCACACTTGAAATTATCCTGTTTCTATTAATTAAATGAGATTACATTCTGATTTAAATGAGATTTTATAAAACCCAGAGCTAAAAGGAAAGCTCAATCATGTTAATTGAATATGTGGTTACAGTAATATTCTCTTTTTGTGATTATAATTTTTTATTAAAATATAAAGTTTCACTGTATACATGTGTACAATGTAAGCCATATTAAAACATTTGGGAAAGACTATAGGGGTGTAAATAATGAATAAATTAACTAATTAATTCATAATCTCTTTTTGTTAAAATGACAATAGATAGAAGTTCTAATCCTAAGAAAAGAAGCACTGTAAATGTTTGAAGAAGGCCTCTAAATGTGGATTCTTCAAAGCAACATTTGTATTCAGGGCCATTTATAAAAGATATATTGTATATGTGATAATTTTAGACTCTTCCACAAGGCAGAGAAAGGATTTATTTGCATGCTAAAGTATGCCAAAGGATAAGTAATTCCTCCCCTTCTCCTGCTAAATACTGGTCACAAAGCTTAGATTCAATGTCAAATAAATCTCTGAAAGCTGGTACTCAAAGTCACTGCTGAGGAAGAGAAAAGCTTTATGCCTCTAGCTGGGCCTGTGGACAAAGCCAAGGATTCAGCAAAGTACTGAGGCTTACATTCCAGCTGTGTAATCATCTCCCCCGTGACCTCAGAAAAATGATTATACTTTCATATTCCTATTTTTTCATCTATAAAAAATGACAGGAAAAGTTTGGGATGAGGGGATCTCAATGCTCATACTCAAACTGTAGATCAAATTTTTATAATTAAAACCACAACACAACCCAGTCCTACAAACCTACACTAGATGCATAATATTATATCATTTGTCACTAAAAATCTGCTCATATTCCATCTGATACAGACACAAAGGTGATATATTCTTTAACAGGCAAAATAAATCCCATTAGAGTATACTACTGCCATTGTTCTTTCCCCATGTTCAACTCCTTCAAAACAGAATGATCTTGTGGGAAGCTTGAAAAAAATGACTGAATATACAGAATGTGAAGCTCTTCTTTAACAGTGAATAATTTTAATTTTAATCAAAATCCCATTTCTACTTTTAATATTACCCTTGATCATGAATGTAGAACAACAACAACAGAAAAAGAAAACTTACTTGGATTATACCCTTAGTGAAATAAGAGAAACTTTTTCTAGTCCTGGTTCTGTAAATAACCAGGTATGTTACCTTAGACAAATGTCTGATTAATAGAGAAAGAATATTATATAATCATTATGCATTTACAATCAGGAAGGAGACGGTAGTTAATATTGACAGGTGTTATATCATCAAATTAAAAAATCTTTTAGAAGATTTTTGCATTTTTAATAACTTAGAAAAGTAGTCACAGAATATGAAGTGAATAGACAAAAAACAGAGTACAAATAATATGTATAGTATAATCTCAGCTGCCCAAAATTACCAAAAATAGTAGAAAATCTACCAAAATGTTAGCAATAATTGCCTTATTTTTTGCAGTGGAATTGTAAATGATTTCTGTTCTGTCAGCTTTTCTCTATGTCATAATATCCTCCAACACCAAGCGGAGCCCAGATGGTGGCTGGGTGGGAGTATGAGTCTGTGCTGCCTTTGAAGATGGACCCAGCGTCCACCAGATCTCACCCCAGGCCTCTAACCATGGTTACAGGGCCTCTAACTGGAAATTAAACCAACCTGATTGGACTGGTCACCTCCGAATCACTTCAAAAGGGAAAATTGCCTATATCAAACTCGAGGATAAAGTTTCAGGGGGCCTCTTTGCTCAGACAACAGTAGAATAATTTCCTGGAATTGTTGTGGAGATAGTCATAGATTCCAGCTGCTACTCTGTGATCTGGATCCAGGATGGTACTGGGCGTAGTGCTTTCATAGGCACTGGCTTCACAGATCCAAGAGATGCCTTAGACTTTACTGTCTCTTTGCAAGATCACTTCAAGTGGGTAAGGCAGGAATCTGAGATTTCCAAAGAATCTCAAGAAGTAGACACTCATCCCAAGTTGGATCCGGGCTTCAAGGAAGAACAGACCTTCAAGTTGATTGGTGGGAATGTTACAGCCAAGAAAGGAGGCTCTTAGCCCAGGACTGCAGGGGCTGAGGGCCTAAGCTTACTTCTGCCCCCACCTAGAGGCAAAGTCACTATTCCCCCACCATTCTCCTCAGTTGCCATCAGCAGTCACCCCACCACCCATTCCAAAATCTAACCATGGAGGTAGTGATGCAAATATCCTTTTAGATTTGCATTATCCTACTCCTGTCAGGACATCAGCACCTGCTCCAGTTTCTGTGAGTAACGACTTGTGGGGAAACTTTAGCAGTGCATCCAGCTCCGTTCCAAACCAGGCACCACAGCCACCCAACTGGGTCCAGTTCTAAATAGCGTCGGCAGAACATTAAGGACAGATTTGAGGAACAAAAATGATCTTGAAGGCACTAATGTGTAAGGGAAATTAGGAACTCCTTTTCTCCCCAGAATCAAAATGACTGGACAATCTTTTTTGTAGCTTCTCCATTGCATTCAAGCTGGTCTACACCACTTCCCTGTATTGTTACTTGCTGGACAGCCGAGAGAGACAAGACAGTGTCTGTCACCTCCTGCTTACTACCAAGGCAGCGGAGTAGTGGATCTTATCATACTTGTGGCTGACTATGCAGGGCTCACAATGTCAGTGTCTATTTGAGGAGTAATGACCTCTAACATCTACAAAATTTTTCTCCATCTCTAAAATTCCTTAACTTATATCAGAATCATCTCATGACTCTTGTGTGCCTCTTTGTGAAGCCCTATTTAGCAATTTCAGGGGAGACAAAAACCTTGAAACTTCCTTTTCCACTAACCCAAGAGCCTAAAAATGGATAAGCTGACCTTAGTGTTTACAAATTCAGAATTTGAACTATTCTTGTCTGTTGTTTGAATAGTACCACATCTTTGACCAATGGGTGTCTCTACCACGAAGGAGGTTCAAGAGGCTGTGCTTTCCAAGTAACATTCTGTTCAAGTGTTTTATTTCCTACAGCTCCATCTAATTGATGCATTTGAAGCACGGCATTAATTTGTATTTGCCCCATTATTTGACCTAAAGTTGAAGGGTATAGAGTTTTTAACCTGACTGTGGAGCAGAGAGGGTGAAAGCACCTCACTCTTGCCCAGTATCCACATTACCTTGCTGTGTGGGTATCCGGCCCCTCTCCACAAACACTGCTTTTTCAATCCAACTAGCTCTTCAACAGAAAATTGCTATTACATATATTGTCATTGGTCAAGGAAGCTGGAGAGTCACAGCTTTACCTGTGACAGGTTTTGCCCAAGGCTTTGATCCCCATCACTCAGGGTATCTCAAAAGCAAGTTGCTCTCCCCAAAGTTTTCTTTCCTTGTGCCCCACCATTCCTTCTATAATGCCGTGAAGAGAGTTCCACTTCTCAGGTGAATGGGTGCTATCTAGCATGTTTGTTAATAGGCAATTTTGAGGATGAACTGGGAGGATATAATTTCTTCCTTTAGCACCTATTTGGATGTGTACACTCTGGCTAAAGGAAGTCCTTATATTTAGTTTCAAAATACATTATTCTCTTGGATTTGCTTCTTATCATTTTGTAATCTTGCCCCCCCCCTTTTTTTTTCATTGTCTCCTCTTCTAGGCAGCTCTGTCCTTGAAGAATCATGGCAGGACATTTTAAAATTCTAGTAGAAAACCCTAAAAGCAAAGTCTATAGAATCATTATTGACTAAACACTGGGAACCTATTTTCTCAATCTTCCTCCATGTTGTGTTCTTTGTATGTTCAGGATAATAATATATTATGAATTTGAATTCCTGAAAAATTGAAAATGTTTAAGATATGTATATGAAGCATATGCTGCATTGGTATAGTCATAGTAATTAAAAATATGGAAAAAGAAAAGATAATATTCTGTAACATTCATATATTATTTTATCATCAGAAAATAATAAACAGTTTATGAAAGAAAATATATGATTCCCATGCAAAGAGAGTACTTTAGCTTCCATATGTTAGTTTTGCAAACAGGAATGACAATTATTACTGAGAATGCTCAGATAATATTACATATAGACAACATTTCAGAATCAAAGGATGAGTTATATCCCATGCCTTGCAAAAATTGATTCCCAGGTATTGCTTATTTCCTCTGTTCATTACGGCAGTCAAGTGGGCTGGAGACCTGGGTTGGCGGCAAGGGAGTAATTTTCCTTGCCACAGACCAGGAAGCCATAGACTTCACTGAAAGAGATGATGATGGGAAGCAGTGACACAGCTGGGAAATACCTTATTGATGAAGCCACAAAGTAGTTTCCTAAATGACCAGAAGTCATGTCTAGCAAATGTATCAGCAAATCTCTGTGGTTTTGTTGCTTAACTCCCTTCCTCTAGGAAACCACCTCCTCCTCCCACAGAGGAGTCATGACCAGTCAATGTCAGTTCAGGAGCAGCCACAACTGCCTGCAAGCTCCAAAGAGCTCTCCAGTATCTTTCTGAAATATATACACAGAACTCTTTCCTAGTATAACTGTGACCCATTTCTTCATTTATTCTGTATTTATTGAGCACAAAATATGTTCCAAGCCCAGGAGACAAAAATATCTCCTCATTTAAAATGTGTAAGTTTAAGGCAAGAATCTTAAGATTATAATTTGAAATTTGCCTAAAACATTATAGAAAGCATTTGTATTTTAAAGTAAGGTGGACTTAGGCTTGAATCTTTTTTTTTTTTTTTTTTTTTGAGACAGAGTCTCGCTTTGTTGCCCAGGCTAGAGTGAGTGCCGTGGCATCAGCCTAGTTCACAGCAACCTCAAACTCCTGGGCTTAAGCGATCCTCCTGCCTCAGCCTCCCGAGTAGCTGGGACTACAGGCATGTGCCACCATGCCCAGCTAATTTTTTCTATATATATTTTAGTTGGCCAGATAATTTCTTTCTATTTTTAGTAGAGATGGGGTCTCGCTCCTGCTGAGGCTGGTCTCGAACTCCTGAGCTCAAACGATCCGCCCGCCTCGGCCTCCCAGAGTGCTAGGATTACAGGCGTGAGCCACCGCGCCCGGCCTAGGCTTGAATCTTGACAGAAAAAAATATTGCTGGTTTGACTTGGTAAATTTATTTAACCTTTCTGAACTTTGATTACTTATCTACGATGGAGATAGTAATATTGATAATATTTAAAACCTGTGACACATAATTGTAACCAAAACAGCATTGTACTGACATAAGAATGGAGACATAGACCAATGGAATAGGACTGAGAACACAGATATAAAACCATCCTCATATTTCCATCTGATCTTTGACAAAGCAGAAAAAACATACACTGGGGAAAAGAATCCCTATTCAATAAATGATGCTGGGAAAATTGGATAGCCACATGTAGAAGACTGAAACAAGATCCACACCTCTCATCTCTCACAAAAATCAACTCACTAATAGATAACAGACTTAAACCTAAGGCATGAAACTATAAGAACTCTAGAAGACAATGTTGGAAAAACTCTTATAGACATCAGCCTGGGCAAAGAATTGATGAAGAAGACCCCAAAAGCAATGATAGCAACAATAAAAATAAATAAATGGGACATAACCAAATTTAAAGGCTTCTGCACAGCAAAGGAAACAATCATTAGAGTGAATAGACAACCTACAGAATGAGAGAAAATATTCACATGCTGTACATCCAATAAAGGGCTGATAACTAGAATCTATAAAGAACTCAAGTAAATTAGCAAGAAAAAAGTCAACTCCATTGAAAAGTGGGCAAAGGACATGAACAGAAACTTTTCAAAAGAAGATAAACTAATGGCCAAAAAACATATGAAAAGAGTGCTCAACATCTCTAATCATCAGGGAAATGCAAATCAAAACCACAGTGAGATATCATTTAACTCTAGTGAGAATGGCTTTTATCAAAATCTCCCAAAACAACAAATGCTGGCATGGATGTAAAAAGACAGGAACACTCATACACTGTTGGTGGGACTGCAAACTAGTACAACCTCTGTGGAAAGTAGTATGGAGATACCTCAAAGAACTAAAAGTAGAACTACCATTTTGATCCAGTAATCCCACTAGTGGGTATTTACCCAGAGGAATAAAAGACATTCTATAGAAACGATACCTGTGCTCAAATGTTTATAGCAGCAGAATTCATAATTGTGAAGATGTGGAAACAACCCAAGTGCCCATCAATACACAAGTGGATTAATAAAATGTGGTATATGTATATCATGGAGTACTATTCAGCCATAAAAAATGGTGAACTAATACCTCTTGTGTTAACCTGGATGGAACTCGAGCCCATTCTTCGAAGTGAAGTATCACAAGAATGGAAAAACAAACACCTCATGTACTTACCATTAAATTGGAACTAATTGATCAACACTTATGTTCACATATGGAAATAACATTCATTGGAAATTAAGCAGGTGGGAAGGGGGAGAAGGGGATGGATAAATTCACACCTAATGGGTACAATGCACACCATCTGGGAGATGGGCACACTTACCTAACTTTGACTCAAATGGTACAAAAGCAATTTATGTAACCAAAACATTTGTATCCCCAAAATATTTTGAAATTAAAAAAAGAAAATAAAGAAAATAAAATAAAAAGAAGACATTTCATTAAAAAAGTGATTCTTAATTCACAATTTTTAGCTTTGTTTTTAGTAACAATATTTATTAACAATTAAAGATAATAGAAGCATATTCTCAAAAAAATGATTACTATTTAAGAAACACACAGAATAGAATAATTAATTTATATAATTAGAGTAGTATGCCCCTGAGGAAATTTGAAGGAGAATAGTGCATTAGTGTCTTAGTAATTTGTAATAATCTGAAGTCATTCTAGAAATTTAAAATTTGCTTTATCTATGTCTAGAAAAAGCACAAATTTTGACATGGAAGCCCTGCAAATAAGTTGCTGACTGTAAAGTAGCCTACTAGACCCACCTCTCTGATCAGTCCAAAATATGAGGAGAAAAGAGAGAAAAATTCACATACTGTTGAATTTTGGCTAAAGCCCAAAGCCAAATGCACCAGAAAAAAGGCAACCAGTTCTTCTCCTTGGGCCAGACTCATTAAGAAAGCAAATTAGAAGCATTGCTTTGTGTCCTCATACATTCTAGATAGTAGGAGGTAACAAAAGTGTTCCTGAATGGAAATAGAAGGAAAAAGTTCTGAACAAAAGTGCCCCAGGTCAAAACTTATTTCATTTTGCTGAAGGTGAGGAGACCTGGAAGGATAGCGTGGAAATGAGGCTGTAGGAAAAGTGGGAGAGCCTTCGAAGAAGGCTGTAGATTCCCACCAGAAGTATTTGTATTTATCTCATTATCATTTCATTTAAAAGTTGATAACATCTTCATGACCTGAGGGAAAAACCAGCAGATAACCATTAAGGGATTTGGCCACCATCAGGCAGCAAGAAAGGAGAAGGTAGGATTGAAACCCAATTTCCTGATTCCTAGGCCAGGGTTGATCGCCGCCAGCCCCATGCTACCTAACAGATTCCTTAACAATGGCCTAAACTCAATATTTGGCAGACTGGAATAAAGAAATCTGCTTATGTTTGTTACATTGTTTTATTACCCTATCCTTTGGAGTGTGAATTGACAAATTTGTTTTGGTTGCATCCTTACAACTAGTACAAACAGTAGGTATCAACAAAGTATCATAGAGAAAGACACACAGAAATCACACATAGGTACTAATAACTAAAGAATCACTTAGAAGGTAAATTAATCATCAAGATTTTCCTTTCTAAAGAAATGAGCAAATAGAAGAAAAACATAGTTTACCATGTCTGTCTTTCCTGGTACAGCTTCCCCTCAACAGCAAAAGGATTGTTTTACTTGCTACGTATTTTCCTCTATGAAATTCTTTGATGTTCAGATTAACTAAAATGTGTGAAGCCCACTGTTGATGAGATTACAGAACTCCGACTCATTTGTTCATCTGCTCTTTTCAAGCTATGACAGGATCCAGAGCAGGGAAATATTAGCCAAGACTGAAAATGCCAGCTATATATAGCTCCTGCATACACTGTTTTAGGAGAGGCAGGCCCTGACACTTCCTGACCTCTACAACCTTTTTTCCTCATAGATATAATTACTTGATCCCCATCTGAAAACTCTACCCCTTACCCCTTATCTCTAAGACTGATTCTGACATTTGGCAGAAAAACTGTAGATAATGCCAGTTCTCTATTCTAGCATTCATCACCCTGTGACACCTGCTCCTAGTTAGGTCTTAAACTAGTTTCTCAGTCTCTACTGTGAGCAATTAAAGGACAGTGACCATATCTTATTGCCCTTTGTACCCCATGACTTAGTATATTGGTGGCACACATAGTAGTCAATGACTGACTACTAGTTAATGGCTGAATGACTAACTGATTGAATGGAGTTGCTTCCACCTTGTTGGTAAAACCCAGGTACCACCCATTTGGTAACTCAATCCATGTTCTGATTCCTGTGTTTAAGTTCTTGCTTTTATTACCTGCTCAGTAATCTGGCCCTTCTGGGACTTGAGGCTCTTTCTTACACCTGGAAATTTACTTCCCATACCATGATTCCGCCACTCTGACTATCCTACTGACAAATTTTTTTACAATGATACAATTTGCCTCTCTTCTTGGATTTGCAAACATCATTCCTCCCTGGCTTCACCATAGTCCTGACGTACTGACTTGGCATAAAACTGCGTCACTTTGGGTACGATCTTCTGAGTGCTGTGTTTGCCTAGCTATCACTTTGGTGAGTATAATAGGTACTACTAGATGTCTTCTGCTAATCAATTATTCTGGTGGTACATGAATCACTTGTTTAGAGAGAGAGAGAGATAAGAAAAATAAATTTTATTGATCCAAACAGAATAATTAAGGCACTTCAAAGATTTTCATTGTCTTTAATAAATTAAGGTTTGTTTGGTTTTTTTTAATTTGTGTCTTTGGTTTTTGTTTAAGTTGAACAACTATCCCAGCCCTGTATGTTTCCTTCCTATTTAAACATTAGGTCAGTCACCACGTTACTTCATATTGAGTGTTTTCATCTTAAACTCCTGCTTTATCTCATTTCCCATAGAGTTAAACAACCTAACAGGCTGAAGCGAATCACAGTGTGGAGAGTTCCTTAACTTTAATTCACTTATGGTTCAATTCATCAAGGAATCTGGAGATCCAAATGTCTGGTTCATGACCATTAAAACTTCATTTCCAAGACAATGCCCCAACCTATGCCAGCTCATGGCCCGCAAAAAACATGAAGACTTTGAAAAGTCCTCTCAAACTTGGGAAAATCAGAGGAAATTGTTATCTTACCAAAATAATTAACAACAACATTGTCATCAGTGTTTCAAAATTATTTCTGAGAAACTATGCAATGAGTTGTTTTAAGAGCATTTTCATTTGCTAAGAGGAAAATGACTGCTATCTTCAAAGACAGTTTGGTGCCAAGGTGAGGCAGGGTGGTGACTCCATTTGATCTACCTCAATGCTCTCAAACCTTAAACCAGTTGTTTGAAAAATCTGTTTAATCTTCCATAAAGGTTCACATTAGCAGAAGGATCACGGGGTCATGTTTGTCCATCTAACACCACATCCTGCCTCCAGCAATGGCCAGAGAATTCCTCAGAGGAAAGGGTGATGTTCATTTCATAACATTTCTTGTTAGCAGTGAGATGAAACACGCAAGTGAAAATATTTTCTTCTGACATTTCTTCTCCACATGAGAAAATACAAGAGATTAAATTTAATATTTAAGGACAAAAAGATATTAGGCCAACTTCTTCCTTCAATTTAACTTCAAAATCTAATTGCATCACAAAATGTTAGAACTGAGTAATTTCAGCAATGACTTTGATTTAAATTCCAGAGGAGGTAAACTATTAAGTTCATATGCAATTATGGTAGCTATTACATTTGATATAATAATTAAATTTAAATTGATCTCCATAGCTGATTTGTATAGGAAGTCCTAAGAGGAGAAAGATGAGTGTTATGAACTGAATGTTTGTGTTCCCCTAAAATTCATATATTGAACTCCTAACCCCCAATGTGATGATATTTATGGGTGAGGCCTTTGGGAGGTAATTGGGTTTAGATGAGGTCATGAAGGTGAGCCCTCCATGAGGGGATTAGTGTCTTTATAAGAAGAGAAAGAGACCAGAGCTTAGTCTATCTCTGTCATGTGAGAACACAGGGAGATGGCAGCCATCCGCAAGCCAGGAAGTGGGCCTCACCAGAACCTGATCTTTCTGGCACCCTGATCTCAAACTTCCAGCCTCCAGAACTATGAGAAATAAATTTCTGTTGTTTAAGCCACCTAGTCTATGGTATTTTGTTATGGCAGCCCAGGTTAAGACAATGGGTATGGTTCAATAGTCATTTGACTGCTTATAATTGACACAATACTTCCTTCCGGAGTAGATCATACATGTTTCTCAGATGTGGAGGAGGGAGTACAAAGTGCAAAGCAAGTGCAAAGTGTCCATCACTGGGGACAATTTGGGGGAATATTCTGAAGCACTTAGCTGTGGCTGCTTATGACCTACAAAGCACAGGAACAACCAACCACAATCTAGGATGATTTGCCTCTGCATAGATTTTCAAATAGTATTATATCATTATATATATTTAAATGCCTCATATTGGTCACTTAGAGTAGCAAAATTTTTTAATTCATCTAGTGATTGCTCTTTGGACTTTACCCTTGAAAACTGAGCTAACATGTACACTGGCTTCCTGTACGTAATTATGGGGGTCAGAGGAAATGCCCTAACAACGAGTTGATAGTACTTCTCCAAAGCAAATGGTTTAAAGTGCTGAACAAACAAATGACACCAATATCTTTCAACTTCTACAGGAAATGGCTGAGTACCTTATTGGTTCTCTAAAGACAGAGGTAAAAAGTAGAGTCCAGGACTTGACTTTGTCTGTATGCCCCCCTTTTTCTTCATTATTCCAAAAGAACTGAGAAAACTAATTAGGACAAGATCAGAGATGATTAAAAGATTGAACTTATTTAAAAGAATGGACTTTTGAGAATATAATAAAAGCATGTTTTAATGAGAGCAGAATAGCCATATGTATTGAAAGAAAGAATATAAATGAAAAAGAAAGAAAACATGCATAAGAATGGTATAACTAAAAAGGAGAGATTTATTAATAATAATTGAAATTAGTGTACTCTGCTACATGCTATATAGGCACTGCCACTTTAAATCTTCACAATAACCTGGAAAGGTAAATGCTACGGTTTAAATGTGTCCCTTCCAAATTCAGGTGTTGCCAATGTGACAGTATTAGGTTGCTGCAAAAATAATGTCTTTGTAATACAAATTGGTTTCCCTGATCAACACCTAAGTGCACATTTGGGAATAACACCAATTGGGTGTCAGACAGATGTAGGGGGTGGGAGGAGGGGATGGGTGTATACCTACATAATGAGTGCCAGGCACACTGTCTGGGGAATGGACAGGCTTGAAGTTCTGACTCAGGGGGATGGGGAAGGCATGGGCAGTATACATAACCTGAACTTTTGTACCCCCATAATAAGCTGAAATAAAGAAAAAAAAGTAATTGCAGTTTTAGCATAGTGGAAATTGGCCATTTGATATTGGAATATATTCTTAAATAAATGTGGTTATGTTATATATCTTTTTAATGTGCATTTCTCTTTTTATGTTTTTTTGCTAATGACTTATTTCTTGCTGTTTATTTTACATTTGTTTTAGACTATGAAAATGATGTTAGACAAAAAATTCGAGCAATATTCTTATTCAAGTTCAAAATGGGTCGTAAAGCAGTGGAGACAACTGGCAACATCAACAATGCATTTGGCCAAAGAACTGCTAACAAACATACAATGCAGTGGTGGTTCAAAAAGTTTTGCAAAGGAGATAAGAGCCTTGAAGATGAGGAACGCAATGGCTGGCCATCGGAAATTGGCAATAGAAATTGACAACAACCAATTGAGAGCAATCATTGAAGCTGATCCTCTTACAACTACAGGAGAAGCTGCCAAAGAACTCAATGTGACTATTCTATGGTTGTTCAGCACTTGAAGCAAATTGGAAAGATGAAAAAGCTTGATAAGTAAGTGTTTCATGAGCTGATCAAAAATCAAAAACATCGTCGTTTTGAAGTGTCGTTTTCTCTTATTGTACACAACAACAACAAACCATTTCTCGATCGAATTGTGACGTGTGACAAAAAGTAGATTTTATATGCCAACCGGGAATGACCAGCTCAGTGGTTGGACCTAGAAGAAGCTCCAAATCACATCCCAAAGCCAAACTTGCACCAAAAAAATATCATGGTCACTGTTTGGGTCTGATCCACTACAGCTTTCTGAATCCTGGGAAAACCATTATGTCTGAGAAGTATGCTCAGCATATCGATGAGATGCCCTGAAAACTGCAACACCTGCACCCAGCATTGGTCAACAGAAAGGGCCAGTTCTTCTTCAGGACAATGCCCAACCACATGTCACACAAATGCTTCAAAAGTTGAACGAACTGGGCTACAAAGTTTTGCTTCATCTGCCATGTTCACCTGACCTCTCGTCAACTGACTACCACTTCTTCAAACATCTCAACAGCTTTTTGCAAGAAAAACACTTCCACAACCAGCAGGATGCAGAAAATGCTTTCCAAGAGTTCATCAAATCCCAAAGCACAGATTTTTACACTACAGGAATAAACAAACATATTTCTCATTGGCAATAATGTGTTGATTGTAATGGTTATTATTTTGATTAATAAAGATGTGTTTGATCCTAGTTATAATGATTTAAAACTTACGGTCTGAAGCCACAGTTACATTTGCACCAATCTAATATTAGGAGGTGGGGCCCTTACGAGGTAACTAGCCCATGAGGGGTCCTCCCTTGTGAATAGGATTAGATGCCCTAATAAAAGGGCTTGATGGAGGGAGTTTGTTTCTCTCATGTCCTTCCATCTTCCACCATGTGAGGACACATCAAGAAGGCCCTCTCCAAGTGCCAGCACTTTGATCTGGAACTTCCCAGCATCCAGAACTGTGAGAAATAAACTTTTTTTCTTACCCAGTCTGTGGTATTCTGTTAAAACAGCACAAACGGACTGAGGTGGTAGGTATTACCATTGGCTCTACTTTATATATGAGGAAACAGAGACACACTGAGGTAAAGTAATTTACCTACACAGCCGGAATTCAAACCCAGGCTGTCTGAACGCAGAGCTCACTTTTCACCACAACGACATATTGCCTCTCAGAGTTATTTTTGTTTTTTTTGTTTTGTTTTGTTTTTTGTTTGTTTTTTAACTAATAAGCTGTATGACAATAGGTAGCACAGCAGAGTGGTTAAGATAGATCTGAAGTCAGGCTGACAGATCCAATTCTTAGGTCTGCCCACTGCTATCTGTGTGACCTTGGGCAAGTTATATAACCTCTCTGTGCCTCATCTTCCTCCATGGTAAAATGAAGACATCAGTAATTCCTATACCATGGGATTGTTGTGAAGATTGGGTTGCTATTGCTAAAGTGCTTAAAACAGTGGCTAGTACATAACAAGTATTAAAAATGTTTTAGTTAAATAAATTTTTCAAATCTGCATAGATTAAGGCAAAAAAGTGTTCGCCATCAAATTGGCATTGACTGATCAACACTAAGTTGCTCATATGGTAGTAATATTCATTGGGGGTGGGGGGATGGGGGCGGGTAAACTCACAACTAATGGATGCAGTGAGCATTGTATGGGAGAAAGGGCACAACTCCAATCCTCACTTGGGTGAGGCATAGTAATAACATGTAACCAAAATATTTGTACCCCCATAATATATTTAAATATATAAAAAAAAAAAACTTCTGTATGAATTGACTACTTGTTCCTTTACAATCAATACTGACTTTCTATATAGCCCACATTTGCCCTCTTCTAATTATTTAATCAGAAACTTGATATTAAAAAAGCTAATTTAATCCTTAAAAAAAAAAATTGTTCTGTTAAAGAACTCAAATATGACCCTGACCATTCTGTCTTTTTCCTCTCATCAAAAGCACTGTCTTCTTTGCTGCCATAGGCTGTTTCTCCCTGTGCAGTGGTTCTCAGAACCTGCAGGCCTCCCTCATCTTACTCCTGAAAAAGGCCTCCCTCATCTTACACCCAGTGAAAAAGATTCTTATTACCAATATATACAGGTAAGTCCGAGAACCGATTGTCATTGGCCTGAATTGGGTCATGTGATGACCCCTGAACCAATCACTGTGACCAGGGGATGGGATGTGCTGATTGGCCGGGCTTGGGTCACACAGTCCAGGAGAGGCAGAGTCGGCCTCACCTATACCACATAAACTAAGAGTGAGAGAAAGATTAAATCTTAAGGAAAATGAAGGCACTGTTATGAGAAGAAGGAGTAACCAATGCTACAAAGACAATAAATCTCTGCTATAATGACGAATATTTTTGTGCCACAAAAAAATTGCATTGGGAAATAAAACACTGTGTTTCCATATTCTGAAAAATAATGACAAATTCTTATTCCAAAGTTAAGAAACTCTAATAATTTTGTTTCTATGGAATTTTCCTTCTGTTGAACTATGGAGTTTTCTTTCCCATTATGAAAAAGATTCCTTTTATAAACAGAAATTTTTAATTTTTTTTTACTTTTTAATTTTGTTAATGATTTGCAGATCTTATTTGAAAACTCCATCAATTCTTGTTTCTTTTATTACTCATAGAAAGCCACAAAAGAATGAACAAACACTCAAGGAAAGAGATAATGACTGACTGATTTGTTGAAAGTACAGTGAAACAAGTTTTGTTTTTGTTTTTTGGCTTTTTAAAAATTTTTCCATGCTGACTCTTAGAAAAGAACTTCTGGGATTTATATTCCTTTCCAATCTTTCCATCCCCAGAGTGATATCATAGCTCCATACTTTTGTATTTTCTTCACATTAATGCCCTTCTTCCCACTTAAATGGACACATTAAATACAACCAGAAAAACTAAAGTTAGGATGAAGAGACAAAGAAATTTTAACGTCAAAATTCATATTGCAGAAATGTTGCTTTTTTGTTATTTCCTTAAAATCACAAGGAATAGTGATTAAAAGCCAGTTTTAGTTTCATTTCATGAAATCTTACCACATATAGTTAAACAGAAGCCCAAGATAAAAGTGGTATTTGGAACTCCCTATATTCTATTCTCGTTAATGTTGTCATACCATGTTATCTAGGAATTTTTCTGTGCTCCTATAAAGTGCCAATTGTCACATTTTAAAATGTTTATCTTTTAAAGTTTACTTCATCCTTTTCCTAATTTGCTGGAAAGATATTTCTAAAGAGTTACTTTAGATAAAATCTGGCATTGGTCTTACTTCAAAAAATGTAGGCCATGGTGAATTCTTCACAGCACAACACTGACATGACATATTAGCTTTGTGTAATGTTAACCTTGGAGGCCATGAAGTGCACTAAATATTAATCTTCTCACATTTCCCTGGCTACCTACTGAGCCCTACTGGGCTGTCCCTCCAGCTTCCTCTACATCTTCTTCTCAAGTGAGATGTAACAATTATTGAGCTCAGAGGTGTCAGTCCCCTAGCTCTGGCATGTGTGTGTTGTCACCCCTGCCAGGCATTGTTTCATGGGCAGGCTATAACCAACTAATGTTTCTATGAATGGAGGAAAAAAAAACTCGTATCCAAATTCCACAAACCAATTCCGTGGGTCATTTAACCAAGCCCAACCTCCATGTCCAGATCTTACAAAAAAGGCCCATTATCCCTCTTTATGCTAAAGGACATAATGACTTAACAGCTTGCTCATCTATGACTTTGTGCCTCTGATGTGTCAGAAAGCTCTGTCTCATAACCCTCAGGAAATATCTCATCTAGTAAATCACCCTCAACTTCTGGGGAGATGAAAAGACCAGAGTAGGAATAATGTGTGATTCATCAGCATGTAATTTAGAGAAAGTCTATTGTTAGAATAATTATCAATTGAGTGTGGGAAATCCTGCCTTGGATTTTTTATTCTGAACCTGAAGTCCTCAGGTCACTAGTAAGCTCTTCAGCATAGACATAAAAATAATGGTGACTTCTCAAATATTCTGTTGCTATGTTCTCAAAGTAAGCATTTTTATTTGAAACAGAGGGTTAAAATGTGAAAGGTAATTCTAATATATTTATTTTTTTAATGAACCATCAATGGAGGTTTGCTTTTTTATCACCACACAATTAATAACCTGAGGGCTACTATGAGAATAAGCAATTACTTTGGGTATGCTAATAAATGTCAATGACAAGCTTAAAGCAAAGGCAACTTAAAAAAAAAATGAGAGGGTATGAAGGCTGTGGGAAGTAAAGAGGAAAGAAAGGAGAAGAAAGAGAAGGGAAAACAGGGGAAAGGAATTAATAAGATGTAGATGTAGCCTACATAAATGTACCCTTGTCAAGTTAAACAAGCAACTGTTCACAGAGGGAATAAGTGCCTGATCCACCTACACAGGAAATGTGACAATGTTCTTGGACCTATGGATAGAAGTGGATAGACTTTTTCAGTCTAGACTAAATCTGGAGATTTGTTTCTCTAGTCCAAATCTAAGTATTATAAATTCTTCTCATTGCCATATTATAATTCAGAACAAAAAAAAATCATACCAACTTAACCTTCCTTCCCGAAGAACTCAGTTCAATAACTACTAGGTCGGGGTCTTAGTGAGCTGCTAGTTCTTGTGAGGTGGGGCAGGGGCTACAGTGGCCTAGCAGGGTAAGAGCCTACGTGACATGAGGGCAGTAGCTCGTCATAGGGCTGGAGATTGATTACACTGAGAGCACCGGTTGAACATCCCAAATCTAAAAACATGAAAACCAAAATGCTCAAAAATCCTAAATTTTTTGAGCACCAACGTGATGCTCTAAGGAAATGTTCACTGAAGCATTTTGGATTTTGGATTTTTGGATTTGGAATGCTCAACCAGAAAGTATTATGCAAATATTCCAAAATCCAAAAAAGTCTGAAATCTGAAACATTTCTGGTCCCAAACATTTCAGATAAGGGATACTCAAAATAGTGGGAACCAGCTTTCTCATTATCATAAAAAAAGCAAAAACTAGAATGAATCCTGTAGTGTTGGATTGGATTTGAAGGTATTGATATGAACTCATAGTTTTTATCAATTGATTGAGAGATAAACAGATAGATACAAAAATAGAGATAAAGAAACAAATATAGATATTATAGTAAACAGTCTCCAAAATGATCCCAAATTTTTCTTGCTTCCAAATATTTATACCTCTGTGTAGTCCCCTCCCATACTGAATAGGGTTGACCTGTGTAACCAATAGGATATTATGGAAATGACCAAGTGAGATTTTGAGGCTAGGTGAAACAGACATTCTGACTTCCTCCTTGCTATCACCACAAGCCAGCCACCATGTTATGAGGACACTCAGGTAGCCCTATGGAGAGTCAATGACATGAAGAAACGAAGCCTCCCGCCAACAATCAGTCCCACCTTGCTAAGCATGTGAGTAAGCCACCTTGAAAGTGGATCCTCCAACCCCAGTCAAGCCATAGGAAGACCACAGTCCTGGTTGACATCTTGATTATAACCTCATGAGAGGCATCGAGACAGAACCACCTACTTCTGAATTCTGGACAAAAATGTGAAGTAATAAATGCCCATTGTTTTAAGCCACTAAGTTTTGGGATAGTTTGTTATATAGCAATAGATAACTAATGTACTTGCAAGTATATAGATATAGAAAACATGTATTCCCTGGCTCTATCCATCTATAGAGTCTAGGTGCAACAATATTTCAAAGCCAGTGAGCATACCAGTGCCCAGATCTTGGTTTCTAATACAATCCACCCTAGAATGAACCAGGGCTCCTCAGAAAAATGGCTGACTTCAGGGCTAGAGCAGGAAAAACTAAAGATGAGCCTCAATATTTTATTCAATGTATCAAAGAAGTGGTCAATTATGAAAGCCAGTTTGAAAGGGCTCCCACTGGCAAATCTGGGACAATCTGAACATCAAATGAATAATAACTTATTGAATAAAACAGGAATTTATAACTCCATACTGATATAAATAAATGAAAAAATATATTGGGAGAAATATATTCCTTACAGTAGCATGCCAACTAATAAGTGCAGAAGGAATGGTATAATTAGAAAATAACCAGATGGCAACCATCATAGCAATAACTAACTCATCCAAGAAATGTAAATAGATGCTGAAATTGTTAAGTGCAAGTTTGATGAGGAATGAAATATTTACATAGTCTTAACCATTCACAAAATGCTTATTAATTACAAGGAAGAGAAGAATGACTGCACATTCGAGAAATCTGGCATACACCACCTAAACAATTTATTAAAGTTAACGTAGCCAGTAATGAAACAAACTGAAATCATGTACCACCTAATTGGAGGCAATAAGAACATAAAATTATTACTGTGGTATTCCAGCCCTAGGAAAGACACGACTTAAATCTAATCATAAGGAAACATTAGATAAACCAAATTTAGGGACTTTTTAAAGCACAACTCAGGAACTAACTTGATAAAAATGTCAAGATCATGCAAGTAAAAATATACTGAGGAAGTGTTCAGAGACAACAGAGATATGACAGCTGATGGCACACATGATCTTGGACTAAATTCTTTTTTGCAAAATATTATTGAGAAAATTGGCAAAAAATTGAATGATATCTTTGATTTAGTAATGTATCATTGTTAATTTCCTGATTCAATGATGTTACTGTGGTTATACAGAAAATTGTACGTACTTGTAGAAAATATCCACTGAAGTATTTGGAGTTTTGGGGCTTCTTATCAAAAACTCACTCAAATGGTTCAAATTCAAAAGCTCTTTAACCTATTTTTGCTAGTTCTTTGTGGGTTTTTATTTATTTCATAACAAAAGAAAAACAAGAGAAACACACTACAGATCTGAAAATTACAGTCCTCACTTGTCAGAGAACATAAAGGCAGTTCAGAGATACATAATACTAAATAGAAAAAACATGCAAAACGGCATGCAGAGCAGACATCATATACAGATGAAGTGCCAACAACAGCAGCAACAATAAAAGAGAAAGAAGGAACATGGAGAGTAGGTCCAAACAGAGACATCCACTGGATTACTTACTATCCAAAGAGGAAACAGATGGTGGAGTTCAAAATAGAATAATTTCATGAAGGTTTATTTACAAAGAGACTACTTGCAAAGATGTGGATTATAGGAACCATATAGCCAAGGGTTAGTAATAGCCTAATATTCAAGCCATTAAGAGGGACAGATACCGTACAGGAATGCACAGAAAGAGTCATGTCTGATGCCGTAAAAGAATCAAGGCCTCTGCTGGAGAGACACAGCCAACTGGAGGAGACCTTGCAGCAAGGGTGCCAGGGCCTCCCTCCCTCCCTCCAGGCTCCTGCTAGGGCTCCCCATTGGCAAACTGGCCAAACTCAACAGGAAACCAAAGGGCGTGGGGACCCATGAAACCAAAGGGCATGGTCCACATGAGTCATCCTGTCTGGCAGAGAGCACAGTAGAGAAAAGTTGAGGGGAGATATGAGGTGGCCAGTGGAAGAGATCTGACCTATTTACCCTAAATTATATGAAATTAAGAACAACAATGTTTAGCTCTTTAGAAATAATCAAAATTTAATCAATAATGACTTGCTATTTAAAGTCTGAGAAAATTTCATAGACACTGAAAATTATTTGAAGTTGAAAAAAATTAAAAAAAAAACCATTCCAGGACACTTAAGTGGGTCACAACAGCAAGGATCACAAAAGTCATTGGCTGATTCAAAATGGGACATTGACAGAGAAGAGAATCTGGACAGCAACAGCAAGGAACTTTCAGCCGCGGTTTCTTCCAGCACCCTGCCTACAGGTTTGCCACTTCCCTACTGAGAAAAACTGAAAGTAAATATCAAAATTATTTGTAAATATAATTTTGCTTAAGTGGTATGTTTTATAAACCACATAGAGTTCTCATAACTTTGTGCAGATTCAATCCTTTCCATTTAATCTCTCTGTTGCTGTATAAAGTTCAAAAGCCAAAACCTCTCCAAATATGTAAATCTGGATTGAGTAAATTCCACTTTTAAATTGCAAACTCAAATTTCCTGAATCCAAATCTAGTGAATTTTCTGTTCTACAATTCTATCTATAATTAAATCCAAGTGTACAATCAAGCTACTTCACTTATTTCCTAAGAAAATTTTAAAATTTATTGTACTGTTATCATAATGAAGAAAGAATTTTTCTCCAACAAAATGGAGGAAAAATAATGTTGAAGCAAGGAAGAAGGGAGGGAGAAATCAAGAAAGAAAGGGAAGGAATGAATGGGTTTACATTTGAAGAACATTCTGCTAAAACTCACTTGCAGAGTGAAGTATTGCTTTGAAGACAAGGCTAAAAAGAGCCACTGGTGGTCCTTTCGCATGTTCTTTATTATAGCTCCAGGTTGTGAATTACTAGTAGCTTGAATAGTATCCAGGGAATGATTAGAAGATTTGATTATATTGCTTGGGAACATCATTGCTAATAAAAGACACAGAGGTACCCAAGAGAAACTGTAGTAAAAAAATCAGAGGTCGCTTATAAATTCCTTCAGTAGGCACTTGCTGTGTCCCTGGGAGTAAAAAAACAAAGATGAGAAAACACACTATCAGTCATAATGGAATGAAATATATTTCAGTGATAAACAACCATGCACATCCCAGTGACATAAAACTGGGATTTATTTCATGTTCTCACTACACGTCAATTATGATTTGGCTGGGCCTCTGCTTCCTGTCGTGCTCACTTGGGTACCCAGGCTAATGAAGCAACCTCTACCCGCAACACTGCTGGTCATCGAGGTAGATGGAAAGACAGCATACAGCAAATTGCTTAAAGAGTCCACCTGGAAGAAACATATTCTTCTATTCACATTTCATTGCCCAAAGCAATGAATGGCCAAAGCACATAACCACTCTAACTCCAGGGAAATAGAGAAGTACAATATGCTGGCAAAGAGAACTGGAAATATTTGTTGAACAGAACTAATAACTACCAGACGGTTTCCTGCCAGATTATTCCTGTCCAATGCCCAGCCTTCTCTTTACATCTGCATATTCCCACAGTAGCTTCCAGGAGCGTAGACAGTTAGGGCTCACCATCTATTCCACATGCTCCCTGATGTTTCCTGGCCTCCCTTAGGTTACATTCCGGCATCTAGTTAAGGCAAATAGACCATGAGTAGAAATGATATTTATAACTCCGGGCCTGAGGGAAATTGGTGTGCCCCCTCATCTTATCCTCCTGTGCCAAGGAGACCGCAAAGGCCAAGTGCTCCTGGTGGTGTAGCTACCAGATAGCAGCGCCTCCATTGCCTGGTTTTCCGAGAGACTGTG
This sequence comes from Lemur catta, assembly GCF_020740605.2. Classification (NCBI taxonomy): domain Eukaryota; kingdom Metazoa; phylum Chordata; class Mammalia; order Primates; family Lemuridae; genus Lemur; species Lemur catta. The sequence continues at coordinate 242,663,254 of NC_059128.1, forward strand.
GAGCAGAACTTCCCATCTCCTGACCACCAGTTCTTCTGAACATTGCTGTGAATAAGATCAAGCCTTTGTTGTGTTAATGTAAGCACTGAGATTTCAGAATGTCTGGTATGGTAGCCAGCATTAATTATCCTAATTGAAAAAAAAAACTAGTACCTAAAGATGAGATGTTGGTACAAAAACCACCTAAAATATGTGAATTTGCTTAGTGGGTAATGAACAGCAAGGAAACTGATAACAGCAGCTGAAATGGCAACGCTATGTGTTTTGCAGTGGTAAAATATTTGATAAAACCATCATACACAGTGACTTGGAAGTCAGCTCACATGGGTGTTGAGCCAGGAGTTTAGAGGAAAAGGGTAGAAAAAATAGAGCTTTAGTACTATGTATTGGTGGCTTTTTGCTGTGTTTAGCAAGGTACTGCCAGAAGGAAATGAACTCAGAAAGAATTGACCATTTGGAAGCAGACTGTAAGGGAGTTTGTAGGAAAAGGCCAGAAATTCAGGAACTCTAAGGTTGAAAAATCAACTGTTTCTATACCCCAAAAGTAAAAAAATAGCACTAGAAATGCTTTGAGTCACAAATACCCAACAAAAACTCTTAGTTGATTAAAGTGCTTCTAGATAAAGTCAGAGTAAGGCGAAAATCTTCCAATTTAAGCTCAATAGCCCTAAGGCAGCCTAGAGAGAGCGAGGCATGCTTATGGAGAAGCGCAGAAATAATGCAGATCTGAGAATCATGTTTCAAAAGGAGTTTTCAGTGTGGTTACTGGTATAAATTTATTTGAGGTAAACAGATCAAAAGACTGTTCTTAATTGATTGATTTGCCAAAAAATAAAAATAAAAACCTGAAACTTTGATCAAAAAAGCATTTGATTGAAAACATCTTGAACCTCCAAGCTTCCTTCATGAGAATGGACTGAGAGAGCTATTCAGCCCCCAAGGAGGGCATATGTTCCCAACGTCCACTCCAGATCCACTGAGAAAGAAAGAGAAAAGGACACACCCTGCAAAGACCTATGGACAAAGAGGCGCCTGCAGAGAACAGAATCATAGCCCAAAGAATTAACGAAGCTCTCTCACCCCGTGTCTACTCCTGATGTCTACTCTTTTGGATTTCAGAGCTCCCACAGCCCACTGGCTGCCGGCTGTCTCTGTTCTTCCCCCTCCAAGTCAGAGTGAGTGTGCTATTTTCCTGTCCTTTTCCCCTTGTTGTCCACTGAGGACTGGGGAGACTGGGAGCAAACCTGTCTGTGGCTCTTAAGTGTCCAAACAAGAGGAGACACATCTGGACCTGATGGCCGGATGACGCTAGGATGGCACATGCTCTGAGTCACTGCTGAGGCAATATAAAGGGAGAACAAAATGCTTCTTCATATTTGAAATGTTTTGGACCCTTTTGCTATTAGCATTTAAAGCATTCATGCTCTGAATCTCAATAATTTTGTCGGATTTTGAGAGAAATTTGGAAATGGTAGGGAACCAAGGTGAATTATTCCTAACTCTGTGTCATTGATCAATAGGGAAGGAAATTTTGCACAGCAATAAGAGCTGGCATTTCAGATCCTACTCCTACATGCAAGCTCCCTTGTATTATTGTACCCTGAGATAAGCAATAACTCTATTAGTTCAGATTCCTTTGATTTACGTGTGACCACAGCCCAACAAAAATTAACTTAAGCGAAAAGAGAATTGAGTTTTCTCATCTGGTTAGGAAGCATACTGAGATAGATCATTAACTTGGAAGAGAAGCCGCAGAGACCAGTGACTCAGAGACCGAAGCAGAGGTCTCAGTGCCACCACAGTGTTGGTCTCTGCTTTTCTTTGCATTTGGCTTCTGTATTTTCAACTCCATGCAGTCTCTCTCCATGCATGAGAGGGTGGCCTCTGACAATCCAGGCCCTCATCCTTACAGTTTATATGCTAAGTGGAAGAAAGAAATTCTTCTTCACCTCCCACTGTGAAGTTCTGGGGGAAAGTTCCGATTGGCCTGGTTTGGTTGATATGTGCACCAGTGTCAATAATAACTACCCACAATTGGCTCAACCTGAGTCATGTGTCTGGGAAGACAGAGGATAGGAGTGCAATGATCAGTACGTATAGCAGAACTATCTAAAGAAGAGAGGATCCCCCAAAAGTAAAGGAAGTATTGTAGCTATACAAAGGAAGATGGCAAAGATGAGTGGGCAGAAACAAGAGCTACCAGATTCTTCTATGATAACCCAGATACAAATAGCAATGCCCCCATGGAATAGACCAAGAAATCACACCTCTGAGGAGAGGCATAGACACTTCAATCCAGGGCAAGCCTGACTTTGGTCAGTTCTAATGCTTATCCAGATTCCTTGAAACGGTTTCCCCATTTTGATCTATTCCCAGTCTTACAGCAGAATACACAGATCCCCTGGGACAAGTGGTGTGATTATGATGATATTCTGCTGCCTCCTTCTCATTACTCTTCCAGGCTTGGGAGTGACCCTAAACTGAGTTCACATGCTCTCATCAGCACTGAAACTCACAATATTTACATAAGCCTCATATACATTATGATTAAATGCTTTGTAGTTGCCAAATACTTTCTAATACCTCCACAGATTAATGTTTCTACAGTGTCATTTTATGTCACGTCTTTTTTTTTCTTTTTGTAGCATTTTATTTCATCAGCCAGAAAAGCTCAAATACCAGACTGTTATGTTCAAAACCAGTATGTCACCTCTTAATAAAAAAAAAAAAAAAAAAACGCATTCTATTTTCCCTAAATCCCTCCAGATAAACCACAAATTGCAGGTCTTGAAAGCGCTCTATAATCTAACTCCCAAATATCTTTGCAGTCTGATCTTTTATTCTTCTTTCATGCATGCCTTCCTTTTCATCCAAAATAGACTATTTTGTATCTTTAGTATACATGTCATTTTTTCATCCTTCCTCATTCATTTACTGAATCAACGTATGTTGGTTGCTTATTTTTGTGTCAGATACTGTGATAAATACCAGTGATGCCCAGATGAAAACATGAACCCTAGCTTCAAAGAGCTCACTCTAACTATAGAAGAAACATACATTATAAATAATTACCATTCTCTGTGAAGTATCCTGTACATGAGGTATGAAGAAATTGCTAGATCAACTGACTATATGGACAATGGGGAGAGGTTTCCTCTTGAATATGATGTTTAAGCTGGGTCTTGAAAGATAAGTTTGTCAGGTAGAAGAGTAGCAAAGGGATAAAGAAGAATGTGTGTAAAATTCCAGCAATAGGAAGATAGATAGTTTGTTCAGGAAAATACAATTTTGGTAAAAGCTTCCTTCATTAACGTTCACTAAAACAACACTCAAGATTACACAGTGCACTGCATACCTGTGTAAATATATTGGCTGATGAGAAGGAAATGTTAAATGCTTATGGCTGATAGAATACTCTCCTGTTTACTCATAAAATTGTATTGCCACTAGCTGAGATTTACATTTATTAACAATCAGTGGTCTCTTTTCCCAAATCTGTTTTACTTGTTATAATTACACAATTGAATTAAGTGTTATATAAACTATATTTTCTCAACCTCAGCACTGTTGACATTTTGGGCCAGGTAATTCCTTGTCGGAGGCTATCCTGTGCGGTGTAGGATATTTAGCAGCACTCCTGACCTCTCTCAGTAGATGCCAGGACTACCCTCCCCTGAGTTGTGACAGCCAAAAATGTGTCTCCAACTCAACGTCAGGATGCACCTCGAATCTCATGTCCCCAGATCAAGCCACCAGAAATGACATGTCCTTCTCTGAACCTGAAGCTCATTGTTTGAGCTTCTCTTAAGGCCTTTTGTGATATTATTAATTTCATGCTTATATCATAAACTAGATTTTGTTCTAGATTATAAAATCCTTAAATATAAGATCATATTTTGTTCATATTTTCTTTCCACTCAGTGCCCAATGATGTTTTCCATATAGCAGATGATGAATATTATTTATTGAGTGAATTGTGGAACTTTAGCCTAAATTGCTTCAGTAGATTTATAAGTGTCCCTTGAATTCTTGTAGCTGTAAGCATTGGGGGTGGAGGAGAGTCTGGGCTCAAGTTAACCAGCACTGCATTCTTTATAGGTCTGTTTCCCACAGTTCCTATCTACTCACATCACTGGAGGAAGTTCATATTCATTAATCTTATAGCTTTTCTTATAAACTGCTCCTTGGAGAAACTCAGCAAAACAACACCCACATGCCTCCTCAAAAAAAAACCATCTAGAGCTTAGATAGTATCAAACTGGTGAACAATGATACTGAACTATATTAAGGAAGATAATGAATGTGAAGCAAAAACACCCATCTGAATTTTTCTCAAGGTAAATGTTTTCTCCTGCCCATATAAACCACCAAGACCATTAATTTCTATACTCTCAACCACATTCTTATTCAGTTGCTCATGGATATCCTATTAGTTTCCACTAACAAGTGACAGGAATTATTAATTATGAACAAAGCTTTATTTGCATATTAGGAAATATTAGAGATGTTTTTCTAAGGATTGAGATTGAGGTAAATATGTAAAATCAAACTGAACCTCAGCCACATTGTATATCTGAATTGTCTTTCTTCATCAATGAAATGGTCATATTTTTTTAATATGTCTTATGAGTTTCATACTCAAGTGACAAAGCAGGAAGTATAAAAAAAGAACAAAAGTCAAGGCCTTTGCTAATAGGTTCTTATAGGGAAGACAAAGGAAACAGATGCAACTCAAATCAGCGGCAGCATGAAGATTAGGGGTGGGCAGCTTTTCTGTTATATCTACTTCAAGCTCCTGTTTCTACTATTCCAACTTATGGACCATCTTTAGGTTTTACATATGTTGTCCCTATTCCATGCCAGATAACCCAGACATCATATCTATGAGATTTTCACAAAATTAACTCCTCTAGCACAATGCCTTTTGTGCACGCTGCACAGTATGCCAACAAGTTAAGGTGACAGCAATGCTGAAAAAAAATTACAACTGAATATTAGACATGCCAGTATTTTAAAAGTCCCATCAGCTTCACTCCTGTCTCCAACCTCTACCCCGCCCTTCTGTCACCTGCTTAAGTTGCTCTACCTTTACCTTCCTCTCACTCCTCCTTTATCAAAGTCAAAAAAAAAGAAAAAGTTAGGTTCTCCTTGTTAGTTTTCTTCTTTTTTCCTACTCTTTCTTCCAGACCCTGCTCAGGAGCCTCTTTTTCACACTCATGAGGATATTTTCCTAAAACACATACAGATACCTTTGGAAAGTAAAGTTCTAGTCCAGCTGGTAAGATGATTATGTTTTTTATCTGTTTATACCTTAATAAGTGGTACAAAATGCCAAACTACTGAAAATCAGAGTTCAGAACTGAGGGGAAAGAAGGATTATATCAGTCTGGAAGGCAGGGATCACCCTAAAATAAAACAAAACAAAAAGGGCTCAGAGGAAGAAATTCACATGATCAGGAAAGTAAAGAAACTAATGATTTCAATACAAAAAAAATAAGTATGTGAGGTGATGAATATGTTAATTAGCATCATCCCTATGAATATGTGTGGCTAGTATGTATCGATAAAAATTAAAAAACCATCATGTTGACATCCTGTTGACATGATGGTTTTTTAATTTTTAATTTTTATCAATACATACTAGCCACACATATGTACTCACCATCAAATTGGTATTAAGTTAACAACACTTATGTGCACATATAGTAATAACATTCATCAGGTGTCAGGCAGATGGAAGGGGGGAGGAGAGGGTGGGTGTATTCACACCTAATGGGTACAGTGCACACCGTCTGGGGGATGGACATGCTTGAAACTCTGACTCAGGTGGCAAAGGCAATATATGTAACCTAAACATTTGTACCCCCATAATATGCTGAAATAAAAAAGAAAAAAAGAGAAACAAATCCATCATGTTACACACCATAAATATTTACAATTTTTAAAAATAAATTTTTTAAAAAAGAAAACATACAGTTTTAAAGATGTGCAGAATAAAACCAAGAACCAAAGACTTTACATATCGATTTGAAAGAATAGTATTTATTTGTCATCAATTAATATTTACTAAGTAATATTAATATTAATAATGAAAAGCAATGATAAATAGTAAAATTGGCTACGTAATAGGCGCTGGGCTAGTTTCTAGAGTTACAGGGATTAAGGAAGTACTGTATTTCCTTGGTTTTTAGGTGATGTTTTCTCCCCAATTTTAATATTTCTGCAATTAGAATTTCTCTTAACCTTTCAGCTATATTTTTTTTCGTATACAAATGTTACTGAATGGCCCTCAGACTCATGGAAATATGGTAATTCCCTGCATTCAACGAGCTTACTTGCAATTTCAAGGACGTACTACTGAAGGCAATTGGGGGAGAAATAATATAACAAAAGAGTTATTTCAGGCAAATGTATCTGCAAATGGCATCTTAAGATGAGTGCAGCTTAGTGGAGGGTAACAGTAGAGAGTTAGGTAGAGGAGAAGTGATAGAAACCTGGACCAAAACTGCAATATAGCAACAGAATGGCAGAATTGGACATAATGGATAAATATGTATTACTTCAAAGAATGAATTAGTAGGTATCAGTGAATTTGGGATAAATTGAACAAAAAATGAGAAATTGGTTGAAGATATTGCTAAGGCTTAAAGCATGGCTGACCAGGAAGGTGATAGTTCATTGAAAACTGCAGAGAATTTGGATTCAGCAGGTAGGGCATTGAAGAATGAGTTTTGCTCAGGACGTATTGAATAACCAAAAGAAACAACCCAGTAAGTAGTTGGTAAAATATATTAGGCAACAGAGATTAAGAAATAAAAAATGTAAAGGTCATGGCTGTTTTTCAAAATTTCTTTTCACTTTGCATTATCTTAACAAATAATTTCTAGAAAAGCATTGTTATCTTCCTTTCCTAGCATTCAAAAAGATGCTTCTTGTATACCTACCAGTTGGAGAAAATGTCTTTTCTCACGTAAAGAAAAAAATAAACATGTAACACTTCCCCACAATAGGACTGAATTATAGATAACCTAATAATAGTAATAATTCACTGAACACTTCAAAGTGCCAGGCACTGAGATCAGTGTTTGGGATAGAATGATGTGTGTTTGCCAAAACCACTGATTGGGACTCAGAAAAAGTAAGAGTTTTTTGTTGTTGTTTTTTTAATAGGAGGATTTTATATGCCAAAACCAATGGGGCTAACCATAGGCCATTTGTAATCATACGCGCAGGCAATTTCATTAGCCTGGCAATTACAAACTGTCAGAAAGCGTTTCTTTACAAGTGTATTAGAATGGGATAAAAACCATCATCAATCTGTAATAGCAAACATAAACAGTTTTATTAGGAAATTAATCTCAAAGGAGGATACAGTGTATCGAGCAAGACCAAGCTAACCAAGCTTAATAACTCAAGTCCTAACATAAAAAGTTTTCTGAATGAAGAGAAGTAAAGCTATTCCTCTATCATTTTGCCCTGCTTCCTAACCTAATTATAACACTTTGACTTTGAATTTTTTTTGGAAGCCCACAATGTACATATTGATGTGCAAATTCTACCACTCCCCAGTACATATACCTATTAGATTAATCTTCTCAGGAATTATAGCACCAAGCATTCTGGTAAGACTGAGTTGAATAAGTCACAAAGAGAAAGTGTGAATCACCCATTTGGGACGAGCTCCACATGCCACCTGGCCATATCTTTCTAAGTCCACCCCAGTTTGGGAAAGTTAGAGCATGTTCTTTTCCTTGATATTGATTTATTCAAATTACTATTTATCTAGGACACAAGAATTTATGTCATTAACATAAAAGGAATTACAATATTGAGGATAAGGCAAGTCCTCCAGTATTTAAACAATAGGACTTAATGTTAATTTACAGGGAATATAAAACTAATTATATCCTTCTTCAATGAAGCAAATATGCAAATAAGCTCTTTCTTCTTAAACAACAGAAATTTGTTTTCTTATAGTTCAGGAAGGCTAGAAGTCCAGGATCGAAGTACCATCAGGGTTGGTTTCTGGTAAAGCCTCTTGTCCTGTTTTGCACATAGCTGCCGTCTCTCTGTGTCCTCACAGAGAGAGTGAGCTCTGGTTTCTTCTCCTCTTGTTATAAGCACACCAGTACAACAGGATTAGGGACTCACCCTTACAACTTTATTGAACTTTAATTACCTCCATATAGGCCCTATCTCTAAACACAGCCACACTGGAGGTAGGGTTTCAACACATGAATTTGAGAGAGAAACAATTCAGTTCATAACACCCTCCTTCTGCCACATATCCTTTTTTGAAATAAATGAAATCTCTCCATTTCAGGTGTTACTTCTAACCAATCCTTCGATGGTTTTCATTATTTTTATCTTCTATATATTACTCCCAACTTCTGAATTTCTCACCTGTTGAAGTAATACAGTCAAAGGAGTATATAAAGGTTTTTCATAATGATTTAGAGTTTCCAAAACACATACACACATACACACACACACACACATACACACACACACACACACACACACACACACGTGTCATTAGTTTTACAAAATAGGGCTCACTCACTTTAATATTCAAATAAATCCAGGCTCCCATCCCACTTATTCCAAGAATGTTTCTCTTCTCAGGGTTTCCCTTTCTGTGATAACTGCAAGGGATGGATTCTCCTGCAGTTCAAGAAGTCAAGCAACTTGATTACAATCTCCTCAAGGAGAGACACTAGAAAGTATGCTCAGACCACCAGGGAGTTTCCCTGTTTTCCGCTATTGTTGTAGAACAATACTGGCGATTTAGCACCAGATTCTCCACGTTTGGAGTGGAAGAAGACTCTGTCAAGTATTATGATCAGATTAATGCTACTATAGATTGGGCCTGTCACCAAAGTTAGAAACATAGTTCCTAAAGCTCTTTTAGATAATATCCCCACAGACATGTCCCTTAATTCTCATCTATAGTGCCAGGGTGTCTGGATACAGAGGGGTCTTCGCTACATAGGCCCAGCATCACCTACTCACTCTCCATCTGCCTCATCCAACTTTGAAAATGGAGAAATTCCCTCTCTCTTTTGTGTTCAAAAGTCTCCCCCATTTCCTGTCTTAAGATGAGTGACATGCATTTCCTGGGAGAACCCTATATTATCAGAGTCAAATCCTACCATGGGTAGGGGAAGCATCTGTTATTATTATTTATACTTAAGAAATAAGAAAACTTGGGTTCAAGGAAGTTAAATTACTTGTCTGAGGTCACAATAGTGACAGCCTAGCTAGCCTCAAACTCAGGATTAATGACACCCTATACACTTCTCTCCCTACCACAACTTCATGTTCTCTATTTCCATTGTGGGGTCCTGATGTCAATTAATCCTTCTGATAAGACCTGACTCTTCTCAACAAAATCTATCTTTTTTCCTGTGATTTTCATCTGAATGTCTCCAATAATACCTATTAGTTTATCAAATGCCTGTGTGTTACACCTATTATATTAATAAACAGTTCCTCTACAAGCAGATGCTGTTAATCTTATCAATGTAAATGGTTAAATTGGAAATTTCAAATAAAAATAAACTTCTAACAAAATAAAATTAACTAGCAAGCTAATATGCCTGTTTTTAAACCCCCATATTTGATGTCATTGAGTACATAAGGTCTTTGGTAAAAAAGCCCTCAAGCAAAATGCTGTTAAAGGACTCTTTGTGGCACTATACAGTATCACTTATCCAAGTCCCATTCTTTTTACTTGTGGAGAGAGATTTTTCATAATACAAATTTCATCAGGAAAAGAGCTTTCCCAACAATTTATGTGGACCATATGAAACACTTCTGCATATCTTTGCATTATGTCTCTGATTCGAAGGACCCCAGATATCAGCGCTAAGGATGCTCTTACATTCCTTGCAGTTACAATGACCATCTCTTCCAAGGAGTCTAAACAAAAGCATTTCTGATTTCTGGCAACTTTTGACAAGAATCCTACACACTTTGACTACAAAAAGTTTTTGCACAAACGGTGTAAGTAAAAGTAAATTGGTATACATGACTTAGTCTTAGTAATGATTTATCATAAAAAATAAATGGATATCTTCAGTATTTGGCATTTGTTCATGGTAAATTTTGGTGAACGTGTACTCCTTTACTCATTTTGGTCTGCTTTTTCAGACTTTGGCAGAAACAGGGGGAAAAAGTACTTTTTTGCTTTTTAATTGACTTTCAATAATTATTTCTGCTTTGAACTGTTTTTAATATGGAATGTTGAAGCATTAATGTACAAAGAGCCACATTGTAAAAAGCACAATAAATATCTGTTTAATGTTGGGGTGATTTAAGCATCCCACCTGACCAAAGACAGCCACTGTTACCCCCTCTTATGTACTGTGAGTCTTTCCAGAACCTTTTCCGTGCCCGTATTTTAATTTAATTCTACAAAATAATATGCATATACATGTTTGGTAACTTTTCATAATTAATTTAATATTATCTGACTGCTCCCAATAATACCTACTAGTTTATCAAAGTAGCTCTCTAATTGCTAGATTAAAATAATTTCATCATGATTTTACAGATGAATAAATTGAAGGCTTAGAGAAGTTAAACCACTTACTACTTGTTTGAAATTTAGCATCTTAACTTCTTAATTTGTTTCCAGGTTTTAAAAGTTAATGCTACCTTCACCCACCTTTTTACATGACTTATTTCTTTTTGCAATGGTAGTATTCAGTAAAACATTCCAATCTTGTATCTATGTTTTATTTAGGCCCTTGTGTCATGTCCAGCTAAATTTAAAACATAATTCCAACTTTGAATCAACAGTATTCTTCATCCAATAAGGTGAACTAGTCCATATAAAACTTAACCTATTATCTGACTTAATTCAACTCAATTATATTCAAAAAGTATTTATTGAATACTTAATATGTACTATACTTAACTCTGTATTAGGTACTGTTACTGTAATGTGAGCATTATTAGCACCATGTTTTAAAAATTGAGACAATATAACTGAAATGGGACTGTGTGGATAATTAATATACCTCAGAAAGAATAATGACAGCAGAAAAATATCTTCTAACTTCTGCAAAACATCAGACCCCATTAATTCAGAATTCAATTCTAGAATTGACCAATGTTCTATGTGTAACATCTATGAAAAAAGGTTTGCTAAGCAAATTAATGTTAACAAGAATTCAATATAGAAAAATAGCAGCCTCTTGAAAACATTGTTTAAGCAAACTTATGGTGGTATCAAATGCAAAAAAATAATGTGAGTAAACCTAGAGGACACTATGTTAAGGAAAATAAGCCAGGCACAGAAAGGCACACACATGATCTTACTTATATGTGGAAGCTAAAAACTTGATCTCATTGAAGTAGAGAGTAGAATAATGGTTACCAGAGGCTGGAGTTGTGAGTAGGAGAGTGTTGGGGAAATGTTGGTCAAAGGATACAAAATTTCAATTAGGTAGAAGGAATAAATTCAAGAGATCTATTGTACAACATGGTGATTGTTATTAATACATTGTATTCTTGAAAAATGCTAAGAAAGTGGATACAAAGTATTCTCACCACAAAAATTATAACAATGTCAGGTAATGCATATGTTAATTAGATATATTTAGTCATTCCACAATGTATATATACTTCGGAACATCATGTTGTACACGTAAATACGTGCTATTTTAGCTGTCAATTTAAAAAAAATTCTAAAACTAGTTGAAGATAATAGACTTATTGACGTAACTGGGGAATTTTGTGGGCTTCTATTCAGCCACTTGTTTGCTGAATTTTCATAAAAGAATAGCATTGCATTCATTTCAAAATAATCTATATAAAAGCCTTTTAAACACTTCCTCTTTGTGCTCTCCTCTCCTCCCCTCCTCTGCTATCCTCTTCCCATCTGCCGGTAGTACAAAATCGTGAGTTGGTTTTTTTTTTACTATATTTACTTAACAAGCACCTTACTCTATATGAGGTATACTTAGTTTACTCAGCAAATGTACTTTAAGAATGGCTTATTCTGTGAGGCCATGGGGCAATACAAGGAATAGTAGATGAAACTCACAGAAAGATAATCTTAGCTTTATTATAAGATACACTTCCTCATTGTCAGAGGAGTCCAAAAATGGAATTGACAGTACCAGTAGGGAGTTTTCCTTTATGGAAGATATTCAGTCACTAGATGGGAATGATGTAAGGAGAATTCAAACTTCAGAAAAGTATTGATCTAAATGATTCTTGAAGCCAGGAATGTATAATACTATGAGGATGATGACATGAGTGTGAGGAGGAGAAAAAGGAGGAGGGAATGAGAGAACCAGAAGTAATTTTATATTTCTTATTAATAAGTAACTATACTCTGTGCTGAATGTAGTTCCCAAAAATAGTGATGCTGAGAAGTGGTATAGCATCACTGAACTGGAATCAAACTCTGCTTGGTTTGAATAATTCTTCTTAAAATACTTGTTTAATGAATCATTTTATTGCTCTAATTTCTATAACATTCCATAATACACATGCTTTGGAGCTAGGCAAGTATAGATGTAAATCACTGCTATGTGACCTTTAAGCAAGTTACTTAAACATTTATAGTCTCAGTTTCCTCATCTGCAAAATGGTCATAGTAATAACTGCACCTCATCATAGTGTCATTTTGATCATTTAATGAGAAGCATTTAGCACACAGCCTGATTCGTAGATGTGGAACACTTAGCACCATGTTTGGTACACAGAAAACACTTCATAAATTATGTGTAGTATTAAAATATTTTAAGTTGATAAAAAGCTGTCTGCCACTTCATTTCTCCCAGATGGCTATTTTTTTCCTGATGTTCTTTTTTCATTTGAAAATTCTAATGATGAAATCATGGCTACATGTGGATCTATTTTGCTGAAATATTTCCACTGCAGAAGGAGTCATTTATATGATTTTCCATACATCCATTAAGGGATACCTCACTCATCTATATTTTGCTGTTAATCACCAATCAGTTTTCAAAGGATTTATTAACTTTCTATTTTTAAAAAACATAGAATCGTATTTTTTCTGAGTAACCTCCACATGTCATTAGATCAAAAACAGAATTTCCATAAACTCCAAACTTTTGCCTTTCTAGACAGTCAGTAAAGAAAGATGGGCAATGTATGTGTGGTTTCCACAACATTTACGTTTGTAATTAGAAAGATTTTAGAAAAAACTCATCGTTGGAGAAAGTGCCATCCATTCTGATTATATAGAAGTATTTCAAATTTCCTGTTGCTTTTTTTTTCTGTAAATTTAAGTTGATGATGTTTTTGTTTTAGGCACTAGTTCTTTTCATTTTAGTCATTAAAATAAGATGGACACATGTAAGTTCAAGGATTTACTCTTGGACGAGTGTGAGTACTACTATTGATGTCAACTAACTCAGTCTACTATGTTGGAAGTGGAGGATAATTTATTTTAGGCTTAATATATTTTCCTCATAAAGGTTTGACTTACATTAGAGACAACCAGTAAATCTCCTTACCAATTTTAATAAAATGCAGAGACAGGAAGACCGAATATCCCCTGTGTGCCTCTCACTCACCAGCAGACATCCTCCCTTGCATATCCCTTGATTCACCACTAATTTTTAGCCTGGGTCATTTTTTCTTGTTCCTACAAATCCAAATGATCCATAGACATTTCCTATGAGATCTCATCTTAACAAACCACTGCATATGACTCAGCCCCCAGGAGTCCCACACAAGCCTGGGTGTGTAGCTAAATTGTTCAATAAATGAGAATTTCTAATGAGAAAACCTTGTAGTGGCAAACTCTCCATTGTGACCTGCAGCTTTCACTCTGGGTCAGCAAGGCACAGTGTTTTCATTTATCCCATATAAAATCAGCCCTGAATGTTTTCAAGACTAGCGGGACAAGCTCCACTTTTACAGAAATGATTCACATACTTCTGTCATCTTGGGCAGGCATGTTACTCATCTGGCTTTCTTGGAGCCATTTCCCTAAATTAGCTAATTCATCAAGACAGACATCCAGATCAGGACTTTTTTTTGAAAATTTCTTACATCAGCTTCACACCTTACTAACAAGTTGGTCAGTGATATCAGCACAGTTGAAATGTGTCATGCTGGTTTGCACATTGAGCAGATGAATCATGAATTTAATTCCATATTCTTACTTTTTAAAAAAATAAAGAATTCTACTATAAAGTTGCAATATATGAGGGTTTATATTGAAAAGTGATGCACATTTGAAGTATCGAAAAGAGACACAAAGAATGACTTAATGGCATTGAAATTGTATTTGGCTACCTCAAAGGAACCACAAGAACCAGCTTTTAAACAAGGAATGACAAACTGACATTTACTGCAGTGTTCTCCAAAGCTGTTTAGTATGAGGACGGGGTACACTGGCATGTAACATTCTTTTCACAGTTCATTATATGACTTAAGCCATAATAAGAACAAGATGGGATGTACAGCTATTTTGTGAGCAGAAAATTTATTCTCCAGAGAAAACAGACTGGTTAGGATTTGTTGATATTGTTTTGGCCTTTTTTATGTAGAGAAAAAATATGACTGGATTCAGATTATATGTCTATGGTTGATTCTGTAATGTGGTTTTGAGAATATTCCTTATGCTCAAATTAATGAGAAAAAACAGCAAGGCAAATGAGCCAGGAGCTACTCAATTTGCTGACAAAAAGCCTGTTACAAATTAATCCACTATCACTGGCTCATAATCCTACATCTCTCAAGTACAGTAATAATAGGATAATAGTATAATTCTATTTATTTATAAACATAAATACATTTTTACAAATGAAAAATAATATTAAATGTGTTTCCTTGATGCTGATGTTAATGCCACTTCTTCTCTAGAGATTTGATAAGAAGCCTAACCAGGCATAACTATTAATAAAGAAAATATCCTGATCCTTTATGGATCTCTTTCTTTTATCACCTTAGTTTTTATGGTTGTTAATTTTCTCATAGTAGACTAAAAATCTAATAGCAGATAATCCGTGTCCTTCTCTTCACATGATCAGTATTTAGATAGATTTGAAGTAAAAATTTTCTCCTGATAATGTCGCTCAACTGGTGCAGACATCATTGGCTTTATATGACTTCCTGTAGCCCTGTTAGCTATTCTGCCTGGCAGCAACAGAGATTTTACTCTTCAAATATTTCATTCATACTTGTGGGTTACAAATGTGTAAGAACTGTATTAACTGGGCTAGAAATTCCCACTGGGATGACCCAAGACATCATTTAAAATGACTTCTTGTGTATTCTTGGCAATAGATCTGTCTTATTTTTTTTTTAAATATGGTCATCTACATCTAAATAAATCCAATTTATTTTGTCACTTAATGAATGTAATCACAGCAATAATTTTAAATACAGTGCATGGTAGATTATTCTTGCAAATATTAATGTTTTTCCATGAGCCCAATCTGTTGTTATAAAAAAGGAGAATGGGGGTTAAACCCTATAAAATATGTATAAATATTCTTGAAGGCATAAAAACATTTGTATGACAGTTATAAATGTTATAATATTTTTGAGAATCCAACTTAGACCTTAGGTGGGGAACTATAAAGAACTTCTAAGATCCTGTTCTGCCGTAAAGTTATGTGATTCTAATTTTAGATTTTACTCCATTTTTTAAAAAATCTTGATTCAGCTTTGCAAGTTTCTTGAATTCATTCCCATCTTGCAATCTTCTCCAAGGTTCAAAACTGGCTTATGGTCATCCAAAATATTCTGTCAGAGAAAAGCAAATTCCAGGAAAAGCTCTTAGAACCAATATAGCTTTCCCAAGGTTCTTACGACCGTGATTGGTCAATACGCAATAAGACTATCAACTGCAATAGACTTCCTACTGTTTCATAAGCCTGAGTGGTGGTTATCTATCTATCCTCTGCTCAGAATGATTAATTGATAGGCCATGGGATTGGCATCCCCTAAAAAGCATTTTAGGCAATCCAGCCCTTTCTACAGGAAAACTCTGGCCTCTCTTGCAATCTTCTCACTTCATTCCCATACTAGCTACTAACCTTCTAGTTAAATCTTGCCTTTACTCAGATCCCTTTAGCTTCAGCTCTAACTTCTGAGCACCATGCTTGCCCCTATAACCTGAGAATAGGTTTGACTTCTTGGATTTTGCACTCTGGAACTCATCTCTTCAGATGAGTTTGTTCTGGCTCCATCTTATTCCAGTCACTCCAGGGACTAGCACTGACATTAGTTAGCCTAACTGGCTCCCCTACAGGGGGCAGAACAGTCCATTCTATTTCACATCTCTTGGTCTGTATCAGGTGTATACAACAGCTTCCTAACCACTTCCCTAACTTGAGGTTGTCCTTTTTCAATCCATTCTCCATGACTTTGCTATTGCCATCCTAAAACATTTTCACATCTCATTAAGGCCTTTCATAATTCCATGCTACTATAAGATATAATGCAAACTCCTAAGCCTATAACCTAACCTTACCCACCCCACTGTTCTCTGCAACTCCTTTGTTCCAGCCATAGCTCTTTTCTCAATGTCTCTAGAACATATCAAGCTGATCCTACCTCCCACTTAGCATACCTGCTTCTCCACCCTCTTAATTTTACCTAGCATTCCAGTCCTAGCTCGAGCTCACCTCCTTCATGAAATTTCTCATGCATGATCCACATTGTTCTGCCCGTACTTGAATATATCTAGAAAAGTTTAGGGACTTCAAGAGTATGTTGTCTGTACCATTCATTGTGGCACTTAACAAAATATAATTACCCTATGCAGTTATATATTGTTATGTAATGTATAGTGGGAATGAACAGTTTTCCTATCAGTATATTCCGTGAAGACAAAAACTATGTCTTAAAATTCTTTAAACCATTTATAATACTAACAAGGAAATACTTGTTGAAAAACAAACCCAGTAATCCAAATGACTTTCAAGATTGTTGTTCTAGTCATCATATCGTTGAAGACAAAAAATGCACTAGGTTATCTCACAAAATGTTTTCTATCCCTGTATAGCCCCACTTAGCCTGAGGTTGTTGTTTATGGAAGCTATAATTATAATTCTTGTTTCCAAACAACCAGATGGACTAATATCTCAAGGCATCTGCTAAATTTCTCATTTAGCGTGGGTTTTTAATTTCCATGAGTAATTTGTTTTGATTCACAGATTGTCTTCTTTTAAAATATTTCTAACCTGAGCTCTGACCAAGAAGAAGAGCAGAATGATTAAGATGTGGGTTTAAATCTCAGTGCTGCCACTTATGAGCTGCTTAATCTTAAGCAAGTAGTTTAACTTCATTTTGCCTTTATTTCTTTATCTGTAAAATGGAAATATTAATAACAAGTGAAATACCCTATTAGGTAGTGTTAAGGACTAAATAACTTATTCACACTAAGCAGTACTTACATATAGTAACATAAAATACATGTTAGATCTTACTATTATTAATCATTTCTCTACAAGCAGAGAATCTAACACAGAGGGGCAACATAATGAGCTTTGATGTAATTCTTTTTCTAGAACAGACATAGCTGTCTTCAATATCTTTCATAATCTGATCTGATTCACAGTTTTGGAGCAGACTAAAGATAATGATTCTTCCCTTAGTCACAGACATGGAAGGAAATGAATTCTCCTCACCCACGTGCTCTGAAGCACAGAGACAAAGAGAGCAAAGCCAAGATAAGTGAGAGCAGAGGAGATGGTTTTCTGGCATTCTCTTGGAGGTTCTCCTCCCAGTAATGTATTCAAACTTACAAACAAATCATTGAGTAGATAAAGCATCAGTATTTCTCGCTCTTGGCATTTGATGTGATTATGTTTTTATCTAACTGTACTGGCCTGTTGGTCAACCAGATTGAATGAATTTGATATAACTGAGTAGTTGCTTTTGCCCTGAGTTCATTCAGCCATATATTAGGATGGCCACAAAATTGTCAAGATGAAAACTGATCCTTTAATGCAAAATTTTTAGCCAAAGTTTTAACAGCCTAATTATTCTTTATAACTCAACTCAAAAAATAAGAATTAATATTTTAATTTTTTTAAATTGCATTCATTATTATTAATTATATACAGTTGAAAGAATACTGATTTGTCATGAAAATGTATTATTGTCATCAGTGCTAGCATTTATCCGTATGTGTCTTAAGCCATGGGGGAAACAATATAGTGTGAAAGAAAATAAAAGTCTGAACAATAAATACAGACACTGAGATACTGAGAATGTTAAATGCTGAGAAAGTTATTAAAGAAAAAGCTTATTCCAAACACATTTCATCTGGGCCATTTATCTCACCTGTGGCTTCTCTTTAGCATCTTCACCCCTTACCCGTTCTCCCTGCTCCACTTACTTGTAGCTCGTCACAAATCAGCAGGAGTACATCATTAATAATCAGTTTTACTTGGTTTAAATCAAACATTTTAATGAACTGTTGGGAAATACATTGGTACCTAAAATCCTACAGTGCAATATTTTTCCTTTCAAAATATATATGAATTATGAGTTTAAGAAAACCTCGCATCAAATAGGCCTAAAAAATTGTAATAATTTATACATACTTTAAAATGCTGGGATTCAGTTCACTTCACTTAATATTAACTTTACTGAGCACTAAAAGGCCAATTTCTAGCACTAACTCAGTCACTAGCTGAGTTGTGTGACCTTGAGCAAGTTATCTAACCTCTCTCAAGCTCATTTTTTTAAATTTATTTTTTAAATCTGTAAAACAAAATAACTAAATCAAACAATTTTAAAATTCCTTTCTAAGTTTATATCCTTATCTTTTTCACAGGATATTTAAAACCTCCAACTCATATAATAAAATACATCACATCTGTAAATTGGGATTACATCTCACCTATCCTTTTGCTGTTACCCTGATTGCAGAGTTTGAGGTGGAAAAATGAAAAAATTTCCACACAGATGTGTTTTATCTGGGACAAACTTCACTTAAAATAAATGACACCCAGCATAGCAACTTGATGATTAAGAATGAAATGCCAGAATGGATAAATACCAAGTTAAATATCGGCAATATACCATGACTTCTTCAAACAAAACTGTTATGAAACCTCACATATAAATTTATCCTGTAGCTGAAAGCTTATTTTCAATTACATACATTATAATTCTGAGTTATTGCTAAATGCAGAAAAGAGGAAGAGATTGATGGGGTTAGCAATAGTTAAAGCAATTTTTGTGTAGCTGAAATGTAACCAAGAAGAGTATAATAGTGGTTGAGAGTTTTCCAGGAACACTGGGACATAAACTTAGTTGCATCACGGACTCTGTCAGGGAATGAGAGGAGGACATGTGGCTTCACCCTCTAATGCTGAAAGGAGAGAGTTCCCTGGATATGCTGAAGTAGAAAATAGGTCTTGTATGATGCTTCTACCACAGAAATAAGCAAAAGTTTACATTTGACGGAAATTGGTCTGTTACTGAAACTCAGTCCAAGGGCTTAATGAAACTAGGCAGTGAACTCAAAGAACTTCAAGAAGTGCAATGCACTCTGCTTCTTGCCATTCCTGTTCTCTTCTAAGTCTCTTGCCTACATGGACACTTGTGTTGGCAGAGTTACCCCCAAACAGTGGTGCCATCCTTGAAACAGTGGAGCAGTTGTACACCAGAA
Source organism: Lemur catta (assembly GCF_020740605.2). Taxonomy (NCBI): domain Eukaryota; kingdom Metazoa; phylum Chordata; class Mammalia; order Primates; family Lemuridae; genus Lemur; species Lemur catta. Next base: position 242,682,875 of record NC_059128.1, read on the forward strand.
CTGTTTATTCTACCGTTCTATTTGTCCAAAGACAATATGGTCAAACAAATCTGGAGACATGGGGCCAGCAATCTGTGTTTTAGAAAAGCTCTCCATGTGTCTTTGATGCACACTAAAGTTTGAAAACCATAATACTGAGATTTCATCAGTTCACCATGCTTATTCCTCAACCCCACCCCGAGAGCACCAAGGCTTAAATTCACTAGAGATATTAGATCCAGTCTCTAATTTCAGTTAGTTCTATTTTATTGAAAGAATCAGCAAGATCTGACACTTTGACTTTATATCATTAAAATACTATAACGCATTATTATTAAAACCTAAGCATCCTTTTTAAGTATCAATTGAATAGAATAGTTCAATAAATATCTGTTGATTTTAGCAACACTATCATTCAAATAATCTCTGAATTAAAAGAAAAGCAATATCAATAAATTTACTTTCTTTTATGTATTTATTTGTTTGTTTGTTTAGTAGAGATGAGATCTTGCTATGTTGTCAAGGCTGGTCTGGAACTCCTGGCCTCAAGCAATCCTCTTGCCTGTGCCTCCCAAAGTACCTGGATTATAGTCAGGATCCACCACACTTCTAAATTATATCTGAATGATTTATGGATATGAAAAATGACTATAATAAAGAGTCTCTGAATTATAGGAACCAATCTGAAGTTTATATACCTACAGAAACTTACAGTAGATCTTCCACGTATTTATGGAATAATTTCACACTTGTAATTATTTCTTTAAAGTTTTAAAAATTATTTTTAAATTTACGTATAGTAAAATTGATCTTTTTATACAGAGTTCTTATAAGTTTTAACACATTTATAGATTTGTGTCCACAGTGAGGACACAGAACTGTTCCATCAGACCCAAAACCTCCTTCATGCTTCCTCTTTATAGTCAAACCATATGCCCACCCCTAGACCCTAGTAATCACCGATCTCTGTAGTTTGCATTTCCCAGAAAGTCATGTGAATAAACTCATAAATATGCAATATTTTGAGACTGGCTTTTTCATTCAGCATGGCTTTGAGATTCATCATGTTACGGTATTCCTTTTTATGCTGAGTAGTATTCCGTAGTATGGATGCACCACAGTTAATCTATTCACCTGTTGAAGGGCATCTGGGTTGTTTCCAACTTGGGATAATTATGAATAAAACTGCCATAAACATTTATGTACAGGTTTTTTGTGTGAACACAGACTTTCATTTTGCTATGTGAATATAAGTTTTCATTTGTCATATATCTAGAAGTGAGAATCCTAGGTCATATAGTAAACATATATTTAATTTCTTAAAAAAAAAACTATAAAACTCTCCTCTAAAGTGACTGCACCATTTTGCATTCCCAGCAACATATACAAAAGTTCTAGTTGTTCTGTATCATTGCTAGCACTTGGAACTGTCAGGTTTTTTTTTAAGTCTTTCTATAATAATAGGTGTGTAGTGGAATTGTATTGTGGATTTAATTTGGATTATCCTAATGGCTAATGATATTAGGCATTTTTCATGTGTTTATTTTCCATCCAAATACCTTCTTTGTTGAAATGCCTGTTCAAATCTTTTGTGATTTTTTTAACTGGGTTGATTGTTTTCTTATTGCTGAGGTTTGAGAGTTCTTTATATATGCTGGATGTTCAATATGTGATTTACAAATATTTTCTCCCAGACTGTATCTTGTCGTTTTCATTCCCTTTACAGTGTCTTTCACAGAGCAAAAGTTTTTAATTTTGTGAAGTCCAATTTATCAATTTTTTAAGAGATCATGCTTTTGGTGTCATATCTAAGAATTCTTAGCCTATCTCAAGGTCATGAAATTTTTTCCCTATGTTTTCTTCTAGGTTTTATAGATTTTTGTTTTATATTCCGAAATGTGACCCATTTTGAGTTAATTTTTGTATAAGCTAAGAGATTTAGGTCAAAGTTTAATTCTTTGCCTGTAGCTGTCCAATTGTTTCAGCACTGATTGTTGAAAGGGCTGTGCCCTTAGACTTACAATAAAGGAAGACAATAGATAAATAAATAAATTAATTAATTAAAAAAAGAAAGGGATATGTTTACTCCATTGAGTTACCTTTGTACTTTTGTTAAAAATCAATCAGCCATATTTGGCTAAATTTGTGTGGGTAAATTTCTGGATTCTCTATTCTATTTCATTACTATGTGTCTATGCACTTATTAACATCATGCTCTCTTGATTACTGTAACTTTATAGTAAGACTTAATATTGGGTAGTATGAGTCTTCTACTTTATTCTTCTTTGTGAAAGTATTTAAAGTATTCCAGTTCCTTTGTCTTTCCATATAAATTTTAAAATCAGCTTGTCTAGATTTACAAAAATTCTGCTAGAAGTTTTATTGGAATTTTAGGTCAATTTGAGGAGAATGGACATCTTAACTTATTAAGTCTTCCAATCTATGAACACAATTTGTCTTTCCATTTATTGAGGTATTTAAAAATTATTTCATCTGTGTTTTATAGTTTTCAGCATATAGATCCTACATATCTCTTTTTTTTTTTTTTTTTTTTGAGACAGAGTCTCACTCTGTTGCCCGGGCTAGAGTGCCATGGCATCATCCTAGCTCATAGCAACCTCAAACTCCTGGGCTCAAGCGATCCTTCTGCCTCAACCTCCCGAGTAGCTGGGACTACAGGCATGTGCCACCATGCCCGGCTAATTTTTTTACATATATATATATTTTTAGCTGTCCATATAATTTCTTTCTATTTTTAGTAGAGACGGGGTCTCGCTCTTGCTCAGGCTGGTCTCGAACTCCTGACCTCGAGCGATCCACCCGCCTCGGCCTCCCAGAGTGCTAGGATTACAGGCGTGAGCCACCGCGCCTGGCCCCTACATATCTTTTTATATTTCTACCTAAGTAGTTCCTTTTATATAGCGCTGTTACCTACAGTGCTGCTTTTTAATGTCAGTTTCCAATCTTTCCCTGCTAGTATATAGAAATACAATTGATATTTATATGTTGTCTTTGTACAGGTTTGTAGCCTTGCTAAACTCATTTATTTATTCTAAGAGCTTTTTTTATAGTTTTCTTGAGATTTTCTACATAGATGATTATCATCTATAGAGTTTTATTTCTTCATTTCAAATTTATATGCCTTTCTTTCTTTTAGCTCTCTTATTGTACTGGCTAGAACTTTAAGTACAATGTCAAATAAAAGAGTTGAGATTAAATTTTTTTTCTTGCTTTTTTTTTAAAACTATTTAATCTGTCACAATTAAGTATTAAATTAGCTATGCCATTTTTGTAGATGCTTTTTTGATGTTAAATGCTCTTTTCTAGACTGAGTTTGCAGAATTTTTATAAAACTTATAAATATTGAATTTGAATTTTTTGAATATAAAACTGATGAATATGAATATTGAATTTTTCAAATGCCTTTGCTGCGTTAATTGATATGATCATGTGGTCTTTTCCTTTAGTCTGTTAATATAATAGATTACATAGATTGATTTTCAAACATTAAACCAAATTTGCATTCCTGTAATTAACCCCATTTAGTTGTTTATGATCCTTTCTTACATATTGTTGGATTTGATTCACTAATATTTTATGGAGTATTTTTGTGTATATGTTCATGTGGGATATTGCTCAGTAGTTTGCTTTTTTCTTGTAATGTCTTTGTAGATTTTGGTATCGGTTAGTGCTGACCACATAAAATGAATTGGAAAGTGTTCTCTCTTTTTCTATTTTCTGAAAGAGTTTGTATAGAATTGGCATTCATTCTTCTTTAAATGTTTGGAAAAATTCACCAGCACAACCATCTGTGCCTGGTGGGATTTTGAGGGGAATGCAACAAGGCTATTCAAATTATCTATTTCATATTGAGTGAGTAGTGGTAGTTTGTGCTTTCTGAAGAATTGGTCTATTTCAAGTAAGCAGTCAAATTTATGTATGTAGAGTTGTTTGCAATATTTCCTTATTATTTTTTGATGTTTGCAGGGTCTGTAGTGATATGCCCTGTTTCATTCATGATATATGTAGTTTGAGTCTTTGTTTGTTTGTTTTTAGTCTTGTAAATGTTTATCAATTTTATTGACCTTTTCAAAAAACTAGTTCTTTGTTTCACTTATTTCTCTATTGTTTTTCTGTTTTCAAGATCATTGATTTCTGTCTCATCTTTATTATTGCCATCCTCTGCTTGCTTTAGGGTTACCTTACTATTTTTTTTCCAGTTTCTTAAGATAAGAAGTTAGATTATTGATTTGACACTTTTCTTCATTTCTAAGGTAAGCATTTAGTGCTATAAATTTTCCTCTCAGCAACTGCTTTAATAAATTCCATAAATTTTGATATGTTATATTTTTATTTTAATGGAACTTGTATTTTTTAAATTTCCTTTAAGATGTAGCAGCATGGCAGACACTAGCTGCTAGCGATGTTTGATCTATACTTATGCTTTATACAATAAATAAAATTATATAAAGCATACTAACAATTATTTTTTGGTAATAGGATTATGTTTGCCTTAAGAATAATATATTTTCTGTAATTATTTGCATATAAATTGTGGAAATAAAAATGGGGATTATAAAACTTAAAGGATATTGACCCATATGAAATTGCACTGTTTGACTTATTTAATATACAAAAACATGAGTTTCGCATGGTTCTAATTAGAGGCCAAGTATATGTTAGTTTCCTTCTTCCTTAGTCTCTAAGGAAATCACTGTCCTGGAAGACCCTAGAGTTAGAGGAGTCAGATATGTCACTGAGTTGGGCATGAACTTTGCCATGTGACCACTGGCAAATTATGTAACTTCTTGATACTTCAGTTTTCTATGGATTTAACAATACTGCCTAGCTCCCAGGGTTGAGAAAGTTAAATGAGTCAGTATGTGTAATGGGCTTAAAACACTGCCTGGCACATAGCAAGCACTACATATGAGCTATTTTATTAGTAGTATCAGAAAACTAATTTAAAAATTTTATTTTGAAAGGAATGGTAAAAAGAGAAGGAAAAGAAGAGAAAAGAAAAAGATATATTTAAAACACTCTCTTTTTCTAAGAAGTTGGAAGGATAGTACAAACAACACGCCAGAGTACTTGCTACATGAAATGTCTCTCATAATGAAATTTAGAGTATTTTTATTCTTTGTTTTCACAGAATAAAAGCAGGCAATGAGGAAAGTCCAGAGAAAAGGGCTTTCACAATCGATGTGTGAGAATGTAGGTAAAATGCAGAACAGAAAGAGAAAGAAAAGCTGCTGTGTGGCAGTATCACAGCCATCGTGGGTTCCATTTCGGAGAAGAGAAATTCTGAGTGACAGATAAATCACTTCATTTACTTCTCAGGTCTCTGGAGATAATCCTTGATGCAAAAGTATCTTTGAGGAGCTCCTTAGTGATTTTTCCCCTTAATGGATGGATGTCTTCATAGTACACATTGTAATAATTGGTTTTGCTTTTTCTCCTAAATGTATAACCTCATAGCTTTTGGTTTAATAATTGTTGACAACTGGCTCTGCATGACAGCACTGAATACAGATACCACTGATGATGATGAATGGATTGAGGAATGTGGGATGCCTTGTACTAAAGGGTAAGACATCATGTCTGCGTAATTGCTTCATCTCCCTTAGGACAGACAAAGTTCAAAGAAATGTGAACACAGATGACTCACAAGACATGTTCTTTGGGGTTACCCAGAATTCATTTCTCTAATTACGTTAACCTTTTCTCCCTTCCTCACTTATCACAGGTGTGCTTGCTGTACAGGGCATCTTGACAGGGTGTTCAGCCACCTGACTTCACACTTTTATTAATTGCAGTATCTTCCCAAAGACAAGGAATTTAAAAACACCGAAGTGCCAGGAAAATATCCATTTGAAATTGAGTTTCCAACATTTTTGCAAAATGCATATTAAGCAGTTTAGAAGTTTCCTTTTAAGTATTATTCTTTCATATTTTATTGGTAATATTTACCATCAGTATGTGCTAATATGAGTTTTGAGAAGCCTATACTTATTTGATATTTTCTATTAATAGTTAGCAACCGTGTGAGAAATTGTTTTATTGGGTTTTTGGGGGGAGAGGGTGCTAAAAACTACCTTTCAAAAGCCAGATGAAGTCTTAAAACAGTTTTGTTGGAATGGTAGCCCAATTGACATTATTTCTCAACAATTAAGATGTTCAACCAATGGTCATCCAAATACTTCTTGAAGCTTTTACTGCCTGAGGGCTCACTACTTAATGAGGTAGCCCTGGCTATTGTCTTTGAACATACTGAAGGCTTTGAATATTTAGATGATTTGTTCTGGTCTTGAGCTGAGATACTAATCCTGTAACCTTACAGTCCATACCTCTCTCTTGTCACAATTCTTAGAATATCTGAAAACTAACATTACCCTCTTTGCCAAGCTTCTGTCCCACCTCGCAAGAAGTGGTCACCAGACTGAAGGCTCTAGACATCTTGAGCCGGACAACATTGCTCATGAACTCTGACACCAGACTTAGATAAACTATGTCAGCATAGTCCTGTGAATCAGTCATTAGAGTATGAAGGAACATTTACCTCCTGTCTTCTGAAACATTCTTATTTTTGTCAGAGGTCTGCTTCCTTTTAGAAGCAGCTATTCTCTGCTGTTCAAATCCAGATTATGACCAACTAAAAGTCCTTGTCTTTTTCATATAAACTATTATAAAATCAGTCCTTTCCCTCCCAATTGTTTTCTGCCCCTTGTTTTTGCAAATCAAAAGAATCTGTTCTATTACACTATTCTAAAGGCATCAGAACATAATAATTAAGAGCATGTACTTTAGAGCCAGTTACTTGGGTTCAAACCTTAACTCCATCATTTCCTTGCTGCTTGGCCTTGGGCAAGTAACTTGATGTTCCTATACACCAAGTTAGTCATCTGTAATATGAAATAAGAATCAAATGAGCTAATTTATGTAAATCACATAGAAGAATGGATATAGTGAACACTAAAGTGTTTGAGGCTATTATTTTATGTTCAGCTATTTCTCTCAGTGTTATACCATCTACAGGATAAAATACCATGCTTTCTATGCATTAATCCAGGTCATTATAACAATGCAAATAGGATAGCAGCAAGGACAGACCCACAGAATTCCCCTCAGATTTCCCCTTAAGTTTAGATCCAAGAGTAAAGTAGATGTTTGACTCGCTTTCTCTCTGGAATGTTGGAGGAAACACCTTCAAAAAGTCATGGGGGGGTCTGTAGAGATAGCACAGCAGATCTAGCTATGAGAGGGCCATAGATTATCCTCTTCATCCTCCTAAGTCTTTTATAACCTAAAGTGGTAGTGAGAGCATTTGAAAGTGCCAGTGGACTCTGAGTGGAATGTGGGGTTTAGGTGAGAGTGCTGTAGAGAGAAGGAAGATGATGTGCCTATCTGGGCTCTGCAGTCTGGACAAGAGAGTGCATGTCAGTAAGATCTGGCATAGATAGTGCTCCGCTAACATTTGGATTAGGATTTATCTGTGTCTCTGCAGGTTGCAGACTCAGGAGGAGAGTGCAAGCTGGGCTGGTGCCCACACACCATACAATTATCAATGCATCAAAAGCACTATAAGTGCCCATGCCAAATACCAAAACAGAAGGTTCACTTCTAGACCAAAAAGCTAGCAAGGGGCACTGTAGGTCAAGACCTAAAAGCAAACAGTTCCCTCCTTTCAGGCAGTTATGTTATATATCCAACCAATTACATTTCTTTTATACCTCAGTTTTTCTGAACTGCTGTGATTCCAGAAAATGTATACACTGCATAATTAAAGACCTCACATATACACACTCTAACTCTCCTGCCCCCATGTCTTTTTATATGGCAGTGCTCTTTTAATCCCTTACCACTCTAAAAGGGTTCAAGGGCATTCCTACAATTGCATGAGAGTGAAAGGCACAAATTATTTAACCACTGTAGCTGAGGTGAAGTACACAAATACATCATATTATCCAGTTATGCTGAAATGGCTTGAAAGCATTAAACAGTTCATTTCAGCATTCGCTCTGATTCCTCTCCTTTTAATGTAGTGTAAACCACTGGCTCTCAAACTTTGGGGGCTATTTGGATATGCTTGGATACAAATAACAGAAAACCCCATTCAAGCTTGTTTAAATACTAAGAACATTTATTATTCTTTATTATTCCTCACAGGAGAGGAAGTCCAGATACAGGCCAGGCTTCAGGACATTGTTGAACCCGTGGCTTCCCATCCCTTTACTCTTCCATTCCCAGCGTCAGATTCCTCCTCTCATGGTAGTAGGCTGGCTTCCAGGCTGGGCCACGTGCTTCCTCAGACTGTGTATTTAGAGAAAGAGCAGGTTTTTCCTCTCAACAGTGAGAGGTGGAAAGCTGGGCACTGGGTACAACAGGTTTATTTTTCTATTCTCTCTAAATTTGAATCAGTTATTGCAAAAGAGCATGGGGTTACTCTTAGATCAAGTACACTCCCAAAAAACTGATATTAATTCCTCCAGATATATTGCTGCTGTACAATGTGGAAACCATGAGATAAGTATTGGGGAGTTAACTACCAGAACCACAATAATTAGTCATTGTTGTTAAATCTGAAGAAAGCAATGGAATCTGTTCCCAGAAAACACAAATGTAAACCAAATTTTGCACATAATTTCAGGGCAGTGGTGAAAGGGCCTCCTAAAACATACTTACATCTTCCCAGGAGTCCATGAACCTCAAGGCTATATAAACCCAACAAGGCTGTAAACTGACCTATGGGGGTGCAATCATTCCTACACTATGTCTTTCTTCCTCTCACTCTAGGCACAGAAATAGCCACAAGTCTCCTTTTGATCCCCAGAGAGGCAAGGGCACCATGGATATGCCAGGTTGCTCTTTGATCATAACCTGATACCTGAAGTCAGCTGCTAACCACTGACACCTCCTCTGGGAGCCCCAGCTTCATCCTTTCTCCTTCCTTCATCGTATACTCTTCTGCCAGCTCTCTACACACTCCACAGACCCCCACCAATGGACACTCATCCAGTGTTCAAGTGATACTGACCCTTCCATTCTCTTTGCCTTAGGCTCTTTCTTAAAAATTACTCCCTTAGTTCCTGCACTCTGCATCAAAATATCCCAGATTCTAAAGTGCAAATTTATTAAGCACTTACTATGGAATAGGCATGACAGTATGTATTTTGCCTACATTAAATTGTTAAGTCTTGACAACAACTTCATAGGGAAAGTATTACTTACCTTGTTTTAAGACAAGGAAGTCACTGTATAGAAAGATTAGTTAGCAGAAGGCAGAATTGGAATTTGAATGCAGATCTGTCTAACTGCAGATCGTAATGCTCTTTACACAGCTCTGCCACATCCCCAGATGTCCTGTTTTCCCCTTATCTCAGTTTTGTGCATTATAGAAAAGACACCAACTTTTCAAAGAAGACCTTGTCAATTACCTCTTAGCATTTTAAAGATTTCAGATCTCACATTTATATAAAGCCATGAGAATATCAACTTTTGATCCAGAGCTCACCCTTTGATTCACAATTGCTGTACAGGAGGGAAGTATTTCATTCTTATTTTGTAATTGGTGCTCTCTAAAAAGGGAGTTTTTTTGTTTCATCAATCACAAAATGTCATTTTATTTTTTTTTCTTTTTCTTTTTCTTTACTGCTCCTGGGAAGGTCTTAATTTGACCCAATGATTGGAAATATTTGGTATGTGATTTTTAAGCAAAAGACACAATAGTTTTCTACCTTCTGTCTAGTTATAACTCTCTTTGAAACACTCCTCTAGTTTTTCTAATCTTATTCATATAACCAGTCATTCTTCTCCACATTCCAGTCAGGGGAGTGGAATCACAGACAGAAACAATCTTTCTGCAGTGCTGTGATTGTGAAGAGAGACAGAGCTCTCCTTTCAAAGCTGCTTGCTTAAAGTGACTATAATCACACTGCTGCTCTGTGATGTTGATAACAAAATCAAATACCTTCTTCTCCCTGAGTCAGAAAAATATCTTGCTATTTACGACATGTGCATAAATAACATCTAGAAAATTGAATATGGCACACATGTATGTAGGGATGAAGTAGCAAAGTGAAGCTTGGGTGTCTTCGCAGTTCCGGGACTGGACATTGATAAAATGACAAAGTTACAGAGGAAAAGGGGCTTTGTAGATAGATAGGAAAGGGCTGGGGTAATATTAAAAGTATTTAGCAACCATTAGGGCACAGAGCAGATGCCAAGCTTAGCCCCAGCCCAGGGCCCTACGGGCCTCTATCCATGCCAAAGATTATCAGTTTAGATGCTAACGAGTAGGGCTATCTGGAGAGTCCCAGAGGAAGTGCCACAATGGTGAGGGCACACTCAGGAGCAGCAAGACAAGGGCTATATACTTACTGAATGGAAATATTCCAAAACTACGGCATCATCCCTTAAAGGTGTGACTCTGCTGCATCTCAGCTGTGAGAAAGAGAAGAGTCAGTGAGCAGATACCCCACAGTACTCAGAACATTTATACCTATTTACACCTGTTATTCCAATGTTATTAGCAATTGTTCTTCTTAGAGAATCATATTTGCTCTTTATGTATTAGGATGACCATGTATCTTAAAGTGTCCCTGAATGGACAATATGTTACATAGTCACCCTAATATAAGGACATAAAGGCAAAATATGATTCTCCTCCAACAACTCATAGGTAAGGGAACACCTCGGCATCTCGAAGGAGACAAAAAAAATGGAAACACAACGAAAACTTTCCCACTAATCCCCCAACAAAGACCATGGATATATGAATGCCAGTTTTCAGTATAATCCAGAGAGTCAAAGACACAGCCAAAAACAGCCCAAGATAACAGAGCTGCCAATGGGTCCCACTGCCAAGTTTCCAGGAAAAGTAAGAGCCAGAGGAAAGACAGAAGACAAAAAACAGGGAAACTTGGCAAGGAAACCTCTTCAGCCATAATAAGCAAAACAGAAAGACAACTCAAAGAATGGCTTGGGCTGCCTTGAATAGCTGTGGAGTTTGTGCACCACCCAGCAACAAGGCTGTCGTTCCATAGACTATGACATGAATGCCATTCTCTAGAATTGAACGGTGCACAGTCTACACAGCACATGTGGCAGTCTCAAGAGTAGCATTGATTCAGATTCTGTATGCCTACACATTGACCTAATTTTTGATATACACTTTTCATGAATTAAATTTCTTTTCTAAAATTCTTATAGTCTACGTAATCATTCAGATGATATGTTCAGGATGTTTATGTGGAGTTATATGCAAACAGTTCCATAGTACGAATTTTGGTACCTTTGAAGATGGGTAACCACTTCATCCCACCGTCAAATAAAAAAGTATGTCATGGGCTGCATTTTAAAAATAAAGATAAGTGGTGAATAAAGATTCATTAGGGACTCTCCCACACTGTAGAACAACTCACAAAGTACACACTCTTATCAGTTCACAGGCTTTATCACTTCCTTTGTATAACATTCTTTTGCTTGATAAGGAGTGCAATTAAAGACCATCACACGTTATGCAGTGGGCAAAACTAGTCATGGAGATTGCAGTTATTACAATCCCGATAGCATTAAAATAGACATCGTTTAAGTCATCAGAAAACTAAAGATGTCCTAGTGTATTCCAAACTCTTTCATAGATAGTAAGTGCAAATAAAAAATTCACATTTACATTAATACCCCCAAATTGCAATGTCATCAAGTTTCTACCTTCATTGTTAGAACTAAATGGAGAAATAAGATGTTTCTCTGACAAAAGTGTCAGAGGTGGCAAAATTAAAATGTAAATGAGGGATCAGAATAAGCTAAATGATATTTTGACAGTGGTTAGGAGCTGAAAAAAATAGCATACTTTCTATGGCAGCTAGTAACTCTTAAGATCATACTTTGCAAGTTCCCACTCTCATGCCTCTGTCCGTGTCATATCCTTTTTTGATAGTGTCTTAACCTTTCAACATAGTAGAATCCTGTCCATTCTTCAAGCCTCTTCTATGAAGCTTTCCAGATCCTTCCAACAAAATATAATGTTTCCACCTATTACATCTGCACCTTTTTTCATGGTGTATAGTAGACTCCACTTTGTATTATATACATTTGTGTGCTAACCTAGTCATCTCTAATAAGCTTCTTAAGGGAAGAAGTCATTACTTATTCATGTTTATTTCTTACTATAGTATTGAAGACAATATGTTAGACATTTTAGAAATTATTAATACTTAAGATTTATTTAATTAGATTAGGGAATAGCAAATAACAATCTTACTATAACTCTATGCTTAGCATTCATGAAAGGGACTTTTATATCAACTCATAAGAAAATCTTTTCAGTAAAAATTTCTCTTAGGGCCTCCCATCATCTTTTACCAGAAATTCTGGATCCTGTGGCTCTGGGGTTGGATTTTGTGTCCCTGAAGATAATGGTGCACTACCAGAAGGCCATGTGTGTGTTTCCAGAGCAGAGACAGAAGAGTCACAGAAAGGTGAAGATCCTAGGTTGGCATGACCAAAGCACTTATTGAGCCTCCTGCCTGGAATGAACAAGATTTGGGTAATACCATATCTGGAAGCTATCAACAACTGGGTGCTATTAAAATGTTTGGACCAACTTTCACAGGGAAGAGCTATAATTCCCAAGTCCTCTAGGTGTTTCTAAAAGCCAAGAAAATGAATACATCTCTGAGCTTCATAATTTAGCAACTGTCATCAAGTGAAAATTGTGTTGAGGCCCCTCAAGTTACCAATTTTGTTATTCTTTCTTCAAATGACTACTAAAAACTCTGTTGGATTTTTCATTCTCAGGGTCTTTTCCAGGGAAAATTCAGAAGCAGGAAATTCATTTAAGAAACTATTCTCACTCTTTAGCAGCTGGGCTGACATGCAACCACATGTGTCCCTCAGGGACCCAAGGTCTGGCCCATCTAGCAATCTAGTTCCCAAAAGAGCCATGCCATAGCCTCCACAAACAGCCTAAGCCACTGAAGCACTTTCAGATACCACTGACTTCATTACAGCTAAAGAAATCATACAGAGACACTTAGAACCAAAGTCAAAGCACCACACCCATCTGACACTATAGATACATATACAGGAAAAAGACTTTCTCTATGAAAGCCACTCCATAAAACTGGAAGAAGAAACCATTATACCATATGTGCAGATATCAATGTAGGGACACAAGAAACATGAGAAAGCATGACACTTCCAAAGCAACACAATAATTCTCCAGTAATGACGCCAAAGAAGAGGAAATCTATAAAGTGAATTCAAAATAATGCTCTTATGGAAACTCAGTGAGGTACAAGAGAATACAGATAGACAATTTAGTGAAAGCAGATAAATAATTATCTCAATGAGAAATTCATCAAAGAGATGAATACCATATAAAAAGCACCAAACAGTCATCTTAGAACTGAAGAATTCAATGAATAAATAAAAACACAATCAAGAGCTTCAACAATAGACTAGATCAAGTAGAAGAAACAATTCCTGAAATTGAAGACAAGACTTTTGAAATAATCCAGCCAGGACAAAAATAAAGAAAGAGAAAATAATAAAAAAGAATGAGGAAAGCTTATATGCCATATGGGACACTATTAAGTGAACAAATACCATTGACCCTTGAACAACACAAGAGCTGGGATAGTCAAAAATCCATATATAACTTTTGACTCTTTGAAAACTTAACTACTAACTGTTGACCAGAAGCCTTACTGATAACAAACAGTTGATTAACATATATTTTGTATGTTATGTATATTATATAATGTATTCTTACAATAAAGCAAGCTAGAGAAAGAAAATGTCATTAAGAAAATCCTAAGGAAGAGAAAATACATTTACAATACTGTGCTGTATTTACTGGATACCATAAGTTAATTATTATGTCTGTTTACAAGATTAATCATCTATCTGAAATGGTGGGCAACAGTGGCTGCAGGCTTCAATCTATGGTATATATCAAACAATTCAACTTTTTCTCATAATGTCATGACTTTTCTCTGCTCCTTAGAAGCACTTCCAGCATCATTAGTGGCACTTCATATGGGTTCCATGATGCTATTCAAGGTTTATGGTATTGCACTAAACATGATGAAAAATACACAAGAACTGCAGGACATCACTTTTTGTCGTGGTAGACAATTTACTGGAAAAAATGAACTTCTTGTGCAGAAATGATTAGCATCACAAGGCATTTTAAGCAGATACTCCACAACACTAGAGCTCATCGCAATATCAAGATGAGGTGCTTATGAAATTATTACAGTAGTACAGTGTGTACTATAATTTTATGCAGTTATGATTTAATACTGCATCCTTATGTTTGTTTATATCCCTCTTGACTGTGAATGGCACCAGATATGATCTGTAAGGGTTTGTGTTCATAAGTTTTAATAAGTTGTAACTTTTTATAATACATCTATGTATACTTTATGCTAGTAAGTGATAAAAATAGACTAGCATCTATACATATTTCATGCATTCATAACAACTGTACCTTTTTCTTAATTTTTTTTATATCTCTAGGCTATGCGGTTTGTCTGCAAATTTTTTCAAATTGTTGCAAATCTCTAAAAAAAATTTCCTCTCTCTCTCTCTCTCTTTCTCTCTCTCTCTCTCTATATGTATAGAAAAAAATCTATGTATGTATGGACCCATGGAGTTCAAACCCATGTTATTCAAGGGTCAACTGTACTCACATTTTGGGAGTCTTAGAAGGGAAAGGGATGAAAAAAGTCATCAAAAACCTATTTAATCATTTAATAGCTGAAAAATTCTCAAGTATTAAGAGAAATACAAACATGTAGATACAGGGTGCTCAAAAATTCACAAATAGATTAAAACCAAAAGGTCCTCTCTGAGACACATTATTGTAAAACTGTCAAAAGTCAAAAACAAAGAAAGAATCCTAAAAACAACAGGAGAAAAGTGTCAAGTCACATATGCGGGAATTCTCATCAGTCTAAAAGCAGATTTCTCAGCAGACACTTCACGTTCCAGGAGAGAGTGAGATGATATAGTCAAAATACTTGGGCAAGGTTGGGGGGAGGTACGGGGGGAAGAAAACCTGTCAGCCAAGAATACTGTATCTAACAAAATTATTCTTCAAAAATAAAAGAGAAATAAAATCTTTCTTAGACAAGCAAAAACTAGAGAAATTCACCACCACTAGACCAGTCCTTTAAGAAATATTAAGGGAGTCCTACATATGGAAGCAAAAGAACAATATCTACCATCCTGAATATACACAAAAGTAAATAAAACTCACTGGTTGGGCAGATACATAAATGAGACAAAGAAAGGAATCAAACATTATTACTACAGATAACCACCAAACAGCAAAGATAAACAATAAGAGAGGAAGAAAGTAACAAAGGATACACAAAACAACCAGAAAACAATTAACAAAATAACAGGAGGAAGTTCTCACCTATTAATAACAACCTTGAATGTAAAAGGTTTAAATTTCTTAATTAAAAGATATAGATGGGCTGAATGGATTGAAATAAAAGGCGAGACCCAACTATATGCTCCTACAAAAAACTCACTTCACCTCTAAAAATATGCATGGACTGAAAGTGAAGGCATGGAAAAAGATATTCCACTCAGACACCAAAAGTGAGCAAAATCAGACAAAATAGACTTTACGTCATAAATCAGAAATAGAAACAAATAAGGTCATTATATAATGATAAAGGGATCAATTCAGCAAGAGGATATAACCATTGTAAATATATATACACACCCATCACTGAATCATCCAGATATATAAAGCAAATATTACTGAAGCTAAAGAGAAATAGACTCTAATACAATAATAGCCAGAAACTTTAACAACCCACTTGCAGCATTGGACAGCTCATCTAGACAGAAAATCAGAAAAGAAACATTGGACTTAAACTACATGTCTTAGTCCGTTTTCTGTTTCTGATAACAGAGTACCTGAAGCTGGGTAATTTATAAAGAAAGGAATTTGTTACAGCTGTGGAGTCTTCGAAGTCCAGAATTGAGGAGCTGGATCTACTGAGGGCTTTCTTACTGATAGAGACTCGTTGCAGAGTTCCAAGGTTCAAGTGCTATTTATCCCAGGGATAAAACAATGGTTCTGCATATGCAAATCAATAAATGCAATGCATCATATCATGTGATCATCTCAATAGACACAGAAAAGCTATTTGTTAAAATTCAACATCGCTTCATGATAAAAACTTCAACTAATTAAGTATAGAAGGAACATACCCAAACATAATAAAGGATATATATGACACACCCACTGCTAACATCATACAGAACAGGGAAAAATTAAAAGCTTTTCTTCTAAGAATGTTAACAAGACAAGGATGCTCACTTTAACCACTCTTATTTAACACAGTATTGGAAGTCCTAACCAGAGCAATTAGACTTGAGCAATTAGAGAAAGAAAAAAATGGCATCCAAATTGGACAAGAGGAAGTCAAATTGTTCCTCTTTGCAGATAACATGATCTTACATATAACAAGGCCTAAATGCTTCACCAAAAAACTCTTAGAACTGATAAACAAATTCAGTAAAGTTAGAGGATACAAAATCAGCATACAAAGATCAATATCATTTCTATTCACCAATAGCAAACTAGCTGAAAAATAAATCAAAAAAGCAATCCTATTCACAAAGAAATGATAAATGATAGATATGCTAACTACCCTGATTTGATCATTGCACATTGTATACATCTATCAAAATATCACTGTGTATCTCATTCATATGTACAATTATTACATGTCAATTAAAAATAAAAGGGAAAAAAGTCTCCTTAGAATGTGTACAATGTGGACTTTCCTTATGCTTTGTTACAGGGGCTTGTGGTATCTCCCTCTCCCTATACATATACATCAGGTAGGATTGCATTTGTCAGTAAATAACAGAAATCTGACAATGTCATCTTAACTAAGTAGGGGTTTGGTTTTTTTCTCCTGTAACAAGAATCTAACGGTAGGAAGTTATTGAATGGCAGGTCTAGGATGCCATAAGGACTCGGGCTCTTTTTATCTTTCTACTCTGTCATACTTATTACATGTTTTCTATCTTTGTGTTAAAAACAAGCTGCTTAATGCCACCACAACCACACACTAGACAGGAAGAAAAGGTAAGAGCAAAAGGTCAATGCCATGCAAGTCTGTCTCTTTTTAAAAAGCTTTCCTGGAATCCTACCTGATGGATTCTTATATTTCATTAGCTAGACCTGGGTCACTTGGCCATCTTAGCTGTTAAAAGACTTTGGATACATATATTTAATTGGGCACATTGCTATCACAAATATTAGAATTTTGTTCAAAAGGATGTAGGTGGAAATGATTACTAGACAGGTAACTAGAAGTGATTGCCATGCTTTCTCATTAACCAGTAACAAAATGTAGGCGGAGTACTTAAGATTGGGGAAGAGAAAGTTTGCTAAATATGAATGCAGGATCTTATTCACTTATTAAGCTGTTACTGAAAACAATGCTGACTCCTCAGGGCTAAGTAAGGACGTGGCTATAAGACACAAAAGTATACAATGAATCCCTAAACATATATATCATAACAGAGATTCTTGACTTTTGTTACATGGAGTTTACACGGTTAAATGGTATCTAGAATAATAATACCAACATTCATTGAATGATTCTCTACTAGGCACTGCACTAAACCTTTTACATGTGTCTCATGTAATCTTCAACAACTCTATGAAGAGATTCTGTTACTAAATCTATTTTATAGATTAAGAAACCACAGCTATTAAATGGCAGAGCCTGGAAGTGAACCCAAAATATCCAACTCCAGAGTTTGTACACTTAACTAAACGAAAGGGCAAGATATTTTAAAATCAGGAAAGGAGAATTAGACGTGACCATTCAAGATGCTTCAACCAAGAGTGATGGCCAAGATCTCTCCTGGGAGCACAGCTCAGGTTCAGGATCAAGGAAGAGAAAGAAAAACAAAGTTCTTAGGATAGAAGCTGGTGGTAAAGCCTGGAAATAGAAGGGTGGTACCTATATCTAAGCAAAAATATAATTTTTCTGAGCCCAAAAGGGTCACAGTTCTTTCATTCATGCATTATTATACATCACACCTTTATTGTAAAACTTTCATTTTGTTTACTAGCAAGAGAGACTAAAATTAATGTAAAATAGGATCTAGTCTCCATCAGAAAGCAATTTAGTTGCTTACGATGTCAACATGTATGGAGGATGACATTCACAGTTAAGATAAGCCTAGATATTAGACCCCCATGATCTTGAAGGAACTGTCTATGGTTCACTTCACAACAATTTATTTTTTTAAATCAAACTCTTGGAAGGGACTCTCTAAAAACCTTAAAACTATGTTAAGAGAAACCAAGAATGTAAAGCTATATTTGTGATATCTAGTAGCTCTTTATAGTTTATACCATGCCATTTATTTCCACTGTGGAGAAGTGTAGGTGGAACACAATAGACAGGCCTATAATTTCAACTCAACTGAGTTCTAGTCTATTCACTGAACCAGCGTTCTTGTATCTGTGAATGATTATACTTACCTCCCTGAGATGCCATGAGACATCAGCAATACATGAGTAAAATGCCTGGCAGAGGTTGATGCTCACTAAACATGAATCTTCTTCCCTCCCTCTTCTGGCCTGGGTTGCTGAGCATGGCAGGTGACCCAGTATTAGAATACATGGGTCTTCATTTGCTAAAGAGACTACCTCATCCTGATCACAAACAGCCTTTTGAGCACACAGCAACTAATCCCTACAATGACTGTGACAGGCAATCTGCTTGCTCAAGACAGAGGGGCCTATTAAGCAAGCACCACGTTTGACCTGTTGCCGGGGTTTAGGCAGTATCTGCAGCCTGGCTTGCTGCCGGTTGCTCCTTGTGGCTGTGAATCAACACTGTGACAGAGAGGGCACTGGGTCAACTACATTCCATTAATGGATCAAAGGAGAAGGAATATAGAAGATATACAGCCTAGGATGGACCCAAGCTTAGGTGGCAGAAACAGACACATAGGATTTTGAAATGTAAATCTGAAAAATCCAAAAACCGTAATGAACTCACACAGACCGCTTGTCATAATTAAATCTCCTAAGCAAATGGTTCTCAATGTTTCTCCCACCACTACTCAAGGAGGCCATAGGTATCCAGGAGGGGCTCTCAGGACTTGTAAAAGCCTCATCATGAGATCCTGTTAGTACTTACCATCTCTGTAAAGGAGCTCATTTTACGCCATAGTCCATAAACTTTAGTGCATAATTTTATGCAGCTTGCTTTTAAATCAATTGGGAAACCTGATGGAAAACGTAACCTTCATTGTGCAGGATGTAAAATTCTGAGCTTCTTTGCTGTTTTTTTTTAAACACATTTTACATTCTCAAGATATCTTCAGTGGCAATCCATATTGTATTCTCCTAAATACAGTTTTATCGTTTACTGACTACATCAAGTCCATGAAGGCAACTTTTTAAAGGAAGATACTTAGAGGCTACTCACTCTACCTTTCATAAATATTAGCTATCTCTCATAGTCCTTTGGGATGGGAAAATAAAGATGGAGTTTATTTCACATGATAGAATGGAATAAGACCCATAATTACGAAAATCATTACAGGAGCAGGAAAAAATCTTGATATATAAATTAGAATTTGAATTCTCCATATGTAGAACACATAGACATAGAAGCTGGGAAATAACTTTGAGAAGAAGATATGATTACAGATGGGATTTGAGTGTAACATTTTAACATATCTTCAAATATGGCTTGTTTATTTCATTCTGTTTTCCATTAGGGTACAGATGGTGTTAAAATTTTTATTCTGCGCCATGTATAACTATAATATAATTTCTCTAAATGGATGGCTGCCATAAGCATGCATGAATGGCTGTATGAGTTTGTCTCTTGGAGAGAATTTCAATTTAATTATACACAATGTTGTAGTTATTAAAATAAAATTGGGGGGCTGATTCAGCATGGCTCTCTGGTGAAGATATTATTTTGTAGGTGATTTAATTAGTGGCATGCATATGTGACTAACAGTATCTAGAGTGAATATATTTATGGGTAAATACATTTATGTTGTCATAATGAAATACTCTCAATATTCGTTATTTATTAATTTGGGAATAATAGCAAATGACAAAAAGACTAATGTGAATCCTGAATTACCTTATATCTGGTAATTGATTTGGAGGGGGAAGCATACTATTTCAAATCAAATGGCTAAACAAATAGATTTTGTCATTAGATGCGGCTGTTAATATCTAGGTGCCTTCCAAGTGAATCCCAGACAAATAGGAAATCTATGAATTTTTGTTACTACATGACTTTTTGTGACTCAATAATTTATGACTTTTACAAAATCCATGCCCTTATTCTCTATTTAAGCCAAGTGAATAATAACACCAATGTCCCTTTAAGCCAACTCAGTAATATAAGCAATTATACATCAAATATACTTATTATTTTAATATTACCAAAAATGAATTTACAATCTTTAGATCTATAAATGGGAGCCAAGCATTGATTTAGAAGAATCACTGGCATGTAATGCCAGATATGTGGTTTTATTTACTTAGAATTCTATAAACACTAGACACGTATAGTCCTTCAAGATTAAAAGAAAAAATAGCTAGGTGAGGGAAATTATATTCTCCTTTGTTTCTCTCCTAGAAGTTATCTTGGTCTGCAATCAATTCTTCAGAAAAATCTCTCACATCTTCACTTTTGTACAGTATGTTAAATATGAACAAAATGATAGTATATGTCAGTCAAATGTAATACTTATATTAAAACCTGATTATTAATGCAGAAGGTCATGGAAAGTCAGGTTAATCTGAATAATATATGATTTCCTTTAGTCCACAATCTATCATTTTACAAACCATGGCTAATAGAATGCCAAAAATAAAAAGGTCTGTTTAAATGAAAATGTATAATATATTCTGCAACTCATTTATACCTTATTGTGTTAGGCAGGCTAACATAGTCAGTGAATGTGATACAAAAATGATGGTATACTTCTTTGTTTTAAAAACCTTAGGTAGTCATTTTAAACACTGAATTTACAAAGGCTTGCTATTATTTAAAATATTCCTATTTTATTGACTTCTTAAACTTAAAGGATTTAAATTAAAATTTAATTAAATGATTCAAAAGGAACAGTTGAAAGAAGTGATCTATGTATTTAAAAAAATCCCCATTTCTATTTCTATTCCCATGGTTCTTAGAAAATAAAAAGTAGGCTATGCGCAGTGGTGCACGCTTGTAATCCCAGCTACTTAGGAGGCTAAGGTAGGAGGATTGCTTGAGTCCAGAAGTTCAAGATCAACCTGGGCAACATAACATAAGACCTCATCTCCAAAAAAAACTGAAAAAAAATTAGCCAGCATGGTGGCTCGTGCCTGTAGTCCCAGCCACTCCAGAGGCTGAGGTGGGAGGATCAAGGCTGCAGTGAGCTATGATCAAGCCACTACACTCCAGCCTGGGCGATGGAGCGAGACCCCACCTCTTAAAAAAATAAAAGAAAGAAAGAAAAAGTATAATTATTATACTATTATTTGTTTATCCTAGTGTAATATATGTCACTTGCCTAGATGACAAATCCATTAGCTAGTTATGGTCGCTCGTTCAAATATCCTGAATTATTAGCAATGGAACTAGCGATGGAAACCTAGTTCCTAGTCAAGAGTGTGGGGAGTGTTGTGGAGATTTAAGTTTCTTAAAACCTCCACTCTCACTTTAACCAATCAAATATTTTCTTTGTCTTGCTTTTGGGAACAACTTATAGAAGTTTTCCACTTGTGTCCCCTCAGTGGAGCTCTGAATTGCTAGTGATCTGGTGCTGCCCAGTTCGTGAGTAGCTGTTTGATCAAATAAACCCTTTAAAATTAAAAAAAAAAAAAAAACACCTCTGATTCTAGTAGTCTCCTGCTTCCCCTGAATCCTTGCTCTCTGCTTTCATTTCACCTCCTGAGGATGCTGCCCCTTTTCCATGTGGAATCAATAAGTGGGACACCAACCTGAAAGTCCCCTCCTTCTGTTGTCCGAAGTTTCATTCAATCAAGGCTGTGACTGTAGTAAACATAATGGAGCATTTGGGAGGAAGGCAAGGAGAAGCTTATAAGATAGCATATATAGCAAACAACTTGAAATTATTTATTAGATAACTCTATCTTTAAAAGCATCTTTGCATTTGAACCACTAGGAGATTCTATTTCTCACCTATCAGCAGCTCCAGTTTCCTGTCAAGTAGCTGATGAGCTTTATCTCCTCTGACCTCCCCCATCTTCCCAATAAGGCTACCCTCCCAGTTCCAAGGTCTTCTTTGCTTCTTTCACAGAACAGAACTGGGGCTATTTATTTAGCCCCACTTCATAAAGACATTGCTTGGGTGGGGTTAGGGGGCCTGAAGGTTATTTTCCAAATCAAACACATTCTTTAAGGTGCATTCCTGTTCAGCAAAGACAATTATTTCCCAGAGAACAATTTCCTAGTCATCAGTTTTGTTTCTTTTTCTTCCTGCATTAGGGTAGCAATTTGGAAATTAAGTTCTTAGAGTTTGGCTGTGAGATGAAGGGGAGAAGTGACTAATGAAAATTTGAAAGAATCATCAAACTTTGAACTTATAATAGGATCCAACCATTTTCTGTTATGGGCAAGGAGACTGAGGCCTAGAGAAATTCAGAGCACTACTGGAGGTTACATAGTACTTTTGAGCAGAGGTTGGATACATGAGTCTGATCCAGGGCTGTTTTCATGATCTCACAAAACTCAATTTCTCGAAAGCCAAACAGCATTTCAACTCTGTACATTTAATTCTCAACTGTGTTCCCAGCAAAAGTCCCACAGGAAAGGATACAGACATATAGCAGGAGAAGCATGCAGCTACTGTACACATTGTATTATCTCAAATACTCTGGTATGTTCACTAGTGTTATGTTAACCATTCACGTATAATTAATTCTCTAATTTCTGGGCATGATGTTAATGTTATAGATGGCAGTTTTCACATGCTTTTACTAAAATTCTTTGACGCCTCCATCAGAGATAAAATGCTATCCCGAAGCCTTCTTGTTCTGACCCACAAGGAAATGAATTGGTTAAATTCCTTATGTTCCTAGAAAAAACAAAGGCATGAGAGAGACTGGGGCAGGAGATGGAGAGAGAGAGAGAAAAACAGAGAGAGAGAGATGGTTGAAGTAAACGAAGATGCAAATGAAAAATGATCAAAGTTAGTGTTGACATACACCAATGTTAATCTCACAAAAATATTAATATTTAACATTTATTATTCACTGGTAGAAATTAAATATCTTCTATAAAAAATTAGGTTCCTGGCACTTTTACCTTCAATCTACTATAATAAATATCTTTTTAAGAAGTTTATAAACGTTAAGAAAATATGAGTAATAAACCTGAGAGATTTGACTGAAATGACTAACTGAAAGAAGCTTACAACATACAGAGAAAAATGTATCCAAACCACTTCTGTTCACAGAGAGAAAGAAAGTCTCTTCAGCAGAATTCAGACATTTAGTAACAAACTTGGCCATAAACATTTGCCCAAACAGTCAACAGGACAAAGAAAATGCTCCTGTGAAAACAGTAACCAGATCTTAGGGCTCTGGTCTTTGAAGTTTGAAATATTTCCCCAGACTGCCACAGTCTTCTTTCTCTTCCGCCCTTCTGGAAGATCAAAAAAGTAAATTCTTGCTCATTCCTTCTTTCTGTTATCCTGCCAAAAATACATACTCACTGATAAAGCCCACCAGTGATTCATGACATACCATCACCCTAACGTTTCTAGTATAAATGCCATTTTAAATGAGTCTCTTCTGTTTCATTAATGTTTAACAGACATTTAATAACAATGGCAGTGCCAAATGATTCTTATTATATCATACCATTAAAACCCAGATGTTTCTATACAGACAGAAGCAAAGACACCAGCCCCAGAGCTACCAGAATACCAGCTACCAGAATTAGCTTTTCCTCCATTCTCATTTCCTTAGCAATTAGCTGAGCTGGGATTCATTTGAAAGCAGAAATAGTGGAGAGTAACCATTCTTTTCATATTTCCCCTTTTCTCTACAGAACAATTCCATTTTCTCTATTCCTCTACTCTTCATTGATTAAGAGAAAAAGAAAGAAAGAAAAAAGAGGAGGGGAGAGAGAAGAAAAGAGGAGGAAGTTCTGGTGAATTAAAATTTAGACTGAGGATATATTTTTATTTTTAAATATCTGAACATGGAATAAACAACCATAAATACATTAAAATGATACATGATTTTAATTCCCAGCATTTCACATCCCATGTGGTCCTTTCCTGAAGGCCTAAACTTTCCCAAACCCTTCATCAAAAGCATTAATTCATTTACCAGCCAATGAATGGAGTTGAACATGACTGCTACAAGTCCTAGTCCATGTCAATGAATTTATGGGAATGAAGACACTACTCTGGTGGGCTTTGCTCTGTTGGTCTTGTACCCAAGGTAATCGCTAATGCTCCTATCTTTTTGAGATTCTGCAGGAAGGAACTGGGACCTGGGCTTGTCTTGTGGAGCCACTTTAGCTTCTGGGGGCTTCTGGTTGCTATGATGATGGTCTCCTCCAAACCTATCTAATTTGAGTCTTGATTACAATCCCCAGTTCTACCCCCGGATTATACATCTGGGTCATGTGGGTAAAGGTCCTGGACAAGTATTGCTCCCACTGCCTCAGAAGATTTCAACCCTCAAATAAACCAAGTCCCAGAGGCAAGGATGATGACAAAGTTGGCTAGAGCAACATGCAGAGAGTATGAAAGGTAACATGACTAAAATTACACTCCACTCAGGCATCGTTGTAGAAATGAATGCCTGTTTTATTCCTTTGGTGTGAGATCCCACAAGGAAATTTTGGTCATCTCAGAGCAGCCTTCCGTCATTGTTTTTCCAACTCAGTAGAGTGACAATGATCACAAGTAAAGAGAGGATAGGGGCAGCAACAGCATCAGTCCTCTCCCATATCTCTATAGATGCTCTATAGGTACTGGAATAGGGAACATCACAGATGTTCTCTAGGCAGAGTTCCAGATCCTGCAATTCCCAAGCAAAAGTCAGGAAACTGAAGCATAAAATAACACAGAAATAGTCAAAAGGCATCAGTCACCAAGACCTTCTGATTTCACTGTTTTAAATGTAACTCCAATTTGCTCCCACCTCCCTCTTCCTTTCCTGGCCACTGACCTCATTCAGAATCTCTTCACCTCTCTATTCTTCACTTTTAACAACACTTTAAAATACTAGAGACTAAGTAAAACAGGAATGAGAAAATGTAAGTGCTACTTCCTCTTGCTTTAGGGGTATGTAGTCTGGAGCTTTTCATGCTGTATTAAGAAGTGGTAGCAGTGGCTATAGCCCAAGTTTTGCCTCTTTCAAAAAGGCTTCCACAACTGTGCAAGTTCACAGGTAAATCCTTGCTTCTGGTGCAGTTCTCTGTAGTCCATAGAATGCTAGCCTGAGATTCATAATACCTTAATCTGTTACCACCCCTGTGACTTCAAGGTCATCTCTCAATGGCCCTGTGAAAGGGGATGTTCAACAAATGAGGTGGGTTGTCTCAGAGACTATCCATTACTAGAAACCTTAGTTCACAACTGACTGCTTGTCACATTAGCACAACATGTTCAATATGTTTATGATTTTATCTTCTACTTCCTTATCCAACCAAAGCAGTTTCCCTTATATTCCTTACTATGTGAAAGACTCTACCTTATACCTAAAAACCTGAGGCTCTTCCTCAACTCCTCCTTACTCCTGACATTTAGTCAGTCACTAGGTTCACAAATATTCCTCCAGTCAGTCCCAGCCTTCCAAGCCCACTGCTAATGCAGCTCAGACTCACTGTCAGTCCCTTTATTTTTTATTTTATTATTTTTTTATTTCATTTCAGAATATTATGGGGGGTACACACATTTTGGTTACTTATATTGCCTTGGCACTGCCTGAGTCAGAGCTACAAACATGTCCATCCCCCAGACAATGCACACCACACCCATCCCTTCTACCTCTTTCCCACATGCTCAACACCCAATGAACGTTACTTCCATATGTGAACATAAGTGTTGATCAGTTAGTGCCAATTTAATGGTGAGTTCATGTGATGCTTGTTTTTCCATTCTTGTGATACTTCACTTTGAAAAATGGATTCCAGCTCCATTCAGGATAACACAAGAGGAATTAATTCACCATTGTTTTTTGTGGCTGAGTGGTACTCCATGGTACACACAGCACATTTTATTAATCCACTCATGTATTGATGGGCACTTGGATTGTTTCCACATCTTTGCAGTTATGAATTCTGCTGCTATAAACATTCGTGTTCAGATGTCTTTACTATAGAATGTATTTTTTTCCTTTGAGTAAATATCCAGTAGTGGGATTGCTGGATCAAATGGTAGTTATACTTTTAGTTTTTTGCAGTATCTCCATATTACCTTCCACAGAGGTTGTACTAATTTGCAGTCCCATCAGCAGTGTATGAATGTTCCTATCTCTTCACATCCATGCCAACATTTGTGGTTTTGGGAATTTTTGATAAAAGCCATTCTCACTGAAGTGAAGTGATATTTCATTGTGGTTTTGATTTGCATTTCCTTGACAATTAGAGATGTTGAGCAATATTTCATATGTTTGTTGGCCATTAGTCTGTCTTCTTTTGAAAAGTTTCTGTTCATGTCCTTTGCCCACTTTCTAATGGGGTTGTTTGATTTTTTCTTGTTAATTTTCCTGAGTTCTATACAGATTCTAGTTATGAGCCCTTTATCAGATGTGTAGCATGCAAATATTTTCTCCCATTCTGTAGGTTGTCAGTTGGCTCTCATGATAGTTTCCTTGGCTGTGCAGAAGCTTTTTAATTTGATCAGGTCCCATTTATTTATTTTCGTTGTTGCTGTGATTGCTTTTGGGGTCTTGTTCATAAATTCTTTGCTTAGGCTGATATCTATAAGAGTTTTTCCAACATTTTATTCTAGAATTCTTATGGTTACATGCGTCCACATTTGGCTATCCAATTTTCCCAGCACTATTTATTGAATAGGGATTTTTTCCCCAGTATATGTTTTTGTGTGCTTTGTCAAAGATCAGATGACAATATGAAGATGATTTTTATATCTGGATTCTCAGTCCTGTTCCATTGGTCTATGTCTCTGTTCTTGTGCCAGTACCATACTGTTTTGGTTACTATAGCCTTGTAGTATAGCTTGAAGTCTGGTAGACTGATGCCTCCTAATTTGTTCTTTTTGCTTAAGGTTGCTTTGGCTATATGAGGTCTTCTCTGGTTCCATACAAAGCATAGAATTATTTTTTCTAGATCTGTGAAAAATAATGTTGGTATTTTAATAGGGATTGCATTGAGTCTGTAGATCACTTTGGGTAGTATAGACATTTTAGCAGTATTGATTCTGCTGATCCATGATCATTGTATCGTTTTCCATCTATTTACATCCTCTGCAATTTCTTTTCTCAGTGTTTTGTAGATCCCCCTATATAGGTCTCTCACCTTCTTTGTCCACTGTCTCCACCTCTATTCAACATAGTGTTGGAAGTCCTTGCCAGAGCAATCAGACAAAAGAAGGAAATCAAGAGTATCCAAATGGGGGCAGAAGAGGTCAAATTATTGCTCTTTGCTGATGATATGATATTACATCTAGAAAACCCCAAAGATGCAACCAAGAGATTCCTGGAATTGGTAAATAAATTCAACAAAGTCTCAGGATACAAAATCAGTGTACACAAATCAATAGCTTTCATAGATGCCTATAATAGTCAAACTAGGAGAATCAAGTTGAAGATGCAATACCTGTCACTCCCTTTAAATCCAAATTGGCTCTCTCCCTGGCTTCTAGTCTTGCTCTTACTCCAGTGCATTCCTCACCCTCCTGTCTGATTGCGTTTTCTACAATAAAATCCTGATAATTTCACTCTTAGAACCCTTTAGTTATTTCTCAATGTTACAAAATAAAACCCTGACTCTTAGCCTGTCTTAGGCCTTGCCTCTGCTAACTTTTCCAGACTCCAGTTCTACGCATAAAGTCAGCTGTAGTCAACTTCATTCAGCTCCTTCAACACCATTCATTACTGTGCCTGGCATCACCTTTTTCACTTTGCATTTTTTGTTTGTTTGTTTGTTTTTAATTCAAGAGAGCTGGAGTTATAATGTGCTGTGATGGGTTTCTTATTTTTTTTTTTAACTCCTTCCAGTGTGGCACCAGCCCATACCTCCAACATGCCACCTGATAACAATGGATTTGGTTATATGTTCACGTCCTCCACCAGAATGTAAGCTGGACATTATTAAAGTTTGTACACACAAATGCCTACATTAGGTTTAGAGCATAATAGTGTTCTTAGGCACTTAATAAATTTGGCAGAAGGACTTATTGCATGAGAATTACGCAAGGAGTTGAAAAAGACGACCTTTAGAGTCCTTTCCAACTCTTAGATTTTGGTTTGAGGATATAAACCCCTTCCATGTTTTTGAGTATAACATCTATTCATGACTCCCAGACCCATAATTTCAAAGCACTCCTCAACCTGAGATTTAGACCAAAATATTCACCTGTGTGGTACTTATTAGCTGAGTTACCCTCTGAATTCACCATGTCCAAAATTAACTTACTTTCCCACACAGTTCGTTTCACCTTTTCAGTTTTCTGTATTTGTTAATGACACTATCATCCTTTTGGGACAGCTGTTAAAAATATCCCCAAGGCTCTCCCTCCTCCCTCCTCCTCACTGTGGTCCTTTGGATTCCCCTTTTCCAAAACTCTTTTTGTCACTTCATCCGCTTACAGTCTCCATCAAATTGTGACTATACTTAGTACTTATTTCTTTCTGGCTTGCGTGATGTATTTCCATCTCTGTCCCCCATTTGAGCCTGCAAGATTTCCATGATATGGCTACAAGTCCTAAGACTCAGAGCTTAATGTTAGCAGATAAATAGCAGGTGCCCAACAGTTCTTTGTAGAATGGCTGAATGAACGTTAGGATGGTAGGTTTAAATTTCCTTGGGGGGACTGCTCATGTTTATTTAGCACCTCACTTAACATAAAATAAATTTTATTTAGCATAAAATAAATAGTATATAGTAAGAACATACGAAACAGGAAATATATATATATTTTGAGACATGGTCTCTCTCTGTTGCCCAGACTGGAGTGCAGTGGTGCGATCATAGCTCACATTGCATCTGTTATTGTATTATAACTCGGAGTTGGTGCAACACTGGCTGTAGTTTCAATTAAAAAAAAAAATGCTCTATTTAAAAAAAAAAAAAGTCTCTTAGACTCGGCTGTTGGCTCTCAGCTCTCAGCTCAAACCATCCAGAATCCAGGTTTCCCACCCCTTCCAGTGGCCTGATGTGTGGCGGGGGAGGAGCAAGGAGCAAGCTGGGCCTGAGGAGCAGCGAGAACGGGATGGGGGAAGTCCCGGAAGTCATTGACCAGAGCTAGCGGCCTCCTCAGCGGCATCAGTTTGGGCTGCGGTCCCAACAATAACAGGCGCGCGGGCCGGGCGGGGGCCGCTGGGGGCCAGAGCGGGGGGCGGGACCCGGATTGGGGGAGGCGGGTGGGACGCTTCCAAAGGCCAAAGGGGATTGGAGAAGAGAGATAAGGGGCGGAGGAGCTCCAGGAGTGGGCCGGAGAGCGGGCGGGTTGGCCGAGGAGAGAGCATGCTGATTGGGTGACGGCGAAGGAGACGGACAGGAGCTGACTGAGGATTGGCCGTGGCGGCTGGGGAGGCGTGGCCAGCGCGCGGGAGAGGGAGCGCGGGGGAGCGGGCTGCGAGCCTGCTTGCCAGCTAGCCAGAGCCGCGGGCGAGCGCGGCTAGCGGGGCTCTGGTGAGGAGCGCGGCTGTGGAAGCGCGTCCCCCGGCTCCGCCGCGGCCACTTTCCACGGCTAGAGCACCCCGATTCCTTCCCTCCCCTCCCCTGCGCTCGGCCTGGGGTCGCGGGGCGGGGAGCGGAGGGAAGGGAGGAAGGAGGAGGAGGTGAAAGCGGGGTGAGGGGCGGAGGGGTCCCGGCGCGGGGCGAGGCGCGCGCTGCCTCTAGCTCTCCCGCCGCAGCCGCCGCCTCCTCGCCGGCTGCCGCGGCCCCGGGGCGCCCGCACTATGCGGGCGGACTGCCGGCCCCCGCGATGGCGAGCCGGGCGGTGGTGAGAGCCAGGCGCAGCCCGCAGCGTCCCCAAGTCCGGGCCGCGGCTGCCGCCCCCGCCCGGGCCGCGCTCCCCTTCTCCCGCTCCTGCTCCCTCCCTCCCCGCTCCAGCTCCTCCTCCTCCTCCATGCCTCTGTCCCTCCTGCTCTTACTCGTCCTGCTCCTGCTGCTGGAGGACGCTGGGGCACAGCAAGGTGAGTGGTCTCGGGGAAGTGAGAGGCTCGAGGAGCCCCAAGAACAGCGGGGCGGCGGGAGGACCTTCCCCCGCGGCGTTGGGTCCCGGAGGCCAAACCAGTCTGGAGCCGGAAGGTGCGGTGCGCTTTCGTGCGTGGCCAGACCTGGCTGGGCACTCGCAGGGTTGAGTTGCAAAGATGGGGTCTGCCTGCCTGTCCCCCGAGTTGGCGTGGCTTTACTTTTTGGCAAGGCCATTCATTTCTGTGCAAAGAGGAACGTGAGACCCTGCTATGAAAGGGTCTCACGTTGATGTTAGATCCTTCTTCTGAGGAAAATTTTGGGAAGGAAAAAGAATATTTGGAGATGTGACTCCTAAAGTTGAGCTACATGGATGGATGGACGCAGTAGGAAGGCAAGGAAATTAAATAGCCTCTTAAACCTATTAAAGGCAAGCAGTGAAAATTATCGTCCTTTGTGAAAGCGAATGGAGTAGATTCTGGTCATCTGTGAGTCTTGCACTCAGAATGTTCTTTACAATGCCTGCCTATTGAGGAAGGTAGTTTAGACCTGCCTGGGTCAAGCACAGTCTGACCCAAAGGCTGTGTTGCCCCAAATGGAGTGTTCCACGTTAAAAGGGTAAACCTTTCCAGAAAGTGACAAAACTTTTTTTCCAGTAAAATCCTTGAAAAACCTATTCCAGAAGCAAGGAAAACTGTTTATTGAATAATCATCATAATGGAAAGAGAATGATTTTTTTTCCCTTTTAGCACTATTTTCCGGCAGTGTACTACAGTGTTTTAATCAGTTTGGCATAAGTTATTGAACACATTTTTCCATTGCATTTCCCATTTTATTGCAGTGAGAAGGATAAGGATTAGATTGTTACTTATTGCTGGAAAGAGGTTTTTTTTTTTTCCTTATTTGATCTCTACCTTTAAGTCCAATTTACTGTTGCTCTCATATGATTTTCAGTTACATAGGGAATCATGGCCATATAAGCCTGTCATTAGGAAGATGCTGAAACTTCGACAGGCATGTGCAAATGTAATCTCACTAACTATAAGGAAAAAGTGTGTTTGTTAAACTGACTTCTTTAGATCTAGGTGCATTTCTATACAGAGTAACTCAGAATTTAGATGCTTAGCATGTAGGTTTTAGTTAGATCGTTTTCTTAAATGAGTTATTGAACATCACAATAGGGTGTGAAAGCCTTCATTCCACTGAAGTTTCAGAGCCTATATGCACGTATGTATTTCCCTCCTGGTAGGGGGGAAAAAGACAAGCTTGTATAACGCAAATGCTTATTTGATTTACTCTGTGGCAAGCACAAGACTAAGTGGTTTATA
Organism: Lemur catta; assembly: GCF_020740605.2. Classification (NCBI taxonomy): domain Eukaryota; kingdom Metazoa; phylum Chordata; class Mammalia; order Primates; family Lemuridae; genus Lemur; species Lemur catta. The sequence goes on from NC_059128.1 coordinate 242,714,559, forward strand.
CATATTAACTCATTTAATCCTTACCACAGCCAGCTGAGATAAATATTGATATCCCATTTCAAACATTAGGAAACTGAGACACAAAGAAAATAAAGTCCTTGCTTGGAAAGAAATATGACTACTTAAGCAGAGTACTCTGACTGTTTTTGCTTATTTCTAGACCTGAAAGTGTTTATATTATGTTTTTAAAAAAATCTTGGAACAGTATTGATTCAGTTACATGTCTCTGTCCCAAATGAGGTGATTGCCTTGTTTTTGGAATTTCTCAAGGCTAGTCTAATCAGACATGCAACATTACCTCATTTTTTAAGGTTTAATATTATTTTTATTAGGGTATTTTAACAAATATGTTTCTCTTTCACAATGTCATCTTATATAAACATCAGTGTAGGGTAACACAAATAGAATTGATGCTGGTAATTAAAAGACTTGCTCTCTGGTTGTCTTCTAAATTGGGGTACATTTTGTTAAATTGTTTTTTCACTTCATAACTCAGTTTTCTACATCATTGATATGAGAATATCTACCTATCTCATAGTTTAATATAAACAAAATGATACTATGCAAAGGGAAAAGCATAATATAGCTATAAATGATTATCATTATTAATCTTGAGTTTACTAAGTTGATGACGTATTAAGAGCTAATTTGGTATACATCATCTGAAAACTCAGAAATTATGTGAGACTTGAATCCCCTAATTTTTAAAAATTATATTTTTTACCCAAAGGACCCTAATAAAGGATATGGTAGAATTCCTTTTAAACCAGTTTTACCAGCCTAACAGATGTGCTTGCTTCAATGTCTACCTCTACCTGTATTCTCTCACATAATCTGAAAAGAAGTTGAATTTCAAAATAAGAAGCAGTGCTTTACACCTTTAGAATTTTTAATAATGGTGATGTCCATATGTTGTAATGTTAAGGTACAAACCAGAGTTTTTATTCTATAAGAAGTATTAGGAAGAAGACTGGAAGGAAATAATAAAACATTGACAATTATTGTCTTTTGGTGGTAGAATTGTGGGTAATTTCTTCTTTTTACTTTTCCAGATTTTCTATAATTGCATATAGTCAGAATAAAAAATAAACTGAAAAAATATTTTTTGATAAATAGGTTTTTTTTTTTCCCTCAGCTGGCATAGGTAGAAATGCATTTAATATATATCTTGAGGTAGAACTGTGCTTCAGTGGTTCTTTTTTTTTTTTTAATCTTTCTGACATTTTGAAATAGCAGACTGTATTATCTTCATTCCAATTAATGCCATGCATAGCTATTCCTCAGCAGATCTTCTGGTGACAGTGACTTTTTTATTTGGCTCAGAATAGTTTATCATTGGTTTGAAAATTGATCTGTTTATAGCAGAGATGTATTTTAACCAGTCTTATTTCACTAATAAATTTATGAATAGATTGTTTACATCTGTTTACTATGTTGATTTTTTAGATATGGCTTTTAAATGCATAGTTTTATGTTCATCTTCAAAATGTTTCTTTTTTATTGAAAACTTTTTTTACTGTAAAATGTGCATCTCTAAAAAACTTAAATTGGTGAAACTTATACTGATAACATATTTGCTACTGTAATAAAGTTACTTAATAGAAAGTTGATGGTCTACTATGATTGCATTTATGTCTCTGGTTTACATTATGACTGTAGGAATTTGGGTTACCCCATCTCAGGAGCTCACCTTCCTCATTTGTTCATGGAACATGTACCTACCTTCTGAGTTAGAATGTAATTTGAATTTGGTAAAATATCCGGGAATTAATTTTAAAAATCCATTAAACCTGATTTGTTTAGGCCTATTAATATGACACTTTTGTGAAGGTATTGATTTTTGTTTGCTAATTTAATAAATCTATGAAAAAAATCAGATTAGTTCTTAAAAAGAATGATTCAGTTCCACAATGATATTTGGAACTAATGAGTGAAAAGAAGTTTATATTCTGTCAAGTAATACCTTTATTTGCTTGTGATGCAGGGAAGTATTTTTTGAACAATATTTGTGAGTTGTAAAAAATGAAGAATTTGTTTCTCTCTGCAAAGAAACATTTGTAATAATTTCTAATGTTGACATTAGGTTAATTTAGAATTTGTGTTGTCTTTGCTTGGCATGATAAAACATTAGGACTATTTTTTGTAGTCTTGTTCGGAAGCAAAAATTAAAACATCCTTTTCTGCTGTATTTCTGATTAATTTTACACTATGAAATACAACACACATTCTACATGTGTGAATGATCAGATTTAAAATCCACATTTTTGAAACTTATAAATGAAAAATTAATTGTAAAGTTACAGGTTAATGATATTTAGGTAACTTTCCCAATGTTATAAGCAAAAATAAAACATTATTTCCTTCTGGAGATAGTTGATAAATTCTGTTTGAACATCTGAACTTCATTCTAAAAGACAAAAAAAATTTTTAAATGATAAAATTGGTATAAGTAAAAATATCAGTATTAGAATTAAAATGAATGAATGAATTTACAAAAGGAAATAATAATGTAATACATGATCATATATGATGAGAAAAGACTAGATTTACATAGGGGTAGATTTTAAATTTAGGACTACACTTATCAAAATGACCCTGAGATGTGAAAGCTCAGGTAGTAATGTTGGACAACAGTTGAATACATGCAAATGGACAGTTTCTACTTTCAATTCTTGATTAGTTGGAAGGATATGTAATGATGACATAAGTTTAAAAGGATTAAGAAAAGCTTCATAAAAATAATGATATTTGCTAAATGTGATTATTGAAATATGAAGTGAGATAAGTTGCCAATTTTCCTTGTGTGGATCCTGGATTTGGTTTTCTTTATAACAACCTTATGGCCATAGCACTTTGTATTTATTTTAAAAATATTTTACAGATAAAAATGATACTTACTCAAAACTAAAGATGTGAATGATAGTTATCCACAGTTCTACTTTCTAATCTGTCAATTTATAATTTTTTATGTTACTTTTTGTTCAATATTCAAATATCTACATAATCTTACACAGTTGTAATTTTAATAGTGCTGTGTTATGTTCTTTAGACAGCATGGTAAAATTGTTTCATAGGTTAATTTAGCTCACATAAGCATGCTTGCAAAATACAGAAAGTCAAAAATTTTAAAATGTAAAATTTTATTAGCTATATTTTACAATCCAAATATTTTTGCATATTGTATATGTAATTTTTTCACAGTTTGGTCCTTCCCTTCTATTCTGACCTAATTTTATGCCAGCACCCCTCATACTTTATAGTTAAGGTATAAGAGTAAGCTGCTTTTTATTCTTCTAATATGTAAGTTCATGCCATTTTGCCTTGTTTCCTTTACTGATCTCTTTACATATGCAGTTTCCTCTACTTGGAATGCCCTTACTCATTTTCCTTGTCTTCTTGGTAAACTTTTAATCCTTCAAAACCCTTCTTGGATATCATCCCTTTATGAAGAGTTTTCTAACCATTCCCCTATACTCATCTACAGATAGTACATTCCACACTGTATTTTAAGTATTTGTTCCTGTCAGTGGAGAGAGTTTTATTCATTTTCATATTTCTAATACTTAACTATGGTGTCTGTTGTTCAAATTCAAGAAATCAAGGCTGGAAAGGTTGGTGGAGACTGTATGGTGGAGGACTTCCCATTGAGAGGCAGACCGAGGATTTGTACGTGTGATATTAGGCATAACGTTAGCCGTAGAGGCCGCCTCTTTCACCCAGTCCATTTGTCCACCTACGGTTTACTTGTCTCTTCCCAGGCACCCAGGTCCATCATCTCAACAGGATTCTTCCCCTGGCCCTTGACAATTCCCAAACTTGGGGCTATGTGGCAGTATCCACTGTCTTTCTCTGGTTCTGGATAGCTCAGAGTTACTGGACAAAGTCATGTGACCATTATGATTAGAACTGCCACAAATGAGGACTAGCTAATCAAATCTCAAAAGGGGATTGCTGCTTAGCAGCAGCATTTTGACTGTCTGACTTTGTGGAGCTGAACTCTTGCCCTGTTCCTTCTTCATCCCTGCACAATGTGATTTTGCCTTCTGCCTCACTTTTGCTCCTTCCTAAAACCTTGTCCTCTTTCACTTTGTCCAGAACACATTTCATCAGGGAATGTGAGTTTTGTTTTGTCGTACTTTACACTTATGTGGTGCTTTTACTCTATCTGGAAACATGCTCAAAATGCCACTGGCTTTTACACATCTCTTTGTTCAATTGTTTGCTTTCCAGGTACCTTGTATCTCTGCTTTTTTCAGTGACAAACTTTTAAAAAGTAGGCATCTGTGCTGTGCATTTTCCTAGTGTCTGCACACAGCATATATTTGTCAAATGATGAATTTCTTTTTTAGTCCTTGGAGTTTTGCTTCTGCCCTACCGAAACTGTCATTTAAGTCATCAGATTTTTGTTTTGGTTTTCGTTTAGTCTGAAAAATCTGGGAGCTTTGTCTTTGTTATTTTTTTACCTTGGTGATCTTTTAAAGTCTAGAGGCTTTGGACGTACTTGGATTTAAATACTAACCATGTTGAATTTGAGATCCACTTAACACTCTAAATGTTTTTAAATATATAACCTCTCTCTCTTTTTAGAATGTATTGAAGACTGGGATCAAATCTGTTTGGGTAGCCAGTAAATTTTTGTTCAGTGAATCAATATGTGAGTGAAAATTTTGTTTCACTTTTGCCTACTTTGCAGTTAAAATCTCTGTTTTCAAATGTTTGCTTTCTAATGAGACTCACTTTTCCATCCTTCTGCCTTTTATCCCCACCCCAGTTGTTTTTAGGGAACTTCCAGCCCTAGCTCAGTGAGAGGAGTCAGACCGAGCAATGGAGGGACATGACAGCCAGTCATGGTTGTTCACACAGTTTATCCTTAATTGGCCTCCAACCACCCAAACCTTAATACTGTTTTTGCACCCTCCCTTTATACCTTTGCTTTGTCTCTCCAACTTTCTACCTATTGATAAGTTTCAGCTTTCTTTGGTCTCCACCCTCTCAGATCATTTTCAGGTTCATGGTTTATTTATTCCCTCTTGACATGCCTTTGTTTCTAGTTACTTTTTGCATCCTCGAAGCTAGCTTTATAGGTCTGGATGTGAGGCAGACATTCTGTTGCATGGGTAGAGGAAGAGTATTTTAGTTAGGACTCTTGAGATTATAGGAAACGGAAAGCCATATCTGCCTAGGGTAGAAGGGGAAAGTATCAGGAGGATTCTGAGTCTTCATTATAGCTGAACTAACCTAAGCCAAGGGGAAAGCAGGAATCAAGCTGGACTTCAGGAACCAAGGACTCAACTTAGTTCTCCACTCTTGCTTCAGTCTGGTTTTCTCTACATGGGAGGAGTCATGGCTGCTGGCAGTCCCCACGGCTTGCAGCTTTAACACTGGAGAGATTCTGGGATTTTCTGTATTGTTCAAGGTCCAGAAATTGGAGGAAAGGATGAGTTGGCCTCACATTGGCCCAGTGTGAGTCAGTACCCACCCTTGGACCAGTCAACTAAGCAGGGGGCATGAAGTCACATAAAAACTGTTGGGAAATTGCAGAGCACTTCCCAGAAGGAGGATAAGGCGGGTACTGGATAGAGACATCCTCTTCAAGGAAAAGGAGTGTTACGTTTATAGAGAGTACACTATATTTTAAATAACTTCTTATTGAACCCTTACAATTACCTTGGGAGATGAGTCTGTACAGGTGAGGATGTACAGGCACATAGAGATGAAGTGCCCAGGATCTCTAAAGTTGGCGTGTCTAGAATTTAAATCCGAATCTGTCTGACTCCAGAGTCTATGTACTTTGTACTTTCTACTATATCATTTGCCTACCATAATATAAGACTCGTTTGGGTTTATTTCTAAATTCAACAGCATGTGTTAAAAGCTCATCATATGTTTTATTTCTGTGTGTATGGCTATAAAGGTGAATAGAATGCATTGTCTTCCTAACAAAAGTTTATACCTTGATCTGGTAAACTGACATAAATATGCATAGTTAAGCATATTAAGTACAGTAAAGAGATTATAATAACGGAAATAGAGAGAAAAACCAGGGCCTTCAGAAAGGTTTCACAAAGGAGATAACATTGATTAGGTATTTGCTAGGTGGGTGAGAGGAGGAAGAACAGTATTCTTGGCTGAGTGGAATATCACGTGCAGTGGCACAGAGATGAGAGAGTGTGGAGCATGAGGGAAGTCACCCATAGTTCACAGCTAGAGCAAAGAGGTTATGGGAAAAGTCAGCAGATGAGATTGAAAGGGAATCAGGGGCCAGATTATAATGGACTGTGTCCTTGCTGAAGAGTTTGAGCTTTATTACATGATCAGTGGAAAACAGTTGAAGGATTTTTAAATAGGGGACCCATGTGGTGTAGTTAGTATTTAAGAAACACTGGCAGTGGAAAAACAAATACCATATGTTCTCATTTATAAGTGGGAGCTCAACGAGGGGTATATATGGTCATTAAATGGTGTAATGGACATTGAAAACTAAGAAAGGGAGGTGGGGGATAAAAATGTACCTATCGAGTACAGTGCACACTATTCTGGTGACAGGTACACTAAAAGCCCTGACTTCAGCATTACACAATTCGTCGGTGTAACAAAAAACACTTGTACCCCCTAAATATATTGAAATTAAAAAAAAAAAAAAAACACTCGCAGGAGTGTGTATAGTGGATTACAGGGAGGAAAGATAGGAAGTGGGGAAGCCTGTTAGAGAACTTTACAAAGCCTGCACTTGTTCAGAGGGACTAAATTTAGAGACGTCAAGGAGATAGAGAGTATAAAACTTAATGACCAGTTAAATTTGAGAGAGCAAGGAATCAATTAAATGCTGTTTTTTTTCTTTCTGGAATCCTTTCCCTCCTCTCCACTTCTCTTATCTACCTGGGTTTCTGCCTAGCTACCTGCTATTTATCCTACACACATGCTGTAAAGCACCCATTACTTCCCTGTGGTATTCATCATTCCTGGAATTTCTTGCTGTATCTATCTTACTGTATTGTAAACTCTATAAAGACAGAGGCCTTGCCTGTCATTTTGACTGTTGTCCCTAGCACCTAGTATAGTGCCTGTTATGTCACAGTTGTTTGTTGACTGCTTGGGACTTGTCGAGTTTGAAATGTTGTGAAACTTCTGAGCAGAACTGCTTAATATATGTAGATAACAGGTTTGAAGATTGGGAGAAAGATTGGAGACTTTGGAGCTTTCTACTTTTGGTGGTGACTGCAGTCATGGAGTAGGTGAGATTGCCCACGTAGAATACAAAGAGTGGGGGGAAAAAATTGAAGAATAGCAGCGACAGTCAGTAGTAACAAGTTTACAGTTAAGTCTGGCAAGTTGCAATTAGAGAGTTAAAAGAAGACCTAAGACTTGGAAGGAGAGTTTTAAGAAGGAGGGAGGAAAGATAGCAAGGAAGGGAGAAGGGTGGAAGGGTAGGAAATGCTAGCAATGCCAGATGCTGTGTGGATTGGTCATAGAAGATAAGGATGGAAAAGTATCCATTGGCATTTGGCAGCTCAGAAACTGACTGCTTTAATGAATGGTTTCATTGGATAGATAGGTCTGTGTATTAATTTTCTACTGTGGCTACAACAAATTACCACAAACTTACATGGCTTAAAACAGCATAAATTTATTGCCTAATGGTTATGGAAGCTAGACATTGGGGTATCAGCAGGGCCATGATCTCTCTGAAGACCCGAGGGGGAGGATCCTTGCTTGTCTCTTACTAGCTTTTGGTGGTTGCAATCCTTGGTGTTCTTGGCTTCCAGATGCATTACTCCAGTCTCTGCCTCTGTGGTTACATGGTGGTCTCCCTTTGCCTGTGTCCAAATTTTCCTCCTTTTATAAGGACGCCAGTCATTGGATTAGGGCCTACCCTAAATCCAGAATGACTTCAGTTTAACTTGATTATATTTGGGAAGACCCTGTTTTCAAATAAGGTCACATTCATAGGCACTAGAAATTAGGATTTGAACATGGGAGACACAATTCAACCCACAACAGTCTTGAAGCTTGATGTTAGAATGGGAGGCAAAGAAGTAAGACATCAAGTGTAGACAACTGAAGAAATCTTTTTGTAAAACAAAGGAAAAGTGAGAAATAAAATGGTAGATGGGGGGTGGTCACTAAGTGGAAAAAGGTTCTTTTGTGTTTAATTGTTGCTGTTATTGTTAATGCTTTAAATTTTTTTTTTTTTTTTTTTTTTTTGAGACAGAGTCTCACTCTGTTGCTGTGGTGTCAGCCTAGCTCACAGCAACCTCAAACTCCTGGGCTCAAGCAATCCTGCTGCCTCAGCCTCCTGAGTAGCTGGGACTACAGGCACGTGCCACCATGCCTGGCTAATTTTTTATATACACATATATATATATATATTTTTTAGTTGTCCAGCTAATTTCTTTCTATTTTTTTTAGTAGATATGAGGTCTCGCTCTTGCTCAGGCTGGCCTCAAACTCCTGAGCTCAAACGATCCTCCTGCCTCGGCCTCCCAGAGTGCTAGGATTACAGGTGTGAGCCACCACACCCCCCTAAAATTTCTTAAAGTGCAGATCCTAGACTCCACTAAAGATCTACCTTATGGGGTATAATTTGCAAAAAAGGCAAAATCATAACTGTCATACAGATATGAGATGAACATGTCAAATCTTTTATTCAATTCATTAATTAAAGAGGGAATCAGTAAAATGTTAAAACTGGTCCATAGAATATTTGAGAAGCTGGGTGTTTATAGGCAATGTTAGGATAAGATTGCTAGGTTAGATGGCCAGAACGATTAATGGCCAACAGAGTCATAAACTGTAACCTTTAGGTTATTTTTTTAACTACACAGAAATTTTATGCATCTCTACCAAACGACAATCAATACTATGACCATTAATCAATGATAAATATTAATAGCAAGTTGAACTAATTATTTTACCATATGATTTTCGGATGACTTTTGTCGTCTATGACATTTAAAGGATGGGCTGCTCACATTTTTTTAACCTATTTCTAAGTTTCAGATAATTTTTTTGACATACATATTAGAATTTGTGGAGGTAGAAATGGGAGCCTGAGAACCTTTAATTTAATTAGCCCCTAGGCGATTCTGATATTGACTACATTTTGAGAACCACCAAATAAGAGAATATGAGAATACTGAGTGGCATTGAGTGCCCATCTGAGGTTGGAACCCATTACTTTCTAATGATGCCTATCCCCTGGGTTTGGGAATTTTTTTTCTCAATAGTAGTCACCTCCTTGGCAAAGAGATTTTTTGATCCAGGGTGGAGAGTTTGCTAAGCAGATGCTCAAGAAGGACAGTGGATAGGAAGTGAAGGTACCAGGAAGAGAGAGAGAGAGAGTGCACACACACACACACACACACACACACACACACACACACACACACGCACATATTTGAGAAGAGTGTATATATGTTGGATATGAGGTCTAGACTGGGTTGGGAAAGAAATAAGACCAGGATGAACTTAATAGATGGAGAGAAAAGAGAGAAATTGAGTTCACAGAAAGTATGCAGTGGGAGTAAGAGAGCTGAAAGGTCAGGAGGCTGTAACCAGAAGAGGGAGACATTAAAGTTCTTAAGATTTCCAGAGGTGGGAGTAGTTTCCAGTCATGGCAAAAATAAAGTACACGTTGTGGTCCTGAAGGTGCATTACTGAAGTGGGATAGAGGTTATTAGTGAGGGGATTATTGAGAATTACTTTCTCATAAATTTATATGTTTCGTAAGACACTAGAAACTTTAAAGCTACTATAAATTTTCTAAAATAATGTGCCATTATTGTATTAACTTTAGCCAGATAGTAGCCAAATATACTGGATCAAGAAATGATGGGCAAAAGCCTTTTTGGTCTTTTATGACAGTACTCACAAACACTTATGGAGCACATTGTTATGGCTTAGGCCCTTGATACCAAGTGTTTTTTTACGGTGTCTTGTTTAATTCTTACCCTATGTAGTTTGAATTGATAACATCCTCATTTTACAGATGGTAAAACTGAGGTTTAGCAGCCATGAGTAACCTTCTCAAGGTCATAGTGAGTGGTGGATAGGGCATTTTAATTCCTTCTATGACTCCAGTTTGTTTGCCCATTATGTTCTAGGTAGAGTAAGTGCTTGGTGGGGATTGAAGAGAATTTATACATCTCACATTCCTTCATGTAATTCAATTTTGTAAATTATCACACATGTAGAGATGATTTTGGGCTTGAAAAAGAATGAAGCTGGGGACAATTTCTTTTCTTAAAAATTGCCACCCTAACTTTCTTTAGACTCTAAATGCATATCTATCTTATGCTCTATTAAAAAATTAAGTAAAAGAAATGAGCTATCAAGCTATGAAAAAACATGGAGGAAACTTAAATACATAAATGAAGAAGCCAATCTGAAAAGGCTACACATACTATATTATTCCAAATACATGACACTGTGAAAAAGTCAAAACTGTGGAGACAATAAAACCATCAGTGGTTGCCAGGGGTTGAGGGAGGAAGGGATGAACAGGTGGAACAAAGGATGTTTACGTCAGTGAGACTACTCTGTATGACACTATAATGATGGATACCACTCTAATCGTGGTCATCATATATTTGTCCAAATCATAGAATGTACAAGACCAGGAGTGAACCCTAATGTAAACTATGGGCTCTCGGTGATAATAATATGTCAATGTAAGTTCTTCAATTAAATCAAATACACCACTTTAGTCAGGAATGTTACTAGTGAAGGAGGCTATGCATGTGTGGGGCAAGGAATATATGACAAATCTCTGTTCCACTCAGTTTTGATGTGAATCTAAAACTTCTCTAAAAAATAAAACCTATTAAAAATGATAAATTTGTTATGCATATTTTGCCACAATAAAAAAATATAGGGATGGAGAAAGATGTACCATGTGAACACTAATTCAAAAAAAAAAAAGCTAGAGTAGCTGTATTGATTTCAGACAAAACTGACTTCAGAACAAGGAAAATTACCAGGGATAAAGAAAACATTAAAAAAATTAAGTCAAAGGAGTATCTTGAATTATCTGTTTGAGATTTATAGTGATGCAACTTAAGATACTTCACAGTTATAGGGCTGATGTAGTACTTCTGGTTAAAAAATTCACAGTGCTAAACAATACATTAAAAACTTCATTTTAGCCAAGTGAAATAGGATGTATTAGTTAACAGTTGTAACTTATTCTTTTGAACACTTGTCTATTCCCTAAATGCTCCATGCTTGTTTTTTCATTTTATTATAAGATCTCACAAATGTATTACAAGGTGTGAGAGAAGTGACACTTAGAGAAAGTATAGTCAGGCTCACCAGTTTATAATGATAAAAAAAAAAAATCCTTGAAAGCTCTTTGGAAAAGTGTCAACCTTTCATAGTTTGTAGTTATTGTAATGAAAGTTACATTGCTCTACATTTTTGGCATATTTGTGCAGCTGTCCTGCATTTGTATTTGCTGTTGTTAGAGAATTTTTTTTTGAACATCACAGTGAATTATCTTAATGAGTTCAATTGTTAAGATAATATATATTATTTATTAGTAGCAATATGACTAAAGTCTGGAAGTAGTCTGGACGGTTGCATGGAATCAGCATCACAGGCACATACCCAAAAACCACACTTGATTTGGAGTTTAGTTAGAATAGCCTAAAATGAGCTTGCATTCCTTTTTGCATTAATTCATCATCATTTAAATGTTTAATGCTCTTCCTGTTTTCTCTAGGGATAAGTAGTTAAAAAAAAATTACTCAGTTCTTTTCCTGGAACAGTACCAGAATTTATATCTGGCTTAACACATCTGACCTTATACTCCTTCAGAGGAAGTGAACACATGTTCTATGAGTAATCCCCTAGATGAAATGTACAGCCAAACAAAAGAGCAGTAAGATCAAATTCTAATGCTTTTTTCTCCACTGAAATAAAATTCAGAAATTACATTAGCAAGTTTCTACCCTTTATGGTAAGATAGTCTGGTGGAGACCAGGTGGGGAAGGAGAAGCTGTCGGTGATGGTCATGGTGATGGAGCAAGAGGAGAAAGAGTTGGTGAAGTTGAGGTTGTTGGTGAGAGTGTATGGATTGGTCCTGTGATATTCATTTTGGAAGTTGTTTTCCCAGTAGTAACTGTGCTCTTTCTGTCAATACTGCCTTGTGAAAATGAGTAATAGTAGGTGGTGCAGCCTGGTCAATAACCATTATTCTTCCCAGTGTACAAAGCTAATCAGAAAATTTGGGGACAATTAGTCCTGTTTCTATTAGCACCCTTTCCTTCCTAATGTTAAGAGTTCCTAACCTAGAAAAAAAATTATTTGAGATCTGTAGACTAATAAAAAGAAGGTTTTTTTCTCTTTAAAGAAAAATAAAACATTCCATTTACTTTTTTAAAAATTGGTAAGTGGGAACATAAAACTCTTTAGTATAACTGCTGATCTTTGAGAGAAAACTATTCCCTGGGTTGTGCCCTTGGTGAGTAGAACAGCATTACCCTTTGGGCCAAATGAAACCCAGCCAAAAACTAAACCAGATCTTTAGTCTGAGGTTTCCTAGCTTTGGCTGTAAGTCAGTGCTTTTCAACCTCAGTACTGTTCACATTTAAGGTGGATCATTCTTTGTTCTGTGGGGCTGTCCAGTGCATTCTGAGGTGTTTTAGCAGCATTTCTGGCCAGTACCATCCCTCCCCCTCCAGCTGTGACAACTAAAAATGTCTCCAGATACTGCCAAATGGGAGGTAAACTTAACTCCTGTGGGATCCTCTTTCCCTCCTCTACTCTCCCCAGCCCCTGTTTGAGAACCACTGCTCTAAGGGTATTAGATGATTTAATGATAAAGAATATTTTCCAGACTTTAGTTTTCCCTTTAAATATCTTGTCCTATTTTAAGTATCTTGGTAGAATAGGCTTTACTTTTAAGAACTGTAAAAATAAACTGGAAACACATTACTAATTTGGGGGCAAAAGTGAGGACAAGGTCTTTCCTTGATTTGAGAATTCAACAATATGACCTTTGGATACTTAATACAGTGTTTTTCAGACTGCAGATGGGAACCCATTAGTGGGTCATGAAATAGTCTAATGGGTCAGGAATATGCATGCAAGAGTGTATAGGGTCACAATGTAAAATGTATTTCTTACTTTGGAATAGCAGAAAAATATATGCGTATGTTTGTGCCCAGCCTTCCCTTTTGAACTGTAATATTCTAAACGTATACTTCATAGCAGTAGGTGCTTAGTTAAGCTGTTTATCTAATCAGGTTAAACTTGTCAAATATTCCTTGAAATATGAAACATCCAAACTTGTTCATTGCAGTAGATTGGAGACTGACTTTTAACTTTGGTTTCTGGTGACTATCATCTTGTTTTGTGAGAGGAGGAAGCTCTGAACTCTATCACATATTTTAGAACATTCTTGGCACATTACTTGCAGACTGTTAATGCCCTCCCCCTTCACAAGATTCTGAAAAAGGACAACTCCATTTTAATTGTTTTCTTCATCAGCATGCATGCAAAAGTCCTGTTTTTCATCAATTAGTTTTTCTTTTGTTAACTTTTGTAGAAATTATGCTTTATGGGGTGGAAAGGGAAAGAAATGTTTTGTGTACTTAATGAGACTCAAACATAAACATCAGCATAAGACATCTAAAGATTATTCCTAACACTCTGTGCTCTTTTTGTAAAATTCATTTTAAAATGACAACCTTAAGCTGAATAATAGCCTATGGAGAATACATGAAATGGGACAATCTGCCATTACAAAGTACTGGATCCAGCTGTTAATAGGAAATTCTTGACTTTCTGAAATCCATCAACACCTCCAATCACTTAAAAAGCTGCTTTAGTTTCTATTTACCAAAGAAAATACATTTATATTTTGAGTTATTTCATTTATTCAGGGGTTTTTTAAAGATTGAAACACTTCCAGGAAGCACATTTTCATCTTTTCAATAGTAAGAGAACATTTCAGACTAGTTTCATAATGTTAGAAACTCTTCTTAGGATAGTTGTTTTTTTCTCTAAGGAAAAATGTTAGTGATTGTTCAAAAGTTATTTATATTACTGTTCATTTACTTTCACAGTGGGGATTTTTATACTCCTGTGTTTTTAATTTAGCTGATATCCAGCAGAAATATTCAAGATTTTCATGTTAGTTTCAGGGGAAATTTTCGGTTATTTTTTTTCCGGATTGTATAAGATCCTAAGTTGTATATTTGCAAAAGATCAGTGGGTAATTGCACAAAACCCCACATATTTATTTCATTCTGCTTTTATATATTTTTGTATTGTTGAGCTGCTATGCCTAGTTCTTGTGTGTGAAATGAAAGCAGGTATAGAAGATAGCTAAAGTTTAATGTTGATTAAAAACTAAGCTTTATATGAGAAATACTTGTTTAGGAAGCCATATTACTATTATACTATTGATCTTTAAAAGTAGACTATGGAGTAATACTAATATGGATTTGAGAATAAAATTTCTTTATAACCAAAGGATATATGATTTTTAAGTATTGTCAAGAATTTAGATGCAGAGTTGTTCCTTCATTAAAGTTAGTTTTAAGACTAGTTTGAAATTACTTTTTCATAGTTTAATACAGTTGCCTTATTTATTCAATTAGTAAACATTTATTTAGCAGCCACTACTTGCTAGATACTATGTGAAATTCTTATTCATAGGCCTTTAAAAGACTTCATCTGTTCTAGTAAATGATATCAACACTACATTGTCTTAAAAATAATAAATCAAGATAATAGAAAATTCTGTTACAGCCATCTATGTCCATATTGAGGTTAAAACCCAGCAGTGTCATTTTTCATATAGCTTTTTGTGAAAGTACAGTACTATTCCAAAGGTGATTATAAATAACTCTTTTGAAGGAGAAAAAACTATTATTTTAATAAGATACATTCATGATCCTATTAGAAGAGATTCATTTGAATCCCATCATTGCAAAATGCTAAAAAGTTGGAGCAGCAGCTGAAAATTCTAAATGGACATTAATGCTTCCTTCTGGGTGCTCAGTGAAAAAAAAAATACAAACTTTGTGATAAAGGGAGAGATGCAAATATTTCATTTTTATAAACACTATGTTAAGTTACCTAAGTTTCCAAATCCAGTTGGTGAAGAAATCTCTGGAGCAAATAATGCTGCCAAGACCTGAAGGTCATTTTTCCTAATCTTTAATAAGCCATTAAACTGTTACTTTTTTCTTTGGGGGAGGGACTACTAAGAAAGTCCAATTTCAATAGAATATAGAATTAAACTTTATTAAATATTAATGGATTCAAGAAGGAATGCCTTATAGTCTGTAATATGGTCAGTAATCTGCATAATCCATAGTATATATTAAGTGATTTTTTTAGAAATTATTCAGCATCTCAGAGATTTTAGAAGTTAGTGATATTTGTAAATAAATAGATGAAGCTGATCACATATTTTTATATTTTACATTTACTTTTCAACAATTACTGTAAATTGGTACTCTTAAAGATGAAATTTATGATGATATGTATATATATTTAACTATTTCTTTACTTTTTTTGTTCAGAGTGGGAAGTTCTTTGAACTTATAAATTATATAGGTAATCATTTATTATTTTGATCTGACTTGGCTTCTGTTGGCTTAAACGAGTAGATGTAGTAAGAACTATGTCATCTGTTTCATCTTGTGTAAAGCAAATATTGGTGGTATAAAATACCCGATGTCACACTTATTTTTAAATCTTCACAAAAAATCCTAATTACTTGTACTATAAGTTAAATATGGAAGACCAATTTATCATTCTTTTAACTTTTTTTTTTTAAAGGTGATGGATGTGGACACACTGTACTAGGGCCTGAAAGTGGAACCCTTACATCCATAAACTACCCGCAGACCTATCCCAACAGCACTGTTTGTGAATGGGAAATTCGTGTAAAGGTGGGAGAGAGAGTTCACATCAAATTTGGTGACTTTGACATTGAAGATTCTGATTCTTGTCATTTTAATTACTTGAGAATTTATAACGGAATTGGAGTCAGCAGAACCGAAATAGGTAGGACATTTTTTTGTATATATGCATGTGATACATCATTGTCCCAAGTTTGAAAACTAAAGGGATTTGTGATACTTAACATTGAATAACTATGCTGCATAAGGCAATATGTGAGAAATTGTTGAGAATGTTTGGAAATCTCAAATTTGAATCTTCTTTCACGAAGGGAAGATTCTTGTCTGTTTTCCTTGTTCATTTACTTTTCTAATAAGCCTGTGTTGGTGCTTTTGCCACTGTACTACTTCTAAGGAAGAAGTTAAGTATCTAATTTTTAATTTTTTCCCTTGATCATTTTATTTGTAGTTGAAGAATACAGATGTAATTCATGCTTAGGAGGCAGTATAGCATGGTGATTAAGAACATGGGTTTTGGATCCAGACTTCCTGGGATTAAAGCCTAACCCTAACTCTGCCATTAGCTTGTTTTTTGACCTTAAGCAGGTTGCCTGACCTCTCTCTTTTCTCATTGTAAATTAAGGAATGAATAGTATATGTAAAGTGCTTAGAAGAGTACCTGACACTTAAAATATGCTTAGTAAATGTTACATGCTATTGTTATTATTCTTGATTAAGAGCAGTGGTTATCAATAATAGCTGCATCTTAGAGTCACATGAGGAGATTTTTAAAAAATACTGTATACCTGGTTCCCGTCCTAGACCAGTTGAATCAGAATTAATTGAATAGGACCCAGGCTTCAATATTTTAAAAGCTTCCCAGGAAAAATCTACTTTGCAGTCAAGGTTTAAAAACTCTGCGTTAGAGATCAGTGCCTTTCTCTTAAACAAGAAAGGTGGAAAATTTTGTAAGGCTGTTTGGGTGAAATAACATTATAGAATTAAGAACTCTTGACTTATCTGAATTTATTTGGAAACATTTATTGGTACCAGTGTGTAAAATATCTTTCAGAACTATAATAGTTCTGGGTTCTAGTACTGGACTCTAGTGTCCTATGCTTTAAACACCATACTGTGTTGATCCTCTGGCCTTCTCTCCATCTCTACCCAAATCCTTCAACTCTTCTCTACTTTTTGGCCTCTTATCTACCAGAGGAAAAATTCCTGCCGTGTTTTCCTGGCTGCTGAAAACCTCTGTTGTTTCTTAGTCAGTTCTTGATTAGTTCCATGAATATATGGTATTGGATAAAGTTTTAGGAATTCAAATCACCTGAAGATGTAGAAACACTATTGCTGGAAAACTAATAGAAGAAAGTGGATAATAAACGCCTTCTGAGGTTGCAGTAGAGAGTAGACAGTACCACCTGAGCACTCCTGAAACAACAGTGAAAAAAGGAGAACCACAGTCTGGTCAAGCCTCTAGCATTTTACAGAAAATAATGGAAGTAAAGAAATACATTACACTGACTGTAAGAACTAACTTAAGAATATAAGATATTCTATAGAACAAATGACCTAGTTTCTCCAACGTATAAATAGGATTTTTAAAAAAGAAAGACGACAAGAGGGAGGGAACTGTCCTACTTTGAGACATATCTTCCAGAAGTAATGTGTGGACTTTGGATCTTGATTCAAACTAACCAGCTGAAAGAACATATTTTTAAGATTAGAGAGAAATTTTAAGAGGAACTGGGCATTCAGTGATGGTAAAGAATGATTGTTTTAGATGTGGTAATGTTATAATTGTTTTTTAAGTTCTAATTTGTTAGAGACATTCTGAAGTTCAAATGAAATGTCTAAAATTTATTTTTAGGCATTTCAGGAAAAGAATGAGGGAGGGGGATAGGCAAAACAAGAATGGCACATTGGTAAAGCTGAGTAATGGGCACGTGGGAATCATTCCACTCTCTTCTCTCTGGTGTATTTTTGAGAATTTGTATTATGAGAAGAGTTTTTTTTATTAAAAAAAGAAAGACAAGAGAATTATATATTTCAACAATAAATTGTGGCAGTGTTGCTAGAGAGGAAGAGTGACATGGGAAAAATTTTTAGCACAGAGTTTAAATCACTCACTGGGTTCCAGTCACTCCAGGAGTTAGTTGCTGAGTCCTTTCTGCCAGTCACTGAACTTGCCCAGACTTAAAGTCATATTTCGTACTATATGAAGATTAAATGAAATAATACTTTGCTGTGTTTGGCATGTAGTGGGTATGTAATAAATCTCAGCTGTGCCTTATTTCCATTCTTGCTTGTCTTTTCCCTATTCTCTTCACATGGGTGAGTGAAAGCTGCAGGAAGGTCAAGGGGACTCAGAGATGATCATTCCTATTGGACTTTAGTTTGCACACCTCCCCTATCACCACCTACCGTATACTCACTGGTCTTCCATTTTGGTAGCAGTCTCTGGTTACTGGTAGAAAGATAAGTTTCCTTGACATATTGCAGAGAAATAAAAGTCATTCAAGAATAACCGTTTAACATTCTGGTTCAGATAGATCTGCAGAGAATTACAGGATAGAAACAAATGAATGCATCATGAGCATCAAGATTCCAGTGATAAGGGCACTGAATCCTCTTTACTCTGTATCATCTTTTCTCACTGCCCCTTTAGAAAAGAGGCATTAAAGGAGAGAACAGTTCTTTGGTCTGTGTTTCATGATGTTGATGTGTTTGAAGTATATGGGCTAATTATTTTGTAAGATGTTCCTTAATTTGGTTTGTTTGATGCTTCCTTATGATTAGATTCAGATTATAGGCTTTGGCAGGAACACCACAGAAGTGATGTTCTCAGTGTATTGTATCATGGCACACGATGTCCATTTTTCCTACTACTGGTGATATTTGCTTTGATATCTTGGCTAAGGTGATGTCTCCCAGATTTCTACACTGCCCCTATGTTTCTCTTAATAATCAATACATATCTTATGGGGAGACTCTTTGAAATGATGTAAATATCCTGTTACTCATCAAACTTGTACCCACTAGTTTTGGCATACATCAATGATACTTGTCTTCATCAATTATTAATATTATCTTCTAATTTCATTATTCCTTCTGTGTTGTTTAATTTTTTTTTTTTTTTTTTTGAGACAGAGTCTCACTGTGTTGCCCGGGCTAGAATGCCGTGGTGTCAGCCCAGCTCACAGCAACCTCAAACTCCTGGGCTCGAGCAATCCTCCTGCCTCAGCCTCCCAAATAGCTGGGACTACAGGCATGTACCACCATGCCCAGCAAATTTTATATATATATATGTATGTATGTTTTTAGCTGTCTGTATAATTTCTTTTCTATTTTTAGTAGAGGTGGGGTCTCACTCTTGCTCAGGCTGGTCTCGAACTCCTGAGCTCAAACAATGCGCCCGCCTCGGCCTCCCAGAGTGCTAGGATTACAGGCGTTAGCCACCGCGCCCGGCCTGTTTAGTTTTTTTTGCACTGAAAAAGACCTTTCCCTTCTCTCCCATTTGTTTGTTTACATCAACGTGGACTCAATGAATCCTTATATTAGTCCGTAGCTTATAGCTGTTTACTATGATTATTTATTTTGATGCTCAGATTGCCCCAAATTTCCAGTAAGAGACTCTTCAGGCTAGTTCCTATGTCCTATTGTGATGTCCTCATCATACTTTGAGTACTTCCTCACATTCTGGCATAGGATATTCTAGGTTTATTTTGTGCTTGCCCTGCCCAGCCCTGGAGTCAGCCATTTCTTCAAGAACCCTTGGTTCTTCTTAGTGAAGAATAATGTTAGAAATCAATGTCTGGTCACTAGGTTTAGACCAATGGGCTGCCATGCCCTGTCAACAGACAGATTTAGTAAATAGACATATGTATATACATACATATATACATGTGCATATATTAATGCATGTACATATGTTATATCTATTTTGATATTTATCTGCTTGTATTTATTCTTCTTTAGCATGAATTCATATTGATACCATTAATCCTAATCCAATATTATAGGGTTCATTCTATCCTTTTCCTATTCATATTTATAACTCCTCTGACAGTAAGAAATCTAGCTCCCATTATCTATAACATAATTACTTATTTGTTCAGTGCTATAACCAGAAAATAGTTTTACAGTTGGTAGCCCATGGCTCTAAATGAAAGGAGCCTGCTACTTAGAATTTGTATTTGTTTAGAGTCTTGACCTGAGGATTTACTGTCTAAATACTGTGTTCAAAAATTCCTTGGGCTAGTTCTTCCCCTCCACCTTCTAACCTTGAATGTGGTTATGTTATTCTTTTGAAATATCATTTGGTTCATTAGGATTGGTCCTTAGGAATAAGTTTGTCTTCTTTGTTGCTATTACAAGTGAAGATGTTTTATTTGTTTGCCATTACACACTCTAACTTGTTCCTAATTATTAATATATAAAGACTAGATTTCTGTATGTTATACCCTATTCTACTGAGGGTTTTTTAAATTTTTTCAATTAGTTTTATCATTTGCTTCCTAGAGATTTTCAGATACACAATCACATCTGCAAATAGAGTTTTACTTCTTTTTTTTTAATTTTTATGCCTATGATTCTCTTAACTGAGTTGGCTGCTACCTCCAGGACTATGTTAAAAAGTAGTGGAGATGGTAGGTATCCTTTCCTGGTTCCTGATCTTAGTGGAAATGTTAGGAGAAGTGTCTTAGCTTAGGCTGCCATAAAAAAATACCATAGAGTGGGTGGCTTAAAAAATGGCAATTTATTTTCTCATAGTTCTGGAGGATAAAAATCCCAGATCAAGGTGCCAACCAATTCAGTTTCTGTGAGTATTTTATTCCTGGCTTTGAAAAGGCCACTTTCTTACTGGAGAGAGAGGAAGTTTACTCATGTCTCTTTTTTATTTTATTTTTTATTTTTTTATTTTTATTTATTTTTTTTTTTTGAGACAGAGTCTCACTTTGTTGCCCAGGCTAGAGTGAGTGCCGTGGCATCAGCCTAGCTCACAGCAACCTCAAACTCCTGGGCTTAAGCGATCCTCCTGCCTCAGCCTCCCGAGTAGCTGGGACTACAGGCATGTGCCACCATGCCCGGCTAATTTTTTGTATATATATTTTTAGTTGGCCAGATAATTTATTTCTATTTTCAGTAGAGACAGGGTCTTGCTCAGGCTGGTCTCGAACTCCTGACCTCGCGCAATCCACCCGCCTCAGCCTCCCAGAGGGCTAGGATTACAGGCGTGAGCCACCGCGCCCGGCTATGTCTCTTTTTTATAAGGACACTAATCCTATTGGACCAGGGCCCCCACCTTTCTGACCTCATTTTATTTTAGTTAGCTACCTGAAGGTCCTATCTTCAAATACAGTTATATTGAGTGTTGGGACTTAAGCATATGGATTTTGGGGGGACATAAATATTTGGTCCATAACAGGAAATATCCCTCAATTTCTATTTTCTTAAGTGTTTGTATCAGAAAAGAGTGTTGGATTTTGTTGGAAAGCTTTTTAAGCGTATATGGAGATAATTATATTTCTCCTTAAATCTCTTAGTATGGTGTGTATATCAGTGGGTTCCCTAATATTGAACCAAGTTTGCATTCCTGGAATAAATATTATTTGGTTATGTGGGTCAGTCTTTTTATGTGGCATTAAATTATGTTACATAGTATTATATTTAGTATTTTTGCATAAATATTAGTAAGTGATATTTGTAATTTACTTTGCATTGTCTTTATGAGGTTTAGGTGTTCATGTTACCTGTAAATAAAAAGAATTATGAAGTATTCCTTACTTTTTAGTTCTCTGGAGAATTGTACAAAGCATTTGAACAATCTAGTGTTTGAAGATTTCAGTCTGTGAAACCATCTGGGCCTGGTGCTTTTGTGATAGGGTAGTTCCTTAAAGACTTTCTTTATTTCTTGTAAGGAAATTGGTCCATTTAAGCTTTCTATCTTTAGGAAACTGTATTTGCCTAGTAAATTATCCATTTCACCTAGCTTTTAAAACTTATTTGTTGTGAGGTCTGCAAAATAGAATCTTAAATAATTTTTTTCTAATGGTTATTTCAGTATTTTTCCCCCCAATGATTATTTCCCCATGTCATTTCTTGTTTAATATATTTGTACTGTCTCCATTTTTTTCCCCATTAAGTTAGCTAGTAGTTTGCTTATTTTGTTAACTTTTGTCAAAAAGTGAGTTTTGATTTATATTATTATTTTTCTGTTCTGTACATTATTAATCTGTGTTTCTATTTTCATGATTTTCTTCATTTTGCTTTCCTTTGATTCCCTTTGCTGTTTACTATTAATAGTTTTCAGCTAGGAATTTAATTCACTTGTTTTTATTCCTTCATTTTTATTAAAAGTATCTAAGCCTATGAATTTTTCTTTGATCATATCCTTAAGATTGATATTCATAGATTAATATATATCAGTATATTTATGACATTATATATAATGTCATTGCTTATATGTCAATTATATTGTTTTTTAGGAATTCTGTAATTCTGGTTTGTATTTCTCTTTTACCCAATCAATAATTGTATGGTTTATTTCCAGTTTGAAGGACATTTCTTTGTTATTTTCAGTAATTTCTAATTTTATTGCATATGGTCAGAGGACATTATTTGTAATATTTCTATTTTGTGGAACTTACTGATGATTTCTTTATAGCTAATAGATGATCTTTTTTGCGAATGTGTCATGTACGTTTGGGAGGGTTTATTCCCTAATGTCAAGATGTAAAGTTTGAGATGAATCCAAAAGATGTCTCATTTATTTTGCTGTTTAGGTCTTCTATATTCTTATATTCTGTATTCTTACTTGATCTCCTATTTGGTGTGTTTCTTTCTCTCTTTCCTTGCTGTATCTCTTGGAGATTTTGTTTTATAAAGTTTTATAAAGTTGCTATGTTATTGCATAGGTATTCATAATTGTAATACCTTCATTTTAAAATTGTGACTTCTAGCATTAAAAAGCTTCTCCTTTGTCTTGTTTAGTACTTTTTAGTTTGAATTCTTTGTTTGACACCTCCTCTTCCTTATTTCTTTTTTTTTTTTTGAGACAGAGTCTCATTCTGTCCCTTGGTAGAGTGCAGTGGTGTCATCGTAGCTCACTACAACCTCAAACTCCTGGACTCAAGCAGTCTTCTTGAGCTGGGACTACAGGTGCATGCCACAATGTCTGGCTAATTTTTCTGTTTTTTTTAGTAGAGATAGGGTCTCACTCTTGCTCAGACTGGTCTCAAACTCCTGAGCTCAAGCTATCCTCCCGCATTGGCCTCCCAGAGTGCTAAGATTCCAGGCATGAACCACCATGCCTGGCCTCTTATTTCTAATTATTTTCATTTTCCTGATATATATGTCTTTGCCCATTTCTTTATTTTTAGCCTTTCTGAACCATTTTTTGGAGTGTGTTTCTTGTATATAGCATATTTTTGGGACTTACGTTGTGAACCAAATTGAAAATTTTTTAGTAGTTGAGTTTAGTAGTTGAGTACTAATCCATTTGCATTTATTTATAAAACTGATATGTTTTGTCTCAACTCTTTCATCTTATTTGTTATGTATATTATGTTATATGTGCTATGTTTATTTCTCTACATTGTTTTTTCTTCCCCTTTTTTAAGACTTTTTTTGGTGCTTAGTAAGGTTTATAATTTTGTTCTTGATACTACCTCTCAATTTAACTTTTTAAATGCCTGTAGTCCCTGTTGTCTTTTACTATCTGATTTGTCCACTTTTAATGGTATCCTTTATCTCTTATGTATTGCCTGTATAGCATTCAATGAACTATTCTACTTTCCTCTTCTGTCTCTTTTCTATTTCCTCTGTTAGTTTGTTCAGTGTTAGCTACAACAGAGTAACTGAGGCTGGGTAATTTTTAAAGAAAAGAGGTTTATTTGGGTCACAATTCTGATGACTGGAGTCTCTGAGTGGGCATCCCACTTGGTGAGGGTCTCTTGCTACTTCAACTCATGGTGGAAAGTGGAAGGGGGTCCTGAAAAGAGAGAGGGTACCAAGGAGGCTGATCTGTTTTATGATACCCCGCTCTTGGGGTCGGGATAATTAATCCATTCTCACAAGAGCAAGAACTCACTCCTATGAGACAGCATTAATCAGTACATGAGGGACCTGCCCTTTTGACCCAGATACCTCCGTTTAGGCTCCACTTTCCAACACTGCAACACTGGCAATTAAACTTCAACATGAGTTTTGGTGGGGACAAACCAAATCCAAATCAAAGCAGTCTCTGTCAGAATATAAATTGGTAACACATAGTCTATATCATATAACATCTTATTATTCTCCAACCCCATCTCTAACCTTTCTAGATCTGCAATTAAATATAATGAATGCTCACTGTCAGTCTTTTTGCTTAAGTTCTCCCTGTCATATATTGATTAGGTTGATTCCTTAACAAGAGCTTATGGGTGCAGATGTTGCATGTTGAAAACTGCTTATGTTTTTTTACTTTTTATAACCTTGAGACTTGAGGGAGCAGCTTGATTATCATATAAATCCTAAATTCACATGTTTCTTTGAGTTTTAAAAAATACTTTTCCATTATTACCTTGCTTTATATTGTTTTTTGAGAAGTCTGATGTCAATTGAATTCTCTTGCCTTTATAAAGTATTTGATTTTTATGTAGAGACCATGAGGATTTTTTTTCTTTACTTTTATAGTGTAATAGTTTTATGAAGATATATGTGTTGAGGTTGATCATTGCAGGTTAATTTTCACTGGTATCCAATGGGCTCTTTCAATATGTAGATTTAGGTCTTCCTTTATTTCTAGAAAGTTTTCCTAGATAGTTTTAACCTTTCTTATTTATTTATTTATTGTAAAGGACAAATTAAAAATTGTCTGTAGGCATGATGTACAACGTGATGTTTTGGTATATATATACATTGTAGAATGGCTAAATCAAGCTAATTAGCAAATATATTACCTGACATACTTTTTTTGTGATGAGAACACTTAAAATCCCTTCTCTTAGTAATTTTCAGGTATAAAATACACTGTTATTGGACAGTGAATCTCTTGAACTTATTCCTCCTGTTTAACTGAAATTTTTGTATCCTTTGACCAACATCTTCCCAGTCCATGCCCTCAACCTCTACTTCAACCCTGGTAACCACCATTCTACTCTTTGCTTCTATGAGTTTGTCTTTTTAAAATTCCACATGTAAGTGAGATCATGTGGTATTTGTCTTTCTGTACCCAGCTTGTTATACTTAACATGATGTCCTCTGGTTTCATCCATGTTGTCACTAATGGCAGAATTTGCTTCTTTTTGTATATTGGGTACATATACCACATTTTCTTTATCCATTCATCCATCGATGGACTCTTAAGTTGATTCTATATCTTGGTTATTGTGAATAATGCTGCAATGAACATGGGAGTGCAGATATCTTTTCAACTAACTGATTTTATTTCTTTTGGGTGTATACCCCAGTAGTGGTATTACTGGATCATATGGTAGTTCTATTTTTAATTTTTTGAGGAAACTCCATACTGTTTTTCATAATGGCTGTACTGTTAATAATTTACATTCCTGCCAACAGTACAGAAGGTTTCCCTTTTCTCCACATCCTTGCCAAGCAAGACTTGTTAACTTTTGTCTTTTTGAAGATAGCCATTTCAATAGGTATGAGATGTTATCTCATTGTGGGTTTAATTTTTATTTCCCCGATGTTTAGTGTTGTCGAACATTTTTTCATATACCTGCTGGC
Organism: Lemur catta; assembly: GCF_020740605.2. Lineage (NCBI taxonomy): Eukaryota > Metazoa > Chordata > Mammalia > Primates > Lemuridae > Lemur > Lemur catta. The sequence continues at coordinate 242,740,148 of NC_059128.1, forward strand.
CATTTGTATGTTGTCTTTTAAGAAATGCCTATTTAGATCTTTTGTCCATTTTTTAATTAGGTTATATCTTTTCTTGCTTTTGAGTTTGAGCTCCTTATAAGTTTTGGATATTAAACTCATAACAGATTTTTGGTTTGCAGATATTTTCTCTCATTCTGTAGGTTGTCTTTTCACTCCGTTGATTGTTTTCTCTGCTGTGCAGGAGTTTTCTAGCTTGAGGCAATCCCATATGTCTGTTTTTTAAATTTTAATATTTCTGCTCCATTGTTTTGTGTATCTATTTTAGATACTTTAATTATACATAAATTGAATGTTCTTCGCCATTATAGCCACGTTCATTTCACTTACATTCTCACTGATCCTTTTTACTTTTTTAATTCCATTTTCATTGTTTTTCTTGTTTTCAATATTCCCTATCATGTTTTCATTAGAATCTATTATTACTTGTGCACCTTATAATGTAGTCTTCTTTCTTCATTTTTGATACAATTTTGTGTTTTTTATACTTCTTTCCTGAGCTCAGTCAACATCATTTCTTTTTGGTTTTGGTTCATTTCTGTTTTTAGTTTCTGAATTTTTGTTTCCAGATGTTTTATCATATCTCAAATGTTTGAGGGCATTAAATTAATTTTGGAGTGTTGTGTTACAGTTTCCTTCTCCTTTGCTATTGTTTTTATTGTGTGGGGGAGGATTGTTTTTAAAAACTGAATTGTTGGGATTCTCATTTTTTGTTTTCTTTTTATACTATTTTTGCTCTGTGTTTCTGTGGCCAGGGCTGGCAGTTTTCAGTGGTTTATAAGCTATGTAGTTCATGATAGGTAAGGTAAGTTTTTCTTTTTTTTTTTTTTTTCTGAGAAGAGGTTGTGGGAATTTGAGAGTGGTTATGTTTTTTTGTTGTTGTCGTTTTGTTTTTTTGTCTTTCAGGATCCTAAAATTACCCCTCTTCCTTTTTTTCTACTTTTACCTTGCTTTTTCCAAAGTATGTCTCTGTTATTTTTAACTCATTTCTTCCACCAAAGTATTTTCTATCCGAAGTTGCCCCACTTGGGGTCCCACAGTCATAAGTTTTTTCCTTGTAGTTAGTTTCTGCCCCCCCACCCAATAATGAGTCTTTCACTAACTTTTGCCATGTCATTGATTCTTAGACCCCATGAAATGTGTTGATATGTTTTAGGGAGGGATGTGTCAACTTAGTAAAAGCAAAATTATTTTTATTCTTTGAGTTTTTTTCTAATTCTATTATACTTATCTTTGTGAAAAAAATTATTTTATGTCAAATTAAAGCATTAAGTATTGTTTTTTTGGAAAGAAATAAAGAGTGGAACAAAATGATTATTATTATTAATATTTTACATTTAGAGTAGTTTCCCATAGGCAAGAATTAAAGAAATAATATCTAATCTTAACGATTGTAGGTATTTTGCATGTTAGATGTGAGAGCCATAGAGATTCATGTGAGACAAGGCTCTAGTCCATGAAAATATGAAGTCAGGAAGGCTGCAGGTATCTATCTCATTTTTTCATCATGAAAATGCATTGATTACTGTGGATGTTTTTCATGAGAACACTTGATGGGAACTTAAACTTATATTGAGTTTGTCCCTAATGCAGAAGCTTCATATGAGATTGTTGCACTAAGAAGTACCAAATTCATACATAATTCAAAAGACCTTGGTAAATATTTGTGACCCAGAGTGGCCAAGCTGGTTTGTGGCCTAGAACAGAGAAGAAATATTGAAACTCTGTCTCTGTAAATGATGTCATCACTTCAAAATACTTCCTCTAATGTTTTGAGGCAGATCATTGACGAATTGACATCTGTTGTGAGTCTTACTAGCACTTAACTGCAGGGAACATATTCTACTATGTGCTGCTGACCCCATCCAAGAATTCCTATTTGTGAATTTTTTAGTAAATGTTAAAAGGCCTTGACACCTCCTAAGTGGTGAAATGTTTATTTTTTCAGAAAAACTTTGAAAGAAATTTCTTTGTATGCTATGTATGTCTCACCTGTGATGCTTGGCAGCCCATCTGATTTTGCTGTTTTGCTTAAATCTACACGTTTTTATGACTTGTTTCTTTTTATATTAGCATACTTGGCATGAAAAACTGCCAGCTATCCTAAAAGAAGCTGTCAACTTACTAAGTCAGGAACTTGAATCACCACAATTTCAAGAGGTTAGATTTATTTATTTTTCATTGTAATTCCTTTTTTTTATTTCAATAGATTTAAGGGGTACAAGTGGTTTTTTTTTACATGGATAGATTGTGTGATGATGAAGTCAGAGCTTTTAGTGCACCTGTCACCCCAATAGTACACATTGTACCTGGTAAGTAAATTTTGATCCCTCATCCCGCCTTCCTCTGTCCCCACTTCTGAGTCTCTAAAGTCTATTATACCACTTTGTATGACCATGTATACCCGTTGATTTGCTCCCACTTATAAGTGAGTACATATGGTATTTGTTTTTCTGTTCCTGAGATACTTTCCTTAGGATAATGGCTTCCAGTTCCATCCAAGTTGCTGTAAAAGACATTATTTCATTCGATTTTATGGCTGAGTAGCATTCCATGCTATATATATACCACATTTTCTTTATTCAATCATCAATTGATGGGTACTTAGGTTGATTCCATACCCTTGCAGGTGTGAATTGTGCTGCAATAAAAAAAGGAGTGCATGTATCTTTTTGTTATAATGATTTGTTTTCCTCTGGGTAGATACCCGGTAGTGGGATGGCTGGAATGCATGGTAGGTCTACTTTTCGTTCTTTGAGAAATCTCCATACTATTTTCCATAGAGGTTGTACTAATTTATGTTCACACCAACTATAAGCGTTCCGTTTTTACCACATTCAAAAATCTATTGTTTTCTGACTTTTTAATAAAAATGGCAATTCTGACCAGGGTAAGGTGGTATCACCTTGTGATTTTAATTTGCATTTCCCTGATGGTTAGTGGTGTTGAGCATTTTTTCATATGTTTGTTTCATATATTTTTTCATATGTTTTTTTCATGTTTGTTGGCCATTTGTATATCTTCTTTTGAAAAATGTCTGTTCGTGTATTTTGCCCACTTTTTAATGGACTTATTTCTTTTTTAGTTGCTGATTTGTTTGAATGCCTTGTAGATTCTGGATATTAGTCCTTTGTCAGATGTGTAGTTTGTGAATATTTCCTTCCATTCTGTGGGTTGTCCATTTACTCTATTGGTTATTTCTTTTGCTGTTCAGAAACTTTTTAACTTTTATTTACATTTGGTTTTGTTGTGTTTGCTTTTGGAGTCTCAAGTCATAATTCTTGTCCAAAAGAGTTTTTCCTAAGTTTTCCCCTAGAATTTTTATGGTGTCAGGTCTTACATTTAAGTCTTTAATCTATCTTGAGTTAATTTTTGTATATGGTGAGCGATAGGGGTCCAGTTTCATTCTTCTGCATATGGCTTTCCGATTTTGCCAGCACCATTTAGTGGATAGGACTTCCTTTCCCCAGTGTATGTTTTTGTCTTCTTTGTTGAAAATCAGTTGCTTGTAGGTGTATGGTTTTACTGCTAGGTTCTCTATTCTGCTCCATTGATTTGTGTGTCTACTTAAATCAAAACACAATGCTGTTTTGATTAGTATAGCCTTGTAGTATAATCTGAAATCAGGTAATGTGATACCTCCAGACCTGGCTTTGTTTTGTTTTGTTGCTTAGGGTTACTTTGGGTAGTTGGAATCTTTTTTGATTCCACATGGAATTTAGGGTTATTTTTTCTGATTCTGTGATAAATGATGTTGGTATTTTGATGGGAATTACATTGAATCTCTAAATCACTTTGGGCTGAATGGACATTTTAACAGTATTGATTATTTCAATCCATGATCATGGGATGTTTTTCCATTTGTGTTGTGTGATTTTTTTCATCGGTGTTTTGTAGTTCTCCTTGTAGAGATCTTGTACCTACTTGGGTAAGTATATTCCTAGGTATTTGCAGCTATTGTGAATGGTATTGAGTTTGTGATTTTATTCTCAGCTTGGGTATTATTAGTGTGTAGAAATGCTACTGATTTATGAACATGAATTTTGTAAACTGAGACTTTACTGAATTTATTTATCAGTTCTAGGAGTCTTTTGGAGGAGTCTTTAGGGTTTTCAAGATATAAGATCATGTCATTGGTAAGCAGGGGTAGTTTTACCTTCTTTCCTGATTTGGATGCCCCTTATTTCTTTCTCTTGCCTGATTACTTTGGCTAGGACTTCCAGTACTATGTTGAATGTAGTGGTGATGGTGGGCATTATTGTCTTGGTCTAGTTCTATGGGGGAATGCTGTGAACTTTTCCCCATTCAGTATGATGTTGGTTGTAGGTTTGTTATATATGGCTTTTATTGTTTTGAGGTTTGTTCCTTCTGTATCTTGTTTGTTGAGGGTTTTTATTCTGAAGGGGTGCTGGATTTTATTGAATGCTTTTTCTGCATCTAATGAGGTGATCACATGGTTTTTGTTTTTAATTTTGCTTATGTGGTAAATCACATTTATTGATTTGTGTATATTGAACCATCCATGCATCCCTGGGATGAAATTTACTTGTGGTGAATTATTTTTTTGATGTGCTCTTGGATTCTGTTTGCTGGTGTTTTGTTGAGGATTTTTGCATTTATGTTCATGAGAGATATTAGTCTGTAATTTTCTTTTTTTGTTGTGTGCTTTCCTAGCTGTGACATCAGAGTGATACTGGCTTCATAGAATGAGTTGGGGAAGATTCTCTCTATCTCTATGTTATGGATAAGTTTCAGTAGGATAGGTACCAGTTCTTTGTCAGACTGGTAGAATTCAGCTGTGAATCTGTTTGGTCCTGGGCTTTTATTTCGTTGGGAGAATTTTCATTACTGATTCAATCTTGCTACTTGTTATTGGTCTGGTCAAGATTTCTATTTCTTACTGAATCAAGCTTGGAAGGTTGTGTGTTTCCAAAAATTTATCCATTTCCTTCAGATTTTCTGGTTTGTGTGCACAGAGGTGTTCATTAGTAGTCTCAGGTGATCCTTTGTATTTCTGTGCTATCAGTTGTAATGTGTCCTTTTTTTCTTTCTGACCTAGCTTATTTGAATCCTCTCTCCTCTTTTGGTTAGTTTAGCCAGTGGTCTGTTGATTCATTTATCTTTTCAAGGAACTAATTTTTCCTTTAATTGATGCTTTGTATTTTTTTATTGCTTCAATTCCATTTATTTCTGCTCTGATATTTGTTATTTCTTGCCTTCTGGTAGCTTTAGGCTTGGTATGTTCTCATTCTTCTAATTACCTGAGGGGTGACATTAGGTTGTTGTTAATTTGTGATCTTTCTGTCTTTTTGATGTAGGCATTTAGTGCTATGAACTTCCCTTTTAGCACTGCTTTTGCTGTATCCCAGAGATTTTGGTAGCTTGTGTAACCATTGTCATTCAGTTCAATTTTTTATTTCCATCTTGATTTTATTGTTGACCCAAAGACCATTCAGTAGCAGCAGGACATTTAATTTCCTTGTTTTTGTATAGTTTTGAGAGTTCCTCTTGACCTTGATTTTTAGTTTTATTCCAGTGTGGTCTGAGAAGATACATGGTATGATTTCAAGTTCTTTTAAATTGCTGAGACTTTTGTTCTGGCCTGACATATGGTCTATCTTGGAAAGTGTTACATTTGCCGATGAGAATGTATATGCTACAGTTTTGGGGTAGAATGTTCTGTAATTGTCTGTTAGATCCATTTATTGTAGAGTCCTGTTTAAGTCTAGTGTGTTCTTGTTGATTTTCAGTTATCTCTCTAGTTCTGTTGGTGGAGTGTTGAATTCTCCCACTGTTATTAAGTTGCTGTTTATTTTATTTCTTAGACCTAGAAGCATTTGTTTTATGAATCTAGGAGCTCTGGTATTAGCTGCATATATATTTAGTATTGTATATCTTTTGTTGAATCATTCTGTTTATTATTATGTAATGACCATCTTTGTCTTTTTTTACTCTTGTTGATTTAAAGTCTATTATATCTGATATTAGAGTAGCTACACCTGCTTACTTTTAATTTCCATTTGTGTGGAATATTTCTTTCCAGTCCTTTACTTGAGTCTATGTGACTCTTTAAATGGGTGTCTTGGAGACAGTAGATATTTGGGTTGTGTTTTTTTAATTTATTATGTCAGTCTGTATCTTTTACTTGGGGCCTTTAGACTGTTTACTTTCAGTGTTAGTATTGATAAGTGAGATCAGATCGTATTCCAGTCATGTTGATTGTTACCTAGTTGCTTTGCATTCTCTATTGTGTTACTGTTTTATAAGAGCTCTGAATTTTTACTTTCAAGTGTTTTTACACTGGTGGATATTGACTGCTCTTTTTGGTATTTAGAGCACTTTTGAACATTTCTTGTAGGGCGGATCTGGTGTTGATAAATTGCTTTTGTGTTTAGTTGTCAGGGAAAGATTTTATTTCTCCTTCATTTATGACACCTAGTTTGTGGGATCCAGAGTTTCTGCCTGACAGTTATTGTGTTTAGGAAGACTAAAGATGGGATCCCAATCCGTTCTGGCTTGTAAGGTTTCTGTTGAGAAATTTGATGTTACTCTGATGGGTTTTCCTTTTAAGTTATTTGATGCTTTTGTCTTATGGTTTGTAGGATTTTCTGCTTCACTTTGACTTTGGCCAGAATGATGACTATGTGAGTTGGTGATTTCCTGTTTGCAATGAATCTTCCAGAAGTTTGTTGACATTCTTGTATCTGGATGTCTAAGTCTCTGGCAAGACCAGGGATGTTTTCCTCCATTTTTCCCTTATCTAGGTTTCCCATGCTCTTTGCTTTTATTCTTCTCCCTTGGGAATATCTATGATTTTTATGTTTGCATGTTTTATATCATCCCATATTTCTTGGAGATTTTGTTCATTTTCCTTTTTTTCTTTATTTTTGGCTGACTGGGTTAATTTGAAAGCCTTGTCTTCAAGCTCTGAAATTCTTTCTTCTGATTGGTTCAGTTTGTTGTTAAGACTCTTCACTATATTTTGATGCTCTCTAAATAACTCATTTCTAGAAGTTCTTTTTTTTAATCTATCTGTTTAATGAATTTTTCATTCATACCCTAAATTATTGTTTTGGTTTCTTTGTATTGGTTTCAACTTTCTCATAATCCCATTGAGCTTGCTTGTGATCCATATTTTGAATTCCACATCTGGCATTTCAGAATTTCTTTTTGGTTGGAGTCCATTGCTAGAGAGCTAGTGTGATCCTTTGGGAGTGTTGAAAGAGCCTGTTTTTTCATATTGCTAGAGTTGTTTTGCTGCTTCGTTCTCGTGTGGAATCTCTTCCCTCAGCTCAAAACAGATAACTTTGCAGTTGACCTGCTGGGAACTCTACTGCTCAGTGTAGAGAGGGAGACATATGCTGCCTTTTGGCTTGTGTGGGTAGGTACCCGCTGTGGTGTTGCTGGGAGTTTGTTTCAGTTGGCCTTCAGTGCCCTGGGAGAGTGTTTAGGTGGCAGCATTGGTGGACTAGGGTAGGTAATCCCCAGTTCCCAGGCTCCTGGATGGCATGCTTGAGTTCTGCAGGGACTAGACCAAGATTGGGCTGGCAAACATAGGATGGACAAGATGCTGGGTGGAGTGCCAACTGCTCGTGTCTCACTCTCACTGTGGCTTGTGGCAGGGCAGTGGGAATTGTCCTAGGAGCAGTTAGGAGAGCTTGGGCTCCCCTGTCCTTCCTCAGCTGGGTGGGGCAGCAGCTGCAGCAGCCTGACCTCAACCTAAGGTTGGGGTCAGGGCACTGCCCGGCTTTAGACTCCAAAATAACACCTTGGCCTGTGGCAGAGAGAGTGGGGCTCCTTCCAGGCAAACAGTATATGCAATATGTGAAGGGGAGTGCCATCCACTCACAATTTGGTCCCACAGTAGCCTGTAGAAGGACAGTGGTAGTTGTCCTAGGTGTGTAGGAGAGCTTGGGCTCCCCTGTCCCTCCTCAGCTGGGCAGGGCTGCATCAGCTCGAATTCAGCCCAAGGGCAGGTTGTTACCCACCTTCAAACTCCGAGATTGTGCCATGGGCCTATGACCAGAGAGTCCAGGTCCCTTCCCAGGCAGGCCATGCTAGTAGGAAACTGTGGGAAGTGCAGCTTGCTTGAGGCTTGGTCCTGCAGTGGGGTGGTGAGCACCATCCCAGATGCCTGCTGGAAAGCCTGGTTTCTCTGCCTCTCCCCAGTTAGGTGGGGGCTGCAGCCACATCCAGCCCAAGATCAGGGCACAGCCCACTGTCAAACTCTCAGAATGACACCTTAGACCTGCAACTGGAAGGTTGGGGTCCCACCCAGGCAGTCAGCATGGGCGAGAAACTGGAAAATGTGGCCCACATCTCAGTCCCAAGAGCAGCCCACAGCAGGGCAGTGGAGACCTTCCCCGGGGTGTATGGGAGCACCTGGGCTCCTCTATCCCTCCTCAGAGCCACACAGTGGCTGCAGGTATGCCTGCAGTTCCCTGGCATCTAGGCTCTCAGAATGGCACTTGACTCAAGCTGCTCTCAGCTCACATGCCTGTGGGAATCCGCCTGAGTTCCCTTTCTGGAACAATGTCTCTGTGCAGTCTCCAAGCAGCATCCTATCTATGTTAGGCCAGAGACCTGCGTGGATCTGGGGATTCTGTTGTAGCCAAGATTATAAAAGCTTCTCTTGAGTATTGGAGCTCTGGGGGCTTCTGTCTTACTGTTTCACTGCATCCAGGAGCTTCTCCCAGCTGTTAGCAGGCCCCCAGCCAGGCAAATTTCCCTGAACTCTCTCCTTACCCACTTTTGGTGCTTCCCATTGCTTCCCTGGTAAATTCTAGCGTTTTCTCCTAGATGATCTGTTCAAAATGTGAGAATCCGCTTACTGTTCTGGTTCCTGTCTATGGAGGAGCCACATACTACCTGCCTAGTTGGCCATCTTGATCCTTCCTGCAAGACGTTTTATTAAGAAATAGAAACAGAATATGAAGCTCTCTTCTGTTTGAAAGTTTGCTGGTTTTGTAGATGAAAACTTTTAAGGCCCTCAAAGTAGAAGCTCTATAAGAGAGAAGAAAAGCTTTGAAAATTTTGATGGGGAAGACTGGTATTATTACTTCATGAATATTACTTCATGAATGGGTGGATATGAATTGGTAAAACCACAAAAACATTGTGGCAATACCTACTACAAATTTTTCTGTCAATACCCTTTGGTCACTCATGGATAGTGATAAAAATCTATATTTTCTTTTGTACAAGCTGTATTTCTGAAAGAGAATTTTGGAGGAGGCAACTATGCTTATAATCAAAGAAATGCAAAATTTTAAAACTAAGTATCTTCCCTCCCTGAGTTTTGGGTTAGTAAAAAAATATAAAAATGTCAGCATGTTATGTTGATGTGGTGTGGTGAAACTGGCACTTTTCAAAATATTGTGGATGTATTGGTATAACTCACTTGGGTAGGAGTCTTGAAATTTATATTAAGAATCACTCCTAAGGACAAACTTCAAAAGACAGAAGTTGTGTTAGGGAGATGTTTATCGTAACATTCACTATATAGGAAAATTGGAAGCAATCTAAATTTCTTACAGTAAGGAAATGGTTAAGTAAATTAAGGTCTATCCACCATATAACCAGTTTCTGGCTCTCATTAACTGTCTGCTATGAATACTGTATTACTTGTCTTTTAGTGAACATAAGTACACATTTCTATATGTAGAAGAGGAATTCCTGGGCTATTGGGTTGCATGTTTTCAGCTTTAGTAGACATTGCCACAATGTTTTTGTGGTTGTAGCAGTTTATATTCACTACCAGTATATGAGAGTTCCAATTACTGCTCTCTACTTTTCTCCAAATTAACTGTTGTGGTATGTGTGTTCTAATATCTTTGCTTTGCATTTCCCTGATGGCAGATGAAATTGTGTTCTTTTCATATGTTATCTATTTGAATATTTTCTTTTGTGAAGAGACTGTTTAAGTTGTACATTTTTTTCTATTGGGAGATCTTATTCATTTGTAAAAGTTCTGTATATATTCTGGTTATGGGTTCTCTTTTAGATAATGTATTACAAATATCTTCTCTCTTTCTATGGGCTGCCATTTTATACCCTTTTCTTTTGATAAATAGACATTAATTTTTTTTTAATTCAGCCTTTAGCATTCTTATCTTCTTCTTCTTTTTTTTTTTTGTTTCAGCTCGTTATAGGGGGTACAAAAGTTCAGGTTATATATATCTTGCCCATGCCTCCCATCCCCCCGAGTCTGAGCTTCAAGCGTGTCCATTCCCCAGACAGTGCGCATCACACTCAATGAACAACCCTATCAAAAAGTGGGCAAAGGACATGAATAGAAATTTTTCAAAAGAAGATATAAAAATGGCTAACAAACATATGAAAAAATGTTCAACATCTCTAATCATCAGGAAAACGCAAATCAAAACCACAATGAAATACCACTTAACTCCAGTGAGAATGGCCTTTATCAAAAAATCCCAAAACAATACATGTTGGCATGGATGCGGAGAGACAGGAACACTCATACACTGCTGGTGGGACTGTAAACTAGTGCAACCCCTATGGAAAACAATATAGAGATACCTTAAACAGATTCAAGTAGACCTACCATTCGATCCAGCAATCCCATTATTGGACATCTACCCAGAAGAACAAAAGTCATTCTATAAAAAAGACAACTGCACCCGAATGTTTATAGCAGCACAATTCACAATTGCAAAGATGTGGAAACAACCCAAATGCCCATCAATTCATGAATGGATTAGCAAAATGTGGTATCTGTATACCATGGAATATTACTCAGCTATAAGACATTAATTTTTATTTAACTTTATTATAGCTCACTTTTATTACTTTTTTTCTTTTATGGTTAGCATTTTTTAGATTCTGTTTAAGAAGTGTTTTCCCTTTCCTAGGTCATAAAGATGCTCTCAAGGTTTTCCTCTTAAAGCCTTATGTTCCTTTTTACGCATATTATTCTCAGTCCTTCCTGAATTGATTTTTGTCTATAATGTGTGAGGTAGGAGTCTTAAAGTGTCAAAGTGGTTTTCCCCATGTAGTCCTTATTCGTTTAAAATATGCAAATACTAGATCTCTTACTTATTTAAGAAAAATAACACTTGCCCGGGTGCGGTGGCTTACACTTCTAATCCTAGCACTGTGGAAAGCTGAGATGGGAGGATTGCTTGAGCTCAGGAGTTCGAGACCAGCCTGAGCAGCATCGAGATCCCGTCTCTACTAAAAATAAAAAAAATTAGCCAGGCGTAGTGGTGTGCACCTATATAGTCTCAGCTACTTGGGAGGCTGAGGCAGGAGGATCGCTTAAGCCCAGGAATTTGAGGTTGCAGTGAGCTATGATGATGCCACTGCACTCTAGCCTGGACAACAGAGCAAGACCCTGTCTCAAAAAAAAAAAAAAAGATAAGAAAAAGAGCACTAAAGTAACCACCTTCCCTAAAATCAAAATATACAATGACTTTATGATGTTGTAGAAAAACATACTTTTAGAGCAGCACTGCTACTATCATTTAGAAGGAAAGACAAATCCATTCTTCGTGATATTGCTAAATTCCTTTTAAACCTAGTAAAATCTGTTATGTCTCATTTTAAATATATACCCATTTGTCTAATTGATCTATACCTTGCTATCATTATCCTCTACAGATGAGTCTTTGTCAAGCAGCTAAAACTAAGGCTAAATCCAGCCAAAACAACAGCTTATTGTCAGTCACAGTGTAAGAGAAATCATTATAGGCAGACATTTTAGTCATTCAAAAATACTAAATCACTCAAAATCAGGGGGTTAATTTGTACAACTCTACCTTGTTCTGGCCTGTCAAATACAAGGCAGTGACCACTGAAGCCTGATTTTGCATTTATCCTGTCCCACTACACTAAGCTTTCTCAAGGTAGCACTGTGCCTGTCTAATTTCAGCTCCGAATCCCCAGTTCCTGCTTAGCTTAGTGCCTGGATAGTGAGGGGCTTAGTAAATTTCTGGTTGTATTAGTTTCCTCTTGGTTCATAACAAATTACCACAAACTCATTATTGAATATATGTTCAATAAATGGATTCCTTTGAGAATTCCAAATTTTGTTTTGGGGACTGGAGGTGCTCTCCTGTACTAGATGCTAAAAAACTGTTCCTAAAGCAGTTTGTAAATTGAGAGGGAAGCTCTTTAAGCAAGCTTTCTTTCCCTCTATTGGAGGTGGACAGAGTTGATGTGCTTTCACTCTAGCAAGTAACTCCCTACCCTCCACCTCATCTTTCTAAGTTGCAGGTTCCTTAGGGGAGCATTGTTCCATCGCACACCTCTCAAACTTCCTTTAGTTGAGAACATAAATCTGGTTTCCTAAGTTTCCTAACAATATTAACTCCACTTCTGGTCTATCAGAATCAGATGCATCATCTCTCCTATCTTTTGAATACGGAATATTTCCATTTAACATTTTCCAGAGTTTAATTTGTTGTGCTCTCATCCACCAAAAGTGTGGTTGATATGGACATTGGAAGAGACATGATATTAAGGTCTGTAAACTCTGTACAGTGTAGCCCCTGTTGCCAGTGGACACAAACGCACTACCAACCTAGACAGGTAAAATAAATGAGTGAAATGGACCAGGCATAAGAAAAATAAAAACATTGCCAGGACTGGGGACATTGTGGAGTAGTGGGGTTGTGGCAACCTGGAGTGTGACTTTTTCTTTCAAAGGGGACAGCACTACTTACGAAAACCATTTGGAAAGCTGGCCTAGGTTTCCTTTTTTTTTCCTTGTGATTTTTCAAGAGAAACTGGAAATTCAGAATTTATATGGAGTTTCCAGATTTTTAAAATCTTGGCAACTAATTTTTGAAAGAGTGTATGGTCCAAAACTATACAGGCCAAGAGGCCAAGTAAAATACATCTGTGGGCTGATTCAGGTCCTGAGCTATATAGATTCTAACTCCCGCTCTACACTTCCATCAGATTTGATCATCTAAAAGCATCATATTTTCACTATACACTAAAGTAAATTTCTTTAGTGTATTAGTGTATTAGTTTTCTTTTGGTTCATAACAAATTACCACAAATTCAGCAGCTTAAAACAACACTATTTATTATCTTAGTTTCTATGGCTTTGAAGTCTGGGCATGGTATGCATGGCTGAATGCTCTGCTCAGGGTCTCATTAGGCTGAAATCAAGGTGTCGGCTGGAGATATGTTTCTCATCTGGAGCTTAGGGTTCTCTTCCAAGTTTACTGATTGTTGGCAGAATTCATTTCCTTGCAGTTGTAAAGCTGAGGTCCCCATTTTCTTGGTAACTATTGGCCAGGGACTGCTCTCAGTTCCTAGAGGCTGCTTGTGGTGGCCCTGATAGGCAATTCACAACATAGATATTTGCGTCCTTCTAGGCCAGCTGGCATGTGTCTCTGTAATTTCCAATTCTACAGCTAATTGAAAACACACTGCTTTTAAAGGGCCTACTGGATTAGGTGGATTAGGTCAGGCCTGTGCAGAAAAATCTTCCTTTTGCTGTATATGTAACATCTTCTTTTTGTCATATAAGTGGTTAAAAATAAAATGACAGAGAGTCCTAGTAAGAAAATACTACAGAAGTATTAACAGATAACATCCTAGAGGAAATTTTAAAAGTAAACACACATTTGAAAAGTTCAGCTTTGTGAATTAATCAAGAAAATAACAAGTTATCTGTTTCTTTTATCTCTAATACTACTGGGGGAGGGGAAATAAATAGGTACAGCCTTTCTGAAAAGTTTAGTATAATAGATGTTAAAGTTGGAGAGAGAATATGAATGAATGGATGAATGAACAGACACATGAACAGTATTGTGCTTGTGTGTGTGTGTACACACATACATACATTTATGTTCAATAACTATAAACCCATGAGATAAATACTAATATTATTGTTTTCATTTATCAGCTGTAGAAAGCTGAGGCATAGAGAGATACCCTCCAAAGTGTTGTTAGTGGTTATCACCGTGTGATAAGATTATATAAGGATGAATACTTTTTTCTCTTTTATGTTCTTCTAAATTTTTATAATGTTTATAGATTTTTAAGCATTTATAAACAGGGAAAAAATGGTAATAAGGCTGCCTTGAAATAAAAACTCACCTACATTGATCGGAGTAGTATAAATTAACATAATTTTTTTGGAAAGCAACATGACCCTAACTTCATTTCAGAGAATCTGACCTTAATCATTTTAAATATGGAGAAAACTGTACATATAAACAAATCTGTTGTATCATTATCTAAAATATGGGAAAATTGGAAATTTAAATTTCCACAGTAAATAGTTGCATAAATCCCTCAGATGGAATTATTTTAGGACATTAATGGTTCTGTCTAGCCCCTATCACATTTTCCTGAGACCCTTAATTCCATCTCCTTTGGTGTTTTCACGGGTCCTAAGCGCTTTTCTGAGACTTCCCTAACTCACTGCTGTTCAAATTCCCTCTGCAACCAAACCCTCCCCAGTACCCAGGCCTCCATGTTGATGACCCACAAGACCTACAGCATGTTTTCTATGTCTGTAAGGGAAGAAAATTTACTTCAGGGACTTTTCTTTCTGAGGTTACTTCAGGTCAGTCTGAATGCAAGACAGAAAAATTGAACTTAACTTAGAAGCTGAGGGAAAAAAATGTCTAAAACACAATGATATGTAGACTAGAAAATGTTTTTTATCTTTGTTATTCCACTGATATGTAGGCCTGAGATTATTCTCAGAGCAAACTAGTTTCCCTGTTCATCCTAAAATTTCTGACAAAATTATCACTTATGCATAAGGTTAGTTATTTAATAATTAAGAAATTATAATGCTTTGGAGAATATATCCTGAATGAAGAGTTTTATATGAAATCTTATGGACAATGTTGGACATTTCAGAATTTGGAGGTTTTTTGTTTCACTTTGTTGCTTTGCTTTAACTGGCAACTGCCAGTGTGAACTTAGGGTTAAATGGTTCTGATTTTCTGAAAAAACGAGAAGAATTGGCTTATTTTAGATATATTTACATAAAATAGCAAATATAAAATTTATTTAAAATGTACTACTTTTCAGTGGGTCAGAAAAACAGTTTTAGGGAAGAGTTTATTTATTTATTTATTTATTTTTTTCTTGTGAGACAGAGTCTCGCTCTGTTGCCTGGGCTAGAGTGCCATGGCGTCCTCCTGGCTCACAGCAACCTCAAACTCCTGGGCTCAAGCAATCCTTTTGCCTCAGCCTCCCGAGTAGCTGGGACTACAGGCATGTGCCACTATGCCCGGCTAATTTTTTTCTATATATTTTTAGTTGGCCAGATAATTTCTTTCTATTTTTAGTGGAGACGGGGTCTCGGTCTTGCTCAGGCTGGTCTCGAACTCCTGAGCTCAAATGATCCACCCGCCTCGGCCTCCCAGAGTGCTAGGATTACAGGCGTGAGCCACCGCGCCTGGCCGGGAATAGTTTATTTTAAAAATTCTGGCTAAATTTCACAATTCTACTTGTTTATAATTTTTTTTTTAAATGTTGACCTATTTAAAAATTGGAAAGAATAGGGTCAGTCTCAGCAAATAGTCATCCCAAAATGAAGATGGCATAGATTTAACTAATAATACAGTTAAGGGCAAAGGTAGCATTATGAGATGTTTAGGTGATTTATACCGAAAGACAAACTGAAATATTTACTAATTTAGTTAGGGGGTGAGATTGTTGATGGAACAATGAGGGAAAAAGCAAAAAGGTTGTTGCTATGGAATGGAGAGAGCAGCTGGGCCACTGTGGGCCCTGAGGTACAGTCTACCATTGGTCACCTACAGCGGGGGAGAAGTCATGGGGTTATCAAATGCTTCTCTTCACGTGGGAAGCATCATAAACTCTATTATTGGTGAGTAGTATGTAGAAGGAAAAAAGCATGGCACAAGTTAGAGAACTGTCTTCGTTTGTGCTGCTATATCAAAAATACCATAGACTGAGCAGTTTAAACAACAATCATAGTTCTGGAGGGTGAAAGTCCGGAGATCGAGGTGCCAGCAGATCTGGTGTCTGTGAAGGGCACTCTTCCTGGTTTACAGGTGGTCATTGTCTTGTAGCCTCAAATGAAGGAGAGCAGAGAGAGCGAGCAAGCTCTCCTAAGTTTCTCTTCTTCTAAGGGTGCTAATCTCATTCACTGGGGCTCCACCCTCATGACCCAATTACCTCCTAAAGGCCCTATCTTCAAAAAACATGACATTGGGGCTTGGCATTTTCAACATATGAATTTGAGGGATACATAAGAACATTCCTTCCATAACAAGAACCTAGATTCTGGACTGACTTCACCTCTAACAAGCGGGGTCACTTTAGGCAATCCAGTTATCTGTATGATTTTTGGTTTTTTCAACTGTCAAATGAGGGACTTGGAGTAGATCTCTGAAGGTCTCTTTCAGTTCTAACAGCATCTAATTCTATGACCTAGTTTTTCTCTGCATAAAACAATGACAACAAAGTCATTAACACCTAATGAATTATTGCAATAAAAATTGTTTCAGTGTTTGTATTTTTATAAGCTTTATGTGGTATAATTTACATACCATAAAATTCACCTGTTTTAAATATATAGTGTGTTTCAGTAAATATATACAGCTGTGCAAACATCACAAAAATCCAAGGCAGCTGCTGCTCTGCTTTCTATCGCTATTTTTTTTTTGCCTTTTCTAGAAATATGTAAATGGTTCTTCCACTTAGCAAAATGTTTTCCAGATTCATCCATTTTGTTGCATGTATCAGTAGTTCCTTTTTACTGTTGAGTAGTGTTCCTTTGTATGGATATATCCACATTTTGTTTATTGACTAGTAGATGAAAAATTATTTCAGTTTGAGGCAGATATGAGTAATGCTGCTGTGAGAATTTGCATAGTCTTTCTGTGGACATATTTTCTTTCCTCTTAGATAGATAACTAGAAGTGGATTGTTTGGGTCTATGATAAATATATGTTTACAGTTAACTTTTTTAGAAACTACCAAACTGTTTACCAAAACTGGCTGTGCCATTTTATATTCCCATCAGCAGTATGTGAAGGTTCTAGTTTCTCCACATCCTCACCGATACTTGGCATATTATCAATCTTTTTGAATATAGCCATTCTATTGGGCATATAGTTATATCTCATTATATTTTTAATATTCATTTCCCTAATGATGGATGCTGTGAAGCATCTTTTTATGTGCTTACTTGTCATAGTGTACCTTCTATGTTGTAGTGTCTTATTCAAATCTTTTGCCTATTTAAAAAAATTGGATTGATTATCTTATTGAGTTGCAAGAATTCTTTATATATTCCAGATATGAGTCTTTTGTTAGGTAAATATTTTGCAAATATTTTCTCCCAGTCTTGTCTTTTCATTTTTCTTAATGATGTCTTTTGAAGAGCAAACATTTTTAATTTTGATAAACTCCAAATTATACATTTTTTCTTTAATGGATTGTGTTTTTGTGTGTCCAATCTAAGAAACCTTTGCTTAGCCCAAAGTCAGAAATATTTCTCCTTTGTTTTCTTTAAGAGTTTTATAAGTTTAACTCTTACATTTAGGCCTATGATCCATTTTGACTTCATTTTTGTATATGTTGTAAAATTCTAAGTTCATTTTGTTTTTGCATATTTACATCCAGCTGATTTAGTACATTTGTTGAAAGGACAATCCTTCTCCTATTGAGATACCTTGACACTGTTGTCAAGAATTAATTGACCAGGCCAGGCATGGTGGCTCATTCCTATAATCCCAGCACTTTGGGAGACTGAGGCAAGAGGATCTCTTGAGGCCAGGAGTTCAAGTCTACAGTAAGCTGTGATCGCACCACTGCACTGTAGCCTGGTCAACAGAGTGAGACCCCATCTCTTAAACAAAAAGAAATCAATTGACCATATATGTGGATTTATTTTTATTTCTAGATTCTGTTCTGCTCCATTGAAGTATACACACACACACACACACACACACACAAACACGAGTGAAATACAATCATTTGCCACATAATGACATTTTGGTCCATGATGGACCACATATATGATAGTGGTCGCTTAGGATTATAATGGAACTTCCCTATACAGATATACCATTTTTAATCTTTATACCATACTTTTGCTGTACCTCTTCTATGTTTGGACATGTTTAAATACACAGATACTTAACCACTGTGTTACAGTTGCTTACAGCATTCAGTACGGTAGCATGCTATACAGGTTTGGAACTTAGGAACAATAGACGCTATACCATATGGCCTAGGTGTGTGGTAGGCTGTATTGTCTAGGTTTGTGTAAGCACACTCTATGATGTTTACACAAGGACAAAATCACCTAATAATGCATTTCTAAGAATGTGTCCCTATCATTGTGACACACGACTTGATATATATGTTATAATCTACAATTGGCCCTCTGTATCCACAGATTCCACATTCGTGAATTCAACCAACCACAGATCAAAAATTCAGAAGAAAAAAAACTGAACCTGTACATGCTCAAAAAATTGAGCATGTACAAACTTTTTTTCTCATCATTATTCTCTAAATAAAGTTTAACAACTATTTACATAGCATTTACATAGTATTAGGTATTATATGTGATTTAGAGATGATTTAAAATATATGGGAGGATATGCATAGTGTATATGCAAATACTACACAATTTTATATTAGGGACTTGAGAATCTGTGGATATTGGTATCCACAGGAGGTTTTGGCAATGATCCCCCACAGATGCTGAAGTACAAGTCTATGTATTTTATTTATATTCTTTATATATATACATATATATATACACACACACAAACACATACATATAAATATATAAAAATAACATATATAAACATATATATGTATGTCCTTATAATAGTATCCCACTGTCTTGATTACTACAGATTTATACTAAGTTTAAAAATCAGGTAATGTAAGTCCGTCAACTTCTTTACTAAAATTGTTTTGACTATTCTGTGTCTTTTGCATGTCCATATAAATTTTAGGATCAGCTTGTTAATTTCTTTTTTTTTTAAAGCCCACTAGGATTTTGATAGGGATTGCATTAAATAAAATACATCAATTTAGAGAGAAGTTGACATCTTAACAATATTGAGTCTTCCTGTTCATGAAATTAGTATCTGATTTATTTAGTTCTCTGCAGTTTTTCTCAGCACTGTTTTATATTTTTCAGTATACTGATTTTGAACTTCTTTTTAAAATTTGTCTCTAAATATTTTAATCTTTTTGATACTATTATGGCTGGAGTTTTTAAAATTTCATTTTAGATTGTCACTAGCATATATGAAAATACAATTGATTTTTTTGTGTATTGATCCTATGACTTTGCTACGATTCTTTACTAGTTCTGGTGGGGTTTGTTGTTGATTTCAGAGGATTTTGTTTGTAAAAAATAAAGTATTATTCTTGAAAATGATATCCCTGGAAGTCCACATTACTCTTATTCAAGTGATATTGCTGAAGCTTAAAACATTTTTGGAACTCCTGATTCAGAATTGGTTAGACAAGTTACCAAGCACATAAGAAAATCCATTTTTATTATTTATTGGTGGATATCTTGCTTTAATTCTTTTTGCTTATTCCTTTTTATCTTAATACCTTAGGTCTGTACTGAGGACATGTTATTTTTTACATATCTGATAGACATTAAAAGATAGAAGTTAGGCAGGCAGTAAAATATATAAATCTGAAGTTCAAGGAAAAGGCTGTGGATGAAAGTTTAAGTTCGTGAGTTATCAGATCATATATATTTAAGGGCATGTGACCGGACATGATCACCTAAAGATATCTTCACCAGAAGTCCAGCAATCCTCAGAAGAAAAATTGAGTAGGTCCAAAAAAGGCTTGAGAAGTGTCTTAAGGCCAGGAATCTAGGAGGCCCTGAGGGACTCATGTTAAGAATATAACTGATTAACCATTGATTCATTTGTGAGCCACTTGCCTGCGTGGAATGTTTTAAGTTAATCCTTTATTTAATAGTTCCCTTGTTTTAAAGAGTATACATGTGTTTCACAGGAAGTTGATCTTCATAAGGTCAGTGATGCCTCCACTGTTTTATCTTTTGCATCATTTGAATAGTTATTACTTGGCATTTATTTTTTTCTCCAGAATAATATGATTTTTAATCATTAAACATTCTAGTAATTATTTTATACTAATTTAATACCCAGTTTGGTATATTATTCTGATTCTGTTATCTACATTGCAAATATTATTGACTTCATGAGAGTCACACCAAATATCTGCTTTTCTTTCATTCCTAGGCAAATACTGTGGTCTGGGGTTGCAAATGAACCATTCAATTGAATCCAAAAGCAATGAAATTACCGTGCTGTTCATGAGTGGAATCCATGTCTCTGGACGAGGATTTTTGGCTTCATACTCAGTCATAGAGAAACAAGGTAATTTTCACCTTATACAATGGTTCTTACATTTTGCAATTTCTAATAACAAAAATGGAATGTTTCTTTACCTGTTATCTAAAATTGGAATAGAGCAGAAAGACTGAATAGTTAATAACACATATATAAGTTTGACAAATAAAATTAGAGCAGTTTCAGAATTCCAAAAATTAAAAAGTTATTCATTTTTATATAAAGTCCATATTTAATACTTCCCTCCCTTTGCTGATTTTTTTCACTTTTAGAAAATTGGAACACTAACTATAATAGCTTTTTAAAAATTTATGAATTATTGAAATGTATCATATCAATTTAAGGCTTTATTATCCACAGTTTACCATTATATGGTTCTGTGTTAAAGACAATATTACTGTTCTTTTCAAAGAATAGTCTCATATCACCAGGACTACCCTGGGGAGTGCTGAGATAGTACAAAATAAACAGGAGGTATTTTCTGAATTGCTAATAAACTGTTTAGAGTCTGAAGGGGGGAAAAAATTAAAAGTTTTTTTTTTTTCACACCTTATCCCATTCATCAAGTATTTGTTTTATTTGAACTAGAGTGAATTGGTTAAACTATATTCAGAACACTAGTTGAATTTCTTATACTTATTCTTGTGTGGCCTTTCAGTCACAATTTCTTGTAACGACTCATTCATCTAAAGGCTGGTTGGCTTTGGTTGAGATCCTCAGTGTGTTTCCATGTAGGAAACTTAGCTGCCACAATGAATTCCATGGATATTTTCAAGGAACATAACTACATGTCCCAGCTTAGAAGTCTAGTTGAAGATTTAGAGTATTTGGGAATAAAAAGATTGTGAAAAATCTTGCTTCAACAGCTAACTCATTTGTTCCATTTCACAAAGACTTGTTAATGTTAGAGTGCACGTTGCTGATAGAGTCATGTTTTTGTGTAAGATAAATTTTCATTACCTTGTGCAAGAGCCCATTGCAAAATTATATTCCCTTGATGCCTTATTTCCTGCTCTCTGCTTGGTACTGGGGAAACAGTAGTAAATGAGACAAACAAGACGACGACACCTTCATGGGGCTCACACCACAGCATTGGAAAAAGACATTAAACATTTGGTTACTTAATTGCAATTATGATATAAGTATGATGAAAGAATCATGCAAATGAAAGGAAGCCAGAGGTATTCAGGGAGTGGTAGAATGATAAAGAGCAGAGCTTTCCTGAGTAAGTCACTTTTAAGCTGAGAACTGAAGGATTAGTTAGAGGTTCCAATCAGACAAGGAAGGAAGAACATTCTAGAAAAGAGAACACAGGTGCAAAGGCCTTATGGTGGGAAGGAGCTTTGGGGGAACTGGCAAAAAGCCAGTGTAGCTAGAGTGAGTGGGGGCTGAGTAGGGCTCATTATTCTGAACCTTACGGAAAACGTAAGGGTTGGAGCTTTTTCCTAAGAGTGTATGGAAGCTGTTAGAGCAGAGTAGTGTGTGACTAGATGTATGTTTTTGTTTGTTTGTTTTTACAGTTTTCCTTGCTCTGTGAAGAGTAGGTCGAGGAAAGTAAGAATAAATGTAGGGAAGCCCATTGAGAGGCAGTTAGAGGAGACCAGGTCAGAGATTATTGAATTAAGAGGTCTCATTAACTCTCCAGAGTTATTTCAGTTTTAAAAGACTTTGGAACCAGACATATCTTCTACAAGGAAACATTTCAAAAAATTAGGACTCATCCTGCTGGAGTTTAAGTTGTAGTAACTTTGGACATAAGAAAGCCCTCTTTGATGAAGCTCTGAACTATTGTGATGCCCAGCTTATGTCTAGGACATGGTATCTAGTGTCCTCTTCCAGTTTTGTTTCTAGTTTTTACTAAACTTTTTATAAAATTTTATGAATTTTTTTCTGTTTTTAATGATCTTTGAGCAGGAGTGTCCAGCCTTTTTCATTACCAGTTATCTCTTTTCATTTCCACCTGTAAACCTCATTTTTGAACTATTGTATTTGAACTAATGAAAGGAAAAGTTCTCATTTCCCCATTTGGGTAGCAAGTAAAAATGCATATATGAATATAAACATGAAACTTCTAAAATTTATGAGAAGACTAGTATTTCCACTCCAAGTTGATATAATTGCATCAAATTCCAACTGGATTTTCTGACAAATTGAAGATGCATGTGGACCTTTGAGGTGTCTTGGACATTCATACTAGCAACCACTGTTTAGAAGTTCTGTAAAGAGAATCTCCTATGGTCTTATTGAGAGAGGCTGAACCAACAACTCAGTGGTCCAAACTTAGTTACTCAGATCTTATAATCTAGTAATAATAAATGCTACTGACATTTGGTTCTGAACAGTAGATTTAAAACATAGCATTTACCATTGGACTTGGAAAATAAAATGAGTTTAATAAATGAGTGAACTAAATTCCTGTTTTTGAATCTCTATTCAATGATGGTCACTTTCTAGGAAGACCTCGACATTTCTAGGATTATTCTGGATGATGATTTTTTTAAGTTGTTCTAGTTATAGAACAGTGAAATTAGGAGACATATCTATTAATACATTTGCATGAAAGCTTCAAGTCCTTCAAGGCAGTATTTATTTGTATGCACCATAATTTTGGTGTGTGTGTGTACACACATGATTGGAAAGTGGTAATACTGGTTTGCTTTTTGGAGAACATGAAATCAATACTTAAAAGGCAATGGTAAGCCTCATTACTTTAGATTTCACCAATCCAGAATTTTGTAGTATTCAATCTGAAGTTTGCCGTCATTTTTTGGAGAAAAATAGCAACTAGTTTAAAATTTCAGGTGATATAAAATGACACAAGGTAGATATTAAGGTACTTCCTAATTGGAATTCATAAATAACTTATTCATTCATTGTCTGACATCCCTTAGAATCTGATGTCAGTGCACTTAAGACTTGTGAACAGCTGAACCTGGAAAATATTCCCATTTGACAGGGTATTGTTGCTATATAGTGGATTATTTTTAGAATTAACACCAATATCATAAAAATTTTCTGATTGCTACATTCTTTGACCACATTTTTTTGCAAATATTTTCCATTTCTTCCATCTTATATTAGATTACATTAACTTGTAAATGAAACGTAGGGCTGAATAGAGAATTCCTTTCTAATAGAGTCCAAATTTCTGTAACTGTTAATATTTTTTCTTCTTGGAATGTTTTTGGTTTTGAAAATAAAGTATGAATTCCTTAGTTTCTTGCTGTCTTAACTGTACAGTAAGACAGTAAACATATTTATATGTTTTAAGTACTACACTTAGCTAGGTTTCTATTTGTAATTTTTATATTGTGTTCCAAATTTTTATTATTGTATCTGGCAAACATTTTAAAACTCTTACACTATTAAACTAATCTTAGTAAGATTTTATTAATGAAATTTCAGTTTACATTGATATCTTTAGATATGCCCATATTTACACACAAATGAATACATATAATGTGTGTATAATTAACATGCAGAAAAATATTTGTAGTTTTTGGTGTCAATTTGTAGAACAAAAGTGCTGATAAGCAAAGTGTTACCAATTTTGTAGAGAAAGAGAATTTAAAACAGAATTAATTTAAGATGGTGTTAACTGAAAGAGGCAATTCAACTTATGGGATAGAGTTTATTCCAAGCTGACATACAAACAACCTGAGGAGCACCTTAATGATTTTAGTGGTTTTTGTGTCTTTCATTTTTTTTAGTACATTAGGAGTGCTGTCACATGCTATACAATGGCTATATCCTTCACCATTTATAAATACTAATGTGTTTATTAGTGTCCTAGGTACTGCGTAAGTCACAAAAGAATTGTGCTATATCTTATTTTTTAGTATTGGAAATTTAGGTGTAGAAAGCATTTGACTTGACATAGTTAACAATATACTAACAATATAGCCTATCTGACTACTGGGGTTTTGCTTAGGCAACTGAGCCATGCGTACATCATCCATAAGAAAACATTAAGGCCGGGCGCGGTGGCTCACGCCTGTAATCCTAGCACTCTGGGATGCCGAGGCAGGTGGATTGCTCGAGGTCAGGAGTTCGAGACCAGCCTGAGCAAGAGCGAGACCCCGTCTCACTAAAAATAGAGAGAAATTATCTGGCCAACTAAAAATATAGAGAGAAAAAATTAGCTGGGCATGGTGGCACATACCTGTAGTCCCAGCTACTTGGGAGGCTGGGGCAGAAGGATTAAGCCCAGGAGTTTGAGGTTGCTGTGAGCTAGGCTGATGCCATGGCACTCACTCTAGCCCGGGCAACAAAGCGAGACTCTGTCTCAAAATAAAGAAATAAATAAAATAATAAAATAAAATAAAATAAATAAAACATTAATTATTTTCATCTGAGAAATTTTTTCCTGAACTTGTACTGTGGACTCTGCTTCCATAGATGGCATTGTAATATTTCTTAGAAAAACGTAAAATTTGTAAAAGGAGAGGAGAGGTAAAATACCTAGTATAGTATCTGGTACTTAGTAAATATTAGATAACTCTGAATCACCATAAATTATGTTGTGATATGTATGTGAATTTCTTTTAACAAAATTGCAGATTGTACAAATCAATACCAGATTCCTATCATGGAAACAAGGAATTAGTCCTAAGATCACACAATAATATTGTCAGGAGAATTTAGCAGCAAGACCAGGCTTATCCTACATCCTGTAGCACTTGAACAAAGTTAACTATCCGCATACTTACAAGGCAAGGTTACTGACAAGGTGTGAATTATGAAAGCAAGACAACATGCTCCTTAAGCCTCTAGGAAATTGGTTATTTAAAGAATTTTGGGGCAAATAAAGGAGAGGATTTGTAGGTATACGTTTTCTTGAGTCTTCCTATGTTTCCTTATTTCTAATAAACAAATATAATAATTTAGGAGTAGTATTTTATGCTTTCTTGAGTTAGAATAAATACAGGCACCCAGGCCTTACTTTAGAAGTAAATGGATTTTTAAAAGAACCAAGTTAAGTGGCTTCACAGCAAAAATTATACCCTGCGGCTAATATAGTTGGTTTCATACTGTTGTAAGTGTTGGGCACTAACATTACCGAGAGTCTTTTTCAATTAAGAACAAAAAACAGAGTATTAATTGTTGGAAAATCGTAATGAATATATTTCACAATCTTGGAGTCTCAGAAATAGCCAACACTGTCAATCAACAATATGTCTAAGGTAGTAACCAACGTGCTTATTTTTTAACTGATTTTTTAACATACAAAATATTTATCATATTTTCATGGTATTATATATGGGTCAACATAACATTTCATGTTTACATAAATATTTCATGGAGAAGTTATAACGTTCTCTAGCCTTTGCAGTTACGTGTTGGAAAATTTTTAAACTGTACCTTAAATTAAAAAAAAACTGTGTGTATCAATTATGGCTGATAATGATATAGCTAAGTTTGTAGCTGTCTTAGAATGTCTGATATTAGTGTCTTCATTAAGAAAACCCTGAAATTTTTCATCCTGTTGTTGATATCAGTTTACCTTCATCTTTGTATTGTCTCATGCTCTTCCTCCCAATCACATTATGCTGACTTAAAAGCCCCATGTGAGGCCGGCCTCTTCTAGAAAGCCTTCTAGGATTAAGGAAGGCAGCTAATGGGGACGGATGGAAGCCCTTTTTATAGGGATTATGATTACACTCCCTTTGGGTTAGACTCTGTGGTTGAGACTAGTGACACAGTAAATGCCGATTCTTTTGGGGGTTATACAAGGAAAACAAAGAATGTCAGTTGTTCCTTGTTCTTTATCCGGTGCCTAGAACAACACCTGGTCATAATAGATGTTTATTAAATATTTGCTAAATGAATAAATGACTGAACTGCCAGCCCTGGGTCTTTATTAGGCTTTTTTTTTTTTTTGAGACGGAGTCTTGCTTTGTTGGCCCGGGCTAGAGTGAGTGCCGTGGCATCAGCCTAGCTCACAGCAACCTCAAACTCCTGGGCTTCAGCGATCCTACTGCCTCAGCCTCCCTGGTAGCTGGGACTACAGGCATGTGCCACCATGCCCGGCTAATTTTTGCTATATATATTTTAGTTGGCCAGATAATTTCTTTCTGTTTTTTTAGTAGAGACGGGGTCTCGCTCTTGCTCAGGCTGGTCTCGAACTCCTGACCTTGAGCGATCCACCCGCCTCGGCCTCCCAGAGTGCTAGGATTACAGGCGTGAGCCACCGCGCCCGGCCTTTATTAGGCTTTATTTCATGCATCAATGCAGATGTATATGAAAGGAAATTGTTATTACTTCTATGATAGCTTTTTTCTTTATTTTTAAAAATTTTATAACAGTTTTATTGAGATATAATTCATACAACATATACAACATACAATTCTCCTGAAGTATACAATTCATTAATTTTCCAGTATATTCAGAGTTGTGCAATCATCACTATAGTCAATTTTAGAACATTTTTATCACACCAAAAGAAACTCTATAGTTAGTAACAGTTACTCCCCATTTCTCACATCCTAGGTGACCACTATTCTACTTTTTGGCTCTATAGATTTGCCTGTTTCATATAAGTAGTATAGTATATGGTATATACTATATAGTATATATAGTATATGGTATTTTGTGACTGGCTTCTTTCACTTACCATGTTTTCAAAGTTCATCCATGTTGTAGCACATATCAGTACTTCATTTTTTTTATGGCCAAATAATATTCCACTGCATGAATATACCGCATTTTGTGTGTCCATTCACCAGTTTACGAACGTTTGTATACAAATGTTTATGGGGATGTATGTTTTCAATTCTCTTGGATTTAACCTATTAATGGGAGTAGAATTACTTGGTCATATGCTAACTCTATGTTGAAGTTTTTAAGAAACTGCTAGACAATTTTTCAAAACAGCTGGACCATTTTACAATTCCACTAGCAGTGTATGAGGGTTCCAAATTCTCCATATCCTTGCCAATGCTATCTGTCTTTTGATTCTCACCATCCTAGTGGGTGTACAGTGGTATCTCATTGTGATTTTGATTTGCATTTGCCTGATGGATAATAATGTTGAGCATCTTTTTATGTGTTTATTTGCCATTTATATATCTTCTATAGCTGTTCAGGTCCTGTGCCCATTTTTTAATTAGTTAATATGTTTCTTTAATGTCATGTCATAATGTTCTTTATGAATTCTGCATACTAGACCCTTATGGTATATATGATTTGAAAATATTTTCTCCCATTCTGTGGGCTTTCTTTTTTTTTAAACTTAAGAATTTAAATTTTATTCAAAGTTTAATTAGATGTATATATGTATATGTATGCCCTTACAGAGACAGATTTGAATCTTAGCATATGTTCATCATTAAAGGAAATGCTAAGTTAGTGAAAATAATATTAATGTATCAGTAATTAACTTTGAAGTTGTACAGTACTTGAAAATAAATTTGTGTCCCTTTTTAAGTTTCAGAAAAAGAACATTTTCCGTTTTGACTTCACTGCACTTGATTTTCTTGTGACTATCAAATAGAATGCTTCACTTATCTGACATTGACAATGACCCCAGTGTTCCATATATATGAATTTTCAAGGTGACTCAAGCACTAATACTTACATGGTAATTATATTGCCATTTTCTTCCCTTATTAAACAGATTACTGAAAGTGATTTTTAACCCTTTTTAGGGTCATGACCATGATAAAATGTATTTTCAGCCTAGACCCCTTCTATACCCACTCTTTGTACTTTAGCTCTTTAAATTACTATTACTTACTATTCTAATTAATTTAATGGCTCTTTCTGATTGGGAATGTAGTTAATGAGCCCTACTGATCATTTCCCCCATGATAATATCTTCATTCATTCACTCATTCATGTATACAAATATTACTGGATACTCCATGCCAGGCACTGTTGTAGGCACCAAGGGTACAGCAGTCACAAGGCAAGCGAGTTACCTCGCTGGTTACCTAATCATTTTGCAACTTTCAAATTGCGAATACACCAGAGAGAAACAGTTACAAAGCACCAAGCTAGATACATGTGGATCTTTACTTCAGAAGGTTTTCTTGCTACATACACTTTTTTTAAAATGTCGTGGTAAAATATACATATGATTTACTATTTTAACCATTTGCAAATGTAGTTCTGTGGTGTTAAATACATTTACGTTGTTGTTGTAACGGTTACCATCAATCTGTCTCCAGAGCTTTTTCATTGCTGACTGAAACTACACCCAGTAACACTAACTGCCCTGTCCTGCCTCCGTATGTTCTTTTAATTTTCCCTAATTAGTGATAGGGGCCATACTCTATATACTCTATACTCTAAAACTGGTGCCTCAGTTGCTAATGTGTCCATGTTCTCACATCTGAGGGGGGAGTAAGATAGTCATTTGGAAATAATTTTGTGCTGTAAATAATTCAGAGCACGTAAGCTTGTTTTTCTTTAGTAAAATGTTAACCTCTTTTGTTTCAAAAAAATGACCTCCCTCTCTCATGTACTCTTGGTGGGAGTATAAATTGGCAAAGCCTTTCATTCCATTTATTTGTGTATGTGTTTGATTTTTAGAAAATACTTAGACCTTTTTCCATTTACTTCTTTCTTTTTTTTAAGACAGAGTCTGATTCTGTTGCCCTGGCCTAGAGTGCAGTGCTGTCCTCATAGTTCACTGCAGCCTCCAACTCTTGGGCTCAAACCATCTTCCTGCCTCAGCCTCCCCAGTAGCTGGAACTACAGGTGTACGCTACCACGCCCAGCTAATTTTTCTATTTTTTTTTAGAGACAGGGTCTCACTCTTGCTCAAGCTGGTCTTGAACTCCTGGCTTCAAGTAATCCTCCCACTTCTGCCTCGCCGAGTGCTAGGATTACAGGCATGAGCCACTGTGCCCGGCCTACCTATCTTTCTTGATAGTGTCCTTTGAAGTTCAAAAGTTTTTAATTTTGATGAACTTTAGTTTATCTGTTTTTATTTGGCTGCTTGTGCTTTCAATGTCGTATCTAAGAAACCACTATAGGTCACGATTTACTTTTATATTTTCTTCTAAAAGTGTTATAGTTTTAGCTTTTAAGTTTAGATCCGCTTTGAGTTAATTTTTGTATGTAGTGTCAGGTAGGGGTTCAATTTCATTCATTTGCATGAGGATATCCAGTTGTCCCAGCATCGTTTGTGAAAAAGGCTATTCTTCCCCTCCACTGAATTGTCTTGGCACTTTTGTTGAAAATCAATTGACTGTAAATTTGACGGTTTATTTCTAGACTCACAATTCTATTCCATTGACTCTCAATTCTATCTCATTGATTATAATAACTTCTTATACATTGGTGTAGAAGGCTCTGAGGGAGGCGGTTTCTTTTATGCTGCATTCATCTTGCCCAGACTGTGTTCTTCTTAGCTGGGAGCACAGTAGTAATGGCAGTTTTCTGGAAGGCTGTTTAGTTGTATAAAGCTTTCAAGAGAGACGCATTTTAAAGCTGCTTAATTCCTTGCTTAATTTGATGTTGTTTTCTTTGCCTTTATGGGGTTGTAAACCTCGAAGCGTGTGATCATGGCTGGCTTTTTTGTCTTCAGTCTTCTTAGTTCTCCTTGTAGCTATCTATTTTGAATTCTTATTTTCCTCTTAAAGAGCTCTTTTGGAATTTGAGAGCAAGGTCGGTGAGTTGCACATTTGCATGGCATAATGTGGAGTTTCAGCACTGCATGGATTTACAACCAAAGCTCTGTTCTGGTCAATACATCCATAGTTGACTAGCTTTCTGGCATGTGACCTAAAGATAACAGGGCCAGCTGGCAGTCATCTTGGGGTTTGAATGCCATATTGGACCACACACTACCTTTTCATCCTAGGCTATTAATCTTAGAAGTTCAACTTCTAATCTTAGAAGTTGGAAATTCTTTTGGTGGAGCAGGAAAGTGGAAAATCGATTCTCATTGATGCTGTGCAAAGATTGAGAGGAATAACTAGAGCATAGGTAATTCAGTTTGTCTGCTTTTCCCAGTTGGTCAGCTAGGTAGTAGTGAACCCCTACTCAGACCTGTACCCTCTTAAACTCCTAAAACTTAATTGTCATTCAAATGCCTATGGTATATAGTTACTAATCTATACAATTGCTCTCAAAATACCACTTTCCTATTAGTATAACACAATTATTATGCTCTAGTTCTTTCAAGACACATTTCATTTGGATAATAGACACAAAATTTCTTCATTACTATAAAATAGAATGATCCTGGGCTTGCTGCGATAGCCATTAATTTAACTAATATTTACATACCGTCAGTGATCTTAGTATGCTGTGTGCTATCTCCACTGACATATTGGCCACCCTTGACACGTAATTCTTTAAATCACTTATTTTTGTGATTGCCTTTGGTCTTCTTTCAGGTTTTCCTCCCTATGAGTTAGTAAATAATTGGACTTAGCCAAACATGCTAACAATCAGAAACTTCTTTTCATCCATTAATTTAATAAATGTTCATTGAAAGCCTCCTGTACACCATACACTGTGATTGCTGCTGGCAATATAAAGCTAAGGACAAACAGCCTCAGTCTCTGTCCTAGGACTAGGCATTATAGAACAGTGTTGTTTATAACTCTATAATTACTTCAACAGATCAGTCTTGCATGACACATGGCACTATGAGAACATATAACAGTCATCTCTTCATTAAAACACACAAACAAAACTTAAGTACCTACTATGTACTAAAGGGGTTTGACTTGTGAAAGTGAGGGACAGTTTCTGTGAGGAAGTGACGGTTAAGGTGAGGTCTTTGAGAAGAGTCAGCAAGGCTAAGGGGGAGTGGGAAAGCCTTCCAGGCCAAGAGTGCCAGGAGGGACCAAAAGAAGGCTAGAGTGGTGAGAAGCCACTGTGGGTACACAGGGGACTGGAGAGTTAGGTGGGGCGGGCACTTCAAGACCCTGTGGGCTGAGTTGTGAGGGTTTTGCTTTTTATCTTAAGAGCATCACTGAAAAGTTTTTTTGACCAAAAGCCACCTTTTACATAGCCTATAAACTATGTCTTAATAAGAGGCAGGGTAGCTCTTATTCAGATGTATTGATTTCTAGGTAGAAAATGTTAAATTTTAAAAGTTTTTTGTTCTTCAGAGCAGTGCTTCTCCACCTTAAGAAATTACCTGGAAGATTTGTTAAAACAGATTTTTGGGTCCCACCTCCAGAGAGTCTATAAATCTGGACAGTCTATAAATCAAATTCAAGAATTTGAATTTCTAACTACGATCCCAGAAGGTGCTGATGCTGCTGCTGCTGTCTGTGGACCAGATTCTGAGTAGCAGTTAGTTAGAGCCACAAAATTAACTCACCTTTTTTTGGACATTGTTTTCCTTGTGTATAAACAGCAAAGAATCATTTTTAGTTATATAGTAACCAGGAAATATTTTTGTGTGTGTGTTTTGGGAGATGCATTTTACACAAGCCACTTTAAGACTGTAAATATTACTTACCTGTGCATGTTCTATATGTATATGTGACTTCTTGAGGTGATGTGGTAGTAAATATTAATAGTATTGAGGAGACATAGCGCTAGAAATAAAGAAACTTAAAATCAGAAAGAAATTGTGAGTTAAAAAAATTTGTAAAGTTTTTAGTACCACCTTGAGATGCTGTTGAGATCTGGAAAATTAGAACAATACAATTTGGGGTCAGTCATGGTGGCTCATGCCTATAATCCCAGCACTTTGGGAGGCTAAGGCTGGAGGATCGCTTGAGACCAGGAGTTTGATACCAGCCTGGGCAACATAGCAAGAACCTGTCTCTACAAAAAAAAAACTAACAATAATAATTATCCACAGCTGTAGTCCCAGCTGCTCAGAAGGCTGAGGCAGAAGGATAGCTTGAGTCCAGAAGTTCAAGGCTACAGTGAACTATGATCATGCCGCTGAACTCCAACCTGTCAGAGCAAGACCCTGTCTCTAAAAATAATAATAATAATGAAAATAAATTTTTGAAAAAGAATAATATGATTTGAAATTCTGAAACACTTGGTGTTTCAGCAAGAGTAAATCTGTGTATAAATTGAAGCAGTTTTTTATTTTTGTTTTTCTAGATCTGATTACTTGTTTGGACACTGCATCCAATTTTTTGGAACCTGAGTTCAGGTATGAACACATTTGTGACCTTTTTTATTGCTTAAATGTTGCTCTTCTTCCACTTTTACATTCTTATTCTGTGAACACTTAAAATTCATGCATATATGGTATGGCACATAATCATTGTTCCAAGACTCCAATAAATTAGAGCTTATGTAAAGCCATTTGGTTGCTACATTTAAATTTTGCTTTCATTGTAGTGTTTAGATCTTCTCCAAAATGAAAGTGTAATTTTAATATGTTTTAAAAGTAGAACTAAGTTGCTCTTCAAAATCTGATAAAACTGCTAATAAAAGCAGAAAAGCTATTTATCTTTTCTCAAAAAAGGGAACAAGACAGTTTTGGCTTTTATAGAATTCTTCAGTGTTTTTACCAAAGTAGCATTTCTGCTACTATTTCTCTGCTTTGTGCTTTTGTTTCTTGCCTAGATTAGGATTAACTTCTAACTGATTTCCCATTTCTAACATTTGCTGCTTTATTCTGCCATTCACACTGCTGTTAAGTTCTTTTCTAAAATATATATCTGATCATTTCCCTGCTTAAAGATCTTGAGAAACTCCTTATTATGATTAAAAAGTTGTCCAGATTACTTAGCCTGGTCTTCAGAGTCCTTTAAAAGTAGTCCTTGGGCCATTTTTCCATTCTCATCTGATTTTCTCCATGCTGAAATGGCTCTGGATTATTTACACTGCCCTGAGCTCTCAGAGCATTTACCTAGAATTGCTCTATTCCTCTCTGCTTGGCAAAATCATTCTCATCTTTTAAGACCCATCTCATTAACCTCCTCCCAGCTCGCTACCACGGCCTTCCTAAGAACCTTAATTTTGTTTTCAAAGGTGGTCCTCTCTGTGTAGGAAGGGTGCCCTCTTCAGCATTTGAGGGAACCCCAGTCAGCTGGGGTAACCTTGGCACCGGGGTACCGTAAACAGCCCTGCCAGAGAGAGGGTCAGCTGCCCTCGCTCCACTCTCCAGCTCCACCATCACCCAAATCCAGGCTCCTGTCACCCCTCTCCGGGGCTGCCACACTGTCTGCCTGACGGTGTCCCAGCTTCCACTCATGATTCCTTACAATCTCTTTGCTTCCTTAGAGCCAGAATAATCTTTTTAAAAAATATTAATTGGATTATGTATGTAAGCCATCAGAATCCTTTACTGTCCTATTTTTACTTAGAAATATGTTCCATACTCATCACCATAGCCCACAAGGCCTCGGCATGATCGGCCCCTGCCTTTCTCTCCGGCTGAACTTACCTTTGCTCACTACGGTCTGCTGGCACCGCCATCCTCACTGACTCCCACCCCCCAAGGCCCTCCCACCTCGTGGGCGTGCTCGTCCTTCTGACTGGTGTGTATTTCCCACCACTTGTTCCCGTGACATCCATGAGCTCTCTGCTGAGGCTTCACTTCCTCAGGGCCTGTTCCTGACTGAGGCGGTGCAGAGTTCCGTGTGAGAGCACAGACTCTGGGGCCCATCTGCCACCTGCCAGCCATGTGGCCTGGGCATACAGTTTCTCAGTTTCCTTATCTGTAAAATGAGGACAATAATAGTACCTCCCACGTAGGGTTCTTGTGCGGATTACCTGACGCACTTAGGATGCTGCCTGGCAATTCAGTAAGTTTACCGAATGATTATATTGCTTTTATTAAGTTAGGTTTCTCCCAGTTATTTCCAAGTGCCTTTTCTTCATGGCAGAATCAAAATCTAATTCTTTATGTAAATATTGGTTTAATGTCTTCTTCCACCACTGGAATATAAACTCAGTGAGGATAGGGGCCGTATTTGGTTGACCTTTGTGAACCCAATCCCTAGCACAGCCCAACACTCGGTAGACAACACAATAGACATTCAGATAAATATGTTGAGTAGGTGGGTGGGTGGGTAAGTGAATAAATGAATGAACCTTTTTATATGCAACTTAAATTCGATCAACAGAAGGTTGGTAAAATATATTATGGTTTATCCACAAAATAGATTATCATGTACCTATTAAAATATGAAGAGTAGGTTTTATAGGAGAAATATGTCTACCATTCTACCACTCATTATGAAGTAAAACAATCGAAACAATATGTAGAATATATGAGTAAAGATATGTTATCTATGTATGGATGGGAGAAGATCTGAAAGAGCTTTTTAGAAGTGGTGGTTCTTTCAGGATAATGAAGATTGTGATATTTACATTGAACTGAAAAGGGTGTATGTGATATTTGCGGGGGAGGATGTTCCCCCCCCAAAAGTACAGCATTATATAACTTTTTACTTGTTTTCATTTTTCAGTAAGTACTGCCCAGCTGGTTGTCTGCTTCCTTTTGCACAGATATCTGGAACAATTCCTCATGGATATAGAGATGTAAGTTAGATATAGACTTATTTTAAAGTTGTGATATAACTTTATTTTTTTAGAACTCCAGAATAGACGTATATCTAGTATGTATCTTTATCTTTTTGTTTTTCAGAAATTATTTATTAGTAATATATAATATTTTACTCTTCTGCTAAAAATCTATTGTGTTACAGTACCAGTAATCTATATTTATGAGCAAACTGCTCAGGTCAACTGATTCCTTGAGGAAGTAGAAGTGTCTTGTTTATGAATTACCAAGAAAAAAATTTAAAACTAATCTTTTCTTTTTCTTCCCTTTTTTAAGTCCTCACCATTGTGCATGGCTGGTGTGCATGCAGGAGTAGTGTCAAACATTTTGGGTGGCCAAATCAGTGTTGTTATTAGTAAAGGTATCCCATACTATGAAAGTTCTTTGGCTAACAACATCACATCTGTAGTGTAAGTATACACATGCTATTTTTATATATATATATGTGCTATTTATAATAAGCGTGCTGGGTGGTGGTGGGCTGGAGACTAGCTAGCTCTCAGCAATATTACTGTCAGTTGTGTTCATGAAATAACATTTAGGCAATAAGCACTCTCATTTGTGTGTGCTTGACGTCTGATTACTTTGAAGAGTACAAGCAGTGTTACACTACCTTAGCTTGTACTTCTTCAAAAAGATAGTCATTTGGAAGAGAGATTTCTTTCTTTCTTTTCTAAGTGTTGAAAAAGCCTGAAGTAAGAGTCTAGAACTTTGTTGCCAAATCCTTACTTTATTTCAGAGATCAGAAGACATGACTGCTTTGTTTCTTATAGCCCAGTGACCCAAGGTGGATTGAGGATAATTGCAATACTTTTAATATAAATTAAAAGTTCACGTAAAACATTATAAGTATTATTATGAATCTTCCTCTCATTCCAAGAAAATATTTTAAGAATATATATTCATGGTATCTACAGTGTTCTACTATTTTACAAAATGTAGACCAGGCATCAAAAACAGAAGTTGAAACATTAAATAGCAGTATTAGCAATCTGTTTTCATAAATCTTGATATGCTCAATCCTGCAGACAATACTAAGCCGTATTGAAACCAGCTTCTCTTCAGAGGTCCTAAGCCAGTTTACATTCAGAAGACCAGAGAATGATCTGTTTCCAGGACAGTATACAGCAGGAGTCAGCGAACTTACTCTGTAAAGATCCAGCTAGTAAAATATCTTAAGCTTTGAGGGCCGCATGTCTTTGTTGCTTATTATTTTTCTGTTTGTTTGTTTTATTTATAACTTTTTACCATGTAAAAACCATTCTTAGCTCATTGGCCATACAAAACAGGCCATGCATGGACTGTCATTCATTCCTGGTGTCTTTTGGTTTCTAGATGATATTATTTTGATTCTTTCATTCCTTTCCCCTTTTTCCTTTAGAAAGAATTTTTTTCTATGTGAATTCTTTCTTTCATATTTACAAAAACTGGGTAGGTTGCATCCTCTTATAAAAGTTTGAATGTTGTGCTAAAGGCAGGAATGTACACTGATGATCTGATTTCTCCAAGTTCCTTGGAGTCATTTGACCTGCCACATGGTGAACTATCCACTTGTCCTGCCCCTCCATGCTCATCAACTCACCCGTTCTGCCCATTACTTTGAAATCCAATGTCACATTTCATTCCAGTACTGAAACTTGTTCTTGGACCTGTTGATTTCCTCTAAAAAAGTACAGTCTCTCTATTAATAGCCAGCTTTTCTTCTGTTTACCCCAGGAAACTTGAGCCTCATTCTCTGAGAATTATACCTTTTAGTGTACTTTCATCAAAAGCAGCTGCCACAGAAAAATTTTAAGAATCAATTTATTTAATGAAATGAAATAGTGAGATATTGACAATAAACAATAAACAAATTATGAAAAAGAAATTAAGTACATATTAAAGGTTACATGGACATATTTGCACAATCATATATGAAACTGGGAACTTGTAGAGAAAATTATTTATGCTGATTTCAGATGTTGTCCTGCTTAGCAATGAGACTTTTATCCAGGAGCAATATCAGTTGTCTAATTTGTAGCCACAGAATCTTCTTAGTTCTTTAAACAGTCGGGGGACGGGGTGGAAATCCAAATCAAAAGAAAAACTTTCACTAAGATAAATATAAAAAGTTATGTTTTGTGAATATCACCAAAAAACCTCTCTCTCTTTCAGGGGACACTTATCTACAAGTCTTTTTACATTTAAGACAAGTGGTAAGACTTTCATGGACTTTATAACTTTATTTCTTATACAGTAGCTAGTACTTTTTAAACACTATGTCAGACACTGTGTCAATTG
This sequence comes from Lemur catta, assembly GCF_020740605.2. Lineage (NCBI taxonomy): Eukaryota > Metazoa > Chordata > Mammalia > Primates > Lemuridae > Lemur > Lemur catta. Next base: position 242,777,219 of record NC_059128.1, read on the forward strand.
CTGGTTTTTTGTACTTTCTTATGTAATTGTCATAACAACACTATGAGGTAAGATAGGTACCCAATAATATTATGAATAAAATAAATTGAATGTTTTTTATTAATAGAGAAATGATTATGTAAGCAAGGAAGCTTCCTTAGAAAAATGACTTTTGAACTTGTCTGAAGAAGTAATTAATCTATTCAACCAGAAAATATTTAGTGAGTGCTGCCGTTTATGTGCGAGGCACGGTTCTAGTGCTAGTGGTACACGAGTGAGTAAAATAATCAAACTCCCGCCTTCCTGGAGCTTATATGCTGGTAGTGAGAGATTGACAATAAGTGATGAATAAATAAATCATTGTTTATAATGTACTGTTTATGATAAAAGATGCAGAAAAATAAGGTGAGGAAGGAGGATAAGAAATGCAGGAGGACTGGTTTGAAGTTTTAAGTAGGGTCAGGGAAGGCCTCATAGAGAATGTGACATAGGACAAAAAACCTGAAGGAGGGAGGTAAAGGAATGAGTTGCCCACTTATCCGAAGAGCATGTTCCAGGGAGAGGGCGTGCTTGTAGGTTTCCTAATGATACACAAAGACATGCTCAAGAAACACTTGCCTAGTTTTGAGATTTCTTGATTACAATATATTATTAGCGTAGTGTATGTTAATTAAAGGTACTATAGGAAGTTGGCAGTGAGCAGGTCTATATAGGTTTTAAATTTATATCTGGAAACCAAATTACTCTCTTCTTTGTTTCAGGTTGTTATGGAACCCTGGGAATGGAATCTGGTGTGATTGCCGATCCTCAGATAACAGCATCATCTGTGCTGGAGTGGACTGACCACACAGGACAAGAGAACAGTTGGAAACCTGAAAAAGCTAGACTGAAAAAACCTGGACCTCCTTGGGCTGCTTTTGCCACTGATGAATATCAGTGGTTACAAATAGATCTGAATAAAGAAAAGAAGATAACAGGTTAAGAAAGAGAATTTTCCGGAACAATCTATAATACTGCTTTTATTGGGAAAACTGGTGCCATCTAAGATTTTCAGGAAAAATTAGGTCACTAAAAGTTTAATTATTAAATTTTCTTCACTGGTGTTAATATTACTGGAGATGTTTTATAAAATATGACAGAGAAGAGGAGTTGGTTGGTATTTAATTCTTAATAGCTTTTTTGTAGAGACAGGGTCTCACTGTGTTCCCCAGACTGGTCTTGAACTCCTGACCTCAGGCGATCCTTTTGCCTCCCAAAGTGCTGGGATTACAGGCATGAGCTGTTGTGCCCAGCCCCAGGAAGTCATTTTTACTCAGTACTTGAAATGTACTTTACAATGATATGAACACAAGCTGCCAAAATAGAATAGTTTTTTTTCCTTATGTGCACCCATAATTTTTCCTATCTCTACGAGGGAGCAAAGCCAAGGATTTACTATTATGATGAAAACTTGCACTTAGATGTGGAAATGAGCCGTAGGCAGAAAAGTTTGAATGGCACATATCAGGTGTTTATGCTTTGATGCTGAACCAACTTTGGGAATCAGACTAATTCCATTAGTGCACTAATGAAAGTAACTCTTCATTCTCCAGGCATTATAACCACTGGATCCACCATGGTAGAGCACAATTACTATGTATCTGCCTACAAAATTCTGTACAGTGATGATGGGCAGAAATGGACCGTGTACAGAGAGCCTGGTGTGGAACAGGATAAGGTAAAATGAATACCAACGTATTTCTAAAAACATGTTTTAAAGTGGCCTTTACCAAAAATCACAGAAGTTAAATATCATTTTTGTCTTGCACTGCCCTCTTCTGGTTATTCTAGGTAGTGTTAGTTATACTCTTAACTATGGGTTAGAAAATTCTCAGTGGTTCTAGGTCCCTTTTGGTGATTTTAAGGGTAAGTACTTTCCTGACTTTTGACACCGTATTTTTAACTGAATTATTTAGGATACTTTAATAAGAAAGTCAAAAATGGAACTTGTAATTTCTTATCTTTATAAAGCTTTTGTTATCAGTTCACCAGGTGATGAAGAGCCTTTGTTCCCAGATTTCTACTCTGTAGGCAATAGTTACAAAAGACCAAAAAGCTGAAGCCAAAGTACATTAAATTATAGGATATTATGGACTTGGAAAGTTTTTAAGATCATCTTGTCAACTTTCATCTTAGAAAACTTCTGCTTTTTTCCTACCTGAAGAATTTTTTTAACTCCTAATGGTAATTATGAAATCTTTGTTTTTGTTAGCAAAAAAGTTATGAAGATGCTGGAATGAGCCATAGGAGATGATAAGGGGTGGAGAGTAGGCAGAGGTGGATCTCATCCAGAGTTTATCCTTGTGATCCACCACAAAGATCTTTATTTTTTTTTATTTTTTATTTTTTTGAGACAGAGTCTCTCTCTGTTGCCCGGGCTAGAGTGAGTGCCGTGGCGTTGGCCTAGCTCACAGCAACCTCAAACTCCTGGGCTTAAGCGATCCTCCTGCCTCAGCCTCCCGAGTAGCTGGGACTACAGGCATGTGCCACCATGCCCGGCTAATTTTTTCTATATATATTTTTAGTTGTCCAGCTAATTTCTTTCTATATTTTTTTAGTAGAGACGGGGTCTCGCTCAGCCTGTCTCAAACTCCTGACCTCGAGCGATCCACCCGCCTCGGCCTCCCAGAGTGCTAGGATTACAGGCATGAGCCACCGCGCCCGGCCCCACAAAGATCTTTAAATGGAGGAGTCCGATTCCCAAGGAAGATCGATGCCGCCCGTCTAAAACTAAAACTATGGGCACATTTTTCCAATTAGATTTCTCTTTGTGTTGATTTCAATTACATATTTTCAGTTTTTCTCTCGTGTGATTTGCTGCTATATCTCCAATTACTACTTTGCTCATCCCACTGTTCAAAAATCTCCAGGGATTCCGTTATCTTTCATATGGATCTGAACTCTTCAGCTGTTACTCAAGACCTCTGTCTTTTCTCCTACTTGATATCGCATGAACTTCATCTTTGGTGAGCTTCTTTCCATTGAAGCAAATAACAGTACTGTCTCCATACCTATCTTCTGCTTCATGCCTTCAAACTTCAAACTATACAAATAGATATGGATGTGCTGATCCTAGTAGTTTAATAGTATTTATTAAACTTGTGGAAATATAGTTAAATTGTTGAAATTTTAGGAATTTTTCATGCTTATATTGTAAAAACCTCTAACAAAATGGAATTATATTTCTGAAAGACTTTTTTGCCTTCATTTTTGAAAGATAATTTTACTGGGTGTATAATTCTAGGTTGATCTTATGCCTTTTTTCCCTGTGGCTGCATTTAAGGTTTTCTTTTTATCATTTGCTTTAAGCAGTTTGATTATGATGTGGCTTTGTGTAATTTTCTTCATGTGTTTTCTGCTTGAGATTCTTTGAGCTTTTTGGGTCTGTAGTTTGTTATTTACATCAAATTTAGAAAATTATAGTTTATTTTTTATTCAAATATTTCCTTTTCCCAATTCTAAGTTCATGAATGTTATGACCCTTGAAGATGTCTCACAATTCACTGATGCTCTGTTCATATTTTTTCAATCCTTTCCTCTTTTTTAATTTGGAAAATTTCTTTTGTTTTCAAGTTCACTAATATTTTCTTCTGCAGTGTCTAATCTCCTAATAATCTCATTCAGTGTATTTTTCTCTGATATTGTATTTTTCACCTCTGTATTTTTAGTTTTGGGGCTGGGGGCTTTAAAATTTCTTCCATGTCTCTTCTTTCCATGCTCATACTTTTCTTGATCTATGAAACATACGGATTTCATAATAACTCTTCTAATGTCATTATCTACTGATTTTATCATATTTGTCATATCTGGATCTTTTTATGTTGATTGATATGGATCATATTTTATATGCCTGGTGATTTTTTTGTTGGATACCAGACATTGTGAACGTTACATTATTTGTTGCTGGATTTTTTATTATTATTACTCCCTTAAATATTTTTGAGCTTTATTCTGGATGCAGTTAAGCTACTTAGAAACAACTGGATCTTGTCAGGTCTTGCTTTTAAGCTTTGTTAGACTGGTCCTGAGCAGCCTTTATTTCTCTAATTTTTCCACACCACTGAGACAATGCTGTTGTAAGTACTCAACCCAGTGTCTCAGGTTTTTCCATTCTCTCTTTTGGCAGTGTAAGGTATTCCCTGACCTGTGTAGCTCTGAGAATAGTTCTGTTGGCTCCTTCTCATGGTTCTTTCACTGGTCATAGGTCATTTCTTTACATGCAGCTGAAGATATCAGGGAAAACCCCTTACAGATCCTAGAAGAATCTCTCTCTCTCTCTCTCTCTCTCTCTGTCTCTCCATTTATTTATTTATTTAACATATATACATTTCTCCCCTCTATCTTTGTAGTTCTCTGCTCTCCTAAACTCTGCCCATCCAATTCTAGTTATCTTACTGGTCTCTCTGTCTCTAAGCTCTGTCTCCTCAATTCAGTGAGACCACCAGGCTCTGTTGGGGATCTCTCTCCCTGTGCTGTGGCCTGGAAACTTGCCCCAGACAGTACTGGGGCAATAGCAGGGCTCACCTCATTTGTTTCCCTTCTTTCAGTGACTATTGCCCTGTGCTGCTTGTTGTCCTGATATATTTTATCCAGTTTTTCAGATGTTTAAGGGTGAAGGGTAAGTCTAGTACTTGTTAGTCTGTTATGGCTGGAAGTGGAAGTCCTCACACTGAATTACATAAAATAATAATCTTTTCCCTCACATCTGTCCATGTGCTCCCTTATCTCCCCCAACTCAAGGGTCATTGGTGTATTCATTTTTATACCTTTTCTAACCTTATATATGTGTATGAGCACATAAAGATGGCATTTGGTTATTTTCAGAAAATGAAATTTGTATATATACACATATACACACACATATATATTTTTCATAATATATTACTTTCTAATATTATGCATTTTTGGTTTTTTTAGATATGGGGTCTTAATCTGTCACCTAGGCTGAAGTGCAGTGGTGTGATCATAGCTCACTGTAACTTCCTGGGCTCAAGCAATTCTCCTGCCTCAGCCTCCCAAGTAGCTGGGACTACAGGCACATGCCACCACACCCAGCTAATTTTTTAAAAAATTCTTTGTACAGATGGGGTCTTGCTATGTTGCCTAGGCTGGTCTCGAACTCCTGGCATCAAGCGGTCCTCCCACCTCCACCTCCCAAAGTGCTGGGATTACAGACATGAGCCACTGCACCAGGCCTATTACGCCATATTTATGTGTGGTAACATACAACAAAATTTAAGTTTCTTGAGGGCGGGGTCTTTAACTTCCATTTCCATTTTATCCTCATGACACCTAGCAAACCTTTCTGTGCACAGAGATTCTCAATAAATGTTCATAAGTTGACTATAGCAAATCTTTTTTACTCAATTTTAATAAAATCTTTTTAAGTTTTTTATAAAATGAGACAATAGTTTTTATGTCCTAAAATGATGTTTCATTATTGTTCCTGTTCCACTAATATAATAAGACTGCAAATAATTGCCTTCATTTTATTTCATTGTAATATCTGAGGAAATCATGGAAGCTTACTAGTATGGAGATTATTGTAACTTCAAAACAAACCTTTTAGAAAAGTGAAGGATATTAAAATATCTTTAGAGGTTTATATGTCATGTGAGTCAGCCAAGAAGAATTTGCCACAATATTTGGAAATAACTTGATTGAGAAATTAAACATTTACTTTACTCTCACCTTAGCTGATAAAAAAACAAATCACTTTGATTTTAGCTGAGTGTCTACTTATTAATGGTATTTAGAAACTACCTAGCTGATTTGACCTACGGAAAAAGCAGGGCTCTTTTTATCTTATCGGAGCCCTATATTTAGTCAGAAGACCCAGATTCCAGTCACTGCCCTGTTATTCACTAGTTATGTAATCCACTTACATTCTCTGAGTCACCATCTCCTGTGCCCTGTCTATTACATAGGTTGTCATAAAGAGCATCTTAGTTAATTACATGAAAATGCTTTATAAGTAATTCAGAGCTGTTTCAGTATAAGGTACTGTCATAATTTGCTTGAAATATTTGAGGGGATGAGAATGACTTAAAATAATATTTTTACCTAAGGATTATTAAGCATTAAGTATTATATAAAATATAATACATTTGTTGCTATTTATTATGATCATTATATTAGGCACCCAACAGTGTTTTCAAAGTCACTTTTCTGGTTCAGATTAACAAGGAATGAAAACTAATATGGGAACTGTCTTTACACAGTTTATCCAGTAGGTGGAAGTCTGTATCTGTGATATGTTCCTTAGTATATGTTCACTTTCAGCCTATTTATTGAGAGGAAAATAATGAAAAGTATATGCGCAAAGCATTTCCTCTAAGACTTCATATGATCAATTCTGTTTTACTTTAAAAATAAAATTAGTAGTAACTTTGGGAAGTGGCAGTATCGTAGCCAATGAGGTTTATCCAAGGCGCGATTATTGCTAATTGAAAACTTTTCCCAATACCCCGCCATGACGACTTGCAATACAGTCGGCATTGGCAATTTTTGACGGTCCCTACGGGGACTGAATTAAATAAATAAATAAATAAATAAATAAATAAATAAATAAATAAATAAATAAATAAATAAAATTAGTAGATTTAAATAGTTGGTAATTCCACAGGACTAGAGTTACTAATTTATTAATACAAATAAACTCTCACTGGATTTGAAACCCTTTTCTTAAATTGCTAAGTTAGCCCTCTTGTTAAATTCTTAAATGATTTTAAAATTATTTTTATATTAAATATTTTCCTTTTATAAATTTTGATGAAGAATGTCCAGTTTCTTAATAGATTTTCCAGATTATGATTAAATTATTTTCTTAGAAATTCTTATTGTCATGCTTTGCAGATGTCATTTAAGACTGAGAGGAAAAAACAAAAACATGGAACAATGTAACCCTGACCTCTGTTGATTTAAAGTACCAATTTTTTGTTGTTTTTTAAAGATATTTCAAGGAAACAAAGATTATCACCAGGATGTGCGTAATAACTTTTTGCCACCAATTATCGCACGTTTTATTAGAGTGAACCCTACTCAATGGCAGCAGAAAATTGCCATGAAAGTGGAGCTGCTTGGATGTCAGTTTATTCCTAAAGGTAAAGAGACTGGGTTTAAATCATGCTATTTTCACTGGATTGTTAACTTAAAATGATTTTGCTGATATGAGTGTTTTTATATGTAAACTCTCATTACAGTATTTTCTTAAAGGGATTTTAAAAAATCAATAGTTACCCTATTATAATAAAAAGATACATATCAGAATAGTTTCCAAAATTACAAGTAGAAAAAGAAATAAAATCGTTCATTAGATAATGTAATGAGATCACTTACCAAATTTAGTCTTAGTTAATAATTTTAAATCAGGTCTCATGTACTATGATATTTGTGTAACATAAACACTGAAGATTATAACAATAAGTTAAAAGTGGGAATAATTTCCCTCAATAATATATAATATTTTAATATATTGTTTACTGCTGTACCCCCCAAAACTACCCCAGTGCCTGACACATAGTTAGCCCTTCATAAATATTTATTAAATGAATTGAACAAGTAATATATCAAATTGTGATGACTCCTTTATAGCTTTGGAGTTCAACATCATTCTCCTCCCCATTATTCTCCTTCCTAAGACGATTACTTTCAGATGATTTAATTTATTTAAAAACTGGGAAATCCTAGTATATTTGTGTATCTAATATAGAGTATAATATTTATCCTTCTAATACATTTCCCTCTGAGGTTGAAAATTACTTGGCAGAATTAAATACTTACTTTTAACCATTTTTCAAGGTCGTCCTCCAAAACTTACTCCACCTCCACCTCCTCGGAACACCAATGACCTCAAAAACACTACAGCCCCTCCAAAAATAGCCAAAGGTATGCCTGCTTTTAATGTGAGAATTTGATATTCCCTGGATTTCTGGTATAACTTTTCATAAATATATTAAAAGCATTGTAAAATAACTATCTTAAGTTGGTGTAGATAAAAAAAATTAAGAGTTTTTTAAACTTTATTCAAGGTCGTGCCCCAAAATTTACTCAACCACTACAGCCTCGCAGTAGAAATGAATTTCCTGCACAGACAGAGCAAACAACTGCTTCTCCTGATATTAAAAACACTACCGTAACTCCAAACGTAACCAAAGGTATGTGAATGTGAAAATGAACACCTATTACATTTTGTCTTTAAAGTTTTCATGGGCATTTCCAGCTTAAACCCTCAGTTTCTTTTCCTCCAACTATATTTTTTAAGTATAGCAAAAAAAAAAAAAAAAAAAAATTGATTTCCTTCCTTAGGAAAAGCACTGCTGTATTGATCTAGGTTCTATTCTCTGGTGCCCTGTGGAATTGTTCTTTAAATATTAGAGATGGCTACTATGTTGTAGGCTCCTCTTGTGACTTTTTTTTTTCCCCTTATGGCCAAACACGTTGAGTCTCAGGTTAGAAATATAATATTTCTAGAGATTTTTAGAAATAACTGAAATCATAGCAGGAAACAATTTTTTTTCTTCTGGCAATATGTTAATTTTCTGGAGAGGGAACTTGATAGCAAAAGGAATAACAAAAACAGAACTTGTGGTGGAAGCTAATACTTTTGGAAAAAATATTCTGAGTTAACATATTAAAAAAGAAATTTAGTCTCTGTTTTTAAATGTATACGGTTATAATTTTCTCAGATTATAAGTATAAATGTATTAGAATTTACTTTCAAATTTTATCAGTGGTAAATAAGGTGTTAAATATATAAAATATAGCAGTTAAAATACAAAAAGTAGTAATTTCACTAGTTGAAAAAATTCCAGTTGAATTAAAAAGAAGTGTCAGTGTCAGAGGAAGTGTCAGTGCAGACAAAAAGCATCCTCGTTTTCAGGAAAGTGCAGAAATAAGGAAGCAGGTCATCCAGAGTAACTTGTCTACATAGAACTTTAATCATTCTCTCTTTTGTGAAAATTTGTCTGGATTCAGATAACTTTCTCCAACTTTCCACATGGTCAGTTTCTTTCCTATGTTCTAAGGTATTTCCACAAAGACCAGTTTCTTTCTTCTGCTGGAAGTAAAGCTAGAGAGAAGCAAGAGATATCAGCATCTCACACAGCCTCTTACCAGTTGTCCGAACACTTGTCTTTAGGCAGAATCCCAGACCACATGCCTGGCTGGAAGAACAGTCAACTAAAAGTATTGCTTATCTTAAAATCTGATTATAGAATCTCAAAATCTCAAGGCTAAAAGTGTCCTTAGAACTTTTGGAACCCTATTAGCTTAAAAAGCATAACAAAGAATGGGCTGGTCTTCTCAACTGAAGACATCCTGTCTTCTTTTCTTTGGGATGCTAGCCTATAGACGTTATTTTTTTAACCTAAGCAGATGTTTTAAAGCCTCTGATTAAATCACACTGCATCCATCTAAGCCTGATTATTCTCCCCATTTTCACACATTTTAGGGGAAAAGCACATTTACTTTTCTGAATTCTGAGTGCTCTCTAACATGAGTCATAATTTCTGTTGTGTGCTCTTTTCCTCCTGCATTTTTATACCCAGGCTGAGAGTGATTTCATGGAGAAAAGCACGTCATGGTCAAATTCGTGCCTCTGTAGCTTCCAGATCATCCCTCAGTGGGGCCCTTGGTACCAGCTGGTGACCTTTCTGAATGTCCCTAGTGATCTCTTCTGTCTGTTCTCAATAGTAGCATTTTTCAACACTCCATATTTTCCAAACCTTTGACCCAAATATCTTCATTTGCTCTCAGTTACCCCTCCAACTTTGCAAAGAAAGTAGAAACCATTGGAAGGTGCCCACAAATTTACCTGTATCTTCTGTTCACTGCAGTGAAAATGGGGCTTCCTTATGCTGCCCAAGGCTGAACACTTCACCTGTGCCCTGGTTCCCTGGTCTCTTGACTTCTCAGAGACCTGATGTTGTTAATTATCCTCTCCCTGTCCTCCGTCATCAGCCTCTTTCTTTTGGATACACTTGTAAGGAGTAAAGAAGATGCTGCAGGTTAGACTCATCGCAGCATCTGGTTCTTAGCCCCTAGTAAATATCAGCAGTTGCTGCTGTGGTCATCCTTCTGGCCGGTAGGGGGTTGAGGGTTAAAGGAAGAAACTAATATCCCAAATGACTTCAGGCAGACCATTTTCTACATCAGGGCCCAGGATTCCTTATCTGTGGAGTGAGATTAGGGAATTAAATGATCCCTAAATCCCTGTGAGCTCTGGCATTGTGTCGGTTTCAGACCTGTTGATACACACGTTTTTTGTCGGCTTTCTGTGCTTAACACCACATTGTTACCTTCCCATATCTCTAAATATGTTGCCATTATGTTGCAGCATCATCTTCAATTGCTGAATTATATTCTACTGGAAGGAGGATACCATGATTTATTTATTCCATGATTTTTCGGCATTTGGATTATTTACAATTTCTCACTCTTACACAGAAATAGGAGTAAATATCTTTGAAGATGCACTTTTAATGTCTTAATTTTCCTAAGAATAAATTCTAGATATGGAATTTCCATTAATATGTTTTTATACATACTGCCCTAAAATGCCAATCAGAAATATACTATCAGTTTATATTTTCATAAAAAGCTTTTTAGGCATCCTCTTCAACAACTGTTCTTTTAAATATTTGCCAATTTGATAAGCAAAAATGGTACCTTGTTCTTGTTTTAACTTATATTTCTTTGATTACTAATGAGGCAAACATATTTAATGGCTACTTGTATTTTTTAATGTATTGCTAGTTCATCTCCACTGATTTTTCTGTCATATTATTAGGTTTTTACTTGTAAAGTCCTATACTCTGTTATTTATATTAATCCTTTATCACGTATGCAGAAAATTTATTTTCCCATTTTATTATTTGTCTTTTATATTGGTGATTTAAAAACTTATGAAAATTTCAAACCTATACAAAGGTGGAATGAATAGTGTAATGAGCTGTCATGTATCCATAAAAGCTTCTGCAGTTACCAGCATGTGCTCAGTCTTGATAAATGATGCTTATGGTATTTTTTGAAACAGAAAAATGTTGAATGATGATGGGGTTAAATCTTTTAATCTTTTCCCTGATGATTTCTGCCTTTGTGTTAATGTGGCTTTTTGGTTTTGTTTTTATAACTTTAGATGTAGCGTTGGCTGCAGTCCTTGTCCCTGTGCTAGTCATGGTCCTCACTACTCTCATTCTCATATTAGTGTGTGCTTGGCATTGGAGAAACAGGTTAGTATATAACTAGTTCACCTAATTGGTCCTAGAGAGGATGTATTTCAAAACTACCAAATGTGAAATAGAAACAAAATACAGAAGGTGAACTACATACAATTCCCCTGTTTGATGCAAGAGTGAAAATATTTATTAGAATAAAAATTTCATGTTTCTCGTTTGTTCCCATTAAAAATGAGGAAGTTCAATTCCACAGTCAGTTACTGAGTACCGTTATTGTATCAAGTTTGGCATTATACACTAGGATATGTACATGAATAAGAACAATTTCTGACACATGAAACTTTGTAATATTTACTGAATGAATGAGACATAGTTCCTTTCTCCAAAGGGTTTAGCAGGGTTGACTGACAAAAATAAGAAACTATATTGTATGGTTTGATGAGTTATTTATGAAGTGCTGAGGAGAACCGTGAGAATTATCTGAAGGTTTTTCTTTGGGAAAGAGGAATCCTCAATTTTGGCATGTTTCACCTTAAAGGAGTTAGAGTTGGCTAGTTAGAGGAAGGCAGATGTCTTAGTCAATTTGGGCTGCTATAAGAAAATACCATAAACTGGGTGGTTTATAAATAGTGGAAATTGATTTCTTACTGTTCTGGAGGCTGCAAAGTCCAAGATCTAAGCACTGGTGGATTTGATGACCGGTGAGGGCCTGCTCTCTGGTTCATAGACAGTGCCTTCTTGCTCTGTCCTCACAGGGTGGCAGAGGCGATCAATCTCCCTCTAGGCCTCTTCTATAACAGCACTAATCCCATTTGTGAAGGCTCTGCCTTCATGATCTAATCACTTCCAAAGGCCCCATCTCCTAATACCATCCTTGGGATTAGGATTTCAATGTATGAATTCTGGAGAGACACAAACATTCAGACTATTACAGTAGAGAATGGCCCAGCCTGAGGGAATTGCTTGAGTGAAGGCACAGAGCTGTGGGATGGAGTGGAATAGAAACAGAATAGGGAGCCACCTCGTGTGGGCATGCAGGAGTCCTGAGAGGTAACCACTGGAATGTGGTCTGGGCCTGGATCGGGATGGGCTTTCTGGGAGAGAGAAAATTTGGTTTTATTCTATAGATGGGGAATCACTGAGTGTTAAGCACATGGGTGATATTATTAGATGATTGTAGAAACAGAGTGGCAGGAGTTTTGAAGGGCGGGTTGAAGAGGAGCGAGGTTGAAAGAGGCAGTGAGATGAGTTAGGAAATCACTGAGGCCGGGCGGGCACATAACAACACAGTGATTCTAGGGAAGGGAGACGAGATGGAGGGGGAGAGTTTCCCAGTGGCATTGACAGGATGATGACAAGTGGTCTGAGGAAGAAGGAGGGATCCAGGGTGATCTGAGGTTTCTGATTTGCAGTTAGACCAGTAGAGATGTCACGAGTTGAGATAATGGAGCAGGAGGGACAGGTTTGGTGGAGAAGGAGAATAATTTCATTTGTTCAGACATTCAACAAATATTTGAGAACTTGGCTCCTACCCTGTGCCAAGTATTGAGCCATGTGCCGGGAGCCCTGTAATGAACCCCATAGCTTACAGATGAGGAGTGACCACAGGATGTGAGCCATGGGAGGATCCCAGATTCTTGGTGTTGGGAAGGCTGTCTGAGTAGACCCCGATGAGTTAGTGTGAGGGCAGTAGTCAGAAGAGAAGGGGACGGGCTTTGGGGAAGTCCAGCGAGGACAGCGAATGAGGCTTTCAGTGAACTGAGCGACAACAACAATAGTAGTGATGAGGCCCGCAGCAGAAATAGCTAATTTTTATAGAAAGTGAAATGCTGATTGTGGGCATTATTCTAAATGTTTTAGGTGTTGTTCTAGACTTTTATTCTAAATACATGTATTAACTATTTAATCCTCACAACAGCCTATGAAGCAAGTAGTGTAATAAACCCCATTTTATTAGTGTAATAAACCCCAGAAGGAGGAAGTGAGGCATAGCATAATTAACTTGGCCAAGGTCACCTGGCGAGTACATGGCAGAGTGGGGCTTCAGACCAGGTTTCAGGGCTCGTGCTCTTATCCACTGCTGCCTCTGGATTGTGTAATAAACCAACAAAGTGTAACCTACTGTGGTTGAAGCACAGGGTGGTGTGAGGAAGAGGACCGTTGAGAGCTGTTGAGAGGGGCAAGAGTCAGGGCCTGAGGTCAGTTTGGGATAGTGTGGGAAGGGTTACTACTAAGAATGTAGTTGAAATTGCTGATAAGTGGCTTTATGACAAGGAGTAAAGGAGCAGATGCCATTAAGGGACTATGGAAAATAGGAGGAGACTAAAAAAACAGCTGCAACTTATTGAATCCTTAGCCCATGGCAAGCACTGTATGTCTAATGATTAACCCGAAGCTTTGCTATTTGAGATTAAGTATATAAAATCCTTTAAAGTATAATCCTTGGCTAATACACAATTAAAGTTGTTGTTCTAGCCATATAGGGCTCTAACTTCCATTTAGAAAAGATTATTGATTTTTTTTTTTAATTTTTTATCTTTTTAGAGAAAGGATCTTGCTCTATTGCTCAGGCTTGAGTGTAGTGGCGTTGAGATAGCTCACTGTAACCTCAAACTCCTGGGCTCATGGAATCCTCCTGCCTCAGCCTCCCAAAATGCCAGGATTACAGGCATGAGCCACTGCACCTGGCCAATTTTTTTATTATTTTTAAATCTTATGACAATTACAAGAACCAGCATATTTTATTATTTCTTTTCCATTCAAGATTTTGATTAGCACCTTCAACACTGACCAATCTCTTCCTCAAATTTTATATTATACTATTACTTTGAAATAATAAAACAATATAAATATAGCCAGCTTTAACATGAGGAAGCTGCTAACATCAATAATGAAAACATAGTCTTATACTGGAACAGAATGTTTCCTCGTAGGAAAAGCGCATGGCTTGGGCTCTTTACAAAAGCTACATTTGTGATCTTGAGCAAATTACATAGGCGTCTTGTTGTCCTTTGCAGAATGATGTCTGCTTTCTGTTTAACTTGAGAAACACTAATTTTAGTTAAATTAGATTTACACTCTTGAATCAGAGAATGTCCTTTCATTTGCTTGGTTTTTCTTTCTAAAAGAGTCTTGGCAAATAGTATTTGTAATGGAGGCAAGGGAGATTTTTCCTGGGGAGGATGAGTGAGAATTCTGAGGGGTGTGCTGGGGGGAATCTTCTTCATCGCAGACATGGCTCTCACCTACCCAGAGACTGCAGTGCCTCCCGGGCCTGCAGCATCGTGTTCCCTTCCCTCTGCCACTTGGCACTGTAGAGGTAGCGTTGACTTACCCTGGGGTGGTTGGAGGAATCAAGTCTGCAGTTAAAGGTATGAGACACATTAAACTTCTCTGGAACAAAGATCTGTGGAGGAGAAGCAAAAAATTGGAAAAAAGAACAATGTAGAACAAAAAAAACAGAAGTTTTTTTTTCCTGTGAATTTTGTGAACTGATTTTCAAACTTTGTATTTGAAACCAACAGCCCTATCATGATTTGCCCATAATAACCCACGTTTCAGGGCTGATTTTTTTTATTTGTTTCAGTCTTTTTTATCTACAGACTTGGCGTTTTTTGTTTCCTTTATCCCTTTTGAGTAGGGAATAGGTGGGTAACAAGGTAACTATAATTTATTGAGAGCCTAGAGTTTATAAGCCTCAGCAGTGGCAACTTTGAAAGTCAGATGAAATAGAGGACTCCCTTTGGGTAGATCAGCAAGTGAAAATGTGTACTCTTGACTAATTATTAACTTTTCTGCATTATTCTGCAGTTTCAGAGATTTCTTACCAGTGAATTCACTCTACTTGCTATTTTTCTATATTTTTCCAGAAAGAAAAAAACTGAAGGCACCTATGACTTACCTTACTGGGACCGGGCAGGTAACTCAGCGTGGTCTTTGCATCCTTTTTCCATCAGAGTGACAGGTGGCAGCAGTGAAAGAGGAAAGTTGTTCTTAGGGCCATGGGAACTCCCCAACACTGTTAGAAAAGTGGCATTACTCTTCTGTTCTCACCATTTTTACCCTTCTCTAAAACCTCTTCTAGTTAATAAGTAATGAAATAGTACAATAATAACACATGCTCTGTTCTTTTTCTTCTGGAAAATTTGTCTGGCTTGTCCCACGTATCTATTTCTCACGAGGAGACCAGCTTGCTGTGTGGCCTGTGTGAACACTGAGCAAGAATCAAAGGGTTATGGCCCCAGTAACATAGTGTGTGTGTGTCCTCTGCCATGGTTACTTACCAGGTGAGGTCTAGCAGTTTAGGGATCCATGAAGCCTGCCATGCTGAGTTGTCATCTTCTGAATTGCTGCAAGTGACACCAGAGCCCCCCCACTGGTCTCCCACTTCCCAGTCTCACTACCGGAGGGACTCAGGAGCCAGGAGCGTTCCCTGCTGTGACCAGGGCAGAAAAGGGCGGGGGGGGCATATCACAGTGTTGCTAGTGCCCCAGGGTAGATCTTGGAAGGTATTTTTTGAGAAAAACTTACTAAAAACCACCCCAACAAGAGACACTTTGTCTGACTGTACTGTAATAGCAGTGATTTGCTTCTGAATGTTTTTGATAGAGATTTCTACCACGTTCTGCTTTGCACTGGATATTCTTCTATCAAAGCAGAAAATAAGCTTGAATATAAAGTCTGGTTTGTAGAGGTATTTGTTGTAGAAATGTGTTAAATGCAACAGGGTTTGTCCCTTGATACTATCATTTGAGACATTTTTATTTAATGGTCTCTTTGGCTTACAATCACAATGAAGGTTGGTGGAAAGGAATGAAGCAGTTTCTCCCAGCCAAATCAGTGGAACATGAGGAAACCCCGGTTCGCTACAGCAGTAGTGAAGTTAATCACTTGAGTCCAAGAGAAGTCACTACAATGTTACAGACTGACTCTGCAGGTAACTATGTTGCAGGCTTAGGTTACCAGGTAGAGACAGAAATTGCTTCTAAAGTGCTTTGGAGTTTACAATATCTTTGCTCTTTTTCATATGTAAGAGATGACCTATTTTCTAAAGGTGGAATGAACCACTTTTTAAAAAGATGACTTTGAAGGCCAGGGGCGGTGGCTCACACCTGTAGTCCTAGCACTTTGGGAGACCAAGATGGGAGGAACACTTGAGGCCAGGTGTTTGAAACCAGCCTGAACAAGAATGAGACCCTGTCTCTACAAAACATAGAAAAATTAGCCAGGCGTGGTGGCACATGCCTATAGTCCCAGCTACTGGGAAGGCTGAGGCAGGAGAATTGCTTGAGCCCAGGAATTTGAGGTTGCAGTGAGCTATGATGGTGCCACGGCACTCTAGCCTGGGCAACAAAGCGAGACCTGTCTCAAAAAAAAAAAAAAAAGATGACCTTGAGAGTGTCACTTCTGTGTCTCAGATGTTCTATCCATAAAACTGAAGCATTCATTTCTAAAGACACTGGGCATTTTGTATGTTAACCGGGGTTTTGTTTGTTTTGGTTTGGGGGGTGGGGGGTGCAGGGGTGTGAAGAGGAGAGCAGGAAAGGCATTAACCTTATGGTATTTATCCTGTTAACCTAGTACATACTCATTTCAAACATTTCCTAATATTTGAAAAAAAAATCTCCAAATTCATTTCTAAGACTAATACTTATTCCAACAATTAAATATTTCTTTTCCTGTGAAATACTGTCTGTATTTCATTCCTATGAAATGATTTACTGTCTGTAAATCTAAAGAACATGTACAAACACTCTTTTTGTAAAATTACATGAATAGGCTTTCTGGCATATCAGCTTACTACTATGAGATACTACTAGATAACATCTTTAATAGTTTTGAAATTGGTTCTTACAAGTGGGAAATCCATAGATAGGTGTTGATAGCAACAGAGTACCACAAAAAAGTGCTAGCTTTTAGCGTGATCTGCAGCTGCCACCCGATATTATAGTCCTTGTGTTAGTAAGATAACTGTTCTTCATGTTTTGTGATATCCACAGAGTATGCACAGCCACTTGTGGGAGGAATTGTTGGTACACTTCATCAAAGATCTACCTTTAAACCAGAAGAAGGAAAAGAAGCAGGCTATGCAGACCTCGATCCTTACAACTCACCAGTGCAGGAAGTGTATCATGCCTACGCTGAACCGCTCCCAGTTACCGGGCCCGAGTATGCTACCCCAATCGTCATGGACATGTCAGGGCACGCCACCGCCGCAGCTGGTCTGCCCTCCACATCCACTTTCAAAGCTACAGGGAACCAGCCTCCCCCTTTGATGGGAACTTACAATACGCTTCTCTCTAGGACTGACAGCTGCTCCTCAGCCCAGGCCCAGTATGACACCCCGAAAGGTGGGAAGCCAGGTCCACCCACCCCAGACGAATCGGGGTACCAGGTGCCACAGAGCACACAGGAGGTGTCAGGAGCAGGAAGGGATGAGGAAGGTGATATTTTTAAATAAATCCTTTGAAGGTGATGCTGCTTTTTACAAAGCATCGTTTTAAAGCACATGGCCTTTTTTTTTTAATTATTAGTGGTAGTAATATATAGAATGTATTACATATCTGTCACTGAAGTGGTTGGGGAAAATGTGGTGACCGAGGTACAGGAAACTACTAATCTTGCCATCTTGCTTTGAAGGTGTTAGTTACTGTGGCACAGTTACTGCTTGCCTGTTAAATTTTGAACATCCTGTTTGTTACTACTGTAAAACACTATTTTTAATACAGAAAAAAGTTCCCTATAATGCACTTCAAAGAAATTAAAAATCACTGAAAGTATTTATTACCAATGCTGCAGGTACATTAATGAACTCAAGAGATGGCTCTCAGCCTGACTGGCAATAATGCATGGTACTGTTTTTGAAATATCTAATGGCTTGAAATTTTATTGTCTTTGTGAAAGGTGGGTACTACCATGATTTCTTCCTTTTCTACTATATTCCTTTCTGGATTTTTTAAATAAGTGTTATAAGCACTAATTATAAAGAAAATTTTGATTACAGCCATATACACTTTTCCATCTTTCCTTAGGAAAATTTATAGCTGGGAAACTCTGACTTGTAATGAGCAGGGTGATTGATTTTTCACTTTTTGACACTTTTAAGAGCTTTAACACTTCAGGGTACTTGACCTGGCCTCATCCCTGTCTGTTTTGCCCTGGGCCCTTGGTGGCTTATCCTATTCTTGTGTTTATAAAATGTTTGTTTAGAGTTTTTTTCCATAGGTGATGATTGCTCTATGAGTGTCATGAATTCAGATCCTCTAATACCTTTATGGATACTCCATGTGGAAACAGGAACAACTTTACAATTGGCAAAGCTTTAATGGAGATTCCCCTGACCCCAACTTTATTTGCAATGGGAGTTTTCCCAGGAGAGTTGTGACAAGCTGAGGGCTTCTAAGTGAATGCTGTAAACATGACTCCCTTGTACTTATCACGGTGAAAGGCAAAATCACTTCTTCAGAAGTAATACAAATTACCTTAAAAAACAAAAAAAGTAACCAGCATTTATCCCGTTTTTTGGTTTTATACACACACATAACATATATAAACTTTTCTTGAGTTTCAAGGTATTTTATTACTTTCTAGTCAAATAATTTTCACTTTGGTCTCCCACAGTAAACTATTACACCAAATATAAACCTACCAAGTATTCTTCAGGATTATGTGATTATGCCCTTTGTGTGGTAAGAGACATGAGTAGCCCTTTAGATTATCCCTAGGGAACAGATATTATAGCATTCTTGCAAATGAATATTCATGCCTTGTTTTCGATACCTCCTGGCAACTTCCTTGTCACTACTTGCTTATGACCTGCCCAGAACTAGTTTAGATTGAGTTAAATAGAAATCATCTTTAATTTTTTATCCTATAGTGTAAAAACCTTTTTTAAACTGGCAAGATGACATGAGAAGCTCACTATATGGTAAAAATATATGTACTTTTCCATCAGGTTCTAGTCATTTCTGTTGGCCTTTGCCACCAGACTGTGATGTTGCCAGAATTCACTAAATTTGAGTAAAGATGAACAGTATTCATTTTGCTTGCTTCCACAAATGTATCAGTATTCTAAAACATTGCTTCAAAAAGAGAAGAGTTTATTTCTGCAGCCTTCGTCCCCTCTTCCTTGTATGATTTTGCTGGTTTTATTTTCACTTGCTTTTCCTTTTCCAGACAGACTTTGAAGTGCAGTTTCATTCATTAAAAAGCCAATACTTTGTTTTAAAATATTTGAAACAAAAAGCACAGATATTAGACTTTTATTGAAACATATATGAATGTGTAAAGCACATGTATTAATGTGCTTCCCCTTTCAGGTGGGAAGAGAGTAAACCAGTTTTGTTTTTAGTTTTTTTTTTTTTAAATTCATCCTTAGTACACAGAGAATATACTTTTCCTCAACTCATATATCTGTTTGAAGCTTTAAGAGAGATGTTTTCAATAACTATTTCTTTTTCCCAAAGAATTTTGCTGTTTTTGTGTAATTGTGTGTACCTGATTGTTTTTCCCTGGAGTTGTGTTTTTTGTTTGTTTGTTTTGTTGAGAGGCAAGTGTTTTCTGAAATGATGCTTATTTTAAGACTCAATTCGTATTGCCACACTGTGCTCTCCTTGAACTACCAATGAGTTTTGTAAAAACTAGTAGTAAACCTTTATTTTTATTTCCAGATGAAGAGCTGAGCCTGATTCAAATGGTTTTTCTGGTTTGTACTTTTTTTTAGTTTGTTTGTTTTCATATTAGAGGTTTTTGAAATTTGTTTTTGTTTTTTACTATGATTATGTGTCTGATATATACAGCTTTGGAGACAATCAAGTAACAACTGAAAATGTGAAAGTAACCATTTTTGGCAGAATTCCCTTGAAATTTTTATTCTTTTGCTTGAAACACTCAAAACATAAAGTCACTGGTTTATTGGATTAGTTTTTTCCCTGTTAATGCAATTATAGAAATAGAATCAGACCGTGCCGAACCAAGTGTGGTCATTACATGTCTCGTAAAATTACACTGACTTGGCTGTTACTTGATCTTAGGAACCAGTGTAGTTAAAGATAAGGTATTGCGAATTCTGATTTATATTTTATTAAACGCCGTAAATCTAAATAGATCCTGTTGTATGTGCCAGGTCTAGTCCAGTTATTTAAGTTCACGTTTCATTATTTGCACTTTGCTTTGAACAATGGGTTTGAGTAGAGAATTTACACAAAAGTTAAAATGATGATGTTATGTATACACTTGCCTCTCCCCTCTTCCCACACCACCTTGGGAGTGGGGAGCAGAATATGAGCTCATCTACATGTGAACATGGCCGCAAAGCTGTGGAAGGTGATAAAGCTTGAACTTTGCCTTGGCTTTGCCTTGTCACCTGGAGAGCAGAGGGCTGTATAGCAGCACCGTGTCAGATGAGACAATTAGAAGGAGCCAGTAGATTATGTGGGACATTGAAATCTTTTCATACCCTCTTAAGAGAAATTAATAAAGCTCTACCTAAAAATATAATAATTACTTATTAGCTCTGCCTTTTGGTTCTGAACTTGAAGTCCCTAAACTGCAAAATCTAAATAAATGTTGGATGGTTATTAAAATACTTTTTAGGTCAGCTGTGGCACCAATTCTCATGTATTTCAACTTGTGACTAGTTCTGTCTTTTTTATTTTTTTGGCACTGGGAAAAGTGGAAATAAAACATGTATTGAATTAGATTGGAAATAAAAATGGCTTGGGCGTCACTGATATTCTCCCGGAATGTACTTTTCTTACCTCGGCATGTACTGTAGTCACTCAGTATTTGTATATGTTGCTAGAATTTAGATTGTATAAATAGTGAGATTTTTAATGTGTTCATGTGTTTTTAATAAATTGTATATACGTGTCTTGCTCAGATTATTTGGCTTAACTAAAACAACCTTGAGGTTTGTAGCTTTTTCTCACACTACACAGAATTCCAGATTCTTCAGTTCTAACATGACTCAGAAATTTCATGGCCAATATTATAGTGTTTCCAGCAATACTTGAAAATGCCACTATTGCTTTTTTATTTTTTCTGTGGCCAGCACTATCCTTTTTGAAGCCTGATTTTCTTTACCTCAAACTGAACCTCAGCAGCCAAGCTGCAGCCTATGGCTGTGCGTGGTGTGAAGGAAAAATCACGCCGAACATGTGGATTCTAGTCTAGTACCTGCCTTTTCCACGCCAGAGTTATTAGAAGAATCCAGTGAAACTGTGGCACTGTGCAAACATATGCTGGTATTAACAGAACACAGTCCATAATCAATGTCTGATCTGGGTTAAATCAACTACTAGTATTCTCCCTCTTATACTGCTTTCAAGTATTTTCTTCCTGTTTCTGAGCCTGATCTAATATTTCACTCTATACACTCCCTTTAGACAGGCAGGTTGGTTGTCAGCAACACCAGTGTTTCCCAGTGATATTTATTGTTCAAAAAACAGTAAATCTTTCTTTAGCTTAGCCTCTTCTGACAGCTTTTAACTCTATCCTTCTTATAAATTCTACTTGTCACTTCCTTCCTTCATCTCTCCTTCTCCCACCTCCAAATTGCCTTTGATTATATTCATTAAAATTTGGGAAGGGAGACTAGCTCAGCACATTCGTGGGACTGGCTTGTTTGCATCCGATCGCTCAGACACTTCTCTGGTGCGCTGCAGGTAGGCAGGTAAGCTTTCCAATTGAAGATTAGCTTTGTTCATGAAAAAAATTGAGATTTTTCATGAAAATGCCATATAAATCCAAAAAACAGCCTGACTCTTCTTAAGGGGTTACTTGCTCTGTTATCTTTGCCTTTCCTAGTTTACTTCAAATAGCCTTTAAAATTTAATGAATAAGCCAGGCAAAACATATTTAAGAATTTCCTCCTTCTTGAGCTTCCCTAGCTCAGCTGCTTGGTATAAAGTTAAACTTGTATATTTCTTTAAAATAATGCAAAGCCACTAGACTTTGGTAATTCTTTAGTTATTTATTCATCCAGAATTTTATGTTTGGCCTGTTTCCTTTAACTTAACAACAAAAAACGCCATCTTCATTCTACCAAATTACTCATCATGATTACGGTGTAGCTAATTGCAGGGGGAACAAAGCTTAATTAAACCAGAATAAACTTAGATTTCCATAGTTAAGTGGTTCCTGTTTGCCACATCAAGGCACAATCTCATGCCTTTGCCCACCAGCCAGGTTTACAGTAACCAAATACACTTCTCAAAATGTCATTTTATAGTCAAAATCTCAAGGTAAACTAAATCCCCTTATTAGGAAGTCGTATACCTTCAAAAGTCTAAGATGAATTAACTATAAAAAGATGGTTAAAAACACCTTAGAAAACTAGCTTATTTTAAAAACAATGCAATTAAAACTTTACTTATTTCTCTAATAACTAAACATTTCTTGGTTTTCATAAGTTAAATATATAGTATTCACAGAAATTAAGCTGGTGGTTATGAATCACCAGGCAGCAACAGACTTCATATACATAATTATTTGACAAGTGCATCCAACATATTTAAAAATAAACTGAAAGTTGCAGTATAAAAATAAAACTAATACTGTAAGCATCATTTGAGTCTGTAGGGTCAATCTTGAGTCAAGTTGATTACAAAGTTTTTTTCTATAATGTCCTTCAAAAAGAGCTGTTCTGCAGTCACATTGTGGTATGCATTCTAAAGAAGAAAAAAAATAAAATTACCATCTGTTCCACTCTCAAAATATTAACAGCAGCAATAGAATATTCTGTATGTACAAAGTGATAAATAAAAAACAGGAATGTCAAGTAACAAGTCACATGTATTTTTAACTTTTGTTACCTTTCTGATTTCTTTTTCCTTGATCATTGTTGTGTAAGAACTTTCCCTAAAGCCCACTCTTTCCACTTAAACTCTCACATGAGAGGCTCCTTCAGATCATCCCCTGGTATACTGAGTCACAGTATAAATCTAGAGACCAAAATTTTAAGTCAGAATAGGTGGTTCACTTTTATAAAAGCCCCTGGAACTCATTTTTTTTTAAATCTGCCTGGAGATAAACTATGATGCATGGTTCAGTTTAAGATGTGTTTTTAAAAAAATATTCTGTTCTACAGATACCCTAATTTTCCTCAGGAAGTTGTTTTAATATTCTGTTCTTTAGATGACTCTTAAAATGCTGTAAATGCTACAGGAAAGATTAGGGATGAGGAGAAATGAGCTCAAGCTAAAGTATGTCCCAGCCACCTAAATCTCAACTGTTGAAGTGTTTGTCTTACATTGCAGGGGCAGGGAGCGGAGGTGGGGGACAGTATTTGGGGAAGACTTAAGGGGACTGATTTCATGAGATACAGCCATATGCATCAAATAATTCAAAGTTTAAGATTAAAAGTGTACAGACAACATTTTAATCCTATCACTCATGAGGCACCATTATTCTAAGTTAGAAAAGCAGAAAACTCCTTCCGAATCAATTAAAAATCCTCGGAATCAAATCTACCACTATTGATCCCTCCCTATTCTACCTATTATATTAAAGGTATGTAACCTTTTTAACCATGAGGATTCTTTTGTGGTGTTAAAATATTCTAGACCATCTCATCTACTTACCTAGAAAAGAAATTATTGTGACCACAGCAATGCTTTTAGGTGAATTTGTATTATCTCAAACAGTAGGTTGTCTATACTTAAATAGTGCAAATATGACAGAATATCTAAAATAAGGCTTGGTCCCTATATGTATTTGATGACATTTGGCAGTAATGATGTTCTTTCAAGGGTGCGAAGCCCACAAATGGGGAATTGCTGCTATAGTAAAATTATCTCAATTTGAGTCCCAGTTTCAGCCATTGGTAGCTCTGTATCCCCCATCAAGCCCTCAACCTCTCAAAACCTGTTCTCTCAGTAAAATGAGAGGGTGAGAAGAGAAAATATGAGCTGTCCAATGCCGAAGATCAAAGATGATAGCCAAGTATATGTATATTACCTTATTCATCAAAGACATGGTGGCATTCCCATAGTAGTGCAAAGGACTCTTGAGGTCAGAAAAGTTGTATTTAAAACCAGCGAGGTGAACTTCGTGACATATGTGAAACGCCAGTGTGATGGCAATAATTCCTGTCGTCGGGTGTTTGGGTTTCTGAGAGGAGAATGAAATTTTTTTAAAAAAAAATCCAAAGGAAATACTTGTTTCCAAAGCATATTTGGTTGGCCTAATTTTATAAAACAGGGATTTCTGAATATTTAATCAGGAAAGAAATATTTAAACCTTCATGTTCTAAGGCTCAAGCCCTAAACAGTGTATACATATACCTCAACTCTGAAAAGAGTATAAACAGCCAACTCCTTCACTATGATGTTTTACCCCATCTCTCTTCTCAACAATTTTGCTTCTACACTTGCCTACTTTCTCCCTTCATCATCAGTATTTTCCTCTATTAAATCATTCTCTTCAGCATACAAACATATCTAAAAAAAAGTGAATAAAACAAACTTGCTTGATCCTGTCATCTTCCAATTATTGCTCCATTTCTCTGATCCCCATTCTAGAAAACCCCATTAAAGATTTGTCTCTGCTTGCTAATGTCCCATGTTCTCTTTGACTCCACTCGAGCAGGGTTTCCTCCTCTTTCCTGTCAGTATCACCAGTGTGACCTCCACATTTCCCAAACGAGGCTTTATTATTTGTGCTTAACTTCTGCACAGCATCTGACATGGCTGACCTTTCTTGAAATACAGCAGGTCCTCACTTGGCTTCTGAGACACCATGTCCTAGGAGGACTTTAATCTAGTTACAACTGTTTCTAATATCTCTAAGTACAATCAGGGTTATCCTGTGCTTTTGGAATTAAAGACATTACCAAAAAAA
This sequence comes from Lemur catta, assembly GCF_020740605.2. Classification (NCBI taxonomy): domain Eukaryota; kingdom Metazoa; phylum Chordata; class Mammalia; order Primates; family Lemuridae; genus Lemur; species Lemur catta. Next base: position 242,802,253 of record NC_059128.1, read on the forward strand.
AAAAAAAAAAAAAGCAAGGGATATATCTGATCATTCCTCACTTAGGAAAACAGGAGCTGAAAAGTCACAAAACACACATTCAGAAGCTGTTCTTTACCCTCAAATTACTAAGATGTCAAGTTTAAATTTCAAATATGTATGCTTTCTGACTTAAGAATTCCCTTTCCAGGAATCTATCCCACAGAAATAACACAAGTGTACAGAAAACCCCCATAAGCACATGCAATGCTACGTTATTTATAGAGGAGAAAAAGTTGGATACATCTAAATGTAAATAAGGGAGTAGTTAAATGGAAGGGGAAAAAAAAAAATAGAACAATACCCATGGTATAATTGTAATTATGTTGAACAAAGAAAAATGGTACGTGTATGTGTTCATAAATGCATAGGAAATAGTCTAGAAGGACATAAAAGGTGAGAAAGATTGGGACATGACATGGGTTATAGAGGGAGGGGAAGGATGATTTCCTTTTTTATTTTTAAGGTGGAAAAACCTTGGGAGATGCCACAGGTATAGAGGGAAGAGATGGATGATTTCCTTTTTGGTTTTGTTTGTTTTTAATATTCCTTTATAAGTTATTTGATCTTAAGCACGTAACACTTTAGAATTTCTTAGTCACAATTTTTATCATGCTAAAGAAAAGATACATGATGTATATTTATTTATTTGGATTTTTCCTGCTTTACAAAGAGGGAAGAACCTCATTTCAGCTGAGGAATTAAAACAGTTACTCGAGCTTCAAATTAAAAACACGTCTCTGCCACTTTACAGAGTCTAGAGAGCATTTGTCTTCTAGGGAATGTAGGCAAACAGGGCTACTGAACCGAAGTCAATGAGATTTCATTTAATTAAATAATTTGGAGTTTCACGAACTCTTTCAATACTGATGTAACTATCATTTCTTGATAATATAGTGCCAATGTTCCCTCTGTCCACAGAAATATTTCTGGACTACCTTATTGTCCTTCCTCACCTTTCCTCTGGCTTTCTTGTAGTATTTTTATCTAAATGCTTTGGACAGTTCCTTTTATCCTGAAAAGCCATGCACTTGTCCTGAAGCCAGTCCTACTTCTCTGAGCACAAGCCTATCCTTCCGCCCATCCAGTCAGACTCTCTTTGCTGCAGAAATATTGAAGATGAAGTTATGAGAGAGGAACCATTTAGACATGCACAAAGAAATCCCAGGAAACACTGTAAAGGCAGGAAAAACCCTTCCACTTAAGATTCTTTTCGTTGCAACCTGAAAAACGTAAAGGTAATATCCACAGATAACTAATTTTACTAACTCAGATGCGGCCCTCAGAAACCATCTCATGAGCTGTGGTTCTCATATAGTTTCCAAGAGCTCCCATGACCTTCTATCCTACCTCAGCCAGATCTTTAGTTTGAAACCTTGCAAAGATAAAATACATACCTGATTTTTGGGAAACACTTTTGGAAAATGAAGCAGTTCATAAGCTGCCATTCTAATAATGAAAGGATCTAATATTCTGATTTGATAAGGTTTATAGATCAGGTTTAAGGCTGGTTTCTTCCAAAAACCATTAGTGTTCTGAAATAAAGTAAGAGCATAGAACATTATGGTTGTCTTTGTTTTTAAGGAAAAAAATAAGGTAATCTGAAGACAGATCAATTTTGCCAACTTACTATTTTGTCACCCATCAATAATTCCGACAGCCACCTTAAATCATGTGGCTTAAAAACAGTAAGAATTGCTGTCGTATTAGGATCATTGTGAATGGGATCTGAAAAAACAGATTCTGGATAAAAAAGTCGGAAGGTTGTCCTTCTTCCAACTTCCTCTTCATGTCCTAAAACAGGACCATTATTCATTCTGTGGGTAATAAAACACACAAGATTTCCATTACAATTCTCAGAGGTTGCAGAGTTGGACAAACATCAGCCATTTATCCTGTGCTCTGAAGTCACAAGACAATTGATCAATCTATTATATCTAATGGCCAAAGAGATAATTCCCATTCAGGAAATACCTACTTGATCAAAGGCAGAAATGTTCATTTGTATTTGAAAGTTAATTGTGGAGCCAATGATAATTCAGTTTTACTGCTAGGAAAGCTGAAGACATGGGGACACAGAACCACAAAATACCATACTTAATAGAGACCTCGGAAGATAACCACACACTATCTCTTGGATTTACAGATAAGGGCTCTGAGGTCCAGAGAGCTGGAGTTACTTGCCCAAGGTCACACAGGCATGTAGCACATGGATGTGTGTCTAAGCAACTAACGGGCAAGAAGAATCACATTTAAGGTGGTTTAAAGACCCATCAAAATTGTCGTGCTCTGAAATAAAGCAACAATATAAAATTGCTGTATTACACTTAAGCACAACCAAATGAATGTCTACTGCTAGAATGAACTAAAGAACCACAAAGGATCTACTGTTGGGTGTGAGTATGCTCAAAGCCAAGGTTAGACATGCACTATTTACATGCACACTATGAAGGTATGCAATAAAAAAGGAATGCTTTGTTTCCAAAACAGTGACCCCTAAGAGGATAAATACTGTTTTACCCTTTGCCACTGACTCTTTGTAATATAGGACAGTCTTAATAGCACTTGAAATAACTTTCAAAATGTTGTACCCATGGTGTTTTCCCACAAGGTCTTCCTGTGGTTCTAAATGATCAGATTTAGACAATCATGTGTAGAGAAACCCGTGATTGCTTCAAAATTGTTTTGTAGGTAAATTATCACAGCTTCCTTAAAATGGATGAAAACAGAAAATAAGGTGAACCTCTCCATGTAGCACCCTAGGCAGCTTGTAACCCAGCAAAACACCCCACACGGCCAGGTCATCCCAGTGCGTTGCCCCAGTGTGCCGGCTTTCCCATTCTTCAAAAGATTATTCATGGCTACTCCTAACACGCATGCACACTCTTACCCGGGATGATGACCTTACCGCACCCTTCCCTGTGAAAGTAGAGACAGAAATGTCCTCGTTTCCCCACTCCCACAGCTAAGGGACTCCTGGTTGCTGTACCCACAATCCTGGCCCTCCTTTCCATTACAAAAGATTAACCATACTGTGCTCTGGCCCCCACCACCCGCTGACCCCTACCATCTCTTTTACCACACCAATCTCTTCTTCTACTCATTTCCATCAGTTTACCAGTATGTTCTAGCATCTCCTATTTGTACAAAAGAAAGCGAAACAAAAAATTCTCCCTTGATTGCATAACCATTTCCAGCTACTATATCATTTCTCAACTCCCCTTCAGAGCAAAACTGTCAAAGGAGTTGACTGTACTGGTTTCTCCGCTTCCTCATCTGCCATCTTCTCTTCCACCCATTCTAGATGGGCTTCTTGCCATATCATGCCTCTAAATCTGCTTTATCAACAGTATCAGGGAGCTTCAGTTGCCAGTGGGCACCTCTCAGTCCTTATCTTGCAGGACCTCTTGCCAGCATTGGGACACAGTTAATCTCTCCCTCTGTCCTGAAATACTTAGTACTCTTGGCTTCTAAGATCACTTTCTCTTGATTTTCTTCCTACCTCACTGGTGGATCCGCTTCATCTCTTTACACACTCCTTTTTCTTTGCTTAACCTCTAAGTGTCAGGTGCTTCAAGGCTCAATCCTGGGCCCTCTTTTCTCTCCTAAGCTCTCCCTGCCAAATCTCACCCAGTCTATGGTTTAAATACACCTTATGAGCCACTCACCATCAAGATTTTAACCTGTTTGTCCAACTGCCTACTCAACTTATCCAGTGCAAATCTAATAAGCACCTCAAATATAACATGTTCATACAGAAATCTTGTTTTTCCTCTAAACCTGCTCCTACCCCAGTCTTCCCCAACTCAGTAAATGATACCACTCTCCAGCCAATCTCTTATACTGAAAAGAGAGAAGGAGGTATCTCTTGTTCCTTTATTCCCACTTCCGCCTCACATCTAACACAATGACAAATTCTGATAGCTCTACATATCTCCAGTCTGCCCAGTTATCTCTTTCTCTCCCATGACAATCCTGTTTGAAGCCACAATCATCTCCTACCTGACTACAGAAACCTAACTGGCCGCCTCCTTTCCACCCTTGTTCTCTTGCTTAAAAGCCTTCAAAAGCTTCCTATTGTACTTAAAATCCAAGCTTCTAATCCTAGTTTATGAAGTCCTACACAGCCTGCTCTTTGCTCACCTTTTCAGCTTCCAATTGCACCAGTCTCCCCAGCCTGCTACCCTCCAGTCTCTCCATGGTTTTTTTGTTTGTTTGTTTGTTTGTTTGTCTGTTTTTATGCTACTCAAACTCAGGATCATAAACCTCCTAAGAATCTGCAGTAAACATTCTCTCTGCCTGGACAGCTCTTGCCGGATCTTCACATGGCTGCTACTGTGTGGTCGCCTAGGTCTAGTTTTGATGTCTCCTCAAAGTGGTCAGTCATTCTAAAGGAGCCTCTCAATCAGTTTCTATCATATCTTTTTTTGTCTCTATGGCATTTAAAAAATATGCTTAGTTTTCCTCCCTTCATTAGAATGTAAACTTCCCAGGGAGCAAGAACATTGTTCTTATCCACTGCTATCTCCCCTGTGGCTACAAGTGTTTCTGGCATATTAAGGAGAATAAATATTTGCTAAATGAGTGAAATCTAGGCCTAACTTTAGCCAACAACTGAGAGAGAAGGTTGTGTAATCAAGTACAGAAACACATTAAAGCAACTCCCATTCCTTTTAAAACAGAGTTGTAGTAAAGTAGGAAACCATACTCTTCTGAAACAATTCTAGATTAGCAAATAGGAAACACATTTACCTTATTATTATGTCATAGGAGTCGATTTTTTCTCCTAATGTCTTATTCTTCAAAATTCCTCCATTACCAACCACCACACACTTCTTACATGGCAGGCTGTGGGACAGATAGAAAAGTGAGACACTGAGCCATCTTTTACAAAACTGGGTGATTTCAAGAACCCATTCATACTTTCAGGAACCCAATGCCAAATTTTACTTGTTGCACAAATAGAAAAAGAACCAATTGTGACTTATAGGTCTAGAGATGTATTAAGAGATATAAGATTCAATAAATAATATTCTATAGGAAAAGTATATCATAACTGTCAGCAACTATTAACTCTTACCAGCCTATACACAGTCTCTCATTTGATTCTCCTAACCATCCTTTGAAATAAGTAAGCCTGATATCCCCACCACACAAATGAGGAAAGGGGTTCAGAAAACTGTCATAGTCCAAAGAGGTAGAACTAGCATTTGGATCCAGACCTTCAGACTACAAAACACCCCTCCACATAGGATTCTGCACATGTGTTTTGTATTATATGTGTATATACCTTTTGCCAGCACTACCCATTCCTCTGAGATTCTACCTCTGGCTTTCTGTTACCTAAGTGTGGAGATGGACAGTTTGGAATCTGGCAGGGAGAGCTTCTGTACCCTGTTCATACTCATTTTAATTTCCCAAACATGGACTGGTCCCTGGAGCTTAACCAATACAAACTAAAAGTTCACTCTGTATTCCTGGCAAAGAGCTTTAAAGTAGAACCCAGAGGGGGACTTCCTGTTGCCAGCTGGGGTCAGCCTAGAACCATGGCTTGTACACCCTTGGCTCTCAGCAAACATGGCCCTAGCCCACCTGTCTCCCAGCTCTTACCACCACCTGGTCAGGCCTGGAGAAATGACAAAATGGACCAGGTCCTTCCCCTCTAAGGGACAAAACTACAGAATGGAAGGCTGCTAAGGCTGTCCTTCCAGGGCTCTCATGACATGGAAAGTCTAAAGAAAAAAACCATTTCTCTAAGCATCGTGAAATCAGCAGACCCATTGAACTCAATACCTTAAGGCTTTTAGGAAATTATTGAGTAGCAAACTGTAAAAATGCTATAGAATATTTAAACATAGAGAATGCAGGAATACAGGAACTATTTAAAAAATGCCAAGCATTGGCCTTGTCAGGTTAAGAAGAGACAATGTACACATTCCTACACCCATAAGTTTACCTTTTCTTAGTAGAATTTGTAGAGCTCATCTAATTAAGTGTTAATACTTTAACATTTTAAAAATACACATATTTTAACTAGGGGTCCTTAGGTCTCAAAATATTAGCCGTGTGCCTAAATCAGTGTCTACATCATCAGACAAGAACAATAAGCACAGTTTCACAGGCTGGTGGGGTTTAGGGGTGAGGGGGTGGGACTGTCCAACAGATGCTCCTTGAGGATGTCCCCGAAACCTCACACTACCGACATGTCACATGTCACAATGTGTTCTAGACATGTTTGTTTAAATCTATTTGTTTGTTCTAAACTCCAGAAAGTAATATTATCTCTAGATGCTTTTATAAGCAAGTATGACTTCAATCCCAATTCCAGGAAGCCAATTTTATCAAAGGCTCCTTGCTCTGGGGCCAAGCAGCATGGCTGGAATGGGAGCCCCATTGAATATGCAAACCTCTCCTCTCAGGGTATTATTGCCATTAGCCTCACCAGGTCCACCCCAGGAATGCTCCACAGCACTTACAGAGTGCTTGGCCTTTCCATAAACTCCGGGTCAGCTTAATTCAGATCAGAGGGTAAAGCTCCTGAAACTGGTTCCATCTGCCTCCTGGGAATGCTGGGCAAGGCTGGGTGCTGGAGGGCATGGCTAAGAGCAGACGGGATTGAAATAATTGCTGTTCCCATCAGGTGACCTGCATGGGCGTGGAGGAAGAATATCTACATATGGTGCCTTGTCTAACCCTCCCGCTCCTATGAAAGCGGGAGGCCACTCCCTTGTCGAGGGAAAGGGCTGCCTCGCCCTGAACCCGGGTGCCCCAGGGGCTCCAGCATCCATCCTGGCCTGGAGTCCCCAGTCTGCCACCAGGATGCCTGCCTGACTCCAGCTACACCAAACATGCAGGGGGCAAGGGCAAGAAGCACAGACCACCAGCATATACCCCCCACCCCAGATTCTTACCCTCAACAAAAGACACCTAATCCACAAGCCAAACCTCTGAAGTTGACCCCAGAAAGAGTAACTCAGCTCAGTCCTAGACACAGCCAGTTCTATGATGTTGTTCAACAATAATTGTCAGGTTGGATCTTAGTGTTCACAGAAGTTTGTCCCTATCTGAAAGGATTAAAGATAGTCATCAAGCCCTAGTTCACGTGTAGCTCAAAGAGCACCACGGTAAGGGCAGCTACCGTCTGTCATATTCCAGAGGCCACATCACCAGTGCCCGCTCAGGCTCAAGGTCTTGGGCCTCCCCCCACAGACCCAACTGACCCTTCCAGCCAAGAGAAAAGGGGGAGTTGCAGGAAGAACTCTTTTGCAGGATCCTTAAGAATTATCTACGAAGACAGGGTCATTCCTAGTGCTCAGTCTCTCCTATTTGTGGTCTCAGCAGGTTCAAGGACTTGGAAAAAATGGAAAGAAATCATACAGACATTGCCTCACTCAAGAGAAGTCCCATTCCAAAAACTCTTTACAGTTCAACGTCACCACATTTTTAGGAATTTCACTTTCCATTTTCTTCTCTGTCAGCTTTATAGGGGACAGACAGAGTGGGGAGATCCTTTACTGCAGGAAAAGTTTGCCAGTGCCTTTGAAAAGAAACCTTACTAACGAAACTCCACTTTTCCTCCTGGTAAAGGATATTGCAAAGATACATACATTTTTCTAAGAGTCACGTATAATGCTAGAAACTCTTTTGAGGGTGCTCCTAGGACTACTCTGGCAATAACATCTTATCTACAGCTGGTATTCCCAGGTCCACCAGGGCTCTGGGAAACATGGAATGGTATAGACAAGCCGTCTGAACCGCACTCCCCACACCGCACTGCCTCCCTCTCTGCCCAGAGGCAGCCGCTACCATGAAAGGACTGATTCATTCTCTCCTTGGCTTCATCCTCTTGGCCTGGGCTCCCAGCTTCCCCTGCTGCTTAGATGTGAAATAATGACTTCCAGTGTCCTTTGGGTGACTATATAACTTCACCATATTTAATTAACACGACTTTTATGCAGTGAATTGTGAGTCCCTAAAGGAAAGAATAGTATCATTTATAACTCTGCATTTTCCCATCTCAAACACTTCCTTATTCATAGGCTGTGCATTTTAGAAATCAGTTTGGTTGTTACATAAAATGTGTCGGGGTCATTTTCCTACTTTCTGTCTGGAGAAGCAGGTACCTGTTACTCCTCCCCCAACCTTGGAAACAGGTAGGGAAATGCACATGCCCTAAACTGCTCATTCAGAAAACAAAATTAATTCCAGAATGCCTGAACCTGTTAATGGAAAATCTGGAAAGCTGCTAAACCAGTAGTGGTAAGAGATTATACTTCCCCCAGGCGATAGGCAGGCTTCTCATAAAGTCGGGCAAAGCCAGGAGACTTATTACCATATACACAGGGGAAATGTCAAGATAACCAAAATAGAGAAAATGAACTTGAGTTGCCCATTTCAAATGATGTGTGTGTGGTGTGTCTCCTTTTCTGAATGCTTTTTGACCACTCATTTATTGCCTTCCACAGCATCATATACATGAAAACATATCACTCCAGCTTCAGTCTAACAATCTCTGGTCATATTCCCCATAACCATTACCCCATGTGCCTTGCTAGCACAGCCCTGCTTTCGTCTGGAAATGAGCTCATTTCCTCTGCCAATGTTTGGTCTAGAGATAGCCAAGTGACCCATCTCTGGACAGTAAGATATTAGACAAGTCTGTCAGATGCTTTTGGAAATCATTTTGCCTCTGGCAAAAGAATGGTGTGAGCAGAATACTTTCTTTTTACCCACCTCTTCCTTTCTCCTTAGACAATGACATGTGATGACAAAAAGTTCGAGCAGCTGCAACTCAGAGGAAAAGAGAGCCACAGAAAAACTAGCCTGGAGCCCTGACGTCACGGAGCCACAACCAGAACCACTCCAAACAGACGTGCACAGCCCAATGTCAGGGAGCACCAGGTAGGCAACTATGCGTACGACTCGGCTCTCCCTGTAGTTGTGCAATCTGCAGTCTATGCAGCCATAAGCAGCCACCCCACAAACTGGAACCACAAATCTGCAGACCTGAAATCACATATCCATGCAGTATGGGAGATAATAAAGGTTCACTTAGTTTACAGCACTTAATCAGGAAACTATTACTTGCAACGAGAAGATCCTAAAACATTGTGCAAGGGACTTTGGGTGGAGAGACCTGACTACTAGTTCTGGCTCCCCCCATAGAACCCCCGGTACCTTGCTCTAGTAACCTGACCTCTCTGATCTCAGTTTGCCCTTTTGTGAAGTAAGGGAATCACTGAGTTCATGAATGTTGCTGTACCCTGTTAGACATGACCATTTCCCCTGGCACAGGTACCAACATTTCTGTACCTTTATCCAACATCTGACCACAGCAGCTGCTAGAAAACAGGTAGCAATGGCTGCTCCTATGTGTTCACCACATACGATTCACCCTGTTGCTGTAGAATCACAACTTCCCCTCACCCTCAAGTTTTCCTCCTGGCTGAAAATGCTGCAATGGGTGGGTACAGTGGCTCATGCCTATAATCCTAGCACTTTGGGAAGCCAAGGTGGGAGGATCACTTGAGGCCAGGAGTTTGAGACCAGCCTGGGCAACAGGGCAAGGCCCCATCTCTAATAAAATTTTTTTAAAAAAATTAGCTGGATGTGGTGGCACGTGCAGCAATTCAGTGAACTGTGATCATGCCACTGCACTCCAGCCTGGGCAACAGAGCAAGACCTTGCCTCAAAAAAACAAAAACAAAAATAATAAAGCAACAGTGTAAAGAAACCACTCAAAACAGCAGGATGTAGGATATCTCAAGTACAGATGCAGATGTTGATATTCCTTATGGAGTTAGGACACCCTTTTTAATAAATACACCACTAATGTCTACTTCTTTTTTTTTTTTTTGGCTACCTGGCTGATAGCCAATCTAACCCAGCTCTGCTGATGCTGATATAATGGATTCTGCTTGAGAGAGCAACCATGCAGCTTTTACAAATCCCCATCCACTTAGCAGGCAACTGACTTGACACAGGTGCTTTTGTTGTTACGATATTCTCTTTATGTGTAGTTGCTATATAACCACCTATGCTGCAGGACCAAAGCACTCTTGATAGCACCCGGCACGGCACGCTTTCAGAATGCAATGTTGGTGGTTGGGGATGGGGAACTCCTTTGTACACTTAAAGGGCAAGCTAAGGTTTTGTGATTTAGGGCTTCTGCTGCTTCTGGCTGTGGGAGGATACACTCCCACTGAGGAGAAAGCAACAATCCTCAGGACCAGGGGGCAGGGTGATGCTAAGGAGCCACGTGGACAGCCAGAAAGGATTAGGGCCTTGGAACATGGGCACATTTTAAGTATTCCTTTTCTGTGATGCAATTCTCTGAAAATACCCGCAATCTTGAGTGACATGAAGTTTGTTAGAAACGGTCCCCTCGTGTTGGCTGTGCTTTGGAGAACAAAGAGAGGAACCTGGGTCAACAGCAGCTGCACATAGAAAAGTTGCACTGAGCTCAGTTGTTGCAGAGCAGAGTTACATAACTGACTTCCAAACCTTGAAAGTGACCGGGCACGGAAACAGATGGGGACCAGGGAAGTGATGGAGAATACTGATAAAAACGGCTAATTCCAAGTCCCTCAATAATCATGTTTCCTTTGCCCCTTATAATTGGACTCATTGTTGTAAAGGTGCACACACAGTCACCTGGAATACAGGCTGCATTTTCCACCCCACCTTCCAGCTAGCTGTGGCCTTGTGCCTGAGTCCTGCCTGTCCAATGGGATGTACTCAGTGGCTGCTAGTAAATGTGCAACAACCGGTCAAGGGGGAGAAGAGGAAGTGTGTGAACAAGGGAAGCCTAATTTTATAGTGTCTGCCAATTGCCATGGTATAAATACTTTTGCCACAGCTAATTTCAAGCTTCCACCTTGATGGCAACGAATATGGAGCTGAATACGAAGAGAGGCAGCTCCCACGAGTTGGCATCAACTAGTTCCAGCACATCACTGGATGTAATGAGGTGTTACATATGAGTTCTGGGAGATGTCCTTGAAGGAGGGGGCATGTCCTAAAGGGTTGAGGCGTGCCCTTTGCCCATTCCTGCTCACTGCTGGCAGGAATGTAGATGTGATTGGTGGAGATCCAGCCATCATACTGGACCATGACGAGGGAGTCATGTTTTGAGGAATAGCAGAGACAAGACAGAGAAGAAGCCTGGGCACCTGAGGATCACTAAACTGCCAGGCCAGCCCTGGAATATCTATCAGGCTTCATGCACCTGAAAACTGTGAGGAAAAGGAACACTTCTGTCTTGTAATCAGATATTTTGAGTTTTCCCCTTCACAGTGTAATCTATCCTGACTGAGGGCATCATGCATGCTGTACAAGATAGCTAAACAAAACTAGAACTTATATCTGGCAGAATCTTAAAGGATTCAGATTTGAAACAACAATAATAAAATGTCTGAACCCTTCTGGAAAGTTCAAAGAGGACAGAAGGAGACTAAAAGGTAAGAAAAAGATCTGTGCTTAGCTGCTGCACTCCAAAATATGCCAAGCATCTTCCAAAAGAATAAGCAAAGAGCAAGGCCAGCAACTATTAACATATAAATATCGGTGAAGAACACAGAAACCAGGGGACAGGAACGTGAAAGAGGCTGACCTCACCCCTCTCCACCTCAGTCCTCCTCTCTGACCGACAGACCCAAGACAAAGAGCCAGCCAGCCTACCCAACAGGGCTTCCTCCTGGGACATGTGGAGCCAGCTCCAACTCCACAGGCCAGGTGGCTCAGGGAGGACTCTCCCACCAAGGATAGACATCTATCTTTCTTTCTTTCTTTCATTTTCCTTTTCTTCTCTTCTCTTTTCTTTTTTTTTTCCTCCTTCCCTCCTTTCTCCTTCCTTCCTTGCTTCCTTCCTTTCTTTCTTCACAGGATCTCGCTCTGTTACCCAGGCTGGAGTGCAGTGGTGCCACCATAGCTCACTGCAACCTCAAACTCCTGGGCTCAAGCAATTCTTCTGCCTCAGCCTCCCAAGTAGCTGAGACTACAGGTGTGCACCACCATGCCCGGCTAATTTTTCTATTTTTTATAGAGACAAGGTCTTTCTATGTTGCCCAGGCTAGTCTCAAACTCCTGGGCTCAAGCGATCCTCCCACCTCAACCTCCCAGAGTGCTGGGATTGTAGGTGTGAGTTATCACACCTGGCCTTGAACTTTTTTTTTTTCCTTGTGTTGTATAACAGGCACCAGACAAATATAGAATGATTTGTTTAAAATATAGGTAAAATTTGGCCGGGCATGGTGGCTCATGCCTATAATCCTAGCCCTCTGGAGGCTGAGGCGGGTGGATCGCTCGAGGTCAGGAGTTCAAGACCAGCCTGAGCGAGGCCCCGTCTCTACTAAAAATAGAAATAAATTATCTGGACAACTAAAAATATATATATATATAAAAAAAAAAATTAGCCGGGCATGGTGGCGCATGCCTGTAGTCCCAGCTACTCGGGAGGCTGAGGCAGTAGGATCGCTTCAGCCCAGGAGTTTGAGGTTGCTGTGAGCTAGGCTGACGCCACAGCACTCACTCTAGCCCAGGCAACAAAGTGAGACTCTGTCTCAAAAAAAAAAAAAAAAAAAAACAAATATATATATATATATATATATATATATATATATATATATATATAGGTAAAATTTAATATTACATGTGAACCGCTCCATAAAATTAAGTGCTATGCAAACAGAAGATAATAGTATTATAAAAGTATTCTTTATCTTCAGAATACTCTTTCTGAAGTCTCCAGGAACAAGTTTGCCCAAGTCAAATAAGCAATTTAGCAATGTTGACAAGACATCTGTGATGCTACAAAACAGGCGCCACTGTGCTCACTGTGGGGCTCCTACAGGGACATCTGCCATTCAGTCTGTCTCTACGGAGTCTCTGACTATACATTTTTTCCCCCTCACACTCCGACTCTTGGCAACTTCAGATTAAAGAACTCTTGTGCAGTCAGCATGATTTTCAATCCCTCCTCACCAACCACACCCCGCCTCTCTCCCAACACAGGTAATGCTAAGAAACGGACATAGGCTGCTGGTGGGGAGGAGTGTGCTTGGTGACAGAGGGGGCAAATGGGAGGGGACAGCAAGGCCAAGGCAGCAAGAAGAGGGGGGAAACGGCCCGGTGGGAGAAGGGGTTATGAGAGCAACTACATAAAGCACAGAAATGAGGTGGGGAACCTGCAGCCTTAAGGCCACATGTTTCCTTCTGTGTCCTTAGGTGTGGCCTTTTGACTGAATCCAAATCTTACAGAACAAATCCTTTTATTAAAAAGGGTGCAACAGAAAAAGATGAAGATTTTCTTGACTCCTTTGGTCCTTAAAAAAGAACAATCTTGAATTCGCCTTCTTATAAATATTTGCAGACACTTGCCGCAAATATTTAAGGAATAGCCCTTATCACTCTTTACTCAGACAGCTAAGCACTGGAGTTAGAACTATCTAGGTTCACACTCTAGCTCTGGCATGTACCAGCTGTAACAAACTGTCTGTTTCCCCAATTTCAGTCTCTCCATTTACAAAATTAGAGAGCATTGACACAAGGCACATATGTGAAAAGTCTGCACAAAACAATATTCTACAAATGAGTGCTATATGAAATTTTAGGTTGCAAAAAATACAGTTGCTATTGATATGCAATCAAAATTAAAATTGATTAGGTTGATGGCATAGTCTTAAAGGATTCCAAACTGGAATGAACCAACACACATTACACAAATCTACACTTTAATAACCTAGGTCTCCAATAGAGAAAAATGAGATAAACCCAGACAAAATCTAACACGGCCTCTACAGCTCCATTCTGTAAACTCTATTTCCACTTTCACACCTCTATTCACTACCCCCAACTTCTGGACCCCTCCAACAGCAAGAGAGGAAATTCTGCCATTTTCCTTTCCAATGGAGGCCTGACATCTGTAGACAACCCATATCATCACACTGGCTCACTGGCCAAATTCTAAAGTGTAGCTTAAAATTTTGTGAAGTCTACCTCTATAAAATAAACCTACCTGCCAAGAAGTCTATCTTTGGCAATTCAATTTCTCCAGGATTAACTTGACAACAAAATTTTCTAAAAACGAAGTTACATTCATAGTCAAAAAATATCTATCTTGGGAAGTTGTTTGCTTCCTTCAAATATAATGCTGATTTTAAAAAGTAAGACGACTGCTTCCAAAATCTAATATTCAGCCTACTTAAAAGCGAAAGAGAAGGGAGCTTCATGAGGAGTTGAGAGCATGTCTAGGAAAGGATGGAAAATGGTCCACAGTGGGAGGTTGGGAGCTGGTAACAGGGTGTGTGAATTAATTCTTAAGTAGGAACAACTTGAAAAAGCTGAATGTGTGTCAAAAAGGTGAATGTGTATCAAAAACATCCTGCCTTGGACCAGCACTGATCATCATCAAGCCTGCAAACTTTTGAGTCAACCAGTTATGTAGCTTCTAAATTAATTTTGCAGTTTGTTTATTTCAAGCATCAAAGAAATAACCACTAGAAGTTTTAGTTACATGCAAATGCTACGAAAGTTTCCTGTAAATACATATTACATCCCTTGGAATACATATTTTGAACTACCTTAGCTAAAGCTAAAAGTCAGATGGAAGCAAGGAAATAAACTCACTTGTCAAACTCATCAAAGAGATCACAACTCTGCAGTTTTGAAAGAGCATGTCGAAAATATTCCGCTAGAAAACAAATGGAGTATTATGAATAAAAGGATAATTGTGGCTTTGTACGTACATAGTAAGCCACCTTGCTCCCTTCCCACCAAACCCACTTCCACCTGGCATGGCCACATTTGATTTATTCTGTGAAAAATTAGTGATACACATGCAATCAGCCAGCAATGCTCGGTAAGCACATTTAACATGGTAAACGCTCCAAGGACACTTTCCAAAAACCCCAGAAAAAATAATATGCTTAATCTGAAAACCATCATTAAAGAGTAATCCAAAAATTGGCAATATCAGATGACTCTGAAACTGACATTAGAAAAGAAAAATCAATAGTAAGTTTAAGCCAATTGTAGGCCTGTCACCTCTTGGGTTTTTCAGGTCTCTCAAAAATCTAGAACTTAAAGCTATATAAGGCCAATCAATTAGTTATCAATGAGCAGAAGGGGAAGTGTTTCATCATTAGGAGATGGCATAATTCTGTCTAAATTTAACAAAAATAAAATATCTACTGATTAACTTAAAAGATTCATCAAGAAGCTAAAGCTTGTGGATGAAATAAAATAAAACTCACAGATAAAAAGGTAAAGTGGGGAGATAGGAAGGAAGTTAACCTTCAGGGTCATCTGGAACTAATTCTCAATCAGAATAAAGTAAGGCATCAGAACTCACACGAATCACTCGATGTCAGAGCGAATATAAAGCAATTTCTCAACAACAAAAACAAGTGTGCCTTTTTTATCCTTTGCTTCTACACTGCCTCAAAAGGATTGGAGATTTATATTTTAAAATTTAATTCCTTTCATCGCATCCCAAAATCATATCCCTTAGGAATCATTAGGAAGCAGAAAGATTAAAAGGCCTAAAAATTATATAAACATGCTGTTCTCATCAAACACCACTCAGATTTAACAGGGCAGGGTAAAAATAATACTACTGACCTGATCTTCTTATCCCATAGGGCAAATCAAACTTATTGCTACCATACAAGGAAGCAATCTTTTCAAAATCATCTGCACACAGAAAAGGGTGAAACTGATGAAACCTGGAAGGAAAGGAAAAAGGATGATTTTGCCAAATGCTTATTATATTTGTAGACTTTAAAAATCATAACTGAAAATGCCTGCAGTATATAATTCATATTGTCATACTGACTACATGAAAATATATAATTATTTTTACATTTTTTAAAAAATAGTTTTAAGCAGCATTTAAATATTACATAGAATGGGATATACAATGGAACTACACAACTAGACTGAAAACAATTTCCAGTTACGGAAACAAAAATTATGTTACAGCTCAGGGGATGAAAATAAAATTTAAAAACAAACCAACTACCGGCCTGGCACGGTGGCTCACGCCTATAATCCTAGCACTCTGGGAGGCCGAGGCGGGTGGATTGTTTGAGCTCAGGAGTTCGAGACCAGCCTGAGCAAGAGCGAGACCCCCATCTCTACTAAAAATAGAAAAGAAATTATACGGACAGCTAAAAACATATATATATATAGAAAAAATTAGCAGGGCATGGTGGCGCATGCCTGTAGTCCCAGCTACTTGGGAGGCTGAGGCAGGAGGATTGCTCAAGCCCAGGAGTTTGAGGTTGCTGTGAGCTAGGCTGATGCCACGGCACTCACTCTAGCCTGGACAACAGAGTGAGACTCTGTCTCAAAAAAAACAAAAAAAACAAACCAACTACCAAGTGGTATAACAATAGCCATATATAGGAAGAAACAAAGAAAGTAATAAAAGTATTGATGTTAAGCCTAAATTTAAAAGTACCACATGTATGAAGTTGTATCAGCTGTGATGAATAATTTGTCTGGGGTCACTAACCCATAAATGAAAAAGCTGAAATTCACACCCAACCCTAACTCTAAGGAAGAGATGTCCTCTTTGTAACAGCTCCAGGTTTCATAGCAGAGCTTCTCCAAACTGCCACTGGCCTTTCTGCATTTCTGAGAAAATGTCCTCAAGCACACGTTAGGGGACCGCCCTCAGAGAATACTGTTCACATGACAAATGCAAATGTACTTGTCACTTCAACTGTAGACTTATGTACCTGCTGAGCAATCTTGTATAAATATTTTACCCCTTTTGAGTTTTCTCAGAAATGAAAAGATTTTTTTTTTCACTAGGTTTAGAATACTTTGATTCTAGAGTAGCATTTTAACCTGCAATCTGCAATGCACATGTGGCTCATAAAATCAATCTTGTGAGTCATGATCATCAATATTTTAAAAAAGTGAATAGAACACTTAGAGTAATGAGAGTAAATATGCTTCCCTTTTTTTTCTTATTTTAAAGGTGTGTGTATAATAGTTCCCAAAGTTAAATGTGTTTCTTACTATGAGTCGTGGTCAAAAAAAGTTTAAAAATGCTCTTCCAGTTTTGCAGTGGTCCTAACTGGACACATACCCATAGATAGACTCCAGGTGGTATGGCACACTTGTGACCATATGTAAAACTGTTTTATGTATTTGCAGTTTTCCAGAGAGTTGACTGATTCTAAAGGGATGTGTAGCCCTCTCAGTTTAAGAGCCAGTAATGGGAAGGTGCAGTAATATAATAAAACAAAATATGAACTCTTAATGCTTAATAGAAAAAACACTGAACAGCTGTGCCGATTTTACAGTATTAAATATGCCTAGAACAGTCATTTATTTCTTGTAATCTAAAAGCATTTTGGCCAGCAATCTGTCCAAAGTTGAGGTGACAGAGGAAAAGAACGTTTGTGGATGGAAGAGTAAATTCTCCACAAGGCCTGACAACCACAACGAACAAACACTATTTACATCCTATGTATAATAATCATTATTTGTATTCTATGTAGTTCATTAAAAGTTAATAAAAGTCAGGGAAAATTTCCAATTATAAAGTTTACCCTAGAGGCAAGGGAGAAGAAATGGGAACAATGAGTGGGAAAAATAAAGCCCTAAAGAACAGTTCACTTTTTTATGATCAAACACAAATAGACCTCTCTAGCCTCACCTGTGTGAAAAGAATACTGGTTTCATTGAGTTCTTCAATGCCTTTTCTTAAAATACATGCAGAGCTCTGACTAAAATCACAAAAAGAGACAGGATATTCAAGCTCTTCCTTAAATATGGGGGGTCCACTTTACACTGCTAAGACTTGTATAAAAAAGGTAAACAAGTGCAGAAAATGATTACAAACACATGGTGAACATTTTGTATGCCACTTTTTTTTTGGGGGGGGGATCTATTTTTACCTCAGCAAAGAGGCAAAAGCTGGCTTTGATAAACAAGGCTGGATCTTATTTCTCCGTTTCATTTCCACAGGCGGTACCCTATGAGACAAAAACAGTGTCGGTCAGAAACCAGAACCGGGCAGCCTGCCCAAAGGGAAGCAAATGCCCTGGGAACCCGCGAGCGCCACCGCTGAGAGGCTTCTCAGGCAGCAAATAAAAGTCCTCCCCAAAGCCCCCGAGGTTTGACCGTGTGTTCTCCAATCCTGCGCACACCTGAGGATCTGTGGATGTAGGGCAAGGCAGAGCGGAGAAGGCTGAGGTGATCAGTAAGCCAGAAGTCATTCAGGGAGCAGTGATTCAAAGGACCTTCAGAGAAGGGCCAGGATTACTATCAAGACATGGCAGAAGCCACAACCAGGCTGGCTTTTTAGAAGCCCCAGAAACCAACTCATGGTGGGTGCACACGGCCATCTAGGTCCTCCAGGCCACACCTGGGGACACCCACCACAGAAACCAGCAGCAGCCACCAGAGGAAGACCTGACCGGGGCAGGTTCCATAGACTCTTGACTCATGATCCCAGGGACTCCACAAATGACACTATTTAGAGTCATATCTAAATCTCCTCTATTCTTGACACAGGTTAGGCCCTTGTGTGATTCCTGAATGGAGTACTTGTCTCCACAATTTAAAAGCGTATTGTGAAACGTGACAGAGCGAGACAAGGAAAATAAATGAAAGGGGTGGAGGGTGGCAGGATCCAGCCTTAGCCAGGAAAGAGGAAAACAGGGGAATCCTAAAGAACTTATTAATAATGATCATCAATTCTTCTGTAAAGAACTAGTTTACAAAGCAAACTCATCAATTTTTTTCTACAAATAGCAGAATTCAAACTGAAAGAAATAGCCTAGACCCTTCACAGATACACAATTTTCAATTTTGGGGCACAAAATCCCCATAGTTAGAACTGCTAGGTTTCTGAACTATGAGGCTAGTAAAGTCCTTATGCAGGGAAACCTGTTTTGTGAATACCCTGAATGGCAAGAACCCCTCGCTTTACAGGTAAGGAAGATACATAAATATGTAGACTGGCATGTCAGGCTATAAAAGCTAAATTATATTTGGAGAACAAAATGAGGCATAAGATATTTGATGTCTAAGGTCATTAACATATACAAAACAAAACTATTTAGATATTGTGAAGACAAACTTTGGGTGGCTTTTTTAAAAAGGACAATTAGCAGTCAAACAGCTTTTATGGAAGCGAGTTCATTGCATGAATACCCATCTGAAGTCATTTCCCGTGGCACTTGCTGTGACTGGAGTAATGTGTTAGCTTAGGTCACTCCTCAAATCCTGATGACACAACACTGTGCTGGATTTAGACCCTTCTCGTGATCTGCTTTATCATTTTCCCTGTGACCCCAGTAGGATTTGTAGGAAAGTAGCAATCTGGTAAGCTTTTTGCTTTCTTTCCTGCTTTTGTCTTCCACTACTGTGGGGCGGAGAATGTGGCAGAAATGGAAGGACAGATCCTCATTTAGTGGATAATCAGACAAGTTCTCCAGCCCAGTACTTAGGTCCAAAGCCTTAAACTTGAGGGCCAAACCCAGCCACCTGGCATTGGGTATTTTTCCAGTGACCATTTGCCTAACTTCCTTCCACGAAAAGCATTACAATTATTTTTCAATCAACCAGTAATGAAATTAAATGCAGAAGCATCTATTTTTTTTAACCTAGTAAGTACAAGCTAGAAACGTGATCTAAGATCTACTATTAGAACACTGGCAAGAAATACTGATTCTTTGTCTAATACAGGAAGTTATCATGTGATTTATTTTGTAATTATGTGCTATCACCTATTCAGGATTTAAAGGTCATCAAAACTTTTTGTCCTAGCCAAAGGACTGGCAATGGGGAGAAGGGTAAAAAAACCTTATTATAGAGCCTTTATCTGCATCAAAACTATCTGTGCCTCGTCAAAGTTTTATATGTGACATTTTAAGCCAAAGCTATTTCAAAAGATATATATGTCATTATTCACCAAATATTTTTAAGCAAAGGAAACCAGTTGTAGCACCTATATTTTATCAACAATCTCTTACTCAAGCATTTTAAGTTCTAAAAGTTGAGCACCACTGAGTCTGAGAATTACTCCATTAATTTAAGGAGATGAACTATTGCATAAATAATGTTATATCCCAAAGATGGTCAACACCACTGCTTCACTGCAGAGTCAATAAAAAGTAGGTTGTTGCTTATCAGTCTTTAAATTGTTAGAGATACAATCTATAGGACACTGGAAAGGTAAATACCCAATGTATAATGGAAAGCTAGAAAAGATACCAAATGTGACAGGTTTCTTTTTTTTTTAATAGGGCCCTCTAATATAATTTGTGGGTTTGTGTGAAAGACTAGTTTGGAAGTTATTTTTAAATAGCAAAAATGAAACTTACCCATAGACATTTGTTCTCCACATTATACAGTACAGCACGTAATAGAGGAAGATAGCACTCACGGATATGACCAGGAGGTACCCTCTCATGGCTGGCCCACCTGAGACACAAGGAGTGAAGTTCAAAGCAAAGGCAAAATTGTTATGCAGATGGATTTTCACAAGGACTCTAAGCATTAGGGAATAAATATATAGAGAAGGAACAGTAGAAAAAAGACATAAGCCTATAATTTTGAAAACACTAACTGTGCAGAAAGAGAATGTTTTTTTCTGTCTCTCCTCTTATCAATCAGCACATGATGCAATTTAGGCCAATAAACAGTTTCATGGTTTCAAAGTTAGGTGCTTCCCTACCACTTTCTGATGTTAGGTAAGAAAGGAAACAAAATTCCTTCAGAACAAAATTTTACACATCTATTCCATATCTAAAACTATTTCTCAGAAACATTAAAAAGTATCTTTCTCCCTTTTAATAGAAAGCAATTATATGCCTTAAGAGGTGAATAAACATTTCATTTCTCAGTGCTTGAAATGACTTTTTTTTTTTTTTTTTTTTTGAGACAAAGTCTCACTCTGTTGCCCGGGCTAGAGTGAGTGCCGTGGCGTCAGCCTAGCTCACAGCAACCTCAGACTCCTGGGCTTAAGCGATCCTACTGCCTCAGCCTCCTGAGTAGCTGGGACTACAGGCATGAGCCACCATGCCCGGCTAATTTTTTCTATATATATTTTTAGTTGTCCAGATAATTTCTTTCTATTTTTAGTAGAGACGGGGTCTCGCTCTTGCTCAGGTTGGTCTTGAACTCCTGACCTCGAGCGATCCACCCGCCTCGGCCTCCCAGAATGCTAGGATTACAGGCGTGAGCCACCGCGCCCGGCCTAAAATGACTTTTAAATGTTATAGATTATAATTTCTACACATCCTTTTTCTAATTTTGAAAAACTGAGGAAAAATATTGAAAAATATTTCCCACATTCTCAATTTTTATACACTTTTAGACCCACTTATTTGATTTTCAACATCATAGCACAGGTATATTCAGATAATTACTTGCTTGTTTTTGTATAAGACTGACAGTATTGTTCACTGCACATTTGCAGATAGCCAAAAACCTGGACACAATCCTTTCTAGAATATAAAGTAAAAAGAAAAAGCTTTGTAGAATATATTTTTTAAAATCTCTAAAACATGTTTGTTTAGTTTTCTCTTTGCTTCAAAGATAAATATAAGAAGTTTCCACTTTCATATGTAATTAAATGCAAAAGACAAATTTAATATATGGTTCCATAACAGATCTTCTATTTCAATGCATGTGACTTTAAACAGGTATACTATTTCTCTGCCTCGCTTATCTACAACTGCACGTACCACTCCTCTCACTCTTGTCCATATCTATTGGCCTCAATTAGGGCGATGAGTATAGAACATGCTAGTCTGGTTGGATACGTTTCCAAATAATGTAACATTGCCTCCCTTTTTATGGTAAATAAGTCCAAATGGAAATCTTAAACTATTCCCTTGCCTTCATAAGTAGAATATACTAAACATAATTTAAGCTTTTCTTGATAGCATGGTGTCATCTTCACTAATATCCTAATTGTGCTGGGCTTTCTTAGAGGTGAGATCCTGTGGAGCTAAGGAGCATGTGGGCTATTTGCTAAGCAGTCCTAAACTGCAATGATTGTCTGGTTAAGATAGCTTGCAGATTGCTGTCAGCTGTTGCTTCTCACTGCTCTTAAGACAGCCATCACCCTCATATGCCATGATTATAAATTAGTTACAAATGAAGGCTATGTCAGGAGAAAGCAAATAAACAAGTTAAATGAGCAATCTTTCACTTACACGTACTTCTAATCCCTGTGAAGAGTCAACACCGGTTGGAAATCAGAAGACCTGACTGACAGCCCAACTCCACATAAGACTTGGGGCTCCCTAGGTAAATCAGTTTGCCTCTTCTGACCTAAGTGTCCTCACATATCTGCAAGTGAGAGCACACCATCTACCTCTTTGGGTTATTAAACTCTCCTGGAAGGCAGTTTACCATAGGTCAAAATAATCACCAAATATCTTGCTTAAATGCTCAAATTAAACAGTTAAGGCTCCACTAAGAATAACATCATTTATGCAAATATCCAACAAGAATACAACTTACCAGTATCAGTAAATTTTTAAAAAATATATTTACATCTAAGATAAAGCAGTGTATGAAGGTCTAGAGAAAGAACTCAGTATTTACCATCCAATTTGCTCATCTATCCCCCAAAACATACTCTTTAGGCAATGTATTATTTTACAGAGCATGGAGGTATGGATTAGCAAGACTTTTGTTATTGTTTTGTTGTTTTTCATTCATTAATATGTGGTTTAACTGAAAACAAAGTTGTTTTTCCTTCAAAAAGTAAACCAACCCCACTCTTGAACAGCCATTGCATACACCATCTGAAAAACATTTAAGAAGCTTAGCCACTCTCTTGTATTTCACCCGCAATACAAAGCTCCAATATTCAAGTTGCAAAGAAGACTGGGGCCAGGCAGCATATCCTTGTGATAAACACGTACAGTTCCTCTTGCTCACAGGAAGAAGCTTCCGCAAATAAGCAAATTCCCTAATTAAAATTCTATAAACGGAAGGACTATTTTGCTTTGAGCAAAATCATTCAAAGAAAAACCAGTTAGAATTAAATATAGGGTACCTGCTTTTAAAAAGACAGAAGGTCCTTCAATATAGCTTCAATTAACAACACAAACAGGTTTCAAGATCTTGACATTAAGGCCGGGCGCAGTGGCTCAGGCCTGTAATCCTAGCACTCTGGGAGGCCGAGGAGGGCGGATCCTTTGAGCTCAGGAGTTCAAGACCAGCCTGAGCAAGAGCGAGACCTCGTCTCTACTAAAAAAATAGAAAGAAATTATCTGGACAACTAAAAATATAGAGAAAAAATTAGCCGGCATGGTGGCGCATGCCTGTAGACCCAGCTACTCAGGAGGCTGAGGCAGAAGCATTGCTTGAGCCCAGGAGTTTGAGGTTGCTGTGACCTGGGCTGATGCCACAGCACTCTAGCCTGGGCAAAAGAGTGAGACTCTGTCTCCAAAAAAAAAAAAAAAGATCTTGACGTTAAACATGACTGACGCTGATGCCCTTAAAACCAGAATCCCTAAAATATCCTTCACAAAGTTAAAGTCACAAAACAATCAAAAGTGGGTAAAGGGCAGTGAGAGAGGGGACCAATGGCAAAGAACAAATATTCACTTCTTCTCAAACTATGATATGTAACCCAATGTACACATACACATGCCAAATTAAGCTCAAGCTTGGCAACAGTTTTTCCTTCTCTTTAATAATAAAAGTATATTTTATTTGAGTGGAGCTCCAAAGTTTGTAAAAAGGTTATATGTCCATCACTCCATTTAAGGCTCAAAATAAGCTCGTTAAATGTTTGTACAAGTATTTTTTTCTTGATGAATGAGGAAACTGAAGGATTCTAAGGTTGAGTTGTCTCAGGCCACCCAGTTCAAGGGAAACAGAAATAGATGCATGGTCTGACCATTTCCTTCTCAGAGTTCTATTCCTGGTGTCATCCTGTCTCTCGAGATAAAAGGCCTGAGGGGAACTCAAAAGAGAGAATTCTAATCTAAAACTTTCTTATAGTGTCCTTTGGCATCTTGAGTTCGGGAAGGGTAAATTCAGACATTGGTGAAGGGAGGGGGTGACTCTAGGGCAGGTTCAGCACCAGCTAGGGGCTTGTTAACATGTGCCTTCCAGAGTCTCTGCTTGATCTGAATCTCTGGGGCTCAGGAATGTGCATGTAAACATGCATCCTCCAATTTGATTCTTATGCATATTAGACTTTGAGAATCACTGCTCTAGCATATGCAACAGAACTATGGAGGAAAAAAAGAATGGATTTGCTGAAAGAGACCATAACAAATGTTACAATAAGTATCCCAATGAGACTGCAAGTACCATTAAAAACAGGTACTATCTTCTCTAACATTTTATTTCCATACTTCTAACAACACCTGTCACATAGGAGATGCTAAGTTGATAGTTCAACATAGTTACAGATCCCATAACTAGATGCTCTGTACTAATATTTTTTTTACCCTAAATGCCTAGCACATGGCAAATGCCCAATGGATAATCGCTGACTAGAATCATTAAGATGTATGAGTACTTAGCATGTGCCAAGACATGTGATAAATGCTTTTGGTGTATGTCATCCTGACAACCACCCTGTGAACAACGTGGTAAACTTACAGTTTCCATTTTACAGGTAAGGAAACAAACTCTGAGAGCAGCAATAACTTTCCTGACCTGACAAGTAGCAGAACCAGGACTCAAACCCAAATCTATCGGGCCAGAGCCTATGCGCTATACTACCTGCCCCCAGATCTGAGCTTTCACAAGGGAGCACAGGCCCTTTTGATACCAGGCGAAACATTACAGAGCATTTATCCAATTTGTCAATCCCATCAGCTCCTTATGCAATATCAATTCTAGGAATTGATGAAATGAAGAGAAAGTTTATACTGTTTTTGATTAAACTCTGTTGAAATAAAAGTCTGTTACTCCCAACCCTGTTCTTCCCAATGCTGCTCTTCCCGGCCATGCTAGTATTGTTTGTAAAATAAAATAAACCCTATGGAATGACAGTTGACAAATGGTAAGTTTTTTTTTTTTTTTTAAGACTCTCCTAATGCTTTCTCAAACCAAAGGGAGCTTCTTTTTCCAACCAGCTAGAAAAAAAGCATGTTCAGCAATAATTCTGGAAACACTGTTCTACTCACCAGGTATAAAAAGCCCTATGAGTATCTCAATCAATATGATCCAACACCAAGGAAGAAACACCCGTGGAGTTCTCCTTTCCAGATGCTGAGCACACATGGACCCCACATGCCTGGCTTCTCTGTCCCCCATTTTGTCTTGACCTGGCTGCAGACTCAGCCACCCCGAGCACAGGGACTGATCCTGGCCCAAGGAAAGGGAGGCTCAAGAGCCCTTGAGTGGCAGCTCAACAGTTTGGTCAGGTTCCATGGATCCCATGGTGACCTTGGACATTTCATCCGCTGGACCTGGGTCCCTGTTGCTGGGTCCTTAAATTATAGCCTAGTTTTCCAGTGTTTTCATTCTTCTCTCTCCTAGCCACCCCAGCAGCTTGCAGCCAAACTCCCAATTTTTTTAGTCACTAAAATCCTAAACCATATCCCCATTCAGTCTGTGGTGAGGCCCCTTTGCTCCCTGCTTCCTCAGTGACCGATGTCCTACTCTTTCTGCAACTAGGTCTTCTCTCACACCCAGCAAGCTGCTGTTCAATACTAATACCCAATAATTTGCATCTTTCCAAAAATTAGAAAAGAATACCCCCTCTGGCTGTGCACAGCCTGTGGGCATCTAATGTCTAATATCTCAGCAGCAGCTAGATTTCAACCATGACTTTCCCCTTAGGCAGGTGCCCTTGTTCATGGCTCACCTCCATATCTTTCTCAGGTGGCCCTGATGACGCCTGTGTCCATTTAGCCCTTGGACAGGCCCTCGTCCATGCAGGTCTCTGCCAGTCCTCAGTGCACACTGACGCACACTTGAGACCGTGTGGAACATGGCCAACCCATCTTACACCCTGCCTTCCTTCCTCTTTGTGCTTATTGCTCAGTTTGCGACTACCATCTGCAACCATGTGCCCATGTGAACAAACCTAAAACAGACCCTCCAGCTCTAGCCGCCCATCAATGTCTAGGTTTTTTGGTCCAGTCCCACAGGTGCCCTAAGCCTCCCAGCCATCTTCAAACATGCCAGGCCTTAATGTAGACACACAGGGACCCACAGCGGCAGATGCAAAGGCCTCAGTCTTCTTCACCTCATTAACCACCCCTTTTTTAAGTTGGCCTTGATTGCTAATTAGATGGTCCAGCATCATTTATATACTGAGGACCTCCACCCTCTGGCAGCAATGATCATGTGAATAATATCACCAAGCCCTTTGCCACATAATAATGAAATCAAAGATATTATCACCCCCATGCTAGAGATGTTTAATACCCAGAGCAGTAGCCAGAATTCAAACTGAGATCTATCTGATTTCAAAGCCCACACTTTTAAACTTTGCTTAATGATAGACTAGAATTACTGTATGTTTAACTATAACAGTGTGAATTAGTATATTCACTTAATACAAGGGGATTACATCCATTAAATGTATGCATTTAACAAATACCTTTACTTAGAACATTATAACACAAAAAACTATTCATCTCACAATTAGAGAAAAATCTTAAGGAATCAGCAGTTTGGTTGATGGGATTTTCTGCTGGAAAGACTAGAAAATACTCAATAGGCCATAATTAAACATTTAAAGACTAGCACACACAGATTTAAACAATACGCAGTGTTATACCTGAAAAGTCTAAATTTAAATCTGAAGCTATAAGCTACTGCTATTTAACACAAATCAAGAAAAATACTGTGACATTACCAAGTAAATTAATAGAAAATTATAATTTAATTTATGCCCCCCTCCCAAAATAACAGAGTTGTATAATTTCAACAAATTGGACAAACTGTATAAATTCTGATTTCTAAATACATAACTGTTTCTTTCTGCATGGCAGAAGGGGAACATAAGTAACTTACTTTCTTGCCCTTCACTCTTCTAATTCTTCCGCTAATACAATGATATGAAGTTGGTTCCTACATGTACACATACCCTCTGTTTTTCAAGAAAGCCAGCGCTTTTGCTAGATTTCATCCTTAGCACATGTAGACAGACCTTTTTACTTAAAGCTAAGCCCTCACAATCAAGGCAGATTACTAAATCCTCCCATGAAAATGGGGTGTGCTCACTACAAAGAATATAAAAAGGACAGAAATGACTTTTCAGCAGAATTTTGTTTTTTAATAGCACAGCCGGACACAGTAAAATTATTCAGCTAATAGCAACTGTACTGCATAGCAAAAATAAATGAACTGGAGTTCCTGTTTTCAAGATCTCTCCTTTTAGACCAAGCTCCATTGCAAATACACAAAGAAGCTTTTAAGGGAACTTCTGATGTTTCTACTATTTTTTCATATTTTCTTCCGGGGCCCATTTCTTCTCCTACAGTGAAAATTTTCTCTATTTCCTTATACTAACATCCTACTGATAAGATACCAACCTCCAAGAAGTAGTAGATATTTTTAACACAGTGGTGACTGTTGAGATAATTTTTGTGCAATAAAATTCACTGCTTTTAAGTGTACTGTTTTGATGAATTTTGGAAAATATATAAATCAGGTAATAACCACCAAAGTATCATACTAAACATTTCCATCAACCCCAAAAGTTCCTCCGTTTCTCTACATAGTAAATCCCTTTCCCCTACTTCCTGGCCCCTAGCAACCTAATCTATCACTATAGTTTTGTTTTTTCTAAAGTTTTGTATAAATGGAATCATACAGTATATATCTTATTTCTGGATTCTTTCAATTAACATATTGCTTTTGAAAAAAATTGTCCAAATTGTTGCTTGTATTAGGAGTTCATTCTTTTTTATTGCTGACTAGTAATAGTATTATATTGGATGGCTATACCACAACTTGTTTATCAATTTACCAGAAAATAAACATTTTATTTCTTTGAAATTTTTTGGTTATTATAAATAAAGCTGCATTGAACATTCAAGACCAACTCTTTGAGTGGATATATATTTTCAGGGGTCATACAGTAAATATATATTGAACTTTATATGAAAACTTTATATTGCATTCTGGTGCCCAGTTTTGAATAGCACATTTACTTCAGTTTAAAACGAAAAAGCCCCTACCAATAGCAATTCAAATTACTGATGCTATTGTGATTTGTAAGAACGTAAGAATCTCTTAATCAAGCATTTCATTATGCATATGTACTGTACTTTAGGATCTGGGGAATAGAGCTCACAGTCTGGTGAGGGAACTAAGTTATACTGTTTTTAAATTATTTTGATTATCTGTTATGAGAAGTAAAGCAAAATATTTTAGACCCTTGCTACTCAAAGTGTGGTCCAGGGATCAACAGAATTGGCATCACTTGGGAAGTGGATAGAAATGCAGACTCTCAGCCCCACTCTTTGATCCACTGAGTCAGGACCTGCATGTTAGCAAGATGCCCTGGTGATCTGTGTGTTTGAGAAGTACTGCTGGAGAAAGTCAGAGGAAAGAGGAACTGTATCCAACTGAGAGGATCAAGGCTTCACAGAGAACACAGCTTTTGAGGGGAACTGGAAGCTCACTCTAAGTTTGATGCTACATCTTTTAAAAGTCTTTAGAGCTTGACCTTTTAAAATTTTCAATCAACCGAATTTTCTCTGAAGAAACTAGTCAGACTCTCTTTGAAAATAAGTAGCTTTAAGAAAAATTTCCCTCACCATTCTAGGGCATGTTTGTGGTTCTTTGTAAATTCCCTGGACCACTGTCCTTCCTATATTATTTTCAGTCATACCCTTTCGTCTATTATCAGTATCACTATGATTACTGCCATTTGTGAGAGAAAAGATGTGGGACTTCTCCATTCATATTACACCTACAGCCGCAGTCCCCAACCTTTTTGGTACCAGGGACCATTTTCATGGAAGACAATTTTTCCATGGGCCAAGGAGGGGGGAGGATGGTTTCAAGATGATTCAGGCGCATTGTATTTATTGTGCGCTTTATTTCTATTGTTATTACATTGTAATATATAAACAAAGTAATTATACAACTCACCACAGGTTGGGGACCCCTGACCTACAGGACACACACTTCATTCTGCATCTCTTTCAGATTCACCTAAAAGTGCCAAGTAAATCACCGCCAACTGTTTATAATATTTCCAATTATTGCTATTCACAACATGGACTCAAGAAGTACAGATCTTAGAGCTGGAAAGACCACAAGAGTTGAGGGCATTTAGACAAAGTGAGGTCTTATGTACTATATTACAGAAGAGGCAGCCAGGATTTAGAAAAATTAAAACACTTGTCAAAGGCGATCTTGCTAATAAGTAGCAGAGTGTGTGGCATGACAAAGCATTTTTACCTGGGTTCCCCTCCAGCACAATTCCTGTCTTATCATGTGTGCACAGTAATATTTACTTATTCAATGAGTAATTAAACAAGTCAATAAAGGAATGAATTAATTAATATCTCTAAACCCCCACTCATCTTGGTTCTGTTGCAATCCTTTCTGATCTCCATAGTTTTCAATTCCTGAACCACCTCCCCTTGGGGGACACTGCGCTGGCCTGGGCCTCCCACCGCTAACTTCTCTGCCCGTGCTTCTAGATTGTCCCTTCCTCCTCCGCCCACCTAAATACAGGTGTTCTCAAGCTGTTATCTTAATCCTGTTTCCTAAACCCATGTTCTCATTACTTCTCCCCCTTAGCAACTGGCAGTAATCTACAGTCTTTCTTCCCTTTAAACCAGCCCACATGCTGTATCCGGCATAAAATCTTCAAAGTGCAGCTCACATCTTGTCACTTAGACTTAGCCTCACATTTAAGACTTCTACAATTTTGTCCTCCCATTTTACTTTTCATCATCTTCTTCATGCAATTTATTCTTTGTATGCAGCAGCATAATTCAGTGTTAAGATTACTTCCTTCCTTTGCAATCAGACCCCCTGAGCTTGAGTCTCAGCTCTTCTGCTGACTAGTTGTATCACCCTAGGAATTCGCTTAACCTCTTTATACTTCAGTTTCCTCAGCTATAAAATGGGAAATAATAATACTACCTAATAGAGCTATTAGAGCTATTATGATCTAAAGCACTTAGATAAGTATCTGACACATGGTAAGGTAATCTTGTTTTAATTCTTCTTTTAAAACTAGTGAAGTATTAGCTGGCCATACACCAAGCCTTCCCTAAAAAATTAGCTTCATAATATCCTGGTAGAGATGCTAAAGAACTCATGACATTGTGTGCTAAGAATAGCCTCAAAAAAAATAAGTTAACATTACTGTGCTATTATTGCTGCACATTCATTTTGACACTTTAAAGTATCTGTGACAGGAAGTCTTACTCATCTGCTCCTGAATATAAAATGAAAGGCATTCAAAATAGTAGTAATTCATTGGCAAAACTCAGAATTAGATCCTATTTCTGGTTATATAAACCACACCTTTTTATTCTTTTCATAATAAAACTGCTCTGAGACTTAGCAAAAACAAACAAACAGAAAACCTGGATTTGTGATTGGCACTTCAAATTTAAATCTTGAAGGAAAAAATAAAATGATGAACTCTACAAAATATCTGAGCTGACAAATAGGTTTCATCTTCCACTCTCATATGGACCCATTTTAATGTTGAGATGGATTCACATATTGTGTCCTAGGCTTAGAAGCAAACATTGTGGTGACTCAGCAGTGTCTAGCAAGGTAAGGAGGAAGACTGGAATTTTTGTCAGCCCTAAGCTACAGAACGAAGGCAGAAGAATAAACACTGTGCAACAGATGGCAATAAAAATGGTTACAATTTACTAAACACTTATGTGACAAAACTGGTCTAAAATGTTTTAGATGTACAATTCTTTTAATCCTCAAAACCACCCCTTAAGAAAGGTGTTATTGTCGTCTCTCTCACACAGATAAAGACCCTAAAGCACACAGGAGTTATAACTTGTCCCAGGATACCCAAGTAGTAAGTGGCAGAGCTGGGACTTGAACCCAGGCACACACCAGAATCCATATTCATCAATATTCGACTCTCAAAATACTTTAATCTCCTTGATGCCGGAAAAGGGAAAGATTGACAGAAAAGGTAGCTCCACAAATCACTGAGATGATTATAGCCTAGATTCCATTAAATTAAGATGTTGACGTGAATAAGAAACCTGTAGCCTAGGTTCATGGTACTCAAGAGTTCTGCAAGTCCAGTGGTTCAGATCTATGCTGAGGAGCTCAAGAGATTCCCTAGGACTAAATCACATGACCATTGTGAATCTACATATTTACCGGTGCCACTAAAGCATAATGTTCCCAGTCAGTAACTGCCTTTCATGAAAAGATCTCCAAACAAAACTGTAATGTAACAAATTTGCTAGTGGAATAATTATTCTCTGATGAACTTTAATGTATCAGAAAGACTACCTAGATTCATGAGTAAAACATGTAGCTAATTCCTGGTAGATATTTGAGCTCCACAGCTTTCTCAAAACAAAGTTATACACTGGTGTCTGAAATTTCTGCATGGGGTTCCAGGAATAGTAAGGAGAATAAGCCTAAAAAATTACAAGGCACTTTAATGAAATTATTATTAATTGTTGCATTTAAAGACAGAGAAGGAACTAGAATTAATTCTACTGAGAAAACAAGGCCCAAAGAGTGCCAGCCTCTTGCCCAAGTTTCCATAGCTTATTAATAGCAGAACTTCTACAATATTGGTGATGCATGTAATGTTCTAGTTTTAATTTAAAGACTTTTCTTACTTCTTATTTACGTTTTGGCTTAGAATAGTTCCAAAGAAGGCTCATTCAGATTGAAAATAAAAGTAATGTTTAAACTTCAATAACTTTAGGATATGCTGGTTCTATTAACAGTCTCATAGACACTCTGGCTGCCTGTAAAACTAGGAAGAGGAAAAATAACAGGCAGCGGTATTCACAGAAGGAGAGGGAATTTTAACATCACCTACTAGAGATAGAAACATTCAAGTGTTCAAACTTAACATTTAAGGACTCTGAGACAATGGTGGTGTTGCGTTTGCTTACCTGCCCTTTTAGGAATCTGTTTCCCAAAGGCCCTTGGTTCCAGCAGGTGAAGAATGTGGTGAGCAGGGACCAGGATGCCAAAGGAGGCTGTCTGCTAAATTTGGGGGGCTTCTCTACCAGAAGTTATCCAAGACCAAAGAGCTGTGCAGCTTCTTCACTAGCAAGTACTGAAATAAAATACAAAGATAGCATACGTCTAAGAATGAATTTAAGGCCATTAAAAAAAAACAGTATTTAATGAAAACACTATTTTAGTATTCTGATCTCCTAAAAACTCACTTCTAACTTCCTAAAAAAATGTTCTACTGGATGATAAAATTACCAGACACAAAGCAAAAAATCCAACAGCAAAACCAATAGCACATATTTCATTACAGTTGTTCATGGCTGGTCTTCCAAAGGATCCAACTCAGTCTCCTTGAAAATAATAACATATTCAGCTCAATTAATCCAAAGCAACCTGGTGAAAGAGAACCATCTGTCTTATTTTTCAGCTTCTCTCCACACATACACACAGCTTTATTGTTATGTACAGAGGGAGAGAAGGAGCTATTGCTCTGAAAACCATCAAAAGAAGAAGGGAACAGAGGGAGAAGGGAGAATGAGGAGGAGGTTGAGAAGAATAAAAATATCTAGAAGACAGTGAGGAAAAAGGAAGTGTGGGTGAATTATTGAGAAGAGCAACTAATTTAAGAATGTGCTCTGGGCTTATTCAAAAAAAAAAAAAGAAAGAAAGAAAGAAAAAAAATCTCAAACTGCTCCTGCTACAGCTTTTCTTACACAAGACTAACCCTGACATATGCGCGCGCACGCGCGCGCGCGCACACACACACACACACACACACACACACACACAAAACTGCATGCACTTAAAGGGGCTAAAATATGCTATTCTGGTATTTTTGACTATTTAAATTGAAGGCACTTGAAAAACAGCAGGTGCAAGAAGATCATTTTGACTATTGTGCTGTTTCTTAAAAGCATATAAAATTTCCCTATGAAAGATACTTTCCTTATACTAGAAAAAAAAGGCAACGTCCTTATCTTCAAGGACAAGCAGTTGAGACAGACCTTATTGGGTAACTCTTATCTTTTAAGGCTCCCCACATAATTTAATCATATTATCACAGTTTACTATTCTTTGTTCAATCCAATATATAAGTACAGGCAAACTAAGAGATATCGTGGGTCCTGTTCCAGACCACTGTAATAAACCAAATATCATAATAAAGCAAGTCACACCAATTTCTTAGTTTCCCAATGCAAATAAAAGTTATGTTTACACTATACTGTAGTCTATTAAGTGTGTAATAGCATTATGTCTAAAAAACAAAGTACACACCTTAATTTAAAGATACTTTGTCGCTAAAAAATGCTAACAATCATCTGAGTCTTCAGCAAGTTGTAATCTTTTTGCCTCAATGATGATGGCTGCTAACTCATCAGAGTGGTGGTCCCTGAAGGCTCAGTGGCTGTGGCAATTTCTTACAATAAAAGACAATTATGAAGTTTGCCACATCAATTGACTCTTCTTTTCAGGAAAGATTTCTCTGTAGCATGTGATGCTGTTTGATAGCATTTTACCCACAGAACTTCTTTCAAAATTAGGGTCAATCCTCTGAAACCCTGCTACTGTTTTATCAACTATGTTTATGGAATATTCCTAGTCCTTTGTTGTTATTTCAACAGTATTCACAGCATCTTCACCAGGACTAGATTCCATCCCAAGACACCATCTTCTTTGCTCATCCACAACAAGCAAATCCTCATTCATTAAATTTTTACCATGAGATTGCAACAATTCAGTCCCATCTTCAGGCTCCATTTCTAATTCTAGTTCTCTTGCTATTCTACCACATCTGCAGGTACTTCCTCCACTGAAGTCTTGAACATTTCAACATCATCCTTGGCCAGGTGCGGTGGCTCATGCCTGTAATCCTAGCACTCTGGGAGGCCAAGGCGGGAAGATTGCTCGAGGTCAGGAGTTCGAGACCAGCCTGAGCAAGATTGAGACCCTGTCTCTACTAAAAAATAGAAAGAAATTATCTGGACAGCCAAAAATATATATAGAAAAAAAAAAATTAGCCAGGCATGGTGGTGCATGCCTGTAGTTCCAGCTACTTGGAAGGCTGAGGCAGAAGGATTGCTTGAGCCCAGGAGTTTGAGGTTGCTGTGAGCTAGGCTGATGCCACAGCACTCCAGCCCAGGCAACAGAATGAGACTCTGTCTCAAAAAAAAAAAAAAAAAAAAAACATCATCCATGAAGTTTGGAATCCACTTCTTCCAAACTCCTGTTAATCTGGATATTTTGACCTCCTCCCATGAATCACTAATGTTCTTAATGGCATCTAGAATATTGAATCCTTTCCAAGTTTTCAGTTTACTCTGCCCAGATCAATCAGAGGAATCATTAGCTATGGCAGCTATAGCCTTATGAAATGTATTTTTTAAATGATGAGACTTGAAAGTTGAAATTAATCTTTGATCCATGGGCTGCAGAATGAATGATGTATTAGCAAGCATGAAAATATTAATATCCTTCTACATCATCATAGCAGCTTATGAGTGATGAAGTGCCTTGTCAATGAGCAGCACTGTTTTGAAAGAAATCTTGATTTTTCTAAGAAGTATGTCTCAATGGTAGGCATAAAATATTCAGTAAACCATGCTATAATCATAAGTGCCGTCATCCAAGCTGTGTTGTTCTATTTATAGCGCACAGGCAGAGTAAATTTACCACAATTCTTAAAGGCCCCTAAGAGTTTTGGAATGATAAATGAGCATTGGCTTTAACTTAAAGTCAACAAAGCCCTTAACTCCTAACAAGAGAGTTAGCTTGTCCTTTAATGCTTTGAAGCCAAGCATTAAAATTCTCCTCTCTAGCTATGAAAGTCCTAGATGGGATGTTCTTCCAATACAAGGCTGTTTTGTCCACATTGAAAATCTGTTGTTTAATGTAGCCCCCTTCATCAACTATCTTAGCTACATCTTCTGGATAACTTGCTGCTGCTTCACTTTCCACTTTGTCATAGAGACTGCTTCTTTCCTCAACCCCCAGGAACCAACCTCTGCTAGCTTCCAACCTTTACTCTGCAGCTTCTCTCAGCCTTCATAGAATTGAACAGAGTCCAGGCCAGAGATGGAGAACTTTTTCATGTTGGAAGGCCACATTAATTTAGCTATAATCCAATAAGGCACCATTCAAGAAACTTCAATTAGATATGCTTAAAAATGTACATTATTTTGTAAAATCTAACTACTATGTACTTAATAATGGAGGTCTGCAGTTTCAGTTGATCCTCTAGATGGGTTATCAGTCATTTGTGACCTTAAGGGCTTCTTGATTTGGGTTAGGTAGGAGAATGTAGATTCGCAGCAATAAGTGGTTGAAAAGCAAGAAAGCATTTTTCAGGCACGTTGTCAAAGATGTGGGTATTCTACTGTATTTTTCCATATTTCAATTGGATTTTTCTTAGCATCAAATGACTTTAAAATGTCATCTACTGAGAGCTCAATCAATTCCATTTGCAGTTCTTTAAGTGCCTTGGTGATATCAACTAGGTGAGTCTGAAATGCCAATTTGAGAGTGATGTCATGATTTTCAAAGTCAGTGAACATTTCTTTGCATTCTTCAATTAATAGATCTATAACAGCTGCGTATTCATATTCTTCAAATGATTCGAGTATATCATCCTGCTCATCAATGACCTTTGCTAACTAGGGAAAAGATTCATCTAAAATTTCCTTTTGAAGAAGTGTTTTGAAAAAAGATACCTTTTATCAAAATGCTTGGATTTTTTTTGCCACATATCATATATAGACTTAGTTTTACCTTGCAAAGAAATATTCAAGTAGTTTTGACTTGACATGATATCACACAGAAATGTTGCATTCCTACAGAAATATTCTTTTAATAATTCACATTGCTGATTCTGTTCTTCATAAAATTTAACTATCTGTTCTGGCAGAGATAAAATTTTGGCTAACACCTGTCCCTGAGATAGCCAAAGAACTTTAGAACGATATAGCAAATCCACACCGAATACCCCATCATTCAACTTTAACATGTTACAAAACTGACAATGCCCTGTTGCATTCGCACAAATATAGTTAACAATACTTACAACTTGTCGCAAAGTGTCACTTAAAATATTAATAGTAGCTTTAGCACAGAGGTTTTGCCGATGAAAGATATAATGAAAAGAAATGACAGCATCTAGATCTGTAATACTTTTTTATCTGTACAATAAACCCTTCATGTTTTCCTGTCATGGAAGGTGCACGGTATGTATATACACTCACTCGATTTACCAAATTTAGTCCAACTTCATGAATTTATCTTGCAAGTTGTTGAAGATATCTATTCCCCGTGTTCAGTTCACAAGAGTGTCCAAAGTGAGTAACTCTTCATAGCAAAGAAAATTTTCTGTTATGATCCAAATGAAGTATAAAGCCTGTGCTGAGTCAGTATTATCAGTTGATTCATCCAAAGCAATTGAATGATATACATTTTCCTTTTGAAGTATTGCATGAAGTTCTGTTAAGTTGAAGGCTAATTCATGCTGCTGATCATGTATGGTTCCCTGAAAAGAGGCAGTTGTTTGTACCTTGAAATGTCATCAGGGTCTAAGCATCCTACAACTTCGACAATGTATTCTTTCACAATTTCTACATCACTGAATGGCTTCCCTGTTTTCCCCGAGTATATAAGCTACTTTATAAGTTGCTTCAGTGGTATTATTTCCAGGTCTTATTGCTGCCTGAAAGAATTGTCTCTGCTTTTGCTTGCCATCTTTTCATTTCTGCAATACAACTTTTCCTGCCTCTTCTGCTAATTTAAAATATTTGTGCTCCTTATGAGTGTCATAATGCTGATGAAAACAATGAATTTTCTTACTGTTGATATTGCCATATCACAAAGCAAGCAAATCATCTTATCTTTAGCAAAAACAAGATTATATTGCAAATCCCAATCCTCATTAAAAAAATCTACTTTCTTCCTTCAGTGTTCTCTTGGTCTTCTCTGACATGATAGGCTGTTAAGCAGACAGAATTTAAAAATACTGTCAAGCTGTGCAACTATTCAAAAATTCCACTTCAGACAGAAACACAGCACATACTGTGAAAAGCTGATAACAGACTGGCATACTCGACCCCCTAAACTCTTGCCAACCAGCCTCGTGTGGTAGTGGCGCCAGTCAGACAGGGGAAGTTAGAACTAAATCACGAGTGTAGCAGCCGTCAATTTATCTCTTATGGCTTACTAATGTTCTAACTGTGCCAGTCAATCTGAGAGATTATTTCGCTGAAACTTATTTTGTTCTTTGGTATTTTAAATACATTCATTTTAAAAATAAAATAAAAATACAAAAGAAGAACAAAAGTGTATTAATAAAAATAAAAAGATTTCATTGTAAAATTTGGACTCAGTCAAAAGGCCACACTTAAATCTAGAAGGCCACATGTGCCCCAAAGGCAGCAGGCTCCCCACCCCTGGTTCAGGCCTTGCTCTGGATCAGGCTCTGGTTGAAGAGAATATTGTGCCTGGTTTGATCTTCTATCCAGATCACTAAAATTTTCTCCATGTCAGCAATAAGTGCTGTATTACTTTTTTATCATTTGTGTGTAGCAGTTTAAAAAAGACATCTGCACTAGCATGTTTATAGCAGCACAATTCACAATTGCAAAGATGTGGAAACAACCCAAGTGCCCATCAATACATGAGTGGATTAATAAAATGTGGTACATGTATACCATGGAGTTCTACTCAGCCACAATAAACAATGGTGATCTAGCACCTCTTGTATTATCCTTGATAGAGCTGGAACCCATTCTACTAAGTGAAGTATCCCAAGAATGGAAAAACAAGCACCACAGGTACTCACCATCAAATTGGTATTAACTGATCAACACTTAAGTGCACATAGTAACATTCATGGGGTGTCAGGCAGATGGGAGGGGGGAGGAGAGGATGGGTATAATCACACCCAGTGGGTGCGGTGCACACCATCTGGGGGATGGACACACTTGAAGCTCTGACTCGGGTGGGGCAAAGGCAATGTGTGTAACCTAAACATTTGTACCCCTGTAATATGCTGAAATAAAAAAAAAATTTTTTTTAAAGTGACCTACAGGCCGGGCGCGGTGGCTCACGCCTGTAATCCTAGCTCTGGGAGGCCGAGGCGGGTGGATCACTCGAGGTCAGGAGTTCGAGACCAGCCTGAGCAAGAGTGAGACCCCGTCTCTACCAAAAATAGAAAGAAATTATCTGGCCAACTAAAAATATATATACAAAAAAAAAAATTAGCCGGGCATGGTGGCTCATGCCTGTAGTCCCAGCTACTCGGGAGGCTGAGGCAGTAGGATCGCTTAAGCCCAGGAGTCTGAGGTTGCTGTGAGCTAGGCTGATGCCACGGCACTCACTCTAGCCCGGGCAACAAAGTGAGACTCTGTCTCAAAAAAAAAAAAAAATAAAAAAAAATAAAGTGACCTACAAAAAAAAAATTTCCTTTGCATTCACAACTTGGCTAAATGTTTGGTGCAAGAGGCCTAGTTTTTGTCCTATCTCAGCTTTCTGATATGCCTTTCTCATTAGCTTAATCATTTCTAGTTTTGATTTAAAGTGAGAGATGTACAACTCTTCCTTTCACTTGAACACTTAGAGGCTATTGTAGGGTTACTAACTGGCCTAATTTCAATATTGTTGTGTCTCAGGGAATAGGGAGGCCCAAAGAGAGGGAGAAAGATGGGGGAATGGCTGGTCAGTGGAGCAGTCAGAACTCACACATTTATCAATCAAGTTTGCTATCGTATACGGGTGTGCTTTTTGGTGCCCCCAAACCATTACAATAGCAACATCAAAGATCACTGATCACAGATCACCATGACAGGTACAATAATAATAAAAAGTCTGAAATTCTGTGAGAATTACCAAAATGTTACACAGAGACATGAAGTGAGCACATGCTGTTGGAAAACTGGCACTGATGGGCTTGCTAGACACAGTGTTGCCACAACCTTCAATTTGTAAAAAACGAAATGTCTGTGAAGTGCCATAAAGCTAAGTGCAATAACATGAGGTATGCCTGCATCTGGCTCTAACGCTGCTTTGGGTCTTTATCTTTTAGTGAGGGCTCCTGTGCTAAATAAAACTTGTCAATAAATCTGTATGCTTTTCTCCTGGTTTTTGGTTTTTTTGTTTTGTTTGTTTTGTTTTGTTTTAGACAAGGTCTCTCTCTTTGCCTGGGTTAGAGTGCAGTGGCGGCATCATAGCTCACTGCAACCTCAAACTCCTGGGCTTCAGCGATCCTCCTGCCTCAGCCTCCTGAGTAGCTGGGACTACAGGCATGTGCCACCAAGCCCAGCAAATTTTTGTATTTTTTTATAGAGACAGGGTCTTTCTCTTGCTCAGGCTGGTCTCAAACTCTGGGCCTTAAGCAATCCTCCCACCTCAGCCTCCCTAAGTGCTAGGATTACAGGCATAAGCCACTGCACCTGGCCTTTCTCCTGTTAATCTATCTTATGTCAATATAATTTTTGGACCCACCTTGGTACCATAAGAGGATGGAGGTGGAGATTTTTCCTGCCTCTGTACTCCCTGGTGTTAGTAGAAAATATTTGTTATTTTAAAAAATTCTTAGGAAACAAATATTTTTAAAAAGGTGAATATTGTATTTTAGAAGCCACGTGTGAACTCTAATGTCCATCAGCAGGCAAGTAATTTGATTATTATGAAAATCATACAGTAAAATAAAAAAGTCATATTTTACCAAATAAAGAAAATTTTTAAAAGTTGAGTACACTAAGATTATTTCTATGTGTTTTATGTATGTGTGTGTAATAGATGACAATAAGTCCTCACTTAACATCATCCATCATTCTTGGAAACTGCAACTTTAAGCAAAACAATGCGTTAATATAAGAAAACTATTTTTTTCTCAACATTATAGAAAAACAATATTGAACAAAATGACATTATTTGAGGAACGGCTACATGTCATTTCACTTAAAGCCACAGTTCCCAAAACTGAAAGGCATTAGAGAAAAACAAAACCAGTTGACATGCTGAGTTGTAGATTACAGGGCATTTTTTCCTTAAAGCAGATACATTTTAAAATTTACAGAGAAACAGAAAATGCTTATGTTCATGTATTTCTATGTATGTTTCACTTTGAAATGCTAAGTAATTGATAAATTTAGAAATTAGAAAATAATTAATGTAGTGCTATTTAGTGGCTCTTTTTATAATAGAGAAGTCTTCACTATGAGACAGAATTTTGAACCTAAAGAAATTATGGATTATGGTAAATTTGTACCTCAGTATTATTTTCCTGAAATGTACAGAAAGAACAGTTCTTTGGTTTCTATCATCTTCTATTCACTATTATCTACTACTCACTAGAGTAAAGGATCAATCACAATTTCAAAGTTAGAAGGGCCCTTTAAGATAATTTAGCCTGAATAGATTGGTAAAGAAACCTCAAGCAATGCCAAACCAGGAAAAGCTGGGGATGGGGATTTAGTTACACCTGGAGAAGCATAAATCAAGGGAAGAAACAAGATAGCCCAGTCTCATGTTTGAAGAGCCTTCATGAAGAAGAGGAATTAGCCTGGTTCTGAAGGCTACCTACTGGGCACTTAAGCCAAGGCCAGTGAATGCAAAATTGAAGGAGCTAGATTTGAGTTCAGTATGAAAAACAACATGCTAATATTTAGGCTGCCTAAAAATAATACAGGCTGCATTGTTGAGTAGTGGGTCACTCGTTACTAAAGATATTCTCTTGTAAGTAAGGACCACTTGGCAGGGCGTGCAGGGTAGTGCTTAACAAACTTTAGTATCCATTGGCATCACCTGGACATCTTGTTAAGCTGCTGATTCTGATTTGGCAGGTCTGGGGCTGGGCCTGATTATCTGCATGGCTAGCAAGCTCCCCGGTGATACCTGTGCTGCTAGTGGGCCCATGCTTTCAGTGGCAAGGATGTAGGGTGAACAGGGGCGTTAGAGTGTTACTTAAACCAGTTTCCCAAACTGTGGTCATTGCACAGTCTTAAACTACATGATTTCAAAAGTCTTCTCCAACCCTGATTCTGGGGCAGATGATTAATAAATAGGATAAGTGGCTATTGGCAGAGTTCTGTGAGTCCACACGTTCAAATTTCTAAAAAAATATTGTATCTTAAACCCCTAAGTTCACAGCAGTAATTAATTTTCACAATTCTAAAGAAGAGATGTTTCACTTATATTAAAAAATGGTGCTCTTATTCTGAGTTTAGAAAGTAACTGAAACCAAATAAATGTGCTCTGATGAATGAATGAATGGATTATTTCAGTATACTACAGTTAATGGAAATGCAGGATTCGAGAAAACCTGGCTCTGAGTAATTTTTCCCAGAGATTTCTCTTATAAAATTGTGTCTCTAAAGGGGGTGGGGAAAGTCTCCCAAAGCCACAGTTTGTAGTCTTCTCTTCACCTTCCTACCACCTACATGAACCCCAAGAATTCCTTCAATGCCTTGAAGGCCTCTGTATCTTGCTTGGTCATATTTTTCTGTGCTCCTCAGCTTATCTAATAAATTTGGGTTTTCAATGGTACAAAATTCTATGTGATGCCTCTCCTGGACAAATGTGCTGATTATCTGAATAAAAAGCCCTTCCTCAAATTTGAAAGTATTCTTATGTTTCTCTTCCAGAGTAAATAAATCTACAACTAACAAGAAACCAGTTTCCTGCCTCTCCTCTGACTCCGAAAGTCCTCATTTTCATTCCAAAGTTACAAATAGGTAAGGCCTGGTGACGACTCACACCTGTAATCCTAGCACTCCGGGAGACTGAGGCAGGAGGATCACTTGAGGTCAGGAGTTCCAGGGCAGCCTAAGCAAAAGCGAGACCCCTTCTCTACCAAAAATAGAAAAAATTAGCCGGGGCATGGTGGCGCATTCCTGTAGTCCCAGCTACTAGGGAGGCTGAGGCAGGAGGATCACCCAAGCCAAGGAGTTTGAGGTTGCAACAAGCTAAGATGCTGCCACTGCACTCTGCCTGGGGTGAAAGAGTGAGACTCTGTCTCAAAAAAAAAAAAAAAAAAAAAGTTACAAATAACATTCCATCTGATTTCAAAAGTCCCCTTTGCAAACTACTTATTGAGTTATTCTGAATGAGCCTAGATTATTTTGGCCTTTAGGAAGTATCTTCTCCTGTTTGTTACTTTTTCTCCTTATCTCCTCTGCTATTTTTAAAAGAAAGAAATGGGTTAGCTTGAGGGTAAACAAGCAGATGAGCATATATCAAATCTTAACATTCTCATGTTGGAGACCGTTCTGCTCTCCACAGC
Organism: Lemur catta; assembly: GCF_020740605.2. Classification (NCBI taxonomy): domain Eukaryota; kingdom Metazoa; phylum Chordata; class Mammalia; order Primates; family Lemuridae; genus Lemur; species Lemur catta. Next base: position 242,844,632 of record NC_059128.1, read on the forward strand.
AAATGAAAATATGTGACAATACACGTCCCAGTATCCATCAGACGATCTCCTAAAGCCCATCACAAATATGAGGTGAATCGTAACTTGGAGTACCTGATAATTTATTAGTACAAATAAACCAACACATATGGCATATATATTTTCATGAAATCATACAATCCATACTTTCTAAAACCAGTAGGTTAACACTTCAGGCAAAGTGCGTTTCTAATCCATTTCTTGATAAAAATTAACTCTGAACGTTTTCACCTCCCCAACTAAGCGTTGATTTATTCAGTAAAGAATTTTCCAATGCCTACTCTATGGCAGACGCTGTTGTAGGGACTGAGGATCCAGCAATGAAAAAGAAAAACAGTTTACAACCTAGCGAGAGAGGCAGACATTAACAAGTAGATCACAAGTGATTATCAAATTACAATTGTGGGGGACTACGACCTGACCCAGGGAGGGAAGGACAGCAAGAGTATCTGAAACATGAAAAGGGGTGAGCCAGATGAAAGAACATTCCAGGCAGAGGAGACAGCAGCATTTGCAAAGATTCTGAGGTGAGAATAAAATGGTCTACTGGAAGAACTAAGGCTGCCCATAGATAGCATGGGTGGTGATGAAAATAATAGCTCATCTACTACATTTGAGGCTTCACTGCACACACTCATATAATCCTCACAACAGCACTAAGCAGGGCACTATTATTCTCACTCTATCTATAGGGGAACTGAGGTCTGGAGAAGTTAAATGACTTGCCCAAGGTCTCAAGATAAAAGGGATCAAGACTGGTTTGGGCTTAGGCAGTTTGCTGTGGGATCTTCATTCCTAACCAGTAGGCTACTACAGCTTCCCAGGAGCAAGGGCAATTTAGAGCTCTCCCCATGTCAAAATTTATCCTCTTAATTTTCATTTTTCACAGAATGACAGGGTGAAATATTAGATGTGTTAAACAAGAGCTTCAGTTTCATTCCTGGAATCTTGATAAAGGTATGGTTCCTAGTTGGAATCTATTTCATTAGAAAATATTACACAGAATTTGTTTTCTGCAAAAATGTTAATAGAAGTCCAAATGTTAATATAATAAATGTGCATGGGCCCCTTAACCAAAATAACCATATCTTCTCAAGGATATTTTTAACTAGAGTTATGATCTCTTTCCTATCCCTATTTCTCTTCTCTCAGGGACAACCAGTATCATGAATTTGATGGATAGCCGGTCTACTTTTCGTTCATACACACATACAATCATAAACATTATGTGGTATATGACATTGTTTTAAATGATATTTAACATTTACATAACAAATACATAATATTCTGAAATTTATGTTTTTCTCTCTATACTTTTGGTTTTGAAGTTTGTCCATATGATGCATAAAGATCTGGTGTATATTTTTTAAATACTGTAGAGTATTCCATGAACCAAATATGTCACAAAGTTATCCATTCCCCGGAGTAGACATTTAGATTGCTTTCAGAGAATTGTTTACCTAAATGTCATTCTGGAGTCAAATTTCTTCTTGCCAATCTGGTAAAAACAGTTTACTAAGCCAGTGAATCCTACAAATTGCTAGAAATACTTAAAAATTATAATTTCATTTTTAAATAGAGTTTTTTCCCTAAAGCATAAACCTTTGGTAGTTCAAGCCATATAAAAATACCTAGATATTTAAAATACTATGAATCTCTGAAAACAGAAACTAAACAATATTTTAAATGAGCAAATAAACTTCTAGTCTATGTGAATCTATAATAATTCTGTTGAAAATAAAACATATTGAAGAGAAAGTAAATGCAGAAAATAGTCTTCTCACAACCACTTTCCCTTCCTGATAACCACACTGACTGGGCAGAAAAATCAGTGCTTTGGAGAAAGTAGATAAACAAACCAAAGGTCCTCTGGAATGCTTTGTTCTGTGTTCTGGCCAGAAAATAATCCAAGGCACAATCTTACAGAAAGGTGCCTGATTCTTTTTTTTAGAATCAAGAGATTGTGAAGTGCCTACTATGTGCCAAAGACAATGTTTGATAAAGGGGACAGTTAAACAGAGCAATAAAATATTTGGTCTTTGATCTTGAAGTGGTTAGACCTAAAAATAGTGTAACTATAAACAATGATCTATGTATATTAATGACTATTTTTAGCTCAAGGACACTGTAACAAGATTTATTACCAAACATAAACTGAAGTCAAGTTTACAAATATGTGAAGACTCATCTACGTGATTTCTAGGTCATTAACATCATTTTCTATAAAAAAGCATCTGAGGGATAGGGGAAGAAGTGCAAAAACCCACTCATAGGTACAACAAACACTATTCAGGTGATGGGCGCACTTATAGCTCTGAGTCAAGCCATGTATCAAAAACATCTGTACCCCTTTAATATTTTGAAATTAAAAAAAAAATAAGTATCTGAGAAAACCTTCAAAGGTAAAACCTTAAAAGGTAGATCTTTCAAAATATGGATGACTATTTAAAAATGATTGCATTCTTCACAGTATAAAATAACATAGTCTAGAAAATACGAAAGGAAAGTCGCGAAGATAGGCATTTCTCTTCTAGAGGAGAAGGGAGAAGAAAAGTCTCTTCTTCTAGCAGGAGTGTACAGAACTCTCAAGAAGGAAAATAAAAAAAGAAATATGGGTTCCCAATGAAAGAAGTCATTCCCAGGACACTGAGGGTCACAGTGAAATCCGACTATTTGGCCCTAATTTCACAAACTAGAAAAATATTTTAATTCATTATATAAGCAAGTCAAGGAGATACCACTTCTTCTAGATACCTAGCTCAAGCTTAAGAAATCCTCCTGGGCTTAGGAAAACCCTCCCGAGCTTCAGGAGGCAACCCTGAAATCGACTGAAATTCATCCCACTAGTAGCTTAGTGAGAAAACTGGCCAAGCAGATGGAGCAGCTCCATCATATGTCCACCCATCTATCCATCCATCCATCCATCCAAACATCCACCCAGCCCAGATAGTCATTACTCATCTATTATGTGCCATGAAATCTCAGGGTGCAAGAACCGTGTGAACTGAGAGAGCACACACATACTAAAGGCAAACCTCTACAGCTGCACATTTAAACACAGACAATTAAACATAACATTCCTGACCTCTTGATGACAGGTTCAAAGGACACTACTTTATAATTTTTCAATTACATAAAATGTGTATTACACAGAATATGATTATCCTAAAACTCCCTCCCCACAGGGGAAAATATTTCCTAAGTATAAACAGCAAAAAACAGAAGTTGAAAGAGGCTGAACAGAAGAGGAAACGACAAATAGACCAGAAACCAAAACTAGGATTACTTAACACTTCTAAAATTTCCCTATGTTTGTGATTTTTTCAAAATGTACTGAAGACTTTCCTATAGTTATGAGCAAGAATCTGTGGCTTCTGAACAAAAAGGAAGGGGCAGTTGAGGAATGCACATCCACTCTGCAAGCAGTCCAGGCTGGGGACATTCAGACCAAAAGACAGTCTGTGCTAAGAGCATTTAGAAGAAATGCCACCAGTGGAGTCCCTAGGTCCCAAAGCAAGGTCCCAAAGGTCCGAAAGCAGGGATGCGATCACAGAGCACAGGAACTGACCCGGGCCTGTGGAGTTACTCTGGGGACTTCACAACAGTACCCTCCTTGTGATTCCCCTGACACCAGAAACTCAGCCCAAAATAAACACAGATAGTTGTCAGGCAGTTTAAAGCGAATCCTTTGCGAAGAAAGTATATCATGTGGTCTAATATGCTCTGCGTAGTTCCTCATTACTAACCAAAGTCTAATTGTTGGGCACCTTTTTGATCTGAGGGCTTTTTTATTTTCTCAGATAAGAACAGATCTTTGATATGCCTAAGTACAGCAAAATGAAGCATTTATTTACAACATGGTACATTATTTGAAAAAGAGGGATTTCATGTAAAAAAATAAAATGTGATTTTTTTTTTTTAATCAAAGATGATTCTAGACCAGAGCAACTAGGGAAAACTGCACCAGAGATATGGCCCCAGGCTGGTCTGGAAGGAGACCTATTGACACCAGCAGAGACCCACACGAGGTGCAAAAGGGAAGATCTGCAAGGCTCGGCCTGGAGCATGTCCAGCAACCAAACTGACTCAGTCTGAAAGTGCTAGTGAAGAGCAGAGTTCAGAAATGAAGAAAAAGCCATGCAATAGTAATGCAACCTCTATCTTCCTATGGCCACACCACAGACAGGGAGCAACTCAGGGCAAAGGAGGCAGTCTGCCAGTCAAGTTTAGAGAGGAGCAGCCCGGACAGGCTGCAGCCACTACTCAGCTGAGCAATTCCAGGACCAGGGGCCAGGTACGCTCAGGGGATGCAGAGATGAGGGCACCAGTCCCACTGCACACCCTCTGTATTAGTGTCCCAAGGCTGTCAGAACAAAGCACCTCAAACTAGACGGCTTAAAACTACAGATATTTATTGTCTCACAGTTCTGGAGGCTAAAAGTCTGAAATCAACGTGTTGGCAGGGCCATGATTCCTCTGAAAACTGTAGGGAAGAATCCTCCCTGGCCTCTTCCCAGCTCTGGGTGGTTTGCCGGCAATTTTGGGCCTTCCTTGGCAGTCCTGTCTTCACATGCACGCCAGTCATATTGGATTAGGGGCCCACCCTACTCCAATATGATCTCATCGTAACTTAATACAGCAGCCATGACCCTATTTCCAAATCAGGTCACAATCTGAGGTATTGGGGATGAAGACTTCAACATATCTTTTTTAGGAGGGCCACAAATGGACCTACGACCCCCTCCTTGAGGTGCCCAGTGCTCAACCTTTACCAGAGAGACCCTGATGGTCTAGAGCCATCCAGAATACCTGGGTGCCAATTAATGTTAAAGAAAAACAGAAAAAAATTAACCTGTAGTGGCAAAAGTCAGAATAGTGGTTACATTTGAGGAGAGAAACAGTGACTGGGTGGGGGCACCTGGTGCCCTTCTGGAGGGCCGGTAATGTCCTATTTCTGCACCTGGAGGCAGCCTACCTGCTTGTGGTCACAGAGAGGAAACTGACTGAGCTACACGTATCATTTGTGTACTCCTCTCTCTGTCTGATGCATTTCCATAAAAACTTGACATCAGAAAACATTAGAGAAGATGGAGCTGTCGAAGAAATAGGGGTCTTGGCAGCCCACGTAGAGCCTCAGAGAGGGGCTTTCTCCGGGATAAGCGACACAGCCAGGAGCTGGCAGCTCAGCCCCGCTGGTCAAGACACTTGAGCTGTCAGTTCACCTGTGAGGTGCAACTCCTGGAAGGCTGGTGTACAGCTGGAAATGCCAAAGTAATTTATCTATAAAAAGAAAAATCTAAGTGCCAAGGAGTCTGTATATTTGAACCGGTAGATTGGCAACTTTTATAGGCAAATCCACGAGTGATAATTAAAACGTTGTTTGGTAAGCACAGACCCATAACCAGGGCACGTTCTCCCCCGCACAGTGCTGGAAATATGCTGAGCATCCTGCTCTGCCCTCTGCTTTCCTAGGCTCCTTGCGGACCTCTCCTCCACATTCCACTCTCGGGCTAATTACAGCTCAAGTCAGTTCCAGTGTGTTTTCTTTCACATTTAATTCTTCTCTGGGAATTTAAGCTTTTGTGGTTAGGGTGTTTTGGTTCTTAATGCTTAATTTCCAAGGAAGAGAAAACATCGCCAAAAGACAGAGTTAAAACTACTGGGCAACACTCAGACTTAGCAGAAAACATATTTTTTTTTATTTCAGCATATTATGGGGGTACAAATGTTTAGGTTATGTATATTGCCCTTGCCTCCTCGCCACCTCCCCCAATCAGAGCTTCAAGCACGTCCATCCCCTAGACGGTGCTCATCGCACTCATTATGTATGTATACACCCATCCCCTCTCCCCCCACATCTGCCCGACACCCGATTAATGTTATTCCTAAATGTGCTCTTAGGTGACGATCAGTGAAACCAATCTGATGGTGAGTATATGTGGTGCTTATTTTTCCATTCTTGGGATACTTCACTTAGTAGAATGGGTTCCAGCTCTATCCAGGAAAATACAAGAGGTGCTATATCCCCATTATTTCTTATAGCTGAGTAATACTCCATGGTATACATATACCACATTTGATTAATCCACCCATGTATTGATGGGCACTTGGGTTGAGAAAACATATTTTTGAAGTAAAAACATACACAATTATTTAGAATTAAATATTAACATCAGATACTACATCATCTGTGAATAACATATTGATGTATCAAATCAAGGGAGTGGAGAGGGGAAGGAAGCCAAAACTTAAGTGCAATATCAACAAAGAAATACAAATAGAATATTAATTAAAATTTACACATAAATTATGAAAAACATAACTGTGGAAAATGAGGCTGTGAGTAGAAGCACCTGGCTTCTACATTTTATTGTGTGAAATGTATTAATACAGGGGAGGTACCGAAAGTTTCCAGGCCATGGATATACCGTGATCCTCTTGACTGTTCTCACTGGAGGTCTCCATCCTGGCAAAGCACATCTCTACTACTGAATTTCATAGAGAAGTCAAGAAAGACACTTCATACTTCTACCCTTTAAATGCCCAAGTTATTAAAAATGAGAGCTCTAATTATCAATTACATATTACCTTAATTACTGTTTTCATCATTTTCTTATGAAAACAATAATTGGAAGAGATGTATTACGTGCCGTGCATAAACTCCAACTTTAGAAGCAACATGCTGAATTTACCTGTTTAAATTGTCTATACAGATCTACCTCTCCACGTGCACAGGCTTATAGGACGACATAAATATATAAACCATAGGCCTCTAAGTCTGATCCAGCTGCCTCCTATGGCCTCTCCTGCCTCATTGCCTGAAATGCTCAACTTTGAATGTTGTGCTCTAACAATACCAAACTTTGTGCAGTTCTGAATCCCTACTTGACACTTTCATCCCTCAGGGCCTTTGATCATGCTGCTCCTGATGCCTGGAATGTTCTCCCTCTCCTCCCAGCACCAACCTGCTCCCTGCTATAAATTGGAATCATCTGTTGGGATTCTGCGCTTTAAGAAATACTTCCTTTTCCACCTCTACCCTGCACTGCAGTAAGGATAGAAAAGAGTCTAAGAAAGAAAGCATATGTAAAGCTGCTTCAAGAATAGGGATAAATACTTTTTAAACCATAAATAAAATCCCTCAGACTACACGATCTTAAGTTTTTAAACCAATATTTAGAGAGAGCAGCTTTTGCTCCTTAACCCTAGTTTTTTCTGAAAAATTCATAGCTCTATTCAACCAACAGATTTTCCTTCCCCGGCTCCACTAAAACCACGTGTACACACACACACACACACACACACACACACACACACACACACACACACATTACATCCCTCTGCTATGTGCCCACAGGTCCCTTCATAATAGCACAGTGCCTGGCACATGATAGATACCTAAATATTTGTTGCTGTTCACTGAAGAATGATTAAAGAAATACAACCTAGATGGATTAATATAGTCCAAACTGAAATCAGGTACTAAAAAGAAACAGACTTGAGAAAAAATCAGAAATATATAAGACCAATCAGAAAGGCTTTCTAAGGAAAGTTAATTTTTAACTATGTGAGGAAGAATAAAATTGACATAATAGCTACAATAACAGAGTTGTAATAGTAATCATGGCAGGTAACATTGATTAAATGTTTGCTACTTGGCAGAAACTATGTTGAACTGTTCATATGTGTTTTCTTTTTAATTATCACAATAATTGTGACGTGGATATTATTTCAAATTTAAAGATAAGGAAAGTGAGGCTCAGAGATGTTAAGGCAACTTGTTCAGAGTCATGCGGGGATAAGCCATGAAGCTGGAAACAGAACACAGGTTATAGTCTGGCTTAGACGGGAGAGCGTGGAGGGGAGGGGAAAAGGCACTGAGTATCAAGGAACAGCTCAAACTAAAGCACTGGGAGGCCTGCATGGCTACAGGGTCAAATGGAAGAGTAAAAAGAAAGTTAGCAACAGGCAGTGGCAGAAAGCTTCAAAGACCAGTAGGAGAAATTCTCTGGATTTTTGAGCAGAAAAAAAAAAAAATTCCGTAGTAAAAACCATGCTGGAGGAATGTTATTATGAAAGGTATACATCCAGGAAGATTGGTGGTCATAGGTAGAGAGCTTAGGCATAAGATCTTTTTTAAGAATCTGATTATTTTATTTTATGATTAAAAAAGAAGAGCCCTACCTACCAAACTTGTAAAAAACAGTTTTTTGCAATAGGTGGGCCAGCTTTGTCCTCCAAAAAACTCAGTGCATGGAAAACATTTATAAGCACTTCATGATCAGAAAGCACACATATATCTCCTAACATCCTGTTTATCAAAAATCCATTTATGTATTATTTACTTGTCACATAGCTGAGATAAAACAAGAAAAAATAGCTAAATCACTTCGACATTTACCTGAAATCTTGACTACAAATATCAAAAGTATTTTGACAGCAGTGTTCTTTATCTCATAAGATCATTTATAACAGAAAGCTCCTTTAGCTATCAAGCTTTATCAATTAAATAAAATTATAAATTAAATAAATTTCTGTTGCTGAAAAGCAGTTGAAAATCCATTCATGTCCTACTTGAATGCCTAGATTATCATCTCACATCTAAATGTTATTGAATAACTCATTTTCTAATTTTTAAATACAGTGAGTTATTCATAAAAAGGAATCAGGGAATTAAAAAATAAAATCTAGGATTTCTTTTTTATTCTTTGGCTCTATGCTGACCATGGAAAATGTACATATTCCCAGTCTCTGCTTTTTCCACCCTGTTTAAGGTCTCTTACATATTCAAGAATTGCACAAGATTTTAATAGAAGCACTTGAGACTTCCGTCTGTGGAGCCAGCCTAAACTTTGGCAACAGAATATTTACTAAGACAAAAACTCCACCAAGAGGTCAGAAGGAGTGGGCTGATACATCTGAGGGCTAAAACCTGATGAGACAGAAGGGGACTGACTCTATAGAATCAGCTCAAAGTCAAGAAGGCTGTGCTTATATAGTGTCGTGTTCTTGTGGGACAGGAGAAAACAAATCTAAAAGGCAGAGCCTTTACTTAGAACTTTTAAAATGTGTATACAGAATATCTCTATTAACCAAGAGGATGTCCTCTGAAGACATCATCCTTCATGAGAATCTCTCTCACCTGAGTCTCAGCTACAGCCTAAGGCTGGACCCCCTCCCCTGGGTCATTGCCTGTTTCTCCCTTCTCTGCTATGGGCTTCTCCTGACTCCTCCCAACTCTGGCAATCTTGATGAGAAGAGTATTTTTATCGTCCATGGCATTCCTTTGTGTCTCAAACTAGGTTAAGTGATACCTAATAGAAATCTAAGAAATGTCATAATAACCAGTTGGAACTTAAGCAAGAAATCTTGGCCTACTAAAGTGTTTAAAGATAAATGCATGAAATTGTGAGCATAAAAGATGTTTACTAGTAAAGAGGGAAATGATTTTGTTATTCACATTCTTGCCACATTTATTTTCTCAGTAATGTAACCAATAACCTGACTAGCCCAACCTAAATTATCATAAATTAGGAATTATGAAACTTTACTAGAAGTTTACTGCACATGAAAACAAATTTAAGAATGTCCATCTGGTGACATTTACATGCCAATCTCTTCTTTGTCAGCATAAGTATACTATGATATTTTCAGGAAGAAACAAACTTTTCAGAACCAAAGTGTTTTCATTAATACATATAAATCCACAGAGGTGAACTCATTTTTCACCTATTTTCTCCAATGGGTAAAGTTTTTGAGATGAGAAATTGGTAATACTAATAATTTGAAGATAAATCGTGATCACTGTAAAGATGTTACAACTGAGCTAATGTACAGACAGTCCCCAAGTTAGGATAGTTCAACTTACAATTACCATTGTTTTTCACTTTCAGTACAGTATTCAATAAATTACAGGATGTATTCAACCTTTTATTATAAAATAGGCTTTGTGTTAGATGATTTTGCCCAACTATAGGCTAATGTAAGTAATCAGAGCATGTTTAAGGTAGGCTAAGCTATGCTAGGATGCTCAGAGGACCAGGTAGATTAAATGCATTTTAGACTTAATGATATTTTCACCTTACGATGGGTTATCAAGATGTAATCCGATGGGAGGAACATCTATATTAACCATGTAAGTCAATCAGTGGAGACTGATTAAGTCCATTGACAAATGTTTGCTGAATCTATAATATGCCTCTGCCAAGTACAGAGGACATTGAATAAGACGAGGCACCACCACTGCCCTCGCAAACAGAAATATGTTCCATTTTTTTTTTTGCTACTACATTAATCAGAAAAAGAAAAAAAGCTGAACGTTAGTTGTTAGGTATGTTAAGTAAGTATGTAAGTTAACAAATGAGTGGGTAATCTGGCTAAAAAACTTCAAAAACAATTTTCTCTCTAAAAATTGTGCCAAGCCTCCCCAGAGAGTAATATACTGGTCATGATGAGACATCCTGAAATCAAAGGATAACTGATAAAATGCTGGGACCTTCTGTTCATTTCTAATAAACCAGCATTACTAGTTTAACAGAAATAATAAATTTAAGATAATTTTAGTGCTACTAAACCTGCCAAGATCATATACAAAGACCAATAGAAATAAAATTCTCAGGTGTAGTATATGTCTATGACAAATATTGTAAGAGTCCTGTCTATTTCCACTGAAACTGTACTATAAACAGAGCATGAACCTCCCATGACTGGGTCCATAGGCAGCAGCCCAGGAGAAAAGGAGCAGGAATTCAGGAAAAGGCAAGGCCTTTGATTATTCACAACACTGCCTCTTGCAACAATGATTGTCTTGCAAAAGATACCAGTTATGATCTGACTAGATAATTGACTTAATTTTTAGTATCTAGTTTCAGATGTCGATAGCGAACCCAGAGACTTCTTAGAGACACTAGATGTTCAGTCTGGAGAGCAGTTGAGAAATCAGGGCTAGTGATGGAGAGTTTCATGCATGAAGGTGAAACTACGTGAGTATATGGGTGTATTTCAGAGGATAAGAATACTGTGCAGGGTTCTCTGACCCTGCCTGTGTGTGTGGCTATGCCCCTGGCCTGGCTTAGGGAAAGGAGGGGAAATCAGTGATGGACAATTAACAGGGAGAAGAAAAACCAACTGAAAGGCAAAGTGTGTGTGTGTGTGTGTGTGTGTGTGTGTGTGTGTGTGTGTGTGTGTGTGTGTGTGTGTGTGTGTGAGAAAGAGAGAGAGAGAGAGAAAGACCCAAAAAACCACTGCCCACTGGGTGAAGACTTGGTCCCTAATCAAAAATCTTCACTGGCATCCCACTCTAATTAGAATACGATTCAAACTTCTTTCCAGGGTTTGAAGGCTTAACAAAATCTGCCTTCCATCTACCTTGCTGACTATATCTCCTTCCACTCTCCCCCTTTCACACTCTTCTTTCAACTACAAGTTGTCCCAGCCACTCTCTCTCTTCTCACACTGATCTGTTCCTCAAACACCTCAGATTCATTCATGCCTCAGGACCTTTGCAGTTGCCGTTGCCTCTGGCTGGAACGCTCCTCCTTCTGCTCTTCACTTGACTGGCTGCTTCTCATCATTCACAGCTCAGTCAAATATCACCTCCTCAGAGAAGCTCTGTGACTGCTCTAATGTAGCTTCCTCTAGCCTGTCGCTATCACACTCCCATGTCGTATTATCTTTGTAACACCTATTCTATCTGAAATACGCTTTGTAATTTATTTGTATCTCCTTTATTGACTGTTTCCCACAGCAACGAAAGCTCTGTAAGAGCAGGGGCTTTGTCTGACTCATACAACACTGAATCCCCACCTCCCGAGAACATCTCTTGTTACATGGTGGATGCTCAGTAAATACTGGCTGACCATGAAGAAAGTCACCAATATCCACTGCAAAACCACTCTCTGCTCCCTTCTTGCTCCCAGCTCCCAGCACAGTGACTATGCCCCACAGCCATAACAATCCCAGGGCTGATTCCACATCTGTGGAGCGACCCCACCACCTTTGGAGGGGTCTCCAGTCTCCTCACCTTATTCTCATCATCACCTAAAGATCTTTCCATTCCCAACTGGACAAAAACTAAATAAATGTTTAAAGACTCCTTCAAAGCCCAGCATTAGATGCTACTGAACAAAATGATGCCATTTGCATACTTCGTCTTGTATCTTCACCAAGTGCATAAGAAGGGGAAAGAGAGAACGGAGGACAGGAGAACTTTTTCACTTAGCTTTTCAGAGCTTATGGTAAGAAAGTCTCCTAACGGCTGGGTGCTTTCTTTCCCCTCTTTCCCAGTGGGCCAGGAAGAGGAAAGCCCCTGGTCAGATGCAGAAGGTTATGGCAGTAAAAGGTAAGCTGGCCATTTCCCTGGATTACCAAAAGCTTTCCAAGAAAAAGAAATATGGACCTGGGGAAGAAAGTGCAATCCTAATGTTCCTTATTCTGGGTCACCCTCATAGCCTCACTGCCGGAATCTCAACCCTTCTTAGCCCAACCACACAGCAGTCAAGTTCCTTACCGAGTCTGAGACACCATGGCTGATTCAGTGCTGAAGTGTCACCACCAGGGAAAAGAATTCCTGCTACCCCACAACCGGTGAGGGAACTGTGTTTCTGACACCTTGATATGAAACCATAAATACAGTTTCCTACTCAAACATTGTAATGCATACATTGTATTCCATGCATCAAGCTCACTCCAAAGCAAATACAATTTTTAACCCAAAGAGTTAACTGGAAACTGCCATGTGTGCTATTATCCACTGTGGCTGGGATAGATAGGAGAGAGAGGTTCATTACAACTGTGAGGGCAGGAATGTTACCCTGGGAAGACTTCTTCCAGGCAAGATATAGCTGGTCCTTGAAGGGTGAGTAAGAGCTGCAGTGAAAATATATTCAGAAAGAAAAGAACTTTTGGAATATGACCTATTAGAGATAGCATTACCTCCTGGATTTGGCCAGACACAGCACACCTAAACGGCACATCAAAGATGTAAACTGCCAAGTATAGTGGCTCACGCCTATAATCCCAGCACTTAGGGGGGCTGAGGCAGGAGGATTGCTTGAGGCCAGGAATTCAAGACCAGCCTGGGCGTCGTAGCAAGACTCTATGTCTACAAAAAAAAAATTTTATTTTAATTAGCAGGGTGTGGTGACATGCACCTGTAGTCCCAGCTACTCAGGAGGCTGAGGCAGAAGGATCGCTTGAGCCCAGGAGTTCAAGGTTATAGTGAACAATGATTACATTACTGCAATCTAGCCTGGAAAACATAGTGAGCATCCTGTCTCTAAAAAATAAATTAAAAAAAAGTTTAAAAATTAAAGAAAAGATATGTAGAAGATAGACGGTACCTGAAGTCTGAAACTGTCAAAAGGAAAGTGTGGCAAAATGTGCACACCACCTGTTCAAGAAGCCCAGCCTGAGGGGTAATTGGAAAGGTATATTCACCCCAAGGTATATATAAATTGAGTGTGTGCAAAGCAAAGGACAAAGAAATACACGAGGAATGGAAGAATTTGTGAAGAATGTATACTAAGGAGGTTTCCTCAGATGGTGTAAGGCAGAGGTAGCATTAGACCTTAATGTAAGGCATTGTAACTAAACCTTGGGCAGTCTTAGTTTTTTTGGCTATAAAATGGGGCTATAGATTCCTGTCTCATAGGGTTGTTGAGAACATTAAATAAAATGGCATAAAAAAAAATACATCACGGATCTGAGTAGGTGAATGTCACTTATGAGCTCCATGCTTCCCTCACCTCCTCAATAAGCATCACCTAGAATGCATGTTAAACAGATCTCTGGTCGGCAACCCTGGATGGAATCATAATTTCCACGGCAGCCATCTGGCAATCTGCATAGTTAGCAGATGATGCTTACCAGGGAAATGTGGGAAACATAGCATTATTCTCTTCTCCTCCCTTAAGGTTCCACATGATATAGAACACAAACATCTCCAAGAGAAGAAAATGGCTGTGAAATTCAGTCCTCTGCCACTGAGTTCTGGAATGAGAAAACCTGAGAATTATAACTTCACAAAAGTCAAACTGATGTTTTTTAATGATATGTCTCTTAATGGCATTCTTCTGTCAATATTATCTATTCTTTCTGAGCCTCAAACATTTTTATTTATTTGGGGGATAAGAACTAATTGAGTATCTCCAGCAAATCTACTGGAATCTAGTAAAAATTGAAGTCCCATTCTATTGCATCATTAGAACAAGATATAGTACAATGGGACTGTGACATTCAGGGACTATATGTTAAAAATGCTGTTAAAGAAAGTTGTATGGGGCAAAGAATGACTATCTCCCCCTCACACTACACATTACCATTAACAACAGCCTGGGAAGCCAGACCAGGGTAACACTTTCTAGAAAAAGTTATTTTCTTACAAACCAAAATTGCCATTATCTAGCCAGACCAGGGTAACACTTTCTAGAAAAGTTATTTTCTTACAAACCAAAATTGCCATTCTCTAGAGTGCCTCTGAAGCAGTTAGCCTTATTAAAAGACAACAAAGTAACAATCTAAGGGTGTCTCTTTTGCAGATCTCGGTATGAAAAGCATAGGAAACCAAAAGGAAGCAACACAAACCAACTTACAATGTCAAATCAGCATGCTTTCAAACGGGAAATAATCTGGCAGCCTGACCAAATCTCCCCAAATATTTAACATCTCCATGTAAATAAAAAGACAGCTGCGTAGTCTGCAGCTAGGTGGGGAAGATTCAAGACCGGAAAGTCAAATATTCAGGCTAGCATAATAGAAGAGAGTTACATGGCTGGAAGGTCACTGTGGACATGGGCACTGGGACCACAGAAGAGGAGAAGCTCCCAGTCAGTCTGCAGTTTCTTAATGATCCACCTAATCACAATACTTAGGCGGTCCTCTTAAAGCAAACGTGATGTGGGTGGCTTCTGAGACGCCACCGTTCACCGGCTCTCCACCCCCGCCCCCACCCACTGCTTTCAAAGGTTACCTTTGAACAGCAACCTCCTCTCCCCCGCCCTCTACTGAAGATCCTAAATGAGGGTTCTTTGGGTTTCTTTTTGGTTCTGGAAATCACTTTTTACACATTTTCTTGTAAACCAAAATAACAGCAGGTAAGAAAGGGGCTTGAGAATGCCGGGCGCTCCCGAGCTAGCGGCCGCAAAATGACACGTTTCTTTTCCCTTATCCTGAAATTAACGGCAGCCCAAACACTGCAATTTTCTCACTGCCTTCCCCCCGCCCCCAAAGTGCTTCGGTGATTTGTTTTGTTAGGTCTAGTTCTGTGGTGGGAAGCAGGATTCCTCGAAAAAACTTTCTAAGGTAAAAGACGGGAACCTTCCAGACCCCTCGCCCCTCCTCGTGCACAGACCCTTTTACAAGACAATAGTGAGCCAGGAGCCGGTCACCCCTCTGGGCTTCCAGGAGCGCAACCTCGCCCGCGAGCAGAGAAGCGGGTCCCAGAGCAGGTCTTCCGGGCTCCCGCCGCCCCTCGGGGCGCCCGCGGCGGTCCAGGACCCCGGGGCCCCCTCCCAGCCGTCGCCAGGCGCAGCCCTGCTGGCTCGCGGGTCCCGGCGCCCCCGGCTCCGTGACGCCGCCGCCCACAGTCCTTGGTGCTGCTGGCAGGGTGCGTGGAGGGACGTGCAGCGCCCCGTGCCTGGCCCCCCACCCCTTAGCCGCAGAGGGTCTAGGCAGCGCGGACCCCCGGCCTCCCGGAGCCCCGTCCGGGACGCGGGCTCCCCGCGCCCCCGGCCTCCCTCCCCCGGGCTACGCAGACCCGCAGCAAAGCCGGAGAGTTACCCGCCGAGGCCCAGGCGCGGCGACCGCAGAGGCGGGTCGGGCTCCGCGGCCGGGAGCCCGCTGCTCGCCGCCGCCCGCCCCGGCTGGCTGCTGCCTCTCCCGCGGCGCCTGCCGCATCCGGCCGCCGAAGCCCTCGACTGGCAGAAACCGGAGGAAGGTGGCGCGGGGCAGGCGGGAGTCCTTCCCCCCGGACCCTGGCGGGGGAGCGGAGGAGGGCGCAGCGCCGCCCGCAGTCCGAGGCACCCGCCGGCCGCGCGCTGCCCGCTGCGCCCGGGTCCGGATCCCCGGCGGCCGCGGGCGGCTCCTCCTGCTCGGCGACCCGCGCCAGACGCGCGGTGGCCACGGGCGCCCCCAAACTCTGGGAGGAAGGCGCTGGCAGGGAGGACGCGGCGGAACTCGCCGGCCCCCGGGGCGGCCAGCCGGGCGCTCAGCGGATCCCCTACCTTTCGGGCAGGGCGGACGCCAGCCGCGCGCCCTCGCCGGGCGTCCGGGGTAGGAAAATCACCGCGAAGGGAGGGCCCGGGAAAGGCGGCGGGTGGCTTCAGGACAAGGTAGGAGGATCAATTTCCACAGCCAAGAAGACACTCCCATCGCGCCCTGGTTTGTTTGGAAAACTGCGGGAGCGAAAGCGAGGGGCGGCGGGGTACTCCCCTTCCCCGCCGGACTGGCGGGCGGCAGAAGTAAACAGGAGGCTTGGAGCTCGGAGGACCGCGGGCGACACGAGGCGCAGCAGGCGGTTCGGTCCCCGCCACAAGGGGAGGAGTGTTCACAGAGCTTCACAATTCCCAGGCTCTGCCCTTTAAGGGCAAATGTGTTAGTACTTTTTATCTTTTGAAGAAGGTATTACTTTAGGAAGGAGAACGAAGGTGGGAAGTACGCTTCCCCCCCCCCCTTTTATTGTTAAAGTAGCTCTCTGTAGGGAAAAGCCTACATTAATAATGTCCTCATACTTGGATGACTCTGAATAGTTTTGTAAATTCAGTGTTTGTCAAATAATTCATTGTCTAGCAACATTCAGTTCTTAGCTCCAGCCTTTGGGCAACTGAGCAGCGTAATCACGCGAGATCAAATGACTCCAGAGGGAAGACCCGTGGACGTACTTGGGCATAATTCAAGGCTGGCAATGTGTCACCCACCGGAACAAAGTCCTTCATCTGTGATGGGCTTTCTGGTATTTGTCTTAATTATAGCAACAGTCTTAGGAGGTAGCTCTTGTTGTTTTCCCAATTTACTAATAAAAAAACTGAAAAGGCTGAGATAATTCATTCATATCCTTTGCCCTTTCTACAAATTGCCTTTGACATAATGCACACGGATTTTGTAATTTTAAACGTGACTTTTGAGACATCGGGGTAGTGAAAAAAAGGTTTGGAGAATTTGTCTACCTGTCTAATTTGTCTTGAGGTTTATGTTGCTCTTTTGGTTTCTCCTGAGTTCTTCATTGTCCTTCTCTTGTTCATGATCTTAAAAATTAAACCGGTATTTCACCTCTTCCAGTCTGTCCTGGTTAGACGTTTTAAATCTGCTAAGTATGTGCTAAGGGGAGAGGCCATCCACTGTTCTTAGGTGACAGTTTTGCTTCACCTTGAGTTCAAATGCAGCCTCTTCCGCTGGCCTGCTGTGTTTTGGGGGGAAGTGACTTCACCTTAGTGGCTAGCTCTGTTTGCTAAATTTGTTTGTCAACTATGGATGGTGCAATCTCTTTGAAATAAAATGATATTGGTTCATGGGATATGCCTTTCTGCACACCGGTGACAGAAACCAGGTTCCCCATACTACCGTGGGATGCTGTTCAGCACTTGTAGACTCACAGTCTAGAGTAGGGTCAAAGAAAGTAGTATTTCTTTCTTATCCACAGGGTAGGGCCCGCCTTCCAAATCCTTGTGTCCTGTCCCAAATACAGCCTTTCCTGGCATGACTAACGATAAGAATGTTTACTCTTTGTAGGGCAGACCTACCCATAAGGGTGTGCTTCCCAGCAAGACAATCATATCAGATAGGTGAAACTCAGCACTGGCGATACCTATTAAGTGACAATATTCCCTTATAAGTTAACAATATTCCCATACAAGTTAACAATAAAAAGAAGTTTTTTAAAGAACATTTCTCAAGGCTTCGGTTGTTCAGTTTTAAACACTATCTGGCTCAAGACTGAACTTGACCAAGCTAATCCTTTTTACATACTATCCTTCTTCCAACTTAAGGTAAAGATCCTGCCATACCAGTCTTCTGGTTGTGTTGGGGGTTTATCGCCTGTTAAAGAACATGTGCTTCTCAAAATAAATGTCACAGTGCCTATGCAGTCTAAATCCTGACTTAGAGCTGTGACTGCCCACAGTATGGAAAAACTGTTGCATTAGCAAAAAGCAGTTTAGTTCTTTAAGCAGAGCCATACTTCTCCAAAATCTCTGGTTCAGAGCATGCTCCCAGCTATATTTTCTGCATATGTAAATATCCATTGTGATGATTTCCCAACTATTGTGCTTGTACAAAAAAGGAAGTCAAGTCTAAGGAGGAACCCTTTTTGCAACTTCATAGGTGATGATGTCCCTGTATTCTACCGGTCTTGTCAAGGGCTCAGAGGTCTTGGTAGCTCAGTCTCAGGAAGTGTTTTTACTCTCCTTCCACAGGCTAGAGGGTGAGGGAAGGTGGGACTGGGGATAAGCTCATCCCAAGCCCTTGAACATCTCAAACACATCTGGTAGAAGAACATCTGTACAGTGGAAACCATAATTAAGACAACTGACAGAAAACAATGGTAACATTATTTTTTTTAAAAGGGATGAATATCCAGAATATATAAAAGATTCCTATGGATCAGTAAGAAAACAATCCATTTTAAAAATAGAACACAGGCCATAAACAAGCAATTCACAGAAGAAATACAAATAGTTCACAAGCATAGAAAAATTTCAGTGTCCTTTTATAATAACACTAAGAAAAAGTAAACAATAATGAGAAATGATTGGCCCAAACTAAAAAGAGTAATGGGATCCGATTTTGTCAAAAGGTGTCAGATAACTATTTATGGAAGTGTAAAATGGTACTTCCTTTTTAGAGAGCAATTTGGTGATTGCTATCAAATTGACAAGGTTGTTTAAGATTTGAATTTCAAAACCCTAATTAAAGTTCCTTAACTTTCCTCCTCAGAAGACTTTTTGGCCTCAAGTCAACAAGCCACCTGCCAGAGAGGAGGGGGAGGAATAAGGACATAAGATCACTTAGCTGGCTCCTAGCTACTCTGGTCAAACAGAGAGGAATGCTTGTAGTTGCTGAGCAGCTTCCTACACACTCAGAGATGATAGAGGCTCTTCCTGGAATTGTGTGGAGGAAGTCTACAAAATGTTTGCATCTGGGAACAGCTTGCTCAGAGCTCTTATTCAGTTATGGGAAGCATTAGAAGCCTGGACTGTTGTCCCAGTTGATGGGCCCCTTCCCTCCAAGAAGAGGAGGGAGTCACAGTATTACATCCTTCCCATACGTCTCTGCAGCCTTGCTCTTCATTTCTGCTTCAGTCCTATGACTTCTCATTCTGTCAAAGTATTACAGGTAACTTTAGGTATTTGCTTAATCCATTAATTATGCTTAACATTCTCAGCTTACACGTTTGTCTCATCTTAGGTGGTTTACAGAGCTGGACTTATGCTATTTCACTTCGGATGGGTGTTTATGAAAACATTTCTGAATGTTTGATTTTCACAATAAGCACCTGTTGAGTTTGTAACTCAAAAAATAATTTTCAAAACATTGCACACTTTAGGAATTTTTACATGCAGTTTCTTAAAGACATATCAAATTGAATTTTACTTTTTGGGGAAGGGGGGCGTCCATTGTTTTTCCAAGAAGTCATGACAAAAGCTGACGTTATGAAGGTGTGTGGATACCGTAATCGTCAGAACCTTCATAGTGATGATTTTGGGATATTCATTATTTTCAGCCTCAGAATTAAAAGAACTCATCTACTCGCAAACTTTCAGGGAATTCTCATATCATCACAAGGATATTTATATAAGGGTGGCTTTTCAAGCTAAGACACTGCTGGGATACAAAGCTGGTACTGGAGGTCTATGCACACTTGGGGACCTCTCCCAGCTTTCTGTCATTACACCTGAAGATAACCAGAGTGGCACCAAGAAGATAGGGGAAAATAGAAGGGCAAAGTGGGAGTTACTGCATATATTCAAATGTAAACTCACATTTGTTATATTCCTGCCAAATGCTGGGTGATTTTCTATGATTAATTGTTTTGTTTTGCTTGAGACAAGGTCTTATTCTATCACCTGGGGCTAGAGTGCAGTAGCACCATCACAGCTCACTGCAATCTGCAAGTCCTGGGCTCAAGCGATCCTCCTGCCTCAGCCTCCCAGAGTAGCTGTTACTACAGTCATGTGCCACCGTGCCAACTAATTTTTTCTAATTTTTGTTTGTTTGTTTGTTTGGTAGAGACAGGGTCTTGCCTTGTTGCTGTCTGGTCTCTGGTCTCAAACTCCTGGCTTCAAGCAATCCTCCAGCCTCAGCCCCCTCAAAGTGCTGGAATTACAGGTGTGAGCCACTGCACCCAGCCACATTATATTGTTTATTACAAACATGAATTCTGTGGGCTATCATTATCCTCATTTTCCAGAAGAGAAATGGAAGACTTAGAGAAGTTACATAATTTGTCAAAGGGTTCAGAGCTAATATGTGTCAAAACTGGGATTTGAATCCAGATTAACCACCAAAACCTTCTTTTCATACCCATGACATAGTACCTTTCTATTCACGATACAAGTAATATGAGAAAAAGTGATGACTATTATTCTAGAGTGAGACATTTCAGGAAAACATTTACAACAATAGTAAACTGAATGAGAATCCTGTGAAGCTTTAATTAGCCTTTTGCGAATGGGTATCAAGCTGTCAACTGAAATGGAATTGCACTCATTTCCAGTTCCCACTGTTCCAGTTCTGGTTCTCCAAAACTAGAATGTTTTCTCCAGGGATATGTAGAATGCAGATTACTGAAACCTTTCTGCAGAACCCCTGGCATGGGTCCTCCTAGCCAAGTCAGCACTTTCACACCTGAACTCACTTTGGGGGATAGATCCCATTTTTAAGGTAATTTTCATGGCTAGTGGCAGAGGCAGTAACTATAATGGCATCAGGCTCATCACAGGGAAAATATGTTCAGCAGCTCCCTATGAGTATGCAAATCCATTACTTCAATTCTTCATTTCTACTCTTTACTGGGAACTCTTTATTATACTACAGAACGTTGTAAATAAAAGAGGACCAGTATCAATAATAAAGAGCCATGGATACAGGGAACCACTTGTAATAGACTGAATGTATTTCCCTACAATTCATAGGTTGAAATCTTAACCCTACCATGTGATAGTATTAGGAAATGAGACCTTTAGGAGGCAATTAGGGCTACCATGAGTGCAGAGCCCTCATGAATAGGATTATTGTCCTTATAAAAGGGACCCCAGCAGTCTCTCTCATGCTCTTTTCACTATGTGAGGATACAAGAAGAAGACAACAGTCTGTAGCTTGGAAGAGGACTCTCACTAGAGCTCAGCCACGCTGGCACCCTGATCTCAGACTTCCAGCCTCCAGAACTGAGAAATAAATTTCTGTTGTTTATAAGTGACCTGGTCTATGGTACTTTTTTATGGCAGCCCAAACTGACTAAGAGACTACTTGTGAACATCTGAAGTAGAAGTTTTAAACTAGTAATTGGTTTTTACTACAATTTTTGTTTTATTTTACTGTATCTTCTTTTAATCCTTTTAGTTTTTTTTCGTGTACTCAAGATGCCGTATTGATAGCAGTTTTCCCCAATCCTGCACATTAATGGCAATGACTGTTACTTGGGATGAGTATGTTAACCACAGGGTGATATACTGACCATCCAAATAGCTATCTGCAGTGCTTCAAAAGTGGTAAATACTGATAACTTCAACCACTGTCATCATTTTATTATTGGGCAACTGAGCAACAGATGACTCCAGAGAGAGGACCCGTGGACATAGTTGGGTATAATTCAAAGCTGGCAATGTGTCACACACTGGAACAAAGTCCTTCATCTTTTTATTATTATTACCCCATAAAACAGAGGGTCTTCTGAATCCTGCCTAGGGGACTAAAAAGAAGCATGTATGATTTTGTTTTTGCTTGGAGAAAGAAATGGAAGCAAACAGAATTTAATTGTATGCCTCTGTGCTTATCATATAATAAAGTAATGCATTTTATCCAAATCAGATAAGTCCTAGACTTTGCATGCACAAAATTTTGTATAACTGATAAAAGTTTTTACTAGTTATACACTACAAAGTTGAATACTTTGAATCTTCCTGGACACATTAGAGCTAAGAGTCCTGCCACTGAGAATCTCTCAGACAGACAAAATTGTAATCCATAAGCTGGAAAACAATAAAACACCAATACTAAATATTTGAAAGTTGTCCCCAAATTTTGCTTAACCCTGGGATGATTCATAATTCATTTGCACATCACTTCAAAAAATGTGCATGTCCCTTTCAGTTCAGTACCCCACTCCCCCAACACTTACATCTATATCTGAGATATCTCTGGGATTCACTGACCAACCTTCATATAGGGACTAGGGAGTCTTCTATTTGTAGCTCTCACTACTTTCTTAAGTCTTAGTCTTGTACCTCCAACTACTTGCTGAGCGTTCAGTTAAGCATGTATTTATCAGCACTCACTATATGCGAAGTACTTTACAGAAAGCAGAGTCAACAAATTCAAAACCAAACTCTTTAGTCTTCCAGCCCAAGCAGCATTTTAACTTACTCATTTTTATTAGTGATGATGCTTTATTCTCCTGTCTCCCCATTTGAGAAACTTCGGTCATCCTGATTTCTCGTTCTTTTTTCCCATGTTACTTGAACTTTCTTCCTTCATGTTGTTAACACACTCCACATGCAATGATTAAATACATCTTTACTAAGTGCCCACTATTTGCCAGGCACTGTTGTAGATGCTAGGAGTACAGTTTGCCGGTGGGGAAACAAATAGAAATTCTTGACCGTTTGGAACTGATAGTCTAATAATTAAGGGTATTCAGAAAGAGTCTTCAAAGGTCATCTTGTTGATCCCTGCATCTCCGTTTCACCTGGACTTCCCCTGCCATGGTGTCCATCCTATGCCTGGGTCACCCCACCTGAAGTCCCATCACCTAGAGCTGTGCTCTCTGTGATAATATCCTCAGGACCCACAACTCACCCTTTTACTTCTCAGTCTTGGGCTGATCTCCAAACAATCTCTGCTTAGGTTTCTTTTCCCTTTCTCTCTAGAACAACCTGCCTCTCCGACCCTACCTCATTCACTCTCTGTAAAACAAAGCACAATAGTGGACTCTGCCTTCTCTAACTCAAACAGTGTAGGATTTTTAAAACAAAAGCAGGACAAAATGAATTGTCTTCTAGCTATCTGGTAACTTTTATTTTTTATTGTTTAACCAAAAAATCACTGAGCCAACAGAAGAGCAAAGCTTGGTTATCTTCCTGAAATGGAGCAGGGATAAATATTTACAGCAGGGGTATATGGGGGAACATAGATTTGAGACAAACTGCTAACAGCCATCTAACAACACAAGGCTAAGTATGGCAGCCCCAAGTACATGAAAGCCCTCAACAGATGAGAGGTCAAGTAAAGCAAAAAGAAACATCTGTTGAGCACCAAAGAGGGGTGTTGCATTCATTATCACATCTAACAGTAACAAACCTGGTAGCTATTAAGGTCACTAAATATGAAATGTCCAATTTCGAATCAAAAGTTTATTATATCTCAAGCAAGAGGCAGTACAATTAATCAAAGTATGTGCCTAAGCTATCAAAACAGTCTTGCCATCTTAATGGTAGCTTGTTTATGCCAGCAGCAAAGAAGCCTGGAGAGCAAGTGGTGATGAAATCGCAAGAGGCATTTTCCACAGCTTGTTGAGAATTGAATATTTTCCCTTTTCCTTGCAAGAAACGATCCAAAGCCTGGAAGAAATGGTAGTAAGTTGGTCTCGCAAGAGGATTGGCCTATCTCTGTTGACCAGTCTTGGCTGCTTAATCACAAGCATCCTCATCATTTAGTCTATTTGGTTGCAGCAGACATCCACTGTAATTAGTTGACTAGATTTCATGAAGTCGTAGTGGATAGTACCAGCGCTGGACCACCAAACAGGCACCATTAGCTTTTTTTGATGACTATTCAGTTTTGGACTGTGTTTTGTACTTCGTCTTTATGCAACCATTGTGCCGAATGCTTGCAATTGTCAAAAAGAATCCATTTTTCATCACACATAACAATACAGCATAGAAATGGTTCACCTTTATGCTGTGACAGCAAAAAAAGGCAAGCTTCGAGACAATTTTTCTTCTGATGCTCATTTAATTCATGTGGTACCTATCTATCCAGCTTCTTTCCCTTACCAATTTGTTTCCAATGGTCCAATATTGTTGAAATAGTGACATCAAACCTTGCTGCTAATTCACACATAGGTTAAGATGGATTTGCTTCCACTACAGCTTTCAGCTCATCATTATCCACCTTGATCTTAGGTCACCCAGATAGCTCATTTTCAAGATTAAAATCACCAGAATGGAACTTCTCAAATCGTCGACATACTGTGTATTCATTAGCCACATCCTTCCCAACACTTCTTTGATATTTCGAGCTGTCTGCACTGCATTGGTTCCAGGATGGAACTCATATGCGAAAATAACAGGAATTTTTGACTTATCCATGGTTTCCCAAAAAATTGCTCTAAAAAAAAAAAATTTGAAAGATCATCACAAGTTAAACCCATCCATTTAGCTTGGGGTTGTACCTTCACAATAAAAATTAAAAAAAAGAAGTTTCAAAGTGAAATGTCAGTGATATCAACTGTCAAACTTAGTACTTAAGGAAATCGGACATTTCATACTTAATAATACTGAGCTAATATGAAGAGAGCAAAACCAGCCAAGGACAGAACAAGATTGAAACCTAGTTCTGGGCTGGCTCAAAGCCTTGGCACACGAATTCATTTGATGAGTCAGAGGAAGAGGAATCTATGCTTTTGTTAGGAAATCCTTCAATTGACTCTGACATAAAAAGAAAAATTTTAACTGAACAGAACAAATATAACTTAATGCCCAGGTTTCAAATTTTGATGAAATTTTGATAAAAAGTGACCCATATATGTCACTAGTTGTTTAAAAAAATTCAGACTAAACTTCAAATTTTCCATTACATTAATATTTCTATTTTTTTTTTCCTAGTAGGAATTGTGGTCTTTTTTCTGTCCTTAAAAATGTCCATCTGGGAATGGCCCCTTGAGTGAAAAACAGAGTGTGATGCATTGTCCTGTAGGCTTTACTAGTTCTTCTCTTTGTAAGTGTTATTTCAGAAAGGATGCAGTACTTGCTTTTGGAATTGAGTAGCCCTTCCCAAATTGTGTCTTGTTGGTAGGTGCTAATATGAGTTCTAAGAACAAAGGATTCCTAGGCAAGTAAAATTGAATTCTAACTGTCCCCCACAGGCTGTGGACAATAAATATTAGCATAGTAAAAGATCAGATAAAAACAGTAATAAAGAGGGTGTTTAACTTTGCTTAAAGGTTAAGCAAATCTTAAGAAGCTTGTTTTTGTGGAGAAAGACTCTTTTATTCAGTATTCTATTATAATCTACCCCTGTCTCTATCTCCCAAAGCCATTTAAGACCAAAAAAAAAAAAAAAAAAAAATCCTGCAGGTTTGGTTCTCTACATACTCGGATCCTTTCATGAAATCAAGCATAAATATAAAAGACTGGAGAAGAATATCACTCACTTCATTAGAAATATATTTGGAGGAAAATCGCATGACAAACTTGCAGTAGTGACAGGTTTAATGTAAAATCATCACTGTATGGTTCTTGGAACCATACATTTATCAGCATTTCCTAATAGTTGATTATATAAGTACTTAATATGACTAGTCATTATTTTAGACTGTGTGTTTTAGTTCAGACATGATAAAAAAGATTCTGGTCCAAATTCAGGTTAATGTCTGAAATGATTTTCTACGGTTTTGCCAGCTGCCATTTCTTTGTTTTTACAGAAGTAGCTTGTGCAATCTAAATTCTCTAACATCAAATATTTTTGCAAAGTCTTAGTGCAACAGAAATTCCTTTGGCACCAGTCCATGTCTACTTACTTTCAGCAAAACTTGATAGTGCCTCAGAATGTGAACTGAATATGGGAATGAAATTTGATATGTAAATCATAATTTCATTCATTTTATTTATGTTTTTAATGAGAACATATTATGTGTTCGCACAGCACAGCACAGTGGCATTCTAGGCATTGGACATATGGAGTTCTAGACATTGGAGTTCCTGCCTTGAGAGGTAATATGGGGGAAGTAGGCATTCAGACTACAAATATTTACTGAGACTGTATATGTGTCATGCATTGGACTAGGGTCAGAGAACACAGTAGTGAACAGACAGGTGCCCTGCCTTAATGATGCTGGCAGACTAGCAGACATTGTCTTAGTCCATTTGGGCTACCATAACAAAATACCATAAACTGGGCGGCTTACAAATAACTAACATTTATTTCTCACACTTCTGGAGGCTGAGAAGTCCAAGATCATGGTGCCAGTAGATTTAGTGTCTGGTGAAGACTTGTTTCCTGATAGCACCTTCTGTGTCTTCACATGGTAGCAGGGGCAAGGCAGCTCTCTAGGGCCTCTTTTATAAAGGAACTAATTCAATTCGTGAGAGCTCTGTCCTCCATGACCTAATTGCCTCCTAAAGGCCCCACCTCTTAATACTATTGCATTGGGGATTAGGTATCAATATATGGATTTGGGATGGAACACAAACATTCAGACCACAGCAGACCAATACTATTATCAGGGTTTTGTAATTATCAGACATAAACAGAATGTGGTAGAAACAAGAGGAAACAACTTTCTAGGAGCACAAGGAAAGATAGAATTGGTGATCTACTTTATGCTGAATTGATCTTTCCATTTTTTTTTTTCTTATGGCTTTTTCTTTACTAGTATTGTCTTATCTTTGCTTAAAATAAATCATGCATATACTCAGATGTTTACAGAAGAAAATTTCTACCCAAGGATTCTGAACTGCTAAGTTGTGAAGGGCCTTTCTAAAACGGTGTTAATGCTCTGACACTCCAACCCAGATTACCTAACATAGCTCCAACCTCTAACACGAATTGTTGGGTCCTACCCTGGGGTTTCTGATTCTGCAGGATTAGTTGTAGCCTGAGATTTATTTTTTTACTTTTAACAGATTCCAAGAAGTTGCTGATGCTTTTCCAGGGGCCACATTTTAAGAAGCTTGGTTTAGGGGATCAAATATACCAACTTACCAAGTTAAGATCATTACTAGAGGACTGTGAGAGATCATATCTCTGTTTCATAAGAGGAATAATAAGACCAGGTTATTTTAAAAGTGTATAAAATGCAAAGTTATAAGTAGGTAGACAAAATTAACTACAATAATAAATATTTTATGTCTTCAGTATAACGATCTATTAAACTGAAGCCTGAAGCCTGCTTCAATCACTGATTGTTAGGGTTAAAAATACTTTGAAGTTGAGATGCTTATGATTTGGCTTGAAATCACTTTTTTCTCTCATAGACAGGTATTTTAGAAATTTACATTTTAAAAAGTTGTGACCACATCTGTAACAAACAGTATAATGTTAGATTTTATGATTAGAAGGCAGTCCCCAAAATGGGAGAAATTTGTTATTTCTTATGAATGGGCCTCAAGGCCACTGCCTTAATCTTGAGACCCAAACTTCTTTCAAGGCAGCATCAGTGAGAGCAAACAACAGGGACTAGGACGGTGGTGACAATCCAGAAGGGTTAGGCAACATAAGGGGACAGATGCCAACAAGAGACTTTAAAGACGAAAACCCAAATAAACATGGAGAGAATTTATATCTTCAGTTTAATCTATCTGTAGTCTGAAAACTCGATGTACTCCATATCAAGAGGACTACACTGATAGGCTGAGTTATTAATAGAAACACCAAAATAGAAAAAAAGTATCTAGACTATCACAAACTTAGTGGTTTTAAACAACAAAAATTTATTTTCTTACAGTTCTCCAGGTCAAAAGTCTGAAATCAAGGTGTCAGCAAGGCCAAGGCTGTGTTCTTTCTGGAGGCCCTAGGGGGCAATTTGTTCCCTTGCCTTTTCCATCTTCTAGAGGCCGCCTGCATTTCCTTGGCTCATGGCCCCTTCTTCCATCTCTAGGGCAAGTAGTGTAGCATCTTCAAATCCCTTTCAACCCCTGCCTCCCTTATCACATCTCCTTCTCTGACTGTCCATCCTGCCTCCCTCCCTCTTGTAAGGCCTTCGTGATTACATTGGGGCCACCCAGATAATCTCATCTCAAGATGTTTAATATAACAACATCTGCAAAATTCCTTTTTCTGTGTAAGATAACATATTCACAGGTTCTAGGGATTAGATATCTTGGGAGTGGGAGGCATTATTTTCCACATATGCCATTTATTTTGTTCGAGTCAAAAAACACTTGGAATAGTGTTTTCAATAATGAGCATCACATTTTTCAGGAGGAAATTGATTAGTGCTGTTATATAGAAGAGAATGACTATGAATAATTCATTCATTCACTTAACACTTGTGAAGTGTTCACTATGTACCGGACACAGGGCAAGGAGAGCTCTGGGGATACGGAAAAGAACATGAAGAAGCTGTAGATTGTGGTACTAATGAGCCAGGACTAGAAGTCTCATGATCTGGTTTGGAATCCTGGCCCCACTATTTAAATACTTTATGACCTAAGCAAATTACTCATCTCTCTGTGCCTCAATTTTGTCACTTATGAAGTTGAGATAAAATTAGTATCTGTTTCATAGGGTTCTCATGAAGATTAAATGAGACTCCTGATAAAGTTTTTGACACACCGACTGGAATATAGAGCTCAATAAATGTGGGCATGGAGGAGGTGTGAGAGCAGACTACGAATGGACCACGGAGGACTTAATGACCACAGGGAATTTGGAAAGGCTTTCCAGAACTAAGACTTCAAAGGTGAATTTCATGTCATCAGGAGTTGAATAGAATGAGAGATATGCATGGAGAAGACAGGGATGAATTTGGAAACCATAAGGCATGAATGGCTGAGGGGACTGGAAGGAAAAGGCCGCAGAGTCATGTGAGAGCTGTATTTGAATACTGTGCCCAGACAATTGACACAGCAAGTGTCAAAAAGAAGTTAGACTTACTTCTATCCAGAAAATGCCCAAGTCCAAGTGGAAATGACAAAAGCAACTTTTATTTCAGTATTTGAAAGAACTTGTCAATAATAAGGATTTTCTTAATTTTGTTTTTGAGGACAATATAAACCCTTCTCCGTGCACCACTGACTATGAAAGTACACTGCCCTTTTTGTGGGGTGGCTGCCCTACATCTGTGTTCCCCTTAGCCTTTGTGGATAGAAGCGTGAGTATTTTCATGAATTAGTGGACCATAAACTTCAAAGGAGACTGGGCTGTTCTCCAGCCCCAGTGGTGTAATCAGGATTGGTTTCAACTAACCACGGTACCTTTGCCTTTGTGGTTGATTAGGTTAGGGATGGGCATGTGACAATTCTTTCATTGAGATAGAAGAGGAAAGCCTTTGGAAAAGTTTTCTCTATTTCTTAAAAAGACAAATGAGGAAGGTGGTGTCCTTTCTTCCCCTCTTCCAGCTGTGAGACACCCCTGGGTGAGATGGTGATGCCTGAAGATGTGGCATCCGTCTCGAAACCCTCAAGGATCTGAGGATCTGAGGACACAGCTGGCATCTGAAGACGGAAGGATGTCTTCTTAGATAGAAAGGATTCAGATCCTTGATGAGGTAGATGAGTTGCCAAATTATCCAAACCTGGAATCATAATAAAATATATAATTTAGTATATTAATATATTGTATATTCAAATACATCCAGTGTTAAAGTCAGTCATTTTTTTTCCCTTCCTACAGCCTGAAAATTATCCTGCATATGCAACTGGCAACATGGGACCTTGCCAATCCAAACTCTCCTCAGAAAATAACCATGGATTCTTTGAGAACTAATTAGGAATGAAAATTACTGACCTGATTTTCGGGTGAGAGATTCTATTAGACAAAATTTTGGGTTCATTTTTTCCTCTTGGAGAAAAAGAGGAAAAAAATTAGCTTCAATTTTATCTTTGGATCACTATATCACTAAAGGGCTATGTACTTATCCATCCATTACAATTAATAACACAGGATGATCAGTAATAGAATAAGTTGCCTACATTAACTTTATAACTACATTTCAGAATTAATTCCTGCATAGATAAATGATGAATTTTCTAATCCCTGGCATTTTTACAACTCTAAGATTCTATGATATAAAAATTTCTAACTATTGCATTAAACTCTCAATATGTATTAAATTGGTTCTTTTGCTACTGCAAAAATTCAACCAAGAGATAGGAAAATGTGTCGGTGACAACAGCAACCAATTAGTGCAAGCTGCAGCAAAAGATTATTTAACAAACTTTCTTCCCTCATGTGGAAGAGAAAGCTGTCCTCTTTTTTGGACCATATTTCCCTAAATACCCTCACAATCTCCTTAAGCCTCTCATCCTCCATTTTCTTTTCTAGCCCATCTCATCCTCTTTTTGAATTAGGATGAGTTGAAACAGTTTCCTGGCCCAGTTTAGATTCCAGAAAGGGAAAGCTACTAAGAGATAACAGTGACATGCTTTTTTCTCTTCTCACATTGCTTCTCTTTAAAGTATTTACATGACCTAGGCCTGCATTTACATCTGAAAAAAAGTAGTTTCATTCAGAAGCACATCCTTTCCAAAATTTATTGAGAATACTGGTAAAGAACAACACATTTACAAGGATTCCTTCTTTAAAAACTGGAGAGATGGGCAAGTTGTTGCCATAAAAGTATGTAAATAAATAAATGAATAAAAATAAAAACTGGGGAGAGCAAGAAAATTTGATTTGTCATTCCTGAGTCTGGGGAAGAATATCAAGTCAAATTTAATTACAAAGTCTGAGACAATGGAAAAAGAAGAGGCATTTCTGTTTCTGGTGGTGGGCACCCCTCCCCTCCCTAATGGAAAAAGAGGAAGCCCCTCCTAATCCTCCATACCTGCCCTGAAGCTGAAACAAAGAAATTCCTCACTCTTCCCGCCGAAACCTTCCCTCCAGAGAAACTCCCATCCCCCACCCCTAAAAAGGTATATAAGTCCACCCAGACTTCTGCGCGGGGCGCCTTCTCTGGTTCCACTCGTGGCACCATGAGGCTCGCCCGGGCCCCTCTCTTGGGACTCATTACCCCCACCCGGGAGCACCCCAATGAAGCCTCTTTACTTATCCCTTTTAACTCTGCTTGTCTTTCTTTCTCTGGCGCCGCCCACTCCGTTCTTAAAACCTTGCACTTCTAGGCCCCCTTCCAGTTAGACTGTGACGGTTTCCAGAAGTCTGCAGCTATGTTTCAATGATGTATATGGAGTTTACAGGACTAAGCAGTACTAACTATATTTTTTTATTTTCTGTATTTTTGATGGTCTGGTATCTGGGGCGTTGGTGATTGTGGAGGGACTGCTCTTCCCAAGGTTGGCTAATTCCTAGAGACAGAGGGAGCATGCTTCTCATGTGCAAACTTCCAACCCAAAGCCCACACTCTCTCCCCCCACCTCCTCTACAGGACTCTTACATTCCCTTGCCCTTGTCATTGGCCTTGCAAAATGACCCCCTCCCTAAGTTATTTTTTTTGTTCTCTCCCCAATACCTCAGATTTTCAGATCAGGTAAACCTAATGAGCAGAACATTGTAATCTTGCCTAACTAACTTCTCCACAGGACTTCCTGATGGCGCACCATCCATTCCCAACAGCTGACTCTTGTATCAGACCACCTGCAGACCCCATGACTTCAAACCCCATGCAACCCGACCTGCATTCCACAACCTGCTACAAAAGCTCTTGCCTTAGTCAGTCATGGACATGGATTTGAGAAATAATCTCCTCTCTCCTGGCGATAAAACTCTTTCTTTCCTGGCAATAATCATTGTCTCGGTAATTGGCTTTCTGTGCAGTGAGCAACGAGACCTAAGCTGGACCTCTTTTGGGTTTGGTAACAACACCCTAATCACCTCAGAGCCAGGTACAAGATAACTCAGGACAGCTCCTGCACCCCAGAGCTTGCATAAATTACTCAAAGTAGCCAATTCTAAGCCTGTTTACCCTGTCTTGCCCATTCTTTTCCTTGGAAACCACAATTAAGGCCCTTGCCTCCTTTTCCTCCCACTCCCGCTGCCCCCTGACTGATCCTGGTGTGTTTCCCCTTGTAGACCTTCATGGCACGCCTCCTGTTTCTAGGGATCTGCAAAAGTATAGACTTTCAGCCAGGTATATTGGTGCATACCTGTAATCCCAGCACTTAGGGAGACTAAGGCCAGGTAATTGCTTGAGGCTGGAGTTCAAGATCAGGCTGAGTAACAGCAAGACAACAGCAACAAATGATTAGCTGGGTGTGGTGGTACATGCCTGTAGTCCCAGTGACTTGGGAGGCTGAGGTGGGAGGATCACTTGAGCTTAGGAATTTGAGGTTACCGTGAGCTGATTGTGCCACTGCCCTCCTCCAACCTGGATGACAGAGCGAGACCCTATCTCTAAAAAAAGATAACTTCTTTCTTCATGACAGTCTTTCCATGTGTGCATGTCTTACCATATCTGATTAAAACAAATCCTGGGTCCATTTTAAAACATAAAGTCTGCTGTTGGACCTGCTATGCAGAGTCATGCAGTCAAAGGAATGGCTTATGCAACCCTCCAGGTGGGAATCACTCCGTTGGGAGCCCATCAAAGGAGGAGGAGCACAGCAGGTGAGGATAAATTGGAGGTAGGAGTTTGATCATGCATCACAGGGGGCCTTGACGACAAGGGTGAGGAGTTTGGATTTTATTCTAAACGTGAAGGAAGCAACTAGAAAATTTTAAGCAAGGAGTAATATAATCTGACGTACTCTTAAAAGATCATTCTGGGGTCTACGTGGAGAAGGAATACAATGAAGCAAAAGTGGAAGCAGAAAACCCAGTTAGGAAACTACTGCAGCAGTGGAGGCAAGAGGTGATAGTGCTTATACCACAGTGGTCGCTGTGGATATGAAGCTCTGTGCCTTCTAAACTTATCCTAAACAATACAGGAAATCAAAGGCTAGTCAAGTACAAGACAAGCTCTAACCCCTGCAGAAAAACAAGTAGGACTTTGAGAAGTATAAATCATGCCAGCCAATTTCTTTCTTTGCTTTGTTTAATGCTCAATTTGATAATCTAATATTCCTAGTAAAATTTTGAAATACAGGAAGGATTTTTTAAAAAAATTATTAGTTCAATGTTCTTTCTCTTCTTTTTTATGCTTCTGGGTTTTTGTTTTTGTTTTTGTTTTTTTGTTTGTTTTTTACCTCTTCAAGTTGGGACTGGGTCATAACTGTCCAGTTTATTTTCAAAATGTTTTGAAAAACAAAGATATTGATAAACATACCATGCAGAGTGCCAGATTAAAACCTGTAGAGAATCAAAGTCCCAAAATATTATGGAGCCCATGCTCAATATAGCATTCTGTGTAAAGACAATACTATTAATAGTCATGATATAAGTGGAAGGGAGACCAGCAACATCCTGATATTTTTCAGATGACTTCTTCTGGAGTTTAAAAGTAATTATTTGTCAATTTCTTCCACAAATGTTTGGTGCCTCTGTTTTTCAGGTGCCCTAAGAATGTGTTTAAACTGCATTTGGATAATTCAGTGGTAATTGAGCATCGATTGTGCTGAGCACTGTGCTTTCTACTGAATGAGGATGTGAGAGAGATTGAGTGGTGGACTTCCTGATTAGGTCATCAGAAAAGGCTTCTTTGAGAAGGGAACTACTAAGCTGAGGCCTAAATGATAAGGAGAACCCAGCTATGTAGACATCAATGGAATGAGCAATTCAGGAAAAAGAAATAATAAAGAAACAGGATCGTGGACATCAAGTAGTTCCTAATCCAGTCAGGGAGGCAGACATAAAAGTAGCTAATTTTAATACAGTGAGGATCCTACTGCACGAGGCATGAGAACAGAGTTCTCTGAGAACCCAGCAGAAGGAGTGATTAACCGAGAAGTGGGAAAGGGTTGTGCAGAATAGACAAGATTGTAGAGTAGCATTGTGAGGATTTAATCAGGCTTTATCAGAGGCATCTGTTAAAGAACAGTTCACTGGGCTCCACTCCACATTTACTCAATGAGAATCTCTGAATTAGCTGCCTGGAAATCTATGTTCATAACCAAGCACCCTTCTGATGTGAAGACATTTTGGAATCCTCTGCTCTAGAGAATAAGTCTTGAAGTCAGATGACTTGGACACAGGGCTAAGTCTCACTTTCCTGGTCTGTGACATGAGGACAATAATACAATCTTCCTCGTTGAGTGTTTACTATGAGGATGAAATGAGGAAGTGTTTGTAAAGTGTTATCTATTATGGCTGTTATAAGAAAAATACAGCTTTGATCATAACTAAGTAAAGTACTGAACAAGCTGTCTCAGAGCTCACTTAACATATCTCAGAATCTTGCCATGTAATCATGGCAAGGTTACAGCTGTCGGAATAAGCCAGGGACACCAGGAAAGCATCATTCAAGGCAGGGGAGAAAGCCAGTTTCCACTGGGGCAAGAGGACAGTGAACAGCTGTGGTGTTGAATGTTTGTAGGAAACAGCTAGCTTTGTCTCTTCCTTGTTTTTATTTTCTTTATTAGTTACTTCCTCATTTAAAGTGCAGAGTGGCTCACGCCTATGATCCTAGAACTTTGGGAGGCCATGGCAGGAGGATTGCTAGAGGCTAGGAGTTTGAGACCAGCCTGAGCAACATAGGGAGACACATATCTACAAAAAATAAAAAAAATTAGCAGGGCATGGTATTTAAAGACTTTCCTCTCTAGACCCTCACTTATCTCTTGGCTAAATTGAAAGAAAGTCATCGTAAAAAGGGGCCCCCCCCCGGGGAGTTAGCCAGGCAGAATTTGGCAGAGGAGGATCAGGACTAGGAAATAATGGATTGACTCAAACCCTTGCTATAGTGCACACAGCCTGAAAGTAAGTAAGTTGCTGACAGGCTCCCTGCCTTCCAACTGGTCTGACAAACCCTGAGGAGGTCAAAGGCAGTGATATAAAATCGTTCGTCTCATCTTTAACTATCCACAAAGAGTTGTTTTCAGAAAATGGTCTACCAGGGTTAATGTTACTTGTAGATGTGCAAGAAACTACCTATCCTCTAGTCTCTGATTATCTCCATATATATGTGAGATGCTGGAAATTCTTTTTCGGACTGATTCTTTTAAGCCTTACCTTCCTCTTCCATAGTCATGCTACAATAACAAATGAGGTTCCCAATATTTGGAAGAATGGATTTCAGATGGTGGCAGGAGGGTGTGTAAGGAGCCATTCACACACTGCATCCTGCCTTCCAGACACAGTGAGGGGCAAGAGGAAGAGGAGGATCAGCTAGGCCCAGGTCCAGATTCCCACTGGACCATATAATTCCCATTCCATATAATGCTATGAAAGTGTGATGGACCCAGATTATATTTAGATAATTTTAAGTGAAATGTTGACTTTACTGAAAGCAAATTATAAGGATCTGAGTTTAGCACATATATAAAACTCTTCTATTTCTTTTAGGTTTGTTTTTTGTTTTTGTTTTTCGTTTTTGGAGACAGGGATTCACTCTGTCACCTGGGCTAGAGTGCAATGGTGCACACATAGCTCACAGCAACCTCAAACTCCTAGGCTCAAGCCATCCTCCCACTTCTGCCTCCCAAAGTGCTAGGATTATAGGCGTGTGCCACTGCACCTGGCCTACATTTTGTATATTTTGATTCATTAACAAAGAAACAATGGAATGGGGTAGAATAGTTTTTGCTGTTATTAAATACATTAAGTAAGACATTTAAGGATTAACATGCCAGTTTCTATGTGTGTAAGTGTATACTATTAAAATATTAATTTTTGTCAAATGACTTCAGACTAAAACAGTGAACAAAAAATGTAATTTGTCTATATCTTTGATGAAAATAGAAACCACTCTCATTTATTTTTATTTATTTATTGTTTTGAAATAGGGTCTTGCTCTGGCACCCAGGCTGGAGAGCAGTGGCATGATCATACCTCACTGCAGCCTCCAACTCCTGGGCTCAAGTGATGCTCCTGCCTCAGCCTCCCGAGTAGCTGGGACTAGCGGCACATGCCACCATGCACCAGCCAATTTTTTAAATTTTTGTAGAGACAAGGGTCTCGCTATGTCAGCCAGGCTGGTGTTGGAACTCCTGGGCTCGAGCAATCCTCCCACCTAGGCCTTGCAAAGTGCTGGGATCATAGGCATGAGCCACTGTGCCTGCCCTTAAAAATCCCTCTTATTTATACTAGCCACTTTATTCATAATATAGATGAGCAAAGAAATTATACTTACCTTTTCGTGTGGATATTGTGTTGCAGATTTCTTGAATTTAGAACATTAAAGTCAAAAGTTCTCAGTTTGAGCCTCTAACTAGCTGTGTCATCTTAGATTTAGCTTGTCTAAATCCAAGTTTCTTCATATGCAAAACGGAGTTGATGGCATATGCTTGATATAATCACCAACTTTCTAATATTTACCATGTCTGTAGCAAAAGAATCTATATTAGGTAGGGGCTTGGGGCACACTGGGCTCATATTTTGGCTCAAACACTCACTCTATGTCCTTGGAAAATTCAGAGACTTTATTTTTCTGAGCCTTAGTTTCTCCATTTGCAAAATGGAGAGATAAGGATGCCTACTTCTGTGTGTGTGTGTGTGTGTGTGTGTGTGTGTGTGTGTGTGTGTGTGTGTGTGAGGGGTGTGAAAATAGGAGGTAAGGACAAAAGGATCCCAAAATATAAGTTATAATAACATGTACAGATTTGATTGCTCATTTCAGATTCCACATTGCAATCATTGTTTAAGTTTTGGTACAATATCAAAGGAAAATATCCTATTATCTAAAAAGGACATTAAAATACTTCTTTCTTTCTCAATTATTCATCTGTGTGAGGCTGGAGTTTCTTCATATATTTAAAGCAAAACAATATACAGCAACAGATTGAACTGAGGAGCAGATATGAGAATTCAGTTATCTATTAAGCTGGCCATTAAAGAGATTTGCAAAAATGTAAAACAATGTCACTCTTCTCACATTTTTTTTTTTTTGCTTTGGGAAATATAATTATTTTTCATAATTTTGCATTATGTTAACATATAATAGACTTATTGTTATTGTAAATGTTAATAAATACATGTATGTAAGTACTTTTAAATTTTCTGTTTTAATTTCTATGATAAACATTAAAATCATAAATAATATACCAGTCATAACTTCAATTAGAGTGGCTAGTTGGGAAATTTTCATATTCATTAGACAAGCCCATTTTTGAGAGTGACTCTGGGAAAGTTATGTAAACTGTATGTGGCTCATCAAAAAATAAATAAATAAAACAAGAACAATGCCACTTTATTCTCCATTGTCAGGAAATTAGACAAGATGATGTTATGAACTTTTCTTCCGCTTCAAGTTCTGTGACTCTACAATTCTTTTCTATTATTAACCCTGGTAAAACCTGTTGGAGGTTTAACCATCAGTGAAGTCCAATAAATTGATTCATGTCTTTTTCAAAGGGGACTGAACCTCCTCCCTGCCACAGGTCCCACAGAAACCATGACCATGCCAGCCAGGGTGAACTCTAGCCTTCTAGCTCACATGATCCCATGTTTGGGGGCATATAAGGGAGTATCGGAAAAATTGATTATTTCTTTTATAGGTTGAAAGCAGAAGTGTAGGAATAGATTGCTGAAGTAAAGAGTGAGATGACCTGTAGGCATAAGAAATCTAACCATTAACACCAATTCAATTTGGACATTTTTTTATCTGATGTTTTGTTTATTGGATAAATATTTATCCAGTGTCTAATTGGTGCCAGGTGGCAAATACACAATCTTTACTAATCACACCTCTAGAAGAATGAGTTATTGTTCCTCTTGAAAAATAACACTTTAGCAGAGCACTAAATTGTTTCATACATCACTTTCTTTTTCCATTTTGTCCACTCTAACAGTGTTTTAATAATAAACACCAACATTTGTTGTGTACATATGATTGCCAGGGACTGAGGCAATCATGTCCTTGGAGGCTCCAAGCCTATTTATAACCTGGCCCATCTTTTTTTTTTTTTTTGAGACAGAGTCTCACTCTGCCCGGGCTAGAGTGCCGTGGCATCATCCTAGCCCACAGCAACCTCAAACTCCTGGACTCAAGCAATCCTCCTGCCTCAGCCTCCCGAGTAGCTGGGACTACAGGCATGCGCCACCATGCCCGGCTAATTTTTTCTATATATATTTTTAGCTGTCCATATAATTTCTTTCTATTTTTAGTAGAGATGGGGTCTCGCTCTTGCTTAGGCTGGTCTTGAACTCCTGAGCTCAAACAATCCGCCCGCCTCAGCCTCCCAGAGTGCTAGGATTACAGGCGTGAGCCACCGTGCCCGGCCCTGGTCCGTCTTTTAAAAAATTCATGACATAGATGGGCAAAGATACAATTTATACTCAGGAGAAGCAATCATTATAACAAAGTTACAAATGAATGTTAATATAAACTATGCATAGCACAAAGACAGAAGCATTTCTTTGGTCTGAAGGATATATGCCAAAACCTAGAATATACACAGAAAGGACAAGTGGGCCAAGACCCACTTTGGGAGAAGAAAATGATGGGCGTAGGGAAGAATATATATGCATGTTTGGCTTTAGAAAATGGTTAATAGGTGTTCTAGTAGCCTTTCTTTTGACTTTTGATACATAATCTCTTCTTTTTTTTCTCCATCAAATCTACTAGCTGCACTGAAGAGCCACTCAAACACCAAGGTATACACCTCTTTAAAGTCCCCATGATCTGCACTTATTGCAGCCTTGGCCTGGATTGTCCTTATCTTGCTTTTCTCTGGTGGATTATTTACTCCTATTGACTCATCTTTCAAGGCCTAGATAGTATTTTACCTATTCTGAGATACTTTCTTTAAGCAATGGGTCTCTCCTTTGCTGTGCTCCCATGACAGAATGTTCACCTTCAGTAAAGAATTATATTTTTTGTACCCTCAGTGTCTCATGTTCATCTTTGCAAGCCCAGTTTCCTCAAGAACCTGGCATAAAGAAATACGCTTGTTGAGTGAATAAATCAGCTGGTGCTATTGTTCATAAGGCAAACTTCACTTCTCCTAATTGCTGATTCATTTCCAATTTAACAGCATCTTTTATAGATTCTGAGTGAGTTGGGATATTCTCCTTTGTCCTAACATTAGAAAACCTTTGAGAAAAGTATTATTTTCTACATCAAGTGTTTTATCTGCGACCAGAGCAGCTATATCAAAGAAATTGACATCTATTTCTTGCTTTCATTTATGTTCTTTTAGCATTCTATTTATATACCAGCACTATCATTTTAGACACTTAAAAATCAGTTTTTTTCAGTGGCACTCTATATATAGTGTGATTTAAGGGCAGACAAGAAGGCTGCACCCCCAGCTCTCCTCCTGTACATTTTCTGAAGTGTGTTAGTCCATTACTAATGATGCATTCTTTTAGGTCAGGATTTATGAACACTGGCATTATTGACACTTTGGGCTAGAAAATTCGTTGTTGTGAAGATCTGCCCTGTACACTGTAGGATAGAGGATCCTTGCCCTCTACCTACTAGATGCCAGTAGTGTCCTCTTTTCAGTTGTGACAACCCAAAATATCCCCAGACATTGCTAAATACCCCATGGAGGATGCAATCATCCCCAGATGAGAACTTCTGCTTTAGATCGAGAACTTCTCACTTATGCGCTCCCCACACACTTCATTATTTAATCCTTCTTCCTCTTTCTCTTCTCTTTCTCCTCCTCCTCTCTTCCTCCTCCTTCTTTTCGTTAATATTTCCCCCAGATTATCTCTTTTTCTGAGTAGCGTATTTGCCTTCTCTTGCAAGCAGGAGAAAGAGAGAAAATTCCAATTCTAGAATCAGAGCCCCAGGAGGCACTAGCAGATATGTGAAAGATATGTGTTTGCATTTCAACTACAGGAAAGATAGTATTTCTATAGACATCACTGAGGGGCAAATGCATCATAATTTCTTCTTCATCCTCCGCAACCTTTCTTAGAAAAAATGAGAGTTTACTATTTTCCCAGGAAATGTAACACATGAAGCCATTATTCATCACTAACAACTTAGAGTAAACAATCATTCCAATGTAACAAAGACTAAAGGCATTCCCAGGATGTGAAAATTTCAGTGCTAATATTGGGGAAGTCTTGGAAAAACTGAGATGAGTTGGTCACTCTAAACTTGGTCACTCTAAACCTTTTAACCTCTGACACACATGGTCCAGTCTACCCAAACAGTCTCATTCATAGAAGCCCAGACCAAATATCCATTACTAATAAAAATGGAATTATGTTCTAATTTTTGTGTTTTTAAAAATGTGTCAAAAGTTGCCTGGGCATGGACATTCTCGCTTTCACTTGTAATCCCAGCACTTTGGCGGGGCCAAGGCGGAAGGATCACTTGAGGCCAGGAGTTCAAGACCAGCCTGAGAAATATAGTGAGACCTCATCTCTACACACATACACAAAAATATTAGCTGTGTGTGGTGGCGCACACATGCCTGTAGTCCCAGCTATTAGGGAGACTGAGCCAGGAGCATTACTTGAGTCCAGGAGTTGAAGGCCACAGTGAGCTATGATCTCATCACTGCACTTCAGCCTGGGTGATAGAGTAAGACCTTGTTGCAAAAAACAACAACAAAAAGAATTAAAGTTGATTCTATACCAATCCCCCCAACAACAAATATTTCACTTTTTTCCCCCTCTTTCTCAATTATCTTATACCCACACTACTCCAGTAGTGTGGGTATAAGATAATTTGTCCTATATTTCCAAAATTCTCTTATTTTTTCATTTGTCCTATATTTCCAAAATTCTCTTATTTGTTTATTTTGAATATTAACTTAACCTCTTTCCTTTCTCCTCCCACCTCCCAGGTTCCATCTTCATTACTGCTTTTCAACACAAATGTGTGGAACTGATTTGGCAGCGACAGAGAAAACAGTCCTTGGGTCGATGGATGGGCACCCAGGAGAAAAACTGAGTCATCAGAATCGTCATTCTCTTCTGTGGGGGAAGGAAAATTCCAGGATCATGTAATATCACATGTAATATCATATATGTATTAGTTTATGAGCTCCTTCCCAACAAGCATAGCTGAAGGTGGAAGGAGGAAAATGAGAAATCATAACAGTTGAGTTTTGATGAGATGGGAGGATGGAAAAGAGAAGACAGATGCAGATAGGGTCCTGCTCATATCCCTGCTGTGGCAGGCATGTGAGGCTCTCGGCGCTCAGGATTCATCCCTGAGTACTCGGCAAGGGCAGAGGTAAAGGTAAGGTCATGAAAGGGGAATGCGATTTGCTGTTTCCTAGCATTGGATTAAGCCAACGTTATGTTCTCTTGATAACACCCTTATCTTCAGCTCCTTTCTTTCCTCAGTATTGAGCCATTTTAAACTTACCTACGATTTGGTCAACTAATTTGCTTTTTCCTCAATGTTTTGAAGTCAGTACACCTCCCACCAGAAAATCTTTTCTTTATCCAAAGTGTTCCAAAGCACAAGACATTGACATTCTTACACTTAGAAAGAAAATATTAAACTATGAAGTCACTACTGTCATATCAAATGCCCATGGACTTAAAATGAAAACACTTGTCATGTGTGGAAGTAGTAGCACTGTTAGAAAAAGCCAGAGAAGGAATCCCGGATTCTTTCACTCCGTGAACTT
Source organism: Lemur catta (assembly GCF_020740605.2). Taxonomy (NCBI): domain Eukaryota; kingdom Metazoa; phylum Chordata; class Mammalia; order Primates; family Lemuridae; genus Lemur; species Lemur catta. The sequence goes on from NC_059128.1 coordinate 242,886,331, forward strand.
CAGTGGCCCACTGCATTTCCTGTGTGTAAAATGTTCCCCAAATAGCCTTCATAATTTACATAGTGAATGCCACGGAATTGAAATTATTTCCTTCACTTACAAAAGTCATTTCTTCCATTTGGGGCATATGATCAAAGCCTCTGAAAGATCAGGAAGGAACTCACTGCAGACAAGGGCATCTATTTCTGTTCATAACATTCTGAATTCTGCAGAGTGGGGATATTTTCATGCTTCAGGCGTGGTGACTCAGCTCTTCCTTTTCCAGTAAAAATATAATTGTTAATGAACCTTGCCCCACCTTACCCAGGGGCAGATGATGCATTTTATTTCATTAATTCCAATTCATCAAGTAAGGCTTGTGTTTGTTGAACTCCTGAGTAGGTTCGATGTGTTTGTGTGTGCATCATCTTAACATTTATTATAGAAATTACTCTATTATCTTCATAACCATAATTTCCCCCAACAATTATATTGAAAATGTTCTAAAAATATATTACCCCTTTGGGCTCTATTGCTTTTCTATTGCTGTTTTAACAAATTATCACCAACTTAGTGACTAAGAAAAACACAAATTTATAATCTTATTATGGCTCTGGAGCTCAGATAGCTGGGTTCAAATCAAAGTGTCAGCAGGGCCGCATTGCTTTGGGAGGTTGTGTGGAAGACTTTGTCCTTGCCTTTTCCAGCTTCTAAAGGCCACGCACATTCCTTGGCTCATGGCTGTTGCCTACATCTTCAAAGTCAGTAGTGTAGCATCTTCTGCTTCTGATTCTGACCTTCTGCTTCCGTCTTCTACATTTAAAAGACCTTCCTGCTTACAGTGAGTCTGCTGAATAATTCAGGATATTCTATTTACTGTAAAGTCAGCTGATTAGCAATCTTGATTTCATCTACAACCTTAGTTCTCCATTGCCATGTAACATCGTCACAGATTCTAAGGATTAAGACATAGACGTCTTTGGGGATCATTATCACCTACCATAAGGTCCCAGCTTTATGCAGGCAGTGGTCCTACCAGACTTCCAACTTTGGTGGTCTCTGACTGAGCTTTATGTCACCAAAATTGGGATGTCATGAAAGCAGAACTCAAAGTCACAGGGGATGGGGGGTGAGAAGGGGGTTTCAATATGCCCTCAGGGAAATGCTGGCTTTGTTTCTCTCTTACCTCTTAGATTTCCCACTTTTGCTTTGATTTTGGCTTTTATGGCTACCGTAGTTTCCTTGCCATATAAAAGAAACATTAAATATGTGTCATACTTTTTTTTCATAAGGCTTAAGTTGCTTTTATTGATTGAGACATAAGATAGTAAATGCACCATTGTGTGAGAGATTCTACAGTTGTTTTTAGAAAATGTAAGTTTGGTCTGGTCTAATAATAATTTACCTCCATTCCCTGCAGGTGTCATATCAAAACTGCAAACTCTTATCCAAATAGCTACTCCTTTTCCCTCCCTCAGTCTGTTTCAGACTTGCAAATTTATAATGGAAGAAGGGGGCACTTTTGGCTTCATTTCTCTTTTTTCCCTCTGCTTCCTCTCATATTTGCAGCTGTTACTTTGGATTCATTCATAATCAAGTATAAAGGGTAGAGAAAGGCAGAGATATTTTCTCCAAATTATTGTCTACATAGAAAATCTCCAAATATCCACAGATAAGTTATTACAATTAATGAGTCATTTGCACTTTGATACACCTGCAAAAATCAGTTGAGAAAGTATAATTTAAAAAAGCTAATTTATATTAATAATAAAAATATAATATAAATAAGTAAATCTAAAAGAGATGTACAAATTATGTAGGACATTATAAAAAGTTATCAGAAGAAACCAAAGAATACTTAACTAAGGGAGAGATATTTATGAATAGAGTCAATATAAAAATATGTCCGCTATTCTAAATATATCTATAGATTTAATACAACTTCAATGAAAATTCCAACAGTGTGTTTTTTTGTTTATTTATTTGTTTGTTTATTTGTTTGTTCATATTTGGTAAGCTCATTCAAAATTTATGCAGTTGAACAAAAGGCCACGAAAAGCCAAGATTCTTCTGAAGAAGAAAAAGGTACGTAGGGTGGGAGATTTGCCTTCAATGTAGATATCAATCTACATTGAATAACAGTGTTGAACTGGTGTAGACACAGATGAATAGACAACCCCCCCCCCCGACTTATTTACTTAAAAGAACAACCATTTGTTTATTTCACAATTTTTAAGTCAACAATTTGGGCTGGGATCAATTGGGTAATTTTCTCAGCTGGCTCATTTAGCTCAGGGTGTATGTGAGCAGCTAAAAATCAGTCTCACAGCTCTGATCCCAAAGGTTGGTCCACTGTTGGCAAGGGTGATGAGGCAACTGTGCCACATATCTCTCATCATCCAGCAGGTAGCCCCTGAGTGTCCACATGGCGGTGGTTGACATGTCCAGAGAGAGTAAAAGTGATCCAGTCCAGAAATTCTGGGCCTAGAATTCTGCTGCATATTAATTCTGCTGTGTATTAATTCTGCTGCATATTCCTGGTGAAATAAGTCACAAGACCAGCCCATATTCAAGGGGTGGACAAACAGACAATATCTTTTGATGGAAGAAGCTACAAAGATGATCCATTTTTGCAATCTAGCACAGTCTACCTGTTAGAGCCTGTTCCCCTCGGCCCCGGGAACAGAAAGACAGAGTCACTGAGGCTGCAAAAAGGCAAAGGAGTTTTATTGACTAGCTCGAGCTAGGGTCCAAGCCCCGAGCACCAACGCAGTGGTCTCTTTCCATGGGCAGGAACCCCGCACAGCAGGGGCACATGTCTTTTATACCTTTTTTTAGCAGAGTACGTGCAGGGGGCGATGGATCCCCCCTTCCTCCCTTAATTCATTTGCTCTTTCAAAAGTAGCTGATTGTCTTGGCTCCTGATTGGTTGGTTTTTTTTTTAAGTTGCGGGACAGGCTTCTGATTATGCCTTGCCCTTCTTATCTGGTTAATTGGCTGGAGGGACCCTGGACTCTCCAGCCCTTTATCAGCAAGGCCTGTTACGACCATCGGGGCCTGTTATGGCCGTCTCGGCTTCACTTAAGCTAGGTCAGCAAACCATATTTACAGAAGCAATTAGCATCCGTTAGAATCAAAGAGAGCACACTTTTTTTTTTTTTAAACAATTCCCATTCTTCATACCCTTTGGCCACAATAAGTACCATTCCTTTTACTTTTCAGACCCCAAGAGTCTCATCGAATAATGGCATGTTAGCCTGGGATCCTGTAATCTAAATCAGATCAGACGAGTCTCTTCAGATGTGGCTCTTCTTGTTCTAGAAGCCTATGAACTAAAAAAACCACCTGTTCCTAGCATTCCCCATATATTATGATGAAGCAGAGATGCAGTAGATAGTCCCATCTGAGAGAATGAAGAATGTGAAACAGATTAGCCACTGGTCCATAACAATCCTGAAATCCTCTAGCATCTGTTGCAAGGTCTTCTCATTCCAGGGGCTAGAAATAGTCCTTGTAGGCCTGCTTTCACATCCTCACTCCACTGTTCTCTGAGGCTCTAAGCTCCACCTTCTGAGCTCTTGGCTCTGTCTTATGAGATGTTGTTCCTTTTCCAGAAGGAAAAACTTGGTTCTATTTGGTTCAAGAAAAGTTATACCCACAATTCTTTTGAGACAGAATTTTGTGGGCATGTCAGCTGACTCTGGGACAACACACTTAAGATTCTTATCCTCAGGTTTTTAGTTGAGGGGGTTTACTACTCTGGTCCCTAACCCGCAGGTCACAGACCCCCTGCGGGTCCTCCCTGGCCTGTTAGAGGCCGGGCCCTGTGGCAGGAGGGGGGTGACGGCGAAGGAGGCTTCCATGGTTTTGCTGCCGCTCCCATCGCGCTTGCATCACCACGTGGGCTCCGCCTCCTGCCAGATCAGCAGCCTCATTGGATTCTCCTAGGATCACGAATCCTACTGCGGACTGCGAACGCCAGGGATCCAGGTTTCCCACTCCTGGTGAGAATCTGGTGCCTCATTATCTGGGGTGGAGCTGGGGCGGTGGTGCTGGCGCTGGCCAGCGCCTGCAAACGCAGATTGTCATTGGCAGAGAGGTTTGACTGTTGACTGCACAACGAATGTGGTGGCTTGGGTCATCCCCCGCGCCCCCAGACCCACCCTCACGGCGTCTGGCATCCGTGGAAGGATCGTCTTCCATGAAGCCGGTCCCCAGTGCCAAAACTGTTGGAGACCGGTGGTACTAGATACTACCGTAAATATTTCAAATATCTTAGTTAAGTTTTAATAGCTACACCCTTGATATGATCTTTGGCCTCTTTCACTTTGAAAATTTTTACTAGCTAAAGAGATTAGGTAGGTTTGGAATGCGTTGCTTAAAAAAAAGAGAGAGAGAGAGAGAGATTAGGGATGAGAAAGTTTTATCTTTTACGTCAAGTGCTAGCTTTGTATATTCCCTCTAAATTCTTTCCTTAGCTCTTTTAGCTGAATGAAACCAATTGACATTTTCAACATTTTGCCAGGAAATCATCTTGCATGATCCATGAATTCATTAAAAACTTTTTTTAACCTTCCAAATTACCGCAAGCAATTATTTTGCCAATTGTTTTTAACTTCATGATATATGTTACCACTTTTCTGGCCTGTTATAACAATTTCCTCATTTTTTTTTTCCAGCTACCACTAATAGTTTGCTCACCCTTTCTTTTTCCAGCTTTTGCTACCAGTGTTCTAAATTTTTTTTTTTTTTTTTTAGTCTTTGCTCAATTCAAAAGCCCAAAGCCACGTTTTAGGTTTTTGTTACAAAAGCCACCCACTTCCAGGTACTAATTTCCGTGTCAGTTTTTATTGTGTAAACAACCACTCCAAAATTTAGTGGCTTAAAATAACAATCATTTATTTATCAACTTCTGATACTCTGGGTTGTCATTTTGGACTGGACTGAGCTGCAAAGTTCTTCTATTGGTCTCACATGGTCTTACTTATGCTTTCCTGGTCAGCTGGCAGTCAATGGCTTCACTCTGCTTTATCTAAGCTGTCATCTAAGCTGCCATATGTAGCAAACCAGTGAACAATGGTGCCATTATCCTCCACTTGTCATTGTGTGCCATCCACTTGTCCTTTAGGCTCTCTTTCATTCAATCACAAGGGCAAGTATCAATATGAATATGATTTTTTATATTTTAAGTAAAACATATTCTAATATATTCTAATCTAGCATATTCTACTTGAATCCCAATGGATTGTCTGGTATGCCCTCTGGAGAGTGTTTGCACCAGTGCTTTAGATAAATTCCTGTCACGAAGGCTACCCGTAACATTTTGGGAGAAACCACACCACTTATTTAAATAATTTGTGTGTAATTTTGGGGGGGGAGTTGGTGAGAGGTCCGGTCATCTTCCCTTTAGAAAGCAAAGAAGTCATCATGTCTTATCTAGTCTGCCCTATTTCCAGTTCTAGCTTAGGAATAATGTAGACCAACTTCTAAGTCGCTCTGGATGGATAGATGGGTGGGTGGATGGATGGATGCGTAGATAGGTAGCTGGATAGGGACAGCTAGAGAGCTAAAGAGCTGGAATAGATAATTCATATGCAGAAATGTGTCATTTTATTTTAAAAATCTTAATCTGATTTTTGTTTTGTTTGTCCTCAAGCTTTAGGACAAAGGTAAATCACAAGAAAAGCTAATACTCAGAATTTGTTCATGAAACCAAATTCCTGGTTATGTCTAGTGGTCAGTACAGAATTTGACCCAATGCTTTCTATATTGTAAGCCCTTGACCAGTGATTTCAATGTTCCCATTCATGATTCCTAAGGTATTATAAGAATGTCATCATTCCTTTATGAAAAAGTTTGTAAATATATGATGGGTATATATATGATAGATATATACATATATGAGATAGTTAATTTTATGTATTGATTGGGCCACAGTGTCTAGATATGTGATCAATCATCATTCCTGATGTTTCTGTAGGGGAGTGGTTATGGATGAAATTAGCATTTAAATTGGTGGACTTTGAGTAAGCAGATTGTTTAAAGGGATGAAGTGGATCTCATTCCAATAATTGAATAGAACAAAAGACCAGTTTCCCCCAAGCAAGAGAGAATTCTCCAGCAGATGGCCTTCAGACAAGAACCGTACCATCATCTCTTCCTTGATCTCTAGCCTGCTGGCCCATCCTGCAGATTTTAGACTTGCCAGCCTCCATTATCAGGTGAGCCAATTCCTCAAAATCACCCCATGTATACACACACACACACACACACACACACACACACTGATATGCACATACACATCCTATTGGTTCTGTTTCTCTGGAGAACTCAGATGAATATTTTATATATATATATATGTATATTATATATACACACACACACACAATTATATATGTAATATATATATAATTTATATACAAACATACATATGACATTTATAAGAAAAAGATTAATTTACTTTAAAGAGAGATTTACAGCAATGCATTTTTAAACAAATTTTTAGCTAAACAGAATATTTCATTGTTTAATTATACTAAGTAAAGATTCTATCCCTTCTGGGCCTTTCAGCTAAGATCAAGGGTAGTATCTATTCTTACCAGTTTAATTATACTACATAAAGATTCTACTGTGCTTGCTCAAAATTCAGCAATAATGATGAAACTTTGGTTTGGGAATGCTCATTTAGGTGTTGAGTCTGATTGCCTGTTTGAATCCTAGTTCCTTCGTTTACTGGCACTGTGACCTTGGGAAAATGACTTCATCTCTCTCATCCCACTTTTCTCATTTACAAAATAAGGGCATTTACACCTACCCCAGAAGACTGCTGTAAAGATACAATGAGTTAATTATGAAATGTTTTGAAAAGTGTCTGGTACATAGTAAGCATAGTATGTGTAAGTCCTTTTATTCTCTTCTTTAATTTTGAGCTTATTTGGTTCTTATCCAGAGGATAATTGTTGTCTGTTTGCCACACTTACTACTTTTTCTGATTCTTGAGAGGAAAAGCATCACATGTCGTTAGGGTGTAGTAAAAGCATCATCCAGTGACACATGGAAAAATGGTTTCTATAGAGATAATAACATGCTGATTTTGTATTAGGTGTCCAAAAAGGAACATGACTCTCATAAGTCATATGAAAATACTTTTAAGAATGCAAATATTTTTCTTTTTTTTAATTTTAATTTTTTTTTTTTTTTTTTTTGAGACAGAGTCTCACTCTCTTGCCTAGGCTAGAGTGCCATGGCATCAGCCTAGCTCACAGCAACCTCAAACTCCTGGGCTCAAGAGATCCTCCTGTCTCAGCCTCCTGAGTAGCTGGGACTACAGGTATGCACCACCATGCCCGGCTAATTTTTTCTATTTTTAGTTGTTTGGCTAATTTCTTTCTATTTTTAGTAGAGATGGGCTCTTGCTCTTGGTCAGGCTGGTCTCGAACTCCTGAGTTCAAATGATCTGCCCACCTCAGCCTCCCAGAGTGCTAGGATTACAGGTGTGAGCCACTGCGCCAGGCCTAGAATGCAAATATTTTTCAAAGACTGCATTAAAGATAAGAGAAGTCTGATATTTTCTTATATTTTTCCTGTAGAATATCAATCCTATGAGGATCAAAGTGTTCCAAAGGGGAATTTGCATTTTTAAAAAATTTATTATTCTTGGTGTATTTGATAGTGTATCTGATTCTTTGGTAAGTGAGAGTAGGAGGGAGCTTGGAAATTTTTGTTTCATAAATTTCTGATGGAATCTTTTAATGACTGTGAAAAAGCATGGAAAATGTATGTATACAGAATACTAGGGATGGAAGCAGTAGCTCACACCTGTAATCCAGCACTTTGGGAGGCCAAGATGGGAGGATCACTTAATGCTATAAGTTTGAGATCAGCCTGAGCAACATAGTGGGACCCTCTCTCAATGAAAAAATTAAAAACTAGCCAGGCATGGTGGCATGCATCTGTAGTTCCAGGTGCTCAAAAGGCTGAGGCTGGAGGATTGCTGGAACCCAGGAGTTTGAGGTTGCAGTGAGCTATGATGGTGCCACTGTACTCCAGCCTGGGTGACAGAGTGAAACTCTGTCACACACACACACAAAAAAATACTTTCACAGTCATCATGATAGGCACAAGGTGGGAGCAAAGTGTTATGGATATCAGAGGGATGGAAGGAAAGGTTAATTCTACGTGGACTTTTAAAAGTATTTTTTTTTTAATTTTTGAAAGAGAGTTTGGGCTAGAGCTCAGGGGATTAGTAGGATTTTGTCTAGAGCACCCCTAAAAATGTATCAAGTATACCTGTCAGTCTACTTTTATGTGGAAAAATATAAACTAATATTTTTATATAATCAACCTCAACCTAGACTTACTTCTCATTCCACAGAATACCTAGAAGATTCTAGAAGAGGAAAGAGCTACCTGACAGAAAATCTCAGTCCATTTTTTCTTAATTGTAATCAAATAAGCTGAATCACACATTACACAATTGATTACTTAATAAACACTCTTGAATTTTTCTTATACTGTTCCCTGTGACTTAATGTTATATCCCCAACTAGATTATAAGTTCTCTGAGAGTAGTATTAATATTTTAATTCTTCAAAGCATTTGTTGATTTGTTGAAAAACAAACCAAAAGAAAAATCTATACTCTTTTGGGCTGAGGGGTTAGAGAGAGAGGAAAGGGAACTAATACTTCTACTCAGTCACTCCATGCCTTACACTTGATGGAGGGACTTACACTCTGTCATAAACACTTACAACCCTTTGAGGTAGACATCGTCACCTTCATTTTGGTGATGAAGAAATTCAGTGATGTTTAAATAAATTAACCAATTTATTCAATGTCATTCTGCTAGGACATGTGAGAGCCCAAATGAAAAGCAGATCTATGATCTGCTTTTTAAATACAGTTATACATTTTATAAATTTATATGCTAAAAGTTTGGGATTTATTTAGGACAAGAGAAAGATGAGTAGAAGAAGCCGTGCCATAAATCAATTTTACATATTATTAACAAGGTGTTAAGTGAAAGTATTACTAATCTAGAATGAAGAAAACATAAAACAGCACTGTTTTCTTGTTAGTCACGAAAATAAAACTAAAGTTAATGTATGAATTCCCCCAGTCCCTCCCAAAGGTTTATATCAGGATGGGCCAAAGAAACACCAAGAAGTCTAATCCAACACAATATCTTGGTCTGGCCGGGCAGAATGGGGTGAATTTTCTCCTTCATTGACCCTCATAACTATGGCAGAGGACAAAGAAAGGAGGCTGGGAGTCTCTGTGAATGTTTCCTGCCCTCTAAGGGACTCTGATTTCCCATCTGCCATCTGTCAGCACTTTTGTGTAAGTATCTGACCTCACAAGGAAAGCTGCCAGCATCATTTCCTACTTGGCTTTGCTGTGTCGAGTCCAGAGGGAACCTGTTTACATCACCTTTCTCCCAGAATCACCCGTGCCACAGGCAGGAATGGCACGGGGGAGGGGAAACAAGAGGTGGGGCTGGTCACTGGCAGGAAGGAGGTGACATATCAGGAAAGCCTTTTGGAGCACGTCCTGGAAGGGGGTAGGGAAATAAGTGAGACTGGGCCTAAAGGGCCTGAAACTGTTCAGGGACTCTATAATCAAGTGTCCGAGTCCCTTGGTGGGGAGGAGAGAGGGAAGTGTCCTCGGAGAAGGGAAACTGGAATGATGCAATGTGACAGCACTTTGGCTTAGTCTCTGCTAGTCCTTTTGGCTGCCCAGAAACATTTTCCTCGTACTTTTTTTCAGTCTGTTCTAGAATTTATTCTGTCATAGCAGAACTGACAACAATGACAGCACTGTCCACTTTCCCCTTCCTTTGCCCTACATATACATCTCTCCCTTCTTTCACTGCTTCCCTCTTCCCTCTTATTTTTTCTTTTTTATTCATGTATTCCATTTACCTGCTGATGCCTGAAGATACTGTATGGCCTTCCTGGTGCTTTTCAGAACAAACAGACTATTTGGTTGTCATCTATTTGAAGATATGGGCCAACCTGCTACAAGAAGTACCACATTTTTATATACATTTATGTATATTTCACAGGATTTTCTACTGGCTAATGAAATTTATTTTGCTATATGAGAGTCAAATCAGGAGCTTTTAACAGTGGGATACTGTGAGAAACTGAACTCAATTTAACCTTACTGAGGAATGATGAAGAATATGACTAATTATATGTGCTAGTTACGGTGCTGGGCAACCGTAGGAAGTGCTGATAAAGATTTATGAAGAAGAAAATGTCAGAGTAAGCCTAATCAAGAATTATGAAAAACAGGATGTCAGAGTAAGCTCAACATAGCTACTGATGCAAATTAAATAACTGCTGACAGTTTACTGAAGTGCAATGATGGACTGCAGCTTTAATCCCATATAAATAGCTCTAAATAGCCATGATAGTTTTATAACCACTTGCTGGCAACCTGCAAGAATTCAGGCTTTTTGTTTGGTTTGGTTTTGCTCAATAATAAACTTAGCTAATACTGTGTTTATAAATTATGAATTTGTCTGTTCCTTTGGGTTTTGTTTTCTTTATCCCCCCAATGGTGTTGAATAAATATCATTATGAATGTTGGTTTGGGAATCAGTTGTGGCTGCGCTCAAATTGCCTGTTCTGCAACTTACCTGCAGGAATATCAGGTAAGATTTAAGCTTTCGGAGTTTCAGTTTTCGTATTTGTAAAATCATAATGATAATAGCTATTTTATAAGATTGTTTTAAGGATTAGAGGTATTTGGGTAAAGCTTCTAATATACATTTCTTAATAGCCAGGTATTCCATAAATGAAAAGAATGCTGTTTATTACAAATGAAGTAAATTGTAGTAGTTTCTTTTGCATGGAATATATGTCACCATTTAAAATAAAATTTCAGGCCAGGCACGGTGGCTCATGCCTATAATCCTAACACTCTGGGAGGCTGAGGGGGGCGGATCACTCGAGGTCAGGAGTTCAAGACCAGCCTCAGCAAGACCGAAACCCTGTCTCTACTAAAAAAAAAAAAGAAAGAAATTAGCTGGACAACTAAAAATATATAGGAAAAATTAGCTGGGCATGGTGACGCATGCCTGTAGTCCCAGCTACTCGGGAGGCTGAGGCAGAAGGATTGCTTGAGCCCAGGAGTTTGAGGGTGCTGTGAGCTAGGCTCACACCATGGCACTCTAGCTCAGGCAAAAAAGTGAGACTCTGTCTCAAAATAAATAAATAAATAAAATAAAATAAAATTAAATTTCAAAAGACTTGCTATGGAATAAATGCTTATGGTACAATATTAAGTACAAATACACGTTACAAAATCTGATATATTTTGGGGGCCTAGGTAGTGTCATATTTACATGTTGTGTTTGGAACAGAAGGAACCATCTTGCAAGTGTGAGGGTACCACACTCCTGACAAAATTGTTGAGCTGCTCTAACAAACATGGGAATGTTTTTCTCCAGACTTGTTGGTTGTAAAGTAATAGACTCCTATTTTTAAGCCACTTTTAGCAGTACATTCTGTTACATGAAGCTGAAGGCACATTAACTGATTTGAAAAATATAGCTTTTTTAAAATTTAATTTTTAAATTTTTTCTTAAGTTTTCCGCTTTTCAAGATTTCCATACCTTTAAGCTGGGAAAAGTTATCTTAAATAGCGAGTTATTGAATCTTAACATGGTAAATTATTGGTATGATTTGACCTTATTTGAAGTGTGGTTTCCAAAAACTATTGAGTAATTATTTCCTCTCTTCCCTCCATACCCTCTGCCTCCCCACCAGCTCACCTGAAACTCCCTATTAAAGGCGTACACTAGAATGACACTTTACCATGCTGCCATGCAAATCAGTGCCTTTCAATCATCTCAATTTTGATTGAACTGTTGACTGTGGCATATTATACACAAAAATATCACAAAACAATAAAGTGAATAGCATTCACTAACTTGACAATTATATATGGCTATTTTGCTTCCTTTTCCTCAGTGTGATCCTTTATCATTAATATTACTCTTGTGATTTACGGCACCAAGGAAAAGTCAACGACCATGATAGACGTGATTTTTTTTCAACCAAAGGTATTAGAAACCTTAAGTGTCGCTAATTTTGAAGTGCATTATGACCTAATTCTTATCACAAAAGAGCACTGTACCTTATTTTTTATAAGCAATATAATCATAAAATCTTTGCAACCATATTGCCCAAATCCTCATTTTATAGATTAGTAAACTAACACCCTTGTCAGCGGCCACACCACCCTGAACATGCCTGGTCTTATCTGATCTCAGAAGCTAAGCAGCATTGGGCCTGGTTAATACTTGGATGGGAGAAAACTAACACCCAGAGAATTTAGGAGCTGGGGCTGAGTACATAGCTGACAAGGCAGGAGCTTAACCCAGACCCTCTGACTACCAACCCAGAGCTCTTTTCACCAAATAGTGAGGAAAATATAAAACTCCACAGCAGCCACTTTTCCTATTTAACATTTTTTTGGGAAAATTTTTCTTATTAAATGATGGCAACACAGGTATCAGGTATTTATGGTGACGATATTAATATTCTGGGCAAACATTATATTTGATTTTATGCATTTCAAAAAATTGTTTTGTGATTTTGTTTTTGTATTTTAAAAATGTTATATGTACTAAATTTATACATATAATGTCTTGAAATTAATGATTTAGCTTTTAGTTTGGAAAATATGAATGTGGTATTAATATTAGACCCAGGCATTTCTCTTTATAGTAGGTTATTCTGGGCCTTATTAAGCCTGCTTGATTCACAGAATGATGGAAAATAATAACAAGAGAGAGGACATCAGTCAAGAAGCAGATATTCTGTTCATTTATTTTATAATCTTAGAGGGTCAGAGGTGTGGAATATTAATAGTAACATCACACTCCCAAGAAGACAAATCAGGCCAAAGCAAGACTCACAGAGGATTGGACGTCCCAGGACATACCTCATTAAAGAGAAGGAGCACATGGTCTGGGAGCAATCACTGAAACTCTGAGGTCTTTAGTTTTCTCATTTGTTAAATAGGGACACTAAAATACCAACCTCAGAGAGTCGTTCTAAAAATAAAATGAGACAGTTGTTGTAAAACACTTATGAGAATGCTTTGCACATATAGGTAACATTAATTGGTCTTTGTAGATGTTACTCTTCAATTGTCACTTTCATTTTATCTTCCCCTTTTGTATTTCCTCCAATTAATTTTTATATTCTCTCCCAACCTTTTTCTTTTTTTTCTTTTTCGTTTCTCTCTTTTTTTTAAATTTCTATTTCAGAGTATTGCAGGGGTACAAATGTTTTGGTTACATGAATTGCTTTTGTGCCAGTTGAGTCAAAGTTATAAGTGTGCCCATCACCAAGATAGCATACACTGTACCCATTAGGTGTGAATTTACCCATCCCCTCCTCCCCGCCCCCACTTGCTTGGTTTCCGCTGAGTTTTACTACCATTTGTGTACGAGTATTGATTGATTAGTTCCAGTTTAATAGTGAGTACATGTGGTGTTTGTTTTTCCATTCTTGAAATACTTTGCTTAGAAGGATGGTCTCCAGTTCCATCCAGGTTGTTACAAAGGGTATTAACTCACCATTTTTTATGGCTGAGTAGTACTCCATAGTATGCATATACCACATTTTATTAATCCACTCATGTATTGAAGGACATTTGGGTTGTTTCCACATCTTTGTGACTGTGAATAGTGCTGCTATAAATATTTGAGTGCAAGTGTCTTTTTTATAAAATGTCTTTATTTCCTTTGGGTAGATACCTGGTAGTGGGATCACTGGATCAAATCGTAGTTCTACTTTTAGTTCTTTGAGTTATCTCCATACTCCTTTCCATAGAGGTTGTACTAGTTTGCAGTTCCACCAACAGTGTATAAGTGTTCCTTTCTCTCTGTATCCATGCCAGCATCTGTTGTTTGGGACTTTTTGATAATAGCCATTCTCACTGTAGTTAGGTGACATCTCATTGTGGTTTTGATTTGCATTTCCCTGATGATTAGAGACTTTGAGCATTTTTTCATATATTTATTGGCCATTAGTCTATCTTCTTTTGAAAACCTTCTGTTCATGTCTTTTGCCTGCTCTTTAATGGGGTTGTTTGATGTTTTCTTGTTGATTTGCTTGAGTTCTTTGTAGATTCTGGTTATTAGCCTTTTATTGGATGTATAGCATATGAATATTTTCTCCCATTCTGTAGGTTGTCTGTTCACTCTACTGATTGTTTCCTTGGCTGTGCAGAAGCTTTTTACTTTAATCAGGTCCCATTTATTTGTTTTTATTGTTGCTGTGATTACCTTTCGGGTGTTTTTCATAAATTCGTTGCTTAGGCTGATATCTATAAGAGTTTTTCCAACATTTTCTTCTAGAATTCTTAGTTTCCTGCCTTAGGTTTAAGTCTGTTATCCATGGTGAATTAATTTTTATGAGTGGTGAGAGGTGTGAATCTTGTTTCAGTCTTCTACATGTGACTATCCAATTTTCCCAGCACCATTTATTGAATGGGGATTCTTTTCCCCATATATGTTTTTGTCTGCTTTGTCAAAGATCAGATGGCAATAAGAGGATGGTTTTATATCTGAGTTCTCTGTTCTGATCCATTGGTCTATGTCTCTGTTCTTGTGCTAGTAGCATGCTGTTTTGGTTACTATGGCCTTGCAGTATAGCTTGAAGTCTGGTAAAATGATGTATCCCGATTTGTTCTTATTGTTTACCAACTTTCTTCTCTCCTTTCCATTTCCTCCTTCTTTTCCCTCTTCCATTCTTTCTTTGCTCATTTTTTACTTTTTAAAAAAGTTTTTTATTGACCTAAAAATTGCATATATGTATGGTGTACAACATGATGTTTTGAAATATGTATATATTATAAAATAACTAAATCATTTATTACCTCACATAATTATCTTTTTTGTGGTGAGAACAATTAGCAATTGTCATAATACATTGTTACGAACTATAGTCACCATATTGTACAATGCATCTCTTGAACTTATTCCTCCTAAAATTTTTTATCATATGACCAGCATCTACCCAATCTTCTCACTCCTGCCTCAGCTCCTGGTAATCACCAAATTAGTTTCCATCCATAATCCTAATATAATCAGTTAATATTTTGATATATATCCTCATACATGTAAATCTATTTTTTAGACATATATACATACATACAATTGAGGTCATATTGCATACCTTTTTTACTACATATGCAATTTTGTGATGAAATACTTCTTTTGCTGAAATGTGGGCTGTAGATTGGATCCTAGGAGCTAAGAGAGACCCATATCCATGCATATTTCCTCTGTTGAAGAAGGGTCCTCTTCTCTTTGAAACAGTCATCCTGTCCCACTGGCCACACATCTTCAAATTAGAGTGGCAAGGATGACCAGTGGTGGTGACAAATGACAGATAAGGAGGAAACGGATGAAGGTTATTACCTTAATATCTCTTTGTGGTAAACGTTTCTTTTATTTAGACCTTTATTTAGGACTCATAAAAGAGTTCCTTACATTGATACTTTCTGTTTTATATTACATAAAAATATAGAATACATACAATAGTAAACTTCTATAAAGAGTTTTCATAAAAAACTAATATCTTTGGCCTAGTCTGGAAAAGAATAAAAATTTCAGCATTCAAAACTAATATTTTGAAACAATGGATAGGGAGATTTAGAAAATTCTTGGAGTATGTCATATGGAGCCAAATCACAGACTATAGGTTAGACCAGAGGTAGGTTTATTGCTGAGAAAGGGAAGGAAAGATAAAGATAATTTGAGTTCAGTGTTTGCAGCAATCAGAATTAAACACAAAATAAATATATAACAAACTATTTGTGAACCCTGTGCCTTGGTGTGATATAACTGGTAAATTTTGCGTCCTTTTTTTTTTTTTTTTTTGTGGTCCCACCCATGATTAATCTTTTAGTCACAATGGGAATTTCCATGAAATGAGTAATGCAGTCAGTGATTAATCTGAGGAAATTAAGCTCAACTAGGCATTGAAAACAGCTACAGAACTTATCTGAGAAGTCAGTATATAGATGAAGGGAGATTTATTGCTTCAGGTGAGAACCTGATGTCTTGATGACCCACTAATTTCACTGTGAGGCTAAGGTCAACTAGTTTTTAGCTATGTTTAGGTATTAGTGGCACATGGGTTTACCACTTCATATCATTGTAATAAGATCTTTAAAAGATAGTAGTGTTTTTTTTCCTTTTCTTAACATATGTAGTGTTTTTTTACTACTACATGTAGTTTATACATGCCCTCAAAAATTACAGAGGCTGGCATCAAATCAACTAAATCTCTGACTGAGTTAAAATTAATCTTCATCTTACCTAATTGCCAAACAAAAGTGAATTCTCTCTGGAAGATAACATTAACTAGAATCTTAAAATATCTCTATAATTTATCATATATACTATCTGGTTATCAATAAAAAATTACGAGGCATACCAGGAGATGAGAACACCAGACTAAAAATTGAGAGTAAAAATAGATTATAGAAATATACTCACTTGGCCAGGCACGGTGGCTCATGCCTGTAATCCTAGCACTCTGGGAGGCCGAAGTGGGTGGATTGCTCAAGGTCAGGAATTCGAGACCAGCCTGAGCAACAGTGAGACTCGGTCTCTACTAAAAAATAGAAAGAAATTATTTGGCCAACTAAAAATATATATAGAAAAAATTAGCTGGGCATGGTGGCGCATGCCTGTAGTCCCAGCTACTCAGGAGGCTGAGGTAGTAGGATTGCTTGAGTCCAGGAGTTTGAGGTTGTTGTGAGCTAGGCTGACGTCATGGCACTCACTCTAGCCCAGGCAACAAAGCAAGACTCTGTCTCAAAAAAAAAAAAAAAAAAGAAATATATTCACTGGAGATCCAAATATTGCAATTATTATACACGGACTTTTTTTTTTTTTTTTTTTTTTTTTGAGAGACTTAGTCTTGCTCTGTCACCCAGGCTGGAATATATATCAGCCTGGTCACAGCTCACCATAACTTGAAATTCTTGGGCTTAAGCAACCCTCCTACCTTAGCCTCCTGAGCAGAGCAGTTGAGATTACAAGCACATGCTATCATGCCTAGCTAATTTTTTTTTTTTTTCGTACAGACAGGGATTTGCTATGTTGTCCAGGATGATTTGAAACTCCTGGCCTCAAGTGATCCTCCCACTTCAGCTTGACAAAGTGCTAGGATTATAAACATGAACCACCACACCCAGCCATATACATAGACTTTAAAATAACTGATATTAATATGTTCCAGAAATCAGATGACAAAATGGTAAATCTCAGCATAAAATTGGGAAAATCCAAAAATTGTTCAAAGGGAAATTTTAGAATTCAAAAAGTATAATAATTAAATTAAAAAGTTAATAGAAGCAGATTAGAAGCAATAAACGAAAGAATTAGTAAATTGGAAAATAAGTGGGAGAAAATATCCAGTACAAAGCACAGAGAGAAAAGGGAGTGAAAAAAATATTAAAATATTTTTAAAAAGATAAGAAAGAGATGGGAAATAGTGAAAATATTTAACATATATGTAGGTGAAATCCTAAAAGGAAGAGGAGGTAGAAGAGAAGGAGAAATAGTAGAAGAAAGAAAAGAATAGACAAAACAGAGACAAAAATCTGAAGAAATGACAGAATTTTACAAAACATCAAACCATAAATTCAGGTAGCCATAAATCCCATGCAAATCAAATACAGAGGAAACAAGATATAGGTGTATCATACCAAAATTGGTAAAAATTAAAGACAAAAAGAAAATATTAATACAAACTAGAGGAAAAAGCTGTATGACCTTCAAATTGGAGCAAAAAGACTGACACTTGAATTCTCAACAACAGAAAGTAAGCCACAAACATCCAAATGGCATCTAATGTCAGAGCTAGAAGAAAATATAGCTAAGATTCTATACCCATTGGAAATATCTTTCTAAAGTGAAAGAGAAATTAAGATGTTTTCAGATGAAAAAAACTGAGAGAATTATTTACTAATAGATTCACACTAAAGAAATACTAATGGAGTTCTTTAGTCAGAAGGTAAATGGCTCCAGATAAAAGTCACAAAGCAACAGGATGAAATAAAGAACAACAGAAAGGATAAATACATGAGTAAATCTAATAAATATTAAATATATAAAACAATAATAATATATGAAAGAGTTTAAAATATATGCAGGAGTAAAATCTATGACAGAAAAAGCACAAAAGGCACAAAAGGGTGAATGGCATCAAAGTGTTCTGAGTGTTACATTCTTTGGGAAGTGATATAACTACTACTTCATATTAGACATTAACAAGTCAAGGATGTGTGTAGTGATCTCTAGGGTAACAACTAAAAGAATAGTAAAAGATACATAATAAGTCCAGGCCTGGTGGTTCATGCCTGTAATTCCAGCACCTTGGGAGGCCAAGCTGGGAGGATCACTTGTGGCTAGGAGTTTAAGGCCAGCCTAGGCAACATAGCAAGATCTTGTCTCTACAAAAAATTTTTTTTCTAAATATTAGCTGGGTGTGGTGGCGTGTGCTTGTAGTCCCAGCTACTTGGGAGACTGAAGAAAGAGGATGGCTTGAGCCCAGGAATTTGAGGTTAGAATGAGCTATGATTGGGCCATTGTACCCCAACCTGGGCAACATAGCAACATCTTGTCTCTAAAAAAATTTTTTTAAACTGAGTAACAAGCTAATAGAGGTGAAATATAAAAAAATAAAATGTCTAATTAATTCAAAAGACTATAACAGGGAGGAGTAGAGGGAGGAACAAAGGCAGGGAAAGAACAGAGAGAGACACACATATAGAATCAAACATTAAATTTAAGCTCCTAGGTAACAGAAATTATATTAAATATTAGCAGACTAAATACTCCAATTAAGAGACAATAATTATCAGATCTGATAATAAAAATACTATATGCTGCTTGTAAGAGACATATCTTAAATATAAGAATGCACAAAGATTAAAAATATTAATAAAAAGATGGAAACATACAATCATGAAGACACTAAATAAAACAGAGTTAGGCTGGACACAGTGGTTCACAACTGTAATCCCAGCATTTTGGAAGGCTGAGGAAGGAGGATCACTTGAGGCCAGGAGTTTGAGACCAGCCTGGTCACAAAGCGTAACCCCATCTCTACAAGAAATTAAAAAAAAAATTAGCCAGGCATGGTGGCACATGCCTGTAGTACCAGCTAGTTGGGAGGCTGAGGCAAGTGGATTGCTTGCGTCCAGGAGTTTAAGGTTGTAGTGATGATGCCACTGCACTCTATCTCAGGCAATAGAGAGTAATGTAAAAATATGTACTTGGAGATAAAGAAAGACATTTAAAATGTTAAAAAATTTAATTCACCAAGAAGATACAATATTCTAAATTATAATATTAACAAAAAATCTTCAAAATGTTTAAAGCAAAGTCATACTGAACTAAAAGGAGAAACAAGCATATCCACACTCATGGTAGGAAATTCTAACACAAATCTCTTAATAACTGATAGAACAATAAAAAAAATCAGTAGGTATTCAGAAGATTTACAGGGCACATTTAATAAAATTTAACTAATTGACATATATATAAAACATTGTAACCAGAAACTCTTCGATACACATTTTTTCCCTATGCACATAAAACATTTACCAAAACTAACAATACGATGGGCCACAAATGAAGTTTTAACAAATTCCAACAAACTGAAATTATACAGAGCATAATCTCTGACCAGAAATTAATTCAGTAAGAAACCAATAACGAAAATATAATTAGGGTTAAAAAAGAAAAAGCATCTCAATCCTTACCTAATTCAATAGACAAAAATTAACTTAAAATGGACTATACATCTAAAAGTAAAAGAAAAATCTATAAATCTTCCATAGAAAATATAGGACCTTTGTGATGCAAGTTTCCTTATACAGGACACGAAATATACTAGATATAAAAGAAATATGAATTATGATTTGGACTTCATCAAAATTAAAAACTTCTACTCTTTAAAAGACACCATTATGAAAATAAAAGAAGGGCCAGGCATGGTGGTTCATGCATATAATCCCAGCACTTTGGGAGGCCCAGGCGGGAGGATTGCTTGAGAGCAGGAGGTTGCAGTGAGCTATGATCTAGCCACTGCACTCCAGTCTGGCTGACAGAGCAAGATCTTGTCTCTAAAATAAAAGAAGATAATATAAAAAGAAAATCTGTACCTGAATAATAAGAGAACAAAAAACCCAATTTTAAAATAAGTGTACAATATTTGGACAGACACTTCATAAAGAAAGATATAGAAATGACCAAGTACATGCAAAATGCTCACCATAATATTTCATCAGAAAAATATAAATTAAAAACATATTGATATGCCACTACAAAACTACTAGAATTACTAAATTTAAAAGGGCTGACAATACCATATGTTGTGAGGATGTGAAGCAGCTAGAACTCTCATATACTGGGAATAAAAAATGGTACAATCAATTTGGAAAAGGGTTTGGTAGTTACTTATTAAGTACCATTTCTCCCAGCAATTTTGCAATAACCAAGAGAAATGGAAATCTGCACAGGAAGAAATATACTACTATATATTTGCAAATGCTTATATGAACTTTATACAAAATAGCTCCCAAACAGAAAAATACAAATACCAATCAACAGGTGAATGAACTAATAAATTGTGGTATATACATACAGTGGAATATTTCTCAGCCATAAATGGAAACTATCTGCTGATACATGCACCATAAATAGAGGAATCTCAGAAACATATGTTGACAAAACACAAATAATCCTATATCTATTTTAAGAAGTTGAATCTTTGAATCTGTAATTAAAATTACTTCAAAATAAACTTTCCTGCAAAAATAAAATTCCAGCCCCACATGACTTCATTTGATATTCTTCCAAATAATTTAAGGAAGAAACAGGACTGTTTTTATACAAATTCTTCTAGAGAATAAAAAGAGGTGACTCTTCCCAACTCAGTTGATGAGACCAGCACAACTTTAATACTAAATTGGAGAAAGACTTAATAAGAAAATAATATTACAGGATAATCCTGCTTATGGTCATAGATACAATAATCCTAAACAAAATATTAGCAAAATATATATGACAAGAACAACATACCATGAGTAGGTGTAGATATACTCCAGGAACTCAAGGTTAGTTTAGCATTAGAGAAATATTGGCCACAGGATTTTACTAGAATAATAGTAGTAGAGAAGAGAATTAATAGAATAGAGAAGAGAAATCATATAATCATTTTAATAGAAACAAAAAAGCATGAGATAAAATTCAATGCTTATTTATTACAAAAATTCTCAGTAAACAGGGACAGAAGGGGAGTTTATCTGACAAAAAGACAGCTCTAAGTAAATTTGCTGCAAACATCATGCTTAGTGGTGAAATATTGAAACATTTCTTCTAATTTCACAAATAAAACAGTAATGCCTGATACCATCATTTCTATTAAACATTATTCTGAAGGAACTAGCCTGTGCAATAAATTAAGAAAAATGTTGTAAGCATTGGAAAGAAAAAGATATTTATTTATTACACAAGAAGAATCTACAGGTTAACTATTAAAATCAATGAGTGATTTGTAAGATCACTGGATACAGGCCAATATACATACATTTATATTTCTTAATGCTAAAAACTTGAGAAGTTAAATTTTTCTTTCTTTCTTTTTTATTTTTTGAGACAGGGTCTTGCTCGGCTGCCCCGGCTAGAGTGCAGTAGCATCGTCATAGCTCACTGCAACCTCAAGCTCCTGGGTTCAAGCAATACACCTGCTTCAGTCTCCCAAGTTGCTAGTACTATAGGTAGGTGTGTGCCACAACACCTTGATAATTAAAAAAAATTTTTTTTATAGAGATGGGGTCTTGCCCAGGCTTATCTAGAACTCTTTCCACCTGGGCCTCCCAAAGTGCTGGGATTACAGACATGAGCCATCGTGCCTGGCTGAGAAGTTAAAATTTTCAAAAGCCTAGAAATAATAAACTTTAGAAACAAAGTAAGGAAATATGTAAGCTCTCCGCACCAAGCTACAAAGCATTATTCAGCATAAAGAAGATATAAATAAGTGGAACACAACCATGTTCATGGATTGGAAGACTCAACATTCTCAATATATAAAGCACTTCCTAAATAGATCTAATGCAATCCAATGAAAGCTCAAAGAGTCTTTGTGAAAAAATTGACAAGCTAGTTTTAAAATGCATACCGTAATGCAAGGACCAAGAAAAGCCAAGTTAATCTTGGAGAAAAACAAAAGAGTTGTAGAACTTATAGTACCAGATATTAATATCAATGCTTACTATAATGTTACAATAGTTAAAAATAGATGATTGACTACTGGAACAGAATAGAGAACCCAAACAGACGCACCCATACATGGTGACGTAACTGGATTAATGAGAAAGGTGGCTCTATAAGAGAAGTAAAGAATGTTGGCGTGGATGTGGAGAGATCGGAACACTCATACACTGCTGGTGGGACTACAAACTAGTACAACCTCTGTGGAAAGTAATATGGAGATACCTCAAAGAATTACAAGTAAAACTTCCATTTGATCCAGCCATCCCATTACTGGGTATCTACCCAAAGGAACAAAAGACATTCTATAGAAAAGACATCTGTACTAGAATGTTTATAGCAGCACAATTCACAATTGCAAAGATGGGGAAACAACCCAAGTGCCCATCAATACATAAGTGGAGTAATAAAATGTGGTATATGTATATGTATACCATGGAGTTCTACTCAACCACAAAAAACAATGGTGATCTAGCACCTCTTGTATTATCCTGGATAGAGCTGGAGCCCATTTCTACTAAGTGAAGTATGACAAGAATGGAAAAACATGCACCACATGTACTCACCATCAAATTGGTATTAATTGATTAACACTTAAGTGCACATATAGTAGTAATATTCATTGGCTGTTGGGCAGGTGGGGCGGGGGAGGAGGAGATGGGTATATACACCGTCTGGGGGATGGACATGCTTGAAGCTCTGACTCGGGTGGGGCAAAGGCCACATATGTAACCTAAACGTCTGTACCCCTGTAATATGCTGAAATTAAAAAAATTAAAAAAGAAAGAATATTCTTTACGAATAAAAGATGCTAAACCTATTGGATCTACATACAGAGGAATAAAGTAAATTCTGACCTCTTTTTAATACCATATAAAAAAATAATTCCAGGTGCATTTATATACCAAATATGAAAGTTAAACAGTAAAGCTTCTAAAAGAAAGCATAGGAGAATATCTTTATGGTCTTGGAGTAAGGAATGATTTCTTAAGCATGATAAAAACACTAATCCTCAAAGACAAGACTGACAAATTGGGCTACATTAGACTTAGAAACTTCCTTTCAATCAGAAAACATCTTTAATATAGTGACTAGGCAACCCACAAAGTAGGAAAGGTTATATATAAAGAATTTTTTTAAAAAATCACAATAAGATAGAAAATCCAATCAATAAAAAAATCCTCAAAACACTTCTGGTACTTCACAAAAGAAGATAGCCAAATGATCAACAAATGTGTGAAAAGATGTTGAGCCTCATTAGTTATCAGGAAAATGTAAATCAAACCACAATGAGATAGCAATCTATCTCAAACAGAATGGCTAAAACTTAAAAAGATGAAATTGTCAATATTGAGTGTAGAGATGTAGAACAGGAACTTATATACTAGTTTGAGAAAATTGGTACAGCCACTTGGAACACTATCTGGAAGCATATCCTAAAGCATATAATATAGCACATTCAAGCAATGGAAAAACTCTTCAGTAGTGAACACGAACAAGCTGTTGTTTAATACAAAATCAGATTGAATTTCACCAACATAATGCTAAGTGGAAGAAGCCAGATACGAAATGATACATACTATGTGATTCAATTTGTATTACATTTAAAAATCAGGCAAAAACAAACGATGGTTAGAAGTCAGGGGAGTGGTTGCCTCAGAGGAGGAGGTAGAGGACACAGGAGGGGTTTCCCAGACATTGGTTAGGTTCCGGTTCTTGGTATCATGGTGATTATAAGGGTATGTTCTTTCTGTGATAATTCATCAAGTTCTATGCTTATGATGTGCTTTTCTGTATATGTCAATAACATTCATTAAAAAGTAAAGGAGATCAAAAGAAGCCAATTCTGGCTATAATAGAGGATAAAATGAGCATTTCTTGATGGCTATGTGCCTTTAAGTATGTATTTATTTTCTTTTTCACTGTCACCTAATGTTTTCATATACTTAAATCTTTATTTTCCAGATGAAAATACCAACTGAGAGTATACAATTTGTCCAAGGTGGCAAAGCTTGTTATTCTGTCTCCAAAGCTTTTTGTTTTCTGTACTGTACTTACATTGTCTCTTGTAGTTTGCTTCAGAGTTCACACATTTCCTATTCAGACATATCCAATTTAAATAACCTAGATGGTTTAATCTAATCACGTAAACTCAAAAGAAAGATAATCCCTCTTATATAAATATGTTTTTGGTTCCCAGATAATCCCTTGAGAATGCAACTTCTCAAGGTAATAGAGAAACTAATAGAATTTCTCTATAATAAGCCTGGGGATCCTTGCTGCAAGTTGAATGCAGCTGAAATGGGAGGGTAACCAACATGTTTCACTCCACGCACTCAAAGTAAAGGAAATGTAACATTATTTTATTTTTCCAAATCAAACCAATCTTGTCTCCTCACCCAAACACCCATCAAAATTGGAAGAAAATTCAATTTTTATCTGGTGGGAAATCTAATTTTATCTCAGGATCCCATAGGAATCTTAGGGTTTATTGGTAATTTGAGGATGGACTTCTGATCTTGACTCTACCTTTGTCACTATCAAAATTCATTGTCCAAGCTGAACAGTATATTCTATACCATGCTTCACAGTCAGAAACCTCAGTGTAGCATAAGTACACAGGCATCCCCGCGTGAGAACCAGGCAGCTCCACCCCTGCAGACTCTTCCACCGTGGCCCACGCTCAAGTCTAGGCCCCTTCTTTCTCTCTCAGCCCTTGGAACACTGACCTTTCCGACACCTCAGCCCCTGGACTCCATTCTAGGTTTTTGAAAAAAAAAGCCTTTAACATTTTTTTCCTGGTAAAAGTAAAGTTCAGGCTCTCAATACTCAAAACCTTGCCAACCTTCTTTAGAACATGGAAAAAAGTGTTTCTGAGCCCATATCTAAGAAGAAACCAGACACACACACACACACACACACACACACACACACACACACACACACACACACACACAGTTAGAGGAATGCTATCAAAAGAACCTGAGGGATTTATAATCAAAATACATTGGGAAAATCTGAGAAATGTTTAGGGCACAGTTTAAGCAGGTGGGTGTGGAAATTTCCAGCACATAGGTTTGTGGGGATCCTGTCAAGGCAGTAGAAGTTTAACTTTATTCTGTCATGAGGCTGGTGTGGCTGGGTTATTCCCACAAAGAATAAGACCACCCTTTAGAGTTTCCCAAAAGCTATGGATGGGAAAAAGTAGAACCACTTACTTGGGGTGGGATGGCACTTTGGTGAGACAGGTCATCAGTGCTAGAGGAAGGTCAGTGGGAAAAGCACTGTAAATACAGCACAGCTCTGTAGACAGGCACAGGCATCCAAAGGAGGGCGTGGTGGGACATCCCTTCAGTCCTGGAATGGTGCTGCCACCCAGAGCCCCAGGAAAATGGGAGGGGTGCTGAAGTAATTCCTTAATTGTAACTCGGAATTGGTTTCTTCACGGTTGGTGTGGTCTGAGAAACAAAGCTTCTGTGTATGTAGGTCTATGCTAATATAACAAAATTAGCAATTACAGTAGTTACTCCAGTGAATGAGCCTCACCAACATTCCAGATACTGTGCTAAGTGTTTATTATTCACCAAGTCAGTTACCACCCTGCAAGTAAGTGACATTAACCCATTTTACAGATGAGGTAACTGGGGGAAGTAAACCTCAGAGTAAATAACAAATAGCAGAGCTGGGATTCAAATCCAAGTCTTTCAATAGCTCTTAAATTAAAATATGACTCCTGGCCAGTGGGCATGGTGGCTCACGCCTGTAATCCTAGCACTTTGGGAGGCCGCCAAGGCAGGAGGATCGCTGGAGGTCAGGAGTTCGAGACCAGCCTGAGCAAGAGCAAGACCCTGTCTCTACTAAAAATAGAAAAATTAGCCGGGCGTCATGGCACGAGGCTGTAGTCCCAGCTACTCGGGAGGCTGAGGCAGGAAGATCACTTGAGCCCAGGAGTTCAAAGTTGCTGTAAGCTAGGCTGACGCCATGGCACTCTAGCCCAGGTGACAGAGCCAGACTCTGTCTCAAAAATAAATAAATAAAAATAAAATAAAGTAAAATGTGACTACTGACCTCTTGCCTCATCTGAAAAAGAAAGATAAAGTTCAAGTAATTTTAAAAAATAAGCACTCTGTTAATATACTTAAAATGATTGGATAGTACACTTTAAACAGATGAACTTTGTGGTTTTTAAATTATATCTCACTAAGCTGGTAAAAATAAAAGTGTTTTCATATTGAAAAATTATATCTCTACATGGCTTCTTCAGTTATATATATATTGTACATATATAAATACATATATATACATATATATGTGCATGCATTGGCTTTACCTAACCATAATCACTTCATGTTTGTTTGTATTTAGGATAGTTTTGCATTCACTTTTCTATAGTCTCATATTTGTGTTGTTAATGGTTGCATAGATTCCCTCATATCACCTGCCATTGTTTAATCAGCCACTGTATAGCTGCTACACAATCAGATTGTTCCCAGGGTTTTGCTGATACAAATGCCATGGTTTCACAATGGTAGGTACATATATAGCTTTTATTCCTTAACATAAATTTTCAGTACTGGAATTATGAGGTCAAAAGCTATGAACCTTTTAGGGTTCTTGTTATATGTTGCTAGAAATAGTGCATCAATTTTAATGCCATTAACAACTCTGAGTTCACATACATTTTACTGGTCCTTCCAGGCTCTACCTCGATTTGACATATGTATCTGAGTGCCTAATATTTATAATATATTCTATAATTTTGGAGAAGCTCAATTAGTATTCCCTATATCTCACCTGTATACTAAGAATGTTTTAGAAAGTAAATATTTTAAAGATTAAGTATTTCTGAGCCCTTTATCCTATTCATTGATCTATGTGTATGTTTTCATGTCATAACTGTGCTATTTTGACTCATATAGCTTGTGGTAGATTTTGAAATCAGTGTGTAGATTCCAGCCTTGTTCTTTTTTGCTCAAGATTGCTTTGGCTACTTAGGGTCTTTTGTGGTTGCATATGAATTTTAGGATGGCTTTTCCATTTCTGTGAAAAATGTCATTAGCATTTCGATAGGGATTGTGTTGAATTTTGCATTGCTTTGGGTAGTATGGAAATTTAACAATATCGATTCATCACAAAAACTGATAAGCATATGAGGTAACACATATATTAATTAGCTTGACTTAGTCATTTCACAATGTGTACATACATTAAAACATCACATACGTTATAGGCATATATAATTTTTATTTGTTAAAGCAAATAAAAAAAGGTGAAGTATTCTAACTCAGTTAAACCAAAATGAAATGTGCTTTTACAACTTTTCTAGTATTTAAAAAATAAAAAGAATAAGCTACTTCTTGTAATTTAATTCCTTAATTTTTTTTCCTGAGTATAATATTGTCCCCTCTTTCCCTGTTGTTTTAAAGCTGATTAAAGCTAATTGCTTCTCTAAGCAATTAAGACAATACTGAAGACTTTAAAAGTATACTTATTTCCTAAATGAGGTTACAAATTGTGTAGAATGTTGGCATAAATGCCCGTCTATATTTATTATTTAGCTGTTACCTTCATTCTATATATTTAAATAAGAATTAGCTAAAAAAAAAAAAAAAGACAGAGGGTGGAATTAATATAACTTTTGCATTAGGCGCTGAGGAGTTTAAATTAAGACTCCAGGCCGGGCGCGGTGGCTCACGCCTGTAATCCTAGCACTCTGGGAGGCCGAGGCAGGTGGATCGCTCGAGGTCAGGAGTTCGAGACCAGCCTGAGTGAGACCCCATCTCTACTAAAAATAGAAAGAAATGATCTGGCCAACTAAAAATATATACAGAAAAAAAATATTAGCCGGGCATGGAGACGCATGCCTGTAGTCCCAGCTACTCGGGAGGCTGAGGCAGTAGGATCACTTAAGCCCAGGAGTTTGAGGTTGCTGTGAGCTAGGCTGATGTCACGGCACTCACTCTAGCCATGCAACAGAGCGAGACTCTGTCTCAAAAAAAAAAAAAAAAAAGGCTCCAGAGTAAATTGTTGCAATTGAATTATAAGAAACTTGACGCCTTAAACAATGTCTTATTTCATGTCATATTTTTCATAGTACACTGTAGGTATTTAATAGGTGCTTATTAAATGAAATTATGTATTCATTTCTGGGAAAATTCCCATGATTCCAGGTAAGTAGGAAGAAATTTCAGATGTTGTATGAGCTGGTTTTGTCTATATTAGGAATAAGAGTCTTTATAGTGAAAACTAATAAGAAAAGGTCCTAACAACAACATTTAGCATCCAACAAAAATATGATTGTCATAAAGAAATTACTAGCTTCTTCTGTATTTGCTATAGTGGTACAGTGTGATTATCAGTGATTACATGTGATGAAGCTGAAACATCAGAAGTCATGTGCTTTGCCTTAGGTCACACAGTGAGTGGCAGAATTAGGACCAAGCACCAGATTTTGTGAAATATCTGCAGAATGAAGGATTCAGCTCATTTATGCTTTTTGGAGACATAAATATAATGAAGGAAGAGCACTGAACTCCAGAGGCTGATAAATATCACTTCTGTATAAATCGGTAGCTCCAAATCTTGCATAAACTCATACTGATTACTCCACAAGAAAGAAAATAAAATTCATTTGCTGGATTCTTGGCCCCCAGCTTACTAGGTTATAGGTCCTTATGGTGTTTTAAAATGACCAACAAAAACAACAAAATGTAAAAGAATATTCAGTCTAATTGAACGTTTCAAGTAGGAGTTGTCTTACTAGGTCTAAGTGGAGGAGAAGACAAAAAGGTGAGATACATCTTTCTGCACATCTTTC
The DNA here is from genome assembly GCF_020740605.2 of Lemur catta. Lineage (NCBI taxonomy): Eukaryota > Metazoa > Chordata > Mammalia > Primates > Lemuridae > Lemur > Lemur catta. The sequence continues at coordinate 242,915,442 of NC_059128.1, forward strand.
TGTCATGAATAATGCACAGGGGACATCCCTGAACTCCTCATGGGGCAGAGCCAGCTACTGTTCCTGCTGTGGCTGCGTGTCTGCCTTAGTTATTTGGCCTTTCTTTCTTTCTTTCTTTCTCTCTCTCTCTCTCTCTCTCTCTCTTTCCTTTCTTTCTTTTCTTTCTTTCTTTCTTTCTTTCTTTCTTTCTTTCTTTCTTTCTTTCTTTCTTTCTTTCTTTCTTTCTTTCTTTCTCCCTCTCTCTCTCTTTCTTTCTTTCTTTCTTTCCTTTCTTTCTTTCTTTCTTTCTTTCTTTCTTTCTTTCTTTCTTTCTCTCTCTCTCTCTCTCTCTCTCTCTCTCTCTCTCTCTCTCTCTTTCTTTCTTTCTTTCTTTCTTTCTTTCTTTCTTTCTTTCTTTCTTTTCCTTCTTTCTTTAGTGAGCTCTCCTGTTGCCCTCCCTCCCTTTCTTCCTTCCTTCCTTTGAAACAGGGTTTCAATCTGTTGCCTGGACTAGAGTGCAGTGGTGTCCCTCATAGCTCACTGCAGCCCCCAACTCCTTGGCTCAAGCGATCCTCCTGGCTCAACCCGCTAGGACTACAGGTGTGCCATGCCCAAATAATTTTTAAAATTTTTTTGTAGAGATGACAGTCTTACTATGTTGCTTGCTCAGGCTGGTCTTGAGCTCCTATCCTCAAGCAATCCTCCTGCCTTGGCCTCCCAAAGTGCTAGGATTATAGGCATGAGCCACCAAGCCTGGGCTCTTGCTCATTTTTAAAGAAGATATTTGCATCAGGAATCTTAAATCTTATCTGTCAGTTTCCTGAATCTCTTCCTTCAGCTCTATCCAGGAGGTGGCATTTTATTTTCAAGTGAGAAATCACATGGAGTGTCAACAACAGTAGCTGGGTCTCGGGTCAGACTTTATCAAGGTCATCATGCTCAGAACATTGGACCACATTGCTGAGGGAAAGGCTGTCAGCCTTTACACAACGGAGAGATGAACCAAAAAAAATCAATACCAATTCATACAACTATTAAATACGTTATTTGTATAATGCTTAGAACAGTGCCTGCCACATAGTAGGTGTTTGATAAAAGTAAAACAAATCAGTTTACAGGAGACAGGTGGGGTCACAAGGGTCTTAGGAGTTAAAGTTGCAAACAAGGCTTTATTGTAATTAACATAAATATTGAGATGAGATGAGATCACATTGGATTAGTGTGGTTCCTAAATCCAATAAAATATCCTTATAAGAGACAGAAGAGGAGAAACACAGGCAAAAGGCAATGTGAAGATGGGGCCATCATTTTATGCTTATAAGTAAATAGCACACATGTGCTTTTTATTATATGTTCATAATCTCAGCTTTGCAATAGGTCAACTTACCCCAACAAAGAGTAAAAATCAGTCACAGCACAGGAAGGTCATTTTTTTTCTTTTTTGACAATATTTTAAGTCAATAAGCATCCTAAAATACCAAGTAAGTAGTAAAGAGCTACTTAGTTTCTCGGCATATGCATTGTGGATGTGTTTGCTCCTAGCTGTTCTACGTGCATGGTTGCTACAGTCTTACATCAATGTGTAGGGCAAGTTGGAGTGCCTATCCTAGTTCAAACAGAAATTCCTGTTAGGGAGACAGTTTCATCTCTGTTTAGAAAAATATGTGAATGAATTTTGGTCCTCTAGGTCAGGTTCAGACAAAGAAGATTTTAGTACTTTGTATATTAAAGAAACAACAATTTTTAGTCTCCTCCTAAGTCAATGATGGAGATCCAGGTACTGAGACATAGGAGAAATCTTGGAACAAAGAAGCCATAAACCCAGCAATACACTGGCAGACCCTGAAGAAACTGCTAGAGATGGCAGCATGGCTGAGAGGCGTTGGCACACAGCTATTATGCTGTGTGATACGGCTGTTATTCTATTTAAAATTGTTGCCTTTTTTTTGTCCTTTGCTGTGATTCCCATTCATTACTCCCAAATCTGAATCACTCAGTTTCAACAACAACCAATCTTATTTCATCTTTGCTCTATTCACTTTCTCCTTTTTAATTTTTATGATTTTATTCATAAGTATTTTAATCTATCTCTAGAAGGTAAAGGTTCTTATATTAGACATAACCATGATATAATTATCACACCTAGAAATAATTGATCAGAATTTCTTAATATCATCAAATATTCCGTCAGTGTTCACATTATCCTGGTTGCCTCATGTTTATTATTTAGTTAGTTAGTTAGTTAATTTGTTATAATCACTATCAAAACAAAGGCCACGCTCTTGTCTTCTTTCTTGATTTTTTCATGTAATTTATTTGTTGAAGAACCTGGGTTATTTATCCTATAAGGTTTCCCACAATTTGGATCCCTGTTGCATTTGCATTCTTGTTATGCTGTCGAATAGATTCTTCTCTCTTTTATGTCCTATAAATGGCTGTTAAATCTAGGGTTTTCATCTGATATAGTTTCCACTCCCCCCAAAAAAATATTTCATGAGCCGTGTTTTTTACTTTCAAGAGGCACAAAATGCCTGATTGGCTTTATTTTTGTGTTAATAGCAGCCATTGATGATCATTGCCTAGATGATTTTTTTAAAGAATTTACAAGATAGTAAATTTCACATTATATTATTTATTTCTTCATTATTTATTATCTGGAATATTTTTAGAGTGAAACTTTCCCTTATTAACTATTTGGTTACTTTAAGGTAGGTCATATGGAACTACCTTATGGAAAAGGCAGGTTATAATTCCTTGATTTTTTTCCTTCATTTACCAGTTTCAGAGTAATGAGTTAGCTCACTATATCCTTCAAAGGTGACCACTAAGTTTTTGGAGTTTTTTTTTAGTATCATTATTATATTATGATTTGAGCCTATTTTATGTGTTTCAATCCATTGCAGTTATTTTTCTTATGAAGGTGGCACATCCTTGCTCAAAGGAAACCTCTGCTAGTTGGTTCTGAGTCCTTTGTGATAGCTTCTTTGCTTTCCAGTATGAGAACATGTTTCATGATCATCTAATATATTTCCTGACTTAGAACTTCAAACAACCATTTATCAAAGGAGTCTGTGCTTTTGGTGGAAAGTCTTATTTAGAGATCAAAATGAGGGTATTATAAGTGTTCTCGTTACTACTTATTTCCAGGTGTTTTTAGTGGACAGTTAGGACATTTCTAAAAAGATAAAATACATAAGCTCATTCTGATATTGACAATTCAACATCTACAGGATTTTTATTTAACCTCATTGATCCTATATTTATGTCTCCTTTCTTCCACACAGGAAACCCTAATTCTCAAACACACCAGCATGATTACTTATTTGCTTTATTGTATGATACACAGAGCAGTCTCAGAATAAGAATGACAACATCAAAGCAATATAATTGATTAAATTAATTTAAAATATTTTATAGCTCTTTTTATCCTTAGGGTCTATCTCAGTAGGAATGTGCACTGTCACTAGGTTTTAGTCATTTGGAATAGTTTCTGTCCATGTGATTATTCCATCAACTTAATTAGTAAGGTTTATTGTTTCAGTTCCATTTTGAAATGGCTCAAGTTGCCAGCAAACCTTTCCAGATCCTAACAGTGCTCTTCAGCTTTATGACATAGATGCCACTACCCTAGTTTTTATAGACGTAGACACTATTCCATTTGTACCCACATGAGAGTTCCTGCAAGAAGGAATGGGCACAATTCTTCTTGCATATACAGGATGTCAAGGGCTCTGGGCTTCAGGAACTTTTCCTCTGAATTATGACAGAAACAAGGGGTAACTTTGTATATACTCTGCTGTGGGTAATATGGAAGACTAGCTTGTACATTTTTATATTGTACAATTTTATATGAAAATTTACATCAAATCATTATGTATTTAAATTTCATTGGATATATTTAAAAGAATAATTTGACAGCTTTATTTTAAATGTTGACTTTTACAATTCACTGAAAATTATATCCTTTACAACTATAAAATTATGAAAAATTTAGACATTAACTTTGAAATGTGTGATGGAGGCACAAATTTTTACAAAATAGTTTTAGTGAATTTGTAGGCAAAAAGTTTGAATACCATTAACCTAAATTACATTTAATAAGCTACTAAATTGCCAAAATTCAGGATGAAGAGCATGCAGAGTGTGAGAGACAACCAAGAGAAGAGTATTTCAGTAGTAACTGAAATTAATTCAAATAATATGGGAGAGTTAAGCAAACATGACAATAAAAATTCAAGTTTCTAAAATCATTTTTAAATTTGAAGTACATTTCTAGGAATAAAAAGAGAGTGGGCTTTGATTCTATTTTCTCTGATTCAAAAAGTGACCACGGCATCCTTGACAGTAAACATTATGTCCATTGCACAGTAGTTGATGAGTCAGCAGTATCTGAATCTAATTCACATTATTAAACAATTGTATTATAATTTCCAAACATAGTAGCAGGCCCTAAGAAATGCTTTATTTCTTTGATAAACATTTTTAATTATGAAACATTATAATTGATGCCTAATAGTCAACATAGAGACATCACTTGTTCAAAGGAATCTATCCTGGTCATGTAAGAGCAGGAGCAGTAAACATTAACTTGTAGAGTCACAAGTTAAGGCAGATGTATCAGGAAATGGGACAAGAGCAGGGTGGAGCTAAACAGGCAGTCCTATTTGGAGTTGTTGCCATGGTATAAGTGTGAATTTGTGGCCCTCTCTGCTACTATCAGTGAGTCATGCTTACAAATCAAATATGAATACCCTCACATGCACAGTATATATAAATTCTACAAGTGGTGTTCCAAGAAATAACAAGGTCAGCAAACAAGATAAGTCCTTAAGCTGGTAATTTCCATGTGTGATTCTATGAATCTTGCTAGGAGATTTGAATGTTATGCTGCTAAAATACAAATATTATTAATATTCACTGGTGTTTATCAGAGTTTAAATAGTTACTATATGATTCAGTTTTGTAAATAATTCTAGTCATAGGGAAAAAATACTATGAGACATACTACATGTCCACAAAAATGATTAAAATTAAAATGCTTATTTACAGTTTTCATTTGTTCCATAGTGAAGTATTCCTCACATGTTAAATTATGCTTAATTGGTTCTCCTTTTTCTCTAATACTATCTATATAGATGCCATGCCATTTGTTCTTCTTCTCCTCTTCTTCTTTTCCTTCTGTATTTATTATTGTTTGAGTTACAGATTTCTAGGTCAACTATTAATATTTGCAAGATTTTCCTATGGGGCCAGAATAACAATCCATGCTAAATGATTTTTATTTTTCTAACGCTTATCTTTCTTTTCTGTTGTCACAAAATCCACTGGCTTTCTCCAATTTTGTTTATCTTCGTGATTCTTTATGAAGCCTTGCCTCTTGGCATTTATGTACTTGACTGGTTCTAGGAGGGCCTTCTGCCACCCCCAGCCCTATTCCTGTACGCTCTTTGGCAGACACAGACAAAGGATACTGTTTTTGCTCTCAAAAGGCATTGCTCCCATTTAGGAAGTATATGTCTTAATGTGTGTTCTTTATGATATCTATTATTACTGGGCTCTCTCTCCTGAACTTTCCTTCCTTTCTGTATCCTGATAATAACTTTTTGGCATGTGAACTTATTAAATAGCAGTCTTGCTGTAGGAAGCCACAAAAGGGTTGCAGGTGTTTAAGAACAGGATGTACAGAAGGTTTTAGAAATGACAGATGTGAGAAATCAATCGTAAATATTCACTTTCCCAAAATAGGGCCTTATGATCAGGGAGAACTTCTATAATTGAAGATAGCAGGTACAATGGGAGAGTTGTAGATAGAAGGTTTAGAATGTGTTGGGTGAGGAGGCACCGAGAGGTGACAGATTCAAGAAAATAGCACTTAAAAGAGAGGGAAGTTAGTGAAGTTGGGAGCAGGATCCCTTAGTGAAGGCAGCTCCTTTTCTGAAGGTGGTGAAAGAACTATAGACGTATGGAACTGATGGTAGGACCTTTAATGAGCAAGTTAAGATCTGAAATTCAGGTGAGGCTTGTTACCAGAAGCGACATACATTATAGCAATAGAGGAGGGAGTTCTTCAGCTGAGAAAGTGGGAAAGCTGTCCCTTCCCTCACTGCAAGAGATCCTCCTTCTAATTGCAAAAACACTAACTCATTCTTATATGACTAAGAAAGTAATTGTGTAACTAGAACATCCAAAGAAAGATAAAAGGGCAAAAAAAAAAAAAAAAAGAAAAAAAACTAAAAATAGACACAAAACTTTCCTGCTAAGAAATTCACTAGAAAAACATTGCTCCAAACCTGACGAAAATTGCGACATAAAATTCCAATGTGAAGAAAGGAAAAAAAACAAATGCATGATGTAATTATAGCCAGGAAGGAAGACAATAAAAAATAAATACAAGACCTCAGGGAAGACATGGCCAACAAAAGGAAGGTGATGGACAGTCAACAGGAGGTGATTGTCAGTCAAGACAAGGATGTGAAGTGGTAACTAGGAAAATTTAGTACAGAAATAAGAGAAACAGATGGAATTACTTCATAAATAAAGACTAAATTACAAGGAGCAAAAGGGAAAATAGATACCACAGAAAGCACAGCAAGACGCAGAGAATATAAACTCTGGAAAAGTGAAAGAGAAGCAGAACTATTTTTAGAAGAGAGAGAAAGTTATAAAAGACAGTAAAAAATGATCCAAAATATGAATAATTGCAGTTCCTCCAATCAGAGGAAAAGCAAAAGAATGGAGTAGAACAAGTTAGAAAGTGTTCTTGAAGTAAGATTTCATTACATTCATTACATTCATACATTAAAAGCTATATCCAAGATCTGAGAAAACTGTCCCAGAATGATCAATATCAAGACTGCTAACATTAGTTAGTGGATTTATCATATTAATACATATCCTACAAACACTAGACATGTCCTACTAATACTAGTAGCAAACTGGGCATTTGGGCAAAAAACATTGTGTCATTTCTAAGGGAAAGAAAGTCAAATTGACACAGCTAAAGTCAATGCTAATGGAAATGGAACAAGGCCTATTCAACAATCCAGGAAAGAAAGTTTGAACCAAGGATTTTAAATTCATCCAAGCTGTTTTTCAAGTGTCAAGGCTATAGTCAAACATTTCTGAAAATTCAAGGATATTAGGTCTTCCTGAAGCATCTCCCAGAGAACAAGATTCACCCAACTGAAAGATGATCAGGGAAATTTCAACAAAAGGACTGAGATGAACATTGAATATATGTATTTAAAAATAGAGGCCAGGCGCGGTGGCTCACGCCTGTAATCCTAGCCCTCTGGGAGGCGGAGGCGGGTGGATGACTCGAGGTCAGGAGTTCGAGACCAGCCTGAGCGAGACCCTGTCTCTACTAAAAATAGAAAGAAATTATCTGGACAACTAAAAATATATATAGAAAAAAAAAATTAGCCGGGCATGGTGGCACATGCCTGTAGTCCCAGCTACTCGGGAGGCTGAGGCAGTAGGATCGCTTAAGCCCAGGAGTTTGAGGTTGCTGTGAGCTAGGCTGACGCCAGGGCACTCACTCTAGCCCGGGCAAGAAAGTGAGACTCTGTCTCAAAAAAAAAAAAAAAAAAAAATAGAACTGGGACTAAAACAAGGTCTAACATAAAGATTACAAAATAAAATGTAAATATGAACATCGTATTTATATATACTTTCACTATAGAGTCTGATATTTTTAAAATTGTAGTTTTTATGATTTTTTTATTCTAGTGACTGCCTTTTTAAAAAGAATTTTATAAAATACCCTTAGAACCTTCTTTTTTCAGGCAGTATTTATTGATCCTTACTATGAGCGTCACACAAATTACCCTTTAACTTCTTCCTCTTTTCTTTTCTCCCTAGCTTTCTCTACCCAATTTTAGTCAACAAAATTATGGTGTTATGGGCTGAATTGTGTCTTCCCAAAATTCATATGTAAGTCCTAACCTCCAGCACGTGGGAATGTAACAGTATTTAGAGACAGGGTCTTTAAAGGCATGATTAAGTTCACATGAGCTCTTTAGGGTGGGCCTTAATCCAATGTGGCTTGAGCCCTTTTGAGAAGAGGAAGTTTGGACACCAGAAGAGACACCAGAAACGTGTGCACCCGCAGAGCAAAGGCCATGTGAGGACACGGTGAGAAGGCAGCCATCTGCAAACCAAGGAGAGAGGCCTCAGAAAATAGCAAACCTGCTGACACCCTGATAATGGACTTCCAGCCTCCAGAACTGTGAGAAAATGAATTTCTGTTGTTTAAGCCACCCAAACTGTGGTGTTTGTTATGGAAGACCCAGGAAGACTAATTCATTTGTTCTTAGTGATTAACTGTGTGCTGTGTACTCTTAAAATTCCTACTGTGCATACATAATAAAAATAAGGTAGAGTAATATGATGAAATATGCCTGCCTATCTGTCATACTGGTAAGTATAAAAGTGCTTCATTTACCTTTTATAAAATTACAGATTGCATCGAAAGTAAAACTTCATTCTGACTAAAAGGGTGAAAACATAAATGAAAAACAGAAGTTGTGACAAGTTAGGATTTTTGTACCAAAGAAAGCACTATATTTGACAAAAAGGGTTCACTTTAAGATGGGAAAGACTACAATAAATTCACAATGAAAGTAATAGATATCTGAGTATTTGCACATCTGCCAGTACTGCCAGATGACCTCCCTGTTCTTTACCACATCTTTACCCTACTCTTGTGGTTTCCTGTTCAAGTTCTGCTGATAGCAGTTGCTCTTGGTGCATCTGTAATTTGAGCTTGCAGGATTTTTTTTTTTTCTGTGTCTTAATTTCATGAGAGATATGTTTTTGTGGGTGTTTGTCTTCATTGTTGCCTCCTTTTTGAGTTGAATGATTTTAGGGAGAAGTAGGAATATTCAGTACTGACCAGATGACACAAACATACCAGAAGCTTTATTTTTAATTTTATTGCATTGGCAAGATTTCCAAGATAAAAATTAAATCAAGTAGTGATAACAGGTACTCTTGCCTTGTTCCAGATTTTAATGAGAATTCTTCGAAATTTTCACCACACATGGTGTAGTTTCTCGATAAATGTCCTTTATCAGGTGCAAGTGCCTATTTATTTCTAGTTTGCTAAGAACTTTTAAAATCATAAATGATGTGATTATCAAATTACTACATATAAGTCTTCTCTCCAATAATCTCATAATGTTATATGTTACACTGTTGCTGAACCTTCTGCTCCTGAGATACATTTTATTTAGCAAGATAGACTGATTTTTATACACTGTTGCAGTTCTCTTTTGTATTCAATTTGAGTTTTGTATTATGATATTGAGCTTTAATATTTTTACTTCTGAACTTTTGGGGTTTTTAATCACATCATAACCTCATAAATTATGATAAATAGCTTTCCTTGTTGTTTCCAAGCCTTTAAGTTAACATGTGTTAAGTGATATGGTTTGGATGTTTGACCCCTTCAGATCTCATGTTGAAATTTGATCCCCAGTGTTGGAGGTACAGCCTGGTGGGACGTGTTTCGGTCATGGGGGTGGATCCCTCATGCATGGCTTGTTGATTTCCAGCTGAATATTTAAAAAAAATATTCTCTCTTGTATCTGTCGTTATAATGTGTTCCTTTTTTTTCCTTTGTAATATTGTTTATATTTCACTTCACTTTGTCTTTCTTAGAATCAGTCTAAAAATGTGTTTACTCAATTATTTTTATTTTTTAAAGAACCAGTTTCAATCTTTGTAGATATTTTCTGTTTTTTCATTGCATTTTATTCCATTAATATCTGCTGTTAATGTCCTCTAGCCAAAGACCATCAGGAACACACCTATAATTGAACAAATTGGGTCTATTTATTATTTGCTGTATCAAGGAATAATGCTCACTAGGGGGGACTGCAGGCCATCTCAGTGAGCAGGTATTAGAAAAGACTTGTTGTGCTGCAGTATATGTAATCTAAACATTTTTACTCCTGTAATACGCTGAAATAAAAAAAAAGAAAAGACTTGTTAAAGTATTTGATCTTTGGGTGAATTTGGAAAGGGTTTAAAGAACTGGGATTTTGCTTTGTCAGGAAGTAAGAGCATTCAGTAATTGAGTATCTTAATAAATCTTATTCATATAGGGAGCAGACTAGAATGAGGATAAAGTAATTGGTAAAGAAGCAACAGTCATTCATATCAGCCAGGAAAAAGGATGTTTGGTATTTTGTGAATTGCACAGTGACCTTGTTTTGATCTTTACTTAAATCAAATTATGACGTGGTCTTGCTTTTTCTCACTTCATTATGGTCTCGGAGTGACCTTGTCTGATGTTGGTGTTCTGTGACATTGTTTCTGTCTGATAGGGGAACGTGGCCTAGCTGTGAGCAGCAGACCAGCTCCAAACTACTTAATTCTAGCTGTAAGTGCAGACCAGTTCCTGGATATCTGGGTAATTCTTGCAACTTTTCTATGTGTTTAAAGAATCTATCTAGAACTTAAAAAAATCAACAAGAAAAAAGTCAAACAACCCCATCAATAAATGGGCAAAGGAAAGGAACAGAAACTTTTCAAAAGAAGACAGAATAATGGCCAGTAAACATATAAAAAAATGCTCAACATCTCTAATCATTAGAGAAATGCAAATCAAAACCACAATGAGATATCACCTAACCCCAGTGAGATTGGCCTCTATCAAAAAATCCCAAAACAATGAATGCTAGCGAGGATGTGGAGAGATGGGAACACTCTTACACTGCTGGTGGGACTGCAAATTGGTGCAACCTCTGTGGAAAAGAATCTGGAGATACCTCAAAGAGCTAAAAAAAGAAATACCGTTCGATCCAGCAATAGGACTATTAGGCATCTACCCCAAACAGCAAAAGACATTCTATAATAAAGACATCTGCACCCGAATGTTTATGGCAGCACAATTCACTATTGCAAGGATGTGGAAACAACCCAAGTGCCTGTCAATTCATGAGTGGATTACTAAAATTTGGTATATGTATACAATGGAATATTACTCAATTATAAGAAATGACAGTGATCTAGCACCTCTTATATTTTCCTGGATTGAGCTTGAGCCCATTATCCGCAGTGAGGTATCACAAGATCCAAGGAATAGCCTCCACGTGTACTCGCCATCAAATTGGCACTAACTGATCAACACTATGGTGCTCACACGGTAGTAATATTCTCCAGGGATTAGGGGGTTGGAGGGGTAAACTCACAACTAATGATCACAGACACGGTGAGCATTGTAGAGGGGAAGGGCATGCCTCTAAACCTCACTTGGGTGAGGCAAAGACATAAAATGTAACCAGAAGATATTTGCACTTCTGTGTTTATTGCAGCATTATTCACAGTGGCAATGGAATCTTACTTAGCCATGAAAAAGAAAGAAATTTTGTCATTTGCAGAAACATGGAAGCATCTGGAGGACATTATTTTAAGTGAAATAAACCAGGCACAGAAAGACAAATATTGCGTTTTCACACTCATATATGGGACCCCCCAAAAAATTGATCTCAAGGAGGTAGTGAATAAAATGGTGGCTACTAGAGATTGGTAAGGATGGTGTGAAAGGGTAATGAAGAGGTGTTGGTGAAGGGGTAATTCTATTAAATAGAAGGAAAAAGTTCTAGTGTTCAATAGTGCAATAGGGCAACTATAGTTAACAATAATCTATTATATTTCAGAATAGCTAGAAGTTTTCAAATGTTCCCAACATAAAGCAATGATAAATGTTTCAGGTAAATCATGTCCCAATTACCCTGATTTGATCATTATATGTCATATGCTTGTATCAAAATATAAAATGTCCAGGTGCCAATGGCGGTGGACTAGGCTGGGTGATCCTCAGGCCTCTAGATGGCATGCTCAGGTACTAAGGGGGTGGGACTGGGCTGGTGCATTTGTCCTCAGGCCCTCTGGTAGTGCATGCAGATGCTGGCTGTGATAGGTAGGGGTGGGCTGGTCCCCAGGATGTCAGAGGAATGCTCAGGTGGGGGCAGCAGTGATTGTGCTGTGGGCCTGCCCCTGGGGAGGGTGGGGACCCTCTCAGCAGGAGCAGTGTAGGGAGGTAGTTGTGGGGCATGTGGTTTACTTACATCTTAGTCCTGTAGCAGCTCATAGCAGTGGAAATGGGATTTGTCCTCAGACCATGTGAAGTAGCTAGCCCCCTCTACCCCTCCTTGGCCTGGCAGTGGTAGCATAGCATTGGCATCAGCCCCAGGGCAGGACATGGTCCTTTGGGAACTTCAATCTCAGAAAGACACCAAGCTGCAGCTCCTTAGGGTTTGAAGCCTGTGGGACTCCGTGAGTTCTCTCTGGAGCAATGCCTCTGTGCACTTGCTAGGCAGCTCCTTGTGTTAGTCTTGAGGCCCATGATGGTCGAGGGGCTTTCCTGTAGTTAGGGTTGTATAAGTCCATTGCAGAAATATGGAGTCCTGGCGGTCTCTCACTTACCTTTTTGCCACGTCCATGAGCTTTTCCGGGCTTCCAGCCAATCCTGGCTGAACAGGCTGCCTCTCTTCCCGCTTCTTTCATGCCTTAAGTGTTTTCTGTCATTTTTGTTTTGAATTCCTGTGTTCTCTCTTAGATGCTCTATTCAAAGTGTGATGAGCTACTTTTAATTTTGGTTCTTCTTGGTGGAGGAGGTGAGTCAGACGCCTCTAGCTAGCCACCTTGACATCCTTTTATACATTTTGAGATGTCCTTATTACAGCAACCAGTCTACCCCATGGATACAAGTTCATATAAATGGAACCATAAAAGCATTTATTTAGTATAAAGATTCTTTCACTCAGACTATTGTTTTTTATATTCCTCCATGTTGTTGTATCTGTATCTTGCTCCTTTTTATTATTGAGCAGAATTCTATCATATATTATAATTTACCTATTCTCCTATTGAGAGACACCTGGGATGTTTCCATTTTTTAATTATAAACTACTATAAACATTCTTGTACAAATCATTTTGTAAACATATGCTTCCATTTTTGTTGTGTGATACATAGGAGAGGGTTCCTGGTTCATGAGGTAGGTATATACTTAGTTTTACAAGACAGTGCCATACCTTTTTCCAAAGTGGTTGTACCATTTTACATTCTTACCAATGTGTGAAAGCTTCTGTTGCTTTACCACCTTGCCAGCAAATGGTGTGGGCAGTCATTTTAATTTTAGCCATCTGCTGCATATAGTGCTATCTCATGGTAGTAGTTTGCGTTTTCCAATGACCAGTGATGTTTTCTGTGTTTGTACATGTTTTTCCCCATGATTGAAATTTAACAATTCTTTAGTACTAAATGGTCTAGCTCTCAAAATCCTATTGGGATTACAATCAAAACTGCTTTAGTTTTATTTATTGATTTGGGAGGTATCATAATCTTCATAATATTTATTCTTTCTCTATTTCTATATTTAATATAAAACTTTAGTCTCTTTCAGGAAACATTTTTATTTTATTTATATAGGTTCCAAACTAGTGTTTTAGGCTTATTCCTAGGTATTTTATTCATTGTATTATAGACAGGATATCTTTAAAAATGTTTTTTTTTTCCATTTATTGATGCTATATAGGAAAGGCTGGTTTGTAGATATTTATCCTTTATCCAGCAACATAAAACTTTCTTGTAAGTTCTAATAGTTATAACATTTTTTTCAGTTCTAGTCAGTTATGTTAAATAAGTCGGTCTTTTTCAAATATCTTCTTTTCCTTAGCTTCTCTATCGCACTATTGTCTAAAATAGTGGTTCCCAAGCAGGCTGGTTTTAGTTTTCAAGAGACATTTTTTGGTTGTCACAACTGGGGAAGGTGCTATGGTAGGCAGAGGTCAAGGATAATGCACAGGACAACCCCTCATAACAAAGGGTCATCTGGCTCAAAAGGTCAAGAGTGACAACGTTGAGAAACTCTGCTTAAGAACTTCCAGAAAAACATTAGTGATCTCTTGTCTTACTCCTGATTTTAATGTGAATGTCTGTCAATATTCATCAAGTAAAAAATAGGGTATAAGTTAGTAATAAGTATAAGAGTGGGACATTTATTCCAGTGCTTTGTAAACTAGTAATTCTCTAATGGTGACAGCAGCTCACCATGGCAGTAACTCTCAGGAAAGGCGAGTTGTAGAAAAGGTGTGAAGGAGGTGAAGAAGTCCTCTACGGTTGACTGTCACCTGGGAGCATGCCCTTCCTCACCAGAATTACAAAAGCATAGAACTCAAGAAAATTAGCAAGAAAAAAGTCAAACAACCCTATCAAAAAGTAGGCAAAGGACAGGAAGAAAAACTTTTCAAAAGAAGATAGACTAATGGCTAAAAAACATATGAAAAAATGTTCAACATCTCTAATCATCAGGGAAATGCAAATCAAAACCACAATGAGATATCACTTATCCCCAGTGATAATGGTATTTATCAAAAAATCCCAAAACAATAAATGTTGGTGTGGATGTGGAGAGATAGGAACACTCATACACTGCTGGTGGGACTGAAAACTAGTACAACCTCTGTGAAAAGCAATATGGAGATACCTCAAAGAGATACAAGTAGAACTATGATTTGACCCAGGAATCCCACTACTGGGCATCTACCCAAAGAAAAAAAAGACATTCTATAAAAAAGACATCTGCACTCGAATGCTTATAGCTGCATAATTCACAATTGCAAAGATGTGGAAACAACCCAAGTGCCTATCAATACATGAGTGGATTAATAAAATGTGGTATGTGTATACCATGGAGTTCTATTCAGCCACAAAAAACAATGGTGATATAGCACTTCTTATGTTATCCTTGATAGAGCTGGAACCCATTCTACTAAGTGAAGTATCTCAAGAATGGAAAAACAAGCACCACATGTACTCACCATCAAATTGGTTTTAACTGATCGACACTTAAGTGCACATATAGTAATGACATTCATGGGGTGTCAGGCAGATGGGAGGGGGGAGCAGGAGATGGGTATAGATGCACCTAATGAGTGCTGTGCACACCATCTGGGGGATGGGCACGCTTGAAGCTCTGACTTGGGTGGGGCAAGGGCAATATATGTAACCTAAACATTTGTACCCCCATAATATACTGAAATAAAAAAGAAAAGAAAAAAGAAAAGAATTACTAAAGCATAAAGTACTATAAGATGTTTGTTAATATCAGGCAGGCTACATTGGACCTGCATGTGGAAGGCCTTGTAATCATACTTTGCTATTAAAACAATGAATTCACAGTGAAAGTCTTCTGTAGATTGTAAGCTTCTGCAATATTTCTTAATCACTGTATATCCATATAGGTCTTTTTTGCCCTTAAGGAATTTTTCCTGCCCCCAGCACTTGAAGATGCTTTTCCATTCTTTTTACAGCTAGTATTGATAAGGAAGTTATTAATCTGTCAGTTTTACATTCTTTGTAAATAATCTTTTATGGAGAGCTTCTCATCCTTGATGTTATAAAATTTTACAATGGGCTAACTTGGTCAATTTCTCTTTCCTCCTAGAGCACCAACTAGATCTTTTCACTGGAACTCCATTTTTTTAAAACACTTTACCATTTCTTTATTGGTTTTGCTGAGATTTTCTGAGATTACTTCTAGATCACTTGTTTGATTAGCTGTTTATTTGAATATTCAGTCTAGTTGTTCACTTGAAATTTTTCCAAGATATCTAATAGGTTCATTCTTAGAACCACTCATTTCAAACAAGATACTGTCTTCTGTCTAAAGTTGTTAAATGTTTTAATATTCTACCTCAATTCTAGTGACATGTTTTCTTGTTGGAAGTACTTCTGTTATGTATTGGCTTTCCTTAAGTTTAAGACATAGCACTATTATATAAACTAGTATAGTATATAATCTGAACAGGTACTATTCTAGATATTGCATGTATATTAATTTACTTAATGCTCTTATTAACTTTATGAAGTACTATTAACTCACTACAGATGACTAAATTGAAGCACTAAAATGGTAAAAACTCACCCAAGCACATAGAACTAGTAAGTTTTGGAGCCAGGACAAAATCCTATAGCACTCCATTTCTCCCCAAGTGGTTCAGCCACATGGAGCCCTGAGAAGTCTGACCCAAGCCTGCATGCTCATTGTTTGCTCCTGAAGGTAGTCACCCTAGTAGCTGCTTGTTGGCTCACAGTGGAGTGGGTCAGGGGTACCCACACACGGCTGTGGTGCATTAATTGTCTGTGTATACTCCTGTTGCCTATGCCTCTACCTGTGCCTCTGAAAAGGCACCATACATCCTCCAGGTGAGAGTCACCCTTTCTAGACCAAGAACTCTTGTTTTCAAGTTTAGCTTTGAATTTAATTTGAAGAAATCACTACTAATTTGTAAACTTAAAGTACATATACAAATAAGGGAGGAATGTATTGAGACTTAAGATTTGACCATGTAATTTCTACTGTATCCACTTATATGGTTCAATTTACCAAATTCTACCTCTGTCATCTGGGTATTGTTGGGGTGGGTAGGAGAAGTTGTTTTTTAACCATTATTTTTTTGAGACAGGGTCTCCCTCTGTTGCCCCAGCTATAGAGTGCAGTGGCATCATCATAGCTCATTGTAGCCTCAAACTTCTGGGCTCAAGTGATCCTCCTGCCTCAGACTCCTGGGTAGCTGGGACCACAGGTGCGCACCCCAAGGCCCAGTTTTTTTCTATTTTACGTAGAGACTGTGTCTCACTCTTGCTCAGGCTGGGCTTGAACTTCTGACTTTAAGCTATCCTCCTGCGTTGGCCTCCTAAAGTGCTAGGATTACAGCTGTGAGTGCCATGCCTGCCTGGCCCGGTTTGTTTTTTAAGTCTAATGCACCCACTGTGGCTCTGGAAGCTTTCACCAATTCCACATTGGTAGAACTAATCCTTCTAGTGCTCCAATAGCAGACTCTTTATACTTCATTAGAATGCAGATTTATTTGCATGCACAGCAATAAGGATTAGGAAACTAGGTAAAAAGGAAAGCAGCCTTCAGGCAAATGGAACCAATTAAGACCGTGAAGTAGTGGACTCTGAGACCTACTACAATGCGAAGACCTGCTGTGCTGCCTTCAAAAGTTAAGTCTCTTCATCTGATGCCTCAGCCCGCTTTTTAACTAGGCATTTACATGGGCATGGCTCTTCTTTTTCCCTCTCATGTTGTTTCAGATAAGATATGGTTTTCTCCTGTTTATCCAGGAACTGCTTCACGAAGTCTATGAGCTACAAAAAAAAAAAAAAAAAAAAAACCGAACAAAAAAAAAACACAACACAGTGAAGGACCCACATTTACGAACATGTCTGCAACAAGAAGCAATCTATCCAAACTGTACCCCATGGACCAGTAGTCCTGGAGCATGTGAAAAATGCAGAATCTCAGGTTCCACCCCAGATCTACTAAATCAGCCTCTTCATTTTAAGAAGGAACTAAGTGATTCATATGCATATGAAAGTTTCAAGAAGCACTGATCTTAGACTTTTAAGACCTCCAGGTGAATACAAGTATCTACTTTCAATGGGTATGAGTATTAGAACATCTCATCAAACGTACAGATTACAGCTGAGCGTGGTGGCTCACACCTGTAACCCTCACACTTTGCAAGGCTGAAGTGGGGGAATCACTTGAGGCTGGGAGTTTGAAACCAGCCTGAGCACCATAGTGAGAACCTATCTCTACAAAAAATAGAAGAACTAACTACCTGGTGATGGTGCATGGCTGTAGTGCCAGAGGCTGAGGCAGGAGGACCCCTGGAGCCCAGGAGTGTGAGGTTGCTGTGAGCTGTGAGGACTCCTCTGCACCCTAGCCCAGGCAACAGAGTGAGATCCTGCCTCAAAAAAAAAAAGTGCAGATTTTAAGTAATAGGCTACCCAATGCTTTGTTCTACAGCAGATTGTTTTCAATCCTGTTTATTTGAATCACATGGAGATTTTGAGTAGTTGCCTATACCTCATTTCTAAAGACTGAGATTTTGGTGGTCTGACATAAGGCTCAGACAGTTCTACCTCTTCAGAGCTCCTAAGTCCAATATGTATCTAGGGTTGAGAACTTTTATACTAGGGCATTTTCTTTACTTTGACTTTTTCAGAAGCTAGGGAGTTGGTGAGAAAGTAGTAACCATTTCAAGGTAGAGTCTTCACCAATAACCAGGAAGACCTCAGAGAAGTCTGTAGTCACCATTAACATCTACTTTTGCAGTGACAGTCTAGGACAGTTGTTCTCAAGACAAGGCCTTGGTCAGCAGCATTGTCACCTAGAAACTTGTTAGAAATGCAAATTCTCAAGCCCCATACAAAACCCATTCAACGCAACCAGGGGTTTGGACTAGAAGTTTATTTTAGCCCTCCAAGTGATTCTGGTGCCTAATAAAGCTTAAGCATTTCTGGATTAGGGGATTGACAAGCCAGCAGCAACAAAATCATTATTTTGTTTAATTGTCCAGAGTGCATTACTCCAGAAGACTTTCTCATGTATTGAATTGCATTTTTCCTTACCAGGACCCTACCCCATTCCTAACAATAGAAATAAATTCCCAGACTTCCTTGGAGGGAAATAAGCATGTATTGGGTGATCCACTGCCTTGGGCCCATTTCCCAGAAGCAAGTCATAATCCAGAAGTGAAAGATGACACTGTCAGAAGTTAACTACTTACATCAGCTCATCATTCTCAAAAGCAGAAAACTTCAGTTCTTCCAGGACCTCAGTTAATAAGTTCTCCAGCTGCAGAGCAGACTTTAAGGCTTGAATGCCACTTTCCCAGACATCTGTAATAGGACTCTGTAGGAGAAGAACAGGGAGTCGCTTATTCTACCTCAGGCACAGTTTTGTTACCTTCTACTCCTGTGTAGGATTATGAATAGGTTTGCACAGTCCAAAGGTTTTCCAATTTTGCAGTGCAATGGAATTAGCTGAGAATATTAAATGCTAATGCCTGGCTCTCAATCGCAGACACTGACTTAATAGGTACGGGGTGCAATATGGGCATCAAGAGTTTTAAGAGATTCACGGGTGATTTTAATGTACTACAAAGCAAAGGCACTAGTAGCCCAGGCATATATAATTAATCCATTAGCTTTGGAATTCTATGATGGTGGTTCAAGTCTGTTATTAGCAGACATTTTTCTTTATCAAGCTAGAGTTTAAAAAAAAAAACCCCTCTTTAGATAAGTAGGGATGTTCCTGGATGTAATATTCCCAACTAAAGTTCAGATTGTTTCATTATAATTGTCTTCCCAAGTGGAAAAAAAAGTTTGTTGCACTACATTGAAAAGACAGTCCTATTAAGTACTTGAATGTGTACCTGAATTAGATTAATGATCTGAAATAGGATGCTAACAGCTCTCGGAGGAAGGCTCTAAAGTAGTGCTTCTCAAGCTATACAGACCACTACGATCAACTGGAGAGCTTGTGGAGACATAGCTCTTTGGGCCCCACCCACAGAGAATCTGATTCCATAGGTCTGGGGTGGAATCTATGAATTTATATTTCTAATGACTCCCCAGGTGATGCTGGTGCTCCTGGTCCAGAGAACACACTGTGTGTGACTGAGAAAAGCCAAGCAAGCATTTAATGGCTCAAATTTCCCCGAAATGATGTTGACACATGATTGCCCTCAAAGTCAGTGCTAAGCCTATGTAGGAACATGTAGGAACATAAGTGACCTAACATAACTTGTCCTTTAAATTTTCTAGACCTGGCAAAGACCCCATAGAGGTTATCATAAGAGAGTTACGTATTCACCTGAATAACTGGAAGGCAGATAGCATGCTCATGTTTTCTTAGATATCTTAGGAACTCTTTTGCATGCTCCCTCTTCGCATTAGACTGCTTTTCCAAGAGGTTGGCCAAAGGAGGCATTTGCTTCTCGTCACTGTAATAACAGCCCTGGTCAAAGGGAAGAATGGGGGGAGGCTGTGGGTGAGAGAAGCTAAGTTTTAAGACTAGAATCTCACACAAACTCACTTTATCTCAGTCATTGATGAGAGGCCTTCTTTGGTCAGTCTTGGGTGCTCCGTGTTATCCTTTGACTTCCAGAAGGCCCCAGCTATCTTCCCTGAACCCAGACAACCTCAAAAAGCAGACACTCAGATTCCAATATACTGGTGCCTAATCTTTGCATATCATGCCCTCTTTAAGGGTCAGATTTGTGAACCTACATGCTAGCACCTATAACCATTAATTGTGTATGCACATGACAGTAGCCCAGCATAAACTGACATTTTAAAGTCAATCTATTTCAATCTATCCTAATATATCTATGCTAATTATAAGATAGCTTAAAGGTATAAAATTTTTTATTCAGCCTGCCACCAGTATTTGCCCATATAGTTTTGGAAACACACTGGAAACAACTGTAACTCTCCCTATCATAGCCCATAATTTGTAATCACAGTTCTAAATCATTGGGCCAGATCAGCAATATCTCAGCCACTGGTTTGCTGTTTCATCTAGTACTAGACACCAAATGTGGCCATAACCATCATTACTAAGGAGATAAAAGATACACCATCACCCAGATAAGAGCCCGAACTCCCCAGTTGCTCAAGACCTATACTAACCATGGTTAAATAAGTATTACTGACGAGCAGCTCATAAGATGCTACTCAGCTAAGCGCAAGTCTACATGCTTCAGGGAAGGGGCCCTTGGCCTCGTGTTCCATCTCAGCTTTAGGGAAACCCAGCCATAAAGAGTGCTACCCATTAACGTAAGGGACTTCTTAAATACTAACAGGTGTATAGCCAGCCCACTTCTTAAAACAAGATGAAATTCCATCCAGCTGAGATTAACAGCTACTAATCTACCAATGAGGACATTGTTTCTAGATGAAAGAGCCAATCAGACTAGAGAAAAGGGTGGTGGGGGGAAGGGGGTTAATCCTCCTAATTATCCTAGTCTGTGTTCAGTGTTCTCGCTCATCTCTCTGTGATTTGTGAAGGCTGATATACCTCCTGAGCAGTGAAACATTAACAGGATGGATTCATTACCTTTAATTTCTTTTCTTTTCTTCAAAAACTATTAAAGCACTGCAGGCTAAGTCACTAGGTGAATCTAAGAAGACTGGCTAAAATACATTCTTTGCCTATAAGGGGCCATATAACCCCCTCCTTTCTTCATAAGGCCTCAATACACATAACTGATCTCAAGGTAGGATATGATGGGAGTTCCAAAGTGTCAAAGTCATCACCTGAGGAGATTAGGGCAGATTTCATTGATAAATTGGCATTTTAAATTGGCCTTGGAAGGTGATCAAGAATGTAGAGAAATGGAAATGGAGGAAGGTAATTCCACCTGGAGAACAGGCACACACAGGCTCTAGATACAAGAGTTGATAGTGGTTTCTCCAAACTAAGGTAAAACTGCTCCAGATAAGAATATTTTGGCTCCTTCCTCAAGCTATCTCCCAAGGTGCCCACCTGCCCCCACATCCACCTTCTTCCTTTTCATCTTTTAAGGGCAGAGATTGTTTTACTTATTTTGGTATTTCTACAGCCCATAATGGAGTGTTTTGTAAATATGTGCTGAAACAATATTGATTAAATAAAAATACATTTTACATGTAAGTAAAGTATAAGATTTCCCATGAGTCTGGAAGATTCCGAGTTGGAGCCTAAGCCATGTCTGGTTGAACCAAAGTAGAAATGGCAGGTCACCAAAAGTCTATCTCTTGAGGCCGTAAGGAGTGAAGCAGCCTCCTGAGGGAGAACTCATCCTGAGAAAAGGAGCCAAGCATTTTGAGTGTGGCTCACTCACAAAGATAAGGTCATCACAGGGAAGGGATGATTGTAAAAATGGCCTGCTTTTGTTTCCTGACCCAATACTGCCCTTGTCCTCAATTGAATTCATGCCTTAGTCCCAGCAAGAGAGAGGTGCTTTAAGTCAGTTCTTCTCACACTGTAATTTGCATATGAATCACCTGGGGTTTTCCTTAAAATGCAGGTTATGGTACCTGGGGCTTGAGATTCTGTAATTCTAACAATGCTGCCAAATGTGGTCCATGGACCAGTACCAAAATGCTACCACACTTTGAATAGCAAGGTTTTAAGTACATTTCTAAAAAGTTATCTCAGTAAAAATTCTGAAAGACACAATGGCACTGCTGGGGAACCCTCTAACAGAAGAGGCAAAGAGGACAGTCTATGCTGCTTCTCAATAGACCACTGCACTGCCATGGCATGTCAGAGCTTCCGGTACCTCCCTGGCAGCATCCAGAGGGAGGCAGCAGTGCCAGGGCAGTCTGCAATATCCAGCCTAGGAAGGTTAGCACAGGTGAAGAGGAAAGAAAATGGTAACTGACCAATTAACTGGTTTTGCTCACAGTACATGTAAAACCTTATTCAAACTCCCCCTGAAATTTGGGAGAACTTTTCAGGAGATTAGGATCCTATGTGAGCAAGAGAACAAGTGCCAATAAAATCTGGATTATTACTGTTAATATTATCCAACTTATAAGATAGTAAATCTGGCAGATATAGATTTTACTTTCTGGGAGATATTATGAGAGTTTGAATATTTCTGGATGGTCCATAAGATCCTTCCATGTAAATATTCCAGGATTCTACCATTCCACCTAGGCCAAAATACAGAACTGGGTACATATAAAGAAAATATTCCTGTTCTTGTGGTTAGATATTATTTTGAAAAGTCTGCTATCTAATCACTTAAAAACAACCTCATCAATTTGTAGAAAAAAAGAATGAAAACAATATCAGTAACCTGTGCTAATATGGCAGATTTACAGGTGATTTTTTTCCTTTTTCTATTTTCCATATTTCTCAAACTTTTATTTTTCATTTTAAAAAATGAACCTAATAGACACTTTCTAGAAAATTAGCACAATGCCTTTCCCTAATAGAAGCTTCACATATGAATTTGTGATATATTTTTTCTATTTGCAAGTGTAATGTATGATCATTATAAAGTATTATATTCCAACATTACTGAAATATATAATGTAGAAAGTAAGCCTATGGCCAATACTTTAATTCTAATATATATTTTAAAATGTAATTTAATTCATAATACTATTATTATATTTTGATAAACTGATGAATTAACCTTTGAATTATGGAATATGATCAGATTCGTTATCTAACATCCATGTACCCTTTTTCCTGGAATGTGCTAGAAATACAAAGACACTTTTTAAAAAAAAACTATACAACTCCTCTTAAAATTTTTTTTGTAACTCAATTCAAACTTTGTGTCTTCACAGTGTTACTTCATCTTATCATCTCTCTCTAATGATAAAGACACTGGGGATTCTCTCCTGGACTTAATTCTAACCAAGAAATTCTTGTCTTTAAAAAGAAAATATCTTTAGTGCAGCATTCATTGTTCTTTTTATTGTGTTCTTTGTACATGTTTCCCTTATAAGTTTATAAACTTCATAAGGAAAGGGCCTAAATCTTAGTAATCTTTGAATCTTCCAGAGCATTTTATATGGTGCCTTGCCCATAAAAGCTACTCAGTGAATTATATTGATCTGAACAATTTGAAAGTAAAAAGGATTCTAAAAGTTTAAAGTTATTGGTCATCAAGAAAGAAAAAATGGGCAGACCCAGGCAAGTACTTTGACTTTGGAAAAGCAGATTTCAAAAGTTTCTAAAAATTATGGGAGAAAGCAAAGATTCCAAGTCAAAAGTCTTTAGAAGGGAAGGCAGGATTTCACACAGTACATGGGTCCTTGATAAATGTTTATGAGTCAAGGAGTGAATGAATGATATAACTTATCAAGATAGCACAAAGAAATGGTAGGCCTTAAAAGCTAGCTATGACACAGGTGGTTTGGATGAGAAAGAGTGACATCTATAGAAATCCATGTGCCTGCATACATATGGAGACCCTTCACAAGCGGCCTCTACTTTCAACTGACCAGCCTCTACCAGACTTAGCATGGCTATCTTATATGTGTTTTCTGATTTTTACTGTCTCAGTTATAGTAATTCTTTCCACATCTTTGTAACTGCCTATTTACCTCTATGTCTTTTCCACTAGTTCATGAGTTCCTTGAAGGAGGTTACTGTACCATGACTTGGTATCACCAACATCTAGCATAGCCTAGGACATCATGCATAGTCAATAGATACCCATTCTCTGTGGATATATAAGTAAATGGTTAAACACTTAAAGTGCGAACACAGAAAGATGGAAGATAAACACATGAGGGAAATGAAAATGTAAAAGAATATCTGAAAATACAAACTTTCATGTGTGTTGAGGTTTATGAATATATATGCATTTTTAAAGTTAAGACCAACAAAAAGAATTTTGGGGAAAGAAGTACATGATGAAATTATGAAAGGGAGCAGTTTCTGACTAAAAAAGAACAAAGTAGGGAGAGAGACACACACTAATAGGACAAAAAGTACAATGTTAACCAAGGATAGAGAGAAAATAGAGCAACTAAAGTTGTTTATCAAAGAGACACGTGCATACAAAACAAAACTCAAATATTAATAGAGAAACATAAATAGAGAGTAAAGAAGTCCAAGTAGAGTCATACCAAATAAAAGAGTGCCTAGATGATTTAGACCAAGATACATGTCCACATCTAGGTGAGAGCTTTATTCTTTAGTTGAAATAATGACCTCTAGAAGTGGCTTAGGAAGCACTGTTGGTAATGTTTAAAGAATATTGGAGAGAAACGCCAAAATACAATTACAGACTATTATGATATCTTGGTGTTAAGATGCAGAAATTTGTACTGGATAAGAATATAGTTAGCCCAATTGGCATCTGAAAATCAAAGGTGGCTATTTATTGGATTGAGAATAATTTAGCAAAAGCTTTTGGTGACGAGAACAAGGCATTGTACTCAACCATGTCCTCTTTTCCTTTTTTCATTTTTTAAGTCAACAATTTGGATAAATAGAGTTTTACACTTAAATGTAGAAATATCACAAATTAGCATGCTGAATGACAGAAACAAGTGTCAATAGAACTCAGAAAGTTAAATCAAATTGGCTAAAGCTAGCATGATTAAATATAATTAAAAATAAATATAAGATCCTGTATTTCAGTTTAGTAAATCAATAGCCTATCAACAGAAAGAGGAAGATATTATTAAACAGTAGTTCATGTGAAATAGCTTAGATTTGGTTGAATGTTCAATATAATCAGACAGTTGACAGAAAAGCAAACGCAATTCACTTTTTTGCCCCTCAGGCAGACAAAGACTTGTTTTATTGAATGATTGATCTGTACAATTGCCAAGGCCACTATGTACAGACAAGACAGGGGGAGTTTTATTTCTTGGTCTCTTGATGATCTCCTCCTGGGCCTGGAGGTGCTTTCAGGGGTGCTTCTTTGCTCCCTTGATCTTAGACCTGTGGGCCTCAGCCTAGTCAGACAAGAGCTTTTTGCAGCCCTTATCCTCCTTCAGCCTGTGGATGTGTGACACAAGATCCAGCATTCTTGTGGGCCATGTCCACTTTTGAACACATTCCCCTTCACCTTCTAGTACAGGCTGTGAAATGTGGGGTTAATTTTAGGTTCATGGCATCTTGTGAGCAGCTGGTGCAGAATTCTCATTCTCCACATACAGGTTCCCTTCTTGGGTAGTCGGGTATTGACAGTCCTCCTTGGCTTACCTACGCCCATGTGCCTGACTTTGGTGTTTTTCTGATGTCAAGCCCACGAATGAAGTACAAGCTTGCAGGTGTTCAATCCATCTTTGATCAGCTTCTGGATCCGATAATCAGTACTGACATTGTGGATTTCACTGGTTTCATACAGGTTTAACCAGATCTCCTTTTTGCCACAGTGGAGGATGCTGGAAGCTTCATGGCTGCAGTTCAGTCTTCAAGAAGCAATTTTCATGACCAGATCCCAGGAGATTCTAGTCCTCTTATACCCATACAGTGACGCATGCATAAAAATCCTTCCCAACAACCCTGTAAGGCAGATAGTTTGATTCCTTTTTATGAAGGTGAAAAACAAAATAGAAGAGAAGTCAATTCACTTGCTTATAATCAAGTGAATTGCTAGTTAGTGGCAGAGTCAGAATTTGAACTCATCTGCGTTTGATTAAAAAAAATCCAGGCTCTTTCTAATGTGCCACTCATCATGTTGTATTCAAATAAATGCTTTCTTTTTCTGACTTATTACTATGAGAATATGAAAAGACCTATAAAGATAAAAACATTCAAAGCACATGTCATTATGCTTGTGGACTCTTCTGTATTGAAAAAATGAAGAAGTAATAAACAAAATATAAAATTTGATAAGTGGAAAATAATCCTATGTACAACATTAGGTATTTGAAATTTGTTCTTTAGTCCTCCAGATATGCCTTTTTTCCCCTAAATTGTTCCTCATAGGCTGGAACCGTATTACATATAATTCCAGTAATAATATGTGAAATTAGAGGTTTCAAAATGAATACAGTTTTGTGACTGAATAAAAGATCACAGTATATAAATTTAATTCATTCTAAGGAAAATATGTCATCAACTTTTAATAGACTCAAGGAAATATCAATAAACATGTATAGTAATTTCATATGATAATGGATATACATGTACATATATATGTAAATATATTTCATAAAAAATGAAATGAACAGGGAAATAGAAATACATTAGTATTTTAGACTGCATAGTTTCTCTGGAGACATAATCACAAGTGCCAAAACTTTTTATCTAAAGTCACTGTTAGAGCCACTTCTATAGCTTCGATTGAAAAATGTTGATTTGTGGACCATGTAAGTGCATGTTTTGACAAAATGTGAATAATACTTTTGAATTATTCTATTCTTTGAATACTTGCCCACCAGAAAACAACCTGGCCATCTCCCAAGAGAAGGGAAATTGTGATCTCTCAGCAGAGATTTTAGTGTCTGTATTATGTGAACTTATAGTGGTAATCATTTCTTTCAATGAAAGTGGACTATGGTATGAACTTTGCTACATCTCCTTCAAACACACACACACACACACACACACACACACACACACACACACACACATACAAACATATCACTACCACCACCAGCACCACCACCACAACAGAGACAAGACGCTTCTACAATGACCTGTAATCTGGACAATACATTTCTTGGTCAGCATCCCTGAACTGCTAGAGCTTCTGGACTGCTGGGGGGAAAAATGCTCAGTATTCAGTGTGAAAGCCCCGCTGTCTTAGAGAAATATGTGTTTGGTTTTGGTTTCAGCTTAATATGATCCAGCGGCTGGAAACAGGACTGCTGAACTAACAGCCAACACCAACATGTCCTTCAGCTGGGAGAGGGTCACACAGGGATGGGGTCAGGTGTTGGGAGAAGGGCGTTGAAGGTGGGTTTCTGTAATCTGTGAAGTTCATTGGCAAGGGCTAAAATTCTAGCTAGGAGAGACAGGAATATGATCTTAAATAAACTCAGTGGGAAAGAGAAGTATTTTAAAACTTTCTCCAGGTTTTTTGTTTCTCCCATCCCCCTTTCCTCTAAGAAATCTAGATTAATGGATGAAATTTTGTAATTATTTTTTATTTTCCTATGCTTTTATCATTTTTATTCTTATAGCCTGGACCTGAATTTCCATTTAAAAAATGAATGAGTGACATTATGACCTGTGTAGTGTTGTGATTAAGAACATAAACTTTACCAGAGGCTGCCTGGGTTTGAATCTTGTCTTTGCTATGTTACTTAATTAAAGGTACTTTTCTAGGCACAGGGAATGTAGCAGTAAATGAAACAGACAAAAATCTCTGCCTTTACAAACCATACTTATAGTTTTAGGACATTAACTAGTCTGTAACAGCTTCCTCACAAGGGTACATACTTTTTGGACCTTCTTTAAGTGTTAACTGAGCTGATACACAAAAAATACTTAGAATCAAGTTTGCACATAGAAAACATTTAATAAATGTTAGCTATTACGTTTAAGACCTTTTTTTCCCGTTTTGGTTGCTGTTAACTTGTTTTATGGTGAAGTATAACACATACCAGAATCCCCAGAAGTGCCTGCTCAGAAGTCCTTTCCTTAGGCTCTGCTTTCAGGGGAACCCAAACTTAGACAGAGCCCTTCATTGATGATCTATGCTCCACATACCTTCCCTCACTCTGTGGCTTGCATTTCACTCTTTCACAGGATCTTTTGATGAAAAAAAGTTCTTAGTTTTAATCTAGGCCAATTTCTCAATCTTATGTTAAATGTTTTTTGTGTTCCGGTTATGAAATCCTTTACTACCCCGATATCATGAAGACATTCTATATTTGCTTCCAAAACTTTATTTTCGACTCTCACATTTAGAGTTACAGTCCATCTGGAATTGATTCTTGTGTATGGTGAGGTAGAGGAATGTTTCTTATTTTTTTACATAAGAATGTATAATTGACTGTGGTAGGCAGAATGATGGCCACATAAAAACGTCCATGTCCTGGTCACCGGAGCCTGTGAATTATGTTACCTTCCATGGCAAAAAGGACTTTGCAGATGTGACCTCAAGATGGGGAGGTTATCCTGGATTATTTGAGTGGACCAAATCTAATCCAATGGGTCCTTAAAATTGTAGAACCATTCCAGGATGTGGTAAGAGGGGATTACAATTAGGGAATAATAGTCAGAGAGACAACATTGCTGTTTTTGAAGGTGGAGAACAGGATCATGAACCAATGTATTAATAGAACATGGTGGGCATGTGAGTGGCCTCTAGAAATTGGGAATGGCAGGGAAACAAATTCTCTTCTAAAGCCTCCAGTAAAGAACACTTTTTAGCAACACTTTGATTTTATTTTAGCCCAGTGAGATCTATGTTGTACTTCTGACTTAACCATAAAATAACAAATTGGCATTGTTTTAAGCCACTAAGTTTTTGGTTATTTGTTACAACGGTTATAGAAAACTAATACATTGACCCAGCATTATTTATTGAAAAGACCATTTTTTACCCATTCTTCTTCAGCTCCACTTTGGTCATAATTGTGTGCCCATTAATGTATTTGCCTGTTGCTACATTTTCTAATCTGTTCCAGTAGTGTTTATGTCCATTTTTGTGCCAGTATTACACTCTTTAATTTCTGTAGCTTTATAATAGGACTTAATACTCAGCAGAGAAAATTCTCTGCTGGTATTCTCCTTAACAGTAATTTGACTATCCTTGTCCCAAAATAAATTACATAGTTAGCTTGTCTATTTCAATAACAACAACAAAAATAACTTATTGGGATTTTGATTGGGATAGAGTTGACTCCATGGATCAATTCTGGAAATCAAAATTTTTACTATACTGATTTTAAGAAGATCTATTTGTGGTATATTCTTTCATTTACTTGATGTCTCTTAATTATGCTTATAGTTTTCTATGTAGAGGCTATGCATATCTTGTGTTAGATATCTTTAAGTGTTTAATTTTATTTCATTGTATTGTAAATGGCATATTTTACCTTTTTTCTTCTTTTTGCTAGTGTATAGAATTTATTTTTATATATTAACTCTGCATCCAATATCTTTGTTAATACACTTACCAATTCTAAAACTTTATCTGTAGATTCTTTTGGAATGTTTACACATACAACCATAAGACCTGTGAAATATTTTTTAAATAAAGGTAACTTTTTATGACTGTATTTTTATGCCTCCAAGTATTAGGATAACAGTTGGTAATGTGGAACTGTTCAGTCTTTTTAATACAGAGTCTATAGTAAACAAAAGTTACTGACATACTTTAAATCAGTACATATCAAACTGTTCTTTAAATTGTAGCATTGCTTCCATTACAAATATATCAAAAACTCATTAATTAGGTCAGCAATTGAAAATTATTTTTTATCAATTCAGCAAAGGGTGAATCTAAATTTACCTTTCATCTCATAGTTAAAAGGCAGATACCAATTGAGTATCAGACAGAG
Organism: Lemur catta; assembly: GCF_020740605.2. Taxonomy (NCBI): domain Eukaryota; kingdom Metazoa; phylum Chordata; class Mammalia; order Primates; family Lemuridae; genus Lemur; species Lemur catta. Next base: position 242,945,208 of record NC_059128.1, read on the forward strand.
GTGGGGGGTGAGGGGAGGGGATGGGTGTATACCTACATGATGAGTGCGATGCACACTGTCTGAGGAATGGACACACTTGAAGCTCTATCTCGGGGGGATGAGGGGCATGGGCAATATATATAACCTGAACTTTTTTACCCCCATAATAAGCTGAAATTAAAAAAATTGGGAAAAAAAGGCAGATAGCTAAATAGCATCACAAAGGTTAGGAAGGATATTCACCTACATTTTGCAGCTTACCTTAGTCAAACCCTTATTACTTCATTGTTTTAACCTTTTAACCAGCCTCCCCTGTTTTAAGCTTTTATCATGTTTCATCATATTGCTAGAATGGTCTCTTTTTTTCTTTTTAAATAGACTTCATTGTTTAGAGAGGTTTTAGGTTCACAGAAAAATTGAGCAGAAAGTACAGAGTTCCCATGTAACCCCCACTTTCCCCGCAAATAGCCAGGGAGAGCTGATGTTACAGTTCAAGTCTGAAGACTGTCTCTTGGGCAAGGTCAGTTTTTTATTCTATTAAGGTCCTCAGCTGACTGGATGAACCCAACCCGCATTCCTGAGGGCAATCTGTTTTATTCAAAGTGTGTGATTTAAATGTTACTTTTATCCAAAGCATGCTCACAGAAACATCCAAAATAATGTTTGACCAAATATTTGGGCACTGTGGCCCAGCATGGTTGATACAAAAAATTAACCATTACATGTCTACCTCGTGTCACTTTGGCACTCATACCTGTCCCATTAAACCATACTTAATCCCTGAATAAACACAATAGTGACGCCATACCTCTAACATGATACAACTATTGTATTTGTAACTGAAAACACACTAATCCTTTCCCTTTCAGGCATAAAAATACCAAATAGGATGCAAGGTCTTTGGTTGATATTTACTCTTCTTGATATCCTGTAACTTAAATACTATGATATAAAACTAACAATACTTAAATACTTTGGTATAAAGTCAACATGTATTACATAAGGGGATAAGAGATTGAAGAAAGATATTTCCTTTGTACATGCACATACACAAACCTATTCATAACAAAAATGAGAAAATACTTATGACAAGTACAGTCCTTGTCTCTGTAACTGGTCACACAGTTGTAACTGATGGTATTAATAACTACCTTCTTCAACTACCCATTCTGTATTCCCTTTGCCTCAGCAAGCACCTTAGCTGGCTGTGATTCTTTACTTAGTGGGGTGACACAAAACTTCACACCTAAAGGATTTAATTTTATTTGATTGTATTATAAATGGCATATTTAATTTTTTACTGTTTTTTGCTAGCATATGGAATTGATTTTTGTATAATGACTTTAAAGTACATTTTTAAATTCTAAAACCTTATCTACATAGTCTTTTGAAATTTTTACATACACAGCCATATGATCTGTGAACGACGACAGTTTTAATTCTTCTTTTTCTGTCCTTATAACTTTTATTCCTTTTTCTTGCTTTATTCCACTATCTAGGACCTCTAATAGAGTGCTGAATAAAAGTGGAGAGAGCAGGTCTTCTTCTTGATATTGAAGAAAAATACTATTTTCCTATGAAAATAGTATTTTTTTAGAACTATTTGTGATCAGATTTGGAAGTTTCCATCTATTACCATTTTGCTAGGAGTTTTAAAATTATACCTTTTATTTTTATATAATTGTGATTAACATGCAGTTGTAAGAAATAACACAGAAGGATTCTGTGTATTCTTGACCCAGTTTTCTCCAGTGGCAACACATCTTGCAGAATGATAGTACAAATCACAATCAGGACCTTGACATCACAATCCACCAATATTATTCAGATTTCTCCTGTTTTACTTGTACCTATTTGTGTGTACATGTATGTAATTAGTTTTATACAATCTTATCTTATTTGTAGATTCCTGTACTCAACACCAGAGTCAAGATATAGAACATTTCCATCATTCCAATATCCCTCGTGTTGTCATTTTTATAAGCACACTTTCTTTCCTCCTACCCTCCCCTAGATTGCTCCACTGTCCCTAACCCCTAGTAAGCACTAATCTGTTGTCCATTTCTAAAATTTTGATTTTTAAAAATTTTACATACATCTAATCATATAGTATTTAACCTTTGGGGACTGGCTTTTTTCACTCAGAATAATTCGCTGGAAATCATTTAAGTTGTTTCATATAGCAATAGTTAAATCCTTTTATTGCTAAGTAGTATTCCATAGCATGGCTCTACCACACATTGTTTAACCACTCACCCATTGATGGGAAGCTGGGTTGTTTTCAGTTTTTAGTTATTATGAATAAAGCTGCTATGAACATACATGTATAGGTTTTTGTGTGAACATAAGTTTTCATTTCTCTGGAATAAATGTCCATGAGTGCAGCTGCTGAGAGTTTTATGTTTAGTTTTATAAAAAGTGCCAAACTATTTTTCCCAGTGTGGCTATACTGAAGAATTTATTTTTTATCATGAATGAATATTGAAGTTGATCAAATGCCTTTTTCTTCATCTGTTTAGAGAATGTTATGGTTTTTCTTCTTGTATTTATGCTACTGTGGCAAATTATATTGATTGACCTTTGAATTTAAAAGAACTTTGCATTCTCAGTGAAATGTGATTGTGTAGTATGGTCTATGCTTTCTATAGTATATAATGTACTTAGTTTGTTAATGTTTTGTCTAGAATTTTTTGCTTCTGTGTTGATTAGAGCAACTGTCTTGAAATTTTCTTTTCTTATAATATCCTTTGGGATGTTTTTCTTCCTTTTTATATTATATGAATGAGTTTGTGTGATACTGGTGTTCTTTCTTTGTTTGTTTTTTTTTAAGACAGAGTCTCGCTCTGTTGCCCTGGCTAGAGTACAATGGAGTCATCATAGTTCACTGCAACCTCAAACTCCTGGGCTCAAGTGATCCTCCTGCCTCAGCCTCCCGAGTAGCTGGGACTATAGGTATGCACCACCACACCCGACTAATTTTTTCTATTTTTAGTAGATACAGGGTCTTACTTCTGCTCAGGCTGGTCTCAAACTCCTGATTTCAAGTGATCCTTCCACCTAGGCCTCCCAAAGTGCTAAGATTACAGGTGTGAGCCATTGTGCCTGGCCAATTGCCTAATTACTTGGTAACAATTGCTGAACCTACTGGAGCTATAGAATTTTGTGGAAAGGATTTTAATTTTTGATGAATTATGGAACTATTCACATTTTCTAATTTGTCTTCAGATTTGGAAAGTTCTACTGTTTTAGGAAGTTGTCAATTTCATATACATGTTCAAATTCACTGGCATAAAAGTGCTCACAATGTCATATTACTATCTTTATTGTCTGTAGAGTCTGTTGTAATATACTCTTTTTGATTCCTTTTATTTTTAAATATTTACTTGTACATTTATTCTTTTCAATGTTGTCCATCCAGGTTTTCGGTTTTCATTTGCCTGACAATGTCTTTATTTTGCTGTGGCCAACGCACCCTACAGGGGCCCCTGTGAGTCATGCCCTTGAGTAATGCCCTGCCCTGGAATGTGGGTGGAACCTGTGACTTGTTTCCAACCAGTGGGATATAGAAAAGGATACAGAAAATATGTCACTCCCTTGGTTAGATTATATTACACATCCAATAAAGGGCTGATAACTTGAATCTATTTAGAATTCAGGAAAATCAGCAAGAAAAAATCCAACAACCCTATCAAAAGGTGGGCAAAGGACATGAACAGAAACTTTTCAAAAGAAGACAGAATAATGGCCAACAAACATATGAAAAAATGCTTAACATCTCTAATCATTAGGGAAATGCAAATCAAAACCACAATGAGATATCACTTGTCTCCAGTGAGAATGGCCTTTATCAATAAGTCCCAAAACAATAAATGCTGGCGTGGATGCGGAGAGATAGGAACACTCACACAATGCTGGTGGAACTGCAAACTAGTGCAACCTCTGTGGAAAGCAATATGGAGATACCTGAAACAGATACAAGTAGATCTACCATTTGATCCAGCAATCCCATTATTGGGCATCTACCCAAAAGAACAAAAGACATTCTATAAAAAAGACATCTGCGCTCGAATGTTTATAGCAGCATAATTCACAATTGCAAAGATGTGGAAACAACCCAAGTGCCCATCAATACATGAATTGATTAATAAAATGTGGTATGTGTATACCACGGAGTACTACTCAGCTATAAGAAACAACAGTGATCTAGCACTTCTTGTATTTTCCTGGATAGAGCTGGAACCCATTCTACTAAGTGAAGTATCCCAAGAATGGAAAAAAAAGCACCACATGTACTCACCATCAAATTGGTTTCACTGATCAACACCTAAGAGCACATATAGGAACAACATTAATCGGGTGTCGGACAGATAGGGTGGGGGAGGGGATGAGTGTATACATACATAATGAGTGTGATGCCCACCATCTGGGGGATGGACATGCTTGAAGCTCTGACTCAGAGGGGAGAGGGGGGCAAGGGCAATATATGTAACCTAAACTTTTGTACTCCCATAATATGCTGAAATAATAATAATAAAAAAAATAACAAGAAGAGTTTTGCAGAAGTAATGAAAATCTCTAAATAATTGACTTTAAATTCATCCAAAGTGAGATTTTCCTGGCTGGGTCTGACCTAATCAAATGAGTCCTTTAAAAGAGGTCTAGAGGTCAGAGATGAAGCAGCAGAGATTCCCTCTCTGTTACTGGCTTTGAAGAATCAAGCTGCTATGAATTCTACAGCTGCAGGGGAATTATTCCTGCCAATAATCTGATGGAACTTAGAAGTGAATCTTTCCCTAGATGAGCCTTCCAGAAGCAGGCTGGGACACCTTGACTTCAGCCTTGTGAGACCCTGATCAGAGTCCTTAGCTAAGATGCACCCAGACTTCTCACCTAAAGAAACTGTGATACAATATTAAATGGTATTGTTTTAAGCCATTAAATTTGTGGTAATTTGTTACATAGCAATAGGAAACTAATACATTCTCCTTTATACTTGAAGGATATTTTTGCTGGATGTAGAATTCCAGATTGGCAATACTTGTTTTTCAGAACTCTGTAGATCATTTCAACATGTTGTACCTATTATTATCTCTACTACTAAGTCAGCTTCCAGTTGAATTATTGCTGTTTTGAAGATAATCTCACTTTTTCTTGATATTTTTAAGATTTTTCTCTTTGATTTTCATCAATGTGCCATGATGTACCCAAATGTGTTTTTAAAAAATTTATTTACTCTTTGTAGTATTCACAGGGCTTTTGAATGCTTCGTAAGAATATATATAGTTGTCTGACATGTATCCAGAACATTGCGAAATGACTGATATTATATTAGGGATTGAGATATTAATAATATAACACTAGTCTAAGTCTTAATCCCCATACTTCTATGGTTTAGTCTCTTATGAACCTAGAGTATTATTCACCAGAGCCACTCCCCGTCCTTTGGGTAGCCCTATAATCCAACTTTTGACCTCCATCCAGCTTAAAATATCAAAAGACCTGCTCAACTTCTTGTTTATCTCTTCCTTGGCTGGCAGACACCCTCAGGAGAAAAGTGACCATGTTGGCAGGCTCATTCCTGTGACTCTACACCTGTGCCTGTCCTTCCTTTCCTGTCTTGGCCCTGATGATTGCTGTCTTGCTAGACTTCCAATGTCAAAATTCAACTAAATTTTTAAAATGTTTTTTCTATATTTTATAATTGGTCCTAATATCCTGTCTGCCATTGCCAGAATCTGTGAGTTCACTATTGATCCCAAGAAACCTATGTCTCTATAGCTGTCTTTCAACTTACTGTGTTTCCTATTACAGGCTACTAGCTCTAAAATCAGTTTCCAGAATGTGTTTCAGATCCTTAGACCTATTTTTTTAGCACAAATTTAATCAATAATAACTTAATTTTAAATAATAACTTATTAATTGCTTACAATATGAATAGTCTGAGTGGGGATCTATTGGAAATAAAAGAAATATAAAACTAGTCTTATGCTGTTAGCTAGGTAAGAAACAGGAAACAATTGAAAAAATAGGCTCTATACAATGAATATCACTTTACATCCATTGGATGACTGTAATAAAAGAGACAGACAGCAACAAGTATTGACAAGAATGCAGAAATAGAATACTCATACACTTCTGATGGAAATGTAAAATGGTGTAGCCACTTTGTAAAACATTCTGGCAGTTCCTCAAAGGTTCAACATAGAGTTACATATGACCAGCAATTCCACTCTCAGGTATACATCCAAGAGAAATGGAAAAATGTCTATTAAAATAACAGGTACATAATAGCATTCATAATAGCATTAGTCATAATAACCAAAAAGTGGAAACAATGCAAATATCTATCAACTGATGAATGGATAAATAAAATGTGGTATATCCATACAATAGAATATGATTTAGCAATAAAAAGAATGAAGTACTAATACATGCTACAACATGGGTAAACCTTGGAAACATTTTTCTAAGTAAAAGAAGCTAGTCATAAAATACCACATATTGTATTATTCCATTTATATTAAATGGCCAGAATAGCTAAGTCTGTAGAAACAGAAAGTAGACTAGTGTTTGCTCAGGTATAAGGAGATTGGGGGATGGGAGGAGTTATTTCTAGTAGGAATGGGGTTTCTTTTGGGGTTGATAAAAGTGTACTAAAATTGATAGTGCTGATAGTTGCCAACTCTGTGACTAAAAACCAGTGAATTTTATATACTTTAAATGAGTGAATTGTATAGTATGTGAATTATATCTCAACAGAGCTGTTATATAAAAAAACCAAATAAGTTATAAACTGTGGTGTTGAGTGTAAGTACAAAACAAGTTCAAAAAAAGTATGGGATTTGTAATGTTAAAAGAAAAAAGCTAAAATTCATGCTGTTTTCAGAAATGTCCCCTTCTTCTGTTGGTGAAAATGAGTTGTTTTCATACTTGCATTTATCCTTTTTGTGTTTTTAGAGATAACAGATTTCAGTTATCACTCAGTGAGTCATATGTTTATGAGATTTAAATATCATTTGAAAATATCCATGAACAAACTCCCAAGAGAAAATTAATTTTCAAGGAAAGTGTTTGTTTCAAATTTTTCTAATGCAATTTTAGCCAGATGACTCCTTGATACTTCTCTGACCAGAAGTCTTCAAATGAACACTGGCAGAGTTATCGACTGCTTCTTCAGTAGAATTTTTAAAAATGTGATGGGACTAGACACCGCATATAAGAATATTTGAACCTCTGGGCAACATAGTGAGAACTTGTCTCTAAAAAAATTTTTTAAAAATTAAAATTAGCCAGGCATGGTGGCACATGCCTGTAGTCCAACTACTCAGGAGGCTGATGCAGGAAGACCCCTTGACCTCTAGAGTTGGAGGTTGCTGTGAGCTATGATCACATCACTGCACACCAGCGTGGATGACACAGTGAGACCCTGTCTCTAAAAATAGAATATTTGAATATGAGTGAAATGAAGACTCATTTCCTAGGTTTATTTCTGGGTATTCTGATTTTCTCACACTGTAAGACATTAAAACATTTGTTTATGACTTTAGGGTTAGCTTTTCCTTTTAGTAAGCTTTAGGAAGAATCAATTAATTCTAAAAATTTTCATGTAGTCAATGGCAAATTCATGTCTTTTCTCTTTTAAAATATGATATGACACTTTGGGAGGCTGAGGTGGGAGGATCACTTGAGACCAGGAGGTCAAGACCAGCCTGAGCAACATAGTGAGAACCCCATCTCTACAAAAAAAAAGAAAAGAAAAAAATATATGATACGAAAATTAAAGGACTAAAAAAGAACTTCCACTGAGAAAATGTTCAAAGTACATTCAATATGTCTATAGCTAAATCATCACGGTTCACAAATAAAACATTATTTGTTCCAAAGTGTTTATTTGCAAACTACTCTCTGAGGAGGCCTGATAATAATAGTAATAACAGAGTGAGGTCATTTACTCTTAGACCAAAATTGCAAGTTTCATCTTATCATTTGCAGAGTGATTATGGGAACTATAAGAATTGCTGAGCTTTTGAAGAAGGGTGTTTTTAGGAGTTTCCATATTAATTCACAATATTATCATAAATATTATAATGTTCTTTGAACCCCAAATCTGATAACTAAGAATGTATTTATAGGATTGTTCTGGAAGGCCCAGAAATTGTGGTCACAGTAAACATTAGCATCATCACACCTGAAATAGATATCATAATACATACCAGGTGTGGTGTCACATCCCCCTCCTGTCCCTTACCCATGGCTGACATTAAGGCAACCGTGACACTCTCCACTGCCAAGGGTGAGATGGCCACACAGCCAATTAGTTAAGTTGATGCTCATCAATAAGAAACCTCTTTGCCATCTGGTTTGGACGTAATTTGTGGTGCCCTGTTGATCAGCTGGCCCTGTGTAGAAATGATTAGACTAATTGGCCAGGCGGACAAAAAGTTTATTTGAAATAACTTGTAAAATTGCCCAAACCTATTCTTGGTTACTCATTTTTTTATTCAAATGGAAGCAAACAAGACATCCAGGGGTACTTAAACTGAATCTCTAATAAATTTGAAGGTCTGCACAGTTTTCATCTCTTCTTCTATTTGACCATCACACCCATCCTCAAAAATCTTTTACCTAACAGGAGAAAAAAATAGCAAAAATAAAAAAAAACTATTATGCAAGGTATAATGTGAAAAAAATGTGAGAGTAGTTAGAGTGTTCAGAAAAGGGAGCAGTTCCCTTCCACTATTTGAGATGAATAGAAAAGGCCATATGGCTATTTGTTTCTTGTTTCTCCCAGCTGTCTTTGTTCCTCTATTCTTTCTTTTGAATTAATTGATTTTTTTTAGCATTCTATCCTAATTTCTCTGTTGTATTTTGAGCTGTGCCTCTTTGTATTTTTAAGAGGTTGTTCTAGTGATTACAATATTAACCCTTAAATTATCACAGTCTATGTAGAATTGATATTGTAATACTTTATGTACAGTTAAGAACTTTGCAGAAGTATAATCCAATATGGCTCCTCTCTCATCCTTTGGCCTATTGTTGTGATATATTGCATATTTATACATATGTTATAAAACCAGTAACACATTATTTTTGCTTTAAACCTTTGGTTGTTTCTCTGATAAATTTAAGAGAAGAAAAAATAATCTTTTATAGTCTGATAGTGACTAATTCTTTCAGCTCTTATTTATCTGAAAATGTAATCATTTTACCCTCACTTTTGAGGAATATTTTCACTGGATATAGAATTCTGAGTTGATAAATTTTTTTCTTTCAGGATTTTAAGTATGTCATTCCATTGTTTTCTGGTCTGTATTAGAAGTCAGCCATTGTGCATTTTATTTTTTCATTTGTGTGAATTTGTCCTTTATCTTTGGTTGTTTCCAAGCCTTTTTATTTATATTTGGTCTCATTAGCTTGACCATAATATTCCAAGGTGTGGTTTTCTTTGTGTTTATTCTACTTGGTGTTTGCTGAGCTTCTTATATTTGTAAACTGATGTTTTTCACCAAATTTGGTAAGTTTGGGGCCATTATTTCCTCAAATATTTTTTCTGTCCTATTTCCTCTCCTTTCTCTCTCTTTGTGATTACAAAAATATACCAATCTTTTGATATCATCCCACAGGTCATTGAGGCTCTGTTCATTCTTATTTCAATGTTTCTTTTTCCCTTCTCTATTATTCAAGTTGGATAATTTCTATTTATTTGTCCTCAATTTTAAGAAGACTTTCTTCTCAAATCTCCAATCTGTTGTGAAGCCCATCCACTGAAATTTTCATTTCAGATGTCAAAATTTTCAGCTCTAGAATTTCCACTTGAATAGCATGGGTTAATTTTAGCTGTTCTGGATTGACCTATCTTTGGTCAGTGCTACAGAATTTATTAATTAATGATAAAAGATGTTTTCTAACCATCTAAAGATGAAACAGGCATGACAAATGGACCCTCTTCTGTGAATGTTTCAGGGAAAAACTTTGTAACTAAAGGTAACCTATAGTGTTGAATATGGGTATCAGCTTTATTCTCCACTTTGATTCTTACCATCATCAGTTACTTTCCATATTAATGAAAATTGACCACAGTTATTCCAGAATAAAAAAAAGTGGAGGGGGGAGGGAAAGAAATAAAAAATAACAGGGCCCAGAAATTAGAGTGGATTCTAAAAAAAATATAGAAAGATACCTAAAAAGAAATTTTATTTCTTTCAAATTCTTATTAATTTGAACTTAGTCTATCAGAGATACATGCCAGAGAAGAAACTAAAAGCTTTTAAATAATTGCTGTGTGCCAGGCACTGTGCTAAACAGTTAACATATCTTATTTCCTTTTACTCTTATAAAAACACTGAGAATTTTTTTATTATTATTATCCCTGTCTTACAGGTGAGGAACAAAGTTTCAGTGCAGTAAATTCAGAATAGAAATTGCTAAAAGGACGAGTGCAGTTAGGTGGATAAACATTTCCTGGATCAGGTAAATTTTGAGTTTAATTTTCAACACAGAAAGCCAAGTGAGAAAGGTTGGAACTGGGTAATGTTCCTCCCACGAATCATCAGAAAATTGCTGGGTTGTCTGTCTAAAGTACGGATCTGCAAAAAATGGTGTTGCGGGGTGAGGAACGGGAGGGTGAGAAGTGCTTTTGTGTTTAACTTGTAAAAACCTTTAATGGATATTTGATAACGCCCAAGATGATAATGACTAATGGCTGGTAGGGCTGACGATCTCCACCTCCAGGTAGGGCTGTAATTAAAAGCTAGCTTTGATCCTCTCTTGACAGATAAGCAGTTTTGCTATGTTGAACAGATTCCAAGCCGGAAACTTCATAGTTCCAAAGTTTGTATCCCTTTATATTGGAAGTCTTTTTCTGAATCTAAGTTAAATTTTCTTCTCACCTCTTACACGTTCCAATTTGTCTTGTACTTTTTGACTTATTGATCCAACCCCAAAGAAACCCTTAACAAATTTTTTTTTCAGTCTCTATTCTCTACCATGAATTTGAACAGTGACCTTTAATTTTATTTCTATGCAACCTCCCTATTGCTCTTACAGTAAACTCTCTGGGACTCATTTTTGTCCTTTGTAAAATAAAAGAATTCGTTTAATCATGACTTTCAGACTTGGCTTTTCTTGGTCCTAGTGGTTCAAAGAAGTGATTCACACAATCTGGTGTTGGAGGCTGACAAACAGGGGAGGGTTTGCTTAGCCAGAAACCCTAGACAACAGGAGCAGCTCTGCTTTCTGTTCATATGTTAATTGGACTTCTTCACAGGATTTTGTTTGAAGAGATCTGATACTAAATCAAGTTTGAAAACCATTGGATTAAGTTTCTTCTAGCTTTAAACAGTCTAAGATAACATCTGATGATTTTGCAATCTCAACAGCTCTAACAGGGAAGTTTTATCTGTTTACATTTTGCATGTTTTCAACTTAGAGACTAGAAATGTGGGTGATACAGAAGGGTTGGCTGAGTGCACAAGTAGGAACTGCTCCTGGCAGAGGGGCCCCCAGGAATGAATTCCTTTCTCATGAAATCATTCAGAGTCACTCCTCAGGTACTAGAGAAAATACTCATATAGCTGTTTTCCCTGGCACTGCTAATTCAGTGGTATCAGAAGAGTGCTGGTGAATTCTCAGCAGCCAAGGAGAGCATGACCCTAGCTCTCCTCTCCCCCTCTGGCTCCCTCCCATCGCTGTGGCAGCTCCTCCCATTCTAGCTAGGAGCATGATAAGCAGAAATGAAGTTCATTTCAATATCTCTCAGGTCAGTCACTTCAAAGGTGCCACAGTTCTTGAAAATCTACCCCAACATCTACAGGATTACCAGATGAGATGCACCAGCTGAAGGGCATCTAAATTTCTGATGCTATGGACAACAGTCTAGTTTTTCCCTGGGGACCACATAGTTCACAGGAGTCCTCTCTGCAGGACTTGCTACCTCAAAACCTAGGGAGGATGCCAGCCAGGTACTCTATATGTTGTGTATAAATCACAGGGTGCAGGTGAGGGAAGGTGTTTTATTATAAGCTCCACTCTGTTTTGTGCTCCCAAGAAGGATTTATAATGTTCAAATTGTTATTACTAGAGTCACTGATATGGATATTCCTAATGTTTTCTGGAGACCCTTTCTTAGGTTGGAAAAGGAGCAGCTTTACATCTACCTGAGCTCCCCAATCTACCGCCTCCCCCCTCCCCCCTTTCCTCCCATCCCCAACTTTGCTTCCAGAGTAATCTATCTCTAATATAAATCAGATTATGCCCTCATCTTCTTCAATGCCTTTTGATAAATTTCCAGACTTCCGAATGCACAACCTTTTTGGCACTAGGGACTGTTTCATGGAAGACAATTTTTCCACAGATCTGAGTTGGCTCGGGGGAGGGGGGTTGCAGGGGGGTTGGTTTCAGGATGATTCAAGCTCATTATTAATACATTTATTGTGCACTTTATTTCTATTATTATTACATTGTAATATATAATGAAATAATTATACAACTCACCATAGGTTGGGGACCCCTAGTAAAGCAGGAGCTCCTTGACAGAGCACACAAAGACCAGCTTCATCTTGCTCTGTTCTTCACTCTGCACCTTTGGCTCCCCCATTCCATCATCACTCTAGCCAGGGGTCAGAGCCTGAGGTCTTAGCCTGACTGTGTAGTCTCTAGTAAGAATATCGTTTTAAAATTGTTCTGTGTTTCTCAAGAGTGGTTCTCAGCTCCCCTGCAACAAAATCATTGAACATCTTTATTAAAAATACTTATAATTACAGCTAATATTTATTGTCAGGCACTAGGTTGTGTTCTGAGTTGACTTATTTAATCATCACAGCTACCCTACGAGGTAGGTACTATTTCTAACTTCATCCAGTGGATGAGGAAACCAAGGCACAGGGAGTTACGTAATTGTCTAAGTTCACAAGTGGCAAAGCCAGGTTTCAAACCTAGCAGTCACATTCCATGAGTCATCCCCTTAACCATGCTTTTAGATAGCCCCTCATTAAAATGCAAATTTTCAGGTCCTTCCACAACTTCAGGATATACATTTTTAACAAGATCCCAAGGTGATCCTTCTACACACTGGTTTGTGAATTAGTAGAAGATGAGTGCCCTCTAGTGTACACACATGTGTATCACAATTTGTTGGTATTCTATCATATCTTTTTTTCATCAGCTCCTTACAAAAGAGCCAAATTTCATGATGCACATATTTCCTTTTTTTTTTTTTACTTTTACCTTGACTAATACAGATTTTGGCAATGATGCACATGTTTCAATGGTTGTAGCAGGAGAAATTATTTTCATATCAATGACTTAACTGGTTAGTACTACCTTAAATTTATTTTTGTCACAAAGAAATTATATACAGTACTGCCAGATAATTGTCTCCCTCATTAGATCTCAGCAGCTCCTAGAGATTCAATTTAAATATTGAAAACCCCATCCCAACACAGCTGGTTATTAGGAATGGAAGGTCATAGCCTCAGTGCATAACTGCTAAGTGGGAAATATCACATCCGTCCCACAAGAGGTGGATTTTATTTATCCTATCTATGTTGGTTTCATTATACCATTATTGTCTTCAGTAGGTCCTGCTCAGTTTATCCCCTCGGAAGGGGATTCTATAGACTTAAGGCCCTCAGCTTTTCTTTTGTCCTCTTTAGACGAACGTCAGAAGCAAGATAATCCCTTAATTATTTAGTGTGATGTATATAAATCCCCTGTGTTACCATATTAGGCTATTCTTTATTTCCAGACAGGAAGCCATCTATGTATTTGTTAGGGCAGAGTTAAGTGTCTATGACAAAAAGACCCCAAAATGCAGTGGCTAAAACAAGAATGAAGTTTATTCTCTCTGATATGACCTTCAGATACTGATTGAGACAGTAGTTCAGGGTGCATAGCGCAGCTCTATCCTCACTCAAAACACAGATTCTATTTCTGGGCTCAAAGTGGCTGCTCCACTTCCAACCCTCACATGTCTATCCCAGCCAGTGGAGAAAAGGCCAGAGAAAAGCACAGCAATTCCTTTTAAGAACAGACTCAGCAGTGGCACACAAGAGTCCTGCTCACATCCTACTGGCCAGAATTTGGTCATAAGCTTCAAGAGATGATAAGAGTGTGTAGTATTTAGTGAAGTATCTGTATGCCCCACTAAAACCTGGATTATTATTATTAAAGAAAGAAGAGAAGAATGGATTTTTGGTGGACCACTAGCTGTCTCTGCCACAAACCATTTCCTATATATTTGCAAATTTTTATATGATTCTTTAAGTGCCAATTATCCACAGAAATAGGCAAAAAAATAAGTGTTAAGTATTTTAAGAAATCAAGTTAATGAAATGATAGAATTTTTATAGAGATGCTATTGATTCTGTTGAAAACCTTGTTTTCTTTGCTTCATAGTCCTTCATGGTTGGGATTTCTATAATTACAAACCTAGACAATGAGTTCAAAAGTAAGTGCAGGCAGTCTTTGCATTGCATGGTTCCAATATGCAAACACTTTAGTTTGTTACAATGGTTTAGTTAAATATAACCAGTTCCCCAACAAAAGTCCAAATTTCAGTTACTACATTATGTAACTGTGGGTAATTGTGTAAAGTACAGACTTTGTACTAGCTCTTCGGTCCACAAATCACTAAATAATAGGCGTGCAAAATGTTCACTGACCAATCACACCACTTTTTCAAAGTCAATTGGTGATTGGTCACTGCATGTCTGTTTTTTCAGTTTATGCACAGTTTATGCAACATGTGTAGCTGTGTTGTTTCATTGTTTCCCAGTGATAAATCCATGTGACATTTTACAAAAATGGATAATTGAGAGAGGGAATTGGTCAACAAAGATGAAAGTACAGCAAAGAAACAGAAAGTAGTAAAACTGGAAGCATATGGAGTTCGAAAAATGATATTTATATACCTATACCTAGCAAATCTATATAAGGCTGGTCAGAATCTTTTTGGCTGGTAGGGTCATATAAAAAGTAAAGTTACAAAGCAATGCAGATTGAACCTTTAGGCAGGTGATTTAAACTCACACTAACCAAGCTATTAAGGCCTTTCTTCTTTTTTAAAAAAAATTATTTTTATTTTTTTTAGAAGAGTCTTGCTCTGTCACCCAGGCTGGAGTGCAGTGGCACAATCATAGATCACTGTGGCCTTGAACTCCTGGGCTCAAGCCATCTTCTCCTCCCTGGGATTATAGGCCTGAGCCAACGTGCCCAGCCAGGCCTTTCTTAAGCATTGCGTAACAGGTTGATGGTAGAAAAGGTGCTGGGAACTAGAGAAAAAAACGAGAGAGAGGCCCTTAGCATAGAGAGGCTAAGGAGGGAGGGATGGAAACCTGGAAGCTAGTACACAATTTGCTCAGAACCAGCCTCTGTGATTGGGCAAATGTTCAAAACAGCCTGTTCTTACTTAGCTTTTACTAACTTTATGGGTATTTGCAGAATCGGAGCACTCATGAAGGGGTTTCTAAATGGGGCAGAGAGGTTCCTTTTCATTAACGAGATTCACTTATTATCACCAGGCCAGCCAATCCTATCACAGATATCCAGAGGAGGCAAACAACCTTTCCTAGAATGAAAATTCTTACTTGCTTTCCTTCTCTTCTGATTTGGCCTCCTGGCAGTTTACACTGTGGCTAAAAGCTAATGATTTTTCTTCCCAGTCCAGGCTTTGCCTTCCATTGACTCTCAGCTACTTGGCTTGGGCAAGCATGTCCACCCAGCTAACATTGTGTCCCAGGGTGAGTGTGGCCAGATGCAGTCGTGGATGGGTAAGATACGCTGGCTTTAACAACTGGTCTGACCCATAGCTATTGAAGTTCCATCAGTGCATCCAGTCACTAAGGAAAAATAGGTGGGAATAGCCACCAGTGGCTTAAATTATTATCTACTACAAGAAATTAAAATTATCCTCGAGACTTACGGGACAAATTAGCCCATGACAATAGTTCTTACACTTTTATGTCCAGGAACCATGGAGCTAGGTATGGTTGCGGGGCCGGGTGGGGAGGGGGGATCCTGCATATCAAATCTGTTAGTTTCTTTCTTCAACTCTTGAAAGTGTAGAGGGTGGGGGCAGAGGGAGGAAGACAGAGTGGGAGGAAGGTGGACGGATGTAGGCCCTGCCTAGTTTACAGTTGTTGGAGATATTAAATGAGAGAAATATTTGGGAGTACTCTACAATAGTAGCATATTTTAAAATTTCTTAATCACCAAAATACACCAGATCAGGAATTTTATGCTGGTTAAATGCAACAGTCACTTTGCTCTTCCTAGTTCTAAAATAATCAAGTGGGCACCGTAGAAGCAAGGCCCGGCAAGATCTTAGGAACAGAACTCTGATGTGGACTAGGTCCCAGAAAGTCTTTTTCCTAGATTCCTTTAGAGGCCCTTTGCTAGCTTTTCCCACTCCCTTTAGAAACTCGCTCTTAGGCCAAGTTGCCTGGGCTCCGCCTCCACTGCTGCCTTGAGCTCTAGCAGCGCCGGAGCAGCCGTGCCGTGGGATGCGGAGCTCAGGCCGCGAGGCGAGCTCTGCGGAGCGGCGGCAAGTGCCCCTGGAGCCTCGCTCGCCCGCCCGCCGCCCGCCTCCGGCCGTGCCGGCCTCCTGGGTTTCAAGGAAGACAGTTTTTCCACGGACGGGGCTGCGGGGGAAAGACCTCAGGCGGCGGTGCGGCCGGTTCCTAACAGGCCACGGACCGGTAGCGGGCCGCAGCCCGGGGGTTGGGGACCGTAGCTCTAGAGGACCAGGACCCGCGTTACAGCGGTCCCGGATGCCGGGCCAGGATCCGTATTCTGCAAACTGAAAGTGGGACGGGGATCTGCGCCACATTTCTGCCCCGGTCCGTCCTCGGCCTCCCAGACCTACTTTGTCTTCTCCCTGTGGCTGAACCTACAGCAGGCCCGGGGTGTACGTGACAAGACAGCCTCTTTTATCGCTCCCTTCGCTTCCACAGCCCTCTCGCGGCGTCCTCGCCCCGGCCTGCTCGCCGTCGGCCCGCCCTCCCGGGCGCGGCGGGTTCTAATCTCGCGCCCCGCGCGCGGCCGCCGATAGGGGCCCCGACTACCGCTCCCAGCATGCCCCGCGCCGCCCGCGCCCGCCCGGCAGCCGCGCTTCTCCGCAGAGGCTCCTTCTGCCCGTGCGCTCGCCGGCTCGGGAGCCGCCGGGGCCTCGGAGGACGGGTTCTGGGACGCGGACGCTGCCCCAGGTGACAGCGCGGGAGCCGGAAGCATGGCCTGGCACCTGGGCAGGACGAGCGCAGGCCGCTGGTGGCGCGCGGCGCGGGGCGGCTGCGGAGAGCGGCGCTCTTGGTCCCCGCGCGGCGCGGCCGGACCTACGCGCCCGCCCCCCGGCCCCCAGGGCCCCGCGCAGAGCCGCGCGCTGGGGCACGGCCCGCCGGCGAGAGGCGGCCCCTGGCTGCGGACCGGGCTGGCAGCGGCGCTGGGTGGGGTGGCGGGCCTGGCTGCCGCTGCCTTCGGGCATGTGCAGCGGGCGGAGATGGTGCCCAAGAGCTCGGGGGCCCGGAGCCCGTCGCTGGAGACTCCGGAGGAGGACGAACTGGCCCGCCGCTGCAGCGGCTTCATGGCCGCGCCGGTGACTGACCTGCGCGAGCTGCGGAGGAGGCCGGGCGACATGAAGACCAAGATGGAGCTGCTGATCCTGGAGACCCAGGCCCAGGTGTGCCAGGCGCTGGCACAGGTAGATGGGGTCGCCAGCTTCTCTGTGGACCGGTGGGAGAGGAAGGAAGGTAAGGAGGTCGGCCCCTAGCGGGAGGTGGAGATGAGGGGAGAAGGTCGGGCCCTAGGTTGCAGGCAGAAAATGGCCCACAATGTGGGATAAGGGTAGGTAGGGGGTCCCCACAGAGGGGACGCCGTTAACAAGAGTGACTGAAAGGGTCATCAGCCCTCTGCTAGCAGGTGTGGACCCAGATTTGCTGTCACTCTAGTACTGGGCATCTCAACATCTTTGCAATTCCATAATGGCATTTTTTTTTTTTGGTAGAAATCTTAAAGGGTATTTGCAACCAACAAGCTTGAGTGTCCAAAGTGTGTTATTGAACAAGATTTCAGTAGATTATTGAACAGATTTTATCTGCCTGTGGGAATGCATTTGCCCTTTTTCCTCCTTGGCAGATGGAAAGAGGAACTCAGCTTCTGCGCACTATAAGGGTCAGCCAGACACCTCCAGCTGAGGGTCTCATTGTGTAAGAATCTCCCCACTTCTTTTTCCTGTTGCATAAAATATATTAGATTGGTTTATTAGTAGTACTACCAAATGAACCCATCAGATTTCCTGCTACAAAAGTCTTTCCTTTTGATGCTAAAATACTTAAGTAATCAAAACCTAGTTCTCGTAGAGTCATATTCATGACCATGTTGTTGCCCCCACATCTTGATCATAAACTTGAAGGATTCCTTTCTATTCCTAGCTGGGAATACAACAGCAATTTCTCACCAGCAGATTTTGAGCTGTGATACTGCCACATATATATTAAATGAAGTTATATCTAATTTTCATAGTGTTTTCCATTTTGTAATGTTTTAAAGTGAAGACTATTGAACTAGGACACAACCTTCAGTCCTAGACTAGTTGTTTGACCTTTGGAAGTTACTTAACTTCTTTGGGCCTCAATTTTTCCACCAATGATATGAGATGAAAATTTATATATATATATACACACACGTGTATATATATATGAAAGTTCGAAGATTAAATAAGATGAAGGTATGTAAAGTGCTAAGAATGTTGTCTGAAACATAGACGGCATTGGGACATACTGTTTCAGGTATTTGGCAGCTGTGTGATCTCAGATGAGGTGTTTTGCCTCTCTGGACCTCAGTTTTCTCATTTAGAATATACAAGGGCTGTACTGGTTCATTTTATGTCCCATCCAGCTCTAAAAGTTCTTAGAAATAAAACAAGCCAAACATGAACCTTCATGAAACAATGGCCTTGCAGTGACCCTAGTGTCTTAAAAAACAAAAACTAATAGTAAGGCTAAATTTATACCTAAATATTGATGTGTGTCTCACTTTAGAGTTTAAGGTTCTGAATCCCTTAAGAGTTCGAATATCTACTGTTTTTTAATTGCCTGTAAATAAAAAGGCAAGCAGCACACTGAGTAAAAGAAGTTTTGAAATAACATGGAGCTTTTAAGTCTAGTAATAATAGAACACCCTTCAAGTATACCCATTCCTATTTTTAACCATAGCTTTCTCTCATATATCATAACTGATGGATGCCATTCTGAACAGTGGTATTTGAAGGGAGGATATTCCAGTGATTTATTATTTTTTACTTTTTAAATTTTTTTTATTTTTAATTATGAGTATATGGTTATGTCTTTATAGGGTACATATGATGTTTTGATCTAGCATACAGAGTATACCCTAACTTATTGTTGATTATAATTACTTTGTTGTGCTATCAAATACTGTTCATTCTAACTAACTGTATTTTTGCACCCATTAACCATCTCCACTTTATCCCCCCCTCCCCACTACCTTTCCCAACCTCTGGTGACCGTCATTATACTCTGTCTCCATGAGATCAATTGTTTTTAATATTTAGCTGCCATATATGAATGAGAACATGTGAGATTTGTCTTTCTGTGCTTGGCTTATTTTACTTAACATAATGTTCTCCAGTTCCATCCATGTTGTTGCAAATGGCAGGATTTCATTCTTTTTTGTGGCCATGTAATATTCCATCGTGTATATGTACCACAATTTCTTTATCCATTTATGTGTTGATGGACACTTGGGTTGATTCTGTATCTTGGTTACTGTGAATGGTCCTGCAATAAACGTGGCAGTGCAGTTTCAATATACTGATTTCTCCTCCATTGGATATATCCAGTGGGATTGCTGGGTCATATGGTAGTTCTATCTTCAGTTTTTTTCCAGTGATTTATTTTAAATAATGACCTAAGAATATGAAAGAAATAATGCAGTTTAGTGATATGGGGAGGTTCAGTATTTGCCCAGTATCAGTAGCTTATGTCATAAAGCTAAACTGGTTATCTAATTTTATTGTACATAAACATTATAACCGTAAATTTAAAAATATAAATTGATATTATAGAAGATTTGGGAAACAGGAGGAAAATAACCACCTTCATACAAGGGTTGTTTTCAGTTTTGCACTTACTTCTCATGTAAGTATCCTTACTCCTTATTTTACATTTCTATAAACAGGAGGTGGTGGCATCAGCTGTATACTTCAAGATGGGAGTGTTTTTGAAAAGGCTGGGGTGAGCATTTCTGTCATTCATGGAAATCTTTCTGCGGAAGCAGCAAAACAAATGAGAAGCAGAGGAAGAATTCTGAAGAGTAATGATGGTAAACTGGACAATCTTGACCGCCTTTAATAGTCCTTGGAAACCTTATTTTCCCCACAAGTTTTATTTATAAAACAAATATTTCTTCTGGAAAAAGCCATTTGGGGTGCATAAGCCAGATAAGCATATTCACAATTACTTTTTAAAAATCATATTTTAAGAGACAAAATGCAGCTTTTGAAAATTGATTCAGAAATCACATTGGAGTTAATCTGTATTAAGCCAGGTGATTGAATGTAGCTCACTATGTATTTTACTTTGCAGATAAATTGCCATTTACTGCCATGGGCGTGAGCTCTGTTATCCACCCCAAGAATCCTCATGCTCCTTCTTTCCATTTCAACTACAGATACTTTGAAGTAGAAGAAGCTGATGGTAAGGGTCTCAGCAGCAAAGTATTATTGGGCAAAATGTGTATTGTAAAACAGATAAGAGGGCATAACCTCTAAAAGTGAGAAAGAATAAATAGTCTTAACTAGGTTTTTCAGGAGACATATGAAGGTTTATTCCTTAGCGGGTACAATGGATTATATGCTAGACATGAAAAGTGAGAATGGTATTGACTCTGACCTTCCCATATTTCCTCCAACACAGAAGGAATGATTTGATGAACCTAAACTTCAGAGTTCTTTGCAAATATAAATTCATTACATCTGAAGGGAAGACCTTATATATGAGGTTAAGTTGCAATTGAGAACTTGCTTTTGGAAAATATTTAACACATGCATAGCTTTCTTGGTCAGCAGTGCATTAGCAGTAGGTTGAAAATGGGATGCAGTTGATCAGGCTTCATGTGCACGTAGTTCCAGCCTGTCGCCCATCAGCAGGCCATCTGGTACCCCCTGCCAGAGCACCTGTGCAGTGCCACGCCGACGCCTGTTGGTGTCTCCACGTCTCCGCAGGTGATGGCATTTAAAGTCACTGCTTTAACTTTTGATTTTGAAGCCATTTAGTTGGGTTCAGCCTTTAATGTTGAAAAGCCGGTAACTGGTATTGACACCCCTGCAGACCTAAATAAGCACATGAAACATTTATTCTCAAATGGAAAACTGCCTCTCTCAGCAAGTGTTTTTTTACTTTTTCTAGGGGAAGGGGAAGGGTGGCAGTGGTTCTTAATAGGGGGAGTGTCAGAATCTCTCGAGGAGTTTTTATAAACTATAGATGCCTGGGCCAGAGATGTGTAGCTTTTTTTTGTTTGTTTTAAATTGTGATCTAGCAGAGGTATTTTAAGCTCCTCATGTGATTCTGCTAGACAGCCAGAATTTCGAGCCGCTGTCTGATCCACATGTGTGGTGTTTTGTCATTCACTGGCCTGCATATCATTTCTCTGCCTGTTTCTACTCTCTCACTTTTTAATTTCCTACTTTATTTTCTCTCTGCTTTTACCTCTTCTTTTCTGCTTTGACCTTACTGGCCTTGAATGCTATATTCAGTTAAATGTTTTTTGATTGTTACCCATTACATGCTTAACAAATTAAGCTGCTGACTTAAGGTCACTAATATAATCAGTAGTATGCTGAATCTCAAAGTCTACATCAGAATCCCATGTCTTGATTTGGCAGGTAACAAGCACTGGTGGTTTGGTGGTGGATGTGACCTCACTCCAACATACTTGAACCAAGAAGATGCTGTCCATTTTCACAGAACTCTAAAGGAGGCTTGTGACCAGCATGGTCCAGATCTCTACCCCAAATTTAAAAAATGGTAGGTAAAGGTATTGAACTTTTCATGACCCCCAAATTATATTCCATTCCTTCTGTGTGTCCCAAAGGCAACTGTTATGTCACTAAATACCTTCCTCAGTTTATAAAGATTGAATTGTTTTCTTACTTTGGTCACCAGAAGAAGTGGAATACCAGTTTTAAATAGTTTTAGTAAATTATTTACATAGGAATATTTGGATGTCTGTAATATGTATTGAGTAGTAGCATCTGGTTTTTTTTTTTTTTTTTTTATCCCAAATGATTTAGAATGGTAGAATATAAACCATAAGATGATCTATGCCTGAGAATCAGGATTTTTAATCCTAGGGTGCGATGTTAAATTTTCATCCCACATGAGAATTTGTGAGAAGATCCAGAATATTTGTTAGATGTCAAATGGAGTCTCAGCATAAATTGTTTGAAATAAGAGTAAAGTACTCAATTCTGCTTAGAATTAATTGGCATTCCTGAAAAAGGAAGAATGGAAAGGACTTTTATCTTTTTGTTTTGTTTTAGAGCTAATAATTGTGGGATGTTAATATCATTTATGCAAGAACATGGAGTTCAGCTTTAAAATCCTCAGAAAAGATAAACTATTTGAACATTTTTTTCCTGATTTAATATTACCGCTGAAAACTGTACAGCCATGGATATACAGGGTTTTTTTTTCCCTTTCTTTCCTAGAACTCAGGATCCTTCCAGGAGGACTGGTCAAGTAGATAGTGTCTTTTTTGTGTTTCTGCTTATAGCTATTACTGAGATTATTTAAGCAGTGTTAATAAAATAGGATGCAAGCTAGTTAAAAAGAAGTTTTTAATATAAGTGCTTAGTAAATTTCTTAATATTATAATTTTGTGAAGATAGATTTTGAAATAATACAATTTGGGTTAAAAGCTGACTTTACAACCTTGCTCAGGACATACTTTTTAAATTATGTTATTAAAATGTGCATATAAAGGAATGCCAACAAGTCACAATTGAAGTGAGTTATGCCAGTGCATCAGTTCTAGGGATTTGCATCTGTTGCCTTTTTTTTTTTGACTTTAGGCTCTTGAGGTTTTACTTAAAGTGTTTAAGGTGTGTTTAGTTTTTGATTGAACAGGTGTTTCTATTTAGGGATTCTTATTGAACAGAGATCACCAAAATAACTATTTCCAAGATATAAACTATTCTACAAGGTTAGCATATAGGAAAGGGCTTCTTAGGAAACCTGATCTAATAGACATAGTGGGGAAAAGACTTGAGAACAGATTCACAGTTTCATGTGCTGGCTCACAAGAAAGACTAAGCTTTAATATGTTTGAAGACTTTAATTCTCTGAACATTTATTTCCACCAGCCCTTCCCTCAGTTGTGCATGCTATAGAGCCATCAAATTTTATTGCTAAAAGAGACCTTAGAGATTGTTTACAGTACCTTCCTTTGGCAAAAAAAAAAAAAAATCCTAAAGAAATCTTGGGTTTGCACCCTGTTTGATGTTACTGTTTGTAGAAGATTCCTATCCTCCTGCCTCCTGCAAAAGCGTTAATGCTTCTGAGGGTGGCAACATTGCTTGTTTCAGGAAGAGTAGTATAAATATTGGACTCTGTTTCTCTTTTTACTAAAATTCTTAGAGTTCCACATCCTTTAAGATAGATTTGTGTTAAATTGCCTGGTTGCTTTACAGATAAGAGTATAAGCATTTTCTACATTGGTTATATCTGCACATAATTTGTCTAAAGTCCTAGTTTCATTTTGATAGCTGGACAGGAAGTAAGGACACCATGCTGGCATTAGTTGAGGATAGTGCTGTGACCTGAAAGTTTCACATTGATTTTCATGTCTTCCCCTCACCCCCCCACCCCGCTTTTATCCCTGATTTGGCCCTGCTGTGTTTTCCAGGTGTGATGATTATTTCTTGATAGCCCATCGTGGAGAGCGGAGGGGCATTGGTGGTATCTTTTTTGATGATCTTGACTCTCCGTCCCAGGAAGAGGTATTTCGCTTTGTGCAGAGCTGTGCCCAGGCTGTAGTTCCTTCTTATATTCCCCTTGTGAAAAAGCACTGTGATGACTCATTCACCCCCCAGGAGAAGCTGTGGCAGCAGCTCAGAAGAGGACGGTGAGTGATAGGGGAATGAACTGCCTCGTGGCATAACTGGGGAAAGTGGAGAAGCCATAATAATCATGCGTATTGTGTTGTCTTGGGCAGATGCTTTGTAATAGTTGTGTTAATTTCTTATCATAACTGGATGGGTATTAACCAAATTAAAGGGCATTGTGTAAAATAACATTATAAGAATAGCAAAGTTTATTTATCTATGCATTAGAGACTCAGAGTAGGCATGTAGTAAGTACTTGCTGAATGTAATTCTGCTGATTTCTTTTAGTTCATTTTCCAATGATACCCTCTATCCTTGTGCCAAGATATGGGCATCATTCAATGTTTTTGCTGCTTTGTAATTTTGGATCACAACTTTTTTCATTCATCTTAAAGATTTCATGGAAGTTATTTAATGGAAATAACAGCTACAGAAATTATTTACACTTAATGTTAAATTTTACTGATTTTGGAGCCATTACTATGTGCCAGCCACTACGTTAGGCATTTTGCATCTAATTTTCTCAACAAACCTGTGAGATGTAATCATCATTTTGCAGATGATCAAACTTACCCTCAGAAAGGAAGTACCTTGCCCACGATTACATAACTGGCAAATAGAAGACCTGAGATGTGGAACTGGGTCATTGTGACTTTAAAACTTACAGTCTTTTCTGTGCATAAAGTAAGTTAAGTAGTTGAAGCAGGCTTGTGCTTCTTACCACAGTACTCAGCCACCCTGCTCTGCACTGAGCTTGGGGAGCTCAGGTGAGGGACCAGTCTGAGCTCATCTTCACTCAGGGTGTACTTGCGAATCAGCTCCAAATCATTCAGCCTGCCGGCCCGTGTCAATTTCTCATTGCCATTAATTTTCTGTATAGTACTGGACCCTGTGTGTAAAATGGATTTTCTCATTTGTGTTAATTCTCTCTCAGGCATACGAAGCTTTGAGTACTAAGGAGGTAAAGCTTTTGCCCTGAGAGGTCAACTTAAATAACGTTCCAAGTCTAGAGATAAATGTATTTATTCTTTCCTATGACTGCCTGTGCTATCTGGTCCTCATTTATTAACTTGGGCTAATGAGAATTGATTAAGTTTTTTTTTTAGAAATTTTTTAGTTAATGCATGAGTTTGGGGACATTTTGTTTGTTTGTTTTCATATAATTTCTCAAATATACCTTTACCACTCCTTCCTTCTTTCACTTGACACTTGTTGTGGGCCCCCTGTGGTCACACACTGTTCTGGCTACCAAGGTGGGCATAACGGGCCTGCTGAAGAGGCTCACAGTTCAGTGGGGAAGGCATACCTAAGAGGACAACGTAAAAGTCTATGGAAAGTAAGCTGTTCTAGTTTTGCACAAGATTTCATGTGGAAAGCTGGCAGATTTTGTGAATACTGATTAGGTGAAGCCTTTAAAACTTCTTAGACATTGGAATAATTTTTTTTTTTAACATTATTTGATGGCAAGTCATTCTGAAAGTTCCAATGTATGCGTATCATTGCATCTCTGGTGTTGTGAGTTTGGCAGAAGTGTGAACTGTTAGATTAATTTTCTAAGATACGGTATGTGACTGTTCTTCAAAGAGAGCCTCCTTCTGCCTTCCTTATCTCTGAGCCTTAACATGGCAGTAAACTCTGGGGCTTCGGATAACTCCAGCTCTTCCCTTAGGTTGTCAGCACCATCTTTGGTTTTGTGTACTACAGTCATAATCAGTTGTCTCTGCCCTTTACAGTTGCTCTTCTCCACTTTCCCCTGCCCCACCCCTCCCAACATGAGTCTCCCTTTCATGGCCAGTCTGGTTCCCTTTTGACTCTGCAGTCTCTTGTTTGGCAATCTTATCCAGTCTCGTGCCCACAGTTACTACTGTTCTCTCAGTCTTTCAGTCATCTTTTTCATAGGGGAACAGACATTAAAGACCTTTAACTTGTTTTGTTGTATTTTGGGAAGGACCAACAGGATAAAATTTAGGCATCAGTCAAATTGAAGGGATTGGTTAAAGTCTATAATTTACAGGCATGTCAGAGAAGATAAACGCGTACAAAGGATCAGAACAGATGTAAGTGAAACCTGGTGGGAGGCAGAGAGCTTAATGTAGAGAAAGGTGTATCATTCACTCAAAAGAGGAAAGGAACACAGTGATCCTGCAGAAAATTCATTTAGGGAGCTCATGACAAAGGTGTTTGAGGTAGGTCTTCAAATACATCAGTACAAACTAGGGAATCATAGCCATCCCTTAGAGATCATGTTTCAGAAAGGTAATATTGGGTGAAAAAAGTAGCTGAGAGATGAAATTCTTTTCTATGGTCTTAGGAAAATGTTCAGAAGAGTCACTTATTATCTTTTGAATTAGACATAAGGTATTAAATAGTTATTAGTATATAAAAGTCAATGATAAATGGTGAGAACTAGAAAAGGATCCATGGATACAATTATTAATATTTAAATTTTTGTACAATCTTTGACAAGTTTTCACACACAAAATGCTTTTTAAAAATTGAAGTACTGTGGGATTCTAGAGAATAATTTGCTATAGGTGGGCTTAAAGACAGTAACCAGTGGGATAAATGAGAGTATCTAAGAGAAGTTTAGACCAAGGGAGTAGTTTCTGAATGAGCTGAGAAATGATCTGAAAGGGGACTTTTTATTAACATTTTCAGATTTATGGATCAGTCCAAATTCTTTTGAGTAGTAGAAATTATCCTTTTGAAATTGGAGAGAAGAGACGCTTTTACATCCCATGATATTAAAAGCAGACACAGATGTTTAAGCTGGATGGAGTCCAGATATGACTATGGCAGTTAAAGGAAAACTAATGTACTGAACCAGATTTTAGTTGATGTTAAGGATATTTTTCTTAAAACTGAGCACTGTAACTCAAAACTCTGCCTTTTATTATGATTGTTATTAATCTGCAGGTGGACTGAATTATATGACTGCTTATTAATGCTGTTAACTACTTTGAGAGGAATATCTAGAATATCTTAGTCATTATTAATAGATTACTGTTAGCTGTACTTGGTCTTTCAGTTATAGAAGTTTTATATTGTCTTAGTAGTAGTACTTGTGAGTTATAGGCAGTGAAATGAAGTATTCGACTCTGAGACATCTCAGACTATGAGGAGGGCCAGAAGGAGCTGGGTTGTCCTGAGGAAGGATGCCATTTCTTAATTTTTTTTGTGCCTTAAAGTTCTCAGCTTTGTGTCCATTCTATTTATTTATGGGAAAACATAGCCTTTTTGTTTTGTAAGTGCCCTGTTGAAGCAGAATCTGTATCCTATTGTTTGGTGGGTAGAATACCCTTTTATTTCTGCCTGTCCAGATGGAAGAACCTCAATGGGCTGTAGGCTGGTGTTCTTTGTGCCAGTTCCAGCTAATGGGAGTTGGGGGGTAGAAGCCCTCTTTTAAATATTTGCTATGGGCTAGTCTTTAGAAAAATTTTACTCAGCTGGCCCTTAATGTTAATTTGATTTCTTTATGTCAGGTATGTAGAATTTAATCTGGTGTATGATCGGGGCACGAAGTTTGGCCTCCTCACTCCAGGATCCAGGATCGAAAGCATCTTGATGTCTTTACCTCTAACTGCCCGGTAAGGAGATGATTCAACATAGTAGTTATGCGCCCCTCTCCCCAATTCCCTAACCTGCACAAAATATGAAAGTTAACACTGCAGATGTCTTACCTAAGACTTTGTTGGTTTTGAATTTGCTAATTTTATGAGAAAATCATGGGCAAATCAAATTGTATTTTTTAAGAGGTGACAGGGTAAATAACAACTCTATGTGTGACTGCAGGGAGAGAATAGAGGGAGAGAGAAGATAAGCTGGGTCATGGTCTTTAACGGGAGGGGGCAGTTTGACCTCTGTTTGTTTTTCTGGGAAGAGCTATGCATAAGTAATAAGCTAAAGAAATAAAGAAAATGTGTCCTTGGATCATCTGAGGTTCTATACTTTATGCAACTCTAGTTTATCTTAAAAGTGTATTTTGGCTCTGAGCTGTTATTTCCCCAAGAATTAATAAGAATAATTTCAAAAAATTAATGAGAAAATTTCTTTACCAGAAAATATTTTTTAGAGGTCCAGTGGATACAAGGCACATTGGTCACAGTGGAGACAAAAACTTTTACCCTTAGGTTTTATTTTTCCTGTATTTTAAGTAAAGAGTTGTATGTGTCATTATTTTTTATTATTACAATTTTTGTTTCTGTTTTGGACATACGTAGATGGGAGTACATGCATTCACCCTCAGAGAATTCTAAAGAAGCTGAAATTCTGGAAGTTCTGCGCCATCCAAGGGACTGGGTGCACTGATGCAGGCAGAGCAGCGTGCTGGGTTTGGAGGACACAGGATGTGTGCCCCCCATCCACTGGCCGCACTGTTGCCACCGTGTGGCAGTTAGTTACCTGTGCCTTAGTGCTCCAGTCTTCTCTACTCTGGACCCCACCTCTTTGGCAGATAGTAAAATGTTTTGGATGCTGTCAGTGATGAGTGGTGGGATGGCAGATTGTCAGAGCTGATTGATATAAAACTCGTTTATACTTTTAAAATAATTTTATATGATTACTTTACAAAATATGACATTGAGTTTCCAAGTATTGAGATAAGGGAATATAAATAGGATTATATGTATGAGGAAACGTCTCATCTTATTTTTGTTTCATGTATTTTTTAAAGTTTCTGCCACAAAAATCTGTCATGGCAGATTTTCATTCATTCAGTGAAGTTGAGACTTCTTAGTAATTTTGTAACAACTTGAAGGTGAAAGTTTTACTTTTTCATTGCTGAGGTCTCTTTGACATAATCTTTATATGTCTTTCTCTAGAGACTATAAAGTGAATATTCATTTTTATAATGATAGGTATTTAGGAGCACTTGAAATTTTCTTAAACTCTGCATGTGTTACAATTCAGTGATTACCTGTAGTTATTAACTCTAAAGTGACATTACTGTTACCTAAATAAGGGATGTCTAAGTTGTATTTTGATTTTTATGGAACCATACTTTGTTAACGTTGGAATTCTCTTCACCTTTGAATGTGAAAGCTTATATCCCTGGATTCTGATATTTAAAGTTTCCTATTCCCAATATTTCCGCATGGAAATTTAGACTAAGAACAATCTTAGAGATGTGGTAAATTTAAGAAATGTTTCTCATTTGCAAAATGAAATGGGAAATAATTTTATTCTTTAATTAAAGCAAAAGTAGATAGTGTGAGAAGCATGTAGGCGTTTTATACATGTATTTCTTGGTAAAATGGACTAATTGAAATTGTCCTCTTTCAGATTAGAGATTTTGTAACTCTTGCTCTTAAGAGAAAAATCACAACAGGATTCTTAATGTTTGACTTTCTTGTTCATATAATAATATGAATGTATTAGTTTATTTGAGTCATGATATATTGAAGTTTGCAAGGAATAGCATCTCATGTATATTAAGCATTATCCTGGAATATGTTGAATGTATGTGATTGTGTGTGGTTCTTACAAAGGCTGGAAAATGTATGAATTCTTCATCTGCCTTACAAAAGATCTGCTAATAAATTTTATCATGAAATAAGACTAAGAAATATTTGTATTTTTCATTTTGTCAAGATAATTGATACAGGAAAACACAAATATTTTTAGTACAGTTGACCCTGGAACAATGTTGGGTGGAATGACCACCTGCACAGTCAAAAATCCATGTATAATTTTTGACTCCCCAAAAACTGAACTACTAATAGCCTGCTGTTGACTGGAAACCTTATCGATAATAGTCGATTAGCACATATTTCATATATGTATTATATACTGTATTCTTACAATAAAGGTAGAGAAAAGAAAATGCTAAGAATATCATATGGAAGAGAAAATATATTTACTGTTAAGGTGAAGTTGATCATCATAAAGGTCTTCATCTTCATCTTCACTTTGAGTAGGCTGAGGAGGAGGAGGGGTTGGTCTTGCTGTCTCGGGTGGCAGAGGTGGAAGAAAACCCACATATAAGTGGACCCTTGCAGTTCAAACCCATGTTGTTCGAGGGTCAGCTATGCTAACACTATAGTTCCTCATTCCTAGGTATTTTACTCAAGAGAAATATAAGTTTTGTACTCAATTTTTAGAGCAGCTTTACTCAACAGCCAAAAATTAGAAACAGCCCAAGTGGCCCACAGCAGGTTAATGGATAAATAATTTGTCATATATGCATACATTAAAACACTAATCAGCAATGAAAAGCAGTAGCTATTCCTAAATACAACATAAATGAACAGCAAAAGCATTATGCCAAGTGAAAGAAGCCAGACACAATATATATGCTGGGTTTTGTTGACAGTTCCTGGCTCATGACTCCCATAGCCCCAGTCTTATAACATGAGGACACTTTAGGCATCAGAAGCAGGCCTCAGGAAACAGAATCTCCGGAGTCTAATCTGATTGTGGTTCATAAGATCCTCATTCCAGAGAGGGTCCTGCCCCATATGCTGGAGGAAAGAACACTTCATAGGGAGGCCAAGAAAAATCTGAACAGACAGGTTTTGCTGGGTTTAGATCATACCCTTTTTGTTCAGTTGCATTTCTACACGGTTGTCAATCATGCCTATCCAATGAAATCTCCATGAAAGGCCCAGAGGACAGGGTCCGGAGAGCTTCCAGATAGCTGACCATGTGGAGGTTCCTGGAAGGTGGTGCTCCCGGGGAGGGCATGGAAGCTCCGCACCCCTTCTCCTGTGCCTTGCTCTATGCATCTCTTCATCTGTATCCTTTGTAATGTCCTTTATAATAAACTGGCAAACATAAGTTTCCCTGAGTTCTGTGAGCCACTCTGGCAAATTAATCAAACCCAAAAAGTGGGTCATGGGAGCCCCAATTTGAAGCTGGTTGGTCAGAAGTTCTGGAGGGCCAGCCTTAGGACAGGTTTCTGAAGGTAGGGGGCAGTCTTGTGGGACTGAGCCTCAACCTGTGGGATCTGATACTACCTCCAGGAAGATAGCATCCCGATGGAATTGAATTAGAGGATACCTGCTGGTGTCCACTTGCTTGATGTGTGGGGAAAAACCTACACACATGTGGTCACAGAAGTCTTCTGTGTTGAATGATTATTGTGTTTCTGTGAGAGCAGAGGAAAAACACAGTTTGAGTTTTTTTCTTAAACACTACATTATATAAAAATCTAGAAAAGTCAAAACTTTAATGACAGAAAGCACATTAATGGTTCCCAGGGGATGGGGATGTGGAATTAGCTGTGAAAGGGAACAAAAGAATATTTTATGGTGATGGAAATGTTCTGTATCTTGATAGTGGTGGTGGTTACGAGGCTATACATTTATCAAAACTCATTGAACTTGACATTTAAAATCAATGAATTTTACTGTATATGTGAATAATACTTCAACAAAGCTGGTGTTGGGGGAAAAACATAGGCATATAGGAACAAAAGTTCAAATAAACCTGTTTACCTTTTTAAAAAGTAGGCACTTATCTAGATTGGCTAGCCTACTGTGTTTAAGACTATTGGGGACTGGATTAAGATGAAATTTCAAACATTTTTTGTGCATCTGTTTTCATGTTCTTCAATAACCATGTATTTCTACTATGGATGTGGCTATGTCTGGAAAATAATTGCATAACTATTGGAAAATAGATCATTCTACTGTGATTCAAAGTGAATTTCTCTTTCAAATTCTTATTGATGTCTATTCTGAGTCTACCAGAAGACCAGCGTGCACCTCCAAATGGCCTGAACACCTAACTCCTGCTCTCTTATGCATGCGTATTATGGTAATAAGAGGTGCCTGAGGGGGAGAGATGTAAATGCTCTGGAGCAAATTTCTAACCACTACTTTCTGTCCATCCCTGTACTTTGCTTACCCACCTAGTCAGCTGAGTATTTAAGTACTTTTACATGCTAAAGAGTGCCAGATTTGAAAGCCAAATAATGTTTCTTTATGACTTATCCTTCCATGTGTCTTTTGCTCTTACAATTCATCCAAATAATGTTTCTTTATGACTTATCCTTCCATGTGTCTGTTGCTCTTACAATTCATCCAGGCAGGAATCATCTGCAGGTTTTTCACTCGCACATCTGGTGTAGGCTTTGAGATGACTCAAAAGCTAGGCTCAGCTTGGACTGCAGGCTGCAGTACCTACAGGTGGCTCAGAACATGAATTCCACAGAACAAGGCAGAAGTAGGATGGTTGTTTTCTGACCTAGCCAGTTATGGAGTGTCACTTCCCTCACATTCCATTGGTTACAAGTGAGTCATTAAGGCCAGTTCCACATTCAAGGGGAAGGGAATTGAATCCCAACTCTCAATGGATGGGAGAAATGTCAAGGAATTTGTGGTCATCATCACAACCTCCATATAGCCTTTCACACTCAGAACCACAAAACTAGGTTGGACTCTTTCCCTCCCTCATTGCCGTAATCAATTCCTGTTGAGTCTACCATTGCACTTTCCTGATTTTCTTCCTCTGCCCATTGTCACCACCCTACTTTGTTCTCATGTTTTCATTTACTTGAGCTTTTGCAATACCCTCCCTGCCTTGTCATTGTGACCTCCATTCTCTCCCTTCAGAATTATTTCCCTAAATCCCATATCACTACCCTGCTGGAATATCATTACCCTTCTCCAGAAAAGAGTCTAAAGTCAGTCTGACCTCTACCTCTCTTTTCTTTTTTTTTTTTTGAGACAGAGTCTCGCTTTGTTGCCAGGGCTAGAGTGAGTGCTGTGGTGTCAGCCTAGCTCACGGCAACCTCAAACTCCTCGACTTAAGCGATCCTACTGCCTCAGTCTCCTGAGTAGTTGGGACTACAGGCATGCGCCACCATGCCCGGCTAATTTTTTCCATATATATTTTTAGTTGGCCAGATAATTTCTTTCTATTTTTAGTAGAGACAGGGTCTCACTCTTGCTCAGGCTGGTCTCGAACTCCTGACCTCAAACAATCCACCCACCTCGGCCTCCCAGAGTGCTAGGATTACAGGCGTGAGCCACCACGCCCGCCCTCTACCTCTCTTTTCAGCCTTATCTTCTACATTTCTCCCATGCACTTCAGCCTCAGACTATGTATCCAACACTCAGCATTTTTTCTGAACTTCTTTCCCCTGAATTATGTCCCTTCTGGGCTTTGCTCGGGCTGCTGCTATCTCTGCTTGGAATCTCTCATGCTCTTGTCCCATCCTTTATGCTCAGTTCAAATCTCCTCTAAGAGAAGAATCAATCTCTTCTACCCCTTCAGCACATTTTACTTTCAGTATTGCTCTCAACATAGTCTGTATTCACAGTCATGCCACATACACTGCACTTATTACAAAATATTTAAGGTGGGTCTTTTCTTATTTATAATACCCACTACCTAGTGAATGACCTGTTAACTTTTGTTTTCCAGTGCTGTGTTGCTATATATTGTGGTATTAAGCTTAATATTGTTAGGCTGTGTGTTCAACTGTCTCATTCTTAGTTGGTGAAGACAGAAGTTCCCAGTATACATCTCTTAAAAGCCCATTTAAAAATTGTTTTCAGGGATGTATTATCCCCACTACAAGTATTAGTTATGTATTGAAATCCCACATTTTAAAATTTAGTACTTCTTCCCAAAGAAACACATGTAAAGTTCTAATTTTGTAATAAACCTAAATTAGCACATTTAAGTTAGTGATGCTTAGACATTTACAAATAGATTGACTAAATCCCCTTGTATTGTTACCTGAAACCAAGTCATGAGTTGTACAACATCAAACCTCACAGACCTGTTTCTGAAGGTGTTTTTATACTGGATACACACTAACACATTCTAGTAGAGCAAGGTAATTAAACTGCATTCCATCTTCCGATCAATGTATCTGGTTCTATTCTAGAGTTTAAACTCATTCAGTCAGTATTTTAAAGAATCCTCCACCTGTTAATTTGCTTTCACATCTCAAAACTTGTTTGAACATAAAACTGTCATAATCTAACCCACCATGGTTTCAATGACTTGGTGCAAATATAGCCACGTAGGAAAGCAAATTGACTTTGTAGTCATTTAGAGTTGCAACATTGACTCTGTCATGGATGCATTTGCTTATGAAATGGCTGGGAAGTATCACACTAAAGTTCACAAATTGTACGGGTTAGATGCCTCTGTTATTTAATAGCAAGCGAATAATGCTTTCATATATAAAAGTCTTTATAGCGATTTGTCTATGTTCAGGTCTGATCAAGGTTGCTTCTGTTTTCCAACTTGGTGAGGTGTTCTATACCTGTTTCTTGACATCCTGCTAACGATGAGTTTAATATGCAAATTCAACATAACATCAATTTCTTGTAGCTCAAGTTGTAATTTAACTATTAAAAATAACTAGTTCACCAGATATCCTCAAAGAACATTTTAATATCCACATCAATACAAGTAAACTTACTTCTGCTGAAAGTAATTATTATTCTTTAGCGTGTACTTGATCTTATATGCTATTCGACATACTTAAAAATAATGTATTTCTAGGAAGCAAAGAATAAGGACCTACTGTCATCTTTACCCCCTGCCCCCTACCCGCCCTCATTTGGTAATCTGTGGGAGGTACGTTATCTCCCTTGTGACAGCAAAAGACAGTCTTTTCAGCTGACGCCCTAGTGTGTGGAGCAGAGACAAGCCATCCCTGCTGGGCCCTATCCGAATTTCTGACTCATGGAATCTGTGAGCATGATAAAATGGTTGCTGTTTTATGTCACTAAATTTGGGGTAGTTTGTTACACAGCAATAGATAATTGGAACAGGTTAGATGTCATTTAAAAAAAACGAGGAGAGTGGTTTTGGTGAGCTTGAAATACCTGTAAGCCATCTACACCAGTATTTAGAGATGTGAGTCTAGAGCTCAGAGAGTTCAGTTCTGAAACATAAATTTACCGATGATTTGTGTAAAGAAGTAGAAGAATGTGAACCACCCAAGGAAGTGGATGCAGTGTAATAAGAAAAGATGGTCACAAACTGAACTGGGGGCAGAGACATGAGCAGGAAATGAGGTGTCAGGGAAGAAGGCTGAGAAACAGCTGTGCCAACCAATGGAATAGGGAAGAAGGAAATGGAAAGGGACGAGTTGAGTGTGATTGTAATAAGGGTTAAAATATTACAATGATTGTTTCCAAATAGAAGTTGTTAAAATACATGTTAATATGTTTGATAAATTGGGAGTTAAATTGAGATTTTTAAAAACAATCATAGTCTATAAATTAACAAGGTCTTCTCAGGTACTAAAATTTAAGTAATAAAATTATTTCCATTAACATCAGATTTTGTCTCCAGTTTCTTAAACTGTGCTTACATATGAAATTCTTCAAAGAACCAATAGGTGGAGCAGGTTTGCTCAAGAAAATCTAATCTCTGGTTTTTGGGGGGAGTGGAGTGGAAGAGAAAGTGAAGTGAGAAAGGAGGGAGAATGAAAACGAGGGAGTAGGGAGGAGGAGGAAAGAGAGAGGTAGAGAACAGGACAGAAAAAGAGGAGAGGGAGGCAGGAGAGGAGGGAAGATGAGAGAACAATTCGAAATCTGGCCTTTGGTAAACTATGCTGTGGGTTGGAAAGATTATCTAAAGGCGTTATTACCTATTTAATGGAGCATGATTAATGAGCCTATGCTGTTTATATCTTGTCAAATGGCTCCATGCTGTTTCATTTCTCACTTCATTACTGGGAGATTATGAAATTGGCATTGTTTATAGTTCTAGTAATGTTGACTATCTAAAGCAGGGTTCTTAGCGTCTGAGTTCTTAGGGAGTCTCTGAACTGTTAGTTGCCTGAAATCATGAGAAAATGTCAGCAATTCTGAGAGCAAGTAATGTTAATTTGACTCTCAAAGGATACACAATCCTGAAAAGATTGAGGACTATTCATCTAAATTGGAGTATTGAATGTAGGGTGTCTGTAGCCCAGGGGGGGTGTGTGAAGGGTAAAATTTTTTTTTTATCATTTCAGAAGCTCTGTTTTTGTGTGTTATTCCATTATGTCCATGATTAATTAGTACAATTATACTGGTATTTAATTCAAGAGAATATGTTTTAGGATTATAAAATCAGCAGCATGTAATCAAAAAATTGCTTGTCCAAATAGTGTATACATTTTTATACTTTGAAGGACTAAAATTGAAAGTGGAGAAGAAAGCAGAATGCCTTGATAAAGAAAGAAAATATAATAACAATAAAGCTTGCCTTTTTCCCTCTGGCTTGAGTTACAGGGAAGGAAATGAAAGTATGCTAATTTCCCATTGGTTTTAGAGGAAACTAATGGATACTTCTAAAGAAATAGAGAAATAAGATATTAAAGATATAATGGAGATAATCACTAGAACAGAAATATAAACCAAAGTGAGAAACATTATGAATTCAAAAAAATAATATAAAACAATATGATAAAGCTATATAGCAAATATACTGATCATGTTAATAAATATAGCAAACATACCCTGTCATATCAATAAATAGATGCAAGTATTATATCATACTGTTAAAATATTTCAAATGGGACTATAAAGCCAAACCCAAATATATGCTGTATAAAAGAGATACACTTAATGCTTCACAAAGTGAAAAATGATAGCTATCCCAGTAAAGTACAAATTTAAAAAATGGAGGAGTTATGATATTCATACCAGCCAGCATGGAATGCACATCTAAAAGCATAAAATAAGAAAAAGAAGAGTACTTAAAATGTGAATATAAAAAAGGTATAAATATCAATGGACCAAATTATGTAACAACATTCGCACAGAAAAAAAAAAAACACTAAAGAGAGGGACTAGATTGCAGCACATTTGTGGTTGATAAATTATTTCACCTTTCAGTCCCTGATAGAGTAAGTCAGGGGAAAACATATGTTAAGAAGTAGCAGACAAATTCATGAATGATAAAGATCTCTAGTTAGTGTTAAGTAGACAACTAGGGACCTCTGGCCCCTTCTGGGGACGAGGCAGGCGACTGCCACACCTGGAGGAGAAGAGAACAACCCAGAAATCTGCCAGTCAGAACTTAGCTTGCCAACTGCAAAAGTGCAGAGGACTCTCTAGCCAAGGGGCCAAGCAGCATAGGTACAACAGAGTCTGGAAAGGGACCTAGAACAACCAGCTTTCAGAGAGACTCATGAGAGATACACATGCATGGTAAGACTCAGGTCGTAAAACTCCCAACTGTCCAAAGTGGTTCCATAGTGTTGTCTAAGCCACGAAGAGGGTCCAATCCAGACACTATGAAACAAAGCCCAGACCATAATCAAGGCCTTTTTGTCAAGACAAGGGGTCCATTTGTCGTCTATAGGGAATGTATCTTGCTCTCACTCTGTAAACCTATATCTTGCTCTTGCCCTATAATCCTATCTTTCTCTCCTCAATAAACCTCATTTTCATGCCTACCTTGCTTTTGGTTGTCTGGCCATTCTGTGACCAAGAGCACACCAAGAACTGACATTTCAGACTGCGAGCTGACAGTTGCATATATTTTGAACTTTGTACCCTGAAAATAGAGACAACCCTTCCAAGTACCTATGGGACATTTATAAAAATTCACCATATTCTAAATCACAAAAAACTTCATAAGAAACTTTGAAATATAGAAATTATACTGACAGTAGTCTCTGATCACAATACAAAAAAACAAAAATTAACAAATAAAAAAAAGAAAAGCTTCTACATCTCATAAATTAAAATGATTTTTTCTTAGTCCAGTCTTTGATCAAAGGAAAATATAAACCAAAATTACTCATTATCTAGGAAATACTGATAATATGAACAATACCTACTAGAACTGATGGGACATAACTAATGCAGTTTTCTTAAAGCCTTAAATATTTGTATTGATAAAAAAGGAAGAATTAAAACAAACTACTTCTCAATCAAGAAGTTATAAAAGACACCTCAAAATAAACCAAATAAAAGGAAAAGGAAGAAATTAGGCAGAAACAAGGCAAGGATGCCCAGTATCATTACTATTATTTATTATAATATTATATGGTGCTAAGCTAATAAGTTTACACAAGATAAAAAACTATAAAGATTAGAAAAGAAGAGGCAAAATTGTTTGTAATAACAAAAATCTGGAAACAACATAAGTTTAATCAATAAGAGAATAGATAAGTAAATTCTGGCATATTAATAAAATGGAATTCTATAAACTGTGTTATATATATGTACATAAATTATAGGGCTGTGAAAATTAATGTGGATGAATATCACAAGCATAAATGAAAATAAAATAACCTGCAGAATAATATATATAGTATGATTCCATTTGTATAAAATTCAGAAGATGCAAAAGATGCAAAGCTAGGCCATAGACTGTTTAGAGATACCCAGACTGTTTAGTGATAAAACTAATAAAAACCCAGTGAAAAACACCAAATTCAGGTGAGTGGGGAGTGGGATTGAGGCAGGATTCACGGAGGGCTTCAACGTTCTTAGTAGTGTTCTAGAGCTGGACTCTGGTACACAAGTACCCATTTCAATATTTCAATAGGATACCGCTTAATATTCTACTAGTATTTTATAAATATTACATCAAATATTTAATTAAAAATCTTTTAAACTAGGATTAGAAAAGCTTTTTTACTCTGATACTAACCTCTGTGGGATTTCTTGTTGGCCTCCTGATATGTGTTCTTTAAAAATCAAGTATTTTCCCATAATATTTAAATTAATTTGAAGACTTCATGGAAATTTGGAAAATAAAGAAAAGTATCAAGAAGGAAATAACAATTACATTTTATTCCACCACTCAGAAATAACCTTAACCATTCAATATTTTGGTGTATTTGTTTCTAGCTATTTTTGCATAAATCATACTGTCTATATGCATATCATTTATACCCTGATTTTTTTTCCCCTTAACGTTATACCTTAAGCATTTTCTCATTTTATTTAACTCTTCCAAGGCAGAGGACAGACTAAGGCTGAAAATAGGGAGTTTCTTGAAAGTGGGCTCCTGACTGAGATCTAACCCATCACCCATCTCTTTCCTCCAAGGGAACTTGGCCCCCAGCTGGGCAGGAGATTCAAGGGCTCTTTTTTGGAGAAAATGAATAGTTCTAGAGGAAAAGTAATACTTTACCGCTGGAGGCTTTGGTGTTTTAGCTACAAAATGATTAGCTCTTTTCTTTGCCTGCCTTCCTGGTCCCCTCCTCTGAGCTTCCATCAGCTTCTGTGTGCTTCTTTATAGGAATTGTTGGCCAAGGATCATCAGAAATTCTATGAAAAATCTCCAATATGAGAGAAAGAAAAGTGGAAAAGAGACAACAGACAGACCTCTAATTAATATCTAATATACCTCCAACAGATAAGAGAGTAAACTTGTGTACGGCCATACCACCCTGAACGGGCCTGATCTAATCAGATAAGAGATTAAACTTATATTATTTAGAAATATGGAGGTAAATAGAAGAAAGACCAAAAAAATTTAAAAGTGATTGCTTTTAGAAAGGGGCTAGAGTGAATGGAAATGGGAAGGGAATTGCTGTGTTTCATTATAATCCTTTACTACTATTTGATTTGTTAACTGGTTGCATGTATTAGGTTAATAAAAATGTTAAAAAGTAAAGACCATGGATTTTCAAGTCCTCAAAACATCATTTTCATCATGCACATTTTTTTATCACGTAGATGTTTCTTATCAGAAGGAAACTTTCATTTTGCTACATTAATTTTTTATCGTATGTTGCCATTACTTTCTCGGTGTTTTTCAAGATGTCTTCCTGTTTTTGACCTCAGTGATAAGATTAATTAAATACACATTATCATCTAACTAGTTTTAACTCTAAGAAGTTAGATGTGCTCAGGAAAGAGAGTTCTTTAGTAAGTTCTAATAGCTCTTACAGCTTCATAGAACTTTCTGTGTGGTACCCAAGTAAGTATCTTTTCTATCTAATAAGTAAAATAAGTAATACTAATAAGTAAAACTATTGTTCATTAAATGCAAACTGTTATGTCAGACAGATTTTGTACACTTCAAGGTATATGAGGAAAGTATTTAAAAAGGTGAGTGCTGGACGATATCCCAGATGTGTGCACGTTTAAAAAAAAAAACTCTACAGTTTTTGTTTGAGAGTTTAGAAGTTACATTTAAATCAAAAACCATCTAACACCTTGACCACTGTGTCTGAGGCTGTTTTCTAAACACAGCAACCCTCTGGTTCAAAAGTGAAGACACCTCATGGGTTCTAGAGGAACTTGAGCATATTTTTGTTTGTACAGAAAGAAACTTTAAAAAGAAATGACATTCTAGTTTTTGTAGCTCTACTTTACGTTTTCTTCAAATTATATTTTAGTCACAATTTGAAAGAAATGCTATCAGTGGTTGGAAAACCTCAAGGTAGTTTTCTTGGTGATCAGCAGAACAGGGAAATGAAAGGAAAGTAACCTGGTTAAAGAACAGAAACCCACAACCCCTCCCTGCTCCCCACTCATCCCCACCAAATTAAATGAAGTTCAACAGAAGGAAGGAGCCAACCTGGGGCGTGGAGAAAACATCTGGCTTCCTCCCTGGACTCTCACACGGTCCATGTGCTGCCACCTCAGCCTCATCACTTCATGGTCTGACTGTTGTGACATACAACACAAGTGAGCAAGGAAATGAGAGTGAAGGACACTTTCTATTTAGGAAAACAGGGTCACAGATGAAGAATGCTTCTTCCTGAAATCTTTGGGCTTCCTCTCAATGTTGTTACATGGTTTGGGTTTAACCCTAGCCAGGTTCTTGTGTGGGTAGGTGGGGTAGAGCCTTCTCGTTTTTACTCTGCTTTGAGGTATGACATTCTGAGTTCACTGTTTGTTCCTCAATTTTTTTAGCACTTTACTACAATCTTAGGTAAAGTCAGAAATGCCATAAATTCCTCTTATTGACATAGCATGAAATTGTGTCTGAATTTTTATTAGTTCAGAAAAATATTTTAGAGTTAAAAGTATACATATGTACAAAGACAACACAGCATCATGTTCTCATTATTTATATATCTTCACCCTGAACCCTTTAACTTTCTATCAGAAAATATTTTAATTATATGACATTTGTTGGGTTGCAGTCCGAAATGCTGATTCTTGGTGTGCTCTTGGCCAAAGAATGACCAGACACACTGAAAGCAAGGCAAGCATGAAAATGAGGTGAGAAATATAGGATTATAGAGGAAGAGCAAGATATGAGTTTACAGAGCAAGATACACATGCCACAGATGATG
The DNA here is from genome assembly GCF_020740605.2 of Lemur catta. Taxonomy (NCBI): domain Eukaryota; kingdom Metazoa; phylum Chordata; class Mammalia; order Primates; family Lemuridae; genus Lemur; species Lemur catta. The sequence goes on from NC_059128.1 coordinate 242,986,466, forward strand.
ACCGGACCCACTGTCGTAGCAAAAGAGAGACCTTAGTTATGATCTGAGTCTTGTTTTATAGTGTCTGATTGGGACCTCCCTCATGGCTCAGACGTCACCATGGAACCACTTTGGACAGTTGGGAGTTATATGACCTGAGTTTCATTACACATGCGGATCTCCTATGAGCCTCTCTGAAAGCTGGTTGTTCTATGTCCCTTTTCAGACTCTGTTGTACCTATGCTGCTTGGCCTGTGGGCTAGAGAGTCCTTTGCATTCTTTTGCAGTTGGTGACCTAAGTTCTGATTGGCAGATTTGTGGGGTGTTCCTTCCTCCTCTAGGTGTTGCAGTCACCCACCTAGTCCCCAGCAGGGGCCAGAGGTCCCTAGCTGTCTACCTGACATATTTATACAAATTTAGGTGGGCATACTAACACAAGACACCTTTTCTCTTTTTGGTAATTCATCTCTTTTTTTTAATGAAGAGTTTTTGGTTCTTGCTTATGTCTCTGTGGTTTGATGTTTTATCCTCTGGATTAATTTCAATAGTTTCTGTCCTATTAATAAAATATTTCCCTTCCTTGCATACACATTTGGATTTCTACTGCACATCTTTTTAAATTTCATGTCATTTATTACCTATTTCTCTTCATCATTTTCTTCTTAGATTTGTGTAATTCATATGTCCCTTCCTTATATGTAGAAAGTCTAAATCTAGCTTTACATAGTTGCTTCAAATAATGAAAATCTATTTACTGATTTATTTATACTGATAACTTGTTCCCAAAAGGAATTAAGGTTATGTGTAATAATGCACAAAGTATAATGGGATGAATTCAGTTAAAATTTTTTAAAAGTTAGCAAAGAGAAACTAATAGTGGGAAATTAAGATGGGGCCAAGAGTGAGGTTGGTATCCAAATGCTTGCCAAATGGAGCCACAGTCTGGCTTGATGCTATAGCCCTGTTTTTTGTTCTCCAGCTTTAAGTCCCTCCCTTTGTCGCCTGATGATCACAACCTACTTGTATTAGGGTTCTCCAGAGAAACTGAACCAACAGGGTGTGTGTGTGTTTATTGTGTGCAGTTTTATTTTAAGGAATTGGTGAATATGGAGACTGGCAAGCTCCAAATCTGCAATTCCTGTCTGCTGGGGAAGGTCAGCCTTTTGTTCTATTAAGAGCATCCACTGATTGGGTGAGGCCCACCCACATGATGGAGGGCAACTGCCTTCCTCAAAGTCCACCAATTTAAATGTGAATCTCATCCAAAAACACCCTCATAGAAACATCCAGAATAATGTTTGACCACAATCTGTGCACCATGGCCTGGCCAAGTTGACATAACATTAGCCATCACACCACTAAAGCCTGCTTCTTGCCTTTAACCTCCACCTCACCTTTTTTTTTTTTTCCTTTCTGCATAACACCCTTTCCATTTTCTCTAATCCATGAAGCTCCACCTAAACTTCACTTAACTCTTTTTTCTTATACCTTATACTGAAGAGACTCAGGATTCTGGAGGGGCCATTAAGCCTGAGTTCCTATTTTCTGGGTTGGGTGAAGTTCCTCTCCCTTCAGGTGGCCAAGGACTGCTTATGCGTTAGGCTCTGGGGCTATCTAGGTTGCCTGCTTACCCCTCCTCCAGTGGCTCTGCCTCACTCCCTCCCCTCCTGCTTCTCCTTCCTCTTTGTAAAAATTCTTTACATTATTACAGGCCCATCACGAACCCCTTCTGCTAAAGGATTTATGGTAGGAATTAGCTTTGCCAAATTTTCGGGGTGCTAATGAAGCCTGTTCACAGGGTTGTGGCTTTAACAATTTATGTGAGTGCCTGATGAGGGTGGAGCAATAAAGACGGTCCCTGGGGAAGGTTTCCCAGGACCAGTGGTGCAGTGTGTCTCTGCACTAGAGGAGGAGCTTGGTCCTCCACTTCACCTCTTTCTCCCCTGAGGAACAGGGAGCCCAGACCACAGTCAGGGGTTGTGAAAATCAGTTGCTCTGCCTGGCAGGGTTCTGAAGCTTTCGAGGAAAAATAACAATCTAGACTTGTTTTTCAGAGGGAAAACAAAAACAAAAATGAAATAAAAAGACAAATAAGTAGCAACACAAAAATTTTAAGGCAGAGATTCAAATATAAGTCTGTATTATCCACCCTGTTCCTTTTTAATCAGGCACCAGAGGACCCTTAAACACAAAACACGTAATGATCATTCCTGAAAACTTTTGTAGTCTTCCCCTACAACCTGAGGCCAGATTTCAGGCCAGTCATAGCCATGTGATCTAAGGGACATCTTGCAGACTCTACACTTAAGAGAAGTTCTCTGTAAAATGGAATGAATAATGTGTACCTCCAAAAATTACTGTGGGAAGTAAATGAAAAAATCTATGGGAAAGAGTTCTGTAAGCTGTTAAGTACCATATGGACATTAGGGATTTAGTAAATCAGTTAAAGCCGTACTGAAGGCATTCAAACAAATGATCACATATTTCATAAATAGAAAACTGGGCAAATGATTGGTTAGCACTTTAACGGTAGGAAGAATAGTAGATGAAATTAGTCAGAGAGAAGAATTTAGTCATTTTCATATCATCTTTTCTCCCCTCCCAGTGGAAAATATACGTGGGCATAAATGTTTACATAATATAGATAGAGGTGTCAGCACATTGCTTTTCACTTTCTCTGATCAGCATCTGAAATAATATTTTATTTTTTAAGCTACGAAATTTGAGTCATCTGATGGGGGAATTTAGCTGGAAAAGTGAAAAACAACTCAGGGACAGATATTTATACATATATCAAAATACAATGCATATATTTTTATGTGTGTATGTGTTTTATTTGGGAAGGCAATAACATGTTATCCTCTGTATATTTTAATTCTTTTATTTAGGATTGACTGCCTATCTATTGCTTAGCTTTTTTATTCTCTTCTTTGTTTTTTTCTTTTGTGGTCAAGTGCACATTATAGACCACCTTAGCTTGGCTGAGAACATTATATTCGTGACAGCATTTGAAGGTGAGCCACATCAAAGATGGACAAAACAGTTTATCTTTTGGTCTTGCTCAAGCCTCCTCACCCTGAGAATCTGTTCCCAGGGCCTCAAACACTCCCACCCTTAATGCTCTCACCTCACTTTAAACAGAGACATATTTAGTATCTGTAACTCTCATTTGACTCTCGCAGCATAACACTCAATAACGTTATTTATCTCTTTGTAAATTTACATTTACATTTAAATGCCCCATATTCTCTCATACCAACTAATACTAATAGCTAGCACTGAAGGGTTGGTTGTACCAAGCACTGTACTAAATTACATGAGTTAACTTATTCACTGTTTGAAATAATCCCATGAGGGAGTTATCCCCAGTGGAGGTATGGGAAAACTTAGGTGTGGAGAGTTGAAGCTTTCACTCAACGCCACAGAACCATGGGTGCAGCCAAAGTAGTCCGTGTCTGAGGTTACAGAACCACTGTACTCTGAAAGCTCAGTAGGAATCAAGACCTTGTCTCACAGCTCAGGTACACCCAACCCCTAGCCATGATTTGCATTCAAGAAGTATCTGTAAATGACTGGTGGTTGTTGCTCTGTGAAAACAAATCCTATAGTTATGGAAACAAATAAAGAAAAAAAAAGCAAGGGAACTTGTATTCTTCTAATAACAATGCTTTTGTGATGGTCCTCTTTATCTTTTTTTCACATTAAAATTTTAGGTTGGCTGGGTGCGGTGGCTCACGCCTGTAATCCTAGCACTCTGGGAGGCCGAGGCGGGTGGATCGCTCGAGGTCAGGAGTTCGAGATCAGCCTGAGCAAGAGTGAGACCCCGTCTCTACTAAAAATAGAAAGAAATTATCTGGCCAACTAAAATATATATACATAGAAAAAATTAGCCGGGCATGGAGGTGCATGCCTGTAGGCCCAGCTACTCGGGAGGCTGAGGCAGTAGGATCGCTTAAGCCCAGGAGTTTGAGGTTGCTGTGAGTTAGGCTGACGCCATGGCACTCTAGCCCGGGCAACAGAGTGAGACTCTGTCTCAAAAAAAAAAAAAAAATTTAGGTTAAACTGACATTTACTGAGTTCAGAATTAAGGAATGATAATGATATCGGGGCTTTATGGCACTGATTTTTCTCAAAGTATCAACCTGTGGTTTGGTGACACAACTATAGAAACACGGGTAGAAACTCCCCATTATGCAACAAACCACTTCCTGCATCTGTTTATTCATTTATTTGCAGGGTTTTAGCTAAACTTTTCTATATTTGTGGGATCATGTACTTGTAACTATGTCACTGAATGGAGCATAAATATCATAGGGTGCTTATGAACATGAATTTGGTAACCAGGTTTCGAGGTTAGAATCTTGTATAATTTGGTCTAAATAACACATACCTCAATAGGATGGTGGAAAGGATACCTATGTTAATATATGTAAAGCAGTTAAAATTAAAACAGTTCCAGGCACATAATAAGCACTTTATAAGTATTTACTATTATTAAAACTGCACAATTTCAGTTTAACCTGAAAGATGACAAAATGAAGCCTCTATTCTCATAAGGACGTCAGATCTTAGTTTTGAGAGGAAACCCATCTATATGCTGATTAACACTTCTCTCTAATACACCTAACAGGTAATAATTGTGATTCTGCTTGAACATTTCCAGTGATGAGGAACTTACTACCTCTCAGAAGATTTCATCCCATGACTAGAAAGTTTAATTATGAATAAGCTTATACTTTATATTGAACATAAATCTACCCTTCTGTAAATCTCACCTGCTGATTCCAGTGGTGAATCAGCAAAGCGGTGGTTTTCTGATTGTGTTGGGCAGAAATGAAGTTTTTAAAATGTTTGATTCAAATTTCATTTCTAAAAACACATTTTTGAATTAATTGTTGAAACTGAAATTTTTTAAAAAGCTGTGTAACATCCTTGGAAGATTGCTTAGCTTCTCCAATTCTCAGATTTTTCATCTGTAAATGAGTATAATTATTAATAGTCAGTGAATAATAATTACTCAATAAATATTAGCTGTATCTTTATAATTATCATCATTGTATTTATTGCATCTTGACACAAGCTATTGGGAGGCTTCCTTTATTTTTTTTAAATTTTTTTATTTTTTCACCAATTTTTTTTAATTTCAGCATATTATGGGGGTACAAAAGTTTAGGTTATGTATATTGCCCTCCCCCTGCCCCCCCATCAGAGCTTCAAGCGTGTCCATCCCCTAGATGGTGCGCATTGCACTCATTATGTATGTATACACCCATCCCCTCCTCCCCAACATCTGCCCAACACCCGATTAATGTTATTCCTAAATGTGCTCTTAGGTGATCAGTGAAACCAATTTGATGGTGAGTACATGTGGTGCTTATTTTTCCATTCTTGGGATACTTCAGTTGATAGAATGGGTTTCAGCTCTATCCAGGAAAATACAAAAGGTGCTATATCACCATTATTTCTTATAGCTGAGTAGTACTCCATGGTATACATATACCACATTTTATTAATCCACTCATGTATTGATGGGCACTTGGGTTGTTTCTACATCTTTGCAATTGTGAATTATGCTGCTATAAACATTCGAGTGCAGATGTCTTTTTTATAGAATGTCTTTTGTTCTTTTGGGTAGATGCCCCATAATGGGATTGCTGGATCAAATGGAAGATCTACTTATATCTGTTTAAGATATCTCCATATTGCTTTCCACAGGGGTTTCACTAGTTTGCAGTCTCACCAGCAGTGTATGGTTGTTCCTGTCTCTCTGCATCCACACCATGTATTGTTTTGGGAGTTTTTGATAAAGGCCATTCTCACTGGAGTTAAGTGATATCTCATTGTGGTTTTGATTTGCATTTCCCTCATGATTAGAGATGTTGAGGGGAGGCTTCCTTTAAAGCTCTGTGACTCAGAGCTTTTTGCTAATTCTTGCAGTAGATAATTTTCAGCTATCCCATTCCTCAACCCAGCAAAGGACTTCTTCTGAGGGTTCAAACCCCAAACTTAACCTTGTAATAAACTGAGCCTGGGCTGACCTGGGTCTTCATCCCTTCAAGATAATCCATCAAGACTAATCATTCAGGCCAGGTGCGGTGGCTCACACCTGTAATCCTAGCACTCTGGGAGGCTGAGGCAGGCAGATTGTTTGAGCTCAGGAGTTCGAGACCAGCCTGAGCAAGAGTGAGACCCCCATCTCTACTAAAAATAGAAAGAAATCATGTGGACAGCTAAAAATATATATATAGAAAAAATTAGCCGGGCATGGTGGCGCATGCCTGTAGTCCCAGCTACTCAGAGGCTGAGGCAGGAGGATTGCTCAAGCCCAGGAGTTTGAGGTTGCTGTGAGCTAGGCTGATGCCACAGCACTCTAGCCTAGGCAACAGAGTGAGACTCTGTCTTAAAAAAAAAAAAAAAAAAAGTAATCAATCAACTCCCAGCAGCCACAGTGCCTGAAGATCTTCTAGGACAAGGGTTCAAATGCCCCAGCCTTCCTGGTAGTGGATGCTTTGGGATTTCAGCAGAGCTGCGTTTGGCTAACACCCTGGAAAGCTGAGAGGCTTTCCACTGTGGTGTGACCCTATGTCACTGCTGTCCACTGCAAAGCCTGCCATCCCTGCAGATTCTAAGCTACCAGATTCTCTAAAGGACCCTGTGGCTTCAGAATGGGGAGAAATCAGCCACAGTATACTTCTATTTTGGGGATAATTCCTGTCTCTTGTTAAGCCAGTTTATTGGAGACTGGAGACCTGCCAACTAAGGAGGTTTGGCAGCACTCAGTCCTCTAGTAAGAGAATCAACATTATGTTTCTGTATCTAAACCACTCAGCTCCTCTGAGCAGGAGATAGGGAGAAGTCTGTCTGAGCTTGACTAAATGATACTTGTCTTTGGCTATCTGTCCTATAGATATCTGTGGAGCATAATTTTATCTAGTTTTAAAATTTATAAATGTAACATATTTGAATTGTACCATTTTTTTCAGACATTACTAGTATAAGTATACAGCATAAAAGAAAAAGTTATATATTCCTAACCACTATCACCACCAATTCTACCACCCATTTATAGATATTCTTATAAATTGTTGCAGAAATTTCTCACTCTTATGCATATAACTATTCATAAATGTCTATTTTTATAAAAATACTGAAGTAATCTCATTATAAATACATAAATATGTACTTTACATACTTTATAATATATTTGGGCATTTTTTTAAATAGCACATTTGTGTTGCTTCCTTCTTCTTAATGGCTCTATAACATTTAATTAAGTTTAAAGATTTATTTACCTGGGACCTTATTCTTTCTTTATTTTCTTTATTTTATTTTCTTTTTTCTTTTCTTTTTTTGGTCTTCCAAACTGTGGTAGGCAGTCTCAAAAGATGTCATCCAATGAGCCTTATCCCCTGGTATCCATGCCCTTGTGTATTCCCTTCCCTCATTGAATTGGGCTGACCTGTATAACAAAAAGATGCTGTGGAAATGGCAATAGATGACTTCCAGGACTAGGCCCTGAAAAGCGTGATGGCTTCTGCCATCTTCTCTCTTGGGTGGCTCACTCTGGTGGAAGCCAGCAAGCATATCATGGGGATCCTCCAACAGTTGTATTGGAAGGTAAGTGGGATGAGGCACTTAGGCTTCCTGCAACTTGTCAGCCCACAGTCAATTCGGAATTGGAGCATCCAGCCCCCGTCGGACCTTCAGATGATTGCAGCCCCTGCCAACAAGCTGACTGCAGCCTCATGAGACAGTCACTCAGCTCAACTGCTCTCCAATTACTGAGACACAGAAAGTGTTTGAGATAATAATGTTTATTATTGTTTTAAGCTTTTAAGTTTTGGGGTAATTTTTTATGCATCAATAGATAACTAATAGATAAACAATGCCACAAAAATCATCCACATCTGCTCATTTTTGTGAGCAGAAAGTCTATAAAACAAACTCCTAGAAGGAGAACTGAAAAGACTTGAAAAGAATGTAAATTTTAAATTTCATTTAATAATGTCCAATGAGTGGGCTTCCCCACACCTACCCTCAACATTGCAGCTCACACTAGAATTTTGCCATTTTATAAGCCAAAAAAAGATACTTTTTCAATTTTGATTTTTTTAGTTATGCATGAGGTCGAGCATTTTTTCATATATTTATTTATTGGCCATTAAAATTATATTTCTCTTATCTCCCAATTGATGTCTTTTACTCACCTTTATACTGGATTGTTCATCTTTTTCCTATGATTTAGAGTTCTTTGTATAAGAAAATTAACCCTTTTTTTATGTGTACATATTTTTCCCCATTTAAAAACTTTTATCATAATATTGTTTATGAAATTTTTTTAGTATAGGAGATTTTTACTTTTTGTAGTTAAATGTATCTTCTAAAAAATATTTTGGATTTCATAAAAAGCTTTCTCTACTACATCTAAAATCATTAAAAGAAAAACTCATATATTATCTTCTGGTTTATATCTTATATGCTTTTTCCTACCAGCAATGATAACTAGAAAACTGGCTCTCAAAACAACAAAAATAACAAAAAGCTCTGATTGGTAGTATTTGCCAATTTCTGAAGTATAAATACTCCCATCATGTCCAATTTGAAGCTACCCATGTGACTTCACGCACAGTTAGTTAGGAAAAGATGTACACAATTGGCTCTTGCCAGCTGGTATATGCCAGCTCTAGCACATCCCTGCACCAGAAATGTATTTTGACATAAGGGTTGAGAGAGATCCAGTTTCTTCTTTTTCTCTTTTTCCCAAACAGCTGAAGTAGATGTTGAGGTGCACATAGGACTATAGCTTTCATTAAAATAGCTAAGCTTTCATTCTAACATGAATTCGTCAATTACATTCTACTTTAGCATAGGGTTTCACTGTTAAAAAATGTCTGAAACCGTGGAGCTGAGTCTTCAGCGAGACGTGGGGATGGCTGGGGCAGAGAAAGGCATGTCTCTAACTTACTTATCAAATTGCTAGAGTTCTCTTTAGGTCTTCAATTCTCCCACTCACCTCACCCCAGTATACCTTAAGTACTAAATGCCTTCATCTTCTGTATTTCTTTTTTTTTTTTTTCTAGTTTTCATTTTTTACCTACCATCAAAAACTCATCTCACAGTAAAAAGATCAGTGGTTGTAGGGAGCGGGGGGGGGGGGGGGGATGACTAGGAGGAGCACAGAGGATTGTTAGGGCAGTGAATCTTCTCCGTGTGATACCATAACGGTGGATACATGTCATCGTCCAAACTTGTCCAATGCACAACACCAAGAGTGAACCCTAGTGTAAACTATGAACTTTGGGTGATTACAATCTGTCAGTGTAGGTTTATCAAGTGTAACAAATGTACCACTCTGGTGCGGGATGTTGATAATGAAGAGGCCATGCATTTGTGGGGTAAGGAATACGTGGGGGATCTCTGTACCTTCCACTCAGTTTTGCTGTCAATCTAAAATTGCTCTATAAAATAAAGTCTATTAAAAATAACAAAAAACTCATCTCAGATCCTTTGTCATACTAAAGTGCAAATGACTGATGAAAGATTCAAGTGCTGCCTCTCCTAAGGGCCTTTGTCTTTTACCAGGGAAGGAAGCTGTAAAGCTGATGGGCTAAAGCTCTGGGTTAAGCAGCAGGTGGGTGTGAGAGTTTCCGGGACCTCACAGCCTTCCCGTGAATCATAAGGAGAGGAGGGGAGCAGAGATGACAGGTAGTAGGCAAATCTGAAAGAGCAGAGGATTTGATTTGAAGGGACAAGACTTGGGTTCTGATCATGGCTCTATCATTTCCTGGATGAGTGATCTTAAGAACAGCCTGAGACTCATTTTTCTCACCTGAATAACAAGCTTAAGAATAGAGCATCCTATCTGTGCTTTACTGAGGATAAATTGAGATAATATATGAGAACACACTTCATTAATTGAAGTTATACAAAAATATTGATTATTAGTCACAAAGAAGGCAGATGTGCTTTTGAAACATTCAAACTCTGGATTGACAATGGAGTCACTCTGCCTGGATCCCATCAATTTTACTCTCCTTTTCCAAACCTTGGTGTCTCAACTTTCTCATCCTAAAATGGGAATAACAAAATTTATCTCTCCTGGTTATTTTAAGGAGTGAAATGGGTACACCTGTAAAGTATTTAGAAAAGTATCTGTCTCTCCTCACTCCCACCCCAGTAAGTGCTCAACCAAAGTTATTGCTATTTCCTTCCAAAACCCATTAGTGTCTGTATATGAAGTTAAGCTCAATCAAAAGTCATGCCCCACTGCCCCAGAAAAGAAGGAAACTGTGACTTTCCCATAATTTTTCTTAGGGCAGGCATCACCTTCTATTTCCCCGGGTTCACTGTTCTTATCACTCATTCTTCAACCCCTTGGGTGGGCGTGAGGCATTTGCCCCCACCCTGCTATTAAAATTGCAGCTGTTGGAGAGGAAGTAAACTATAAAGGGTTGTTTGCACAGTTAAAAGTGAAGTCATGCATTTAGAAAGGGAGAGAATTTTAAAAATACAGAACAGTGATCAATTCTGTTTTAACCTGTGAGGTACAGTTGATAGCATGGTGCGTAAAGTGGGGACTAGAAAAACCCTGATTCTTGTTGCTATTGTTATATTTTTGAAAAAGATGTTTCTTCTTCTTTTCTTCACATCTGTGTTTTCAGTTGCCACCTATCTTCTTGGATGGAAATAACCGCTCTTCTGTGAATTTCTCTGGGAGTGGGGAGGTTCTGAACCTCGCGTGTGATTGCTGTTCTCAGTTCGGTAATGAGATCAGTCACCAAGTCAACTTTGGCTCTCTGGTGATGGCTGCCACCTCTTGTTTTCATGAGAAATGATAGAGCAAATGAGTCAGTCCCTCAGACCCTTCAAGAATGGCACGCGATGCTCAGGCTAACCTCAACGGTAGCTGTAGCTAAAGAAGTTTCAAAAAAAAAAAAAAAAAAAGCCCCCAGAAACCCTTCTTCCAGAAATACAGGCAGGCATCTGATGCATCTGGCTTCCTTCTCTTTTTCTCTATTTGCCTCTTATTTGGCTTTCTGGATTTCACTTAACTTTTTTAAAAACACTGAAGTATGATTTTTAGTTTGAATAAAAAAGCAGTGATATAGTAACCTGTGATCTTCCTCTGTAAGGTAAGATTCTACATAATTACATGTTAAGACAGGTATTTTGAATAGTAGAAGAGGGCAGGTTTGTTTGCTCTTCTGATTATCAGTCACCTTCTAGTCAACAAGTACAATCTTAGAAAGATCTTTTTGCTTATGTTGCACTGTTGATTTCCTTTTTAACCCGAGGTAACCTTTGTTTCAATGACTGTTTTCATAACCTGTGCCGTGTTTTTTCCTATGTTGTTTTTCTGTTTTTTTAAATTAAAATGATTTTCTTTGTTTTAAATACTTGGGATCACACGTACAATAAAATTATTCTTAAGTCATAGGAGAAAAACAAAATACAGGACAGAGCAATTCTAAATGAAACCCAAGTCTAAACTACTTTTTAAACCAGCTTTGTAAATCATTACTAGTTTATGAAGGAGGAGACAATTCATGTGACAGGAGTGGGAAGAATTTCGGTTCCTTTGAAATTTTATTATTGTTCCTATATGTTTATCTGTTAGAAAGCAAATCGATAGCATTTTAGAGTTATTTAGTCACTAATTGTATTTCATGAGGATTCTTTTGGCTTGCTAGAATTCAGTGTATAAGTCTAGATAAAGTGAAACTCTGAAGATGTGAGCAGTAGGATGGTGAATAAAGGTGGTACAAAAGGAAACTTTGATTTTGGCGAAACTGGTTTAGCATTATACACAGGACAGAAAAAGTCAACTTTTGGCCAAAACATCCATCTTTTTAAAAAAAAATAGAATTTTAATCAAGTGAACAGGTTAAGACTTCAGTCTGCACATTTATTTTTGTCTATTTATACTAATTCTTTAAAATCACTCAGATCAAAGGATTTGGATTAGGTAGCATTATGCTTATACATTTGAGTAAATCAATCTACCCAATAAAAATGTTATAAGATTATAAGAAACACCAAACTGGACTAGATCTATGACCCATCAACCCAAATTCTGCCTGTTTTAGACCAATCCAGGGGTAATATGCTTGGTGCCCTGACAGTTTCCCTCCAGACAATATCTAAACTTTAGAAGAGCCCATAAACAATGCCTAGAACAGTGTCTGGTAAATGTTTGGCTTAGTAATGGTTAATATTTCTTGAATAAATGAATGAAAGATAATGTATACCATCATGTAATTATCTACATTACTTTGAAGCTAATCTTATGTTTATGTTACTTATTAGGTATGATGAGTTTTTTGTTTTCAATGTCCTACATTGTCTTAAAAAGTTACCTATCTTAAGCATCAAGAAAGTTCTTTTACTGCTTTGGTCTTAAAGAATTTGATTTAATTAGTCTTAAAGCATAAGACAAGGAATGATGTACCTCCTCATTTGTTATTCTCCCTACCCCAGCTGAACCCCAGTCTCACCTGGAAGTAGGAGGACTCTGGCCTAACTTGTAAACAATAAACTCGTAAGAAGACAAACTGTTTTGCAGAGTATTTATAGTAAGTAGCACGGCCTACCTGAAGGATAAATTTTAATTAATTATGACTACTCCGGTTTAACACCAGGGATGTTCCAAGATTAACAGAAGCAGATAAGAAAAAGAAGCATGATTTATTAGTAATGCTGGTAGAAGGTTAATTATAGGGGAATGAACTATTACTATGTGATAATAATTTATAGCAATAGACCCTAACAAAGCTTTTATAGAATATATTAATATCATGTTTGAAAGGCCTGCAGGGAATAAAAGGAGGAAGGAAGCAAAAACTAATTCCCTTGGCCAACAAAGAATTTGTTGACAGAGAAACTACCATATTTTATGATTTCCAGGAACTAGAAACAGTTTGATTAGCCACATCTGTTGTGAGTATGGGAGTGAGGAGAGGAAGTACTTTACCATATATTTGCTAATCCAGGTTAGACCTTGAAAAGAATTTGGCTTATTCTTTTGGGTAGAAATGCAATTAATAGAATAGATCCAACTGGAATTTTTAAATGAAAAAATGTACTGGCTAGAGCAGGACACAGTAGAAGGTCTCTAGATTGAAATAGCTCTATGGTTAAGAGTATGGACGTTTGACCCTGATGGCTTTCTGAAACAATGCTGGACATTTAAGAGAGGGCTCTAGAGTGGACTTCCTTCCAGTTTAAAATCTAAGAGTTTTGTCATGGGTTAAATATATTCACACTAAGTGTATCAAAAAAATATCAGTTTCCCATGTATTTAATTATAAAGACTAACAAGTAGCAAACTTTTATAATTTTTCATTTCCAACATCTTAATTGCTGGAAGAGGAGCATATTTAAGGACTCCTTTTAGATTAGTGTTTTACTCATCATATCAGAAAGTTGGCATTGTTTTGAGTGTGCTTTGGTAGAAGAATTTTCTACCTTTGGTTTCTCCTCAGTAATGAAACACTTTCAACAGACTGGGAACATTAAGAGAGTTGCTTCAGAAAGTATTTAAACTAGCAGGGACTGAGACGACTTCAAAATGTCTTTACTGGATTCAAGGGTATGTGTTCTCCTGGTGCTTACCCTGTAGGGCTACTTCAAGTTGGCAGCCCTTTCTAGAGACACGCAGAGGAGCCTGCGTACTTTCTTTTTTCAGGGGCTGTAAATTGCTCTCTCTTCTTTTTTTTTTTTTTTGAACATAGATAAAAGCTCCATTGTTACCAACCCCAGGATACTGCATTATCCCCTGTGGTTCCCCCTTAGAAAGCCCCTCTTGAATTATTATCATTTTGACAAGCCATCTGTTTCCTCCTGGGGTCCTGGTACATCATTTAATACCATGAAAGAACATAAGAAGCATATTCAGTGTGAAGTAAGAGTTTTGTGCAATCTAACACACACACACACACACACACACACACACACACACACGCAGAGAGAGAGAGAGATTCCACTAATAGATACCCCAATTTTTGATAGGCTTTGGACTCAAACCTGGTAGAACATGGAATGTGGAAAGTGGGCCAGGTAGAGTGAGAGACACCAAGGTCTCTGCTTGGTCAAAGGCATCCACTGCCTGGGTGGGAATGGCTTGGTCTTCTGTAGTTGGAAGTCTTACTTCCCTATTTCCAAGTATGATCCTTTAATACTGTAACACTTTTCTTTAGGAATCTACCACAAAATTGTCTACCTTCATTTGTTTGTCACTGTCCTTTTGTAAGGGTTTTTTAAATTCTTAAAATTAACCTAAGGTGTAAGCATCCATGCTCTAGTCCCTTGTGAATTTAGAATCAAAGTCACAGGATTTTCAAGTTGGAAGGATCATTTGAAGCCACGGAGTCCAACTTCCTCCTTTTTCATGTAAGAAACTGAAGTGGCTAGCCAAATGGGGAAGTCCCTCATCCAAAGATTCACAGCTAGAGGTTATTGTGGGCGCCAGATGCCATGAAACCTACAGCTTTGTTTTACCCAACGTAATCTCTCTGTCCAGAGACCCTGGACTTGACACGTGGCACTACTTAGATTAGAAACCTGAGGACCAAAGGCCTCTGTGGAGGAGTTTTGCAGAATGCTATGGGAGATAAGAAAAATGCAGTAAAGGGGAAATGGTTTTAACTCCTGCAGGAATTTTTTGAGGTAGGGTTTAAGGACCATAGTTTCCTCAGAAATCCTACAACAGCCTAGCCCCCTAAAATTCCTGCCATTTTTTTTTTAATAAGGAGGATATTTTTAGCAAATAGTCAGGGGTAGAGGTCATGCATGAGACAGCTAGTCTAGGAAGGCAGTTCAATTTCTCTTCCAGGTTTGCTTTAGTCATGCTATATTAAAACTTGTGAGAATTTTCCCAGAAAAGAAACCTATATAACAGAATGTTAAAATTGAAATTTCAACCAGGCATCCAGATAAAATAAATGCAAAATTCCCAAGTTAGTTGCTAAATCACAATATGCAGATGGTACAAGCATAATATCTGGGAACATATTCTATAACTCTTAGATTTCTACAGAGAATGAGGAGAGGAGTTTGTGAGATTTCCTTAGGACTGACCAGCAGCTGTGCTACTGGTATAACCTTTTCCACTTGGGAAAATTCTATTTCCTACATCAAGCCCAGCAAGCAGGTGCTTCAGTGGGACTACTTAGAGAGCTTAATGTGTGTATCCAGTAGGTCAAGGACACCATAGACAGGCTGATTCCCTCCTGGGAAATGTAGATGCAAAAGTTGGCTCATTAGTACTTTGTTAGTCAAGCCAGGAACTCACTGCTGCATGGGGGCACCCATGGACCAAGGGTAGCGTGTACGGGGTGATAACTGGCTGGTGGAGCCTTCCTGCTGGTGGACTGGGGGCTAAGAAGGGAGGGACATCCTGGGAGAACGGAGTATCACTTAAGTCTTGAGAGTTGATGCTGGAGAGGTCCTCTATGATGGACTGTTCAAAGAACCCCTAAAATTGACTCATATACGTAACCTTTCCCATCTTCCATGCCCAAAGACCATGAAGTCACTCAGCAAAGTAAGAAGTATAAATCTCCTTACCTCTTCTTCCTGCTCTCATCTAGAGTTGTCAGATAAAATACAAAGGTGCTCAGTTAACTTTGAATTTCAGATGAACAATGACTATTTTTTATTATAAGCATATCCCAAGCAATCTTTGGGACATATTTATACTAAAAATGTGTTTTGTTATTAATCTGAAATTTAGATTTAACTAGGCATCTTGTGTTTCTATTGACTAAATTGGGCACCCTTACCCCCATTCCACCTTTCCCTGAGCAGTTGGTGAGTAGGTGAATGGTGAGAGGAAGGGAAGAACACAAGTTGTTCTTTATTTGCTGAATTGACACTGTGTTTTGTGCTTCAAAGCTCTTCCCAAAGAGTAAGCAGAAAAGTCAGTGGACTTGCTGAGTTCTTCAGGCAAAAGCAGGGGAAGATTGCCCTACTGAATAAGTTTTAAAAGGATTGAATGAGAATAAAAAATGAAAATTATGTTTTGAGTACACCACAAATCTTTGTTGAATGAGCCAGGTCTATCTATTTCACTTTGTTTATTGAGCTGTTCCTGTCCAGGACCATAACAAATTACTACTCTTGGAATTTGTGCCCTTCAGAATGTATTTTGGGAAATTTTACTTTGTGGTATAACTAAGGGGCCATACTGGAGAATCTTGGCAAAACTTTGATGGGGAACTAGTGTATAATTTAGGTCCTTTAGGGTTTCAAGTAAAAGAAAATTCAACTCAAACAGCCTTAAGCAACAAAAGAAATTTTTAGGTTCAGATAATTGAAAGGCCCAGGTGTTGGGAGGACTTCAGGGTTGGTTGATCTAGAGACTCAGCCATGCCAGCAAGGACCCAATTTTTATGTTTCATTTTGTGTTGGTTAGTTTTTTTTTTGTCTTTCCTCTTTATAGCCCACCATGTAAACTTTATTCTAAGACTGGCTCCCTTTTTAATAAGGTGGTTTCAAGCTCCAGCTGGGCATCGTGGGAGAGAGAAATGCTGCCCCGGCATTCCAGACAGCCAACAGCCTGATTGAGGTTGGTGATGTGCTAATCCTGTGGTGACTATGGCCAGGGTGGGATGTATTGGGGACTTGAAGTCTATTAGGACTTTGCCATGGGGCTGAGAGTGTGTTCAAGTTTCACGAAAACATATGAGCTGTGTGAGAAATATCAGATAGATGATTGCCTGGAGATGAGAGTGGGGAATCCTGCGTTATTGTTGGAAAAACAGAAATGTGAGAATAGATACTGGATCCACCAACAAGTTTCCACTACAGCTAATAATTTAAATTTCTGTCATTGACTGCATGCAGGGGTGATACAAAAAACTATCAGTCTGCATAAGCATCAATCAATTCAAATGAACATGGCTGTCAGTGCAGCACCTCGCTCCCAAAGCTGTCCTGTTTGCAAGGTGTTAACTTCTCAGTTGTTTGATGGTGCAGGGTCCAAGAGCTCCTGGGGAAGCTGACAAGAGACTGTGATAGGGTGATGTACTCAGAGGAATCAGGGCAGTGGCAATTTAACAACTGGAACAAATATATATAAATATTTTTAACAACCTTTATACTTGTACCCATGTGTACCAGCTGAATGTTTTTTTAAAAAAAAAACACACAATGAGATTTTGCTTCTGCATAGCTCTTCATTTCTCTTAGTTTCCTCATTTGAAAAATGAGTGGGTTGGATTAGATGATTTTAACAATTCCTCTGAGAGCAATGTTTGTGTTGTATTCTATAACAATTTATATAAGTGAGCCTTTTATTCTATCATACACTGTGATATATCTGCCTTAAATAGAATGTCGTAAACAGTTGTTACAAATTTTAAAATGCAAAGAACCAAATTTCCATCTGGAATTTGGCACATTAAACTTAACCGAATTTAAGTCTAAATTTAACTGGATCGTCACATTTAAATTTTCAAATACATTGTTTCTAAGAAAGACAGTGAGGGTTTTCTTGTTTCTCATTTTCTGTTTTGCATGTAACACAAAGGGAAAGAAACAAGCATTTAACACCTTAAAAACCATGAATGCTGTTTTGACCCAGAGAGGCACAAAAAGAAAAATGCCTAAAGGAAAATTAGACTTAAGATGGAGGCCATTCATGCACCTGAAGATAATTCAGTGGCTGAAGTCATCCATTGCTGGCAGCTGCTGTTGGCTGGGTTACCCAAGGGTGGAGGGAGAGGAAGGGGTAGCAGGCACAAGGTCATCCCTCTAATGCCCTAGGTCAAATGCCCTCACAGGGCATGCGTTTCTCCAGAATGTCACTGGCTTGCCGTAACACTCCCTGAGAAGCCTACCCAACCTCTTAGATTTTTACCTGGCTAGTCATCTTAGATACAAAAACTACAGGGGAGGAACTTTTTCTTAAGTAAACGGAAAATAAGCAACATTGATAATGTTTCCTACCTCTCACCCCTTTCTTTGTTATCCTCTACCCACCTTGCCCAAATCGGAGTTGATTATCCCAGAGGGCAGTGCTGTAGGCACCAGAATTATAAGCAAGAGGCAAGAATATCATATCTTATTTTTTCTACATAGAGATAAGCATAAAATGTTCGTGATATTTTGAATTTTTAGTCTATCTGATGGAGCATTTCAAACATTTGCAGATCTATATTTGTAGATTTTTCTGCACTTTAAGTCATGAAAAATGTCAAAGCCGAGAAAAGCTTTTGACCTTTGAAGAGAGAATTTCTTGTCCATAGCTAGCTAGCATTTTCCCCTATCTTCAGAGTAAAACCATGACTCAGTAGATCCTTCAGTCCCTCTTTTCTCTTTATATATAATTTCTGATACAGTTATAGGTATATACACATCTGTGTTAATCAACTCAGCTGAAAAGCTTTACTTATATAAACTCCTAAGGAAAGACATAGAATCATAAGTATAGGGACAGATGATCTTATCTTTTTAAAAGTGTTTTCTGGGCTGGGTGTGGTGGCTCATGCCTGTAACCCTAGCACTCTGAGAGGCCAAGGCAGAAGGATTGCTTGAGCTCAGGAGTTCCAGACCAGCCTAAGGAAGAGTGAGAGCCCCATCTCTACAAAAAAAAAGAAAGAAAGAAAAATTAGCCAGGCATTGTGGCATGCATCTGTAGTCCAGGCTACTTGGGAGGCTGAGGCAGGAGGATGGTTTGAGCCCAGGAGTTTGAGGTTGCAGTGAATTAGGCTGATGCCACAGTACTCTCTATCCAGGGCAACAGAGCAAGACTCTGTCTCAAAAAATATATTTAAGGCTGGGGGCAGTGGCTCACCCCTGTAATCCTAGCACTCTGGGAGGCTGAAGGGGGAGGATCGCTCAAGATCAGGAGTTCCAGACCAGCCTGAGCAAGAGTGAGACCCCCGTCTCTACTAAAAAATAGAAAGAAATTATCTGGACAACTGAAAATATATAGAAAAAGATTAGCTGGGCATGGTGGCACATGCCTGTAGTCCCAGCTACTCGAGAGGCTGAGGCAGAAGGATTGCTTGAGCCCAGGGGTTCGAGGTTGCTGTGAGTGAGGCTGATGCCACAGCACTCTAGCTCGGGGAACAGAGAGGAACTCTGTCTCAAAAAAAAAAAAAAAAAAAAAATATATATATATATATTTAAAATAAAAAAAAATAGAGTATGGTGTAGATCCCATTGCTGAGGTATTTGGTCATAGCCATCTAAAGCATTGGCAGGAATGGAAGCAGGCAGGCATACTCCTTAGGCAAAATATGAAGGCTATTGTAGGAGGTAATATAATAGGAACCCAGGAGTTTAAGGTTGCAGTGAGTTATATGATGATGCCACTATACTCTAGTTGGGGTGACAGAGCAAGACTGTCTCAAAAAAAAGTGTTTTCTGTTACAGCACTAGAGATAAATAATAAATGTATTCATATTTCTTTCAACAAAAGTAGTTCTCAAGTATAATTTATAAAATTTGCTGTCCAGAGGCTAAAATAAATTTATTAATCACAGATAAGGATCCTGGTTCTTATGGTTCTGTATATTTGGATATGTGCACACTATGCCTAATGTATAATGTTATATGTAATTTATATATACTCCCCAGCAACTTGATAAACTTTATCTCCACAATTAAATTATTCTTAATTTAAAATTTGTTTTTGAATATATATAGATTTGTGTTTGTACATATAGGGCCAATTAAGAATATAAAAACAAAACAAACATTGCATGACCTGCATAATTTAGCTGACTTATTCAGCTCTCAGTGACACCAAGGAAAATGATTTTATCCTCATTTTACAGGTGAGAAAACTGAGGAAGAAAAATGTCAGTAACTTGTCTAAGGTTTCATAGACTTTACTAGTGGTAGGCTGTTATGATTTTAAACTCAAATTTTTCTGATTCTAAAGCCTTTATGTTTTCTACTATGTCACACTATGGTTTTTAACTCTTTTTTTTTTTTTTTTTTTTTTGAGACCTAGTCTCGCTATGTTGCTCAGGCTGGGCTCAAACTTCTGGGCTTAAGCAATCCTCTTGTTTCAGTCTCTTGAATAGCTAGGACTACAGGTTTGTGCCACTGTGCCCAGCTAATTATTTTAAAGACATTCCTCATTTTAATTTTCCAGTGAAGTGGGAGAAAAAGGTTGAAAATAGTAGAAAAGTCAAATAGATAAACAGTGATAACAGCTATGATATTAGTCATCATAATAGTATTAAGAATTATTACCTACCCTAGCCTAAGGAGTCATTAACATTTCTATAGTCAGTTAATCAAGAGACTTATTAGAGGCACATTTTTACAATTCTCTACTCTGCTTAAGATATGACTTTGGCAGCATGAAAATGCACAAAACACTTATTATTCCACTGTATAGCATGCTACATCTTTGACATGTTTGAAAGCATTTTTCAAAAAGGTGGTTGAACCTCCACGAAATTTATATTTTCTTAGAAAAACAAATTTTTTTCTTTGCAGTTTAGCTCAGGTTTGCAGAGAAGTAGATCCCAAAAGGAGATTAGGCAAGAGATTTATTGGAGGAGGGAGCTTAAGGAAAGCGGGGAGAGACCTTCAGACTAAGATGAAGGTCCAACCCCTATGAGAAAAGAGAGGGAAAGGAAGAGCACTTGGATAGATTTTTTCACAGGTTGGTTTGTGAATTAAATTAAGTGAGATAACATATGTGAATCATTTAGCAGTTCTTTGGTGCTAAATAAATGCTCCATAAATATAGGTTTATTCTTAGTTTTCATTTTTTGAATTATTGCATGAGAACTGTAGAACTTACTACAAGTCATCTGCCTTATACGTTTTTCTTGGTAACAAAGCTATACCGTTATAGTGGAAAAAGTGATGTCAGGCCAAAGGTTCTTTTTCCTTGATTGCTTAATAAGCAATCTTATCCTAGAAGCTAGAAAACTTTCCAGGTAAGCACAAGTGAAAGAGAAAACATTCAAAGTCAACGTGCTTTCTCGTATGACTGCCCAAATAAAAAATTCATGACTTTTGTTTTTGAAATTTTTTACTTTGCAATATTTGTACTGTTTTAGAAATATCATGTTCTTTACAAATATTTTAAAATAGAGCATTTGAAATAAGAAGTAAAACTCACAGTAAACTATGATTCTTCCAACCAATTCTAATTTATATTTAATTGAAAATTTGAAATATTTAAAAATAAAATAAAAACTGTGTCTATGTGCACAGATTAGAATGACCTTTAATAGGAAAGTCAATTTAATAAAAGTAAACTGGAACCTTTGAATTAAACAATGATTTGCTATGTTTGATATGAGAAAATATTATTTGATTGAGCTTTAATTTTATATGACTCGTCCTGAACTTAAATGATCTCAAAGTCATGGATGTTGAATTTAAAATTGAGCATGACATTTTAAAAAATTCCTATTTTGACTGTGGAGGAAGAGGCAAAACTTGTACTGAAGTATTATTTGTTTTATGTGACACATGTGACATTTATTTCAGCCTCCTTCATTTTAAAGTTTAAAAAAGAGGTATATATTCATTCTAGAAAATGTAAAATATTCAGAAAAATATAAAGAAAAACAAATGAAGCTTAAACACAAATTTGTTCTTGGTTCTAAAATAGCCATTGTTAACATTTTAATATATTCTCTAAGTAAAGTAAGCTGAGGTAATTATTCCTTAATGTTAAAAATAAATAATAGGTTTAATACTCTAATAGAGCGCTCTCTTATTAAAAATTATGTTTAATTTTTCTCCTTGGTTGTGTATCAGTGATTACTAATTTATCATTTTACTTCATTACTTCCTTAACTCCTTCTCTTCCAATTGCTGCATGGAAAATATTGTTTCTTATTTAAACAGTAAGGTTTTATGTTTGGGGCAGTTTACAATGTTCCTACTTAAAGAAAACCTTGTTTCTTAAAACTACATTTGGAAGTTGCCATTAAAATCAGGAAATAATTTATACAAATGTGCCTTCCAAAAAGTATAAAAGAAGTTTCTGAAAGACAACACAACTGTCTACTGAAGCTACTGAAGTTCTTCTGCAAATGGCCCAGTGAAGCTCCTTGATTTAACAAATAGCATCTAATGAGAAAGATGGTAAAAGTTTAAACTCCTGGTGCCAGTTTAGGTTGCATATTCCATAGACACGAAGTCTCGAGTGTAAGCTTGGGATTAGATTTACTTTTTCTTTTTGCCATAGGTATCTAAGAAATCTGTGACCAGAAAAATTTTGAGAGATTGAGAAAATGAGACTATAAAACCTAGTACATATCTACTCTTTAAAAAAATGTTTTTCAGTGAAGGTTGATGTCATCGGTGTCTAACATAGGTGCTATGCTGTAGATTTGGGTGTTAGTGTGAGTAAAATAGCTAGCTGTCAACTTTCTGCGTGCTACTTATTTTTGAATTGACTAAAGACTTACAATGGCCATCAGAAGGGGTAGAAGATGCCATTTGTGATAGATCATCAGAGATTATATAACTGAGAAACATGTTACAAAAACATTTTTTTAAAGTTATATTTTCAATAAAATGGACTTTCTCCTCCCTCAAGCATCTTTTTTATATTAGTATGAACAGGCAAAGGGTTTGGTTATTTGAGATATTTGCATTAAAAAATAAAAATAGTTTGAGCTTGAAAATTATTATAATTAGGCAAAGCGAGAGAGAGAGAGAGAGAGAGAGAGAGAGAGAGAGAGAGAGAGAGAGAGAGAAATCTAGGAATCAGAGAAAAAATATGATGACATGGAAGAGCCTGAGCTTTATTGAAATCAGGGTTTCATTTTTGGTTCAGTCCAGTAATAATTATATGAAATATAATTGCTTTGGTTCCTATTTTCTTCATCCATAAAATAGGATATTTTTCAATACTCATTTATGAAGCTTTTAGTATGTAACAGATACTATGCCAAATTCCTTACATTCTTATCTTAATTAATTAGAGGTCTCACTATGTTCTAAGGCAAGTATAATTGTCCCCATTTTATAGAGAGAAACTAGGCTCAGGAAAGTTAGAAACTTGCTCATCTTCCATAGCTAATAAATGGCAAATTTAGGTCTGTTAGTGTTCTTTAACCACAATGCTATCCTATCCTCCCAGTGGTAGTAGCTATATCATAATAAATATTATAAATTAATTATTTTAATGTTTTATACCATGATAGTTGAGTTAGCTCAGCTCCTTTTAGGAAGTACCAGCAAGAGAATATTAGCTGATATAATGTTTTCACAGCTGTCTTAGTTGGTTTGCTGCTATAAAAAAATAATACAGACTGGGTAATTTATAAAGAAAAGTTTATTTGGCTTATGGTTCTGGAGACTGGGAAGTCCAAGAGCATGGCACTGGTATCTGGTAAGGGGCATCCCATGGTGGCAGAATGGAAAGCGGAATGGCAAGAGAGAACAAGGGGGCCAAACTCCCTTGATAATTAACCCACTCCTATGATAACTAAGCCACTCCCACTATGATGGCATTCATCCACTATTAAGGTGGAGCCTGCATGACCCCATCATCTCCCAAAGATCTCAATTCTCAATACTGTCACAGTGGTAATTATCTATCTTTTTTTTAATTTCAAAAAATTTAGGGAGAGCAAGTATTTTTTTGTTACATGGATGCATTGCATCATGCTAAAGTCAGGGCTTTCAGTATACCGATCACCAGAACAGTGTACATTGTAGCTGACAGGTAGATATTTATTCCTCACACAACCTCCCATCTCCCCCCTTTTTAGTTTCCAATGTCTACTACAGCTCTTTATGACCACATATATCCTTTGTTTAGCTCCCATTTATAAGTGAAAACACGTGATATATATTTTTCCATTCCTGAGATATTTCACTTAGGATAATGGTCTCCAGTTCCATCCAAGTTGCTGCAAAACACATTATTTCATTCCTTTTTATGGTTGAGTAGTACTCCGTGGTGTGTGTGTATATTAGGTTGATTCCATATCTTTGCAATTGTGAATTGTGCTGCAATAAACATTCAGGTGTAGGTGTTTTTTGATTTAATGTTTTCTTTTCCTTTGGGTAGATACCCAGTAGTGGGATTGCTGGATCAAATAGTAGGTTTACTTTTAGTTCTTTGAGGAATCTCCATACTGTTTTCCACAGCAGTTGTACTAGTTTACATTCCCACCAGTAGTGTATAAGCATTCCCTTTTCACTGCAACTGCACCAACATCTATTGGTTTTGACTTCTTAATAATGGTGATTCTTTTTTTTTCCCCTCCACTCATTCATCAGTCAAAATAATGGCAATCCTGACAGGGGTAAGGTGATATCTTATTGTGTTTTAATTTGAATTTCCCTAGTAATTAGTGATATTGAACATTTTTTCATATGTTTGTTGGCCATTTGTCTATCTTCTTTTGAGAAGAATCTGTTCATGTCTTTTGGCAATTAAACTTCAACATGAGTTTTTACAATTTTATTTTAATAGATTTAGGAGGTAACGGTTTTTTTGTTACATGGATGAATTGCATAGTGGTGCTCTCTGGGCTTTTAGTGTACCCATCACCCGAATAGTGTCCTTTGTACCCAATAGGTAATTTTTTATCCCTCGTACCCTTTCACCCTCCTCCCACCCCGAGTCTCCAGTGTTCACTATACCACTTCAACACGAATGTTGGTGGGGATATTCAAACCACAGCAACAGCCTTTATGGAGTTTAATCTTCCAATGAATTATTTGACTCCATAATACTCTGACTTCC
The DNA here is from genome assembly GCF_020740605.2 of Lemur catta. Taxonomy (NCBI): domain Eukaryota; kingdom Metazoa; phylum Chordata; class Mammalia; order Primates; family Lemuridae; genus Lemur; species Lemur catta. Next base: position 243,011,130 of record NC_059128.1, read on the forward strand.
TCTCAAAACTGCGTAGTCACGTAGGTTACTTATTATCTAATGTGGAATATAAACTTGGAATTTATGGATCAATTTTTAATACCCTGGCAATCAATGAAGAAATTCTTGACTGTCACACAGTGATTGGGAATTACTGTTTTTGGTTACAAGCCAAATTGGCTTTACGTTCAGAAAGGACTTCATTTAAATAGGAAATCAATGTTACACCATGAAAAGACTGAATGGAAGTCAAGTAAAAATTACTGCATCATTTATTTCTCTAATCAGAATACAATTAGAATGATCTAAAAAGTTAAAGGAGAGTGGCAAGATTGTTCCTAAGGAGCTGTGACTGAAATAGATTCTTTGTTCCTCACAGTTACAACATATTAGAGGCAAAGAAGTTTAAACAAAATAAATAGAAATATAAATAGAAATATAAATATAATATTTAACTTTTGTAAAAATTTTTTCTTTTAATTTTATCTGATGGGGAGATGTTTCTAGTATGTTCAGTTTTTTTAAAGAGCGTTAGAGTTTTTAACTTAATTTTTTATTTTTAATTATTATGAGTACAAATAGTTATATATGTTTATAGGATACATATGATGTTTTGATATAGTCATACAATGTGTATTAATCAATCAGAGTAATTGGGGATCCATCGCTTCAAGCATTTATCATTTCTTTATATGAGGAACATTCCAATTCCAGTCCTTTAGTTATTTTAAAGTATATCTTAACTTGCTGATGATAGTCACTTTGTTATGTTAACAAATATTTTTCATTCTATCTATTTCTTTGTACCCATTAACCATCCCCACTTTATCCCCGTTACCCTTCCCAGCCTCTGATAACCATCATTCTATTCTCTGTCTCCATGAGATCAATTGTTTTAATATTTAGCTCCCAGATAAGAGTGCGAACATAGCATGTTCAGTTTAGTTCAACAATCATGAGTGCTTGATATAGAAGAAACAAGGAAAGGATATAGATTTCCAAAAATGAAGACATGGGTTCCCCTGTTCCCCAGGGTGGAGGAAGCTCTCTCCCTACCTGGTAGACAGATATGGCACCAGATTATTCAATATACAAGATGCAGTAACTGCTGTGTTAAGAGAGGGCATGAGGAATTAAGGGCTCTGACTGCATGCTTGAATGGTTATCACCATTTTCAAATTTTAAATGCATAGCAGTCCTCAAACTGTTGCTTTTAAGGAATCAGATATTTGTATAGGTAATAGAGAGCCTTCTTAGAAAGAAAAGATTATTAGGGAAAGTCTTAAGGCCAATGTAGAGATTTTACTCACAGACAAGACACACAGTAAAATGAATAACTGGAGGACCTATAATTCAGAATTGATGATTTACAATAAATTTAGTTTAGCTACTATTTTTACCTTGTGTGTGTCATTAAAAAAACTGAACTGAATTTTAGCTTTTTTTTCTTACTACAAATGAATGCACATTCTTTTTTGAAAATGCAAGCAATAATAAAAATAAAAATAAAAATCACCCATAACTTCACTACCTAGTGATGAACAAAGTTGAAATTTGCTGTATAGTGTTCTAATATTTTTGCATTTTTCTGTAAATAAAATAATCACAAACATATAACCACATCATAGATATTGCTTTGTGGTCTGCTTTTTTCACTTAATTTCATTTAATTTATTATGAAGTTTTTTCCATTTCAGTATACACTACAGTATTTCTTAAGGCTGCATAGTATTTCATTGTAAGGGTGTACTTAATTTATTCAGTCAATTCTGGACATTTAGGTTGCTTTAATTTTTCTACTTTTATGAATAATTCTGTAATAAAAAGGCATGTGTATATATCTTTGCATATGGCCATAATTATTTTCTAGGGTAAAATCTTAGAAGTAGAATTGTTTTTGATATAGATTTCTCAATTTCCTCTGAAAAGCTTAATCAAATTAAGCTTTATATTATATTCAATAAGCTTTTTTTTATACCTGCAGCCCCAATCCTGGTCAACTTTAGTATTTAAAACTTTGCCAGTTTAATAGGTAAAAATTATATTTTCTTATTTTTGAGTATTTATCATGCTAAATATTTTCATAAGTTTATTGGTAGTATTTATTTTTATTTTATTTTTATTTTTTTTGAGACAGAGTCTTGCTTTGTTGCCCAGGGCTAGAGTGCCGTGGAGTCAGCCTAGCTCACAGCAACCTCAAAGTCCTGGGCTTAAGCAATCCTTCTGCCTCAGCCTCCCGAGTAGCTGGGACTATAGGCATGTGCCACCATGCCTGGCTAATTTTTTCTATATATTTCTTTTAGTTGTCCAGATAATTTCTTTTAATTTTTTAGTAGAGACAAGGTCTTGCTCTTGCTCAGGCTGGTCTTGAACTCCTGACCTTGAGCGATCCTCCTGCTTCGGCCTCCCAGAGTGCTAGGATTGCAGGCGTGAGCCACTGCACCTGGCGGGGAGTATTTTTTGAATTGTAGAAATGAAGGCTGGGTGTGGTGGCTCATGCCTGTTATCTCAGCATTTTGAAAGGCCAAGGCAGGAGAATTGGATCATTTTAGGCCAGGTGTTTGAAGCTAGCCTGGTCAACACAGCAAGATCACATCTCTACAGAAATTAAAAAAAAAAAAGCCAAGTGTGTGTCTATAGTCCCAGCTACTTGGGAAGCTGAGGTGGGAGGATCGCTTGAGTCCAGGAGTTTGAGGTTACAATGAGATATAATGGTGTCACTACTCTGGTCTGGACAACAGAGTGAGATCCTGTCTCTAAAAAAAAAAGAAGGAAAAAAAATTATTGTTATTTGAAATCTTAAGGACTGTGTAAGTTATGCAATTCTGCATTGACTTTTTTCAATTCATTACTAATTTTCTAATATTTACACTATTTTTATTAAGATTCAAGAGTATGTTGACATTGTATAAATATCTTTTTCATAAGAAATAAAGTAGCTGTTTCCATTTACCTTCAAATCCTCTGAATCTGTATTTTTGCTTTAGACATGAAACCACAGGCCAAGTTTCGTTTCTCATTTACCACTTCTCCACTTGAGTTGTCAGTTTTGCTTTTGCTATAAACTGAGGGTAAATGAGAGGGCATCTCATTAAATCACTGTTCGTGTAGAGTTATCTACTTTGCTTTGCATGTCTTTTTTAATTTGTCCTTTGAAAATAAATTTAAACCTAATACTGTTCAAGATGTGTTCTTATGTTTAAAATAATCTCTTAAATTCAAAAATCTTTAAGGACAATGACAACATGTTCATTTGGGGATGTTAATGTGGATACTTCTTTAAGGAAATATAACAGTGTTTAGGAAATAACCATATCAAAATGGCAGTTACATGAAGTGACTTGTATATACACTAAGTATTGGGAAAGACCAAAGAAAGTTATTTGACTTGTAATTTTATTTTTAATATATAAAGCTCTTCTTGGGTGTCAATACTTCATTCTTTGATTCAAAAAATAAGTAACTATGTGGATCATAAACTCCATGAAAAAACAAATTCTATTTCTACCTCTTTAAACCCTACAGAGTCTAATAAAGTGCTATACATACATAACTATATATATTTACATCTAATAGATGATTGTGGAACAGGCTATTCAAACTTTTAATAGGAAATTTTTATTCATTTGTATGTTTTTTGTAATTGTTGATGTATTTATACTTGCCATTTTATTTTGTGTTTTCTCTTTACTATGTTTTTTTCTTTTCCTTATTTTATCTTTTTTTGCATTTTTTATCAGGCAGATATAAAATAGCCATATTAAACTCAAGTACTTTAGTCTGATTATTAGCAACAAAATTCAATAGATGCTTATCAGCTTAATTGTACACAGTTTGTGTATTTATGTGTATGTGTGTATAAGAAAATGAAAGAGGTTTTTTTAGTGTGGGACTGCACTATGCTTAGAATCCACCAGTTACAATAAAGAGATTTAATGAATTTTTATGGCTGTCATAGTGCATTGTGTACAACACAATCTGCATTTACAATTTGATGTTTGAGATCCTGACTGTTTTCAAGGAACTCCACAGGTTTATGGCATAAAAAGCATACATATAAACCACTGATCCATGATGGAATGAGAAATAATGAATCACTTAACTAGTGAGTCAGGTCAAACACTTATGATTGGCATCTCATTTCAGCTTTGTTTTCTATATATCATGCAGTAGCTCTGAAAACATTACACTTTACTACATTTGTGTGGAGCAGATTATAAGCTATGCTGGAATTGGCAAATTTAGGGATTCGTGAAGCTTTTACAATGGACAGGTGTTAAATACAAAGTGTCTACACTCGGTAAGGAAAAGAGCTAGGTTGCTTGCTGAAGACATTGCCACAAAAGTTTTTTTAAGAAATTAAAAATAAAGTCTCTAGTTTTATATAATTTTTGGTGCATAAAATTTTATTTGATCTTCAAATATCACAAGAATATTTTATATCTTTGGCTTTGTATGTAATTGAGAGCAAATGGGATTGTACTTATAGAGTACATATCATAAATATACCAGCAAGGAGAACTTTTTATATTTTATTTTGAATTAATAGTAACATGGAAATGAAACCTTTCTAATCAGCATTGATAGTACCCAGCAAATAAAAATGTTACAGGAATAAAATTTCCTGTAAATGTTGACATACATGAGATACTCAAAGATAATGCCTAACTCTCATTAACACAGGAGAGAAAACTAGTTAGTTACTATATTTCTTTAATTAGCAAATAAGAAAATCATTGAATAATGCCAGACTGATGGCATCTTTTACTAGGTTTGCAGAGAATTATAAAATAATATGAACATTATATCATAAATCCTTTAGATGGACTGCTTGCCTTTGGATCTTAGAAACTTGGTACTCACATATATAAACCAAGAGTTTTTTAGTTTACTAATGTCTGCCAAGTAACAGAATACTTCCTCCCACTTTTAGATTAATCAATGGACATTTTATGTGAGTTAACATTTCACTGGAATTTAATGTGTCAGAAGAACCTTTATTAATAGTTTGGTATTTTGAATATTTAAAGTAGACCTTTTTGTTGGTTTGTTTTGAGTTTTGTTTTTATTGCTGTAGGTTTATCTTATCTTAAATTTCCACTTATCAAATACATTTAGTAAATATAGCTTTATTAAAGAAATGACAAAGAGAACAAGAACTAATGAGTGCAACTAATCCTAGGGTGAATTTTTATTAATATATCTACAATGTATTAATAAAATCAGGTAACAAGTACAATTGTTTTTTCCTGTACACTACATTAAAGTCTAGTTATAATTGTTTATTTCTGAAATCGATAAAAACAAAGAATGCTGGCTCAAAGAAAATAACTTTAAATAAGACCAGGTATTTACAGGGGTAAATCCAATCCACACCAACCTATGTGGAAAGCAAAACGGAACTTGCAATAGCCACTAACCATTTGCAAATATTTTGGCAGTTGGAATGACCCTCTTGTTTTTTCTCCTGGTGGTACCTCTGTCTCTAATGTGGCTAGAGCTATTCTCTTGCTAGCAGGTTACACCAGTGGTCTGGTTTGAAAAATGAATTTGCAGTTCTTTTAGTATTGCTTGACTTTTGTGAATGAGCTCTGTAGGAAAACCGAGCCTTACGGTTCTCTGTGTCACACACAGTTGACAAGTCATTTCTCACTTCTGAGATCACTAGGGAGAATAGAGAGTGATTTGAGGAGTCAAGTTGAATCATACAGGAAGATTTCTTCCACTTACCTTACCATCATACTGTGCATTTCTGCATCTATTTAAAATTTAACTTGTGACCCCTAGTAATAGTCTATTCTCAGTCACGCACATAGCTTCCTCTTGAGAGCATCGTTATAACTTACATTCACCACAGAAGTCATTTTGCCTTGTTAGAGTGGACAGAGGAAAGGACTCCCGGGAATATCAGGTTAGTTTTAATCTTTCCATACGGCCCAAATGGAGTAAATGTGTGTTTGCAACTATGTGTACTGTGAGTATATTTGTTTTACAATTAAATATAAGCTATCAGACAACACTTTATCTGACGTTAAATGGAGAGCTTTTCTGGGGTAAATTCAAGAAAAATTACTTGAGAAATGCTTGGGAGATGACTATTCATTTATATTTGTCAGTAAAGTCCTGACAGGAGCTTTGGACTGCATAAGCAAATGACAACAAATAATGTTAATCTGTAGTGATTTCCTCATACATTTACTCCGGATTATTACCTTTTATTTTATTTTTCTAACGTTGGATGCAAGTCCTGCAAGTCATGATTATGTTGACTTCATGGATGTCAGGTTAATTTTCTGGAAACACTTTGCAATATGTGTTGATTTGTTCTTTAATGACATTAAATTACCACTAACTAGCCCTTAGGGTAATTTAATTGAGAAATAAAAATCTTGAAAAGTTATAAATATATGTCTATGTTTTTACATGTAGTTGTATCTACATATGTATATAAGTATTTCCATATTAAAAATGGGGAAATATGGTTTTAAAAATATGCAAAATGACACAAAACTAACTTATAAAAAGCTTTTTAATGCTATCATAATGTAAATTACATTTCATATTAGAGGAATCCTTATACAGCAAAATAACATGCCAACCTAATCAAGGTTTGAACTTTTTCTATCAAGAGTTATACTATCTGTAAAATTGGGCCTATGTTTCCTTCCACAGTTGGTACATTATGAATATAAAATATACTAAGATTTTCTTAAGGCATACAATTACAATTATCATATCTAAAGTATTAAGAAGTTCAACAATATATTTTTTCATTTGGCCTTATTTTAAATATTTCCAGCAAAAACTAAAAGGATGAACTGGAAGTAAGAAGTATCCTTTATAATTTAAATGACAGCAACTATTATTTGATATGCTAGTTTGGGAATTTTTAAGCAGCATTCAATAATTAACAATAGAAATCCAATCGCTTTATGTAGTAACTTTTTACCCAATATTTTAAAAAACATTTTATTTATTTAGTCTTATAATATCTTTGAGAATTCTATCTATAGACATAGATATTACCAAGTACAATTAGGTCTGAAAGATTATAAAATGACATTCTTAGTGTCCCAATATTAAGGATGAAGTTAAAACTAATAACCCAGATTTTCTCATTTCCCAACAAAACCTTAGCTGATTGACTCAGCTATATTTTAAAGGCAGTATTTCTCAAAGGCAATAACTTTCATGATCAGAAATAGTGCTCTTGTCAATTTGTTTTAAAGAAAAACGTGCCCTCTACCTTCTGTATTTTGTTTTTGTTTAACCTTTGGAGATACATTCAATTCTTTGAGTGCAGTTTTGAAGTTTTCCAATAAGATTTATTTGTCATAATTTACACAGTCTTTTTTTCTATAACCATAACTTATTAAAAGATTAGTAGAGTATTAATACTAATTAATAGTAATGATAGAAATTAATACTTATAGAATGTCATGTAAAGAAATTATATTTTATTTAATAAAAGTGTAAGAGAAATTAATAAATTAATCAATTTATAAAACCAAAAAACTGTGTTTTCAACTTCTAAAAAGGTGATAATATGAGAAGATGTCCAATATTTGAGATTTCTCTTAATGTGAAAGATACATGGGATGATATTAAACTACCTAGTCTCTGAAAAGATTCTAAGCTTTTTCTGATTTTCAATCCTAATATTTAGAAGTAAAATGGTAATTCATTTGGGTCAACAGCAGAAATAAAAAACATAATCCACTTTCTCTTGAATCAAAAGATGTTTACAGTACAGCATGTTTGCTGCTGCAAAGCCTTCTGTGGTTGCCACTATTCACATGTTTTTCACTTCAAAGTCTTTGAAAGGAATATAGGTACAAATTGACTAGGTAAATATTTATTAGGTGCAGGAATTCAGGAAAGTTTCTGAATTTGGAAAAATATATAAAATACTAGCAACATCTTTGTTATAGATTTTTCACTTTGGCTTAGTACAGGGAATCCTGTCTCCCTGTATTAGCAGATCTCACATCTAAATGACAGGCACCAAGCAAATGATGCTATAGGGAATGTGAAGCACTAACATTTTGATTAAAATACAAAAGATAATCTGCATTGAGGTGGAGCTAAGCATTTGATGAGCTTCAATTATATTAGTAGCAACATTTTTATTTGATAACTAGATAACTGGGTAATTAAAAACATGTAATTAAAGCAAAGTTAAATCCTAATTTAGAAAGGCAATGAAAACAAAAGAGCATAGTAAAACTCTATTAAAAAGCAGTTGCTACACTATTATAATGAGATACATTTCTACCAATGTATCTTATAAGACAAAGGTCAAGTCTTGCCCTATGCTTATGTGTTAAAATACTAGAAGGTCCAGTGATAAAGTCAGTCCCAAATCATAAACACAGCATAAAATGATTTTATCCCCATGAGCTTTTAGCCAGCCCAAAGTCATTGTGAGTAGACATAGGATGACAGTGTTGGAAGATGATGAAGAATCACTACATAAAGCTATAAAAATTGAGGCCAGAATGTAGCTTAGTAACTCAGGAACAATTAATGACAGAATGCAGGTGTATCATATTTTTGTTACCTAAACTGTCACTATATTTCTTACTAGATGAAAGTGAGCAGAATTTTTTAAATATAGTCTAATTTGGAGCCCAATAGGGAAGATGAAGTTACCATGATTCTTGAGAGAGGAAAGGCCTGAATGTACATTAACAATCATGAAGAAAGGAAATGGTTCAAGCAGAAGCCTTTGTCTAAGAGTTCAAGGACAGATGGGAATTGTATTTTGCCTGGTAATCTTCATTGGCAAGGGTCAAATAAGGCTTCTCAGCTATTTTTCAGGACATGGCCTAATTATATCCACAACACAGGGACATTTCGGCCCTCTCTTTAAAAATTAATCTTCCCTGTATTTATGAAGCAATATGAATTCTATCATTAATATTTCTCTTCTTTCTTTGCTGCTGACAAAATTTAACTCCCTAACTCACCAACAGAGCTTGAAATGTCACAGTTCATTTTAGAGCGACACAGACCTCTTTCTCCTCCTGGCAAAATCCTCTGCATGAATGAAGGTGGAGAGAGCCTTGGTGAGGTGACTATCTGATGTCTCGATGCTGCTCCCAAAGTCATAGTTCTTCAGCCAAGGGCACAAGCAGTGCACTATGGCCCGGCGGATGTAGCTGTCAAAGACATAGTAAATGAAAGGGTTGACACAGCTGTTGGCAAATGCCAAGGGCCCACTCACCTCCATGCCCAGCTGAAGAATGGCTGGGGACAAATAGAGTTCTTGCTGCAACCCAGAGACAATGGCCAGGAGCTTGAAAGTGTTAAAGGGCAGCCAGGAGATGACAAAAGCTGCCACGACAATAAAGATGATCCTTATGGATTTCTTCAGCTTTTTGTTATGCTTTCCAGACTGCTGATAATGGGCACACAGCTTCCTTGCGATGCAACAGTAGCAGGTCACGATGCTCAGCAAGGGGACAAAAAAGGTGAAAATTAAGGCCGCCAGGGCGTAAGTCAGTTTAACTGAAGTTGCTTTCTTCTCTGCACAGTATGGTTTCTCGTCAATCAGCGTGAGCTCCCTGGACAGAAGGGTGGGCAACCCCAGGATGCCGGAGATAAACCAGATGCTGGCACAGATTCCATATGCACAGTCTCTCCTTCTGAATTTCCTGGATATGGCTGGGCACACGATGGCCAGGTAGCGGTCCACACTCATGCAAGTGAGCAAGAAGACACTGCTGTGCATGTTGACTGAGATTATGTAGGAGCTGCCTTTGCACAGGAAAGAGCCCGTCCTCCACAGTCCTAAAGATGCTTCTTTATCCACCCAGAGGGGCAACGTGACAAGGAAAATGAAGTCGGAGGCAGCCAAGTTGATGATAAAGATGTCAATCAGTCTTCGGCTGCCCTGTTTGAAATGCAGCGCACACATGAGGACGACGTTCCCCAACACTCCAGTCAGGAATACGGCCGTGTAAAAGATGGGAAGGAAGACAGAGGTATAACGAACATGGGAGCCGGTCTCCCTGATGTCAGGGTTTGGGCTTGTAGCATAGTAATAATCCAAATAAACCGAGGTTGCTTCTGAGTCCATCACTAAAGGTCAGATGCCAAATCAGGTAAGTTTCCTTACCTATGACGTTTTTGTATGAATTTTAGAAATCTCAAGGGAGCTTCTTTTATGCAGTTCTCTTCTCTCTCTCTCTCTCTCCTTCTCCCTTTAAAGATTTCGGACAAGCATGAAAACAGAGATTAAAAAATGCAGTTTCTACCAATCCTCAGAAAGGGCCCACAAGGAACACCACCCTGATTAGTGTTGGTTGGTTGTGGTTGTGGTTTTCTTTTTCTGCATTTGCCCATGAAACTGAGGTGCTTTTTGACTTCTTTCTTCAAGATGTTCGATTTGTTTACTTAAGTCCAGAAATGAAGACATGAATTAACTTGTTTTTCTCACCTTAAGACCTCCTCTGCTTTTCTGACACTGAGATTTTATTTGATCAAGCCTTCTGTTTCATATATAGCATACTGTTTGACTTTTAGAATTGTAAGGTGATGATGATGATGAAGATACTCTGTTTATTTACTTCATTGGTGAAATATGAAGAAAATTAGTCTTTAATTGTGTAAAGAGCGAATTGACACTTTCCCAAGTCATACCAGTCTACAACTAGGGCAAACAACATGATTCCAATTAGGGCATGAGATCCTTGTCATTTATTTGGCTCTTTCGTTTCATATCTAATTGACCCTGTCTGGTTCAGAAGTTTTCATTAATAAAATCCCCCAAAGGCTGGGACCATATCTTTAAATTATTGTTGTTTTAAATTTTCTACTACAACTAGCATAGCATCTTGCATGTAGTTGGTGCCTTGGAAATGTTAGTTTATTAGATTTGTTCAGAAAATTCTTGTTTTTGTTATCCAATATTATGAGCAGGAATGAATTCATTAGGCTCTAACTGCAGGCATTGTTGTTATGTAGCTCATAAGCACAGATTTAAAAAAATCACAAACTCTATGTTATTTTTACCCTTTTGTCTGCTATAGTAATTCAACCCATGAAACTCTCTTTTCTTCGAGTTAACATCCTTGATTAGGAGATTTTCTCTCTACTAAGCCTCAAACAGCTATCCTTCTTCAGACTCTGGATCCCCTCTGATCTTCTATTCATTATATTGCACCTTTGTAGCAATGACATTTTAGCTTTTGAGCCATGGCTTTTTGTAAAGTACCTCCAGATATCAACGAACTTCTTTTGGAATTACTGACGTGGCAACAGACATATCAGCATAGGCACTACAAAAGGAAGAGTTTTGGTGTAGTCAAAACACTTGGGAAATAGGCTAAAACAGAAAGAATTCTATCACATTTTTCTTTCATATGTTTTCTTCTATATTATGAAGAGCATGGTAAAATATAACAAATTTTGAAAATGACTCCATTTATTTCAATTCTTTACTGGCCAAAGTGGCTTAAGGCTCTCTTGCACGCTCCTTTCCTTCTCTCCTTCCTTCCATCTCATGTATTTTTTGAAATTCCAGTTTCAGGTTGATATTACTATTACATAGAAAAATGTATTCCTGTAGATGAAAATATAATCGTTAAACATTTGAAATCCTTTCTGCTGAACTTTAATTTCCTCAGTAATTAGTTTATTGAAAAGAGTGATCCTGCCTATTGTATTCCCTCCTTTCTTCCTCCTGATGTGGTCTAATGTCACCTCAATCTCAGGCACGTACGTGAGTTGAAGTCAGGGAAGGAGGAACACTCCCCTGACCTGGCACAGTCTCAGGAAGTCACTTAGGAGTTGATTTATGGGCCTGCGCCTGCCTTCTCCTGTGTCCCTGACTGCTCCGTGCTAGTCACTTAATTTCACAGGGGCATATCCTTCACTAAATATAGATTGCAGATCAGAGAAACTAATTAACAGTTTTGACATTTCTGGGACAGAAATCTTTCCCACTGGGTGAGCCTTATTATTTAATAGAATAATTCATTTTGTCAAATAATTTGAAGTAGGACAATATTTACTTGAAAAGGATTAAATGGAATATTTAAACATGTCATCCATATGTGTATGTGTTGCATGTATGTGTATGTGTCTTAAAGTACTAATCGTATATATTCTTTATTTGTAATTGTACTTTAATTTTAATATTAGAATTTTGTACTCTGCAACCAGAAGTTCTTTTGGCATTTGAGAAAATAAGGTTGATTCTGGGTCTAAGTTTTTTTTAATTCTTAGATATGTCACAAGAGTTTAACATAGAAGTATTATAAAATGGAAATGAGTTCATGCTCATACTTTAAAGGGAAACAGTTGACTGTACATGGATTCTGTGGACCTTAAATTTTCTTTGAAGTTTCAAAAGTTGCTGGCCTGCTGATGTAAACTATCTCAAACAAATCTGATTTCCTTAGGAAACTACTGAAGCATCTATAGACAAAGTAGTTTCCTTTATCATACATGGCCACTTTGAAATATGATATTTAATGGTAGAATGCCACAATATGAAAATATCCATCATGGATCAACAGTATCTTGGGACCCAAATTAGAAAACAAATTAAATGTGTTAAGCCAAAAAAGGAACACATAGGACAGTACTAGAGTACAATGATACAATGCTAGTATAAGACAGAGCCCACAATAAAGTTAGCTAAAGTGGAGAAGGTCATAGTTCTAAATAAATTGGGTGCAATGGTCATTTTTAGGACTTTGAATGCTCTTTGAAGTAAACACGAAGATACTGACAATAAAATAACCACCTGTACATAGATCAAAAAGCAACAGTGGGTTCCATAAGCAACACTGGGCTCCATAAGCATATGGAAAGACAGTAAAAACAGGGTGATGACAAAAGAAAGAATAAGATGTAAATATTAGTAACTGAATTATAGCATATGTGTTACCTCTTAAGAATTGTTCTTTCAGAAAAAAACGCTTAATTTTCCTCCCTGACAGAAATAACTGCTTCCTCGTTTGTATTCCCCAAGAACTTTAAAAATACTGCTTGTAAAGTACTTCTTATCTCATTGCACATTGTTAGTTGTCTTGGTATCTGACTCCCTGAGCTGATAGGCTGGACCTTAAAGGCAGAGTCCATCCGTTATCTCTCTACTAGCCTCTACCTACCAATTACCCAACTAAAGTTCTTTCTGGACTCTTAAAGCCTTTTCTTTGAACCTGTCGATACCAGACCACATTACCCACATTAGAGTCACCTGGGACATCTGCTGAACTGTAGATGCCTAAACCTTGTCCTAGATCTACTGAATCAAAATCACTAAGGATGAAGTCTGGGACCTTCTATCTAGCAGGAATCCAAGGTGATTTTTATACAAACTAAAGTTTAGAATCACTGTTCTAGTTTACATAAATTAGCTAACATTTTATGTTATGCTGTTATTATTTTGGCTAATTTTTTTAAAAAGTTTAAAAATTACCTCAAAATTTGAACTTTGTGGAAGTCTTTTAGCTTGGATCTCACAAAATTTTAGGAATTAATTTAGATTTCTGAGCTCTATTTATTCTATGTTCCAATTCCTGAGATATGTTCAGAACTGGATCAGATGCTGAAGATGAGGAGAGGGTAAGGTTTTGTCCGCTGAAACATCTGCTCAAGTGAATCCATTACTATCTGCTGTGGCTTGCAGCCTCTGCTTCACAGGTGGGCTGAAGATTTAGTAAGAACATAGCCACCCGGATTGGGTTGTGGTCTCTGGACTTATATTACTTTGGCTTCTTCCTTATCAACCACCATATCAGGTGGGGATTCATATACATGCATATAACCCAGCAAAAAGATATCCCTGGATACGAAGCCTTCTGTTCATAATGCTCTGCCGATAAGTGCCAGAATAAATGGCAAAGAACACAAAGCAAACAAAATTATTTCTCATTAATCTTAGAAGTCAGACAGTGTGATTATTCATTTGTTAGATACATTCTCTTGTCCATTTCTTACTTGAGTATATAAAGTGCATAATCATTTAAATAGTCCAGTTTCAGAAAACTGTTTACAGTTTTTATTCTCACAGTTACTTGGAGAATTTCGAACTCCTGACCTTGAGTGATTCTCCCACCTGGTAGGATTACAGGCGTGAGCCATCTCGCCCAGCCAGCCACTGCGCCTGGCCGAGAATTTAGTACTATATAATGCAATATCATATCATGCCAAATTAAGTGGCGTGTATTTGCTATTATCACCCCCCCTTAATTTATTGGATTATTTCCCTTCACAACTAATATTTATATAGATAGCAATGATGTTACTACTCTAAAAATAATACTTTAGGCTTCTTCATGATAGTAGATTTAATCTGGACTTAGGTTATTCATAACAAAAATTGTGTTTATTTATATTGATGTCCCTGGCATCCAGCAGGGTGTCTGGCTTGCAACAGTCAGTCAGTAAATGTTTGTAGACCTGGGCTTAATCATGCTTGAATTTTAAGTTATTTCCAATAAATAGGGAAACAGTCCCTTTTACAAACTTCTTGGAGAGCCTTGATTTTCTATATTCAATCTGTGATGGATGCGACATGATGTGATGATTCAATGAGATCTTCATCACATCACAAATATGAAAAGATGTTTTTAAGTTAACAAAGCATATATTTTCGGTTAACTTATACTAATGTTTTCACTTAGCACATCTTGTTAAATCAGAAGCAATTTGCAAACCAATTAATGTGAAACTACCACGATGGCCTCATAATAAATATGAAGGATGTGATGAGAAGGAAAAAGGACTCTTTTTTTAGTTTATTAATAAAAAGGCTCCCTTTTTTTAGTTTATTAATAATCAAATTAATTGCTCATATTACTTTCTTATCTGAAATAAAGGTAACCTTTTGAGAAGATTTTTTGAGGTGCCCCAAATCCATATGTATATCTTTACACTAAGTGACAATTAGAGGAAACCAAGAAAATGTTTTTTTCCATAATTCTACCTTCCCTGTGATAACTGTTCATCTTTGAAACAGCGAGGAGTGTGTTGGTGTGTATTTTCTAATCCGAATTCATTTAGCCTTCCTCCTTTTTCTTTGCCATCTGCATTTCCCGCTATCTCTGCTTTTTGTACATTGTCTAGGCTGCAGGTGTACGATACAAGGATTCCCCCCCAAAATGCTAATTCGGTGGATCTATGACAACCATATTTTGTTGTTACATCATTCTTCTTCCAGTAGCATTATGAATCATAAAATTTTAGAGCTTCAAGTGATATTAGTACAAAAAGGACACTAGGGCCCAGAAAGGGGTCATTTACCAAAGACCCACTGATGATTGTAAAATTTAAATTTAAACTTCTCATCTACATGTGGTCCCTTCACTGTCCTTCACAAACATGGACATCTTAACAACTATAATTTGTTACTATATGTGGCACTTTACAGAAATTACTAAAAGAAAGGAACCGTTTTAGATGCATTTTTCTATTTGCCTTGTCCTTGTTCTAGAGTGAATACATGCAAGGAAATTCAAAGATTGATACTTTTTTCAAGGATTTTTTTTTGGTTGGAACCCAGAGTTTGTATTGTACATATTACCATTTTCCTCCTTTCTGAAATACAAAGTTCATAAGGAAAAAAACCAGGACAAAACTACACGAGAAAAACATAATGTAGACATATCTTGCTTAATACAATTTTTAGTTCCTAAAAATGTGCAATTAAAAAATAAAATCATATTTTTGTATATTAGGGAATTTGGCATTGAAGGGAATTTTCATGTGAAGAGTTGTTTGATAAGTACATAATAAAAGTAAGTTATAATATCCGAATATCTAGATTTTCAGTTGTTGGGTTTATTTTAAATGTAGTATAACTATAATGCCTTCCTGCTGAAACTAGACTCATCTTTAACAAGTTAAACCAGAATCCTAGTTCAACTTTGCTTTTAAACCTAAATTCCATAATCTGTATGCGGTTGCACTGAATCATCTTTAACATTTGTCAAAAGATGTGAGGCCAGCTAACGTTTCCCAAACAACAAAGAAACAGAAGTAGAAATTTTGCTCCATTGATTAATTAAGGATTTATTTTACCAACTCACACAAAAAGCAAGCGTAACTAGAAATGAGAAAACTCCGAAGATGCAGAGATAAACCAGAAATATGGTTGTATGGTTGGTAGAACTGGGTGTGATGAGGCATATCGTGTCCTTTGTACTGAGGGGTTCATAGTGGTCAAAACCTCAAACACGCAGCCACTTCCAGGTTCACACTAAGTTGGTGAGAGAAATGTGTCCTGAGTGTTTTCTAGGCATTCTGCAGACTTGTGTGAAAGCATCACCCTCCTTTGCAGGTCTTCCCAGAAACACACACCTCCTGAGTCATAACGACTTGGATTCGATGTGTGCCCAGGCCGGCATCTTGTGAGCAGGGCTAAACAAGGACACCAGAGATACATCCTGGTCCTGGCAAATCTTTCCTAGTCATTTGGCAATTAGTCCAGAGGTTCTTAAACCCACTGAAGTGAGCAGGGGCATCTATCTCTATAAATGGCTTATTTCCACCCTCTAGGGAGAATCGGGGAGCTTTAAAAAGCTGTTTATACTGACCTTACTCAAATATTATAGGCATTCAATAAATATTTGCAAGTACTAATAATTTAATGATTCTTTACTACGCCCTAGGTCCTGTGCTGGGCATTTTATATGTATTTTCTCATTTAATCCTCACAGTGGTCACGTGGGATAGATGCTATTGTCAACATCCATGCTTTGGAGAAAAGACAACTGAGGCTTAAAGAAAGTGAATCGTGCAAAGTCACAAGGCTAGTATACTCACCCCAATATTCATGTTTGCCAGCAAGTCAGTTACTCTCCCTGGGTCTCAGTTCCCTTCTCTGTAAACCGAGGTTGTTTCTTCTTCTGTCTTGGGTTTATTGACCATGTGAACCTCAGTGGAGAGGTGGATCTGAAAGTAGGGGATTTCTAATGAAGCCAATGGATGAAGACATTTCCTGGTACATAAAGGCATTTACAAGTCTTATTGACAATTTGCCTGTGTACCTCCACTACTTTCTCTAGTTGGTGCCTGTGACAAAAGTCTTCTTTGATTAGATGTTATACATCAATCCAGTGTCATGTTTGAATATTATGATATATTTGGCTATTACTCTATTTTATTTATTCACTATGTACAAATATCAGTTTACCAACTCAGGTGAAAAAAAATAAAACTACAGATGGAAAAACAGATATCATGCCTTCAATTTGTCAGGGTTATAGAAATTTTATATCAGCTTGGGGATCCCAGCTTTCACCTGTGCAGTGGCTAAATTCCAAGGCATTAAGGAGTAGGGTAGGGTCTTTAGAGCTCCTCTGGTCCTTGAGTCAGCTGTTTCTATAAGTATCTGTTGAGAAACCCATCATTTACTGGTCCCAGTCTAGGTTTATACGTCCACACATGTTATTGCTAAGAAGTCCCTGCTTCCTGTCCACGAACTTCTGTGCAATACTTGAGGGTTTAGAATCATGCTGTTACCTGTGTGCCACACAGTCATCTGCAATCTCCCATGCGCTCCATGACCTTATCTACTTAAGGTAATGTTCCCCAAACTTCAGTCTTTTTCATACAATGTTCTCAATTTTTTATTCACATTTTTTACATATCTGGTATCCTCAGTATTATTAATAGTTTTTAAATTAATTGAAATTTATTTTAAAAGCAAACTTGACATTATTACAATAGAAAACTAATATCACTTGTCATAGAAAAAGCTAGCCACAAACATAAATTTTATGAAACCCAAACAATGTGATTGCATTTTAGATGGGTACTGTCTTCCAGGCCACATCCTTCTTAATCTAAACTTAAGCAAGAAAACCAGAAAGACTCTCTGCTCCAATGAGAAGGAGGTTGCGGGAGAGGGGAAAAAATGGGTCAGCAGTGGTCCCCAACCTTTTTGGCACCAAGGACCGGTTTCATAGAAGACAATTTTTCCAAGGGGTCGGGTTGGGCGGGGGCAGGCAGAGCCCAGGCGGTGATGCGAGCCATGCGGAGCGGCTGTTAATACAGATGAAGCTTCTCTTGCTGGACAGCTGCTCACCTCTCGCTGTGCAGCCTGGTTCCTCACTTTCATGGAAGACCTTTTTTCCACGGCCAGGGGCGCGGAGCTCAGGCGGTTAGGTTTCAACCTCAGGGTTAAGGTTTCAAAAGTAGAATCCCATTCGTATTCATTTACACTTATATTTAGAGGCAGCATGGTGTAATAGCGAGAGCACAGGCCTGAAACCCAGACCTCAATTGTACAGGTCACAATCACGGACTAGCTGTGACTGCAGGCAGGCCACCTTACTTTCCGGACCTTTGTCCCTTCATTCTTAACATAAAGGAATCCATCAATCCAGACCTCACTTTTGCGCACCGACCTGCCCTCGGGAGCGGAACTACATCCCCCACAATGCGCCGCGCGGGCGCCAGGCATGCCCGCCGCCGTCGCCGGTGGCAGCTTTGCTCCCAGCCCTCCTACAACTCCCACAAGCCCCCTCGGCGGCGGGCCGCAGCCCGGCCCTGGGTGGAGGCGGAGGCGGAGGCGCGGGAGTCATGGAGGGGGCGGGCTCTGCAGGGAAGTGCGTCAGAGGAGGCGCGGGGAGAGTAGGGTGCTGTGGTCTGAGCTGGAGGGTGAAGCTGGTGGAGCAAGAGGATGGGCGGTGAGTGAGCGGGGCGGCGTCGCTGGGCTGGGGTCGCGGAGCTGTGTGGCGTTCTTGGCAGTTTGACGAGGGACCCCTCCCGTGCGCGGTCGGGGCTGGCGGGCTCTGAGCGGCGGGGGTTGTCCTGCCCGACGGGCTGGGGGGGCCTGAGTGGGCACCCGGGGCCCCTGGCTGGGGGTCGCGTAGGGCTGCCCCGCCCCGGCCCCGGCCTGCCCCGGCCCCGCAGTGTGTGCGGCCCGCGAGCTGACGGCGGCTGGCGTCCGGCTGGGACCGGCCGCGGGTCCTGGCGCTGGGACCTTTTAAGGTCATTTGAGAGCACCAGAATGAAGGGGGATTTAAAAAAAAAAAAATACAAACCCAACAACTTGAGTTATCGTTAATTATTGTAATTGCCCTCATCTTTACTGAGTCACTTCCCATCTAACAAACTCAGCAACCCCAGTTTGCGATCCTGTTTTAGTGCACCTTGTAGGGTGTTCAGTGCATCACGGTGTGTGCTTCCAGTCCAGTATTTGACTCAGCGTGATCCGCCTTGAGTCATTTCACTGCGGCCATTTACTACTGCTGTTGAGCCCGTTCACGCCTTGGGAGTGTTCATATTTTGCCTAGTTTAGAGTTTTTCCTCTGAGGAGGGATCGTTTAGTTTTTGTGGACATACGTTGCACTTTAGGATTTAGGGATAGAGCGAGGTGAGGTTGCAGCTGAGGAGGTTCGGAAGTATAAGGAATGGGGAGAGTAGATAGGAGTGAAGAATTTGGCAGCGTTAAGAAGCTTGGCTTAGCTTTAATGGATTAGGGGGAGATTGATATCTAGCATTATTACATGTTATTATTCTGGTTGCTATTCCATATGCCTAGAACAACCTTTCCCTCGGGGCTAACAAACATCTTCAACTCTGTCTTCCAAATAGGTCCTGACTCTTACCCTTGTTTTAGGAGACTTCCCTCTTCGGAGGAAACTGGGAGGAGCTGATTTCCACTGCTTCCTTTTCCTATGCCTTTTTCACACTCAAAACCAGAACGCTTAATGCTCTGCAACTTGTGTAAAAATTCAGTCTGTAGTTAAAAATGTGTGCACTGCTGACCATGGGCATGTCTGTTGTTTGTATTTGTAATGTGTATGTCCTTTTCAGTGTTGTCTGTTTTAGTATGCAGGTGATAGACTAGAGAACAAGACCTCTGTCTCCGTAGCATCCTGGGTATGTGAGCATTCAATAAGTACTCTTATGAGAATAAGTTTTGCTTTAAATTAAATTAAGAACATGCTTGCTTTTGTAAAATAAATTTCCTTAATGATTATATACTACTTTAAATAACCAAGGAATGGGGAATAGGATAAAGGGTGATTTCAAGATAATTTCTTTCAAAGTCTATTATTTGTCCTTGAAATCTAACTTTTCTTATTTCTTCAACTTTTAAACAGAGCAGTCTGAATGCCAGAATGGATAACCGTTTTGCTACAGCATTTGTAATTGCTTGTGTGCTCAGTCTCATTTCCACCATCTACATGGCAGCCTCGATTGGCACAGACTTCTGGTATGAATATCGAAGTCCAGTTCAAGAAAATTCCAGTGATTTGAACAAAAGCATCTGGGACGACTTCATTAGTGATGAAGCCGATGAAAAGACTTATAATGATGCACTTTTTCGATATAATGGCACAGTGGGATTGTGGAGACGGTGTATCACCATACCCAAAAACACACATTGGTATAGCCCACCAGAAAGGACAGGTATTCCTCTTACTTTAACTTCTCTCTCCTTTACCTACTCAATAATAAACAAAGTGATCTGATGATTGACCAATTATGTATAAGTGGGTTGGTTGGGTTCTCTCTCTCCTTAAGGAAATAAATCTTACGTATAGCTCCTCTTCTTACCACTTTCTCTTCTCAACTTTTATGCATTATCATGGTACTTGTTAATATTAGATGGATGAATAACTGTTCTTATCTTGGGAAAGCCATTTAAAATTTTCGTACTTATTTACTCATTAAAATACTTTTTGTTTATCTCGTATATGTCATAAGGAAATAGTTGGAAAAGTAAACTGGAAGACTTTAAATATATGGTAGCTATAAAAGGACTAGCATCCAAAATCAAGTCAGCAAATGTTAATTGATTGTCCTTTTATGAGTTAGCTGTGTTATAATACATATCTGTCATTTGCCCCCTATATCTTAGAGGATATAATTTGACTAGCTCTGCATTTAAATCTATGTATATTTGAGACTGGTTTACAACAATCTTGATACAGAGTTTGTAGTTAAAAAATTTGCATTATAGAAGTAAAGAAAAAAAGTCTAAGCTGTTTTCAGATTATTTTGCAAGTATTCTTATTTAACACTTGAAGATTTTAATTTCCATTTACTAAAATGGAAGCTTTAGAGCTCTTTGTAAGGAACAACTTTATATTTATTTTTATTTACAACTGCTTGGCCTCTTAGTGGGAAAGAATTGTATTCAAATCTTAGCAGAACAGACTTCAGTTACCATACATCAAAAGGATGCTAGCATGTCTTAATATATGAAGAAAAGGAAGTAGTTTGGAAAGAGGATAGAAAGCTGGTTAAAATTCATTATAAAATGTTCAATTCTATTTATGAGGGTATAGGAGCGCTTGATATAGTAGTCTGACCAGTCATTTAGTCATTCATTTAACAAATATTTATTGCATGCTTCCATGTTCCAGGGCCTTGTAGCTTGGAGAACATTAGGGAAGAAAACAAAAATTAATAAAAATCCTTATTCCTGGGGAGCTAGCATTCTAATAAGGGGTGATAGGCAATAAACAGATTGTGTAATAGTATAAACAATAAATGTTAGAAGGTGATGTGTGCTATGGAAAGAGAGAACAAAATAAAGGGGATTGGAAATATATGGGGAAGGGAATACTGGTGGGCCCTAGGTTATGATTTTCAATAGGATAGTTGCAATAGGCCTCATTAAGAAGACATCGCTTGAGTAAAGACTTGATGTAGGTAAAGACTAGGAGAGGGAGTTGGCCACATAGGTAATTGAGGGGGCGGTAATAATTTAGGTTGAAAGGAACCTGCAAAGGCCCTATGGCAGGAGCATGCCTGAAATATGCAAGGACCAGCAAGGAAGCTGCTGAACTGGAATGGAGGGGGAGTTGGGGATGCTGTCAGAGATGTACTCTGGGAGTTAGGGGAATCATATAGGACTCTTTAGGCATGATGAGGAATTCAGTTTTTTACTCGGAGTACGATGAACCATGGTGGGCATTGAGAAATGGAGAGGCATGATCTGGCCACCCAGGCTGATGTGGTGAGAACAGATAGGCAGCTGGGAGAATGGTGAGGAGGCTATTGCAGTAATGCAGGTAGGAGATGATTATGACTCAAACTAGGGTGGTGGTGCTGAGCAGCAGCTGGATTCTGAATATATTTTGAATGAAGAACCTCTAGGATTTCCTGATGGAGTGTAAATTGGTAAAAATAACTCTAAAATTTCTGGTTTGAGGAACTGGAAGGATGGAATTGTCGTTCCCTGAGATGGGGACATGGCTGGTAGAGAAGGTTTGGGGGAGAAGATCAAAGTTCGTATTTGTTTCGGTCTTTGTCCCCTGCCTCTTCTTTCTAGGCTTCTTACATATCTATTCTGTCATTCTTACTGCTCCTACTTTTTTTCCCCTTTCTTGTGCCTGTGTCTTCAGCCTGCTGCTGAGAACCAGTGGCGTCCATTGGTGGTCTGTGAGACGTGTGTGTCAGTCAGGGCTGACTCCTCTGGAAACATCTCTCTATATCACTTTTTATTTCAGAGAATGCTTACTGAAAGAGATTATTGTTAAATGTTTATAATTAAAACAATAAGCAATTGTTGTTCTTGTTCCAGAGTCATTTGATGTGGTCACAAAATGCATGGCTTTCACATTAACTGAGCAGTTCATGGAGAAATTTGTTGATCCTGGAAACCACAATAGTGGAATTGATCTACTTCGGACCTGTGAGTACTTTGATTTCACCAGAAAAGTTGGGGGAATAATTTTATTTATCTTTTGTTGAATTCTGTTTTTGGAATAAGATGAGTTAGTAGGTAGTGCCAACTTGAAATGAGGTCGCTAACAGTATCCCAAAGAACTCTATTCTATTGATAACATTTTAGAGTAGATATACATACTTACCAAATTTAAAATGATTTGAAGTTTAGGGTGGCAGCTAGTACGTTGGATGATGGAATCCAGACTTCCAGAAAGTGTTATTAATGGACCCATTTAATTAAGAGGAAATTTAGTTGGTATACATTATAAATTCTTGTATTTAAATTAAACACTTCCTGAATTCAGATAGGCACATGTGAAAAATTGACTGCAAGCCGTAAATGAGTCACTGAGTGTCAGTGCTGCCAAAAGTATTGATCCAATCTTAGGTGGTAGTAACAAAAGCATAAATATTTAAAAAAAAGAGAGTATGTATTAGGATTGTTTTATTCCTCGATCGTCAGGCAGCCCATGAAAAACTATCTTCAGATTTGAGCCTCTGTTTTCAGGGCTATAGAGGCTTGGCCGGAGCTTGCCTGGAAGAATGACTGTGTTATGAGAGAAAAGGTTGAATAAACCGTAGGTATTCAATTTTGCAATGAGAATGCATAGCAAGAAATTTATCACTGGCAGAGTTTGAGGGGAAGTAAGTTAGGAAAAAGACTTAAGAAGTCCCAGAAAGTAAAACCAGTGCAAAAAAACAGAATTTGGTTAAGATTGATATAAATGCATTGCTAATGGTTAAAATTATCTGAAAATGGAATGGGATTTTTTTTTATAAAGTCATCAGTTTTCCCATGTTGGTGAAGGATTTATGATCATTAAAATTGCCATTTATTGAGCATCTGGTATAGTCCAGATTCTCTGCTGTGTGCTTTATGTATACTCATTTCAACAGCCCTTCCAGACAGGTCATTTCTAATCACCATTCATTTACTTGTTGTTACTAACTTTAGATCCAATAAGGGTTAAGATAATATTTGTATGTAGAGCCAGACTATTTTTGCTTTAAATCCTGGCTTTCCTACTTACTTCTGTGTTAATTTGTATATGTTATTTATGCCTCTTGCCTCACTTTCCTCAATTATAAAATGGAGATAATAATAATACTGTTGTCCTTTGGTATTGGGGGATTGGTTCCAGGACCCCCTGTAGATATACCAAAATCCAAGGATGTTAAAGTACCCTATATAAAATGGTATAGTATTTGCATATAAACTATATAATCTTCCCATATACTTTAAAGCATCTTTAGATTACTTTCTAATACCTAATACAATGTAAATGCTATATAAATACTGTATTGTTCTACTGTATTGTTTTATATTTGTATTATTATTGTATTATTATTTTTTGGTTTTTTTCCCCAAATATTTTTGATCCCTGGATGATTGAATCCTTGGATGTGGAATCCTCAGATATGCAGGGCCAAATATACCTACTTCGTAGGGTTGTTGGGAGGATTAATACACAAAGCATGTAGAGAACAAACATTGCATGGCATATAGAAAGCCCTCAGTAATTGTTACCTGTTAATAGTGTCCTTTCACCTTTATCAGGACAAAGTTAGCATCCTTTTGAACAATGCCCTTTAGAAAAGGGGCCTCAATGTTAAAATACTTCTTTCTCACTTTTGAGAAAAGATCTCATTAGAATATGATAGAAATTGACTTTGTGGCAAAATGGTCTGAAATCATGGTATCATTTCTATTCTTTCTTTTTCTCTCTTTTTAAAAATCAGATCTTTGGCGTTGCCAGTTCCTTTTACCTTTTGTTAGTTTAGGTTTGATGTGCTTTGGAGCTTTGATTGGACTTTGTGCTTGTATTTGCCGAAGCTTGTATCCCACCATTGCCACGGGCATTCTCCATCTCCTTGCAGGTAGGTCTTGTCATCATTTTTACCTTTCAGCTTCTTCCTGTCTCTTTAGGGACTAAAGAATTATGATCCTTAAACATTCACATATTACTGCCCTGGCATGTTCCCTGAAAAGCTTTTTCACTGTGTTCTTTACCTACCAATGTTTTGTTTTCTAAATTTTCCCCCAAGGTCTGTGTACATTGGGCTCAGTAAGTTGTTACGTTGCTGGAATTGAACTACTCCACCAGAAACTAGAGCTGCCTGAGAATGTGTCCGGTGAATTTGGATGGTCCTTCTGCCTGGCTTGCGTCTCAGCTCCCTTACAGTTCATGGCTTCTGCTCTCTTCATCTGGGCCGCTCACACCAACCGGAAAGAGTATACCTTAATGAAGGCATATCGTGTGGCGTGAGCGGGAAGCTGCCTGCTTTACAATTGCCATTTTTATTATTTTTTTAATAATGACATTTACCCTTACCTCCCTTTCATTTGTTTTTAATTTAATTTTTATTTTTTTGGTGGATATACCATTTTATTCTGAAAATCCATTTTATTTATACACACACACCACTAAATGTGCACTTAATACTACTAAAATGTATGTGGTTTACTCTAAGTGATTCCATCTTTCAAACAAACTAATGTAGATTGAAGAGTCCAGACAGAAAGAAATGGGTAGAGACTTGGCACAAATTTTTGAAAATTGGCAGTAGGAAATTGACTGAAAACAAGTTCTGCTAATATCTGTTAGATTTTTCAGTAAAAGTAAAGTAACTCTGTCTGTTCAACTACAAACTCTTTAGTTTCTTTGGGAAACCTCTTATTGTCAAAACTTCATGTTTACTTTGCTCTTGTAGATAGCCAGTCAGCCAGTGGTATTAGTGCTATTTTCAAAGATTTAAGATATATAAAATTGAGAAATTATCTATGATCCTTTTCCCTAAACATTGACACATAGCTTCATCTGAGGTGAAATATGGCAGCTGTTTATACTGTGTCTGTCTACAAGAAGTGAAAAATATAGTGTTTACTTTAAATTTTAACTTTGTAATTGCAAGAATTCAGCCAGACACGAGGGTTAGTTTTATTATTTTAATTTTTTTAAAACTCTCTTTAATAGGATTTTCAGTACCACCAAACCATTTTGGATTTTTGCTCCTTCCCTCTTCATATACCAGGTGTATTATTAAAAGTGTGCTTTCTTTTTAACCTTACATTAGGGTCACAGAGTAAAATTCCCCTACTGATATCCATTTATTCCAGCCAAGTACATAAAGAAGTTTCCACCATAATGACCCTCCACAGCTGGGAAACCTACCACAAGATCTAAAGTTTTGGCTATCCATTAACCTCCAATTATGGTCTTTATTTCTTGTGGTAAAATGATGTGCCTTTCCTTGCCTAAATCCCTTCCTGGTGTGTATCAACATTATTTAATGTCTTCTAATTCAGTCATTTTTTATAAATATGTCTATAAACATTGAACTTTAACAAATCTTATTTATTTATTCCATTACTGTAGCAATTGACAGATTTAAGAAAATGTAACTTAGTAATTTCTTACCATATCCTAAATCTGTCTTTTTTACAAAATAAAATTAAAAATGAGAAGAGACTCAAATAATTGTGTATAGAGTGTCTGAATTGATTTAAATCTCAACACTTTAGGATAAGGAAGTGGAGGATTCAGAATGGAAATCTCTGTGGAAACTACATTGTCACTCTATAGGGCTATCGTTTTGTCCTGTGTTTGGGTCTCTATTTTATCTTCCAGAAAATGTAGAAACCCCTTCCTCCCATTAGAAAATACTAAAATCTTTATTTTTTATGTTTCAGAATTTTAAAACATGTTTTCAACTAGTTGTGATGTCTACATGTCATAATATGGCTCATTTTCTATAAAATCATTTAATGGTTGTGGATGTTTGTGTTCTGTATTTAAGAAATAATCAAGTCAGCTTCTGACTTAGAACAAAACTAACATTACTCTGTTGCCAATTATTGCCTATGAAATGGCTGGTTACTCAGGTTTCTACCTATTCTTGACTCTTGGAAGATTCATTGCCCTTCAGCACCTTCTGTGGAAGGTGGGCAAGAAAAAAGTTAAGTGAATGAACAAAACACTTGGGAATAGAACTTAAAAATTATGGGCAGCATGACATTTTGGTATTGGGAGTTAAGTTTTAAAGTGTTCCTATCTCTTTTTACTCCCAGAGTTTTATGGAAAACTAGCGCCATAACCTCTGGTGCTGAATATGTATTGTAGTTGGTATTTTTAGCATGTTGGAGAGTAGCTGAGGTCATCCTCTGCTGCAAAGACTTTTCTTTGGAATATATAGGGCTATATTGTTTAATTTAATGTGAAACTGACTCTAAGCAGGTTGAACCATATGAAATTGCTGATATCCAATCATTTTTGGTCAACCTAACATATAAAATCAATGGCAAGGTGAACCCTATTAATCTTCTTCCATTTAATCTTTGAAAGCAACCCTCAAGTAAAAAACTAATTTTCAGATTTTTCAGAACATGAGTTTTATGGTAACTTAAATAGGTTTTAAGACCTTAATTTTATGCTTCCTAATTAACTAAATGATGTGGATAAATATCTTTTATATTCTTTTTAGCAAAAGACTCATTTCAAAATTTCTTAAGGTAGCCACAAAAGCACCAAAAGTTGTTGCAACAAAAAAGGCAGTAATTCTAGAAGAATTTATTTGTTCAGATAACACTAAGTGTGCCTACTATCTATATCATAATACACTAGGGCCTCAATTTAATAATCTAATAGTAATGTGTTAAAGCTTTATCTTCTCTTAAGTATTGGGTGTGTGTGTGTGTGCATTGGAAGGAGGGTAGAGTTGATAAATCACATACAGGTGAACTAATGTAGTCATTTAGTCACACGATTGAGAAGAATGAGATGGCCACATTTAACAAATCAATTTAGAGTTTAATTATTTTTTCCATTCTAGAAACATCACCAAATTGCATACTAGCACTGTCAAAACTTAGAGATCCAGTAATGTTCAATTGACAAAACTATGTAGTATCAAGGCATTTTAATCTTTAACCATCATGTAAGCTTTCTCCAAAAATGAAAACAACCTATTGAAATTAACCTGATTTTGCTGATTGCAACACTTGCAGAAATTTCCTAGTACGTAGAAGAGAAGCTAATGGATGCAGCTGTAAGGATGCAAATCGTTTCACAAGCTCGATGCAGCTGTGTCCTGGCACAGATGGGTGGAGTCTTGTCCTCCTTTCAGCCGTCTTCTCATAAGAGAATATGATTCATACCTTGAAAAGAAAGAGATAAAACAAGGAAACACATCTATGTTTAGGAATTTATTTCTATTGCTCATCAGGTGTTTTGACACTTAATTGTAATGAGATGCATTTTTCCTGGGGTTAAATCATAAATGTATGCTAATATCCTGCAAACTCATGATGTGAAAATCCTCAGTTGTAAAAAGAATAACAGAATTATTATTTACTCTATGGAAGAACTTACCATAGAGTCATTAAATTCTCCTCAGTGTCAGAATTTCCATTATTATCAAAATTAATACGTTATTTGACATATAAACATTTACACACTTTCAGCAAAGTTGTATAAAGCAAGATCCAATTATCTTAACTTTCTATCTTTGCAGCAGTTTGGAAATGTGAAATGAGAGAATTCTGTTTTATCTTCACCTTTTAAAATATCTGAGTTACTGAGTAATGCCTCACCTTTTGTCTTCTGACTCAGTGTCTTAGGATGTGAACTTCACCTCACCTGTCCTGCATCCTTTCAGCCCCTCCCAGTCTTCCAGCCTTCTGTTCTCATTTTTGTTTACTTAGCTTGTGTTGTTATTGTATGTTCACAAGCATCTTTGATTCTCTTGCCCCCGTAATCCTCCATAATGTCCCATGGCACATTCCTTCACAATCCTTAGGCTTATTTTCATAGACCATACTGTCCAGTTTTCTTATTCTTAATCTCAAGATACCAAAGTGGCTATTCAAAGCTCTAAAGCTGGTTCTATTAAAAAAATGTCATATGACTTTAACTGTTTGACAATTCTAACCATCTATGACTATTGACTTACTACTCTACACAAAAATTTTTTCCTAATCTCTATAAAAGTTACTTGTTGGAAATCCATATTTCCCCTCACCTTCCATAGACGGAATTTATGGTCTCTTTTAGAAGGGAATGTTGGAATGAATTCCTCCAGTATCTCCAGCCCTTATTTGTTTCTCCCTATAAAAGAAGGAATGTTCTGGAGAGATTGCGGTGATGAGGGCATCCACAAGGAGCAGCATGGTGTGTGGTGGTTAAGTATCCAGCTAGGAAGACAAAATGCTAAATTTGTAATCTCAAGTCTCTCTCTTGGCCTTTCGAAACACCCCTTTTTCCATCTGTGAAATGCTATGATTATTCATACCTGCCTCATAGAGCTGTGTTGAGGATTATATAAATGTCTCAACATAAAGTAGTCACTCAAAAAGTGCTAATTAGGACCGGCTGCATTAAAGGGGTCGAGGTTACAAAGCTTATAAAGTGGTGGTTCTCAGCCTAGGCTGCACATTGGAATTTCCTGGAGAACTTTAAAAAATACTTGTGTCCTAGAGGATCTGATTTAGTTGGTCTGGGCTGTGGTCAGGCCATTGTGATTTTTAAAACCTTTTCAATTGATTCCAGTGGGCAGCTATGTTTGAAAGCTATGATTAAGAGCAAGAAATAGGATTTTCTTTCTCCTAGGCAGATTTTAAAAGGGACAGTGGGCTGTGGAGTAAGCAGACCTGGCACAGTGTCTGCCTTCTAGAAGCCACTTCTCTGCTGTTTTTTCCAGCACTCTCTTCTCCTGGTGACTGGCTCTTTGAGACAGGCCCCAATCCATCACACCTCTGCTGGCTGGAGATGTGTTTGAAGAGTCTCCCTGCAGAGCCAATACTCTCTGGTGGCTCTTCCTAAGGTTCAGATTTAGCAGGAGGTTAGAGGTGGCTTTGTTTTTTTTTTCCTTCAATTCCAAATTACTTTCTCTAACTCAGTACTTTTCAGGACGCTGTAGTTTGAAGTGATTAGGCCTCCATAAAGAAAGTGAGTATTCTGGTCCCTCTCTGCTTATCAGTTCACTGTATTCATACTCTTAGTTAGACCCAGGAAGGAGAGAGGCATAAGTAATTGACATTAACGTCTACACAAGCCAGAAATTCTTGAGAATGGACATGGAATGACATTATCTATAAAATGAGGATAAAATATTAATAATATCTACCTTAATAGGTTACTGTGATGGGTAAATAAGAAGGTACACATATAAAATACTTAGATCCTGAAACAGAAGAGCTCAATAAATGTTGGGTACTGTTATTATCCAGAGGCTAATGCAGCTCCTGGGCAGGAGGCAGCCTTGGCCTGGCCTGTGTGATCCGGCTCAGAGGCACGCAGCACTCTGGGGTGTTGGGGCTTGCCTTGTGGCTGCTCTCCAACAGGGATTAGAGCTGGGGCTGCTATTAACATTATTGAGGAGTCTTTAATTTCCAGGTAAGATGCATTTCAAAACAGAGCTTCATTACCTAGGCTTTTTAGCCATTTATGCATCACAGAGTGGAAGACTTTTTGCTTTGAAAACTGAAATTTTGATCATTTTTCTCAAATAGGGCTTCACTAGTGTGGAAATTTTGGCCTTTTAATGATTGTGTTAGCCATCAGTTGGTGAATCAAGATTAGCTGCATCAAAAAAATCTGTATTAGTCCATTTTGTGCTGCTATAACAATACCTGAGACTGGATAATTTATAAAGAATAAAGGTTTATTTCTTACAGTTCTGGAGGCTGGAAAGTCCAAGATTAAGGTGCTGGTGAGTTTGGTGATTCTGATTCAAAGATGGCACCTTGGGTGCTGGCTGCCTCCTTCAGAGAGGAGGAACATTGTTCCTCACGTGGCAGAAGAGCAGAAGGGCAAAGAAAGGGCAGGAGAGAGCAAGAGGTGGCCAAACTCGCCCTTTTATAACAGTGCCAATCCCATCTAGGAGGGGGGAGCTCCCATGGCCTAATCACCTTTCAAAGGTCCCATCTCTTAATATTGTTACAATGGCAATTAAATTTTAACATGAGTTTTGGAGGGGAAAAATATTCAGTCCGTCTCACTATCTATCTTGTTTAAAATTTCTTTGAAGGCATTGGAAGCACATGGATTCCTGTGGCTTGTTCTTAGGCTCCTAAAATCACATGCAATCCAGTTAGATTTGGGCTGTTCATTTTATGTTCTCAGAGTGACAATGGATTTCAGGGACCTATCATATAGGTCCTACTAATGAGTTATGGTGGGTGTTATTCAAGAGCACTTAATCAGATGCTGAGTGGTGCTTTTCTTGTTGCCCTGGACTCAAAGGAGGATTCAGATATGAAAGATAAGAAATTATCTAAAAAATTCTAGGGACTGTTCAAATACTTGGGGCGAAAATCCCCTTCAGGACATATTTAGAGGCAGCAGAACCTGATTTTATTCTCCTAACCATCCAGTAATCACCCCAGGCAGTGCTCCCTCCTCCTAAAACTCTCCCCACTCTGCTGCCCATTTAAAATAAGAAGATGACTTGAGTCTTTCAATGGAGGGTGCTATGGCCTTTCCCTCACCACAGAAGGTTAGGTGTAAACACCCTCCTATATGCTGGACACCTGCTAGGTGAACAAGTAAAGCTACTCTGTAACTAGTAACGATTTGTGAATGTAACATCTATAGAACAGTTCTGGATTTAAACCAATCTGCCCAGTTTTTCCTTTTACTGGTTAAAAAACTTTGGGCAAGTTCTGTCATTCTTTAGGTCTAAGTAGGGTAACAATGCCCATTTTTCCTGTTCATTGTGAAGCTTAAATAAGATAATACATATAAAGTGTTTAACATGGTGTCTGGCACATCTTAAGCTTTCAATAAATGGTAACCATTATTAATCTGCAGATGATTTCAAATCCCCAGCCCTGCCTTCTCTCCTAAACCGTAAGTCCAAATTTTTAACTGCCTTCGAGACAGCTCCATTTGAATATTTCCATGATATCTGTTTTACATGTTTTCTTATCAACTAGACTTTTAATATGGACAGCATCTTTGAATCCTCCTGCACCCCTGCCCTCTATACCCAATCAGTTGATTCTACTCCAGTGATGTCTGTCTCACTGAAACTCTCCTATCACCCTGGTTCAGGGGCCCACCTGGATGATGACAGTAGCCTCTCAGCTGGTCTCCTTTCTATCAGCTCTCTCTCCTGAAGTCCATTTTACACATCCTGCCAGCTTAATTTGATAACACATAGATTTGATCACATCAACCCTTTACCCCCAAACCTTCAGTGACTCTCCATTGCTTATAGAAGCAATCTAGAATAAAGTCTAAGTTTTGTCTAACTTCCAACCTCTAACTTGGTCTTTGCAACATTTTCTCCTATTCCTTTCCTTATACTTCCATCACACTCACTGTTACATGTACCCTGTTTGGAATTACATCCATGATTCATCTTATATTGTTTTTATTTCTGGAATGCTGTTTTCCACATACTCAAATCTTGTCTGTACCACTTCACTGCAATTCCAGTTTCAAAAGTCGTGACCACTTCTATCCCAAATAGAATAACTTAAAAGCCTCACCTCAAATGTCTTGCTCTTCTGAATTCCTACAGCCCTCTGAGTAACCCTCTTCTTGTTGCTTTTGCCACTTTCTACTTTGTATAACAGGAATTATTGTGCATATCATCTTTCCTACTAGAATTTGTTGCCTATTTAATCTTTGTATCCCCCAACATCTCCCACATTGCCTGACAAGGAAGAGTGTCTCAATAAATGAGAGAATCGTTTCTGAGTTATAATCCTTGAAATTATCAGAAAGCCTCATTGTAAAATACATCCATAAAACTAGATTAGGAAAGAATTAGAATTGATAGACAAGAGCTCAAGTAAGACTTTGGAAAGAAAGCTATGTAATGCGTCCTTCAGGGTAACTTTGTGATTTACAAATAAGCTTCCCCTCCCTGTACCCTTTCCCAGCTAGAAAGGATAAGAGTTCAATCGTTTGCCAATTGTGGCACCACATGTACAATTTAACTCAATCGCTTAGGCTTTTTGTGATTTTTGTACACTTCATATGAAGTGCTTGTGCTAGAAAATGTTTAAAGTTTTTTGTTGACTTGGTGAGAAGATAAAAATTCAAATGTAAATATAACACTGTAGGAGATGTTTGATGAAGTCAGTGTATCCCCATCTGTATTTAAACTGTGAAGTAAAATTCTACACTGAAATCAGGGCATTGTTAGATAAAGTTACAAGTTTAATAGATAAATAGAAGGGAGATGAGCACTTTAATGAATCTTAAAATAAAAATGTCCCTCATTTCAAATGCATATTCATCAAGAGTTGACTTTTCATCAAGAGAAAACTTTACTATACCTTTCCAATTGAGCATGGTTGCCCCAAAATCTGCCCAATATTATGTAATTCTCTCTTGATTACTATAATACTGCTTATCTTGATTAATATTCTTAATAAATAATACTTTATTTCTTTCTGAAGGAAATTATTATAGATTTTTCATACAATGAATAATTGTTATGATTTTCTACATTATCCTAGATGGTTTCTTATTTCTCAGTAATCGATTAATTTCATCCCATGACTCTTAGGACAGCTTTCAAGCTCTTTAAATGGCCTTACAAGCTCACCGGCAATTTCTATACTTCAGACACTTGACTTTTCAGTTTTTCCAGTGGGCCACACCCATGGCAGTTTAAAAGCAGGGCCTTAAAATTCTTTGATCATCATCACATTGAGATTCCCCACCCCTTGAATCTAGGCTGGCTAGTGGTTGTTTTGACCCATGCAGTTTGCCTAAAGTGACACTGTGAGGTCATAGAAGTCCATGTGGCTTCAGACCAGTTCTCTTGGAACACTCAGTCTCAGAAAACTCACTTGTGGGACACTCCCTCTCAGAACCTAGATGCCATGCTGTGAAGCCCAGGCCACACGGACAGGTCCTGCGTAGGTGCTCCAGCTGAAATCCCAAGCCAAGCTCCCAGATGACAGCCAAGATCATCTTCCAGCCACGTGCAAAAGCCATTTTTGATGTCCAGCCTTGAGTAGTCTTCAGTTGACTCTAGCTCTAGCTATTATCCTACTGTAACCTTAAGAGACACTAATCAAGAACCAGCCAGCTGAGCCCAATCAACCTACAGAACTGTTAGGGATAAAATAAATTGCGGTTTTATGCTGCTACATTTTGGGGTCCTTTGTTATGCAGTCACAGTATCTAGAACAATGCTCTTTCCTACCACAGGCTTTCAAAAGTTTTTTTTTTTCCTTCTTCCTAAGTGGCTTTTTCTGATCTTTATAGTCGTGCCTCCCATTCCTTGTTACCTGGCTCTTTTTTACTTTTCAGATCAAAACTTAATATTTATCCCTTCAGTGAAGTTTTCCCTGACTATGTATCTTGGGTTAGTTTGCTTATATTTTCACAGCATTCTGAAGTTCTTGAATGTGGTAGGTTATTGAATGCAGTAGATGATAAAGTCCAAGTATGAGAGTGATTCTACTTGTCACTACTCCTTTTAAACTCCATAGACCCATTTTTTCCCATACCTTAATAAAATCTAAAGTAAACTTTTGAGTCACTTAATAGTTAATAAAGTAGTTCCTTTGGGGAGGGCATTAAAAAGTCCAGTAATAATCACACTCCAGTTAGTAAGATATAAAAACTCCAGTGCCATTCAACATTAAAATTCTCCCCTCCCTTGGCCTAGGCTTCTGGCTGAGGGGCCCATATGGGGCAGGAGACTTGTTCAGCTTCTTCTCTCTGCCCTTGGTCACTTCCTCTTACTTACACTTACAGTGCCTGTTTCTGATCCCTCTGTAGTCAAACCAGGGGGACAGTAGATTAGGAAAAAGTATAGTCTACTGTGCCTGGTACTATTGTTGTCTGGTCCTGGGGCATATGCACAATTGCTGGCTCTTTTCCTTTTAAGAGCCACCTGGGGAGTTTCTCAGGGACCCTCCCTCTGCAGATCTTTAGACTGCAGCTCTTTCAATGTGTGAAATCAGTGTCTGTCTTTCAGCGGCCTGACTCTCAGTCCCATTCCTGGCAGGCTGGTTCTTCTCTGTTGGGATCATGTTGCCTTCAGGTTATTTAAGAATTCTTTTTTATTAGGGGCCTAGGCCAGCTCCTTCTGTGAGGAAGACGTTTAGCCCCCAAGAAACATGAAGGATTAACAGATATCTGGATGGTAGGAATGCAGGTTTCTCCCAACTCAGCCTGGGGTCTTACTGCTTCGCTGCTTCAGGCCCATCTAACCAAGCCCTTTCACTTTTGGACTCTTCAAGGGTGAGTCACATATTCTTTCATAAGTTTCCCAAACTCCAGGGGACATGTGTCAAGCTGAATAAGTAAAGCTCCTCTTAAATGGCTTAGTAGAGTGAGGCAGAGGCAAGTCCCCTCCTCACCACAATGAGTGGGAGTAGGAGAAAGCCCACAAGTCTTCAGTATCTCTCCAGAGAAAGTCTGTCTCTGAATTCTCCGAACTCTGATAATCTCCAAGATGCCCTTTAAATCTTTGTGGGGGGAGGGGTGATAAGTCAAGGGTCACAAGACGGGTTTTTAGGCCACCCTTTTTGCAAATCCTGCACAGGGTTTAGTATCTCAATGTGGAATGTGGTGCTTCTGATAAAAGTAAACTGAAATAACAGGAAAAATTGCACTTAAATACTGTTAAAACAATTATTACATTGTAATAATTTTTCTTTAACATTTCTTCCTCCCAGGACTACCATAAGATGCAGATATCTTATCTGACTTTACTCATAGTGACAGTGCTTAGGACAGTGGCTGGTGTCTTTTAAAAACGCTAAGTATTTATTGAATGATGCAAGAATAAGTAAATGCATTTAGATCATCTAACTGTTGGACTTTTTGTCCTCTATGAACTAATTATTAAGTCTGATTAACCATAATACTCATTTTTAACATGTAAGTACATGGATATACACATAATTATTACATTTTGAGCTTCACTGTTTCCTCCCAACAGTCCTCAAACAAATAAAAAGTTATTTTCTTGGTGTATATTTTTCCTTGAGAGAAGAGTAATAAATCTTTCTGTCTCAAAAAATAATAATTTCCTTCTAAGTATTAATAGAGGCTACATATTTAAATATGAAGCTAGTTAAATAGAAGGGAAAAATGAAAGGGGAAGTATTGTGGAGAATGAAGTTCTATTTAGTTTATTATTGGTCAGTTATATTAAATGTACTATAAATATCCTATACCATTTTCTTTCCTTTCTAAATAGTCTGCACTGGATACATTTCTAAGAGGCAGGAATTGTGCCTATGTAATTCTTTCTACCGTGTGGTAGCCCTGTATAATTTCTCATGCTAAGAGAAACTCGGTACACACTTTGCTGGCGATGACAGGAAGAAGATGACATGCTTTGCAGGAGGAGATGAGGAGGAGGCTAGGAGAGCAGTGCAGAGGAGGACAGCCCTCGGGCTGCTGAGGAAATCCTGCCAAGGAGCTCATCTCTTTGGTGCTCATCGTCTGCCCCTTTGCAGGCATTCTCATGACGATAAATTTCAGTCTTACCTTTGGTTTTTGTGACAATGTACAACAAAGGGATTGTGCACGTGATGAGGTTATTGGAGCAGTCACACTCCTAGTTCAGCCAACATAAAACTGAGAAGAAGAGAACTTCTCTGAGGGTCCTTCTCCCACCCACTTTTAGGTCTGCCTGTCCCTGTGGACCCAGCTGTCCCCTGTCTACAAGGAACCTCTCATTTGGGGCATTATCTGGCTTTGGTCTCTGAGACTTAATGGCTTCCTTGATGTGTGCCTCATTCGTTTGGGCTGTTTCCTGTTGAGGAGCTAACAAAATTGATTTGTGCTATTGAGATATCAAGTTACAGCTTATAAGTAAGGTATTTCCATTTTGACACTTGGGCTTTTAAGACCCTAATCCTAATTTTTTGTTTCTTCTCTTCCTTCCTGTCTGCCTTTCTTTCTTTCTATATAAAGTTTTGGAGCACCTTAGTGGTGTCATGCATTACAGCAGACCCTGGGGACACAGACTATAGTCCTACTCTCATGGAAGTAATGTGGCATGGGCCACTGCTAAAAATAAACCAAAATAAATATATTTTTAAAATATGGAAGCATAACACATCCAAATTCTGAGTCCATAAATGATACCTCAATCAATCAACTGTGCTCTTACTCATTTGGCAGGAAAGATAACATCTATTCACCGTGTTTGTCTCAATATTCTAACCGTGGAATATGTAGTTGCTATGGAGTTGGAGAAATATTTTGACTGGAATATTTTGGGTATCCCTCAAATCATATTACTTCACCTATACATAGAGCTAGTCTCTACGTATTTGCCTTCCAGGGATGAATAAATCAATTTTCCCCAACCTCTTGTCTCCAATTGTGGTAACCTAGAGTAACTCATTTAGTCTATGTTCAGAGTTATTGCAAACATTCAAAATGTGTCTTCCCTCCAGCCCGCTTTTTAGATAGTACACCAGTAAGCTCAAGTGCTGAGTGCAGTTGGAATGCCCTAAACCGCCTGTCAGAGCGTCAGAGCTTAAAGGCTTTTCTTTACTTTTCTCAAGTGCACTCGCTGATTTTATAAAGAACAAATTTCACACAGATACATACCTCTGTGTGAAATCAGGTTTTAAAAATTCCCAGTAGTTCTTTTCTCCCCATAGAAATTTTTGGGTTTTTTGTCTCAGTCAGTTTTCCTTTATTTCATATATGTTCTTTTATCCTTGTCTTCTAAAGGGAGGACCAAACAAAAATACATCTGTAAGTCGTATCAGTATATGACTCACTTCTTCAAAGTTATTATACCAACTTGATAACACACACTTTCCCACATTAGTGTTTGGCTTTCTTTCCTTTATGAAAGAGAGCTGCCTTTCCCGTCAACACCTTAAACAGGACTGACTAGTTTTTGTTTTCCCTGTTCCTTGTGATTGATACTGACTCACCAACAAAAACGAAACATAAAATTGTAATACAAAGACATGAAGATCATTTAAACCAAGTAAAATAGTAAGTTCATAGTTAATAAAATGCTTGGTTAATAACCATAGTTAATAACAAAATACATTTGCTTCCAATGGATTATATTGACTATTGTTCCATGATGTTTCTATCAAGTTCATACCTATATGCCTTGCCCAGTAAAATGGAAATAATTGAAAAAATTCACAGCTCAACAGTTAGCTGTCTACTGTATAACATTTTCTTTTTAAAATGAATTATTTGGCTTATTTATTTATTGTTATTTTTGTTTTTTCATACCTACTATGTATGTGACTGTCAATGAATTGATAAATTATCCTTTCTGGGCTTTTTTGGTCATTTCTCTCCTTTTTAATGTTTTCACTATAAAAGGTAAGCTGAGACAGTTAAGAAATTGTTCAAATCAGTATATTTCATAATTTATAATGGCAACCTGGTAAAGATTGTTGCTGTAAACATTAAGATAAGGAGGTATGATGAGAGACAGTATTTTGTAATGCAAAGTTATACTTTTAAATCTTCAGAAGGGCCAGGCAGGTAGCATGAGAACTGTTGCCAGATCTCCCAACTTTTCAAAAGAAGTTAACTTTGCTTTTATAAAAATTCTCCTGATTTTTAAATCCTTGAAATTAATTTTAAAATAAAACGCTATGTTGTTCTGAACTGCATGGGCCAAACTAAACAATTCTGTATAACCCCTGCATGATCTTTTGTGATTTCCGTGTAATAATTGAGAACATGGGTTTTGCAGTTAGACAGCCTGAGCTTCAGATCACACAGACTGGGAGACATTGAGCAAGTGACTCAACTGTACTGCGCTTCATTTTTCTCACCTGTCACAAGGGATAATAATTGTACTTCTCTCACAGGATTTCAGTGATAATTAAATGAGGTATTAATAATACTTAATACAGCTTAGCAGAAAGTGGACACATAGTAAGTATCCAAGTACATTTGGTGATGCTAATGGTGAAGGTGAAGCTTTGGGGAAAACAAAATTTTACAAGAAAAAATGAGTTAAGCAGTCCCAATATTCTCCCTTGAAACCCAGCCCCGATGTACCCTCACCTTTGCTCTATCATCTTTCTTGAACCATCAGAAACTTTTGTTAAGTTGTGGCAGATTGTATTTACCAAAGATGGTCAATAAAGTGTGTCTCATTCCTCATGCTCTTCTCACAGTGTGATGTAGACACTCTTCCCATCAAGGGGTCTATGTTCCCTTTTGACTTTCTCAATGAATAAAGTGAGCTGGCAATGGTGTTGCGTGACTTCCAAAACTGAGTCTTCAAAATGCCTCGCACTTCTGCTTTGTACTCTTGATACGCTCATTCTTGGAACCCAGCAGCCTTGCTGTAAGAAACCCAAGTGTATTCATTTCCCAAGACTGTAATAACAATGTACCATAAAGGGAGTGGCTTAACACAACATAAATTTATCATCTCACAGTTTTGAAGTCTAGAAGTCTGAAATCAAGGTGTTGGTAGGGCTATGCTCCCTTTGAAACCTGTAGGAGAGCATTTTTCTTTGCCCTTCCCTAGCTTCTAATGGTTTGCTGGCAATTTTTGGTGTTCCTTGGTTTATAGATGCTCATCCCAATTCTCCATCTTTGCATGATGTTCTCCCTGTGTCTCTGCATTGTCTCCTCCCATGTGTGTCTGTCTCCATGTCCAAATCTCCTTTTACATAAAGGATACCAGTCATATTAGATTAGGGCCCACCCTAATAACCTCATTTTTAATTTATTACCTCTGTAAAGACTTACAGAATAAGGTCATATTCTGAGGTACTGGGGATTAGGACATCAACATATCTTTTTGGTAGGACACAATTCAACCCACAGCACCCGGTCACAAGGAGAGGTCATGTGTTGGCTGAGACTCCATCTGATGGCCAGCATCCACTGCCAGTCATGGAAGTGAAGAAGGCTTTGAGATGACCCCAGCCCCAGCCACCATCTGACTGTAACTATAATATATGAGCTAAACTGAGCGACAACTTGCCTAGTTGAGCATAGTCAACCCCAGAAGCAATGAGAGGTAGTACAGCGATTGTTGTTTTAAGCCACCAAGTTTTGAAGCCATGCAGCAATAAATAACTGGAGCAGAAGTCATGTTGAGATGGTAAAAAAGTTTCTCCCCACAGAGGCCCAACACACACCCTGCATTTGCAGCCATATCTGAGCACCTGTGGCTGGATCAGCCTGCATCTGCCTCCTGCCTAGTCCTGCTGTGGCATTTTTCAGGGTGAACATAATAAATTCCTACCCTTCTAAGATGCCTGAAACCTCATTTCCTGACTTTTACCAACAGTTCTCTCATTCCTTTTATGCAGCCGTTAATATATACCTTTTCTTTACATTCTACCTTGGCATATATGGTGTTTATTCTCTTTTCATTTCTTGTAATAGTATCTTTTCTCAAGAAGTTTCTGTTATGTTTGATAAACACATAGGCCAAAAAAGCTTGGAATTGGCCAGGTGCAGTGGCTCATGCCTGTAATCCTAACACACTGGGAGGCCAAGGCAGGAGGATCGCTTGAGGTCAGGAGTTCCAGACCAGCCTGAGCAAGAGCGAGACCCCATCTCTATTAAAAATAGAAATAAATTGTATGGACAAGTAAAAATATATATAGAAAAAATTAGCTGGGCATGGTTGCGCATGCCTGTAGTCCCAGCTACTCGGGAGGCTGAGGCAGGAGGATCGCTTGAGCCCAGGAGTTTGAGGTTGCTATGAGCTAGGGTGACACCACGGCACTCTAGCCCGGGCAACAGAGCAAGACTCTGTCTCAAAACAAAACAAAACAAAACAAAAAAACTTGGAATTTCAAATGTTTGGAACTTACGTATTCTTCCTCATGAATGCTTAGTTTTCTATCACAAACACTGGAAGTGGAAAGGAGAAAAATGGTCAAGCTTAATAGATTATATTGTTACCAATCTTTAAAAATGTATCTTTCATTTTTATCAAAATTATATTTACATACATATATGAAAGAATGGTCTTGCTAACAGCTAACAAGAAAAATAAATTTTTAATTGGCAGGCACTTAGAGTAGCATGAACTCTGTCCCTAAGGTTAGTAACATGAATATCTCTCTTATAGAAATGTTTACCTAGCAATTAAAAGAAACTGAGCAGACAAAGGAAGGTGTAAATCCTCATTAACATTTGCTAGAGCAGGTCAATTCACATTCTAAAAGGGAAAAGAGTTTCTGAGAGAGGGGCTTGCAGATGGCTGGCCTTGCTCCAGAGGTAGGCCTGGAAGCTGAGTGGCTATCCTGGAATCTGGGGCTGTTGGGGAGGTGTTATCTGGCACTTAGGTGGGCCTAAAGCCTGGGTCCCCAGGGACTGGCCTAGTGCTGGGGCCCACTTGAAGTCTGGGGTCTTGGGAGCTGATCCAGAGCTAGGTCTTGTCTACTTTACAGGTGGAGTCCTTGGGTGCTAGATAGACTCTGGGGTGGGGCTGGAGCCCAAAGCTATGGGGTTGCTTGCCCTGGTGTTGGGTAGGGTGAAGACTGAGGACACAGAGGCCAACGTGGAGCTGGGGCAGGCCTGCAACCTGGGGTCTGGGACCTTCCCAGGAGCTAGGACATATGGGTTTCAGTTTGGTGCTGTGATAAGCCTGTGGTCTGTGTTCATGGGCGCTGACCTGGAGTCTGAAACAGCAGGTACTGTTGTGGTACCAGGAAAAGGCCTAAAGATTGGGGACACGGGGTCACCCTGGAACTGGAGTAAGCTTGAAGCCTAGGGCCTTGGGAGCTGCTCTGAAGCTGGAGTCTGCAGGTGCTGGCCTGGTGCTGAGGTGGATCTGAGGCCTTGGGCTGTAGGGGCCTGCTTGGCATGAGGGCAAATCTGAAGGATAGGTCCATGGTTGTTAGACTAGAGCCTAGGTCCATGCAAGCCAGCCTGGTGCTTGGGTCCACAACAAAGCTGAGTACTCACTTCAGTCTCCTTTCCCCATGCAGAGCCTCTCTCTCTCTCTCTGAGCTGTGCTGCACAAGTTTGGGGAAGGGGAGAAACAGGTCATGTGAAATAACCCTTCCTACCCCATGCAATACAACTTTCCTTATTTCTATGCTACACCAGGGTGCTATAATCTTGCAACTGTGTTTTGTTAGCTCTTATAAAGGTATTTTTGTGTGTGAATATTTGTTCAAATTGATGTTTTTGCATGATGGCAAAACATATTTTCTTTCCCATTATAAAGTCATAAACAAAATTGTTGCAAATATTTAGAAAATTATCTCTAATTCAGTTTTCTGAAATTTTGAAAGTTGTCTGATCTTTAACTACCAAGGAACATGAAGCATGAGTAAATTTCTTGATAACATCAGTACAATGTAAATGTTTGTGGGAAAATATAACTTCTTTTACTTGTGACTCATTATAGTTCATGGAAATAAGTTATATATATATCAATTAAGTAGATGCACATGAAATATTTTTGAATACATATAGTTACTATATTAAGTATTTTTATTGTTTTATATCATGGAATACCTCTTCTCCTATCTCTTATACCCAGTGGTACAGATAACTTAGTATATATTTTTTGAATGAATGAACGAACCCAATCCACTAGCAAGGTTATCCTCTTTTAAAAATACATGGAAACAAACAACCTACACAATGGGAGAAAATATTTACATGCTAAACATCTGATAAAGGGCTGATAACTAGAATCTATATAGAACTCAGGAAAATTGGCAAGAAAAAAATCGAACAACCCCATTAAAAAGTGGGCAAAGGACGTGGACAGAAACTTTTCGAAAGAAGACAGACTAATTGTCAACAAATGTGTGAAAAAATGCTCTACATCTCTCATCATTATGGAAATGCAAATCAAAACCACTATGAGA
Source organism: Lemur catta (assembly GCF_020740605.2). Classification (NCBI taxonomy): domain Eukaryota; kingdom Metazoa; phylum Chordata; class Mammalia; order Primates; family Lemuridae; genus Lemur; species Lemur catta. Next base: position 243,053,527 of record NC_059128.1, read on the forward strand.
TAATCATGCAACTCCAGTGAGAATGGCTTTATCAAAAAGTCCCAAAATAGTAAATGTTTGTGTGGATACAGAAAGATAGGAACACTCATACACTGCTGGTGGGACTGCAAACTAGTACAATCTCTGTGGAAAGTAATATGGACATACCTCAGAGAACTACAAGTAGAACTACCATTTGATTCAGCAGTCCCATTACTGGGCATCTACCCAAAGGAAAAAAAGACATTCTATAAAAGAGACATCTGCACTCGAATGTTTATAGCAGCACATTTCACAATTGCAAAGATGTGGAAACAACCCAAGTGCCCATCAATACATGAGTGGATTAATAAAATGTGGTATATGTATATGTATACCATGGAGTTCTATTCAACCACAAAAAACAATGGTGATCTAGCACCTCTTGTATTATCCTGTATAGAGCTGGTGCCCATTCTACTAAGTGAAGCATCCCAAGAATGGAAAAATAAGCACCACATGTTCTCACCATTAAATTGCAACTAATCGATCAACACTTATGTGCAGATATGGAATTAACATTCATTGGGTGTTGGGCAGGTGGGAGGGGGAGGAGAGGATGGGTATATTCACATCTGATGGGTGTGGTGTGCACCATCTGGGGGATGGACATGCTTGAAGGTCTGACTCAGATGGGGCGAAGGCAATATATGTAACCTAAACATTTGTACCCCCGTAATATGCTGAAATAAAATAAATACATACATAAATAAAAAAATAATAAATAAAAAAATACGTAGCAAATCACATCCTTATTTAGTTAAAAATTTGTTTTAATAAACAAATTAACAAAAAATGTCACATTAATAGAAATAAGTCATGATGATATCAATTTTAAATTTTTGAAAGATATACAAAATCTGGCACATCCAAGGTTGGAATGAGGTCTTCAATTTGCTCTGATGTAAGAATAATTTCATGTTAAAACACGTGCCTTTTTTTCCTCTCTTGCACATAGTCCTAATATAGGGCCCACCTTGACAGATTACAAATGCAACCTGAGGGTTATCATATTAAACTGAAGAAATAAAGTTTTAACAGTATGACTCTAGAGCTGAATAGGCTATAGATACTACATTCTGCTTCTCTGGTTCTTCATCTGCATCACCTGTGAAGCAATATTTAAAATTATGTGGGGAAATAGGCTCTTTGATAAAGCAGATCTTTCCTAACAAGCAAATGCCAACTTCAGAGGACTTTTCCTGGGCTGAAAATCAGTAGGGCTTGAAGACAAATGTGATCCTAAGAAGAATGATCTGTGGGAGGAAGGTAAATGGTGTGCCTTGTGGTGACTGTATGGAACAAATATGCTCCAGGTCACCGAATTCTGGATGCCCAGATAGAGGACAATGCAGCCTGGTGACAGGAAATAGCATAGTAGGATTTAGGCAAAACTCCAGTAATTAAAATTTAAAAATGATGCTTTGGCAGCATTAAAAACACCTACAAATTAGCTCAAATATTAATTGCTGTACATGTAATGATGTATTATTATGATATTAAGTAGTAGGCCACAACACAGATTCTCGTTATTATAATAGCCAGTCTCTGAAGGGACAGCGCTGTCTAGGGAAGTAAGAATTGTCATAAGGCAAATATTCCTGAATGAACTAGGCACTTGTACAATTATTTTCTCCTTAAACATTGCTCTGTGCATCATAATAGTGTCTCTTTTCATCCCTGTGCTGACATCTTACCCACTAATTTCATAATATAGCACACAATCTTGAACTTCATGGGAAATGATCTTGAGAACGATGTGATAGATTTTTTGAAGTTGATAAAAGTGACATTGGGAAAACTGCTTGAATAAAATGTAAAGCCTTGTTGACAAATATGGCCTGACAGAATTAAAACAATTAAAATGTGAATAAAAAACAAATGAGAAAAATAAAAACAAATTCAATAGAGAAGAATTTGTACAGTAAAGGATCAAGTGGAGCTCTTAGGAAAATTTATGGAGCCACTGGCTACTTTTACAAAATTGATCTATTATTATTATTCATTAGGTCTGGAGGAGAGAGAAAGAGAGAGAGAGAGAGATGAAGCCTCAAGTGTAGCAAAATGCAGTTTATTTGGAGCATCCGGGTGTAGATGGGTGGAGGACAAAAAAAAAAAAAAAACAATGGAGAGAGAAAAGGGGAGACCCTTGGGTTTTATGAGGGTTTTTCTGGGAGGAGTAAATAAATTTTTTTCAAACAACCCTGAGAGATAAGGAAAGTAAGTTCCCCTCTTGCATTCCACTCCTTTATTTCCATAGGGAACAATGGGAGTGATAAGCATCATCCTTATGAGGAGGGGTAAGGAAAATAAGTTTCCCTTTTGCATTTCTTTTTTTCTTTCTTTCTTTCTTTCTTTCTTTCTTTCTTTTTTTTTTTTAGACAGGGTCTCACTCTGCTGCCTGGGCTAGAGTGCCATGGCATCAGCCTAGCTCACAGCAACCTCAAACTCCTGGGCTCAAGCAATCCTTCTGCCTCAGCCTCCCGAGTAGCTGGGACTACAGGCATGCACCACCATGCCCAGCTAATTTTTTCTATATATATTTTTAGTTGGCCAGATCATTTCTTTCTATTTTTTTTTTTTAATAGAGACAAGGTCTCGCTCTTGTTCAGGCTGGTCTTGAATTCCTAACCTCTAGGGATCCTCCTGCCTGGGCCTCCCAGAGTCCTAGGATTACAGGTGTGAGCCACTGCGCCCTGCCTCCCTTTTGCATTTCATTTCCTTATCTCCCTAGGGGTCTGGCAAAGACTACTGCCTAATACATCCCTAGGAAGTGGAGAGGGTTGTGTTTTATAGGAGGTTTGGATGGAAGTTTGGGGAGAGTGAATTCTTTAAGCCTAACATTATTATTTTTCCTTGAAATCAAAAATTAAGTAAAGATTGTTTTGAATTATCATACTTTAATTTTCTAGAAAGTAATACCAAGAAAAGTCCAGAAGAGGCAGAGGAAGATGGGTGAATGGGACCCTCTAGCAATTGTCCCCCTGCAGGAACACTGAACTAAACAACTATCCTTGCAAAAAGATACCTTCATAAGAACCCCAAATCAGACAGGCAATCACAGTTTCTGGTTTTAACATTATATCAAGGGAAGAGGCATTGAATAGGGTAAGAAAGACAGTCTTGCATTGCCTGAGGCACTCCCTCCACCGCAGTGCTGTGCCAGTGTTGGTAAAGACAGAATCTCTGTGCTTGGGGAAGGGACAGTGAAGTGATTGTGGGACTTTGCATTGGAGCTCAGGGCTGCCCAGTTGCAGGGGAACACAATACAGGACAGAATTCTGCCAGTGCTCAGATAGGGAGCATTCATTCATTTATTTATTTATTTATTTTAGGGACAGGGTCACACTCTGTCACCTGGGCTACAGTGCAGTGGCATGGTCATAGCTCACTGCAACCTCCATCTCTTGGGTGCAAGCAATCCTCCTACCTCAGCCTCCCATGTAGCTGGGACTTCAGGCACATACCACTACACACAGCTAATTTTTTATTGTTTAATTTTTTATAGAGGTGTTGCCCAGGCTGGCCTCAAACTCTTATCCTCAAGTGATCTTCCCACCTTCCTTGGCCTTCCAGAGTGCTAAGATTACAAGCAAGAGGCACTGTACTTGGCCCAAAGGGAGCCTGTAGACCGACCCCAGCCAGAGGGGAGTCCTCTGCCCTAAGGTGGAAAAGTGGAGTTCCTGCTAGCTCCACCATTGGCTGACAAACGCAGCCTGGAGCCTCGAAGAAATTTGCAAGGCTGTCAGGCCACAAAGACCACAGTCCTTGGGCAATCCCTGTGGTTGCACTGGGCTCAGAGCCAGTGAACTTGGGGTGCACATGACCCAGTGAGAAAACAGTGGTAGCAGCCAAGCAAGTGCCTATGTCACCCCTCCCCAAACCCTAGGCAGTGCAGCTCAGGAAGAATCTTCTGCTTGGGGAAGCCTTGGGGAGCTTTCCTTTATCCCAGGCTTTATTATATCTCAGAATGACTATCTTTGACATTTAAAAAAAACTATTTTCCTAGATACTGGTGGAAACTTTGCATCTTTCTTCCTTCCTTGTTTAGTTTTATTTTTCCTTGTTTTTCTTTACTTTTCCTTGTTTCTCTCTTTTTAAAAAAATTCAGTTTTACTTTCTCAAAGAATAGAAACCTAAGAATACAAAATAGATACAATCCATATTTAAAAAGCAGAATAAAATGAGGGAGGAGGCAGAGAAAGATGGCTGAATAAAACCCTCCAGTGATCATCCTCTTGTAGGAACACCAAATTAAACAACTATCCACGCAAGAAAGCACCTTCATAAGAACCAAAAAAATCAGGGGAGTAATCGCAGTTCCTGGCTCTTAACATAATATCAAGGAAAGAGGTATTGAAGAGCATAGGAAAGACAGTTTTGTATTGCCTACAACACACGCATCCCCCAGCAGCATCACACAGAGAGAAAAATCTGTGTGCGTGGGGGAAGGAGAGTGAATTCAGTGTGGACCTCTTACAACAGAACACAGCAAAGGGCAGAATTCTGCCAGTGCCCAATGAGAGAGCATTTAGACCAGCCCAGGCCAAAGGGGAATTCTTAGCTCCATCTGAGTCCCTTCTGTCTCCACCACTGGTTGACTAAAGTAGCCTGGGGCCCAAAATAAATTTTAAAGGTAGTCAGGCTACAGAGACTGCAGTCCTTGGGCCAGCGCTGGTGCTCTACTGGGCTCAGAACCAATCAATTTGGGATATGCCTTACTCAAATGAGACATCAGCTATGGTGACCAAGGGAATGCCTGTGTCACCCCTATCCCAACTCCAGGTAGTACAGTTCAGGAAGAGTTTTCTTTTGCTTGTGGAAAGGAGAGGGAAGAGTGTGGAGGACTTTTTTTTTGCAACTTGGATACCAGCTCAGCCACGGTAAAATAAAGTACCAAGCAGATCACTGAAGCTTCTGATTCCAAGCCTTAATCCTGGACAATATTTCTAGATGCACCCTGGGCCAGAAGGCTACCCACTGCCCTAAAGAAAAGAATCCAGTCTTGTCAGAATTCAACATCTTATGACTGAGGAGCCCTTGAGCCTTATATAAACAGCAGTGGTAGCCAGACAGCAATCGCCATGGTCCTTGGGTGAAACTGTGCTGGCTTCAAGTGTGACTTGGTGCAGTCCCAGGTGTGGTGGCTAAAAGAGAGTACCCACATTACTCTTCCCACAACTCCAGGCAGCCCAGCATGGAGAATGAGACGCCCCTTGCATTTGAGGGAAGAGAGTGAGAGGCTTTACCTGATAATCCAGGGAAATCTCCCATATCTTACTTAAATCCACCAGGAGTCCAAAAGAGTCACAGTGTTAATGGCTTGGGGTGCCCCCTAGTGCTGATGTGACTGCAGTAACCACACTTAGATCAAAGACTCAATTCCCTTTGAATGCCTGGAAAGCCTTCTCAAGGAGGATGAGTACAAACTAGCCCAGACTGTGAAGAACAGAATAAGTACCCAACCATTCAATGCCCAGACACCAACAAACATCTACAAGGATCAAGAACATCTGGGAAAACATGACCTCACCAAATGAAGTAAATAAGGACCAGTCACAGATTGGTCACTCTGTGACCAATCACAGAATGAGGAAGATATGTGACCTTGCAGACAGAGACTTCAAAATAGCTGTTCTGAAGAACCTCAGTGAACTTCAAGACAACACAGGGAAGGAATTCAGAAGCCTATCAGAGAAGTTTAATAAAGAGATTTAAATAATAATAATAATAATAAAACAAGCAGAAATTCTGAAGCTGAAAAGTTTACTAGACAAACTGGAAAATGCATCAGAGGCTCTCAATTGCAGAATTGACCAAGCAGAAGAAGGAATTAGTGAGTTTAAAGACAGGCTACATGAAATACACAGTCAGAAGGGGAAAAAGAATAAAAAGAATAAAGCACACCTAGAAGATCTAGAAAATAGCCTCAGAAGGGCCCAAAAAGCTAAGAGTTATTGGCCTTGAAGAGGAGGTAGAGAGAGAGAGACATTGGAGTAGAAAGAAATAACAACAGAGAACTTTCCAAACCTAGAGAAACATATCAATATTCAAGTGCCAGCAGATCATAGAACAAAACTACCTCAAGGCATTTAGTAATCAAGCTCCCAAAGGTCATGGATGAAGAAAAGTTTCTAAGGGAAACAAGAAAAAAGAAAAGATAACATACACAGAAGAGCTCCAATACCTCTGGCAGCAGACTTCTCAGTGGAAATATTACAAGCCAGGAGAAAGTGACATGACATATTCAAAGTGCTGGAGGAAAAAACCCCTAAATCCTAGAATATGATATCCTGCAGAAATATCCTTCAAACATGAAGGAGAAATAAAGACTTTGCCAAATGGAAAAAATGCTGAAGAATTTTGTCAACACCAGATCTGCCATACAAAAAATGATAAAAGGAGTTCTTCAATCTGAAAGAAAGAACATTAACAAACAATAAGAAATCATTAGACTGTATAAAACTCACTGGTGACAGGAAGTACACAAATACAAAATACTCCATTTCTGTAATTGTGGTGTATAAACCCCTTATATCTTGAGTAGCAAGACTAAAAAGATAATCATGTCAAAATTAATAACTAGAACAACTTTTTAAGAGTTAGAAAATATAAAAAGATGTTAATGGAAACAACAAAAAGTAAAAAGGTAGTGGGGGAATGGAATTAAGGAATAGAGTTTCTTTTAGCTTTCTCTTTGCTTGTTTTTTTGCTGGTTTATAAGCAGAGTTAGGTTGTCATCTGTTTAAAGTAATTGGTTATAAGATATTTTTTGCAAACCTTATAGTAACCTCAAATCAAGAAACCTACAACAGATACACAAAAATGAAAAGCAAGAAATTAAAATTCACTACCACAAACAATAACTTTTACACAAAGGAAGACAAGAAGAAAGAAAGAAAAGACTGCAAAACAACCAGAAATCAAATAACAACATGGCTGCAATAAGTCCTTACCTATCAATAATAACATTGAATGTAAATGGACTAAACTCTCCAATCGAAAGACATACAGTGGCTGAATGGATTAAAAAATAAGACCCACCTATATCTTGTCTAGAAGAAACCCACTACACCTCTGAAGACACACAGACTGAAAAATAAACGGACAGAAAAAGATGTTCCATGCAAATGTAAACCAAAAAAATAGCAGGAGTAACTATATACCTATCAGATAAAATAGATTTCAAGACAAAAACTATAAAAAGAGATAAAGAATGTTATTATATAAAGATAAAGGGGTCAATTCAGCAAGAGGATATAATAATTCTAAATGTATGCACCCAATGTTAGAGCATATAGATATATAAAGCAAATATTATCAGAGCTAACAAGAGACCACAATACAATAATACTGAGACCTCAACACCCCACTTTCAGCACTAGATAGATCATCTAGACAGAAAACCAAAAAAGAAACATCAGACTAAATCTGCACTGTAGACCAAATGGACCTAATAGATATTAATACTTACAGAAAGTTTCCTCTAACAGCTGCAGAATGCACATTCTTCTCCTGAGCACATGGATCATTCTTAAGGATAGACCATATGTTAGACACAAAACAAGTCTTAAAAATTTCAAAGAAATTGAAATCACATCAAGTATTTTCTCTGAACATAATGGAATAAAACTAGAAATGAATAACAACAGAAACAGTGGAAACTATAAAAACACATGGAAATTAAACAATATTCTCCTGAATGACCAGTTGGTCAATGAAGAGATTAAGAAGAAAATATAAAAAAAATCTTGAAACATATGAAAAGGTAAACACAATATACCAAAACCTATGGAATACAGAAAAAGCACTACTAAGAGTAAAATTTATAACAGTAAGTGCCTACATCAAAAAAGTAGAAAAATTTCAAGTAAAAAACCTAATGATGCATCTGAAAGAACTAGAAAAATCAAGAGCAAAACAAATCAAAATTTAGCAGGGGAAAGAAAGTAATAAAGATTTGAGCAGAAATAAATGAAATTAAAACAAAACAAAAGAAAAAAAACAACAAAGCAATAAAATTAAAAGTTGATGTTTTGAGAAGATAAACAAAATTGACAAACCTTTAGTCAGACTAAGAAAAAAAGAGAGAAGACTCGAATAAATAAAATCAGAGTTGAAAAAGGTGACATTACAACTGGTACCACAAAAAAAAATCAAAAGATCATTAGAGCTACTATGAGCAACTCTATGCCAATATTGGAAAACCTAGAAGAAATGGATACATTCCTAGACATGTACAACCTATCAAGATTGAACCAGGAAGAAATCCAAAACCTGAATGAATAGACCAATAAAAAGTAATGAGCTAGAAGTAATAACAAAAAGCCTCCCATAAAAGTAAGGTCTGGGACTTGATGGCTTCAGTGCTAAATTCTACCAAATATTTAAAGAAGAACTTATACCAATCTTACTCAAACTATTCCAAAAAGTTGAGGAGGAGGTATTACTCCCCAAATCATTTTATGAGGCCAGTATCACTGTGATACCAAAACCATTAAAAAGAATGAAATCCTGTCATTTGCAACAACATGGATGGAACTGGAAAACATCGTGTCAAGTGAAATAAACCAAGCAAAGAAAGACAAATTTTGCATGTTCACATTCAGATGTGGAACTAAATATTAAAACAAATGATCTCACGCAGACAGTGAGTAGAATGATGGTTACCAAAGGATGGGAAAAGTATGGGGGAAGGGGCAATAAAGTAGAGATTTTTTGCTAGTTGCAAAAATACAGTTAGATAGAATGGATAATGTTTGATAGCACACCAAAGTGACTATAGTCAACAATAAGTTATGATATACTTTAAAATAACTAAAAGAATGGAATTGGAATGTTCCTAACACAAAGAAATGATAAATACTTCAGGCGCTGGATACCTCAATTACCCTGATTTAATTTATACATATTATATGACTATATCAAAACATCACGTGTACCCTATAAACATATACAACTATTATGTACCCATAATAGTTAACAATAAAAAACTTAAAAATGAAAAGAAATAAGATTAAGTATACATTCATGATTATAATTAAATTTGGTTAAATATGAGATAAAATATTTATTTCCATATATTTTAGCTTCTTTTTTCTAAATAAAGCCCTAAACAAATCTGTTTTTCTTACTTGCTGTAAAATATTGGTCAAGATTTTAAAAGGATTTATTTCATGAGATTTTTTTTCTCCTATGACCAGAAATCCTCACAGGAATCCTGTAAAATTCTATTTTGCTCAATGACTATCTCTGCCATGACAGAGAGCAGCTTGGGCAGCTTAGATTTATCAATTTAAGAGGGAGACTAGAGCAGCACCACAGTATCATCCTAATTTCTTTTCTTTCCTGAATATATCTTTGAAATTCCAGGTAGAGAGAATAGACAAAGACAGAGTCAAACATTTGAGCATTGTTCTTAAGTCCAATTTTATTCCATAAGAGTAGATTTGGGAAGGATTTGTAATGATGTGAGAGCTAGGTATCCCCCTGAAAATAAGAATTCATTGAGTTGGGAGAAAAAGGACATCAGAGGGGAAAAGTTGATGTTCCCTGAGGTGGGGTTCTGTGACTTAAGTCCAAGGGGGTGCCCTGGGAATGGAGACGGGCTGGCAGCCAATCACCCAGAGGAGACAGAGTGACACTGAATTGCCCAGGGAGGTTTGGTGTCCTATGTGCAAAAGGGACCTTCAAGAGGGACCCATGAAAGCTTTCAAAGCTCTGCATTGTACTGGTATTGTGTATCATCAGAAGTGCAGTAATGATACCCTTCAACATTCCCTGGTCCCTGAGAGAAGGAAATCAAGAGAATTTACTCAGAAATTAGCAGAGAAAGAGCAGGAGAGGTTGAGCAAGCAGACCTAATGCTTTGTGGACTGGATAAGTAGATATTTTAGCTGAAAAATCATTGTAGCCTAGGGACTAGACATGGATGTGGGTACATAAAGTGATGGTGGCCTGAAGCGATTACCCAAGGGTCAAATAGGTTCAAACATATCAGAGGACCACAGCTTGGACAGAGCTTATCTGTAACATGACACCTGTACTCAGCACCATGATATCGGGCAAGGACCTACACATTTGCATGCAACCAAGGAAGGATAGAGGTGGTCTTGGGCAAATGCTTTTTTTTTTTTGGTCATTCATAACTCTATTTTTTAAATGAGTATCTGTTTTACAAATTCTAAATTGATACGTTTAATTTGAAACAAACAAGGAAATGTGGAAATATCGGAATATAATTGTAATGAGGTAGGTTAGCTTTCCTGGAGGTTATAAATGGAAACTAGATGGTTATATTTTTACATTCATGAGTTAGGGAATTGGAAATATCATATCTGCATAATTACTGTTTTTTCTATACAGACTCAATGTGTTGATTTTCTGTGTGAAGTCAGCCTTAAGTGTCTGGCTACATGGAGGACCATTGCAACCTGACAATTGCCTCCTGGGAATTTAGACATGACCTCAGAGCATCAAGAGAGGAGATGGAAAGGAAATTTTTTTCTGTTATTTCATATGGACCCTCCTTGATTCAGAAATTAATAATTAAAATTGTAGCAATGTTCTATCATTTAAGAAGTTAAAGTGGTGTTTTGGTCACTGATACAACCCAGTACCTAAAATCATGCTTCTCCATGGCAAATATCAATAAATATATGTTGAATGAAAAATGAGAAAGTAATTTTTTATGATATCATATTAAGGTCATTGTCTACCCACAATCCCCTACTTCACAGTTTGCAATGGTGAAAAGAAAAAATAATTTTTTAGATAAGCACTGTCCACAATTCAACAATCATATTTTCCTTCATGTCTATATATAACATACACAGGGTAGTGTTTCCATTGTTGAACTCCTTCCTCACCTCTCTGGAAGGGTCACAGAGAAGTTTAGCCTATCTCTCTCTCCGACAATGAAGGCTCTTCAAATTCTATATAAGGTTTGAATGGTTTACCTGGAACTTTATGTTATTGGGATCTATATGCATATAGTTATGGTAGCAGATTAAACTGTCTTAATGTAGCTTCTCTTGAAGATTGGCATTCTCTGTTTCATAATTTAATTTGATAAGAACTTTAGTTTGCAAATGTAATATTCACTTTTATTTGACACCTTCATTTCTGCACTATCTCTATCCTAACTACAATAATGTCCCCACAATGCTATTAAAATTGCTGTGTCAAAATTCACTTGCCACAATTTTGTTGCTCATGATTGTAAGTAATTTTATTTGTTGACTGTTCACATGGCGTTAAACATTTTCAGTTTAACTGGAATGCTCACACTCTAGGCTATTAAAGTGGACTGATTATCAATGCTTAATGGAATGATTGTCTGTGGTTGTAATTGCCAGTTTTGTTGTTATCTTTTGGATGCTCATCATTCCTGATGCTGATGCAGACCTTGTGCTTAGAAACATACTAACTTGTAACATGAATGCGTTCAAAATTTAGATTTGATTTTTGTTATTTTGAATTATGATTTACCATAGTTTATTCCTTTCTGTGTATTTTACCCTTACCTATTGCTGCTTAATTTGAATGGGTTATGATATATTGATATTTTATATACAATTTGTGCATTTCCTCTGTAATTTCGCATGGAAGTTTTTGCTGTACTTACATCAAGTATTGGTAGATGTCATTTGATTCAATTTTTCTTGAGTTTTTTTAATCAGAATTTTTCTCACGACACTTATTACTGTTTTATTTCTCAGGCTATAAATGAAAGGATTTAGTAAGGGAACTACTATTGTAAACAAAATAGCAGCTGGTATATCTTTATCCCCTTCTTCAAGCAAATTTGGTCTTATGTACATGAAAAAAAGAGATCCATAGAATAATGAAACAGACAGAAAATGGGATGCACAAGTAGAAAAGGCTTTGACCCTTCCCTCTTTGGATTTCATTTTGAAAATAGTAAAAAGAATATAGAGATAAGATATTAAGACACCACCTATGGTGAAGACTTGAATTGAGCCTGAAAAGATGAATAGTACCAGTTCATTGACATAAGGATCAACACAGGAGAGTCTATACAATGGAAGAATATCACAATAAAAATGGTTGATGTGATTCAATCCACAGAAAATTAACCTAAACAGAAACCCTACGTGAATCATGGAATGCAGGTTTCCAGCTATGAAGGCTCCTGTGGTCATCTGAATGCAGAGTTTCTTTGACATCTTGGTGTGGTACTGCAGTGGGCTGCATATGGCCACATAGCGGTCATAGGCCATTGCTGCCAGAAGAAAGCAGTCTGCAGTTTCAACGGTGCAAAGGACATAAAACTGTGCCATACATTCATAGAGGGAAACAATTCTGTCCTCAGAAAAGAAGTTCTCTAACATTTTAGGAATAATAGTACAGGCACAGCAAGAATCCACAAGAGCCAGGTTGCCCAGAAAAATGTACATTGGTGTGTGTAGAAGACGTTGTGTAAAAATTAAGGCCACCAAACCAAGATTCCCCACCATGGTGATCAGATAGATGGAAAAGAACACAACAAACAGAAGAATCTTCATCTCTGTGTGATCTGTAAATCCTGCCAGGATAAACTCATTTTTCATGGTACAATTTTCTTCTGCCATACCTGATATCTCTGAAAAAAAATTGTGGAGAAATAAGGTACTAATTTATAATATGCCTAAAACAACTACTGAGCTCTTTTTGGCTGCAAATGGGGGATGGGGGCCTGATCTTCCCAATGCTTCCACATGTTACCTGTGGACTTTGGTGTATGCCTAGTCCTGGGGGAGAATCAATCTCCTGAAGCTATTATTTTTTTGGCTATTGACTGAATATCTTTCCAGCATATTTTAAAGAACATCAGATTGGGTGCTCAAAGATGGCTTTTGCAGCCTTGAGAGAAATATAGAGAGTACAAAACTTCTCTATATGGGTTAGATGAAACTGATTCACAATTTAATTGTCAGCAATTAGTGTATCAGTGTTCCTAAACAATTTCAATGTCTGTATGTATGGAGATTAACGATGTTCTTTAAAGTCCATTTTAATACACTAATGCTCATAGCACATTATTCACAATAGCCAAAAGTTGGAAACAACCCAAATGTCCAAGGACAGATGAATGGATAAATAAGTTGTGGTATATACATACAATGGAACATTATTAAACCTTAAAGAGGAATGAAATTCTGATGTGTTAGAACATGGATAAACCTTGATGATATAATGTTAACTAAAATAAGACAGGCAAAAAAGGCCAAATATTCTGTGATTCCACTTGCAGGGGATGCCTAGAGTACTCAAATTTATATAGGCAGAATATAGAATGGTGGTTGTCAAAGGGAGGTAGGAATGTGGAGCTATTGTTTCAAGCGTACAGAGTTTCAGTTTGGGAAGATGGAAATAAGTTCTGGAGTGAATGGTGGTGATGGTTGTACAATTATGTAAATGTACTTAATTCTTTTGAACTATATTCTTACATATGGTTAAAATAGTAAATTTTATATTATGTATTTTCTGCCATAAAAAAAAATTTAAAGACTATTCAGTTGCATGTTCTTAGTAATTTGTCATCTCTAATACTGTTAGAGTATACACTTAAAAATAAAATGATTTAGAAACAAAGGACCTATTTTTAAAATATTTTACCCTTTTAGGGTGGGGAGGAAAAGTGATGTGTACGGAAACAGGGAGGAGAGAGAAATGAGGGAAAGAAAAGAAAAAGGCTATACTAAAAATCTTCCCAGGTTGTTTATAATGCCATTTGGCATACAATTTGAAATTATTCATGCATGTATGTGCCTAAAGAAATTCAAATGGTGTCGCAGGAAATTTGACAAATCTTAAAGGTTAAAAATTGACAAATTCATTTATATATGTCAAAAATCATGAATAAAAACCAAATGTCAAACAAAAACTGGGAGATCATATGCGATAAGTAGGATATTGTTTCTCCAGTTGTATTCTATGAAGAGCTTATATAAATCAGTAGGAATGGTCATTAGAAAAGAGGTAAATGTCAGGAACATAAAAATATCAAGGAATTATAATTTTTTTCTTACAAATTAAAATGTTTACCTTGATTACTAATCAGAAAAACATCATTTGAAAGCGCTATGAGACTATATTTATTTTGGCCATCAAATGGCAAAATTATATTTAAAAAGAAATGATAATATATAGTGTTGTCTAGAATACAGTGAAATGGGAACCTAACTGCATTGCTGGTTGAAGGATAAATTGGTGCAATCATTGGAAAATAATTTGTAATAGATTAAAATAGTTATTCAATGTTCACACCTTTTTTTCAGTAATGATGAATCTATCAGAAATAAATAATTAGAATCTTATACAAAGATTTATGTAAAATGATGTCCATTGTAATCTCATTTATAATAGTGAAAAATTCAAACCACTTAAATGGTGGTAACCATTTAGTTTGTATGATAAAATAAATATAAATTATTCATATGATGGCATATTGTGCAATCATTGAAAATGGTGTTTATCTAGAATATTTATTGTAATGACAAAATAGAAAAATATTATATAAAAAACAAAATAGAAAGTTTTACATATAGCCTAATCCCAATTTCCAAATAAATATTTACATACGAAAGTTCAAAAAAGAGAGGCATGAAAAAACATCAAAATGTTACTACTAGTTTTCTCTGTGCGATAAAAATTATAGGTGAATTTTTTACATTTTTCTCTATTTCAAATTCTCTACAGTGACTATTACACAAAATAAACTTTTTTATTCAGTAAATAAAATACAATGCTTTTAGGTCTTCTATGTTTTGTAATTTGATAAATCTACAATAATCATTGGGGATCCAAGTGATGTTTTCTGCATTTTACAATTCTATAGTGAATAATGTCGCAGTGGATATATTGAGTAACTGCTTGTTCCATTCTCATAATAATGGCATCGCTGCTATAAATAATAATAATTTGCTGACAATCTTTCATGCATCTCATACTATTCAGAAATATATTCATATGTGGTAATCCATTCTTTAGGTCACGTTCCTCTGTGGAAGTAGTAATTCTTTGGTGTCAGCTTTTTCTCTTTTACATTGTATTCCTAGATGCTAAGGTCCTCACATTTACTAAAATTTTGAATATTTTTAAAACTTCCTTTATCTACTCCTTAGATATTTCCATAGGTACAGAGTTATTACCTATTAGGGAACATTTTATTTCAATCTATCTTCATTTATTTTTGTTACTTTGGGAGTCATTTATTCATTTATTTGATATTTATTAGATGCCTGCTGTATGCTACTCACTTTCTTTAGAAGGTCAGCTGACCCTCCTAGACATTTCCAGATTGACAGCTTTCTGGATATTCATTGACTATACTTATATCCCAAAGTTCAGGAATAGAGGAAAAGCATTTTGGAGAGATATAGGAAGATCTCTTCTTTTTTGGTTCCCTGGAACTATTGCTGAGTTTCACATCTCAGATTACTTGGAGATAATGCCTTTAAAAATAATATTTAAAATAATATTTAAAAAAGAACATTTGAAATCTACATAATTTGAATAATTTTTTATGAACTGCCTTACACTTGCCAGCTTGAAGTCACATAACATAAGATTTCCTTCAGTATTTTCAGGTGATTATAACTCATCAGACAGAAATAACTTTTATATTGACATTTTATTTCTCTAAGACTCAAAGACAAATTAAAAACTCCCTAAAATTACAATGGGGGTTTAAAAGATTGGTTTGAAATTATAGTTCTTGTTTATATAATTTATTTAATACATAAGCATACCCAAACAAAAAATTTGAACATGATTTAATTGTTGAGGTTAATAATTCATTTCATCAAGTTGTTAAGTACTATGGCCAACCACATTATTCAAAGAACTTTCAAAATCTTCCCTAATATATTGTTATTACTACAAAAGTGTGCTCTTATTTATTTTTGTGTAAATTTAGGCTCCTCTCAATTTCAGAAGTGATACAAGTGAATGGTAGTCATTTGTCTAGTGTTCACACAGATATACTTTAGATTGTAAAAAAGACTTTAAAAATCTTAAAAAATTGGAATAGTAAGGAAAAGACTCTAAATAACTTAGACGAAGAAATGTTTCAGGAGATTAATATTTCTAGCAAAAATAACTTTTAAATTCTTTCTCACCTGGATTTTCCTGATAAGTATTTCATAGAGGCCAGTTGGTTGCCTGATGTTAGTTTTTTAAGTAGATCCAGCAATGGAACTCTGTCCTCTTGGCCATTCAGGAGAATATTTCTACAAAGAGGTCAATGATAATATTTATGCCACTGGTAGAGCGTGGTTCAAATACTTGAAATAACTCCAAGGGGATTTAGTTGGCATTGACTTCACAGCACAGCCTGAGAGACCTAATCCTTTGAACATTATAGACATACTAAATTGGAATAATTAAGTGTATCCTTTGAGACCTAAAAAGTAAGGCAAACACCCATTTTTAAACAAATTTTAAGAGACATGGCTTGATTTTCACTCATTGGAATTCACACCACTTATCTTTGTCACTAATCTGAATACAGACTCCTAAGTGGGGAGAAAAAGTTCCCACCGCAGTAGTCAGCAAAGGTTTCATGGAGGAAGCAGGAACCAAGCTAGGATTGGCTGCCTCAGAGAGGATGTTTCTTATTGTGAGCAGGGGTTGAAAAGCAGTGCCTTTTCCACCTGTTTTTAATGACAATTTACAATTTGTAGACTCTTCCTTTGATGTTATATTCATAGTGTCTTTAACCTTTTACTGTAGTTACTAAAATAAACCTTTAAATTTGTCTTGCAAATCCAGAAGCAGCTTCCCAAAAGCCTTCTTTTTAAATAATGCTCCCCTTTTTAGGACTCTCCCATCATTTATAATGTTATAACTACTACTGATTGATTGGTTGCCCATCAATCTCAAGTCTAAATTTGCTTGGTTAATGACTTATCTTGGCTTTCTGAACTCTTCGTCATTCAAGTTCACTTCATTTCCTTGTATTCTGCCCTCCTCATGTACCAACCCTAAGCCAAACACTTCTCTTCATGGTTCTCTGAATAAGACACTTTCATTCTTCATTTTGTGCCTTTGCCTTTTCTATATTAGCTTCACAACGTCCCTCCATTTGCCTTTATCTTACCCTTCCTTTAATGGCCACACCAGGGTCTATCCAGCTTCTCTAGGACAGACCTGTCTGTTTTCTTCCCAACCTCCCAAGCTCTTGTTATCCATATAACACCTCTCAAGTCTCAGTATTTGTCCTGAATGGTCCTTTGGTGTTTCATGGGGCTAAGTTTTATTCTCCCGCAGCTTGATTACAACCTCATTGATATCAGGGTTATACATATCTCTGAGGTATTCCCTTAAGACACAGCAAAGCAGTGCCCAAATCCCTGCCCCTAGAACTTAAATTCTAGAGCAGTATGATTACTTCAAGTGAGAACCACATATCTGTGATGATGCAGGACCGTGTGCTGATATAGCACCATGGAGAAACTTTCTGCTATAATGAGAAGGTATGGAACTGTGGAAGAATGATCAGTGTTGTTCCTAGCTCCCTAATCTTATCCGACCCATGAAACAATGTGTCAGTGGAAAGAGTCATAGGAGTCAGTGAAAAGGATCATGTAGTTCATTTCTTTTTATTGCAATTTCATTTTTATTTAACTTAATTTCAATTTTGTTTAATTCTAATTTTATTTTTAGAACAATGAGACAACTTGGAAAGGTATATTAGTTTCCTATTGCTGCTATAACAAATTACCACAAACTCAGTGGTTTAAAGCAACACAAATTTATTAGCTCACAGTTCTGGGGGTTAGAAGTCTGAAATCACTGGGCTAAGATCAAGGTTTGACAGGGCTGCATTTCTTTTAGAGGCTCTTAGGAGAGACTCCATTTTCTTGACATTTCTAGCTTCTAGAGTCTGCCCTCATTGCTAGGATCATGGCCCCCTTCCATCTTCAAAGACTGAAATGTTTAGTTAAATCTTTCTCACATTGTATCACTCTGATTCTGACTTTTCTGTTTCTACCTTCAACATTTGATATATTACTTTGGGCCCACCTAGATAACTTCCTTATCTTAAGGTCAGCTGATTAACTACTTACTTCCATCTGGAACCCTAATTCCCCCACACCATGTAACCTACATTTACAGCTTCCAGGGATTAGAACAAGGTTATTTTTGGGTGGCCATTATTCTGCCCACCAAATGATAGAAAAGTTCCTTTCTAAAGTAGAGGAATAACACTATCTATCTTATTTATCTTTTAAAAAGGAACATTCTATCAATGTTTTAGAAAGTAGATCAAGAAGTGGAAAAGTGGAAGAGGGGAGACCAGCTTCTAAGATAGTGTAGGAGTTCAGAACTAGGGTGACGGTAGTGGATATGGAAAAAATGTAGATAGGTTTGGGTTACATTTTGGAGATGAGTCAACAGGACTTTTTGATGATTTGATTTGGAAGAGAGGTGTGGATGGGTAAAAAGAATCTGGCAATGATTTTTTTTTTTGGTTTGTTTTTGTCTTAAGTATCTGAGGGAAAGGTGGTAGCATTTACTGAGTTGAAGGAGACTGGAGGAGGAATGCTCTTTGGAGGTAAGTGAGGAGGTAAAAATATGTTTTGTTTTATTCATGTTATGTTTGAGAGACCTATCAGTTACCTGAATGGGGATGTCAAACAGGCAATTGAATATAAAAGGCAAGACTGGAGATTAGAACTCATCACATGTATATTTCAAGAAAAGAGAAGGGGACTGGGAAGGAGCCCTCTGGGACTCTGGTGTTTAGGCTAGACCAGAGTGTCCAGCATTCAGGATGTCCAATGGGAGGAGAATTCAGTGATATAGAAGTTATAGGGAGTACTCTGAAAAGGAGAAGGCCAGAATGCCAAATCATGGAGTTTAGATTTTCTTTAGTAGGCCCCAGATAAATTTTTCAAGGTGCAGAGTCCATTAAATGTGAATTTCTGTAAAACAACTTTGTGTGCAACTCATTGCTTTATTCTCTATGCTACATTTTGTATGTTGATATGGCATAGATGATAAATCAATCAACAGATGTTTATTGAGTGCCTCATATGTACCACATAAGATTAAAGCCGTAGAATAAAGGTGACTTTAAACTGAGATTGTTATAAAACAACAACAATGAGACTTCCAATTGAATGTGAAGAATGTCAGTTTTCTCTTCTGATCATGTTTGATTCATTGATCAAGATTTGATACTAATTCGTAAAATAATAACATTCACCAGGTGTTGGGCAGATGGGAGGTGGGAGGAGGTATATTCACACCTAATGGGTGCAATGAGCACTGTCTGGGGGATGGACATGCTTGAAGCTCTGACTTGGGTGGGGCAAGGGCAATATATGTAACCTAAACATTTGTACCCCATAGTAAGCTGAAATAAAAAAGAATAAAAAAGATTTGATAGTGCTTATTGCAATGTCAAGCATAGTGCTAATGAGCAATAGCAACTGACGGCAGTATGAGGCCCAATCCCTGTTTGCCCTGACTTCTCAATGTGCTAGAGAAGTGGTGATGTAAACAAATAGAATGCATAGCGGTAAAATCTAATGTAGTGTAGTCATACATTCACAACTATGGGAAAACAGATGGGGTGGTACTTAATTTGCCTGAGCGTGTTACAAAAGCCTTCTGAAGAAAATTTCCTTTTCCATGATAAAACAACACTTTACTTTGGTAGTAAAGAGCAAACCTCCATGTGGAAGGAGCAAAGGGCTTTAAAGCCCCCAGACCTTTTTCTGGATGTTTATTTTCCCCCTGGGGAAGTATCACCGCTGCTGCCCAACAACAGTGACCACTAGAAGGCCCTGCTCTCCCATTCACACTCCTCCCGCCCAGATAATTCCCTGCATTGCAGAGAAGAGTGGGAGGGATCACTTGTACGTGCCTTTACCAGACTAGGACATGGCTGCTGGGGAAAAAACTATGACATACAAGTAAAAGAGCAGTTCTCAAGCCCTTCCTCCCATTGAGAAAGCAAGCTGGCAGAGGACATGACTACAGGACACACTCCTGTGGGTAACCTAGGTTATGAGCAATTGCCCGCTGGCTAGCCCTGATTCCTCTCCATTTTCTCCCATTCAAGATAGCGTGTTGTTACGCAGAGAAGTGAGGAGGGTATTATTGAGAGAATCTGGAATCCACTCTAGTTACTTTACAAAAAGCAAGTCATATTTCAACTATGGCACTTTGTTATTAGTAATGCTTTAATTGTGATGCATTTCATAAGTGATTGTGACAGATCAGGGTGTTGAAATAGTAAGAAGGCTGCCAATCTTGATAATCTGGTTTATATGAATGAGTTGCTTGTAGGGGTGAGGGTGAAACTTCCCCTTTCCCTTGAAAGTTCGCTGAAGGATCAACTCACAATTAAAGCAGATAAACAATTAAGGCAGATTAATAAGAGGAAGAGGTTTATTTACCATGCACACAGGGAGAATCACAGAGTGATTACCCAACATCCCAATGGGGTCCAGATATTTTTATACCCTCCTTTAGAGGGGAGGGGGAGATGCAGACTATAGGTAATTCTGTTTAGAGGCAATAAATGGTTGCTAGGGAGGATGAATGGATGGGGGAAACAGATTGACCTGTAAATGAGTCTCTTTGCAAATTACATTAACCTTGAGAGACAGGTATTATATTTAAAAAGATTTGGGTCAGGTCTGGTTGCATTCTTGATCTTCTTTCCTCCAATATAGTGGTATAATCGGGAAAGGAAGGGAAGTCAATTGATCTTTTAATGAGTCCATCTGGTTATGCAGATAGAGAAAAGCACCTTCCAAGGGCATGCTGATCTCTCAGGGCCTTTACATTTAAAATACTCTTTATACCAAGGAGTCAAATTTTGGCATAAAATTTCCTGAGCTCCTTCATGTTCATCTTATGCTTATAATTCCCTATAGTGAGGCCTCCTTACCAACCTCCAAGTCTACTTCTGAGAGGCAGATGCTGCCTTTTTTCTAGTCATCTGGAAGTTCAAGTATAGCTCACCTCCAGAGATCCGTTTCTAAGAGTGTGAGGGACAGAAGAGCAGGCAGGAGCTCTACTTCTGTATGTATATATATATATATACATATATATATAAAATATACATATATATACACACATATATATACTTGTGCGTGTGTGTGTGTGTGTGTGTGTGTAGTATTATTATTTTTTTGAGGGCTTAGCTCTTTCCCCATGTAATTGACACTAGGAATGCCCAACCTTAATCACAAGGTTATAGCCATATCCTCAATAGTGCAATCATATCAAAATATCATACAATTAAGCCTAGCATCTATATAAGAAACACACACACACATATTATAGATTACCTGGCAGATCACAGATGACATTTCACCTTGGCCTTGAAAAATACATAGACATTTTTTCAGCAAAGAAGGGTGGAAAGGGAATGACAAGCAAAATATCAGAGGCATGAAAGCTCACAGAGTTATGAAGGAATGGAAAGTAGTCTCCAGTCTTGCTGAGGTATAGGGTCTATTAGAGAATGTGGTACTCAGTATGATGTGATGAGTAAATTACTTAGTGGTGATCCAGTTTTGATGTCCTCTGCCTGAAGTAAATATTAAATGACTGATCTATTCGTAATCAAGTAATTGCTCAAGAGAAATTCTAAAGTCATTCTGTACATACCAGACAAGGTGTCTGAATTTATTATAAGGAGAGTAAAAGTCAGAAAACTTCCTAAGGCAAGGGTAGGAATTAAGAGACAGAAAGTGGTAGACTAAGCTGTATTCAAAAAATAAATTCATAACTAGAGACATGAAGCTTGCTTTCTTTCACTTTTCCCCTTCCTTCCTCCCTTTATTTTTTTCTTTTTTCTTATAGACATACGTTTATTTTGTATCTCTTTTTTCAAATATACTGTGTGTCTACCTTATGCCAGAGACTATGCCAGGCACCATGGTTAAACAATAAACAAAACCAGATAAGGTGTCGGCTCCCCTCTCCCATAGAATTGGGGGAAAGATATAAGAAGCAGACATTAACGAAATAATCACCCAAATGACTGTAAAATTACACCTCTCCATTATGAAGGTCACTGGAGATCTAAAACTTGTAACAGAGGGGTGTAGCCAAGTCTGAAAAGGTAATATAATGTGGTTCACCCCATGGGCTCTGGAACCAGGATGCCTAATTTTGAATTGTGACTAGCTGATCTTTGGAAAATTACTTAACCTTTCTGCACTTTAGTTTCTTAGGCAGAATAATGTATATTATAACAGATTATATTGCAAAAATGGAGAGTCAGAAAGGTAGTTTTAAAGATTTAATGAATTATGCACAAAGCACTAGAAAAGAGCCTAGTACATAGTAAGTACTCAATAAATGCTAAATGTTCTTGCCATCACCAACCTTTTACTTGTGATGAGTGGCAGTGGGGGGAAGTAATAGAAAGAATTCCTTGAAGAAATGATGACTGAGCTGAAATCTAGAGGCTGCAGAGAAGTTATCAGGGAAGGGTGGAGTGGGTGAGTTGTGCAGAGAATATATAATAAAGGCCCTTTTTCCGGAGGGAGCATGGCAAGTTCAAGGTAGAGAAAGAAGGGCAGTGAGGCAGAAGGTTGGGAGAAAATGGTATAAGAGAGGGTGGAGAGGTAGACAGGGGACAGATACTATGGGGTATTGTAAACAATGTTAATAATTTGGGTTTTATTCTAAAACCAATGAGAATACATGGAAGGTTTTTTATAAAGAAGGCTGCCATCAGATTTTCATTTCATTTAATATAACAATTCTAGCTGAAGCATGAAGAACATAATGGAAGCTGGCAAAATCGGTTGTGGGCAGACTAACTATTGAAATGGTCTAGGAAAGAGATTATAGTAGCATGAGCTAGTTGGTGGAGATAAGAGTGGAATGGACAAATTGGAGAAATAGTTATTAGTTCATTAAGCATGAAATGTCCGATTTCGAATCAAAAGTGTAGTTTATTATGTCTCAAACAAGAAGCAGTACAATTAATCAAAGTATGTACCTAAATTGTACATATAGTTTTGCCATCTTAATGGTAGCTTGCTTATGCCAACAGCAAAGAAGCTTGGAGAATGATTGGCAATGAAATCATGAAAGGTGTTTTCCAGAATATTTTTCCTTGCAAGAAGTGGACCAAAGCCTGGAAGAAATGGTTGTCAGTTGGTGCAAGGTCTGGTGAATATGGAGGATGACAGAGAGTTCCCAAGTCCAGCCTCTGTAGTTTGAGCAATATTTTTTGTGTGACATGTGGTTGAACTTTGTCTTGCAGGAGGATTGGCTTGTGTCTATTGACCAATCTCGGCTGCTTCATCAGAAGCATTCTCATCATTTCATCCAACTGGTTGCAGTAGACATCTACTGTAATCAATTAACCAGGTTTCATGAAGCTGTAGTGAATTATACCAGTGCTGGACCACCAAATAGAAACCATTAGCTTTTTTTATGAATATTCAGTTTTGGACTGTGTTTTTTCACTTCATCTTTATCCGATCATTGTGCCAAATGTTTGCAATTGTCAAAAAGAATCCATTTTTCATCACATGTGGCAATACAGTGTAGAAATGGTTTGCTTTTATGTTGGGACAGCAAAAAAACGCAAGCTTCGAGATGATTTCTCTTCTGACGCTCATTTAATTCATATGGTACCCATCTATCCAGCTTCTTTGCCTTGCCAATTTGTTTCACATGGCCCAATATTGTTGGAATAGTAATATCAAACCTTTTTGCTAATTCATGTGTAGGTTGAGATGGATTTGTTTCCATGACAGCTTTCAGCTCATCATTATCCACCTTGGTCTCAGGTCACCCACGTGGCTCCTTTTCGTGATTAAAATCACCAGAATGGAACTTCTCAAACCATTGAGGCACTGTGAATTTGTTAGCCACATCTTTTCCAAACACTTAGTTGATATTTCAAGCTGTCTGTACTGTGTTGGTTCCATGGTAGAACTCACATTAGAAAATAACACGAATTTTTGACTTATCCATGATTTCACAAAAATTGATTTAAAAAAAAAATTGAAAGATAATAACAAAGCAAAATGTGCATTTGAGAGACTGAGGATGTACCTTCACAATGAAAAGAAAACAAGGCATGTCAAAGTGAAATGTCCAAGATATCAACTGTCAAACTCAGCACTTAAGAAAATTGGACATTTCATTCTGAGTAACCTAATAAGAAGAATGAGCAGGACTGTGTGCTGGATTGGATGTAGGGTTCAAAGAGGAAGGATCTAAACTTATGGCTTGTGCAAGAGGGTGGTGATAACACTCATTGAGGCTAGAAACATGGGGACAGGATTAAGTTTGAGGAAAGAAGAGAGCAGGAGATAAGTTTGATTTCACACATGCTGAGTATGAGATGCCTCAGATACTTCTAAAAGAAGATGTCTAATTGGCAATTGAACATATGGGTTGGGGGTTGAGAGATGATGTCTGGATGTATGTTCATGTGAAGATGTAAGTTTATGCATCAGCTATCTAGAGGTGGCAACTGAAATGCAGGAAGAGTGTAAAGATAAGAAAGTCTGGAGTAATGCTGTCCAATAGAAATATAACGTAAGCCACATATATGATTTAAAATATTCTAGTAAACTCATTTAAAGATAATAAAAGGAAACATGTAGAATTAATTTTAATAATAGATTTTAACTTAATATATCCCAAATATTTTCATCTCAACATGTAATAATAAAAATTATTATAAAATATTTTAACTTAACTTTTTTCTCACCAAGTCTTTGAAATCTGGTGTGTTTATTACACTTACAGCACATTGTAATTCAAACTATATATATTTTAAGTTCTCAATAGCCACATGGCTATTGAGATATCTGTTTAACAGCACCCGTCTGGGAGAGGGGTGAAAAGGGAGGATAAAAGAAAGAGAGGAGAGAGAGCAAATGGAAGAGGAGGAGTGAATGTGGTAAAAACCAAGGCGATAGTATATCTAAAAAAAAAGGAGTGGTAAAAGAGTCAATTGACTTCAGACTTTGCCACTGTAAAAGGTATTTTTTTCCCTAAAATCTCATATTTTGGAAAACCTGAATTGACGTCACCATCAACTCTTTAGTTCCTGTCTCATTCGTCTCAATTTTAGCAATACATCTCTTCAAAAGCAGTCTACACTTGCTGCTTTCATTATTTTTAATTGTCTACAACCTAACTTTTTTTCCCACCATTTTGTAAAAACTGGACTCCCTCGTGACCTATCCATCAAGTCAAATTATCTTTCCATAACTCTTTTTCTCCCTTCCTCTTTAAAATATCAACAGTTTTAAACTTCCCTTATTCTTAAAACTTTCTTTTCCTCTCAACATGGGCATTTGTTGAAGCACTATTTCTGAACATTTCTTCTCTCTTAGAAAACATTAACTCACAGGTGTATGAAACTGGCTTCCAAATCTTCATTTTCTGCCCTAATCACTGCACATAACTGATGTCTGTAGGATACTTCCATGATATCTGATCGTTGCCTCAAACTCACCATGTTTGAAAACGAAATTACTTTGTGCCATAGAGGAGCCTTTTCTCCTGACTCCCCTGGGCAGTCACAGGATGCAGGAGACAGGTCAGAAAGAGCATCCCTGAGGATACTTCCATAAGCTGAGGCTGGAGTGTATTTAGGAATTAACTGGATAATAGAGAAAGAGGAGAGGGAAATAGCATTCCAGGTCATAGATATCCTTTGTTCACCAGAATGTTCTTTCATGCCTTTACTCAACAAAGAGTGTCAACTGCATCCTATGTACCATACATTGTGCTGGTTTTTAATGGAGCTTATGTCTAGGGGTGGAGAGAGACACATTAAATGAATCATGACCACTATATTAAGTGCTGTGAAGAAAAATATGGGAGCATACAAGAGGTAGAATTACCCTAGTCTGGGAGTGGGGATAGGCACAGCTTCCCAGAGGAAACAGCATATAAGCTGAGGCCTTGAGAGTAAATGAATTAACCAGGTAATAGGGGAAGAAGTGAGACAAATGACATTTATGCCACAGACAGCATTGGAGGCTTTGAGTTGAAGCCCAGTGGGTTCTGGGAACTGAAGGGTCGGTTAAATTAGGGCAAGCGTGGTAGCAAATGAGGTTAGGACAGGAGTCAGGGATCCGATATCACAGAGCCTTGTAGTCCAGGGTCAAGACTCCCAACAGCAACAGGGAGATGTTCAATATCTACAGGCTCCACCCGTTGGTACCATCTGTGGAACTACCATTGTGTTCACTCCCTGTAGCCAACATGTTATCAAGTCATCAAGTTCCATGGATTCTTCTCTGATAAGGTCCCTCATGCCAGTCACTTCTGCTTTTGCTTAGGACTGTATCCCGATAATTCCCATCTCAGATGTTTCAGAGCCATAAAATGCCATGACAAACATTCTTTGGTGCCATAACATTGAGCTGGTACCACAGAAAAATGTTGAAATTTTACCTCACGAATCCATTAAGAGAGCTTGGTCACCTCAGTGAAAAATTCTGTCAAGATAGAAACACTTCATGAGAGACAGCCAAGAAAAGATTTCATTAATAGTGGATACTTTAAAGACATTATAAAACATTATTATACTTAGTAGTAATTTTGTTGTAATAATTGCTGTCTTATTTAATGCTCTTGTGTCTTTTCATTTATTTTAGATTGTGCTGCTAAAATATCTAATACTTACAGTGATTATTATAGAAAAACACAAAAATAAGAATCATTGTTTCATTGTCTCATTTCTAGACTATTACAATAGCTCCACATGCAATGGCTCTGTTACATTTTGGTAATTCTCACAATATTTCTTACTTTTTTGTTATTATTCTCTGTTATGATGATCTGAGATCAGTGATCTTTGATATTACTATTGTAATTGTTTTGGAGCACTACAAATCACATCCAGATAAGACTATGAACTGATAAACATTGTGTGTGTCTGACTGCTCCATGGACTGGCTGTTCCGCCATCTCTGTCCCTCCCCTCAGACCTCTCTATTTCCTGAGAAACAGAAATATTAAAATTGGGCCAATTACTAACCCTACAATGGGCTCTAAGTGTTGTTTTTTTTTTTTTTTTTTTGAGAAAGAGTCTCACTTTGCTCGGGCTAGAGTGAGTGCCATGGCGTCAGCCTAGCTCACAGCAACCTCAAACTCCTGGGCTTAAGTGATCCTACTGCCTCAGCCTCCCGAGTAGCTGGGACTACAGGGGGCTCTAAGTGTTTAAGTGAAAAGAGGTGTCACTCATCTCTCACTTTAAATTAAAAGCTAGAAATAGTGTATTGCGTAAGGCATGTGGAAAGCTGAGATAGGTGGAAAGCGAAGCCTGTTGTGCCCAACAGCTAGCCAAGCTGTGAATACAAAGGAAAATCTCTTGAAAAAAATTGAAAAATTAAAACTGTTACTCCAGTGAACACATGAATGTTAAGAAAGCAAAACAGCCTTATTACTGATAAGGAGAATGTTTTAATGGTCTGGATAGATCAAACCAACCACAACAAACCAAAGCTTAATCCAGAGCAATGTCTTAGCTCTCTTCAATTCTATGAAGTCTGAGAGAGGTGAGGAACCTTCAGAAGAAATGGAAGGTAGCAATGGTTGGTTCATGAAGTTGAAAGAAAGAAGCTGTCTCCATAACATGAAAGTACAAGGTGAAGTAGCAAGCGCCAATGTAGAAGCTATAGCAAATTATCCAGAAGATATAGCTAAGATCATTGATGAAGGTGGCAACATTAAATAGATTTTTTAATTTAGATGAAATAGCCTTTTATAGATGCCATCTAAGACTTTCATAGGTAGACAAGAGAAGTCAATTCCTAACTTCAAAGCTTTAAAAGACAGACTGGGCTGTCTCGTTAAGGGTTAATGCAGTTGGTGGCTTCAGGTGAAGCCAGTGCTCATTCACCATTCCCAAAATCTTAGGGCCCTTAAGGATTATGCTAAATTTACTCTGCATGTGCTCTAGAAATGGAGCAACAAAACTTGGGTGACAGCACAGCTGTTTACAGGATGGTTTACTTACTATTTTAAGCCCATACTGTTAAGACCCACTGCCCAGGAAAAAAAAGTTTCTTTGAAAATGTTGCTACTCATTGACAATGGACCTGGTCACTCTAGAGTTCTGATAGAGATGTACAAGGAGATTAATGTTGTTGTCAGGCCTGCTGACACAACATCCATTTTGCAGCCCATGGATCAAGGATTAATTTTAACTTTCAAGTTTTATAATTTAGGAAATATATTTAATAAGGTTATAGCTGCCATAGCTAGTGATTCCATCGGTGGATCTAGGCAAAGTAAATTGAAAATCTTTTGGAAAGGATTCACCATTCTAGATTCCATTTAGAATATTCATGATTCATGGGAGGAGATCAAAATATCAAAATTAGCAGAAATTTGGAAAAAGTTGATTCTAACCTCATGGATGAATTCAAGTGTTTCAGACTGCAATGGTGGAAGTAACTGCAGATGTGCTAGAAATAGCAAAAGAACTAGAATTAGAAATAGATGAGGAGTTGCTTTTAGTGGATAGGTAAAGAAAATGTTTTCTTGAGATGGAACTTACTTTTGGTGAAGATGCTATGAACATTGTTAAAATGACAACAAAGGATTTAGAATATTGCATAAAATCAGTGACAGGGTTTGAGAGGAATAAATCCAATTTTGAAAGAAGTTCTACTGTGAATAAAATGCTATCAAAAGCCAGTCACACTAGCACACACCTGCAGTCCCAGCTACTTAGGAGGCTGAGGCAGTAGGATTGTTTGAGCCCAGGAGTTTGAGGCCAGGCGGGGCAACATAGAGAGACCCTATCTTTAAAAGAAATTTTAAAAAATGCTATCAAACACCATCACATGTTACAGAGAAATATTTTGTGAAAGGAACACAAAGGAAGAGTCAATCAATGCAGCAAACTTCATTGTCTTATTTTAAAGGAATTTCCACAGCCACCACAACCATTAGCAACTGCCATCCTGATCTGTCAACAGCCATAGACAGTAAGGCAAGACCCTCCACCAAAAATATCACTACTTGCTGAAGGCTCAGATGATTGTTAGCATTTTTTTCAATCAAGTATTTTTAAATTAAGGTATATATATTATTTTTTTGACATAATGCCATTGCATACTTAATATTAATAGACTATAGTATAGTGTAAACCTACTTTTATATGCAGTGGGAAACCAAAATATTGCATGTATTTGTGTATCCTGAAGACATCTACATATATGGCTCTTTGTCTACAGGAACTTTTTACAATGGCCAAACTCATGGGCTACCAGACTAGGCCACAGGCCCTCCTGGTTCTTCTTTTAACTTTTGTTAGCTGGCCTACTCTGCTACTTACTCATTTTCTGCTTGACTCTGCCTGGAGTCTAACTGATCTTTAGTCATTTTCTTGGTTATTCAGGTCAGAACTCTGTTCCAGTTGCTAGGTCATATGATAGACTTACTTTCCCTGCCCATTGCCCCAGAGCTACCCTGTAGATCATATGCAGACAGTTCCTCTACAGGCTGACTCAGGCTTTTGTGTTCTCTGGCCATGCAAATGCACGTGGCTTGGAAAGAGCCAAGGATGAAATCATCAGGAATTATCACTCTGGGAATGACCCTCAACCAGTGAAAAATGGGGGTGGTGGGTAAGTACCTTGACTTTCTCACTCCTTGGTCGGCCAATTTTGAGGTATATTTTACACTATCTTTCAGAAGTCCCCTGATTTCTCATAGATGTAACCTGTTTATTAATACAACATTTATGGGCTTTCTTCCTTCCTCTGTCTCACGTTTCCATTCCTCATTATGCTTCTTAAGATTACTTCCCATATAAACTCCCTGCACCTATATCCTTGTCTCAGAGTCTGCTACTGGAGAAACTCAAATTAAGGCGGGACCTTACAACAAGTTCACCGCTACTGTTTCTCACATTTTCCTATTCAAACCTTAATTACCCAATTGGCATGTTACTCCCTGAAGGTGAAACTTTGGGGGTTTGTTGTTGTTATTACGTAATATTTGTAAAGGCTTAAGTCCTCTATAAAAGCAGCCATTGTTACTGAGTGCTTTTGTAGTTTGAAGCCCTCAAAACATTTTGCAAGAAAAGAGCAAGAGATATTTATTGATTAAATTATTATGGTTTGATGATGCTAAGAGGAACTCAGGCCCAAACCACTTCAAGGTCCTTTGCTAGAGGGGCCATATCATTTTAAAGCTGAAGAATGTAGAGGTTTTTATGAAATAAACCTTTCATATAGACTATCTGGGGGACAGAGCACTAGGATAATTTGCCTAACATTAGATTGTCGTCATTTTCTTTAATAAAAAAAGCACTTGTTATCAGCTTTCTGGATTTTCTAGTGTTCTTTGTTTCATATAATGAAAGTGCGATCCTTGAAGAAAAGACTCCAGCTCTTCCTCTAATGATGTCCCTGGCCCAAAGGGATGCCTCAATACAAATGCTCTTCTCATTCTGTCACACCACCGTACCTCTACCAGAAATCCCTATATATTTCCTAATAATGCCCATTGTGCATTGTTTGCAAGTGCAACAAAACCTGTTTACAGTTACAGAACTTGTCCAATTTCCAGTCTCTAAGGGGCTAAACTTTTAATAAAGTCTCCAGTGAGGACATTCAGTTTCACTAAAAGTTTCACTGAATATCATTAATTTAGGCAAATCTCCTCAGCTAACCAGTTAAAGCTAAAATTAACCAAGTCATAAACAGATTTAATGATTTTCAGTGAGTGTAATTTCTTTTCCAAGTGTAGTACCCAAGAAGATCTTCAATATTTTCTAGGCTGGAGTTAAAAATAAACAAAAGCAAAAGGGAGAAGCACCTATAGACTATGCTGTTTAATGTATTTTGGTGTTCTCTATCAGAATCTCTTATTTATATTAATGTTGATATAAATATCAATATTTGTATGGTATACCAAAATATTGATGTAAATATATGGATATATATATCAAGTTATTTATATTTATGATCTTGATGATGGAGACAGCAGCAAAGCCTGAGGTGAAAGACTGAAAAGGATTTTCCATTTGGTACTTTTTTTGGGAAGCCATAGTTTTTTGCTTCTGTTTTTTCTTTGTGTGTGTGTGTGTGTGTGTGCGCGTGCGTGCGTGAACATGTTCTTGTAGTTGTTTGCTTATTTGTTTATTTATACTTTGCTTCCAATTAGTGTAAATAGATTCTCCTGACTCCCCTCCCTAACTACCAGGGACTTTTCAGCCATCAGATCCTGAGCTCACAGCTGGGACTTTATGTATTTTATAAAAATTAAGAAAAAATACACATGGAATACAGTGTACAAATCTTATGTGTTTCAGTGAATTTTTATGTATTTACTTGCCTTGTGATGTAATCACCACTGAAATCAGCCTTAGTGGTAGATGTCCTCTCGGGCACTTTCCTTCATTTTGTAGCTCCTCTTCTGTCTCACTTTTCCATTTTCCCTCTTCCCATCTCTATGTCTGTCCCTGTAATTGCCCATTTTCCTACCTTCTCCACACCTCTCTCTACTTACAGCAGCTCTCTCTGGTTCTACGCTCCCCTTTGTTTTCCTACTTCATCTCACTTTCAGTACTGTAGATGTATCCAGAAGCTCTAGGTCCGTTATAGCTTGTTGCTCAGCTTTATTACTCACCACTCCAGGATCCTGCTGAAGCTCTGATTGGGCCCATGATCAAAGCACTTCTAGAGAGGGTGGATTGGGATGGCTATGATTGGCCACTGCAAGCCCACAGTGCTGGGAGAAACAGTCCAGACACAGATTCCATCACACTGACTCAAGTTGGCTTTCAAACCAAAGGATCAGATGCTGAATTAAGCCAGCCTGACTCTGTCTGGACATGTCAATCTGACACTGTCATAAAAATAGTAAGTGAAGGTAGCTTTATTGTCAGAAAGGAAATGCCATTATTTACCGGTTCATTATGTATTTACATTTTTCAAAATGGAAAGTTTTCATTATAAAATTATTTTTATACACATTCTCAGAAAAAGAAACAAGAGAAGACACACAAATTAGAAATGTATAAAAAGGAAATTAAAATAAAAAATATGTAAAATATACATATCTGGTGGCTAACTAAAAATAGCTACTATTAACATTTTAATGTATATCTTACCAGAATTATTTCTCATATTCTTCTAGAAAGTTGGAATCATATTGGAAAGAGCATTTTAACTTAACAATATAGTACAGAAATTTGTCCATATCAACAAGCAAAAATTTGTATCATAATTAAATGTTATCAATATGCACCACTATTTTAAACTCATTCTGTTTTAATGGTTATCTTGCTTAATTCCATTTTCCCTATTATACATAAGCTACTAATTAATATCCATTAAGTATATCCTAGTTCAATTCTCTAGTCCAATAGGAACGGAATGTTTAGATCAAAGTATATGAATTTTAAAGATTTTGATCTATTTTGCTAATGTGCTTTCCAGAAAGAGCTGGGAATCTGCATTCTTTCTGGAGAGTGTCAATCTGGGAAAAGTCTCTGCTCCATTAATCCACCAACAAACTGGCTATCATCAATACTCTCTAAGTTTTGCCAAACTGATAGCTCCAATTTTC
Source organism: Lemur catta (assembly GCF_020740605.2). NCBI lineage: Eukaryota > Metazoa > Chordata > Mammalia > Primates > Lemuridae > Lemur > Lemur catta. Next base: position 243,086,092 of record NC_059128.1, read on the forward strand.
CCTCACCCTCAAGAAAATAAAATAGATAAAGGCTCAGAAAGTTCTAATGTCCTTAATTTAAATTTAAATAAGTTGAAAATAGTTTAAAGACTTGTTTGCCATTTCTATTTTTTTTGTAAATGTCTATTGGTCTTTCTTTTTATTCAGATATTTGCCTTTTTCACATCGATTTGTAAGTGCTTCTTATTCATCAGAGTTGTTAATCTTTTTCTTTCTCTCATAAATGTCCTAAATATTTTTCTTGTATTATTGTTTGGCTGTTAATTGTTTACAATTTTTTATCATACAGAAGTTTTAAAATTTTACATAGTCACTGTATGAGGGTATACTCAGGAAAACAGAGCCCTTGCCATCGAGTTAAATAGAGCATATACAATTCAGGAAACAGTGACAAAGGGCTGGAAAAGCAAAACATCAAACAAGGCAACCCAGAGTGTGAGTTCCTATAGGTAGGAGTGGTGTTAACAGAACTCAGGATTCTGGCTGCAGGAGGAGTTATCATTTTGAAGATGGAATCACTATGGCAATACAGCTAAGAGCTGGAGACACTGCCCATAGTAGACAAAGGTGGAAGAAATATTGTGGCTTATTTCCTCCCACTCTGCAATTTCTTATCAGTGTATTCCATTGGGAACATCTAGCCAGAAGTCATTTGAAAGGAATTTTGGGAAGTATATTTTACAGAGGCCATTTGATTGTGATACAAAACACACAAGGGGAAGTTGGAAAATTGATTGAGGGCAAACAGGCAAATGATCAGGAGGATCTCATACATCAATTATTCTATTTATAATTTCTGGCTTTGTGTTTTGTTAATAAAACCCTTTGCTTTCCCAACATTATTTTTTCTATTTGTATTTAATTTGGAGTCTTATATTTTTTGTCTACATGAAATATATTTTGGTTTTAGATGTGAATAGCGATACAACTTTATTGCTAAATGACAGGGTAGTTGTCCCAACACCAATGATTTTTCTATTGATTTCAATTAGACCTTTATCACATTTAGAATGCTTAAAGGGTTTATTTCTATACTTTTTACTTAGTTCCATGTATGTGTTGCAGAAGCTAAATTTCAGATAAATGTGTCCAAAATTTGGGGAAATCCCTTCTTCCATCTAATCCACCTTCACAGGGTAGAGGTTCTACCTTGGGCATGGCATGACAAGAATACTGGGATCCTGATTATACTTGCCCACAGCTCGTTTGTAAGGCAGATGTTCCACATTGGGAGAGCAAGCTGAGAAAATAAGAACCTACTTTCTCCACCTAATACCTGCTCCTAAAACAAGGGTATCACTCAGAGAGAAGCAGAACACTGTTCCCACCCTTAGGTCTGGGAATCTAGTCTCAAAAATTTTCCCAGAGTAAAATACAGGCCTTAAGAACAAAGGTCTCCAGAAGGCTCCATAAAGGAACTGACTTTATTTGAAACAGAATATAAAGAAAGTCTAAGGTTGCTCTTAAAAACAGTAAAGGTTTGGGTGAGAGGTAATTGGATGGAGATTGGTGGAATTATCAGCTAAACTGTAAGCTAGCTGGTTTGTGTGAGAGAATCCGGAAGGGAGAAAGCTGGGGGGGAGTCTGTCTGGAGTCAGATTCTGTTTTGTTAATCCATCACACCAATCTACGTCTTTTAAGTGGAATATTTTGTTCATTTACATTCAAAGTTACCACTTATATGTGATTATCAACCTTTTATTTCCATGTTTCAGAGTCCTTTGAACATTTTTTGTAGGGCTGGTCTGGTGGTAGCAAATTCTCTTAGTGTTTGCATGTCTGGGAAAGATTTTATTTCTCTTTCATTTATGAAGCTTAGTTTAGCAGGATACAAAATTCTTAGCTAACAGTATTGTTTAAGAAAACTGAAAATAGGACCACAGTCCCTCTGGCTTCCTGTTTTTGTAAGGTTTCTGCTGAGAAGTCTGCTGTTAATCTGATGGGATATCTTTTATAGGTGATTAGATACTTTCCTTTTGGTGCTCTTAGGATTTTTTCCATCACACTGACTTAAGATAGTAACAGCATCATATACCTTGGTGATGTCCATCTTGCAATGTACCTTCCTGGTGTTCACCGAGCCTCTTGTGTCTGGATGTCTAAATCTCTTGCAAGATGAGGGACATTTGCCTCAATTATTTCTTCAAATAAATTTTCCACTTTTGCTTTTTTTTCTTCTCCCTCAAGAATACCTATGACTTGTAGGTTTATACACTTTACATAATCTCATATTTCTTGAAGACTGTTCATTTTACAAATTCTTTTTAAAAGTTTTTTTTTTTTTTGTCTCACTGGGTTAATTTGAAAGACCTGTCTTCAAGCTCTTGAATTCTTTCTTCTGCCTGGTCTATTCTATTATTAGAACTTTATACTGTATTTGCAATTCCTCCAATGGGTCTTTCATTTCCAGAAGTCCTGGGCTTTCTTTTTTATTAGATAACTATCTGTCCAGTAAATTTTTCATTGTGACTTGTTTTCCTGACTTTTTTTTGTTTCGGTTTTCAACTTTCTCTTGAATCTCATTGAGTTTCTTTAAAATCAATATTTGGAATTCTTTCATCTGGTATTTCAAAGATTTCATTTTGATTAGGATCTACTGCTCAAGAGTTAGTATGATCCTTTGTGGGTGATGTAATATTCTACATTTTCATACTTCCAGAATTATTTCTCTGGTTCTTTATCATCTGGATATACTATATCTTCATCTTATATTTGAGTTTACTTTCATTTGTATGGATTTTTTTTTTTTTCTGTTTGAAGATGTGACTATCATTTTTGTTGGGTAGAGTTGTCTTTGGTTCTGGGTAATTGCAGTGGTTAAGCTTCTGTATGAGCTCCTTGGTTATAGCCAGTCTTTGTGCAGTGGCTTTTTCGAGTGTGGGCTGTATTAGTAGTACACCGGATATGTTCACGGGCTCACTGTCTTCCTGACTGGGATCTCATGAAAATTATCTCATTTCCCAGTGATGTGTACTTGTGGTAGCAGGTTTTGTACTGGGTTGTGCAGTTCAGCCTCTACGTGAGTAGGTGCCACTTTCAGGTAAGAGTTGGCTACAGCAGTAGCAGATGAGTTTATACTTGATCTTTGTTTACTAGGAGAGTCTCCTTGGTGTCTCAGGCAATGGCCTGGTCTGTGCGATACACAGTGGCTCAAGCTCAGCTCTCAACCCCAGAGGGGCATACAATTGGGTGGAGCTGGACTGGACATGTCCCCCCATGTCTTCTAATGTCAGGTGTAAGCATTAGCCCTGTTGGAGGTGGCAGGGGATTTGCATAGACTCTGTATGATTTCTTTGGTAACAGGTAGCCTTAGTGTGGTCATCTCTCAAGTGCTAGTTGTAGTAGTAATGTACCAGTCAGGAGAGTGGGCTCAGGGCCTCCTGAGTAACTGGGGTATTGTGGGGGATGGTGGTAGCCAAGGTCATGGTAAACTTGTATCCTATGCAAGTGCTATGCAATTGTGTCAACAGAATTTGTAACAGGCTATGCAGGTTGACCTCCCAGACTGTACGTGGTGTTTGAAAGAGAAAGGCAGCTGTGGTGGTGGCAGTGGGATTTATGCTTGGTCTTTGCTAAACAGGAGAAGTACTTGGATTTCCCAAGTAATGAGTGGGGCCATAAAACTCCCAGTGGTCTCTGTCTTGTGTTCCTCCATTGAGGCAGGTAGGGTGGGCTATCTGAGTGGGGTTGGGTCAGGCACACCCTTGTTCAGGGTCCCCAAGGTCAGGCACAAGTGCTATCCCCAAAAGGGCTTGGGGAGCTTTTCTCAGGCCCCTGGGTCAAAATTGCAGCAAGTGGTGGGGGTACCTCTGCTGCAGCAACAAGTTCACACTGGGGGAGAGGGACAGCCTGGCTCCACAGATGAGCAGCTGGTAGTGGGACCTACCTAGCTCTTACCACCTTGACTAGTGGGAGAGTCTCCCACTACCAGAAGCCCACTGGCAGCAGGCCAAAAACAGCTAGCCAAATTTTTACCTGTGCTAAGACTGCAAAATAGTCCCAGGCTGCATGATTCCCTGCCTGGAACAGAAGGCTTGAGGTCCCAGGCTACATCCTTCCCAGTCTGGTCCTGCAAAGAGTGGGGCATCCAACTCCTGTGGCACACCATGAACCCATGTCATATTCTCTTCTCAGTTCTGACCATGGGGACTTTTCTCCTGCTTGAGATTATATCACAAATTTCATTCCCAGGTCCCTGGATGGCATGGTTGAGTCCTGGAGAGATGGTACAGAACTGGCAGACTTGTTCTCAGGCCATCTAGGTTTAGGCATTAGCTATGATAGGAAGAGGCAGGTTGGTCTCCAAGCTGCCAATGAAATACTCAGGCAAGCCCAGCATCAATGCCCTGCAGGCCTGGCACTGGCAAGGGCAGGCCTCTCTCAGGGAGAGCAACTAGGCAGGCAGCTGTGAGGAAGACATGTAGCTGTGGGGTGTGTAGTCTGCCTGCAACTCAATCTCGAAGCAGCCCACAGCAGTGGAGGCAGTATTTGTTCTTGAGGCATGCAAAAGTACCTGACCTCCCCTCTCCTTCTGTGGCCTGACAGCTGGCAGTTTCAGTGGTGGCCGCAGGGTAGGTTGCAGAGCTTTGGGGGTTGGGCTGTCATCACTGTACCATGTTGTAGCTGCTCAGGGCTCAGAAGCCTGTGGGGCTCCATGTGAGTTCAAGCAATACCTCTGTACATCCCCAGGAAGCCCCCTATGACAGTCTGGAGGCCTGTGAGGGTCTATGAGCTCTCCCATAGCTAGAATTGTAAAAGTACACGGCAGAAATGGAGAGCCCCAGGGATCTCCTACTTGCCACTTCTCTGAGAGGAACTGCTCCTGGTTCTGGCTAATCAGACAGTCTCACTTTCTTTTTTATTTTTGGTGCATTCTGTTTCTTTTTTGAATTTCAGTGTTCTCTCTCAGCTGATCTATTTGAAGTGTGAATATCTATTTAATATTCTGGTTTTTCTCCATTGAAGAGGCATGTTCTAGCTGCATCTAGTCAGCCATCCCGAACCCTATTCCTTTGTAATATATTTTGAAGTCAGGCTTTATGATACCTTTAGCTTTATTCTTTTTGCTCAGGAGTGCCTTAGCTATTAAAGCCCCTTTTTGGTTTGATACAAATTTTAGGATTGCTTTTTCTTATTCTGTGAAAAATAATGTTGGTAATTTGATAGGGATTGCATTCAATCTGTAGATTGCTTTGGGCAGTGATCACTTTAACAACATTAATTTTCTGATCCATGAGCATGGGATGTCTTTCCGTTTGTTTGTGTCCTCTTCATTTCTTTCATCAGTGTTTTTGTAGTTTTCCTTGTAGAGATCTTTCACCTCCTTGGTTAAATTTATTCTCATGTATTTTTTTATAGCTATTATAAATGGGATTGCCTTCTTGATTTTATTCTCAGCTAGTTCATTATTGGTTATAGAAATGCTACTGATTTTTGTATTTTGATTTTGTATCCTACAACTTTACTCACTTTATTTATTAAATCTAGGAACTTCTTCGTGGAGTCTTTAGGTTTTTCTAGATATAAGATCATCAGCAAAGAGAGACAATTTGACTTCCTCTTTTCCAATTTGGATGCCTTTTATTTCTTTCTCTTGCTTGATTTCTCTGGCTAGGACTTGCAGTACTATGTTGAATAAAAGTGGTAAAAGTGGGCATGATTGTCTTGTTCCAGTTCTTTGAGGAAAGGCTTTCAGCTTTTTCTCATTCAGTGTGATGTCATCTATGGCCTTTATTATGTTGAGGTATGTTTCTTCTTTATTCATTTTTTTTTTTTTTTTTTTTTTTGAGACAGAGTCTCACTTTGTTGCCTGGGCTACAGTGAGTGCCGTGGCATCAGCCTAGCTCACAGCAACCTCAAACTCCTGGGCTTAAGCAATCCTACTGCCTCAGCCTCCCGAGTAGCTGGGACTACAGGCATGCACCACCATGCCCGGCTAATTTTTTCTATATATATTTTTAGTTGGCCAGATAATTTATTTCTATTTTTAGTAGAGACGGCGTCTCGCTTAGGCTGGTCTCGAACTCCTGACCTCAAGCGATCCACCCGCCTCGGCCTCCCAGAGGGCTAGGATTACAGGCGTGAGCCACCGCGCCCGGCCTTCTTTATTCATTTTGATGAGAGTTTATATCATAAAAGGATGTTGAATTTTGTCAACAGATAAAATTTTCTGCATCTATGGAGATGATTATATGGTTTTTGTCTTTTATTTCATTGGTGTGATGTGTCATGTTTATTGATTTGCATGTGTTGAACCAGCCTTGCATCCCTTGGATAAATATGACTTGATCATGCTGCATTATATTTTTGACGTGCTGTTGGATTCAGTTTGCTAGCATTCTGTTGAAGATTTTTGCATCTGTGTTCATCAGAGATAATTGTTCTAGAGTTTTCTTTTGTTAATTGCATCCTTATTTGGTTTTGGTATCAGGGTAATGCTAGCCTCATAGAATTAAGTTAGGGAGAATTTCCATCTCTTCAATTTTTAGAATCCTATGAGAATTGGTGTTAGTTCTTCTTTGAAGGTTTGGTAGAATTCTACAGTGAAGCCATTCTTTCCTGGACTTTTCTTTCTCTCAGGAGACGTTTTATCACTGCTTTGATCTCATTTTTCCATATTAGTCTGTTCGGGTTTTCTGTTTCTTCCTTATTCAACCTTGCTAGGTTGTATGTGTCCAGGAATTTATCCATTTTCTCTAGGTCTTCTAGGTTGTTAGTATATTCATAATGGTCTTTGATGATCTTTTGTATTTCTGTGGTATTAGTGGTAATATCTACTTTTTTATTTCTGATTTTATTTACTTGGGTTTTCTCTCATTTTTTCTTGGACATTTAGCAAGTGGTTTATTAATTTGGTTGATCTTTTCAAGAAACCAACTTCTCATTTTATTGATTCCATGTATTTTTCTTCTCTATTTCATCTAGTTTTGCTCTGATTTTTATATTTTCTTGGTTTGTTCCTGCTTTTCTAGTTCCTTAATTTAGCAAGAATCCTCACCCTCAATACCTGATCACTTTCAATATCTGATAAAGATTCTTTACTCTGCATTCTTGGTATCTGATCACTCTGGCTTTCCTGCAGCAGAAATCCTGTTAAATTGTTTCTACCAGAATTTCCCCTAGACTTATGTCTCCTCTCACTAATTTTCCATCCATTGACCTCACTTGTTCCTGCTGTATTTGGAATGGAGCCCAGTTCTATACTGGGCTCTTTCTCCCCCAAGACAATAGTCCTGAATAAAATTTGTCTTTAGCATTTTAACTTTTGTCCTGTTCTGGTTTTCTTTGACACTAGTTTAGTGCCTAGCAAGATGGTAGGTCCTCAGGAAATTATATTTTCTTTCATAGTTTTACAAGTAATTGACAAATAAATACTTTTGTTTATATGTTTAGGATTTTCACTATTTTCTGCCTCATTTATGCTTGAACAGTATCTGTATCTTTTGTTAATGCTACAAGTGCATTAGTAATTTATAATGGAATCAGTGCAGGTTGGTGGAACTGTTAATGACAAACAAGCCAGTGCCCTTTTTGTGATGTTTTGATCATGCATAAATAAAATGAAGTATATATGCATGTATATATTAAATGTATGTGTATATATATTATATGGATGTGTATATGTATTATATATTAATATAAATATGCATATGTACATGTAATATATAAATAATATATGTAATAAATGTATCTATATTGGTATTACATAAATATATATTATAAGTAGGTATATATGTATTATAGGTATGTATATGCACATTTGGTGATAGGCAAGTGTTGTAAAATGTCAACCATTTTTAACAATTATTCAATTGTTTAATTGGCTAAAAATATATATGGATATTAGTTGTATAATTCCTTCAACTTTTCTGTAGGTTTGAAATTTTTCAAAATAAATTTTGGGATAAATGCCATTAATCCACATCTCTCTTGAATCTCTGCCCTATTTCTCTGACCAGTTCACAGCTTAGACTTTTAAAAAATTTCCTTTCATGCTACTTTTAGTTATGCTATATACAACTTAATGATTAAGACCATGGATTCTGGATCCAGGTAGCCTGGGTTTGATTCTTGAGCTATACTGTTATATTTCTGTAGATAAATTATAAAATCTCTCTGTCCTTCAAATTTTTTCAGTGGCATGATTAGAAATTAAAATATAGTAATAAGAGTAAAAAATTTAATAGATGTGCTGAATAATAAAAGGGATACTACTGAAGAGCTATTTGTAAGCTAAAAGAATGTCTGAGGATTAGTTCATCAAAATTTCATTTAAAAACAAAAAGAGCAGCTTTTTAGATTGAGGCTTTCTGCCTCTTGAACATGTAACAGAGATATATGAAAAATAAACCAATTCATTTTCAGAGCCCAGCAAAAGTCAATATGATGAATTGAATGCTACCCCAAAGAAAAAAAAAGAATGAAGATTAATTTAAAATGGAGTATAAAGAGACAAATATGAGAGATAGCCAAGAGACATGAGTTTGTCTGTTAGTATTTATTCAGTTGTGAATAAATCATCTTTGGCAAACAAGCTTAAAAGGTAAGAAAGTCTATTGGGTTATACAGCCAGAAGGGATAGTTTATTCCAGAGATTTTGGGTCTGTTTCTCTGCAATTTCCTCAGCTATGGCCTTGTTTGAGTGATGGCACTAGGCTGGTTTCCCTCCCTCTTGATGATTAAATCAAATTGCCTGTGCCAGATTTCGCATCCACACACCATGACATTCAGAGAGAGCAAGGCTGCCATTTTTGTGGCTCTTTTGTAATGTAAACGAACATATTTCTCAGAAAATTCCAGAAAAATCACCTCTTTTGTCTCACTGGCCCCATATAAGTCACAAACTCTTCTATCAATAGATGTCTGGGATTCAGCATTGCTAAGAGTTGAGGGTGGATGATACAGGAGTACATTTTTAAAATCATGGCATTATTAGAATAGGGAAAGGAAATCAATGGATGTAATTCTGACAACTAAAGATGTCCACGAAAATAGAGGGTGTATTTGAAAGTTCAAAATCCATCTAATTCAGAGCTTGTCAAACTTTCTGGTATCTGGATTTCTTTATATTATTAAAATGATTTAAGACCCTAAAGAACTTTCGTTTATGTGTGTTATATCTGTCAGTTATTACCATATTAGAGATTAAAACTCAGAAATTTAAAAATATTTATTAATCATTCAAAAATAAAAATAATAAACCCATTACATATTAACTACCATAATTATATTAAAAACATATTGAAGGAAATGTTTGCTGAACGCCCAAGTATGTCAGGCACTATTTGAATGCTGGTAATATAAAATCAGATATAACATCATTCATATAGAAGAAGGTAGGCCTTCGTTTTATTATCCAACAGTTATAATTTACTATTTTTTACTTAAAATGTTGCTTATATCTGTGCACCCCTCTCCTTTCTTACAGTATTCTCCAGTTCCAACTCTCATCACCTCATATATGATTTATTGGGGTTAGTCTCATTGCTTCCAGTCTCTTTCCAATCAATTGCCAGGTTGGTTTTCTAAAGGATCAATCAAATTGCTGTGCTACCAAGAAGACTCCAATGTCTCTTACTTCTAAATCAATTAAGATTCCTTAGGGTGGTGTTTAAGATCCTCAGTAACCTGATCCCAGTAACACTTCCACCTTTGCTTTCCATTGTCACCAAGAGCTCTCCCCTACAGTTTTGCCACCTTGTAGACCCTGTCAAATTGTTCACCTCCTTCCTCCCCCACTCCCAGCATCACACTCATTTCCATAATCATTGTTTCTTGTCTTGCTCATTTCTGTTTTCTCCAAATATCAATATTTTTTCCATCTTTTAAGGCACAATTTACTTAAGATGTTACTTAATTAAATACCACAAGCAATAAAATCTTCGTTTTCTGAACTCAAAAGCTTGTCAAGAAAAGGCAATATTGAGTCAAACTCCAGCTCTATCTCCCAGACCTAGATGAACTTAGGCAAGCTACTTAACATTTCAAAGCATGAGTTTTTTTTACTGAGGAAAAGCATAAGAAAGAATGGCTAACTGGTTGGGAATATGTATGAAAAGTCTAGCTCAGTGCCTAGCAGATATTAATAGTACATTTTCAGTAAATTATTTTTTCTTTCACATTGTACATTTAATAGATAAATAAATATTTTTTAAAAGTTTAGGATTTTAAAAATTTTTTGCCACATTTATACTTAAACAGCATCTTCATCTTTCATTAATGCTATGAATATATCAATACTTTTCATTGGAATTAGTATAAGTATTTGGTACTCCTGATGACAAATGAGGCAAGTAATGATATCAGGGAGAAGACCAACTTGATTTAATCGATATATTCAGAAATTATACTATCATAGGTGATGGCCAAATAAGTAAACTACATGAACACATTAAAATTTATAATGATTTCATTATGAATAGCATTATTTTCAACCACAGAGTGATAAATCACCATTATCAGATATTCTATCTTAGAGAACTTGACAGTGAAATGACTAACACTAAATATGAAAATATTCTTGATTAGAGAATACATATTCTGCATGAATACATTTTCAAATATAAACTCTTGAAAGAAATCAAATAAAGTTGAGAATCAAATTCAAGCAGACCGTTTACTTCTCACAGATTGTGCTGCTTAAGAAGGGACTAATATTTGAGAACTTGAATTGTGCCTGAGTTTGCAAGATTATGCTTTGGGATTCTAGAAATTTACCAACAATAGTAAATGGAGGCTTCCTTTATATATACTATTACTCCTACTATTTGTTGGATATGTTGAAAATTGTGAATAATTACATTCTGACACAATTTGAGACCTCACAAATAATGATTTAGTTCACTCCTGATGAACTCTAGTAGCTTAGACTTTGAAGAACATTTTAGCAGAATCTCTTTTTTCCAATATTTTTGACTCATACATCATGTTTAATAATTTAATATTTTATACTCAAAGTGGCCTTTTCCCACTTTCTCAGTATCTGTTAGAATAAATCAAATAAGTTGAAATCAGTTTTCCAGAGGAGATGATACTTATTTCAGAATGTTACAAAACTTTTTCTTCTCCATATTTTTTTCATAACACTTATTACTTCTTTATTTCTTAGACTATAAATAAAAGGGTTTAATAAAGGAATTACTAAAGTATAAAACACAGCAACAGATATATCTTTATCCCCTTCATTAACTGCACCTGGTTGAGCATACATGAAGAGAAGAGAACCATAGAATATTGAGACAGAGAGAAAGTGAGATGCACAAGTAGATAAGGCCTTGCCTCTTCCCTTTTCGGATTTCATTGTGAATATTGTGAAAAGGATGTAGAAATAAGAGACTAGGACTATAGCAATAGTAAAGACTTGAATTGACCCTGCCAAAATAAGTAATATCAATTCATTAATATAAGGGTCAACACAGGAGAGTCTGTACAATGGAAGAACATCACAGAAAAAGTGATTGATTTGATGAGACCCACAGAATGTTAACCTAAATAGAAGCCCTACTTCAATCATAGGATGCAGATTTCCAGCTATGTAGGCTCCTGTGGTTATCTGAATGCAGAGTTTCCTGGACATCATAGTGTGGTACTGCAGTGGGCTGCATATGGCCACATAGCGGTCATAGGCCATTGCCGCCAAAAGAAAGCAGTCTGCAGTTTCGGCAAGGCAAAGAAAGTAAAATTGTACCATACATCCGTAGAGAGAAATGCTTCTGTCCTCAGAAAAGAAGTTCTCTAACATCTTGGGGGTAATGGCACAGGAGCAGCAGGAATCCATCAGAGCCAGGTTGCCCAGAAAGATGTACATTGGTGTGTGCAGACGATGTTCTGTGTAAATTAACACCACCAAACCAAGATTCCCCACCATGGTGATCACATAGACGACAAAGAACACCACGAACAGAAGGGTCTTCAGCGCTGGGTGATCTGTAAATCCTGTGAGGATGAACTCAGTTGTCAAGGAGTGGTTGTCCTCACTCATCTCTACCTTATCTGTTGAGATAGAAATCATGATATAAGATATAACAGCATTTAATTTTCCTTTCAATATCTTCTCTTTACAACAGGTAGAAGAGTTTCTTCTTCATGTTTTCCTTGCTGTTTCTGAAATATATCCGCACATACTACTAGGGGACATTTATCCTCCTAAAGTGTCAGTGTCTATGACCTTTAGTTGTGACCCCGAGGATTCAGAGGACATTTTGGTAATTCCAGGGAGGATGCTTAAAGTGGAAAAGGTTCACCTTTATGAATTTATGCATAAAAATCTAGGATACTATATTTGGTTCATTGTTCCCAAATAATTTCAGTGTCAGTCTTGTATTAAAGATTCTTAAAATAGAGTTAAAATTTTTAAATATATATACATACATATGTATGTGGGAAAACAGTTATATATAACTGGGAAAACAGTTTTTATATCTTTTCTCAGTGGAGAAAATGTTTTAAAAAAGCATACAACATATATATTAAATTTATATCTTAGAGATTGCATAAAGTTCACCCAGGATTGAGGACCGGGACTATTCAACTTTAAAGAAAATTACCTCAGAAATCTAAAGAAATAAACATCAATAGATTATCACCTCTCTCATCCCTTTCCCCAGTGTCATACCCATCTTCATAAACACTGACTGTCCATGCTGTTATTACCATTGATTTTTTTCCTTTACTGTTTAAATACTTCCTCCTTTTTGTACGGCATAATTCTCATGCAATGCTATTTAATAAAGTTTTAACTAAATTCCCCAGGTCACACATCTCCATTTTCTATATTGAAGAGCATGTCTTATATACCCAACGCAGTTCAGAATATCTTGCCTGTAATCTACACTGCCTTTTTTTTTCATATGTGTCTGCCCAATTTTCTTATTATTTGTAACCATTTTGAGGTTAGTCATCACATTTCTGTGAAAAAGCTGTCAGATGCTATGGGGGAATATGTAATATTACCTTCAATCTTAGCTCTATCCCTATGACCTGGGATGGGTAAATTATTTTAAGTATTATACCAATGGTCCTTCATACCTCTGTGATCTCTGCAAACTAAGACTGTTAATTATACAGAAGAGACTACAAAGCAAATTTTTTAAGATCATCATATAAAAAATTTAGGTGTCTTTTTTTTTTTATCTGAACTGACTCTTTTCTACTAGTTTTCTGTTTCCTCAGAAAATTATATAAGATTTTCTGAAGTATACCACAGTAGATTAAAAGCAAATAAGTGAAAGCAAGCTCACCTTTATATTATAACTTTCTAACACTTAGAAAAAAAGAAAATTCTTAAATCTTAATAGGATTTTTGAATTCAAATTTTATTTTGCTTTAAAAGGTTATTTCTGCTCATTACTTAGTGATCCATTAGGACATATTGAGTGATAATTCTAATCATATAAATTCTATGGTCAAAATAGGTTTATATTTTTATAATTAAAATATCAAAACAAAGATATTGCCTGAAAATCTTATTAATTAATTTGTTTTAAAGTATTAAATATAAGCCATTTAATTAGTCAGTTAAGTTAGAAATAACTTTTGATGTACATACCTGAATTATTCAATAGAATTTCTTTATAATCTTACTTGTATGCTTTGAAATTCTATCTTATGATCAGAAAGTCAGATGAACTGCAATACTGTGCCTCAATCTAGTTCTCCATAGCATTCAATTTTGAGAAGAGCTAGAAAGATAAGGAAGAAATGAACTTTAGAACAATGGAAAATGCTAAATAATTCAAATACATAAATATTTATGGTTGCTAAAATTAAGAGTAAAAATAAGTTAGCATACTTCTTTCACCTAGATTTTACTGAGAAGAGCTTTGTGACAGCTTATTGTTTGCTTTATGGTGTAGGTTTCATAGAATTTAAGAATATGAACCTTGGTCTTTAAAACATTTGGGATTAAAAGAATGAAAATCTAGGGGACTACTAAAAGGTCAGTGTCAATAATTATGTCCCTTACACTGCAAAGTTAAAGTTTTTCATCAAATCCTAAAGGGATTTACCTGCACTGACATCAATAAATTTCTGTGGAGAGATTTAGTCCTAAAAACATATAAACCACTTGAAATTAATTAAAAATGCCCTGTGAGACAATGAGGTGAAAGCAAATGACCTTCACTAAAGTCTATTGGATGATCATTTTGCTGATTCATATGAAGCTAACCTCATTTTTACAATTTTCTTCACCATTTTGTATATGAAATGTAAAACAGGCAGAAAATAGTCTTGAGTTGGTTTGGTCCATTACTGGAGGAAGCAGAATTAATATGGTTCATGAAAAAATAGTATTTAAAGAGGATAGAAGGTGTAGAAGGTTCAACTAGGGTCATCAGATTCTTCACTCTGTGAGTTGGATTTGTCCCTCCTACCTACAATGACTTCAGTGGAACTTTGATATTATTATTTAGTTTCCCATATGAATAACTGAGATTATTCTCCACTCTTTTCTGTTCATACTAGCTATCTTTTACCCTGTTATCTTTCCTTCTTCATACCACTAAAGACTCTTCAATAAACCATATATTTATGTGTTAGTACACCTGTAATTCGTCAGTCCTTTCCCACCACTGCCATTAGCATATTGGCTTAGAGGGAAGAGCTTTTTTGATATGTTCAATCCTGTATTTTCAAAACATTGAATAGTGTCTGGCACTTTGTAGTACTCAATAAATACTTGTTGAATGATGGGAGAAAATAATACTGCCCTGCTCAAGGATTTATAAGATCCCTCACTACTTCTCAAATCCCAACCATTTTTCTTATCTTGGTGTTCTAGACACTCCACAGTCTGTCTGTATCTTATCAACTTGTTTTCTCCCTCATCTCAGGGAACTTGGCCAGGTGCAGCCCTTCACTGTTTGTTGTGCACTTGGTTAATCAATTTGCTAACAATGTTTCTATTACCTAAAACAACTCCTCCCTCTTGTTCCATCTCAATTCTATTTATTTTTGAGCTCAGTTATTATCTCCTCTTTGAGGCTTCTCCTAATCTATGAAATCAAATTGATTTTTTGTCTTCCTGGTCTACACAATACTTATATGCTTTTATAATATCCGTGTCACTTAATAAGATGTGAGTTGTATGTTTCATGAATGTGTAAATCTTGATTAAATGTCCGTGAGTCATGGATAAGTTCATAGATCTTTTGGGCACTTCACAGAAAACTGAGCTAGATCCTCAATACATACTTACTATATTGATTGCTAAAATTTCACTTTTGTTTTCCTTTACTCTCTACTTATAACACACAGGGGACTGGAAAAAACAATGGGTAGAGAGTTCACAGAGAGGTAAGCAGGGTGCGGATAAGAAATTCTTAGATTTTAGAAATAAATGGCTCCTGACAAGAGCCATCTGGTTGGTGAGAAAGACACACAGGTTGCCACCTACAGTCAACTCAGGCTGTGACATGAAAAAGGGTAAAAAAGTTTTATAAAAATATAGGAATGCAGGTGAATGGTGACCTTAGGAATAAAGAAAAATTCCTCAATGAAAGTGTCATCTGAGATGAACCTCACAGGATAAGTAGGATTATAATAGGCAGAGACCATGAGGGACTGAAGTAGATGAGGGAACCATAGGATAAAAGTCTAGAATCTTGAAAGCAAAAGACCTAATCAAAAAATGAATAGTAAACTAGGGTGGGGGAATCTTATGGGTACATGATTATAAGAGGACTCTTATAATCAATATAAGGGGAATGGGGAGTTAGATTGGAAATTTTTCTGTTTGGATCTCTCCCATTCATCTTTTCCGCCTCCACCATTTTACTGAAACTTTCGTCTGAGTTAGGTCACAACCAACTCTAAATGTCACCTTCAAAGAACATCTAGTGATCTTCCTAACCAAGCTGTAGTGTTTGCTACAACCGAAAGTCTTTGCCTCTGGCTTCTATGATAATAGTATTCACTGGTCCTGTCTTCCTAACTGTTCCATCTCTCTTTTATGGTGGATTGTTTCTGTCTTTTCCCTTAATGATGCTTCTGTTCCCCTTAGTTCTATCCTTAGCCTACCTCTTTCATTCTAGAGTTTTCCTTAGATGTTCTCATCTACTCTTGTTTTTTACCTGTTGTCCATCTTCTTGTGGCTTCACTAAAGGAGGGATTCATAACAATTTTGATTATACATCCATATCAGTAGAATCATTTGGAGTATATCCTAAATATATGCATTTTACCTAAAAATTGGATAGATGTATTACTATACTAAATTATTATGTGTATTACAAAAATAAAAATTTAAAGGCAAAAGATTAAATAAAATAAATGGTATTAAATTTTGTTTATTCATGACACAAAACATTGTTTATAATCACTATTAGTAGTAAATAATGTTATATTTAGCAAAATAAATGTGGCTTATTATTTTTGAAATCTTAGCTTAGATTGTAATGTGCTATAGCAGTGCAAGGACTTGTTTAAATTCATTTCCAAACTTTTCTTAATGTCTGACACAGTTGTAAAAGATCCTACTTACAGGTACCTCTGTCTAAATGGGAGAAGAATGACAGTTTTGAGTGGGTTCCAGAATAGAAAAGGCCTCTTAGGCAGGTTCAAGCTGTGGTATAAGCAGTCCTGACATTTGGGCCGTATGATTCAGCAGACCAATGGTATTAGAGACACATGGAATAGGGATAGATGCGGAGTTAATGTAAAGTTTATGAAAAACTCTGTTAAAAATTAAATTTATTCACATTAATAATTTTAAAGAATCTATATGAACAAATAGCAATTCATGAATTCAGTAACCCCCAATCAAGGATTGTGGTTGGGGCTCCACTGGAAGGCTTGAAGGAAAGGCTTTATAGGATGAACAGAGAAGAAAAGTAAATAAATTAATCATTTGGTTACAGTAATGTAGTTGCCTTATTTACTACCCAGGTGGACAATCCCTAGTTATGTAATTAGAGGTTAATTGATGGTTTCTGATTGGTTAAGATTAAGTTTCACTTCCTCTAATTTCGTCATTTACAGCAAGACATTCAAGTTAGCTTTTGATTTGCTTACATAGGACCCCAGGCCTCAGAGCTCACCTAGATCTAATAGCCTCCTATTTAATCATTTTATTGATAACAATTCACTGCTTTTGATCAGCCTCTCATTTATGAAAGATTGACCAGAAGTTGGGTGTGAATACCACTCTCTGTCACAGTTGTGACTGGTTTGTCTTTGTTTCACTTTGAAATTCCCAAGTCATGGATTTATTCATGAAGTTCAAAGAATACATTTTCCTTTTGTTCACATTGTTTTTTGTTGTTCTAATTGCAAGAAAATAAACTGGTGTTTGTTGGTTGCTGTAAATATACATTGAAGATTCTTGAGAGAACACAGCATACCAGGGAGATTACGATGCCTAACAGGAGTACAAAACAAAGTGACTAAAGTATGCTAATTAGCCAACGCCACCAAGAACAAAACCAACTAAAATCAAATAAATTGAATAATGAATTAGAGGCGAATTTAACCTGTTTTAGCCAGTCGGCTTATTTATTAATTTCTTGTAATTGAGTTTTTATATCAGATGTGTTTATCTAGGTACAACAGGAGGTGTTAGCTATGCATAGACTCCTTGTTTGGCCAACAATTAATTTAAAGCAATCGAAAACTATTCAATACTTGAGGAAGAGAATTTAGAGATCTTTGTTTGTCAGCTATAGTCTTAGCTGTGTAATCAGGTGTAATAACTAATGTGAAAAATGAATTTTATTTATACTACTCCAAACCATGGAAAAATAGACCTAACAAACAATACCCATCCAGCATGATTGATACCTACTGGTAAGTCCCTTTTTGATCTGTGGTGTAGGATTGGAGGAGTAGACCAATCCTTAGCTTCTCACTGGTTACGGGGTGACAGTGACACTGGTCTGCATTGGCCTTTCATCCTCCATTTGTTAAGGCATGGAATGACCCATGTATATGAATGTTTGTTAAATCCTCCAAAGATAAAAATGTACCCTTGGGGTACACAGGGCCTCCTTTTTGGGTGACATTTATGGAGCAATTTGTTAGAATATAGGCATTAGCAGTTTCTAACCAAGAGACACTGATACTGAGTTATTACATATTGAGAGGCTATCAAAATACATAGGCCAATAGGTATTCTTACAAATAGTGTTATTTAAGCTTTCCTTCCTGTTGCATAGTTCCTTTATAATATAATCAGAGGATCTGGTCTTCTGATTATGTGGTTAAATTAAGACAAAGAATAAGAATTACCCTGATATCAAAACCAGACAAGGACACAATAAAAAAGAAAACTACAGGCCAATATCCCTGATAAATATAGATGCAAAAATCCTCAACAAAATGTTAGCATATTAAAACCAACAACACATGAAAAATATAATTCACTGTGATCACAGGGATGCAAAGATGGTTCAACATACACAAATCAATAAATGTGATACATCACATCAATGAAATGGAGGACAAAACCATATGATCACCTCAATAGTCACAGAAAAAGCATTTGATAAAATTCAGCATCACTTCATGATAAAAATCCTTAATAAACTGGGCAGAGAAGGAACACATCTCAATAATAAGGCCATTTATGGCAAACCTATAGGTAACATCATACTGAATGGGAAAGACCATCTTTCCCATGGTCTTAGTCTTTCGTTCTTAGTCTTTAGTTCTTAGTCTTTCGTGTAAGAACTAAAATAAGATAAAGGTACCTACTTTGACAACTCTTATTCAATATATTCCTGGAATTCCTAGTCAGAGAATTCAGGCTAGAAAAATAAATAAAAGTAATCCAAATCAGAGACGAGGAAGTCAAATTGCCCCTCTTTGCAGATAGCATGATCTGATATATACAAAAATCTAAAGAGTCTATTGTAAAACTCTTAGAACTTATAAATTAATACACTCAAGTTGTAGGATACAAAATCAAAATACAAAAATCAGTAGTGTTTCTATATATCAATTATGAACTAGTTGAAAAAGAAATCAGTAAAGTAATTCCATTTACAATAGCAACAAAAAATAAAATATCTAGGAATATATTTAACCAAGGAGGTAAAAGACCTCTGTAATGAAAACTAAAAAACACTAGTGAAAGAAATTGAACAGGATACAAACAAATGGGACAATATCCCATGCTCATGAATAATATAAATTAATATTGTCAAAATGACCATACTACCCAAAGCAGTCTACAGATTTAATGCAATATTTATCAAAATGCCAATGAAATTCTTCCACAGAAACAGTAAAAAATATCCTATTAAAAATTTGTAGGTGAGTACATGTGGTGCTTATTTTTCCATTCTTGGGATACTTCATTTAATAGAATGGGTTCCAACTCTCTCCAGGAGAACAAAAGAGATTCTATATCACCGTTATTTCTTATAGCTGAGTAATACTCCATGGTATACATATACCACATTTTACTAATCCACTCATGAATTGATAGGCATTTGGGTTGTTTCCACTTCTTTGCAATTGTGAATTGTGCCGCTATAAACATTCGGCTACAGGTGTCTTTTTTATAGAATGACTTTTGTTCTTTTGGGTAGATGCCCAATAATGGGAATGCTGGATCGAATGGTAGGTCTACTTGTATCTGTTTAAGGTATCACCATATTGCTTTCCACAGAGGTTGCACTAGTTTGCTGTCCCACCAGCAGTGTATGAGTATTCCTGTGTCTCTGCATCCACACCAACATGTATTGTTTTGGGACTTTTTGATAAAGGCCATTCTCACCAGAGTTAAGTGGTATCTCATTGTGGTTTTGATTTGCATTTCCCTGATGATTAGAGATGTTGAGCACTTTTTCATATGTTTGTTAGCCATTCTTATATCTTCTTTTGAAAAATTTCTATTCATGTCCTTTGCCCACTTTTTGATAGGGTTGTTCAATTTTTTTCTTACTGATTTTCCTGAGTTCTAAATAGATTGTTGTTATCAGTCGTTTATCTGATGTGTAGTATGCAAAAATTTTTTCCCATTCTGTAGGTTGTCTGTTTGTTAATTGGTTTCCCTGATCATCACCTAAGTGCACATTTGGGAATAACACCAATTGGGTATCGGACTGAAGTGGGGGGAGGGGGGAGGGGATGGGTGTATACCTACATGATGAGTGCGATGCACACTGTCTGGGGAATGGACACACTTGAATGTTCTGACTTGGGGGGATGGGGGGGTGGGGGGAGGGGATGGGGGTATACCTACATGATGAGTGTGATGTGCACTTTCTGGGGAATGGACATGCTTGAAGCTCTGACTCGGGAGGATGGGTGGGACATGGGCAATATATATAACCTGAACTTTTGTATCCCCATAATAAGCTGAAATAAATAATATAAAAAAATTAAATAAAAAAAATTTGTAGGAACCACAAAAGACTTTGCATAGCCAAAGCAATACTAGACAAAAGAACAAAGCTGAAGGCATCACACTACCTGACTTCAAAATACAGCTGACCCTTAACAGAACCTGGGTTTGAATCATGTTGATCCACTTATCTGTTGAGATTTTTCAAGAAAATAAGAATTGAAAATACGGTATTCTTGGGATGTAAAACCTCCATATATGATATGGAGGGCCAACTTTTTGTATACACTGGTTCCACAAGGCTGACTGTGGTACTTGAGCATACAAAAATTTTGGTATACATGGGGGGTCCTGGAACAAATCCTTCACATATACCAGAAGACTACTATATACTATAAAGATATGGTAAACAGAATGGTACTAATATAAAAACAGACACACAGAATAATAAAATAGAACAGAGAAACCAGAAACAAATCCATATATTTACAGCCAACTGATTTTCAACAAAGACATCAAGATATACATCTATGAAAGGACACTATTTCAATAAATGGTGCTGGGTAAACTGGATATTCATATGCAGAAAAATAAAACTAGACCCATATTTCTCATCATATACAAAAATCTACTCAAAATAGATTAAAGACTTAAACATAAGATTCGAAAGTGTAAAACTACTAGAAGAAAACCTAGGGGCAATTCTTCAGGACATTGGTGTAGACAAAGATTTTATGGATAAGACCATAAAAAATATAGGCAATAAAAGCGAAAAACAGTCAAATGGGACTAAATTAAACTAAAAATCTTCTGCACAGCAAAGGAAAAATCAACAGAATAAATAGACAACCTGTAAAATGAGAGAAAATACATGCAAATTATTCCTCTGACAAGGGACTAATACCTAGAACATGCAAGGTACTCAAACAACTCTACCAGTAAAACATAAGTAATCCCATTAAAAAGTGGGCAAATTCTGTATAGGCGTTTCTCCAAAGAAGACATACAAATGGCTAACAGGTATAAAAAAAATGCTTAAAATCACTAATTATCAAGGAAATCCAAATCAAAATGACAATGAGATTTCATCTTACCGAGTTAGAATGGCTATTATCAAAAATACAAAATAACAAATGCTGGGGAAGATATAAAGAAAAGAGGAGTCTTATTTACTGTTGGTGGGAATGTAAATTAGTATAGCCATTAGGAAAAACAGTGTGGAGGTTTTGCAAAAATTTAAATAGAACTACCATATGATCCAGCAGTCCCACAACAGGGTATTTATTCAAAGGAAAGGAAATCAGTATATCAAAAGGATACCTGCAACCCCATGTTCATTGCAGCACTATTCAGAACACCCAAGATATGGAATGAACCTAAGTGCCCATCAGTGGATGAATGGATAAAGAAAATGTGGTATAAATACATAGTGGAATAATATTCAACCATAAAAAGAATAAAATCCTGTTATTTGCAGCAACATAGATGAAACTGGAGGACATTATGTTAAGTGAAATAAGCCAGACACAGAAAGACAAATATCACATGTTCTTGTTCATATGCAGGAGCTAATAAAGTTGATCTAATGGAGGTAGAGCACAGAATAATAGTTACCTGAGGACAGCAAGGGTGGGGTGATGACATGAGATTGGCTAATGGGTACAAACATACAGTTAGATAGATGGAATAAGTTCTAGTGGTCAATAGCACAGTAGGAGAACTATAGTTAACAACTTATTGTATATTTCAAAATAACTAGAAGGGAAGATTTGAAATATTACCAATATAAAGAAATGATAAATGTTTGAAAGTATGCTAAATATTTTGATTTGATCACTACACATTGTGTGCATGTATCAAAATATCACATCTATGCCAAAAATATGTATAATTATTATATATAAATAAAAATTCAAAAAAAGTATAAATGTGTCTAAGAGTCTAACTATATAAAGGGGAACAGCTCCTCAATCTAAATGGATGGTCACATTTGGGATTCTGGTAAAATCAGTTACAGGATGGACTTGAAGATCCTTTCCATTGTTTTGATTTGGGTTTCACATGGCAAACACAGTAAAATTCCTTGCTGAAGCTACCAATTGTGAAATTCTAATTATAGCATTATTTTGGCATGCACAGGTGAAAAGAAAAAGTGAAATGCAAAAGAGAAAAAGGGATAGGAGCATTATGAAGAGTAGGGGAAGAAACTCTTGATCCATGACCTTGGAAAAGCTATTTACCTCCAGGAGCCATCTCTTTCTGGGGAGAGATCTCCTTCATCAGTTTTACTTGGAGATCTCCAGTTGGCATAAAGTTCCAAGAGTCTGGAGGCGTCCTTTTGATCTGAGAAACAGGAATCTAAGACTCGAGGCTCTGAAGTATGAGTGGTGAGGAAAACTTGTTACAGTCCATTCCTATGAGGCTCAAGAACAGTCTTTCTTTGATGTCATTTCCAGAAGACCCAATCTCCAGGTTCAGTGCTGTGGTGGGTCACAGAAAGCTTCCTTTACCCAGTGGAAATATACTTTGACATAATGCATCAAGGCCTTACAATATTGAGTTATACAGTATTTACAAAATTTAGGAGATACATGAGATTCTATAATTTAGGGCATAGGGTGTTAGCTTGTGCTTTCCAGCAAAGGTAGATCTGATTGCCATTAAGGCCAGTGGTAAAACTTTTGGCCAAGGCAATCCAGTTGATTCTGTGAGTTTAGGCAATTTTAGTTTTAAGATACCATTTGTTCATTCAACTTTTCTGGAAGACTGGGAATGATAAAGCATAATGGTAGTGTCATTGTATTTGTAAAACCTTATTTAATTTTTAAATAATTTTTCCAGTAAAGGTTCCTCAATTGTTGGAAATGTCTCCAGAAATGCTCCATAAAGGTAATATATTCTCTAGTAATTTATTTTATTACTGTTATGGAGTCAGCCTTTCTGCATGGAAAGGCTGCCATCCATTCTGAGAACAAAATACAATTACAGCACCATATTGATAAGCCATTGAGGGTGCCAACTATGTGAAATCCATCTCTAGATGCTGAAATGGTCAGTGGCTAGTAGAAATGTTTTGTTTGTAATTTTGATAGTTTTTCCAGGATTGTGGGTCTGACAAACCAGACTTTGGTTATAAACCATTCTTCCAACTCAAGAGTTATTATTTCAGCAACAATTTTTCACAATGTGGACCATTTTCTGTACACTATAGTGACTTGTAGAGTGTAGAGCATTTATTAGTGGTAGTTTTAAAGAGTTTGAAGGACCACGATGTGGTTCAGGCCCTCAGTGAATTCACATTTAAAATTAAATTTCATTCTTTCAAGTGACAGTTCTGTTCTTCTGATTCAGGTGAATAACATTTTTTATTGAACAAATTATCATAGGTGATTAGATTTGGATAAATTTTGTGAACTTTGTTGAAATTGTATATGTCAATTGTTTCAGTACTAGCTTATTTAGCATGAAAGTCCAAGGAATACCATTTCCTTGGTATTCAGGTTCAGTTTTACAGGTGTGTGCTTCCATCTTAAAAATAGCCATTTGTAAAGAAAAAAAAATAGCCATTTGTGAGGACAGCAAAATAGCAGAAAATCTTTTCTACTCGGTGTCCATTTTTGGCCAGGAATGCTCCTCCACCAGAGGCAAGGAATGCTCTTTCTTTTCGTACTATATCAAAGTTGTGAGCTACCCCCAAAGATTTCTACTATCTTTAGAAACGTTGACTGATTTGCCCTTAGATGGTTGACAGACCCAAGTGAGAGCATATAGCTCTGCTGGTTGGGCTGACTTAAATTGGGGATGATTATCTTTCCTATTAGTTCATATTGAGTTGTCACAGCCTATTCTGCTCCCTATTTCCCTTCTGCATTTTTGACATAAGAGTCATAGACAAAAACTCAGGATTGTCTAACAGGATACCCTGTCAATCAGTGAAAGGGGTTGGCCACAATGATGCCACATTTACACAATTATGGTTTTCACTGTTGTCAGGAAAGAGTAACAAGGTAGCAAGGTTAAGCTGAGTACAGCACTGAGATGAAGATCAGAAGGCAACAGGAGCAAGTTTGATAAGATGTTAATCTGCTTGCTGAAAAATGTGAGTAATGGCAGGTGACAGCTGTCAACTGAGTCTCTCTCTTGGAAATAGCCTGAGCTGAAGAAAACTGTCTTACCAAGTTTGCATCCTTTTCTTGGGAACAATTTGTATTCAGTGACTACCCCATGGGAAGTATAAATTCCAGGCCTCCTTTCCAGAACTG
Organism: Lemur catta; assembly: GCF_020740605.2. Lineage (NCBI taxonomy): Eukaryota > Metazoa > Chordata > Mammalia > Primates > Lemuridae > Lemur > Lemur catta. The sequence continues at coordinate 243,110,638 of NC_059128.1, forward strand.
AATGGGTCTCTGATAGGACATTCCAAATCCTCACTTCCCTGCAGCAGAAGCTAAAGACTTTGTTGTCATTACATTCAACTACCCTTCTGCCCAGTATTCCTTCACTTCCTCAGTAAGTACTGAGCCTGAGGGCATTCCCCAGCAAACTTCGTATATGCACAGCTACACCTTAGAGTCTGTTTCCTAGGGATCTCTACTTAAAGTAGATGCTACAGAAACAAAAGAAAATCACAGGATCAGAAGACAGAATTAATCCTACCTGTCAGAGATAAACCATTTATTAAAGAAATAGCTAGTCACTGTACCAAGAGAGTTGGGTACTCCCAAATTAGTAAATGAGCATAGTATACTCTTACTCCTGCCTAAATAGAATTGATCTATCATTCATCATCCTAAAAAAAGACATTTCTAAATAAACAGAAAAATGATAGCCTATATCCACACAACACTAATAAAGAAGAAAATAGAAAACAAAGATCAAAACATTCTATTTGACAAAAATTTTTCATAGAATATAACCGTAGAGAGAAAAACTCTGACACAACACTGCAACCTGAATTCATTATATTTAACACGCATTTCCTGATATGTGAATACATCCTTTATGTAAATTCAAAAATCACAATACAGGTGGACAAAAATAAATATATAAAATGAGAACTGGCTAAATGTAGAAGATAAATTGGAGAAAATGATATAATTATTTTAGAAATTAATACTAAATTTTAAGATTCTTAAGGAATAAGAGCTTCTGCTGTTTATATAATGGCCATTGAAGAGCAAAAGTAAAACAAAGAGAATAAAAATAAACACAGAAAGGGATAAAGAAAATTAGAGTCAACATGATCAGTATGTAAGATAAGCAAGGGTAATAGATAACACATAAAATTAAAGTCCTAAGAAAGAAAAGAAATAATATTTAAAATTGTATTCTAAAAAAATCGGGGGAATAAAAGATCTGAATTTACCAAATGACACTTGTCATAACTCATCCAGAATAATGAACTCTAAGATATAACATAATAAAAATGTTATACTTTAAAAGAAAGAAAAATGATCTGCACCTACACATGGAAATACAACCTCACTTCCAAAGAAAGATAATCACATTGGCATCTGACTCTTCAACAGCAATATGCAAAGTAAAATAACTATGGATTAATATTTTCAATAAACTCAAACAAAATATATGTGCCAAGGATTTTATATCTAATTAAGCTACAGTTTTCAATTTATACATGTAGAAAGAATCAGAGAAATAGAAAATAACTATTAGAGCACCAAAGTAATAATTGCTGACAGAAAGATCAGCTGGTAGGCAAAACTTTAGAGAAATAGGGTATCTGTCTAGTTTCCAAGAATCTTCCTAATATGTTTATTAAATACTGGGATGCAGCTACCATTTTTCTACAAATTTTTGATCCTCCTACCTCCAGGTGATAGAGCAGAGTTTCCATCCTTTTGAATGTGACCTGGAATTAGTGACTTGTTTCTAATGAATGGAGTATGGAAAGAGAAATACAGTTAACTGTACAGTGAAGAAACCTAGCAGACTCCACCTTAACCAAGTGATCCAGGTTAACACCATGGATAATAAGCCAGGTAATATCATGTACCCCTTGACATGGTACAATGAGAAGGGCACTTCAATTCTGTGATATTCTGCCCCCAAATACCTAACACAAGTCTAACTATGAGCAAATATCACACAAACCAAAACTGAAGGACATTATACAAAATATCTTAACTGTTAATAGTACTCTTCAAAAGAATCAAGGGCATGAAGGACAAGGAAACTGTCACAAATTAGAGGAAACTAAGAACAATTTTGAGATAAGTGGGAAAAATTTTGATGTGAAGTGCATATTAGTTGATGTTAAATTTCTTGGGGGTAATGATAATATGACTATATAGAAAATATCTTCTTTTGAGATATGTTTTGAAGTACTTATGGATAAAGCATCATGATGTCATTGCCTATATATGTATTTTATATATATGCATATATGTATCATATCTACATATGTATATGTGTGTTGTATGTATGTATATACACATTTAGAGATAGTAAAAAGGAGTAGAATGTTGAGAATTATTTAATGGCTTAATCAATTTTTTAAATAGTTAAAACTGTGTGAGCATTAATCATATTATTGTATCAATCTTCTGTAAGTTTTAAATTTTTCAAAACAAATTTGAGCAAAAATCTCATTCATCCACATCTCTCTTGAATCTCTGCCCTAATTCTTTCCCACTTCAAAGCTTCTTCTCTTAGCTTCTTTATCTCCCTTTCATGTTATGTTACTTTATGCTATATATAGTATGACTTTGTGGTTATAAATATAGATTCTGAAATCAGATAGCTTGGGTTTGATTCCTGAGTTTCACCTTCTTATGTCTGTGGACAAATCATGAAATCTCTCTTTCCCCCATAAATTTTTAAATATAGAGATTAATGGAAATCAAAATATAGTACTGAAAGCGAAAGACTTAATAGATGTGCTTTCATATTGAAATGGATACTACCACATGGAAAAGTTATTTGTAAGCTACAAAAATGTTTGGGGATTAACTTATAATAGGATATAAAAGAAGAAGTATAAAAGAGAAGGCAGAGATATGAAGACATCAATATTTATTCAGTTTCAAATAAAACACCTTTCTCAAAGAAGCTTAAATAATTACAAGATCTATGGATAATACAAACAGGAGTGGTTTATTCCAGTGACTCTGGGTCTGTTTTCTGTGTGATTCCTTCAGCTATGTCCTCTTCTGTGTATTGGCTTCATCCCCAGGCTGGTTTCCCTCTTGACAGCAAAATGATGTAGGCCGTGCCATATTTCACATCCACAAACTGTGACATACACAGAGAGAGAAAGGCTGCAATTTTTGTGGATCTCTTGTAATGTAAAGGAACATATTTCTCAGAAACTTCCAGAAAAATCATCGCTTCTGTTTCTTTTTCCCCAAATAAATCACATACTCTTCCCTTGACAGACCTCTGGAATTTATCGCTGCTAAGAGTTGGGAGTGGATATTCTAGAGAAACATAAAGAAACTCATGGTACTATTAGAAAAGGGAAAAAAATTAATGAACACAAGTCTGATGACAAAAATATCAGCTAAACTAGAGGGTAGATCCGAGAGATACAACATCTATCTAATTCAGAGCTTCTTAAACTTTTTAGCCTCTGAATTCCCTTATATTCTGAAAATGTATTTAGAACCCTAAAGAGCTCTTTTGTTTATGTGGGTTATATCTATTCATAATTATCATGTTAGACATAAAAATGAGAAATTAAAAAAATGTTTAATTCATTTAAAAATAAAAATAATAAACCCACTATATAATAACTTGCATAATTATATTAAAGTATATTGTAAAAAATATTTACTGAGTTCCCAAATATGTCAGGCACTATTTGAATACTGATAATATAAAATTAGATATGGCATGGTTGATACAGAAATAAGGTAGGCCTTTATTTTATTATCCAACAGTTATAATTTACTATTTTTTCTTGTAAAATGTTACTCATATCTATTCATTTGTGTATTTTCTTAGGGTATTTTCCAGTTCCAGCTGTCATCACTTCATATATGATTTACTGGAGTTAGTCTCATTACTTTCAATCTCTTCCCAATCAATTGCCTGGTTAGTTTTCTAAAAGATACAATCATATTACTTTGCTGCCAAGAAGACACCAATGTCTCAAAATTCTAAATAAATTCAGATCTTTTTAGGGCAGCATATAAGGACCCCAGTAACCTAATCCACTTCCACCCTTGTTTTTTATATTCATTAAGAACTCTCCCCAACAGTTTTGCCACTTTCTTGACTCTGTCCCATTGTTCACCTCTCCTCACAGTCACTACCATGCTCATTTCCATAATCATTGACTCTAGCCATGCTCATGCCCATTTTTCCCCAGATATAAACATTTTTGCTATCTTATTAGCCACCATTTACTTTTGCTGCTTAATAATGCAATCTACCAGGCTACATGGATCTCCATTTTCTGAACTCCCAAGTATGTGCAGAAAAGGCATATGGATTCAAGATTTAGCTCCATCCAGGTGACCTGGATGAACTTGCGCAAGCTACTCCCTATTTCAAAATATGAGATTTCAACTAAGGAAATTCATGAATAATAATGCCTGTCTAATTGGTAGGTAATATTTATGAAAAGTCTGATGTACTGCCTAGCAGATAGTAGGTTCATAAATTATTTTTTCTTTCATATTTGTACTTTTACATAATGAATATATATTTTTGTTTAGGTATTAAGCATTTTCAGTATTTTCTGCCTCATTTATGCTTGAACAGGATTTCTATCTTTCTGTTAATGTTCTGAACACATCAATAATGTTCATGGGAATCAGTGCATGTTGGTGGTACTGGTAATAACAAACAAGACAAGGAATAATACCAGAGTGAAAAAAGTTTATGTAATCAATATATTCAGGAACTAAACTGTTTTATATGATGAACAAATAGGAAAACTACATGAAAACCTTCAAATCCATAGAGATTAAAGTATAGACTAAATTTCAATAACATATATAGATAAATGACCATTATATAGACACTCTATTTCAGAGAACTGGAGAGTAAAATTTACTCTCACTAAAAATGAGAATGTCATTGATTAGAACATACAAATTCTGCCTGAGTCCATATTCAAACAATTTAATCTCTTGAATGAATTCAAACAAAATTGAGAGTCAAATTCAAACATACAGTTTACTTCTCACAGACGCTGTTGCTTAAGAAGGAATTACCATTTTTGAACTTGGAATGTGACTGAGTTTTTTAAAATTATGCTGGAGATCCCAGAAGTTTGTCACCAATGGACGTTTCCTTTACATATTCTGACTTCTATTTCTAGTATTTGTTGCATTTATTGAAAATTATAACTATTTACATTGACAGAATTAGTTACTAGGGTAAAGCACTGTACTCTGAATCAATCTGTGACCTCAAATATAATTATTTAATTTACTACTAGTAGCTTAGATTTTAAAATCCATTTTAGCTAATTTTCAAATTTATATATTTGACTCACATACTATAATATTTAATTTTTTTTGATATTTTATACACAAAGTTTTCATTTTTTATCATCTCAGTATTCCTTGATTTTGAAAAAATTTTATCAAATCATAAATAGTTTTCCAAAGGGGATAATTTTTTCAGAATGTCACAAAATTTTTTTCTTCATAATTCTTTTCATAACATTTATTACTTCCTTATTTCTTAGACTATAAATAAAAGGATTCAATAAGGGAATTACTAAAGTATAAAAAACAGCAACAGGTATATTTTTATCCTCTTCTTTAACTGAACTTGGCTGAACGTACACAAAGAGAAGAGAACCATAGAATATTGACACAGAGAGAAAGTGGGATGCACAAGTAGATAAGGCTTTGCTTCTTCCTGCTGTGGATTTCATCGTGAATATTGTGAAAAGGATATAGAGATAAGAAATTAAGACTATGGTAATAGTGGAAATTTGAATTGACCCTGCAAAGATAAGTATCATCAATTCATTGATATAAGGGTCAACACAGGAGAGTCTGTACAATGGAAGAACATCACAGTAAAAGTGATTGATTTGATGAGACCCACAGAAAGTTAACCTAAACAGGAATCCTACATGAATCATGGAATGCAGGTGTCCAGCTACGTAGGCCCCTGTGGTCATCTGAATGCAGAGTTTCCTTGACATCTTGGTGTGGTACTGCAGTGGGCTGCATATGGCCACATAGCGGTCATAGGCCATTGCTGCCAGAAGAAAGCAGTCTGCAGTTTCGGCAAGGCACAGAAAGTAAAATTGTGCCATACATCCGTAGAGAGAAATGCTTCTGTCCTCAGAAAAGAAGTTCTCTAACATCTTGGGCGTAATGGCACAGGAGCAGCAGGAATCCATCAGAGCCAGGTTGCCCAGAAAGATGTACATTGGTGTGTGCAGACGATGTTCTGTGTAAATTAACACCACCAAACCAAGATTCCCCACCATGGTGATCACATAGATGGCAAAGAACACCACAGACAGAAGGGTCTTCAGCTCTGGGTGATCTGTAAATCCTGTGAGGATGAACTCAGTTGTCAAGGACTGGTTGTCCTCACTCATGTCTATCTTGTCTGCTGAGAAAGAAATTATGGAGGCATAAGATTCTAATGTAAAGTGTGTAATATTCCTTCACATTTTTTTTTTTATGACAAGGAGAGGAACTTTTTCTTCAAGTTTCCCTTACTGTCTCCGTAACACAGGCACACATAATTCTAGGGGAAAATTTGTTCCAGTATAGTGTCAGCCTCTGTGACTTCATGCTCTGACCATCAGCATTCACAGGATGTTTTGATGATCTCAGGAAGGATGCTTAAAGTGGTAAACGTTTGTCTTTATGATTTGTTGCAAGAAAAATGTACAAATCTAGGGTACTCATATTTTGTTCATTATTTCCAAATAATTTTAAAGTCAGTTTTATATTCAAGGCCTTTAAAATAAATTTCAAATCAATATTCAAATATATATGTGAACACATGTGTGTATACATACATACATATATATAAATATGGTAGCCATTTCTAGTGAGACCACAATTTATATATACCCCCCCAGTTTAGTGAATATTTTAAAAGGCCATGCTCTAGATATGTTACATTTATATCTTAGATATTTCACAAAGATCAGTAAGGAGTAAAAAGTGGACTTTTCATCTTAATGGAAATTGACTTAGAAAGCTAAGGAAATAAATTTGCATAGATTATCACCTCTCACATCCCTTTCCTCAGTGTCATACTCATTTTCTTGAACACTGGTGCTGTCCATGTCATTGTTGCCATTGATTTTTGCCCAGAGATCTAATTTTTTTCTCCTTTTTGTAAGGCATCATTTCCATATAATGCTAGTTAATAAAATTTTCACTAAATCCCCTAGACCACACTGATCTCTGAGCTGTGGAGCATGTCTAACATGCCCAACACAATTCAGAATTGCTCGTATATGATCTACATTGATTTTTCTCATATATGTCTACACAATTTCCTTATTGTATTAGAAGCGTTTTGCTAGCTCTGGCCTCTACTTCTGTGAAAGAAGCTGTAACACGCTGTGAGGAAAAGGCAGCCACAGCTCAATGACTGGGGATGGGTGACCTTGTTTTCAGTACCCACCAATGATCATTTATGTCCTCTTTGGCCTCTGCAAATTGAGACTATTAACTTTGAAGGAAATGATTAAAAAGTCATCATATGAAAAATTTAGGGTGTCCTTATTTAATTTGAATTGACTCCTACTATTTTTGTTTGCCCAGATGATTATATAAGATTTTCTGTACATTTGCAGTAGATTAAAAGCTAATAAATACAATCAACCTTGCCTTCATAATTTAGTTTTCTAACACTTAGAAAAAGAGAAAACTCTTTAAATCTCCTTACTATTTTTAAGAAAAAATTTTGTTTAAATGATTAGTTGACAATTCTAATCATATAAGTTCTATGGTCAAAATGGGTTTACTTTTACATAATCAAAACATCAAAAAAGGCAGTGGCTGAAAATTTTATTAATTTTTAAAATATAAACCACTTAATTGTTCAAGTATGTTAGAAATAACTTTCAATGTACATGGGTGAATTATTTAATAGAATAATTTTTGTGAACTTACCTGTATGCTTTGTAATTTTATCTCACAATCAGAAAAGGTCAGGGTGAATTTCAGTATTTTGTCTTATCTTAGTTTTCCACAGCCTTCAATTTTGAGAAGAGTTAATAACTAGGAATTGAAAATGTAAGAATAACAAAAAGCCCCATAATAAATCAGAGAAATAAATATTTATGTATGATAATATTAAAAGTAAGAGTAAATTAGAATACTTACTCTAACCTAATTTTTCCTGACAAGATCTTTGTGAGAGTTCGTTGTTTGCTATACCATGTTAGGACTCATAGAATTCCATAATATAAACTTTGGCCCCTAAAACAATTGGGATTATAAGAATGAAAACTAGAAGACTACTAATGGGTCAGTGTCAATAATTATGTTACTTACAGTACAAAGTTAAAGTTTTGCATCAAATCCTAAAGAGATTTTCCTGCATTAACGTCAATGTATTTCTCTGGAGAGACTCAGTCCCCAAAACATATAAACTCTGTGGCATTTATTAAAGATGCCCTGTGAGACAATGAGGTGAAAGCAAATGACCTTCACGAAAGTGATTCCTACATGACTGACCTCAGTTGATCTTGCTGATTCGTATGTAACTGACCTCACTTTTACAGTTATGTTTATTACTGTGTGCATAAATTATGAAATGAGAAAAAATGAGGCTCAGGCTGATTTGATCCTTTGGTGGAGGAAGGAGTATTAATATGGTTTATGAACATAATTACAATTTTAAGATGACTAAAAGAATTTGTACCCACATCTTACATAGTTTTCATTGGAAACATTGATATTATTATTTAGTCCCACATATGAATTACAGACATTGTTCTTCTGTTCACCCCAGATGCCCTTTACCTTTCTTACCTTCTCTTTTCTTCATACCACTGATCACTCTCAATATTTCTCAGTATATGCTTCCATATTTGATCACTTCCCATCACCACCATTAGCATGTAAGGTTAGAGGGATGGAATTTCTTTGTTATATTTATTCCTGTATTTTTAACACCTTGAATATTGTGCGGCACTTTGGAGTGTTCAATAAATGTTTGTTGAATGAATAAAAAATGATACCGCACTGCTCTGAAATTCATAATGGCCCCTCATTACTTTTCAAACTAAATCTACTATTCTTATTTGGTATTCCAGCTACTCCACCATCTCTCCACATCTTAGCCCCTTGCTTTCCAGGTTGCACTCTAGGGCACTTGGCCAAGTGCATGCCTTCACTGTTCCTCTGTACACTGTTCAGTTAATTTGTTCCTAATGTTTACTGCACAATACCGTAGACTTTATAAACACTATACACTTAGGTTACACTAAATTTATAAAAAATATTTTTTCTTCAAAATAAATTAATCTTAGCTTAGTACCACTTTTTTTTTTACAAACTTTTAATTTTTTTTTTTACTATTTTGACTCTTTTGTAATAACACTTAATTTAAAACACAAACACATTGTATAGCTGGACAAAAGTATTTTCTTTCTTTATATCATTATTCTATAAGCTTTTCTCTATTTTTAAAATATTTGTTCTATTTTACTTCTTAAACTTTTTTTTTTAAAGTAAGGTACAAACACACACATTAGCTTAGGCGTACACAGGATCAGGGTCATCAGTGTCACTGTCTTCCACCTCCACATTTTGTCCCACTGGAAGGTCTTCAGGGGCAATCACATGATAACATACCTGGAGTTGCCATCTCCTATGATAAGGGCTGTTTTAAGTTAACTTTTTGTTAGTACAAGTAGGAATACCCTCTAAAATAACAATAAAAAGTATAGTATAGTAAGAACATAAACGAGTAACATAGTCATTTATTATCATTATCGAGTATTATGTACTGTACATAATTGCATGTGCTATAATTTTCTAGGACTGGTAGCAGAGTAGGTTTGTTTATACCAGCATCACCACAAGGATATGAGCAATGCATTGTACTATGAAATTATGAAGGCTATGACATCATTTGGTGGTGCAAATTTTAAGCTCCATTATGATCTTATAAGACCAGGGTGGTATATGGCCAGAACAGTGTTATGCTTATAATATTTGAATGTTAGCTTAGCACATTGACACACTAATTCAAAGACTTGTTTAAATGTATTTGCAAACATTTTTGGATGTCTCACACAGTTGGAAAAGATCCTACACACAGATACATCTGCCCAATTAGGAGAAGAATGACAGTTTTGAGTGGGTTCCAGGTAGGATACAGCTTTTTAGCAGCTCTATGCTGTGGTATAAGCAGTTCTGGCATATAGGCCCTATGACTTGGCAGACCTATGGTGTTAGAGATATCAGAGGTGGGAAGAGATGTGGAGCTAATGGAAAGTTTATGGGATACTCCAATAGGAAAATCCTAACATGGACACTTACAGTTTTGGATCAAGACTTTGCTCTCTACAGTAGAGAATTATAAAATATTCAAGGAAAACAAGAAACAGAAAACAAAAAGCAATGATCCTTTCTAGAGGCAGAGCTTCTGACTCTGGGACATGAAGTGATCATGGGAAAAGACCTGCCCTTCATAACCTGGAATTTTTCAGACTAAATATAAAGATGGGTGGGCCCAGGAGAAATCCATTAAAAGATGAGAGAGACACATCCAAGGATCAATCATTAGCAGGGCACAGGATACCATAGCTGCATAAGCAGGTGACCCCAAACTCCATGTCATCCACCACCATTGCACTGACATCTCTCCCTCAGCTCACATATCTGGCTTCAAAAGGCCAAATTTGGTTCCTGAATAGTCAGCTTGGAATGTTGGTGCAAGCCAAAATGTATTGTTTCTTAACTATAGCTCCACCGAGTTTGACCTTGAAAGTCATCCATGAGGAGAAATCCTCCCTTTGGGCAGTGAATTGATTATCTGTTTCCACTGTACGGAAGGAAAAGTCTAAGGTAAGCACATATAGATTTAGTGTAGAGGTGAATAGCTTGAATATTGTCAATGGCCTGGAGTGGACCAGAACTGAGGAAGGGCCATATGGATGAGTGCACTGCAGTGAGTGCTAAATGTGGAGATCTTCATATTACATGTAAATTCCCAACAGAGAGTACCATGGAAGAACCAGTAAGCAGCAAAGTAAACAGAATCTCAGTCTGATCACAATCAATTGAGATGATCCAACTTTGTTCTTCTACAGCCCTAGTGCTGGAAGAGAGGCCATATAAGCAAAGTGACTATAGTGTTTGGATGGAGGCATACACATGCCTAACAACATGGGCTCCAACTTTTCAAGACTGATAAAACAGTTGTTCCTGTCAGGTGTCAAAATTGTCAATAGCAGAACCCTAATATGGCAATATCCCTCAAGCTGATTGGCTGGCAGCAAGTTGACTGCTGTAAATCCCTTTTATTTTGAAGGAAGTGGAAAGTTATCTTGAGTGGAATTAACAAAATCCAGGCATTGGACACTTTTTTTTTCTGCAAGATCTGAAGAATCATCCCATCTGAGGCTTACAGAGTGATGTATAAGATTGCATTTGACCAAGAAACTTTGATTACAGCAATGAAAGTGTGGTTCTGGGCAATGATGGGTACACTCTTTCTTTCTTTTGTTTTTCAATTTGAATGGATATAGAGAATACAAATGGTTTTTGTTACATGGATGAATTGTATAGTGGTGAAATCTAGGCTTTTAGAAATCTAGGCTTCTACCCATCACCTAGGTAGTCTACATTGTACCTAATAGATAATTTTTTGTCCCTTACCCCTTTCCCACCTCCTCCTTTCTGAGTCCAATATCCATTATGCCACTTTGTATGACCATGTATATCCTTAGCCTAGCTCCCACTTATAAATGAGAAAGTGCAGTATTTATCCTTCCATTCTTGAGATGCATCACTTAGAATACTGATCTCCAGTTCTATCCAAGTGGTTACAAAAGACATCATGTAATTCTGCTTCATAGCTGAGTAGTATTCCATGATATAAATATTACGCATTTTCTTTATCCACTCATCAGTTGATGGGCACTTAGGTTGGTTCCATATCTTTGCAATTGTGAATTGTGGTGCAGTAAACATTTGGGTGCAGGTGTCTTTTTTTTTTTTAACAAAAGACTTATTTTCCTTTGGGAAGATACCCAGTAGTGGGATTACTAGATCAAATGGTAAGTCTACTTTTAGTTCTTTGAGGAATCTGCATACAGCTTTCCATTGCGGTTGCATAACTTTACATTCCCATCAACAGTTTATAAGTGTTCTTTTTTCACCACAACCATATCAACATCTATTGGTTTTTGACTTTTTAATAACATTGATTCTGACAGGGATAAGGTGATATCTCATTGTGATTTTAATTTCCATTTCCCAATAATTACTGATGTTGAGCATTTTTCATATGTTTGTGATATTGAGCATTTTCCATTGTTGTCTTCTTTTGAGAAGAGTCTGTTCATGTCTTTTGCCCACTTTTTGATGGTGTCATTTGTTTTTTTTTCCTGTGCTGATTTGTTTGAGTTCTTTGTAGATTCTGGATATTAGTCCTTTGTCAGATGAGAGAGAGAAAGGCTACCATTTTTGTGGATCTCTTATAATGTAAAGGAACATATTTCTCAGCAACTTCCAGAAAAATCATCACTTCTGTTTCTTTTGCTCCAAATAAATCACATACTCCTCTCTTGACAGACCACTGTAATTTATCGTTGCTAAGAGTTGGGAGTGGATGTTCTAGAGATACATAACAAAACTCATGGTACTATTAGAAAAGGGAAAAAAATTAATGAATACAAGTCTGATGACTAAAAATATCTATTAAAATAGAGTGTGGATCCAAGAGCTACAACATCCATCTAATTCAGAGCTTCTCAAATTTTTTAGTCTCTGAATTCCTTTATATTCTGAAAAAGTGTTTAGGACCCTGAAGAGCTTTTTTGTTTAAGTGAGTTATATCTATCAGTAATTACCATGTCAGAAATAAAAATGAGAAATTAAAAAATGTTTAATCATTCAAAAATAAAAATAATCAACCCATTATATAATAACTTGCATGATTATATTAAAATATACTGAAGAAAATATTTATCGAGTTCCCAAATGTTAGATACTATTGGAATAATGGTAATATAAAATCAGATATGGCATGATTGATACAGAAAGAAGGTAGGCCTTTATTTTATTATCCAACAGTTATAATTTACTATTGCTTTCTTTAAAATGTTACTCATATCTATTCACTCATCTATTTTCTTAGAGTATTCTCAGTTCTCTCTCTCATCACCTCATGTATGATTTATCAGTGTTAGTCTCATTACTTCCAATCTCTTTCCAATTAATTGCCTGGTTAGTTTTCTAAAAGATACAATCATATTACTTTGCTGCCAAGAAGACACCAATGTCTCAAAAGTCTAAATAAATTCAGATTTTTTTTAGGGCAGCATTTAAGGACCCCAGTAACCTAATCCACTTCCACCCTTGTTTTTTGTATTCACTAAGAACTCTCCCCAGCAGTGTTGCCACTTTCTTGACTCTGTCCCATTGTTCACCTCCCCCTCACACTCACTACCACGCTCATTTCCATAATCATTGACTCTAGTCACGCTCATTTCCATTTTTTTCCCCAAATATAAATGTTTTTGCTATCTTATTAGGCACAGTTTACTTTTGCTGCTTAATAATGTAATCTACCAGGCTATATGGATCTCCATTTTCTGAATTCCCAAGTATATGTAGAAAAGGCATATGGATTCAAGATTTAGCTCCATCCAGGAAACGGATGAACTTGGGCAAGCTACTCCCTATTTCAAAATATGAAATTTCTGCTAAGGAAATGCAAGAAAAATAATGCCTGACTAATTAGTAGGTAATATTTATGAAACATCTAATGTATTGCCTAGCAGGTAGTAGGTTCATAAATTACTTTTTCTTTCATATTTTTAAGTGATGAATATTTTTGTTTGGCCATTAAGGATTTTCACTACTTTCTGCCTCATTTATGCTTGAACAGCATTTCTATCTTTCTGTTAATGTTATGAACACATCAATAATATTTCTGGGAATCAGTACATGTACTGTTAATAGCAAATAAGACAAGTAATAATACCAGGGTAAAAAAAGTATATTTAATCAATATATTCAGGAGTTAAACTGTCTTATATGATGAACAAATAGGCAAATTATGTGAAAACCTTAAAATCCATAGAGATTTCAGTATAAACAGACTAAATTTCAAAAACCTATAGATAAATCACCATTATATAGACACTCTATTTCAAAGAACTGGAGAATAAAATTTACTTTCACTAAAAATGAAAACGTTCTTGATTAGAACATACAAATTCTGTATGAATTCATATTTAAACAATTTAATCTCTTGAATGAATTAAAACAAAATGAGAATCAAATTCAAACATACAGTTTACTTCTCACAGATGCTGTTGCTTAAGAAGGAATTACCATTTTTGAACTTGGAATGTGACTAAGTTTTTCAAAATTACACTTGAGGTCCCAAAAGTTTGTTATCAATTTTAAATGGAAGCTTCCTTTACATATACTGACTTCTATTTCTAGTATTTGTTGCATTTATTGAAAATTATAACTATTTACACTGACAGAATTAGTTACTAGCATAAGTCACTGCACTCTGAATCAATTTGTGATCTCAATATAATTATGTAGTTTACTACTAGTAGGTTAAAGTCCATTTTAGCTGACCAGTTTCCAAACTATGTATTTGACTTACATAACATCATGTTTGATTTTTTAATATTTATATACAAAGTTTTCATTTTCTACTCTTAGTATTCCTTGATTTTGAAAAAAGTTTCATTTAGTCAAAATCAGTTTTCCAAAGGGGATGATATTTTTCTCAGAATGTTACAAAACTTCTTTTCTTCATAATTCTTTTCATAACATTTATTACTTCCTTATTTCTTAGACTATAAATAAAAGGATTCAATAAGGGAATTACTAAAGTATAAAAAACAGCAATGGGTATGTTTTTATCCTCTCCTTTAACTGAACTTGGTAGAATGTACACGAAGAGAAGAGAACCATAGAATATTGACACAGAGAGAAAGTGGGATACACAAGTAGATAAGGCTTTGCTTCTTCCTGCTTTGGATTTCATCGTGAATATTGTATAAAGGATGCAGAGATAGGAGATTAAGACTATGGTAATAGTGGAAATTTGAACTGACCCTGCAAATATAAGTAATATCAATTCATTGATATAAGGGTCAACACAGGAGAGTCTGTACAATGGAAGAACATCACAGAAAAAGTGATTGATTTGATGAGACCCACAGAAAGTTAACCTAAACAGGAATCCTACATGAATCATGGAATGCAGGTGTCCAGCTACGTAGGCTCCTGTGGTCATCTGAATGCAGAGTTTCCTTGACATCTTGGTGTGGTACTGCAGTGGGCTGCATATGGCCACATAGCGGTCATAGGCCATTGCTGCCAGAAGAAAGCAGTCTGCAGATTCAGCAAGGCACAGAAAGTAAAATTGTGCCATACACTCATGTAAAGAAATGCTTCTGTCCTCAGAAAAGAAGTTCTCTAACATCCTGGGGGTAATGGCACAGGAGCAGCAGGAATCCATCAGAGCCAGGTTGCCCAGAAAGATGTACATTGGTGTGTGCAGACGATGTTCTGTGTAAATTAACACCACCAAACCAAGATTCCCCACCATGGTGATCACATAGATGGCAAAGAACACCATGAACAGAAGAGTTTTCAGCTCTGGGTGATCTGTAAATCCTGTGAGGATGAACTCAGTTGTCAAGGAGTGGTTGTTCCCATTCATGTGGACCTTGTCTGTTGAAAAAGGAATTATGGAGCTATGAGATTCTAATGTAGAGTGTGTAGTTCTTCCTTCACTTTTTTTATTTTTATGACAGTGAGAGGAACTTTTTCTTCAAGGTTCCCTTACTGTCTCTGAAACACAGGCACACATAATTCTTTGGAAACATTTGTTCCAGTATAGCGTCAGCCTCTGAGACCTCAAGCTCTGACCATCAGCATTCACAGAATGTTTTAATAATCTCAGGAAGGATGGTTAAAGTGGTAAAGGTTTATCTTTATGAATTTTTGCAAGAAAAATATACAAATCTAGGGTACTCATATTTTGTGCATTATTTCCAAAAAATTTTAGAGTCAGTTTTCTATTTAGGATCTTGAAAATAAATTTTAAATCAATACTCAAATATATATGAACATATATGTGAATGTATAGATACATACATACATAGTCTTT
This sequence comes from Lemur catta, assembly GCF_020740605.2. NCBI lineage: Eukaryota > Metazoa > Chordata > Mammalia > Primates > Lemuridae > Lemur > Lemur catta. Next base: position 243,126,518 of record NC_059128.1, read on the forward strand.
TCCACTGAGAACAGAGTTTATATATACCCCTCCGACTTTAGTGAATATTTTAAAAGACCATGCTGTAGATATGTTAAATTTATATCTTAGATATTTCACAAAAATCACTAAAAAGTAAGAAGTGAACTGTTCATCTTAAAAGAAATTGGCTTAGAAAGCTAAGGAAATACATTTGCATAGATTATCACATCTCTCGTCCCTTTTCCCAGTGTCATACTCATTTTTTTGAACACGGATGCTGTCCAGGCCATTATTGCCACTGATTTTTGCTCAGAGATCTAACTTCTTTCTGCCTTTTTATAAGGCATAGTTTACATATAATGCTAGTTAATAAAATTTTCACTAAATCCCCTAGACCACACTGATCTCTGAGCTGTGGAGCATGTCTTACATGCCCAACACAATTCAGAATTGCTTGTATATGATCTAAATTGCTTTTTTCATATATGTCTACACAATTTCCTTATTATATTAGAAGCATTTTGCTAGCTCTGGCCTCTACTTCTGTGAAAGAAGTTGTAACATGCTGTGAGGAAAAGGCAGCCTCAGCTCAATGACTGGGGATGGGTGACCTTGTTTTCAGTACCCACCAATGATCCTTTATGTCCTCTTTGGCCTGTGCAGATTGAGCCTGTTAACGTTGAAGGAAATGATTAAAAAGTCATCATATAAAAAATTTAGGGTGTCTTTATTTAATTTGAATTGACTCCTGCTATTTTTGTTTCCGCAGATGATTATATAAGACTTTCCATGGGTTTGCGGTAGACGAAAGGGTGATAAAGAAAAGCAACCTTGCCTTCATAATTTAGTCTTCTAACACTTAGAAAAAGAGAAAACTCCTTAAATCTCATTATAATGTTTAAGAAAAAATTTTGTTTTATTATAAATGATTAGCTGACGATTCTAATTATATAAGTTCTATGGCCAAAATGGGTTTATTTTTACAGAATCAAAACATCAAAAAAGACAGTTGCTGAAAATTTCATTTATTTATTAGTTTAAATATAAACCAGTTAATTAGTCAAGTATGTTAGAAATAACTTCCAATATAGATGGCTGAATTATTTAACAGAATAGTTTTGTGAACTTACCTGTATGCTTTGAAATTTTATCTCACAATCAGAAAAGCTCAAGGTGAATTTCAGTATTGTGTCTTATCTTGGTTTTTCACAGCCTCTGATATTAAGAAGAGTTAATAACTAGGAGTTTAAATGTAAAAACCATAATAAATGAGAGAAATAAATATTTAGGTATGATAATATTAAAATTAAGACTAAAATAGAATGCTTACCTAACCTAGTTTTTCCTGACAAGAACTTTGTGAGAGTTCATTGTTTGCTATACCATATTAGGACTCAGATAATTCCATAATATAAACTTTGATCTCTAAAACAATTGGGATTATAAGAATGAAAACTAGAAGACTACTAATAGGTCAGTGTCAATAATTATGTTCCTTACAAAGCAGTTAGTTTTGCATCAAATCCTAAAGAGATTTTCCTGCACTGACATCAGTGTGTTTCTCCAGAGAGACTCAGTCCCCCAAACATATAAGCCCTGTGGCATTTATTAAAGATGCCCTGTGAGACAATGAGGTGAAAGCAAATGACCTTCACGAAAGTGATTTGTGTTTAACTGACCTCAGTTGATCTTGCTGATTTGTATTTAACTGGCCTCATTTTTACAATTTATGTTTGCTATTCTATACATAAATTATGAAATGTGCAGAAAAGAGTCTCAGGCTGATTTGATCCCTTGATGGAGGAGGGGGTATTAATATGGTTTATGAAGATAATTAATATTTGAAGAAGACTAAAGAATTTGTATCCACATCTTACCTAATCTTCACTGGAAACTTTGGTATTATTATTTAGTCCCACATATGAATTAGAGACATTGTTCTTCTGTTCACTCCAGATTCCCTTTACCTTTCTTACCCATTTTTTTCTCCATACTAGTGATCATTCTTTTTTCTTTTCTTTTTTTAAGAGACAGAATCTCGCTCTGTTGCTCGGGCTAGAGTGCAGTGGCGTCAGCCTAACTCACAGCAACCTCAAACTCCTGGGCTCAAGGGATCCTTCTGCCTCAGGCTCCTGAGTAGCTGGGACTACAGGCATGTGCCACCATGCCCGGCTAATTTTTTCTATATATATTTTTAGTTGTCCAGATAATTTCTTTCTACTTTTTAGTAGATACGGGTCTCGCTCTTGCTCAGGCTGGTCTCAAACTCCTGACCTTGAGCTATTCTCCCACCTCGGCCTCCCAGAGTGCTAGTATTACAGGTGTGAGCCACCGCGCCCGGCCTAGTGATCACTTTTAACATACTATTAAATATACGTTTATTTCTTAGTATATGTGTCCATATTTGGTCACTCCCCATCACTATCATTAGCATGTAGGATTAGAGGGATGGAATTTCTTTGTTATATTCATTCCCGTAGTTTTAACACCTTGAATAGTGTCTGGCACTTTGTAGTGCTCAATAAATAGTTGTTGAATCAATAAAAAATGATACTACTCTGCTCTGGAATCCATAATGGCCCCTCATTACTTTTCAAACTAAATCTATTCTTATTTGGTATTCCAGCTTCTCCACCATCTCTCTACATCTGAGCCCCTTGCTTTCTACATTGCACTCTAGGGCACTTGGCCATGTGCATGCCTTCACTGTTCCTCTGTGCACTGTTCGGTTAATTTGTTCCTAATGTTTACTGTACAATACTGTAGACTTTATAAACACTGTACCCTTAGGTTACACTAAATTGATAAAAATTTTTTTTCTTCAAAATAAATTAACCTTAGCTTATTACCACTTTTTTCTTTATAAACTTTTTAAGTTTTTTTTTTTTATGGTTTTGACTCTTTTGTAATAACACCTAGTTTAAAACACAAACACATTGTACATCTGGATAAAAGTATTTTCTTTCTTTCTATAACTATTCTATAAGCTTTTTTCTATTTTTAAAGTATTATTTCTTTTTTACTTTTTAAACTTTTTTTTTTTTTAAACTAAGGTGCAAACACACACATTAGCCTAGGCCTACACAGGATCAGGATGATCAGTATCACTGTCTTCCAGCTCCATTATGATCTTATAGGACCAGGGTGGTATATGCAGTCCATCATTGACTAGAACAGTGTTATGCTTATAATATTTGAATCTTAGCACAGTGACACACTAATTCAAAGACTTATTTAAATGCATTTGCAAACATTTTTGGATATCTGACAGTTTGAAAAAATCCTGCACACAGATACATCTGTCTAAATGTCCCACGCTGATTCCCCATCAATTCACAATGCTGTTCTTGTGGGGGAGTGATCCACTCATGTGTAGCAGACCGAGGTCTATGCCTCCCTCTCTGGGAGCAGGAATCCAGGAAGTTACCTCCATGCCGCCATTTTTTCTCCCTCCTCTGTTTGAACATTTAAAGAACATAGGCAGGTATAAAATACAGAGGGAAAACTCCCTTTATGTCCCCACTTCCCCGTTTATCTCTGTAGAATTAATTGCTATTAGTGATTTACATTTCCAGATCTTTGACTATGCACATAAAATTACAGTTACACATCATATATTCATATATATCCTATATATACACATATAACTCTTTTAACCCAAATGAGATCATATGGTAAACTACTGTTCAGCACCTTGCTTTACTCACTTAACACTATATCAAATATATCTTTCCAAGGGATTTCATGTAGATCTTTTCCATTTAATTTTTCTCTTATTGTGGTAAGAACAGTTGACATGAGATCTATTTTCCTATCAGACTTTAAAGTATATAATATAGTATTGTTAACTATAAGAGTGTCAAAATATTTAGACAAATATGAGTAAGAGGGAAAAACGAATGTATAATTTATCTCCTGAGAAGAAAATTAGGTCAAATTCTAAAGTAAAAACTTGACCATCTTTTGGGGATTTCTGTTGGAAATATTTTGGTTTTTTGTTTGTTTTTTGTTTTTGATGAGAAGTATTTAATATTTAATAAAAAATCTAAAGAAACCCCCCCCAAAAAAAAGATCTCTAGAAATTAATCATGTAGCATAAATGGAGCATTTAGTTCCATTGCCCCCAGGCCCTAATGACCACATTCTGCTTTCTGATTTTACATATTTGACTATTTTCAATACCCCAAATAAGTGGAATAATGTATTACTTGTTCTTCTCTGACAGGTTTATTTCACTTAACATGGTGTCCTCAAGGTTCATCTATGCTGTCACATATGGCAGGATTTCCTTTTTTAAGGCTAAATAATATTCCATTGTATTAATATATATGTGTGTGGCAATTGGTATGTCATATACAGGAACTTTCTGTACTCTGTAACTTTCTATAAAACTAAAAATGTTCTAAAATTTTTAAGCAAAATTTTATTGTAAAAAAATTTTTTTAAAAAGCTTTAAGGTAAATCTCTTACTTCAGAATGATGCCAGATGGCAATCAAGGAAAAAAAAATTCACCATTTTTCCACCACCAAATGAAGGAATTTATCCTAACAAAGATTGCCTATTAATGTTAAAACCATTGATTAAAAATTATTAGAGAACAGGATATTCACACAGTATCAATGTATCATCTTGCAGATTAAATTTTAATTAAATTTAAGTAAACAAGTTATCTTTACCATGGGAAGACCTGATGTATTGCCTTCACAAAGTCATCCAAGTTAGCATTACCAGTAACAAGGCAAACTTGATGGTCTTGTTATGAAAAAGGAAGTCATAGTACATCTGTTAGTGCCAAAGTTGAATCTAATATGGGTAAAAGTCAGAAAAACACTGATTATGGGATACATAACAAGATATCTAACCTAAATACTTTAAAACTTAAATGTCATGAAAATGAAAATAATCTAAGGGGAATTTTTTTAGGGTGAAGGGTAATAAAATATAATAATATACATAGTATATATTATTATTACATATATTAATAATTATTATATATTAATAATATATTATAATTATATTATTATTGTAATACCTGAAAGTACATAGTGACCTTTAATGAAATCCTTGATGAAAAAATATATTGCTATAGAGAACAATTTTGAGACAATTGGGAAAAATTTTGATGTGAACTGCATATTAGTTGATGTTAAATTTCTTTGGGTTAATAATGATAATATGATTATATAGAAAATGTCTTTGTTCTTTTGAGATATGTTTTGAAGTATAATACTTATTGATAAAGTGTCATGATGTCATTTCCTATATATGTATTATATCAATGTATGTATGTGTGTGTTGTATGTATGTATATACACATTTAGAGATAGTCAAAAGTAATAGAATATTAAGAATTGTTTAATGGCTTAGTTAATTTTTTAAATAGTTAAAAATATATATGAGCATTAATCATATAATTCTATAAATCTTTTGTAAGTTTTAAATTTTTCGAAACAAATTTGAATGAAAATCTCATTCATCCACATCTCAGATTGAGTCTGTGTCCTAATTCTTTCCTCCTTCAAAGATTTTTCTCTTAACTTACCTTCTTAAATATTTCCTTTTCATGCTACATTGCTTTATGCTATATGTAGTATGACTTAGTGGTTACGAATATAGATTCTGGAACCAGATAGCCTGAGTTTGATTCCTGAGTTCCACCTTCATATGTTTGTGGACAAATTATGAAATCTTTATGCTCCTAAATTAAAAAAAAAATAGGGATTATTGGAAATTAAAATATAGTAATGAAAGTAAAAGATTTAATAGATGTGCTTTAATATTGAAATGGATACCACTAAATGGAAAAGTTATTTTCAAGCTAAAAGAATGTCTGAGGATTAATTTAAAACAGGATAGAAAAGAAGAAATATAAAAGAGAAGGCAGAGACATGAAGGTATCAATATTTATTCAGTTTCAAATAAAACACCTTTCTCAAACAAGCTTAAATAATTATAAGATCTATGGATTATACAAACAGGAGTGGTTTATTCCAGTGACTCTGGGTCTGTTTTCTGTGTGATTCCCTCAGCTATGTCTTCTTTTGTGTGTTGGCTTCATCCCCAGGTTAGTTTCCCTCTTGACAGCAAAATGATGTAGGCCGTGCCATATTTCACATCCACACACCATGACATACAGAGAGAGAAAGGCTGCCATTTTTATGGCTCTCTTGTAATGTAAAGGAACATATTTCTCAGAAACTTCCAGAAAAATCATCGCTTCTGTTTCTTTTGCCCCAAATAAATCATATACTCTTCCCTTGACAGAGCTCTGGAATTTATTGTTGCTAAGAGTTGGGAGTGGATGTTCTAGAGATACATAACAAAACTCATGGTACTATTAGAAAAGGGAAAAAAATTAATGAATACAAGTCTGATGACTAAAAATATCTATTAAAATAGAGTGTGGATCCAAGAGATACAACATCCATCTCATTCAGAGCTCCTCAAACTTTTTAGTCTCTGAACTTCTTTATATTCTGAAAAAGTGTTTAGGACCCTGAAGAGCTTTTTTGTTAAGTGGATTATATCTATCAGTAATTACCACATTAAAAATGAGAAATTTAAAAAATGTTTAATTCATACAAAAATAAAAACAATAATCCCATTACATAATAACTTGCATAATTATATTAAAGTATATTGAAAAAATGTTTACTGAATTCCCAGATATATCAGGTACTATTTGAATACTGGTAATATAAAATCGATATGGCATGTTTGATACAGAAATAAGATAGACCTTTGTTTTATTATCCAACAGTTATAATTTACTATTTTTTTCTGTAAAATGTTACTCATATCTAGTCATTTGTCTATTTTCTTGGGGTATTCTCCAGTTCCAGCTCTCATCACTTCATATATGATTTATTGGAGTTAGTCTTATTACTTCTAATCTCTTTCCAATCAATTGCCTGGTCAGTTTTCTAAAAGATACAATCATATTACTTTGCTATCAAGAAGACACCAATGTCTCACACCTTTAAATAAGTTCAGATTTTTTAGGGGGGTGTTTAAGGTCCACAGTAACCTGATCCACTTCCACCCTTGCTACCCACACTCACCAAGAACTGTCCCCTACAGTTTTGTCATACTGTTGACCTGGATGAACTTGGGCAAGCTATTCCATATTTCAAAATATGAGATTTTACCTAAGGAAATGCATGAAAACTAATGCGTAACTCACTAGTAGGTAATATTTGTGAAAAATCTGGTGGAATGCCTGGCAGATGGTAGATTTATAAATTATTTTTTCTTTCATATTTGTACCTTTACAAATGAATATTTTTGAACAAATATTTTTATTTAGGTTTTAAGGATTTTCACTATTTTCTGCTTCATTTATGTTTGAACAGTATTTCTATCTTTCTGTTAACATTATGAACACATCAATAATATTTGTGGGAACCAGTGCATGTTGGTGGTACTCCTAATAACAAACAAGGAATAATATGTTGACAGAAAGGTTATTTAATCAATATATTCAGAAATTGAACTGTCATATATGATGAGCAAATAGGAAAACTAAATGAAACTATTCAAATCCATAGGGATTTCAGTATAAATAGACTAAATTTCAACAACATTTACCTAAACCACCATTTTATGGATACCATTTATTTCCAAGAAATGGAGAGTAAAATTTACTATCACTAAAGACGAAAACATTCTTGATTAGAACATACAAATTCTGCATGAATCTATATTCAAACAATTTAATGTCTTGAATGAATTCAAAGAAAGTTGAGAATCAAGTTCAAATATACAGTTTACTTCTCACAGATGCTGTTGCCTAAGAAGGAATTAACATTTTAAAACATGTAATGTGACTGAGTTTGCAAGATTACACTTTCAGATTCCAGAAATATGTCACCAATTTTAAATGGAAACTTCTTTTATATATACTGACTTCTAGTGCTAGTATCTGCTGAATTTATTGAAAATTATAACTACTTACACTGACACAATTAGTTACTAGGGTAAGAAATTTCACTCTGAATCAATTTGTGACCTCAAATGTAATTATTAGTTCACTCCTAGTAGCTTAGGTTTTTTAAAGCACATTGTAGTAGACTAATTTCAAAACTTATGTATTTGACTTACATACCATTATGCTTGATATCTTACTATTTTATATGCAACATTTTCATTTTCTACTATGTCAGTAATCCTTGATTTTGAAAAAAGTTTTATCAAATTATAATCAATTTTCAAAAGGGGATGATACCTGTTTCAGAACGTTGCAAAACTTTTTTTCTTCATAATTCTTTTCACAACATTTATTACTTCCTTATTTCTTAGACTATAAATAAATGGATTCAATAAAGGTATTACTAAAGTATAAAAAATAGCAACAGGTATGTCTTTATCCCCTTCTTTAAGTGAATTTGGTCTAATGTACATGAAGAGAAGAGAACCATAGAATATTGAAACAGAGAGAAAGTGGGATGCACAAGTAGATAAGGCTTTGCTTCTTCCTGCTGTGAATTTCATCGTGAATATTGTGAAAAGGATGCAGAGATAAGAGATTAACACTACGGTAATAGTGGAAATTTGAACTGACCCTGAAAAGATAAGTATCATTAATTCATTGATATAAGGGTCAACACAGGAGAGTCTGTACAATGGAAGAACATCACAGAAAAAGTGATTGATTTGATGAGACCCACAGAAAGTTAACCTAAACAGGAATCCTACATGAATCATGGAATGCAGGTGTCCAGCTACGTAGGCTCCTGTGGTCATCTGAATGCAGAGTTTCCTTGACATCTTGGTGTGGTACTGCAGTGGGCTGCATATGGCCACATAGCGGTCATAGGCCATTGCTGCCAGAAGAAAGCAGTCTGCAGATTCAGCAAGGCACAGAAAGTAAAATTGTGCCATACATCCGTAGAGAAAAATGCTTCTGTCCTCAGAAAAGAAGTTCTCTAACATTTTGGGGGTAATGGCACAGGAGCAGCAGGAATCCATCAGAGCCAGGTTGCCCAGAAACATGTACATTGGTGTGTGTAGACGATGTTCTGTATAAATTAACACCACCAAACCAAGATTCCCCACCATGGTGATCACATAGATGGCAAAGAATATCACAAACAGAAGAGTTTTCAGCTCTGGGTGATCTGTAAATCCTGTGAGGATGAACTCATTTAGCAAGGAGTGGTTGTTCCCATTCATGTTGATATTGTCTGCTGAGAAAGGAATTATGAGATATAAGATTCTAATGTAGAGTATATAATTTTTCCTTCCCTTCACTTTCTTTCTTTTTATAACAGGGAGAAGAGCTTCTTCTTCAAGTTTCCCTTACTGTTTCTGAAACACAGGCACACATAATTCTAGGGGAAGTTTGTTCCAGTATAGTGGCAGCCTCTGTGACCTCAAGCTGTGACTATCAGCATTTACAAAAATATTTTGATAATTCCAGGGAGGATGCTTAGAGTGGAAAGGGTTTGCCTTTATAAATTTTTGCAAGAAAAATGTACCAATCTAGTATATCCATATTTTGTTCATTATTTCCAAATAATTTTAGAGTCAGTTTTACATTGTGGATCTTAAAATAAATTTTAAATCAATATTCAAATATGTAAATGAATATATATATGTGTGTGTGTGTTATATAATCTCAGTCTTTTCCACTGAGAACACAGGTTATATATACCCTCTCAGTGGAGTGAATATTTTAAAAGAAAATGCTGTGTTAAATTTATATCTTAGATATTTCACAAAGATTGTTAAGGATTAAGGAGTGGACTACTCATCTTATAGGAAATCACCATAGAAAGTTAAAGAAATAAATTTGCGTAGATTATCACCTCTCTCATCCCTTTTCCCAGTGTCATACTCATTTTCTTAAACACTGACTCTATTCATGCTATTATTGCCACTTTTTGCGCACAGATCTAATTCCTATCCTCTTTTTTGTAAGGCATAGTTTACGTATAATGCCAGTTAATAAAGTTTTAACTAAATCCCCAGAACACACTGATCTCTGAGCCATGGAGCATGTCTTACATGCCGAACGCAATTCAGAAAAAATTTTTTTTATTCAAAATATGTTTATTAAAAATATATTTATTCAAAAATAAATATAATTGTATTTAATATATGATCTACATTGCTCTTTTTCATATATGGCTGCACAATTTCCTTATTATATTAGAAGCAGTTTGTTAGCTCTAGCCTCTACTCCTATGAAAGAAGCTGTAAAACATTGTGGGGAAAAGGCAGCCACACCCCAATAACCTGGGATGGGTGATACTGTTTTCAGTAGCTATCAATGATCTTTTATGTCCTCTTTGGCCTCTGCAAATTGAGAATACTAACTTTCAAGGAAATGATTAAAAAAGCTATCATATAAAGAATTTAGGATGTCTTTATTTAATTTGGATTGACTCCCAGTATTTTTCTATTTCCTTGGATTATGTAAGATTTTCTGTAGATTCACAATTGATTAAAAGGTAATAAGTAAAAACAATTTTGCCTTTATAATTTAATTTGCTAAGAGAAAACTCTTTAAATCTCATACCATTTTTAAGAAAATATTGTGTTTTATTCTAAATGGATTTTTTTTTTACATTATTTAATGATCCATTAGGGCACATTAACTAACAATTCTAATCATATAATCTAATTACCTGTGGTCAAAATGCATTTATTTTTACATAATCAAAACATAAATAAAGGCAGTGGCTGAAAATTTTCTTTGTTTGTTTAAAGATAAACCACTTAATTATTCAAGTAAGTTAGAAATAACTTTTGATGTACATGGCTGAATTATTTAACAGAATAACTTTGTGAATTCACCCGTATGCTTTGAAATTTTACCTCATAATCAGAAAAGGTCAGGGTAAATTTCAGAATTGTGTCTCATCTTAGTTTTCCACGGCCTTCAGTTTTGAGAAGAGTTAAATAATAGCTAGGAGTTGAAATGTAAGATTAATTATAAAAGCAGAATAATGCAGAGAAATACATATTTATGTATGATAATATTAAAAGAAAAATTAGATTACTTACCTAACCTAGTTTTCACTGACAAGAACTTTGTAACAGTTCATCGTTTGCTATACCATGTTAAGTCTCATACAAGTCTATAATATAAACTTCAGCCTCTAAAACACTTGGGATTATAAGAATGAAAAGCAGGAGATTGCTAATAGGTCAGTGTCAATAATTATGTCTCTTTCAATGCAAAGTTAAAGTTTTGCATCAAATCCTAAAGAGATTTTCCTGCACTGACATCAATGTGTTTCTCTGGAGAGACTCAGTCCTCAAAACACATAAGCCCTGTGGCATTTATTAAAGATGCCCTGTGAGACAATGAGGTGAAAGCAAATGACCTTCACAAAAGTGATTTTTGTGTAACTGACCTCAGTTGATCTTGCTGATTCGTATGTAACTGGCCTCATTTTTACAATTTATGTTTGCTATTCTATGCATAAATTATGAAATGGGCAGAAAGAAGCCTCAGGTTGGTTTGATCTCTTGATGGAGGAAGTAGTATTAATATGTTTTATGAAGATAATTAAGATTTGATGAAGACTGAATTTGTACTCATCTTACATTGCCTTCATTGGAAACTTTGGTATTATTATTTAGTCAGTCTCACATATGAATTACCAACATTGTTCTTCTGTTCACCTTGGATGACCTTTACCTTTCTTACCTTGTTTTTTCTTCTAACCACTGATCACTCTCACTGTTTCTTGGTATATGCTTCTATATTTGATCACTCCCCATCACCACCATTAGCATGTAGGGTTAGAGGGGAGGAATTTCTTTGTTATATTCATTCGTGTATTTTTAACACCTTGGATAGTGTCTTGGCACTTTGTAAATATTGTTGAATGAATAAAAAATGATACTGCTCTGCTCTGGAATTCATAATGGCCTCTCATTACTTTTCAAACTAAATCTATTTTTATTTGGTATTCCAGCTACTCCACCGTGTCTCCACATCTGAGCCCCTTGCTTTCTGCATTGCACTCTAGGGCACTTGGCCAGGTGCATGTCTTCACTGTTCCTCTGTGCACCGTTCAGTTAATTTGTTCCTAATGCTTACTGTACAATATTGTAGACTTTATAAACACTGTACCCTTAGGTTACACTAAATTTATAAAAAATATTTTTCTTCAAAATAAATTAACATTAGCTTACTGCTACTGTTTTACTTTATAAACTTTTGAATTTTTTTTAACTTTTTGACTCTTTTGTAATATCACTTAGTAAAACACAAACACATTGTACATCTGGACAAAAGTTTTTTCTTTCTTTCTATAATTATTCCATAAGCTTTTTTCTATTTTTGAAATATTTGTTCTTTTTTTACTTTTGAAACATTTTTTTTTAAAAAACTAAGGTGCAAACACACACATTAGCCTAGGCCTACGCAGGGTCAGAATAATCAGTATCACTTTCTTCCACCTCCACATCTTGTCCCACTGGAACGTCTTCAGGGGCAATAACACGATAACACACATGAAGCCATCATCTCCTATGATAAAGGTGTTTTCTTCTGGAATACCTCCTGACAGTCTGCCTGAGGTTGTTTTACAGTTAACTTTTTGTTAATATAAGTAGAAGGAGTATCCTCTAAAATAACAATAAAAAGTATAGTATAGTAAGAACATAAGCCAGTAACATAGTCATTTATTCTCATTATCAAGTATTATGTACTTTACATAATACTTCATTATGTACTTTATATACATATCATTGTATGTGCTATATTTTTATAGGATTGGTGGCACAGTAGGTTTGTTTACACAAGTATCACCGCAAGCACATGAGTAATGTGTTGTGCTATGACATTATGACAGCTGCGACATCACTAGGTGGTACAAATTTTTCAGCTCCATTATGATCTTACAGGACCAGGCTGGTATATGACCAGAACAGTGTTATGCTTATAATATTTGAATATTAGCTTAGCACAGTGACACACTAATACAAAGACTTGCTTAAATGTATTTGCAAACATTTTTGGATGTCTGACACATTTGGAAAAGATTCTACACACAGATATATCTGCCTAATGAGAGACAGATATATCTGTATAAATGAGAAAAGAATGGCAGTTTTGAGTGAGTTCCAGGACAAGATATGACACTTTAGCAGGTCTATGCTGTGATACAAGCAATTCTGGCATTTAGGCCATATGACTTGGCAGATCTACGGTGTTAGAGATATCAGAGGTGGGAAGAGATGTGGAGTTAATGGAAAGTTTATGGAATAGTCCAGTAGGAGAATCCCAACATGGACGCTTACAGTTTTTTTTCTTCTACTTTTTGGCTGAGCAGTACCACAGTAATCCCTTATAGTTTTGGACCAAGACTTTGCTCTCTACAGCAGAGAATTATAAAATATTCAACAAAAAACCCCCCAAAACAAAAAAAGGCAATGATTCCTGCTAAAGACAGAGCTTCTGACCCTGGGACATTAAGTGATCATGGGGAAAGACCTGCTCTTCATAACCTGGAATTTGTCAGACTAAGTATAAAGTTGGTGGGCCCAGGAAAAATCCATTAAAAGATGAGAGAGACACATCCAAGGATCAATCATTAGCAGGGCACAGGATACCATAGCTGCATAAGCAGGTGATTCCAAACTCCATGTCATCCACCACCATTGCACTGACATCTCTCCCTCAGCTCACATATCTGGCTTCAAAAGGCCAAATTTGGTTCCTGAATAGTCAGCTTGGAATGTTGGTGCAAGCCAAAATGTATTGTTTCTTAACTATAGCTCCACCCAATTTGACCTTGAAAGTCATCCGTGAGGAGAAATCCTCCCTTTGGGCAGTGAATTGATTATCTGTTTCCATTGTATAGAAGGAAAAGTCCAAGGTAAGAACATATGGATTTAGTGTAGAGGTGAAGAGGTTGGATGTTTTCAGTTACCTAGAATGGACCAGATCTGAGGAAGGGGCATATGGATGAGTGCACTGGAGTGAGTACTAAATGTGGAGATCTTCATACTACATGCAAATTCCCAACAGAGAGTACCATAGAAGAGCCACTAAACATCAAAGTAAACAGAATCTCAGTCTGATCTGTCAGTTGAGATCATCCAACTTTGTTTTTCCACAGTCTTAGTGCTGGCAGAGAGGGCATATGAGAAAAGTGACCAGAGTGTTTGGGTGGAGGCATACACACACCCGGCAACATAGGTTCCAACTTTTCAAGACTGATAGAGCATCTGCTCCTGCCAGGTGTCAAACTTGCTAACAGCAAAGAGCAATGTGGAGCCCCTAGTATGGCAATACCCTTCAAGCTGATTGGTTGGCAGCAAGGTGCTTACTGTAAATTCCTTTTATGTTGAAGGGAGTGGAAAGTTATCTTCACTGGAATTAACAAAATCCAGTCTGCAAGGTCTGAAAAAGCACTCTATGTGAGGCTGACAGGGTGATGTATGACATTACATATGACCAAGACACTTTGATTACAGCAAAGAAAATGTGGTACTGGGCAATGACGAGTACACTCTTCCTTTTGTTTTTTAATTTCAATGGATTTAGGTGATACTTTTCTTTTTGTTATATGGATGAATTGTATGGTGGTGAAATCTAGGCTTTTAGTGTACCCATCACCTGAGTAGTGTACATTGTGCCCAATGGGTAATTTTTCATCCCTCATACCCTCTTTTCCGAGTTTCCAATGTCCATTATGCCACTTTGACCTTGTATATCCTCAGCTTAGCACCCAATTATAAATGAGAAAATGCAGTATTTTTTTTTCCATTCCTGAGATACCTGACTTAGAATAATGACCTCCAGTTCCATCCAAGTTGTTACAAAAGGCATTATTTCATTCTTTTTTTTTTTAATTTTATTCTTTCTTATGGCCAAGTAGTATTCCATGGTATACATATCCTACATTTTCTTTATCCATTAATTAGTTCATGGGCACTTAGGTGGACTCCATATCTTTGCAATTGTGAATTGTGCTATGGTAAAAATTTGGGTGCAGTTGTCTTTTTTATAAAATGACTTCTTTTCCTCTGGGTAGGTACTTAGTAGTGGGTTTGCTGGATAAAATGGCAGGACTATTTTTAGTTCTTTGAGAGATCTCCATACTATAATCCATAGAGGTTCTACTAATTTACATTCCCACCAACAGTGTGTAAGTGTTCTCTTTTCACTGTATCTAAGCCAACATCTATTATTTTTTGACATTTTAGTAATGGTCATTCTGGCTCGGGTGAGGTGGTATCTCATTGTGATTTAATTTACATTTCCACGATTATTAGTCATGTTGAGCATTTTTTCATAGGCTTGTTTTCCATTTGCATATCTTCCTTTGAAAAACTTTTATTCATGTCTTTTGACCACTTTTTAATGAGATTATTATTATTATTTTTGCTTACTTCCTTGAGTTCCTTATAAGTTCTGCATATCAGCCCTTTGTCAGATGTTTGTCAATATTTTCACCCATTCTGTAGGTTATCTATTTATTCTGTTGATTATTTTCTTCACTATGCAGAAGCTTTTTAATTTAATTAAGTCAATTTATTTATTTTTGGTTTTGTTTTATTTGCTTTGGGGTTCTTTGTCATAAATTCTTTGCTTAGATAGATGTCCAGAAGAGTTTTTCCTAAATCTTCTCCTAGAATTTTTATGGTGTCAGGTCTTAAATTTATGTCTTTAATCCATCTTGAGTTAATTTTTTTGTGTGTGGTGAGAGATAGGGGTCCTGTTTCATTCTTCTGGATGTGATGCCTCCATATTTGTTCTTTTTGCTTAGGATTTCTTTGACTATTCAAGCTCTTTTTGGTTCCATGTGAAATTTAGGATTATTTTGTCTAATTTTGTGAAAATGATGTTGGTATTTTTATGAATTGTATTGAATCTATAAATTACTTTGGGCAGTATGGACATTTTGATGACATTCATTCTCCCAATTTATGAGAATGAAAAATTTTTCCATTTTTTTGTGTCATCTATGATTTCTTTCATCAGTGGTTTGTAGTAGCTCAATCAGAAATGAAAAAGGAGACATTACAACTGATAACACCAAAATATAAAATATAACGTGAGACTACTATGAACACCTCTATGCACAGAAACTAGAAAATCTTGAGGAAACGGATACATTTTTGGAAACATACAACCTCCCAAGCTTGAATCAGTGTAAATAGAAATCCTGAGCAGACCAACACTGAGTAGCAAAATTGAATCAGTAATAAATAATCCCCCAACAACAAAAAAGCACAGAACAAGAAGGATTCACAGCTGAATTATACCAGACCTACAAAGAAGAGCTAGTACCAATCCTACTGAAAGTGTTCCATAACACCAGGAAGGAGGGAATCCTCCCTAACTTATTCTACAAAGTCAGTATCACCCTAATACCAAAGCCAGGAAAGGACACAACAAAAAAAGAAAACTAAGTCCAATATCCCTCATGAAGATAGATGAAAAAATCCTCAACAAAATACTAGTAAGCCAAATCCAAAAGCACATCAAAAAGGTAATTCACTACAAGAAAGAGGGTTTCATCCTAGGGATGCATGGATGCTTCATCATATGCAAGTCAATAAATGTGATTCACCATATAAACAGAAGCAAAATCAAAGACCACATGATCATCTCAATAGATGTAGAAAAAGCATTTTATAAAATCTGGCACCCCTTTATGTTAAAAACCCTCAACAAACTAGACATAGAAGGAATACACCAAATAATAAAAATCATGTATGACAAACCCACAGCCAACATCATACTGAATGGGAAAAAGTTGAAAGCATTCCCTGTAAGAACCAAAAAAGACAAGGCCGCCCATTGTCACCACTTCTATTCAACTTACTACTGGAATTCCTAACCAGAGCACTCAGACAAGAGAAAAAAAGAAAGGGCATCCAAGTAGGAAAAGAGGAATTCAAACTATCCCTGTTTTCTGATCATAAAATCTTATATCTAGAAAACCCTGATGATTCCTCCAACAGACTTCTAGAATTGATAAATGAATTCAGCAAAGTCTCAGGTTACAAAATCAATGTATACAAATCAATAGCATGTCTATAAGCTATTAGCAGCCAAGCTGAGAATCAAATCAAGAACTCAATCCCATTTATACTAGCTGCAAAAAATTTTTTTTGGAATATGCTTAACTAAGGAGGTGAAAGATCTCTACATGGCACTCTGTTTCTATCATATATCAGATCATACAGAAGCTCCCTACTTAATAAATTGGTAAAATGGCTTTCCTATGCTAAAACTGAGATCTCAGAACTTTATCCTTCAAGGTGCGGTATACAAAAAACAAACAAACAAACAAACACACAAAAATGATAACTATATGGTGCCATATGCTTAGTTGGTTAAATAACTGGGTCCAGGAAAACTTCAAGGGACTAACTTGGGGAATTTGTACTCCATGTCCCCACATCTCTGAGTTGTATGGGTTTACAGGTCCTGGTTCTTGAAGACAAAATGCTCTTACCAGAAGAAACAGCAAGAATCCAAGTATTTGTATAGCAGTAGTTTTGACCCAGGCACTCTGGCTAATATTGTCACAAGACCACCAGGCAAGAAAAGAAGCCACAAGCTTGCAGGAGTTATTGACCTTGATCCTCAGAAAGAGGTAAGGCTGGTGTTACATAATGGGACAGGAAGAATATGCTTGGCATTCAGTTGATTCATAGGCATCTCTTGGTACTCCCTTGCTCAAATTTAACAATACATAGAAAATGCAACAACCATGGCCTATAAAGGGCATGGTAATGAATTGCTCAGACTCCTAAGGAGTCTGACTTCTGTATCATCTCACCATGGTAGTCACCTGGACCTGCAGTTCTAGGAAAAGATGGAGGGAATCAAGAAGAGGGAGAAGATGACTGTTAGTATGGCTTTCAAACTAATTGCAAAGTGGGGATCTAAGGTTGTCCCATTAACCTTTAGTTTGTAAAATTCTCCAAGAAGAAATAAAGACGCAAACTCTGGAGGGGCTGTTCAAGGAACTTATTGCAAGAAGCAAATATAGTTCTGAAAAGTGTAAGAAGTGGACTGTGATAGATATGCAATTCACAGCCCATGTTTTGTTTTATTGCCCTTGCTGTGGACAGTACTGGCAGGTGACAGCTGTCATCTGAGTCCCTCTCCAGGAAATGGCCTGAACTGAAGAAAACTGTCTTGTCAAGGTCAAACTCTACCTTGGAAGCAGCCTACATCCAATGACTGTTCCATGGGATGTATAAATTCCAAGTCCCCTTGCCTTAAAACAGGGTGAGTCTGAAGGGACATCCCTAATCCTTACCTCTTCCCAAGATTGACTAAATTCTTTGTTGTAACTACTTTCACCATTTCCTTCTGCCTAATCTTACTTATTTCATTCCCTCAGTAAGTACTGAGCCTGTGGGCATTCCTCCAGCAAACTTCTCATAAGCAAAGCTCCATCTCAAGGTCTGTTTCCTGAGGACCTCCACTTAAACAAGTTGCTACAGAAACAAAAGAAAGTCACAGTCAGAAGACAGAATTAACGCTACTCCTCAGAGATAAACCATTTATTAAAAAAATATCAATTCACTGAACAAACAGGTTTGAGTATTCCCAAATTAATAACTGGGTATAGTATGCCCTCACTCCTGCCTAAACAGAATCATCCATCACTGATGATCCCAAAATGAATCATTTCAAAATAAACAGGAAAATGATAGGTTACATCCACACAAAATTACTATAAGAACAAAATTAAAAATAAGAATCAAAACATTCAATTTGATGAAAATCTTCCTAAAAAAATGTCTACCATGACAAAAACTCTTACCATAATACCAAAACCTGAGTTCATTATCTTTAGGCAAGCATTTGCAGATATGTCCAAAAATCACTTTTATTAAAAGTTCAAAAATTAGTACAGAGATGAACAACATAAAATATATAAAATTAGAAATGACTAAATGGAGCAAAGAAACTAGAGAAAAGACATAATTATTTTAGAAATTAAAGTACATGGTTCTCAAAGAGTAATAATTCTACTATTTATATGAGTGGGTCATTGAAGAGAGGAAATAGAACTAGTAAGAGAATTAAAACAAACAAGGAAAGCGGAAAAATAATTAGAGAGAACATGATCAGTATTGATGATTAGGAAGGATGATAAACCACACATAAAATTGAAGTTTCTCAAAAAGAAAATAAAGTAAAAGACCAGAAATAGTATTTGAAATTATAATTCAAGAAAAGTTAGGGGAATAACAGAAAACCTGAACATACCTATTGAAATTGAAATATACTTGTGATCATTGATCTAGAAAAGTAAACTCTGAGAAATATCATAGTAAAAATATTAGACTTTTAAGATTAAAAAAATATCTGCGCCTTCAAGTCTTACTTCCAAAGAAAGTAAATTGGCTTGGCATTTGGCTTTTCAATAGCAAAAAATATAGCAAGATATCTGTGAATCAATATTTTCAATAAACTCAAGGGAAAAAGTGTCAGTCAAGATTTTATATTGAGCTCAGCCTATATCTTTCAAATAATACACATAGAAATAAAGAAGAAAATAGAAAATATCTATTAGAACCCCAAAACAATAATTGCTGTAGGCAAGATTCATTGGTAGGCAAAACTTTAAGGAAAAACAGTGTATTTGTATAGTTTCAAAGTATCTCTTCCAAATATTTATTAACTACTGGAGTTGTGTTAAAATATTTCTAAAAAGTTTTTAATATTCTTCCCTCCTGGAGATAGGGCATAGGTCCTCTCCTTTTGATTATGGCCTAGACTTAGTGAATTGTTTTTAATATATGAAGTTTATAATGGGAAAAATGTTAACTTTGCAGTGGAGAAACCTAGCAGATCCCACGTTAACCAAATGATCAAGGTTAACATCACTGATAATAAGTCATGTTGATGTCAAGTGCTCCTTCTGATGTGGTAAAATGAGAAGGACACTCAATGTTGTGACTTTCTTCTCCCAAATCCCTAACACAAGTCTAATCATGAGGAAATACAGAAAAACAAAAACTGGAGTACATTATTCAAAATTATGATCAGTACTTTACAAAAGTGTGAAGATCATAAAAAATAAGGAAAGACCAAGAAACTGTCATAGATTCAACAAAACTAAGGAAACTTGACAACTGAATGCAAATTGGCATCCCGGATAGGATCCTGGGACAGAAAGTGAAAAACTTGTTAAAATCCAAAATAAAGCCTGTAGTTTAGTTAACAATAGCGCATCAATGTTAACATCTCAGTTTTGATAAGTGTGCCATGATATATAAGGTGTTCATATTAAGGGAACTTGGGTGAAGTGTACATGTGAACTCTCTGTACCATCTTTGTAAATCTAAAGTCAGTAATAAAAAGTAAATACAAAGTAAAAACAAATAAATAGAGGAGAAGGGAGAGAGCTAAAGTAGAAGCCCATTCATTGCTATGTTGCTCATTGGGTGTCATATAAGAACTAGAGGAAGTCAAAGAATATCATTCAAAGATGAGAAACTCAAAGTAGCATCATGAATGCAGAAACAGGGGATTGAGTATGTAACAAAAGTATTAACATGAAAGTAATAACTAAAATGAAAATGCAAGCTATTTTAACTACCAAAAGAAATATTTTAAGAAGCAAATAAAATAAAACATATAAAATGACAGTAAATATAACATAATACAGTTGGAAAATATTAAATGAAGTAATATGACAGAGTTTGGACCAAACACATCAGTATTGAAGTTAAATGCCTTTAACTCAACAATTACAAGAAAAACATTTTCAGATTTGCTCAAAAAGGAAAACCCAGTTCTATACTTTGTACAAGAAACATAGCTAAAATAAAGTGATTCAGAAAGGATGACTCTGACTAAAACGGATGAGTGTAGATGCATTAGATAAAGTACTGGAAAAAATTTCAATACTTATTGATAAGACCAGTTGAATAAATGCCCAACAGAGTGCTATGAATACACATACACATACAAACACATGCATACACACAAACATATATAGCCATTTGGTAAGAAAGAATGGAAAATAAGGATGTGTATATTTGTATTTGATTGTTTTCTTATATTTTTAAAAAGAAACACAGGTAATATAGATGAAAAACCAGTGAAAATTATTGCTTATAGGGCCTCTTTAGAAAAATATCTAATTAGCCTAGATATTTTATACAAGAAAGTGAGAAATCTTTCAGAGACCACTGGAGTCCTATCAGAAGGACTCAGGAACCAACTTGATGTTTTTGAGTTGAGTTTCTACTGGTTAATGAGTAATAATTGTAATTGATTTAATCTGAAAAAATATAAAATTTATGAGTTTATAATGGTAGTTTTTAAAATGTTAATGATTTTCATAAGTATTAGGAAAATACTTATTCTGAAAACTGGTAGTTAGGTTTATTTATTCTGCTTTTGCCATGTGAATTGTATTTGTTTTATACACTCAGGTTTGTTTTCATTGAGAAAGTAAAAGTTTTAATTTTAAAAAGGAAAGAGAGAGAGTGAGAATAAGAGAGAGAGGGATGAAGGAAAGCAAAGAGAGGAAGGGAAGGGAAATAGAAAAAAAGAGAAAAGAAAAAATGGAGAAGAAATAGAAGAAAGAAAAAGAGAAAAGAAAGAAAAGGAAATAAAGAAAAGAAAAGAAAAGAAAAGGAAAGAAGAGAAAAGAGAGCCAAGCTGGGAAGAAGGAGAGACAAAGGATCTACCACTACCTAGAAAAACTGATGAAAAAAAAGCTAACATTTTTCATTCTGAGATTTAATAAAGCCAGAGATATAGAAAATCTCCTGAATGTTTCCAGAGGGAGAACAATGGAATGGGAATTTGATTAACATGCAATTTCCCAAATGCAACACAGCATGTTCAAATATAAAGAAAGAATGCCCTCAGAGCCCAGAAGAAAAATTATTTCAAATCTAGAACTTTAAACAAATCAAATTATTAATCATATCTCAGGAAAGACAGCCAAAGGGCAGTTTTAGCAAAATGAGGAAATGAACCATGAAGAGGAAGATGGAGAGCTTGCAAACTGAGTATCTGAAACAAGAAATCAGCAAAGGGAAGTCTCAGCCAGACATAATGGAGCAGGGAAACAGAGTCCACCAGGAAAGAAGTCTCGTAAAAGAAGAACCCACAAGTATTTAATATGGTTGAGTTTTTAAGGAATATATTTGATAGATGAATAATGAATCTGATTAAGCAAATGGAGGAAATAAATTTTTTATTAACTTTTTAAAAAATCCCGTAGTCATAGAGAAAAGGTTACATAAGTATGGTATGCAAGTCTTTGCAGTGGGAAGTATTTGCATATCACTAATAAAAGATGATTATTGAATTATCAAAAACCATGTTATACTATTAAAGATGAAGAAAATGAAAGGCGATAAATAAATATTTATTTGTTTAAAACAGGAAGTTGCTTACTATGTCTACAATTGATACTGAGTAATATCAAGATAAATATTTAGAGAAATAGCTTAAAAAATTAGAAGGTTGTTGTAGATGAAATACATAAGCTGTGGGCAGAAGACTACAGTTTTTGGAATGCACTTTTTAGTACTATTTTATAAATAGGTTTACAATTTGAAGGAAGAAATAAGACCTAGTGTTTGGTAGATTAGAAGGGTGACTATATTTCAAAATAGCTAGCAGAGAATAAATCAACTATTTTTAGCATAAAGAAAAGACAATTATTTAAGGTGATGGATATCCCAATTACAATGATTTGATCTTTACAGATGATATGACTATTAAATTATCACATGTATGCTGAAAATATGTATATTTATTATGTATCAAAAATAAATAAAATTTTAAAAATTGGTTTATAAATAAAAAGTAAACAGAAATGAAAGGAGCAAAACTGGGAGACTAGTTTGAAGCTATTTATATTGATATTGTTCAAGTGAGAGACAGAATAGTGTGCAGGCAGTGTAAATGGAGAGCTATGTCATGTTTAAGATATATTTCAGTGATGGAGTTGACAGATCTTGTGAAAGTTTGGTTATGATAAGAGAGAGAGATACATAAGATTACTCTTAATTTTTCCTTTGCCCAACTAGTTGGAGGATGCTACTACCATGATGAAGACCGTGTTTAGGGAAAAATTGAAAACTTGTGTTTTGATCATGTTAATTGAGATCTCTTTGTGATAGTCAATGCAGTTGGATACTTCAGTCTGGAGAACAGGGGAGATATCACAACTGGCAGTATACATTCTGGGCAGTCTTCATATTGAGGATATTAAAAGCCATTAAAAATAGATGGGGTCACATAGAAAGACAGAATAAGGAAAATAGATATCTTATATCTGAACCTTATGTAACTCTAACAATAGATTTTGGATAGAAGTTGAAGAGTCTTCCCTGATCATAACTTACTACTTTTCAGTTTTGTTACTTTTAAAAATGTCTTCTTCCCTACTGAGATATAAAGGGCGAGACTTGGTACTGCCTTGTTTTTGTTGCGCAGAGGGAGACTAGAAATAGACTGCTCACTGTATGCATGTACCTGTGAGTATAAGAGTGTACATGTACAAAAAGAAGGCATAAGAAATCAGTGAGTAGGGGAAGAGATAGTTAATAAATGCTCTGGAACTACTGGTTAACCAAAAACCAAATTTTAATTCTCATTTCACAAGATTTTAAAATGACTTCCAGTTGAGTGCTATGTATTAAAATTTAAGCTATGAAAAAGGAAAAATTACAAATTTTCATCATAACATATCTCTGAATGTGGGGGAGGGCTTACAAATTTTAACATAAATGGAAAAGATAAATATTTACACAATTGGCCCAGGACCACTAAATAATCCTTTCTTTTCGTGTTGATTTATGATGCTATTTTTATTTTATATGGGAGTTTACTTTTGGATAATTTGATTTGTTCTATTCATCTGTTCATTAATTCTATATTTAAAAACAAATTGTCTTAATTATTGAAATTTAATCATATATTTTAATATATAATACATTAAGTTTATTGTTTTATTACTTATTATTTTCTAGAAAAATACAGAATTTAAGAAAAATTTTAGAATCATTTTGCCAGGTTCCCAAAGAAGTCCTCCTTGAGTGTTTATTTGAATTAAATTAATCTGTGGATAATTTTCAGACAAACAAGCTAAATAAAGTTACATTTTAAACTTATGCTCTATACAAAATAAATTCCAAAAAATCAAGGGTCAAGTTGCAAAAATTTAAACATCAAAAAAGGTGGAGGAAATGAGGAGGAATAGGAGATGAAGAAGAAAAAGAGAAAAAAAAGTTGGTTAACAGTAGACTTTGGATTAAAAAAGAAATTCCAGACAAAAGAGCATAAAAGAGATAAAATAAGAAAAAAATCAATAAATATGAGTGTCTCCAATTAAAATGTTGATAAATTATATCACAAACAAATATTAAAAGACTATGAACACATAGAGAATTTGCCACAGTCACAACATTTTAATATCATTTCTTTCTGAATAGTGGTATAAATAAATTAGGAAAAAACAGTAACAGAAAGAAAAAGTAAAGACAATTCCTGAAAGCACAAATGGCATAAGTGCCAACATAATTATGTACATAAAATATTGGTACAGCTCACTATTACTACTCAAAAATATAAAAATAAAACATCTTCACTAATATGTTTTAAAATGTTTATTGAGTATTTAATATGTAAGCTGCTATTCTATAATCCACAACATATAACATGGTTGACACCTTCACTAATGAAAAGGATGTTAGTCATACTTCAGGTTAAAGTATTCTTTAATCTTCTCAACTCAATTTTTTATAGTTCATTGTTAATTATTCTACAAAATGTGAGTCTCTGTGTGTGTATGTGTGTGTGCGTATATATATATTCCTTCTATTTTTTTCCATTCTTGGAATCTTATCTAAATAAAAATTCATTACTTTCAATAAAGATTACTGCAACTAGTTTGCTTGTAGTCACTTTCCCTCTAAACTAATCTACATATGTCTGCCAGGTCACTTTTCTGAAAGAAGATTATCATTTCACATTTCTGCCAGGAAATTTGAAATGTTTCAAACACTCTCCATAGGATCGGATATAACGTCTTCCATTAACTAGACAGCATAAATCAAAGAAGACTCTTCTACACATTCAGACATTTAACTGATGCTATGTAAATTTCTTGAGGCTTGGAACAATAAATATCCTCTGTCACAATTCCATGAGAATCATGGGAATTAGTAATGAAAGTTACTATTGAGTTTCACCTGATTTATTGTAGTTGTGAAATTTGGATTAAGACTTGTCAAGCAATTTTGAAATTTCATTCACACAATTTTTAACAAACATAGTCTAATGATTTAGAGATTCATATTTTGTGTGGAACACATTTTTATCTTTTTATGTCCCTTATTTATGAAAGCATTTTAATAAATTAAAATTTGCAGTAGAGGATGAAGTTTGTTTAAAAATTTTATAATTCCTCATAATTTTTTTAAGAACATTTATCACCTCCTTATTTCTCAGGCTATAAATGAAAGGGTTTAATAATGGAATTACTATGCTGTAAAATATTGCCACTGGTATATCCTTATCCCCTTTTTCAAATGGTCGAATATACATGAGAAGACAAATGTAGAATATTGAGACAGAGAAAAAGTGGGAAGCACAGGTAGAAAATGCTTTACCTCGCCCCTCCTTGGATTTCATTTTGAAAACAGTGGAAAGGAGGCAGACATAAGAGATTAAGACAGTGACAATGGTAAAGATTTGAATTGGCATTGAAAAAATATATATCATTAGTTCATTAATAAAAGGATCAGTACAAGAGAGTCTATAGAGTGGAATTATATCACAAAAAAAGTGGTCAATTACGTTAGACCGGCAGAAAGTTAACCTTAATAGAAGCCCTGCATGAATCATGGAATGTAGGTTACTAGCTATGTAGGTCCCTATGGTCATCTGAATGCAGAGTTTCTTTGACATCTTGGTGTGGTACTGCAGTGGGCTGCATATGGCCACATAGCGGTCATAGGCCATTGCCGCCAGAAGAAAGCAGTCTGCAGTTTCAGCAAAACAGAGAAAATAAAATTGTGTCATGCATTCATAGAGAGAAATCCTTCTGTCCTCAGAAAAGAAATTCTCTAACATCTTGGGGATAGTGGCACAGGAGCAGCAGGAATCCATCAGAGCCAGGTTGCCCAGAAACATGTACATTGGTGTGTGCAGACGATGTTCTGTATAAATTAATGCCACCAAACCAAGATTCCCCACCATGGTGATCACATAGATGGCAAAGAACACCACAAACAGAAGGGTCTTCAGCTCTGGGTGATCTGTAAATCCTATGAGGATGAACTCAGTTGTAGAGGAGTGGTTGTCCTTAGGCATTTCTGGCTTCTTTTCTGAGACATAAATTGTAAAGAAATTAAATGGAGATTCTAAAGCAGAATGTGTCCAATTCTCCCCCTCTAATTTCTGTATGCACAAAAGGGAAGGACTTCTTCAATCATCTTATGCTGTCTCCTAAAAACTAGCACACTCACAGTAGGTCAAGTCATGTGAGAAGAAATACATCAGTATTGTGTACACAGGGATTGTCTGGAAATATTTGTGTGAATTTCCAGGGCAGAAAAGCATTTTCTGCATGAGTTGTCCTGTGCCAACATACAAATTCATTATCATTATAAATAATTTGCCACTTTTAACATTAAAAGACATTTTCTTATGATATTTTTTTCTCCAGGGAAAAAAAGCAAGTTTTAAATAGTATCCCATGGGATCAATATTATATTTAAAAATAAATTCCTCTTTAGACATTTAAACGTCTAAATGTCTAATTTTAAAAATTGCACAGAATTACAGTAAACTTAAAAGATGCTTTTGCTAGCTTAGTAACCCTTTCCAGATAAGGTCATAAAAAGATATATTTTTTAAAAAATCTATTTATCCTGTACAATAGGTTAAGAATATAAAACATCTATAGATTTTTAAAAAGTTAATTTGGATATCATTTTTATATTCATTTCGATGTATTCTGGATCATACTCCTATCTTAGTATGACACATTTCCCAAGGAATTATTACTCTTAATTATCCATTTATCCTAATACTTCCTATCTCTAGTTTTAAATGTTTTACATGCATATATAACATTATAAGATTTGGTGACAATGTCCCCATTCACAGTGTGAATATTCTTCATTTATCTTGAACTCTCTCAAATGTCTTGGTATAAACTAATGTCTATTTTTGGGAAGTTCTAAGGAAGTTCCCCATATATCTGCTTATTTAAGCTTACAAACTCATATTTACTCCTAATTTGTGTATATTTATTGGAGTTCCATGATAAGCCAAATTTATTATACATTTATTAGGGTATGTCATCTATAACATAATAGTTCAGGTACAGAAACAACATGGGTTTTAAAAAGTGATAAAATCATCTTTCTTCTGTTTTAGAGATTGCAAAAAGTCTTTGACTTCAGCATATTTCGAATAGATAATTTTGGAGAAGAGCCTACAATAGTTACTCAAAACATTAATACATTGTTTTAAAAACATATTTTGGTTGGTTTTTCTCTGTTCCTTACTCTTGTCTACACTTAATTTAATATACTGCTTTTCTATTCACTCACGTAATATGGTGAGGTTTTCTGGAGATTTATCACCAGAGGCTTGTAATCAAATGAATAAAATATATTTTCCTTTATATTTTAGGTTATCACTCTTTTAAAAAGTCTTCAGAATTATATTTTGAAGAAATACTTTATAAAAACAAACAAATACTGCTTGTCATCTTTATTTTAGTATCAGCTAATGGTAAAGCAACTGAAAATACTTATGTGAATTTTGGAAACATGGGTTTTGTTTTTAATACTTACCATTTTATATAGAAGATTTTGTATCAGAATATAATGAATGAAAACTCATTTCTCTTCTTCAGTGTGAAATGTAATTATTCAAATGAGGTGGAAATCAATTTTACTATACATTGCAGAATTATCCCACAGAGTTATTTATAGTCTTACCTATATATTTGGTGATGAATATACGGTTCTTTTGAACACAGAATGGTCAGAATGATCCACTTAATTGCATGTTATAGTTTTTTATAGTGTCTTCAATTTAGAGACAAACCAAAAAAAATTAAGTAGATAAAATGTAAAAAAATAAAAATATTGAAGTATTTTAGAGAAATTTATATTTCTGCTTTTTAAAACTGTAATATAAGTAGATTAAAATCAGTTCTCATATTTTGAGTTCACTGACAAACATTTTATAGTAGCTGATTGACCACCTGATTTTCTTTGTTTTTAGGGAGATTAAGAATAAACACTATGGTCTTTCAAACATTGGGGAATAAATTATGAAAATCTAAGACACTCTCTCTACCAATAGTTCGGTGACAATAATTATGTTAGCCTCAGGGAAAAGTTAAAGTTTTCCATTGATTCTAAAGGGATTTCCTTGGCATTGCCATCAGAGTTATCTCTGCAGAATCCTAAAGGCCTGGATCTCAAAATATCAGTAAATCAAATAGCATTAATTAAAGATAGATGCATTCTGAGATTCTGAAGTGAATGGCCATCACTTAAATTGGTTTAAGGATTATCTTGATTTTTCACACACTTGATCTATGTCTTAGATCACACACCCTCTTGTCTTATCTACCTGAAAACTATAATGGAGAGAAAAAACGATTTATATCCATCACTTAAGGTGGAAGTTAAAGAGAGAGTTGAAAAGAGACTGGATTTGCGGAGATAAGGTGAAAATGTGGTATGATCAACCAAAGTTGCATTCCTTTCTTTCACTCTGTGTGATAAATCTGACCAAATCCTATATATTCATCCTCTGAAACAACTCTGACATTATGTTCTTATGTGGCATGAGATAACTTGAAAGAACATTGTCGAAGTAAGATTAATGTACAAAAAGCTGTATATATTTAGTGTATACAACATAATGAATTTGAAGATAAGTATACAGCCACAAAAGCACACCACAATCAATTCCATCATCACAAGATAGATAACTTATTAATTGGCCTTCCATCCCCATCCTTTCTCTAGTGTAGATATGCTTTTATTCACTAGAAACATTTTTGGCTCCTCATTACTCTTCAAACCAAGTCTTTTGTCCTCTCTCTTGGTACTCCAAGGGCTCTATACACAGGGCTTATATTGCTTTAGTCAAGGCTGTAAGTGTGCCCATCACCTGAACAGTGCTCATTGTACCTGTTAGGTAGGTTTTTACCCCTTCCTTCCTCCCCCTTACACTCTCCCTCTGCTTGATTTCCAACAATGTTTACTTCTTTCTGTGCACATGTGTGCCCATCAATTAGTTTCAAATTATTAGAGAGTACATGTGGAGCTTGTTTTTCTATTTTTGAGATGCTTTGTATTGTGGGAATCGCTCTGCCCAGGGTCTCCCCACAGAGGTGACAATAGCAGCTGGGTCAGGCTATCTAGGCAGTGGTCACATGTACCCAGGCTGTGGGCATTTGCTCAAACCAGACCCAGATGTAAAGTGGCTCAAGGCTGGAAGGTCCCTGGTGGGTAGTTGGACTTTGGGCGCTGTTCTACTGGCCCAGCAGCAGTGGTGGAGTCTCAGGGCTGTGATCTTGTGGTTCAGGTATAGTGGTGGAATCTCAGGGCCAGTGTCCTGGGTGTGGCAGGAGCTCTGGGGCCACAAGGGGGGAGCCCTGGGCTCTGTCATGACAGCCTCAGAGCTGTAAGGGTCCATAGAAACAGGGCCTTGCAAGCAGTGGGCTATTCTGACCTGGGATGTGGAGGTAGTACTGTGAAGGCAGTGGGCTGTTCTGCCAGCTCAGGGACTGTGGATGCCAAGTTGCACAGGCAGGGCTCAGTTCCAGTGGCCCAGGGACTGTGGAGTTCTCTTCATGCCTCCGGTCCCACTGAGGCAGTCACCCAAAGCTTCCCAGGTGGAAACTGTAGCACCCGATGCAACTGCTCTGCTTAGATCCTGTCATGCTGGAGGGGAGGGTTGCTTGGCTCCCATTCAGCAGGTATGGCTCAGGGGAGGATGTAAAGGATACTGCTGCAAAGCTTAGTCCTGTGCAGACCTGACACTGTGCACCTGATAGCTCAGGATGGCATGAGGTGCAGAAACCTAGGATTAGCAGCCACCAGATCCTCACTGCACCTGTTCTCCAGTGCAATGACTCTGCACAGACTCTAGGCAGCTCCCCAGTCAGTCCAGAGATATGTGATGGTGGAAGGAGCCCCCTCACAAATTTTTCCACAGTACCTGCAAGGTGTACATGGTGCTCCAGCACTCTATTCTTCTAATCTTCCCCACGTATAGATGCTTCCCCACAGAACCCTCTGATCTTGTCAAATGAATTGCCCTATCACCTTCTCCCTCACTCCAAGTGTCCCATGTTGCTCCTCTGGGGTTTCACAGTGTTCCTTCTGAGAAGAGCTATCCATAAGTAGACATCTCCCTGCAATTTTCAATCATTTCCTTGAGAGCAGCATGCTCATGGGCTGCTTCTAGTCCACCATCTTCCTCACAAAAAGCTCTTAATCGGACTTATCTTGTGTGTTCATTCAGCTGTTCCTCATGTGCAAATCTTGTTTATTCCCAGATGGATTAATTTTCTTTTTGGCTTTCTACACTGCAAACCTCTCACAGTTCCATATAACGTAGGCCCTCAATGAATGTTTATTGAATTGGTTATAGAAATTTCAAACAATTAAATTCAGCATTTATAGGGAGATTATAATAGACAAGTTATTGAGTTAGACATTGGGTAGAGAGGTACCCACGGTAAGAGGGGGGTTGGGCAGGAAGCTGTACAGATAAATATTAATAAGAAATAATGCAGCCCTCATGAAGCTCACAATCTAAAGTATAAAATCACTTAGCAAATGTATAGAGAAAAGCTCAGACTGAATTAAGTATTAAAAGTAGAACTACAAGCAAGGGATATAGGAACACAAAGAAGGGCTTAACTTAGAGGACTAAGGGAAGACATTACAGAAATGACTTTTCCTATGATTCCTGAAGGAGAAATTAAATTTCAATAGGCAGAAAAAGTGTGTGGTAAGGCATTATAGGCTGAAAGAGCATCATGATTACAGGTAAAATCATGGACATTTAAAAGCACAAAGCATGTGGAGTGGAGAGTAAAGCAGAGTAGCCAGAGTCTGGGAATGTGATAGGAATAGGAGGAGGAACTGGAAGGTCTGGATCTCTGGCCCTCTACCTTTTGCTGACACTAGTCTCTTATCAAGATCACTACTCATCTCCTAATCACCAAATCTAAAACATTTTTGTCAATTATTATCTTAATTAACTATAGGATTTGTCACCATTGAGCACACTCAATCGCTTAGACTTCTGTGATAAAATTTTATTCCTACCTCTCTGGCTATTCTTTCCCTATATTTTCTTTCTCTTTTTAAAATTTTTTTTTTATTTCAGGAAATTATGGGATTACAAACATTTTGGTTACATGTTATGACTTTGCCACATCCCAACCGTGATTTGAGATGTGCCCTTTTCCCCTCTACAACGCTCACCGTGTCCATTAGTTGTGAGTTTACCCACCCCAACCCCTCTACCCCCAAAGAATATTACTACTGTGTGAGCACCTTAGTGTTGATCAGTCAGTTCCAGTTTGATGGCGAGTACATGTGGTGCCTATTCTTCCATTTTTGTGATACCTCACTTCGGAGGATGGGCTGAAGCTCTAGCCAGGAAAATATATGAGGTGCTAGATCACCATTGTTTTTTATAATTGAGTAGTATTCATTAGATCTTTTTTTCCTCTTTTCCTCACAGACACATTCATTGACATAAAAAAGTGTACACTTGGGTACATTTGCAAGATTATGGTGCTTTGTTTTAAATACTGGCAACTAATTTATAAAAGACTTTTCTGATATTTAGCTATATATTTAGAAATTACCATATTCCCTTATGTCAATCAGTTGTTCTTACCAAGTAATCAAAAAGTACTGAATTTCTATATTGAAAAATAGGCTTAAACCTCACTAAAATTCTTTGGAATATTTTTATGTAGGTGGGAAAATTCTGTTTCCAGGTTTGTTTGTTTTTTAATATGCAGACATGAGAGTTTTTAACATGTTACTTGTATAATTTTTGCCTAGAAAATCGTATCAGGATATATGCAAACTTCCCAAACATTTTTTCAAGATTCTTTCTGTGTTGTGTGATTTCCTTTTGAAAAGCAGTTACATATCACTTAGGTAAATATCAAATGTATATTAAAGAACAAAATTAAGGTATTACTTACTTTTAAATTATTTGTTAAATAGCTACTTATAGAGAATGGATAAGCAAATTTAGAACACTTGTCTTTTATTGGGAGAAAAATATATAATTCATCCTAAATACAGCAATTCTTTTAAGTATTGACATAATTCCCAGTGAACCTCTGTGATATAGATGGTCATTTATTATGAGATATCATAAATTTTCTAGGTATCTTTGTTCTTTTCATTGATTCATAATACAACAGTTTTTAATGATAAAGGAACACATTTTACTTTGTTGCCATATTACCTTTCCATATTATTTCCAACAATTTTTAAACCAGTGCAATATTTTTACTAAGGAGGAATAAACATTTCCCCAATGATATATAGCTTTTGTTCTTTTGTCACTTTTAATTAAGTAACCTCATTAAGGGCTTCTTAACTTTTTTCTATTGATACATCATATTTTTATGGGGTACATGTAATATTTTATTACATACATAGAATGTATAGTCATGAAGTCAGGGCATTTACTATGTCCAGTAGCTAGGGAATTTATTATTTTCATGTGTTGAGAACATTTCAAGTTCTCACTTCTAGCTATTTTGAAATATGTAATACACTGTTGTTAACTATGGTCACCCTGCTCTGTCTATTGAACATTAGAACTTACTCCTTCCATCAACTGTATATTAGTACCCATTAATTAACCTCTTTTTATCCACCCGCACACATATACCCACATCCTTTTCAGCCTCTGGATATCATTCTACTCTCTACCTTCATGAGATCAAATTTTTTTTTTTAACTCTCACATATGAATGGATACATGAGATATCTGTCTTTCTATGTCTGGCTTATTTCCCTTAACATAATGACCACCAGTTCCATCCATTTTGCTGCAAATGACAGGACTATATTTTTTATTGGCTGAACAGAATTCTATTGTGTATAATACTGTTTTATCTTTATCCATTCATCCATTGATGGGCAGTTAGGTTGACTTCATATCTTTGCTATTGTGAATAATGCTACAATAAACATGGGGGTGCAGGTATCCTTTTGATGTACTGATTTCCTTTCCTTTGCATAAATATCCAGTAGTGGGAATGCTGGATTGTGTGGCAGTTCTATTTTTAGTTTTCTGAGAAAACTTCATACTGTTTTCCATAATGGCTGTACTAATTTACATTCTCACTAACAATGTATAAGAATTTCCTTTTCTCCACATCCTTACCAACATCTATTATTTTTTATCTTTTTGACAATGACCATCATAACTGGGGTAAGAAGATATCTCATTGTTGTTTTGATTTGCATTTCCTTGATAATTAGTGATGTTGAACATTTTTTCTTATGACTCTTGGACATTTGTCATTATTTTTTGAGAAATACCTATTCAGATCCTTTGCGTATTTTTTAAATGATATTGTTTGTTTTTCTGCTATTAGCTTGTTTGAGTTCCTTATATATTCTGGGTATTAGTCCCTTAGATGAATAGTTTGCAAGTATTTTCTTCCATTCAACAGGTTATCTCCTCACTTTGTTAATTGTTTGCTATGCAGAGGTTTTCAGTTTAATATAGTCCCATTTGTCTCTTTTTATTTTTGTTGGCTATACTATTGTTGTCTTAGCCAAAACTTTTTGCCTAGACCTATGTCCTAGAATGTTTTCCCTATGTTTTCTTCTAGGAGTTTTATAGTTTCAGGTCATATGTTTAAGTCTTTAATCCACTTTGTGTTGATTTTCACATACAGTGAGAGATAGGGGTCTTGTTTTATTCTTCTGAATATG
This sequence comes from Lemur catta, assembly GCF_020740605.2. Taxonomy (NCBI): domain Eukaryota; kingdom Metazoa; phylum Chordata; class Mammalia; order Primates; family Lemuridae; genus Lemur; species Lemur catta. Next base: position 243,160,413 of record NC_059128.1, read on the forward strand.
GATTTCTATTTTTCCCAACACCATTTAATGAAGAGGATGTGTCCTTTCTCTGATGTATATTCTTGGGGCCTTTATTGCAAATCAGTTGACTGTAAATATGTGAATTTATCTCTGGGTTCTCTATTCTGTTCCATTGTTTTTTTATGCCAATACTGTACTGTATTGCTTAGTATATAGCCTTGTAATGTGTTTTGAAGTCAAGTAGTATGATGCCTCCAACTTTCTTCTTTTTGCTCCAGATTGTTTTGGCTATTTGGGCTCTTTTTTGGTTCCATACAAATTTTAAGATTATTTTTCTATTTCTGTGAAAAATATCTTTGGTATTTGGATAGGGATTGCATTGAACTTGTGGATTGTTCTGGAGAGTATGTATGGTCATTTAAACAATATTAATTCTTTTAATCCATGAGCCTAGGATGTCTTTTCATTTGGTTGTGTTCTCTTCCACTTCTTTTATCAATGTTTTGTAGAGGTCTTTCATCTCCTTGATTAAATTTATTCCTGGGTATTTTTTTGTTACTATTAAAAATGGGATTGGTTTTTGAATTTCTTTTTCAACTAGTTCATTTTTGGTATATAGAAATACTACTGATTTTTTAATGTTGATTTTGTATCCTGTAACTTTACCAAACTTGTTTATCAGTTCTAAGAGTTTTTGGTATGCAGTGGGTGGTCCTGCTGATAGGGAGGAGGGTACAGGGTTGCTGTCTGCGGTAACTGCACCAGACAGGCATCTCCCAAGCTCTGGAGAGCACATGCTTTTCCCATGGCAGCAGTGGTTGGCTGGGAGAAAAAGATTCAAGGTCTGGTAACAAAAAACCTGATTTGTGTCACTACAGTGGAGAGTCATTCCCTGTCACCTATTTTTGAGACCTAGGTTAATCTGCAGACCAAGATTTAAGGGGTCAACATACCCCTGGTGAAAAGACCATGTAACATTGCCACAGTATTTACCATTAAGTATCCTTTAAGCCTTTCCCAAAAGGTCCTGTGGCCACTTGCTAGAGTGACTATGCACTTGGGAAAAAGAAATATCAACATTTTATGGATTACTAGATATTGGTTGGCTTTGAATTTATGTTAATGCCTGGAGACCAAAATGCCAGTGTCATCCAACAATTAAAGAGCAGGTTTATGTTAGTCATGTGACAGATGGTATCCTATTTCAAATCTGATTTACAGGATCCTAGTTGTTCCATGGAGCCACTCTGTGGTTATTTCCCCAGTTATTAAATGTACAACTGAAGTAGACAACAAGCAGAATCCCCACACTGTCTCTATGAACTATGGGTGAGAACTATTATGGTAGGAAGGACTAAGTCAAAGCCCCTAGAAATTCCCTTTCCTACCAATGTAGTAAACCAGAAGCAATTCTAAATCCATAGAGCAATTTAAGAGATTAATGCAGCTATCAGTGTCTTGAAAGAATCATGTATAAAGGATCCCTATCAGGTTTCCCATTTTAACTTACTGATTTAGTCTATACAGAAATGAAATTGATCTTAGAGAATGATTGTGGACTATTGTAAACTTAATCAGGTGGTGACTTCAATTGCATTTGCAATTCCAGGTATAGTAACTTTAATAGACAAAATCAACTTCACTTGATATGACTATTAGCCTAGTTAATGCTTTTCTCCATTTCAATTTGCAAGGACCACCAAAAGCAGAGTCCTTTTACTTAGCAGGTCCAACAGTATACCTTCATATTCTTCTCTCAGGACTATGTCAATTTTTTTTCTTTTTCCATAATATTGTCTGAAGAGATCTTGATCATTTTGACATTTCACAAAATGTATTGGTCCATTACATTTGTGACCTTATGCTAATTAGAACTAATGGCCAGGTAGTAGTAATTGCTTAGATGCCTTTATAAGTCATATGTAAACTAGAGAGTGGAAGATAAAACTCACAAAAATTCAGGGTCCTGACATATCATTATAGCTTATGAGATTTAATGATCTGGAACATAGTGAGATATCCTTTCAAAGTAAAAAAAACAAGTTATTACACTTTACACCACCCACCATGGAAAAAGATAACATACTTGGTTATAACAAACTTTTTTTGATGGGGACACTACATATATGACCTTTGAGTGTGCTGCTTTGACTCATTAGCAGAGGCACTTATAAATCTGCCTCTTTCAAAGGGGAACCAGAGCAAAAGAAGGCTTTGCAGCAAGTCCAATCTGTAGTACAAGCTACTTAACCACTGGGATCTTTTGACTCAGCAAATCCAATGCTGGATGGCTTCTAGAAGCAACATTAGGAAAATCATAGCACAGATGTCTAGACTTTTTAGCAAATTTATGACTTTTTCTGTAAAGACCTAGTCTCCTTCAGAGAAACAGCTACTACTTTGCTACTGTGTCTTGTTATAAACTGGAGCTTAATTCTAGGACTTCAGGTGATTGTGCAACCTGAGCTTCCCATCATAGACTGGCTGTAGTCTGACTAACCTAGCCATGAGGCTCAGCATATGCAGTAGCAATTTATCACCAAGTAGAAATGATATATGAAAACTGATGTTGGCTGTATATTTTTATAAGTGCACTTTATTGGATTGAAGAAATTCCCTTCTATTCCTAATTTGCTAAGAATTTTTATCATAAATGTTTATTGAATTTTGTTAAATGCTTTTAATGTATCTTCTAAGATATTCATATAGTTTTTTGCCTTTATTAATATGGTGTGTTAATTGATTGTCAAATTTTCTTGCATTTTTGGGGATAAACCCCACTTCATCATTGTGTATAATACTTCAAATATTACTGGATTTGATTTGCTAATATTTTGTTAAAAAATTTTGTGATTATGTCCGATGGGAATATTGGCCTATAGTTTGCCTTTCCTGTGATGTCTTTGTCTGGCTTTGGTATAAGGATAATATTAGATATAAAACCTGATATATAAATTAAATAACTGAAAATTATTTATCAACATATTTAAAATATAAGGTCTAGCTCAATTGGTTAAGGGCTGAGACCACGGGATGCATTTCAAATTCTACTTACCAATCTTACTCATAAGAAAGAGGCCAAATGCCTCATGTGACTATTTGGATGTTTGCATTAGTACATGGATGTATTAGCACATGTGAACTTCTTGTTAGCCCAGATACATAAAGGGACTAAAAAAAAATCTATTATAATAGATTTAAATTGAGTACAGAACAAAAAGATACTTTTGAGGGCCTCAGGGCTGTATCCTAAGCAATGCCATGAATGGTAATATGATCCTAACACAAAGATTACTTTTTAAAAAAAACATTCCTATGCATGCAAACTGGAGTCTTTGGAAAAATATTTATGCCTCCTCATCCCCCAGAATCGCCTAGTGTAATTTTGCAGTCAAATGCTCTACCACTGAACTGTATCTTTTTAACTAGTTGATTTTGGATTCATAAGTCTACTGACCCAAAAGCTAGATACAATTCCTTCAGGAGAAAGTGGCTGGTCTGTTAATGTGCTTTGGTGGAGCCAGCTTTCACCACTAAAGGAAATCAAATCATTCTAACACCCCAAATACTTATTATGTAATGGGTAATATCAAAGATACAGTCCAGTAAGAATGGATCACCAACAAAAGGAAAATAGCAGTCTCAAGGGGAGTATATTGTGTCTTGAGCAGTTTACAGCGCTGCCTTTGGGACTGTCAGTTGAACCTCTAAAACAGACTGCCAACACTGACTTCTAAAAGGTGTGAAATCTATGATTCTCTGCTAAGACAAAACAAGCTGACTTAATTACTAATGAAAGTTACTAAATTGAGGAACATTATGCTGTTTGGAAGTCTACAACCTTTTCCCCATGGATAGTATAAATGGCAGAAAACAGAAAATGCAAAGAGACAATAGATTCCTCAACACATGTCATAAAGTTTCCAGAACCTGGATATGAGAAAGAAAACGTGCAGGAAAATCTCATTTATGAGCATGTACACACAAAATCCTTAAAAATTAATAAACTAAATCATACATTATATAAAAACTATAATATGACCAAGGTGGATTCTTCCAGGGATTTAAGGTTGTTTTAGTGTTTGAAAATGTATTACTATAATTTGCCCGATTAATAGATTAACAGAAAATATGATAATTTTAACAGATGGAAAAAAAGTGTTTGGTTAAATTTAGTAATCTTTTATGGTAAAATTCTTAACAAACTTGCAACAGAAAAAAAATTACTTAATAAAATAAAGATTAAGTACCAGAAACTTATAGGAAATATTACCTGAACAGTAAAACTTTGAATTTTTCCTTTTGAGATCAGTAATGAAAAAAGGATGCTTCCTTTTATCACTTCTAATCAATGTTATACTAAATGTTATAGTCAATTCAATAAGACAAAAAGAAAAAAAGGAGAAAAATAAATGAAATGTTCAGGAATCAGAAATAATGAAAAGATGTTATTATTGACAGATGATAGGGTGAGCAAGGAGGTTGTGATTGAAAAAATACACACAGAAAATTTCTGGAGTTCATCCAATGTTCCATGTCTTGATATATAAAATTATTGCACAGGTTTTCACTCCATAATAATTCACCAAGGTGTATTTTTTGTTTTCACATTTTTTGCATGCATTATATTTACAATTTTTATTTTTTATGTTAAAAATAGAAATTAAATTCTATTTATTGAGATTGGCCTGCGGATGGTATTGCTATAGCCCATTTAGGATGGCTTGAACTCAAGGTTCATTCAAGAATGGATCTGTCTAGTAAATGTACAAAACACTGTATAAGTAAAAATACCCTAACATTCTAGAATGCCATAAAAGAACCTGTTTTATTCACAGTAGAAATGTGATCAGAACATTGAATACCTAAATGTAATGAGAGATTCCACATGTCCAAGTACATCTGCCACTGTCATCTACTTTGACCTGGAGTAGGTGTGTGCACGCAATTTCAAGACAGTTTTGCCAAGAATATTAGAATATTCTGACTTAGCATTTGCAGGACTTTTGCTATTTGCCAGGCTCTGTGCTAAATATTTTACAATGACTACTCTTGTAAATCTTCACAAAAAATCTGCATTTATTGGTGTTATTCTCATCCCTCCCCATTTACAAATGAAGGAACAGAGACACAGTTTATAACTTAGCCAGGGTTATATGGTTATTATGTGTCAAAGCCAGACTTCAAAATCCAGGAGTCTAAACCTATAGTTTATGTACCTCACCACTCTATTTTTGCCATCATTAATAATTGAGGACGCTGTTGCTCTAGATAAAGCCGATATCCCGTTTCTTATACATAATTAGTTCAGGGAGATTTTGGGGGATAAAAAATCAGTGCTAATGAATCAAAATAACCGGAATGAAGACTTATAAGAAATTTCAGGGAACAGCCGTTATCTTTAGCATCTTGTTTTATCAAAGGTCAACCTCAGCTTGACAGCAGGTGAGGGTGTGAGGATGTGCAATCAGCTTGACTTAGTGCCAGAGCACAGAAAAAATTATCTTTCCTTCATGCCAGATTCTTGGCTCTCATCAATGGTACTTAAACTCTGTTCTCATTTGATGACAGCAATGTTACCTTTCCTAAGAAATCTCTACTGATTCCCTTAATAATGTCCACTGAGCATTGCATGTAAGTTACAAATACATATTTACAATTACAGAAGTCTTCCAATTCCCAGTCTCTAAGCATCAAACTTTTAATAAGGTCTCTAGCGGTGACTTTCAGATTCACTATTATGTTTTTAACAGAGAATGTTAATTTTCTATGTATGTCCCCAGTTAGCAAGTGAATGAGAGTATTAGCCAGGGTACTGTCCCCAATGATTCTCTGTTGATAGATTCTCTTTCCAAGACTAATGATAGTCTCAAAAAAAGAAACATTTTGGTCATTTCTGTTCTAAGAAATAAATGAAGATGCCCTTCCCCTGTATTTCATAATAAAATCAGAGAAGAGTCTCTAGGTCCTCTGTATCAGATTTATATTGATTTATATTTATAATACACGAAAAGGATCAGTATTAATATTGGCGACGAGACTAACAGCAAACTGAGATAATGAATAGATTGAAAGAAACTGGAAGAAGTTATCATTCTTAATTTCATGAATGAAAGCCTTAATTTTTTTCCACTTTTAATGTAGTAGAGAATTTTAACAGGTAAAATGCATTATAAAGTGAACCTGACTCTTTTCTTCTCCTTTTAACCCTGTGTTCTTCCCTTTCTTGATTTATAGCTCTACCACTTGTCCTGAATCAAATATTTCTCTTCTTTTCCCCATCTTTTCTATTTTCTCCTTAAACATTTTCTTGGTTGCTTTTCTTAGAGCTCCTTTGCTCATCCTTTATTGTCCTGACTTGTTTCTAGGTGTGAGATTGAAGTTAGGAAGATTCTACCTTTAATCCTGGTATTCTTCTCAACCCTGTCAATCTCCATATGGAGATCCATGCTGGGATTTTTTCCTAGCTGCTCTGGATTTATCTTGGAGCAGATCAAATCATCTTCAAAGGGAGGTTTATCTGATTTGAGTGAGAACAGATGAAAAATTTCATTTTTTTCCTAAATGATTTCTGTAATGAGGAAAACTGAAGCTAGTTACTGAATTATAAATTGGCAAATCCACTATATTAATTAGCTGTCTACTTTGCATCTCTATGGAAATGCCTAATGGGCATCTCACATTTTTCATGACCACATGTGAGCTTCTCTGCTGCTATTACCTCCTAAGTATATTTTTTTACCTCATAATTCTATTTCTCCTGTGTCTTCCCCATTTTAGAAAATAGTGATTTCATGTTTCTCGTTATTCAGGCAAAAAATCTTATCAGTCATAAAATAAATGTAAGTACTACTATAAAAATGTATTCAAAATCCAACCATTTCTACCATCCTGGTGCAAAGCATCATCTCTTATTTATTAATACAAAAGTTATCTAACAGGTTTTTGTGCTTCCACTCATGCACCCTACAGTCTTGTATCAACAGAGAAACCAGAATTACAAGTCATGTCATATCACTCTGCTCAAAACACTGCAATGGATCCCCATTTAACTTAGTGTAAAAGCCAATGTCCTTACAATGGTTTACAGTCCCCTGCATGACTGGTCCCTCCATTACCTTTTTTCATTTCCTGCTGTATTTTCTCTCTCCCTCTCACTCTTCTTCAGTCACGTGGCCTCCCTGTTATTCCCAGAACATGCTAAATATAGTCCCACTGTAAGGTCTTCCCATTGGCTGTTTCTGCTCCTTCAATGAATTACCATATCACTCATAGTTCACTTCCTTCATATTGTTATTCAAATGTCATCTTCTCAAGAAGTTGTCCCCTAGACTCCTTATCCAAAATTTTATTCTTCATCCTACCCTCAACATCTTCAATCCTTCTCTGCCAAAGAAATTTTTTCTCCTTAACATTCATCACCATCTATCCTATATTTGAGCACATTATGTCTTTCACTTATTTATTTACCATTTTACTTCCCTCTCCAAAATATAAATTGCACGTGGGCAGTGACTTTAGTTTGACTATTGCTATATCTCCACAGCCAAGAACGGTGCCTGACATATAGTCAGTGAAGTTGACAAAGACTTTGTGACAAAGACCCATGTCCTAGGATCACAGTGTTAAGACAGCTAACTTGAACCAAACTGAATTGTTTAGTAGCTAACAATAATAAAAGGTGAGCATTCTTTGTGGAAGAAGAAAAGCTGAAACCCAGCTCATAATATTAAGACTTATATACTTATTAATCTCTTGTTCAGACCCCAAATCCTATTCCCAGGACAATGTATGACTTTATTCTGTATTCTCTGAATGAACTACTGAATCAATATTAAGCTTTTAGGACAAATTAAAAAACGTCTTATGCTTTCTCACTTATTATTTTTTTTCTTCATTTAGGAGAGAATATTCATCAAATAAGAGATATCCAGAAGATGATCTTACTCTAAATTTTCTGTAAACATCTATTCAGTCCAAATGTGTAAGACTTTTTTATTTTTATATTCCTTGCCATTTTCTGATTATAAGAGTGTTTTTATTGCTCATTTGAGAAAATATTCTAAGTACAAAAATGTAAAGAAACATGAAAAATAATCACTCAATTTTATTACCCTGAGGCAACTGCTATTAACCTATTAGCATATTTCCTTCCAATCTTTCTTTCTATGTATACTTTAAAACATATAAGCTTTTAGTTAAACTCTATAAATTAATTTTTAGTTGACAAATAGAATTTAACTATTTTAAAAATTAGATCATTTATATATATTTAAAATACATTTTGAAAACACTTATTCTGAAAATTTTCAGGCATGTTGAATACATTTCATGTGCTCATTGGCTACTTACATATCTTCCTTGGTGAAATGCTTTTTCAAATTTTTTGCCTATTTTTCACCGGGGTGATTTTTTTTTCTAATTTCATTGTAGTTTTTTTATGAAATTTTTTTACATGCCCTTTGTCAAATATGGTTTTGCAAATATTTCTCTGCATTTTGTGGCTTGATTATAGACTTTTTTAATGGTATCTTTTGATAAACAGAAATTTTTATTTTGATGGTATAATTTATCTTTTTTATTTTATTTCAGCATATTATGGGGGGGTACAAAAGTTTAGGTTATGTATATTGACCTTACTTCCCCTTCCCCGCCCTCCCAAATCAGAGCATCAAGTGTGTCCATCCCCTAGACGATGCACATCGCACTCATTATGTATGTATACACTCATCCCCTCCCCCCCTCACATGTGCCCAACACCGAGTAATGTTATTCCTAAATGTGCTCTTAGGTGATGCTCATTGAAACCAATTTGATGGTGAGTACATGTGGTGCTTATTTTTCCATTCTTGGGATACTGCACTTAGTAGAATGGGTTCCAGCTCCATCCAGGAAAATACAAGAGGTGCTATATCACCATTGTTTCTTATAGCTGAGTAGTACTCCACGGTATACATATACAACATTTTATTAATCCACTCATGTATTGATGGGCACTTGGGTTGTTTCCAAATCTTTTTTTTTTTTTTTTTTTGAGACAGAGTCTCACTTTGTTGCCTGGGCTAGAGTGCTGTGGCATCAGCCTAGCTCACAGCAACCTCAAACTCCTGGGCCCAAACAATCCTCCTGCCTCAGCCTCCCAAGTAGCTGGGACTACAGGCATGTGCCACCATGCCTGGCTAATTTTTTCTATATATATTTTTAGTTGTCCATATAATTTCTTCCTATTTTTAGTAGAAATGGGGTCTCGCTCTTGCTCAGGCTGGTCTTGAACTCCTGAGCTCAAACAATTCGCCTTGGCCTCCCAGAGTACTAGGATTACAGGGGTGAGCCACCACGCCTGGCCTTGTTTCCACATCTTTGCAATTGTGAATTGTGCTGCTATAAACATTCGAGTGCATCTGATAAAGGGCTGATAACTAGAATCTATTTAGAACTCAGGAAAATCAGCAAGAAAAAATCAAACAGCCCTATCAAAAAGTGGGCAAAGGACATGAATAGAAATTTTTTGGAGGGAGGTAAGATGGTGGAGTGGTGGTGACCTCCTGGAATATTGCTCCTGGAGAGGATGGCATGGATCTCAGTCTGCCACAATGCTAGAGGATCGCTCCCCCACAAGAACAGCAGTGTGAATCCACAGAGAATCAACGTGGGACACAGAGAGCAAGAAAAGACTGAGGTGAATGTGAAATCATGTTGTGAAAATCTGGAGAGTGCAGGACGGACAATAGAGAGGGGAACGTAGGATGGCTGTACCCACCTCATCGGCGAGTGAGGGGGGCTCAGCCCCACAGGAAAGCAGCCTGTTTCCCCACTGACCTCCATTCCCACTCAATTAGGGATCTGCCTGAAGCCAGTGTGGAATCACCGCGGGAGACACGGGGCTCTGTGGAGAGGAGACAATAGCGGGGGGACATTTTGGACCCCGGAGCCCTGTGGGCAGACTGCAACCCATGGGAGAGGGTTCGTGCTGGGCGGCAGCGACAGACACCTGGGGGACTCCAAACTGTCTCCTTTACAAGGGCGGCTGGGCTCCTGCAATCCTGGCTCCCCCGGTCCCTGCTGGACCCTGAACATTTGTCCCCAGCGCCAGCGATCAGCGGGCGGGCAGCCGCCATTGTCAGGGTCCACAGCCTAGCCTCCGAGGAACGATGGGAACTGGGCAGCTCCCTGAGTCGCTCCCTTCCCTAGTCCCTGGAGCCCCACTAGGACCTCTGCCTTTGCGTGAACACTGAGTGCTTCCCCGGTCGCAAGAGAGTGGAGTGTGGACCTTGCAGACATTGGGGCAGGTGGACCATTGCCCCCGGGAGCCGCAGCAGCTGGGGCACTGGGCAAACGCAGGCACCGCCCCTCCCCCAGCCGCTGTCTTTCATGCAGAGAGAGGCAGAAACCACCTCGGGAGAGGAAGAGGCAAGGAAAAAGTCGCTTTCCATCTGCAATTAGAACAGCCCAGTGACTTGACTGTCAAACTGGTTTTGGGTCAAATTAATTCTCTGGGGCTGGACCCAGCAGGAGCAGCCCCCCAGCTGAGGTAGCAAAATCCTGAACAACACGTGAAGGGCTCCCCCTAGTGACAGAGGAGGCAGCTCACCTGGGCTGCTGCACAGCCTAAGAACAGCACGCACGGCATGCCTCTATCCAGACTAAAGCTGAAAGAGGGACCTAACGATTGATCTAGATGGGAAGGGTTCAGCGAAAGAACTCTGGGAATATAAAGAAAAAGCTGAAATCTTGCCCTCAAAGAGAATTAGTAGTTCTCTACCAATTGACACAAACCAGATTCAAAATAGCAACATGTCACAGGCAGAATTACAAACATGGATCATAAAAAAGCTGAATATTATGCAAGAAAAAATGCATAACCAACACAAAGAAACCACAAAAAAGATCCAGGACTTGGAAGAAAAATTCACTAAAGAAATTGAAATATTGAAGAAAAATCAAACTGAACTCCTGGAAATGAAGAATTTATTCAGGGAGCTATAAAACACAGTGGAAAGTCTCAAGAGCAGGGTAGATCAAACAGAAGAAAGAATCTCAGAAATCGAAGATAACACTTTCCAATTAAAAAAGTCAGTCACAGAGATGGAGCAAAGAAATAAGAATAAAGATCAGAGTCTACAAGAAATGTGGGATTGTGTGAAGAAGCCTAACATGAGAGTTATTGGCATTCCTGAGGGTGAAGAAGACAATAAGCAAGGGTTAGATAAGCTATTTGAAGACATAATTGAGGAAAATTTCCCAGGCCTTGCCAAAACTCTAGATATACAGGTTCAAGAAGCTCAAAGAACCCCTGGGAGATTCATACCAAATAGGAAGACACCACATCATGCAGTTATCAGACTGACCAAAATTTCCACTAAAGAGGCCATTCTATGAGCTGTAAGGAGAAAGAAATAAGTTACATACAAAGGAAAATCCATCTGAATTATGCCAGATTTCTCAACTGAAACCTTACAAGCAAGAAGAGACTGGGGCCCCATTCTCACTCTTCTGAAACAAAATAATGCCCAGCCTAGAATCTTATACCCAGCTAATCTCAGCTTTATATATGAAGGTGAAATCAGAGAATTCACCAAGACAAGACCAGCTCTCCAATAAGTACTCAAAACAGGGCTACACATGGACCAGCAAAAGAAAGACCCACGAATATAAAACTACTCAAGAGAAGAAAAAAACCCAGTTATCACAATGGCTCAAGTGAGAAAACAGAATAATGAAATTCAAGCCAACATGAGGAACAGAAATCAGTCTCACTTATCAATTCTCTCATTAAATGTGAATGGATTGAATTCCCCACTCAAGAGACATAGACTGGCCCAATGGTTAAAAAAATACAAGCCAAGTATCTGCTGTCTTCAGGAAACTCATCTAACCTTCAAGGATGCATTTAGACTGAAAATAAAAGGGTGGAAATCAATATTTCAAGCAAATGGAAGCCAAAAGAAAGCTGGCGTGGCAGTTTTAATCTCCAATAACTTAGTTTTTAAATCAGTAAAAGTAATGAAAGACAAAGATGGTTACTATATACTAGTGAAGGGTACAATTCATCAAGAAGACATAACAATACTTAATATATATGCATCCAACTTAGGTGCACCCAGATTCATACAGAAAACCCTACTTGATATGAACCAAATGATAGAGAACAACACTTTAATAGTCCAAGACTTTAACACACCACTGACAGTACAGGACAGATCCTCCAAACAAAAAATAAACTAAGAAATAATGGACTTAAACAGAATGCTAGAACAAATGGGCCTGACTGACATCTACAGGACATTCTACCCAAAATCCACTGAATATACTTTCTTCTCATCAGCTCAGAGGACATTCTCCAAGATTGACCATATCCTAGGACATAAAGCATGTCTTAAAAAATTAAAAAAAAATAGAAATTATACCATGCTTCTTCTCAGATCACAGCGGAATAAAAGTAATAATGAACCCTAACAGAAATTCTCATTCCTACTCAAAGTCATGGAAGCTAAACGACCTTCTCCTGAATGATTATTTTATAAATGAAGAAATCAAGACAGAAATCAAAAGATTCTTTGAATTAAATGACAAAGGAGACAAAACTTATCAAAATCTGTGGGACACAGCTAAAGCAGTCCTGAGAGGAAAATTTATTTCCATAAATGCCTATATCAAAAAGACAGAAAACTTACAAATAGACAATCTAATGAATACACTCAAAGAGCTGGAGAAGGAAGAACAGATCGACCCCAAACCCAGCAGAAGGAGAGAAATTATTAAGATGAAACCAGAACTAAATGAAAAGGACAACAAACAAACCATAAGGGAGATTAATAAAACAAAAAGTTGGTTCTTTGAAAAAATAAGCAAAATAGACACACCTCTGGCTAGACTAACCAAGAACAGAAAAGAAAAAACTCTAATAACCTCCATCAGGAACATGAAAGGAGAAATCACGACTGATGCCACAGAGATACATGATATCATCTATGAATTCTACAAAAATCTTTATGCACACAAATTGGAAAATGTGGAGGAAATGGACAAATTTTTAGAAACACACAGGCTTCCCAGGCTCAACCAGGAAGAAATAGAATTCTTGAATAGACCAATATCTACATCTGAAATTGAAACAGCAATAAAAAACCTTTCCAAAAAGAAAAGCCCTGGACCAGTTGGGTTCACACCCGAATTTTACCATACCTACAAAGAACTGGTGTCCATCCTACATAAACTATTCTCCAACATCGAGAAGGATGGAATTCTCCCCAACACATTTTACTAAGCCAACATAATTTTGATACTAAAACCAGGAAAGGATGCAACAAAAAAAGAAAACCACAGACCAATATCTGTTATGAATATAGATGTAAAAATTCTCTATGAAATCCTAGCAAATCGAATCCAAGTGCTTATCAAAAAATACTCCATCACGACCAAGTGGGCTTCATCCCAGATATGCAGGGATGGTTTAACATATGCAAATCTATAAATGTAGTTCACCACATAAATAGAAGCAAAAATAAAGATCATATGATCCTCTCAATAAATGCAGAAAGAGCATTTGACAAAATTCAACATCCTTTTATGATAAGAACACTTAACAAAATAGACATAGACGGAGCCTATCTAAAAATGACACAAGCCATATATGACAAACCCACAGCCACCATCATACTGAATGGGGAAAAATTGAAAGCATTCCCACTTCAAACTGGAACCAGACAAGGATGCCCACTGTCCCCCTTACTTTTCAACATAGTATTGGAAGTCGTTGCGAGAGCTATCAGGCAAGAGAGCAAAATCAAGGGAGTCCAAATAGGGAAAGAAGAGATCAAACTCTCACTCTTTGCTGATGATATGATGTTATATCTAGAAAACCCCAAGGATTCAACCAAGAGACTCCTGGAATTGATCAATGAATTCAGTAAAGTCTCAGGATACAAAATCAATACACACAAATCAGAGGCATTCATATATGCCAATAACAGTCAAATGGAGAACCAAATTAAGGACTCAATACCCTTAAAAATAGCAACAAAGAAAATAAAATACCTAGGAATATATTAAACTAAGGAGGTAAGGACCTCTATAGGGAGAACTATGAAACACTGAGGAAGGAAATCGCAGAACATGTAAATAGGTGGAAAACCATACCATGCTCGTGGATTGGAAGAATCAACATAGCTAAAATGTCTATACTGCCCAAAGTTATCTACAGATTCAATGCAATTCCTATTAAATTACCAACATCATTTTTCACAGATATAGAAAGAATAATTTTATGCTTTGTATGGAACCAGAGAAGACCCTGTTTAGCAAAAACAATTTGAAGCAATAAAAACAAAATTGGAGGTATTAATTTGCCAGACTTCAAACTATACTACAAAGCTGTGATTATTAAAACTGCTTGGTATTGGCACAAGTGCAGGGACACAGACCAGTGGATCAGAACAGAAAATCCAAATATAAAACCATCCTCATATAGCCATCTAATCTTTAACGAAGCAGACAAAAACATACTCTGGGGAAAAGATTCCTTATTTAACAAATGGTGCTGGGAAAATTGGATAGCCAAATGTAGAAGACTAAAACAGGACCCACAGCTTTCACCTTTCACAAAAATCAAATCATGGTGGATAACAGACTTAAACCTTAGGTGGGAAACTATTAGAATCCTAGAAGAAAATGTAGGAAAGACTCTTACAGACATTGGCCTAGGCAAAGAATTTATGAAGAAGACCCCTAAGGCAATCACAGCAACAATAAAAGTAAATAAATGGGACCTGATCATATTAAAAAGCTTCTGCACAGCCAAAGAAACAGTCATGAGAGTAAACAACCTACAGAATGGGAAAAAAATTTTGTATACTACACATCAGATAAAGGACTGATAACAAGAATATATTTAGAACTCAGGAAAATCAGTAAGAAAAAATTGAACAACCCTATCAAACAGTGGGCAAAGGACGTGAATAGAAAATTTTCAAAAGAAGATATAAAAATGGCTAACAAACATATGAAAAATGTTCAACATCTCTAATCATCAGGGAAATGCAAATAAAAACCACAGTGAGATACCACTTAACCCCAGTGAGATTGGCCTTTATCAAAAAGTCCCAAAACAATACATGTTGGCGTGGATGCGGAGAGACAGGAACACTCATACACTGCTGGTGGGACTGTAAACTAGTGCAACCCCTATGGAAAGCAATATGGGGATACCTTAAACAGATTCAAGTAGACCTACCATTCGATCCAGCAATCCCATTATTGGGCATCTACCCAGAAGAACAAAAGTCATTCTATAACAAAGACACCTGTACCCGAATGTTTATAGCAGCACAATTCACAATTGCAAAGATGTGGAAACAACCTAAATGCCCATCAATCCACGAATGGATTAGTAAACTGTGGTATATGTATACCATGGAGTATTACTCAGCTGTAAGAAATAACGGTGATACGACATCTCTTTGGTTCTCCTGGAGAGAGTTGGAACCCATTATATTAAGTGAAGTATCTCAAGAATGGAAAAACAAGCATCACATGTACTCACCAGAAGATTGGTTTCCCTGATCATCACCTAAATGCACATTGGGGAATGATACCAACTGCATATCAGACTGAGGCGGGGGGTGGGGAGTGGGGATGGGTGTATGCCTACATGATGAGTGTGTTGCGCATCGTCTGGGGAATGGCCATGTTTGAAGGTGCTGACTCGGGGAGGTGGGGGTAGGGGGAGGGGATGGAGGTATGACTACATGGTGAGTACCAGGTGCACTGTCTGGGGAATGGACACACTTGAGGCTCTGACTCAGGGGGATGGGCTGGACATGGGCAATATATATAACCTGAGCTTTTGTACCCCTGTAATAAGCTGAAATAAAAAAAAATAAGAAAAAAAATATATGTACTTGTATATACATATTTTTCTCATCATTTCACAATACTTTCTAATGTTTAGGAAATTGCTGACATAATTATCCTAGACTATGTTGAAGGAAATAACATAATTAGGAATTAGAAAAAAAGTAACAAACACCAATCAAAACTAGAACATATTTTTCACAGTCTGTGATGTGAACAAGCTATGGTATAATTTTATCTATTATGTGTATTAGGTATCTGTCAGAACCTTTTTTGTCTAGACCCTTTTTTCTAGACTCCTTTTTGTTTGTTTGTTTCTGATAAAACAATGTTTCTCAAACTTCAGTGGGCATTTTAATCACCTGGAGAGCTTGTGAAAATACAGATTGATAAGCTCCATCACTGGTTTCTGATTCAGCAATGTTGATGCCCTTGGTTTGGGAGCACACTTAAAGAACAATTCTTTTTAAATAATCAGTTAAGCAAAATTTTTACCATTCAAGTTATTTAGAGACCAGTCAGAATGGAGTTTATACACATCCTATATTCATTACGTAAACAGCACTACACAAATTTGCACAGGGTTTCTATGCACTGCTTTGTACTTTTGTCCTTGTTTGGGGCAGGTGGTTACAGAATTCTATAAGGTATCTGTTTCAAAGGATGAAATATTGTGATGTCTTTTTATTTTTCTTGGGAAGGAAGATTGACAGTAATAATTGCCAAACTCCACAGCCACATATCAGTAAGGTTGATGGGAAGGACCTCTGTTGTTTAGAAAAAAGCTGTGAAAATGAATCAACATTTGAACTATTCTCTAAGGTTTTTGTGGAGAAGTTGTTCCAAGTGCTATAATAACATGATGTTTACATCATCTTAGAAGAAATATTCTAAGTATGATGTATTTGAAGGCAATAGCTAACAGTGGCATCAAGTTATTTTCCTCTATTTTTCAAGAAAAATAAATTCACTAAATGTATAGTGAGTGTTTGCATTAGCAGAAGAACAATGTCCCGGATCAATCAGTCAGAGAAAGAGTGAATTCAAACTTCCTCTGACATTTTGTGCCATTCATGCCCTCAGTGGATTGGATGAATTCTTTCTGTATGTTTATGTATGTTTGTATGTGGAACATTTTTCTACCTCTGGGTAGTATTTAAAAATCAATTTGTAAAAGAGCTCTGTTTAATTGGCAGAAAGAATATGTGTTTGTATACCTTAAGGATTCCTTAAACTCTTAGAAAAATAGGAGCTGCCCAAAATATTTTTCAAGTTCACATAATCTGGGATAATCTTTGCTAATAAAGGCTAGTTTTGTAACCAAATGCAGGTTTAACTGCCTGCTGCCTGAAAGCCATTATCAAGAGATAAGGGGTTGGAGGAAGGAAAAGCAGGTTTATCAAGAACTGGCATCCTGAGGAGATGGCAAATTCATGTTGCAAAGGCCATCTCCAGTTTCTCATTCTGACGAAGGGCTTTTTTTTTTGTTGTTGTTGTTCAGGATATTATGGGGGTACAAACATTTTCGTTATATGTAATAGGTTTTCCTCACCCAAGCCAGGGCTATAAGTGTGTCCTTCCCCCATACAGAGTGCTCTGCTTCCATTAGTTGTGATGAAGGGATTTTAAAGGGGAAGGAGGCTTGGCAGTAGCTGGCCATTTGCAAGTCTTGTTTCTGATGGTCATCTCCAGTAATGGGCCGTCTGGTGATTTTGTAGGTAACAAGTAGATGGCAGCAGAATTGAAGGTTACCTGCTCAGCATTTTCCTCCAGGGGGAGTTCTGAAATCTTATTTCTATAGCTAGTTGCTCAAGGCCCTTTCATGGAATTTTTAAGCTTGCACATAATTAGGCATTTGAAAGAAAGACTTATTATTTAGCTTTAAGATGGAATGACTTTACTGTTACCAATTCCTCACTGTCAATTTTTCATTCCATTTCTATGGAAGATGAGGCATCAACTTCAATCTTGCTAGTTCCTGCTGAATGGGGGTGTTTTTTGAAAGAGTTTGGAATGAAAGAATTTGACATGGTGAAATATATAATTTTCAGTCCTCTCTTTGATGGGTGGAGGTATTAAGGGTGATTGTTTGTCAATGGTTTTAAATACTCTTTTATATGTATTTTTTGGATACAAAAGATGACCAGCTTTAACACAAGGTATAACCCAAGAATAATGAGCAATATATTTAACTCTGACTTTATTATCCCTCCAATTAGAGATTTGATGCCAGAAGGTATCCAGGAGAATAAATTAGAAAGCCAATCTTTTGTTCCCGGTAGTAGGAGATTGTGATATTCTAAGCCAGGCCTGGGGGAGCCATGTGGCTTGTGGTCTAATTTTGTCAATACTGCTCTCTGTTTCAGAGGATGAATTAATATAAGTGCAACACATGGTGTTACCCACCATACAGACTCCTCCTTATTCTGGAGACATTTGGTCTAGGGCAACACAGTTATTAAGCAAATCTTTGCCAGGGAATCTAATGATTTTCACAGATCAGTAAGATTAAGAGGAGTTTCATTAACAAGAATGTGTAAAATCTTAGATAACCTTCTCATGCATGCTACTGGGCAGATAAATAATTTTATGAAACTGTTTCAATGGGCAAACTCCTACCTGTTATGGACTGAAAAGGAGTTCACTTGTGAGTCCTATGAAGCACAATCCCTGAAGATTAATGTTAGTAACCATCAGCCTTTTTCCCAACTGCATACAAAAATATATCCAAGAGGGGCATCATACCCTTAAGAGGGTCCCATCTGTAGCCAAATCATACTGAAATAATAATCATCCTGACTTATTCCTTAGCTTATAGACCTCTTAGTTCTGATTCTATTATAGTTAAAGTTATAACACAAATGGAAAGAGGCCATGAATTTCTGGGCTTAAAGTCTTTGCATAGATTAGGAGGGATCCTCATAAGCTGTATCATTTTCTGGGGGTGATACACCTAAAAATAATATAGGGGCCTTAGTCTGATAAGGGTCAGATATAATTTTTGCTCTACATAGGACTTGGGGAGAAGTGAACAGGTGTATACCACGGAAGTCTTCTGTGCCAATTTAGTGTTAATAACTGAATCAGTTGTGCCCATGTCCATTAAAAAGTCAATCGGTTTGTTCTCAACTTTCAACTATACCTGGATACTGTGGGGAAATATGAATTGGGTGCCAGGTTTGCATCCTGCATTCTGTAATGCCATTATCTGAGTGTTTTTATCTATAATTTTAGAGCAGCACCTTAATCCTTGCTTGGCATGGCCTTAGGTTCTTTTTACAATTTGGTCTTCTGATCTCTATTTTAGCATTGATGCTAAACTCCAGAAGGGAGGGGGTATTATGAGTTATGTCTCACCTCCCTTCCCTTCATGACCAGGAACTCAATTTTAAGATTTTTTGAGGCACCCTTGGCCAACAGGATGTCCATTCAGTCAGTGAGGGGGTTCACATTTTCTCCCTTTTGGCCAAGATTTGTCAGAGGCAGCATTGATGACAAACCTTTAATTTTTCCCTATAATTGCTGGGGTGGTGTGGCTGCCTGCCCTGGGTACATCCTGTCCCCTGGTGGGAGCCCTGTGGCCAAGGAGCTTAGAGCCAAAAGGCTTACAGTCAATTAAACATTATAAGCCAGATGAGAATGGAGGTGGACAGGCATTCATTAGCCCTTTAAAACCTTTTAGGTAACATAAGAACAAAAACCAAAATGCCAAAAGCAAGGTTACAAAATTAAATTATCTATAAGCATTGAGCTACTGTAACTTTGGTTTTATTTATAGACATAGGAATTTGCTAATTTGCTATACAAAACATAAGCATTTTCATAAAGCCATTTGAGCCTATGGATTTAAACTCTCGTATCAGAATCCTTTCTGTGGTCCCTTTAAAGAATTAACCATGTTTTAAACAAAAAATTATAAACCATCCCTAGTTCTGACAGTGACAGAAAAAGGTAGCTTATAGGTAGCTACATATTCAAATTAGTAACAAATTACATTAATTTAGATACAAGTAAAATTATTAAATGAGTTTTAATGTCTCTGAATACAGGCTGGGACCTTTGCCTCATGAAAGCAGGTCATTTTGATTTTTGTCTCATCTCAGGTCTAAAGACAAGGTTGACTTGAGTTTGGTGTTAGACACCCAGGAGTCAAGGCTCTGTAACTTAACAGCACAAGGCTTAATTAACAATATTTGATATAGCTCTGATTTGATTTTCAGAACATTTGTCAAAGATGTTAAAAGGCTTCAACATTTGATTAAAACAGAATCACAAGTTATTGTAAAATAATAGCAATTTACTTAGCGAAGAGTGATAATCAAAAGACTTTAAAGATGATACAGATATTTATATGGATATAAAAACCGTAACTTTGTAAAGCTCAGTTTTTCCCATGTAATCAAAAACATAATGAGGACAGCATAGGAATTATCTTGATAAAACATGACATTTTTGTTTCTTAGGCCAGTTACCAAAAGATAAAAAAAACTTCTGCCGTGCAATTGTTTCTTCTTAGGGGAAGCCCACTTAGACAACTTGGAAATTAAACCTTCCGTCATAAGTGTTTATCTCATTTCTATTTACCTAATTTATTTACTTTAGCAGTTTACTTAGAATCTAGTTACCATTTCAAGTTATTTTTCTGTTAACTATTTTATAAAAATCTGTGAATATTTCACATATTGCCAATATGATGAATCATGTCTTCAACAAAATCATTCAAAGTCTAAACAAATTTATACCTAAACACATCTTCATAAACAAAATTTAGGAAAAGAGAAGGAAAAGAATTTCACAACAGAGACTAGAAAAGAATGGCAAAATAAATTAATAGTTTTAATTATTACTTTTAAATTAAAAAGAAAAACTATCAAGAAAACAAATGTAAACATTATAAGACTTACTATTCTGAACAATGTAACACCTTTTCTAAGTTCTATAAATATAGCAGAAGTTTCAGAACACATCCAACTTAAAGAAATTAACTATTTAATATCCCCAAATAAAATTTATTCACATCATCAGGTTGACAGTCTATTCTTGGCTCTTGGTGTGCTCTTGGCTGAAGAATGAACAGACACACCTGTAGCAAGGCCAGCATGAAATGAAGTTTATTGACACAGAGCAAGGTAGGTTATGGGGCAAAAGCAAAATAGATTTGCCACAGATGAAGAACGGGCCCCTTGTCTTAACAAAGAGGCCCTGGTTATGGTCTAGGGTCCTGTTTTATATTGTCTGGATTGGGCCCTCCTCATGGTTCAAACAAAAGAAATATAAGGTGAGTTGACATGCAGCAGCCATCCCAGGTAATCTCCTTGGGCTCATATCAAGATTGAAAAAGAATCATGCACCTTCACTGCATTCTATGGATTTGTGCTGTCAGTTTCTTTAAATTTCAAAACTATTTCACAAATACTTATTTAGGGCCTTTTGTGTGTAAGTCACTGTCTCCACACTTAAGACACAAAGAGTTGTAAGACTTTAAATTGTAACCTAGAAGATCCTATGGGACAAAAATAAGTATTATACACAGCCAATTTCTGTATAAGAAGAATAAATAAACTGCTGCATATTTCAAATACATTAGTGCAATCAGGAAATGCATCATGGAATAAGGAACATTTGACATCTTGAAGATAGAATGCCATTTCAATTGTAAATGGGAATGTGTGCAGTCAGGGGACAGGGGTATTCCTGTAGAGGGACCTGTATGAGAAAAAGCATGTATCTGAGAGACTAAGGTGTATTCAGAAGTCTCTCAATAACTAATTTTGGCTGCAACACAATTGCCATTAGGACAATTGTAGAGGAGGAGGAGACTCCAGGGTTAAAACCAAGATTTGATTGGAAAGGAACTCAAGTGTCAGGGTGAACAAATGCAGGGTGACAAAGATATATATAGTCAGTCCTTGGTATCTTTGGGTTCTGCATTTGTGGACTCAACCAACTGTAAACTGAAAATATTCAAGAAAAAAAATTGCGTCTGTACTGAACATATACAGACTTTTTATGGTCATTATTCTATAAACAATATAGTACAACAACTATTTACATAGTATTTACATTTTATTAGGTATTATAACTAATCTAGGTATGATTTGAAATCTATGAGAGAATGTGCATAGGTTAAATGCAAATACCATGCCATTTTATATCAGGGACTTGAACATCTGTGAGTTTTGGTATCCAAGGAATGTCCTGAAACCAGTTCTCCATGGATACACAATCAGGATGACATATACACGTACATATGTATATACACACACATTCATTTATATTTAGATATTTATATTTAGATATTTCTATGTATCTGTATGTATATACATATATCATAAAATCTGTACGTACACATGAACAAATAACCATATGCACAGGTATATACAATAACGAGTTGCTTAACTATGGAGATATATTCTGAGAAATGTGTCATTAGGTGATCTCACCATTGTGTGAACATCGTAAAGGGCACTTACACAAACCTAGATGGTATATCTTAATACACACAGGCTATATGATATAATCTATTGCTCCTAGGCTACAAGCTCGTACAGAATATTACTGTCCTGAATATTGCAGCAATTGTAGCACAATGGTAAGTATTTATGTATCTAAACATGCCTAAATGTAAAAAAGGTAGAGTAAAAATATTATATTAAAAAAAAGATAAAAATGGTACACCTGTGTAACTTACTTACGATGAATGAAACTTGCAGGACTCGAAGTTGCTCTGGGTGAGTCAGTGAGTGAGTGGTGAGTGCATGTGAAAGACTAGGACATTCCTGTACGTTACTGTAGACTTTATAAATACTGTACATTTAGACTACACTAAATTTATAAAAACTTTTTCTTTCTTCAATACTAAATTAATCTTAGCTTACTGTAACTGTTTTACTTTATAAACTTTTAACGTTTTTTTAAACTTTTGACTCTTGTAATAACTAGCTTAAAATACAAATACATCGTATAGCTGAAAAAAATATTTCTTTATATTCAATAGAATTTTTTTCTATTTTTAATTTTTTTTTTACTTTTTAAATGTTTTTGTTAATAACTAAGACACACACATTAACCTAGGCCTACACAGAGTTAGGAGCATAAATATAATTGTCTTTCACTTCCTCCTTTAAATATCACTGATTTCTTTATCTCACTAGTTTCTTTTTTTTTAATTCTGGGAAGATTGAGATCATTTTTCCTGTCTTCAGGGGCAATAACACACATGGAGTTGTCATCTCCTATGATAAAGATGCCTTCTTCTGGAAAACTTCCTGAAGATCTTGCCTGAGGCTGTTTTACAGTTAATGACTTTTATAAGTAGTATACTCTAAAATAAGGATAAAAATTATAGTATAGTAATAATATAGTCATTTATTTTTATTATCAATTATCAGGTGCTCTATATAATTGTTTGTGCTATCCATTTATATGACTGGCAATGCGATATGTTTGTATAGAGCAGCATCAACACAAACACATGAGTAATATGCTGTGCTGCTACATGACAACAGCTACGAGGTCACTAGGTGATAGGAATATTTCAACTCCATTATAATCTTATGTGACCACCATCCCATATATGGTCCAGTGTTGACCAAAACATCATTATGCAGTACATGACTGCATTCAGATCTAGGTACACATACCTATATATATATAATCTGGTAGCAATGACAATCAATTAAAAGTTATTGAGGAGGGATATGATTTAATCAGAGTCCTGTTTATGAAGAGTCATCTGGCAGCAGTGTTTGGAAGGTAAGAGTGTGACAGTTAGATGGAGAAGACAAGTGACTTGTGTTTTGCAAAACACACAGAGAAGTAGGTTTTAGGGTGAGGGGCTGAGTGGTATTAGCAGAAATTTATGTAATTTCAAGTGTTGACAGAGGAAAGGCAGAAGTGACTGAAGATGGATCACTTTCTATAATGAAAGAGAATCAAGTTTGAGAAAAGCTAATAACCAAGGGCATTTCAACAATGAAACGTTCAAACTCTTGCTCGTTTTCATGTCTTTTCCAGCACTCACTACGCACTATGACATCATGTGATCATAAAACCCTCTATACTTTTGTAATATGAACTTAAAGTCCCTCATCATGAAAGATACATTCCAAAAACCTTTAAATGTCACTAATTTCTTTATCTTACTAGTTTCTTTTCTTTTTTTGTTTAATTCTGGAAAGATTGAGACTATTTTCTTGCTATTCTACAACTTCTCTCCTTTTTCTACACTGCCTCCCAAGTTAATTCTTTAATCTAATCTGTTAGTTTCTGGATTAGTGAAGCTTTTCAGATTGCCAAAGAACATGCAGACATAGCTAGAAAGGTTCTTAGAAGGCATCGTAGACAAGGAGAGGCAACTGGCCTCTCCTTATTCACAGAAGTACAGTGAACTAAGAGCATCCTCTCAGAGTTTATTCCTGCCTTCACTGCTTTAATTTCCTTCTCACTTATTTCTCATTCCAATTTCTATTTATTTCTCTGTATGATATGTGAATTGAATCTGTATGAGAAGAGAAATTAACCATTTCCCAATAAAGTGGAATAAAAGACGTTTTCACGGCTAGCTGAATTCGTGAAATTTGCTTGTGTTCAACCAAACACAAACCTGTCCTCTCTATGGAGTAAATATGATATGAATCTCTAGTCTACAAACCTGTGAAAGGGATGGGGAACCTGCAGCCTTGGGGCCACATGGGCCTTCTGGATCCTTGAGTGCGGCCCTTTGACTGAATCCAAATTTTACAGAACAAATTCCTTTTAATAAAGGGATTTAAAGGGATTTGTTCTATAGAAATTTGAATTTGGTCAAGGGGCTGGACTTGGGGATCTGGAGGGCCATGTGTGGCCTTGAGGCCATAGGTTCCCCACCCCTCCAATGTTTTTATTTGTTTTCTGCTCTAATTATTCTAGTATGCCATCAACATTTGACTAAAGGTCCTTGTATGCTTTTCAATAACATGTACAAATATTTTAAGGAGCTTATTAGCTACTAACACCTTAAGTCATTAAATAGGACAATTGTGATTGCAAAAAACTTTCCTGTATCAACACAAACCTACATCTAAACTGTATGATTTTATGACCTTTAGTAAAAAGAGAATACATGCTAATATGAGATCTAAACATTTACCTTTAATGTTTTGGTCAGTGAATCTATGACTTGCTTATTTCTCAGATTGTAGATAATGGGATTTAACAAGGCAATTATGACAGTGTAAAACAGAGACTCCATCATATCTTGATCACCTGCTTGTGGAGATGCAGGGTGCACATACATGAAGAGAAGAGGGCCATGGTGTAAAGACACAGATAAGAGATGAGCTCCACAAGTGGAGAAGGATTTCCTTACACCTTTGGCAGACTTCTTTTTTAAGATTTTAAAGAGAACAAATGTATACAAGACAAGAACAATCACAATGGTGAATACTTGAATTGAACCTGAGAAGACAAAAACCATTAGATAATTAATAGAAGGGTCAGTACAAGAAATCTTTAACAATGGGATAATGTCACAGTAAAAGTAATGTATTATGTTGGAATTACAGAAGGTTAATCTGGAAAACATCCTTCATAAATTAAGGCATGAAGAAACCACATACAAATGACAAGACTAACAGCTGGATGCATAGTCTATTGGTCATAATCACTGGATAAAGTAAAGGTTTGTATATGATTTCACAGGGATCATATGCCATGGTTGCCAAGAGAAAATATTCTGTGGTTGCACTGATTCCAAAGGAAAGAAAGTGTATCATGCATTTAGAGAGAAATATCTGACTCTTGGCTAGGAAGCTGACCAGCATCTTGAGAGTCACTGTGGATGATAACTAAGTATCCACAAAGGCTAACCTCCCAAGGAATAAGTAAATGGGGATGTGCAGATGAGGGTCATTCCAGATGAGAGTAATCAAACCAAGGTTCCCCATGACAGTGATGAGATATATCACTAAGAATGCCAGGAACAGGAGGATTTTCCACACTGATATGTAAGTCCTGTGAGAATAAATGCTGTCAGCAATGTGGCATTTTCCTTCTCCATGTCCTCACTGCACATCCCTGAAATGAAATAAATGTAAAAAGAACATTCACTAAGTATTTATAAAGGGAATGAATACTGGAGGAGGGGAGTTGAAATAAAACCATACACTTATCAGAATGCCCTCTTTCATTCATTTGTTACACTAGAATAGAGATTTGTAGGGGAATTGAAGAAATGGAAAAAATACAATTGTTTCAGTCCATAGAATGCCCATGGATAAATGGATTTACAAAAAAATAGAGGCATTCTAAGCACATATAAATTTATGTGGACACTATTGAATGTGGTAGAAAAATCTTGTGTCTGAAGCACACATGTAGTGTCAATGGAAAAGATCTTTGTAAGGACAGGAATATAAAAAGAGTTCAAAGACTTGTGAATAACATTGAATTTTCTTCTTCACACAGTTGTCATGAACTGAAAATTTTTTTTTTTTTTTTTGAGACAGAATCTCACTTTGTTACCCGGGCTAGAGTGAGTGCCCATGGCATCAGTCTAGCTCACAGCAACCTCAAACTCCTGGGCTCAAGTGATCCTACCGCCTCAGCCTCCCGAGCAGCTGGGACTACAGGCATGAGCCACCATGCCCGGCTAATTTTTTCTCTATATATTTTTAGTTGTCCACATAATTTTTATTTCTATTTTTAGTAGAGATGGGGTCTCATTCAGGGTGGTCTCGAACTCCTGACCTCGAGCGATCCACCCTCCTCCGCCTCCCAGAGGGCCAGGACCACAGGCGTGAGCCACTGCGCCCGGCCAGAAAACTTTTAAAACAGATAATGGTGGTTAAGATTCCTTTGAAATGAAACAATTAGTCTTGTAGAAAATCTGTGGCAAAAAGGAGAAACTGCAGTCAGAGTTACTAGTCAAGAAGCAGTTTCTATTGTCCAGGGATCCTAAACCAGATTACATATCAGAATTGTCTGAGGAGCTTTCTTGCCAAAATATGTAATATGTGGGACTAGTGTAGAAACAGATTCAGTCGTTCAAGCATAAAATATAGGAATATGCATTTTTAAAATGTTATTCAGGTGTTTCAAATGATGTGAAGTACCTAGTGATGTGTGATAAGACATTGGAGTGATGAGTAGGACAAAGGAATAAATCCCAAATAATTCAGAATGCAGAGTCAGCAGGACTGTATGACATATTAGATGTGAAGAGGATGGTCAGTGAAAGAAAGAGCCACTTGGTAATTCAAAATTAGGTTGAGAACAGATTCACAGGCAGATATATGCAAGGAGCATCCTCTGACCATCCAAGTCAGAAGTGCTTAGGAGTATGACTCTACTAGAGCTTAATAAAAAAATAATATCGACATATGAGTCATTGGCATAGTTGAAGGCATAGTTGCAGATGCCATATGCATTGGAGACCTGAGCCAAAAGTAAAAGAGGAACAGAGAGGAAAAAAGTCACATTAATCAGGCTATAAAGTGGATATATGCCATTTATTAGATAGCCAAACCCTAGTCCCCTTTTCTACCACATGAATCTTGGTGGCCACAGAGAATACTACCCACTCTACAGCTTTTCCTCCATCTTGCACCTAGAATGAGGAGACTTGATCTAGGTTTGGCCAGTCAAATCCACCACCACAGATTTGGAATTTGGAGAGTAAGAAACAATGGAACAAGGGCAAAAATAATTTTGGATGCAAAGGCAGCCAAAGCAGCAACATCAGGACTCCAGCAGATGCATCCCACACATAGCAACGAAATTGATAGTGTGAATTGTGGCACTGGAAAGTTCAACAGCAGTAAGAGTAGCTTCCACTGAGCTGGTGTTGAGACATGATTTTGGCTATTTACTGGCTGCCTTCCTTCCTTCTCTTCCTGCCCATTTTTACAGTTGATTCCTCCAACTACCCAGTGTTTCTTTATTAGAGCCCATATCCTTTCAACAAATTCATCTCCTATTGCAACCAAGAATCCTGGCTTAAACAAAAGAGAGACAAGGGAGAGACCAGAAAAAGACACTGAACAGAATGATTAGAGAAGCAGGAAGAAAACTGGAAAGCTGAGTGTCGTAGATACAAAGAGAGGAACGGTACTCAAAGATGACAAAGTATCGGCCCAAATGCCAAAATAAATGCTCCAGCTGGACAAGTGAACAGAGATCACTGAGTGTGAAAATAAGATTTTTAGTGGCTTTAGTGAGAGCAGTTTCCATTCATGATAGAATAAAGGTCAGAGAATAACAAGAAACGAATGGGAAACAGGAGGCACAGCAGTGAGGGGTATGAAGTAGAACACTCCAGGTAATATGGAGGGAAGTTAGCATTCGTCTTCTGCTCATAGACAAATATAAAACATTTTTCTGTAAGACTTCTTCATATTTAATAAAAGGTTTCAAAAGTAAGGAGAAGAAAGGAAGGCAAGGAGAAGAGAAAATGGACAGAAGTGGAAAGGAAAATCTGGGTGGTGAAAAGAAACTAAAAGAAAATGAAAGAAACAGACATAGGCAGAGAACAAAAAAGACATATGGATAAGTATAGGAAAAACAAGCCAAAGGAGAGAGAGAGAGGAATTATCAGAGAAAGGCTTAGAGGCTTGGGGGTAAATATAAATATTAATCATGGAGTTCATGAAAAGATCTGAATTCTGGGAATATTTTCTTTACTGTTATTCAAAATTAAATTTGATTTTCCTATGGAATTTATATATTAAAAAAAAATCTGATTTTGAAATTTACTTAAAAATTTTGTGTTCATAAATATACCAGCACTGCCTGAACGTTCTTTCCATATTTAAAAGTTACTTTATCATTGTTATTATAGTGAATAGAAGTGACTTACTCTAGGAATTCTTCTGGCTTTACTTGACAGCAGATTATTATCCAGCAATTCTTTTGGCAGAATAATATAGAGTCAAGAATGCAACCTGCAACAGGCTATATAAATGGCCAACACTAATAATTCCAGATGTATTGAATTTGGAATAGGCTTCCTTTCATGCAATCTCAAATAACAAAATAATTAAAAATGTCAAATTCTGTTTGTGTATGAGTACACATATCAAATATATATAAAATACTCAATTATTTTCAGAAGTGAGTGAAAGGAATGATGAGCTAAGTATTTAAGTGATACCTTAAAAGTTTTAGTAAGAATACATATTTAATTAAATAGAATGGGTCTTTTTATTAGAATGAATGAAAACTTATATAACAATCATTGTAATTTAATCTTTAAACTCAGTTTTAAATTAATGTTCTGGCTTACCAAAACTTTCCTTATAAAGTCATTATAGTTAAATTAACAGCGTAATAAAACATCATTAAATGAAATAAATCAGTCTTTATAGCTAATTTGCTTGTCCAGACTTTAACTGTAAAAATAAAGAATACAAATACTTCACTAATAGTTTTCATTTCCACCTGTCTGTTTTGACTTCTTATAAACCCAATCTTAAATAAAAGTTTTAACTTTGTATATAAGGAATAATAAATATTATAGAAATCATTTCTCTCTTACTCATACCTTGATGGAAATTGTGGAAATCCTTTAACAGTGTTAGGATTCCTAAAGTAGAAATAAATACAATTATATCACAAAAATGACAAAAACATAGGTAGCAATTCTTGGCACACTGATTCATCTCAGAAGCTTCATTTCCCAAGCTAAGGAAATGTGTATATAAATTTGCCTTGAAAACAACAGTCAACCAATTGTACAACTGTGTGCTTTCACTCAAACAGGAAAAAGTGGGGAACTGAAATTGCCCCCAGAGAGCATGAGGATTCCCTTCAGGACAAAGTTTGAGGCCCTGCTGGGCATTGTAGGATTGGACGTGCATGAGTAGTTCAAATTGTCCCACAGGGCATTACAGCCTTTAGAATCATAAACCCCAAGTCACCATAGACAGTCCTAGTTATAACCCCTGAAATCACACTTTATGCCAATGTTTTCCACCGCAGATGACACTTCTGACATGTTTGTGAAAACTGCAGTTTACATATAAAATTTGCTGCTCTGAGTGCTTTGATTAGTATGGTCTCATCTGAGCTAATCAAAACATGATTTTTAATGAAACCAAAGATCTAGATTTTCTTTAGAAGGAAACCCAAAGTAAAGTTGTTCTCTGCATGCAAACTATAGCTCAAATCCTAGACATATACTCAGCTCCAACGTTAAGCTGAAATCTTTCTAAGAAAAGCTCAGAGGAAGGAGGAAAGGAAATCAAAGACAAAGGACATCTGTGGTGAGGTGGCCTAGATCTGTCCTTCCCGAACTTCAATGCCTAGAAAGGTCTTGGAGACCTTGTCAGGATGCAGATCCTGTCTCAGTAGTTCTGGGGTGGAGCTCAAGAGTCTTTCTGTCTAAGAAAGTGCCCTGCCTGTGGACTTGCCATCCACAGGGCCTTCATTATTGCAGGGCCTGGATTATCAATGGAGAAACGAAAAGTGGTGTACGGTAAATGGTAAATGTGGCTGACAATCAAAGGAGAAACAGGAAGGAGCCAGGTGAGGCTAGAGAGGCAAGAGGAATGGGATTGCAGGGGGCTTGGAGGCCAAGTCAAGGACTTTGTTCTTTACCCCAACACCAAGAACAACTGTGGAGGGATCATGAACATGGTTGTAACATGCCCTGATTTTCCCTTTGAGCATTAACTTAGGAACTGATCAATGAGCATTTATTCAGAGAAGTAAAATTTAATTTAGATTTTTGCCATTTAGATTTCAGATCTATGTAGTGGTATGTAACTACCTACACATTAAAGTTTTTTTTTTTTAATTTTAATCCCCACTGGCAAGATGAGGGAAAGCAAAGAGCACATTTTTTGGTTAGATTCATTAATCAATTACCTGGTTTCCTTCCAATTTTACTAATGAAAAAGAAATATGTAGAGAAAAATAGCACATATAAAGGCATGATTACTATGAATACTCAGCAGAAAAGTGGAGTAAACAATATAATGTACCAAGATAGCTACTGAAGACTGAACTCTGACCTTTTTTTCTTTTGCCCAAATTCCTTTCCCAAAAGCCTGGTGAGTCACACCTGCTAATGATAAAATCTCATTGAATGGGTTTTTATTAACTCAATGTAACGTAGCTTACTTTCCAACCTGATTCTGGTATAGCATCACATGACAGATACGTCCCCTGTATTGTAATAATGTTACAGAAACTACTGTGCTCTTTCTTTGAATTCCTAGGGTAATAGAAATGTTATGCTTATTTTGATCTTCCATTACTAATAACCTTTTCATTTCAATAATTAATCCACTACACTTCTTAGTAATAATTGATGCTTTCATTGGAGGACTGCCTTTCTCCTGTTCTATTATTCTTCCTTTACCCTTTATAATTGTTCTGATAATCCAGCAACTGAAACTAATGCTTTCCCAATGAATGATGGCATCTGGCCTTTCTCCGAACACTTGATTATTTCTACTTGCTTTTCCATTGCAATCAAATTTCTCTTTGCTGCAGGCTCACCTAGACTTGCAGTGGATTTCACTTCAAAGGCATAGTCATAAGGGTAAACACAGACTCACAAAAGTGAATACAAAAGTTAAGACGAAAGTGATGCTGTGCTTAGGCAACCTTAGAAACAATGAGACTAGCTATTAGTGTAAAGGTGTTGCACCAAGGAACCACTTAAACCATGGGAGTTTGTTTATATGTGTAGAAGAAACTAGTTCTCTAATTATTAAATTAATTATTTTGTTATAAATTATCCTTATGGGGAATCTTGGGATAGTCCATTAGTAAGTATGAAACACAGTTAGTTGGGTCATCTGTAACCTGGGAACTGCCTGTATATCATATTAATATATATCATGTCATTTATATCTGTATATCATACAATCTGTACATACATGTGAACAAAAAATATATCTCTATATATATTCAGATATAGATACATATACCATATATTTATATAGTTTTATAGTAATGACATTTCATTCAAAGTTATGAACCAGAATATGATTTAATCAGAGTTCTGCTTAGGAATGATCATCTGGCAGCAGTATTTAGGCAATAAGAGAGTATAAAGGATGGGGGGGATAGTAACTAGAGTT
This sequence comes from Lemur catta, assembly GCF_020740605.2. Lineage (NCBI taxonomy): Eukaryota > Metazoa > Chordata > Mammalia > Primates > Lemuridae > Lemur > Lemur catta. Next base: position 243,192,293 of record NC_059128.1, read on the forward strand.
TTGCAAAACAGACAGATGAGTAGTTTTAGGGTGAGGGCCTGTGCGGTATCAGTAGGAAGGTGTTGGAATTTTAGTGTTGAGAGAGGAAGGATGTGGGTGACCTGAAAATGGATCTCCCATTAAACTTAAAGAGGAGGTATTGTGAGGAGAGCTAAAATTCAAGGACTTTTCAGTCACAAAACATCCAAGCCCTTGTTCATTTTTATATCCTTCACAGACACCTGCTGGGCACTATGAGACCATACCCTCCTAACATTAATTCATCTTTGGTAATATGCATTTAACGCCACTTGATCTCAGTGGCTTACTGAAATATTACTGATTTTACTTTCTTATTACTTTCATTTTTCTCTAATTCCAGAAAGATCGAGACCATTTACTTTCCACTCTGCCACTTTTCTGGTTTTCTCTATACCCACACTAACTTAATTCTTCACTCTAATCTGTTAGCTTTCTGAATTAGCAAATCTTTCCACATTGCCCAGTATCATACAAACACATCTGGGCAAAAAGAAGCCTTTGAGGACATCATAAACAGAGAGAGGCCACTAGCCTCTTTTCATGACTGATAGAAACAGAAGGAGCTAAGAGCATCGTGTTAGATTTTGTCCTTGCCTTCACAGTCTTAACTCACTTTTCTTTTTTTTTTTCATAATTGCATTACCATTCTATTTATTTCTACATGTGAAATGAGTTAAATTCATACAAGAAGTGAAATTCACTACTTCCCAATAAACTAGAATAAAAAAAATTTTGAGATCTTTTCACTTTTGAGGTTAGCTGATTTCCTGGAATTTTCATCTGCTCAACTAAACACAAACCTGCCTCCACAATGCAGTTAATGCGATATGAATCTCCAGACTATATAATTCTGTCAGCTGTGCGATATATACCACTCAAATCCTTTTGAGAGGAACTATTGTACTTTATCACTTAGTGTATTTATAAAGCCACATGAAAAATATTTAATCCTGTTAAGTGTTTTCATTAGTTTCTGCTTGAATCTAACGTGACATGAATAGTTGATTAAAATGCCTTATATGCTTTTGAATTATATGCATACATATTTTAAGCAGTTTAATAGGTGCAAAACATTAAGTCATTAAAATGCTAGGACAATTATAATTATTAAAAAACTTTTGAACATTTAACAAAACACAGCCATATTTGACCTACAAAATTTTGTAACTTTTTACTAAAATGAGAAGAGATTTAGTATGAGAACTAAATATTTCTTTTTAACATTTTTGAGAGTGAATCTATGACTTGCTTATTTCTCAGGCTGTAGATAATTGGATTTAACAGAGGAATTATGACAGTATAAAATAGAGAGTCCATCATATCTTGATCCTCTGTTTCTGCAGATGCAGGGCGCACATACATGAAGAGAAGAGGGCCATAGTATAAAGACACAGATAAGAGATGAGCTCCACAAGTGGAGAAGGCTTTCCTTATGCCTTTGACAGACTTCTTTTTTAAGATTGTAATGAGAACAAATGTATAAGAGTTAAGAACTGTCACAATGCTGAAAACCTGTATTGAACCAGACAAAACAAAAACCATTAGAAAATTAATAGAAGGGTCAGTACAGGAAATCATAAACAGAGGGATAATATCACAGTAAAAGTGATGTATTATGTTGGAATTACAGAAAGTTAATCTGAATATAAGCACATCATGAATTAAAGCATGAAGAAAGCCACTTACAAATGACAAGACTAATAGCCGGATACATAGTACGTTGTTCATGATCACTGGATAGAGTAGAGGTTTGCATATGGCTACATAGCGATCATATGCCATTGCTGCCAAGAGAAAACATTCTGTGGTTCCACCAAATGCAAAGGAAAAAAATTGTACCATACATTCAGAGAGAGACATCATCTGACTCTTGGCTAAGAAGTTGACCAGCATCTTGGGTGTCACTGTGGAAGATATCCAAGCATCCACAAAGGCTAAACTCCCAAGGAATAAGTACATGGGGATGTGCAGGTGAGGGTCATTCCAGATGAGAGTAATCAGACCAAGGTTCCCCACCATGGTGATGAGATATATCACCAAGAATGCCAGAAACAGGAGGATTTTCCACTCTGATTGATATGTAAGTCCTGTGAGAACAAAGTCTGTCAACAATGTTGCATTTTTCTTTTCCATGTCCTCATTGCACATCGCCTAAAATGGAATGAAATAAATGTAAAAGAACATTCCCTAGAACTTATAAAGTGAATACTAAGGGAGAGAAGTTGATATAAAACCATTCTCTTATTACAATAACCCTTTAATTTCATTCCATATTACTGCAATAAATGTAAACTATTTTGGGGAATAAAATTGAAAGAAATGCAATTATTTCAAGTGTAAAATATGATCAATCTGCTTTTTAAAAATACACCTCGAGCAATGAAAATGCATTAAAATACCTAGTCCATGTGTAATATGATATAAGGAATAAAGAGAAGGATGAAGAAATAGATTCTAAAGCAGTAAGAATATAGAGTCACTAGGACATAGGAACATATTTGATATCAAAGTAGAAGTAAGTGAAGGAAAAAGGAGTCACTTGGTGATTGCGTAGATTTTCATCCAAAATTGAGCTTCAGAATTCAGGTGCATTGACAAGTTTGTAGTATGAGCATCCTCTACACATCAAGATAAGATGTAGTTAGTAATATAAGTTTACTACATATAATGACTCAACAGTCATTGGTAGATGAAGGCGTAGTATGGATGATTTATCCACTGAAAAGTACACAAAGAAAACAGAATAAGACCAAGGACAAAACTTGAAAAAGTTATGCTAAAGAGGTCATGAAGGGGATAGATGTCATGTACTAGAATACCTAACACCTGATCCCCTTTTCTACCATGTGAGTCTTGGTCATAGACAGTGAACTTGACCTAAATTTGTCCAGTCAAAACCACTCAACCTGGAATTGGACATAGAGAGATGAGGACAAATGTATACGGACAAAAAAATTTTAGTGCAAAGGCAGCCAAGGCAAAAATATCAAGATTCCAGCACATGCTTTCTGTATCCATTACAGTGACACTGATAGTATAAGCTGTCATTGGAAGTTCAGTAGCAGTAACAGCCAACTTCCGGAAGCCAGTGTTGGGACAGGATTTTGGCTGTTGACTGGCTGCCTTGCTTTTTCTGTTCCTGCCATTCTTTTCCAGCTGATTCCTCCAACTTTCCTAGAATTTCTATATTAGAGCCAATTTCCATTCAATAAACTCATTTCCTGTGGCAACCCAAAGGCCTGGATGTCCAAAGAAAGACAAGACAGAGACAAGAAAAGGATACTGAGCAGAGTGATCAAGGGAAGAAGCAGGAGAGAATCGAGAAAGCTGAGTGTCATGGACATAAAGAGAGGAAAGATAGAATGACAAAAATATACATTGCCAAATGCCAAAATAAATGCTCTTGTAGGACAAGGAGTGAACAGAGATCACAGACTATGGAGATGGATTTCTAGTGGCTTTAGTGAGAGCAATTTGCCTGATGCAATAGAATTAAGGTGGGATAATAATGAGAAATGAATGGGAAATGTGTCACAAGAGCCAGGTGAATGACACAGAGTACACTGGAATGTGGAGATCAGTGGGCATTAATCCGCTACTCATAGACTAATGTAATTTTTTTCTCCTGTAGAACATTTTAAGAAAATTTTCAAAAGAAAAGATCGATAAGTGAGAGGAGAGGAGAGGAACACATCCAGAGGAGAAAAGGGACAAGAAAAGCAGAAAGAGAAATTTACATGTGAGAAAATAAAACAAGAGGGAGGAAGAAAATAGGCAGAAAATAACACAGTCATAGATGGATAAGTTCAGAAAAGGCAAGCCAAAAAAGAGGGACAGAGGAAGTATCAGAGATGCTTGAATGCAAAATAAAGGGACAGGTTCAGAGATTTTGGTTGAATGTTTGCATTAACCCTGATGTTCATTAAGAGTTGTCGTTTCTGAAAATATTTTCATTTTCTTTTTTAAAAATTCAAGTTTATTTTCATATGGAATTTGTGTATGATAAACAGACTTTGACCTGAAATTTTACTTTATAAATTTTCCATTGTTCATGAATGCATTGTCACTGGCTGAAAGAGTATTCCCTATTTAAGTGATGCTTTATTTTTAATATTATTGCAATTAAAATTAGCTAAAAATATTTCTGATTTTATTTGAGAGAATTTTACTCTCCATTAATATGTTTGTTTGTTTGTTTGTTTGCTTTTCAGGATGACCAAGTGAGCCCTGATACAGACAATATAAAGAACAAAGGGCAATAATTTCAATGAAGTAGATTTTTATATAGAATGGGTTTTCTTCCATGTAGTTTCAAATCACAAAATAATGAAAAATTCTCAAATTCAATTTGTATGGGGGTACTTTATGAATCATACATGCTGGCAAGGGTAGGGGAAGTATATTTTCTGCATATTTCTGAGCTATATACATATTTATATATATGTAAATCATCACTAGTATTACTATTTATATATAAAATACTCAATAAAATATGTGTATTTCTGTATATTCAATTGTGTACATGTTTTTATGTCATATACATAGATAAAATAATCAATGAAATTATTATCAGAAGTGGTGAAGGTATAGAGGGGTTATTACTTAATTGATAGCATTAAATATTTTTTATCAGAAGGTGTGATTACACAGAATGAATCTTTATCTCAGAATCATCAGAAAGATTTCTTCTATAATGAGCATTATGACTTGAATTATAAACCTGGTTTTAAAGCATTGAATATTCTGGTTAACTGGAACTTACCTTACAAACTCATCCTAATTGGGTGCACAAGATGATAAATCATCGTTAAGGGAAACAATTCATTTTATAGCTATTGTGCTTATCCAGATTTTAGTCTTGAAAATAAAATATGAAGATTATTCATCCTTTTTTGTTCCATTTGCCCCTGGCACTTTTGACATCCTGTAAACCAAATCTAAAATTATTATAAATTAGACATTATTTTAAACTTTCTTTTTAAAGAATAACAAATATTTTAAAATAATTTCTCTCTTATCAATAACTTATAAGAAATTATGGAGATCTTTTAAAAGTGTTAGACTTTCTAATGCAGAAAAATGCATAAATAGCACAAGAATGACAATAACATGGGTAACAATTCTTGACACTCATTGATTTTGGAGGCTTCTTTTCCAATATCATGGAAATGTTGTTTATATAAATTTTCTTTCAACACAAGGGTCAACCAATGATACATCTGTGTTTTTGCCAGGAGAGGAAGGTGAGGAGAACTGAAATTCCCCTAAGAGGGTCTTAGGATTCCCTGTAGGACAAAGTGAAGATGTTCAACCAGGCATCGTGGGTTTAGATGTGTATGAGAGATCCAGACTATTCTACAGGGTATTATAGACTTCAGAATCATAAACATTAAGTCACTATAGACCGTTCTAGTTTTAACAATTGAACTTACACTTTATGCCACTATTTTCCAAAACAGATGGCGACCCTCCTGCCTCCCAAGTAGCTGGGACTACAGGCACACACCAAAAAGCCTGCCAATTTTAAAAATCTTTTGTAGAGATATGGTCTTTCTATATTGCCTAAGCTGATCTTCTCCTGGGCTCAAGTGATCCTCTTGCCTTGGCCTCCCAAAATACTGGGATTACAGGTGTGAGCCACTGAGTGGCTCACTTCTGATTTTTTATGCAAACTTCAGTTTATATATAAAATTTGACGTTCTGAGTGCTTTGATTAGTATGGCCTCATCTGAACTAATCAAAATATGATTTTAGTGAAGCCAAAGATCTAGATTCCTTTCAGAAGCCAATTCTAAGTAAAAAAGTGTCTTCCTCATGCAAATTGTATAGCTCAAATTGCAGACATAAGCTTAGCTTCCAAATGAGCTAAAATCTGATGAATAATCTTACTAGGCAAAATTCAGTGGGAGGAAAAAGGGCAAACAAAGACAAAGATCTTCTTTGGGAGGTGGCCTAGATCTCTGCTTCCCAAATTTCAATGCCTATGAATTTCCTGGAAACCTAGTTAAAGTACAGATCCTGTTTCAGTAGTTCTGTGGTGAGGCTCAGCAGTCTTCCTTTCTAACAACGTGATCCCTGTGAACATTTACCATCCATGGGGCCTTTCTTATTGGAGAAGCTAGATCATCATACATCCTTCATGATTAGAGAAACAAAAACTTGTAAATTGACTGGCAGAAAGGAGCTAGGTGAGACCATGGAAAAGACATCTGCTCTAGAATGTTTATAGCAGCACAATTCTCAATTGCAAAGATGTGGAAACAACCCAAGTGCCCATCCATACATGAATGGATTAGTAAAATGTGGTATATGTATACCATAGAGTTCTACTCAGCCACAAAATCAATGGTGATCTAGCACCTCTTGTATTATCCTGGATAGAGCTGGACCCCCTTCTACTAAGTGAAGTATCCCAAGAATGGAAAAACAAGCACCACATGTACTCACCATCAAATTGGTTTTAAGTGATCAACATTTAAGTTCATATATAGTAATAACATTCATCAGGTGTCATGCAGGTGGGAGGGGGGAGAAGGGGATGGATATATACACAATAATGGGTGCAGTGTGCACCATCTGGGGAATGGACAAGCTTGAAGCTCTGACTTGGTTGGGGCAAGGGCAATATACATAACCTAAACATTTGTACCCCCATAATATGCTGAAATAAAAAAGAAAACAAAAAGAGAGCATGGATAAGATCACATGTGGTCTTTTATTCATCTAAGAGGAAAGGAATTGAAGGATATTGTACATGGTGGTAACATATTCAGGTTTTCCTTTTAAGCAGAAGTTGTTAATGAATATTCATTCAGAAAAATAAAATTTAATTTATTTGATTTGTAACATTTAGATTTGATAACTGAATAGTGACATGTAACTATTGTCACAGTCAAAAGATTTTTTGTTTCTTTTTTTAAAAGTGTAGCCTGACATGGGTCATGACCACCAAAATAAGGGGAAATCAAGGGGTTCGTTTTTTGGTAGAGTCACAAAATATAGTTTTAATTATCATTTTTAAATTAAAAAAATACCAAGAAAACAAATGTAAGTATTCCAGCAATACTTGCAATTCTGAATATTGCAACATCTTTTCTAAGTTCTATAAATATAGTTTTTGAATATATCCCACTTAAAGGTGCTATTTAGATCTTTTTAAAATACCAACATCCCAAAATAAAATTTATTGACATGACTTCACCTGACTATAGACTGAGTAATCCTTAGTACCTCAAATAATGACACAAAGTCATAATATGGTTTTTACATAAGAATCAAGATCAAGCTATAAATATTTTAAAACTGATCTAATTGCTCTCAAAACATTTTCCAACTTAGGTGCAAATTTGAGAACATATAATACTTCCTAAGAGTAAGATCGTTTTGAGATTTTCTTTGGATTCTAAGAATGACCATTTTGTTCATTTTAAAATAAATTGCTATACAAAAATTAACAATTCACGGATTATTTTTCAAATTTTCTTAGGCAAAGGACTTTGCTATGGCCACATAATGCACATGTAACTAGCCGGCTTGCAACCAGCATTACAGAACAAATCAAGATTGAGCAAGACCAGAGGGACAATTAAAGTGTCCAGTTTGATCTAAGCTTTTGCATTAAAACTACAGGTACTAGGGCAGCTTTAAAGCCCTAACAATACTATTAATATTAGATGAGAGAGTAAGTCAGAAATAAATCTTATGTGTACCTCTCCAAAGACAGTAAATTCAATCCTTGTTGTAAACTGCATTTGCAACTAGGATTAAGAGACCAAAGCCAAAATATCTTTATAAATCTTTGACCATAAGTTTCTGTTTTTGTGCTCCTGTTTACTTGATATTTTATTTATTCTAATTTATAGATATTTACTTTTTTTAGGCACACCTACTTTTTTACCTAAGTAAGAAGTTTAAACATATGGGTATTTTTACTGACAACTCAAGAGATTTAGTTGCTTTTATTAAACCAACAATATTAAGGAAGCCTTACTTATCAAAAATCACACAAACACAGATAATTTTCTTTTGGCTGGCTTTACAGTTTTATAACTTTTGTGTCAAACCCTGACTTCTTCAACATAAAAATGACCAGTAAACCCAGGCAAAAATGTATGCTGACAATTTTGAAAACTTTTTTCAACCTTTTATATTACCAATAATTTTTTCAAAAATCTAGCTTACTTATCACAGATTACTAAATTCACATGAATGCAAAAAGCATTTGGGTTTATTTGCTTAGTTTATGAGAGCTCCTTTTATTCATAAGCCAATTTGGTACCATTTGAACATAATATATAATATATGTACACACAGAAAACACATGTGAACACACACTCAGACACACATAAAGTTTCAATAGCTTTTACCTTATAATTTTAGCCATGAAATAATATAAACTCACCAGTTTGCAAAAGATAGTTGGATCCAAATTATATTTTACAAATTAAAACTTCTTCATATGGCTAAACTTTATTTACCCCAATAGGTAGTATAATGAATGTTGTGGACCAAAGTTTTGGGTAAAGCAGTTTCCATGGCAGTTTGAGATTTAAAAAAGCCTCTTTTACCCTTTTTGTTTCTCTTCAGTTTCAAATGAGTTTTCAATGTTTACATTTTAGCTAGAACTGGCAGAATTGTATAAGAAAACAAAATCTCTAAGTAGCCATGAATTAATAAACAATGAGTTTACCTCAAAACCAGTTGCTTAGCAACTGTAGATTCAAAGTAGGCAGAAGAGAAAATAGAGACATAGCTTAACAGACTGTGCATCTTAATGCTATAGTGGCATATTGGCCATTTAATCTCTGAATTTTTCTTGACATAATTCTAACATCAGTTCAATATGTGAAAGTTTTTAGAAATAGCCTTGTTATAAAATTTCAACAGATTCATGAAAAGGCTCTGACAAGTAAATATTTCTGATAACTTTAAGATCACAATATTTGACTGGATTTAAGGAAACTTTATCAGTAATTTGGTCAAGTATGCTTTTTGTCAACAGAAGTAAAATATTTACCACTTTCTCCCCAGCTAACCTCCAGAATTCAGAAACTATTACTGAGTATTCTTATTTTTATGGAAATGCAGTTATTTGCAAAACTTTAATAAGAATCTATTCTCCTTATAACATAACACATTTGGAAACATTGGTTATATGACCAAAATTTCTACTAGCATGTCATATTTGAGTATGTGTATAGAATTGACCTTTTGAAGTTAATTAAACCCTGAATTGGTCCATTTAGTGTTGCTATAAAGGAATACCTGAGGCTAGGTAATGTATTGAATAGAAAGAAATGAGGTTATTTGGTGCATGGTTTTGCAGGCTGTATAAGAAGCAAGGCACCAGCATCTCAAGTTGCTTCCACTCATGGCAGAAGTCAAAGCAGAGCCAGCATGTACAGAGGTCACATGACAAAACAGGAAGCAAGAGAGAGATGGGGAAGGTGACAGGCTCTTTTTAAAGACCAGCTCTCATGAAACTAACAGAGTGAGAATTCATTTATTACTTTGAAGACAGTCCCAAGACATTCATGAGGGATCTGCCCCCATGACCCAAACACCTCTCATTAAGCATCACCTCTAACACTGGGGATCAAATTCCAAAATGAGATTTGGAGGGGTCAAACAAATCAAACTATAGCATTTTAGCCCTGCCCCCCAAATATCATGTCCTTTTCACATGCAAAATGAAATCATACCTTCTTAATACTCTCCCAGAAGTCTTAACTTGTTTCAGTACCAACTTTTAAAGGCTAAAGTCTTTTGGAATAATCTCCACATGTACTTGCTGTCAAATTGGCGCTAACTGATCAACATTATGGTGCTCACACGGTAGTGATATTCTCCAGGGATTAGAAGGTTGGGGGCGGGGGGTAAACTCACAACTAATGGACATGGACATGGTGAGCATTGTAGAGGGGAAGGGCATGCCTCTAAACCTCGCTTGGGTGAGGCAAAGACATAAAATGTAACCAGAAGATATTTGCACTTCTGTGTTTATTGAAGCATTATTCACAATGGCAAAAATGTGGAATCAGCTTAAGTGTTTATCAAGGGATGGATGGATAAAGAAGATGTGGTGTATATACACAATGGAATACTTTTTAGCCATGAAAAAGAAGGAAATTTTGTCATTTGCAGAAACATGGATGGATCTGGAGGACATTATTTTAAGTGAAATAAACCAGGCATAGAAAGATAAATATTGCATTTTCACACTCATATATGGGACCTAAAAAAATTGATCTCATGGCGGTAGTGAATAGAATGGTGGCTACTAGAGATTGGTAAGGGTGGTGGGAAGGGATAATGAAGAGGTGTTGATTAATGGGCAATGATGTTAAATAGAAGGGAAAAGTTCTAGTGTTCAATAGTGCAATAGGGCAACTGCAGTTAACAATAATTTATTATATTTCAGAATAGCTAGAAGTTTTCAAATGTTCCCAACATAAAGCAATGATAAATGTTTCAGGTGCATCATGTCCCAATTACCCTGATTTCATCATTATATGTTGTATGCTTGTACCAAAATATAACATGTACTCCAGGAAAAAAAAAAAAACAAACAACAAAGTCTTTTTTGAGACTCAAGGCAAGTTCCTTATAGCTGTGAGCTCATCAAATCAAAATCAAGTTATTTACTTCCAAGATACAATGGTGGAACAGGTATTGGATAGACATTTCCATCCAAAAGGGATAAATTGTCCAGAAGAAATGAATAACAGGGCTCCATATAAGTTCAAAACCCAGCAGGGAAGACTTTAAATCCTAAAGCTCCAAAATAATATCACTCGATTCCCTGTCCTGAGCACACTGGTATGTGGGGTGGGCTTCCGAGGCCTTGAACAATCCCCTCCCCATGTCTTTGGTGGGCACAGACCCTGTGGCTCCTCTCAGGGTTTGCAGTGGGATGCCAGAGGCTTTTCCAGGCTGAGATTTCATAATACCGGTAGCTCTATAATTCTAGGGTCTTATGGGCAGTGGTCCTGCTCTGACAGCTCCACTAAGTAGTGTAGCAACTCTGTGGGGGTTCCAACCTCACACTTCTGCTTGGCATTACTTTAGAAAAGTCTCTGTAAAGAGTCTCCACTTCTATGGCTGAGCACCCAGGCTTTCCAAAACATCCTCTGAAATCTAGGTGGAAGCCTCCAAGCCTTTACAATTCCTGCATTCTGGGTGCCTGCAAACTTAACACCATGTGGAAGCCACCAAGGCTTATGGCTTGCACTCCACAGAGTGGAAGCCCAAGCATAGCTGGGAGTCTTTGGGATGCAGCTGGAGATGGAGTTGCTGGGATGTGGGGAGCATTATCCCAACGTGGCACAGAGCAGTAGTGCCCTGGACCTATTCCCTGAAACCATTCTTTCCTCCTAGGTCTGTGGTCTGACAATGAGAAGGGCAGATCAGAAGATTTCTGAAATGCCTTCAGGGTCTTTTCCTCATTTTTCTGACTATTAGCACCTGACTCCCTTTCATCCATCCTAATCTCTACAAGTAGTGGTTGCTTTACAACACCCCTGGATTCCTCTCCTGTAAATGCTCTTTGCTTGCCCACAATATGGCCATGTGTGAATTTTTCAAATTTTTATGCTCTTCTTTTCTTTTAATTATAGATCACACCTTGAGGTCATTCTTTTGTTGCTATATTTGAGCATAAGCAGTTAAAAGCACCCCTACTACTTCTTAAATACTTTTCTGCTTAGAAGTTTCTTCTGCCAGATATCCTCAGTCATTCTTTTTAAGTTCAGCCTTCCACCAATCCCTAGGGCATGGAAACAATGGAGACAAGTTCTTTGCTACAGCTTAACAAGGTATACTTTCAGAGACCGTGTCTACCTGGTCTGTATTGTTTATATTTCCATCAGCATTTTGGTCACACCTATTTGACCAATTTCAAAGAAATTCCAACCTTTCTCTCATCATTTTATCTTCTCCTGAGCCCTCAGAACTCTTCTAATGCCTGCCCATTACCCAGTTCCAAAACTGCTTCCACATTTTCAGGTATCTCTATAGTAGCACCCTACTCCTTGGTACCAGTTTTCTGTCTTATTCTATTTAGTGTTGCAATAAAGGAATATCTGAAGCTGGATAACTTAAAAGAAAAGAAACTTGTTTGGCTCCTGGTTCTGCAGGCTGTGCAAGAAGCATGGCACCAGCATCTGCTTCTGGTGGGCTCCAGGTTACTTCCACTCGTGGCTGAAGGGAAAGCAGAGCCAGCGCATGCAGAAATCTCATGGCAAGATAAAAAGCAAGAGAGAGAAAAAGGAGGTGCCAGGCTTTCTTTTTTTTTTTTAAACAGATTTCATGGGAACTAATAGAGCAAGAACTCATTACTATAAGCATGACATCAAGCCATTTATGAGGGATCCATTCCCATGACCCAAATACCTTCCATTATACCCCATCTCCAACATTGGGGGTCAATTTCAACATGAGATTTGGAGGGGCCAATAAAACCACACTATAACAAGCCCCTTGAGAATAACTGGTCTTATATCTGCACACTGCATTTCTAGCTTTACAATGTGAGAGAGGAAGATCACTTTCTGGAAGGTGCAGAAAATTTAACAATATTTTGAGGATCTCAAGTAGAAGAGAATTCACCTAAATCTATAGGTATTGTAGGTAAACGCTGATGGCATGACAACCTAGCCTGCAGAGGCTTTTATATATCTAATCTGGGATTCCTTTATTAAAGGTCTCAGCAAAGCAGACTTAAAAAGAGATGATCACTATTCCTACTGCACTTACATAAATAATCAGGGGAAGTTAATGAGAAGGGACCTATTTTTCAAACAAATTAGTCTTCCTATGTTTATATTTGATAGAAATAGGGGTGGCTGTAGAGGAAAGAAAAGTGTGTTGCAGTAGAACACTATAATGTACCCATTATTAGATCCAAGTTCTGTTCATTGTCTTTAAGATTTTCTCATCTATCTATAACCTGCCCTATTCCTGCAGCCCTAGAAGCTCAACAATTTGTTAATAAACTTTGGAGGACCAACTTCATGCCTGCTGCTGAGTGAGCCAGTCAGGAAGTTCACCAAAACATCCAATGATAAAAACATTCAGAATGGAAATCAGTAAAATTATCAGATGCAACTTCCATCTTTATTTCATCATCCACAGATGCTTTGAGCCCAAATACAGAAATCTTCTCAACTGACTGCCCTCAGAATTCAGAGACTAAGTTTATAGATTGTTCTAATCCTTAACCTTTTTCTTTATTTTGTTTATTTTAGTTGTTTTGATTCATGAGTACCTTGGCTACTTAGCATAGCCCAGTCTCTTGATATTCTCCCTATGATAATTATCATCATCATCTCCCTGATGTGCTGCTTTCTCTAAGGAGTCTTAAATGCAAGTTCCTAGACATCAGTGTATATGAGATTTGTCACTGTGATTAGAACAACAAAAACAAGACGAACAACAAAAGAAAGGCTTCTTCAAGAAATCAGACCTGATGACTTTTGAGTTCCAGGCTGAAATAAAGACAAATCAGCTGTGATAATGACAGAAAGTGGCAAATGTGCCTGAGTTCTAGTACATTTTCAATAATTGAGATGCAGACCTAAAGGGGAGAAATTGTTTAAAATAATTAAATGACAATACATTAAGCTGAGGTGGCACCGACAAAATGGGCTCCTACCTAAGAAAACAGAAACCCAACTCAATGTAAATGGTAAGACAAAAATTACGTGTAACCAATTAGAAACTGCCAAATAGTTAGAGACTTTCCACTGGAATTATCTGCATAAGGCTACTGCTCCATTTCAGCGAATATTTTCTTTATCTTGCTTCCATATTCTCCCTAAAAAGCCTTCCTCTCTGACCCTTAAGGAAAGCCCCAAAACACATGCTACCTGGCACTGCCCAATCATAAATATTTGTCTACTCAGATTCTAAATTTTTAATGTGCCTACATTTATATTTTAACTACATATGTATATGCATATCATATGACTATGCACACACATAAAAATAAACATATGCATATGTATGTATACCAATACAGATATCTAAAACATGTATGCATACAATCTGGTAGCGATCACGATCCAATAAAAGCTATTGGAAAAGGATATAATTAATTATAGTTATAATTAATTAAAAAAACTCTGACAGTACTATTGGGGAAGTGAGAGTGCTAGAAGAATGGAGAAAATAAGTAACTATAGTTTTACAAAAATAGAGATTAGTATTTGTCAGGGTAAGCCTTCAGTGGTATCAGTGGAAATGCGAAAGTAATTTCAGTGTTGAGAGATGAAGGGCATGGTGAACTAGAAGATGGAAGATTCATATACTTAAGGAGTCTGATGTGTGAAGAAGGCTAACAATCAAGAACTTTTTGAGATATAAAACATCCAAACTCTTCCTCATTTTTATGTTTTTGCCTCCACTTACTGGGCACTATGATGTCATATCATCTTAACATTATTTAAACTTTGGCAATGTGCATTTAAAGTCCTTGGCTGTCAACAACACATTCCATAACCTTGTGATATTATTGGTTTCTTTATCTTACTAGCTTCATTTTTAATTTTAGAAATATTAAGTTTATGTTCTTTCTATTATGCCACTTATCTTTTTCTTCTCTGTGTGTACACCAACTTAGTTCTTCTATTTAACCTGTTAGTTTTCTGAATTAGCAAAACTTTTCAAAGTGTCCAAAAACATACAAGCACAGTTTGGAAAGGGCCTTAGAAGCCATCATAGAGACTGAGAGGCAATTTACCTCTTCTTATTCCTACAAACACACTGAGTTAAGAGCATCCTCTTACACTTGGATCTGCCCTTCACTGTCTTCACTCTCTTCTTACTTTTTTCCTTATTGCATTCCCATTTCTATTTGCTTCTTTGCTTAATATGTGAGTTGAGTCTTTACAGAAATGAAATTCACCCTTTCACGACAAAGTGGAAAGAAAGATTTTTGCTAGCTAGAATCCTGGGGATTTTCTTGTGTTTACTCAAATACAAATCTGCCTCCACTATGAAGTTCAATGTGATAGGACTCCTAGGCAGTACAGCTGTATTAGTATGAAGATGTCATACTTAAATCCTTATCAAATAAATCGCTCTCTTAGGATATAACACATTTATAAAGCAAGATTGAATAACATACAAGACAGTAAAAAAATTTGATTTGCTTTGTGCTTTAATTATTCTACTTTCATATGAACACTTGATTAAAATTCTTTGAAATATTTTGAATAATGTAAGAATACTTTAATTAGCTTATTAGGTACTTTATGTAATGAAAATGCTAGGACAATAATAATTGCAAAACAAAGCTGAACACTGGAAAAAACATAGGTATCTCTAATGTACAATTTTGT
Organism: Lemur catta; assembly: GCF_020740605.2. Taxonomy (NCBI): domain Eukaryota; kingdom Metazoa; phylum Chordata; class Mammalia; order Primates; family Lemuridae; genus Lemur; species Lemur catta. The sequence continues at coordinate 243,207,652 of NC_059128.1, forward strand.
GATAAGTTTACTAATCACAAAGAGAAAAGGGATTAGTATGAGATCTAAACATTTCTTTTTAACATTTTTGTGAGTGAATGTATGACTTGCTTATTTCTCATGCTGTAGATAATGGGATTAAGCAAAGGAACTATGACCATGTAAAACAGAGACTCCATCGTGTCTTGATCATCAGCTTGTGGTGACTGAGGAAGCACATACATGAAGAGAAGAGGGCCATAGTATAAAGATACAGATAAGAGATGAGCTCCACAGGTGGAGAAGGCTTTTCTTATGCCTCTGACAGATTTTTTTAAGATTGTGAAAAGAACAAATGTATAAGAGACAAGAATTGTCACAATGGTGAATACTTGAATTGAACCTGCGAAAACAAAAACCATTAGATAATTAATAGAAGGATCAGTACAAGAAATCTTTAACAATGGCATAATGTCACAGTAAAAGTGATGTATTATGTTGGAATTACAGAAGGTTAATCTGAACAAAAAGACTTCATGAAGTAGGGCATGAAGAAAGCCACTTACAAATGACAAGACTAATAGCCGGACACATAGTCTATTGGTCATAATCACTGGATAGAGTAAAGGTTTGCATATGGCTACATAGCGATCATATGCCATTGCTGCCAAGAGAAAACATTCTGTGGTTACACTGATTGCAAAGGAAAAAAATTGTACCATGCATTCAGAGAGAGATATCATCGGACTCTTGACTAAGAAGCTAACCAACATCTTGGGGGTCACTGTGGAAGATATCCAAGCATCCACAAGGGCTAAACTCCCAAGAAATAAATACATGGGGATGTGAAGGTGGGGGTCATTCCAAATAAGAGCAATGAGACCAAGGTTCCCCATGATGGTGATGAGATATATCACCAAGAATACCAGGAACAGGGGGATTTTCCACTCTGGTTGATGAGTAAGTCCTGTGAGAATGAACTCTGTCAGCGATGTTGCATTTTCCTTTTCCATGTTCTCACCTGGTATCCTCTGAAATAAAGTGCAGTAAATGTAAAAAATACATATATTCATATGCAATTAATATAAGTTGAAATTGGGAGAGGGAAGTTGAAATAAAACCAAACTCTTATCAGATTGCCTTCTAATTTTATTTATTACTACTAACTGAAGGAAACTAAAGGAGGGAAAATACAATTACTGTCCATTCATTCAAAATAAAATAAAATGCAGTAAATATAAAAAGAATATTTGCAATGTAAATTATGAATTGAAATTGGGGAATAGGTGTTAGTACAAACTGTATACTTATCAAAGCACTTTTAATTTTTATCAGTACTATAATTAATGGACACATTATTTGAGAAGTTAAAGAAATAAGAAATGCTATATTTATTTTCCAAAAATGTGTAGGAATTAACAGATTTATAAAACAAGAGGAGCAGTTTACTTGTGTGCTAAATTTATGTGGACACTGTCGAACATGCTAGAAAAATTCTACTCCTGTGACATGGATGCAGTGTCAAGGCAAAAGGTTTTTGAAGGACCTGGAATAAAAATAATGAATAATGCCCTGCGAAGGGTCTTGAGCTTTATTCTTCAGGCAATATACATACATTGAAATTTTTAATATGGAGAATGGCATCGTCATACATTTTTTAAATTTAATTTCTGACAGTGGAGAAAATACACTGCAGGAAGGGGAAACAGGAGTCAGCCATACTAATTAGGAACCTGTTAATAAGTTTCCAAGGGACCCCAAGTTAGATTAAACATGAGAATTTTCTGGGAAAGATTTTTGTGAAAAATAATGGTTGTCAGATTTAAGTGCTGAAATGAATTAAGTAGTTCAAGAAAGAGGTCTAGGAATCTACATTTTTAAATTACCCTCTAGGTGATTCAAATGCACACGAAGTGCCAAATCCTTGTGTGATATGACATTGGAAGAGATGATGAGACAGTGAGATAGATTCAAAAGAATTCAGAATGTAGAGCCTCTAGTATTCTGTAAACATATTTGATGTGACAACAGTGGTCAGTGAAGGAGAGAGGAATCACTTGGCTTGGTAGATGATCATTAAGAATTGAGATTGAGAACTGGATGTGCAGACAAATTTATGGAGTGAGCATCATCTAAGCAAACAGGTGAGATCTAGTCTGTAATATGAGCCTATTAGAGCTTAATAGATATTATAACTTGGAATCATCGTTGTTGTAGAGGGCAGAGTTAGGAATACCCTATCCAACAAAGAGTAGACAAAGAAAGGAATGGCAAGAAAAGAAACTTGAGGAAGTTATGTTAAAGAGGTAACAAAGGTGATATATGTCATTTATAAGATGGCCAAGATCTGATCTTCTTTTCTGCCACTCAAGTTTTGGTGACTATCAGAGGTTACCTACTGCTCTAGAAGCTAAAAGAAGTACAAATGAATTTTCCCATTCCTCTAACATCTAGAATGAAGGGACATGATATAGGCTAGCCAATGAAATATAACCACCCTACATTGGAAAGTAGAGAGAGGAAAAAAGGGTATAAGGACAAAAGTGGAATTTGTTTGCAAAATCAGAGAAGGAAGCAATAACAGGACACCACCTAATGTATCCTTCTTCCTCATCAATGGCATTTACAGTGGGTCAGCTTTGTCATGTGAAGTTCAGTAGATGTAGGAACAGCCCTCACTGAGCTAGTGTTGGAGTGTGAGGTTGGCTGTTCATTGGCTGCCTGTCTTCCTTTTACTCATGCCAATTTTTCCAGCTGACTACTCCAACCTCTGTAAGCATCTCTATATGGAACCAGTATCCATCGAATACTTCCATCTCCTAATGCAACCAAGAGCTGACTCCAAAAAGAGAAGAGGAAGATACCAGAAAAGATACTAAACAGGCTGATCAGAAAAGTGGGAGGGAAACTGGAAAGCTGAGTGGTTGTGGTCACAGAAAAGGAAAGGTACTCAAGGACAAAGTGAAATACTGTACCAAATACCAAAATAAATGCTCTAATAGAAAAATGAGTGAAAAGAGATCATTGAGTGTGGAAATTGACAAAATTTTAGTGGCTGTATTGAGAGCAGTTTCCAGTTTCTATTTTGTGGTAGAGCTGAGGCCAAAAATAATTTGAAGTGAATAGGAAACAAGTGGTACAACAGTGTGAAGCATGAAATAAAATACTCTAGGAAATGTGGAGAACATCTGGCATTTGTAGACAAATTCACATTTTTTACTGTAGAAAGTGTTAATAAATATCTTCAAAAGAAGAGGGGAGTTGAGGGCTTGGAAGGAGAAGGGAGAGGGAAAATGAAAGGGAAATCTGAGAGAGTGAAAAAAATTGGAGGAAGAGAAATGGAGAATAAAAAAAGCATGTGTGCATATATCTAGGAAAGACAAGGCCAAAGAGGCCTCCAAGGAGTATTAGAGGAAGCTGAAGGTGAAGTAAAGGGAAAGGCTCATAGCCTTGGGGGTAAATGTTTGTCTTAAACCTGGTTTTCATTTAGGACTCTCAACCCTAGGAATCTTTATTTTTTCTTTTATTCAATATCCAAGTCTATTTTCCTATGGAGTTAGTGTATGAGAGGTTTGATTTTAAATTTTACTTTATAAATTTCATGTTTTTGTTAAATTTACTAACATTGTCTGAAAGTTCTTTCCATATTTTTTTTTAATTTAATTTAACTTAAATTTAATTTTTTGAGACAGGGTCAGAGTCTATTATTGCCCAGAGTGGAGTGCAGTGGCATGATCATAGCTCACTGCAACCTTCAAATCCTGGGCTCAAGGTATCCTCCTGTCTCAGTCTCTCAAGTAGCTGGGCCTACAGGCATGCATCACCATAGCTGGCTACATTTTCTATTTTTTGTAGAGATAGGGTCTTGCTATGTTTCTAAGGCTGATCTTAAAACTTGGCCTCAAGCGATCCTCTTTCCTTGGCCTCTCAAAGTCCTCAGATTACAGGTATGAGCCCATGTGCCTTACATCCTCCTGTATTTGAAAGTTGCTTTACCTTTGTTCTGACAGTGACTGGAACTGACGTTGTATAGAAATTCTGCTGATTACTTGAGTGGATATTCCTGTCTGCCAGTTATAATTGAACCAATGACTGGAACCTGATACAGCATTAGGTATAATTAACAGCAATAATTATAATTGTTAAATGCATGTGTATTTAGAATGGACTTACTCCATGAAATTCCAAATCACTAAATAGTTGAAAATTTTCAATTTCAATTTGTATGTGGGTATGTGCTTACTTATTAAGTTATAAATACTGGAAAGAGCAGAACAATACAATTTTCTGCATATTTCCATATGTGTATATATACACACACACGCACACACACACATATGCATATAACTGTCACCAATTATCAGAGTGGGTGAAAGAATACAGGAGTTAATATTTAAGTGACTGACCTTAAAAGTTTTAATCAGAGAATGTGATTAATTAAACAGAATGGATATTTATATCAGAATAATCAGAAATAATTCTAATACAAGAATCATTATGACCTGAATCTTTAAACCCAGTTTTAAATCATTTAATGTTCTAGTTCACTACAAGCTATCTTACAAAGTCATTATGATAAGGCTAACAAAATAATAAAGTATCATTAAAAGAACAATCCAGTCTTACAACTATTTTCCTTATCTATATGTACTCATGAAAATAAAACACAAACATAATGCGACAATAGTTATCCAAATTTAACCTGGCTATTTTGATAGCTTGTATAGCCAGTCTAAAATTATAGTAAATTAAATAGCATTTTTCACTTTTGTATAAAGCAAAATGGAGGTTATAGAAATTACTTCTCTCTTACCCATATCTTAAAAGAAATTGTGATCTCTCAAAAGTGTTAGACTTTCTAAAATGGGAAAAAATATAATAGTACAGGAATGCCAATAACACAGGTAGCAATTCATTGCACTCTCATTCATTTTGGAGGCTCCATTTCCCAATCTTAGAAAAGTCTTGTTTATATAAATGTATTCTGAACAAAAGAGTCAACCAATGGTATGATTGTGTGCTTTTGTCAGAAGAGGAAGCAATGGGAACTGAAATTCCCATAAGAGTGCCAGAGAATTCCCTGTAGGACAAAAAGAAGCTGTTTTACTGGGCATTGTGGATTTGGATGTGTATGAGAAGTGCAGGTTGTCCCAAAGGTTATTACAGATTGCTTGAATCATAAATATCATTTCACTATAAACACTTCTAGTTTTATCATTTGAAATAACATTTTATGCCACTATTTTCCACAACAGGTGACATTTCTCACATTTATGAAAACTGCAGTTTATATATAAAATTTGTTACTCTGAGTGCTTTCATTAGTATGGTCTTAGGTAATCAAAACACTATTTTAATAAGGCCAAAGTTTTAGATTCCCTTTAGGAGCCAGACCCAAGTACAGTTGTTCTCTCCATGCAAATTGCAGCTTAAATTTAGACATATACCTAGTTCCTACATTTTAAGCTAAAATCTGATGGGAAATATTACTAGGCCAAGGCCAGAGGAAGGAGTAAATGAAAAACAAAGACAAGGACCATGGTGGGAGGTGGCCTAGAGCTGTGCTTCCCAAACGAATGCCTACAAATTTCCTGGAGATCTGGTCAAAATGTATGTTTTGCTTCAGGAGTCTTTGTTTCTTACAAAGTGATTCCTGTGGACATTTATGACCAACAGAGCTTTCATTATTGGAGGACCTTGATTATCAGAGAGCCTTGATATTGGAGAAACAGTAAATGGAAAGTATAGCTGGTATGCACAGAGAGAAGCAGGGAGGAGTCAAATGTGTCCAGAGAGGCCAGCAGGAGTGGGGTCTCAAGGGGCCTTGGAGGGTAGTTCAGAGATTTGTTCTTTACCCTAACGTACAGAAAAGGTATTGAAGGATTAATGAAGAATTTTCAAAATGGTGGTAAGATTTTCCTTTAGAGCAACATGCTAATGAATATTCATTCAGAAATAAAATATAATTTATTTGTAAATTTATATTTTATATATGAATAGTGGCATATAACTTCCTTGACAGTAAAAGGAATTTTTAAAGAAAAAAATAACCTACATCTGGCTCATAGATATTAGGTTAGTTATAAAGTAAATGGCTTATTTTTTGGTAGACTCAACCAATTATCATATTTTCATAGAATTTTTCTAAGAAAAGAGAAAGAGGTAGGAGAAATATAACAGATTACACAGAAGTCACTGTGTAAACTCTGTAAAAGGGTGAATTAAGCAGTATGGTATGCAGAGGTGGATATTAACATGACACAAAATTACTAAATTGAGTCCCCCTTAAATTTTCTATAACTATCTCCTAACTCATTTTGTTGCCTATCTTCGAGCAAAAAATGCCTGCATTGCTGCATCCAATATGGGTAGTCTTTTCAATTTAAGCCATTTTAATAGGTGAGTTTTGGATTCTCATTGTGGTTTCAATTTGCATTTCCCTGATGTCTACTTATGCCCAACATCTTTCTGTGCCCTTATTTCACATTTGTATTTGCTGACATTTGTTTTTCAATTTGTTGACTCCCTTTTAATTGGATTATAATTTTCTCTGGTAATTGCATTTTAAAGGTTCTTTATATATGCTGGATATAAGTCTTTTTATCAGATATATGACTTGCAATTTTTTTCTGAGGGACTTTGATTGCATTCCCCTTCCACAAGACATTGCTTTGCTCCATTAAACTTATGATGTTATGTTGATTGAATCTATGGATCAAGAAGTAGCCACTACCTAGACTTATAGGTAAGACAATTTTGTGTCAGAAGTTGGGAAATAAATCCACCAAAAGTTCAGGAGCCTTCTATCTCAGTGATATTTGTAGGGGTCCAGTGGTATAGGACATGTTGAGTAACCAGTTGTAAACTAAAAGATAAGTCATTGCATTTGGGTCTTCCTACAATCAAGTGCCCCTACACCTTCTAGGCCTCTTTGGGTTATGGAGACAACATAATCTCATTTGGGTATATTACTGTGGTCCATTTACTCAGTGACCTGAAAAGCTGCTAGAATTTCTGTGGTATTCATAACTCAAGAAAGCTCTACCATTGGTCTAGGCTGCTGTGCAAACTGCTCTGCTTCATGTGCCATATGATCTAGTAAACCTACTGATGTTTGACACTGGAGCAGCAGATAGAAATGCTTTTGGTGCACTTGGCAGACATACATAGGTGAATAACAGCATAAGCACCTAGAATTTTGAAGTAAAGCCATGTCATACTCTACCACTAACCGTTCTTTTGAGAAAAAGTTCTTAGTCTGCTCTAGGACTTACTTGAGGCTGAAGACTAAATAACAGTCAATGAAGTTATCATGAGACCACAAGAGCCCATCATGAGCTGGGTGTTTTCCGACTAATTAAGCCAGCTAGTTGTACATGCACAACAACATTCCAACACTGAGTGGAAGTAATATATATGCCATTTGGCCTTACCAGACCCTGAAAGCACAGGTACACTACGTGAAGATGTGGCCCAAGTGCTCATTGTGCCTAATCCTGTTATATTGCCTTCTCTCTGACAGCCTCCACCTATGGCCTCATAGGGAGTTACCTGTGATCATATGATCAATTCACAATGGAAGAAAAGACTTGGGCCTAGATACAGATGGTTGTGCTACATATTCAGGCACTGCTTAAAAGTGGAAGGCTGTAGCACTATAGCTTCTTTCTGGGACACCCCTGAAGGACAGTGGTAAATGGAAATCTTACCAGCTGGAAGAATTCTAAATTATGCACTTGGTTGTTCAATTTGCTAGAAAGGAGAAATGGACAGATGTGATTATATACCAATTCATGGGTCATGGCTAATGGCTAGGCTGGGTGGTCAGGGACCTGGAAAATTGGTGACTAGGAAGTTTGGGAAAAAGTACTTGGTCTATTTGGACAAGAATCATGTGGATATTTGCTATGGCTTGAATGTGTCCTTTCCAAAATGCAGGTGTTGAAACTTAATGGCCAGTCTGATGTTATTAAGAGGGGGGACTTTTAGAGGTCATTACATCATAAGGACTTCTTTCCTTTTGACTATGCTGAAAGCCTTCATAGCAAAGCTTCATGCAGCATTCCGTTTGCTTGCCCTTCTGCCTTCAGACATGTGAGGACACAGGGTTTCTTCCTCTATGATGAGTGTTCAAGGCATCATCTTGGAAGTGTATACTGGATCCCCATCAGACAACCCAAACAGCCTTGATTTTGAACCTCCTCGCCTCCAGAACTACAGGAAAATAAATGTTCTTTCTTTAGGTATTACCCAGTCTCTGGTATTCTGTTATAGCAGCACAAGTGGTCTAATGCAGAAATTGGTACTAAATAGTGGTGTGGTGTTATAATAAATAACTAAAATGTGGAAGTGGCTTTGGAACTGGGTAATGGGTTGAAGCTGGAACAGTTTCTAAGTCATGCTGGGAAAATCCTCAATGGAGCACTAAGGGTGGTTCTGGTTAGAGCTCAGGAGAAGAGAGAGCTGTGGAGACAGCATTGGTCTTCTTAGAGATTACTTAAGTGGTCATGAACAGAATGTTTGTAGAAATGTGAATAATAAAGAATATTCTAACAATGGCTTAGATGGAAATGGGGAATATGTTATTGGAAATTGGAGGAAAGGCCATCCTTGTTACAAAGTGGCAAAAACTTGCCTAAATTGTGTCTGTGTCCTAAGACTTTGTGAAAGGTAGAATTTAAGAGCAATGAACTAGAATATTTTGTAGAAGACACCTCTAAGCAGCAAAGTGTTGAGGGTGCTGCATGGCTTCTCTTAATTTCCTATAGTCAAATGCAATTAGAGATAAACTATTTAAAGATGTAATTAATAATTAAAAAGGAAGCAGAACATAAAGATTTGGAAAATTCTCAGCCTGACCACATAAAGAATAAAAATGCATATTTAGGAGAGAAACGCAATGGTGTGGCCAAATGACCATTTATTAAAGAGACTAGTTTGGATAGAAGAAAGTCAGGTGTTATTCATCAAGACAATGGGAAAATGGCTCAGAAGGCATATCAGAGATCTTTGAGGCTTCCGTGCCCATAAGAGGTCCAGAGTTCCAAGGCCTTGAGGCCAGAGTGGTTTCCAAATAGGCTCCCAGTGTACTTGTAATACTTTGGGGCTCATTGCCCAAGGGTATCTCTAGTGGCTGCTCCCTGAATTCTGGCACAGTGCTCCTCAGCCACTCCGGCTATGGTTCAGGTGGTCCCAGGTGCAGGTTGGACCACTTCCCCAGAAGGCACAAGCAGTAACCTTGAAAATGGCCACTTGGTGCAAATTCTGTAGGGATCCAGAGTGCAAGAACTGTGGAAGCATGACTTCCTCCACCTACATTTCAAAGAATGCCTCAGAGAAATTCTCCACCCATCATAGACCTGTCAAAGGGGCAAAGCCACCCCAGAGAGCCCCCACTAGGGCAATTCCCAGCACATCTGTGGAGGTAGGGCTGCCCCCAAGGCTCTAGACCTGTATAGCCCACAGCATGCCATGTTAGCCAGGCAGAACTGTAGGCACTAGCCTCTAGCCCATGAGAGATGTGGTGTGGGCTGCACCCAGAAAAGCCATGAGGGTGGGGTTTCTTGGATCCTTGGAGACTGAACACTCACCCACTGGTTTTGGAAGATGAGACATGGAGTCAAATGTTATACCTAAGTTTTAAGACTTAATATTGTTTTCCGTGTTGGGTTTTGGAATTACTTGAGACCTGTTACCTCTTTTTTCTTTCCTATTTCTCCTTTTCGTAATAGAAATGTCTGTCCTGTGCCTGTCCCATCATTGTATTTTGAGAGCATGTGGCTTGTTTGATTTCATGGGTTTACAGCTGTAAAGCAATTTGCCTCAGAATGAAACATATCTTTGGATCTCATCCATATCTGATTTAGATGATACCTAGATGAGATTCTATGTTTTTGAGTTGATACTGGAATGAGTTAAAACTTTTTGGGCTGTTAGGATGGGATGAACATATTCTGCATCAGAGAAGGACATGAATTTTGAGAGAGCTATGGACAGAATGCCATGATTTAAATGTGTTCCCTCTAAGATTCAAGTGCCAAAACTTATAGCTAATGTGATGATATTAAGAGATGATTATGTCATGAGGGCTACTTCCCCTTTAAATCAGGTCAAAGCCCTCATAAAGAGGCTTCGCACAGCATTTCGTTTACTTGTCCTTCTGCCTTCTACCATATGGGGACACAGATTTCCTCCCCACCAGAGGATGCAGCAATAAGGTGCCTTCTTATAAGCAGAGAGAAGTCCCCAGACAATCAAACCTGATGGCACCTCGATCTTAGACTTCCCAGCCTTTAGAACCATAAGGAAGCAAATTTATGAGTTTTTTAAAAATATAAATTGCACAATCTGTGGTCTTCTCTTATAGGAGCACAAATGGGCTAGGACAATGTTTATAGCTCATGTGGATATTCACCAACGGTTTATCTCAGCAGAGAAGGCTGTTAATAATCAAGAGGGAGGTGGGCATGGTGGGCCATGTCTGTAATCCTAGCATTCTGAGAGGCCAATATGGGAGAATCACTTGAATCAGGAATTTGAGACAAACCTGAGTAAGAGTGAGATATCCCATCTCTACTAAAAATAGAAAAAATTATCCAGGCATGTTGGTGAACACTGTAGTCTCAGCTACTTGGAAGGCTGAGGCAGGAGGATCATGTGAGCTCAGGAGTTTGAGGTTGCTGTGAGCTAGGCTGCTTCCATGGCACTCTAGCCAGTGCAAAAGAATGAGATCTGTCTCCAAAATAATAATAATAATAATAGTAATCAAGAGGACAGGGTGATCATTCTTTAGATACCAAATGGACTTAAGTGACCATGATGGCAGAAATTGAGATTATGCATGGGCTCAGCAACATGGACTTCCACTTACCAAAGCTGACCTCTCTAGGGCCATTGCCAAGTGTCAAATCTATGAGCAGAAGAAACCAATACTGAGTCACCATTCAACCAGGTGGCATGTTGGCTACACTTGGATTGCTTTTTGTCATGGCAGTGTTTTCTTTCTAGTGGAATAGATACTGACTCTGGATACAGAAATGCCTTCCCTATGCACAATGCTTCTGTGAAAGCTACTATCCATGGACTTTCAGAATTTCTTAGTAATTGTTATGGTGTTCCACACAGCCTTCCTTCTGATCAAGCAACTCACTTCACAGCAAATGAATTGGAGAAATGTGATTATGTTCATGGAATTCACTGATCTTACCGTATCACTATGTTCCATACTATCCTGAAACAGCCAGTATAATAGAACTGTGGAATGAATTTAAGACTCATTTACAGTACCAACGAGGTGGCAATACTTTGCAGGGCTGGAGCAAGATTCTTCAGAGGGCTGTGTTATTATCTGAATTAGCTTCCAATATATGGTGCTGCTTCTCCCATAGACAGGATTCACAGGCCTAGAAATGGAAATGGTGGAACTGAGACTGAGACCACTCACTACCTCTAGTGACCCGCTAGCAAAATTTGCTTCCTGTTCCTGCACTTTCACGCTTTGCTGGCCTAAAAGGCTTAGGTCCAAAATAGGAATGTTTATTCTAGGAGACACACCATGATTCTGCTGAATTGGAAGTTAAGACTGCTACCTGGCCACTTTGATCTTCTCATCCCTCTGAATCAACAGGCAAAGAAAAGAATGACTGTGCTGATTAGGGTGATCCTGACTACCAGGGAGAGACTGGACTACTAACCCACAATGGAGGGAAACAATGCTATGTCTGGAATATAGATGATAACTTAGGGGATCTTTCAGTGTTATCACGTCCTGTAATTAAGGTTAATGGAGAACTTTAACAACTCAATCTAGGCAGGGCAATTACTGACCAAGAATCATCAGGAATACGTGTTTAGGTCACCACACCAGGGAATGAAATACTACCACTGAAATGCTTGCTGTAGGCAAAGGCAATAGGGAATGAATAGTGCAAGAAGGTCATAAATACCAGCCTTGCCCACATGACCAGTTACTGAAATGAGAACTATAATTGTCACAAATGCTTTCTCCTTTTTAGTTATCAATATGTGTCTGTATACATACACACATATTTATATATATATACACATAGCAAATATCTTTGTCTTTTCTTATATTGCTTTGTCATGTAATATAAGATGTATTGACTTTATATAATAGACAGTTTTTAAATACTGTTAGTTTTATATTATAGTACTTCAGTTGCCAGATTTCAAAGAGAAGAATAAAAGTTGCCTAAAGACTTAACCTCCTCTTCTGGAGAAGGTGTTCATGAGTTGACAGTTATATGCAAGATCATGTTAGCCAGAATTATGACTTCTTTGTCTTTATTTTCAGTCATTAACTATGGTATAAGAAGGTGCATATGGGTGTTAAGTTGACAATGGGGAGACTTGTGATGGATGTTTTTATGTGTTACTTTGACTCGGCCATGGGATGCCTAAATACCTGGTTAGATATTCTTTCTGGGTGTGTCTTAAGCCTGTTTCCAGAAGAAAATCACACTTGAATTAGTGGACTGACCAAAGTAGGCGGTACTTCCCAGTGTGGATGGGATTAATTCAATCCACTGTGGGCTTGAATGGAACAAAAAGGCAGAGGAAATTTGAATTTACTGTCTTCTGGACTGACTGAGCTGGGTCATGGTTCTTCTTCTGCCCTTGGTGCTCCTAGTTGTCAGGCCCTCAGATTTAGGCAGGAATCTGTATCATCAACTCTAGGGGTCCCAAATTTTTGCTTTCTTGGGTCTCCAGCTTGGGGGATTCCAGATTGGGGGATATTTTTTAGCCTCCATAATAGCATGGGCAAATACCTTATAATAAATTAATCTTTTTTATATGCTCTTTCTCTCTTGTTCTTTCTCTCTCTCTCTCTCTATATATATATATATATACATATGTATATATGTGTGTATATATATACATATATACATATGTGTATATATATACATATATACATATATATACACATATATATATATGTACACACACACATATACACATGCACATATTTCTATTGATTCTCTGGAGAGCCCTAATATAAACACTCACTATACAGTCAGTGAATTTACTTATTTTTCTTGAAAAGTAGAGGGAAATACCTTAATGCCACGTTTAGCTATTGCCCTGAAATACGTTTATTTTAGAAGATTTCTTCTAGGATGATGTAAACATCACATTATTATAGCACTTGGAACAACTTCCATATGAAAATTTTAGAGAATAATGGTTCAAATGTTGATTCATTTTCACAGTTTTTTTCTACAGGACAAAGGTCCTTCCCATTCACCTTATTGATATGTGACTATATAGTTTGATTTGCAATCATTACTATCAGTCTTCCTTCTCATGAAAAAATAATAAAAAATACCACAGTATTTCAACCTTTGAAACTGATGCCCTATTGAATTCTGCTACTATCTGCCCCAAATAAGGACAAAGATACAAAGCAGAGGATGGAAGCCTTTAGAATATTTGTATAATGTTGTTTAAGTAATCAATACAAGATGTGTAGAAATTCCATTTTTACTGGTCTCTAAATAACTTGAATAGGAAAAAATTTGCTTAACTGATTATTTTAAAACAACTGTTCCCTAAGTGTGCTCCCAAACCAAGAGCATCAATGTTGCTAAATTAGAAACTCTAATGATGGAGCTTATCAACCTATTAATATGTTTTCACAAGGTCTCCAGGTGATTACTATGCCCACTGAAGTTTGAGAAACATTGTTTTATCAGAAACAAACAAAAAGGAGTCTAGAAAAAGAGGTCTAGACAAAAGAGGTTCTGATAGACACCCAATACGCATAATAGTTAAAATTCTAACATAGCTAGTTAACAACCCAGACTCTAAAAAATACCGTTCTGCTTTTGATTGGTGGTTGTTACTTTTTTTCCAATTCCTAATTACATTATTTCTTTCAACGTAGTCTAGGATGATTATATCAGCAATTTCCTAAATATTAGAAAGTATTATAAAATGATGAGAAAAGTATGTATATATGTGTATATATATAAAGCAGAGAGACTATAAATTCTTTTAAATCTCCAGATTAAGGAATGAATACTAATTCTTAATATTCTTAATAACTGAGAATACTTCTATTATGTTAGCAGTGTTTCAATGGGATAGGTTTAAATTAAACATTAGCTGTGTGCCAGAAAACAGAGTGAACATAGCAATAAAATATTATAATTTATACAAAATATTCAATCAATAATATATATGTATTTCTTTTTAGATATAGTTATATGTAGTTTCTTTTTAAAGAAAACAGAATATCTACTCTAAAATGCAGGCTTTGCACAAGTGTATAATTTACCTTTCCTTTAATGTCCAACTTATGTGACAAAAATTATTTACTAAAAGGAATAGATCTATTAAAGAAGAATGAGATCACACTAAGGACCTAGAGATTTTTTTGGATTTCAGAAAAAATATAAAATAGTTGAGATTGTACTGCAAGACAAACCAGAGAAGGGGAGTCTGTGGACTAGACATGTACAAAGGAAGGCTGCAGAAGGAGTCTGAATTTCTGAGAAGCTTCCACCTGCCCCTTCCATACTCACTCAACATAAAGTAGGACTTGACAGGTTACATAACTGTCCATAGTTTTATGTCTACTTTCTCATTCAAGGAAAAGGCTAATTAGGAAATCAGACCTTGAAAGTGGCAGAAAAAAGAGACAATGGATGCTTCTTTTACACATATAGTCTTTGGGTCGTAACAGTGAAAGTATATGCAAAAATCTAGATAATTGACAAGAAAACATTAGTACAAGGGACATAACATGAATAATAAAAATGAACAAGCTAAAGACACAGGCAATAACATGGATGTTCTTGGGTGAAAGAATAACAGCAGCTGGATTGTCATCCCTTTACTCTCTTCCCTGGGGTGTGCAGGTATCTCTCAGAGGAACAAAACAAGAGCAAATGACCTGGTGTACTGGACTTCCAGATATAAAGAATGATGATATTTGTTTTAAGTATTTATATTCTTTTATTGATAAGATTGAATAGCTATTCTCTGAGATCAGTCAGTCCCAGGTGCCAGTGGGATTTGCTAGATAACAAAATTCCTGGGATTTTGCTCTTCTAACTAAAACAGAAACCTGCAACCAATATAGGGTATATGTGATATGAGTATCCAGGCTATGCAGGTCTATTCACTGTATAATTCATCACACTCAAGTTCTTTTCAGAGGAGCTACACAATTTTACCTTTTCATATATTTATAAGGTCACATGAAGAGCATACAACCTGTAAAATGTTTTTGTTTTGTGTGTTAAAAATTCTAGTATGAAAGCAACACATGTTTGAAATTTCATGCATGTTTTCAAATAGATAAAAATATTTTAAGTTTACTAAACACTAACACTTTAAGTCATTAAAAAGCTAAGACAATTACAATCACAAAAAACGTTCAACATGTACAAAATTATACCTACATATAACCTGCAAAATTTTGTGACTGTTTTACTAAAAAGAGAAGAGGTATTACCACAAGACCTAAACTTTTCCCTTTAATGTTTTTTTCAATGAGTCTATGACTTGTTTATTTCTCAGGCTATAGATAATTGGATTTAAGAAAGGAATTATAACAGTGTAAAATAAAGAGTCTATCATGTCTTGATCATTAGCTTGTGGAGATGCAGGGAGTACATACATGAAGAGAAGAGGGCCATAGTACAAAGACACAGATAAGAGATGAGCTCCACAGGTGGAGAAGGCTTTCCTTATGCCTTTGACAGACTTTTTTTTTAAGACTGTAAAGAGAACAAATGTATAAGAGACAAGAACAGTCCCAATAGTGAATGCTTGAATTGAACCTGAGAAAATGAACACCAGGAGATAATTAATAGAAGGGTCAGTACAAGAAACCTTTAACAATGGGATAATGTCACAGTAAAAGTGATGTATTATGTTGGAATTACAGAAGGTTAATCTGAATAAAAAAGCTTCATGAATTATGGCATGAAGAAAGCCACCTAGAAATGACAAGGCTAATAGCCGGATGCATAGTCTATTGGTCATAATCACTGGATAGAGTAAAGGTTTGCATATGGCTACATAGCGATCATACGCCATTGCTGCCAAGAGAAAACATTCTGTGGTTAAGCTGATTGCAAAGGAAAAAAATTGTGCCATGCATTCAGAGAGAGACATCATCTGACTCTTGGCTAGGAAGTTGACCAGCATGTTGGGGGTCACTGTGGATGATAACCAAGTATCCACAAAGGCTAAAGTCCCAAGGAATAAGTACATGGGGATGTGCAGGTGAGGGTCATTCCAGATGAGAGTAATCAGACCAAAGTTCCCCACAATGGTGATGAGATATATCACCAAGAATGCCAGGAACAGGGTGATTTTCCACTCTGGTTGATGAGTAAGGCCTGTGAGAATGAACTTCGTCAGCAATGTTACATTTTCCTTTTCCATGTCTTCACTCGGTGTTCTCTGAAATAAAATGCAGTAAATATAAAAATATATATGTTCACCACATATTGATAATTACTATAAGTTGAAACTGGGAGAGGGAAGTTGAAATAAAACCAAATTCTTAGCAGATTGCCTTTTAATCTTATCTATTACTATTAAACTGGAGGAAACTATATTTTGGAAATAGGAGAAAGGAAAGGAAATAAAATTACTTCCCTTTAAAAAAATGCAGGATTTAACAGCTTTAGAGTAAGGAGATGCATTCTGGGCATATGCTAAATTTGTGGGGACATGATTGAATATGGTAAGAAAATCCTTTGTCTGGTACATGGATTCAGGGTTAAGAGAAATGGTAATGGAAGGACCAGGATAAATAAAGGAATGAAATGTCATGTTAAGGATCTTGAACTTTAATTCTTAGGTAATAGAAAACTGAAAACTTTTCAAATGGGGAATGGCATTATGAGATATTTTCTAAATCAAATATTTGGTGGTGTATGAAATAGGCTGCAAGTAGGGGAAAATGTAGTCAGGAACACTAATCAGGAAGCTGCTACTATTTTGCAGGGGTTCCTCTAAAACAGATTACACATCAGAATTGTCTGGGGGAGTTGTTTGTGAGAAATATAGATGGCAAGGTAACACTGGAGAAATAAACACAGTAGTATTATGCAAGAATGGAACCCAGGATTCTTAATTTTGCAAAGGTTCCCCAAGTGATTCAAATGAATGTGAAGAGATTAGACCATGAGTGATATGACATTAGAAGTGATGAGGAGAACAAAGAGATAGATTCAAAGAACTCAGAATATACAGTCGCTAGGAATGATGGCGTATTAGATGTGGAGAGGATAGTTAGTGAAGGAGAATTAAGTCACTTGGTTACTGAGTAGAAGATCATCAAAAATTGAGATTGAGAACATAGGTGCATCAGCAAAATATGGAATAAGGGTTCTCTGAACAGTTAGGTGAAATGTACTTAGTAGCACAAGTCTATTAAATCTTTAAAAAAAAAAAAGATGGCCTTGGAGTCATGAGAGTAGTTGAAGGCATAGTTATAGATGACCTACCCATTACACAGTATACAAAACAAAGGGAAGAAGAGCAAGGTAAAACTTGTGGAAGTTTTATTAAAGAGGTAAAAAAGTGGATATAGTAGTGCCCCTTTGCTTTCCATGGTTTCAGTTATCCATGACCAACTGCAGTCTAGAAATATCATATACAATAAGATATTTTGAGACAGGGAGGTCACATTGACATAACTTGCTAGGATATACTGCTATAATTATTGTATTTTATTATTAGTTATTGTTGTTAATATCTTACTGTGCCAACTTATAAATTATACTTTATCACGGGTAGTATGCATAGGAAAAACATAGTGCAGAATATGTAGGGTTCAGTAATATTCAAGGTTTCAGGCATCCCCTGGGGGTCTTAGAATGGATGCCCTGCAAATAAGGGGGGAATACTGCATATGTCATTTACTAGATGACCAAAAGCTGATCCCGTTTTCCACCGAGTGATTATTGGTGGTAAGCAAAAACTATCATGCACTCTAGAAGCCAAAAAAAAGCTAGAAAGACGATTTCCCATCACGCTTGAACATGGAGTAAGGGCACTTGACCTATGTTTGCTTTGTCAAATCCACCCAAACTAGATTTGGAATATGAAAAGTGAGAGAGACAGTTACAAAGTCAAAAGAGAACTTTGGTGGCAAAAACAGCCAAGGCAGAAATATCAAGGCTCCAGCAAACGCATCCTGCATCCATAACAATGACACTGACATTGTCAGGGCATCTAAAAATGAGCAGCAGTAAAAAAGCAGTTTTCACTGAACTGATGTTGGGACATGATTTTTGCTGTTGATTAGCTGTCCTGCTTCCTTCTTTTACTGCCCATTTTTCCAGCTGCTTCTTCAAATCTTAGCAACTTTCCTGTGTTATGAACAATATCCATTCAATAAACTAATTCCTATTGCATCCAAGGAATTAACTCAAACAGAAGACAGACTATGGAGAGACCAGAAAAGGATACCAAGCAGAGTGATCAGAGAAGCGTGAGGGATACTGAAAAGTTGAGTGTGTGGAGATAGGAGAGGACAGGTATTTAAGGACAGAGAGAAGTACAGGACCACATGCCAAAGTAAATGCCCTAATAGAACAAGGAGTGAGCAGAGATCATTGAGTGTGGAAATCAGGAAATATTTAGAGGCTTCCTTGGGAGCAGTTTCTATTTTGTGATAGAATTAAGGTCAGAGAATAATGAGAATTAAATGGGTAACAGTGACACAACTGTAAGTGAAATAAGATGGAGCACTCTAAGAAATGAGGAGAAGAGTTGGCATTTGTCTGCTGCCATAGACAAATGTAAATATTTTTCTAAGAAATTTTTGACAAAAGTTGTGAAAGCGAGAATAGAGGAATATATGGAGAAGAGACTCTTTATTATGTGAACAGAGAGGTGGAAAGGGAAACTTGGGTGGGTGAAAAGAGAACAAGGAGGAAGAAAAATAGGTAGAGAATAATAAATGGCATATATGGATTAGTGTAGAAAAGACAAACCAAGCAGTTGGAGAAAGGAAGCATCAGAGAAAAGCTGGAGACTAAATAAAGGGGAAAGTTCATAGGCTTGGGGATAGGGGGTAAATATTTGTCTTAACCCTAGGATTCATTAAAAGATGTCAACTCTGGAATTCTTCTCTTTTCCTGTTATTAAAAATTCCAAGTTCATGTTCCTTTGGTATTTGGCATGGAAGAGGGATTTGTTTTTAAATTTTACCTTACAAACTTTGTGTTGTTCATAAGGATACTAGCATTGCCCTAAACTTCTTTACAAATTTATGAGTTGCTTTATCTTTTTATCTTCCTTTTTGCAATGACATAACATTGTTGTAATGTTTTTACAAGGTCTTTCTCTAGGAATCTTACTGATTTTACTACTTGAGAACATTTTTTGTCCACACATATTTTTAGCTGAACAAAATAAAGTCAAAGACTAGAACCAGAGATAAGTGATATATGGCAAAGCCAATAATTTCCATTGTTAGATATATTTTTATTTCATAGGGCTTCCTTTTAGGTAATCCTAAATCACTAAATATCTGAAAATTTTCAAATTCAATTTTTGTATGGGTACTTATTAAATGTCAAATGCTACAGTTTGAGAAGTAATAAACTGATCATTGGAGAGATATTTTCTGCATATTTCCTACTATATACACATGTATATGCATTATTAATATTTTTATGTATAATACTAAATTAAGTCACTATCAGAGCAGTTGAAAGGATATAGGAACTAATATTTAAGTGACTTACCTTAAAAGTTTTATTCAGAATATATATTTAACTCAACAGAATGGTGTTTCTTATTGGAATCATCAGAAAGATTGCTTACATTAAAATCATTATGACATAAATCTTTAAACCTAGTTTTAAATTATTTATGTTTTTAATTCATCAGAACTTATAAATTCATCATAGTTAAATTAACGAGATAATAATAAGACATTGTTAAAGGGAATAATAAGACATTGTTAAATGGGAAAAATCAGTGTTATAATTATTTTGCTTGTCCAAATTAAGTTGTGAAAATAAAATATACAGAAAATGTACTATTTGCTTTCCATTTCTCCCCTGTCTTTTCTGGCATCTTATAAATCCAATCTAAAACTATTATAAATTAAATAGCATTTTTAACTTTCTATATAAAAAACAGTGAGTATTATAGAAACCATTTCTCTCTTACCCATAATTTAAAAGAAATTGTGTAGATCCTGTAATAGTGTCAGGCTTTCTAAAACACAAAAATATACAGTAGCATAGGAATGCCAATAACAAAGGTAGTAATTTCTTGCACAGTGATTCATTTTGTGAGCTTCATTTCCCAAGCTCAGAAAAATGTTGTTTATGTAAGTTTGCTTTGAACACAAGAGTCAACAAATGGTACAACTGTGTCCTTTGGCCAGAAGAAGAGGGAGTGGAAAACTGAAATTCCCCTAAGAACATCTAAAGATTTCCTATAGGAAGAAAAAGAGAAGCTCTTCTACTGGGCATTGTGGATTTGGACAAATTGTCCCACAGGTCATTATAGTCTTTTAAATGATAAACAACCATTAATCGTAGGCAGTTCTTTTAACAACTGAAATTACATTTTATGACACTATTTTCAACCACAGGTGACACTTGTGATATGTGCAAGAAAACCTCAGTTTATATATATAAAATTTGTTTCTTTGAGTGCTTTGATTAGAATGGCCTTTTCTGAGCTAACGAAAACATAATTTTAATGTGGCCAAAGAGCTAGATTTCTTTCAGGAGCCAACTCCAAGTAAAGTTGTCCTTCTCATGCAAATTACAGCTCAAATCCAGACATATATTAGCTCCCAGCTTTCAGTTGATTGAAATCATACTAGGCAAAGGGGGAAGAGCCAAGGAAAGACAAAAACAAAGGACCACAGTGGGACGAGTGAGGAAGTTGACCATCTTTTCAAGTCAGTGCAAAAGTAATTGCAGTTTTGGATGGTGAATTTTAAATCATTAAAACTAGGTTCAAATACATCTTTATTAATCAAAATAGAAGCTATTAAAATCAACACAGTTTTGCCAATAAGAAATAAGTTTGTTTATTCCTGCAGTGTAAAAATCCATGCTTCGAGATTCGAGGAACTCTTGGAAAGCATTTTCTGCATCCTGGCAGTTGTGGAAGCGTTTTCCATGCAAGAAGTTGTCAAGATGCTTGAAGAAGTGGTACTCAGTTGGCAAGAGGTCTGGTGAATATGGCGGATGAGGCAAAACTTTGTAGCCCAATTTGTTCAACTTCTGAAGTGTTAGTTGTGCCACGTGCAGTCAGGCGTTGTTATGGAGAAGAATTGGGCCCTTTCTGTTGACCTATGCTGGCTGCAGGCATTGCTGTTTCTGGTGCATCTCATTGATTTGCTGAGCATATTTGTCAGATGTGATGGTTTTGCTGGGATTCAGAAAGCTGTGGTGGATCAGACCAGCAGCAGACCACCAAACAGTGACCATAACCTTTTTTTTGGTGCAAGTTTGGCTTTGGGAAGTGCTTTGGAGCTTCTTGGTCCAATCACTGAGCTGGTTGTTGCTGGTTGTCATATAAAATGCATTTTCATTGCACTTCACAATCTGATAGTGAAATGGTTTGTTATTGTTGCCTATAATAAGAGAAGTCAATGCTTCCAAAAGACAATTTTTATTTTTGGTTAGCTTATGAGGCACCAACTTTTTCACCTTTCCAATTTCCTTCAAATGCTGAACTACTGTACAATGGTCTACTTTGAGTTCTTTGACAACTTCATATAGTTGTAAGAGAATTAGCTTTGATGATTGCTCTCAATTGATCATTGTCAACTTCTGATGCCCAGCCACTGTGCTCCTCATCTTCAAGGCTCTCATCTCCTTTGCAAAACTTCT
This sequence comes from Lemur catta, assembly GCF_020740605.2. Lineage (NCBI taxonomy): Eukaryota > Metazoa > Chordata > Mammalia > Primates > Lemuridae > Lemur > Lemur catta. The sequence goes on from NC_059128.1 coordinate 243,229,461, forward strand.
TGAACCACCAGTGCACTGTGCATTCATTAGCAGTTTCTGGGCCAAACGCGTTCTTGATGTCAGTTGCCTCTGCTGCTTTACAATTCATTTTGAACTCAAATAAGAAAATTACTCAAATTTGCTTTTTGTCTAACATGATTTCCATAGTCTAAAATAAATATAAAATAAAGAGCAAATAATAAGTCATTAGCAAAAAAACATAAAGCGAGAAATGCTCATTAAAATGATGTATAACATAACGACACTTATTTAAGAGTGTATTCCAATACCAAAGAGCAAATTTCAACAATGCCAAAACAGCAATTACTCTTGCTCCAATTAATAGTTCTTTTTTTAAAAAAATTTTTTTTATATTTTCATTTCAGCATATTACAGGGGTATAAATGTTTAGGTTACATATAATGCCCTTGCCTCACCCGAGTCAGAGCTTCAAACATGTCAATCCCACAGATGGTGCACACCACACCCATTAGGTGTGAATATACCCATCCCCTCTGCCCCGCTCCCAGCTGCTCAACACCTGATGAATGTTACCACTATATGTACACATAAGTGCTGATCAGTTAATATCAGTTTGATGGTGAGTACATGTGGTGCTTGTTTTTCCATTCTTGTGATACTTCACTTAGTAGAATGGGCTCCAGCTCTATCCAGGATAATATAAGAGGTGCTAGATCACCATTGTTTTTTGTGGCTGAGTAGAACTCCATGGTATACATATACCACATTTTATTAATCCATTCATGTATGCATGGGCATTCAGGTTGTTTCCACATCTTTGCAATTGTGAATTGTGCTGCTGTAAACATTTGAATGCAGATGGCTTTTTTATAGAATGTCTTTTTTTTTCTTTGGGTAGATGCCCAGTAACGGGATTGCTGGATCAAATGATAATTCTACTTGTAGTTCTTTGAGATATCTCCACATTGCTTTCCACAAAGGTTGTACTAGTTTGCAATCCCGTTAGCAGTGCATGAATGTTCCTATCTCTCTGCATCCACATCGACATTTATTGTTTTGGGACTTTTTGATAAAGCAATTTTCACTGGAGTTAAGTGATATCTCATTGTGTTTTTGATTTGCATTTCCCTGATGATTAGAGATGTTGAGTATTTTTTCATATGTTTGTTGGCAGAAACCATAAGAATTCCAGAAGAAAATGTTGGAAAAACTCTTACAGACATTGGTTTAGAAAAGGAATTTATGAAGACCACCCCAAAGGCAATCACAGAAACAACAAAAATAAACAAATGCGACCTGATCAAATTAAAAAGCTTCTGCACAGCCAAGGAAACTATCACAAAAGCAAACAGACAAGTTACAGAATGGGAGAAAATATTTGCATGCTATACATCTGATAAAGGGCTGATAACTAGAATCTATATAGAACTCAGGAACATCAGCAAGAAAAAATCAATCTCATTAAAAAGTGAGCAAAGGACATGAACAGCAACTTTTCAAAAGAAGACAGGCTAATGGCCAACAAACATATGAAAAAATACTCAACATATCTAATAGTTCTTATGTGTCATCCATAATTCTTCTTTGGTTGAGTGTCTGTTCAAATCTTTTGCCTATTTTTAAATTATGTTTTGTTATTATTGAGTTAGGAGCCCTCTTTACATACTCTAGATACAAACCTTTTACCACATATATGATTTTCAAAATGTTTTCTGAAAGCCAGGAGTTGTTTTTTTTACCACATATATGATTTTCAAAATATTTTCTAAAAGCCAGGAGTTGTTTTTTCATCTTAAAAATGTTTTTGAACAGAAATTTTTAATTTGGATAAGGTTAATTTACCATTATTTTTCCTTTTACAGTTCATGCTTTTAGTGTTGTATTTCTAGGTTGTATATTTAGCTCTATCATCCATTTGATTCAATTTTTGTATATTATCAGGACCAAAGTGACTTCTTTTTGTTTTTTGCTCATGAATATCCTATTGTTCCAGCATCATTTGTCATAAAACCTATTTTTTCTCCACTGAATTACCTTTGCCTATTTGTCCAAAATCAGCTGTCCACATATGATGGGTTTATTTCTGTATCTCTGTTATATTCCCTTTATTTGTCTGTCTTTACAACAATACCACACTGTCTTGATACCAAAGTTCTAAATTTAGTCTAAATTTAGTCTTAGAATCAGACAGTGGTAGACCTCCAAACTTGTTCTTGTTTTGCAAAGTTGTTTTTGGCTATTATGCATCTTTCACATTTTCACAAGAATATTAGATTAATCTTGTCAATTTCTACAAGAAAGCCTGTTGGAATTCTGATAGAGATTTTACTAATCTATAGATGCAAGTGAGGAAAATATACATTTCTTCAATATTGAATCTTTTGACCTAAGCATTGTACATCTTTCTATTTGTTTAAGACTTTAATTTGTCTGAATTTTTAAAAATTTTTCACCATATAGGTCTTACATATCTGTTTTTTAGAATTCTAGCTTCTTTTCAATCCCTGAATTTTACTTTTTACAAATAGTCAATTCAGGTAACTAAGGTATTGAGAAATAACAGTCTTTCTACACGAAGAATTATTAACATGCTCCATTTTTCTGTAAATATATTGTATGGATTAACAAACGCTGTGACAGAAACAAAATGTTTTTTTAAAGCCATAGATCACTGCATACATTTTTACAAAAACCCATAAACATGCATATCTCCTTTATTTGTAGAACTTAGATAGATTTTTGAACATTAAGGCAGTAACACTTCTAAAACAATGAAATTCTAAGTTAAGGCTTGATATTTGTTTTGAAACTCATATTCATAGGCAACTGTGACCAAAACAAACTTTTATCTACTAGGTTGAATTCATCTACCCAGGATATGTTATTTATCTATTACCAACACTTCTTTTGTATTAGCTATATGGGATAAGAATTAGTTGCAAACCATCATTTTCCTTTGATGAATCATTAGTCCCCTCTGGGTTTTATTTTGAGGATGTAGCCATCAGCCACAGAAGTATATATTTTTTGTAAACTTAGAGAGCTTACAGGCTACACTGATTCTTTTTTTTTTTTTTGTATTTCAGCTCATCATGGGGGTACAAAAGCTCATGTTATATACATTGTCCATGTCCCGCTCATCCCCCTGAGGCAGAGCCTCAAGCGTGTCCATTCTCTAGACAGTGTGTCTGGCACTAACCATGTAGTCATACCTCCATCCCCTCCCCCCACCCCCACCTCCCCGAGTCAGCACCTTCAAGCATGACCATTCCCCAGACAGTGCGCAACGCACTCATCATGTAGGCATACACCCATCCCCTCTTCCCATCCCCCGCCTCAGTCTGATATCCAATTGGTATACTTCCCCGATGTGCATTTAGGTGATGATCAGGGAAACCAATTTTCTGGTGAGTACATGTGATGCTTGCTTTTCCATTCTTTGGATACTTCACTTAATATAATGGGTTCCAACTCTCTCCAGGAGAACCAAAGAGATGTTGTATCACCGTTATTTCTTATAGCTGAGTAATACTCCATGGTATACATATAACACACTTTACTGATCCATTTGTGAATTGATGGGCATTTAGGTTGTTTCCACATCTTTGCGATTGTAAATTGTGCTGCTATAAACATTTGGGTACAGGTGTCTTTGTTAAAGAATGACTTTTGTTCTTCTGGGTATATGCCCAATAATGGAATTGCTGGATCAAATGGTAGGTCTACTTGAATCTGTTTAAGGTATCTCCATATTGCTTTCCATAGGGGTTGCACTAGTTTGCATTCCCACCAGCAGTGTATGAGTGTTCCTGTCTCTCTGCATCCACTCCAACATGTGTTGTTTTGGGACTTTTTGATAAAGGTCATTCTCACTGGAATTAAGTGATATCTCATTGTGGTTTTGATTTGCATTTCCCTGATGATTAGGGATGTTGAGCATTTTTTTCATATGTTTGTTAGCCATTCTTATATCTTCTTTTAAAAAATTTCTATTCATGTCGTTTGCCCACTTTTTGATAGGGTTGTTTGATTTTTTCTTGCTGATTTTCCTGAGTTCTAAATAGATTCTTGTTATCAGTCCTTTATCAGATGTGTAGCATGCGAATATTTTTTCCCATTCTGTAGGCTGTCTGTTTATTTTCGTGACTGTTTCTTTGGCTGTGCAGAAGCTTTTTAATTTAATCAGATCCCATTCGTTTATTTTTGTTGTTGCTGTGATTGCCTTAGGGGTTTTCTTCATGAATTCTTTGCCTAGACCAATGTCTATAAGAGTCTTTCCTACATTTTCTTCTAGAATTCTAATCGTTTCCCATTTAAGGTTTAAATGTTATCCACCGTGATTTGATTTTTGTGAGAGGTGAAATCTGTGGGTCCTGTTTTAGTCTTCTACATGTGGCTTGCAGGAAGTTTGCTACGCTCCCCGCAATGAGGTTTTTTCTTCCGATCAGGTCTCTCAGGCAGGGGTCATCGCAAGGATGAGAAAATAGTAGGAAACAGAATAATAATAATAATACACAGAGCCAAGGATATAGTTTATAAAATAAAGATTTATGAAAATATATAAAAGGAGGGTATCTGGATGGATATATTTCTTCCCACCAAAAATATATCCAAGACTGAAACTCCACACAGGTATTATATAGGGTAGATATAAGCTCCCGTTGCCCTTACTAACAGGCAGTTTGCTTTAGGGTTAAAGTCTTCTAAAAGGCAACTACAGATCCTTTAACTAACTCTAACTAGGGGAACAATGAGTTGTAAAATCTTCTTGGGGCAAACTTTTAAGTTTTTTGATAAGGCTATTACTTTAGCAAAAAACAGAGACATCTTGGCTCCGGTGATTGTGTTCTTGGAGACAGAGATGATTTCATAAGTCAACATGAGCTGTGCTTTGTGTTAATTACTTTAACCACAGGGCTCCTTCTGGGCCCGGCTTGGGCATTAGCATATCTCTCTGATCAGCTCTCATCTCCAGGGGTCCTTGTCAGCTCCAGCAACCCATGGCTCTAGGAAGAGGCCTGTCTTGTCTTTCAAAACAGGTGAGAAACATAGGCCCTGTTTACAGGTGTCTCTTTGAAGTGCAGCTATTACTGACCAAGGAGACACCCTCCTGAGATGAGGCAGCTTTTGAACCAACACATTTGTTTTTTCTTTAAGGCAAAGCCTTATTTGACTTCTGAAATCAAATCTTGTCTCCAGAAACACAGGGGGCATTTCTATAACTCAGTATTCTTAGGCTCAACAGTGGCTATCCAGTTTTCCCAGTAGCATTTATTGAATAGGGATTCTTGTCCCCAGAGTATGTTTTTGTCTATTGTGTCACAGATTAGATGGCTATATGAGGATGGTTTTATATTTGGATTTTCTGTTCTGTTCCACTGGTCTGTGTCCCTGCACTTGTGCCAATACCAGGAAGTTTTAAGAACCACAACCTTGTAGTATAGTTTGAAGACTGGCAAATTCATACCTCCCATTTTGTTTTTATTGCTTAAAATTGCTTTTGCTATACGGGGTCTTCTCTGATTCCATACAAAGTGTATAAGTATTTTTTCTTTTTCTTTTTTTTTTTTATTTCAGCTCATCATGGGGGTACATAAGTTCAGGTTATATACATTGTCCATGTCCCGCCCATCCCCCCAAGTCAGAGTCCCAGGCGCGTCCGTTCTCATTCTCCAGACAGTGCGCCTGGCACTCATCATATAGTCATACCTCCATCCCCTCTCCCCCCCACCTCCCCGGGTCTGCACCTTCAAGCATGACCATTCCCCAGAGGGTGTGCAACGCACTCGTCATGTAGGCATACACCCATACCCTCCCCCACCCCCCATCCCAGTCTGATATCCAATTGGTATCCTTCCCTGATGTACATTTTGGTGATGATCAGGGAAACCAGTTTTCTGGTGAGTACATGTGATGCTTGTTTTTCCATTCTTTGAATACTTCACTTAATATAATGGGTTCCAGCTCTCTGCAGGAGAACCAAAGAGATGTCATATCATCATTATTTCTTATAGCTGAGTAGTACTCCATGGTATACATATACCACAGTTTACTAATCCATTCGTGGATTGATGGGCACTTGGGTTGTTTCCACATTAAAGTGTATAATTATTTTTTCTAAATCTGTGAAAAATGATGTTGGTAATTTAATAGGGATTGCATTGAATCTACAGATTACTTTGGGTAGTACATTTTAACAATGTTGATTCTTCCGATCCACGAGCATGGTATGGTTTTCCACCTATTTACATGTTCTGCAATTTCCTTCCTCAGTGTTTCATAGTTCTCCCTATAGAGGTCCCTTACCTCTTTAGTTAAATATATTCCTAGATATTTTATTTTCTTTGTTGCTGGTTACCTGCCTAAAAGTGGGCCGACAATTCAGAATTCAGGATTTTCTAAATACAGAAAACCCCAATGCATGCTTGATCATACTCCCATCTCAAAACGAAAAATATTCTTGATTGTTGAAACAATAGGTTCCCTTTGTTTTCTTCAAGGAAGACTGCTTAGTATTACTCTCTTTAGAAAAATAATGCACCAAAATGCAGAGTATCATATTTTGAATGGATCTATTCTATAATTCCTAGCCTCAAGGCACAAACGATATTCTTGTTAGAACAATGTATTTTCTTATTCAAGGAAAAGATGATGAGTGGTGTGTGGAAGAAAAATTCACTTTAAAATGATTATATATTGCACTCTTGTCTTATCAAGCTTATTTGAAGTACTAAGTGTTGAAATCTGGGGAGGGACTGTCCTTTTCTCTTCCTACTCTTCTTTAACATTAAGAGTGGCAAAACTCAGATCCAGCCTGTGGGTGCACTTTGGGAAACAGCCCCAGAGCCCAAGTCTGGCCTACTGTGGAGAACAGACAGGATATGCATAGAGGACATCCCAGGATGAACTAATAGCCACACAGACCAACCAAAGAATTGGATGGATGTTTACCCCAGTTCACTTAAACATCTATACTAACAGGCTTAATTTTGGAAAGAGGTAGACTCTCCTTAGGAAAGCAAGCCTCTGAATCTAGGCCAAGGATCAGGGTTCCTATTGACAAGGGCAGTAAGTGCACAGCCCCTGTGGCAGGGCCTTGATGGTCAAACACCACAGGCTGGGTGGAGGGGTTGGCTGTGGGTATGAAGACAGGCATAGGAGAAAACTGTATCACTGGTAGTTTAACCAAAGTGACTTTGGGCATTGGTAGAAGAAGCTTCTGGGAATACCTTGGAGGTGTTGAAAGAGTCTGCTTTCTGGCAGGAGAGCTGCAAGAGTCTTCAAAAGATGCTTCTAGCCTTATTTCTAAAAATTCTAGTTCTTGAGTGTCTGGTCTAGGGATTGGCTGATTACTCAATGATTTGATGGTCTTATTGGACAACTTCTGGTTTTGCAGGAAGTTTTCCATTTCATCTTCTTACCAAGTGGATTCCTGTGTTCCACACGGATCTCATGGCCAGTTTGGTAGTTGTGTGACTATAACGTGGTTCCACTTTGCACCATACGAATTGCTGCACTTTCTACATTTATGCATCTTCTCAGCGTTCATTTTCATAAAGTTCTGTTTTACAAGAGCAAATCAAGAACATCATCGGTCATGGCCTCAGGCATTCTTCAATTGGACAACGGTAGAATTTGCACGTTTTTCAAATATTTTATTTTTGTTGGATTTGTTTTGCTGTCCTGCAGACGGCAGGACTGTTCAGATTTTCTATTTCTTTTTGATTTAATCTGAGTAGACTGTATGTTTCTACAAATTTATTCATTTCTTCTAGGTTATCTATTGTGTTGGTATATAATTTTTCATAACAATTCCTTATTATACTTTTAGTTCTTAGGCATCCATTGTAATGTCTCCTCTTTCCTTTCTGATTATATTTGTTTTAGTCTTCACTCTTTGAGAAAGAGTTTGTATCCAGAATATATAAAGAGACCTCAGAACTCAGTAATAACAGAATATAATTAAAAATTGGCAAAAGATTTGAACACTTAACCAAAGAAGAAGTATGGATGACAAATAAGAATTGGAAAAGATGGTCAACTTCATTATGCATCCCACTGTGGTTCTTTGTCTTTGTTTTTCCTTGGCTCCTCTCCCTTTGCCTAGTAGGATTTCAATCAGCTAAAAGCTGGGGAGCTAGTATATGTCTGGATTTGAGCTGTAATTTGCATGAGAAGGACAACTTTACGTGGACTTGGCTCCTGAAAGAAATCTAGGTCTTTGGCCACATTAAAATTATATTTTCATTAGCTCAGACAAGGCCATGTTAATCAAAGTACTCAAAGCAACAAATTTTATATATATAAACTGAGATTTGCCTGGACATATCACAAGTGTCACCTGTGGTGGAAAATAGTGGCATAAAGTGTAATTTCAGTTGTTAAAAGAACTGCCTATAGTTAATAGGTGTTTATCATTTCAAAGACTGTAATGACCTGTTGGACAATTTGAACTTCTCACACATGTCCAAATCCATAGTGCCCAACAGAACAGCTTCATTTTATCTTCCAACAGGAAATCTTCAGGTGCTCCTAGGGGAATTTCAGTTTTCTCCTCCTTCCTCTTCTGGCAAAAGCTCACAGTTGTACCATTGATTGACTCTTGTGTTCATAACAAACTTATATAAAGAACATTTTTCTGAGCTTGGGAAATGAACCTTACAAAATGCATCACTGTGCAAGAAATTGCTGCCTTTTTTGTTGGCATTCCTATGCTATTGTGTTTTTTGTGCTTTAGAAAGCCTAACACGATTAAAGGATCAATACAACTTCTCTGGAGACATAGGTAAGAGGAAAATGATTTCTATTATACTCATTGTTTTTTATATAAAAAGTTAAAAAGCTGTTAAAGTTATAATAATGTTAGATTGGATTTATAAGGTGCCAGAAAAGAAAGGTGAGAAATGGAAAGCAAATAGTACATTTTCTGTATATTTTATTTTCATGACTTAATCTGGACAAGCAAAATAGTTATAAGACTGATTTTTTTCCCCTTTAACAATTTTTTATCTGATTAATATAACTGGAATGAATTTATAAGATAAAATGAGGTTCAAAAAGGTATACCATATTGATTTTTGTGTAAGAAATCTTTCTGATGATTCAAATATAAAACATCATTCTGTTGAATTAAATATATATTCTGAATAAAACATTTATGGTAAGTCACTTAAATATTAGCTCCTATATCTTTTCACCCACATGTGATGATGAGTAAATTTAGTGTTATATATACGAAATACCAATAATATGCATAAATATGTATATAGCAGGAAATATACAGAAAATAGCTCTCCAATGATCAGTTTATTACTTCATAAGTCACAACATTTATGACTTAATAAAGTACCCATACAAAAATTGAATTTGAAAATGTTCAGATATTTAGTGATTTAGAATTACATAAAAGGAAACCGTATCAAATAAAAATACATTTAACAACTGGAACTATTGGCTTTGCTATTTATATAGCCTGTATCAGGTTCTAGCCTTTGACTGTATTTTATTCTGCTAAAAAATTCGGTGGGCAAAACATGTTCTCAAGTAGTAATATCAGTAAGATTCCTGGAGAAAGTTAGTTGTAATCATTGCAAAAACAAAGACAAAACAACTTTTAATTATTTAAAGAAGTTTCAGGCAGTGTTAGTAACCTTATGAACAACACAAAGTTTGTAAGGGAAAATTTAATGTCAGATCTCTCTTTCATGCCAAAATATCGAAGGAACATAAACTTTAAATTTTGAATAACAGAAAAGAAAAGAATCCCAGGGTTTACATCTTTTAATAAATCCTAGGGTTAAGACAAACATTTACCCCCCAAGCCTATGAGCTTTCACCTTTATTCAGTCTTCAGTCTTTCTCTAATGCTTCCTTTCTCCAACTTCTTTGGTTTGTCTTTTCTACACTAATCCATATATGCAGTTGATATTCTCTGCCTATTTCTCTTCTTCCTCCTTGTTCTCTATTCATCCATCCAAGTTTCCCTTTCCACCCCGCTGTCCCTTTTCCTTTTCATATCTTCCTCTCTTCTTTCTTTGAAATTGTTAAAAATTCTATAGAAAAAATTTACATTTGTGTATGGCAGCAGACAAATTCCAACTATTCTCCTCATTTCTTAGAGTGCTCCGTCTTAATTCACTTACAGTTGTGTCACTGTTACCCATTTAATTCTCATTATTCTCTGACCTTAATTCTATCACAAAATAGAAACCGCTCCCAAGAAAGCCTTTAAACATTTCCTGATGTCCACACTCACTGATCTCTGTTCACTCCTTGTTCTACTAGGGCATTTACTTTGGCATGTGGCCCTGTACTTCACCTTGTCCTTCTTGAATATCTTTCCTCTCCTAGGTCCACACACTCAGGTTTGCCTCACCCCTCCTGCTTCTCTGACCACTCTGCTTGGTATCCTTTTCTGGCCTCTCCTTAGTCTGTCTCTTGTGAGTCAGTTCCTTGGTTGCAATAGGAAATTAATTTATTGAATGGATATTATCTGTAACACAGAAAAGTTGCTATGATTTGAAGAAGCAGCTGGAAAAATGGGCAGTAAAAGAAGGAAGCTGGACAGTTGCTCAACAGCAAAAATCGTGTCCCAGTATTAGCTCAATGAGAGCTCCTCTTACTGCAGCTGACATTGAGATGCCCTAACTGGCAATGTCAGTGTCATTGTTGTGGATGCAGGATGCATTTGCTGGGGCTGTGATATTTCTGCCTTGGCCGTTTGTGCCACCAAAGTTCTCTTTTGACCTTATAACTGTCTGTCTTTGTCTCTCTCCATATTCCAAATCTAGTTTCAGTGAAATTGACTGAGCAAACATAGATCAAGTCCCCTTACTGTAGGCACAAAGGGGAATGGGAAAATGTCTTTCTAGGTTTTTTTGGCTTCTAGGGTGGGTGGTAGACTCTGCTTACCACCAAGAATCATGTGGTAGAAAAGGGGATCATGAGTTGGTTATCTAATAAATGACATACACAGTACCCACCTCCTTATTTGCAGGGCATATGTTCCAAGACCCCCAGTGGATGCCTGAAATCTTGAACATTACTGAATCCTACATATTCTGTACTATGTTTTTTCCTATACATGCTACCGGTGATAAAGTATAATTTATAAATTAGGCAAAGTAATATATTAACAATAGTTTATAATAAAATATAATAAATATAACAAAACAGTGTAATAAAAGTTATGTCAATATGACCTCTTTGTCTCAAAATATCTTATTGTATGTGCTTTTTTTGACTGTTGTTAGTGATGGGTAACTGAAACCATCGAAAGCAAAACTGCAAAAAAGTTGGGGGGGGCCTATTCTATTGACTTTCACCTGTCTAATATAGCTTCCTCAAGCGTCTACTTTGCTGTTCTTCCCTTTGTTTTGTATACTCTCCAGTGGATAGGCCATCTATAACTATGCTGTCAACTACTCCCACGACTCCAAAGTCATTACATTTATTAAGATTTAATAGACTTGTGGTACTAAGTACATGTCACCTAAGCATTCAGAGGACCCTTCTTCCATATTTTGCCAATGCACCTGAATTCTCAATCTCAATTTTCAATGAATTTCTACCCAGTAACCAAGTGACTCAACTCTCCTTCGCTAACCATCCCCTCCACATCTAATATGCCATAAATCCTAGTGGCTTTACATTCTGAATTCTTTGAATCTAACTCTTTGTTCTCCTCATCACTTCCAATGCCGTATCACTCTTGGTCTAATCACTTCACATGCATTTGAATCACTTGAGGATCATTTTCAAAATGAGGATTCCTAGCCCTCATGCTTGTACTACTGTGTCTATTTCTACAGTAATTATCTTGTAATCTTTATTTCTCACGACAATCTTCCCCTAACTATTCTGACATGTAAGGTATTTGGGGGAACCTGTGGAAAACAGTAGCAGCTTCCTGACTAGTATTCCTGATTCCAGTTTCCCCTGCTTGCATCCTGCTTTCTACACTACCAAATATCTGATTTAAAAAATCCTGGTTCTTCAAATATCTTTTTCTTTGACCCTGAATTCATGTCCTAGACAAATGATTTCTTTACCATATTAAATCATATCACCACAAATTTAGCACATGCTCAGAATGCCTCTCATTTTCTCCAAATCTGTTAAATCCTAGACATTTTTTTCAATGAATGGACAGTAATTGTCTTTTCCCTCCTTTAGTTTCCTCACTTTAGTAGTAATAAATAAAATTAAAGGCAATCTGATAAAACTTTGGTTTTATTTCAACTTCCATTTCCCAATTTCAACTGATAGTAATTACATATGAATATATATGTGTGTATGTGTGTGTGTTTATGTGTATATATATATATACATATATATATATATATTTACATTTACTGCATTTTATTTCAGAGGACACCAAGTGAGGACATGGAAAAGGAAAATGCAACATTGGTGACAGAGTTTGTTCTCACAGAACTTACTCAACAACCAGAATGGAAAATCACACTGTTCCTGGCATTCTTGGTGATATATCTCATCACCATTGTGGGGAACCTTGGTCTAATTACTCTCATCTGGAATGACCCTCACCTGCACATCCCCATGTACTTATTCCTTGGAAATTTCGCCTTTGTGGATACTTAGTTATCTTCCACAGTGACTCCCAACATGCTGGTCAATTTCTTAACTAAGAGTCAGATGATATCTCTCTCTGCGTGCATGGTAAAATTTTTTTCCTTTGTAATCAGTGCAACCACAGAATGTTTTCTCTTGGCAGCAATGACGTATGATCGCTATGTAGCCATATGCAAAACTTTACTGTATCCAGTGATTATGACCAATGCACTATGCATCCAGCTATTAGTCTTGTCATTTTTAGGGGGCTTTCTTCATGCCATAATTCATGAAGCGCTTCTTTTCAGATTAACCTTCTGTAATTTCAACATAATACATCACTTTTACTGTGACATTATGCCATTGTTAAAGATTTCTTGTACTGACCCTTCTATTAATTATCTAATGGTTTTTGTTTTTGCAGGTTCAATTGAAGTATTCACTGTTGTGACAGTTCTTGTCTCTTATACACTTGTTCTTTTTACAGTCTTAAAAAAGAAGTCTGTCAAAGGCATAAGTAAAGCCTTCTCCACCTGTGGAGCTCATCTTTTATCTGTGTCTTTATACTATGGCCCTGCTCTTTACATGTATGTGCGCCCTCAGTTGCCACAATCTGATGATCAAGATATGATAGACTCTCTGTTTTACACTGTTACCATTCCTGTTTTAAATCCAATTATCTACTGCCTCAGAAATAAAAAAGTCATAGACGCATTAACAAAAACATTAGAGAAAATAGTTTAGGTCTTTTACTTTTAATGATGTCTCTCCTCTTTTTAGTAAAACAGTCATAAAATTGTGCAGGTTAGATGTGGGTATGATTTTTTATCAATACATGTCGAAAGGGTTTTCAGTGGAGATTTCTTAGCTTTCTAATGACAATGTGTTAGTCCCTAATAAAATTAAATTTTTTTATCTATTATTCAAAAATATACATTATTTTTAAAAATTTTACCCTATTACAGGATACAAATGTTTAGGTTACATATATTGCCTTTGCCCCGCCCAAGTCAGAGTTTCAAGCATATCCATCCCCAGATGGTGTGCACAGCACCCATGAGGTGTGAATATACCTATCCCCTCCTACCCCCCACACCTGCCTGACAGCCAATGAATGTTACTACTATATGTGCACATAAGTGTTGATCAATTCATACTAATTTGATGGTGAGTACATGTGGTGCTTGTGTTTCCACTCTTGTGATACTTCACTTAGTAGAATGGGGTCCAGCTCTACCCAGGATAATACAAGAGGTACTAGATTATCATTGTTTTTTGTGGATGAGTAGAACTCCATGGTATGCATATAGCATATTTTATTAATCCACTCATGTATGGATGGGCACTTGGGTTGTTTCAACATCTTTGCAATTGTGAATTGTGCTGCTATAAACATTCAAGTGCAGATGTCTTTTTTATAGAATGTCTTTTTTTCCTTTGTGTAGATAACCAGTAAAGGGATTGCTGGATCAAATGGTAATTCTACTTTTAGTACTTTGAAGTGTCTCCATATTACTTCCCATAGTGGTACTAGTTTGCAGTCCCACCAACAGTGGGATAAGTGTTCCTATCTCTCTGCATCCATGCCAAAACACATTATGGTTTTGATTTGCATTTCCCTGATGATTAGAGATGTTGAGCATTTTTTCATATGCTTGTTTGTCATTAGTTTGTCTTTTGAAAAGTTTCTCTTCGTGTCCTTTGCACACTTTTTAATGGGCTTATTTGATTTTTTCTTGTTAATTTTTCTGAGTTCTATGTAGATTCTAGTTATCAGTGCTTCATCAGATGTGTAGCATGTGGATATTTTCTCCCATTCTGTAGGTTGTCTGTTTGCTCTCATGATAATGTCCTTCAGCAAAGCAGACAAAAACATACACTGGGGAAAAGAATCTTTATTAAATAAATGGTGCTGGGAAAATTGGATAGCCACATGTAGAAGACTGAAACAGGATCCACACCTCTCATCTCTCACAAAAATCAACTCACGGTGGATGATAGACTTAAACCTAAGGCATGAAACTATAAGAATCTAGAAGAAAATGTTGGACAAACTCTTATAGGCCTAGGGAAAGAATTTATAACATTTTAATCACATGTTACTGCCATACTAGAATGTTTAAGCAGAAAAAAATTGAAAAAATTTTACAGGTTATATGTTCTTCATGTGACTTTATAAATACATGAAATGTTAAAATGGCATAGCTCCCCTGAAAAGGAGCTCTGTAAGATAAATCATACAGCAAATAGAGCTGTATAGACAGGATCAGGGGTGGGGAGCCTTTTATGTTAGAAGGCCACATTAATTTTGCTGTAATCAGATAAGGCCACATTCAAGAAACTTCAATTACATATACTTAAATATGTAGATTATTTTCTAAAAATATAATTTATACTTAATAATTAAAAAAAATGAAAACTATAAATTTTAAAGTTCAGGGAAACCAGTTTTCTGGTGAGTACATGTGATGCTTGTTTTTCCATTCTTTGGATACTTCACTTAATATAGTGGGTTCCAATTCTCTCCAGGAGAACCAAAGAGATGTCGTATCACTGTTATTTCTTATAGCTGAGTAATACTCCATGGAATACATATACCACAGTTTACTAATCCATTTGTGGATTGATGGGCATTTGGGTTGTTTACACATCTTTGCAATTGTGAATTGTGCTGCTATAAACATTCAGTTACAGGTGTCTTTGTTATAGAATGACTTTTGTTCTTCTGGGTAGATGCCCAATAATGGGATTGCCGGATTGAATGGTAGGTCTACTTGAATCTGTTTAAGGTATCTCCATAATGCTTTCCACAAGGGTTGCACTAGTTTGCATCCCACCAGCAGTGTATGAGTGTTCCTGTCTCTCCACATCCACGGCAACATGTGTTGTTTTGGGACTTTTTGATAAAGGCCATTCTCACCAGAGTTAAGTGGTATCTCATTGTGATCATCACCTAAATGCACATCGGGGAAGGATACCAATTGGATATCAGACTGAGATGGGGGGTGAGGGGAGGGGATGGGTGTATGCCTACATGATGAGTGCATTGAGCATCGTCTGGGGAATGGTCATGCTTGAAAGTGCTGACTCGGGGAGGTGGGGGGTGGTGAGAGGGGATGGAGGTATGACTACATGGTGAGTGCCAGGCACACTGTCTGGAGAATGGACACACTTGAGGCTCTGACTCAGGGGGATGGGTGGGACATGGACAATGTATATAACCTGAGCTTTTGTAACCCCATGATGAGCTGAAATGAAAAAAAAAAAAAGAAAGAAATGTGATTCTCTCAAAGCCTCCCCCCCAACAAAAAAAATTTTTTTTTAAAGTTAACTAATCTTTTAATGACTTTGTTTTGTCTGCTTTTTGTTGGAAAGCATTTTGAATACTTGGTTCCAGCACGGTGGTCCTCAGTTTCACTTGATGTTCTAGATGGGTATCATTCATTTGTGACCTTAAAGGCGTGTTGATTTGGGATAGGTAAGAGAATGTAGATTTGCTCAATAGGTGGTTGAAAAGCAAGAACAATGCTTTTGGGAATGTTGCCAAAGGCACAGGTATTCTACTGCATTTTTCTGTATATCAGTTGGATCTTTCTTTGCATCAAACAATGACTTTAAAATGTCATCTACTGAAAGCTCAATCAATTCCATCTGTAGTTCTTAGATGCCTTCGTGATATCAACTAGATGAGGCTGAGATGCTAATTTGAATGTGATGTCATGATTCTCAGTCAGTGAACCTTTCATTGCATTCTCTAATTAATAGGTTTATAACATCCGTGTATTCTTCAAATGATTCACATATATCCTCCTGCTCATCAATGACCGTTGCTAACTGGGGAAAATTTTCATCTAAAATTTCCTTTTGAAGAAGAAATGTTTTGAAAAAAGATGGCTTTCTTTGAAATGCTTCGATATTTTTTTGCCACATATGATATATGGGCTTAATTTTACCTTGCAAAAAATATTTAAGGTGCTTTGATTTAACATGATATCACACAGAAATGCTGCATTCCTATGCAAATCTTCTTTCAATAATTCACATTACTGATTCTGTTCTTCATAAAATTTAACTATCTGTTCTTGCAGAGATACAATTTTGGCTAACACCTGTCCCTGTGATAGCAAATACACTTTAGAATGATATGGCAAATACACACTGAATATCTCATGGTTCACCTTTAGCATCTAATGAAACTGATGATGCCATATTGCATTCTCATGAATATAGTTAACAATCTTATAATTTGTTTCAAAGTGTCACTTAAAATAGTAGCTTTGAATTACTAAAATACATTGAGTTTACTATACAAAATAAAAGCAATGAAAAGATTTTTTTAAAAAAACCAAGCTGGCTATCCATAAACAAATTCTTTCTTTCCAGATTTATTGAGGTATATTTGATAAATAAAAATGTATACATGTAAAAAAATTGTAACTTTAGCACAGAGATTTTGCTAATGTAAGATACAATGAAAAGAAATGAGAGCCTCTGGATCTGTTGATACTTTTTTGTTGTTTTTATTGTATTTTATTGTACTTTATTTAAGAGTATTACATGGTCACAAACATTTTTGTTACATAAATTGCTTTGAGTCAAAGTTATAGGTGTGCCCATCACCAAGATAGTGTGCATCATACCGGTCAGTTGTGAATTTACTCATCCCCTCCTCCCCTCCCTCCTGCTTGATTTCCAATGAGTTTTATTTCCATATTTGGAGATAAGTATCGTCTGATTAGTTTCAATTTAATGGTGAGTAAATGTGGTGTTTGTTTTTCCATTCTTATGATACTTCACTTAGAAGAATGGTCTCCAATTCCGTGCAGGTTAATACAAGAGGTATTAGTTCACCATTTTTCTTTTTTTTTTATGGCTGAGTACTGTACCCCATGGTATACATATACCACATTTATTAATCCACTCATGTATTGTTAATACTTTTTTATGTGTGCAATGAACCCTTGATGTTTTTCTGTCATGTACAGTGCACCATCTGTATATACAGTTGCTAAATTTACCAAATTCAGTCCAACATCACGACATTTATTTTGAAAGCTGTTGAAGATATTTATTCCCTTTGTTCTGTTTGCAAAAGTGCCCAAAGTGAGTAAATCTTCGTAGCCAAAAAAAATGTTCTGTTGTGACCCAAATGAAGTATAAAACCAGCACCAAGTCAGTAGTATTAGTTGATTCAGCCAAAGTGATTGAATAATATACCTTTTCCATTTGAAGTATGGCATGAAGTTGCTTTGTTAGGTTGAAGGCTAATTCATGCTGCTGATCAGTTATGGTTCTTCTTGAAAGAGGCAGTTGTTTGTACTTTGAAACATTATAAGGGTCTAAGCATCCTACAACTTCAACAATGCATTCTTTCACAATTTGTACATCACTGAATGGCTTCCGTTTTATCCCCGAGTATATAAGCTACTTTATATGTTGCTTCAGTGGCATTATTTCCAGGTCTTATGGATGCTTGAAATAATTGTCTTTACTTTTGCTTTTCATCTTTTCATTTCTTCAATACAATCTTTCATGCCTCTCCCTCTAATTTAAAATATCCATGATCCTTATGAGTGTTATAATGCTGATGAGCATTGAATTTCTTTACTGTTGCTTTTGCAGTATCACAAAGCAAGCAAATCATCTTATCTTTAGCAGAAACAAGGTTGTATTGCAATTTCCAATCCTCATTAAAAAATCTATTGTCTTACTTCAGTGTTCTCTTGCTCTTTTTTGACATGATGGGCTGTTAAGCAGGCAGAATTAAAAAATACTGTCAAACAGTGCTACTATTCACAAATTCCACTTCAAACAGAAACACACTGCACCACTGTCAAAAGCTGATAGCAGACTGGCATACTTGACCCCCATAAATTCTCAACAACCAGCCTTGTACAGTAGTGGTGCCAGTCAGGCAGGAAAAATTACAACTAAATCATGATTGTAATAGCTGTCAATTTAGCCTTTTATGGTTTACTAATATTCTAATTGCGCTAGTCAATGTGGGTGATTATTTCGTTGAAACTTATTTTATTTTTTTGTATTTTAAATATGTTCACTGAAAAAATAAAAATTTAAAAGAAATGTGTAATAATAATAAAAGGACTTGTTCTGTAAAATTTGGATTTAGTCAAAAGGCGACACTGAAGGATGTAGAAGTCCACATGTGGCTTTAAGGCCACAGGTTCCTCACCCCTGGCTTGGATACTCATATCACATATACCCCATTATTGGTTGCAGGTTTCTGTGTGGGTGAGCAAAGCAAAATCCCAGCAATTCTGTTCTCTAGCAAATCCCACTTGTTCCTGGGATAGACTGTAAAATATTGGAGAAAAGCTATTCAATCTTAAGGATTAAAGAATATAAAATATAAGTACTTAAAACAAATACCATTATTCTTTATTTCTGGATGTTCAGTACACAAGATTAGACCACATCATTTGCTGTTTTTCTGTTCCTCTGAGAGATACCTGAACACCCCAGGAAAGAGAGCAAATGGATGAAAATCCAGCTGGTCTTACTCTTTCACCCTAGAGCATCCACATTATTGCATATGTCTTTACTTTGTCCATTTTTATTACTATACGATATGCCAATTATACTGATAGTTTCTTGTCAATTATTTAGACTTTTGCTTATTCATTCACTGTTATGACCCAAAGACTAGATTGGTAATATAAGCATCCAGTGTCTCTTTCTTCTGCCATTTTCAAGATCTGTTTTCCTAATTAGCCTTTTCCTTGAATGAGAAGTGAATGTTAAGCTGTGAGTATAGGGGCAGGGTCTGTAACCTGTCAAGTCCTACTTTATATTGGGTGAGTCTGGAAGGGGAAGTTGGGAGCTTCTCAGAAACTCAGACTTCCTCTGCAGTCTTCCCTTGTACATGTCTAGTCTACAGATTCCTCTTCTCTGGTTTGTCTTTCAGTATAATCTCAACTACTTTATACCTTCCTGAAATTCAACAAAATCTCTAGTCCATTAGTGTGACCCCACTCTCACTTCTTTTATAGATTTATTCCCTTTAGTAAATCGTATTATATAAGTGGTATATTAGAAAAAAGGTAAAATACACACTGTGCAAAGGCTGCATTTTAGACTAGATATCCTGCTTTCTTTCAAAAGAAATTATATACAATTCCATTTTAAAAGAAATACATATATATTATTTAATGAATATTTAGATATAAGGTATGATATTATTGTTGCTGTGTTCACCCATTTTTCTGGCACACTGCTGATGTTGAATTTAAAACTATTCCATTGAAACTCTAATAATAACATGATATGTGTATCCTCAGTTTTTAAAGGTATTAAGAATTAAAGTATATTCTTTACTTAATCTGGAGATCTAAAAGAATTTATAGTTCCTCTATATTTATATATGTACATGTATATACATATTTTTCTCATCATTTTACAATACTTTCTAATGTTCAGGAAATTACTGACGCAATTATCTTAGATTATGTTGAAAGAAATAACATAATCAGGAATTAGAAAAAAAGTAATAAACACAAATCAAAACTAGAACATTGTTTTTTATTTTATAATTTTTTTATTTCAGCTTATTATGGGGGTACAAACGTTCAGGTTATATATATTGTCCATGTCCTCCCATCCCCCTGAGTCAGAGCTTCAAGCGTGTCCATTCCCCAGACAGTGCACATCGCACTCATCATGTAGGTATACACCCATCCCCTCCCCCCAGACCCCACCTCTGTCTGACACCCAATTGGTGTTATTCCCAAATGTGCACTTAAGTGATGATGATCAGGGAAATCAATTTACTGGTGAGTACGTGTGGTGCTTATTTTTCCATTCCTGGTATGCTTCACTTAATAGAATGGGTTCCAACTCTCTCCAGGAGAACAAAAGAGATTCTATATCACCGTTATTTCTTATAGCTGAGTAATACTCCATAGTATACATATACCACATTTTACTAATCTACTAATGAATTGATAGGCATTTGGGTTGTTTCCACATCTTTGCAACTGTGAATTGTGCTGCTATTAACGTTCGGGTGTCTTTGTCATAGAATGTCTTTTGTTCTTCTGGGTAAATGCCCAATAGTGGGATTGCTGGATGTAATGGTGGGTCTACTTGTATCTGTTTAAGGTATCTCCATATTGCTTTCCACAGGGGTTGCACTAGTTTGCAGTCCCACCAGCAGTGTATGAGTGTTCCTGTCTCTCCGCATCCATGCCAACATGGATTGTTTTGGGACTTTTTGATAAAGGCCATTCTCACTGGAGTTAAGTGATATCTCATTGTGGTTTTGATTTGCATTTCCCTGATGATTAGAGCTGTTGAACATTTTTTCATATGTTTGTTAGCCATTCTTTTATCTTCTTTTGAAAAATTTCTATTCATGTCCTTTGCCTACTTTTTGATAGGGTTGTTTCATTTTGTCTTACTGATTTTCCTGAGTTCTAAATAGATTCTAGAACATTGTTTTTTAGAATCAGGGTTATAAACTGCCCGTTATAGAATCTTATCTATTATGCGTATTTAGGAATCTGTCAGAACCTCTATTGGCTAGATCACTTTTATCTAGACTCCCTTTTGTTTGTTTGTTTACTTCTGATAAAAAAAAGTTTCTCAAACTTCAGTGGGCATTGTAATCACCAGGAGAGCTGTGGAAACATAGATTGATAGGGTCCATAACTAGAGTTTCTGATTCAGCAGTGCTGATGCTCTTGGTTTGGGAGAACACTTAAAGAACAATAGTTTTTAAATAATCAGTAAAGCATAATTTTTATCATTCAAGTTATTTAGAGACTAGTCAGAATGGATTTATACACATCCTATATTCATTATTTAAACATCACTATACAAATATTCTAAGAGTTTGTATCTACAGCTTTGTATTTTTGTCCTTGTTTGGGGCAGGTGGTTGCACAATTCAGTAGGGCGTCTGTTTCAAAGGATGAAATACTACAGTGTTTTTTATTACTTTTTCTTGGGAAGGAAGATTGACAGTAATAATTGCCAATCAAACCCCAAAGCTACATATCAGTATGATTAATGGGAAGGTCCTCTGTTGTTTAGAAAAAAGCCGTGAAGATGAATCAACATTTGAACCATTAATTCTCTAAGATTTTTATATTGAAGTTGTTCCAAGTGCTATGATAATGTGATGTTTACATCATCTTAGAAGAAATATTCTGAGTAAGATATATTTCAGGGAAATAGCTAACAGTAGCATTAAGGTAAGTTCCTCTATGTTTCAAGGAAACTAAATTCACTAAATGTATAGCAAGTGCTTGTATTAACAGCACAAGAAAAATGTCCCAGCTCAATCAGTCAAGAAAAGAGGAGTGAATTCAAGTTTCCTTTGCCTTTTTGTTCCATTCAGGCCCTCAGTGGATTGAATGAATCCCATCAACACTGGGGGGTAGCATCTACTTTACTCACTCCACCTTTTCAAGTGTGATTTTCTTCTGGAAACAGGTTTAAGACACATCCAGAAAGAAAGTCTAATCAGGTGTCTAGGCATTCCATGGCCAAGTCAAGGTAACATATAAAAACATCTAACACAAGTCTCCCCATTGTCAAGTTGGCACACATGTGTATCTTCTTAAACCATAATTAATGACTGAAAATAAAGACAAAGGAGTCATAATTCTGGCTAAGATGATGCAATTATCTTGCATATAACTGTCAACTTATGAACACCTTCTCCAGAAGAGGAGGTTAAGTTTTTAGGTAATGTTCACTCTTCTCCTTGAATCTAGCAAAGTAAGTACTATGATGTAAAATTAACCATACTTTAAAGCTATCTATGAAGTAGAGTCAATACTACATATCAAGATTTATGGTTTCTCATGATATTACAATCTTATATTACATGACAAAGGAATATGAGAGAAAAGACATTTGCTATGTGTGCATATATAAATATATATGTATGTGTATAAGTATATAGACACATACTGATAACAAAAAGGAGAAAATATTTGTGACAATTATAGTTCTCATTTCAGTAACTAGTCATGTGGTCAAGGATGGTATTTCTAATCTTCTTCCACTACTTTTTCCCTATTCCCTTTACCTACAGCGAGCAACTTCAGCAGCTGAGAATCTTTCCCTGGTATGGTGACCTAAACATTTACTCCTGATTATTCTTGATCAATAGTAGTCCTGCCTGGATTGCGGTATTGAAATTATCCATTGACCTTAATCACAGGTTGCAGTAATACTAAAATCCCCTAAAGAATCTTCTCTATTCCAGACATAATCTTCTTTACCTCCATTGTGGGTTAGTAGTCCAATTTCTCCTTGGTAGTCAGGATCACCCCAATCAGCACAATCATTTCTTTCTTTGCCTGTTTATTCAGAAGGATGAGAAGATCAAAGTAGTCAGGTGGCCGTCTTAACTGATTCCCAGTTCAAAGGAATCATAGTGTGTCTTCTAGAATAAACATTCCCCCTTTGGACCTCAGTCTTTTAGGCCAGCAGAGCATAAAAGTGCAAGAACAAGAGGCAAATATTGCTAGTGGGTCACTAGAGATAGTGAATGGTCTCAGCTAGTTCCACCATTTCCACTTCTAGGCTGGTGAATCCTGCCTATGAGAGAACAGCACCATATATTGGAAGCTAATCCAGATAACATACCGCCTTCTGGAGAATCTTGCTCCAGCCCTGCAAAGTATTGCCACCTAGTTGGTACTGTAAATGAGGCCTTAATTCATTCCTAGGTTCTATTATGCCATTCAGGATGGTGGGGAACATGGTAATATGGTAAGATCAATGAATTCCATGAACATGATCCGGTTTCTCCAATTCATTTGCTGTGAAGTGAGTTCCTTGATCAGAAGGAAGACTGCATACAATGCCATAACAACGAATAAGAAATTATAAAAGTCTATGGATAGTAGGTTTGACAGAAGCATTGTGGATAGGGAAGGCATTTCTGTATCCAGAGTATCTATTCCTCCAGAAAAAAAACATTGCCATGTTAAAAAGCAGTCCAGTGTAACCAACACACCACCTGGTTGAATGGTGACTTATTAGGGACTCAGTGTTGGGTTTCTTCTGCTGGTAGCTTTGACACTTGGCAATGGCCCTAGAGAGGTCAGCTTTGGTAAGTGTAAATCCATGTTGCTAGGCCTATGCATAATGCTATCCCTACCATTATGGTGACTTGAGGCCAACTGATATCCACAGAATGGTCATCCTATCCTCTTGATTATTAAAATCCTCCTCTGCTGAGATAACCCATTGGTGAACCTTCACATGAGCTACAAACAATGTCTTAGCTCATTTGTGCTCCTATAAAGGAAGACCACAGATTGTTGAGCCTAAGAATACTGAGTTATAGAAATGACCCCTGTATTTCTGGAGACAAGATTTGATTTCAGAAGTCAAATAAGGCTTTGCCTTAAAGAAAAAACAAATGTGTTGGTTCAAAAGCTGCCTCATCTCAGGAGGGTGTCTCCTTGGTCAGTAATAGCTGCACTTCAAAGAGACACCTGTAAACTGGGCCTTATGGTTCTCACCTGTTTTGAAAGACAAGACAGGCCTCTTCCTAGAGCCATGGGTTGCTGGAGCTGACAAGGACCCCTGGAGATGAGAGCTGATCAGAGAGATATGCTAATGCCTAAGCCGGGCCCAGAAGGAGCCATGTGGTTAAAGTAATTAACACAAAGCACAGCTCATGTTGACTTATGAAATCATCTCTGTCTCCAAGAACACAATCACCGGAGCCAAGATGTCTCTGTTTTTTGCTAAAGTAATAGCCTTATCAGAAAACTTAGAAGTTTGCCCCAAGATTTTCCAACTCATTGTTCTCCTAGTTAGAGTTAGTTAAAGGATCTGTAGTAGCCTTTTAGAAGACTTTGACTCTAAAGCAAACTTCCTGTTAGTAAGGGCAACGGGAGCCTGTACCTACCCTATATAATACCTGTGTGGAGTTTCAGTCTTGGATATATTTTTGGTGGGAAGAAATATACCCATGCGGATACCCTCCTTTTATCTATTTTCATAAACCTTTACTTTATAAACTATATCTTTGGCTCTGTGTATTATTATTATTTCTGTTTCCTACTATTGTTTCATCTTTTGCGATGACCCCTGCCTGAGAGACCTGATCGGAAGAAAAAACCTCTTTGCTGGGAGCATAGCTAACTCCCCGCAACAGATTATGTAATTTATAATGAATAAAACAACAAATTTACTTTTTTATAGTTCTAGAGGTTGGGAAGTCCAAGATCAAGGTGCCATAAGGTTTGATTATCTGGGGACTGCTCTCTGCTTCTAAGAAGGTACCTTAATGCTGCATCCTCTGGAGGGATAATAAGTTGAGTTCTCATATAGTGGAAGGCAGAAGGACAAGTGAACCAAAGGCCATGTGAAGCCTCTTTTATAAGGGCCTTGATCCCATTCAAAAGAGAAGGAACTCTTATGACCTAATTACTTCTTATAAGCCCCATCTCTTAATATCACATTGGCTATAAATTTTTACACCTGAATTTTGGAGAGAACATATTCAATTCATAGAATTCTGCCAATAACCTCCCCCCAAATTGGTGTCCTTATCAGATTCAAAATACATTCATTCCATCCCAAGAACCCAAAAAGTTTTAACTGATTGTAGCACCAACTCGAAAGTTTAAAGTTCAGAGTCTCATCAGTATATCATCTAAATCAGATGTGGGTGACATGCAAAGATATCTTTCATATTAGGCAAATCGCTATATATCTGTAAACCTGTGAAATCAAACAAGTTGCATGCTTCCAAATTACAGTGCTGGGACAGGCATAAAACAGACATTTCTATTATAAAAGGGGAAAAAGGAAAGAACAAAGGGCTACAAGGTCTCAAGTAAGTCTAAAACACAACAGGGTAAACAACATTAAATCTTAAAACTTGAGAATAATTTTTGAAGCCATGTGTCATCTTCCAAACACAGTCAGGTGAGAACTGGGTCCCAAGATTCCAAGGAACCCCACCCCCATGGCTCTGCTGGAGGCAGCCCATACCAAATCTCTCATGCACTCGAATCCAGTGCCTGCAGTTCTCCCTGGCTACCATGACATACTAGGGGTTATATAGGTGTAAGGTTTTGGGAGCAGCCCTACTTCCACAGATATGCTGGGAATTATCCTAGTGGGGGCTCTCTCGGGTGGCTCTGCCCCTAAAACAGGTTTCTGCAGGGTCCAGAGTTTCTCTGAGGCATCCTTTGAAATGTAGGTGGAGGAAGCCATGCCTCCAGAATCCTCACACTCTAGATGCCTGTAGAATTAGCACCATGTGGTCATTGCCAAGGTTATTGCTTGTGCCTTCTCGGGAAGTAGCTCAGCCTGCACCTGGGGCTGCCTGAACCGTAGCTGAAGTGTCTGAGGAGCACTGTGCCAATTCAGGGAGCAGCCACTAACTAGAGGTACCCTTGGCCAATGAGCCCCAAGGTACCACAAGTGCGCTGGGTGCCTATTTGGAAAACACTCTGCCCTCAAGGCCTTGGGACTCTGGACCTGTTACCGGCCTGGCACCCTCAAAGATCTCTGAAATGCCTTCTGAGCCATTCTCCTATTGTCTTGATGAATAACACCTGACTTTCTTCTATACAAACTAGTCTCCTTAATAAATGGTCACTTGGCCACACCATTGGTTTTCTCTCCTAAATATGCATTTTTATTCTTTGCATGGTCAGGCTGAGATTTTTCCAAATCCTTATATTCTACTTCCTTTTAATTATTAATTGCATGTTTAAATAGTTTCACTCTAATTGTATTTGACTATAAGCAATTAAATGAATCCATGCAGCACCCTCAACACTTTGGTGCTTGGAGGTTTTTCCCACCAAATATTCAAGTTCTTTGCTCTTATATTCTGCCTTTCACAAAGTCCTAGAACACAGACAAAATTTAGCCATGTTTTTCCCACTTTATAACAAGAATGACATTTCCTCCAATTTGTAATAAGATATCATCAGAATATTATTTATTATTCACATTTCTACAAACATTCTTTTCATGACCACTTATGGAATCTCTAAGAAGACCAATGCTTTCTCTACAGCTCCTCTCTTCTCCTGAGCTCTAACCAGAATCACCCTTAGTGCTCCATTCAGGATTTTTCCAGCATTCACTTAAAAACTGTTCCATCTTCTAACGATTACTCAGTTCAAAATCCACTTCCACATTTTAGGGATTTGTTATAGCAGCACCAACCCACTATTTGGTACCAATATCTGCCTTAGATGTTTGTTCTTCTGTAACAGAACACCAGAGACTGGATAATCTACAAAGAAAGGAAATTCATTTTCTTATAGTTCTGAAGTCTAGGAAGTTCAAGATGAAGGCAGGTTTGGTTGCCTAATGGAGGTCCAGTATCTGCTTGCACGAATTTTTCTCCAAAGGGAAGAAACACTGTATCCTCACATGGCCAAAGGCAGAAGGGCAAGCAAACTCAATAGTACAGGAAGCTTTTCTATAAGGGCTTTAAGCCTACCCAAAAGGAAAGAAGCCCTCATGATGCAATGACCTCTAAAAGTTTCCCCCTTCTTAATAACATCAGACTGGCCATTAAGTTTCAACACCTGAATATTGGAGGGGACACATCCAAACCAAAGCAAATATCCACATGATTCTTCCCAAATTAGAGAAAATAGTTTTTGCCAAATTTCCTTGTCACCAATTTTCCAATTATGCTTTTTCTAAGTCCCTGACCACTCAGCCTAGCCATTAGCCATAACCCATGAATTGGTATATAATCACATGACTGTCTATTTCTGCTTTCAAGCAAATTGAACAACTAAGTGCATCATTTGGAATTCTTCCAGTTGGAAAGATTTCCTTTTACTGCTGTCCTTCAGGGATGTGCCAGAAAGAAGCTGTAGTGCTGCAGCCCTCCACTGTTCAGCAGTGCCTGAATATGTAGCACAACCATCTGTATCCAGGCCCAAGTCTTCCCTTCCATTGTGAATTGATCATAGGTAACTCCCCATGAGGCCATAGGTGGAGGGATCAGAGAGAAGGCAATGTAGGAGGATTAGGCACGATAAGCATTTGGGCCACATCTTCATATAATGTACTTTTGTTTTCAGGGCCTACTCAGGCCACATGGCATATATATCCCTTCCATTCAGTGTTGGAATGTTGTTGTGCATGCGCAACAGTCTGCCTTGATCAGTCAGAAAATACCCAGCTCATGATGGGATCTTGAGATACCATGGTAATTTTGTAGACTATTATTTAGTCTTCAGCCTCATGTAAGACCTGGAGCAAACTAAGAACTCTTTTTCAAAAGGAGAATAATTATTGGTAGAGGATGACATGGCTTTGCTCCAAAATTCTAGTTGCCTATCCTGTTATTTACCTATATATGTCTGCCAAATGCTCCAGAAGGCTTTCTATCTGCTACTGCCACATCAGTACTGCTACTAGATCATATGGTCCATGAAGGAAAGCAGTTTGCACAGCAGCGTATATCTATAGTAGAGTATTCTTAGTTCTGAACTACACAAAAATGTCTAGCAGCTTTTCAGGTCACTGAGTAAATGGACCAGGGTAATACACCCAAATGAGGTTATGCTGTCTCCATAACCCAAAGAGGCCTAGAAGGCATTGGGCAACTTTTTTGTTTATAGGAAGATCCAGGTGCAATAACTTATCTTTTAGCTTACAACTGGTTACTCAGCATATCCTATACCACTGAACTGCTAGAAATTTTACTAAGATAGAAGGTTTCTGAATTTTTGTTGGATTTATGTCCCAACGTCTGACACAAAAATGTCTTACCTAAGTCTAGGCAGTTGTTACTTCTTGGCCACTAGATTCAATCAGCATAATATCATAAGTTTAATGGATCAAGCAATGTCTTGTGGAAGGGAAATTCAATCAAAGTCCCTCAGAAAATATTTGCAAATAATATATCTGATAAAAGACTTCCATTCAGTACATATAAAGAAACTTTAAAATGGAATTACCAGAGAAATTTATAATCCAATTAAAAATGGGTCAGCTAATTCAACAACACATGTCAACAAATACAAATGTGAAATAAGGGCACAGAATGATGCTGGACATAAGTAGACATCAGAGAAATGCAAACTGAAACCACAATGAGAATCCAGAACCTACCTATTAAAATGGATAGAATTGAAAAGACTACCATACTGCATGTGGCAATGCAGACATTTTTTGCTCAAAGATAGGCACCAAAATGAGTTAGGAGACAGTTACAGAAAATTTAAGGGGGCATTCAATTTAATTTTGTGTCATGTTAGTATCCACCTCTGCATATCATACTGCTTAATTCATCTTTCTGAAGAGTTTACACAGTGACTCCTCTGTTATCTATGGTATGTTTCCCCTACTTTAACTTTTGCTAGCAAAATTCTGTGAAAGTATGATAATTGGTTAATGAGTCTAACAAATAATATGCCCTTTACTTTATAACTAACCTAATATCTATGACCCAGGTGTAGGTTATTCTTTTTCCTTAATGATTCCTTTTATTGTCAAGAAAGTTACCTGTCACAATTCACATACAAAATATACCGTTACAAATAAGTAACTTATAATTTATTTCTGAATGAATGTTCACTAACATGTTCCTCTATTAATACTCTGAAGGAAAATCTGAGCATCTCACCACCATTTTAAACATTCTTCTTTAATCCTTCAATAGTTTTTCTGTACATTGGAGTAAAGGACAAATCTCTGAACTACCCTCCAAGGCCCCTTGAAACCCCGCTCCTGCTGGCCTCCCTGGACACATTTGGCTCCTCCCTACTTCTCCTGCCTACCAGCTACATTTTCCATTTATTGTTTCTCTAATATCAAGGCTCTCTGATAATCAAGGTCCTCCAATAATGAAAGCTCTGTTGGTGGTAAATGTCCACAGGAATCACTTTGTAAGAAATGAAGACTCCTGAAGCAAAATGTGCATTTTGACCAGAACTCCAGGAAATTCATAGGCATTAAGTTTGGAAAGCACAGATCTAGGCCACCTCCCACTGTGGTCCTTGTCTTTGTTTTTCATTTACTTCTTCCTCTGCCCTTGGCCTAGTAATATTTCCCATCAGATTTCAGCTTAAAATGGGGGAACTAGGGATATGTCTAAAGTTGAGCTGCAATTTGCATGGGGAGAACAACCATACTTGGGGTTGGCTCCCAAAGGGAATCTAAAACTTTGGCCTTATTAAAATAGTGTTTTGATTACCTAAGACAAGACCATACTAATGAAAGCACTCAGAGCAACAAATTTTATATATAAACTGCAGTTTTGACAAACATGTGAGAAGTGTCACCTGCGATGGAAAATAGTGGCATAAAGTGTTATTTCAACTGATAAAACTAGAAGTGTCTACAATGAACTTAGATTTATAATTCTAAAACTCTGCAGTACCCTTTGGGACAAGCTGGATTTCTCATACAAATCCAAATCCACAATGCCCAGTAAAACAGCTTCAATTTGTCCTACAGGGAATTCTCTGGAACTCTTATGGGAATTTCAGTTCCCACTCCTTCCTCTTCTGGCAAAAGCACATAGTTGTACCATTGGTTGACTCTTGTGTTCAAAACAAATTTATATAAACAACATTTTTCTACGTTTGGGAAATGGAGCCTCTAAAATGAATGAGAGTGCAATGAATTGCTACCTGTGTTATTGGCATTCCTGTGCTATTTTTTTTTTTCCATTTTAGAAAGTCTAACACTTTTGAGGGATCACAATTTCTTTTAAGATATGGGTAAGAGAGAAATGATTTCTATAATCTCCATTAAGCTTCTTAGAAAGTTAAAAATACTATTTAGTGTACTATAATTTTAGATTGGATATACAAGCTGTCAAAATAGCCAGATTAAAATTGGTTGCCTATTACTGAATTATCGTTGTATTTTATTTTCATGAATACATATAGATAAGGAAAACAGTTGTAAGGCTGAATTGTTGCTTTAATGATATTTTATTATATTGTTAACCTTATTATAGTGACTTTGTAAGATAGCTTGTAGTGAACTAGAGCATTACATGACTTAAAACTGGGTTTAAGACTCAGGTCATAATGATTCTATACATTAGAATTATTTTTAATTACTCTGATATAAATACTCTTTTTTTTAATTAGTCACATTCTATGATTAAAACTTTTGAGGCCAGTGTCTTAAATATTAACTCCTGTATTCTTTCACTCACTCTGCAATCAGATAAGTTATACGTGTGTGTGTGTGTGTGTGTGGTGTGTGTGTGTGTGTGTGTGTGTGTGTGTGTGTGTGTGTAGGGAAATACACAGAAAATTTCATTGGACTGCTCTTTCTGGTATTTATAACTTAATAAGTAAGCACATACCCACATATAAATTGAAATTGAAAATTTTCAACTATTTAGTGATTTGGGATTTTATGGATTAAGTCCATTCTAAATACATATGTATTTAACTATTGTAATTATTCCCATTAATTATATCTATTGCTGTATCAAGTTCCAGTCATTCATTTAATTATATTCTGCTAAAAAACTAGCAGAGAGGAAAATTCACTGAAGTAATCAGTAGACTTTCTATAGAGCGTCAATTCTAATCACTGGCAGAACAAAGATAAAGCAACTTTCAAATGTGGAAAACGCCAGTCACATTGGCTCATACCTATAATTCGAGCACTTGGGAGGCCAAGGAAAGAGGATCACTTGAAACCAGGAGTTCAAGACCAGCCTGAGCAACATAGCAAGACCATGTCTCTAAAATAAATAGAAAATGTAGCCAGCCATGGTGATGTATGCCTGTAGTCCGAGCTACTTGAAAGGCTGAGGCAGGAGGATACCTTGAGCCCAGGATTTCAAGGTTGCAGTGAGCTATGATCATGGCACTGCACTGTGCCCTGGGCAATAGACTCACACCCTGTCTCAAAAAAAAAAAACCAAAAAAAAAAAAAAACCTAAAATAAAAGTATACATATGGAAAGAACTTTCAGACAGTGTTAGTAAATGTATCAAAATCACAAGATTTATAAAGTAAAATTTAAAACCAAACCTCTCATACACTAATTTCACATAAAAATAAGTTAGATATTGAATAAAAGAGATGAGAAAGATTTCTAGGGATGACAATTTTAAATGAACACCAGGTTAAAGATAAAGATTTATGCCCAAGGCTCTGAGCCTTTCCCTTTATTTCACCTTCAACTTTCACAAATACTTTCTCTCTCCCTCCTCCTTGGCTTGCCTTTCCCAGATGCATTCATGCATGTCTTTTTTATTCTTTGAGTATCTCTCTTCCTCTAATTTTTTCACTGTCTCAAGTTTCACTATCCTCTTCCCTCTCCCTTCTCTTTCCATGCCCTCATCTCCCCTTCTTTTCTGAAGATGTTCATTAAAATGTTCTATAGAAAAAAAATGTACATTTGTTTACAAATGCCAAATGTTGTCCACATATCCTAGAGTATTTTATTTCATGCTTCACACTATACTGCCACTTGTTTCCCATTCACTTGAAAATATTTTTGGCCTCAGCTCTATCACAAAATGGAAACTGCTCTCAATAAAGCCACTAAAATTTTGTCAATATTCACACTCAAATATCTCTATTAACTCATGGTCCTGTTAGAACATTTGTTTTGATATTTGGCACAGTATTTCACTTTGTCCTTGAGTATTTTCCTCTTTTATGACCACAACATTCAACTTTCCAGTTTCCCTCCCACTTTTCTGAGGAGTCTGTTCAGGATCCTTTCTGGTATCTTCATCCTCTGTTTTTGGAGTCAGCTCTTGGTTGCATTAGGAGATGGGAGTATTTGATGGATATTGTTTCTATATAGAAATGCTTAGGGAGGTTGGAGTACTGAGCTGGAAAAACTGGCAGGAGCAGAAGCAAGTAAGGCAGCCAGTGAACAGCCAACTTCACGCCCCAACCCTAGCTGAACGAGGGCTGTTCCTACCTCTACTGAACTTCAGATGACAAAGCTCACACTGTAAATGCCATTGATGAGGCTGAAGAATGTGTTAGGTGGTGTTTGGGTATTGCTGCTTTTTCTGACTTTGCAACAAACTCCCACTTTTGTCCTTATACCCTTTATTTCCTCTCTCTACTTTCCAAATATAGGGTGGATGTATTTCATTGGCTAGCCTATATCATGTCCCTTCATTCTAGATGTTAGAGGAATGGGAAAATTCATTTCTACTTCTTTAAGCTCCTAGAGCAGTAGGTAACCTCTGATAGTCACCAAGACATGAGTAGGAGAAAAGAGGATCAGATCTTGGCCATTTTATGAATGATATATATCCCTTTTGTTACCTGTTTAATATAACTTCCTCAAGTTTCTTTTCTTGCCATTCCTTTCTTTGTCTACTTCGATGGACAAGGTATTCCTAACTCTGCCCTCTACAACCACAATGATTCCAAGTAATAATATCTATTAAGCTCTAGTAGGCTCATATTACTGACTAGATCTCACCTGTTTGCTTAGATGATGCTCACTCCATAAACTTGTCAGCACATCTAGTTCTCAATCTCATTTCTTAATGATCAGCTACCAACCAAGAGACTCCTCTCTCTTTCACTGACCACTGTTCTGATCAAATATATTTTCAGAATACTAGAGACTCTACATTCTGAATTCTTTTGAATCTGTCTCATCATGTCTTCCAATGTCATATCACACACTGATTTGACACTTCACGTGCATTTGAATCACCTAGAGGGTATTTGCAAAATGCAGATTCCTGAACTACTGAATTCATTTCTGCATTTAAATCTCACAACCTATATTTTTCACAAAAAACTCTCCCAGACAATTCCCATGTTTATGCTAACATGTGGTCCCTTGGACATTTTTAACAGGTTCCTAATTAGTATGACTGACTATAGTTTCCCCTTCCTGCAGTGTATTTTTTCCACTATCAAGAATTAAATTTAAAAAATATCTGATGATGCAACTTACATCTTAAAATTTTCAGTGTATTCTTACTGCCTGAAGAATACAGCTCAAGATCCTTCACAGGGCATTAAATTCATTATTTTTATTTCCAGTCCTTTGAAAACCTTTTGCCTTGACACTGCATCCATGTCCCAGACACAGAATTTTTCCAGCATGTTAAATAGTGTCCACATAAATTTAGTACATCAATAGACTGCTTCTCTTGTTTTATAAATCCATTAATTCATGAATATTTTTGGAAAAGAAATATAGCATTTTTTCATTTCTTTAATTTCTCAAAGATTGTGTCCATCAATTATACTACTGATAAAATTAAGAGGGCTTTGGTGAGTACACAGTTTATGTTAACATCTCTTCCCCAATTTCAATTCATAATGATATTGCATATATTCTTTTTACATTTACTGCATTTTATTTTATTTTGAATGAATGGACAGTAATTGTATGTTCCTTCTAATTTCCTTCAGTTTAGTAGTAATAAATAAAATTATAGGCAATCTGATAAGAGTTTGGTTTTATTTCAACTCCCCTCTCCCAATTTCAACTTATACTAATTGAATATGAATATATGTATTTTTTACATTTACTGCATTTATTTCAGAGGACACCAAGTGAGGACATGGAAAAGGGAAATGCAACATTGCTGACAGAGTTCATTCTCACAGGACTTACACATCAACCAGAGTGGAAAATCCCTCTGTTCCTGGTATTCTTGGTGATATATCTCATCACCATTGTGGGGAACCTTGGTCTAATTACTCTCATCTGGAAAGACCCTCACCTTCACATCCCCATGTATTTATTTCTTGGGAGTTTAGCCTTTGTGGATGCTTGGATATCTTCCACAGTGACCCCTAAGATGCTGGTCAGCTTCTTAGCCAAGAGTCAGATGATGTCTCTCTCTGAATGCATGGTACAATTTTTTTCCTTTGCAATCAGTATAACCACAGAATGTTTTCTCTTGGCAGCAATGGCGTATGATCGCTATGTAGCCATATGCAAACCTTTACTCTATCCAGTGATTATGACCAATAGACTATGTGTCCGGCTATTAGTCTTGTCATTTTTAGGTGGTTTTCTTCATGCCCTACTTCATGAAGCCTTTTTGTTCAGATTAACCTTCTGTAATTCCAACATAATACATCACTTTTACTGTGACATTATGCCATTGTTAAAAGTTTCATGTACTGACCCTTCTATTAATTATCTAATGATTTTTGTGTTCTCAGGTTCAATTCAAGTATTCACCATTGTGACTGTTCTTGTCTCTTATACATTTGTCCTCTTTACAATTTTAAAAAAGAAGTCTGTCAAAGGCTTAAGAAAAGCCTTCTCCACCTGTGGAGCTCATCTCTTATCTGTGTCTTTATACTACGGTCCTCTTCTCTTCATGTATGTGCGGCCTCGATCACTACAATCTGATGATCAAGATATGATGGAGTCTCTGTTTTACATGATCATGATTCCGTTGCTTAATCCCCTTATCTACAGCTTGAGAAATAAGCAAGTCATAGACTCATTCACGAAAATATTAAAAAGAAATGTTTAGATCTCATAAAATCTCTTTTCTCTTTTTAATAAACTAATCACAAAATTGTACTTTAGAGATATATATGTTTTTTCCAGTGTTCAGCTTTGTTTTGCCATTATTATTGTCCTAGCATTTTTATTACATAAAGTACCTAATAAGCTAATTATTATTATGTAATTCAAAAGCATTCAAAGAATTTTAATCAAGTGTTTATATGAAAGTAGAATAAGTAAAGCACAAAGCAAAACAAATTTTTTACTGTCTTTTATGCTATTCAATGTTGTTTTATAAATGTATTATATGCTAAGATAGTGGTTTATGTGATAACGATTCGAGTATGACATCTTCATACTAAAATAGCTGTATTGCCTAGGAGTCCTATCACATTGAACTTCATAGTGGAGGCAGATTTGTATTTGAGTGAACAGAAGCAAATCCCCAGAATTCTAGCCAATAAAAATCTTTCTTTCCACTTTGTTATGAAAGGGTGAATTTCATTTCTGTAGAGACTCAACTCACATATTAAGCAAAGAAACAAATAGAAATGGAATGCAATAAGGAAAAAAGTGAGAAGAGAGTGAAGACAGTGAAGGGCAGGTCCAAGTGTAAGAGGATGCTCTTAACTCAGTGTGTTTGTATTAATAAGAAGAGGCCGCTTGCCCCTAAGTCTCTATGATGGCTTCTAAGGCCCTTTCCAATCTGTGCTTGTATGTTTTTGGACATTTTGAAAAGTTTCACTAATTCAGAAAACTAACTGTTTATAAAGAAGAACTAAGTTGGTGTAGACATACAGAAGAAAAATATAATTGACATAATAGAAAAAAATAATCTTAATCTTTCTAAAATTAAAAATGAAGCTGGTAAGATAAAGAAATCAATAATATCACAAGATTATGGAATGTGTTGTTGACAGCCAGGGGCCTTAAATGCACATTGCCAAAGTTTAAATAATGTTAAGATGATATGACATCATAGTGCCCATTGAGTGGAGGCAAAAACATAAAAATGAGGAAGAATTTGGATGTTTTATATCTCAAAAAGTTCTTGATTGTTAGCCTTCTTCACACATCAGACTCCTTAAGTCTATGAATCTTCCATCTTCTAGTCCACCATGCCCTTCATCTCTCAACACTGAAATTATTTTTGCATTGTCACTGATACCACCGAAGCCTTACCCTGAAAAACACTAATCTCTATTTTTGTAAAACTGCAGTTACTTATTTTCTCCATTCTTCTGGCACTTCCCCAACATTGCAATCAGATTTTTTTGTAATTAATTATAAGCATAATTAATTAACTCTAATTAACTATATCCTTCTCCAATAGTTTCTATTGGATTGTGATTGCTACCAGTTTGTATGCATACATTTTAGTTTTAGGTATCTATATCTGTGTACATACATATGTATATTTTTATATTTTTATTTTTTATGTGTATATAGTCATATGATATGCATATACATATGTAGTTAAAATATAAATGTAGACACATTAAAAATTTAGAGTTTGAGTAGACAAAGATTTATGATCGGGCAGTGCCAGACAGCATGTGTTTTGGGGCTTTCATTAAGGGTGAGAGAGGAAGGCTTCTTAGGGAGAATATGGAAGCAAGATAAAGAAAATATTAGATTGGCTAAAATGGAGCAGTAGCCTTATATATATAATTCCAGTGTAAAGTATCTAACTATTTGGCAGTTTCTAATTGGTTACACTTAACTTTTGTATTACCATTTTCATTGAGTTGGATTTCTGTTTTCTTAGGTAGGAGCCCATTTTCATGGTGTCACCTCAGCTTAATGAACTGTCATTTAATTATTTAAACAATTTCTCCCCTTTTGATCAGCACCTCAATTATTGAAAAGGGACCAAAACTTAGGCACATTTGCCACTTTTTGTCATTATCACAGCTGATTTGTCTTTAACTCAGCATGGAACTCAAAAGTCTCTAGGTCTGATTTCTTGAAGAAGATTTTTTTTTGTTGTTCATCTTGTTTTTGTTGTTCTAATCACAGTGAAAAATCTCAAATACATTAATGTCTAGGAACTTGGATGTAAGACTCTTTGGAGAAAGCAGCACATCAGAGAGATGACAATGATGATTATCATGGGGAGAATATCAAGAGACTGGGCTATGCTTCATAGCCAAGGTGCTCATGAATCAAAACAACTAAAATAAACAAAATAAAAAAAAGGTTAAGGATTAGAACAATCTATAAATTCAGTCTCTGAATTTTGACGGCAGTCAGTTGAGAAGATTTCTATATTTGGGCTCAAAGCATCTTTACATGCTGAAATAAAGATGGCAGTTGCATCTGATAATTTTACTGATTTCCATTCTGAATGTGTTTTTATCATTATATGTTTTGGTGAACTTCCTGACTGGCCCACTCAGCAGCAGGCATGAAGTTTGTCCTCCAATGTTTATTAACAAGTCATTGAACTCTAACTTCTATGGCTTCATGAATAGGGCAGGTTATAGATTGATGATCAAAGACAATGAACAGAACTTGGATCTAATAATAGGTACATTATAGTGTTCTACTGAAACACACTTTTGTTCCTTCTACTGCCACCCCCATTTCTACCAAATATAAACACAGTAAGACTAATTTGTTTGAAAAATAGGTCCATTCTCATTAAACTTCACCTGAGTATTTATCCAATTGCAATAAGAATAGTGATCACATCTTTTTAAGACTGCTTTGCTGGGAGCTTTAATAAAGGAATCCCAGATTAGATATATAAAACTCTCTGCAGGCTAGGTAGTCATGCCATTTGCCCTTACCTACAATACCTATAGATTTAGGTGAATTCTCTTCTACTTGAGGTCCTCAGAATATTTTTAAGATTTCTTTTTTTTTTTCTTTTGAGACAGAGTCTCACTTTGTTGCCCGGGCTAGAGTGAGTGCTGTGGCGTCAGCCTAGCTCACAGCAACCTCAAACTCCTGGGCTTAAGTGATCCTACTGCCTCAGCCTCCCGAGTAGCTGGGACTACAGGCATGCGCCACCATACCCGGCTAATTTTTTCTATATATATTTTTAGTTGTTCAGATAATTTTTATTTCTATTTTTAGTAGAGATGGGGTCTCGCTCAACCTGGTCTCGAACTCCTGACCTCAAGCGATCCACCCGCCTCGGCCTCCCAGAGTGCTAGGATTACAGGCGTGAGCCACCGTGCCCGGCCTATTTTTAAGATTTCTACACCTTCCAGAAAGTGATCTTTCTCTCTCACATTGTAAGGATAGAAATGCTGTGAGCAGATATGAGACAGTTATGCCCAAGGGGCTTATTATAGTGTGTTTTTATTGGCCCCTCCAAGTCTCATGTTGAAATTGACTCCGAATGTTGGAGATGGGGTATAATGGAAGGTATTTGAGTCATGGGAGTGAATCCTTCATAAATGGTTTGATGCCATGCTTACTTACAGTAATGAGAGAATTCTCGCTCTATTAACTTCCATGAAAGCTCTTTAAAAAAAAAAAAAAACAACAAAAAAACGGACGCCTCTTGTTTCTCTTTCTTGCTTTTTCTCTTGCCATGAGATTTCTGCATGTGCTGGCTTTGCTTTACCTTCAGCCACGAGTGGAAGTAAACTGGAGCCCTCACCAGAAGCAGGTGCTGGTGCTATGTTTCTTGCACAGCCTGCAGAACCGGGAGCCAAACAAGTTTCTTTTCTTTATAAGTTATCCAGCCTCAGATATTCCTTTATTGGAACACTAAATACAATAAAACAGAAAACTGGTACCAAGGAGTAGGGAGCTACTATAGAAATATCTGAAAATGTGGAAGCAGTTTTGGAACTGGTTAATGGGCAGGCATTAGAAGAGTTTTGAGAGCTCAGGAGAAGACAAAAAGATGAGAGAAAGGTTGGAACTTCTTTGAAATTGGTTAAATGGTTGTGACCAAAATACTGATAGAAATATAGACAATAAAGGCCACGTGGACAAGGTCTCTGATTAAAATGAGGAACATATGCCCTGTTAAGCTGTAACAAAGAACTTAGCTCCATTGTTTCCATGCCCTAGGGATTGGTGAACCCTAGGGCTGAACTAGGCTGAACTTAAGAGGGATGACCTAGGATATCTGGCAGAAGAACTTTCTAAACAGAAATGTGTTTAAGAAGTGGCAGGGATGCTTTTAACAGCTTATGCTCAAATACAGCAACAAAAGAATGACCTAAAGCTGGGATTTATAATTAAAAGGAAGGCAGGGCATAAAAATTTGAAAAATTCACATCCTAGCCATATTGTAGAGAAGGAAAGAGCATATATAGAAGAATCCAAGAGTGCTGTGAAGCAACCACTGCTTAGAGAGATCAGTGGAGATGAAAGGGAGCCAGGTGCTAGTAGTCAGAAAAATGAGAGAAGGGCCCTGAAGGCATTTCAGAAATCTTCCAAGCTGCCCCTCCTATTGCACAACCACAGACCTAGGAGGACAGAATGGTTTCAGGGAATAGGTCCTGTGCCACGTTGGGATAATGCTCCTCATTCCAGCAACTCCATCTCCAGCTGCATCCTAAAGGGCTGCTTGGGCTTCCACTCTGGAGAGTGCAAATCCATAGGCTTTGGTGGCTTCCATGTGGTGTTAAGTTTGCAGGCACCCAGAATGCAGGAGTGGTAGAGGCTTAGAGGCTTTCACCTAGATTTCAGAAGATGTTCTGGAAAGCCTAGGTGCTCAGCCACAGAAGTGGAGACTCTTTACAGAGACTTTTCGAAAGTAATGCCAAGCAGAAGTGTGGGGTTGGAACCCCCACAGAGTTGCTACTGGGACACTACTTAGTGGAGCTGTGAGAGCAGGCCCACTGCCCATAAGACCCCAGAATTATAGAGCTACTGGTATTATGAAACCTCAGCCTGGAAAAGCCTCTGGCATTTTACTGCAAACCCTGAAAGCAGCCACATGGACTGTGCCCATCCAGCCATGGGGAGGGGGTTGTTCAAGGCCTTTGGAGCCCACCCATCATACCTGTGTGCCCAGAACAAAGAATCAAGCGAGATTATTTGGAGCTTGAGGATTTAAAGCATGCCATCCTGGGTTTTTCCTTTTTTTTTTTATTTCAGGTTATTATGGGGGTACAAACATGTTGTTACATGTTATTACTTTGCTACACCAAACCATGATTTGAGGCATGCCCTTTCCCCCCTACAATGCTCACCCTGCCCATTATTTGTGATTTACCCACCCCCAACCCCACAGCCCCCAAAGAATAATACTACTGTGTGAGCACCTTAGTGTTGATCAGTTAGTGCCAATTTGATGGCAAGTACATTGGTGCCTATTCTTCCATTCTTATGATACCTCACTTCAGAGGATGGGCTCAAGCTCTAATCAGCAAAATATAAGAGGTGCTAGTTCACCATCATTTTTCATAATTGAGTAGTATTCCACTGTATACATATACCATATTTTATTAATCCACTAATGGATTGATGGGCATTTGGGTTGTTTCCATATCCTTGCAATAGTGAATTGTGCTGCCATAAACATTCGAGCGCAGATGTCTTTATTATAGAATGTCTTTTGTTCCTTTGGGTAGATGCCTAATAGTGCTATTGCTGGATTAAATTGTATTTCTATTTTTAGCTATTTTGAGGTATCTCCAAATTTTTTTCCACAGAGGTTCCACTAATTTGCAGTCCCACCAGCAGTGTAAGAGTGTTCTTATCTCTCCATATCCTCACCAGCATTTGTTGTTTTGGGATTTTTTGATAAAGGCCAATCTCACTGGGGTTAAGTGATATTTCATGGTGGTTTTGATTTGCATTTCCCTAATGATTAGAGATATCAAGCCGAAATTCAAATAAAAATTGCAGTACCTTTTACATCAGCCTCAAAGAAAATTAAGTATCTAGGAATATATTTAACAAAAGAGTTTAGAGACATATGCAGGGAGAACTATGAAACACTAAGAAAAGAAATTGTAGAAGATGTAAACAGATGGAAAATCTACCTTGCTCATGGATTGGTAGAATCAACATTGTTAAAATGTCCATACTACCTAAAGTGATCTACAGAATTAATGTGATCCCTATCAAAGTACCATCATCATTCTTTACAGATCTAGAAAAAAAATTCTATGCTTTGTATGGAACCAGAGAAGACCTCATATAGCCAATGCAATCTTAAACAAAAAGAACAAACTGAGAGGTATCAGTCTATCAAACTTCAAGCTGTACTACAAGGCTATAGTGACTAAAACAGCATGATACTGGCACAACAGAAATATAGGCCTTTGCAACAGGACTGAGAATCCAGAGATGAAACCATCCACATATTGTCATCTAATCTTTGACAAAGCAGACAAAAATATACACTGTGGAATAGAATCTCTTCAATAAATGATGCTAGTAAAACTGTATAACTACATGCAGAATATTGAAACTGGATCCCCACCTCTCACCTCTTACAAAAATTAATTCACGATGGACAACAGACTTAAACCTAAGGCATGAAACCTTAAGAATCCTAGAAGAAAATGTAGAGAAGACTCAGACATCAGCCTAGGCAAAGAATTTACGAGGAAGACCCCCCAAAACAATCACAGCAGCTACAAAAATAAATAAATGGGACCTGATCAAATTAAAAAGCTTTTGCACAGAAAAGGAAACTATCATTAAAGCGAATAGATAGCC
Source organism: Lemur catta (assembly GCF_020740605.2). Lineage (NCBI taxonomy): Eukaryota > Metazoa > Chordata > Mammalia > Primates > Lemuridae > Lemur > Lemur catta. The sequence goes on from NC_059128.1 coordinate 243,271,038, forward strand.
TACAGAATGGGAGAAAATATTTTCTCTCTATACATCCAATAAAGGACTGATAACAAGAATCTATCTAGAATTCAAAAAAATAAACAATAAAAAATCAAACAACCCCATCAATAAATGGGCAAAGGACATTAACAGAAACTGTTCAAAAGAAGACAGAATAATGGCTAGCAAACGTATATAAAAAAATGGGTTTTGAACTTATATGGGGCCCTGTGTAGCCCTTTTGGATGGGAATGTCTACCCAATACCTGATCCACCATTGTATCTTGGAAGTAAATAACTTGGTTTTGAGTTGATGAGCTCACAGCTGTAAGGAACTTGCCCTGAGTCTCAGAAAAGACTTTTGACTTTAAAAGTTGGTGCTGAAACAAGTTAAGACTTTTGGGGACTATTAGGAAGGGATGATGGTATTTTGCATGTAAAAATGACATCATATTTAGGGGGCAGGGCTAAAATGCTATAGTTTGATTTGTTTGATCAAATGTCTTGCTGGAATTTGATCCTCACTGTTAGAGGTGGAGCTTAATGGGAGTTGTTTGAGTCATGGGGGCAGATCCCTCATGAATGTTTTGGGACTGTCCTCACAGTAATAAATGAATTCTCACTCTATTAGTTCCCAGGAGAGCAGGTCTTTAAAAATAGCCTGTCACCTTCCCCATCTCTCTCTTGCTTCCTGTTTTGTCATGTGACCTCTGTACATGCTGGCTCTGCTTTGACTTATGCCATGAGTGGAAGCAACCTGAAGATGCTGGTGCCTTGCTTCTTATATAGCCTGCAAAACCACACACTAAATAACCTCATTTCTTTCTATTAAATAAATTACCTAGCCTCAGGTATTCCTTTATAGCAACACTAAATGGATGAAGACAGGGCTTAATTGACTTCAAAAGTCAATCCTTAGTTCGTTAAAACTATCTGGTCAGATCTAATTCTATACACATTCTCAAATAGGACATTCTAGTTGAAGTTTTGGTAATATAACCAATGTTTCCAAATATGTTATGTTATAAGGAGAATAGATTCTTCTTAAATTTTTGCAAATAACTGTATTTCCATAAAAATAAGAACACTCAGTAATAGTTTCTGAATTCTGGAGAGAATAGCTAGTGAGGAAGCGATAAATATTTTATTTCTGTTGATGAAAGCTATACTTGACCAAATAACTGATACAGTTTCCTTAAATTCAGCCCAACATTGTGATCTTAAAGTTATCAGAAATCTCTACTTGTCAAAGCCTTTTCCATAAATCTGTTGAAACTTTGTAGCATGTCTGTTTCCAAAAACTTTCATGAAACAATAAACTGTGGATGACAAAAGACTTAAAATGCTCATGGTTAAAGATCTGATTAGAGTTCATTATAATGCAATTGACACGGAAATGATTGTTATTTTTGTGACATGCAACATTAAGATATAAGATAATCACAATTGTCACTGATAACATTATTTCTGAACATATCAAAGTTCTAGGAATATTACACACATTCCATTAATACTTATATTAATAACTATATCTATATAAATAAGAATGTTAAACATCACCTTTATATGACAATACTTCCTATGCAATTTAACATAAAATAAACTTCATTATATTGACAATTCTCTTTTATTCAGAGATGAAACAAATTCCTTTGAGATATTCTGGGGTCTCTTCTGAAAAATCCCAAAATTATTAAATAGTTTGAGGTCAAAAAGACAATTTAGAATTTGGTTTTGGGAAATTTGTCAAAAATATCAAATGATTGAAATAGTTGATTAACTCTGGTCACAGGTCACTGGGAAACAGGTCCAAAGTGATAAAATATTTAAAAGCTTAATAGAGAAACATATGTAATTATTAATAAAACTTAGCTCTTTTAACATTGTGAAAACTTGGTTTTTTTTAAGTAATAAAAGACTGAGAAAAGGCAGCATAAATCATAGGAAATTATCTTAAAAAATTATAAAATCTTTGTTTCTTAGACCAATTACTTAAAAAGAAAAAATTTAACAAATTCTAGTAACAGTAGATTAATAAACTACAAAAACTTTATCATTTTAACAGAGGAGACGAAATTCTAGGTTTATATTAGTTTAGTTTTGCTATTAAGACTCATTTTTAAAACCCTTATAATAAATGAATTCTAGCCAATTTGACCACATGAGATTCTCTATCTTTTTCCAACTTTATATATTGTTTCAGTTTTTGTCCTTTTATTCATTCTGGAACAACCTGTAAAAACCCTCCAAACCAGATGCAATTACTCTCCCTTCTCTTTAAAAAGCAAAGCCTCATACTTTGTAGCCTTTCTTACCAAAAAAACTTCTTACTTTACTTGAATAGTTTGCACACAATGTTGTTTACTTTATGATTTCTAGTAGTTTTTTGTTTGTTTGTTTTTTGAGACAGAGTCTCACTGTGTTTGTGTTGCCCAGGCTAGAGTGCCATGGCATCAGCCTCGCTCACAGCAACCTCACACTGCTGGGCTCAAGCAATCCTTCTACCTCAGCCTCCCGAGTAGCTGGGACTACAGGCATGCACCACCATGCCCGGATAATTTTTTCTATATATACTTTTAGTCGGCCCGCTAATTTCTATTTTTTTTTTTTTTTTAGCAGTGACGGGGGTCTTGCTCTTGCTCAGGCTGGTATCGAACTCCTGACCTCGAGGGATCCACCTGCCTTGGCCTCCCAGAGTGCTAGGATTACAGGTGTGAGCCACTGCACCCAGCCTCTAGTAATTTTAGTTACCATACATTAACTAGAATTCTTAACTCTTAGTGAATTTATTTTCTAGGATGTAAGCAATTACCATCTATCACACCAGCATTCTGCAGATTGGCAGATCTATAAATATGCCATATCATAATTTCTAGAAACATGTGTTTCCTCATAGTACAATTTTTCAATGTTCTACAGGACACATTTGCCTAAAAATGTTACCAAAATGGCACTCACAAAGTGGAACTGGACTTCTTGGGTGGTTTTAGCCTCCCTGGTTTCCAACAGATGGGGCATTTGGCTGCAGTAGTGTACCAGAGCTTATCACTGCCAGGTGGAGTGAAAGCCACCCATAAATACCAGCTGCTTATGGTTACCTGACCCTGTGGCTGGGAATCCAAGGAAATCTCAGCAGCTGCCAAGAATCTTTTGATCTCAGGGATCCTCCCTTCTCTCTCCTCTACATCAGTTGTCTGCAATGCTTTGTTGGTGAAAGGAAACAGAACCTGGGGAGTCAATGGGCTCAAGATTGAGTAAGTCACTCCAGTTTGTACAACTGGAAATTCCTTTCCTCACTGTTTGGCTTTTTCCTCAGAATAATGCACTCTGTTCTTGTTTTTCTGGGAGTACTCAGTTGGAGAAGGAATAGCTGTTGGACTTTTACCTGATTTGAGAACTGGTTCATTTGCATGTATTTTGTTTAATGCTCCCCAGGCTTATTAGGTGAGGTACAGTTCATTTGTTTGAAGTATCTTGAATTCTCCTTGTATTGAATGTTAATTTGTATTGGTGTGGCATGTAAATGTGCTGTCTAGAGAAAGTTCAAAGGCATGCCAGGTTTTCTAGGACTCTGACTAGTTACATATTATTGCTTATTCATGTGCACATATTTAAACTGATGGGAAAATTACATCGAGAAAAATTCAGAGCTTCAATGATCAATATGCCACTATAGCATTAAAATACAGAGTTTGTTAAGCTCTCTATTTTCTGTTCTGCCTCCTTCAAATCTGCAGTTACTAAGAAACTGGTTTTGAGATAAAACTCATTATTTATTAATTCATGGCTACTTTGAGATTTTGGCTCCTTATACAATTCTGCCAGTTGTAGCTCCATTTTAAACACTGAAAACTCATTTAAAACTGAAGGGAAACAAGGATAAAGGAAGCTTTTTAAAACTCAAACTGCTACGGAAACTGCTTTAAGCACAACTTTGGTCCACAGCCTTCATTAGATTACCTATTAGGGTAAATAAAGTTTAGCCATATGAAGAAATTGCAATTTGTAAGATATAATTGGGATGGAACCATCTTTTGCAAACTGGTGAGTTTATATTATCTCATGGCTAAAATTCTGAGATAAAAGCTACTGAAATTTGTGTGCATGTGTTTGTTTAGATGTGTTTTCTGTGTGTGCATATATCATATATTATGTCCAAATGGTACCAAACTGGCTTGTAAATAAAAGGAGCTCTCATAAAGTACACAAATAAGAAAAAATGCTTTTTACATTCGTGTGAATTTAGTAATCTCTGATGAATAAGCAGGATTTTAAAAAATTATCAGTAACATAAAAGTTAAAAAAAGGTCTTCAAAGTGGTCAGCATATATTTTTCCCTGGGTTTAGTAGTGATTTTTATGTTTGAAGATGTTAAGGTTTGATGCAAAAGTTATAAAACTACAAAGCCAGCCAAAACTAAATGATCTGTGTTTGTGGGATGTTTGATAAGTAAGACTTATTTAGTATTGTTAGTTTAATAAAAGCAGCTAGATCTCTTCAGTTATCAGGAAAAATATCCATGTGTTTAAGCTTCTTAGGTAAAAAGTAGTTATGCCTAAATGAACATAAATATCAGTAAATTAGAATACATAAAACATCAAGTAATTAGGAGCACAAAACAGAAACTTTAGGTCAAAGAATTATGAATATGTTTTGGTTTTGGTCTCTTAATCCTAGTTGCAGACACAGTTTCTTCCTGTCTTTGGAGAGGTACACACAAGATTTGTTTCTGACTTACTCTCTCATCTGATATTAACAGTATTGTTAGGAACTTAAAGCTGCCCTAGGAGCTGTACTTGATAAAAGCTGGAACCCATTCTACTAAGTGAAGTATCCCAAGAATGGAAAAATAAGCACCACATATACTCACCATCAAATTGGTTTCACTGATGATCAACTCAGAGCACATTCAGGAATAACATTAATAGGGTGTTGGGCAGATGTTGGTGGGGGAGGGGATGGGTGTATACATACATACATAATGAATGTGATGCACACTGTCTAGTGGATGGACACATCTGAAGCTCTAACTCGGTGGGGGCAAGGGCAATATACATAACCTAAACTTTTGTACCCCCACAATATGCTAAAATAAAAAAAAAGAAGAACCTAAAAAAAAAAAAGCTGAGGTAAAATTGGAGGCTTTAGTTGTTCCTCTGGTCTTGCTCACTCTTGATTTGTTCTGTGATACTGGTCGCAAGCTGGCTAGTTATGTGTACATTATGTTGCCATAGCAAAGTCCTTTGCCTAGGAAAATTTGAAAAAGAATTCATGAACTGTTCATTTTTGTATTGTAATTTAAAATGAACAAAATGGTTATTCTTAGAATCCAATAAAAATCTACAAATAATCTTACTTCATTGGATGTATTACATGTTCTCAAATTTACACTTAAGCTGGAAAATGCTTTGAGACCATTTAGATCAGATGAAAAATATTAATTGCTTGATCTTGATCCTTATGTAAAAAACATGTTATGACTTTGTGTCATTATTTGAGATACTAAGGATTAATAATAAAGGTTTACTCAGTCTACAGTCTGGTGAAGTCATGTGAATAAATTTTATTTGGGGATATTGGTATTTTAAAAAGATCTAAATAGTTAACATCTTTAAGTAGAATGTATTAAAAAACTTATATTTATAGAACTTAGAAAAAATGTTACATTATTCAGAATGGCAAGTATTAAGAATACTTATATTCATTTGCTCAGTAGTGTTTTTTAAATTTAAAAGTAACATTTAAAACACTACCTTGTGATTCTTTCCTGGTCTGTGTTTTGAAATTCCTTTTCTTCTCTTTTCCCCAATTTTTTTATGAAGATGCGCTTAGATATAAATTTGTTTAGACTTTAAATGACTTTCTTGAAGGCACACTTAGTCATATAGGCTGTATATGTAATATTCACAGGATTTTATAAAACAGTTAACAGGAAAATACCTTGAAATGATAATTAGAATCTAACTAAGCTGCTAAAATAAATAAATTAGGTAGATAGAAATGAGATAAACAATTATGACAGAAAGGTTTAAGTTCCAAGTTGTCTAAAGGGGCTTCCCATAAGAAGAAACAACTGCACTACAGAAGATTTTTCTTTATCTCTTGATAACTGACTGGCCTAAGAAACAAAGATTTTATGTTTTATCAGGATAATTCCTATATTTTCCTTATTAGGTTTTTGACAACTTGAGAAAAACTGAGCTTCACAAAGGAAAGGTTTTTACCTCCATGTAAATTTCTTGTGGCCTTTAATGTCTTTTGATTATCACTCTTGGCTAAGTAAACTGCTATTATTTACAATAACCCGTGATTCTGCTTTGATCAACTGTCTTGAGCCTTTTAACGTCTTGGACAAATGTCCTCCAAATCAAATCAAAGCTATATCAAATATAATTAATTAAGCTTTATGCTGTTAAGTTACAGGACTTTGACTCCTGAGTATCTAACACCAAACTCAAGTGAACCAAAGATTCATCTTCAGACCCAGGAGAAGGCAAAAAGCAAAATGAATTGCTTTAATGAGACAAAGGACCACATCTGTATTCAGAGATATTGGGACTGATTTAATAGTTTTGCTTCTATTTAAATTAGTATAATTTGTTACTAGATAATTTAAATATGTAGCTACCTCTAAGCTTCCTTTTCTTGTCATTATCAGAACTAGGCATGATTTATAAACGTTTTGTTTAAAATATGGCTAATTCTTTACAGGGACCAAAAAAAGCATTCTGATACAAGAGTCTCAAAGTCCTCAGGCTCAAATGGTTTTAACAAAACATTTATTTTTTTTTCAGTTTTTTTTTTATAATTTCAGCTTATTATGGGGGTACAAAAGTTCAGGTTATATGTATTGCCCATGCCCCCCCATCCCCCCGAGTCTGAGCTTCAAGTGTGTCCATTCCCCAGACAGTACACATTGCACTCATCATGTAGGTATACACCCATCCCCTCCCCCCATCCCCCATCTCCCTGAGTCAGACTTCAAGCGTGTCCATTCCCCCGACAGTGCGCATCGCACTCATCAAAAACAGTTATGTTTTGTATAGCACATTCCTAGAAGTCTATAAATAAAACCAAAGTTACAGTAGCTCAATGCTTATAGATAAGTTAATTTTGTAGCCTTAATTTTGGTATTTTTGTTTTTTTCTTATGTTGCCTACAAAATTTTAAAGTGTTAATGAATGCCTGTTCAACTCCATTCCCATCTGTCTTAGAATGTTTAATTAACTGTAAGTCTTTTGGCTCTAAGCCCCTTGGCCACAAGGGTCCCAGCAAGGGATGGGATGGATGCAGGGCAGGTAGCCAGACCAACCCAACAATGATGGGACAAAATTGAAGTTTGGCCATTAATGCTCTCTCTGGGAAATCTTACCCAAAAGGGAGAACATGTAAACCTCCCTCACTGACTGAATGGACCCCTCTTGGCCAAGGGGACCTCAGAAAACCTTAAAATTGAGTTCCTGGACATGAAGGGAAGGAAAAGTCAGGCATACCACATTAAACCTCCTCCTCTTTGGAGTTTGCCGTATTTCCTCCTAAGTTTGCTATAAATACATTTGTATGAGTGTATCCATGTGTGTATAATTATATATGACAGTATATTCTCTCTATATATAGTTTATAAAGTATATATAGCATATATTCTATAGATATCATATGTATTTTATATACATAAATACATGTGTGTGTGCATTATATATGTATATTCCAGAGAACCTAAAACTCTGACTGCCCCGTCTCTATATACTTCTATTATCCTCTGCTTAGTAACTCTAAATATACTAACCCTTTTCCTCAGTTATCTCTCTGGCCTAGTGGTCTTAGTTCCAGAGGTTGGATTACTTATACCAGGACAAACAATGATTCAACAACTAGAAACACAACATTGTACCTGACACATGTGTAAAATTTTAGAATGAAAACTATAATATTAGCTTTTTTCTATATGTTTCTGTATGTTTGTATGTGGGACATATTTCTACCTCTAGATAGTATTCAAAATTAATTTCTAAAAGAGCTCTGTTTAATTTGCTGAGGAAAGAATTTGTGTTTATATAAATTACGGATTCCTTAAACTCTTAGAAAAATAGGAACTAACCAAAATATTTTTAAAGTTCACATGATCTGGCATAATCTTTGGTAAATAAAAGCTAGTTTTATAACTGAATGGAGGCTTGGCTGCCTGCTGCTTGAATGCTAGACTCAAGAGATGAGGCATTGGAGGAAGGAAAAGCGGGTTTATTCAAGAACTGGCATCCTGAGGAGATGGCAGACTCATATTGTAAAGGCCACCTCAAGTTTCTAACTCTGATGAAAGGCTTTCAAAGGGGAAGGAGGCTGGGGAGAGGCTGGCCATGTGCAAGTCTTGTTTCTGATGATTATCCCAAATAATAGGACATCTGGTGATTTGGTAGGTGATAGCTAGATGGCAGCAGAATTGAAGGTTAAGTGCTCAGCATTTTCCTCTAGGGGGAGTTCTGCAATCTTAATTCTATAGTTAGTTGCTCAAGACCCATTCCTGGAATTCTTAAGCTTGTACACAATTAGACATTGTAAAGAGTTATTACTTAGCTTTAAGATGGGAGTGACTGTTACTGATACCAATTCCTCACTGTCAATCCTGCATTATATTGCCACCTTGTTAGTGCTGTAACTATGTCTTCATAATGCCCTGCTATCATTCTATCCAATTATTAGATGCAGGATGGTGGGAAACAGAGTAAGACCAACCAGTGAATTCCATGAGCATATGCCATAGCTGTACTTCTCGTGCACTGAAGTGAATTCCTTGATCCACTGTGAATACTACAACTGTGGATAAAGAATTCTGGAAGTTCATGGATGGTAGTCTGGAAGATTCATTGTGCATGAGCAAGAAAAATCAGTATCCAGAGTAAATGTCTATTCCCTTATTTTCCTCCTACTTCTATAATGGAAGTAGTTCAATGTAATTAATCTGCCGCCTAATAGCTCGCTCATCATCCTGCAGATTGGTGCCATATCAGGGACTGAGTGCTGTTTCATGCTCCTAGCAGATTGGGCAGTCAGCAGTGGTCATAGCCAGGACAGAATGGTGAATGGAAGTCATGTTTCTGAAACTATGCATGGCCACCATCCCTGCCACTGTAGCCACTTTATTATAGCTCATTGGGAGATGGCAGGAATGTCTGGAGAAAGAGGCTAGCTGGTGTGCACAGGAAGGGTCATCCTATCCACTTGATTGTGAAAATTCTCCTCTGCTGAGGTCACTCTTTTGGAAGTGTTCACATGTGTGATACAAATACTTTCATGTATTTTTCCATTTAGAGAGATGTATCCACATATCTTTCCCCCAAATTTCCTTATCACTAATTTTTCCAATAATATTCATTCCCAGTCCCTGACCATCCAGCCAAACTTTCAGCAACAGTCCAAGCATTGGTATGTAATTGCTGGCCTGGTCAATTCTCTTTTCAAACAAAGTGAACAACTAGGTGTACTAACTGCTTTTATCCTCCGGGAGGATTTCCCTTCATCAAGTCCTTCAGGCATGTCCCAAAAAGGGGCTATGGTTCTACAGCTGTCCACTTTTGTGTGGTGCCTGTGTATCATGCAGAATCGTCTGTAAGCCAGACCTGAGTCTTCATTTCCTCTGTCAAGTGATCATACAAACTCCCCATGAAACCATACGTGCAGTCTGGGAGAGAGGAGGCTGTGCAGCAGGTGTGAAAACCATGTGCTCATTCTTCGTCAGATTTACTTGTCCCTTCAGGGCCTTTTTGGGCCCAATCACATCTATGCCACCTCCATTTGATGATGGAGTGCTGCTGTGCACACCCAACTTTATCACTCAGTGGGACAGAGCTAATGTAGAGATCATAATGGTATCTCAGTTTACAGTATAACTGGGCTGCCTATGATTGAGCATTCAACCTCCACTAAGGCTCAATAGCAGGAGTAGAGCTGTTTCTCAAAATGGGATTATTATCTGCAGAGGACTACATAGGTTTGCTCCAGTATTCTAAAGGTGTGGACGTTGATTCACCTATAAAGGTCAGTCAAATACCTCAAACAGCATGCTTTCGCACTGTGGCTTGGACCTGTTGTAGACTTTTCTTTTTTCCAAGCTCTGCTTAAAACCAGCAACTTTCTGGTCACTTGGTAAATGGGACAGAGTAACACAAACAAATGAGGGAAATGTTGCTTCCATAATCCAAAGGGTATCACTAGGGATTTTGCCTCTTGTTGATGATAGGACGGGCTTGATGCAATAACTTTAGAAGAGATACCTCAACATTCCCTATACCACTTGACCCTTAGAAATTTCACTGAGATAGGAAGTTCCTGAATTGAAAAGACTACACAGACTGGATACTGCCATGCAGATCTTTTGTATTCGAAGATAGGCAACAAAATGAGTAAGAAAATAATGACACAAAGTGTAAAGGAGAGGACAATTTAAGTCACCTTCTACTTACATTAATAGTGACCTCTGCACATCATAGTGGTTACTCCATCCAGCTACAGAGTTTTCACAATGATTCCTCTTTATCTATGTTACTTTGTCTTACTTATATTTTTACTAGAAAATTTTCTGAAAGTAGGATAATTGATGAATGACTATACCAAAAACTGATCTCTTCGCTTTCCCACTATTTTGGTGGTCATGACCCATGTCAGGCTACACATTTAAAAAAAAGAAACAAAAAACCTTTTGACTGTGAAAATAGTTACATATCACTATTCAGTTATTAAATTTAAATGTTATAATTTCAATAAATTAAATTTTTTTTTCTGAATGATTATTCATTAACAACTTCTGCTTAAAAGGAAAACCTGACTATGTTACCACCATGTACAATATCCTTCAATTCTTTTCCTCTTAGATGAATAAAAGATCCCATGTGAACTCATGCATGCTCTCCTTCTTGGTCTCATCCAGCTCCTTTCTCCCAGTCACTCTTACATGCTTTTGTTTCTCCAATAGTGAATGATGTGTGATAATTTAGCTTCTCAAATAATCAAGGCCCCATGGATGGTAAGTGTCCACAGGCATCACCTTGTTAGAAAGGAAGACTCCTGAGCCCCACCACAGAACTACTGAAACAGGGTCTGCATTTTAGCCAGGTTTCGAGGAAATTCATAAGCATTGAAATTTGGGAAGCACAGATTTAGGCCACCTTTGAAAGAAGTTCATTGTCTTTATTTGTCCTTTTCCCTCCCACTGACCTCTGCCTAATAAGATTATTCATCAGATTTTAGCTCATCTGGAAGCTAAGCATATGTCTGGAATTTGAGCTATATAATTTGCATGAGGAAGACACTTGTACTTGAGGTAGACTTCTGAAGGGAATATTGGTCTTTGATTTCATTAAAATCATGTTTTTATCAACTTAGATGAAACTATACTAATCAAAGCATTTGGAACATCAAATTTAATATGTAAACTTTGCATAAAAAGTTTGCATAAAAAGTCAGAAGTGAGTTGGGCTCAGTGGCTCACACCTGTAATCCCAGCATTTTGGAGGCCAAGGCAGGAAGATCGCTTGAGCCCAGGAGTCAAGATCAGCCTGGGAAACATAGACAGATCATATCTGTACAAAAATTTTAGAAATTAGCAGGTTTGTTTGTATGTGGCTGTGAGACCAGTCTCTCAGGAGGCAGAAGAGTGGCTTGAACCCAGGTATTTGAAGCTGCAGTGAGCTATGATTGCACCATTGCACTCTAGTCTGGATAACAGAGTGAGACTCTGTCTCTAAAAAAACAAAACAAAACAAAACAAGTCAGAAATATCATCTGTTATGGAAAATAGTGGCATAAAGTGTAATTTCAATAGTTAAAACTAGAACTGTCTATGGTGACTTAATGTTTATGTTCTCAAGTCTTTAATACCCTGGAGAATAATCTGGATCTCTCATACATATCTAAATCCACAATGCCCAGTTGAAGATCTTCACTTTGTCCTATAGGGAATCCTAAAACCCTCTTAGGGAAATTTCAGTTCTCTTCACCTTCTTCTCTTGGCAAAAACACAGATGTGTAATTTGTGCACCCTGTGTTGAAAGAAAAATTATATAAACAACATTTTCCTCATAATGAGAAATGAAGCCTCCAAAATCAATTAGTGTCAAAGAACTGCTACCCATGTTATTGTCATTCCTGTGCTATTTATGTATTTTTTCTACTTTAGAAAGTCTAATACTTTTAAAGGATCTCGATAATTTCTTATAAGTTATTGGTAAGAGAGTAATAATTTTATAATATTTGTTATTTTTTAAAAAGAATGTTTAAAATGCTATCTAATTTATAATACTTTTAGATTTGGTTTATAGGATGCCAAAAGTGTCATGGGAAAATGGAACAAAAAAGGATGAATAATCTTCATATTTTATTTTCAAGACTAAAATCTGGATGAGCAAAATAGCTGTAAAATGAATTTTCTCCATTCGTGATGATTTATTATCCTGTGTACTGAACTATAATGAGTTTATAAGTTGTGGTTAACTAGAATGTTCAATACTTTAAAACTGGGTTTAATAATTCAAGTCATAATGCTCATTATAGAAGAAATCTTTCTGATGATTCTTATAAAAAGATTCATTCTGTGTAATCACATCCTCTGATTAAAACTTTTAAGGTCTATCAAGTGATAACCCCTCTATACCTTCACCATTTCTGATAATGATTTCATTGATTATTTTATGTATGTATATGGCATAAAAACATGTATACAATTGAATATACAGAAATACATACATATTTTATTAAGTATTTTATATGTAACTAGTAATACTAGTAATAATTATATGTAAAAATATGTATATATCTCAAAAATATGTAGAAAATATACTTCCTTTACCCTAGCCACCATTGATGATTCATAAAGTACCCACATACAAGTCAAATTTGAGAATTTTTCATTATTTTGTGAATTGGAACTGCATGGAAGGAGATCCATTCCATATAAAAATCTACTTAAGTGAAATTATTGCCATTTGTTCTTTATATTGTCTGTATCAGGGTCCAGTCTTTGGCTTACTTGGTCATCCTAGCAAACAAACAAACAACTTGATGTAGAATAAAATGCTCTCAAATAAAGTCAGAGAGACTTCTAGATAAATTTAGTTCTAATTGCTGAAATAACAAAATAAAGCATCATTTAAAGAGGGAATAATCTTTCAGGCAGTGACAATGTATTCATGAACAATGGAATATTTATAAAGTAAAATTTCAAGCCAAAGACTTTATTGTATACAAATTCCATAGGAAAATAATCTTGAATTTTCAGAAAAGAAAATGCAAAGAGTCTCAGAAATAACAACTATTCATGAACACCAGAATTAATGCAAACATTAAACCCAAACTTCTGAAACTTTCCTTTTATTTTGCATTCAAGCATCTTTGATATTTCCTCTCTTTCTCTTTTTTGGTTTGTCTTTTCTGAACTTATCCATCTATGACCTTGTTATTTTCTGCCTATTTTATTCCTCCCTTTTGTTTTATTTTCACACACATAAATTTCCCTTTCCACTATTTCTGTCGATTTTCTCCTCTGGATGTGTTCCTCTCCTTTTCTCTCACTTGTCAATCCTTTCTTTTGAAAACTTTTCTTAAAATGTTCTACAGGAGAAAAAAATTACATTAGTCTATGAGTAGCAGATCAATGCTCAGTGCTGTCCACATTCCAGAATGCTCTGTGTCATTCACCTGGCTGTTGTGACACATTTCCTATTCATTACTCATTATTATCCCACCTTAATTCTATTGCATCAGGGAAATTGCTCTCACTAAAGCCACCAGAAATCCATCTCCATAGTCTGTGATCTCTGTTCACTCTTTGTCCTTCAAGAGCATTTATTTTGGCATTTGGCAATGAACTTTTCTGTCATTCTCAATATCTTTCCTCTCTTTATGTCCACAACACTCAGCTTTCTAATTTCCCTCCTGCTTCTTCCCTTGATCACTCTGCTCAGTATCCTTTTCTTGTCTCTGTCTTGTCTCTCTTTGGACATCCAGGCCTTTGGGTAGCAACAGGAAATGAGTTTACTGGATAGAAATTGGCTCTAACATAGAAATTCTAGGGAAGTTAGAAGAATTAGCTGGAAAAGAATGGCAGGAACAGAAAAAGCAAGGCAGCCACTCAACAGCCAATATCGTGAACCAACACTGGCTTCATGACATTGGCTGTCACTGCTGCGGAACTTCCCATGACACAGCTTATACTGTCAGTGCCACTGTAATGGATACAGAAACCATGTGCTGGAATCTTGATATTTTTGCCTTGGCTGCCTTTGCACTAAAATTTTTTTGTCCATATACATTTGTCTCCATGTCTCTATGTCAAAAGCCAGGTTTGGTGGGTTTGATTGGACAAATCTAGGTCAAATCCCCTGTATATGACCAAGACTCACATGGTAGAAAAGGGGAGCAGGTGTTAGACATCTAGTACGTGACATCTATCCCCTTCATGACCTCTTTAGCATAACTTTTGCAAATTTTGTCCTTGATCTTATTCCATTTTCTCTGTATACTCTTCAATGGATAAATCTTCCATAACTATGCCTTCATCTACCAAATAACTCTGAAGTCATTATTTTTAGTAAAATTATATTAGTAAGTACATCTTTCCTTCCTTCATGTTTAGAGGATACTCACACTACAAACTTGTCAATGCACCTGAGTTCTCAATCTATTTTGGATGAAAATCTACTTAATCACCAAGTGACTCCGTTTTCCTTCAGTGACTTCTACTTTGATATCAATTGTGTTCCTATTTCCTAGTGAATCTATATTCTTATTGCTTTATTATCTATTTCTTCATCCTTCTAATTATTGCCTACATCATATTACACATGGGCTAGGTATTTTAATGCATTTTAATCACCTAAGGAGCATTTTTAAAAAGCAGATTATTTGATTGTATTTTTAGACTTAAAATAATTGAATTTTTTTCATTTCCCCAAAATAGTGTCCATTTATTACAGTAATATATAATGAAATTAAAAGCCTACTGTAATAAAAGAATGGTTTTGTGTCAACTTTCCTCCCCTAGTATTCACTTTATAAGTTTTAGGGAATGTTCTTTTACTTGTTTTTCATTTCATTTCAGGGGAAGTGCAGTGAGGACATGGAGAAAGAAAATGCTACATTGTTGACAGAGTTTGTTCTCACAGGACTTACACATCAATCAGAGTGGAACATTCTCCTGTTCCTAGTGTTCTTGGTGATATACCTTGTCACCATCGTGGGAAACCTTGGTTTGATTGCTCTCATCTGGAATGATCCTCATCTGCACATCCCCATGTACTTATTCCTTGGGAGTTTAGCCTTTGTGGATGCTTGGATATCTTCCACAGTGACCCCCAACATGCTGGTCAACTTCTTACCCAAGAGTCAGGTGATATCTCTCTCTGAATGTATGATACAACTTTTTTCCTTTGGATTTGGTGCAACCACAGAATGTTTTCTCTTGGCAGCAATGGCGTATGATCGCTATTTAGCCATATGCAAACCTCTACTCTATCCAGTGATCATGAGCAATGTACTATGTATCCGTCTATTAGTCTTGTCTTTTGTAGGTGGCTTTCTTCATGCTTTAATTCATGATGTTCTTATATTCAGATTAACCTTCTGTAATTCCAACATAATACATCACTTTTACTGTGATATTATTCCACTGTTTATAATTTCCTGTACTGACCCTTCTATTAATTTTCTAATGCTTTTCATTTTATCTGGTTCAATACAGGTTTTCAGTATTGTAAGTGTTATTAATTCTTATACATTTGTTCTCATTACAATCTTAAAAAAGAACTCTGTCACAGGCATAAGGAAAGCCTTCTCCACCTGTGGAGCTCATCTCTTATCTGTGTCTTTATACTATGGCCCTCTTCTCTTCATGTACATGCGCCCTGCATCTGCGGAAACAGAGGATCAAGATATGATGGACTCTCTATTTTATACTGTCATAATTCCTCTGTTAAATCCAATTATCTACAGCCTGAGAAATAAGCAAGTCATAGATTCACTCTCAACAATGTTAAAAAAAATTTAGTTCTCATATTTCATCTCTTCTTATTTTATTAAAAAGTTACAAAATTTTGTAGGTCAAATGTGGTTGTGTTTTTTTTAAATGTTCAAAGCTTTTTATAATTATAATTTTCCTAGGATTTTAGTGACAATGTTTTATATCTGATAAAGTCCTTAAAATATGTATGTGTATAATTCAAAAGCATACAAGGAATTTTAATCAAGTATTCATGTCACATTAGAGTAATTTAAGCAGAAACCAATGAAAACATTTAACAGGATTAAATGTTTTCATGTGGCTTTATGCATGCACTAAGTGACAGAGTACTATAGTTCCTCTCGAAAGGATTTGAGTAGGTTATATTATACAGCTGGCAGAGTTATATAGTTTAGAGATTCATATTGCAATAACTGCATTGTGGTGGCAGATTTGTGTTTGGCTGAGCAGGTGAAAATCCCAGGAAATCAGCTACCTCAAAGTCACAAAACTTCAGAAATTCTTTTATTCTAGTTTATTGGGAAATGGCGAATTTCACTTCTTGTAGGAATTTAACTCATATTAGGTGTAGAAATAAACAAAATGAGAATGCAATCATTAAAAAAAAACAAAACAGAAAAGTGAGTTAAGACTGTGAAGGCAGGGCCAAAGTCTAACATGATGCTCTTAGCTTCTGTTTCTATCAGTCATGAAAAGAGGCTAGTGGCCTCTCTCTGTTTATGATGCCTTCAAAGGCATCTTTTTGACCAGGTGTGTCCATATGATACTTGGCAATGTGGAAAGATTCGCTGATTCAGAAAGCTAACAGATTAGATTGAAGAATTAAGTTAGTGTGGGTGTAGAGAAACAGAAAAGTGGCAGAATGAAAGCACATGGTCTCAATATTCCTAGAATTAGAAAAAAAATGAAAGTAATAAGAAAGTGAAAACAGTAATATTTCAATAAGCCACTGAGATCAAGTGGCTTTAAGTGCATATTACCAAAGATGAAATAATGTCAAGAGAGTATGGTCTCATAGTGCCCAGCAAGTGGCTGTGAAGTATATAAAAATGAACAAGGGTTTGGATGTTTTGTGACTGGAAAGTCCTTAAATTTTAGCTCTCCTCACAATACCTACTCTTTAAGCTTAATGGGAGATACATTTAGAGGTCACCCACACCTTTTCTCTCTCTACACTAAAATTCCACCCCCGCTCCTACTGATACCACACAGGCCCTCACCCTAAAACTGCTCATCTTTCTGTTTTGCAAAACTCTAGTTACTGTCCCTCTCATCCTTTATACTCTCTTACTGCTGAAATACTGCTGCCAGATGATCATTCCTAAGCAGAACTCTAAAACTGGATAGCCACATGTAGAAGACTGAAATAGGACCCATACCTTTCACCTCTCACAAAAATCAAATCACGGTAGATAACAGACTTAAACCTAAGGAGTGAAACTATTAGAATTCTAGAAGACAATGTGGGAAAGACTCTTATAGAGATTGGCCTAGGCAAAGAATTTATGAACAAGACCCCAAAGGCAATCACAGCAATAACAAAAATAAATAAATGGGACCTGATTAAATTAAAAAGCTTCTGCACAGCCAAAGAAATTGTCATGAAAGTAAACAGACTACCTACAGAATGGGAAAAAATTTTTGCATGCTACGCATCCAATAAAGGCTGATAACTAGAATCTATGTAGAACTCAGGAAAATCAGCAAGAAAAAATCAAACAACCCTATCAAAAAGTGGCCAAAGGACATGAACAGAAATTTTTAAAAGAAGACAGAAGAATGGCCAACAAACATATGAAAAAATGCTCAACATCTTGAATCATCAGGGAAATGCAAATCTAAATCACAATGAGATATCACTTAACTCCAGTGAGAATGGCCTTTATCAAAAAGCCCCATAACATCAACTGTTGGCATGGATGCAGAGAGATAGGAACACTCATACACTGCTGGTGGGACTGCAAACTAGTGCAACCTCTGTGGAAAGCAATATGGAGATACCTTAAACAGATACAAGTAGACCTACCATTAGATCCAGCAATCCCATTATTGGGCATCTACCAAAAAGAACAAAAGGCCTTCCATAACAAAGACATCTGCACCCGAATGTTTATAGCAGCACAATTCATAATTGCGAAGATGTGGAAACAACCAAGTGCCCATAAATACATGAGGGGATTAATAAAATGTGGTATATGTATACCATGGAGTACTACTCGGCTATAAGAAACAATGGTGATATAGCACCTCTTGTATTTTCCTAGAAAGGGTTGGAACCCATTCTACTAAATGAAGTATCCTGAGAATGGAAAAAAAGCACTACAGGTACTCACCATCAAATTGGTTTCACTGATCATCACCTGAGAGCACATTTAGGAATAAAATTGATTGGGTATTGGGCAGATGTGGGTGGAGGAGAGGATTGGTGTATACATACATAATGAGTGTGATGTGACCTGTCTAGGGGATGGACACGTTTGAAGCTCTGACTCAGGGGGGCGGGGGTGGGGTGGGGGGAGGGCAATATATGTAACCTAAACTTTTGTACTCCCATAATATGCTGAAATAAGAATAAAAAAAAATCATATTCTGGATCAATAATTTTGAATGGACTGTGATTACTATAAGACTATATAAATATATGATACATGTATCTAGATCCAAATATATACATATGGATACACTTATTTGGTCACATGTATATACAGATTGTATGATATGCAGATATATATGACATGATATAGATGGTATACAAGCAGTTTCTGGGTTACAGGCAGCACAACTTACTAATGGACTCTCCCAAGGTTCCCCATAAGGACAATTTGCAATGAAATAATTAAATTTATAATTCAGAAACCAGTTTGTTTCATGCATGTAAACAAACCCGCATGGTCTAAGTGGTTCGTTAGTGCAGCATCTTTACACTAATAGCTAGTCTCATTGTTTCTATGGTTGCCTAAGCACAGCATCACTTTTGTCTTAACTTTTTTATTCAATTTTGTGAGTATATATTTACCGTTGTGACCATGTCTCCAAAGTGAAAGTCAACTGCAAGTCCAGGTGAGCCTGCATTAAAGAGAAAGGTGATTAAAATGGAAAGGAAAGTAGAGGAATTTCACGTTTGGAGAAAGGCCAGATGTTATCACTCACTGGGAAAGCACTAGGCTTCAGTTGCTGGATTATCAGAACAATTATAAAGGGTAAAGTAAGAATAATAGAACAGGTGAAAGGCAGTGCTCCAATGAAAACATCAATTATTACTAAGAAGTATAGTGGATTATTGAAATGGAAAGGTTATTATTGATTGAAGATCAAAATAAGCGTAACATTTGATTAGCCTAGGAATTCAAAGAAAGAGCACAGCAGTTTCTGTAATATAGTTACAATACAGGGGATGTGTCTGTCATGTGATGCTATACCAGAATCAGGTTGGAAAGTAAGCTACGCTACATTGAGTTAACAAAAACCCATTCAATGAGATTTTATCTTTAGTAGGTGTGATTGACCAGGCCTCTTAGAAAGGAATTTGGGCAAGGGAAAAATAGGTCAGAGTTCACTCTTCAACAGCTATCTTGGTACATCTTATTGTTTACTCCACTTTTCGGCTGAATATTCATAGTAATTATGATTTTATACATGCCATTCTTCTCTACATATTTCTTTTTCATTAGTAATATTGTAAGGAAACCAGGTAATTGATTAATGAATCTAACCAAAAAATATACTCTTTGCTTTCTCCCATTTTGCCAGTGGGGATTAAAATTAAAAAAAAAAATTTAATGTGAAGGTAGTTACATACCTTTATATAGATCTGAAATCTAAATGGCAAAAATCTAAATTAGGCTGGGCGCGGTGGCTCATGCCTATAATCCTAGCACTCTGGGAGCCCAAGGTGGGCGGATCACTCGAGGTCAGGAGTTCGAGACCAGCCTGAGCAAGAGCGAGACCCTGTCTCTACTAAAAATAGAAACAAATTATCTGGCCAACTAAAAATATATATAGAAAAAAATTAGCCGGGCATGGTGGCACATGCCTGTAGTCCCAGCTACTCGGGAGGCTGAGGCAGTAGGAACGCTTAAGCTCAGGAGTTTGAGGTTGCTGTGAGCTAGGCTGACACCACAGCACTCACTCTAGCCCAGGCAACAGAGTGAGACTCTGTCTCAAAAAAAAAAAAAAAAAAACTAAATTAAATTTTATTTCTCTGAATAAATGCTCATTGACCAGTTCCTAAGTTAATGCTCAAAGGGAAAATCTGGGCATGTTACAACCACGTTCATGATCCTTCTACAGTTTTTCTTGGTGTTGGGGTGAAGAACAAAGTCCTTGACCTGGTCTCCAAGCCCCCTGCAATCCCACTCATATTGCCTCCTTGGCCTCACCTGGCCCCTTCCTGTTTCTCTCTTTGATTGTCTGCCACATTTACCATTTACCATTCACCATTTTTTCCTTCTCCACTGATCTGGGTTCTGCCCTGCAATGATGAAGTCCCTGTGGATGGCAAGTCCACAGGCAGGGCACTTTGTTAGACAGGAAGACTTCTGAGCCCCACCCTGGAACTACTGAGACAGGATCTGCATCTTGACAAGGTCTCCAAGACCTTTCTAGGCATTAAAGTTTGGGAAGAACAGATCTAGGCCACCTCCCCACAGATGTCCTTAGTCTTTGATTGCCTTTACCCCTCCCTCTGAGCTTTGCTTGGACCGATTTCAGCATAATATTTGAACTAGATATATCTCTAGGATTTGAGCTGTAGTTTGCATGGGGAGGACAATTTTACTTGGAGTTTCCTTCTAAAGAAAATCTAGATCTTTGGTTTCATTAAAATCATGTTTTGATTAGCTCAGATGAGACTATACTAATCAAAGCACTCAAAGCAACAAATTTTGTATATAAACTGCATTTTCACAAACATGTCAGAAGTGTCATCTGTGGTGGAAAACGGTGGCATAAAGTATGATTTCAGTGGTTAAAACTAGGACTGTCTAGGGTGACCTGGGATTTATGATTGCAAAGGCTGTAATGCCCTGTGGGATAATTTGAACTTCTTCTGCACGTCCAATCCTACAATGCCCAGCAGGGCCTCAAACTTTGTCCTGAAGGGAATCCTCATGCTCTCTGGGGGCAATTTCAGTTCCCCACTTTTTCCTGTTTGAGCAAAAGCACACAGTTGTACAATTGGTTGACTGTTGTTTTCAAGGCAAATTTATATACACATTTCCTTAGCTTGGGAAATGAAGCTTCTGAAATGAATCAGTGTGCCAAGAATTGCTACCTATGTTTTTGTCATTTTTGTGATATAATTGTATTTATTTCTACTTTAGAAAGCCTAACACTGTTAAAGGATTTCCACAATTTCCGTCAAGGTATGAGTAAGAGAAAAATGATTTCTATAATATTTATTATTCTTTATATACAAAGTTAAAACTTTTATTTAAGATTGGGTTTATAAGAAGTCAAAACAGACAAGTGGAAATGAAAACTACTGGTGAATTATCTGTATTCTTTATTTTTACAATTAAAGTCTGGATAAGCTAATTAGCTGTAAGACTAATTTTTCCCTTTAACAATGTTTTATTACTATGTTAATTTATTACCCTATTAATTTTATTATCCAGGGTAATTTTATTACCTTGTTAATGACCTGATGAGCTAAGTTTTGGTGAGCCAGAACACTAACTTAAAACTGAGTTTAAAGATTCAATTACAATGATTGTTATATGTGTTTTTGTTGGTTCTAATAAAAAGACCCAGTCTATTTAATTAAACATGTATTCTTATTAAAACTTTTAAGGCATCGCTTAAATACTTAGCTCATCTATCCTTTCACTAACTTCTGAAAATAATTTAATATATATTTAAAAGATACCCATACCCAAACAGAATTTGACATTGTCAATTATTTCAATTATTTCTTATTGGAGATTGCATGAAAGAAAGTCCATTCCCAATTCAATACATCTGGAATTATTAGTGTTGGCCATTTATATAGGCTGGTTTAGGTTGAATTCGCGGTTCAATATTATTCTGCCAAAAAAGGAAAATTGCTGGATAAGAATTTGCTGTCAAGTAAAGCCAGAAGAGTTCCTTGAGTAAGTCACTTCTATTAACTATAATAAAGAAGATAAAGTAAATCTTACATATGAAAAGAACTTTCAGACAGTGCTAGTATAGTTATGAACAACACAAAATTTTTAAATAAATTTCCAAATCAGACCTCATTTTCCTATGCAAATTTCACAGGAAACTAAAATGTAATTTTGAGTAAAAGTAAAGAAAATATCCCCAGAATTTGCATCTTTTAATGAGCTCCACAGATAAGACTTATATTTACCCCCAAGCTTCTGAGCCTTTTTGTTTCATTCTTCTGCAGCCTTTCTCTGATACTTCCTCTCTCTCTCTTCTCTGGCTTGTTTTTCCTATAGTTATCCACGTGTCCTTTTTGTTCTCTGCCTATTTCTGTTTTTTTGTTTTGTTTTGTTTTCTTTTCACCACCCAGATTTTCCTTTCCAGTTCTCCTGTCCCCTTTCTCCTCTCCCTGCCTTGCTTTCATCTCCTTACTTTTGAAACCTTTTATTAAATATGGAGAAGTCTTACAGAAAAAAATGTTTTATATTTGTCTATGAGTAGAAGACAAATGCTAACTTTCCTCCATATTACCTAGATTGTTCTACTTCACACCCCTCACTGTTGTGCCTCCTGTTTCCCATTCATTTCTTGTTCTTCTCTGACCTTTATTTTATCACAAATGGAAACTGCTTTCACTAAAGCCACTAAAAAAAACTCTTATTTTCACACTCAGTGATCTCTGTTCACATGTCCAACTGGAGCATTTATTTTGGCATTTGGGCTGATACTTCACTTTGTCCTCTTTGAGTATTGTTCTTCTCTTTGTATCCATAACACTCAGCTTCCCAGTTCTCCTGCTGCTTCTGTAATCGTTCTGCTCAGTATCTTTATCTGGTCTCTCCCTTGTGTCTCTTTTGTTTCAGCCAGGACTCTTGGTTGCCATAGGAAGTGAATTTATTCAATGGATAATGGCTCTAATACAGAAACACTAGGTAAGTAAGAGGAATCCACTGTAAAAATGGGCAAGAAGAGAAGGAAGGAAGGCAGACAAAATCAATAGCTCAATGAAAGCTACTCTTACTGCTGTTGAACTTTCCAGTGCCACAGTTCACACTATCAACTTTGTTGCTGTGTGTGGGATGTATCATCTGGAGTCTTTTTTTTTTTTTTTTAAATTTCAGCATAATATGCATGTGCAAATGTTTAGGTTACATATATTGCCCTTGCCCCACCTGAGTCATATTGCTGCTTTGGCTGCATTTGCATCCAAAATTCTTGCCCTCGTTCCATTGTTTCCCACTCTCCAAATTCCAATTCTATGGTGGTGGATTTGACTGGCCAAACCTAGATCAAGTCTCCTCACTCTAGGTGCAAGATGGATGGAAAAGCTCTAGAGTGGGTAGTAGTCTCTGTGGCCACTAAGAGTCACGTGGTAGAAAAGGGGACTAGGGTTTGGCTATCAAATAAATGGCATATATCCACTTTATAACCTGGTTAATATGACTTTTTTTCTCTCTGTTCCTCTTTTACTTTTGGCTCACTTCTCCAATGCATATGGCATCTGTAACTATGTCTTCAACTATATGAATGACTCCTATGTCATCATTTCATTATTATGAAGCTCTAATAGAGTCCTACTCCTACTTACTTCTCACTTGGATGGTCAGAGGATGCTCATTCCACCCATCTGCCAATGCATCTGGGTTATGAACATCATTTTGAATCACCAAGTGGCTCTTCCTTTAGCTGACCATCCTCTTCACATCTAATATGTCATGCAGTCCTGCTAACTCTACATTCTGAATTATTTTCGATTTATCCTTTGTCCTAATCAGTCCCAACATTTTATCACACATGACTAGGTACTTCACATCATTTGAAACACCTCAATAGCATTTTAAAAATGCATATTCCCATACTTTAGTTTTGAACCACCAAATCTATTTCTACACTGATCCCTCATATTATATATTTTGGCAAGAAAGCTCCTCAGACAATTCTGATGTGTCTCTGGTTTGGGATCCCTGGAAAATAGAAACTGCTTCCTGACTAGTATCTTTGGCTCCAGTATCTGCTGTTCTGCAGCTGATTTTCTACAGGACCAATTCTTCCATTTAAAAGAAATCTTAAATGCCATTCTCTGTCATAAAAGTTTTCGTTCATGTCTATTGCTTGAACAATAAAGTTCAAGATTCTTCAAAAGTGTTAGAACTCATTATATACTCTTGACCTTACTGAGATCTTTTATGTTGACACTACATCCATGCTCCAGACTCAGGATTTTGCTACCACACTCAATAGTGACCAGAGAAATTTAACATGTGCTTAGGATGCCTCTACATTTTGTCTAAGTCTGTTTTTTTATGCACATTCTATGGGCTGAAACAATCGCATTTTTCAATTCCTTCAATTACTCTTGAAATACTCTATTCTAGTATAATAAATAAATGAAAGAGAGATTTCTGATAAGCAGGTGATTTTATTTCAACTCCCCTCCGTCGGTATTCCCTTTATAAATCCTTAGTAAATGTTCTTTTCACATTTATTTCATTTCAGGGATGTGTAGTGAGAAGGAAAATGCGACATTGTTGACAGAATTCATTCTCACAGGACTTACATATCAATCAGAGTGGAAAATCACCCTGTTCCTGGCGTTTCTGGTGATATATTTCATCACCATCATGGGGAACCTTGGTTTGATGACTCTCATCTGGAATGACCCTCACCTTCACATCCCCATGTACTTATTTCTTGGGAGTTTAGCCTTTGTGGATGCTTGGTTATCATCCACAGTGACCCCCAATATGCTGGTCAACTACTTTGCCAAGAGTCAGATGATGTCTCTCTCTGAATGCATGGTACAATTTTTTTCCTTTGGAATCAGTGCAACCACAGAATGTTTTCTCTTGGCAGCAATGGCGTATGATCGCTATGTAGCCATATGCAAACCTTTACTCTATCCAGTGATTATGACCAATGCACTATGCATCCGGCTATTAGTGTTGTCCTTTGTAGGTGGCTTTTTTCATGCCTTAATTCATGAAGTGTTTTTATTCGGATTAACCTTCCATAATTCTAACATAATACATCACTTTTACTGTGATATTATACCATTGCTAAAAATTTCCTGCACTGATCCTTCTATTAATTTCCTAATGCTTTTTATTTTGTCTGGTTCAATACAGGTATTCACCATTGTGACCGTTCTTATCTCTTATACATTTGTTCTCTTTACAATCTTAAAAAAGAAGTCTGTCAGAGGCTTAAGGAAAGCCTTCTCCACCTGTGGAGCTCATCTCTTATCTGTGTCTTTATACTATGGCCCTCTTCTCTTCATGTATGTGCACCCTGCATCTCCACAAGCAGGTGATCAAGATATGATGGAGTCTCTGTTTTACACTGTCATAATTCCCTTGTTAAATCCAATTATATACAGTCTGAGAAATAAGCAAGTCATAGATTCACTGAAAAAAACATTAAAGTTAAATGTTTAGGTCTCATACTAGCATGTATTCTCCTTTTATTGGAGCTCACAAAATCATACACGTTAGATGTGGGTATGTATTGGTGCAGGAAAGATTTTTGCAATCACAATTGTCCTAACTATTTAATGACTTGAGGTGTTAGTACCTAATAAACTCCTTAAAATATTTGTATATGTTATTCAAAAGTATATAAGGACATTCAGTCAAGTGTTGATGGCATACTGGAATAATTGCAGCAGAAAACAAATAAAAACCTTAGAGGGGTGGGAAGCCTGTAGCCTCAAGGCTACACGTGTCCCTCCAGATCCCCTTTTATTGAAATGACTTGTTCTGTAAAATTTGGATTCAGTCTAACGGCTGCACTCAAGGATTCAGAGGCTCATGTGGCCCCAAGGCTGCAGGTTCCCCATCCCTTTCACAGATTTGTAGGCTAGAGATTCATATCACATTTACTCCATACAGAGGGCAGGGTTGTGTTTGGTTGAACATGAGCAAATTTCACGAACTCAGCTAGCCATCAAAACGTCTTTTTTCTGCTTTACTGGGAAATAGTTAATTTCTCTTATCATAGAGATTCAATTCACATATCATACAGAGAAATAAATAGAAATTGGAATGAGAAATAAGTGAGAAGGAAATTAAAGCAGTGGAGGCAGGAATAAACTATGAGAGGACACTCCTAGTTCATTGTACTTCTGTGAATAAGGAAAGGCCAGTTATCTCTCCTTGTCTACGATGCCTTCTACCTTTCTAGCTATGTTTGCATGTTCCTTGGCAATCTGAAAAGCTTTACTAATCCAGAAGATAACAGATTAGATTAAACAATTAAGTTGGGGTGGGTGTAGAGAAAGGAGAGAAATTACAGGATAGGAAGAAAATAGTCTCAATCTTCCCAGAATTTTTTAAAAAAAGAAACTAGTAAGGTAAATAAATCAGTGATATTTAGATGTTGTTGAAATGTGTATTTGATAATGAGGGACTTTAAGTTCATATTACAAAGTATAGATTTATTATTATCACATAACGCATAGTAAGTGCTGGAAAAGACATGAAAATGAGCAAGACTTTGGATGTTTTGTTCCTAAAATGCCTTCGATTGTTAGCTTTGCTCAAACTTGATTCTCTTTCATTATAGCAAGAGATCCATCTTCAAGTCACCCCTGTCTTTCCTCTGTCAACACTTGAAATTACATAAATTTCTCCTAATACCACTGAGCCCCTCATCCTAAAACCTACTCATCTATGTGTTTTGCAAAACACAAGTCACTTATCTTCTTCATCTAACTGTCACACTCTTACCTTCCAAACACTGCTGCCAGATGACTCTTCATAAACAGGACTCTGATTAAATCATATCCCTCCTCGATAGCTTTTCATTGATTGTCATTGCTACCAGATTATATACATATAAGGTACATGTACCTAGATCTGAATATAGTCATGCACTGCATAATGTTGTTTTGGTCAACATTTGACCATATATGAGATGGTGGTCACATAAGATTATAATGGAGTTGAAATATTCCTATCACCTAGTGACCTCGTAGCTGTTGCAATGTCACAGCACAGCATATTACTCATGTGTTTGTGTTGATGCTGCTGTATACAAACATACCGCATTGCCAGTCATATAAATGTATAGCACAAACAATTATATAGGGCACATGATAATTGATAATAAAAATAAATGACTATGTTATTACTATACAATAATTTATATTCTTATTTTAGACTGTACTTCTACTTATAAAAATCCTTAACTGTAAAATAGCCTTAGGCATGGCCTTCAGGAAGTATTCCAGAAGAAGGCATCTTTATTATAGGAAATGAAAACTCCATGTGTGTTCTTGATCTGAAGAAAAGGAAAAAAATGAACTCAATCTTCCCAAAATTAAAAAAAAAAAGAAACTAGTAAGATAAAGAAATCAGTGATATTTAAAGGAAGAAGTGAAAGACAATTATAGTCATGATCCTAACTCTGTGTAGGCCTAGGCTAATGTGTGTGTCTTATTAACAAAAACATCTTAAAAAAGTAAAAATTTAAAAATAGAAAAAAGCCTATAGAATATAAAGAAATATTTTTTGCAGCTCTACAATGTGTTTGTAATTTAAGCTAGTTATTACAAAAGAGTCAAAGGTTTAAAAAAATTAAAAGTTTATGAAGTGAAAAAGTTACAGTAAGCTAAGTTTAACTTAGTATTGAAGAAAGAAAAAGTTTTTATAAATTTGGTATATCCTAAGTGCACAGGATTTATAAAGTCCACGGTAGTGCACAGAAATGTCCTAGTCCTTGACATGCACTCACCACTCACTCACTGACTCACCCAGAGCAACTTCCAGTCCTACAAGTTTCATTCATCATAAGTGCCTTATAGAGGTATACCATTTTTATCTTTTATATAATATATTTTTACTCTACCTTTTCTTTTTTAGGTATGTTTAGATATGCAGATACTTACCATTGTGTTTCAATTGCCTATGGTATTCAGGACAGTAATATGCTGCACACGTTTTTAGCCTAGGAGCAATAGATTATATCATATAGCCTGTGTTTGAGGATATACCATCTAGGTTTGTGTAAGCACACTTTACAATGGTCACACAATGAGAAAATCACCTAATGACACATTTCTCAGAATATATCCCCATAGTTAAGCAACTCATGACTATATATACCTATGCATATGGTTGTTTGTTCATGTATATGTATAGATTTTATGATATACATATAAATATCTAAATATAAATGAATGTGTGTGTATATGTATATGTGTGTATATATGTCATTCATCCTCCAATATCCCCAGGGGATTGGTTTCAGGACCTCCCTTGGATACCAAAACTCATAGATGCTCAAGTCCCTGCTATTAAATGGCATAGTATTTGCATTTAACCTATGTACATCCTCTCGTATACTTCAAATCACACCTAGATTAGTTATAATACCTAATACAATGTAAATGTTATGTAAATAGTTGTTATACTGTATTGTTTATGGAATAATGACCATAAAAAGTGTGTATCTATTCAACACAGAGGCAGTTTTTTTATTAAATATTTTTAATCCATAATTGGTTGAGTTCACAAATGCAGAACCCTACAGATACGAGGGCTGACTATATATATATCTTTGTCATCCTGCATTTGTTCACCCTGCCGTTTGATTTCCTTTGCAATGAAACCTTGGTTTAAGCTCTGGAGTCACCTCTTCTACAATTGTGCTAATGGAACCTGTGTTATAGCCAAAATCATTTACTCAGAGACTTCTGAACACAGCTTAGTCTCTCAGATACATGCTTTTACTCATACAGGTCCCTCTACAGGAAAATCTCCCTGCCCTGTCTTGCACCCATTCTCATTTACAAATGAGACAGCATTCTTTCTTCAAGATGTCAAATGTTCCTGCTTCCATGATGCATTTCCTGATTGCAGTAACTTATTTGAAATATGCAGCAGTTTATTTATTCTTCTTATGCCAAAATTGGCCTTGCATAATACTTATTTTTGGCCCAAAGGATCTTCTAGATTACAATTTAAAGTCTTACTAATCTTTCTGTCTTTTGAAGTGTGTAGACAGTGGCCTACACATAAAAGGCCCTAAATAAGTATTTGTGAAATATTTTTTAAATTTAAATGAAATTGACAACACAAATCCATAGAATGCAGTGAGGTTACATGATTCTTTCTTAATCTTGATATGAGCTCAAGGAGATTACCTGGCCTGGGATGGCTACTGCATGTCAACTCACCTTCTATCTTTCATGATAATTTAAAAATATTCTACACCTAAATAGATTACTTTTGTTCTTCTTAATAAGATTATCTTCTGCGATAGAGTATTAGAAAGTATCAAGGAGAAACTATTCATTTAGATGCTTGGTTTAAAGGATATAAAATATGTAAATATTTAATACAAATATTATTTATTCTGTGTTTGTGGAGGTCCAGTTAACCTGACTAGACAAGGTCATCTGTTTCCTTAAGAGATACCTCCCAAGCCCCAGAAAATGATGTGAATGGAACAGAGTCCCACTGCTGTTCCTCCTTCTCCTTAAGAATTCATATTATTGCACATGTCCATAGTTTGTTGTTTATTATTGCTATAATATTTCCATTCTACTATTGGTTTCCAGTTATCTAGATTTTTGCTCATTTGTTCAATGTTATGATCTAAAGACTAGATAGATGGGTTATGTAAGCATCTGGTATCTCTCCTGCCATTTTAAAAGTCTGTTTTCCTAATTGGCCTTTTCTTTTAATGAGAAGGTAGACATTAGGCTATGAGTATGTGGCTGAGTGTGTAAACTGTCAAAGTAATACTTTCCGTTGGGAGAGTATGAAACAGGTCCTCTCAGAAGTTCAGACTTCTGCATTCTTCTTTCATGCATATCTAGTCTATAGATTCCTCCTCTCTGGTTTGTCCTGCAGTACAATCTCTACTATTTTATGTCTTCCTGAAATTTATCAAAATATCTACTCAGTTGATGTGATCACATTCTAATCTCTTTTATAGATATACTTTTGTGTGTCATTTTTGTCATTTTAAGAGGTATTAGGAAATACTTAAAATATGTTTCTGTTATATATTCTACTCCAAGTCTGAAGGCCTGAGAACCAGGAGTGCTGAGCACAGGAGAAGATCAATGTCCCACTTCAAACAGCCAGCCACAGAGCAAATTTAACCAACCTCTGTTCCATTCAAACTCTAAATGGATTGGATGATCCCTCTCACACTGGAAAGGGCCAATTGCTTTACTCATTTCACCAGTTCCAGTGCTAATATCTTTCAGAAATACCTGCACAGACATAACCAGAAATAATGTTTAACCAGATATCTGAACATCTCTGGCCCTGTCAAGTTGACATATAAAAGGACACATCTGATGTCTACCAATTGTCAACTTGGCACCCATAAGAATCTTCTTAAACTAAATCTCCAAATCAAATAATAACCAACTCACAAGTTCAGTTAACATGATACAACTATCCTGCATTCAACAGGTAACTCAAGAACATCTTCCCCAGAAATGAAGCTAAAGTACTTTGTTGATATTTACTCTTTTCTTTGATACCCAACAACTGAAATATTATGATGTAAAATTGACAATACTTAAAAACTATCTATGGTATGGAGTCAATATGCATATGTTACATGGTAAGGAAATAATAGAGGAAAGAAAACAAAGATTTTTGCTATACACACACACACACACACACACACACACAAACACAAATTTCTCCATAACAAACCAAGGTGTAAATACTCATGAGAATTACATTCTTTATTCCTGTCACTGTTCATGTAGATAAAACTGGTATATATAACCTTCTTCCATTACCCATTCCTTATTCTGATTGCCCTTAGTAAGCACCTCAACTGGTCATGGTCCTTGATCTGGTATCTTTCCTCCTTTTTCTTCTATTGTTGGCCACTCTAGCTAGTGGTCTCTGGATTTGGTTTTCTGTTCAAAGAACGAACTTTTTTGTTTCATTGATCCTTTGCATTGTTTTTCCGATTTCCGTTTCATTTAGTTGGGCTTTGAACTTTGCTATTTCTTTTTTTCTGCTGGCTCTGTGTTTGGTTTACTCGTCTTTTTCTAGTTCCTTGAGGTGTGACATTAGTTTGTTAATTTGTGATCTTTCTGTCTTTTTGATGTAAGAATTTAAGGCTATGAACTTCCCCTTTAGCACTTTCCTTTCTGTATCCCATAGATTTTGGGATCTTGTGTCGCCTTTGCCATTCAATTCAAAAAACGTTTTTTTTCTTTTTTTTTAATTTCAGCTTATTATGGGGGTACAAAAGTTCAGGTTGTATATATTGCCCATGCCCCCCCATCCCCCCGAGTCAGAGCTTCAAGTGTGTCCATTCCCCAGAGAGTGCACATTGCACTCATCATGTAGGTATACACCCATCCCCTCCCCCCAGTCCCCACCTCTGTCAGATACCCAATTGGTGTTATTCCCAAATGTGCACTTAGGTGATGATCAGGGAAACCAATTTGCTGGTGAGTGCATGTGGTGCTTATTTTTCCATTCTTGGAATACTTCACTTAATAGAATGGGTTCCAACTCTCTCCAGGAGAACAAAAGAGATTCTATATCACTGTTATTTCTTATAGTTGAGTAGTATTCCATGGTATACATATACCACATTTTACTAATCCACTCATGAATTGATGGGCATTTGGGTTGTTTGCACATCTTTGCAATTGTGACTTGTGCTGCTATAAACATTTGGGTGCAGGTATCTTTGTCATAGAATGTCTTTTGTTCTTTTGGGTAGATGCTCAATAATGGGATTGCTGGATCGAATGGTAGGTCTACTTGAATCTGTTTAAGGTGTCTCCATATTGCTTTCCACAGGGGCTGCACTAGTTTGCAGTCCCACCAGCAGTGTATGAGTGATACTGTCTCTCCGCATCCATGTTAACATGTATTGTTCTGGGACTTTTTGATAAAGGCCATTCTCACTGGAGTTAAGTGATATCTCATTGTGGTTTTGATTTGCATTTCCCTGATGATTAGAGATGTTAAGCATTTTTTCATATGTTTGTTAGCCATTCTTATATCTTCTTTTGAAAAGTTTCTATTCATGTCCCTTGCCCACTTTTTGATAGGGTTGTTTGATTTTGTCTTACTGATTTTCCTGAGTTCTAAATAGATTCTTGTTATCAGTCGTTTATCTGATGTGTAGTATGCAAAACTTTTTTCCCATTCTGTAGGTTGTCTGTTTACTCTCGTGATTGTTTCTTTGGCTGTGCAGAAGCTTTTTAATTTAATCAGGTCCCATTTATTTATTTTTGTTGTTGCTGTGATTGCCTTAGGGGTGTTCTTCATAAGTTCTTTGCCTAGGCCAATGTCTGTAAGTGTCTTTCCTACATTTTCTTCTAGAATTCTAATAGTTTCACACCTAAGGTTTAAGTCTGTTATCCACTGCAATTTGATTTTTGTGAAAGGTGAAAGCTGTGCGTCCTGTTTCAGTCTTCTACATGTGCCTATCCAGTTTTCCCAGCACCATTTATTCAATAAAAATTCTTTTCTTCAGTGTAATGAATAAACTCAAAGGGCTGGAAAAAGAAGAACAGACTGACCCCAAACCCAGTAGAATGAGAGAAATTAATAAGATCAAATCAGAATTAAAGGAAATGAACAACAGAAAAACCATATGGGAGATTAATAAAACAAATGTTGGGTCTTTGAAAAGATAAGCAAAATTGACATGCCTTTGGCTAGGCGAGACAAGAACAGAAAAGAAAAATCTCTAATAACCTCCATCAGTAACGTGAAAGGAGAAATCACAACTGATGCCACAGAGATAAAACATGTCATCTATGACTGCAAACTAGTGCAACCTCTGTGGAAAGCAATATGGAGATACCTTAAACAAATACAAGTAGACCTACCATTTGATCCAGCAATCCCATTATTGGGCATCTACCCAAAAGAACAAAATACATTATATAAAAAAGATATCTGCACCCAAATGTTTATAGCAGCAGAATTCACAATTGCAAAGATGTCGAAACAACCCTAGTCCCCATCAATACATGAGTGGATTAATAAAATGTGGTATATGTATACCATGGAGTACTACTCAGCTATAAGAAATAATGGGGATAGAGCATCTCTTATGTTTTCCTGGGTAGAGCTGGAACCCATTCTACTAAGTGAAGTATTCCAAGAATGGAACAATAAGCACCACATGTACTCACCATCAAATTGGTTTCACTGATGATCACCTATGAACCCATTTAGGAATAACATTAATCAGGTGTAGGGCAGATGTGAGGGGGGGAGGGGATGGGTGTAGACAAACATAATGAGTACAAAGCACACTATCTAGGGGATGGACACACTTGAAGCTCTGACTCGGGGAGGCTAGGGGGGCAAGGGCAATATACATAACCAAAACTTTTGTTCCCACATAATATGCTGAAATAAATAAAAAAGAAGCTGTTCTACAGGGCATTGTGTATTTGGATGTGTATGAGAATTTCAGGTTGTCTCAAAGTGTATTACAGACTTCTGGAATCATAAATATCATTTCACTGTAGACAATTCTTAATTTTATCAATTGAAATCACACTTTATGCCACTATTTCCACAACCAGTGACACTTCTCAATGCTTCTGCAAACTGCACTATATATATAAAATTTGTTTCTCTGAGTGCTTTCATTAGTATGATCTTGTCTTAGGTAGTCAAAACACTATTTGAATATGGCAAAAGTGTTAGATTCTCTTTTGAAGCCAACCCCTAGTACAGTTGTTTTTCCTTATGCAAAAAGCAGCTCAAATAGAGACATATACCTTGTCCCCCCATTGTAAGCTGAAATCTGTTGGGAAATATTACTAAGCCAAGGGCTGAAGAAGAAGGAAATGAAAAACAAAGATCAGGACCGCATTGGGAGGTGGCCTAGGTCTGTGCTTCCCAAACTGTAATGCCTATGAATTTCCTGGAGATCTGGTCAAAATGGACATTTTGTTTCAGGAGTCTTCATTTCTTACAAAGTGATATCAGCCTGTGGACATTTACCACCAACAGAGCCTTCATTATTGGGGGACCTTCATTATCAGAGATCTTTGATCACTGGAGAAATGATAAATGGAAAGTGTAGCTGGTATGCACGGAGAGAAGCAGGGATGAGCCAAGTGTGTCAGGGAGGCCAGCAGGAGTAGGATGTCAAGGGGCCTTGGAGGGTAGTTCAGAGATTAGTTCTTTACCCCAACATACAGAAAACCTATTGAAAGATTAATAAAAATTCAAATGGTAGTAAGATGTTCAGATTTTCCTTTAGAGCAACATGTTAATGAACATTCATTCAGAAATAATATATAATTTAATTATTATAAATTTATATTTCATATATGAATAGTGACATTTAACTTTCTTAACGGTAAAAGGAATCCTTAAAGACAAAAAAAATTACCTCTACCTGGGTCATAGATATTAGATTGGTTATAAAGAAAAGCACATATTTTTTGATAGACTCATGAATCAGTTGTCATGATTTCACAGAATTTTGCTAGAAGAATATAAAGATGTAGGAGAAATATAACATAGATAACACAGGAGTCACTGTGAAAACTCTGCAGAAAGGTGAATGAAACAGGATGATATGCAGAGGCAGATAATAATATGACATAAAATTAAATTAAATTGAACGCCCTCTTAAATTTTCTGTGACTATCTCCTAACTCATTTTGTTGTCTATCTTTGAGCACAAAATGTCTGCATTGCCACATCTAGTATGACTAGCTTTTTTCAATTTTACCCATTTTAATAGGACTCTCATTGTTTCAGTTTGCATTTTTCTGATGTCTAATTATGTCCAACATCTTTCTCTGTGCTTGTTCACATATGTATATCTTCTTTAGGGAAGTGTTTTTCAATATAATTGGATTATAAATGTCCCTTGTAATTGAGTTAAAAAGTTCTTTACATGTGCTGGATGTAAGTCTTTTTACCAGTTCTTTGATTTGCAAATATTTTCTGAGGGAACTTGATTGCATATCTCTCCCAGAGGACATTGCTTTCATCCACTAAACTTATGATATTATGCTGATTGAATGTACTGATCAAGAAGTAGTAACTACCTAGATTTATAGGTAAGAAAATTCTGTGCCAAAAGTTGGGAAATAAATCCAGCAAAAGTTCATGAGGCTTCTCTCTCTGTGGAATTTTTAGGGGTGCAGTGGTATGGAACATGCTGAGTAACCAGTTGTAAGCTAAAAGATAAGTTATTCCATGTGAGTCTTCCTACAAACAAGAAAGTGGCCCAACACCTACTAGACCTCTTTGTGTTACAGAGACAAAATCACCTCATTTGGGTGTATTATTCTGGCCAATTTACTGAGTGACTTGAAAAGCCACCTGAGTTTTTGTGGAGTTCGGAACTCAAGAAAGCTCTACTATAGGTGTAGGCTGCCATACAAACTGCTCTGCCTCATGGAACATATGATCCAGTAGATCTATGGATGTTTGACATGGCAGTAGCAGATAGAAATGAATTTGGAGCACTTGGCAGACATATATAGGTCAATAACAGCATAGGCACCTAGAATTTGGGAGCACTATCTTGTCATCCTCTACCAATAATTGTTTTCCTTTTGAAAAACAGTTCTTAGTCTGCTCTAGGACTTACTAGACACTGAAGACTACATAATACTCCATCAAGTTGTCATGAGACCTCAAGAGCCCATCATGAGCTTGGTTTTTCCTGGCTGATTGACCCAGATATTTGTGCATGCACAACATTCCATCGTTGAATGGAAGATATATTTATGCCATCTGGGCTTGGCAGGCCCTGAAAGCACAAGTACATTATGTAAAGATGTGGCCCAAATGCTCATCGTGCTTTATCCTGCTACATTGCCTTCTCTCTGACAGCCTTCACCTATTGTCTCATGGGTAGTTAAGTGTGATCAGTTGACATTGGATAGAAAACTTGGGCCAAGATGCAGATGGCTCTGCACTGTATCCAGACACTGGTGAAAAGTGGAATACTGCAGCACTACAGCTTCTCTCTAGGACATCCCTGAAGGACAGTGGTAAAGGGAAATCTTCCCGACTGGAAGAATTCCAAATGATGCACCTGACTGTTCAATTTTCTTCAAAGTAGAAATTAACAGACATGTGAGTATATACCAAGTTATGGCTCATGGCCAGTGTGTATGCTGGATGGTCAGCAACTTGGAAAATTGGTGACAAGAGAATTTGGAAAAAGTACTTTAACTGGACAAGAATCATGTGGATATTTGCTATAGCTTTAATACGTCCCCTCCAAAATTCAGTTTTTATAGCTGAATGGCCAGTCTGATGTTGTCAAGTATGGGGAAATTAGAGGTCATTACATAATAAGCTTCTTTCCATTTGACTAGGCTTATAGCCCTTATAGCAAAGCTTTGCGCAGCATTCAGTTTGCTTGCCCTGCTGGCTTTGGCCATGTGAGGACACAGTATTTCTCACCCTAAGAGGAGTGTTCAAGACATCATCTTGGAAGCATATACTTGACCCCCATCAGACAACCAAAATAGCCTTGATTTTGAACTTCCCAGCCTCCAGAATTATAGGAAAATAAATTTCCTTTCTTTATAAATTGCACAGTCTCTGGCATTCTGTTGTAGCAGCACAAGCAGTCTAAGACAGAAATTGGTACCAAATAGTGGGGTGCTGATATAACAAATCACTAAAATGTGGAAGTGGCTTTGTAGCTGGGTAATGGGTAGAAGCTAGAACAATTTTTCAACAAATTCTGGAAAAATCCTAAATGAAGCATTAAGGGTGATTCTGTGAGGGCTCAGGAGAAGAGATGAGCAACACAGAAAACATCAGTTTTCTTAGAAATTGCATAAGTGGTCATGAACAAAATGTTTGTAGAAATGTGGATAACAAAGAATATTCTAAAAATATCTTAGATGGAAATGAGAAATATTTTATTGGAAATTGAAGGAAAAGCCATCCTTAATATAAAGTGGGAAAAACTTGCCTAAATTGTCTCCATATCCTAGGACTTT
This sequence comes from Lemur catta, assembly GCF_020740605.2. Classification (NCBI taxonomy): domain Eukaryota; kingdom Metazoa; phylum Chordata; class Mammalia; order Primates; family Lemuridae; genus Lemur; species Lemur catta. Next base: position 243,308,093 of record NC_059128.1, read on the forward strand.
GTGAAAGGCAGAATTTAAAAGCAATGAAGTAGAATATTTGGCAGAAGAAACCTTTAGGCAGTAAAGTGTTGAGGGTTCTGCATGGCTTCTCTTAATTGCTTACAACCAAATGCAATTAGAGAGAAACTATTTAAAGATGCAATTAAAAATTAAAATTGAAGAGGAACATAAAGATTTGCAAAATTCTCAGCCTGTCCATGTATGGAATAAAAATGCTTATTTAGGAGAGAAAATCAATGGTGTGGCCAAGTGACCCTTTATTAAGGAAATTAATTTTGTTAGAAGAAATTTGGGTGTTATCATCAAGACTATAGCAGAATGACTGAGAATACATTAAAGAGATCTTTGATACTGCCATATCCAGGAGGGGCCCAGAGTGCCAGGGCCTTGAGGGTAGAATGGTTTCAAAGTAGGGGCCCAGGGCACTTGTGAAATCTTGGCGCTGATTTCACAATGGTACCTCTAGCTGCTGCTTCCTAAATTCTGGCACAATACTTCTCAGCCATCCTAGATGTTAGGTGGGCCCAGATGCTGCTTGAGCTACTTGCCCAGAGGCACAGGAAATAACATTGGCAATGTCCATGTGGTGTTTATTCTGCAGGCTTGCAGAGTGCAAGAACTGTGGAGGCATGGCTTGCCCCACCTAGATTACAAAGGATGCCTCAGAGAAACTCTGGACCAAAGAACTCCCACCAAAACAATTCCCAAACTATCTGTGGAGGTAGGACTGCCCCCAAGATCATAGCCCTGTATAGTCCCCAGCATGTCATGCTACCTAGGGAGACCTACAGGCACTAGACTCTAGCCCATAAGAGATGTAGTATGGGCTACACTCAGAAAAGCCATAAGGTGGCATTCCTTGGAACCTTACGGACCCAACGCCCACCCACTATGTTTCAAAGATGAGACATGGAGTCAAGGTTATACCCAAGTTTTAAGACTTAATATTGTTTGCCCTATTGGGTTTTATAATTACTTAACACCTGTTACCCCTGTTTTCTTTCCTTTTTCTCCTTTTTGGAATAGAAATATCTGTTCTGTGCCTGTCCTGCCATTGTATTTTGAAAGCATGCGGTTTGTTTGATTTCATGGGTTTACAGCTAGAAAGCAATTTGCTTCAGAATGAAACATATCTTTGTGTCTCACCCATATCTGATTTATGTGATATCTAGATAAGACTCTAAACTTTAGACTTTGGGTTGACGCTGGAATGAGTTAAAATTTTGTGGTCTATTGGGATGGAATCAATATATTTCCCATCAGGGAAGGACATGAATATTGGGAGGGCTATGGGCAGAATGCCATGGATTGATTGTGTCCCCTCCAAGATTCAAGTGTCAAAACACAGTCAATGTGATGCTATTAAGAAGCATTCCCTTTAAGAGGTGATTAGGTCATGAGGGACCAAGGCCCTTATAAAGAGCTTCACACAGCATTTGGTTTACTTGTCCTTCTGCCTTCCACCATATGGGCACATAGCTTTCCTCCCCTCCAGAGGAAATAAGGGACGTTCTTAGATGCAAACAGCAGTCCCCTGATAATGAAATCTGATGGTACCTTGATCTTGGACTTCCCAGACTCTAGAACTGTAAAAAAGTAAATTTCTGGGCTTTTTATTATAAAATACACAATCTGTATTCTTCTGTTATAAGAGCATGAATGAGCAAAGACAATGTTTGTAGCTCATGTGAATGTTTACCAAAACATTATCTCAGCAGAGGTGTGTTTTAGTAATCAAGAGGATAGGATGATGATTCTGTAGATACCAGTTGGCTTCCAGTGACTGTGATGGTAGAGATGGAGGTTATGCATGGGCTCAGCAAAATGGACTTCCACTTACCAAAGCTGACCTATCTAGGGACATTGCTAAGTGTCAAATCTACCAGCAGAAAAAACCAGTACTGAGTCCTCAGTTAGTCACCATTCAACCAGGTGGCCTGTTGGTCACACTAGACTGCTTTTTGTCATCGTAGTGTTTTGTTTCTGGTGGAATAGATACTCTGGGTACAGAAATGCCTTCCCTATGCACAATGCTTCTGTCAAAGTTAATATCCATGGACTTTCAGAATTTTTTATTAGTTGTTACGGTACTCCACACAGCCTTCCTTCTGATCAAGGAAATTACTTCACAGCAAATAAATTGGAGAATAAGGATCATGTTCATGGAATTCACTGATCTTACCATATTACCTTATTTCCCTCTATCCTTAAACAGCCAGTATAATAAAACGATGGAATGAATTTAAGACTCATTTATAGTAACAACTATTTGGCAGTACTTTGCAGGGCTAGAGGAAGATGCTCCAGAAGGCTCTACGTCATCTGAAATGGCTTCCAATATATAGTGCTGTTTCTCTCATAGGCAGGATTCACAGGCTTAGAAATGGACATGGTCGAATTGTGATTGAGACCACTCACTACCTCTAGTGATCCACTAGCAAAATTTGCTTCTTGTTCCCGCACTTTCATGCTCTGTTGGCCTAAAAGGTTTAGGTCCAAAGGGGGAATGTTTATTCCAGGATACACCCCATGATTCAATTACACTGTAAGTTAAGATTACCAGCTGGCCATTTTGATCTTCTCATCCCTCTGAATGAACCGGCAAAGAAAACAATGACTGTGCTGATTGGGGTGATCCTGACTAATAAGGAGAAGTTGGGCCAGTAATGCACAATGGAGGAAAAGAAGACTATGTCTGGAATATAGAAGATACATATCAGATCTCTCAGTGTTACCATGCCCTCTGGTTAAGGTCAATGGAAAACTTCAACAACTCAATCTATGAGGGGCAATTACTGACCAAGAATCATCAGGAATAAATATTTGGGTTACCACACCAGGGAAGAAACTACCACCACTGAAGTGCTTGGTATAAGAAAAGAGAATGAGTAGTTGAAGAAGGTCATAAATACCAACCTTGAACACATGACCGGTTCCTGAAATGAGGACTATAATTGTCACAAATATTTCCTCCTCTTTTGTAACCAATGTATGTGTATACATATATATGCACATATATACATAGAAAATGTTTGTTTTCTTTTCTCTCATATTCCTGTATCACATCATGTAATATGTGTTGACTTTATGTCACAGATAGTTTGTAAATACTGTTAATATTACATCATAGTATTTCAGTTGCCAGATGTCAAATAGAAGAGTGAACATTGCCTAAAGACTTAACCTCCTCTTCTGAAGAAGATGTTCATGAGTTGACAGTTATATGCAAGATAATTGCATCATTTAGCCAGTAATATGATTCCTTTGTCTTTATTTTTGTTCATTAAGTATGGTTTAAGAAGGTTCATATGGGTGCCAAGTTGACAATGGGGAGACTTGTGATGGACATTTTTATGTGTCACCTTGACTTGGCCATGGGACATACAGATAACTGGTTAGAAATTCATTCTGGATATGTCTTGAGCCTGTTTCCAGAAGAAAATCACACTTGAATTGGTGGACTGAGTAAAGTAGATGGTACTCTCCAATGTGGATGGGCTTCATCCAATGCATTGAGGGCCTGAATGGAAAAAAATGCAGAGGAAGGTTGAATTCACCTCTCTCTTCCTTACTGATTGAGCTGGGACATGGTTGTTCTTCTGCCTTTGGTGTTTCTAGTTATCAGGCCTAGCTATAAAGCCTATTTAGTTAGGAACATATACCATGAACTTTATGACTCTCAAATTTTTGCTTTCTTGGGTCTCCAGCATGAAGATTCCAGATGTGGTATTTTTCAGCCTCCATAATTGCATGGGAAAATACCTTATAATAAATTAGTATCTTTCAAAATCTTTGTCCATTTCTCTGTCTCTCTTGCATGCGGTCTTCTCTCTCTCTTTCATTCTCTCTCTCTCTCTCTCTCTCTCTCTCTATATATATATATATATATATATATACACACACACACATACACACACAACACATATATTTGTATGTACATAGATAATCTCTCTATCCACACAGACACACACAGACACACACACACACACACACACACACACACACACACACATTTCTATTCTCTTTTTCTGGAGAACCCTAATACAAACGCTTGCTATACACTTAGTGAATTTGTTTATTTTTCTTCAAAAGTAGAGGGAAACTCCTTGATGCCACATTTAGCTATTGCCCTCAAATACATCTTACTTAGAAGGTTTCTTCTAACATTATACAAACATCACATCATTGTAACACTTGAAATAACTTCCATATGAAAATCTTACAGAATAATGGTTCAAAGGTTGATTCATCTAAACAAGTTTTTTTTCTAAAGAACAAAGGTGCTATCCATTCAGCTTACTGATATGTGACTATATAGTTTGATTTGCAATCATTACTATCAGTCTTCCTTCTCATGAAAAAGTAATAAAAAACTCCACAGTATTTCACCCTTTGAAACAGGTACCCTGTTGAGTTCTGCAACCACCTGCCCGAAACAAGGACGAAAGTACAAAGCAGAGGATGGAAACCTTTGGAATAATTGTATAGTGGTATGATTATAGGATGTGTAGAAATTCCATTTTGACTGATCTCTAAACAACCTGAATGAGAAAAATTTTGCTTAAATGATTATTTAAAAACAATTGTTCTCTAAGTGTGCTTTCACACCAAGAGCATCAACATTGCTGAATCAAAAACTCTAGTGATAGAGCTTATCAATCTAAGTTTTTACAAGCTCTCCAAGTGATTACAGTTCCCACTGAAGTTTTAGAAACATTGTTTTAACAGAAGCAAACAAATAAAAGGAGTCTAGAGAAAAGAGGTTCTGATAGACACCCAATATGCATAATATTTAAGATTCTACCCTCGCTACTTCACAAGACTCTGAGAAATATTGTTTTAGTTTTGACTGGTGGTTGTTAATTTTTTCCTAATTCCTAATTATGTTATTTCTTTCAGCATAGTCTACAATTATTATGTCAGTAATTTCCTGAATAGTAGAAAGTGTTCTAAAATGATGAGAAAAATATCTATATACATTTACGTATGTACAGAGAAACTACAAATTCTTCTAAATCTCCAGATGAAGAAATGAATACACCTTAGTTCTTAATACTCTTAATAACTGAGAATATTTCTATCATGTTATCAGTGTTTTAATAAGATAGTTTTTAATGCAACATGAGCAGTTGCCAGAAAACTGGGTGAACATGGCAAATAGAATATTATAATTTATATATAAGTATTCATTAAATAATATATATGTATTTCATTATAATTTATATATAAGTATTCATTAAATAATATATATGTATTTCTTGTTAAATGTAATTATATATAGTTATTTTTTTTTTATTTCAGCTCATCATGGGGGTACATAAGTTCAGGTTATATACATTGTCCATGTCCCGCCCATGCCCCTGAGTCAGAGCCTCGAGCATGTCCATTCTCTAGACAGGGCACCTGGCACTCACCATGTAGTCATACCTCCATCCCCTCCCCCACCCCCTACCTCCCCGGGTCAGCACCTTCAAGCATGACCATTCCCCAGACGGTGCGCAATGCACTTATCATGTAGGAATACACCCATCCCCTCCTCCCACCCCCTGTCTGAGTCAGATATCCAATTGGTATCCTTCCCTGATGTGCATTTAGGTGATGATCAGGGAAACCAATTATCTGGTGAGTACATGTGATGCTTGTTTTTCCATTCTTTGGATACTTCACTTAATATAACGGGTTCCAATTCTCTCCAGGAGACCAAAGAGATGTCGTATCATCGTTATTTCTTATAGCTGAGTAATACTCCATGGTATACATATACCACAGTTTACTAATCCATTCGTGGATTGATGGGCACTTGGGTTGTTTCCACATCTTTGCAATTGTGAATTGAGCTGCTATAAACATTCGGGTACAGGTGTCTTTGTCATAGAATGACTTTTGTTCTTCTGGGTAGATGCCCAATAAAGGGATTGCTGGATCGAATGGTAGGTCTACTTGAATCTGTTTAAGGTATCTCCATAATGCTTTCCACAGGGGTTGCACTAGTTTGCATTCCCACCAGCAGTGTATGAGTGTTCCTGTCTCTCCGCATCCATGCTAACATGTATTGTTCTGGGACTTTTTGATAAAGGCCATTCTCACTGGAGTTAAGTGATATCTCATTGTGGTTTTGATTTGCATTTGCCTGATGATTAGGGTTGTTGAGCATTTTTTCATATGTTTGTTAGCCATTCTTATATCTTCTTTTGAAAAATTTCTATTCATGTCATTTGCCCACTTTTTGATAGGGTTGTTTGATTTTTTCTTGCTGATTTTCCTGAGTTCTAAATAGATTCTTGTTATCAGTCCTTTATCTGATATGTAGTATGCGAACATTTTTTCCCATTCTGTAGGCTGTCTGTTTATTTTCGTGACTGTTTCTTTGGCTGTGCAGAAGCTTTTTAATTTAATCAGATCCCATTCATTTATTTTTGTTATTGCTGTGATTGCCTTAGGGGTTTTCTTCTTAAATTCTTTGCCTAGACCAATGTCTGTAAGAGTCTTTCCTACATTTTCTTCTAGAATTCTAATAGTTTCCCACCTAAGATTTAAGTCCATTAGCCACTGTGATTTGATTTTTGTGAGAGGTGAAATCTGTGGGTCCTGTTTCAGTCTTCTACATGTGCCTATCCTGTTTTCCCAGCACCATTTATTAAATAAGGAATCTTTTCCCCAGAGTATGTTTTTGTCTGTTTTGTCAAAGATTAGATGGCTATATGAGGATGGTTTTATATTTGGATTTTCTGTTCTGTTCCATTGGTCTGTGTCCCTGCACTTGTGCCAATACGAAGCAGTTTTAATAATCACAGCTTTGTAGTATAGTTTGAAGTCTGGTAAATTAATACCTTCCATTTTGTTTTTGTTGCTTAAAATTGCTTTTGCTAAATGGGGTCTTCTCTGGTTCCACATAAAGTGTAGAATTATTCTTTCTATATCTGTGAAAAATTATGTTGGTGATTTAATAGGGATTGCATTGAATCTGTAGATAACTTTGGGCAGTATAGTCATTTTAACAATGTTGATTCTTCCAATCCATGAGCATGGTATGGTTTTCCACCTATTTACATGTTCTGCGATTTCCTTCCTCAGTGTTTCATAGCTCTCCCTATAGAGGTCCTTTACCTCCTTAGGTAAATATATTCCTAGGTATTTTATTTTCTTTGTTGCTATTTTGAAAGGTATTGAGTCCTTAATTTGGTTCTCCGTTTGACTGTTATTGGTATATATGAATGCCTCTGATTTGTGTGTATTGATTTTGTATCACGAGACTTTACTGAATTCATTGATCAATTCCAGGAGTCTCTTGGTTGAATCCTTGGGGTTTTCTAGATATAACATCATATCATCAGCAAAGAGTGAGAGTTTGATCTCTTTTTTCCCTATTTGGACTCCCTTGATTGTGCTCTCTTGCCTGATAGCTCTTGCAAGGACTTCCAATACTATGTTGAAAAGTAAGGGGGACAGTGGGCAGCCTTGTATGGTTCCAGTTCGAAGTGGGAATGCTTTCAATTTTTTCCCATTCAGTATGATAGTGGCTGTGGGTTTGTCATAAATGGCTTGTATCATTTTTAGATAGGCCCCGTCTATGTCTATTTTGTTAAGTGTTCTTATCATAAAAGGGTGTTGAATTTTGTCAAATGCTTTTTCTGCATCTATTGAGAGGATCATATGATCTTTATTTTTGCTTCTATTTATGTGGTGCATTACATTTATAGATTTGCATATGTTAAACCATCCCTGCATCTCTGGGATGAAGCCCACTTGGTCATGATGGATTATTTTTTTGATAAGCACTTGGATTCGATTTGCTAGGATTTTATTGAAAATTTTTGCATCTATATTCATAAGGGATATTGGTCTGTAGTTTTCTTTTTTTGTTGCATCCTTTCCTGGTTTTGGTATCAAAATTATGTTGGCCTGGTAAAATGTGTTGGGGAGAATTCCATCCTTCTTGATATTGGAGAATAGTAAGTGGAATATCTAGTCTAAAATGCAGGCTTTGCACAAGTATATACTTTATCTTTTCTTTGTAACATCCCACTATGGAACAAAAATTATTTACTAAAGGGAATAAATCTATGAAAGAGGTAATAATGGGATCCCACTAAGAGAATAGAGATTTTGTTGAATTTCAGAAAAGTATAAAGTAGTTGAGATTGTACTGAAAGACAAACCAGAGAAGAGGAATCTGAGGACTAGACATGTACAACAGAAAGCTGCAGATGAAGTTTGAGTTTCTGAGAAACTCCCACCTGCCCCTTCCATACTCACTCAATCTAAAGTAGGAAACACAAACTACATAACTGACCGTATACTCATAGTTTCACATCTATCTTCTCATTCAAGGAAATGGCTAGTTAGGAAAATAAAGTTTAAAAAAGGCAGAAAAAAAGAGACACTGTACGTTTTCATTACCAATCTAGTCTTTGGGTCATAACAGAAAATGAATAAGCAAAAGTTAGATTATTGACAAGAAGCCATTAGTACAGTGGAAATACCATAGAGTAATAAAAATGAACAAACTAAAGACATGCAATAATATGTATGCTCTAGGAGGAAAGAATAACAGCAGCTGAATTGTCATCTATTTACTTCCTGGGGTTTGCAGGTATCTCTCAGAGGAACAAAAAAAGAACAAATGGCCTGCTCACCCAAACAGAAACCCAACCAATATAGGGTATATGTGATATGAGTGTCCAGACTACACAACTCTATTCACTGTATGATTTATCATACTCTAGTTCTTCTCAGAAGAGCTATACAATTTTACCTTTTCATGTATTTATATAGACACATGAAGAACATATGACTTGTAAAATGTTTTCCTTTGTTTTCTATTTTAAATATTCTAGTATGCGTGGCACACATGATTCAAATTTTATGTATGTTTTCATATAGATAAAAATATTCTAAGTTTATTAAATAAAAACATATTAAATCATTAGAAAGCTAGGATAGTTGCATTTGCAAAAAATGTTCAACAAGAACAACTTTATACCCACATCTAACCTGCAAAATTTTGTGACTGTTTTACTAAAAAGAGAAGAGATATAGCTAAAAGACCTAAATATTTCGCTTTAATGTTTTTTTCAATGAGTCTATGACTTGCTTATTTCTCAGGCTATAGATAATTGGATTTAAGAAAGGAATTATAATAGTGTCAAATAGAGAGTCTATCATGTCTCGATCATTAGATTGTAGAGATGCAGGGAGCACATACATGAAGAGAAGAGGGCCATAGTATAAAAACACAGATAAGAGGTGAGCTCCACAGGTGGAGAAGGCTTTCCTTATGCCTTTGACTGACTTCTTTTTTAAGACTGTAAAGAGAACAGATGTATAAGAGACAAGAACAATCAGAATGGTGAACGCTTGAATTGAACCAGCGAAAATATAAACCAAGAGATAATTAATAGAACAGTCAGTACAAGAAATCTTTAACAATGGGATAATGTCACAGAAAAAGTGATGTACTATGTTAGAATTACAGAAGGTTAATCTGAATAAAAAACCCACATGAATAGTGGCATGAAGAAAGCCACCTAGGAATGACAAGACTAATAACCGGATGCATAGTTTATTGGTCATAATCACTGGATAAAGTAAAGGTTTGCAAATGGCTACATAGCGATCATATGCCATTGCTGCCAAGAGAAAACATTCTGTGGTTAAACTCATTGCAAAGGAAAAGAATTGTACCATGCATTCAGAGAGAGACATCATCTGACTCTTGGTGAAGATGTTTACCAGCATGCTGGGGGTCACTGTGGAAGATAACCAAGTATCCACAAAGGCTAAATTTCCAAGGAATAAGTACATGGGGATGTGAAGATGAGGGTCATTACAGATGAGAGTAATCAGACCAAGGTTCCCTATGATGGTGACAAAATATATCATCAAGAATACCAGGAACAGGGGGATTTTTGAATCTGGTTGATGTGTAAGTCCTGTGACAACAAACTCTGTCAGCAATGTTGTATTTTCTTTTTCCATATCCTCACTTGGTGTCCTCTGAAATAAAATGCAATAAATGTATGAAATGTATATTCATTAATATTAATATTTAATATAATTTGATTGGGGGAGGGGATTTGAAATAAGGGAAAACAATTATCAGATCACCTTTTAATTTTACTTATTACTGCTATACTGAAGGAAACTTTTTAGGAAATAGAAGAAAAGAAAGAAAATACAACTACTTTCAATTCAAAAAAATGTGCATAGGATTCAGGGAAAATGAGATGGTTTCTGCTCATGTGCCAAATTTTGGGGACAAGATTGAATATGGTAAGGAAATCCAGTGTCTGGGACATGGATTCAGCATCAAGGGAAAAGATGTTAGAAGGCCCAGGATTAATAAAGGATTTAAATGCCAGGATGAGGATCTTGAACTTTAGTTCTCAGGCAATAGTCATGCACTGAAAACTTTTCAAATAGGGAGCTTTGTGAGATTTTTTAAAATGAAATATTTGATAGTATAGAAAACAGGCTGCAAGTAGAGAAAAATGGAGTCGCGGTTACTAATCAGGAAGCTGCTACTATTTTCCAGAGATTCCCCCAAGGCAGATCACACATCAGAATTCTCTGGGGGAGCTGTTTGTGAGAACTATAGATTGTAAGGTAATATTGCAGAAATAGACATAGTAGCAAAAGAATGGAACCTAGCAATCCTAAGTTTGAAAATGTTCTCCAAGTGATTCAAATACTTGTGAAGTGATTAGACCATGAGAGGTATGGAAATGATGGAATAACGAAATAGATTCAAAGAATTCAGAATATAGAGACATTAGGGCTGGTGCATATTATTTGTAGAGGGGATAGTTAGGGAGAGTTCAGTCACTTGCTTACAGGGTAGAAGTTCAACAGAAATTGAGATTGAAGACTTAGGGGCATTGGCAAAATGTGAAAGAATGGTCCTCCAAACATTTAGGTGAGATGTACTTAGTCACATACATCCATTAAATCTTAAAAAAAAAAAAAGATGACTTTGGAATCATGGGAGTCAGTGAAGGCATAGTTACAGATGAGCTATCCATTTCAGACAAAGGGACAAAGAGAAAGGTAGACACTTAAGGAAGTTATTATATTAGAGAGGTGAAAAAGTATACACTGTAGTTTCCTTTTGTTTTCTAAGGTTTCAGTTATCCTTGACCACTGCAGTCTAAAAATATTACATACAATATGATATTTTGTGACAGAGAGGTCACATTGACATAAATTTTATTAATTATAGTGTTCAAATTGTATTTTATTATTTGTTATTGTTAATATCTTTCTGTGCCCAGCTCATAAATTAAACTTTATCACAGTGTGTATAGGAAAAAACAAAGTATGGTATAGATAAGGTTCAGTACTATTTGATGTTTCAGGAATCCACTAAGGGTCTTGGAACACATGCCCTGCAAATTAGAGGAGATTACAGTATATGCCATTTATTAGATGACCAAAATCTGATCCCCTTTTCTACCAGGTGATTCTTCGTGGTGAACAGAGGCTACCACCCACTCTAGAAGCCAAAAAAGCTAAGACATTTTCCCATCCCCTTTGCACCTAGAATAAGGGGATTTGATCTATGTTTGCTCAGTCAAATCTACTCAGACTAGCTTTGGAACATGAAAAGAGAGAGACAGTCACAAAGTCAAAGGAATTTTGGTGGCAAAAAAAGCCAAAGCAGACATATCAAGCCTCTAGCAAATTCGTCCTGTATCCACAATGACACTGACATTGTCAGGGCATCTGAAAGTCAGCAGCAGTGAAAGCAGCTTTCATTAAGCTAATGTTGGGCCATGATTTTTACTGTTAACCAGCTGTCCTGCTTCCTTCTTGTAGTGCCCATTTTTTCTAGTTGCCTCTTCAACCATAGTAACTTTTCTGTGTTAGAGAAAACATCCATTCAACAAACAAATTTCCTATTGCAACCAAGGCCGTGACTCACAAACGAAAGACTAAGGAGAGGCCAGAAAAGGATTCCAAGCAGAGTGATCAGAGAGGCAGGAGGGATGCTGAATATCTGAGTGTGTGGACATAAAGACAGGACAGGTATTTAAGAAGGACAAAGTGAAGTACAGGGCCACATGTCAAAATAAATGACCTTGTGGAACAAAGACTGAACAGAGATCACTGAGTGTAGAAATTATGAAATAATTAGAGGCTTTATTGGGAGCATTTTCCATTTTAAAATAGAATTAAGGGGAGAGAATGAGTATTAAATAGGTTAATAAGTGACACAATAAATGAAATAAGGTGGAGCACTTTAAGAAATGAGAATAGTTCGCATTTCTCTGCTGCCAAGGACAAATGTAAATTTTTTTCTATAGAATTTTTAACAAAAGTTTTCAAAGAGAGATGAGAGGAAATATATGCAGAGGAGATTTTTATTATTTTAACAGAGCGGTGGGAGGGAAACTTGAATGTCTGAAAGGAGAACAAGGAAGAAGAAGAAATATAGGTAGAGAATAACAAATGCATATATGAATTAGAGTAGAAAAGACAAGCCAAAGAAGTTGGAGAAAGGAAGCATCAGAGAAAGGCTGAAGACTAAATAAAGGGGACAGTTCATAGGCCTGGGAGTGGGGAGTAAATATTTGTCTTAACCCTAGGATTTATTAAAAGATATCAACCCTGGGATTCTTTTCCTTTTCTGTTATTCAAACTGTAAAGTTTATGTTCCTTTGGTATTTTGGCATGAAAGAGAGATCTGATATTGAATTTTACCTTACAAACTTTGTGTTGTTCATAAGGATACTAACACTGCCTGAAACTTCCCCAAATAATTAAAAGTTGTTTTCTTTTTGTTTTTACAATGATTATAACTGACACTCCCTCGGAATCTTACTGATTTTACTATTTGAGAACATTTTTTTTGTCCATTTTTTTCAGCAGAATAAAATAAAGTCAAAGACTGTAACCTGATACAGCTTTATAAATAGCAAGCCAATAATTCCAGTTGTTAAATGTATTTTTATTTGATATGGCTTCCTTTTATGTAATCCTAAATCACTAAATATCTAAAAATTTTCAAATTGAATTTTTGTATGTGTACTTATTAAGTCACAAATACTGCAATTTAAGAAGTATTAAACTGATCATTGGACAGATACTTTCTCCATATTTCCTACTATTAATATATACATAATTATGTATATTATTAGTATTTTATACATAACACTAAGATAAATCACTGTCACAAGTGGGTGAAAGGATATAGGATCTAATATTTAAGTGACCTATCTTAAAAGTTTTATTCAGAATATATATTTAATTCAACAGCATGGAGTTTTATATTTGAATCATCAGAAAGATTGCTTATATAAGAATCATTAAAACATAAATCTTTAAACCTAGTTTTAAATTATTTATCTTTTTAATTTACCAGAACTTATCTTATAAACTGATTATAGTTAAATTAACAAGATAAAAAGAACATTGTTAAAGGGTAAAAATCAGTCATAACTATTTTGCTTGTCCAGATTAAATCATGAAAATAAAATATACAGAAAATATACTGTTTGGTTTCTATTTCTCACCTGTCTATTGTGCCATCTAGTAAATCCAATCTAAAATTATTATAAATTAAACAGCATTTTTAACTTTCTATATAAAAGACAGTGTGTAATATAAAAATCATTTCTCTCTTACCTGTATCTTAAAAGAAATTGTATAGATCCTTTAATAGTGTTAGACTCTCTAATGTACAAAAAATACAATAGCATAGGAATGCCAGTAACAATGGTAGCAATTTCTTGCACAGTGATTCATTTTGTGAGCTTCATTGCCGAAGCTCATAAAAATGTTGTTTATATAAGTTTGCTTTGAACACAAGAGTCAACCAATGGTACAACTGTGTGCCTTTGCCAGAAGAGGAAGGAGAGGAAAACTGAAATTTCCATAAGAACACCTGAAGATTTCCTGTAGGAAGATAAAGTGAAGCTATTCTACTGGGCACTGTGGATTTGGACAAATTGTCCCACAGGTCATTACTGTCTTTGAAATGATAAACATCCATTTACTGTAGGCAGTTCTTTTAACAACTGAAATTACATTTTATGCCACTATTTTCCACCATATGTGACACTTGTGATATGTCCAGGCTAACCTCAGTTTATATATGTAAATTTTTTGCTTTGATGACCTTAATTAGTATGATCTTGTCTGAGTTCATCAAAACATAATTTTAATTTGGCCAAAGATCTAGATTTCTTTTAGGAGCCAGCTCTAGGTAAAGTTGTCTTTCTCATGCAAATTGCAGCTCAAATCTTTCTATTTATTTCAGACTTCTGTAATTTCTCTGAATTTTTTTTATTTTTCACAATGCAGGCCTTCAATATCTGTTTTTTAGAATTCTAGCTTCTCTTTATTCACTGAATTTTAGTTTTTACAAATAATTCAAGTAACTAAGGTGTTGAGGGGAAACATGAAGGACTATAAACATGCTCTATTTTTCTGTAAATATATTGGGTAAATTAAAAAACATTGTCACAAAATAATGGTTCTTTCAAAGCCATAAATCGCTGCATATATATTTACAAAAAGCCATAAACATGCATCTCTCCTTTATTTGCAGGACTTACATAGAATTTTGAACATTAAGGCAATGACAGTTCTAAAACGTAATGAAATTCTAACTAAAGGGTTGATGTTTGTTTTGAAACACATATTCAGAGGCAACTGTGACCAAAGCAAACTTTTATCTACTAGGTAAAGTTCATCTGCCCAGGACATGTTATTTCTCCATTACAAACACTACTTTTGTATTAGATGTATGGGATGGGAATTAGTAGCAAAACCATTAATTTACTTTAATGAACCATTAGTCCTCTCTGAGGTTTTATTTTGAGGATTTAGCCATCAGCAACAGAACTCCGTGAATTTTTTTTTTTTTTTTTTATAAACTTAGAGAAGTTAGAGGCTGCACTGATTCTTACCTGCCTACAACTTGGCAAACAATTGAGAATTCAGGATTTCCTAAATACAGAAAACCCCCAAAGCATACTTGATCCTGCTCCTGTCTCAAAACACAGAAAATGTTCTCAATTATTGAAACAATGCATTCACCTTTGTTTTCTTCAAAGAAGACTGTTTGGTATTACTCTCTTTAGATAAATTAAGCATCAAAATGCAGAATACCATATTTTAGATGGATCTATTCTATGATTGCTAGCCTCAAGGCACAAAGAGTACCCTAGCTTGAACAATGTCTTTTCTTATTCAAGGAAAAGATGATAAGTGGTAAATGGAAGAAAATTCACTTTTAAATAATTATAGATTACACTCTTGTCTTAGTAAGATTAGTAGAAGCACAAAGTGTTAAAATCTAGGGAGGGAGTGTCCTTTTCTCTTCTTCCTCTTCTTTAACATTTAGAGGGACCAAACTCAGATCCAGCCTGTGGGTGCACTTTGGGAACCAGCTCCAGAGCCCCACTCTGGCCAACTGTGGAGAACAGACAGGATATTGGTAGAACACACCCCGGGATGAAATAATAGCCAACCCCATGTTCCCATGGTTTGATTGACTTACTCTGATATAGAAGGATTGCTATTTATGCTAAGTTCTTGCCATTCTTTGTATAGGCAGTAATTTTATAACAACAAATCTCTTATGATGAAAGTACTATACACTTATGTTGGTATAATAAGAGCTCATGCAGAGACGAGTGGTACTGATTACATGAAAACTACCTCAAAAGCCAAAGACAGATGTAGTTGTCCTTGGTGTTTTCAAATCAGAAAAGAGATTTCAAAGCAGATGAAACTGTAGGTAGCAGGAATCTAAAACCACTGAAACACTGTTGTTTAAATCTGATGGTGTATACTGTCTAGGGGATGGCCATGTTTGAAACTCTGACTCGGGTCGGAGGGAGCAAGGGCAATATAGATAACTTAAACTTTTGTGCCCCCACAATATGCTTAAATAAGAATAAAAAAATAAAAAAATAAAAAATAAATTTTAAAAAATCTGATTGTGGCAACATCAGATTTCTTCAAATATTACTAGTGGGAAACAAAATTTTCTAATAAGTAGAGTCAAAACATTTTAGGTGCAATATAAGTTAAGTATCTTACTCTTCAACTAAACGATGTTGAAGCTTTGAAAAGTTTATACCCTAAGCTTGTCTTCAGGTAAATGACTATATGGTTTTTATACGTTTTAAACACGTGTTTTTTAAAGATGGAAAAAGTAGCTCTGAAAGTGCAAATGAAGGTAACATGAAAATAATTATTTTTAGATCTACATCTTACACTTTATAATACACTCACATTTATACCCAAATTTCATGTTTACAAGTATGAAAGGCAAAGAGCGGCAAAGAATCAAAGCAATTGCATCATCAACTACATTCAACAGAATTAATACTATCATCCGTATTCCCTACTTTCTAAATCCAGAAGGAAATGGTAAAAGCCCTCACATACATACTCTTCACTTTTTGAAGTTGGAGACTCTGCGTACTTCAGCATACACTGGGTTTCTACGGAGCCTGAGACTGCATCATGTTCCAGGCCAAATCCACTGGAAGAAAGTGTCCCTTGCTGTTTGAGTTTCATTGCTGGTGAAGAACAAAATCCCCAGGGTTTCAAAACCATAACTCATGGAATTTGTCTCTTTACTGTTCAACTGAACTTTACTTTCTACAGCAGGCATGTTTTAGCAGCACAAATTTTAGGTGTTTGTGTGATGAATCAGCACTCATGGCAATGCTGGAGTCTTTCAGAATACTTCCTTGAGACAAATGAGTTCTGTCTAAAAAGAAATATGTGTCTCCATATCAAACATGGCAAGGCCTATGAAGTCAGAACTTCCCCTACATCTATATGACTGAGCAAAGTGTCTGTAAGTAGGAAGTCATTTTGTGTCTCTATGTCCTGTGATTCCAAGACTTGTTCAGTGTTCATAGGGCTAAGTTCACTCTCTTCAGTTTGAGTCTGGATATTTGAGGCTGAAAAAGAACTCTTTGATTTTAAAATCTGTTCTGGGATTTTGGGTTGGGCCAGGTGGGAGTTCAGTGTCAGGCCCAGGATTCATGTCAGGTCCAGGATTGGTGTCAGACAAAATACTACGATTATTCAATGTCTGACAAGGGAGGTTATTGACAAGGTATTTTCTAAATAATTAGTAAATTTGTGGTTTGTGTCTGATTATCTGTCACGTTCTATGAAGGAAGCATACTATTCTATGCACTGAAATTTATAATTTTTGCAGATTTCTCAGTGTCATAGGGTCATTCTGAGGTAGCAAACTATGACTTACTATCTCTGCTACTAAACTGTGGCTTATATTATAAAGTTATCTGTAGCAACATTGTATGATGAATGAACATTCTCAAAAATGTCTCTGCACATTCTGGGTTCATCCACATGTATGTGGTAATCTGTGGGTTTTTGTGTCCTTTAGCTTGAGTTTCCCTAGACACCCCGCCTGACTGGAAATAATCATCTATGAACTCATCAGTCTGAGCACCTATAGATGATGTGACCTTAGGGCTGAATACTTATGGGAAGAGACACGGATAATCAAACAACAAATCAGTTTGAGAACAAGACCACACAGAGGTATCAGTGCTAGCCCACTGTGAAGAAGGTATAAAGCTGTATGAGGCATAAGATAGTTCTGTCAGTATGTTGATTGAAGAAATTCTGTTCTTTTGACTTGTGTTCCCTAGTTCCTGTAAAGAGTTAGATGGATTTTTACCCAAGTTCACTTAAACATCTGTACTAACAGGCTCAATTTTAGAAAGAGGTAGGCTCTCCTGGGGAGAGCAATCCTCTGAATCTCGGCTGTGGATAAGTGTTCATATCGACAAGGGCAGTAAGTGCATAGCTCCTGTGTTAGACCCTGATGGGCAGGTAATACGACAGACTGAGTGGAAGAGTCAGCTGTGGGCATGAAGACAGGCATAGGAGAACGCTGCATCACTGATAGTTCACTCAAAGCCACCTTGGGCTTGGTAGAAGCAAATTCTGGGAATATTTGTAGAGGTGCCAAAAGAGTCTGCTTTCTGGCAATAGAGCTGCAAGTGTGTTTAAAATAAGTTACTAGACTTATTTCTAAAGATTATATTTCTTGAGTGTCTGGTATAGGGATTGGCTAGTTGCTCAATGATTTGATGGTCTTATTGGACAGCTTCTGGTTTTGCAGGCAGTTTTCCATTTTCATCTTCTTACTAAGTGGATCCCTGTGATCTGCATAGATCTCATGGCCAGTTTAGTAGATGTGGAACTGTTACGTGGTTCCACTCTGCACCATATAAATTGCTGCACGTACTATATTTATGCTTCTTCTCAGCATTCATTTTCATAAAGTGCTGTTTTACAAGAGAAAATCAAGAAAATCTTAGGTAGTGCCCTCAGGTATCCTTCAATTTGAAAACAGTAGAAGTTGCACACATTTTTCGAATCTTTTCTCTTTTTTTGGATTCACTTTGCTGTCCTGCAGGCACTGTCTCTTGACCAGGTGCATGTTGAGCGGAGAGTATTGTGCAAGATCTTGTCACAAATGTGCACAGTGCACAGGTTGTTGGTCTCTGTGGCCAGGACTTGTCACTCACAGAGGGTAGCATCAGGTCTAGGGCTGGCTGCCACTCAGCAGGGGTCTCTAGGGCCCCTACAGTCCCTAGGCAGTGGCAGCTCCCCTCAAGGCCACCAGAACTGCCCAGTTGCTCAGGGTCACTGCTTCAGAGGCCTCTGTGGCTCCCCCACAGCCCTCTTGTATATCTTTTGTCATATTTATTCCTAAGTTTTCATGTGCTTATTACTAATGTACATAGTATTTTTATTTTTAATTTCTGAACGTTCATTACTAGTATATAGAAATACAATTGATTTTTGAGTATTGATTTTGTGTTCTAAAAACTTGATAAAACTCATTTATTTATTATTTAGTTCCAGTAGTTTTTTGGTAGATTCCATTAGATTTCTATATGGACAATCACATCATCTTTTAAAAACTATATTCATTTATTCCTCTTCAGTGGATACCTTCCATTCACTCTTTTATTATTAATTAATTAAATAATTTTTATTTTTACAAAATCAAGAAGAATCCCCTCTACTTTAAGAAGTATTGGTACGAAATAGTCTTTGAATGGTAGAATTCAGCTATGAAACCATGTGATCCGGAGCTTCTCTTTGTTGTGAGGTTTTTGGTGACCACTTAAATCCCCTTGTTCCTTATTGGTCTGTTCAGATTTTCTACTTCTTCTTGATTTACTCTGGGTAGATTGTATGTTTCTACAAATTTATTAATTTCTTTTAGGTTATCTATTGTGTTGGTGTATAATTTTTCATAATAATTCCTTATTACACTTTTATTTCTTAAGGCATCCATTGTAATGTCTCCTCTTTCCTTTCTGATTATATTTGTTTTAGTCTTTGCACTTTGGTAAAGAGTTTGTATCCAGAATATATAAAGAGATCTCAGAACTCAATAATAACAGAATATAATTTAAAAATGGGCAAAAGATTTGAACACTTAACCAAAGAAGAAGTATGAATGACAAATAAGAACTAGAAAACATTGTCAACTTCGTTACACATACCATTGTGGTCCTTTGTCTTTTTTTTCTTTTTATTTCAGCTTACTATGGGGGTACAAAAGTTCAGGTTTATATATATTGCCCATGTGCCCCCATCACCCCAAGTCAGAGCTTCAGACGTGTCCATTCCCCAGACAGTGTGCATCGCACTCATCATGTAGGTATACACCCATCGTTGGCTCCTCCCTCTTTGCCTAGTAGGATTTCAATAGCCAAAAGCTGGGAGCTAGTATATGTCTGGATATGAGCTGCAATTTGCATGAGAAGGACAACTTTTTTTGGAGTTGGCTCCTGAAAGAAATCTAGATCTTTGGCCACATTAAAATTATGTTTTTATTAGCTTAGACAAGGCTATACTAATCAAAGTACTCAAAGAATCAAATTTTATAAATATATAAACTAAAGTTTGCCTAAACATATCACAAGTGTCACCTGTGGTGGAAAATAGTGGCATAAAGTGTGATTTCAGTTGTTAAAAGAACTGCCTACAGTTAATGGATGTTTATCATTTCAAAGACTGTAATGACCTGTGGGACAATTTGGACATCTCACACATGTCCAAATCCATAGTGCCCAATAGAACAGCTTTACTTTATCTTCCTACAGGAAATCTTCAGGTGCTCTTATGGGAATTTCAGTTTTCTCCTCCTTCCTCTTCTGGCAAAAGCACACAGTTGTACCATTGGCTGACTCTTGTGTTCAAAGCAAACTTATATAAACAACATGTTTCTGAGCTTGGGCAATGAAGCTCACAAAATGAATCACTGTGCAAGAAATTGCTACCTTTTTTGTTGGCATTCCTATGCTATTGTATTTTTTGGGCTTTAGAAAGCCTAACACTATTAAAGGATCTATACAATTTCTTTCGAGACATAGGTAAGAGGAAAATGATTTCTATTAAACTCACTGTCTTTTATATAGAAAGTTAAAAATGCTGTTAAAGTTATAATAATTTTAGATTGGATTTATAAGATGCCAGAAAAGACAGGTGAAAAATGGAAAGCAAATAGTACATTTTCTGTATATTTTATTTTTGTGACTTAATCTGGACAAGCAAAATAGTTATATGACTGACTTTTCCCCTTTAACAATGTTTTTTTTATCTTGTTAATCTCACTATAATGAATTTATAAGCAAAACTAGGTTAAAAAATGTATGTCTTATTAATTCTTATATAAGAAATCTTTCTGATTATTCAAATATAAAACACCATTCTTTTCAATTAAATATATATTATGAATAAAACATTTATGGTAAGTCACTGAAATATTAGCTGCTATATCTTTCCATCCACTTGTGATGATGATTTAATTTAGTGTTATATATATGAAATAATATGCAAAAATGTATATAGAAGGAAATATACAGAAAATATCTCTCCAATGATCAGTTTATTACTTTATAAGTTACAACATTTATGACTTAATAAAGTACCCATATACAAACTGAATTTGAGAATTTTCAGATATTTAGTGATTTAGGATTACATAAAAAGAAACCATATCAAATAATAACACATTTAACAACTGGAATTATTGGCTTTGCTATTTATATAGCCTGTATCAGGTTCTAGCCTTTGACTTTATTTTATTCTGCTAAAAAATTTGGTGGACAAAACATGTTCTCAAGTAGTAATATCAGTAAGATTCCTAGAGAACGTTAGTTGTAATCATTGCAAAAACAAAGACAAAAGAACTTTTAATCATTTGGGGAAGTTTCAGGCAGTGTTAGTATCCTTATGAACAACACAAAATTTGTAAGGTAAAATTTAATGTCAGATCTCTCTTTTCATGCCAAAACACCAAAGGAACATAAACTTTAAATTTTGAATAACAGAAAAAGAAAAGAATCCCACGGTCGACATCTTTTAATAAATCCTAGGGTTAAGACAAACATTTACCCTCCTAGCCTATGAGTTTTCCCCTTTATTTAGTCTTCAGCCTTTCTCTGATGCTACCTTTCTCCAACTGCTTTGGTTTGTCTTTTCTACACTAATCCATATATGCATTTGATATTCTCTACATATTTTGTTCTTCCTCTGTGCTCTCTTTTCATGCATCCAAGTTTCTATTTCCAACTCTCTAGCCCCTTTCTCCTCAGCACATATTCTTCTCTTCTCCCTTTGACAACTTTTGTCAAAAATTCTACACAATAAAATTTACATTTGTCCATGGCAGCAGACAAATGCCAAGTATTCTCCTCATTTCTTAGACTGCTCCATCTTATTTCACTTACTGTTGTGTCACTTCTTACACATTTAATTATCATTATTCTCTGACTTTAATTCTGTCACAAAATGTAAACTGTTCCCAAGAAAGCTTCTAAATATTTCCTGATTTCCACACTCAATGATCTCTGTTCACTCCTTGTTCTACTAGAGCATTTACTTTGGCATGTGGCCCTGTACTTCACTCTGTCCTTCTTGAATATCTTTCCTCTCCTATGTCCACACACTCAGCTTTTCAGCGTCCTTCCTGCTTCTCTGCTCACTCTGCTTGGTATGCTTTTCTGGCCTCTCCCTAGACTTTAGTTTGAGTAACGGCTTTGTTTGCAATAGGAAATTAATTTATTGAATGGATATTGTCTGTAACAAAGAAAAGTTGCTACGATTTGAAGAAGAAGCAGCTGGAAAAATGGGCAGTAAAAGAAGGAAGCTGGACAGTTGCTCAACAGCAAAAATCGTGTCCCAGTATTAGCTCAATGAGAGCTCCTCTTACTGCTGCTGACATTGAGATGCCCTAACTGGCAATGTCAGTGTCATTGTTGTGGATGCAGGATGCATTTGCTGGGGCTGTGATATTTCTACCTTGGCCGTTTGTGCCACCAAAGTTCTCTTTTGACCTTATAACTGTCTGTCTTTGTCTCTCTCCATATTCCAAATCTAGTTTCAGTGAAATTGACTGAGCAAACATAGATCAAGTCCTGTTACTATAGGCACAAAGGGGAATGGGAAAATGTCTTTCTAGGTTTTTTTGGCTTCTAGGGTGGGTGGTAGACTCTGCTTACCACCAAGAATCATGTGGTAGGAAAGGGGATCATGAGTTGGTCATGACATGCACAGTACCCACCTCCTTATTTGCAGGGCATATGTTCTAAGACCCCAGTGGATGCCTGAAACCTTGAATATCACTGAACCCTACATATTCTGTACTATGTTTTTTCCTATATATACTACCTGTGATAAAGTATAATTTATAGGTTAGGTA
Source organism: Lemur catta (assembly GCF_020740605.2). Classification (NCBI taxonomy): domain Eukaryota; kingdom Metazoa; phylum Chordata; class Mammalia; order Primates; family Lemuridae; genus Lemur; species Lemur catta. The sequence goes on from NC_059128.1 coordinate 243,330,816, forward strand.
AAGTAATATATTAACAATAATAGCTAATAATAAAATACAATAAATGTAACAATATAGTGTAATAAAAGTTATGTCAATATGACCTCTCTGTCTCAAAATATCTTATTGTATGTGATTTTTTTGGACTGTGGTTAGTGAAGGGTAACCGAAATCATCAAAAGCAAAACTACAAGAAAGGGGGACTACTCTATTGACTTTTTCACCTGTCTAATATAACTTCCTCAAGCATCTATCTTGCTGTTCTTCCCTTTATTTTGTATGCTCTCCAATGGATAAGTCATCTATAACTATGCTTTCAACTACTCCCATGACTGCAAAGTCAGTTTTTTTATTAAGACTTAATAGACTTGTGCTACTAAGTACATGTCACCTAAGTATTCGGAGTACCTTTCTTCCATATTTTGCCAATGCACCTAAGTTCTCAATCTTGATTTTCAATGAACTTGTACCCAGTAAGCAAGTGACTCGACTATCCTTCATTAACCATCCCTCCACATCTAATATGCCATAATTCCTATTGGCTTTACGTTCTGAATTCTTTGAATCTACCTCTTTGTTCTCCTCATCACTTCCAATGCCATATCACTCTTGGTGTAATCACTTCATATTCATTTGAACCACTTGAGGATGAATTTCAAAATGAAGTTTTCTAGGCCTCATTCTTGTACTACTGTGTCCATTTCTACAGTAATTATCTTGTAGTCTGTATCTCTCACAAGCTCCCCCCAAACAATTCTGATGTGTAAACTATTTTGGGGAACATGTGGAAAACACTAGCAGCTTCCTGACTAGTATACCTGACTCCAGTTTCCCCTACTTGCATCCTGCTTTCTACACTACCATGCTGGGAGTTAGCTGTGCTCCCAGCAAAGAATCGGGTCTCTCAGGCAGGGGTCGTCACAAAGGATGAGTAAATAATAGAAAATAGGAAATAATAGAATATACAAATAAAAGAATACACAGAGATGAAGGTACGGTTTATAAAGAATAGATTTATTAAAAAAAGGGAGGAGCTCGGGAGACCCCACAATATTCCCGTAAATTGTGGAGCCCCCAGTGATGTTTCACATCCGTATTTATGGGTACAGTGACCAATTGCCAGGGGTAACAGATTTACATAATAACAGGTAGTTCCTTTTAGGTTCAAAGTCTCCCAAAAGGCTTCTGTAGATCCCTTAATTAACTCTATCTACATGAACAAATGGTTACAAAATCTTTCTCGGACAAACTTCTAAGTTCTAAGATAAAACTATCACTTTAGCATTCAAGTTAAACAGAGATATAGTAGCTCCATATTTCTTTATCAAGTGATTGTGCATTGAGACAGGTAGTCAGAAGTCAAGCAAGAGCTATCCCTTGGGCTAACTGCTTTTAGCCACAGGTGTCTGTCTCTCAGGGAGGGCACTTCTTTGATCTGCTCCCATCCCCTGGCTCCATGCAAACCTGCTTTGTCATTCAAAGTAGACAAAAACCACAGACTTGAGACTGCAGTGTCACCTTGGAAAGCAGCTGCTACTGACCATTGAGATGCCCTCCTGAGATGAGGCAGCCTTTGATATGGGAACTAACAGGTTCACATATTTTTTCAGGGCAAAGCCCTATAAAACTCCTGAGATGATTTCTGTCTCTAATAGAGCAGTATTAATCTATGGGGCAATATTTCTATGGGGCTACAACTCTAGGAGCAACATCTATGGGAGCAACACTACCAAATATCTGATTTAAAAAATCCTGGTCCTTCAAATATCTTTTTCCTAGACCCTGAATTCATGTCCTAGACAAATGATTTCTTTACCATATTAAATCATACCAACGCAAATTTAGCACATGCTCATTTTCTCTAAATCTGTTAAATACTATACATTTTTTTCAATGAATGGACAGTAATTGTGTTTTCCCTCCTTTAGTTTCCTTCAGTTTAGTAGTAATAAATAAAATTAAAGGCAATCTTGTAAGAGTTTGGTTTTATTTCAACTTCGCTATCCCAATTTCAACTGATAGTAATTACATATGCATATATATATATATGTATATTTACATTCACTGCATTTTATTTCAGAGGACATCAAGTAAGGACATGGAAAAGGAAAATGCAACATTGCTGACAGAGTTTGTTCTCACAGGACTTACTCATCAACCAGAGTGGGAAATTCTCCTGTTCCTGGTATTCTTGGTTATATATCTTATCACCATGATGGGAAACCTTGGTCTGATTTCTCTCATCTGGAATGACTCTAACCTGCACATCCCCATGTACTTATTCCTTGGAAATTTAGCCTTTGTGGATACATGGTTATCATCCACAGTGACCCCCAATATGCTGGTCAACTTCTTAACTAAGAGTCAGATGATGTCTCTCTCTGAGTGCATGGTACAATTTTTTTCCTTTGCAATCAGTGTAACCACAGAATGTTTCCTCTTGGCAGCAATGGCGTATGATCGCTATGTAGCCATATGCAAACCTTTACTCTATCCAGTGATTATGACCAACGCACTATGTATCCGGCTATTAGTCTTGTCGTTTTTAGGTGGCTTTCTTCATGCCCTACTTCATGAAAGCTTTTTGTTCAGATTAACCTTCTGTAATTCCAACATAATACATCACTTTTACTGTGACATTATCCCATTGTTAAAGATTTCTTGTACTGACCCTTCTATTAATTATCTAATAATTTTTGTGTTCTCGGGTTCAATTCAAGTATTCACCATTGTGACTGTTCTTGTCTCGTATACACTTGTTCTCTTTACAATCTTAAAAAAGAAGTCTGTCAAAGGCTTAAGGAAAGCCTTCTCCACCTGTGGAGCTCATCTTTTATCTGTGTCTTTATACTATGGCCCTCTTCTCTTCATGTATGTGCACCCTCAGTCGCCACAATCTGATGATCAAGATATGATGGACTCTCTATTTTATACTGTTATCATTCCTTTTTTAAATCCAATTATCTACAGCTTGAGAAATAAGAAAGTCATAGCCTCCTTAACAAAAACATTAGAGAAAATAGTATAAGTTGTAAGGTTTCTTTGAAGTAGTCGGCGCCAGAGAAAGAAAGAGGAGCAGAGTAGAAAGGGATAAGTAAAGAGGATTTATTGGGGCGCTCCCGGGTGGGGGTAACGAGTCCCTGAGAGAGAGGGACCCGGGCGAGCCTCAGGGGACCCACGGAGTTGTACCGGAGAGACCGTGTCACCCAGAAGTCTGAGTGGGTTTATATAGGTTCTTAGGACTGGGGGATGGGAGTTTCTTCGGCCAGGAGATGTCGGTGCTAGGAGTGAGGAATTTCTTTGTTTCAGCTTTAGGGTGGGTATTCAGGAATAGGAGGGGTTTCTTCTTTTTTCATTAGGGAAGGGAGGGGTACCTGCCACCAGCCTTACATAAGTCTTTTTCCTTTAATAATGTCTCTTCTCTTTTTAGTAAAACAGTTATAAAATTGTGCAGGTTAGATGTGGGTATGATTTTGTATTAATATATGTTGAAAGATTTTTCAGTGGAGATTTCCTAGCTTTCTAATGACTTAAAGTGTTAGTCCCTAATAAACTTAAAACATTTGTATCTATTATTCAAAAATATACATGATTTTTTTTTATTTTAGCCTATTATGAGGGCATAAATGTTTAGGTTAGATATATTGCCTTTGCCCCACCCAAGTCAGATCTTAACAAGGGTATCCATCCCACAGATAGTGTGCACCACACCCATTACGTGTGAATGATAGGGAAAATCCCCATCTATTACTTAGCACAGCAGCCACCTGAGACCCCCCACCCCTCATGGAAGACCTACATTAGCATGATACTAACCTAACACCTGGCACTTTAGCATATTACTAACCTGACACCTGGTACATCAGCATAACACTAAACCTATTACCTGGTGGAGAAACTAACCTAACCTATTACCTAGGCGGCATTAGTCACCTGAGACCCCACCCCTTGGATCACCCCAACTTAATAAAAGTAGGAAAAATTGGGTAGACAGGGCTCAGAATTTGATGGTGCGACCCCCTCTGAGCCCGCCGGTGAATAAACCTTGATTCTCTGACTCTCCGTGTGCCCCTCGGTTTGTCCTCGGGACCACTCCCTGTAAAACTTGCTGTAACATGAATATAGCCATCCTCTCCTCTCCTGCACACCTGCCTGACAGCTGATGAATGTTACTACTATATGTGCACATAAGTGTTGATCAATTAATACCTATTTGATGGTGAGTACCTATGGTGCTTGTGTTTCCTTTCTTGTGATATTTCACTTAGTAGAATGGGCTCCGGCTCTATCCAGGATAATAATACAAGAGGTGCTAGATCACCACTGTTTTTTGTGACTGAGTTGAACTCCATGGTATGCATATACCACATTTTATTAATCCGCTAATATATTGATGCACACTTGGGTTGTTTCCACATTTTTGCAATTGTGAATTGTGCTGCTACAAATATTCTAGTGCATATGTCTTTTTTATAGAATGTCTTTTTTTCCCTTGGGTAGATACCCAGTAATGGGATTGCTAGATCAAATGGTAATTCTACTTTTAGCTCTTCAAGGTATTTTCATATTACTTCCCATAGTGGTACTAGTTTGCAGTCCCACCAACAGTGTATAAGTGTTCCTGTCTCTCTGCATCCATGACATTTATTGTTTTGGGACTTTTTGATAAAAGCCATTCTAATTGTAGTTGGTGATATCTCATTGTGTTTTATTTTTATTTATTTATTTTTTTTTTGAGACAGAGTCTCACTTTGTTGCCCGGGCTAGAGTGAGTGCCATGGCATCAGCCTAGCTCACAGCAACCTCAGACTCCTGGGCTTAAGCGATCCTACTGCCTCAGCCTCCCTAGTAGCTGGGACTACAGGCATGTGCCACCATGCCCAGCTAATGTTTTTTTTTTCTGTATATATTTTTAGTTGGCCAGATAATTTCTTTCTATTTTTAGTAGAGACGGGGTCTCACTCTTGCTCAGGCTGGTCTCAAACTCCCGACCTCGAGCGATCCACCCGCATCGCCCTTCCAGAGGGCTAGGATTCCAGGCATGAGCCACCACACCCGGCCTCATTGTGGTTTTGATTTGCATTTCCCTGATGATTCTCTAGAGATGTTGAGCATTTTTTTCATATGCTTGTAGGTCATTAGTCTGTCTTCCTTTGAAAAGTTTCTCTTCGTGTTCTTTGCCCACTTTTTAATGGGCTTGTTTGATTTTTTTCTTGATAATTTTCCTGAGTTCTATATAGATTCTAGTTATCAATGCCTCATCAGAAGTGTAGCATGTGGATATTTTCTCGCATTCTGTAGGTTGTCTGTTTGCTCTCATGATAGTGTCCTTCAGCAAAGCAGACAAAAACATACACTGGGGAAAAGAATCTTTATTAAATAAATGGTGCTGTGAAATTGGATAGCCACATGTAGAAGACTGAAACAGAATCCACACCTCTCACCTCTCACAAAAAATCAACTCATGGTAGAGGATAGACTTAAACCTAAGGCATGAAACTATAAGAATTCTACAAGAAAATGTTGGACAAACTGTTATAGATATAGGCCTAGGGAAAGAATTTATGAAATTTTAATCATATGTTCCTGTCATACTGGAATATTTAAAGCAGAAAACAAATGAAAACATTTTACAGGTGATATGTTCTTCATGTGACTTTATAAATACATGAAATGTTAAAATTGTATAGCTCCCCTGGAAAGGAGCTCTGTAAGATAAATCATACAGCAAATAGAGCTGTATAGCCTGGATCAGGGCTGGGGAGTCTTTTCATGTTGGAAGGCCACATTAATTTTGCTGTAATCAGATAGGGCCACATTTAAGAAACTTCAATTAGATATACTTAAAAATATAGATTATTTTATAAAAATCTAATGTGTACTTAATAATTTAAAAAATGAAAACTATTAATTTTAAAATTAACGAACCTTTTAATGACTTTGTTGTGTCTGATTTTTGATGGAAAGCATTTTGAATATTGGACTGCAGCTTGGTGGTCCTCAGTTTCAGTTGATGTCCTAGATGGGTTTCAGTCATTTGAGACCTTAAGGGCATCTTGATTTGGGATAGGCAAGAGAATGTAGATTTCCTCAATAAGTGGTTAAAAAGCAAGAAATATATATTTTAGGCATGCTGCCAAAGGCATAGGTATTCTACTGCATTTTTCCATATATCAATTGGATTTTTTCCTGACATCAAACAATAACTTTAAAATGCCATCTACTGAAAGCTCAATTAATTCCATCTGTACTTCTTTAGGTGCCTTGGTGATATCAACTAGATGAGGCTGAGCTGCTAATTTGAGCGTAACGTCATGACTTTCAAAGTCAGTGAACCTTTCATTGCATTCTCTAATTAATAGGTCTATAACATCTGTGTATTCGTCAAATGATTCACATATATCCTCCTGCTCATCAATGACACTTGTTACCTGGGTAAAATTTTCATCTAAAATTTCCTTTTCAAGAAGAAATGTTTTGAAAAAGATAGCCTTCTTTGAAATGGTTGGATTTTTTTTTTCTACATATGATATATGGGCTTAATTTTACCTTGCAGAGAAACATTGAAGTTGTTTTGATTTGACATGATATCACACAGAAATGCTTCACTTCTATGAAAATCTTCTTTCAATAATTCACATTACTGATTCTGTTCTTCATAAAATTTAACTATCTGTTCTTGCAGAGATACCATTTTGGCTAAGTCCTGTCCGTGTGATAGCGAATAAACTTTAGAATGATATGGAAAATACACAAATACCTCATGATTCACCATTAGCATGCAATGAAACTGATGATGCCATGTTGCATTTGCTTGAATATAGTAAAAATCTTATAACTTTTTGCAAAGTGTCACTTAAAATACTAGCTTTGGATTACTAAAGTACATTGAGTTTGCTATACAAAATGAAGGCAATGCAAAGATTTTTTTAAAAAAACCAAGCTGGTTATCTATAAACAAATTCTTTCTTTCCAGATTTATTGAGGTATATTTGACAAATAAAAATTGTATATATGCAAAAAAATTGTAACTTTAGCACAGAGATTTTGCTGATGTAAGATACAATGAAAAGAAATGAGAGCACTTGCATCTGTCAATACTTTTTTGTTGTTTTTATTGTATTTTATCTTAAGAGTATTACAGGGTTACAAACACTATTGTTACATAAATTGCTTTGAGTCAAAGTTATAGGTGTGCCCATCACTAAGATAGTGTGCATCATACTGGTCAGTTGTGAATTTACTCATCCCTTCCTCTCCTTCCACCTGCTTGATTTCCAATCAGTTTATTTCCATATGTACACATAAGTGTTGTTCAATTAGTTTCAATTTAATGGTGAGTACATCTGGTCTTTGATTTTCCATTCTTCTTATATTTCACTTAGAAGAATAGTCTCCAGTTCCATGCAGGTTAATACAAGAGGTATTAGTTCACCATTTTTTTATGGCTGAGTAGTGTACTCTATGATATACAGATACCACATTTTATTAATCCACTCATGTATTGTTAATACTTTTTTTTTATCTGTGCAGTAAACCCTCCATGTTTTCCTGTCATGGACGGTGCACAATATGAACATAACACTCGCTAAACTTATCAAATTCATGACATTTGTCTTGCAAGTTGTTGAAAATATCTATTCCCCATGTTCTGTTTGTAAGAGTGCCCAAAGTGAGTAACTCTTCATAGCAAAGAAAACCTTCTGTTGTGACCCAAATGAAGTATAAAACTGGCATCAGTTGATTTCATCCAAAGTGATTGAATAATATACATTTTCCTTTTGAAATATGGCATGAAGTTGCTCTGTTAGGTTGAAGGTTAATTCATGCTGCTGAACAGTTATGGTTCTCTTTGAAAGAACCAGTTGTTTGTACTTTGAAATGTTATCAGGGTCTAAGCATCCTACAACTTCACAATGCCTTCTTTCACAATTTGTACATCGCTGAATGTCTTCCATTTTTTCCCCCGAGTATATAAGATACTTTATATGTTGCTTCAGTGGCATTATTCCCAGGTCTTATTGCTGCTTGAAAGAATTGTCTTTTCTTTTGCTTTTCATCTTATAGTTTCTGCAATACAATTTTTCATGCCTCTCCCTCTAATTTAAAATATCTGTGATCTTTATTAGTGTTATAATGCTGATGAACATTTTATTTCTTTACTGTTGCTATTGCAGTATCACAAAGCAAGCAAATCATCTTATCATTAGAAGCAACAAGGTTGTATTGTTCCAATCCTCATTAAAAAATCTGTTTTCTTCCTTTAGCATTCTCTTGGTCTTTTTGACATGATGGGCTGTTAAGCAGAGAGAATTAAAAAACTACTGTCAAGGCAATCACAGCAACAGCAACAATAAATGAATGGGACCTAATTAAATTAAAAAGCTTCTGCACAGCCAAAGAAACAGTCAAGAAAATAAACAGACAGTCTACAGAATGGGAAAAAATTTTCGCATACTACACATCAGATAAAAGACTGATAACAAGAATCTATTTAGAAATCAGGAAAATTAGCAAGAAAAAATCAAACAACCCTATCAAAAAGTGGGCAAATGACATGAATAGAAATTTTTCAAAAGAAGACATAAGAATGGCTAACAAACATATGAAAAAATGCTCAATATCCCTAATCATCAGGGAAATGCAAATCAAAACCACATCGAGATACCACTTAACTCCAGTGAGAACAGCCTTTATCAAAAAATCCCAAAACAACACATGTTGGCATGGATGTGGAGAGACAGGAACACTCATACACTGCTGGTGGGACTGCAAACTAGTGCAACCCCTGTGGAAAGCATTATGGAGATACCTTAAACAGATTCAAGTAGACCTACCATTCAATCTAGCAATCCCATTATTGGGCATCTACCCAGAAGAACAAAAGTCATTCTATGACAAAGACACCTGTACCTGAATGTTTAGAGCAGCACAATTCACAATTGCAAAGATGTGGAAACAACCCAAGTGCCCATCAATCCACGAATGGATTAGTAAACTGTGGTATATTTATACCTTGGAGTATTACTCAGCTATAAGAAATAACAGTGATGTGACATCTCTTTGGTTCTCCTGGAGAGAGTTGGAACCCATTATATTAAGTGAAGTATCCAAAGAATGGAAAACCAAGCATCACATGTACTCACTCACCAGAAAATTAGTTTCCCTGATCATCACCTAAATGCACATCGGGGAAGGACACCAATTGGATATCAGACTGAGACGGGGGTGGGGGGAGGGGATGTGTGTATGCCTATATGATGACTGCGTTGCCCACCGTCTGGGGAATGGTCATGCTTGAAGGTGCTGACTCGGGGAGGTGGGGGGTGGGGGGAGGGGATGGAGGTATGACTACATGGTGAGTGCCAGGTGCAGTGTCTGGAGAATGGACACGCTTGAGGCTCTGACTCAGGGGGATGGGCACGACACAGAAAATGTATATAACCTGAGATTTTGTACCCCCGTGAAGAGCTGAAATAAAAAAAAATACTGTCAAGCTGTGCAACTATTCACAAATTCCACTTCAAACAGAAACACAGTGTACCATTGTCAAAAGCTGATAGCAGACTGGCATACTTGACCCCCATAAATTCTCAACAACCAGCCTTGTACAGTAGTGGTGCCAGTCAGACAGATGTTAGAACTAAATCATTATCATAACAGCTGTCAATTTAGCCCTTTATGGCTTACTAATATTCTATTTGTGCTAGTCAATGTGGGTGATTATTTCATTGAAACTTATTTTATTTTTTGGTATTTTAAATATGTTCACTGAAAAAATAAAAATTTAAAAGAAATGTATTAATAATAATAAAAGGACTTGTTCTGTAAAATTTTGGATTTAGTCAAAAGGTGACACTGAAGGATGTAGAAGTCCACATGTGGCTTTAAGGCCACAGGTTCCTCACCCCTGGCTTGGATACTCATATCACATATACCCCCCATTATTGGTTGCAGGTTTCTGTTTGGGTGGGCAAAGCAAAACCCCAGCAATTCTGTTCTCTAGCAAATCCCACTTGTTCCTGGGATAGCCTGTAAAATATTGGAGAAAAGCTATTCAATCTTAAGGATTAAAGAATATAAAATATAAGTACTTAAAACAAACATAATTATTCTTTATTTCTGGATGTTCAGTACACAAGATTAGACCACATCGTTTGCTGTTTTTCTTTTCCTCTGAGAGATACTTGCACACACCAGGAAAGAGAGCAAATGGATGACAATCCAGCTGGCCTTACTCTTTCACCGTAGAGCATCCACATTATTGCATATGTCTTAACTTTGTCCATTTTTATTACTATATGATATGCCAATTATAGTGACGGTTTCTTGTCAATTATTTAGACTTTTGCTTATTCATTCACAGTTATTGTCAAGCCTAAAAATACTGAGTTATAGAAATGCCCCTGGTATTTCTGGAGACAAGATTTGATTTCAGAAGTCAAATAAGGCTTTGCCTTAAAGAAAAAAGAAATGTGTTAGTTCAAAAGCTGCCTTGTCTCCGGAGGGCATCTCCTTGGTCAGTAATAGCTGCACTTCAAAGAGACAGCTGTAAACTGGGCCTTATGGTTCTCACCTGTTTTGAAAGACAAGACAGGCCTCTTCCTGGAGCCATGGGTTGCCAGAGCTGGCAAGGACCCCTGGAGATGAGAGCTGATCAGAGAGATATGCTAATGCCCAAGCCGGGCCCAGACACAAAGCACAGCTCATGTTGACTTCTGAGATCATCTCTGTCTCCAAGAACACAATCACCGGAGCCAAGATGTCTCTGTTTTTGGCTAAAGTAATAGCCTTATCAGAAAACTTAGAAGTTTGCCCCAAGAGGATTTTACAACTCATTGTTCCCCTAGTTAGAGTTAGTTAAAGGATCTGTAGTAGCCTTTTAGAAGACTTTGACCCTAAAGCAAACTGCCTGTTAGTATGTAAATCCCGTTGCCCTCGGCAACAGGAGCTTGTATCTACCCTGTATAATACCTGTGTGGATTTTCAGTTTTGGAGATATTTCTGGCGGGAGGAAATATCCCCATCCGGATACCCTCCTTTTATCCATTTTCATAAACCATTACTTTATAAACTATATCTTTGGCTCTGTGTATTATTATTATTATTTCTGTTTCCTACTATTTTTTCATCCTTTGCGATGACCCCTGCCTGAGAGACCTGATGGGAAGAAAAAACCTCTTTGCTAGGAGCATAGCTAACTCCCTGCCAACTGGCATGGTCAACTTAGAGACCTGATCCAAAGAAAGAGAAAAAACCTCTTTGCGGAGAGCGTAGCTAACTCCCCACATGTTATGACCCAAAGACGAGATTGGCAATATAAGCATCCAGTGTCCCTTTTTTCTGCCATTTTCAAGGTCTGTTTTTCTAATTACCCTTTTCCTTGTATAAAAAGTCAATGTCAAGCTGTGAGTATAGGGGCAGGGTATGTAACCTGTCAAGTCCTACTTTATATTGGGTGAGTATGGAAGGGGAAATTGGGAGCTTCTCAGAAACTCAGACTTCTCGTGCAGTCTTCTCTTGTACATGTCTAGTCTACAGATTCTTCTTCTCTGGGTTGTCTTTCACTATAATCTCAACTACTTTATACCATCTAGAAATTCAGCAAAATCTCTAGTCCATTAGTGTGACCCCATTCTCACTTCTTCTATAGATTTATTCCCTTTAATAAATAATTTCACATAAGTGGGATGTTAGAAAAAAGGTAAAATACACACTGTGCTAAGGCTGCATTTTAGACTAGATATTCTGCTTTCTTTCAAAAGAAATTACATACAATTCCATTTTAAAAGAAATACATATATATTATTTAATGAATATTTAGATATAAATTATGATATTATTGTTTCTATGTTTACCCATTTTTCTGGCACACTGCTGATGTTGAATTTAAAACTATTCCATTGAAACACTAATAATAACATGATATGTGTATCCTCAGTTTTTAAAGGTATTAAGAATTAAAGTACATTCATTACTTAATCTGGAGATCTAAAAGAATTTATAGTTCTTCTATCTTTATATATGTACATGTATATACATATTTTTCTCATCATTTTACAGTACTTTCTAATGTTCAGGAAATTACTGACATAATTATCTTAGACTCTGTTGAAAGAAATAAAATAATCAGCAATTAGAAACAAAGTAATAAATACCAATCAAAACTAGAAGAGTGTTTTTCAGAGTCAGGATTATAAACTGCCCGTTAAACAATCTTATATATTATGTGTATTTAGGAATCTGTCAGAACTTCTATTGGCTAGAATACTTTTTTCTAGACTCTCTATTGTTTGTTTGTTGTTTATTTCCGCAAAAAAAAAAAAAATGTTTCTCAAACTTCAGTGGGCATTGTAGTCACCAGGAGAGCTTGTGGAAATGTAGATTGATAGGCTCTATAAGTAGAGTTTCTGATTCAACAGGGCTGATGCTCTTGGTTTGGGAGAACACTTAAAGAACAATAGTTTTTAAATAATCAGTTAAGCATAATTTTCATCATTCAAGTTATTTAGAGACCACTTGGAATGGAATTTATACACATCCTTCATTCCTTACTTAAACAGCACTGTGCAAATATTCTAAGGGTTTGTATCTACAGCTTTGTATTTTTGTCCTTGTTTAGGGCAGGTGGTTGCACAATTCAGTAGGGCATCTGTTTCAAAGGATGAAATAGTACAGTGTATTTTTGTTACTTTTTCTTGGGAAGAAAGATTGACAGTAATAATTACCAATCAAACCCCGTAGCCATATATCAGTTTGATTCATGGGAAGGACCTCTGTTATTTAGAAAAAAGCTCTGAAGATGAATCAACATTTGAACCATTATTCTCTAAGGTTTTTACATAGGAGTTGTCACAAGTGCTATAATAACGTGATGTTTACATCATCTTAGAAGAAATCTTCTAAGTAAGATATATTTCAGGGCAATAGCTAACAGTGGCATTGAGGTAAGTTCCTCTATGTTTCAAGAAAAATAGATTCACTAAATGTATAGCAAGTGTTTTTATTAGCAGCAGAAGAAAAATGTCCCAGCTCAATCAGTCAGGAAGAGAGGAGTGAATTCAAGCTTCCTTTGCCTTTTTGTTCCATTCATGCCCTCAATGGATTGAATGAATCTCATCCACATTGTGGGTGACTTTTACTTCACTCAGTCCACCAATTCAAGTGTGATTTTCCTCTGGAAACAGGAACAAGACACATCCAGCAAGAAAGTCTAACTAGGTGTCTAGGCATCCCATGGCCAAGTCAAGATAACATATAAAAACATCTGATGCAAGTCTCCTTATTGTCAATTTGGCACCCATATGCATCTTTTTAAACCATAGTTAATGACTGAAAATAAAGAGAAAGGAGTCATTATTCTGGTTAAATGATGGAATTAGTTTGCATATAACTGTCAACTCACAAATACCTTTTCCAGAAGAGGAGGTTTAATCTTTAGGTAATGTTGACTCTTCTTCAAGTCCAGCAAAGGAAGTACTATGATGTAAAATTAATGATACTTTAAAGCTACCTATGAAATAAAATCAATATTACATGTCCAGAATTTATGCTTCTTCATGATATTACCAGTCTTATATTACATGACAAAGGAACATTAGAGAAAAGACAAGATATTTGCTCTGTGTGCATATATAAATATATATATGTGTGTAAGTATACAGACACATACCAATAACAAAAAGGAGGAAATATTTGTGACAATTATAGTCCTCATTTCAGTAACTAGTCATGTGGTCAAGGCTGATCTTTCTAACCTTCTTCCACTCCTCTTTCCCTATTCCCATTACCTACAGCAAGAAACTTCAGCAGTCGAGGATGTTTCCCTGGTATGGTGACCTAAACATTTACTCCTGATTATTCATAATCAGTAGTAGTCTTACCTGGATTGGGGTATTGAAATTATCAATTGACCTTATCACAGGGTTTGGTAATACTAAGAGATCCCCTAAAGAATCTTCTATATTCCAGACATAATCTTCTTTATCTCCATTGTGGGTTAGTAGTCAATGTCTCCTTGGTAGTCAGGATCACCCCAATCAGCACAGTCATTTCTTTCTTTGCCTGTTTATTCAGACGGATGAGAAGATCAAAGTAGCCAGGTGGCAATCTTAACTGATTCCCAGTTCAGTGGAATCATGATGTCTCCTAGAATAAAAATTCCCCCTTTGTACCTAAGTCTTTTAGGCCAGCAGAGCATGAAAGTGCAGGAACAAGAGGCAAACCTTGCTAGTGGGTCACTAGAGAAAGTGAGTGGTCTCAGCCCGTTCCACCATTTCCATTTACGTGCCAGTGAATCCTGCCTGTGAGAGAAGCAGCACTATATATTGGAAGCTAATCATATAATATATGGCCTTCTGGAGAATTTTGCCCCACTCCTGCAAATTATTGCCACCTAGTTGGTACTGTAAATGAGTCTTTAATTCATTCCTCGCTTTTATTATACTGGCTGTTTCAGGATGGTAGGGAACATGGTAATATGGTAAGAGTAGTGAATTCTGTGAACATAACCCCTTTCTCCAATTCATTTGCTATGAAGTGAGTTCCTTGATCAGAAGGAAGCCGGCATAGAATAACATAACAATGAATAAGAAATTCAAAAAGCCTGTGAATAGTAGTTTTGACGGAAACATTGTGCATAGGGAAGGCATTTCTGAATCCAGACTATCTATTCCACTAGAAACAAAACACTGCCATGACAAAAAGCAGTCCAGTGTAACCAACATGACACCTGGTTGAACTGTGGATGGGACTCAGTGTTAGCATTCTGCTGCTGGTAGATTTGACACTTAGCAATGGCCCTAGAGAGGTCAGCTTTGGTAAGTGGAAGTCCGTATTACTAAGTCCATGCATAACCTCGATCCCTACCATCATGGTCACTTGAGGCCAACTGATATCCACAGAATGGTCATGCTATCCTCTTGATTATTAAAATCCTCCTCTGCCGAGGTAACCCTTTGGTGAATCTTCACATGAGCTACAAACATTGTCTTAGCTCATTTGTGCTCCATAACAGAAGACAACAGATTATGTAATTTATAATGAAGAAAACCAGAGATTTACTTTTTTTATAGTTCTAGAGGTTGGGAAATCCAAGATCAGGGTGCTATCAGGTTTGATTTTCTAGGGACTGCTCTTTGCTTCTAAGAAGGCACCTTATTGCTACATCACCTGGAGGGGAAATATGTTGTGTTCTCATACATTGCAAAGCAGATGGACAAATGAACCACAGGCCATGTGAAACCTCTTTTATAAATGCCTTGATCCCATTTAAAAGAGAAGGAGCCCTCATGACCTAATTACTTCTTATAAGCCTCGTCTCTTAATATCACATTTGCTATATATTTTTACACCTGAATTTTAGAGGGAACATATTCAATTCATAGCATTCTGCCAATAACCCTCCAAAATTGGTGTTCTTATCAGACTCAAAGTAAATTCATTCCATCTCAAGCCCAAAAAGTTTTAACTGATTCTGGCACAAACTCAAAAGTATAAAGCTTAGAGTCTCATCAGTATATCATCTAAATTAGATATGGGTAACATACAAAGATATCTTTCATATTAAGCAAATTTCTTTATACCTGTAAACCTATGAAATCAAACAAGTTGCATGCTTCCAAATTACTGTGGTGGGACAGGCACAGAACAGACATTTCTATTACAAAAGGGGGAAATAGGAAAGAACAAAGGGCTACAAGGTCTCAAGTAAGTCTAAAACACAACAGGGTAAACAACATTAAATCTTAAGACTTGAGAATAATTTTTGATGCCATGTCTCATCTTCCAAACACAGTGGAGTGGGAGCTGGGTCCCCAAGGATCCAAGGAAGTCCACCACCATGGCTTTGCTGGGGCAGCCAATACCAAATCTCTCATGCACTAGAATCCAGTGCCTGCGGTTATCCCTGGCTACCATGACATGGTGGAGGCTATACAGGTCTAAGGTATGAGGGCAGCCCTACTTCCATAGATATGCCTTTTACCCTATTGAGGGCTCTTTGGTGTGGCTCTGCCCCTGTGACAGGTCTCTTTTGGGTCCAGAGGTTATCTAAGTCAGCCTTTGAAACCTACCAAGCCATGCCTCTACAGTTCTTGCACTCTAGATGCCTACAGAATTTGCACCATGTGGACATTGCCAGGGTTACTGCTTGTGCCTTCTGGGGAAGTAGCTCAGCTTGCACCTGAGAACACCAGAACAACAGTCAGAGTGACTGATGAGCACTGTGCCT
The DNA here is from genome assembly GCF_020740605.2 of Lemur catta. Lineage (NCBI taxonomy): Eukaryota > Metazoa > Chordata > Mammalia > Primates > Lemuridae > Lemur > Lemur catta. Next base: position 243,347,026 of record NC_059128.1, read on the forward strand.
GAATTCAGGGAGCAGAAACTAGAGATAGCCTTGGGCAATGAGCCCCAAGGTTTCACAGTGCCCCAGGCCCCTTCTGTTAAACCATTCTACCCTCAAGGCCTTGGCACTCTGGACCTATTATGGGCATGGCAGCCTCAAAGATCTCTGAAATGCCTTCTGAGCCATTCTCCCATTGTCTTGATGAATAACACCTGACTTTCTTCTACCCAAACTAATCTCCTTAATAAAGGATCACTTGACCACACCATTGGTTTTATCTCCTAAATATGCATTTTTGTTCTTTATATGGTCTGGCTGAGAATTTTCCAAATCTTTATGTTCTGCTTACCTTTTAAATATAACTTACATTTTTAGAGACAAAAATGGCAGAGTAAACGTAACCTCCTGGATTCCTGCTCCCAAAGAAAGAGGCGTAGATCTCTGTCTGCTACACATGAGTGGATCACTCCCTGGCAAGGACAGCATTGTGATTCAGCAGAGATTCAATGTGGGACACAAAAAACAGGGGGAAAAAAATGAATGGGAGATAGGATTGGGAAATCTGGAGAATGCGATACAAATAATGGAGACTAGAGTGTGGGATGGCTGCACCTGCCTGGCCAGTGAATGAATTGGGATCAGACCCACAGGAGAATGTCTTGTTTCTCCACTGACGTCCACATCCACTCAAACAGGGATCTGCCTGAAGTTGGTGCAAAATCACAGCAGGAGACATGGGGCTCTGTGGAAAGGACACAATAGTGGGAAGCATCTTGGTCTCCCTGGAGCTCTGTGCCAGGAGTGCACTGGGCAGGGGTGGGACTGGTCTGAGCTACCACTGGAGGTAGTTAGGAGACAGGTAATTGCCTCTGGCACTCAGAGGGTCCAGATCTACAGACGGGAACACTAAATAGTGGACTGTAACTGGGAAATTGCCATGGGTGAACAGGCCCACTCAAGGTATGTCAGAAAGAGTCAGAGCTCCTGCTGGACAGGCATGAGATTGTGGGAGGGCAACATAAAAGAGACAACAGGGTTTCCTGATGACTCAGCCTCCCAATCTGGCAACCGCCAACTCCTGAACAGTTACTCCCAGTGCTAGTGGTCTACAGGTAGACAGTTGCTATATTCGGGGTCCACAACCCAGCCACTGGTGTGTGATATGGTGTCAGGCAGCTCCCTTCCCCCAGTCCAGGGATTCTGCCAACAAGCTCCACCCTTACACGACCTATGGTCAACTAGCCAGGCCCATTTTGATGGGTGAATTTTGAATATTTCCCTAGTCATGAGAGTCTAATGCCTGTAAGACTTATAGATGCTGGGGCACTGGGTGGACTAGAGAAACACCCCCTCCTGCTGGCCAGCATATTTCTTGCCCAAAGTGGTAGGCTCCACCCCCGGAGGTGGGGTGAGAAAAGAAAAGCCACTTTCCCTCTGCAACTAGTGTGAATCCACGGAGCATTGGCACAGATCAATAGTTGACAGCCCAGTGACTTTGCTTGTCAGTTCGGTTTAGGTCATCCAGTAGGATCATAACTCTGGGGCTGGATTTCTTCCCCTGTTCAGCTGCCAACAGTGGGGTCTGTGGTCAGGGAACAAAAACCCTGGCAAGAGGCCAAAACAGGTTCCCCAGGTAACCCCTCCCACCAGGAGCAGCCTCCTAACTGTGCTGGAAGAACCTTGAACAAAATATTAGCATCTGCCCCTAGTGGCAGATCAAGCAACCATAGAAGCACACACATCCAGGCTGGTAAGTAGCAAAAGTGATCTGCCTTGCTCCTACAGCATGTACTGGAACAGAGCCTACACAGGGCGTGTTATTTTCCAAATAAAAACTGAAAGCTGGAAAGCAATGGCTGATCCAGATGGGAAGGACTCAGCCAAAGAACTCTGAAAGTATGAAGGATCAAATGGAAAGCGCACCCCTAAAGAGGAATACCAGCTCTCTAGCAATGGACATTAACCAAATTCAGAACCCTAAAATATCAGAAGAATTTCAAACATGGATTGTAAGAAAATTTAATGCTATGCAAGAAAAAATGGATAACCAATACAAAGAAACCACAAAACAAATCCAGGACTTGGAAGAAAAACTCACTAAAGAAATCAAAATATTAAGGAAAAATCAAACCAAACTCCTGTAAATGAAGAATCTATCCAAGGAACTAAAAAACACAGTGGAAAGCCTCAAGAACAGGGTAGACCAAAGAGAAGAAAGAATGTCAGGGAGTGAAGATAACACCTTTCAATTAAATAAGTCAGTCACAGAGATAGAGAAGAGAAATAAGAGAAAAGAGCAAAGGCTGCAAGATATATGGGATCAGGTGAAGAAGCCTAATGTGAGAGTTATTGGCATCCCTAAGGGTGAAGAAGAAAATACGCAAAAGTTGGATCAGCTATTTGAAGTTATAATAGAGGAAAATTTCCCAGGCCTTGGTATAAATCTAGATATTCAAGTACAAGAAACTCAAAGGACCCCTGGGAGATTCATTGCAAACAGGAAGTCACCAAAACATACAATGATCAGACTGACCGATATATCCACTAAAGAGGCCCTTCTACAAGCTGTAAGGCAAAAGAAACAAGTAACATACAAAGGAAAGCCCATTTGAATAAAGCCAGACTTCTCAGCTGAAACCTAACAAGCAAGAAGAGACTGGGGCCCCATTCTCATTCTTCTGAAACAAAATAATGCCCAGCCTGGAATCTTGTACCCTGTAAAACTAAGTTTTGTATGCCAAGGAGAAATCAAGTCATTCTCGGAGAAGCAAAGACTGAGGGAATTCACCAAGACCAGCCCTCTAAGAAGTACTCCAGACAGAGTTACACATGGATCAGCACAATAAACATTCATGAATGTAAAACCCCTCAAAAGCTAATGATCAGAGGGCAGATAGCACAATGGCTCAAGAGAGAAAACAAACCAATGAAGTTCAAAACAACAGGATGAACAGAAATTTGCCCCACATATCAGTTCTCTCAAAAAATGTTAATGGCTTGAACTTTCCACTCAAGAAACGTAGGTGGATGAATGGATAAAAAAATACAAGCCAAGTATCTGCTATCTTCAAGAAACACATTTAACCTGTGTGGATGCATTTAGACTGAAGGTAAACGGGTGGAAAAAATATTTCCAGCAAATAGAAGCCAAAAGAAGTCTGGCACGGCAGTTTTGATTTCAGATTGTTAGAGCCGGTACCCCTCAGCCCCAGGAACAGAAAGACAGAGTCACTGAGGCTGCAAAGGCAAAGGAGTTTTATTTATTGACTAGCTCGAGCTAGGGTCCAAGTCCCAGAGCACCAACGCAGTGGTCTCTTTACAAACCAGGACCCCGGTCTGGGGTAAAAACAAAGCTTTTATACTTTTTTTTTGATGGGGTCTGTTGCAGTTAGTTATTTCCGATAAGAGATTCCTTCCCCAAGGACATCCGCCCTGCAAAGCTGGCCTCTTTATCAGGAAGTTACTTGCAGTTGTTTTTTTCTTTCTTCTTTTTTTTTTTTTTAACTGCATTTCAGCATGGTTTTAGCTCTTTATCATAACCAAGCAATAAGCAAGCAAGCTTTGTGTACAGAAGCGGAATTTGGCTGTTAGCTAAAAGCAAAAATAAGTCACCATCAAACAAACTGAAATATTGTTTTAGTCCTACTCTACAAGATAACTTAGTCTTTAAATCAATAAAAGTAATAAAAGACAAAGAGGGTCACTATATAATGGTGAAGGGTATAGTTCAACATGAAGACATAACAATTTTAAATATGTATGCACCCAACTTAGGTGCACCCAGATTCGTAAAACAAACTCTACTTGATCTAAACAAAATGATAAACAGCAACACCATAATAGCTGGAGACTTCAATACCCCTCTGACAGCACAGGACAGATCCTCCAAACAGAAAATTAAGAAAGAAATAATGGACTTAAACAGAGCTCTAGAACAAATGGGCTTGACTTACATTTACAGAACATTCTACCCCAAAACTATTGAATATATGTTCTTCTCATCAGCTCATGGGACATTCTCTAAGATTGACCATATCCTAGGACACAAAGCATGTCTAAAAAAATTTAAAAAAAATAGATATTATACCTTGTACCATGCATTTTCCCAGATCATAGTGGAATAAAAGTAGAAATCAACCATAACAGAAACTCTCATTTCTATGCAAAGTTGTGGAAACTAAACAATTTTCTCCTGAAAAATTATTTCATAAATGATTAGCCATCTAATCTTTGACAAACTAGACAAAAACATATACTGGGGAAAAGAATCCTTATTCAGTAAATGGTGCTGGGAAAACTGGTTAGCCACATGTAGAAGAGTGAAACAAGACCCATACTATTAACCTCTCACAAAAATCAACTCATGGTGGGTAACACACTTAAACCTAAGGTGTGAACTATTAGAATTCTAACAGAAAATCTGGGATAAACACTTATAGACATTGGGCTAGGCAAAGAATTTGTGAATAAGACCGCAAAGCCAATCACAGCAACAAAAATGAATAAATAAATAAATGGGACCTGATCAAATTAAAAAGCTTCTGCACAGCCAAGGAAACTATAACGAGAGCAAAAAGACAACCTACAGAATGGGAGAAAATTATTGCATGCTACACATCCGATAGAGGTCTGATAACTGGGATCTATTTAGAACTCAGGGAAATCAGCAAGAAAAAAATCAAACAACCCTATCAAAAAGTGGCCAAAGGACATGAACAGAAACTTTTCAAAAGAAGACAGAACAATGGCCAACAAACATGAAAACATGCTCAACATCTCTAATCATCAGAAAATGCAAATCAAAACCACAATGAGATATCACTTATCTCCAGTAACAATGGCCTTTATCAAAAAGTCCCAAATCAATAAATGTTGGTGTGGATGCAGACAGATAGGAAGACCCATACACTGCTGGTGGGACTGCAAACTAGTGCAACCTCTGTGGAAAGAAATATGGAGATACCTTAAACACATACATGTAGACCTACCATTTGATCCAGCAATACCATTATTGGGCATCTACCCAGAAGAACAAAGGACATTATATAAAAAAGACACCTGCACCGGAATGTTTATAGCAGCACAATTCACAATTGTTTAGATGTGGAAACAACCAAGTGCCCATGAATATATGAGTGGATTAATAAAATGTGGTATATGTATACCATGGAATACTACTCAGCTATAAGAAACAATGGTGATCTAGCACCTCTTGTATTTTCCTGGATAGAGCTGGAACCCATTCTACTAAATGAAGTATCCCAAGAATGAAACAATAAGCACCACATGTACTCACCATCAAATTGGTATTAACTGATCAACAAGTAAGTGCAGATATAGGAATAACATTTATTGGGTGTCAGGGAGATGGGAGGGGGAGGAGGGGATGGGTATATACATACATAATGAGTGCGATGCACACCGTCTGGGGGATGGACATGCTTGAAGCTCTGACTTGGGGGAAGGGGGGAAAGGGAAATATACACAACCTAAACATTTGTATCCCCTTAATATGCTGAAATAAAGTAAATAAATAAATAAAAAGAAATTACATCTTTAAACAGTTTTTTTCTGTTTCGTTTGACTATAAGCAATTAAGCAATGCCATGCAGCATCCTCAACACTTTCCTGCTTAGGTGTTTCTTCTACCAAATATTCTAGTTCATTGCTCTTAAATTCTGCCTTTCACAAAGTCCTAGAACACAGACACAATTTAGCCAAGTTTTCCCCACTTTATAACAAGGATGCCCTTTCCTCCAATTTCCAATAAGAGATCATGACAATATTCTTTATTATCCACATTTCTAGAAACATTCTGTTCATGACCACTTATGGAATCTCTAAGAAGACCAATGCTTTCTCTAGAGCTCTCTCTTCTCCTGAGCTCTCAGCACAGTTACCTTTAATGCTACATTCAGGCTTTTTCCAGCATTCACTTAAAAACTGTTCCATCTTCTCATGATTACTCAATTCAAAAGCCACTTCCACATTTTACGGATTTGTTATAGCAGCACCAACCCACTATTTGGTACCAATATCTGTCTTAGATGCTTGTGCTTCTATAACAGAACACCAGAGACTGGATAATCTACAAAGAAAGGAAATTCATTTTCTTATAGTTCTGGAATCTGGGAGGTTCAAGATGAAGGCAGGTTTGGTTGCATAATGGAGGTCCAGTATCTGCTTCCACGATGATACCTTGAATATTTCTCCAAAGGGAAGAAACATTGTGTCCTCACATGGCCAAAGGCAGAAGGGCAAGCAAACTCAATGGTACAGAAAGCTTTTCTATAAGGGCTTTAAGCCTATCCAAAAGGCAAGAAGCCCTCATGATGTAATGACCTCTAAAAGTCCCCTCCTCTTAATAACATCAGACTGGCCATTAAGTTTTGACACCTGAATTTTTGAGGGGACACTTTAAACCATAGCAAATTTCACATGATTCTTACCCAACTAGAGGAAGTAGTTTTTCCCAAATTTCCTTGTCACCAATTTTCCAACTATACTTTTTCTGAGTCCCTGACCATCTAACCTAGCCATTGGCCATGACCCATGAATTGGTATATAATACCATAGCTGTCCATTTCTGCTTTCAAGCAAATTGAACAACCAAGTGCGTCATTTGGAATTCTTCCAGCTGGGAAGATTTCCCTTTCCCACAGTCCTTCAGGAATGTCCCAGAAAGCGGGCTGCAGCCCTCCACTGTTTAGCAGTGCCTGAATATGTAGCACAACCATCTGTATCCAGGCCCAAGTCTTCTCTTCCATTGTTAATTGATCATAGGTAACTCCCGTTGACACCATAGGTGGAGGCTGTCAGAGAGAAGGCAATATAGCAGGATTAGGCACGATGGGCATTTGGGCCACATCTTCATGTAATGTACTTGTGTTTTCAGGGCATGCTCAGGCCACATGGCATATATATCCCTTTCATTCAGTGTTGGAATGTTGTTGTGCATCCATAACTATCTGGCTTGATCAGTCAGAAAATACCCAGCTCATGATGGGATCTTCAGATACCATGGTAATTTTGTGGACTATTATTTAGTCTTCAGCCTCACGTAAGACCTAGAGCAGACTAAGAACTCTTTTTCAAAAGGAGAACAATTATTGGTAGAGGATGACATGGCTTTGCTCCAAAATTCTAGGTGCCTATGCTGTTATTTACCTGTATATGTCTGCCAAATACTCCAGAAGCCTTTCTATCTGCTACTGCCACATCAAACATTAATAGGACTACTGGATCATAGGGTCCATGAAGGAGAGCAGTTTGCACAGCAGCCTATGTCTATAGTAGAGTCTTCTTAGTTCTGAACTACACAAAAATGTCTAGCAGCTTTTCAGGTCACTAAGTAAATGGACCAGGGTAATACACCCAAATGAGGTTATGCTGTCTCCATAACCCAAAGAGGCCTAGTAGGTATTGGGCAACTTTTTTGTTTATAGGAAGATCCAGGTGCAATAACTTATTTTTTAGCTTATAACTGGTTACTCAGCGTGTCCCATACCACTGGACCCTTAAAAATTTCACTAAGACAGAAGGTTCCCGAATTTTTATTGGATTTATGTCCGAACTTCTGGCACAAAAATGTCTTACCTAAGTCTAGGCAGTTGCTACTTCTTGACTACTAGACTCAATCAGCAAATTTCATAAGTTTACCATCAAGCAATGTCTTTTGGAAGTGAAATATAATCAAGGTCCCCTAGAAAATATTTGCAAATCATATATCTGATAAAAGACTTCCATTCAGTACATATAAAGAACTTCTAAAATGCAATTACCACAGACACTTATAATCCAATTAAAAATGGGTCAACTGATTCAACAACACATGTCAACAAATACAAATGTGAAATAAGGGCACTGAAAGATGCTGGATATAAGTAGACATCAGAGAAATGCAAACTGAAACCACAATGGGAATCCAGAACCTACCTGTTAGAATGGATAGAATTGAAAAGACTACCATGCTGGATGTGGCAATGCAGACAGTTTTTGCTCAAAGATAGGCACCAAAATGAATTAGAAGGTAGTTACAGAAAATTTAAGGGGGCACTCAATTTAATTTTGTGTCATGTTGGTATCCACCTCTGCATATCATACTGCTTAATTCACCTTTCTGAAGAGTTTACACAGTGACTCCTCTGTTATCTATGGTATATTTTCCATACTTCTTTATTTTTTTGAAGCAAAATTCTGTGAAAGTATGATAATTGGTTAATGAGTCTACCAAATAATATGCCCTTTCCTTTATAACTAACCTAATATCTATGACCCAGGTGAAGGTTATTTTTTTTCTTTAAAAATCCCTTTTACTGTCAAGAAAGTTACATGTCACAATTCATATATAAAATGTAAATTTACAAATAAGTAAATTATATTATATTTCCAAATGAATGTTCATTAACAAGTTGCTCTATTAATGCTCTGAAGAAAAATCTCAACATCTCACCAACATTTAAATATTCTTCTTTAATGCTTCAATAGTTTCTCTGTACATTGGGGTAAAGAGTAAATCTCTGAACTACCCTCCCAGGCCTCTTGAGATCCCATTCCTGCTGGCCTCCCTGGACACATTTGACTCCTCCCTGCTTCTCTCTGTGCCTACCAGCTACACTTTCCATTTATCGTTTCTCCAATATCAAGGCTCTCTGATAATCAAGGTGCTTCAATAATGAAAGCTCTGTTGGTGGTAAATGTCCACAGGAATCACTTCATAAGAAATGAAGACTCCTGAAGCAAAATGTGCATTTTGACCAGATCTCCAGGAAATTTTTAGGCATTAAATTTGGAAAGCACAGATCTAGGCCACCTCCCACTGTGGTCCTTGTCTTTGTTTTTCATTTATTCCTTCCTCTGCCATTGGCCTAGTAATATTTCCCATCAGATTTCAGCTTAAAATGGGGGAACTAGGGATATGTCTAAAGTTGAGCTGCAATTTGCATGGGGAGAACAACCATACTTGGGTCTGACTCCCAAAGGGAATCTAAAACTTTGGCCTTATTAAAATAGTGTTTTGATTACCTAAGACAAGACCATACTAATGAAAGCACTCAGAGCAACAAATTTTATATATAAACTGCAGTTTTGACAAACATGTGAGAAGTGTCACCTGCGATGGAAAATAGTGGCATAAAGTGTTATTTCAACTGATAAAACTAGAAGTGTCTACAATGAACTTAGATTTATAATTCTAAAACTCTGCAGTACCCTTTGGGACAAGCTGTATTTCTCATACAAATCTAAATCCACAATACCCAGTAAAACAGGTTCGATTTGTCCTGTGGGGAATTCTCTGGCACTCTTACGGGAATTTCAATTTCAAGTCCTTCCATTTTGGCAAAAGCACATAGTTGTACCCTTGATTGACTCTTGTGTTCAAAACAAGTTTATATAAACAAAATTTTTCTAAGATTGAGAAACGGAGCCTCTAAAATGAATGTGAGTGTGATGATTTGCTATCTGTGTTACTGGCATTCCTGTGATATTTTTTTTTCCATTTTAGAAAGTCTAACACTTCTGAGGGATCACAATTTCTTTTAAGATATGGGTAAGAGAGAAATGATTTCTATAATCTTCATCAACCTTCTTAGAAAGTTAAAAATACTATTTAATGTACTATAATTTTAGATTGGATATATAAGCTGTCAAAATAGCCAGATTAAAATTGGTTGCCTATAATTGAATTATCCTTGTATTTTATTTTCATGAGTACATATAAATAAGGAAAATAGTTGTAAGGCTGAATTGTTCTTTTAACGTTATTGTATTACATTGTTAACCTTATTATAGTGACTTTGTAAGATAGCTTGTAGTGAACTAGAGCATTAAATGATTTAAAACTGGGTTTAAGACTCAGGTCATAATGATTCTTATATTAGAATTCTTTCTGATTATTCTGATACAAATATCCATTCTTTTTAATTAATCATATTTTCTGACTAAAACTTTTAAGACAGTGTCTTAAATATTAACTCCTGTATTCTTTCATCCACCCTATCAATAAGGTAAGAGTTATATGTGTGTGTATACAAATATGCAGAAAATTTCATTGCACTGCTCTTTCTGGTATTTATAACTTAAAAAGTAAGCACATACCCACATACAAATTGAAATAGAAAATTTTCAACTATTTAGTGATTTGGAATTTTATGGATTAAGTCCATTCTAAATACATATGTATTTAACTATTCTAATTATTCTCATTGGTTTAATTATAGTCTGCTAAGAAACTGACAGACAGGAAAATTCACTGAAGTTATCAGAGGGTTTTCTATATAGTGTCAGTTCCAATCACTGGTAGAACAAAGATAAAGCAACTTTCAAATAAGGAAAACGCCAGTCACATTGGCTCATAACTATAATCCGAGCACTTGGGAGGCCAAGGAAAGAGGATCACTTGAGACCAGGAGTTCAAGACCAGACTGACCAGCATAGCAAGACCATGTCTCTACAATAAATAGAAAATGTAGCCAGCCATGGTGATGCATGCCTGTAGTCCCAGCTACTTGAAAGGCTAACACAGGACGATACATTGAGCCCAGGATTTCAAGGCTGCAGTGAGCTATGATCATGCCACTGCACTCTGCCCTGGGCAATAGACTCTGACTCTGTCTCAAAAAGTTAAAAAAAAAAAAAAAAAAACTAAAATAAAAGAATACATATGGAAAGAACTTTCAAACAGTGTTAGCAAATTTATCGAAATCACAAGATTTAAAAGTAAAATTTAAAATCAAACCCCTCATACACTAATTTCACATAAGCATAAGTTAGATATTGAAAAAGGAGACAAAGAAAGATTCCTAGGGTTGACAACTTTAAATAAACACCAGGTTAAACATAAAGATTTATGCCCAAGGCTCTGAGCCTTTCCCTTTATTTCACCTTCAACTTTCACAAATACTTTCTCTCTCCCTCCTCTTTGGCTTGCCTTTCCCAGATTTATTCATGCATGTCTTTTTTATTCTTTGAGTATCTCTCTTCCTCTATTTTTTTTTCACTGTCTCAAATTTCGCTTTCCTCTTCCCTTTCCCTTCTCTTTCCATGCCCTCATCTCCCCTTCTTTTCTGAAGATGTTCATTAAAATGTTCTATAGAAAAAAAAAAGTACATTTGTTTACAAATGCCAAATGTTGTCCACATATCCTAGAGTATTTTATTTCATGCTTCACACTATACTGCCACTTGTTTCCCATTCACTTTAAAATATTTTTGGCCTCAGCTCTATCACAAAATGGAAACTGCTCTCAATAAAGCCACTAAAATTTTGTCAATATTCACACTCAAATATCTCTATTAACTCATGGTCCTGTTAGAACATTTATTTTGATATTTGGCACAGTATTTCACTTTGTCCTTGAGTATTTTCCTCTTTTATGACCACAACATTCAACTTTCCAGTTTCCCTCCCACTTTTCTGAGGAGTCTGTTCAGGATCCTTTCTGGTATCTTCATCCTCTGTTTTTGGAGTCAGCTCTTGGTTGCATTAGGAGATGGGAGTATTTGATGGATATTGTTTCTATATAGAAATGCTTAGGGAGGTTGGAGTACTGAGCTGGAAAAACTGGCAGGAGCAGAAGCAAGTAAGGCAGCCAGTGAACAGCCAACTTCATTCCCCAACACTAGCTAAACAAGGGCTGTTCCTACCTCTACTGAACTTCAGATGACAAAGCTCACACTGTAAATGCCATTGATGAGGCTGAAGAATGTGTTAGGTGGTGTCTTGGTATTATTGCTTTTTCTGACTTTGCAACCAAATTCCACTTTTGTCCTTGTACCCTTTTCTTCCTCTCTCTGCTTTCCAAATGTAGAGTGCTTATATTTCATTGGCTAGCCTATATCATGTCCCTTCATTCTAGATGCAAGAGCAATGGGAAAATTCATTTCTACTTCTTTTAGCTCCTAGAACAGTAGGTAACCTCTGATAGTCACCAAGACATGAGTGGCAGAAAATAGTATCAAATCTGGGCATATCATGAACAACATAAATGCCCTTTGTTACCTCTTACTGTAACTTCCTCAAGTTTCTTTTCTTACCATTCCTTTCTTTGTCTACTGTCCGATGGATAGAATATTCCTAACTCTGCCCTCTAAAACCACAATGATTCCAAGTTATAATATCTATTAAGCTCTAGTAGGCTCATATTACAGACTAGATCTCGCCTGTTTCCTTAGATGATGCTCACTCCATAAACTTGTCAGCACATCTAGTTCTCAATCTCAATTCTTAATGATCATCTACCATGGCAAGTGACTCCTCTCTCCTTCACTGATCACTGTTCTGATCAAATATGTTTACAGAATACTAGAGACTCTATATTCTGAATTCTTTTGAATCTATCTCACTGTCTCATCATCTCTTCCAATGTTGTATCACACACAGATTTGATACTTCATGTGCATTTGAATCACCTAGAAGGTATTTGCAAAATGCAGATTCCTAGACCTCATTTTTGAACTACTTAATTCATTTCTGTATTTAAATCTCACAACCTATATTTTTCACAAAAACTCTTCCAGAAAAATTCCCACATTTAATCTTACCTGGGGTCCCTTGAACCTTTTTAACTGTTTCCTAATTACTATCACTGACTACAGTTTCCCCTTCCTGCAGTATATTTTCTCTACTATCAAGCATTAAATTAAAAAATATATTATGATGTAATTCCCCATATTAAAATTTTCAGTGTATGCATAGTGCCTGAAGAATAAAGCTCAAGATCCTTCACAGGGCATTAAATTCATTATTTTTATTTCAGGTCCTTCAAAAATCTTTTGCCTCTACACTGCATCCATATCCCAGACACCGAATTTTTCTAGCGCATTCAACAGTGTCCACAGAAATTTAGCACACAAGTAGACTGCTTCTTCTTGTTTTATAAATCCATTAATTCCTGCACATTTTTGGAAAAGAAATATAGCATTTTTTTCATTTCTTCAATTTCTCAAATATTGTGTCCATCAAGTATACTACTGATAAAATTAAGAGGGCTTTGATGAGTACATAGTTTATGTTAATATCTCTTCCTCAATTTCAATTCATAATGATATTGCATATATTCTTTTTACATTTACTGCATTTTATTTTATTTTGAATGAATGGACAGTAATTGTATTTTCCCTCTAGTTTCCTTGAGTTTAGTAGTAATAAATAAAATTATAGGCAATCTGATAAGAGTTTGGTTTTATTTCAACTCCCTTCTCCCATTTTCAACATATAGTAATTACCTATGAATATATGTATTTTTTACATTCACTGCATTTTATTTCAGAGGACACCAAATGAGGACATGGAAAAGGAAAATGCAACATTGCTGACAGAGTTCATTCTCACAGGACTTACAAATCAACCAGAGTGGAAAATCCCCCTGTTCCTGGCCTTCTTGTTGATATATCTTATAACGATCATGGGGAACCTTGGTCTGATTACAGTCATCTGGAACGACCCTCACCTTCACATCCCCATGTATTTATTTCTTGGGAGTTTAGCCCTTGTGGATGCTTGGATATCTTCCACAGTGACCCCCAAGATGCTGGTCAGCTTCTTAGCCAAGATTCAGATGATATCTCTCTCTGAATGCATGGTACAATTTTTTTCCTTTACAATCAGTGTAACCACAGAATGTTTTCTCTTGACAGCAATGGCATATGATCGCTATGTAGCCATATGCAAACCTTTACTGTATCCGGTGATTATGAACAATAGACTATGTGTCCGGCTATTAGTGTTGTCATTTTTAGGTGGCTTTGTTCATGCCCTGCTTCATGAAGGCTTTTTGTTCAGATTAACCTTCTGTAATTCCAACATAATACATCACTTTTACTGTGATATTATGCCATTGTTAAAGATTTCTTGTACTGACCCTTCTATTAATTATCTAATGGTTTTTGTGTTCTCAGGTTTAATTCAAGTATTCACCATTGTGACTGTTATTGTCTCTTATACATTTGTTCTCTTTACAATCTTAAAAAAGAAGTCTGGTAAAGGCATAAGGAAAGCCTTCTCCACCTGTGGAGCTCATCTGTTATCTGTTTCTTTATACTATGGCTCTACTCTTTACATGTATGTGCGCCCTCGATCTCCACAAGTTGATGATCAGGATATGATGGACTCTCTGTTTTACGTGGTCATAATTCCTTTACTAAATCCCATTATCTACAGCTTGAGAAATAAGCAAGTCATAGATTCCCTCACAAAGACGTTAAAAAGAAATGTTTAGATCTCATACTAATCTCTTTTATCTTTTTAAATAAACTAATCACAAAGTTGTATTTTAGAGATATCTATGTTTTTTCCAGTGTTCAGATTTTTTTTGCAATTATTATTGTCTTAGCATTTTAATTACATAAAGTACCTAATAAAGTAATTAAATATTCTGATGTTATTCAAAAGCATTCAAAGAATTTTAATCAAGTGTTCATATCAAAATAGCATAATTATAGCAGAAAGCAAATCAAATTTTTTACTGTCTTGTATGTTATTCAATGTTGCTTTATAAATGCATTATATGCTAGGAAAGTGGTTTATCTAATAAGGATTTGAGTATGACATCTTCATACTAATACAGCTGTATTACCTAGGATTCCTGTCACATTTAACTTCATAGTGGAGGGAGATTTGTATTTGAGTGAACAGAAGCAAATACCCAGAATTCCAGCCAACAAAAATCTTTCTTTCCACTTTGTCATGAAAGGGTGAATTTCACTTCTGTAGAGACTCAATTCACATATTAAGCAAAGAAACAAATAGAAATGGACATGCAATAAGGAAAAAAGTAAGGAGAGAGTGAAGACAGTGAAGGGCAGGTCCAAGTGTAAGAGGATGCTCTTAACTCAGTGTGTTTGTATGAATAGGAAGAGGCCACTTGCCCCTAAGTCTCTATGATGGCTTCTAAGGCCCTTTCCAAACTGTGTTTGTGTGTTTTTGGAGAATTTGAAAAGGTTCACTAATTCAGAAAACTAACAGTTTAAATAGAAGAACTAAGCTGGCATAGACATAGAGAAGAAAAGATAAGTGGCATAATAGAAAGAAAATAATCTTAATCTTTCTAAAATTAAAAAGTGTAGCTAGTGAGATAACTGAAATCAATAATATCACAAGGTTTTGGAATGTGTTGTTTACAGCCAGGGAGTTTAAATGTTCATTGCCAAAGTTTAAATAATAAGATGATATGACATCATAGTGCCCATTGAGTGGAGGCAAAAACATAAAAATGAGGAAGAATTTGGATGTTTTATATCTCAAAAAGTTCTTGATTGTTAGCCTTCTTCACACATCAGACTCCTTAATATATTAATCATCCATCTTCTAGGCTACCATGCCCTTCATTTCTCAACACTGAAATTTTTTTGGCATTCTTACTGATACCACTGAAGCCTTATCCTGAAAAATACTGATCTCTATTTTTGTAAAACTGTAGTTACTTATTTTCTCCATTCTTCTAGCACTCTCACTTCCCCAACATTGATGTCAGACTTTTGTCATTAATTATCACTATAATTAATTAAGACCAATTAATTACATCCATCTTCAATAGCTTTTATTGGATTGTAGTTGCTACCAGATTGTATGCATATATGTTTTAGGTATCTATCTCTGTACACATAAATATGCACATGTTTATTTTTTATGTGTATATATAGTCATGTGATATGCATATACATAGGTAGTTAAAATATAAACGTAGACACATTAAAAATTTAGAGTTTATTTGAGTAGACAGAGATTGAAGATTGGGCAGGTCCAGACAGCATGTGTTTGGGGCCTTCCTGAAGGGTGAGAGCATGGGTTTTCGGGAGAATATGGAAGCCAGATAAGGAAAATATTTGATTGGCTAAAATGGAGTAGTAGCTGTATTTAGATAATTGCACGGGAAAGTCTCTAACTAGTTGGCAGTTTTTTATTGGTTACACTAAATTTTTGTTTTACCATTTACATTGAATTGCGTTTCTGTTTACTTAGGTAGCAATCCATTTTGCTGGTGCCACCTCAGCTTAATGAACTGTAATCTAATTATTTTAAACAATATCTCTCCTTTGATCAACATCTCAATTATGGAAAAGGGACCAAACCTCAGGCACATTTGCCACTTTCTGTCATTATCACAGCTGATTTGTCTTTAACTCTGCATAGAACTCAAAAGTAACTAGGTCTGATTTCTTGAAGAAGTGTTTCTTTTGTTGTTCATCTTGTTTTCGTTGTTCCAATCACAGTGACAAATCTCAAATACATTAATGTCTAGGAACTTGCATTCAAGACTCTTTAGAGAAAGGAGCATATCAGGGAGATGATGATGATGATTATCAAGGGGAGAATATCAAGAGACTGGGCTATGCTTCATAGCCAAGGTGCTCATGAATCAAAACAACTAAAATAAACAAAATAAAAACAAAGATTAAGGGTTGGAACAATCTATAAACTCAGTCTCTGAATTCTGAGGGCAGTCAGTTGAGAAGATTCCTATATTTGGGCTCAGAGCATCTATACATGATGAAGTAAGGATGGCAGTTGCATCTGATAATTTTACTGATTTCCATTCTGAATGTGTTTACATCATTGGATGTTTTGGTGAACTTCCTGACTGTCGCACTCAGCAGCAGGCATGAAGTTTGTCCTCCAAAGTTTATTAACAAGTCGTTGAGCTCTAACTTCTAGGGCTTCACGAATAGGACAGGTTATAGGTAGATGAGAAAATCTCAAAGACAATGAACAGAACTTGGATCTAATAATGGGTACATTGTAGTTTTCTACTGAAACACACTTTTCTTTACTGTCACCCCCATTTCTACCAAATATAAACACACTAAGACTACTTTATTTGAAAAATAGATCTATTCTCATTAAACTTCACCTGAGCATTTACGTAAGTGCAATAAGAACAGTGATCATCTCTCTCTTTTTTTTCAATTACTAAAATGTTTTTTATTATGAATATCAATATTAACTACGAATAAGAAGGTTTTGCTTCAACTCTTTGATATCCTACAGCTTTTCTCCTTTACAGTATAATTTCTAGTGTTGAATCAACCCTGTGTTCCTGGCATAAGATCTATTTGTTCAGGATAATTTGTTGTTCTTTATACACTGTTAGTTTCAAAGAAAATATTTTTTTTTGATTAATTTGGTTTTTTAAATTTATTTTTATTTTTTTTATTTCAGCTTATTATGGGGGTACAAAAGTTCAGGTTATATATATTGCCCATTACCCCCATCCCCCTGAGTCTGAGCTTCAAGCGTGTCCATTCCCCAGACAGTGCACATCACACTCATCAAGTAGGTAGAGACCTTTAATAAAGGAATCCCAGATTAGACATATAAAACCCTCTGCAGGCTAAGTAGTCATGCCATCAGTCTTTACATACAATTTCTGTAGATTTAGCTGAATTCTTTTCAACTTGAGGTTCTCAGAATATTTTTTAGTTTTCTTCACCTTCCAGAAAGTGATCTTCATCTCTCTTATTGTAAGGCTAGAAACACAGTGAGCAGATACAAGACAAGTTATTCCCAAGGGGCTTGCTATAGTGTGATTTTGTTGGCCCCTCCAAATCTAATGTTGAACCTGTCCCCCAGGGTTGGAGATGGGGTATAATGGAAGGTATTTGGGTCATGGGAATGGATCCCTCGTAAATGGCTTGATGCCATGCTTACAGTAATGAAAGAGTTCTTGCTCTATTAGTTCCCATGAAAGCTATTTTTTTTTTAAAAAAATATCCTGGCTCCTCCTATTTCTCTCTCTTACTTTTTCTCTTGCCATGACATTTCTGCATGTGCTGGCTCTGCTTTCCCTTCAGCCACGAGTGGAAGTAACCTGAAGTCCTCACCAGAAGCAGATGCTTGCTGCCATGCTTCTTGCACAGCCTGCAGAACCAGGAGCCAAATAAACTTCTTTTCTTTATAAGTTGTCCACCCTCAGATATTCTTTCATTGCAACACTAAATAGAATAACACAGAAAAGTGGTACCAAGGAGTAGGGAGCTACTTATAGAGATACCTGAAAAGGTGGAAGCAGTTTTGGAACTGGGTGATGGGCAGGCATTAGAAGAGTTTGGAGGGCTCAGGAGAAAACAAAATGATGAGAGAAAGGTTGGAACTTCTTTGAAATTGGTTAAACGGTTGTGACCAAAATGCTGATAGAAATATAGACAATAAAGGCCATGCAGACAAGGTCTCTGATGAAAATGAGGAACATATACCCTGTTAAACTGTAGCAAAGAACTTGCCTCCATCATTTCTGTGCCCTAGGTTGGTGAACCCCTAGGCTGAACTAGGCTGAACTTAAGAGGGATGACCTAGGACATCTGGCAGAAGAAATTTCTAAGCAGAAAAGTGTTTAAGAAGCGGTAGGAAAAATAAAAAAGAAGTGGTAGGCATACTTTTAAGAGCTTATGCTCAAATACAGCAACAAAAGAATGACCTAAAGCTGGGATTTATAATTAAAAGGAAGGCAGAGCATAAAAATTTCAAAAATTCACATCCTGGACATATTGTAGAGAAGGAAAGAGCATTTACAGGAGAGGAATCCAAGAGTTCTGTGAAGCAACCACTGATTAGAGAGATCAGTATAGATGAAAGGGAGCCAGGGGTTAACAGTCAGAAAAATGAGGAAAGGGCCCTAAAGCCATTTCAGAAATCTTCCAAGCTGCCCATCCTATTGCAAGACCACAGACCTAGGAGGACAGAATGGTTTCAGGGGACAGGTCCAGGGTGCTGCTGCCCTGTGCCCCCTTGGGATAATGTTCCCTACATCCCAGCAACTCCATCTCCAGCTGCATCACAAAGGGCACCAGGCTCTGCTTGGGTTGCCACTCTTGAGAGTGCAATCAATAAGCCTTGGTGGCTTCCACATGATGTTAAGTCTGCAGGCACCCAGAATGCAAGAGTGGTAGAGGGTTGGAGGCTTCCACCTACATTTCTGAGTATCTTTCAGAAAGCCTGGGTGCTCAGCCATAGAAGAGGAGATTCTTTACAGACTCTTCTAAAGCAATGCGAAGGAGAAGTATGGGGTTGGAACCCCCACAGAATCCCTATTGGTATACTACCTAGTGGGCCTGTAGGAGCAGGGCCACTGCCCAGAAGACCTTAGAATTATAGAGCTATCAATAGCATGAAAATCCAGCCTGGAAAAGCCTCTGGCATTCCACTCCAAACCCTGAGAACAGCCATATTGGCTGTGCCCAGCAAAACCATGGGGAGGGCTTTTTTTTTAAGGTTTCTGGAGCCCACCCCTCATACTGGTGTGCCCAGGATGTGCCCAGTGTGCCCCGGACATAGAATCAAACGAGATTATTTTAGAGCTTTAGGACTTAACATCTGGCATGCTGGGTTTTGAACTTATATGGGGCCCTGTTATCTCTTTCTTCTGGACAATTTATCCCTTTTGTATGGGAATGTCTACCCAATACCTGTTCCCTCATTGTATCTTGGAAGCAAATAACTTGATTTTGATTTGAGGAGCTCACATCTGTAAGGAACTTGACTTGAGTCTCAAAAAACACTTTGGAGTTTAAAAGTTGGTACTGAAACAAGTTAAGACTTTTTGTTTTTTTTTTTCTTTTATTCTTTTTTTTTTCATTTTTTAAAATTTGAGTATATTATGGGGGTACAAATGTTTATGTTATGTATATTGCCTCTGCCCCTGCTCCCTCACCGGCAGCAGAGCTTCAAGCCTGTCCATCCCCCAGATGGTGTGCATCACACTCATTATGTATGTATATACCCATCCCCTCCTGCCCCCTCCCATCTGCCCGACACCTGATAAATGTTATTCCTATATGTGCACTTAAGTGTTGATAAGTGAAACCGATTTGATGGTAAGTACATGTGGTGCTTATTTTTCCATTCTTGGGATACTTCACTTAGTAAAATGGGTTCCAGCTCTATCCAGGAAAATACAAGACGTGCTAGATCACCATTGTTTCTTATAGCTGAGTAGTACTCCACGGTATACATATACCACATTTTATTAATCCACTCATGTATTCATGGGCACTCGGGTTGTTTCCACATCTTTGCAATTGTGAATTTTGCTGCTATAAACATTCAAGTGCAGATGTCTTTTTATGAAATGTCTTTTGTTCTTCTGGGTAGATGCCCAGTAATGGGATTGCTGGATCAAATGGTAGATCTACTTACTTGTAGCTCTTTAAGGTATCTCCATATTGCTTTCCATAGAGGTTGTACTAGTTTGCAGTCCCACCAGCAGCATATGAGTGTTCCTATCTCTCTACATCCACACCGACATTTATTGTTTTGAGACTTTTTGATAAAGGCCATTCCCACTGGAGATAAGTGATATCTCATTGTGGTTTGATTTGCATTTCCCTGATGATTAGAGATGTTGAGCATTTTTTCATGTTTGTTGGCCATTGTTCTGTCTTCTTTTGAACAGTTTCTGTTCATATCCTTTGCCTACTTTTTGATAGGGTTATTTGATTTTTTTCTTGCTGATTTTCCTGAGTTCTAAATAGATTCTGGTTATCAGCCCTTTATTGCATGTGTAGCATGTGAAAATTTTCTTCAGATATAAAACCATCCTCTGTATATAGTCATCTAATCTTTGACAAAGCAGACAAAAATATACACTGGGGAAAAGAATCCTTATTCAATAAATGGTGCTGGGAAAACTGGATATCCACATGTAGAAGACTGAAACAGTATCTACACCTTTCAACTCTCTCAAAAATCAACTCATGGTAGGTAATAGACTTAAACCTGAGGTATGAAACTATTAGAATTCTAGAAGAAAATGTTGGAAAAACTCTTGCAGACATTGGCCTAGAAAAGAATTTATGACGAAGACCCCAAAGGCAATCACAGCAACAAGAAAAATAAATAAATGGGACCTGATCAAATTAAAAAGCTTCTGCACAGGCAAAGAAACTGTCACGAGAGCAAACAGACAAACTACAGAATGCAAGTTAAGACTTTTGGAAGAGTATTAAAAAGGGATGATTGCATTTTGCATGTAATAAGGACACGATATTTGGGGGGGCAGGGCTAAAATGCTATAGTTTGATTTGTTTGTCCCCTCCAAATCTCATATTGGAATGTATCCATAGTGTGAGAGATGGTGCTTAATGAGAGGTGTTTGGGTTACGGGGACAGATCCTTCATGAATGTTTTGGTACTGTCCTCACAGTAATAAATGAATTCTCACTCTGTTAGTTCCCATGAGAGCTGGTCTTTAAAAAGAGCCTGTCAACTTCCCCATCTCTCCTGTTTTGTCCTGTGACCTCTGCACATGCTGGCTCTGCTTTGCCTTCTACCATGAGTGGAAGCAAACTGAAGATGCTGGTGCCTTGCTTCTTATTCAGCCTGCAAAACCACCCACTGAATAACCTCATTTCTTTCTATTAAATAAATTACCTAGCCTCAGGTATTCCTTTATAGCAACACTGAATAGACCAAGACAGGGCTTAATTGACTTCAAAAGTCAATGCTTAGTTTTTTAAAACTATCTAGTCAATCTAATTCTATACACATTCTCAAATATGACATGCTAGTTGAAGTTTTGGTAATATAACCAATGTTTCCAAATGTGTTATATTACAAGGAGAATAGATTCTTATTAAATTTTTTTCAAATAACTGTTTCCATAAAAATAAGAATACTCAGTAATATTTTCTGAATTCTGGAGAGATTGGCTAGGGAGAAAGTGGTAAATAATTTACTTCTATTGACAAAAGCTATACTTGACCAAATAACAGATAAAGTTTCCTTAAATTCTGCCCAATATTGTGATCTTAAAGTTATCAGAAATCTCTACTTGTCAAAGCCTTTTCCATAACTCTGTTGAAATTTTGTAGCATGGCTGTTTCTAAAAATTTTCATGAAAGCATCAGAGTAAAACAATAAACTGTTGATGACAAAAGACTTAAAATGCCCATGATTAAAAATTTGATTAGAATTCATTATATTGCAATTGACATGGAAATGATTGTCATTTTTGTGATACATAACAATAAGATATAAGATAATGACTAGAATTGTGACTGATAGCATTATTTATGTACATATAAAAGTTCTAGGAATATCACACCAGTTTCATAATACTTATATTCATACTTAGATATAAATATAAGAATGTCAAATATCACTTTTATTTGACAATACTTCCTATGCAATTTAACATATAAAATAAGCTTCTTTATATAGACAATTCTCTTTTAATAAGAAATAAAACTAATTCCTTTGAGATGTTCTAGGGACTCTTCTGAAAAATCCTAAAGTTATTAAATAGTTTGAGGTCAAGAAAGACAATTTTGAATTTGGTTTTGGGAAGTTTGTCAAAAATATCAAATGATTGAAATAGTTAATTAATTATGGTCACAGGTCACTGGGAAACAGTTCCAAAGTGATAAAAGATTTCAAAGCCAAATAGAGAAGCATATGTAATTATTAATAAAATTGGCTCTTTTTTAATATTGTAAAAACTCAGTTTTTTTAAGTAAGTCATAAAAGACTGAGAAGCAGCATAAATCATAGGTAATTATCTTAATAAAGCATAAAATCTTTGTTTCCTAGACCAATTACTTAAAAAGAAAAATTTTAACAAATTATAGAAATAGCAAATTAATAAACTACAAATAACTATCATTTTAACAGAGAAGGCTAAATTCTAGTTTTGCATTAGTTTAGTTTTGCCATTAAGACTCATTTTTAGAACCCTTATAATAAATCACTTCTAGCCAACCGGACCACATAAGATTCTCTATTTTTCCCCAACTATATATATTGTTTCAGTTTTTGTCCTTTTATTCATTCTGGAACAACCTGTGAAAACCCTCCAGACTAGATGCTATTACTCTCCCTTTTTTAAAAAAAAACAAATCCTCATACTTTGTAGCTTCTCTTACCAAAAAAAGTCTTATTTTACTTGAATACTTTGCACACAATGTTGTTTACTTTATAATTTCTAGTAGTTTTAATTACCATACATTAACTAGAATTCTTAACTCTTAGTAAATTAATTTTCTAGGCTATAAGCAATTACCATCTATCACACCAGCATTCTGCAGATTGGCAAATCTATAAATATACCATATCATAATTTCTAGAAACATGTGTTTCCTCATAGTACAATTTTTCAATGTTCTACGGGACATATTTGTCTAAAAATCTTACCGAAATGACACCCACAATGTGGAACTGGGCATCTTGGGTAGTTTGAGACTCCCTGGTTTCCAACAGAAGGGACATTTGGTTGCAACAGTGTATCAGAGCTTATCACTGCCAGGTGGAGTGAAAGCCACCCATAAATACCAGCTGCTTATGGTTACCTGACCCTGTGGCTGGGAAACCAAGGAAATCCCAGCAGCTGCCAAGAAACTTTTCATCTCGGGGATCCTCCCTTCTCTCTCCTCTACATCAGTTGTCTACAATGCTTTGTTGGTGAAAGGAAACAGAATTTGGGGAGTCAATGAGCTCCATGATTGAGTAAGTCACTCCAGTTTGTACAACTGGAAATTTCTTTCCTCACTGTTTGGTTTTTCCTCAGAATAATGCACTTTGTTCTTGTTTTTCTTGGAGTACCCAGTTGGAGAGGGAATAGTTGTTGGACCTCTACCTGATTTGAGAACTGGTTCATTTCAGTGTATTTTGTTTAATGCTCCCCAGGCTTATTAGGTGAGGTATAGTTCATTTGTTTGAAATATCTTGAATTTCTCCTTGTATTGAATGTTTATTTGTATTGGTATAGTGTGTAAATGTGCTGTTTATGAGAAAGTTCAAAGGCATGCCAGGTTTTCTAGGACTCTAGCTGGTTAAATATTGCTGCTTGTTCATGTGCACATATTTAAACTGATGGGAAAATTACATCAAGAAAGATTCAGAGATTCAATGGTCAATATGCCA
The DNA here is from genome assembly GCF_020740605.2 of Lemur catta. NCBI lineage: Eukaryota > Metazoa > Chordata > Mammalia > Primates > Lemuridae > Lemur > Lemur catta. Next base: position 243,370,855 of record NC_059128.1, read on the forward strand.
CTGTAGCATTAAAATACAGAGTTTTTTAAGCTCTGTATTTTCTGTTCTGCCTATTTCAAATCTGCAGTTACTAAGCAACTGGTTTTGAGATAAACTCATTGTTTATTAATTCATGGCTACTTAGAGATTTTTACTCCTTATACAATTCTTCCAGTTCTAGATCAATTGTAAACATTGAAAACTCATTTGAAACTGAAGGGAAACAAGGGCAAAAGAAGCTTTTTAAAACTCAAACTGCCATGGAAACTGCACAAAACTTTGGTCCACAGCCTTCATTAGATTACCTATTAATGTAAATAAAGTTTAGCCATATGAAGAAATTGCAAGTTGTAAGATATAATTGGGATGGAACCATCTTTTGCAAATTGGTGAGTTTATATTTTTTCATGGCTAAAATTCTGAGATAAAAGCTACTGAAATTTGTGTGCCTGTGTTTGTTTAGATGTGTTTTCTGTGTGTGCATATATCATATATTATGTCCAAATGGTACCAAGCTGGCTTCTAAATAAAAGGAGCTCTCATAAAGTAAGCAAATAAGAAAAAATGCTTTTAACATTCATGTGAATTTAGTAATTTCTGATGAATAAGCACGATTTTCAAAAAATTATCAGTAACATAAAAGTTTAAAAAAGGTCTTCAAAGTGGTCAGCATATATTTTTGTCTGGGTTTAGTAGTCAGTCATTTTTATGTTTGAAGATGTTAAGTTTTGATGCAAAAGTTATAAAACTATAAATCCAGCCAAAACCAAATGATCTGTTTGTGGAATTTTTGATAAGTATGACTTATTTAGTATTGTTGGTTTAATAAAAGCAGCTAGATCTTTTCAGTTACCAGGAAAAATATCCATGTGTTTAAGCTTCTTAGGTAAAAAAGTAGTTATGCCTAAATGAACATAAATATCAGTAAATTAAAATACATAAAACATCAAGTAATTAGGAGCACAAAACAGAAACTTTTGGTCAAAGATTTATGAATATGCTTTGGTTTTGGTCTCTTAATCCTAGCTGCAGATACATTTTCTTCCATTGAGCTTACTGTCTTTGGAGAGGTACACACAAGGTTTGTTTCTGACTTGCTCTGTCATCTGATATTAACAGTATTGTTAGGAACTTAAAGCTGCCCTAGGAGCTGTACTTGATAAAAGCTGAGATAAAATTGGAGGCTTTAGTTGTTCCTGTGGTCTTGCTCACTCTTGATTTGTTCTGTGATGCTGGTTGCAAGCTAGCTGGTCATGTGTGCATTATGTTGCCATAGCAAAGTCTTTGCCTAGGAAAATTTGAAAAAGAATTCATAAACTGTTCATTTCTGTATTGTAATTTACTTTAAAATGAACGAAATGCTTATTCTTAGACTCCAATAAAAATCTACAAATAATATTACTCATTGGTTGTCCCCAAATTTGCAATTTGGTTGGCAAATGTTTTGAGACCATTTAGATCAGTTTTAAAAATATTAATTGCTTGATCTTGATCCTTATATAAAAAAACATGTTATGACTTTGTGTCATTATTTGAGATACTAAGGATTAATGTTAAAGGTTCACTCTGTCCACAGTCAGGTGAAGTCACGTCAATAAATTTTATTTGGGGATATTGGTATTTTAAAAATATGTAAATAATTAACATCTTTATGTGTGATGTATTCAAAAACTTATATTTATAGAGCTTAGCAAAAATGTTACATTATTAAGAATGGCAAGTATTAAGAATACTTATATTCATTTTCTCAGTAGTATTTTTTAAATTTAAAAGTAACATTTAAAACAATACTTTGTGATTCTTTCCTGGTCTGTGTTTTGAAATTCTTTTTCTTTTTTTGCCTTTTTTTTATGAAGATGTGCTTAGATATAAATTTGTTTAGACTTTAAATGACTTTCTTGAAGGCACACTTAGTCGCATAGGCTATATATGTAATATTCACAGGATTTTATAAAACAGTTAACAGGAAAATAACTTTAAATGATATTTAGAATCTCACTGAGCTGCTAAAAGAAATAAATGGGGTAGATAGAAATGAGATAAACAATTATGACAGAAAGGTTTAAGTTCCAAGTTGTCTAAATGGGCTTCCCATAAGAAGAAACAATTGCACTACAGAAGATTTTTCTTTATCTTTTGGTAACTGGCCTAAGAAACAAAGATTTTGTGTTTTATCAAGATAATTCCTACATTGCCCTTATTAGGTTTTTGACAACTTGAGAAAAACTGAGCTTCGCAAAGGAAAGGTTTTTACCTCCATGTAAATTTCTTATGGCCTTTAATGTCTTTTGATTATCACTCTTGGCTAAGTAAAGTGCTATCATTTACAATAGCCAGTGATTATGCTTTGATCAATTGTTTTGAGCCTTTTAACATCTTTGACAAATGTCCTCCAAATCAAATCAAAGCTATATCAAATATTATTAATTAAGCCTTGTGCTGTTAAGTTATAGGACCTTGACTCCTGGGTATCTAACACCAAACTCAAGTGAACCAAAGATTCATCTTCAGACCCAGGAGAAGGCAAAAACCAAAATGAATTGCTTTAATGAGACAAAGGACCACACTTGTATTCAGAGATATTGGGTCTCATTTAATAGTTTTGCTTCTATCTAACTTAATATAATTTGTTACTAATTTGAATATGTAACTACCTCTAAGCTTCTTTTTCTTGTCATTATCGGAACTAGGCATGACTTACAAACTTTTTGTTTAAAATATGGTTAATTCTTTAAAGGGACCACAAAAACCATTCTGATACAAGAGTCTCAAAGTCCTTAGGCTCAAAAGTTTTAATAAAACGTTTATGTTTTGTATAGACATTCCTATAAGTGTATAAATAAAACCAAAGTTACAGTAGCTCAATGCTTATAGATAAGTTAGTTTTGTAACCTTATGTTTGGCATTTTTGTTTTTTTCTTGTATTGCCTACAAAGTTTTAAAGGGTTAATGAATGCCTGTTCAACTCCATTCCCATCTGTCTTAGAATGTTTAATTAACTGTAAGTCTTTTGGCTCTAAGCCCCTTGGCCACAGGGGTCCCAGCAAGGGACAGGATGGATGCAGGACAGGTAGCCAGACCAACCCAGCAATGATGGGACAAAATTGAAGTTTGGCCATTAATGCTCTCTCTGGCAAATCTTGCCCAAAAGGGAGAACATGTAAACCTCTCTCACTGACTGAATGGACCCCTCTTGGCCAAGGGGACCTCAGAAAACCTTAAAATTGAGTTCCTGGACATGAAGGGAAGGAAAGTCAGACACACCACATTAAACATCATCGCCTTTGGAGTTTGCCGTATTTCCTCCTAAGTTTGCTCTAAATACATTTGTATGAATGTATCCGTGTGTGTAATTATATATGACAGTATATTCTCTCTATATATAGTTTACAAAGTACATATTGCATATAGTCTATAGATATCATATGTATTTTATATACATAAATATATGTGTGTGTGCATATATATGTATACTCCAGAGAACCTAAAACTCTGACTGCCCCTTCTCTATATACTTCTATTATCCTCTGCTTAGTAACTCTAAATATACTAACCCTTTTCCTCAGTTATCTCTCTGGCCTAGTGGTCTTAGTTCCAGAGGTTGGATTACTTCTACCAGGACAAACAATGATTCAACAACTAGAAACACAACATTGTACCTGACAAATGTGTAAAATTTTAGAATGAAAACTATAATATTAGCTTTTTTCTATATGTTTCTGTATGTTTGTATGTGGGACATTTTTCTACCTCTACATAGTACTCAAAATTAATTTCTAAAAGAGCTCTGTTTAATTCGCTGAGGAAAGAATTTGTGTTTATATAAATTACGGATTCCTTAAACTCTTAGAAAAATAGGAACTAACCAAAATATTTTTAAAGTTCACATGATCTGGCATAATCTTTGGTAAATAAGAGCTAGTTTTGTAACCAAATGCAGGCTTGGCTGCCTGCTGCTTGAAAGCCAGACTCAAGGGATGAGGGGTTGGAGGAAGGAAAAGTGGGTTTATTCAAGAGCTGGCATCCTGAGGAGATGGCAGACTCATATTGCAAAGGCCACCTCAAGTTTCTGACTCTGATGAAAGGCTTTCAAAGAGGAAGGAGGCTGGGGAGAGGCTGGCCATGTGCAAGTCTTGTTTCTGATGATTATCTCAAATAATGGGACATCTGGTGATTTGGTGGGTGATAGCTAGATGGCAGCAGAATTGAAGGGTAAGTGCTCAGCATTTTCCTCTAGGGGGACTTCTGCAGTCTTAATTCTATAGTTAGTTGCTCAAGACCCATTCCTGGAATTCTTAAGCTAGCACACAATTAGGCATTGTAAAGAGTTATTACTTAGCTTTAAGATGGGAGTGACTGTTACTGATACCAATTCCTCACTGTCAATCCTGCAATATATTGTCACCTTGTTAGTGCTGTAACTATGTCTTCATAATGCCCTGCTATCATTCTATCCAATTATTAGATGCAGGATGGTGGGGAACAGAGTAAGACCAGTGAATTCCATGAGCATATGCCATAGCTGTACTTCTGGTGCGCTGAAGTGAATTCCTTAATCCACTGTGGAATACTACAACTGTGGATAAAGAATTCTGGAAGTTCATGGATGATAGTCTGGAAGATTCATTGTGTACGAGCAAGAAAAATCAGTATCCAGAGTAAATGTCTATTCCCTTAGAAGGAAAATCTTGCTACTTCTATAATAGAAATAGTTCAATGTAATTTACTGCCACCTAATAGCTCGCTCATCACCCTGCAGATTGGAGACATATCAGGGACTCAGTGTTGGTTCATGCTCTTAGCAGATTGGGCAGTCAGCAGTGGTCATAGCCAGGACAGAATGGTGAATGGAAGTCATGTTTCTGAAATTATGCATGGCCACCATCCCTGCCACTGTGGCCACTTTATTATAGCTCATTGGGAGATGGCAGGAATGTCTGGAGAAAGAGGCTAGCTGGTGTGCACAGGAAGGGTCATCCTATCCACTTGATTGTGAAAATTCTCCTCTGCTGACGTCACTCATTTGGAAGTGTTTACGTGTGTGATACAAATACTTTTCTGTATTTTTCCATTTAGAGAGATGTATCCACATATCTTTCCCCCAAATTTCCTTATCATTAATTTTTCCAATAATATTCATTCCCAGTCCCTGACCATTCAGCCAAACATTTAGCCACAGTCCAAGCATTGGTATATAATTGCTGGCCTGTTTAATTCTCCTTTCAAACAAAGTGAACAACTAGGTGTACTATCTTCCTTTATCCTCTGGGAGGATTTCCCTTCATCAAGTCCTTCAGGGATGTCCCAAAAAAGGGCTATGGTTCTACAGCTGTCCACTTTTGTGTGGTGCCTGTGTATCACGCAGAATCGTCTGTAAGCCAGACCTGAGTCTTCATTTCCTCTGTCAAGTGATCATACAAACTCCCCATGAAACCACAGTTGCAGTCTGGGAGAGAGGAGGCTGTGTAGCAGGCGCACAAACCATGTGCTCATTCTTCGTCAGATTTACTTGTCCCTTCAGGGCCTGTTTGGGCCCAGTCACATCTATGCCACCTCCATTTGATGACGGAGTGCTGCTGTGCACACCCAACTTTATCACTCAGTGGGTCAGAGCTAATGTAGAGATCATAATGGTATCTCAGTTTACAGTATAACTGGGCTGCCTATGATTGAGCATTCAACCTCCACTAAGGCTCAATAGCAGGAGTAGATCTGTTTCTCAAAATGGGATTATTATCTGCAGAGGACTACAGAGGTTTGCTCCAGTATTTTAAAGGTGTGGATGTTGATTCACCTGTAAAGGTCGGTCAAATACCTCAAACAGCATGCTTTCTCACTGTGACTTGGACCTGTTGTAGACCTTTCTCTTTTCCAAGCCCTGCTTAAAATCAGCAGCTTTCTGGTCACTTGGTAAATGGGACAGAGTAACACAAACAAATGAGGGAAATGTTGCTTCCATAATCCAAAGGGTATCACTAGGGATTTTGCCTCTTGTTGATGGTAGGATGGGTTTGGTGCAATAACTTTAGAAGAGATATCTCAACATTCCCTATACCACTTGACCCTTAGAAATTTCACTGAGATAGAAAGTTCCTGAATTGAAAAGACTACACAGACTGGATACTGCCATGCAGATCTTTTGTATTCCAAGATAGGTAACAAAATGAGTAAGGAAATAATGACACAAAATTTAAAGGAGAAGACAATTTCACCTTCTGCCTATATTAATAGTGACCTCTGCACATCATAGTGCTTACTCCATCCAGCTACAGAGTTTTCACAATGATTCTTTATCTATGTTACTTTGTCTTTACGTATGTTTTTACTAGAAAATTTTATGAAAGCAGGATAATTGATTAATGACTATACCAAAAACTGATCTCTTCGCTTTCCCGCTATTTTGGTGGTCATGACCCATGTCAGGCTACACTTTTAAAAAAAGAAACAAAAAACCTTTAGACTATGGCAATAGTTACATATCACTATTCAGTTATTAAATTTAAATGTTACAAATTCAATAAATTAAATTTTATTTTTTTGAATGAATATTCATTAACAACTTCTGCTTAAAAGGAAAACCTGACTATGTTACCACCATGTACAATATCCTTCAATTCTTTTCCTCTTAGATGAATAAAAGATCCCATGTGAACTCATGCATGCTCTCCTTCTTGGTCTCATCCAGCTCCTTTTCTGCCAGTCACTCTTACAATCTTTTGTTTCTCCGGTCGTGAATGATGTGTGATAATTTAGCTTCTCAAATAATCAAGGCCCCATGGATGGTAAGTGTCCACAGGCATCACCTTGTTAGAAAGGAAGACTGCTGAGCCCCACCACAGAACTACTGAAACAGGGTCTGCACTTTAGCCAGGTTTTGATGAAATTCATAGGAATTGAAATTTGGGAAGCACAGATTTAGGCCACCTTTGAAAGAAATTCATTGTCTTTGTTTGTCCTTTTCCCTCCCACTGACCGTTGCCTAATAAGATTATTCATCAGATTTTAGCTCAGCTGGAAGCTAAGCATATGTCTGGAATTTGAGCTATATAATTTGCATGAGGAAGACACCAGTACTTGGGGGTGGCTTCTGAAGGGAGTATCAATCTTTGACTTCATTAAAATCATGTTTTTATTAACTTGGATAAGACTCTACTAATCAAAGCACTCAGAACATCAAATTTTATGTGTAAACTGAAGTTTGCATAAAAAGTCAGAAGTGAGTTGGGCTCAGTGGCTCACACCTGTAATCCCAGCATTTTGGAGGCCAAGGCAGGAAGATCGCTTGAGCCCAGGAGTCAAGATCAGCCTGGGCAACGTAGACCGATCATATCTGTACAAAAATTTTAGAAATTAGCAGATTTGATTGTGCGTGGCTGTGGGACCAGCCTCTCAGGAGGCCAGAGAGTGGCTTGAACCCAGGTGTTTGAAGCTGCGTTGAGCTATGATTGTACCACTGCACTCTAGTCTGGATGACAAAGTGAGAATCTGTCTCTAAAAAACAAAACAAACCAAGTCAGAAATATCATCTGTTATGGAAAATAGTGGCATAAAGTGTAATTTCAATAGTTAAAACTAGAACTGTCTATGGTGATTTAATGTTTGTGATTCTCAAGTCTTTAATACCCTGGAGAATAATCTGGATCTCTCATATACATCTAAATCCACAATGCCCAGTTGTAGATCTTCACTTTGTCCTATAGGGAATCCTAAGACACTCTTGGGGGAATTTCAGTTCTCCTAACTTTCCTCTTATGGCAAAAACCCAAATATATAATTTGTGGACCCTGTGTTGAAAGAAAAGTTATATTAACAACAGTTTCTTCATAATGAGAAAAGAAGCCTTCGAAATCAATTAGTGTCAAAGAACTGCTACCCATGTTATCGTCATTCCTGAGCTATTTATGCATTTTTTCTGCTTTTAGAAAGTCTAATACTTTTAAAGGATCTCTATAATTTCTTATAAGTTATTGGCAAGAGAATAACAATTTTATAATATTTGTTATTCTTTAAAAAGAAGGTACAGGATGCCAAAAGTGTCACAGGCAAATGGAACAAAAATGGATGAATAATCTTCACATTTTATTTTCAAGACTAAAATCTGAATGACCAAACTAGCTTCAGAATGAATTATCTCCATTCATGATGATTTATTATCCTGTGTACCCAACTATAATGAGTTCATAAGATAAGTTCTGGTTAACTAGAATGTTCAATGCTTTAAAACTGGGTTTAATCATTCAAGTCATAATGATCATTATAGAAGAAATCTTTCTCATGATTCTTTTTTTTTTTTTTATTTTATTTTAGCTCATCATGGGGGTACATAAGTTCAGGTCATATACATTGTCCCTGTCCCGCCCATCCCCCCGAGTCAGAGTCCCAAGCTCATCCGCTCCCACTCTCCAGACAGTGCGCCTGGCACTCACCATGTATTCATACCTCGATCCCCTCCCCCCCCACCTCCCCGGGTCTGCACCCTCAAGCATGACCATTCCCCAGAGGGTGCGCAACGCACTCGTCATGTAGGCAAACACCCATCCCCTCCCCCCACCCCCCCATCCCAATCTGATATCCAATTGGTATCCTTCCCCGATGTACATTTAGGTGATGATCAGGGAAACCAGTTTTCTGGTGAGTACATGTGATGCTTGTTTTTCCATTCTTTGGATACTTCACTTAGTATAATGGGTTCCAGCTCTCTCCAGGAGAACCAAAGAGATGTTGTATCATCGTTATTTCTTATAGCTGAGTAGTACTCCATGGTATACATATACCACAGTTTACTAATCCATTCGTGGATTGATGGGCACTTGGGTTGTTTCCACATCTTTGCGATTGTGAATTGTGCTGCTATAAACATTCGGGTACAGGTGTCTTTGTTAAAGAATGACTTTTGTTCTTCTGGGTATATGCCCAATAATGGAATTGCTGGATCAAATGGTAGGTCTACTTGAATCTGTTTAAGGTATCTCCATATTGCTTTCCATAGGGGTTGCACTAGTTTGCATTCCCACCAGCAGTGTATGAGTGTTCCTGTCTCTCCGCATCCACGCCAACACGTGTTGTTTTGGGATTTTTTGATAAAGGCCATTCTCACCGGAGTTAAGTGGTATCTCATTGTGGTTTTGATTTGCATTTCCCTGATGATTAGGGATGTTGAGCATTTTTTCATACGTTTTTTGGCCATTCTTATGTCTTCTTTTGAAAAATTTCTATTCATGTCCTTTGCCCATTTTTTGATAGGATTGTTTGATTTTTTCTTGCTGATTTTCCTGAGTTCTAAATAGATTCTTGTTATCAGTCTTTTATCTGATGTGTAGTATGCGAAAATTTTTTCCCATTCTGTAGGCTGTCTGTTTATTTTCGTGACTGTTTCTTTGGCTGTGCAGAAGCTTTTTAATTTAATCAGGTCCCATTCGTTTATTTTTGTTGTTGCTGCAATTGCCTTAGGGGTTTTCTTCATAAATTCTTTGCCTAGACCAACGTCTGTGAGAGTCTTTCCTACATTTTCTTCTAGAAGTCTAATCGTTTCCCATTTAAGGTTTAAATCTGTTATCCACCGTGATTTGATTTTTGTGAGAGGTGAAATCTGTGGGTCCTGTTTCAGTCTTCTACATGTGGCTATCCAGTTTTCCCAGCACCATTTATTGAATAGGGACTCTTGTCCCCAGAGTATGTTTTTGTCTATTTTGTCAAAGATTAGATGATTATATGAGGATGGTTTTATATTTGGGTTTTCTGTTCTGTTCCACTGGTCTGTGTCCCTGCCCTTGAGCCAATACCAAGCAGTTTTAAGCACCACAGCTTTGTAGTATAGTTTGAAGTCTGGCAAATCAATACCTCCCATTTTGTTTTTATTGCTTAAGATTGCTTTTGCTATACGGGGTCTTCTCTGTTTCCATACAAAGTGTATAATTATTTTTTCTAAATCTGTGAAAAATGATGTTGGTAATTTAATAGAAATTGCATTGAATCTATAGATTACTTTGGGTAGTATAGACATTTTAACGATGTTAATTCTTCCAATCCATGAGCATGGTATGGATTTCCACTTATTTACGTGTTCTGCAATTTCCTTCCTTAGCGTTTCATAGTTCTCTTTATAGAGGTCCTTTACCTCTTTAGTTAAATATATTCCTAGATATTTTATTTTCTTTGTTGCTATTTTGAAAGGTATTGAGTCCTTAATTTGGTTCTCCGATTGAATGGTATTGGCATATATGAATGCCTCTGATTTGTGTGTATTGACTTTGTAACCTGAGACATTACTGAATTCGTTAATTAATTCCAGGAGTCTCTTGGTTGAGTCCTTGGGGTTTTCCAGATACAACATCATATCATCAGCGAAGAGTGAGAGTTTGATCTCTTCTGTCCCTATTTGGACACCTTTGATTCTGCTCTCTTGTCTGATAGCTCTCGCAAGGACTTCCAATACAATGTTGAAAAGAAATGGGGACAGTGGGCAGCCTTGTCTGGTTCCAGTTCTGAGTGGGAATGCTTTCAATTTTTCCCCATTCAGTATGATGTTGGCTGTGGGTTTGTCATATATGGCTTGTATTATTTTTAGGTAGGTCCCATTTATGCCTATGTTGTTAAGTGTTTTTATCATAAAAGGGTGTTGAATTTTGTCAAATGCTTTTTCTGCATCTATTGAGAGGATCATATGGTCTTTATTTTTGCTTCTATTTATGTGGTTAATTACATTTATAGATTTTCGTATGTTGAACCACCCCTGCATCTCTGGGATGAAGCCTACTTGGTCGTGATGAATTATTTTTTTAATCAGCACTTGGATACGATTTGCTAGGATTTTATTGAGAATTTTTGCATCTACGTTCATGAGAGAAATTGGTCTGTAGTTTTCTTTTTTTGTTGCATCCTTTCCTGGTTTTGGTATCAATGTTATATTGGCTTGGTAGAATGTGTTGGGGAGAATTCCATCCTTCTCAATATTGAAGAATAGTTTATGTAGGATGGGCACCAGTTCATCTTTGTATGTATGGTAAAATTCAGGTGTGAACCCATCTGGACCAGGGCTTTTCTTTTTGGGAAGGTTTTTTATTGCTGTTTCAATTTCAGTTCTTGATATTGGTCTATTCAGGAATTCTATTTCTTCCTGATTGAGCCTGGGAAGGCTGTGTGTTTCTAAAAATTTGTCCATTTCCTCCTCATTTTCCAATTTGTCTGCATAAAGATTTTTGTAATATTCATGGATAATGTCATGGATCTCTGTGGCTTCGGTTGTGATTTCTCCTTTTATGTTCCTGATGGAAGTTATTAAAGATTTTTCTTTTCTGCTCTTGGTTAGTCTAGCCAGTGGTGTGTCTATTTTATTTATCTTTTCAAAGAACCAACTTTTAGTTTTATTAATTTCCCTTATAGTATTTTTGTTGTCTTTTTCATTTAATTCTGATTTGATCTTAACAATTTCTCGCCTTCTGCTGGGTTTGGGGTCAGTCTGTTCTTCTTTCTCCAGCTCTTTGAGTCTATTCATTAAGTTGTCTATTTGTAAGTTGTCTGTCTTTTTGAAATAGGCATTTATGGAAATGAATTTTCCTCTCAGGACTGCTTTAGCTGCATCCCATAGATTTTGATAAGTTGTGTCACCTTTGTCATTTAATTCAAAGAATGTTTTGATTTCTGACTTAATTTCTTCCTTTACAATATTGTTATTCAGAAGAAGGTTGTTTAGCTTCCATGACCTTGAGTAGGAATGAGAGTTCCTGTTAGGGTTCATTATTACTTTTATTCCATTGTGATCTGAGAAGATGCAGGGTATGATTTCTATTTTTTTAATTTTTTTAAGACTTGCTTTATGGCCTAGGATATGGTCAATCTTAGAGAATGTTCCGTGAGCCGATGAGAAGAATGTATATTCAGTGGATTTAGGGTAGAATGTCCTGTAGATGTCAGTCAGGCCCATTTGTTCTAGCCTTCTGTTTAAGTCTACTATGTCTTTGCTTATTTTCTGCTTGGAGGATCTGTCCTGTGCTGTCAGTGGGGTGTTAAAGTCTCCAACTATTAAAGTGTTGTTGTCTATCATTTGGTTTAGATCAAGTAGGATTTGCTTTATGAATCTGGGTGCACCTAGATTGGGTGTATATATATTAAGTATGGTTATGTCTTCTTGTTGAATTGTGCCTTTCACCAGTATGTAGTAACCGTCTTTGTCTTTTATTACTTTTGTTGGTTTAAAGACTAAGTTATTGGAAATTAAAACTGCCACACCAGCTTTCTTTTGGCTACCATTTGCTTGAAATATCAAGTTCCATCCTTTTATTTTCAGTCTAAATGCATGTTTGCCGGTTAAGTGTGTTTCCTGAAGGCAGCAGATACTTGGTTTGTGTTTTTTTATCCATTGGCCCAGTCTATGTCTTTTGAGTGGGGAATTCAGGCCATTGACATTTAGTGAGAGAACTGATAATTGGGACAGATTTCTGTTTATCTTATTGGGTAGAACTTCTTTTCTATGTTTTCTCTCTTGAGCCATTGTGGTGGCTAGAATTTGATCTTTAGTTCTTGGGTGGTTTTACATTCGTGGGCCTTTGTTGTGATGATCCGTGTGTAACTCTCTTTTGAGTACTTCTTGGAGGGGTGGTCTTGTCTTGGTGAATTCCCTCAGTCCTTGTTTATCTGAGAATGTCTTAATTTCTCCTTCATATAGAAAGCTTAGCTTAGCTGGGTACAAGATTCTAGGCTGGGCATTATTCTGTTTCAGAAGAGTGAGAATGGGGCCCCAACTTCTTCTTGCTTGTAAAGTTTCATTTGAGAAATCTGGCATAATTCTAATGGGTCTCCCTTTGTATGTTACTTGTTTCTTTCTCCTTACAGCTCGAAGAAGGGTCTCTTTAGTGGATATTTTGGTCAGTCTGACGACTACGTGGCGTGGTGTTTTCCTATTTGCTATGAATCTACCACGGGTTCTTTGAGCTTCTTGAACCTGTATATCTAAAGTTTTAGCAAGACCTGGGAAATTTTCTTCTATTATGTCTTCAAATAGTTTATCCAGCCCTTGCTTATTATCTTCTTCACCTTCAGGGATGCCTATAACTCTCACGTTAGGTTTCTTCACATAATCCCACATTTCTTGAAGACTCTGATCTTTTTTCTTATTTCTTTGCTCTATCTCTGTGACTGTCTTATTTAATTGGAAAGAGTTATCTTCGATTTCTGAGATTCTGTCTTCTATTTGATCTACCCTGTTCTTGAGACTTTCCACTGTGTTTTGTAGCTCTCTGAATAAATCCCTCATTTCTAGGAGTTCAGTTTGGTTTTTCTTCAATACGTCTATTTCTTTAGTGAATTTTTCTTCCAAATCCTGGAATTTTTTTGCGGTTTCTTTGCGGTGGATATCAATTTTTTCTTGTATATCATTCAGCTTATTTATAACCCAAGACTGAAATTCTTCTGGTAACATGTTGGTATTCTGAAACTGGCTTGTGCCAATTGGAGGAGAGTTGGTATTTCTCTTTGGGGGCGAGGTTTCCGTTTGGTTTTTTGTGCTCCCCATATTTTTCCGCTGAGCCCTTCCCATCTGGCTCTATTGTTAGATCTTTTCTCACAGCTTTAGTCTAGTTAACAGCACGTCTTGTACTCTGTTCTTAGGCTGTGGAACAGTCTAGGAATGTTGCTTCCTTTATCTATAGGGGGAGACTGTTGTGTGCTGTTTAGAGTTTCTTTTTTCTATCTCAGTTGGGGGACTGCTTCTGATGGGTCCACCCCCAGAGGGTTGGCTTGACCTAAGACCAGTTTGGCAAGTTGAATCACTGTGTTGTGGACTTTCAGTTAGTGGGCAGGATTCACACTATTTGCAAGCAGAAAGCCTCTTCTCCCTCTCTTTTTCCTTCCCTTCCTTCTTCTTCTTTTTTTTTTCTTTCTCTTTTCTTCCCTTCCCCTCTCTTCCTCTTCCTTCTTCTTCCCCCCCTGACTTTTGGTTCTTCCTCTGGGTGTGTGGTTTCTGTCTCTTTCTGCAGGAAAGACACTGGCTAGGCAGAGGAGGCAGTGCCCTCACTCCCTCAGTGCCCCAGCTGCTGCAGCTCCCATGGGCAAGGGTCTACACTGTCCCAGTGTTCCCAAGGTCCAGGCTCCACACTCTTGCGTCTGGGGAAGCACTCAGTGTTCACACCTGGGAAGGGGACCTGGAGAGGGTCTGTGGATCAGGGGATGGAGCTTCCTGGGGAGCCGCCTGGCACCCTATGGCTCTGCAGCAGTTAGACCTTGGCCCGCACAATTGCTGCTGCCCACCCGCAGTTCACTGGTACTGGGGGGCAATATTCAGGGACCAATAGGAATCAGAGCTGGGGGTCTGGAGCACTCAGGAGTATACAGTAGCTCCTGGGCTGGAGGGCCACTGGAAAGGGAAAAAGAAAAAAAGAAAAAAAAAAAAAAGAAAAAAAAAAAGAGAGAGAGAGAGAGAAACAATATGAATAACAAGGAGAATAAAGAGAAAACAAGAAAGAAAAGAGAAAGAAAGAAAGAAAGAGAGAAATAAAAAAAAAAGAAAGAAAGAAAAAATCTCGCTTTAATATTTCACGCTCTCGGCCCCTCGCCTCGGCGCAGGCCCGCGTCTGTCCCTTTAAGAGATAGGGCGCTGGAGACCCGCCAGAGGCTTAGCTGTGGGAGCCAAGATGGCGACCGCGCATCCGCCGGTTGCAGGCGCCCGGGGAGAGCGTTCAGAGCTCGGCAGGCGCCAGGGCCCACAGCAGCTCCCCAGCCGGAGAGCTGCCGTAGGGGCAAAAAAAAGCAAAAAAGTCCCGCTTTAATATTTCATGCTCGCGGCCCCTCGCCTCGGCGCAGGCCCGCGTCTGTCCCTTTAAGAGATAGGGCGCCGGAGACCCGCCAGAGTCCAAGCTCTCGCCCGCCTATGTCACCTGTCCTCGGAGCTCCAGGTCTCCCGCGGTGATTCTGCACCGATTTCAGTCAGATCCCTGACCGAGTGGATGTGGGGGTCAGTGGGGAGATCAAGCCGCTTTGCTGTGGGGCTGAACCCGCCCCACTGTCCGGTGAGGCAGGCACGGCCGTCCCGCACTCCGCTGTCTGTTTTCCGTCCCGCACTCTCCAAATTATCTCGGTCTGATTTCCCACTCGCCTCTGTTTTTTACTGTTCCCTGTGTCCGACGGTGATTCTCCGTGGGTTCACCTCACCCTTCCTGTGGAGGAGCAATCCTCCAGTGTTGTGGCAGGTGGAGATCCACGCCTTCCTCTCCGGGAGCACAAATCCAGGAGGTCACCTCCACTCCGCCATCTTCACTCCAAAGCTCTCATGATTCTTATATAAAGATTCATTCTATGTTATCACACCCTCTAATTAAAACTTTTAAGGTCTATCAAGTTATAACCCGTCTATACCTCACCATTTCTGAAAATGATTTCATTGATTATTTTGTATATGTGTATGGCATAAAAACATATATACAATTGAATATACAGAAATACACATATATTTTATTAAGTATTTTATATGTCATTTGTTCTTGATATTGTCTGTATTAGGGGCCAGTCTTTGGCTTATTTGGTCATCCTAGCAAACAAGAAAACTAACAACTTGTTGGAGAATAAAAGGCTCTCAAATAAAGTCACAGAGACTTCTAGATAAATTTAGTTCTAATTGCTAAAATAACAAAAATAAAGCATCATTTAAAGAGGGAATAATCTTTCAGGCAGTGATAATGTATTCACAAACAATGAAAAATTTATAAAGTAAAATTTTAAGCGAAAGACTCTTTATTATACACAAACTCCATAGGAAAATAAACTTGAATTTTCAGAAAGGAAAATGAAAAGAGTCTCAGAAATAACAACTATTCATGAACACCAGAATTAATGCAAACATTAAACCCAAACCTCTGAACCTTTCCCTTTATTTTGCCTTCAAGCATCTTTGATATTTCCTCTCTTTATCTTTTTTTGGTTTGTCTTTTCTGAACTTATCCATCTATGACCTTGTTATTGTCTGCCGACTTTTCTTCCTCCCTCTTGTTTTATTTTCACACACATAAATTTCTCTTTCCACTATTTCTGTCCGTTTTCTCCTCTGGATGTGTTCCTCTCCTTTCCTCTGATTTGTCAATCCTTTCTTTTGAAAACTTTTCTTAAAATGTTCTACAGGAGAAAAAAAATTACATTAGTCTATGAGTAGCAGATGAATGCCCACTGATCTCCACATTCCAGTGTACTCTGTGTCATTCATCTGGCTCTTATGACACATTTCCCATTCATTTCTCATTATTATCCCACCTTAATTCTATTGCATCAGGGAGATTGCTCTCACTAAAGCCACTAGAAATCCATCTCCATAGTCTGTAATCTCTGTTCACTCCTGGTCGTACAAGAGCATTTATGTCGGCATTTGACAATGTACTTTTTGTCATTCTATCTTTCCTCCCTTTATGTCCAGAGCACTCAGCTTTCTAATTTCCCTCCTGCTTCTTCCCTTGATCACTCTGCTCAGTATCATTTTCTTGTCTCTCCCTTGTCTCTCTTTGGACATCCAGGCCTTTGGGTAGCAACAGGAAATGAGTTTACTGGATAGAAATTGGCTCTAACATAGAAATTCTAGGGAAGTTAGAAGAATTAGCTGGAAAAGAATGGCAGGAACAGAAGGAAGCAAGGCAGCCACTCAACAGCCAATATCGTGAACCAACACTGGCTTCATGACATTGGCTGTCACTGCTGTGGAACTTCCCATGACATAGCTTATACTATCAGTGCCACTGTAATGGATACAGAAAGCATGTGCTGGAATCTTGATATTTTTGCCTTGGCCGTCTTTGCACTAAAATTTTTTTGTCCACATACATTTGTCTCTATGTCAAAACCCAGGTTTGGAGGGTTTGATTGGACAAATCTAGGTCAAATTCTCTGTGTATGACCAAGACTCACATGGTAGAAAAGGGGAGCAGGTGTTAGACATCTAGTACATGACATCTATCCCCTTCATGACCTCTTTAGCATAACTTTTTCAAGTTTTGTCCTTGATCTTATTCTCTTTTCTCTGTATACTCTTCAATGGATAAACCATCCATAACTATGCCTTCATCTACCCAATAACTCTGAACTCATTATTTTTAGTGAAATTATATTACTAAGTACATCTTACCTTCATGTTTAGAGGATTCTCATGCTACAGACTTGTCAATACACCTGAGTTCTCAATCTATTTTGGATGAAAATCTACTTAATCACCAAGTGACTCCGTTTTCCTTCAGTGACTTCTACTTTGATATCAACTATGTTCCTATATCCTAGTGAATCTATATTCTTATTGCTTTAGAATCTATTTCTTCACCCTTCTTATTATTGCCTACATCATATTACACATGGGCTAGGTATTTTAACGCATTTTAATCACCTGAGGAGCATTTTTAAAAAAACAGAATATTTGACTGTGTTTTTAAAATTAAAATAATTGAATTTATTTCAATTTCATCTCCCAAAAATAGTTTCCATTTATTGCACTAATATGAAATAAAATTAAAAGGCTACTGTAATAAGAGAATGGTTTTGTATCAATTTCTATCCCCTAGTATTCACTTCATAAGTTTTAGGGAATGTTCTTTTACATTGTTTTCATTTAATTTCAGAGGAAGTGCAGTGAGGATATGGAAAAAAAAATGCAACATTGTTGACAGAGTTTGTTCTCACAGGACTTACATATCAATCAGAGTGCAAAATCACCCTGTTCCTAGTGTTCTTGGTAATATATCTCATCACCATCGTGGGAACTTTGGCTTGATTGCTCTCATCTGGAATGATCCTCATCAGGACATCCCCATGTCTTTATCCCTTGGGAATTTAGCCTTGGTGGATGCTTCGATATATTCCACAGTGACCCCTGACATGCTGGTCAACTTCCTAGCCAAGAGTCAGATGATGTCTCTCTGAATGTGTGATACAACTTTTTCTGTTTGCATTTGGTGGAACCACAGAATGTTTTCCCTTGGCAGCAATGGCGTATTATCCCTATGTAGCCATAGGCAAACGTCTACTCTATCCAGTGATCATGAACAATGTGCTATGCATCTGGTTATTAGTATTGTCTTTTGTAGGTGGCTTTCTTCATGCTTTAATTCGTGATGTTCTTATATGCAGATTAACTTTCTGTAATTCCAACATAATACATCACTTTTACTGTGATATTATACCATTGTATATAATTTCCTGTAGTGACCCTTCTATTAATTTTCTAATGCTTTGTATTTTATCTGGTTCGATACAGGTTTTCAGCATTATGACAGTTCTTAACTCTTACACGTTTGTTCTCATTACAATCTTAAAAAAGCAGTCTGTCACAGGCACAAGGAAAGCCTTCTCCACTTGTGGAGCTCATCTCTCATCTGTGTGTTTAGACTATGGCCCTCTTCTCTTCATGTATGTGTGCCCTGCATCTGCAGAAACAGAGGATCAAGATATAGTGGACTCTCTATTTTATTCTGTCATAATTCCTCTGTTAAATCCAATTATCTACAGTCTGAGAAATAAGCAAGTCATAGATTCACTTTCAAAAATGTTAAAAAGAAATATTTAGTTTTCATACTAAATCTCTTCTCATTTTAGTAAAAAGTTACAAAATTTTGTAGGTCAAATGTGGATGTGTTTTGTTAAATGTTCACAGGTTTTTTAATAATTATAATTGTCCTAACATTTTAATGACTTAATGTTTTGTACCTATTAAACTCCTTAAAATATGTACATATATAATTCAAAAGCATATAAAGAATTTTAATCAACTATTCATGTCACATTAGATTAAGGCAGAAACCAATGAAAACAAATTTTAAGAGGATTAAATGTTTTTCATGTGGCTTTATAGATCCACTAAATGACAAAGTACTATAGCTCCTCTCAAAAGGATTTGAGTGGTATATATTGTACAGCTGACAGAATTATATAGTGTGGAGATTCATATCGCATTAACTGCATTGTGGAGGCAGGTTTGTGTTTAGTTGAGCAGATGAAAATTCCAGGAAATCAGCTAACCTCAAAAGTAAAAAGACCTCAAAAGTTTTTTTTATTCTAGTTTATTGGGAAATGATGAATTTCACTTCTTGCAGGAATTTAACTCATGTCACATGTAGAAATAAATGGAATAGAAATGCAATTATCAAAAAAAAAAAAAAAAAGAGAAGTGAGTTAAGACTGTGAAGGCAAGGCCAAAGTCTAACACGATGCTCTTAGCTCCTTCTGTTTCTATCAGTCATGAAAAGAGGCTAGTGGCCTCTCTCTGTTTATGATGTCCTTCAAAGGCATCTTTTTGCCCAGGTGTGTTTGTATGATACTGGGCAATGTGGAAAGATTTGCTGATTCAGATAGCTAACAGATTAGATTGAAAAATTAAGTTAGTGTGGGTATAGAGACAAACAGAAAAGTGGCAGAATGGAAAGTAAATGATCTCGATCTTCCTGAAATTAGAAAAAAATGAAAGTAATGATAAAGTGAAATCAGTAATATTTCAATAAGCCACTGAGATCAAGTGGCTGTAAATGCATATTACCAAAGATGAAATAATGTCAAGAGAATATGGTCTCATAGTGCCCAGTAGGTGGCTAGAAAGGACTTAAAAATGAACAAGGGTTTGGATGTTTTGTGACTGAAAAGTCCTTGAATTTTAGCTTTCCTCACAATATCTCCTCTTTAAGTTTAATGAGAGATCCATTTTCAGGTCACCCACATCCTCCTCTCTCTACACTAAAATTCCACCCCCTTCCTACTGATACGGCACAGGCCCTCACCCTAAAACTACTCATGTTTCTGTTTTGAAAAACACTAGTTTCTATCCCCCCCATCCTTTACACTCTCTTATTGCCTAAATACTGCTTCCAGATGATCATTCCTAAACAGAACTCTGATTACATCATATTCTGGTTCAATAACTTTGAATGGACTGTCATTACTATAAGACTATGTAAATATATTGTATATGTATCTAGATCCAAATATATACATATGGATACACTTATTTATTAACATGTATGTACAGATTGTATGATATGCAGCTATATATGGCATGATACAGATGATATACAGGCAGTTTCTGGGTTACAAACAACCGAACTTACGGCGTTCCATATTTACTACCAGACTCTCCCAAATTTCCCCATAAGGATAATTTGCAATGAAAGAATTAAATTTATAATTTGGAAACTAGTTTATTTCATGCATGTAAACAAACTCGCATGGTCTAAGTGGTTCGTTAGTGCAGCACCTTTACACTAATAGCTAGTTTCATTGTTTCTACGGTTGCCTAAGCACAGCATCACTTTCGTCTTAACTTTTTTATTCAATTTTGTAAGTCTGTATTTACCCTTGTGACCATGTCTCCAAAGTGAAAGTTGACTGCAAGTCCAGGTGAGCCTGCATTAAAGAGAAAGGTGATTAAAATGGAAAGGAAAGTAGAGGAATTTCACGTTTGGAGAAAGGCCAGATGCCATCACTCACTGGGAAAGCACTAGGCTTCAGTTGCTGGATTATCAGAACAATTATAAAGGGTAAAGTAAGAATAATAGAACAGGTGAAAGGCAGTGCTCCAATGAAAACATCAATTATTACTAAGAAGTATAGTGGATTAATTATTCAAATGGAAAGGTTATTATTGATTGAAGATCAAAATAAGCATAACATTCCTATTAGCCTAGGAATTCAAGGAAAGAACACAGTAGTTTCTGTAAAATTATTACAATACAGGGGACATGTCTGCCATGTGATGCTATAACAGAATCAGGTTGGAAAGTAAGCTACTTTACATTGAGTTAATAAAAATCCATTCAATGAGATTTTATCTTTAGTAGGTGTGATTGACCAGGCCTCTTAGAAAGCAATTTGGGCGAGGGAAAAATAGGTCAGAGTTCAGTCTTCAGTAGCTATCTTGGTACATCATATTGGTTACTCCACTTTTCAGCTGAGTATTCATAGTAATTATGATTTTATACATGCCATTCTTCTCTACATATTTCTTTTTCATTAGTAATATTGTAAGGAAACCAGGTAATTGATTAATGAATCTAACCAAAAAATATGCTCTTTGCTTTCCCCCATCTTGCCAGTGGATATTAAAATTGAAAAAAAAAAACGAAAAAACACTTTAATGTATAGGTAGTTACCTACCACTATGTAGATCTGGAATCTAAATGGCAAAAATCTAAATTAAATTTTATTTCTCCGAATAAATGCTCATTGACCAGTTCCTAAGTTAATGCTCAAAGGGAAAATCTGGGCATGTTACAACCATGTTCATGATCCCTCCACAGTTTTTCTTGGTGTTGGGGTAAAGAACAAAGTCCTTGACCTGGCCTCCAAGCCCTCTGGAATCCCACTCATATTGCCTCCCTGGTCTCACCTGGCTCCTTCCTATTTCTCTCTTTGATTGTCTGCCACGTTTACCATTTACCATTTATCATTTTTTGCTTCTCCAGTGATCCGGGTTCTGTGATAATCCAGGCCCTGCAATGATGAAGGCCCTGCGGATGGCAAGTCCACAGGCAGGGCACTTTGTCAGACAGGAAGACTCCTGAGCCCCACCCTGGAACTACTGAGACAGGATCTGCATCTTGACAAGGTCTCCAAGACCTTTCTAGGCATTAAAGTTCCGGAAAGATAGATCTAGGCCACCTCCCCGCAGATGTCCTTTGACTTTTGATTGCCTTTACCCCTTCCTCTGAGCTTTGCTTGGACCGATTTCAGCATAACATTTGAACTCGGTATATCTCTAGGATTTGAGCTGTAGTTTGCATGGGAAGGACAATTTTACTTGGAGTTTCCTTCTAAGGACAATCTAGATCTTTGGTTTCATTAAAATCATGTTTTGATTAGCTCAAATGAGACCATACTAATCAAAGCACTCAAAGCAACAAATTTTGTATATAAACTGCATTTTTCACAAACATCTCAGAAGTGTCATCTGCGGTAGAAAACTATGGCATAAAGTATGATTTCAGTGGTTAAAACTAGGACTGTCTAGGGTGACCTGGGATTTATGATTGCAAAGGCTGTAATGCCCTGTGGGATAATTTGAACTACTCATGCACGTCCAATCCTACAATGCCCAGCAGGGCCTCAAACTTTGTCCTGAAGGGAATCCTCATGCTCTCTGGGGGCAATTTCAGTTCCCCAATTTTTCTTGTTTGAGCAAAAGCACACAGTTGTACAACTGGTTGACTGTTGTTTTCAAGGCAAATTTATATACACATTTCCTTAGCTTGGGAAATGAAGCTTCTGAAATGAATCAGTGTGCCAAGAATTGCTACCTATGTTTTTGTCATTTTTGTGATATAATTGTATTTATTTCTACTTTAGAAAGCCTAACACTGTTTAAGGATTTCAACAATTTCTGTGAAGGTATGAGTAAGAGAGAAATGATTTCTATAATATTTATTATTCTTTATATACAAAGTTAAAACTTTTATTTAAGATTGGGTTTATAAGAAGTCAAAAGAGACAGGTGAAAATGAAAACTATTAATGAAGTATCTGTATTCTCTATTTTTACAATTAAAGTCTGGATAAGCGAATTGGCTATAAGAGTAATTTTTCCCTTTAGCAATGTTTTATTACTATGTTAATTTATTACCCTATTAATTTTATTATCCAGGGTAATTTTATTACCCTGTTAATGACCTGATGTGCTAAGTTTTGGTGAGCCAGAACACTAATTTAAAACTGAGTTTAAAGATTCAATTGCAATGATTGTTATATACGTTTTTGTTGGTTCTAATAAAAAGACCCAGTCTATTTAATTAAACGTGTATTCTTATTAAAACTTTTAAGGCATCGCTTAAATACTTAGCTCATCTATCCTTTCACTAACTTCTGAAAATAATTTAATATATATTTAAAAGATACCCATACCCAAACAGAATTTGACATTGTCAATTATTTCAATTATTTCTTATTTGAGATTGCATGAAAGAAAGTCCATTCCCAATTCAATACATCTGGAATTATTAGTGTTGGCCATTTATATAGGCTGGTTTAGGTTGAATTCTTGGCTCAATATTATTCTGCCAAAAAAGGAAAATTGCTGGATAAGAATTTGCTGTCAAGTAAAGCCAGAAGAGTTCCTTGAGTAAGTCACTTCTATTAACTATAATAAAGAAGATAAAGTAACTCTTATGTATGGAAAGAACTTTCAGACAGTGCTAGGATAGTTATGAACAAAACAAAGTTTTTAAATAAATTTCTAGATCAGATCTCATTTTCATATACAAATTTCACAGGAAACTAAAATGTAATTTTGAGTAAAAGTAAAGAAAATATTCCCAGAATTCGCATCTTTTAATGAACTCCAGAGTTAAGACTTATATTTACCCCCAAGCCTCTGAGCCTTTTTGTTTCATTCTTCTTCAGCCTTTCTCTGATACTTCCTCTCTCTCTCTTCTCTGGCTTGTTTTTCCTATACTTATCCATATGTCCTTTTTGTTCTCTGCCTATTTCTGTGTTTTTTTTGATTGTTGGGTTTGACCACCCAGATTTTCCTTTCCAGTTCTCCTGTCCCCTTTCTCCTCTCCCTGCCTTGCTTTCATCTCCTTACTTTTGAAACCTTTTATTAAATATGGAGAAGTCTTACAGAAAAAAATGTTTTATATTTGTCTATGAGTAGAAGACAAATGCTAACTTCCCTCCATATTACCTGGATTGTTCTACTTCACACCCCTCACTGTTGTGTCTCCTATTTCCCATCCATTTCTTATTCTTCTCTGACCTTTATTCTATCACAAATGGAAACTGCTTTCACTAAAGCCACTAAAAAAAACTCTTATTTTCACACTCAGTGATCTCTGTTCACATGTCCAACTAGAGCATTTATTTTGGCATTTGGGCTGATACTTAACTTTGCCCTCTTTGAGTATTGTTCTTCTCTTTGTATCCATGATACTCAGCTTCCCAGTTCTCCTGGTTCTGTAATCGTTCTGCTCAGTATCTTTATCTGGTCTCTCCCTTGTGTCTCTTTTGTTTCAGCCAGGACTCTTGGTTGCAATAGGAAGTGAATTAATTCAATGGATAATGGCTCTAATACAGAAACACTAGGTAAGTAGGAGGAATCAACTATAAAGATGGGCAGGAACAGAAGGAAGGAAGGTAGTCAGTCAACAGCCAAAATCAAGCTCAATGAAAGCTACTCTTACTGCTGTTGAACTTTCCAGTGTCATAATTCACACTATCAATTTTGTTGCTGTGTGTGGGTTGCATCTACTGAAGTGTTTTTTTTTTTTAATTTCAGCATAATATGCGGGTACAAATGTTTAGGTTGCGTATATTGGCCTTGCCCCACCTGAGTCATATTGCTGCTTTGGCTGCCTTTGCATCCAAAATTCTTCTTGATCCCATTCCATTGTTTCCCACTCTCCTAATTCCAAATCTATGTTGGTGAATTTGACTGGCCAAACCTAGATCAAGTCTCCTCACTCTAGGTGCAAGATGGATGGAAAAGCTCTAGAGTGGGTAGTAGTCTCTGTGGCCACTAAGAGTCACGTGGTAGAAAAGGGGACTAGGGTTTGGCTATCAAATAAATGGCATATATCCACTTTATAACCTGGTTAATATGACTTCTTCCCTCTCTGTTCCTGTTTTACTTTTGGCTCACTTCTCCAATGCATATGGCATCTGTAACTATGTCTTCAACTATATGAATGACTCCTGTGTCATTATTTCTTTATTATTAAGCTCTAATAGAGTCCTACTCCTACTTACATCTCACTTGGATGGTCAGAGGATGTTCATCCCACACATCTGCCAATGTATCTGGGTTATGAACATCCTTTTGAATCACCAACTGGCTGTTCCTTTCACTGACCATCTTCTTCACATCTAATATGTCATGCAGTCCTGCTGACTCTGCATTCTGAATTATTTGGGATTTATTCCTTTGTTCTAATCAGTCAAAATGTTTTATCACACATAACTCGGTACTTCACATCATTTAAAACACCTGAATAGCATTTTAAAAATGCATATTTCTATACTTTATTCTTTAACCGCTGAATATATTTCTACACTAATCCCTCATATTATATATTTTGGCAAGAACGCTCCTCAGACAATTCTGATGTGTCTCTGGTTTGGGATCCCTGCGTAATAGAAACTGCTTCCTGACTGTTATCTCTGGCTCCAGTATCTCCTTTTTGTTGCTGATTTTGTAGAGGACCAATTGTTTCATTTAAAAGGAATCTTAAATACCATTCTCTGTCGTAAAAGTTTTGTTTATATCTATTGCTTGAACAATAAAGTTCAAGATTCTTCTCAAGTCTTAGAAGTCATTAGATACCCCTGGCTTTACAAAGATCTTTTATGTTGACACTGCATCCATGCTCCACACACAGGATTTTTGTACCACACTGAATAATGTCCACAGAAATTTAGCATGTGCTTAGAATGCCTCTACTTTTTTTCCCTAAATCTGTTTATTTATGCACATTCTATGGACTGAAAAATTTCCATTTTTCAATTCCTTCAATTACCCTTCAAATACTCTATTCTAGTGTAATAAATAAATGAAAGAGGGCTTTCAAATAAATGTGTGGTTTTATTTCAACTCCCCTCCCCTGGTATTCCGTTTATAATCCTTAGTGAATGTTCTTTTTACATTTGTTTTATTTCAGGGATGTGTAGTGAGGACATGGAGAAGGAAAATTTAACATTGCTGACAGAGTTCATTCTCACAGGACTTACATATCAATCAGAGTGGAAAATCACCCTGTTCCTGGTGTTTCTGGTGATATATCTCATCACTGTCATGGGGAACCTTGGTTTGATTGCTCTCATCTGGAGTGACCCTCACCTTCACATCCCCATGTACTTATTCCTTGGGAGTTTAGCCTTTGTGGATGCTTGGTTATCATCCACAGTGACTCCCAACATGCTGGTCAACTTCTTTGCCAAGAGTCATATGACGTCTCTCTCTGAATGCATGGTACAATTTTTTTCCTTTGGAATCAGTGCAACCACAGAATGTTTTCTCTTGGCAGCAATGGCGTATGATCGCTATGTAGCCATATGCAAACCTTTACTCTATCCAGTGATTATGACCAATGCACTATGCATCCGGCTATTAGTGTTGTCCTTTGTAGGTGGCTTTTTTCATGCCTTAATTCATGAAGTGTTTTTATTCAGATTAACCTTCCATAATTCTAACATACTACATCACTTTTACTGTGACATTATACCATTACTAAAAATTTCCTGTACTGACCCTTCTATTAATTTTCTAATGGTTTTTATTTTGTCTGGTTCAATACAGGTATTCACCATTGTGACTGTACTTATCTCTTATTCATTTGTTCTCATTACAATCTTAAAAAAGAACTCTGCCAAAGGCATAAGGAAAGCCTTCTCCACCTGTGGGGCTCATCTCTTATCTGTGTCTTTATACTATGGCCCTGCTCTTTACATGTATGTGCACCCTGCATCTCCACAAGCGGGTGATCAAGATATGATGGAGTCTCTGTTTTACACTGTCATAATTCCCTTGTTAAATCCAATTATCTACAGTCTGAGAAATAAGCAAGTCATAGATTCACTGACAAGAACATTAAAGGTAAATGTTTAGATCTGACACTAGCATGTATTCTCTTTTTATTACAGGTCACAAAATCATTCAGGTTAGGTGTGGATATGTATTGGTGCAGGAAAGATTTTTACAATCACATTTGTCCTAACTATTTAATGACTTGACGTGTTAGTACCTAATAAACTCCTTAAAATATTTGTATATGTTATTCAAAAGCATATAAGGACATTTAATCAAGTGTTGATGGCATACTAGAATAATTACAGCAGAAAACAAATAAAAACCTTAGAGGGGTGGGAAACCTGTGGCCTCAAGGCCTCATGTGTCCCTCCAGATCCCCTTTTATTAAAATGATTTGTTCTGTAAAATTTGGATTCAGTCAAAGGGCCACACTCAAGGATCCAGAAGGCCACATGGCCCCAAGGCTGTAGGTTCCCCATCCCTTTCATAGGTTTGTAGACTAGAGATTCATATCACATTCACTCCATAGAGGGGACAGGTTTGTGTTTGGTTGAACACGAGCAAATTTCATGAATTCAGCTAGCCATCAAAATGTCTTTTTTCTACTTTGCTGGGAAATTTTTAATTTTTCTTCTCATAGAGATTCAATTCACATGTCATACAGAGAAATAAATAGAAATTGGAATGAGAAATCAGTGAGAAGGAAATTAAAGCAGTGGAGGCAGGAATAAACTATGAGAGGACGTTCCTAGTTCATTGTACTTCTGTGAATAAGGAAAGGCCAGTTGTCTCTCCTTGTCTATGATGCCTTCTAAGGACCTTTCTAGCTATGTTTGCATGTTCTTTGGCAATCTAAAAAGCTTCACTAATCCAGAGGCTAACAGATTAGATTAAAGAATTAACTTGGAGTGGGTGTAGAGAAAGGAGAGAAATTGCAGAATAGCAGGAAAACAGTCTCAATCTTCCCAGAATTTTTTTAAAAAGAGACTAGTAAGGTAAATAAATTGGTGATATTTAAAGGTTGTTGGAATGTGTCTTTGATAATCAGGGAATTTAAGCTCATATTACAAAAGTATAGATTTATTATGCTGACATAGTACATAGTCAGTGCTGGAAAAGACACGAAAATGAGCAAGAGTTTGGACGTTTTGTTCCTAAAATGCCTTTGATTGTTAGCTTTGTTCAAACTTGATTCTCTTTCATTATAGCAAATGATCCATCTTCAGATCACCCCTGTCATTCCTCTGTCAACACTTGAAATTGCATAAATTTCTCCCAATACCACTTATCCCCTTGTCCTAAAACCTACTCATCTGTGTGTTTTGCAAAACACAAGTCACTTATCTTCTCCATCTAACTGTCACACTCTTACCTTCCAAACACTGCTTCCAGATGACTCTTCATAAACAGGGCTCTGATTAAATCATATCCCTCCTCAATAACTTTTTATTGATTGTCATTGCTACCAGATTATATACATATAAGGTATATGTACCTAGATCAGTCTTTGGGGTAGTTAAAGGCATAGTTATAGATGATTTATCCATTGAAGAGTACACAAAATAAAGAGAATAAGAGCAAGGACAAAACTGGAGCAAGTTATGTTAAACAGGTTATGAAGAAGATAGATGTCATATACTGGATGTCTAACACCTGATCCCCTTTCTACCATTTGTTTTGGTGGGAGACAAAGGATTTGACCTACATTTGTCCAATCAAATCCAACAAACCTGCATACAGATATAGAGAGATAGAGACAAATGTACATGGTCAAAATATTTCAGTGCAAAGGCAGCCAAGGCACAAATATCAAGATTACAGCATATGCTTTCTGTATCCACTATGGTGGCCCTGATAGTATAAGCTGTGTCACTGGAAGTTCAGCAACAGTAACAGCCAATCTCATGAAGCTAGTGTTTGCACAGATATTGGCTGTTGACTGGCTCCCTTGCTTCCTTCTGTTCCTGTCATTTTTCCCAACTTACTCTCCAAATTCCCTAACATTTCTGTATTACAGAAAATTTCTATGGAAAACTCATTTCCTATTGTAAACCAAAGGCATCGATGTCCAAAGAGAGATAAGGGAGGGATGAGGAAAGGATACTGAGTATAGTGAGCAAGGGAAGAAGTAGGAGGAAAACTAGAAAGCCTAGTGTGCTGTACATAAAGAGAAGAAAGATAGTGAGAATAAGAAAGAAAAGTAAATTGCCAAATGCCAAAATAAATGCTCTTGTAGAACAAGGAGTGAACAGAGACCACAGACTATGGAAATGAATTTCTCGTGGCTTTAGTGAGAGCAATTTCCCTTATGCAATGGAATTAAGGTCAAATAATCATGAGAAGTGAATAGGAAAGTTGGCACAACAGTGAGGGGAATGACACAGAGTACTCTGGAATGTGGAGAACGGTAGGCATTGATCTACTACTCCCAAACGAACGTAATTTTTTTCTCCTATAGAACATTTTAAGAAAAGAAGAGACAGAAAAAATGGAAAGGGAAATTATGTGTGTGAAAATGAAACAAGAAGCAGAGTGTTTTTTTCTGCCCAGTAAGGGAGTTGCTGGATCAAATAGTAGTTCTACTTTTAGCTCTTTGAGGATCTCCATATTAACTACCATAGGGCTTGTAATAATTTGAAGTCCTGCCAGCAGTGTCTGAGTGTTCCTATCTCTCTATATTCATGCCAACAGTTATTGTTTTCATACTTTTTGATAAAAGCTATTCTCACTGGAGTTAAGTGATATCTCATTGTGGTTTTGATTTGCACTCAAATGTTTATAGCATCACAATTCATAATTCCAAAGATGTGGAAACAACCTAAGTGCTCATCAATACATAAAATGTGTCATATGTATGCAGTGGAGTACTACTCAGCTGCAAAAACAATGATGATCTAGCACCTCTTGTATTATCCTGGATAGAGCTGGAGCCCATTCTATTAAGTAAAGTATTACAAGAATGGAAAAATAAGCGCCACATGTGCTCACCATCAAATTGGTATTAACTGATCAAGACTATGTGTACACATAGCAGTAACATTCATCAGCTGTTGGGCAGGTGGAAGGGGAAAGAAGGGGATGGGTATATTCACACCTAATAGGTGCAGTGCACACCATCTGTGGGATGGACACACTTGAAGCTCTGACTCAGACAGGGAAAAGACAATAGATGTAACATAAACATTTGTACCCCCATAATATGCTGAAATATTTTTTTTTTTAGAAGCGGGCCTTTAATTAAAAGAAAAAAAAACAAGAGGCAGAGAGAAAAATAGGCAGAGAATAACGAGGTCATAGATGGGTGAATTCGAAAAGACAAGCCAAAAAAGAAGGAGAGAGGAAGTATCAAAGATACTTGAAGACAAAATAAAGGGAAGGGTTCAGAGTTTTGGGTTGAATGTTCGCCTTAACCCTGCTTTCATTAATAGTTGTTATTCCTGAAACTCTTTTCATTTTCCTCTCTAAAAATTCAAGTTTATTTTCCTATGTAATGTGTGTGCAATAAGGAGTCCTTGCCTTGAAATTTAACTTTATAAAGTTTCCATTATTTATGAATACATTGTCACTGCCTGAAAGATTATTCCCTATTTAAATGATGCTTTATTTAAAAAAATTACAGCAATTAAAATTAATTTATCTAGAAATATTTATGATTTTATTTGAGAGCATTTTGTTCTCCATCAAGCTCTTAGTTTGTTTGTTTTCTAACAAGACAAAGTAAGCCAAAGACTGGACACTGATACAGACAATATAAAGAACAAATAGCAATAATTTCATGTAAATAGATTTTTATATGGAATGAGTCTCCTTCTATGCAGTTCCAAATCACAAAATAATGAAAAATTCTCAAATTCAATTTGTATGTGGATACTTTAAATCATTAATGCTGGCAAGGGTAGGGGAACTATATTTTCCACATATTTCTGACATATATATATTTATATGTATAAATTATTATTAGTATTACTATTTGTATATAAAATAAAATATATGTGCATTTCATATATTCAATTGTATATATATTTTTATGCCATATCTAATATAATGGATGAAATTATTTTCAGAAGTAATGAAGGTACAGAGAAGTTAATATCTAATTGATAGTCCTTAAAAGTTTTAATCAGATAGTATAATTATACAGAATGAATCTTTATATCAGAATTATCAAAAAGATTTCCCAAAGCAGAATCACTAGGACTTGAATTGTTAAACCCAGTTTTAAAGCATTTAACACTCTAGGTAACCGGAATTTATCTTATAATGTCATTGTAGTTGGGTGGGTAAATTAGATAATAAATCGTTATTAAGGGAAACAATTCATTTTACAGCTATTTTGCTTAAATATAAAACATGAAGATTATTCACTCGTTTTTGTTCCACTTGTCCCTGGCATTTTTGGCATCCTGTAAACCAAATCTAAAATCATTATAAATTAGATAGCATTTTAAACTTTCTTTTTAAAGAATGATAAATATTGTAAAATACCTTCTCTCTTCCCAATAACTTGTACAAAATTATGGTGATCCTTTAAACATGCTAGGCTTCCTAAAGCAGAAAAAAATACATAAATAGCACGGGAATGACAATGACATGGGTAGCAATTCTTTGCACACTAATTGATTTTGGAGGCTTTATTTCCAATCTCAGGAAAATGTTGTTTAGATACATTTTCTTTCAACATTAAGAATCAACTAATTATACATCTCTGAAATTCCATTAAGAGTGACTTAGGATTCCCTTAGGACAAAGTGAAGATATTCAATTGGGCATTGTGAATTTAGATGTGTGTGAGGGATGCAGATTATTCTACAGGGTACTATAGACTTCAGAATCATAAAAATTAAGTCATTATAGACAGTTCTACTTTTAACAATTGAAATTACACTTTATGCCACCATTTTCCACAACAGGTGACACTTCTGAATTTTTTTTGTTTTATTTTGTTTTGTTTTGTTTTCTTAGAGACAGGGTCTCACTCTTTCACCAGGCTGGAGTGCAGTGGTGCAATCCTAGCTCACTACAGCTTCAAATTCCTGCTCAAGTCATCTTCCTGCCTCCCAAACTGCTGGAACTAGAGGCATGCACCAACAAGCCTGCTAATTTCTAAAATTTTGTACAGATATGGTCTGTCTGTTTCCCAGGCTGATCGTGAACTCCTGGGATCAAGCAATCCTCCTGCCTTGGCCTCCCAAAGCATTTAGGATTACAGGTATGAGCTACCATACTTTACCCACTTCTGATTTTTTATGCCAACTTCAGCTAATACATAAAATTTGATGTTCTGAGTGCTTTGATAACTATTGTCTCATCTGAGCTAATCAAAACTTGATACTAATGAAGCCAAAAATCAAGATTCCCTTCAGAAGCCACCTCAAGTAAAGATGTCCTCCTCATGCAAATTATACCTCAAATTCCAAACATATGCTTAGCATCCAAATGAGCTGAAATCTCATGAGACAGCTTACTAGGCAAAGGTCAGTGGGAGGAAAAAGCACAAAGAATTTCTTTGAGAGGTGGCCTAGATCTGGGCTTCCCAAATTTCTTTTTTTTAATTTTATTTTTAATTTCAGAATATTAAGGGGGTACTAAAGTTTTTGTTACATGGATTGCCTTTGTACAGCTTGAGTCAAAGTATATGTGTGCCCATCACCCAGATAATGTACATTGTACCCATTAGGTGTGATTTCACCCATTCTCCTCTCCCCTTCCCATCAGTTTATTTTTGTTGCATTTTACTTTCATATGTGCTCATGAATGTTGACCCCTTAGTTCCAATTTAATAGTGAGTATATGTGGTCTTAGTTTTTCCATTCTTGTGATACTTCACTTAGGAGACTGGTCTCCAATTTCATCCAGGTTTTTACAAAAGGTATTAATTCCTCATTTTTTCTTATGGCTGAGTACTAGTCCATGGTATACATATACCACATTTTATTAATCTATTCATGAATTGATAGGCACTTGGGTTGATTCTATATCTTTGCCATTGTGGATTGTACTGCAATAAACATTCAAGTGAAAGTGTCCTTTTGGTAAAATGACTTATTTTCCATTGGATAAATACTCAGTAGTGAAATTGCTGGGTCAAATGATAGGTCTACATTTATTTCTTTGAGGAATCTCCATACAGTTTTCTGTAGAATACTGTACCACTTTGCAGCCCCACCAAGAGTGTATAAGTGTTCCTTTCTCTCCACATCCATACAAGTATCTGTTATTTTGAGACTTTTTATTGAATGCCATTCTCACTGGTGTTAGGTAATATCTAATTGTGCCTTGGATTTGAATTTCCCTGATAATTATAGACACTGAGCAGTTTTTCATATGTTTATTGGCCATTAATCTATCTTTTTTAAAAAAGCTTCTGTTCATGTCTTTTCCCCATATATGATGGGGTAGTTTGATTTTTTCTTGCTGATTTGCTTGATTTCTTTGTAGATTCTGGTTATTAGCCCTTTATCAACTGTATACCAGGCAAATATTTTCTACTATTTTGCAGATTGTCTATTTGCTGTGTTGATTGGTTCCTTGGCTGTGCAGAAACCTTTTAATTTAATCAAGTTAAATTTATTAATATTTGTTCTTTTGTGATTCCCTTTGGGGTCTTCTTCATAAATTCTTTGCCTAGGCCTATATCTAAAGAGTTTTTCCAAAATTTTCTCCTGGAATTCATATAGTTTCATATCTTATGTTTAAGGCTGTTATCCATTTTTAATTAGATTTTGTGAGAACTGAGGTATAAGGATACTGTTTCAATCTTCTACATGTGGCTATCCAATTTTCCCAGCACCATTTATTGAATAGGGATTCTTTTCCCCAGTGTATATTTTGTCTGCTTTGTCAAAGATCAGATAGCGATATGTGGATGGTTTTATAACTGGATTTTCTGTTATAATTCATTGGTCTATTCTCATGTCAGATAACATAGACTTTAAATAAACAATAGTAAAGAAAGTCAAAGATAGTCATTATATAACGGTAAAGGGTGAAATTCAAAAAGAAGACATAACAATCCCAATTTCTTATGCACCTAAAACTGGTATGCCCAGATTCATAAAGGAAACTCTACTAGATCTAAGCAAAATGATAAACAGCAGTATTAAAATACCTGAGGAGTTCAACACACCACTGACAGAACTGGACAGATTGTCCAAGCAGAAAATAAACAAACAAACAAAAAAAACTGGACTTAAATGGGGCTCTATAACAAATGGGCTTAATGGACATTTACGGAACATCCTACCCCAAAACTACTGAATACACATTCTACCCATCAGCACATGGAACATTCTCTATGATGGGTCACATCCTAGGCCAGAAAACATGTCTCAACAAATTAAAAAAAAATAGAAATTATACCATGTACCTTCTTAGACCACAATGAAATAAAATTAGAAATCAATGACAATAGAAACACTCTACAAAAAGTCATTGAAATTAAACAACTTACTGCTGAATAATTATTGGGTCAAGGAGGAAATTAAAATAGAAATCAGAAGATTCCTTGAGCTATATGACAAAGGGTATGCAAGTTATCCAAATCTATGGGATTCATCAAAAGCTTTTCTAAGCAGAAAATTCATAGCTTTAAATGCCTATATCAAAAAGGCAGAAAGATCACAAGTCAACAATCTAATGAATTGTCTTAAGGAATTAGAAAAGGAAAAGCAAACCAAACCCAAATCCAGCAGAAGAAAAGAAATAACTAATGTTAGAGCAGAACTACATGTAATTGAAAACAAAATATTTATACAGAAGATTAATGAAACAACAAGTTGGTTCTTTGAAAAGATAAACAAAATTGACACACCTCTTGCTACATTATCCACCAATAGAAAAGAACAGACCCAAATAAGCTCAATAAGAAATGAAAAAGGAGATATTACAATTGATACCACAGAAATACAAAATATCATCTCTGAAAAATATAAAAATCTCTATGCACATAAACTTAAAAACATTGAAGAAAGGGACAAATTCCTGGAGCCTCCCAAGGCTCAATCAGGTGGAAATAGAACTCCCAAACAGACCAATAATGAACAATAAAATTGAAGCAGCAATAAAAAAACTTCCAATTAAAAATATCCCAGATCAGATGGTTTTATAGCTGAAACTTTGTCAGACCTACACAAAAAGAAAAAATGGTACACATACTGCAGAAATTATTTCATAGCATCAAGAATGAAGAAATCCTCCCCAACTCATTCTATGAAGCCAGTATCACCTTGATACCAAAGCCAGAAAAGGACACCACAAGAAAAGAAAGGTATAGACTAATATTCCTTATGCATATAGATGCAAAAATTCCCAATAAAATTCTAGCAAATCAAATTCAGCAGCACATTAAAAAAAAAAAAAAACCTACCATGACCAAGTGGGCTTCATCCCAGGTATGCAAGTATAGTTCAACATATGTAAATCTATAAATGTGATTCACCACATAAAAAGAAGCAAAAACAAAGAGCATATAACCATTTCAATAGATGCAGAAAAAGCATTCAACAAAATTCAGCTCCCTATTATGATAGGAACTCTTAACAAAATAGAATTAGTTAGAACATACATCAAAAATATGAAAGCCATATATGACAAACCCATAGGCAACATCATACTGAATAGGAAAAAGTTGAAAGCATTTCCACTTAGAACTGGAATAAGACAGGGATACCCACTGTTACCACTTTTATTCAACATAGTGCTGGATGATCTAGCAAGAGCAATCAGGCAAGAGAAGGAAATCAAGGGCATCCAAATGGGGGGAAAAGGAGGTCAAACAATCACTGTTTGCTGACAATATGATCTTCTATCTAGAAAACCCCAAAGATTCTGCTAAGAGACTACTGGCAATGATAAATGAATTTAGCAAAGTCTCAGGTTACAAAATCAATGTACACAAACCAGTAGCATTCCTATACACCAACAACAGTCAAGCTGAGAATCAAATCATAGACTCAATACCTTTCACAATAGCAACAAAGAAGGTAAAATACCTAGGAATATATTTAACCAAGGAGGTGAAAGATCTCTACAAGGAGAACTACAAATCAGTGAGGAAGGAAATTGCAGAGGATATAAACAAATTAAAAAAATCATGCTCATGGATTGGCAGAATAAATATTGTTAAAATGTCCATACTGCCCAAAGTGATTTACAGACTCAGTGCAATCTCCATCAAAATGCCAACATCATCTCTTATAGATCTAAAAAAATCATTCTATGCTACATGTGGAACCAGAAAAGAGCCCAAATACCAAAGCAACCTTCAGCAAAAGGAACAAATTAGGAGGCATCATCTTACCAGATTTCAAGCTATAGTACAAGGCCATAGCAACCAAAACAGCATGGTTCTGGCACAAAAATTGAGACATAGGCCAAATTTCAATGCCTACAAATTTCTTGGAAACCTTACAATGCAGATCTTGTTTCAGTAGTTCTGTGGAAGGGCTGAGGAGTATTTCTTTCTAACAAGGTGAAGCCTGAAGGATACTTACCTTCTAAAGGGCCTTGATTATTGGAAAGGCTAGATTATCAATGGTGCTTCATGATTAGAGAAACAAAAATTTACATATTTGACTGTCAGAAAGAAGCTAGATGAGACCACGGAAGAAATTAAAGTCACATGGGAACTTAAAGGCTAGGTCATGGACTTTATTTTTATAAAACTAAGAGGAAAACAATTGAAGGATATTGAACATGGTCATAACATATTCAGGTTTTTCTTTTAAGTAAAAAAAGTTGTCGTTGAATATTCAATCAGAAAAATAAAATTTAATTTATTAAATTTGGACCACTTAGATTTGATAACTGTATAGTGATGTGTAACTATTGCCAAGTCAGTTTTGAGTAATCATTTCCTTAATCATTTGTTGCCTATCTTTGAATACAAAAAAAAACAACTGCATGGCAGCATGCAGTGTGGATAGTCTTTCTAATTAAGGAATTTTCTATTTCAGTGAAATTTCTAAGTATCCAGTGGTGTGGAGCATGTTAAGATATCTCATCTAAAGTTGTTATGTCAAGCCCCTCCTATCTTCAAGAAGAGGCAAAATTCCTAGTGGTACTCTTTGGATTCTGGAAGCAACATTTTCCTCATTTGTTTGTGTTACTCTGTCCCATTTACCAAGTGCCCACAAAGCTGCTTGTTTAAAGCAGGACTTGGAAAAGAGAAGGCATTACAGCGGGTCCAAGCCAGAGTACAAAAGGATGCTGTTTGAGGTATGTGGCAGACCTGTACAGATGAATCACTGTCCAGACCCTTAGGATTTTGGGACAAAGTTCTGATGTCTTCTGCAGATAGTAATACCATTTGAGAAACAGCTCTATTCCTGCTATTGAGCCTTAGTGGTGGTTGAATGTTCAAATATAGGCAGCCAGGTTATACTGCAAACTAAGATGCCATCATGATCTCTATATTAGCTCCTACCCATTAATTCATAAATTTGGGGGTACACAGCAGCACTCCATCATCAAATGGAGGTGACATACATGTGATTGAGCCCAAGCAGGCCATGAAGGCACAAGTAAATCTCATGAAAAATCAACCAAATGCACATGGTTTGCACTCCTGCTACACTGCCTTCTCTCTCCCAGCCTGTACCTGTGGCTTTGTGGGGAGTTTGTATGATCACTTGACAGAGGAAATGAAGACTCAGGTCTGGTTTACAGATGATTCTGCATGATATACAGGCACCACACAAAGTGGACAGCTGTAGAACTATAGCCCCTTTTGGAGACATCCTTGAAGGACTTGGTGAAGGGAAATCCTCCCAGGGTACAGAAGCAGAAAGTGCACCTATTTGTTCACTTTTTATGAAAACAGAATTGCACAGGGCAGCAGTTACATACCAATGCTTGGGCTGTGGCTAAAAGTTTGACTTGATGGTGAGGGACTTGGAATGAATATTATTGGAAAAATTAGTGGCAATGAAATTTGGGGGAAAGTCATATGTATATATTTCTCTAAATGGAAAAAAAATGAAAATATGTGTATCTCATTTGAACACTTACAATGAGTGACCTCAACAGAGGAAAATTTTCACATTCAAGTGGATAGAATGACCCTTCCTGTGCACACCAGCTAGCCTCTTTGTCTAGGCATTCCTGCCATCTCCCAGTGGGTTTATGATAAAAGTGGCCATAGTGGCAGGAATGGTGGCCATGCATTGTTTCAGAAACATGGAATTCTACTCACATTCTGTCCTGGATATGACCACTGCTGCTAGGAGCCCAATCTGATAGGAGCAGGAACTAATACTGAGTTCCTGATATGCCACCAATTGCCAGGGTGATCAGCTAACTATTACATGGCAAATTAATTACATTGAATTACTTGCATCATAGAAGTAGCAGGATTTTCCTCTTAATGGAATAGACATTTACTCTGGATAGTGATTTTCCCTCCTTACACACAATGAATCTTCAAGACTACCCATCTATGAACTTCCAGAATTTCTTATTCACAGTCATAGTGTTCCACACAGCATTACTTCTGATCAAGGAATTCACTGCAGAGCACAAGAAGTACAACTACAACATGTGGTCATGGAATTCACTGGTCTTCCTCTGGTCCACACAATCCTGCATCTGATAATTGTATATAATGATAATAGGGCATTATGAAGACATAGTTACAATACCAATGAAGTGGAACTATATTGCAGGATTGGGGTAAGGTTATTTAGAATTTTGTACATGCTCTGAATCAGTATCCAATATACGGATTCTGTTTTTGCCATAGCTAAGATTCATGGGTCCTAGAATTAAGGGGTAGAAATGGGAGTGTGACAAATTACCACCAAGAGTGACCCACTAGTAAACATTTTGCTTCTTGTTTTAGGGATTCTGGGATCTTATTTCTCTCCTGGCCTAGAGGTCTTAGTGCCAGAGATTGTATTACTTCTACCAGGACACACAATGATTCAAGTCAAGTGGATGCTAAAACTGCCACCTGAGCACCTTTTTCTCCTTGGCCTTCTGAGTCAACAGGCAAAGAAGTGAGTGACCGGGCTGGTGAGAGTGATTGACCCTGACTACCTAGAATAGGGCTACTGTTAGGTATATAGTTAGGATCTCTGGCTCTTCTGGGGACAAGGCTTCCCTGTTTTGGTGCTGTTTCAAGCAGTTGCTCCACCTGTGAAGAAGGATAGTGTGGGCACTCCATTTTGGTGTGTCCCACCCTTAATCTTATCTCAAGCATCTGCTATACCTGGGGAAGGAGAGAATGCTTTATCAATCTAGGAACTCTCCAGTCCAGGCATAATAAGATTTAGAAAGTGACTTAGAGTAACCTAAGGGTAATTAATATGCCGTTAGCTTAAGTCTACATTGTGGTTCACAGCACCCCCCCCCCCGGTGGGCTTTCATAGAGGGAGCTCATATTTGCAGATGTAATTTTGAGGACACCTGTTGATCATTTTATAACATCCTACAGCTCCCAAGAGTGCTCCTCCAGACTGGGCTAATAAACAGAAACCATCTAAGAAGTCAAGGGTAAGTGATTGGGTTCATCAGTGAGTAAGTTGTTCTGTCTCTCTCTAATCACAGAGACAGGCCCATTTTATTCTACAATAAAGAGCTACTCTTGTGAAACTTCTCCCTGCCTGTGGTTACTCCATCATATTAGCCCTGTTGGAGATTTTTCCAAGAAAGGAGTCTAGGACTGGGATAATAGTCTGGACTTGACACTTTGGTGTGTCTGGTCATTCTTCCACCAAGAACACACCATGAATGGAGGGCAGACTACCAC
Organism: Lemur catta; assembly: GCF_020740605.2. Classification (NCBI taxonomy): domain Eukaryota; kingdom Metazoa; phylum Chordata; class Mammalia; order Primates; family Lemuridae; genus Lemur; species Lemur catta. Next base: position 243,410,039 of record NC_059128.1, read on the forward strand.
CGTGACATTACTACTCCACAATGAAGGTAAGGAGGAGTTTGTCTGTAATATGGAAGATCCTTAGGGTGACTCTTAGTACTACTGTCAGGTTTCAGGGTGAAAAATCTCAGTTCTTAGTGTGCTCATGACCAAAGAATGACCAGACATACCATAGAAAGTCAGGCACAAAATGAGGATTATTGAGGAGAGAAAGATAGGTTTATAGGTCAAGAGCAGGTTTATAGAGCATGATACATATGCCACATATTACTACTAGACCCATTGTCATGGCAAAGGGAGAGCCAAAGGTAGAGCAAAGAGGGCTGGTTATGGTCTGTGTCCTGTTACATAGGTCCTGGATAGGGACCTCACTCGTGGTTCAGAGGTCACCATGGAACGACTTTGACTGGACAGTTGGGAGTTGAATTAGTATGTATGTGGTTTGTCCCAGTTCAATTTCCAGACTCTGTGGTATATATGCTGCTTGGCCCATGGGCTAGAGAGTCCTCTGCATTCTTTTCAGCTAGCACACTAAGTTATGGTTGGCAGATTCATGGGATATTTCCTCATTCCCCAGGTATGGCAGTCACTTGAAAGAGGATTGCACCAAGGCAACAGCACCCACTTTTGTCCCTAGGAGATCTGGAATCCCTCACTATCTACCTAACATTTCCCCACTCTCTATTCTGGAGGCCCGAATCATTGGGTAGGGGTATCAATTCATCTGGCTGCTTCCTGCTGAGTAGGTGCCACAATCCCTATTAGAGTGGCCTCTTGTAAGTTCTCTGGGGGTCTCTTCAGGGGACTTCAGTATATGTTCTCAGTAGGTTGTTGCAGTTGTATTGACAGGTGAGAGGAGGAGGAGGAGGTAGGTGCCAGGGCTAGCAGAGAATGTAGGATAATTTGTAGCTTGATGGCCTCTAGATGGGATGCAATAAATTTAGTTAGAAAATTTATGAGGATTGGACCCAATATAATAATTCACAGGATGCAAAATAATGCCCTATTACTTTGATAAAGGGAATTACCAAAGACATCCATCAGGGCCTAGAGGTCTCATCACATATCTACAAATTGAGGTAGTCTCTAGGATTACATCCATGTTGTCCCAAACCTGTACTTACTAGTTGACAGAGAAGCAGCACTGTTCTTTTAGGAACAAGCAGGTGTCCCCTTATGCTGCAGTTAGAAAATCACAGGCCCATGTATTTTATAAGGTGACCCCTGACAGTGAATCTAACTGTTCCTGTAAGAGGGCAAGTGTATGGCTAGATTTTACCACAACTCGTGCTGCCTCTGGACTGTTGTAGGCCCAGTGATGTGCCCCCCTGTGAGGACTCCAGCAGTGGCTGCCATTCCCATCAAGGTAAAGAGTGGCAGTTTGGTTTGCCAAGACAAAAGATGTCTTGCCCATAGATAGACAGTTTCACAGCAGGAGGAGTCCACTTCAAAAGGTACTGGGAATCCTCCAAGGGAATACATGAGTATTTGCTTTGAGTGTGAAAGTCCTTGTCCATGGGGGTTAGATGATTTTCATTTTTGTCCTTTCATGGCTTCACCAGAGAATGATGGATCCCAATAGCTATTCCTGGGACATTAATAACAGTTGGGGTAGAAAGACTGGTTAGGGACTTTTCCACACCAAGGAAACTGGAATGTGGGAGACCCATCTTTCTACTGTTTGATAAGCACTAAGTTCTCCAGCTGACAGGGGACTAGGAGAGAAGGGTCTCTAGGCAGTAGCTTGTGCTCTTGTAATGTCTGCAAGAACTGAGCTACTTGAAGGGCATGTTGGTGTCCAACCGTTTCCTGAAAATCAAAATCCGAAGTGATCAGAGAAAAAGATCAGCCATACAGAATTTCAAAAGCACTCCAAGAAAAGGGGGCTTTAACTGCAATGTGTAAGTGCAAAAGAGTGACTGGGTGAAGCTATAACCAACTGAATCTTGTCTCTTGGGTCATCTTGCAAAGGGTGAGCTTCAGGCTCTGATTACCTCGGTCTACCTGGCCTGATGACTTGTGCAATACAGATAGTAAGAGATATGCAAGGCCATAGATACTCCTTGCACTACCTGTGAAGCAAAGACAGGACTGTTGTGATTCTATAAGGACTAGAAAAGGCCAAAGTGAGGTATGATAGCATCCAGAAATCTTTAGGAAACTTCAGTGGTCTTTTTAGTCCTGTAAGGGAAGGTTTCAACCCAACAAGTAAAAGTGTCAACAAACACTAATAAGTACTTGAATCCTCTATAGGGAGGCATTTTGGTGAAATCTACTTGCCATTCCTCACAAGGGTAGGGCCCCTTTCACTGGGCTGGAAAGGCAAGTTTTTCCCTCAAAGCCCATTGAGGATTATTGATTTGGAAGATAGTACAAAATGAGGTTACCTAATGGTGGAGGCCAGTAAAGGAGGAACAAAATGTTGTCCCAGGAGATGTCTAAGTGGCTTTGGACTAAAGTAGGTAATATTAGGGGTGGCTTCTACCAAGTTGAGAAATGTGGAGAATAGTTGGCATTTGTAGGAAAACGTACATTTTTTTTCTACAGAACATTTAATAAATGTCTTCCAAAGAGGAAAATGGAGGGCATGGATGGAGAATCAAGAGGAAAGAAGAAAGGAAAATTTGACAGGGTGAAAAACATGAGAGGAAGACAAATAAGCAGAAAAAAGCATGTATAAATATGTGTGAGAAAGACAAGACAAGGAAGAGGGAAATTGGAAGTATCAGAGAAAGCTGAAGCTGAAATAAAGGGAATGGCTCATAATCTTGGGAATAAATGTCTTAAACTTTGTGTTCATTTAAGGTTGTCAACCCTTTTTTTCTTTTATTGAACATCCAACTTTATTTTCATATGGAATTAGTGTATGAGAGGTTTGTTTTTAAATTTTACTTCACAAATTTGTGCTTTTGATAAATTTTCTAACACTGTCTGAAAGTTCTTTCCACTTTAAAAAGTTTTAGTTAATTTTAAAAATATTTTTAGGCAAGGTCTTCTTCTGTTGTCCAAGTTAGAGTTCAGTGGCATGATCAAGCTTACTGCAGCCTGGAACTCTTGGGCTCAAGGGATCCTCCACCCTCAGGTTCTCAAGTATCTGGGACTACAAGCATGCATCACTATGTGGAGCTAAATTTTCTATTTTTTTGAGAGATGAGGTCTTGTTATGTTGCTCTGGTTGGTCTCAAACTCCTGGCTTCAAGTGATCTTCCTGCATTGACCTCCCAAAATGCTGGGATATTATAGGTATGAACCACCATGCCCAGTATCTTCCCATATTTAAAAGTTGCTTTACTTTTGTTATGACAGTGATTGCAACTGACACTCTCTACAAATTCTGCTGATTACCTGAGTGGACTTTCCTCTCTGCTAGTATTTTAGTAGGATATAATTGACCAATGACTGGAACCTGATATAGCAATATATGTAATTAATGGGAATAATTTCAATTGTTAAATACATATGTATTTAGAATGAACTTACTCCATAAAATTCCAGGTTACTAAATAGTTGAAAATTTTCAAATTCAATTTGTGAGTATGTGTGTACTTATTAAGTTATAAATAATTAAAAGAGCAGTGATATTTTCTGCATATTTATATATACACACACACAATCACACAGAAACCTGTCCACTTCTTGTCAGAGTAGGTGAAAAGATAAAGGAGTTAATATTTAACTGACGTACCTTAAGGTTTTAATCAGAGATCAGATTAATGAAAAACAATGGGTGTATATTTATCAGCATAATGAGAAATAATTCTAATATAAGAATCATTATGTCCTGATCTTTAAACCCAGTTTTAAATCATTTAATGTTCTAGTTAACCACAAGCTATCTTATAGTCATAATAATCAGGTTAATAAAAAATAAAATAATTTTAAAAGAACAATTCAATCTTAAAATTATTTTCCTTATCCATATGTACTTGTGAAAACAAAATATAAAGATTATTGAGTAATAGCTATTCAATTCCAACAAGGCTATTTTGACAGCTTGTACACTCAACTAAAATAATAGTCATTAAATAGAATTTTTAACTTTTTTTATCAATCATAATGAAGATTATAGAAGTCATTTCTCTTTTACCCATATTGTGAAAGAAATTGTGATTCTTTGAAAAGTGTTAGACTTTCTAAAATGGAAAAAAGAAAAACAATAGCACAGGAATTCCAATAATATAGGTAGCAATTCATTGCATTCTCCTTAATTTTGGAGATTTCATTTTCTTGTCTCAGAAAAGTGTTGTTTATATGAATTTGTTTTGAACATAAGTGTCAAACAATGGTACATCTGTGTGCTTTTGCCAGAAATGGAAAGTCTTGAAACTTAAATTCCCATAAGAGTGCCAGAAAATTCCCTGTAGGACAAATGGAAGCTGTTCTACTGGGCACTGTGGATTTGGATGTGTATGAGAATTTCAGGTTGTCCCAAAGAGTATTAAAGACTTCTGGAATCATAAATATCATTTCACTGTAGACAATTCTAGTTTCATCAATAGAAATCACACTTTATGCCACTATGTCCACAACCGGTGACACTTCTCACATGGTTCTACAAACTGCAGCTTACATATAAAATTTGTTGCTCTGAGTGCTTTCATTAGTATGATCTTCTCTTAAGTAGTCAAAACACTATTTGAATACGGCAGAAGTGTTAGATGATCTTTGGGAGCCAACCCCAAGGACAGTTGTTTTCCCCATGCAAATTGCACCTCAAATGGAGACATATACCTAGTTCCCCCATTTCAAGCTTAAATCTATTTGGAAATATTACTAAGCCAAGGCCAGAAGAAGAAGCAAATGAAAAAAAAAAAAAGACAAGGACAACAGTCAGAGGTAGCCTAGGTCTCTGCTTCCCAAACTGTAATGCCTATGAATTTCCTGGAGATCTTATCAAAATGTACATTTTGTTTCAGGAGTCTTCATTTCTTACAAAGTGATATCAGCCTGTGAACATTTACCACCAACAGAGCCTTCATTATTGGAGGACCTTCATTATCAGAGATCCTTGATCATTGGAGAAATGAAAAATGGAAAGTGTAACTGGTAGGCACAGAGAGAAGCAGGGAGGAGCCAAATGTGTCAGGGAGACCAGCAAGAGTAGGATATCAAGGGACCTTGGAGGGTAGTTCAGAGATTAGTTCTTTACCCCAACGTACAGAAAACCTATTGAAAGATTAATAAAAATTCAAAATGGTACTGAGATGTTCAGATTTTCCTTTAGAGCAACATGTTAATGAACATTCATTCAGAAATCATATATAATTTACTTATTATAAATTTATATTTTATATATGAATAGTGAAATTTAACTTTCTTAACAGTAAAAAGAATCCTGAAAAACAAAAAAAAAGTACCGTTACCTGGGTCATAGATGTTAGGTCGGTTATAAAGAAAAGGGCATATTTTATGATAGACTCATGAATCAGTTGTCATGTTTTCATAGAATTTTGCTAGAATAACATGAAAAAGTAGGAGAAATATAATATAGATTACACAGAAGTCACTGTGAAAACTCTGCAGATAGGTAAATAAAACAGGATGATATGCAGAGGCAGATAATAATATGACAAAAAATTAAATTAAATTGAATGCCCCCTTAAATTTTCTATGACTATCTCCTAACTCATTTTGTTGCCTGTCTTTGAGCACAAAATGTCTGTGTTGTCGTGTCTAGTATGGCTAGTTATTTCAATTTTAGCCATTTTAACAGTTAGGTTCTGGACTCTCATTGTGGTTTCAATTTGGATTTTTCTGATGTCTAATTATGTCCAGTATCTTTCTCTGTGCTTGTTTACATATGTATATCTTCTTTAGGGAAGTGTTTTTCAATATAATTAGATTATAAATGTCTCTTGTAATTGAATTAAAAAATTCTTTGTATGTACTGGATATAAGTCTTTTACCAGGTATATGATTTGAAAATTTTTTCTCAGGGACCTTGATTGCATTTTCGCCCAGAAGACATTGCTTTCATGCATTAAATTTATATTATGCTGATTGAACCTACTGATCAAGAAGTAGCAACTACCTAGATTTATAGGTGAGACAATTTTGTGCCAGAAGTTGGGAAATAAATCCAGCAAAAGTTCAGGAAGCTTCTATCTCTGTGGAATTTCTAGGGGTCCAATGGTATGGAACATGCTGAGTAACCAGTAAGCTAAAAGATAAGTTGTTGCACATCTGTCTTCATACAAACAAGAAAGTGGCCCAACACCTACTAGGCCTCTTTGTGTTATGGACACAAAATAACCTCATTTGGGTGTATTACTCTGGCCCATTTACTGAGTGACTTGAAAAGCTGCTAGCGTTTTTGTGGAGTTCAGAACTCAAGAAAGCTCTACTATAGGTTTGTGCTGCTGTGCAAACTGCTCTGTCTCATGGAACATATGACCCAGTAGATCTATGGTTGTTTGACATGGCAGTAGCAGATAGAAATGAACTTGGAGCACTTGGCAGACATGTATAGGTCAATAACAGCATAGGCATCAAGAATTTGGGAGCACTGTCTTGTCATTCTGTACCAGTAATTGTTCTCCTTTTGAAAAACAATTCTTTGTCGGCTCTAGGACTTACTAGACACTGAAGACTACATAATAGTCCATCAAGTTACCATGAGACCTCAAGAGCCCATCATGAGCTGGGTGTTTTCTGACTGATTGACCCAGATATTTGTGCATGCACAACATTCCATCATTGAATGGAAGATATATTTATGCCATCTGGCCTTAGCAGGCCCAGAAAGCACAAGTACATTACTTGAACATGTGGCCCAAATGCTCATCATGGTTAATCCTGCTACATTGCCTTCTCTCTGACAGCCTTCACCTATTGTCTCATGGAGAGTTAAGTGCGATCAGTTGACATTGGACAGAAAACTTGGGCCAGGATGCAGATGGTTCTGCAACATATCCAGACACTTCTGAAAAGTGGAATGCTGCAGCACTATAGCTTCTTTCTGGGACATCCCTGAAGGACAGTGGTAAAGGGAAATCTTCCCGACTGGAAGAATTCCAAATGATGCACCTGATTGTTCAATTTGCTTCAAAGCAGAAATGAAAAGACATGTAATTATATACCAAGTCATAGCTCATGGCTAATGGGTATGCTGGATGGTTAGGGACTTAGAAAATTGGTGACAAGAGAATTTGGAAAAAGTACTTGCTCTAATTGGACAAGAATCATGTGAATATTTGCTGTAGCTTGAATATGTCCCTTCCAAAATTCAGTTTTTGAAGCTGAATGGCCAGTCTGATTTTATCAAGTGGTGGGGAAGTTAGAGGTCATTACATAATAAGAGTTTCTTTCCATTTGACTAGGCTTATAGCCCTTAGAGCAAAGCTTCATGCATCATTCAGTTTCCTTGCCCTGCTGGCTTTGGCCATGTGAGGACACAGTGTGTCTCACCCTAAGAGGAGTGTTCAAGACATCGTCTTGGAAGCATATACTTGACCCCCATCAAACAACCAAAATAGCCTTGATTTTGAACTTCCAGAATTATAGGAAAATGAATTTCCTTTCTTTATAAATTGCACAGTCTCTGGCATTCTGTTGTAGCAACACAAGCAGTCTAGGACAGAAATTGGTACCAAATAGTGGGGTGCTGATATAACAAATCACTAAAATGTGGAAGTGGCTTTGCAGCTGGGTAATAGGTAGAAGCTAGAACAGTTTTTCAACAAATGCTGGAAAAATCCTAAATGAAGCATTAAGGGTGATTCTGGTGAGGGCTCAGGAGAAGAGATGAGCAACACAGAAAACATCAGTTTTCTTAGAAATTGCATAAGTGGTCATGAACAAAATGTTTGTAGAAATGTGGATAACAAAGAATATTCTAATGATTTCTTAGATGGAAATGAGAAATATTTTACTGGAAATTGAAGTAAAGGCCATCCTTAATATAAAGCGGCAAAAACTTGCCTAAATTGTCTTCGTGTCCTAGGACTTTGTGAAAGGCAGAATTTAAGAGCAATGAACTAGAAATATTTGGCAGAAGAAACCTCTGTGCAATAAAGTGTTGAGGGTGCTGCATGGATTCTCTTAATTGGTTACAATCAAATGCAATTAGAGAGAAACTATTTAAAGATACAACTAAAATTAAAAGGGAAACAGAACATAAATATTTGCAAAATTCTCAGCCTGGTCATATATAGAATACAAAGGCCTATTTAGGAGAGAAAATCAATGGTGTTGCCAAGTGACCCTTTATTAAGGAAATTAATTTTGTTAGAAGAAATTTGGGTGTTATCATCAAGACTATAGTAGAATGACTGAGAATGCATTTCAGAAATCTTTGAGGCTGCCATATCCAGAAGGGGCCCAGGGTGCCAGGGTCTTGAGGGTAGAATGCTTTCAAAGTAGGAGCCCAGGGCACTTGTGAAATCTTGGGGCTCATTTCACAATGGTACCTCTAGTTGCTGCTTCTTGAATTCTGGCACGGTACTTCTCAGCCATCCTAGATGTTAGGTGGGCTCAAGTGCAGCTTGAGCTACTTGCCCAGAGGCACAGGCAGTAACATGGGCAATGTCCATGTGGTGCAAATTTTGCAGGCATGCAGAGTGTAACAACTGTGGAGGCATAGCTTGCCCCACCTAGACTTCAAAGGATGTCTCAGGTAACCCTTGGACCAAAGAATGCCCCCCCCAGGACAATTCCTAAACTTTCTGTGGAGGTAGGACTGCCCCCAAGATCATAGACCTGTAGAGACCCCAACATGTCATGCTACCCAGGGAGACCTACAGGCACTAGACTCTAGCCCATGAGAGATGTGGTATGGGACACACTCAGAAAAGCCATGAGGGTGGCATTCCTTGGAACCTTAGGGACCCAAAGCCCACCCACTATGTTTGGAAGATGAGACATGGAGGCAAAGGTTATAGCCAAGTTTTAAGACTTAATATTGTTTGCCCTATTGGGTTTTATAATTACTTAAGATCTGTTACCCCTGTTTTCTTTCTTTTTTCTCCTTTTTGGCATAGAAATATCTGTTCTGAGCCTGTTTTACCATTGTATTTTGAAAGCATGTGGCTTCTTTGATTTCATGGGTTTACAACTAGAAGCAATTTGCTTCAGAATGAAACATATCTTTGTGTCTCACCCATATCTGATTTATGTGATATCTAGATAAGACTCTAAACTTTAGACTTTGGGTTGATGCTGGAATGAGTTAAAATTTTGTGGTCTATTGGGATGGAATCAATATATTTCCCATCAGGGAAGGACATGAATATTGGGAGGGCTATGGGCAGAATGCCATGGATTGATTGTGTCCCCTCCAAGATTCAAGTGTCAAAACACAGTCAATGTGATGCTATTAAGAAGCATTCCCTTTAAGAGGTGATTAGGTCATGAGGGACCAAGGCCCTTATAAAGAGCTTCACACAGCATTTGGTTTACTTGTCCTTCTGCCTTCCACCATATGGGCACATAGCTTTCCTCCCCTCCAGAGGAAATAAGGGACGTTCTTAGACACAAACAGCAGTCCCCTGATAATGAAATCTGATGGTACCTTGATCTTGGACTTCCCAGACTCTAGAATTCCAAAAAAGTAAATTTCTGGCCTTTTTATTATAAAATACATAATCTATATTCTGTTATAAGAGCATGAATTAGCTAAGACAATGTTTGTAGCTCATGTGAAAGTTTACCAAAGGGTTATCTCAGCAGAGGTGTGTTTTAGGAATCAAGAGGATAGGATGATCATTCTGTGGACACCAGTTGGCTTCCAGTGACCGTGATGGTAGATATGGAGGTTATGCATGGGATCAGCAATACAGACTTCCACTTACCAAAGCTGACCTATCTAGGGACATTGCTAAGTGTCAAATCTACCAGCAGAAGTAACCAATACTGGGTCCCAAATAAGTCACCATTCACCCAGGTGGCCTGTTGGTTACACTGGACTGCTTTTTGTCATGATAGTGTTTCATTTCTAGTGGAATAGATTCTCTGGATACAGAAATGCCTTCCCTATACACAATGCTTCTGTCAAAGCTAATATCCATGGACTTTCAGAATGTTTTATTAGTTGTTACGGTACTCCACACAGCCTTCCTTCTGATCAAGGAAATTACTTCACAGCAAATAAATTCCAGAATTAGGATCATGTTCATGGAAATCACTGATTTTACCATATTACTTTGTTCCCCACTATCCTTAAACAGCCAGTATTATAGAACTATGGAATGAATTTAAGACTCATTTGCAGTACCAACTATGTGGGATACTTTACAGGACTGAAGGAAGATGCTCCAGAAGGCTGTACATTATCTGAAATAGCTTCCAATATATGGTGCTGTTTCTCTCATAGGCAGGATTCACAGGCCTAGAAATGTAAATGGTCAAACTGTGATTGAGACCACTCACCTCTAGTGACCCACTAGCAAAATTTGCTTCTTGTTCCTGCACTTTCACACTCTGCTGGCCTAAAAGTTTTAGGTCCAAAGGGGGAATATTTATTCCAGGATATACCCCATCATTCAATTAAACTGTAAGATTTCCAGCTGGCCATTTTGATCTTCTCATTCCTCTGAATGAATAGGTAAAGAAAGAAATGACTATGCTGATTTGGGTGATCCTGACTACTAAGGAGAAGTTGGACTACAAATGAACAATGGAGGTAAAGAAGACTATGTCTGGAATATAGAAGATACATAGGAGATCTCTCAGTGTTACCCTCTGGTTAAGGTCTATTGAAAACTTAAACAACTCAATCTATGAAGGACAATTATTGACCAAGAATCATCAGGAATAAATGGGTCACCACATCTGGGAAGAAACTACCACCACTGAAGTGCTTGCTGTAGGAAAAGAGAATAGGAAATGAGTAGTTGAAGAAGTTCATAAATACCAGCCTTGAACACATGATCAGTTACTGGAATGAGGACTATAATTGTCACAAATATTTTCTCCGTTTTTGTAATCAATGTGTGTATACATATATATGCACATATATAATATATACATAGCAAATATTCCTCTCATATTCCTTTATCAAATATTCCTTTATCACATCATGTAAGATGTGTTGATTTTATATCATAGATAGTTTGTAAATACTGTTAATATTACATCATAGTACTTCAGTTGCCAGATGTCAAAGAGAAGAATGAACATTACCTAAAGACTTAACCTCCTCTTCAAAGAAGGTGTTCATGAGTTGACAGTTATATGCAAGATAATTGCATCATTTAGCCAGTAATGTGATTCCTTTGTCTTTATTTTCTGTCATTAAGTATGGTTTAAGAAGGTGCCTAAGGGTGCCAAGTTGACAATGGGGAGACTTGAGATGGACATTTTTATGTGTCACCTTGACTTGGCCATGATATGCCCAGATAACTGGTTAGAAATTCTTTCTGGATATATCTTGAGCCTGTTTCCAGAAGAAAATCACACTTGAATTGGTGGACTGAGTAAAGTAGAGCGTACTCCCCAATGTGGATGGGCTTCATCGGATCCATTGGGGGCCTGAATGGAACAAAAAGGCAGACGAAAGTTGAATTCACTTCTCTCTTCTTGACTGATTGAGCTGGGACATGGTTGTTCTTCTGCCCTTGGTGTTTCTAGTTATCAGGCCTAGCTATAAAGCCTATTTAGTTAGGAAATCTATACCACGAACTCTATGATTCTCAATTTTTTGCTTTCTTGGGTCTCCAGCATGAAGATTCCAGATGTGCTATTTTTTAGCCTCCACGATAGCATGGACAAATACCTTATAATAAATTAGTATCTTTCAAAATCTTTCTCTCTGTCTCTCTTGCATTCTCTTTCTCTCTGTCTCTGTCTCTGTCTCTCTCTCTCTGTATATATATATATATATATATATATATATATATATATACACATACACACACATACACACACAACACATATATTTGTGTGTATATAGATATATTCTCTCTATACACACACACACACACACACACACACAGAGACACACACACTTATATCTATTGATTCTCTTTTTCTGGAGAACCCTAATATAAATGTTTGCTATACACTTAGTGAATTTATTTATTTTCACTCAAAAGCAGAGGGAAAACCCTTGATGCCACAGTTAGCTATTGCCCTCAAATACATCTTACTTTAAAGGTTTCTTCTAACAATATACAAACATCACATCATTATAGCACTTGGAACAACTTCCGTATGAAAATCTTAGAGAATAATGGTTCAAAGGTTGGTTCATCTTCACAGGTTTTTTCTAAAGGACAGTGGTCCTTCCCAGTCACCTTACTGATATGTGACTATATAATTTGATTTTCAATCATTACTATCAGTCTTCCACCTCATGAAAAAGTAATAAAAAACATCACAGTATTTTACCCTTTGAAACAGGTACCCTGTTGAGTTCTTCAACCACCTGCCCCAAACAAGGACAAATGTACAAAGCAGAGAAAGGAAACCTTTATAATAATTGTATACTGCTATAATGATTATAGGATGTGTAGAAATTTTATTTTGACTGATCTCTGAACAACCTGAATGAGTAAAAGTTTGCTTAACTGATTATTTAAAAACAATTGTTCTCTAAGTGTGCTTTCAAACCAAGAGCAAAAACATTGCTGAATCAAAAACTCTACTGATAGAGCTTATCAATCTATGTTTTTAAAAGTTCTCCCGGTGATTACAGTTCCCACTGATGTTTTGGAAACATCGTTTTAACAGAAGCAAACAAATAAAAGGAGTCTAGACAAAAGAGGTTCTGATGGACACCCAATATGCATAATACTTAAGATTCTACCATAGCTAGTTCACAACCCAGACTCTGAGAAATATTGTTTTAGTTTTGATTGGTGGTTGTTAATTTTTTCCTAATTCCTAATTACATTATTTGTTTCAGTACAGTCTAGAATTATTATGTTAGTAATTTCCTGAATAGTAGAGAGTATTATAAAATGATGAGAAAAATATCTCTATACATTTGCATAAGTAGAGAGAAACTATAAATTCATCTAAATCTCCAGATTGAGGAATGAATACACCTTAATTCTTAATCCTGTTAATAACTGAGAATATTTCTATCATGTTACTAGCGTTTCAATGGGATAGTTTTTAATGCAATATCAGCAGTATGCCAGAAAACTGGGTGAACATAGCAAATAGAATATTATAATTTATATATAAACATTCATTAAATAATATATATGTAATTATATGTAGTTTCTTTTTATACAAAGCAGAATATCTAGTCTAAAATGCAGGCTTTGTACAAGTGTATATTTTACTTTTTCTATAACATCGCACTATGGGACAAAAATTATTTACTAAAGGGAATAAATCTATGAAGGAGATAACAAAGGTATCACATGAAGAGAATAGAGATTTTGTTGAATTTCAGTAAAGTATAAAGTAGTTGAGATTGTACTGAAAGACAAACCAGAGAAGAGGAATCTGAGGACTAGACATGTACAAGAGAAAGCTGCAGATGAAGTTTGAGTTTCTGAGAAGCTCTCAACTTGCCCTTCCATATTCACTCAATCTAAAGTAGGAAACACAAACTACATAACTAACCCTACTCTCATAGTTTCACATCTATCTTCTCATTCAAGGAAGAGGCTAGTTAGGAAAATAGACTTTAAAAAAGGCAGAAGAAAGAGACACTGTACGCTTTTAATACCAATCTAGTCTTTGGGTCATAACAAAAAATGAATGAGCAAAACTCTACATTATATTGACAAGAAGCCATTAGTACAATGGAAATACCATAGAGTAATAAAAATGAACAATATAAGGACATGCAATAATATGTATGCTCTAGGATGAAAGAATAACAGCAGCTGATTGTCATCCATTTACTCCCTTCCTGGTGATTGCAGGTATCTCTCAGAGGAACAAAAAAAAAGACCATGGCCTGCTCACCCTAACAGAAACCCAACCAATATAGGGTATAGTGATATGAGTGTCCAGACTACACAGTTCTATTCACTGTATGATTTATCATACTCAAGTTCTTCTCAGAGGAGCTTAACAATTTTACCTTTTGATGTATTTATAAAGCTACATGAAGAACATATGACTTGTAAAATGTTTTCCTTTGTTTTCTACTTTAAATACTATAGTATGAGTGGAACACATGATTAAAATTTTATGTATGTTTTCATATAGATAAAAATATTCTAAGTTTATTAAATAAAAACACATTAAATCATTAGAAAGCTAGGACAACTGCATTTGCAAAAAAACATTCAACAAGAACAAATTTATACCTACATCTAACCTGCAAAATTTTGTGTCTGTTTTACTAAAAAGAGAAGAGATATTGCTATAAGACCTAAATTTTTCCCTTTAATGTTTTTTTCAATGAATCTATGACTTGCTTATTTCTCAGGCTATAGATAACTGGATTTAAGAAAGGAATTATAACAGTGTAAAACAGAGAGTCTATCATGTCTCGATCATTAGATTGTAGAGATGCAGGGAGCACATACATGAAGAGAAGAGGGCCATAGTATAAAAACACAGATAAGGTGTTAAAAACACAGGTGGAGAAGGCTTTCCTTATGCCTTTGACTGACTTCTTTTTTAAGATTGTAAAGAGAACAGATGTATAAGAGACAAGAACAATCAGAATGGTGAACGCTTGAATTGAACCAGCGAAAATATAAACCAGGAGATAATTAATAGAAGAGTCACTACAAGAAATCTTTAACAATGGGATAATGTCACAGAAAAAGTGATGTACTATGTTAGAATTACAGAAGGTTAATCTGAATAAAAAACCTTCATGAATAGTGGCATGAAGAAAGCCACCTAGGAATGACAAGATTAATAGCCGGATGCATAATGCATTGGTCATAATCACTGGATAGAGTAATGGTTTGCATATGGCTACATAGCGATCATATGCCATTGCTGCCAAGAGAAAACTTTCTGTGGTTACACTGATTACAAAGGAAAAAAATTGTACCATGCATTCAGAGAAAGACATTATCTGACCCTTGGCAAAGAAGTTGACCAGCATGTTGGGGGTCACTGTGGATGATAACCAAGTATCCACAAAGGCTAAATTTCCAAGGAATAAATACATGGGGATATGAAGGTGAGGGTCATTCCAGATGAGAGTAATCAAACCAAGGTTCCCTACAATGGTGACGAAATATATCATCGAGAATGCCAGGAACAGGGGGATTTTCAAATCTGATTGATATGTAAGTCCTGTGAGAACAAACTCTGTCAGCAATGTTGTATTTTCTTGTTCCATGTCCTCACTTGGTGTACTCTGAAATAAAATGCAATAAATGTAAGACATGTATATTCATTAATATTTAATAAAATTTGATTGGGGGAGGGGATTTGAAACAAAGCAAAACAATTATCAGATCACCCTTTAATTTTACTTTTTGCTACTATACTGAAGGATACTTTTTAGGAAATAGAAGAAAAGGAAGAAAATACAATTACTTTCAATTCAAAAACTGCACAGCAGATTCAGAGAAAATGAGATACTTTCTGTTTATGTGCCAAATTTGTGGGTACACGATTGAATATGGTAAGGAAATCCTGTGTCTCAGACATGGATTGAGCATCAAGGGAAAAGATATTGGAAGATCTAGGATTAATAAAGGAATTAAGTGCCAGGATGAGGATCTTGAACTTTAAGTCTCACGCAATAGTCATGCACTGAAAACTTTTCAAATAGGGAGTGGCTTTATGAGATTTTTAAAAATGAAATATTTGATAGTATAGAAAACAGACTGCAAGTACTGGAAAATGGAGTCAGGGTTACTAACCAGGAAGCTGCTACTATTTTCCAGGGTTTCCCCTAAGGCAGATTAAACAACAGAATTCTCTGAGGGAGCTGTTTGTGAGAAATATAGATTACAAGGTAATATTGCAGAAATAGACATAGTAGTAAAAGAATGGAACCTAGGAACCTTAATTTTGAAACAAATGATTCAAATATATGTGAAGTGATTGGACCATGGGAGGTATGGAAATGATGGAATAATGAAATAGATTCAAAGAATTCAGAATATAGAGTCATTAGGACTGGTGCATATTCTTTGTGGAGGGGATAGTTAGTGAGGGAGAGTTCAATCACTTGGTTACAGGGTAGAAGTACATCGAAATTGAGATTGAGGACTTAGGGGCATCGGCAAAATGTGGAAGGATGGTCCTCCAAACATTTAGGTGAGATGTGCTTAGTCGCATACATCCATTAAATCTCAAAAAAAAAAAATGACTTTGGAATCATGGGAATCAGTGAAGGCATAGTTACAGACAAGCTATCGATGTCAGACAAAGGGACAAAGAGAAAGGTAGACACTTGAGGAAGTTATATTAGAGAGGTGAAAAAGTATACACTGTAGTTCCCTTTTGCTTTCTACGGTTTCAGTTATCCGTAACCACTGCAGGCTAAAAATATTACATACAATATGATATTTTGAGACAGAGAGGTCACATCGACATAAAGTTTACTAATTATAGTGTTATAATTGTATTTTATTATTTGTTATTGTTAATATCTTTCTGTGCCCAACTCATAAATTAAACTTTATCACAGCTAGTGTGTATAGGAAAAAACATAGTATGGTATATATAGGGTTCAGTACTATTTGATGTTTCAGGAATCCACTAAGGGTCTTGGAACATATGCCCTGCAAATTAGAGGAGACTATGGCATATGTCATTTATTAGATGACCAAAACCTGATCCCCTTTTCTACCAGGTGATTCTTGGTGGTGAACAGAGGCTATCACCCACTCTAGAAGCCAAAAAAGCTAAGACATTTTCCCATCCCCTTTGCACCTAGAATAAGGGGATTTGATCTATGTTTGCTCAGTCAAATCCTCTCAGACTAGCTTTGGAACATGAAAAGAGAGAGACAGTCACAAAGTCAAAGGAATTTTGGTGGCAAAAAAAGCCAAAGCAGACATATCAAGCCTCCAGCAAATTCATCCTCTATCCACAATGACACTGACATTGTCAGGACATCTGAAAGTCAGCAGCAGTGAAAGCAGCTTTCACTGAGCAAATGTTGGGCCATGATTTTTGCTGTTAACCAGCTGTCCTGCTTCCTTCTTGTAATGCCCATTTTTTCTAGTTGGCTCTTCAAACCATAGCAACTTTTCTGTGTTAGAGACAATATCCATTCAATAAACTGATTTCCTATTGCAACCAAGGCTATGACTCACAAACGAAAGACTAAGGAGAGGCCAGAAAAGGATACCAAGCAGAGTGGTCAGAGAAGCAGGAGGGATGCTGAAAATCTGAGTGTGTGGACATAAAAACAAGACAGGTATTCAAGAAGGACAGAATGCAGTACAGGACCACATGCCAAAGTAAATGCTCTAGTAGAATAAGGAGTGAACAGAGATCATTGAGTGGAGAAATTAGGAAATAATTAGAGGCTTTATTGGGAGCAGTTTCCATTTTATGATAGAATTAAGGTCAGAGAATAATGAGTATTAAATAGGTAACAAGTGACACAATATACTTCCTCTCATATCTCTTTGAAAACTTTTATTAAAAATTCTGTAGAAAAAAATTTACGTTTGTCCTTGACAGCAGACAAATGCCATTTATTCTCGTTTCTTAAAGTGCTCCATCTTATTTCATTTATTGTGTCACTTGTTATCAATTTAATACTCATTATTCTGTGACTTTAAGGCTGAAGACTAAATAAAGGGGAAAGTTCATAGGCCTGGGAGTGGGGAGTAAATATTTGTCTTAACCCTAAGATTATTAAAAGATGTCAACCCTGAGATTCTTTTCTTTTTTTGTTACTCAAAATGTAAAGTTTATGTTTTTTTGGTATTTTGGCATGAAAGAGAGATCTGATATTAAATTTTACCTTACAAACTTTGTGTTGTTCATAAGGACACTAACACTGCCTGAAACTTCCTCAAATAATTAAAAGTTGTTTTATCTTTGTTATTACAATGATTACAACTGACATTGCCTCGGAATCTTACTGATTTTACTAGTTGAGAACATTTTTTTGTCCACCAATTTTTTTAGCAGAATAAAATAAAGTCAAAGATTGTAACCTGATACAGCTTTATAAATAGCAAAGCCAATAATTCAAGTTGTTAAATGTATTTTTATTTCATATGGCTTCCTTTTATATAATCCTAAATCACTAAATATCTAAAAATTTTCAAATTAAAGTTTTGTATGAGTACTTATTAAGTCACAAATACTGCAATTTAAGAAGCATTAAACTGATCATTGGACAGATACTTTCTCCATATTTCCTACTACTAGGATGTACATAATTATGTATATTATTAGTATTTATATATAACACTAAGATAAATCGCTATCACAAGTGGGTGAAATGATATAGGAGCTAATGTTTAAGTGACTTATCTTAAAATTTTGTTCAGAATATATATTTATTTCAACAGCATGGAGTTTTATATTTGAATCATCAGAATGATTGGTTATATAAGAATCATTAAGACATGAATCTTTAAATCTAGTTTTAAATTATTTATCTTTTCAATTTATCAGAACTTATCTTATAAACTCATTACAGTTAGATAATCAAGATAAAAGGAACATTGTTAAAGGGGAAAAATCAGTCATAACTATTTTGCTTGTCCAGAGTAAGTAATGAAAATAAAATATACAGAAAATGTACTATTTGCTTTCTATTTCTCACCTGTGCCACCTATTGTGCCATCTTATAAATCCAATCTAAAATTATTATAAATTAAACAGCATTTTTAACTTTCTATATATAAGATGGTAAGTAATATAAAAATCATTTCTCTCTTACCTGTATCTTAAAAGAAATTGCATAGATCCTTTAATAGTGTTAGGCTAACCTGCAAAAAATACAATAGCATAGGGATGCCAGTAACAAAGGTAGGAATTTCTTGCACAGTGATTCATTTTGTGAGCTTCATTGCCCAAGCTCAGAAACATGTTGTGTATGTAAGTTTGCTCTGGACACAAGAGTCAACCAATGGTACAACTGTGTGCCTTTGCCAGAAGAGGAAGGAGTGGAAAACTGAAATTCCCATAAGAACACCTGAAGATTTCCTGTAGGAAGATAAAGTGAAGCTCTTCTACTGGTCACTGTGGATTTGGACAAATTGTCCCACAGGTCATTACTGTCTTTGAAATGATAAACATCCATTAACTATAGGCAGTTCTTTTAACAACTGATATTACATTTTATGCCACTATTTTCCACCACAGGTGACACTTGTGATATGTCCAGGCAACCCTCAGTTTATATATGTAAAATTTGTTTCTTTGATGACCTTAATTAGTATGATCTCATCTAAGCTCATCAAAACATAATTTTAATGTGGCCAAAGATCTGGATTTCTTTTAGGAGCCAGCTCCAGGTAAAGTTGTCTTTCTCATGCAAATTGCAGGTCAAATCAAGACATATACTGGTTCCCCATGTTTTAGGTGATTGAAATCCTATTAAGGCAAAGGGGGAGGAGCCAAGGAAAAACAAAGAGAAAGGAACTCAGTAGGATGAGCAATGATACTGAGCATCTTTTCTAGTTCTTATTTGTCATCCATATTTCTTCTTTGGTTATTTGTCTGTTTAAAACTTTGGCACATTTTTAAATTATATTTTGTTATTATTGAGTTCTAAGACCTCTTTACATATTCTGGATACAAACACTTTATCAAATATACAACTTGCAAGTATTTTCTGATAGTGTATGAGTTTTTTTTTTTTAAATTTTAACAACGTTTTTGAGAAGCAAAAACTTTGAATTTGGATAAAGTTAATATATCATTTTTTTCCCTTTACAGTTCATGCCTTTAGTGTTGTATTTCTAGGTTGTATATTTAGGACTATGATCTCTTTAATTCAATTTTTGAATATTATCAGGACCAAAGTCGCTTTTTGCTCATGTATATGTTATTGTTCCAACATCATTTGTCATAAAGCCTATTCATTCTCCACCGAATTACCTTTGCACCTTTGTTCAAAATCAGCTGTCCATATATCACGGGTTTCTTTCTGTATCTCTGTTCTATTCACTTTATTTGTCTATCTTTACAATAATTCCACACTGTCTTGACACTGAAGTTCTAAATTTAGTCTTAGAATCAGATAGCAGTAGACCTCCACAACTGTTCTCTTGCAAAGTTGCTTTTGACTATTATGCATCTTTTGAATTTTCCATGAGACTATTATATTCATGCTGAAACTTGCTATAAGAAATCTTTCAGGGATTCTGGTAAGGTATTTTATTAAATATATAGATGCATTTATGGAAAATTTATATTCTCCAACATTGAGTCTTTTGACCTAACCACTATACATCTTTCTATTTATTTAGAACTTCTGTAATTTCTCTGAATATTTTTATTTTTCACCATGCAGGTCTTCCATATCTGTTCCTTTAAAATTCTGGCTTCTCTGTATTCACTGAATTTTAGTTTTTACAAGTAATCAATTCAAGTAACTAAGGTATTGAGGCGAAACAGTATTTCCACATAAAGAACTATTAACATGCTCCATTTTTCTGTAAATATATTGGGCGAATTAAAAAACATTATCAAAACAAAATTGTTTTTTCACAGCCATAGATCACTGCATATATATTTACAAAAAGCCATAAACATGCATCTCTCCTTTATTTGCAGGACTTACATAGAATTTTGAACATTAAGGCAATGACAGTTCTAAAACAGAATGAAATTCTAACTTAAGGCTTGATGTTTGTTTTGAAACCCATATTCATAGGAAACTGTGACCAAAGCAAACTTTTATCCACTAGGTAAAGCTCCTCTGCCCAGGACATGTTATTTATCCATTACCAACACTTCTTTTGTATTAGAGGTATGAGATGGGAATTAGTCGCAAAACCATCAATTTACTTTAAGGAATCATTAGTCCTCTGTTAGGTTTTATTTTGAGGATTTAGCCATCAGCACCAGAACTCTGTGCATTTTTTTTTATATAAATTTAGAGAAGTTAGAGGCTGCACTGATTCTTACCTGCCTAAAACTTGGCAAACAACTGAGAATTCAGGATTTCCTAAATACAGAAAATCCCCAAAGCATACTTGATCCTGCGCCTGTCTTAAACACAGAAAGTGTTCTCAATTATTTGAACAATATGTTAAACTTTGTTTTCTTCAAAGAAGACTGTTTGGTATTACTCTCTTTAGAAAAATTAAGCAGCTATATGCAGAATACCGTATTTTAGATGGATCTATTCTATAATTGCTAGCCTCAAGCCAGAAAGAGTATCCTAGCTTGAACAATCTCTTTTGTTATTCAAGGAAAAGATGATTAGTGGTAAATGGAAGAAAATTCACTTTAAAATAATGATAGATTACAGTCTTGTCTTATCAAGCTTATTAGAAGCGCAAAGTGTTGAAATCTAGGGAGGGAATGTCCTTTTCTCTTCCCACTCTTCTATAACATTTAGAGTGAAAAAACTCAGATCCAGCCTGTGGGTACACTTTGCCAGAGCTCCACTCTGGCCTACTGTGAAGAACAGACAGAATATTGGAGGAACACACCCCAGATTGAGCTAAGAGTCAACCCCATATTCCCATGGTTCGGATGAATTACTCTGATATAGAAGGATCACTATTTATGCTAAGTTCTTGCCGCTCTTTCTACAGGGAGTAATTTTATAACAACAAACCTCTTATGATGAAAGTACTATACACTTATGTTGGTATAATAAGAGCTCATGCAGAGAAGAGTAGTACTGACTACATGAAAACTACCTCAAAAGCCAAAGACAGCTGTAGTTTTCCTTAGTGTTTTGAAATCAGAAAAGAGATTTCCAAGCAGATGAAACTGTAGGTTGCAGGAATCTAAAACCACAGAAACACTGTTGTTTAAATCTGATGGTGGCAGCATCAGATTTCTTTACATATTACTAGGGAGAAGCAGAATTTTCTAAGTAGAATCAAAATATTTTAGTTGCAATTTAAGTTAAGTATGTTACACTTCAACTAAACGATGTTGGAGATTTGAAAAGTTTATACACTAGTACCTGGTAACTTTGGCTTCAGGTAAATGACTCTATGGGTTTTATGGGTTTGAAACACATGTTTTTTAAAGACGGAAAAAGGAGCTTTGAAAGTGCAAATGTAGGCAACATGAAAATAATTATTTTTAGATCTACATCTTATACTTTATAATACACTCACATTTATACCCAAATTTCATGTTTACAAGTATGAAAGGCAAAGAGCAGCAAAGAATCTAAGCATTTGCATCATTGACTACATTCAACAGAATTAATATTGCTGTCCTTTTTCGCAATTTCTAAATCCAGAAGGAAACAGTAAAAGCCCTCGCATACATACTCTTCGTTGTTGAAGTTGGAGACTCTGTGTATTCAGCATACACTGGGTTTCTAAAGAGCTGAACTGAGACTGCTTCGTGTTCCAGGCCAAATTGGCTGGAAGAAAGTGTCCCTTGCAGTTTGAGGTTCATTGTTGGTGAAGCACAAAATCCCCACGGTTTCAAAACCGGAGCTCATGGACTCTGAGTCTGTACTGTTCAACTGAACTTTAGTTTCTACAGCAGGTATGTTTTAGCAGCACAAATTTTTGGTGTCTGTGTGAAGAATCAGTATTTATGGAAAAGGTGGAGTGTTTCAGAATACTTCCTAGAGGCAAATGAGTGCTACTGTCTTTAAAGAAATATAAGTATGTGTCTGCATATCACACATGTCAAGGCCTAAGAAGTTAGAATTTCCCCTACATCTATGAGACTGAGCAGAGGTGCCTGAGGGTAGAAAGTTATTTTGGGTCTCTGTGTCCAGTGATTTCAAGATTTGCTTAGCGTTCATTGTGCTAAATTCTCTCTCTTCAGTTTGAATCTGGATATTTGAGGCTGAAAAAGAACTCTTTGATTTTAAAATCTGTTCTGGGATTCTGGGTTGGGCCAGATGGGAGCTGAGTGTCATGTCCAGGATTCATGTCAGGTCCAGGATTGGTGTCAGACAATATACTATGGTTATCCAATGTCTGACAAGGGAGGTTATTTGACAAGGTGTTTTCTAAATACTTAGTAAATCTGTGGTTTGTGTCTGATTATCTGTCATGTTCTGTGACGGAAGCACACTATTCTATGCACTGAAATTTATAATTGTTGCAGATTTCTCGGTATCTTAGGGTCATTCTGAGATAGCAAACCATGACTTACTGTCTCTGCTACTAAACTGTAGCTTATATTGTAAAGTTATCTATAGCGACATCATATGATGAAGGAACATTCTCAAAAATGTCTCTGCACATTCTGGGTTGGTCCATCTGTATGTGGTAATCTGTGGGTCTTTGAGTCCCTTTGGCTTGAGTTTCTCCGGAGACCCCACCTGACTGGAAACAAGCATCTATGAACTCATCAGTCTGAGCACCTATAGATGACATTATCTTACAGCTGAAAACTTATGGGAAGAGACACTGAGAATCAAACAACAAATCAGTTTGAGGACAAGACCAGGCAAAGTTGTCAGGGCTAGCCCACTGTGAAGAAGGTATAAAGCTGTATGAGGCATAAGATAGTTCTGTCAGTATGTTCATTGAAAAAAATCCGATCTTTTGACATGTGTTCCCTAGTTCCTGTAAAGAATTAGATGAATTTTTACCCAAGTTCACTTAAACATCCGTACTAACAGGCCCAATTTTAGAAAAAGGTAGGTTCTCCTTAGGAGAGCAATCCTTTAGGAGAGCAATTCTATGAATCTAGACCATGGATAAGTGTTCATATTGACAAGGGCAGTAAGTGCACAGCCCCTGTGGCAGAGCCCCGAAGGGCACTTAACACCACAGGCTGGGTAGAGGAGAAGGCTCTGGGCACAAAACAGGCATAAGAGCAAACTGCATCACTGGTAGTTTACCAAATCCAATTTGGGCTTTGGAAGAAGAAACTTCTGGGTATATTTTTAGAGGTGTCAAAAGAGTCTGCTTTCTGGTAGTAGAGCTGCAAGAGGCTTCAAAAGATGCTACTAGCCTCATTTCTAAAAATTCTAGTTCTTGAGTATCTGGTCTAGGGATTGGCTGGTTGCTCAATTATTCGATGGTCTTACTGGACAGCATCTGGCTATGCAGACAGTTCTCCATTTTCATTTTCTTACTAGGTGGAACCCTGTACTCTTCATGAATCTCATGGCCAGTTCGATAGATGTGAGACTATAATGTGATCCCAGTGCATACCACACAAAGTACAACATTTGCTACATTTATTCTTCTTCTCAGCATGAATATTTATAAAGGGCTGTTTTACCTGAGAAAATCAAGAAAATTGTCTGTCATGGCCTTGGGCATCCTTCAATTAGACAATAATAGAACTGTCATATGGTTTTCAAATCTTTTATTTTCATTGGATTTATTTTGCTGTCCTGCAGGTGCTGTTTCTTGACCAGTGGCATGGGGAGTGCAGCACTGTTTGGCAGGATCTTGCCACAGCTGTGTGTGGCACACATGATGCTGGTCCACCTGGCCCCAGACAGGTCGCTTACAGAGGGCAGCATCAGTTCTCATACTAGGCTGCCCATCTCCCAGGGTCCCTAGGGCACTTAAATTCCCTAGGTGGTGGTGGCTCTCCTGGAGAATCCTAATACAAACACTTGCTATACACTTAGTGAATTTATTTCTTTTTCTTGCAAAGTAGAGGGAAACACCTTGATGCCACTGTTTAGCTCTTCCCCTGAAATATGTTTAACTTAGAAGATTTCTTCTAAGATGAGGTTAATATCACATTATTACAGCACTTGGAACAACTTCCGTATGAAAATTTTACAGTAATGGTTCAAATGTTAATTCATATTCACAGGTTTCTTCTAAAAGACAGAGGTGCTTCCCATTCAGCTTACTGATATGTGACTCTATAGTTTGATTTGCAATCATTACTATCAGTCTTCCTTCTCATGAAAAAGTAATAAACACCACAGGAGGAGACAAAAATGGTGGAGTAAAGGTGACTTGCTGGATTCCTTCTCCCAGTGAAAGAGGAGTAGATCTTGTTCCTCTACAAATGAACAGATCGCTCTCTCGTAAGAACAGCATTGTGAATCTGCAGAGAATCAGTGTGGGACACACAAAACAGGAACAAAAAAGAGGTGAACAGGAGATAGAATGGTGAAATCTGGAGAGTGGGAGACAACCAATAGAGAATACAGTGTGGGATATCTGCACCCACCTGGCCAGCGAATGCACTGGGATCAGACCTAGAGGAGAACATCCTGCTTCCCTACTGACCTCCACACCCTCTCACACAGTGCAAAATTGTGGCAGGAGACATGGGGCTTTGTGGAGAAAACGATATCAGGAAGCATCCTGAAACCCTCAGAACTCTGTGCCAGGACTGCACTGGGCAGGGCAGAGACTGGTCTGACCCACTGCTGGAGGGAGTTAGGAGACAGGTAACTTGCCTCTGGCACTCAGCAGGTCCAGATCAACAGAGGTGAACACTACATAGGGGACTCTAACCTGGAAATTGCTTCCGGTGAATAGGCTGGCTCAGGATGGGAAGAAAGAGCAAGAGCTCCAGCTGGACAGGCAAGAGATTATAGGAGGAAGAGATAAAAGAGACACGGGGCTTTCTGATGACTCAGCTCCCCAATCCAATACCGTTCAGCTCCTAAAAAGTCGCCCTAGTGCTCATGCTTTGCCGACAGGTGATTGCCATTTCTGGAGTCCACAACCCAAATGCTGCAGCACACTTCGGTATCAGGCAGCTCCCTTCCCTCAGCTGGGGGACTCTCATGACAACCTCCACCCTTATACAACCTATGGTCAACAAGCCAGGCCCATTTTGATGGGTGAATTCTGAATA
Organism: Lemur catta; assembly: GCF_020740605.2. Lineage (NCBI taxonomy): Eukaryota > Metazoa > Chordata > Mammalia > Primates > Lemuridae > Lemur > Lemur catta. The sequence continues at coordinate 243,435,743 of NC_059128.1, forward strand.
CCTCCCCAGTAGTGGGAGGCTAACACCTGTGGGATTTACAGGCACTGGGGCGCTGGGCAGACTGGGACACCAGCCCGTTCCAATAGCCAGCAAATTTCATGCCAAAGCTGTAGGCTTCACTCCTGGAGGTAGGGAGAGTAAAGAAAAGCCACTTTCCTTCTGGGACTAGTGTGAATCTATGGGGCCTTGGTGTAGATCAGTATTTGACAGCCCAGTGACTTTGCTCATCAGAAATGCTTAGGTCATCCAGTAGGATGATAAGACTGGGGCTGGATTTCCACGTCTGGTCAGCTGCCAACAGTGGGGTCTGTGGTCAGGGAATAAAAATCCTGGCAAGAGGCCACAAAAGGCTCCCTAAGTAACCCCTCCCATGAGGAGCAGCCTCCCAACTGTGGTAGAAGGACCCTGAACAACATATTAGTGGCTCCCGCTAGTGGCAGATCAAGCAACCATAGAAGTGCACAGAATCAGGCTGCTAGGCAGCAGCTGTGATCTGCCTTGCTCCTACAGAATCTACTGGAACAGAGCCTAAACAGGGCATGTTACTTTCCAAACAAAAACTGAAAGGTGGGAAGCAACAGCTGATTCAGATGGGAAGGTCTCAGTGAAAGAACTCTGGAAATATGAAGAATCAAATGGAAAGCACACCCCGAAAGAGGAACACAGGCTCTCTAGCAGCAGACATTAACCAAATTCAGAAAACTAAAATGACAGAAGAAGAATTTGAAACATGAATTGTAAGAAAACTCAATAATAGGCAAGAAAAAAATTGGATAACCAACACAAAGAAACCACAAAAAAAATTCAGGACTTGGAAGAAAAATTCACTAAAGAAATTGAAATATTAAAAAAAAAGTCAAACCGAACTCCTGGAATGAAGAATTTATTCAGGGAACTACAAAACACAGTGGAAAGCCTCAAGAACAGGGTAGATCAAACAGAAGAAAGAATCTCAGGGAGTGAAGATAACACCTTCCAATTAAATAAGTCAGTTACAGAGATAGAGAAGGGAAATAAAAGAAAAGAGCAAAGCCTACAATTAATGTGGGATTATGTGAAGAAGCCTAATATGAGAGCTATGGGCATTCCTGAGGGTGAAGAAGAAAATATGCAAAGGTTGGATAAGTTATTTGAAGATATAATGGAGGAAAATTTCCCAGGCTTTGCTATAAATCTAGATATCCAGGTACAAGAAGCTCAAAGGACCCCTGGGAGATTCATTGCAAACAGGAATACACCACAAGATTCAGTCATCAGACTGACCAAAATATCTAAAGAGGCCCTTCTATGAGCTGAAAGGCAAAAGAAACAAGTAACATACAAAAGAAAGCCCATCTGAATAAAGCCACACTTCTCAACTGAAACCTTATAAGCAAGAGGAGGTTAGGGCCCCATTCTCACTCTTCTGAAACAGAATAATGTCCAGCCTAGAATCTTGTACCCTGCAAAACTAAGTTTTGTATATGAAGGAGAAATAAAGACATTCTCAGATAATCAAAGACAGGGAATTCACCAAGACAAGACTAGCCCTCCAAGAAGTACTCAAAACAGAGTTACACACAGATCAGCACAAAAAACACTCACAAATGTAAAACCACTCAAAAGATAAGGTTAAAGGCCAGATACCACAGTGGCTCAAGAGAAAAAACAAAAACAACAAAGTTCAACCCAACATGAACAGAAATTTTCCCTACTTATCAGTTCTTTCAATAAATGTGAATGGCTTGAACTCCCTACTCAAGAGACATAGGCTGGCCAAATGGATTAAAAAAAAAAAAATACAAGCCAAGTATCTGCTGTCTTCAGGGAACACATCTAACCTGCAAGGATAAAATCAGACTCAAGGTGAAGGGATAGAAAAAAATATTTCAAGCAAAGAGATGCCAAAGGAAGGCTGGTGTGGCAGTTTTGATTTCAGGTAACTTAGTCTTTAAATAAACAAAAGTAATGAAACACAAAGAGGGTCACTATATAATGGTGAAGGGTACAGTTCAACAAAAAGAAATAATTCTAAATATGTAAGCACACAACTTAGGTGCACCCAGATTCATAAAGCAAACTCTACTTGCTCTAAACAAAATGATAAACAGCAACATCATAATAGCTGGAGACTTCAACACCCTGCTGACAGTGCAGGACAGATCCTCCAAACAGAAAATTAACAAAGAAATAATGGATTTAAACAGAACTCTACAACGAATGGGCCTGACTGACATTTTCAGAATAACCCCAAAACCACTGAATATGTGTTCTTCTCATCAGCTCATGGGGCATTCTCTAAGATTGACCATATCCTAGGACACAAAGCATGTCTCAAAAAATTTAAAAAAATAGAAATTATGCCATGCATCTTCTCAGATCATAGTGAAATAAAAGTATAAATCAACCCTAACAGAAACTTTCATCTCTACACAAAGTCATGGAAACTAAAGACTAATCATTCTGCTGAATGATTATTTCATAAATGAGGAAATCAAGATGGAAATCAAAAGATTCTTTGAAGAAAATGACAAAGGAGACACAAGTTATCAAAATTTGTGGGACACAGCTAAAGCCGTCCTGACAGGAAAGTTTATTTTCATAAATGCCCATATGCAAAAGACAGAAGGATCACAAATAGACAACCTAATGAATCATCTCAAAGATCTGGAAAAAGATGGACAGACTGACCCCAAACCCAGCAGAATAGGTGAAATTAATAGGATCAAATCAGAACTAAATGAAATTGACAATAAAAAAAACTGTATGGAAGATTAATAAAACAGAAAGTTGATTCTTTGAAACAATGAAAAATATTGACAAGTCTTTGGCTAGACTAACGAAAAACACAAAAGAAAGAATTCTAATAAGCTCCATCAGGAATGAAAAAGGAGAAATTACAACTGATGCCACGGAGATACAAAATATCATCTATGAATTCTACAAAGACCTTATGCACATAAACTGAAAAATGTGGAGGAAATGGACAAATTTTTAGAAACTCACAGCCTCCCTAGGCTCAACCAGGAAGAAATAGAATTCCCAACAGACCAATATCAAGTACTGAAATTGAAACAGCAATAAAAAACCTTCCTAATAAGAAAAGTCCCAGACCAGATGGTTTCACACTCGAATTTTACCAGACCTACAAAAAAACTGGTGCCTATTCTGCAGAAATTATTTCACAACATTAAGAAGGATAGAATCCTCCCCAACACATTTATGAAGCCAACATAACCTTGATACCAAAACCAAGAAATGACACAACAAAAAGAGAGAACTAGAGACCACTATCCCTTATAAATATAGATGCAAAAATTCTCAACAAAATCCTAGCAAACTCAATTCAGGTGATTATCAAAAAAAATAATCCCTCATGACCAAATGGGTTTCATCCCTGAGATGCAGAGATGGTTCAACATAAGCAAATCTATAAATGTCTTTTACCATGTAAATAGAAGCAAAAATAAAGACCATATGATCCTCTAAATAGATGCAGAAAAAGCATTTGACAAAATTCAACACTTTTTCATGATGAGAATCTTTAACAAAATAGGCATAGACAGGGCTTAACTAAAAATGATACAAGCCATATATGACAAACCCAGAGCCAATATCATACTGACTGGGGAAAAATTGAAAGCATTCTCACTTAGAACCTGAACCAGAAAAGGTTGCCCATTATCTCCACTTCTATTCAACCCAGTGCTGGAAGTTCTTGCTAGAGCAATTAGAGAAGAGGTGAGAATTAAGGGCTTCCAAATGGAGGCAGAGAAGATCAAACTGTCACTCTTTACTGATGATATATCATATCTTTAAAACCCCAAGGCTTCAACCAAGAGACTCCTGGAATTGATAAACAAATTCAGTAAAGTCTCAGGATACAAAATCAATACCCACAAACCAGAGGCATTCATATATACCAGTAACAGTCAAACTGAGAACCAAATCAAAGACTCAAAACCTGTCACAATAGAAATAAAGAAAATAAAGTACCTAGGAATATATTTAAGGAGGTAAAGACCTCTACCAGGAGAACTATGAAACACTGAGGAAGGAAATAGCAGAGGACATAAACAGGTGGAGAACCATGCCATGCTAATGGGTCAGTAGAATCAACATTGTTAAAATGTCCATACCCAAAGTGATCTGCAGATACAATGCAATCCTTATTAAAATACTAACATCATTTTTCATAGATATAGAAAAAAAATGTTATGCTTCATATGAAACCAGAGAACATCCCATATAGCAAAAGAAATCTTAAGCAAGAAGAACAAAATGGGAGGCATCAATTTACCAGACTTCAAACTATACTACAAGGCAAGAGTAGTAACCAATGTAACATGGTACTGGCACAAGAATAGAGACAAGACCAATGGAACAGAACTGAGAACCCAGATATAAAAGCATCCTCATATAGTCATCTAGCCTTTGACAAAGCAGACAAAAACATACTCTGGGGAAAAGAATCCTTATTGAACAAATGGTGCTGAGAAAACTGAATAGCCACAAGTAGAAAACTGAAACAGGATCCACACCTTTCACTTCTAACAAAAATCAACTCACAGTGGATAACAAACTTAAACCTAAGGCATGAAACCATAAGAATTCTAGAGGAAAACATTGGAAATACTCTTCTAGTCAGTGGCCTAGGCAAAGAATTTATGATGAAAACCCCAAAGGCAATCCAGCAACAACAAAAATAAATAAATAAAGGGGACCTGATCAAATTAGAAAGCTTCTGCAAAGCCAAAAAAACTATCATGAGAGCAAACAGACAACCTATAGAATGGAAGAAAATATTTGCATACTACATATATAACAAAGGGCTGACAACTAGCATCTATTTAGAACTCAGAAAAATCAGCAAGAAAAAAATCAAGCAACCCTAACAAAAAGTGAGCAAAGGACATGAACTGAAACTTCTCAAAAGAAGACAGAATAATGGCCAACAAACATATGAAAAAATGCTCAACATCTCTATCACCAGAAAAATGCAAATCAAACCCCACAATGAGATATCACTTACCTCCAAGTGAGAATGGCCTTTATCAAAAAGTCCCATAACAATAAATGTTGGCATGGATGCGGAGAGACAGGAACACTCATACACTGCTGGTGGGACTGTAAACTAGTGCAACCTCTGTGGAAAGCAATATGGAGATATATTGGGAGGTTTTTGGTGATCACTTAAATCCCCTTGTTCCTTATTGGTCTGTTAAGATTTTCTACTTCTTCTTGATTTAATCTGGGTAGATTGTATATTTTTACAAATTTATTCATTTCTTCTAGGTTATCTATTGTGTCGGTATAAAATTTTTCATAACAATTTCTTGTTATACTTTTAATTATTAAGCATCCATTGTAATGTCTCCTCTTTCCTTTCTGATTATATTTGTTTTAGTCTTTGCATTTTGGTAAAGAGTTTGTATTCAGAATATATAAAGAGATCTCAGAACTCAATAATAACAGAATATAATTTAAAAATGGGCAAAAGACTTGAACATTTAACCAAAGAAGAAGTATGAATGACAAATAAGAACTAGAAAAGATGGTCAACTTCATTAGGCATCCCACTGTGATCCTTTGTCTTTGTTTTTCCTTGGCTCCTTCCCCTTTGCCTAGTAGGATTTCAATACTCAAAAGCTGGGGAGCTAGTACATGTCTGGATTTGAGCTGCAATTTGCATGAGAAGGACAACTTTACATGGACTTGGCTCCTGAAAGAAATCTAGATCTTTGGCCGCATTAAAATTATGTTTTTATTAGCTCAGACACGGCCATACTAATCAAAGTACTGAAAACATCAAATCTTATATATATAAACTGAGGTTTGCCTAGACATATCCGAGTGTCATCTGTGGTGGAAAATAGTGGCATAAAGTGTAATTTCAATTGTTAAAAGAACTGCCTAGGGTTAATGGATGTTTATCATTTCAAAGACTGTAATGACCTGTGGGACAATTTGGACTTCTCATACATGTCCAAATCCATAGTGCCCAGTAGAACAGCTTCACTTTATCTTCCTACAAGAAATCTTCACGTGCTCTTAGGGGAATTTCAGTTTTCTCCTCCTTTCTCTTCTGGCAAAAGCACACAGTTGTACCATTGGCTGACTCTTGTGTTCAAAGCAAACTTATATAAACAACATGTTTCTGAGCTTGGGAAATAAAGCTTACAAAATGAATAACTGTGCAAGAAATTGCTACCTTTTTTGTTGGCATTCCTATGCTATTGTATTTTTTGGGCTTTAGAAAGCCTAACACTATTAAAGGATCTATACAATTTCTTTCGAGATATCGGTAAGAGGAAATGATTTCTATTAGACTCATTGTCTTTTATATAGACAGTTAAAAATGCTGTTAAAGTTATAATAATTTTAAACTGAATTTATAAGATGCCAGAAAAGACAGGTGAGAAATGGAAAGCAAACAGTACATTTTCTGTATATTTTATTTTCATGACTTAATCTGGACAAGCAAAACAGTTATATGACTGATTTTTCCCCTTTAACAATGTTTTTTTTATCTTGTTAATCTAACTACAATGAATTTATAAGCTAAAATGAGGTTCAAAAATGTATGTCATATTGATTCTTATATAAGAAATCTTGCTGATGATTCAAATATAAAACACCATGTTGTTGAATTAAATATATATTCTGAATAAAAAATTATGGTAAATTAAATATTAGCTCCTATATCTTTTCATCCATTTGTGATGATGATTTAATTTACTGTCATATATGTGAAATACTAATAATATGCATATATATGTATATAGCAGGAAATATATGGAAAATATCTCTCCAATGATCAGTTTATTACTTCATAAGTTACAACATTTATGACTTAATAAAGTATCCATATACAAACTGAATTTGAATATTTTCAGATATTTAGTGATTAAAGATTACATTAAAAAAACAAACTAAATAAAAATACATTTAACAACTGGAATTATTGGCTTTGCTAGGCATATAGCTTGTATCGGTTTCTAGTCTTTGACTTTTTTTATTCTGCCAAAAAGTTGGTGGACAAAAAATGTTCTCAAGTGGTAATATTAGTAAGATTCCTAGAGAAATTCAGTTGTAATCATTGTAAAAACAAAGACATAACAATTTTTAATTATTTAAAGAAGTTTTAGGCAATGTTAGTAACCTTGTGAACAACACAAAGTTTTTAAGGTAAAATTTAATATCAGAATTCTCTTTCATTCCAAAACACCAGAAAAACATAAACTTTAAATTTTGAATAACAGAAAAAGAAAAGAATCCCAGTGTTTACATCTTTTAAGAAGCCCTAGGGTTAAGACAAACATTTACCCCCCAAACCTATGAGCTTTCCCCTTTATTTAGTCTTCAGCCTTTCTCTGATGCTACCTTTCTCCAACTGCTTTGGTTTGTCTTTTCTACACTAATCCATATATGCATTTGATATTCTCTACTTATTTTGTTCTTCCTCCTTGTTCTCTTTTCATACATCCAAGTTTCTCTTTCCACCTCTCTGTCTCCTTTCTCCTCTGCAGATATTCTTCTCCTCCCTTTGACAACTTTTGTCAAAAATTCTATAGAAAAAAATTTACATTTGTCCATGGCAGCAGGCAGATGCCAAATATTCTCCTCATTTCTTAGAGTGCTCCATCTTATTTCACTTACAGTTGTGTCACTTGTTATCCATTTAATTCTCATTATTCTCTGACTTTAATTCTATCAAAAAATGTAAACTGTTCCCAAGAAAGACTCTAAACATTTCCTGATGTCCACACTCAGTGATCTCTGTTCACTCCTTGTTCTACTGGAACATTTACTTTGGCATGTGGCCCTGTACTTCACTCTGTCTTTCTTGAATATCTTTCCTCTCCTATGTCCACACGCTCAACTTTCAGTTTCTCTCCTGCTCCTCTGCTTACTCTGCTTGATATGCTTTTCTGGCCTCTCTCTAGTCTTTAGTTTGACTAACGGCTTTGTTTGCAATAGGAAATTAATTTATTGAATGGATGTTGTCTGTAACACAGAAAAGTTGCTATGATTTGAAGAAGCAACTGGAAAAATGGACAGTAAAAGAAGGAAGCTGGACAGTTGCTCACAGCAAAAATCGTGTCCCAGTATTAGTTCAATGAGAGTGTCTCTCACTGCAGCTGACATTCAATGCCCTAACTGGCAAAGTCAGTGTCATTGTTGTGGATGTAGGATGCATTTGCTGGGGCTGTGATATGTCTGCCTTGGCTGTTGTTGCCACCGATGTTCTCTTTTGACCTTGTAACTGCCTCTCTTTGTCTATCTCCATATTCCAAAGCTAGTTTCAGTGAAATTGACTGAACAAACATAGATCAAGTCCCCTTACTCTAGGCACTATAAGGAATGGGAAAATGTCTTTCTAGGTTTTTTTGGCTTCTAGGGTGGGTGGTAGAATCTGCTTACCACCAAGAATCATGTGGTAGAAAAGCAGATCATGAGTTGGTCATCTAATAAATGACATATACAGTAACCACCTCCTTATTTGCAGGGTATATCTTCCAAGATCCCCAGTGGATGCCTAAGACCTTGAATATCACTGAACCCTACATATTCTGTACTATGTTTTTTCCTATACATACTGTCTGTGATAAAGTATAATTTATAAGTTAGGCAAAGTAATATATTAACAACAATAGCTAACAATAAATGTAACAATATAGTGTAATAATAGTTCTGTCAATGTGACCTCTCTGTCTCAAAATATCTTATTGTATGTGATTCTTTTGGACTGTTGTTAGTGAAGGGTAACTGAAACCATCAAAAGCGAAACTACAAGAAAGGGGGACTACTCTATTGACTTTTTCACCTGTCCAGTATAACTTCCTCAAGCATCTATCTTGCTGTTCTTCCCTTTGTTTTTTTTTTTTTTTTTTTTTTTTTTTTGAGACAGAGTCTCACTTTGTTGCCCGGGCTAGAGTGAGTGCCGTGGCATCAGCCTAGCTCACAGCAACCTCAGACTCCCGGGCTTAAGCGATCCTACTGCCTCAGCCTCCCGAGTAGCTGGGACTACAGGCATGAGCCACCATGCCCGGCTAATTTTTTTGTATATATATTTTTAGTTGGCCAGATAATTTCTTTCTATTTTTGGTAGAGACGGGGTCTCACTCTTGCTCAGGCTGGTCTCGAACTCCTGACCTCGAGCGATCCACCCGCCTCGGCCTCCCAGAGCTAGGATTACAGGCGTGAGCCACCGCGCCCGGCCTTCCCTTTGTTTTGTATACTCTCCAATGGATAGGCCATCTATAACTATGCTGTCAACTACTCCAGTGACTCCAAAGTCAGTATTTTTATTAGGACTTAATAGACTTGTGCTACTAAGTATATCTCACCTAAGTATTCAGAGGACCCTTCTTCCGTATTTTGCCAATGCACCTAAGTTCTCAGTCTCAATTTTCAATGAACTTCTGCCCAGTAACCAAATGACTCAACTCTCCTTCACTAACCATCCCCTCCACATCAAATATGCCATAATTCCTAGTGGCTTTATGTTCTTAATTCTTTGAAGCTACCTCTTTGTTCTCCTCATCACTTCCAATGCCTTATCGGTCTTTGTGTAATCACTTCACATGCATTTGAAGCACTTGAGGGTGAATTTCAAAATGAAGTTTTCTAGGCCTCATTCTTATACTACTGTGTTTATTTCTACAGTAATTACTTTGTAATCTGTATTTCTCACAACAGGCTCCCCCCAAACAATTCTGATGTGTAATCTATTTGAAGGAACCTGTGGAAAACACTAGCAGCTTCCTGACTAGTATTCCTGACTCCAGTTTCCCCTACTTGCATCCTGCTTTCTACACTACCATGCTGGGAGTTAGCTGTGCTCCCAGCAAAGAATCGGGTCTCTCAGGCAGGCGTCCTCACAAAGGATGAGGAAATAATAGAAAATAGGAAATAATAGAATATACAAATAAAAGAATACACAGAGATGAAGTTACAGTTTATAAAGAATAGATTTATAAAAAAAGGGAGGGGCCTGGGAGACCCCACAATATTCCCGTAAATTGTGGAGCCCCCAGTGATGTTTCACATCAGTATTTATGGATACAGTGACCAGTTGCCAGGGTTAACAGATTTACATAATTACAGGTAGTTCCTTTTAGGTTCAAAGTCTCCCAAAAGGCTTATGTAGATCCCTGAATTAACACTATCTACATGAACAAATGGTTACAAAATCTTTCTAGGACAAACTTCTAAATTCTAAGTAAAACTATCACTTTAGCAGAAAAGTTAAACAGAGATATAGTGGCTCCATAATTCTTTATCAAGTGATTGTGCATTGAGACAGGTAGTCAGAAGTCCAGCAATAGCTATCCCTTGGGCTAATTGCTTTTAGCCACAGGTGTCTGTCTCTCAGGGAGGGCACTTCTTTGATCTGTTCCTATCCCCTGACTCCATGCAAACCTGCTTTGTCATTCAAAGCAGGCAAAAACCACAGACTGGAGACTGCAGTGTCACCTTGGAAAGCAGCTGCTACTGACCATTGAGATACCCTCCGGAGGTGAGGCAGCTTTTGATATGGGAACTAACAGGTTCACATATTTTTTCAGGGCAAAGCCCTGAAAAACTCCCCAGATCGTTTCTGTCTCTAATATACTAATATTAATCTATGGGGCAATATTTCTATGGAGCTACAACTCTAGGAGCAACATCTCTGGGAGCAACACTACCAAACATCTGATTTAAAAAATCCTGGTTCTTCAAGTATCTTTTTCTTTGACCCTGAATTCATATCCTAGACAAATGATTTCTTTACCCTATTAAATCATACCACCGTAAATTTAGCACATGCTCATTTTCTCTAAATCTGTTAAATCCTATACTTTTTTTAATGAATGGACAGTAATTGTCTTTTTCTCCTTTAGTTTCCTTCAGTTTAGTAATAATAAATAAAATTAAAGGCAATCTGGTAAGAGTTTGGTTTTATTTCAACTTCGCTATCCCAATTTCAACTGATAGTAATTACATATGCATGTATATATACATATATATATATTTACATTAACTCCATTTTATTTCAGAGGACACCAAGTGAGGACATGGAAAAGGAAAATGCAACATTGCTGACAGAATTTGTTCTCACAGGACTTACACATCAACCAGAGTGGAAAATCCCCCTGTTCTTGGCATTCTTGGTGATATATCTCATCACCATCATGGGAAATCTTGGTCTGATTACTCTCATCTGGAATGACCCTCACCTTCACATCCCAATGTATTTATTCCTTGGATATTTAGCCTTGGTTGATACTTGGTTATCATCCACAGTGACTCCTAACATGCTGGTCAACTTCTTAACCAAGAATCAGAAGTTGTCTCTCTATGCATGCATGGTACAGTTTTTTTCCTTTGCAATCACCGCAACCACAGAATGTTTTCTCTTGGCAGCAATGGCGTATGATCGCTATGTAGCCATATGCAAACCTTTACTCTATCCACTGATTATGACCAATGCACTGTGCATCCGGCTATTAGTCTTGTCATTCCTAGGTGGCTTTCTTCATGCCCTACTTCATGAAAGCTTTTTGTTCAGATTAACCTTCTGTAATTCCAATATAATACATCACTTTTACTGTGACATTATCCCATTGTTAAAGATTTCTTGTACCGACCCTTCAATTAATAATCTAATAATTTTTGTGTTCTCAGGTTCAATTCAAGTATTCACCATTGTGACTGTTCTTGTCTCTTATACACTTGTTCTTTTTACAATCTTAAAAAAGAAGTCTGTCAAAGGCTTAAGGAAAGCCTTCTCTACCTGTGGTGCTCATCTCTTATCTGTGTCTTTATACTATGGCCCTCTTCTCTTCATGTATGTGCACCCTCAGTCGCCACAATCTGATAATCAAAATATGATGGACTCTCTATTTTATACAGTTATCATTCCTTTTTTAAATCCAATTATCTACAGCCTGAGAAATAAGAAAGTCATAGACTCCTTAACAAAAATGTTAGAGAAAATAGTATAGGTCTTATACTTTTAATAATGTCTTTTCTCTTTTTAATAAAACAGTCACAAAATTGTTCAGGTTAGATGTGGGTATGATTTTGTATTAATATATGTTGAAAGATTTTTCAGTGGAGATTTCCTAGCTTTCTAATGACTTAAAGTGTTAATCCCTAATAAACTTAAACATTTGTATCTATTATTCAAATATATACATGATTTCTTTTATCTTAGCCTACTATGGGGGTACAAATGTTTAACTTAAATATATTGTCTTTGCCCCACCCAAGTCAGAGCTTCAAGGGTATCCATCGTACAGATGGTGTGCACTGCACCCATTAGGTGTGAAACCCTTCCTGTCCTCCCCCCCACCACATCTGCCTGACAGCTGATGAATTTTACTACTATATGTGTCCAAAGTGTTGATTCATTCATACCGATTTGATGGTCAGTACATATGGTACTTGTGTTTCCTTTCTTGTGATACTTAGTAGAAGGGGCTCCAGCTCTATCTAGGATAATAATACAAGAGGTGCTAGATCACCATTGTTTTTTGTGACTGAGTAGAACTCAATGGTATACATACACCACACTTTATTAATTCACTAGTGTATTGATGCATGCTTGGGTTGTTTCCACATTTTTGCAATTTTTAATTGTGCTGCTATAAACATTCTAGTGCATATATCTTTTTTATAGAATGCCTTTTTTTCCTTGGGTAGATATCCAGTAATGGGATTGCTGGCTCAAAAGGTAATTCTACTTTTAGCTCTTTGAGGTATCTCTATATTACTTCCCATAGCGGTACTAGTTTGCAGTCCCACCAACAGTGTATAAGTGTTCCTACCTCTCTGCATCCATGCCAACATTTACTGTTTTGGGACTTTTTGATGAAAGCCATTCTAACTGTAGTTAGGTGATATCACATTATGGTTTTGACTTGCATTTTCCTGATGATTAGAGATGTTGAGCATTTTTTCATATGCTTGTTTGTCATTAGTTTGTCTTTTGAAAAGTTTCTTTTCATGTCCTTTGCACGCTTTTTAATGGGCTTATTTGATTTTTTCTTGCTAATTTTTCTGAGTTCTATGTAGATTCTAGTTATCACTGCCTCATCAGATGTGTAGCATGTGGATATTTTCTCCCATTCTTTAGGTTGTCTGTTTGCTCTCATGATAATGTCCTTCAGCAAAGCAGACAAAAACATACACTGGGGGAAAGAATCTTTATTAAATAAATGGTGCTGGGAAAATTGGATAGCCACATGTAGAAGACTGAAACAGGATCCACACCTCTCACCTCTCACAAAAATCAATTCACGGTGGATGATAGACTTAAACCTAAGGCATGAAACTGTAAGAATCTAGAAGAAAATGTTGGACAAACTCTTATAGGCCTAGGGAAAGAATTTATAAAATTTTATTCATATGTTCCTGCCATACTAGAATGTTTAAGCAGAAAACAAATGAAAAAATTTTACACGTTATATGTTCTTCATGTGACTTTATAAATACATATAATGTCAAAATTGTTTAGCTCCCCTGAAAAGGAGCTCTGTAAGATAAATCATACAGCAAATAGAGCTGTATAGCCTGGATCAGGGGTGGGGAGCCTTTTATGTTGGAAGGCCACATTAATTTTGCTGTAATCAGATAAGGCCACATTCAAGAAACTTCAATTACATATACTTAAAAATGTAGATTATTTTCTAAAAATATAATGTATACTTAATAATTTAAAAAAAGAAAACTATAAATTTTAAAGTTAACTAAACTTTTGACAATTTTGTTTTGTCTGCTTTTTGTTGGAAAGCATTTTGAATATTTGGTTCCAGCACGGTGGTCCTCAGATTCAGTTGATGTTCTAGATGGGGATCAGTCATTTGTGACCTTAAAGGCATCTTGATTTGGGATAGGTAAGAGAATGTAGATTTGCTCAATAAGTGGTTGAAAAGCAAGAAATATATTTTTAGGCATGCTGCCAAAGGCATTGGTATTCTACTGCATTTTTCCATATATCGATTGGATCTTTCTTGGCATCAAACAATAACTTTAAAGTGCCAACTACTGAGAGCTCAATCAATTCCATCTGTAGTTCTGTAGGTGCCTTGGTGATATCAACTAGATGAGGCTGAGATGCTAATTTGAGTGTGATGTCATGATTATCAAAGGCAGTGAACATTTCTTTGCACTCTCTAATTAATAGGTCTATAGCATCTGTGTATTCGTCAAATGATTCACATATATCCTCCTGCTCATCAATGACACTTGCTACCTGGGTAAAATTTTCATCTAAAATTTCCTTTTGAAGAAGAAATGTTTTGAAAAAAGATGGCTTTCTTTGAAATGCTTCGATATTTTTTTGCCACGTATGATATATGGGCTTAATTTTACCTTGCAAAACATATTTAAGTTGTTTTGATTTAACATGATATCACACAGAAATGCTGCATTCCTATGCAAATCTTCTTTCAATAATTCACATTACTGATTCTGTTCTTCATAAAATTTAACTATCTGTTCTTGCAGAGATAAAATTTTGGCTAACACCTGTCCCTGTGATAGCGAATACTCTTTAGAATGATATGGCAAATACACACCTCATGGTTCACCTTTAGCATGTAATGAAACTGATGATGCCATGTTGCATTTGGATGAATACAGTTAACAATCTTATAACTTTTTGCAAAGTGTCACTTAAAATAGTAGCTTTGGATTACTAAAATACACTGAGTTTGCTATTCAAAATAAAGGCAATGAAAAGATTTTTTAAAAAAACCAAGCTAGTTATCCATAAGCAAATTCTTTCTTTCCAGATTTATTGAGGTATATTTGACAAATAAAAATTGTATATATGTAAAAAAAATTGTAAGTTTAGCACAGAGATTTTGCTGATGTAAGATACAATGACAAGAAATGAGAGCATTTAGATCTGTTAATACTTTTTTGTTGTTTTTATTGTATTTTATCGTACCTTATTTAAGAGTATTGGCCGGGCATGGTGGCTCATGCCTGTAATCCTAGCACTCTGGGAGACCGAGGCAGGTGGATTGCTCGAGGTCAGGAGTTCGAGACCACCCTGAGCAAGAGCAAGACCCCATCTCTACTAAAAAAATAGAAAGAAATTATATGGCCAACTAAAAATCTATATAGAAAAAATTAGCCGGGCATAGTGGTGCATGCCTATAGTCCCAGCTACTTGGGAGGCTCAGGCAGTAGGATTGCTTAAGCCAAGGAGTCTGAGGTTGCTGTGAGCTAGACTGATGCCACGGCACTCATTCTAGCCTGGGCAACAAAGTGAGACTCTGTATCAAAAAAAAAAAAAGAAAAAGAAAAAAAGAACAAGAAAGAAAGAAAGAAAGAAAAGAGTATTACAGGGTTACCAACACTTTTGTTACATAAATTGCTTTGAGTCAAAGTTATAGGTGTGCCCATCACCAAGATAGTGTGCATAGTACTGGTCACTTGTGAATTTACTCGTCCCCTCCTCTCCTTCCACCCCCTTGATTTCTGATGAGTTTATTTCCATATGTGCACGTAAGTGTTGTTCGATTAGTTTCAATTTAATGGTGAGTACATCTGGTCTTTGATTTTCCATTCTTATTATACTTCACTTAGAAGAATAGTCTCCAGTTCCATTCAGGTTAATACAAGAGGTATTAGTTCACCATTTTATTTTTTTATGGCTGAGTAGTGTACTCTATGGTATACATATACCACATTTTATTAATCCACTCATGTATTGTTAATACTTTTTTTTTATCTGTGCAATAAACCCTCCATGTTTTCCTGTCATGGACGGTGCACCATCTGTAAATACACTAGCTAAATTTATCAAATTCATGATATTTGTCTTGAAAGTTGTTGAAAATATCTATTCCCCATGTTTTGTTTGCAAGAGTGTCCAAAGGGAGTAACTATTTGCAGCAAAGGAAACCTTCTGTTGTGACCCAAATGAAGTATAAAACTGGCATCAGTTGATTCATCCAAAGTGATCGAATGAATTGATTGAATGATTAAATACATTTTCCTTTTGAAATATGGCATGAAGTTGCTCTGTTAGGTTGAAGGCTAATTCATGCTGCTGATCAGTTATGGTTCTCTTTGAAAGAGCTAGTTGTTTGCACTTTGAAACGTTATAAGGGTCTAAGCATCCTACAACTTCAACAATGCATTCTTTCACAAATTGTATATCACTGAATGGCTTCCATTTTTTTCCCCGAGTATATAAGCTACTTTATAAGTTGCTTCAGTGGCATTATTCACAGGTATTATTGCTACTTGAAAGAATCGTCTTTGCTTTTGCTTTTCATCTTTTAGTTTCTGCAATACAACTTTTCATGCCTCTCCCTCTAATTTAAAATATCAGTGATCCTTATGAGTGTTATAATGTTGATGAGCATTGAATTTCTTTACTGTTGCTATTGCAGTATCACAAAGCAAGCAAATCATCTTATCTTTAGCAGAAACAAGGTTGTATCGCAATTCCCAGTCCTCGATAAAAAGTATTTTCTTCCTTCAGCAATCTCTTGGTCTTTTTTGACGTGATGGGCTGTTAAGCTGACAGAATTAAAAAAATACTGTCAAGCTATGTAACTATTCACAAATTCCACTTTAAACAGAAACACAGTGTACCATTGTCAAAAGCTAATAGCAGGCTGGCATACTTGACCCCCATAAACTCTCAACAACCAGATGTGTACAGTAGTGGTGCCAGTGAGACAGATGTTAGAACTAAATCATGATCATAACAGCTGTCAATTTAGCCCTTTATGGCTTACTAATATTCTAATTGTGCTAGTCAACGTGGGTGATTATTTTATTGCAACTTATTTCATTTTTTTTGTATTTTAAATATGTTCACTGAAAAAATAAAAATTTAAAAGAAATGTATCAATAATAATAAAAAGACTTGTGCTGTCAAATTTGGATTTAATCAAAAGGCCACACTTAAGGATGTAGTAGGCTACATGTGGCTTTATGGCCACAGGTTCCTCATCCCTGGCTTGGATACTCATATCACATATACCCCATTATTGGTTGCAGGTTTCTGTTTGGGTGAGCAAAGCAATATCCCAGCAATTCTGTTCTCTAGCAAATCCCACTTGTTCTTGGGATAGACTGTAAAATATTGGAGAAAAGCTATTCATTCTTAAGGATTAAAGTATATAAAATATAAGTACTTAAACATCATTATTCTTTATTTCTGGATGTTCAGTACACAAGATTAGACCACATCATTTGCTGTTTTTCTTTTCCTCTGAGAGATACCTGCACACTCCAGGAAAGAGAGCAAATGGATGACAATCCAGCTGCTCTCACTCTTTCACCCTAGAGTATCCACATTATTACATATGTCTTTACTTTGTTCATTTTTATTACTATATGATATGCCAATTATACTGATGGTTTCTTGTCAATTTTTTAGACTTTTGCTTTTTCATTCACTGTTATGACCCAAAGACTAGATTGGCATTATAAGCATCCAGTGTCTCTTTCTTCTGCCATTTTCAAGATCTGTTTTTCTAATTAGCCTTTTCCTTGTATAAATTGCCAATGTCAAGCTGTGAGTATAGGGGCAGGGTCTGTACCTGTCAAGTCCTACTTTATATTGGGTGAGTATGGAAGGGGAAGTTGGGAGCTTCTCAGAAACTCTGACTTCCCCTGCAGTCTTCTCTTGTACATGTCTAGTCTACAAATTCCTCTACTCTGGTTTGTCTTTCAGTATAATCTCAACTACTTTATACCATCCAGAAATTCAACAAAATCTCTAGTCCATTAGTGTGACCCCATTCTCACTTCTTCTATAGATTTATTCCCTTTAATAAATCATTTTATATAAGTGGGATGTTAGAACAAAGGTAAAATACACACTGTGCAAAGGCTGAATTTTAGGCTAGATATTCTGCTTTCTTTCAAAAGAAATTACATACAATTCCATTTTAAAAGAAACACATATATATTATCTAAAGAATATTTAGACATAAGTTGTGATATTATTGTTGCTATGTTCACCCATTTTTCTGGCACACTGCTGATGTTGAATTGAAAACTATTCCATTAAAACACTAATAATAACATGATATTTGTATTCTCAGTTTTTAAAGGTATTAAGAATTAAAGTATATTAATTACTTAATTTGGAGATCTAAAAGAATTTATAGTTCTTCTATCTTTATATATATACATGTATATACATATTTTTCTCATCATTTTACAGTACTTTCTAATGTTCAGGAAATTACTGACATAATTATCTTAGACTATGTTGAAAGAAATAACATAATCAGCAATTAGAAAAAAAGCAATAAACACAAATCAAAACTAGAACAGTGTTTTTCAGAGTCGGGGTTATAAACTGCCTGTTATAGAATCTAATCTATTATGCATATTTAGGAATCTGTCAGAACCTCTATTGGCTAGACTACTTTTGTCTAGACTCCCTATTGTTTGTTTCTTTATTTCTGGGAAAAAAAAAATGTTTCTCAAACTTTAGCTGGCACTGGAATCACCAGGAGAGCTTGTGGAAATGTAGATTGATAGGCTCCATAAATAGAGTTTCTGATTATTTGAACCATTGTTCTCTAAGATTTTTACATAGAAGTTGTTCCAAGTTCTACAATAATGTGATGTTTACAACATCTTAGAAGAAATCTTCTAAGTAAGATATATTTCAGGGCAATAGCTAACAGTGGCATTGGGGTAAGTTCCTCTATGTTTCAAGAAAAATAAAATTCACTCAAATATATAGCAGGTGTTTCTATAAGCAGCAGAAGAAAAATGTCCCACCTCAATCAGTCAAGAAGAGAGGAGTGAATTCAACCTTCCTTTGCATTTTTGTTCCATTCATGCCCTCAATGGATTGAATGAATTCCATCCACATTGGGGAATACCATCTTCTTTACTAAATCCACCAATTCAAGTGTGATTTTCTTCTGGAAACAGGCTCAAGACACATCCAGAAAGAAAGTCTAACCAGGTGTCTAGGCATCCCATGGCCAAGTCAAGATAACATATGGAAATATCTAACACAAGTCTCCTCATTGTCAATTTGGCACCCATATGCATCTTTTTAAACAATATATAATGACTGAAAATAAAGACAAAGGAGTCATTGTTCTGGCTAAATGATGCAATTTTCTTGCATATAACTGTCAACTCATGAACACTTTTTCCAGAAGAGAGGGTTAAGTCTTTGGTAATGTTCACTCTTCTTGAAATCCAGCAAAGGAAGAACTATGATGTAAAATTAACCGTACTTTAAAGCTATCTATGAAATAGAGTCAATATTACATGTCAAGAATTTATGGTTCCTCATGATATTACAACCTTATATTACATGACAAAGGAATATGAGAGAAAAGACATTTGCTCTGTGTGCATATATAAATATATATGTGTGTGTGTGTGTGTGTGTGTGTGTGTGTGTGTAAGTATACAGACACATACCAATAACAAAAAGGAAGAAATATTTGTGACAATTATAGTCCTCATTTCAGTAACTAGTCATGTGGTCAAGGCTGGTATTTCTAACCCTTTTCCACTACTCTTCCTCTATACCCTTTACCTACAGTGAGCAACTTCAGCAGCTGAGGATGTTTCCCTGGTATGGTGACCTAAACATTTACTCCTGATTATTCCTGATCAGTAGTAGTCTTACCTGGATTGGGGTATTGCAATTATCAGTTGACCTTATCACAGGGTTTGGTAATATTAAGAGATCCCCTAAAGAATCTTCTATATTCCACACATAATCTTCTTTATCTCCATTGTGGGTTAGTAGTCAATGTCTCCTTGGTAGTCAGGATCACTCCAATCAGCACAGTCATTTTTTTCTTTGCCTCTTTATTCAGAGGGATGAGAAGATCAAAGTAGCCAGGTGGCAATCTTAACTGATTCCCAGTTCAATGGAATCATGATGTGTCTCCTAGAATAAAAATCCCCACTTTGTACCTAAGTCTTTTAGGCCAGCAGAGCATGAAAGTGCAGGAACAAGAGGCAAACCTTGCTAGTGGGTCACTAGAGAAAGTGAGTGGTCTCAGCCCGTTCCACCATTTCCATTTACGTGCCAGTGAATCCTGCCTGTGAGAGAAGCAGCACTATATATTCTAAGCTAATCCAGATAATAAATGGCCTTCTGGAGAAGTTTACCCCACTCCTGCAAAGTATTGCCTCCTAGTTGGTACTGTAAATGAGGCCTTAATTCATTTCTCGCTTCCTATACCAGCTGTTTTAGGATGGTGGGGAACATGGTAATATGGTAAGAGTAGTGAATTCCATGAACATAACCCCTTTCTCCAATTCATTTGCTATGAAGTGAGTTCCTTGATCAGAAGGAAGACAGCGTAGAATAACAATGAATAAGAACTTCTAAAAGTCTATGAATAGTAGTTTTGACAGAAGCATTGTGCATAGGGAAAACATTTCTGAATCCAGAATATCTATTCCACTAGAAACAGAACACTGCCATGACAAAAAGCAGTCCAGTGTAACCAACATGACACCTGGTTGAATTGTGGATGGGACTCAGTGTTGGCATTCTGATGCTGGTAGATTTGACACTTACCAATGGTCCTAGAGAGGTCAGCTTTGGTAAGTGGAAATCCATATTGCTAAGTCCATGTATAACCTTGATCCCTACCATTATGGTGACTTGAGGCCAACTGATATCCACAGAATGGTCATGCTATCCTCTTGATTATTAAAATCCTCCTCTGCTGAGATAACACTTTGGTGAACCTTCACATGAACTACAAACATTGTCTTAGCTCATTTGTGCTCCTATAACAGAAGACCACAGATTGTGTAATTTATAATGAAGAAAACAACAAATTTACTTTTATTTATAATTATAGAGGTTGGGAATTCCAAGATTAAGGTGCCATCAGGTTTGATTGTCTAGGGACTGCTCTCTGCTTCTAAGAAGACACCTTATTGCTGCATGCCCTGGAGGGGTAATAAGTTGTGTTCTTATACGTTGGAAAGTAGATGGACAAATGAACCACAGGCCATGTGAAGCCTCTTTTATAAGGGCCTTGATCACATTCAAAAGAGAAGGAGCCCTCATGACCTAATTACTTCTTATAAGCCCCATCTCTTAATATCACATTGAGTATATATTTTTACACCTGAATTATGGAGGGAACATATTCAATTCATAGCATTCTGCCAATAACCCTCCATAATTGGTGTTCTTATCAGACTCAGAGTACATTTATTCCATCCAAAGCCCAAAAAGTTTTAACTGATTCTGGCACCAACTCAAAAGTCTAAAGTTTAGAGTCTCATCAGTATATCATCTAAATTAGATATGGGTGACATGCAAAGATATCTTTCATATTAGGCAAATTGCTTTATACCTGTAAACCTGTGAAATCAGACATGTTGCATGCTTCCAAATTACAGTGCTGGGACAGGCATAAAACAGACATTTCTATTACAAAAGTGGGAAATAGGAAAGAACGAAGGGCTACAAGGTCTCAAGTAAGTCTAAAACACAACAGGGTAAACAACATTAAATCTTAAGACTTGAGAATAATTTTTGATGCCATGTCTCATCTTCCAAACACAGTGGAGGGGGGAGCTGGGTCCCCAAGAATACAGGGAGCCCACCCCCATGGCTTTGCTGGGGGCAGCCCACACCAAATCTCTCATGCACTCGAATCCTGCCAGTTCTCCCTGGCAACTATGACATGGTGGGGGCTATACAGGTCTAAGGTTTGAGGGTAGCCCTACTTCCATAGATATGCCTTGAATAACCCAATGGGGGATCTCTGGGGTGGCTCTTCCCCTGTGACAGATCTCTGCTGGGTCTAGAGTTTATCTGAGGCAGCCTTTGAAATCTACCAAGCCATGCCTCTACAGTTCTTGCACTCTAGATGCCTACAGAATTTGCACCATGGGGACATTGCCAAGGTTACTGCTTGTGCCTTCTGGAGAGTTAACTCAGCTTGCACCTGGGAACACCAGAACAATAGCCAGAGTGATTGATGAGCACTGTGCCTGAATTCAGGGAGCAAAAACTAGAGGTAGCCTTGGGCAATGAGCCCCAAGGTTTCCCAGTGCCCTGGAACCCTCCTGTTAAACCATTCTGCCCTCAAGGCCTTGGCACTCTGGACCTATTATGGGCATGGCAGCCTCAAAGATCTCTGAAATGCCTTCTGAGCCATTCTCCCATTATCTTGATGAATAACACCTGACTTTCTTCTACCCAAACTAATCTCCTTAATAAAGGGTCACTTGACCACACCATTGGTTTTCTGTCCTAAATATACATTTTTATTCTTTACATGGTCAGGCTAAGAATTTTCCAAATCTTTATGTACTGCTTACCTTTGAAATATAAATTACATTTTTAGAGACAAAAATGGTGGAGTAAATGTAACTTCCTGGATTCCTGCCCCCAAGAAAGAGGCGTAGATCTCTGTGTGCTGCACATGAGTGGATCGCTCCCTGGCAAGAACAGCATTGCGATTCAGCAGAGAATCAATGTGGGACACAAAAATCAGGAAAACAAAAAAGTGAATGGGAGATAGGATTGCGAAATCTGGAGGATGTGATACAAATAATAGAGAATAGAGTGTGGCATGGCTGCACTGCC
Source organism: Lemur catta (assembly GCF_020740605.2). Taxonomy (NCBI): domain Eukaryota; kingdom Metazoa; phylum Chordata; class Mammalia; order Primates; family Lemuridae; genus Lemur; species Lemur catta. Next base: position 243,458,289 of record NC_059128.1, read on the forward strand.
TGGCCAGTGAGTGAATTGGGATCAGACCCACAGGAGAATGTCTTGCTTCCACACTGACCTCCACATCCACTCAGACAGGGATCTGCCTGAAGTTGGTGCAAAATCATAGCAGAAGACATGGGGCTCTGTGGAAAGGACACAATAGTGGGAAGCATCTTGGTCTCCCTGGAGCTCTGTGCCAGGAGTGCACTGGGCAGGGGTGGGACTGGTCTGAGCTACCACTGGAGGTAGTTAGGAGACAGGTAACTTGCCTCTGGCATTCACAGGGTCCAGATCTACAGACGGGAACACTAAATAGTGGACTCTAACTGGGAAACCGCCGCAGGCGAACAGGCCCACTCAGGGTAAGTCAGAGAGTCAGAGCTCCTGCTGGATAGGCATGAGATTGTGGGAGGGCAAGCTAAAAGAGACAACAGGGTTTCCTGATGACTCAGCCCCCCCAATCCGGCACCTGCCAGCTCCTGAACTGTTGTTCCCAGTGCTAGCACTCTGCAGGTAGGAGGTTGCTATATTCGGGGTTCATATTTGGTGTCAGGCAGCTCCCTTCCCCCAGCCCAGGGACTCTGCCAACAAGCTCCACCCTTACATGACCTATGGTCAACTAGCCAGGCCCATTTTGATGGGTGAATTCTAAATATTTCCCTTCTCGTGAGAGGCTAATGTCTGCAAGACGTACAGATGCCGGGGCACTGGGCAGACTGGAGAAACACCCCCTCCCCCAGCCAGCATATTTCTTGCCAAAAGTGGTAGGCTCCACCCCTGGAGGTGCGGTGAGAAAAGAAAAGCCACCTTCCCTCTGCAACTAGTGTGAATCCACGGAGGCTTGGTACAGATCAATAGTTGACAGCCCAGTGACATTGCTTGTCAGTCCGGTTTATGTCGTCCAGTAGTATCATAATTCTGAGGCTGGATTTCTGCCTCTGTTCGACTGCCAACAGTGGGGTCTGTGGTCAGGGAAAAAAAACCCTGGCAAGAGGCCAAAACAGGTTCTCCAGGTAACCCCTCCCACCAGGAGCAGCCTTCCAACTGTGGTAGAAGAACCTTGAACAACATATTAGCAGCTGCCCGTAGTGGCAGATCAAGCAACCATAGAAGCACATACATCCAGGCTGGTAAGCAGCAAAAGTGATCTGCCTTGCTCCTACAGCAGGTACTGGAACAGAGCCTACATAGGGCATACTATTTTCCAAATGAAAACTGAAAGCTGGGAAGCAATGGCTGATCCAGATGGGAAGGACTCAGCCAAAGAACTCTGGAAATATGAAGGATCAAATGGAAACCACAACCCTAAAGAGGAACACCAGCTCTCTAGCAATGGACATTAACAAAATTCAGAACACTAAAATATCAGAAGAAGAGATTCAAACATGGATTGTAAGAAAACTCAATGCTATGCAAGAAAAAATGGATAACCACACAAAGAAACCACACACACAAAAAAAAATCCAGGACTTGGAAGAAAAATTAACTAAAGAAATCAAAATATTAAAGAAAAATCAAACCAAACTCCTAGAAATGGAGAACCTATTCAGGGAACTGCAAAACACAGTGGAAAGCCTCAAGAACAGGGTAGATCAAACAGAAGGAAGAATCTCAGGAAGTGAAGATAATACCTTTCAATTAAATAAGTCAGTCACACAGATAGAACAAAGAAATAAGAGAAAAGAGCAAAGGCTGCAAGAAATGTGGGATTATGTGAAGAAGCCTAATGTGAGAGTTATTGGCATCCCTAAAAGTGAAGAAGAAAATACGCAAAGGTTGGATAAGCTATTTGAAGTTATAATAGAGGAAAATTTCCCATGCTTTGCTATAAATCTAGATATTCAAGTATAAGAAACTCAAAGGACCCCTGGGAGATTCATTGCAAACAGGAAGTCACCAAAACATGCGGTCATCAGACTGATCAATATATCCCCTAAAGAGGCCCTTCTACAAGCTATAAGGCAAAAGAAACAAGTAACATATAAAGGAAAGCCCATGTGAATAAAGCCAGACTTCTCAACTGAAACCTAACAAGCAAGAACAGACTGGGACCCCATTCTGACTCTTCTGAAACAGAATAATGCCCAGTCTAGAATCTTGTACCCTGCAAAGCTAAGTTTTGTATATAAAGGAGAAATCAAGTCATTCTCGGATAAGCAAAGACGGAGAGAATTCACCAGGATAAGACCATCCCTCCAAGAAGTACTCCAAACAGAGGTACACATGGATAAGCACAATAAACACTCATGAATGTAAAACCCCTCAAAAGCTAAAGATCAAAGGCCAGATAGCACAATGGCTCAAGGGAGAAAACAAAGCAATGAAGCTCAAACCAACAGTATGAACAGAAATTTGTCCCATATATCAGTTCTCTCAAAAGACGTGAATGGCTTTAAATCCCCACTCAAGAAACATAGGCTGGATGAATGGATAAAAAAAATACAGGCCAAGTATCTGCTGTCTTCAGGAAACACATTTAACCTGCATGGATGCATTTAGACTGAAGGTAAAGGGGTAGAAAAAAATATTTGAAGGAAACAGAAACCAAAAGAAGGCTGCCATGGCAGGTTTGATTTCACGTAACAGTTTTTATTTTTTTTTTATTTCAGCTTATTATGGGGGTACAAAAGTTCAGGTTATATATATTGCCCATGTCCCGCCCATCCCCCTGAGTCAGAGCTTCAAGCATGTCCATTCCCCAGACAGTGCACATTGCACTTATCATGTAGTTATACCCCCATCCCCTTCCCCCTCCCCCCATTCCCCTGAGTCAGAACTTTAAGCGTGACTATTCCCCAGACCGTGGGCAATGCACTCATCATGTAGGTATACACCCATCCCCTCCCCCCACCCCTCACCTCAGTCTGATACCCAATTGATGTTATTCCCAAATGTACACTTAGGTGATGCTCAGGGAAACCAATTTGCTGGTGAGTACATGTGGTGCTTGTTTTTCCATTCTTGGGATACTACACTTAATAGAATGTGTTCCAACTCTCTCCAGAACAAAAGGGATTCTATATCACCGTTATTTCTTACAGCTGACCCATAACTTAGTCTTTAAATCAACAAAAGTTATAAGAGACAAAGAGGGTCACTATATATTGGTGAAGGGTACAGTTCAACAAGAAGACATAACAATTCTAAATATGTATGCACCCAACTTAGGTGCACCCAGATTCGTAAAGCAAACTCTACTTGCTCTAAACAAAATGATTAACAGCAACAAAATAATAGCTGGAAACTTCAAAACCCCTCTGACAGCACAGGGCAGATCCTCCAAACAGAAAATTAACAAAGAAATAATGGACTTAAACAGAACTCTAGAACAAATGGGCCTGACTGACATTTATAGAACATCCTACCCCAAAACTACAGAATATATGTTCTTCTCATCAGCTCATGGCACATTCTCTAAGATTGACCATATGCTAGGACACAAAGCATGTCTCAAAAAATAGACATTATACCTTAGAGCATGCATCTTCTCAGATCACAGTGGAATAAAGATAGAAATCAACCATAACAGAAACTCTCGTTTCTACGCAAAGTTGTGGAAACTAAACAATTTTATGCAGAACGATTATTTCATAAATGATTAGCCATCTAATCTTTGACAAAGTAGACAAAAACATACACTGGGGAAAATAAACTTATTCAATAAATGGTGCTGGGAAAACTGGATAGCCACATGTAGAAGACTGAAACGACCCACACTTTTCACCTCTCACAAAAATCAACTCACGTTGGGTAACATACATAAACCTAAGCTGTGAAACTATTAGAATTCTAGAAGAAAATTTGGGAAAAGCACTTATAGACATTGGCCTAGGCAAAGAAATTGATGAAAAAGACCCCAAAGGCAATCAGAGCAACAACAACAAAAAAATAAATAAATGGGACCTGATCAAATATAAAGGCTTCCATACAGCCAAGGAAACTGTCACGAGAGCAAACAGACAACATACAGAATGGGAGAAAATTTTTGCACACTATACATCCAATAAAGGTCTGATAACTGGAATCTATTTAGAACTCAGGAAAATCAGCAAGAAAAAATCAAACAACCCTTTCAAAGAGTGGGAAAAGGACATGAACAGAAACTTTTCAAAAGAAGACAGAACAATGGCCAGCAAACATGAAAAAATGCTCAACATCTCTAACCATCAGGGAAATGCAAATCAAAACCACAATGAGATATCACTTACCTCCAGTGAGAATGGCCATTATCAAAAAGTCCCAAAATAATAAATGTTGGTATAGATGCAGAGAGATAGGAAGACCCATACACTGCTGGTGGGACTGCAAACTACTGAAACCTCTGTGGAAAGCAATATAGAGATACCTTAAACAGATGCAAGTAGACCTACCATTTGATCCAGCAATCCCATTACTGGGCATCTACCCAAAAGAACAAAAGACATTCTATAAAAAGACATCTGCACTTGAATGTTTATAGCAGCAAAATTCACAATTGTTTAGATGTGGAAACAACCCAAGTGCCCATGAATATATGAGTGGATTAATAAAATATGGTATATGTATACCATGGAGTACTACTCAGCTATAAGAAACAATGGTGATATAGCACCTCTTGTGTTTTCCTGGAGAGAGCTGGAACCCATTCTACTAAATGAGGTATCCCAAGAATGGAACAGTAAGCACCACATGTACTCACCATTAAATTGGTATTAACTGATCAACACATAAGAACAGATATAGGGATAACATTTATTGAGTGTTAGGCAGAAATGAAGGGGAGTAGGGGATGGGTATATACATACATAATTAGTGTGATGCACACCATCTGGGGGATGGACACTCTTCAAGCTCTGACTCGGCAGGAAGAGGGGGAAAGGGCAATATACATAACCTATACATTTGTGCCCCCTTAATATGCTGAAATAATGTAAATAAATAAATAAAAATAAATTACATCTTTAGAAAGTTTTTTCTGTTTTGTTTGACTATAAGCAATTAAATGAAGCCATGCAGCACCCTCAACACTCTGCTGCTTAGTGGTTTCTTCTACCAAATATTCTAGTTCATTGCTCTTAAATTCTGTCTTTCACAAAGTCCTAGAACACAGACACAATTTAGCCAAGTTTTTCCCACTTTATAACAAGGATGGCCTTTCCTCCAATTTCCAATAAGATATCATCACAATATTCTTTATTATCCATATTTCTAGAAGCATTCTGTTCATGAGCACTTATGGAATCTCTAAGAAGACTCATGCTTTCTCTACATCTCTGTCTTCTCCTGAGCCCTCACCATATTCACCTTTAATGCTACATTCAGGCTTTTCCCAGCATTCACTTAAAAACTGTTCCAGCCTCTAATGATTACTCTGTTCAAAACCCACTTCCAATTTTTAGGGATTTGTTATAGCAGCACCAACCCACTATTTGGTACTAATATCTGTGTTAGATGCTTGTGCTTCTATAAAGGAACACCAGAGACTGGATAATCTACAAAGAAAGGAAATTCATTTTCTTATAGTTATGGAATCTGGGAAGTTCAAGATGAAGGCAGGTTTGGTTGCCTAATGGAGGTCCAGTATCTGCTTCCATGAGGATGCCTTAAATATTTCTCCAAAGGAAAGAAACACTGTGTCCTCACATGGCCAAAGGCAGAAGAGCAAGCAAACTCAATGGTACAGGAAGCTTTTCTATAAGGGCTTTAGGGGTATCCAAAAGGAAAGAAGCCCTCATGATGTAATGACCTCTAAAAGTCCCTGCCTCTTAAAAACATCAGACTGGCCATTGAGTTTTGACATCTGAATTTTGGAGGGGACACTTTCAAACCATATCAAATATCCACATGATTCTTCCCCAACTAGAGCAAGTAGTTTTTCCCAAATTTCCTTGTCACCAATTTTCCAATTATACTTTTTCTAAGTCCCTGACCATCCAACCTAGCCATTAGCTATAACCCATGAATTGGTATAATCACATGTCTGTCCATTTCTGCCTTCAAGCAAATTGAACAACCAAGTGCATCATTTGGAATTCTTCCAGCTGGGAAGATTTCCCTTTTTCACAATCCTTCAGAGATGTCCCAGAAAGCGGGCTGCAGCCCTCCACTGTTCAGCAGTGCCTGAATATGTAGCACAACCATCTGTATCCAGGCCCAAGTCTTCTCTTCCATTGTTAATTGATCATAGGTAACTCCCGTTGAGGCCATAGGTGGAGGCTGTCAGAGAGAAGGCAATATAGCAGAATTAGGCAACATGGACATTTGGGCCACATCTTCATGTAATGTACTTGTGTTTTCAGGGCCTATTCAGGCCACATGGCATATATATCCCTTTCATTCAGTTTTGGAATGTTGTTGTTCGTGCACACCTGTCTGGCTTGATGAGTCAGAAAATACCCAGCTCATGATGGGACCTTGAGATACCATGGTAACTTTGTGAAATATTAGTCTTCAACCTCACATAAGACCTGGAGCAGACTAAGAACTCTTTTTCAAAAGGAGAACAATTATTGGTAGAGGATGACATGGCTTTGCTCCAAAATTCTAGGTGCCTATGCTGTTATTTACCTGTATATGTCTGCCAAATGCTCCAGAAGCCTTTCTATCTGCTACTGCCACATCAAACATTAATAGGACTACTGGATCATAGGGTCCATGAAGGAGAGCAGTTTGCACAGCAGCCTATATCTATAGTAAAGCCTTCTTAGTTCTGAACTACACAAAAGTGTTTAGCAGCTTTTCAGGTCACTCTAAATGGACCAGTGTAATACACCCAAATGAGGTTATGCTGTCTCCATAACCCAGAGGCCTAGGAGAGATTGGGCAACTTTTTTGTTTATAGGAAGATCCAGGTGCAATAACTTATCTTTTAGCTTACAACTGGTTACTCAGCATGTCCCATACCACTGGACCCTTAAAAATTTCGCTAAGATAGAAGGTTCCTGAATTTTTGTTGGATTTATGACCCAACTTCTGGCACAAAAATGTCTTACCTAAGTCTAGGCAGTTGCTACCTCTTGACCACTAGACTCAATCAGCATAATATCATAAGTTTATGATTAAGCAGTCTTGTGGAAGGGAAATGCAATCAAAATTCCTCAGAAAATATTTGAAAATCATATATCTAATAAAAGACTTCCATCCAGTACTTATAAAGAACCTTTAAAATGCAATTACCACAAAAAATTATAATCCAATTAAAAATGGGTCAACTGATTCAACAACACATGTCAAGAAATACAAATGTGAAATAAGGGTAAAGAATGACATTGGACATAAGTAGACATCAGGGAAATGCAAACTGAAACCACAATGAGAATCCAGAACCTACCTATTAAAATTGATTGAATTGAAAATACTTCCCATACTGGATGTGGCAATGCAGACATTTTTTGCTCAAAGATAGGCACCAAAATGAGTTAGAAGGTAGTTACAGAAAATTTAAGGAGGCACTCAATTTTATTTTGTATCATGTTAGTATCCACCTCTGCATATCATACTGCTTAATTCACCTTTCTGAAGAGTTTACACAGTGACTCCTCTCTTATCTATGGTATGTTTCCCCTACTTCTTTATCTTTTCCTAGCAAAATTCTGTGAAAGTATGATAATTGGTTAATGAGTCTACCAAATAATATGCCCTTTCCTTTATAACTAACCTAATATCTATGACCCAGGTGGAGGTTATTTTTTTTTCTTTGAAAATCCCATTCACTGTCAAGAAAGTTACATGTCACTATTCATATATAAAATATAAATTTACAAGTAAGTAAATTATATTTTATTTCCAAATGAATGTTCATTAACATGTTGCTCTATTAATGCTCTGAAGGAAAATCTCAACATCTCACCAACATTTTAAATATTCTTCTTTAATGCTTCAATAGATTTTCCTGTACTTTGGGTTAAAGAACAAATCTCTGAACTACTCTCCAAGGCCCCTTGAGACTCTGCTCCTGCTGGCCTCCCTGGACACATTTGGCTCCTCCCTGCTTCTCTCTGTGCCTACCAGCTACACTTTCTACTTATTTTTTCTCCAATATCAAGGCTCTCTGATAATCAAGGTGCTCCAATAATGAAAGCTCTGTTGGTCGTAAATGTCCACAGGAATCACTTGATAAGAGATGAAGACTCCTGAAGCAAAATGTGCATTTTGACCAGACCTCCAGGAAATTAGTAGGCATTATTTTGGGAAGCACAGATCTAGGCCATCTCCCACTGTGGTCCTTGTCTTTGTTTTTCATTTACTCCTTCCTCTGCCCTTGGCCTAGTAATATTTCCCATCAGATTTCAGCTTAAAATGGGGGAACTAGGGATATGTCTAAAGTTGAGCTGCAATTTGCATGGGGAGAACAACCATACTTGGGTCTGACTCCCAAAGGGAATCTAAAACTTTGGCCTTATTAAAATAGTGTTTTGATTGCCTAAGACAAGACCATACTAATGAAAGCACTCAGAGCAACAAATTTTATATATAAACTGCAGTTTTCACAAACATGTGAGAAGTGTCACCTGCAGTGGAAAATAGTGGCATAAAATATTATTTCAACTGACAAAACTAGAAGTGTCCACAAAGAAATTTAATTTATAATTCTGAAACTCTGTAGTACCCTTTGGGACAAGCTGGATTTCTCATACAAATCCAAACCCACAATGCCCAGTAAAACAGTTTGAATTTGTCCTACAGGGAATTCTCTGGCACTCATGGGAATTGCAATTTCAAGTCCTTCCATTTTGGCAAAAGCACATAATTGCACCATTGATTGACTCTTGTGTTCAAAATAAGTTTATATAAACAAAATTTTTCTAAGACTGAGAAATGGAGCCTCTGTTAATGAATGAGAGTGCAATGAATTGCTACCTGTGTCACTGGCATTCCAGTGCTATTATTTTTTTTTTCCATTTTAGAAAGTCTAACACTTTCGAGGGATCACAATTTCTTTTAAGATATGGGTAAGAGATAAATGATTTCTATAATTTTCATTAAGCTTTTTAGAAAAGTTAAAAATACTATTTAATGTACTATAATTTTAGATTGGTTATATAAGCTGTCAAAATAGCCAGATTAAAATTGGTTGCCTGTTATTGAATTATCCTTGTATTTTATATTCATGAGTACATAGAGATAAGGAAAATAGTTGTAAGGCTGAATTGTTCTTTTAACAATATCATATTATTTTGTTAACCTTATTATAGTGACTTTGTAAGATAGCTTGTAGGGAACTAGAGCATTAAATGATTTAAAACTGGGTTTAAGACTCAGATCATAATGATTCTTAGAATTATTTCTGATTATTCTGATATAAATATCCATTTGTTTTAATTAATCACATTCTCTGATTAAAATTTTTAAGGCCAGTGTCTTAAATATTAACTCCTGTATTCTTTTACCCACTTTGTCAATAAGGTAAGAGTTACGTGTGTGTGTGCGTGTGTGTGTATGGAAATATGCATGAAATTTCATTGCACTGATCTTTCTGGTACTTATAACTTAAAAAGTAAGCACATACCCACATACAAATTGAAATTGAAAATTTTCAACTATTTAGTGATTTGGAATTTTATGGAATAAGTTCATTCTAAATACATATGTATTTAACTATTGTAATTATTCCCATTAATTGTATCTATTGCTGTATCAGGTTCCAGTCATTGGTTTAAATATAGTCTGCCTAGAAACTGACAGAGAGGAAAATTCACTGAAGTAATCAGTGGATTTTCTCTATAGCGTCCGTTCCTATCACTGGCAGAACAAAGATAAAGCAACTTTCAAATGTGGAAAAACGCCAGTCGCATTGGCTCATACCTATAATCCGAGCACTTGGGAGGCCAAGGAAAGAGGAACACTTGAGTCCAGGAGTAAAAGACCAGCCTGAGCAACATAGCAAAACCCTGTCTCTACAATAAATAGAAATGTAGCCAGCGCACTGCACCCTGCCCTGGGCAATAGACTCTAACCCTGTCTCAAAAAATTAAAAAAAGAAACCAACTAAAATAAAAGAATACATATGGAAAGAACATTCAGACAATGCTAGTAAATATATAGAAATCACAAGATTTATAAAGTAAGATTTAAAATCAATCCTCTCATATACTAATTTCATATAAAAATAAGTTAGATATTGAATAAAAGAGACAAGAAAGATTCCTAGGGTTGACAACTTTAAATGAACACCAGGTTAAAGATAAAGATTTACCCCCATTGCTAAGAGCCTTTCCCTTTATTTCACCTTCAGCTTTCTCTGATACTTTCTCTCTCCCTCCTCTTTGGCTTGCCTTTCCCAGATGTATTCATGCATGTCTTTTTTATTCTCTGAGTATTTCTCTTCCTCTAATTTTTCCACTCTCTCAAATCTCTCTTTCCTTTTCTCTCTCCCTTCTCTTTCCATGCCCTCATCTCCCCTCCTTTTCTGAAGACATTCATTAAAATGCTCTACAGAAAAAAAAAAAACGTACATTTGTTTACAAATGCCAAATGTTGTCCACATATCCTAGAGTATTTTATTTCATGCTTCACACTATACTGCCACTTGTTTCCCATCCACTTTAAAATAATTTTGGCCTCAGCTCTATAACCAAATGGAAACTGCTCTCAATAAAGCCACTAAAACTTTCTCAATATTCACACTCAGATATCTCTATTAACTCATGTTTCTGTTAGAACATTTATTTTGATATTTGGCACAGTATTTCACCTTGTCCTTGAGAGATTTCCTCTTTTATGACCATAACATTCAACTTTCCAATTTCCCTTCCACTTTTCTGGGCAGTCTGCTCATGATCTTTCTAGTATCTTCATCATCTCTTTTTGGAGTCAGCTCTTGGTTGCATTAGGAGATAGGAGTATTTGATGGATATTGTTTCTATATAGAAATGCTTAGGGAGGTTGGAGCACTGAGCTGGAAAAACTGGCAGGAGCAGAAAGAAGTAAGGCAGCCAGTGAACAGCCAACTTCATTCCCCAACACTAGCTAAACAAGGGTTGTTCCTACCTCTACTGAACTTTGGATGCTGAAGCTCACGCTGTAAATGCCACTGATGAGGATGAAGAATGTGTTAGGTGGTGTCTTGGTATTGCTGCTTTTCCTGACTTTGCAACCAAATTCCATTTTTATCCTTGTACCTTTTTCTTCCTCTCTCTACTTTCCAAATGTAGAGTGGGTGTATTTCATTGGCTAGCCCATATCATGTCCCTTCATTCTAGATGTAAGAGGAATGGGAAAATTCATTTCTACTTCTTTTAGCTCCTAGAGCAGTAGGTAGCCTCTGATAGTCACCAAGATTGAGTGGCAGAAAAGAGGACCAGATCTTGGGCATCTTATGAATGACATATATCCCCGTTGTTACCTCTTTACTATATCTTCCTCAAGTTTCTTTTCTTGCCATTCCTTTATTTGTCTACTCTTTGTTGGATAAGGTATTCCTAACTCTGCCCTCTAAAACCACAATGATTCCAAGTTATAATATCTATTAAGCTCTAGTAGGCTCATATTACAGACTAGATCTCACCTATTTGCTCAGATGATGCTCACTCCATAAACTTGTCAGCACATCTAGTTCTCAATCTCAATTCTTAATGATCATCTACCAAGCCAAGAGACTCCTCTCTCCTTCACTGACCACTGTTCTGATCAAATATGTTTACAGAATACTAGAGACTCTACATTCTGAATTCTTTTGAATCTATCTCACTGTCTCATCATCTCTTCCAATGTCATATCACACACTGATTTGACACTTCATATGCATTTGAATTACCTAGAGGGTATTTGCAAAATGCAGATTCCTAGACCTCATTTTTGAAGTACTGAATTCATTTCTGCATGTAAATCTCACAACCTATATTTTTCACAAAAATCTCTCCCAGACAATTCCCATGTTTAATCTAACCTGTGGTCCCTTGAACGTTTTTAACAGGTTCCTAATTAGTATGACTGACTACGGTGTCCCCTTTATGCAGTATATTTTCTCCACTATCAAGCATTAAATTTAAAAAATATATTATGATGTAATTCCCCATATTAAAATTTTCAGTATATCCATATTGCTTGAAGAATAAAGATCAAGATCCTTCACAGCGCATTAAACTCATTATTTTTATTTCAGGTCCTTCGGAAATCTTTTGCCTTGACACTGCATCCTTGTCCCAGACACAGAATTTTTCTAGCACATTCAACAGTGTCCACAGAAATTTAGTACACAAGTAGACTGCTTCTCTTGTTTTATAAATCCATTAATTCCTGCACATTTTTGGAAAAGAAATATAGCATTTTTTTCATTTCTTCAATTTCTCAAAGATTGTATCCATCAAGTATACTACTGATAAAATTAAGAGGCTTTGATGAGTACACAGTTTATATTAACAGCTCTTCTCAATTTCAATTCATGAAGATATTGCATATATTCTTTTTACATTTCCTGCATTTTATTTTATTTTGAATGAATGGACAGTAATTGTATTTTCTCTCTAGTTTCCTTCAGTTTAGTAGTAATAAATAAAATTATAGGCAATCTGATAAGAGTTTGGTTTTATTTCAACTCCCTTTTCTCAATTTCAACATATAGTAATTACCTATGAATATATGTATTTATTACATTCACTGCATTTTATTTCAGAGGACACCAAATAAGGACATGGAAAAGGAAAATGCAACATTGCTGACAGAGTTTGTTCTCACAGGACTTACATATCACCTAGAGTGGAAAATCCCCCTGTTTCTGGCATTCTTGGTGATATATCTCATCACCATCATGGGGAACCTTGGTCTGATTACAGTCATCTGGAACGACCCTCACCTTCACATCCCCATGTATTTATTTCTTGGGAGTTTAGCCTTTGTGGATGCTTGGATATCTTCCACAGTGACCCCCAAGATGCTGGTCAGCTTCTTAGCCAAGATTCAGATGATATCTCTCTCTGAATGTATGATACAATTTTTTTCCTTTGCAATCAGTGTAACCACAGAATGTTTTCTCTTGACAGCCATGGCATATGATCGCTATGTAGCCATATGCAAACCTTTACTGTATCCAGTGATTATGACCAATAGACTATGTGTCCGGCTATTAGTCTTGTCATTTTTAGGTGGCTTTGTTCATGCCCTACTTCATGAAGGCTTTTTGTTCAGATTAACCTTCTGTAATTCCAACATAATACATCACTTTTACTGTGACATTATGCCATTGTTAAAGATTTCTTGTACTGACCCTTCTATTAATTATCTAATGGTTTTTGTGTTCTCAGGTTCAATTCAAGTATTCACCATTGTGACTGTTCTTGTCTCTTACACATTTGTTCTCTTTACAATCTTAAAAAAGAAGTCTGTCAAAAGTGTAAGGAAAGCCTTCTCCACCTGTGGAGCTCATCTCTTATCTGTGTCTTTATATTATGGCCCTACTCTTTACATGTATGTGCGTCCTCGATCGCCACAAGCTGATGATCAAGATATGATGGACTCTCTGTTTTACATGGTCATAATTCCTTTGCTAAATCCCATTATCTACAGTTTGAGAAATAAGCAAGTTATAGATTCACTCACAAAAACGTTAAAAAGAAATGTTTAGATCTCATACTAATCTCTTTTCTCTTTTTTAATAAATTTATCACAAAATTATATTTTAGAGATGTCTATGTTTTTTCCAGTGTTCAGCTTTGTTTTGCAATTATTATCGTCCCAGCATTTTAATTACATAAAGTACCTAATAAGGTAATTAAATATTCTGATGTTATTCAAAAGCATTCAAAGAATTTTAATCAAGTGTTCATATCAAAATGGTATAATTATAGCAGAAAGCAAATCAAATTTTTTACTGTCTTGTATGTTATTCAATGTTGCTTTATGAATGCATTATATGCTAAGATAGTGGTTTATTTGATAAGAATTTGAATATGATATCTTCATACTAACATAGCTGTATTGCCTAGGAGTCCTATCACATTGAACTTCATAGTGGAGTCATATTTGTATTTGAGTGAACAGAAGCAAATCCCCAGAATTCTAGCCAACAAAAATCTTTCTTTCCACTTTGTCATGAAAGGGTGAATTTCACTTCTGTAGAGACTCAACTCACATATTAAGCAAAGAAACAAATAGAAATGGAACGCAATAAGAAAAAAGTGAGAAGAGAGTTAAGACAGTGAAGGGCAGGTCCAAGTGTAAGAGGATGCTCTTAACTCAGTGTGTTTGTATGAATAAGAAGAGGCAAGTTGCCTCTCAGTCTCTATGATGGCTTCTAAGGCCCTTTCCAAACTGTACTTGTATGTTTTGGGAGAATTTCAGCTTCACTAATTCAGAAAACTAACAGTTTAAATAGAAGAACTAAGTTGGCATAGACGTAGAGAAGAAAAAGATAAGTGGCACATAATAGAAAGAAAATAATCTTAATCTTTCTAAAATTAAAAAGTGAAGCTAGCAAGATAAAGAAATAAATAATATCACAAGGTTTTGGAATGTGTTGTTGACAGCCAGGGACTTTAAATGTTCATTGCCAAAGTTTAAATAATGTTAAAATGATATGACATCATAGTGCCCAGTGAGCGGTGGCAAAAACATAAAAATGAGGAAGAATTTGTATGTTTTATATCTCAAAAAGTTCTTGATTGTTAGCCTTCTTCATACATCAGACTCCTTAAGTATGTGAATCATCCATCTTCTAGGCTACCTTGCCCTTCATCTCTCAACATGGAAATTTTTTGACATTCTTACTGATACCACTGAAGCCTTACCCTGAAAAATACTAATCTTTATTTTTGTAAAACTGTAGTTACTTATTTTCTCCGTTCTTCTAGCACTCTCATTTCTCCAACATTGATGTCAGATTTTTTGTCATTAATTAATTAATTCCAATTAATTATATCCATATTCAATAGCTTTTATTGGATTGTAGTTGCTACCAGATCGTATGCATGTATGTTTTAGGTATCTATGTCTGTACACATAAATATGCAAATGTTTATTTTTTATGTGTATATGTACTCATGTGATATGCATATACATATGTAGTTAAATTATAAATGTAGGCACATGAAAAATTTAGAGTTTATTTCAGTAGACAGAGATTTAAGATTGGGCAGGTATAGACAGCATGTGTTTGGGGCTTTCCTGAAGGGTGAGAGGAAGGTTTTTCGGGAGAACATGGAAGCCAGATAAGGAAAATATTTGATTTGCTAAAATGAAGTAGTAGCTGTATTTAGATAATTGCACTGGAAAGTCTCTAACTAGTTGGCAGTTTCTAATTGGTTACACTAAATTTTTGTTTTACCATTTACATTGAATTGCGTTTCTGTTTACTTAGGTAGTAACCCATTTTGCTGGCGCCACTTCAGCTTAATGAACTGTCATTTAATTATTTTAAACAATTTCTCCCCTTTGTTCAGCATCTCAATTATGGAAAAGGGACCAAACCTCAGGCACATTTGCCACTTTCTGTCATTATCACAGCTGATTTGTCTTTAACTCTTCATGGAACTCAAAAGTAACTAGGTCTGATTTCTTGAAGAAGTGTTTCTTTTGTGGTTCATCTTGTTTCTGTTGTTCTAATCACAGTGACAAATCTCAAATACATTAATGTCTAGGAACTTGCATTCAAGACTCTTTGGAGAAAGCAGCACATCAGGGAGATGACGATGATGATTATCATGGGGAGAATATCAAGAGACTGGGCTATGCTTCATAGCCAAGGTGCTCATGAATCAAAATAACTAAAATAAACAAAACAAAAACAAAGGTTAAGGGATAGAACAATCTATAAACTCAGTCTCTGAATTCTGAGGGCAGTCAGTTGAGAAGATTTCTATATTTGGGCTCATAGCATCTATATATGATGAAATAAATATGGCAGTTGCATCTGATAATTTTACTGATTTTCATTCTGAATGTGTTTATATCATTGGATGTTTCGGTGAACTTCCTGACTGGCGCACTCAGCAGCAGGCATGAAGTTTGTCCTCCAAAGTTTATTAACAAGTCGTTGAGCTCTAACTTCTAGGGCTTCACGAATAGGGCAGGTTATAGGTAGATGAGAAAATCTCAAAGACAATGAACAGAACTTGGATCTAATAATGGGTACATTATAGTTTCCTCTGAAACACACTTTTCTTTCCTCTACTGCCACCCCCATTTCTACCGAATATAAACACCGTAAGACTAATTTATTTGAAATATAGGTCTATTCTCATTAAACTTCACCTGAGTATTTACATAAGTGCAGTAAGAATAGTGATCATCTCTTTTTAAGTCTGCTTTGCTGAGACCTTTAATAAAGGAATCCCAGATTAGATATATAAAACTCTCTGCAGGCTAAGTAGTCATGCCATCAGTCTTTACCTACAATACCTGTAGATTTAGGTGAATTCTCTTCAACTTGAGGATCTCACAATATTTCTAAGTTTTCTTCACTTTCCGGAAAGTGATCTTCCTCTCTCTCACTGTAAGGCTAGAAACACAGTGAGCAGATACAAGAAAAGTTATTCCCAAGGGCCTTGCTATAGTGTGGTTTTTTTGGCCCCTCCAAATCTCATGTTGAACCTGTCTCCCAGTGTTTGAGATGGGGTATAATGGAAGGTATTTGGGTCATGAGAATGGATCCCTCATAAACGGATTGATGCCATGCTTATAGTAATGAATGAGTTCTTCCTCTATTAGTTCCCATGAAAGCTATTTAAAAAAAAAAAAAAAAAGCCTGGCACTTCCTGTTTCTCTCTCTTGCATTTTCTCTTGCCATGACATTTCTGGACGTGCTGGCTCTGCTTTGTCTTCAGCCTTGAGTAGAAATAACCCGACGTCCTCACCAGAAGCAGAGGCTGGTGCCATGCTTCTTGCACAGCCTGCAGAACCAGGAGCCAAATAAACTTCTTTTCTTTATAAGTTATCCACCCTCAGATATTCTTTCATTGCAACGCTAAATAGAATAAGACAGAAAACTGGTACCCAGGAGTAGGGAGCTACTAAAGAGATACCTGAAAATGTGGAAGCAGTTTTGGAACTGGGTAATGGGCAGGCATTAGAAGAGCTTTGAGGGCTCAGGAGAAGATAAAAAGATTAGAGAAAGGTTGGAACTTCTTTGAAATTGGTTAAATGGTTGTGACCAAAATGCTGATAGAAATATAGACAATAAAGGCCATGTAGATAAGGTCTCTGATGAAAATGAGGAACATACACCCTGTTAAACTATAGCAAAGAACTTGCCTCCATCGTTTCTGTGCCCTAGGGGTTGGTGAACCCCTAGGGCTGAACTAGGCTGAACTTAAGAGGGATGACCTAAGATATCTGGCAGAAGAAATTTCTAAGCAGAAATGTGTTTAAGAATTGGTAGGAAAAAAGAATGTGGTAGGGATGTTTTTAATAGCTTATGCTCAAATACAGCAAAAAAAAAAAAAAAAAAAAAAAAAAGAATGACCTGGGATTCATAATTAAAAGGAAGGCAGAGCAAAAAAATTTGAAAAATTCACATTCTAGCCATATTGTAGAGAAGGAAAGAGCATTTATAGGAGAAGAATCCAAGAGTGCCATGAAGCAACCACTACTTACAGAGATTATGATGGATGAAAGGGTGCCAGCTGCTAATAGTCAGAAAAATGAGGAAAGGGCCCTAAAGGCATTTCAGAAATCTTCCAAGCTGCCCTTCCTATTGCAAGACCACAGCCCTAGGAGGAAAGAATGGTTTCAGGGGACAGGTCCAGGGTGCTGCTGCCCTGTGTCCCCTTGGGATAATGTTCCCCACATCCCAGAAACTCCATCTCCAGCTGCATCACAAAGGGCACCAGGTACTGCTTGGGTTGCCACTCTTGAGAGTGCAATCCATAAGCCTTGGTGGCTTCCATATGATGTTAAGTCTGCAGGCACCCAGAATGCAAGAGTGGTAGAGGCTTGGAGGCTTCACCTAGATTTCTGAGTCTCTTTCAGAAAGTGTAGGTGCTCAGCCATAGAAGAGGAGATTCTTTATAGACTCCTCTACAGCAATGCGAAGGAGAAGTATGGGGTTGGAACCCTCACAGAATCCCTTCTGGTATACTACCTAGTGGGCCTGTAGGAGCAGGGCCACTGCCCAGAAGACCCCAGAATTACAGAGCTACCGATAGCATGAAAATTCAGCCTGGAAAAGCCTCTGGCATTCCACTCCAAACCCTGAGAACAGCCACATGGGCTGTGCCCAACAAAACCATGGGGAGGGCTTTTTATTTAAGGTTTCTGGAGCCCACCCCTCATACTGGTGTGCCCAGAATGTGCCCAGTGTGCCCAGGACATAGAATCAAATGAGATTATTTTAGAGCTTTAGGACTTAACATCTGGCATGCTGGGTTTTGAACTTATATGGGGCCCTGTTATCCCTTTCTTCTGGACAATTTATCCCTTTTGTATGGGAATGTCTACCCAATACCTGTTCACTCATTGTGTCTTGGAAGCAAATAACTTGATTTTGATTTGAGGAGCTCACATCTGTAAGGAACTTGCCTTGAGTCTCAAAAAACACTTTGGAGTTTAAAAGTTGGTACTGAAACAAGTTAAGACTTACTGTTTTGTTTTGTTTTCCCTTTTTTCTTTTTTTTTCTTTTTTTTTAAATTTCAGTATATTATGGGGGTACAAACGTTTAGGTTAAGGATATTAACCCTGCCCCCCTCCCCCACCCCTGTCAGAGGTTCAAGCCTGTCCATCCCCCAGACAGTGCGCATCACACTCATCATGTATGTATATAGCCATCCCCTCCACCCTCCTCCCATCTCCCTGACACCCAATAAATGTTATTCCTATATGTGTACTTAATGTGTTGATAAGTGAAACCGATTTGATGGTAAGTACACATGGGGCTTATTTTTCCATTCTTGGGATACTTCACTTAGTAGAATGGGTTCCAACACTATCCAGGAAAATACAAGAGGTGCTATATCACCATTGTTTCTTATAGCTGAGTAGTACTCCATGGCATATCTATACCACATTTTATTAATCCACTCATGTATTCATGGGCACTCGGGTTGTTTCAACATCTTTGCAGTTGTGAATTGTGCTGCTATAAACGTTCAAGGGTAGATGTCTTTTTATAGAATGTCTTTTGTTCTTTTGAGTAGATGCCCAGTAATGGGATTGCTGGATCAAATGGTAGATCTACTTGTAGCACTTTAAGGTATCTCCATATTGCTTTCCACAGAGGTTGTACTAGTTTGCAGTCCCACCAGCAGCATATGAGTGTTCCTATCTCTCTGCATCCACACTGACATTTGTTTTTTTGGGACTTTTTGATAAAGGCCATTCTCACTGGAGATAAGTGATACCTCCTTGTGATTTGCTTTGCATTTCCCTGATGATTAGAGATGTTGAGCATTTTTTCATATGTTTGTTGGCCATTGTTCAGTCTTCTTTTGACTGGTTTCCCTGATCATCACCTAAATGTACATCAGGGAAGGATACCAATTGGATATCAGACTGGGATGGGGGGTGGGGGGAGGGGATGGGTGTATGCCTACATGACGAGTGCGTTGCACACCCTCTGGGGAACGGTCATGCTTGAAGGTGCAGACCTGGGGAGGTGGGGGGGCGGGGATGGAGGTATGACTATATGATGAGTGCCAGGCGCACTGTCTGGAGAATGAGAACGGATGCGCCTGGGACTCTGACTCGGGGGGATGGGCGGGACATGGACAATGTATATGATCTGAACTTATGTACCCCCATGATGAGCTGAAATAAAAAAAAAAAGAAAAGTTTCTGTTCATGTCCTTTTCCCACTCTTTGAAAGGGTAGTTTGATTTTTTCTTGCTGATTTTCCTGAGTTCTAAATACATTCTAGTTATCAGCCCTTTATCACACGTGTAGCATGTGAAAATTTTCTCCAGATATAAAACCATCCTCTATATATAGCCATCTAATCTTTGACAAAACAGACAAAAGCAGATTCTTTTCCTACACTGGGGAAAAGAATCCTTATTCCTTTCACCTCTCACAAAAATCAACACATGGTAGGTAACAGACTAAAACCTGAGGTGTGAAACTATTAGAATTCTAGAAGAAAATGTTGGAAAAACTCTTACAAACATTGGCCTAGGAAAAGAATTTATGAGGAAGACCCCAAAGGCAATCACAGCCACAACAAAAATAAATAAATGGGACCTGATCAAATTAAAAAGTTTCTGCACAAACAAAGAAACTGTCATGAGAGCAAACAAACTATAGAATGCAAGTAAAGACTTTTGGAAGAGTATTAAGTAGGGATGATTGCATTTTGCATGTGAAAAAGACATGATATTTGGGGGGCAAGGCTAAAATGCTATAGTTTGATTTGTGTTTGTCCCCTCTGAATCTCATATTGGAATATATTCACAGTGTTAGAGATGGTGCTTAATAAGAGGTATTTGGGTCACGGGGACAGATCCTTCATGAATGTTTTGGGACTCTCCTTACAGCAATAAATGAATTCTCACTCTGTTAGTTCCCATGAGAGCTGGTCTTTAAAAAGAGCCTGTCAACTTCCCCATCTCTCTCTTGTGTCCTCTTTTGTCATGTGACCTCTGCACACGCTGGCTCTGCTTTGACTTCTGCCATGAGTGGAAGCAACTTAAAGATGCTGGTGCCTTGCTTCTTATTCTGCCTGCAAAACCACGCACCAAATAACCTCATTTCTTTCTATTCAGTAAATTACCTAGCCTCAGGTATTCCTTTATAGCAACACTGAATAGACCAATACAGGGCTTAATTGATTTCAAAAGTCAATGCTTAGTTTTTGAAAACTGTCTGGTCAATCTAATTCTATACATGTTCTCAAATATGACATGCTAGTTGAAGTTTTGGTAATATAACCAATGTTTCCAAATGTGTTATGTTATAAGGAGAATAGATTCTTATTAATTTTTTTCGAATAACTATGTCTCCATAAAAATAAGAATACTCAGTAATAATTTCTGAATTCTGGAGAGATTAGCTAGGGAGAAAGTGGTAAATAATTTACTTCTGTTGACAAAAGCTATACATGACAAAATAATGGATAAAGTTTCCTTAAATTCAGCCCAATATTGTGATCTTAAAGTTATCAGAAATCTCTACTTGTCAAAGCCTTTTCCACAAATGTGTTGAAATTTTGTAGCATGGCTGTTTCTAAAAACTTTCATGAAAGCATCAGAGTAAAACAATAAACTGTAGATGACAAAAGACTTAAAATGCCCATGATTAAAAGTTTGATTAGAATTCATTATAATGCAATTGACATGGAAATGATTGTTATTTTTGTGATACACAACATTAAGACATAAGATAATAACTAGAATTGTGATTGATAACATTATGTACATATCAAAGTTCTAGGAATATCAAACCAGTTCCATAATACTTATATTAATAACTAGATATAAATATAAGAATGTTAAACATCACTTTTATTTAACAATACTTCCCATGCAATTTAACATATAAAATAAGCTTCTTTATATAGACAATTCTCTTTTAATAAGAAATAAAACTAATTCCTTTGAGATGTTCTAGGGTCTCTTCTGAAAATCCTAAAGTTATTAAATAGTTTGAGGTCAAGAAAGACAATTTTGAATTTGGTTTTGGGAAGTTTGTCAAAAATATGAAATGATTGAAATAGTTAATTAATTATGGTCACAGGTCACTGGGAAAGAGTTCCAAAATGATAAAAGATTTCAAAGCCAAATAGAGAAACATATGTAATTATTAATAAAATGAGCTCTTTTTAATATTGTAAAAACTCAGTTTTTTTAAGTAAGTCATAAAAGACTGAGAAGAAGCAGCATAAATCATAGGTAATTATCTTAATAAAGCATAAAATCTTTGTTTCCTAGACCAATTACTTAAAAAGAAAAATTTTAACAAATTCTAGTAACAGCAGATTAATAAACTACAAAAACTTTATCATTTTAACAGAGAAGGCTAAATTCTAGTTTTGCATTAGTTTAGTTTTGCCATTAAGACTCATTTTTCAAACCCTTATAATGAGTCACTTCTAGCCAATTTGACCGCATAAGATTCTCTGTCTTTTCCCAACTTTATATATTGTTTCAGTTTTTGTCCTTTTATTCATTCTGGAGCAACCTGTAAAAACTCTCCAAACTAGATGCAATTACTCTCCTTTTTTTAAAAAAAAAACAAATCCTCATACTTTGTAGCTTTTCATACCAAAAAAACTTCTTACTTTACTTGAATACATTGCACACAATGTTGTTTACTTTATACTTTCTAGTAGTTTTAATTACCATGCATTAAGTAGAATTCTTAACTCTTAGTAAATTAATTTTCTAGGATATAAGCAATTGCCATCTATCACACCAGCATTCTGCAGATTGGCAAATCTATAAATACACCATATCATAATTTCTAGAAACATGTATTTCCTCATGGTACAATTTTTCAATGTTCTACAGGACATGTTTGCCTAAAAATGTTACCAAAATGGCACCCACAATGTGGAACTGGGCAACTTGGGTAGTTTTAGCTTCTCTGGTTTCCAACAGTTGGGGCATTTGGCTGCAGTAGTGTATCAGAGCTTATCACTGTCAGGTGGAGTGAAAGCCGCCCATAAATGCCAGCTGCTTATGGTTACCTGACCCTGTGGCTGGGAATCCAAGGAAATCTCAGCAGCTGCCAAGAATCTTTTGATCTCAGGGATCCTCCCTTCTCTCTCCTCTACATCAGTTGTCTGCAATGCTTTGTTGGTGAAAGGAAACAGAACCTGGGGAGTCAATGGGCTCAAGATTGAGTAAGTCACTCCAGTTTGTACAACTGGAAATTCCTTTCCTCACTGTTTGGCTTTTTCCTCAGAATAATGCACTCTGTTCTTGTTGTTCTTGGCATACCCAGCTGGAGAGGCAATAGTTGTTGGACTTTTACCTGATTTGAGAACTGGTTCGTTTGAGTGTATTTTGTTTAATGCTCCCCAGGCTTATTAGGTGAGGTATAGTTCATTTGTTTGAAATATCTTGAATTTCTCCTTGTATTGAATGTTTATTTGTATTGGTATAGCGTGTAAATGTGCTGTCTATGAGAAAGTTCAAAGACATGCCAGGTTTTCTAGGACTCTAGCTGGTTAAATATTGTTGCTTGTTCATGTGCACATATTTAAACTGATGGGAAAATTACATCACGAAAGATTCAGAGCTTCAGTGGTCAATATACCACTATAGCATTAAAATACAGAGTTTGTTAAGCTCTCTATTTTCTGTTCTGCCTCCTTCAAATCTGCAATTACTAAGCAACTGGTTTTGAGATAAACTCATTGTTTATTAATTCATGGCTACTTAGAGATTTTTACTCCTTATACAATTCTTCCAGTTCTAGATCAATTGGAAACATTGAAAACTCATTTGAAACTGAAGGGACACAAGGGTAAAAGAAGCTTTTTAAAACTCAAACTGCCACGGAAACTGCTTTACGCACAACTTTGGTCCACAGCCTTCATTAGATTACCTATTAGGGTAAATAAACTTTAGCCATATGAAGAAATTGTAATTTGTAAGATATAATTGGGATGGAACCATCTTTTGCAAATTGGTGAGTTTATATTTTTTCATGGCTAAAATTCTGAGATAAAAGCTACTGAAATTTGTGTGCCTGTGTTTGTTTAGATGTGTTTTCTGTGTGTGCATATATCATATATTATGTCCAAATGGTACCAAGCTGGCTTCTAAATAAAAGGAGCTCTCATAAAGTAAGCAAATAAGAAAAAATGCTTTTAACATTCATGTGAATTTAGTAATTTCTGATGAATAAGCACGATTTTCAAAAAATTATCAGTAACATAAAAGTTTAAAAAAGGTCTTCAAAGTGGTCAGCATATATTTTTGTCTGGGTTTAGTAGTCAGTCATTTTTATGTTTGAAGATGTTAAGTTTTGATGCAAAAGTTATAAAACTATAAATCCAGCCAAAACCAAATGATCTGTTTGTGGAATTTTTGATAAGTATGACTTATTTAGTATTGTTGGTTTAATAAAAGCAGCTAGATCTTTTCAGTTACCAGGAAAAATATCCATGTGTTTAAGCTTCTTAGGTAAAAAAGTAGTTATGCCCAAATGAACATAAATATCAGTAAATTAAAATACATAAAACATCAAGTAATTAGGAGCACAAAACAGAAACTTTTGGTCAAAGATTTATGAATATGCTTTGGTTTTGGTCTCTTAATCCTAGCTGCAGATACAGTTTCTTCCATTGAGCTTACTGTCTTTGGAGAGGTACACACAAGGTTTGTTTCTGACTTACTCTCTCATCTGATATTAACAGTATTGTTAGGAACTTAAAGCTGCCCTAGGAGATGTACTTGATAAAGGCTGAGATAAAATTGGAGGCTTTAGTTGTTCCTATGGTCTTGCTCACTCTTGATTTGTTCTGTGATACTGTTTGCAAGCTAGCTGGTCATGTGTACGTTATGTTGCCATAGCAAAGTCTTTGCCTAGGAAAATTTGAAAAAGAATTCATGAACTATTCATTTTTGTATTGTAATTTATTTTAAAATGAACAAAATGGTTATTCTTAGAAATCCAATAAAAATCTACAAATAATCTTAGTCATTGGATATCCCCAAATTTGCACTTAAGTTGGAAAATGTCTTGAGACATTTAGATCAGTTTTTAAAATATTAATTACTTGATCTTGATCGTTATGTAAAAAACATGTTATGACTTTGTGTCACTATTTGAAATACTAAGGATTAATATTAAAGGTTCACCCAGTCTACAGTCAGGTGAAGTCACGTCAATAAATTTTATTTGGGGATATTGGTATTTTAATCTTTTTTTTTTTTTTTGAGACAGAGTCTCGTTTTGTTGCCCAGGCTAGAGTGAGTGCCGTGGCATCAGCCTAGCTCACAGCAACCTCAAACTCCTGGGCTTAAGCAATCCTACTGCCTCAGCCTCCCAAGTAGCTGGGACTATAGGCATGCGCCACCATGCCTATAGTGCTAATTTTTTTTCTCTATATATATTTTAGTTGGCCAGATCATTTCTTTCTATTTTTAGTAGAGATGGGGTCTCGCTCTTGCTCAGGCTGGTCTTGAACTTCTGACCTTGAGCGATCCACCCGCCTTGGCCTCCCAGAGTGCTAGGATTACAGGCATGAGCCACCGCACCCAGCCAAAAAATTATCTAAATGGTTAACATCTTTAAGTGTGATGTATTCAAAAATTTATATTTATAGAACTTAGAAAAACATGTTACATTATTCAGAATAGCAAGTGTTAAAAATACTTATATTCATTTTCTCAGTAGTATTTTTTTAAATTTAAAAGTAGTATTTAAAACAATGCTTTGTGATTCTTTCCTGGTCTGTGTTTTGAAATTCTTTTTCTTGTCTTTTCTTCAATTTTTTTATGGAGATGCGCTTAGATATAAATTTGTTTAGACTTTAAATGACTTTCTTGAAGGCACACTTAGTCGCATAGGCTGTATATGTAATATTCACAGGATTTTATAAAATAGTTAACAGGAAAATAACTTGACATGATAATTAGAATCTAACTAAGCTGCTAAAATAAATAAATTAGGTAGATAGAAATGAGATAAACAATTATGACAGAAAGGTTTAAGTTTCAAGTTGTCTAAATGGACTTCCCATAAGAAGAAACAATTGCACTACAGAAGATTTTTCTTTATCTTTTGGTAACTAGCCTAAGAAACAAAGATTTTATGTTTTATCAAGATAATTCCTATATTGCCCTATTAGGTTTTTGATGACTTGAGAAAAACTGAGCTTCACAAAGGAAATATTTTTACCTCTATGTAAATTTCTTGTGGCCTTTAATGTCTTTTGATTATCACTCTTGGCTAAGTAAAGTGCCGTTATTTACAATAAACCAGTGATTCTGCTTTGATTAACTGTTTTGAGCCTTTTAACATCTTTGACAAATGTCCTCCAAATCAAATCAAAGCTATATCAAATATTATTAATTAAGCCTTGTGCTGTTAAGCTACAGGATGTTGATTCCTGGGTATCTAATACCAAACTCAAGTGAACCAAAGATTCATCCCCAGACCCAAGAGAAGACAAAAACCAAAATGAACTGCTTTAATGAGACAAAGGACCACACTTGTATTCAGAGATACTGGGACTCATTTAATAGTTTTGCTTCTATCTAACTTAATATAATTTGTTACTAATTTGAATATTTAGCTACCTCTAAGCTTCCTTTTCTTGTCATTATCAGAACTAGGCATGATTTATAAACATTTTGTTTAAAATATGGTTAATTCTTTAAAGGGACCACAAAAAGCATTGTGATATAAGAGTCTCAAAATCCTTAGGTTCAAATGGCTTTAATAAAACATTTATGTTTTGTACAGCACATTCCTATAAGTGTATAAATAAAACCAAAGTTACAGTAGCTCAATGCTTATAGATAAGTTAATTTTGTAACCTTACTTTTGGCATTTTTGTTTTTTTCTTGTGTTGCCTACAAAGTTTTAAAGGGTTAATGAGTGCCTATTCAACTCCATTCCCATCTGTCTTAGAATGTTTAATTAACTGTAAGTCTTTGGCTCTAAGCCCCTTGGCCACAAGGGTCCCAGCAAGGGATGGGATGGATGCAGGGCAGGTAACCAGACCAACACAGCAATGATGGGACAAAATTGAAGTTTGGCCACTATTGCTGTCTCTGGAAAATCTTGCCCAAAAGGGAGAACATGTAAACCTCTCTCACTGACTGAATGGACCTCCTCTTGGCCAAGGGGACCTCAGAAAACCTTAAAATTGAGTTCCTGGACATGAAGGGAAGGAAAGTCAGACATACCACATTAAACCTCCTCCCCTTTGGAGTTTGCCATATTTCCTCCTAAGTTTGCTATAAATGCATTTGTATGAGTGTATCCATGTGTGTGTAATTATATATGACAGTATATTCTCTATATAGTTTATAAAGTATATATTGCATATATTCTATAGATACCATATGTATTTTAGATACATAAATACATGATGTGTGTGCGTATATGTGTATATTTCAGAGAATCTAGGATTAAGTCACTGACTAAGTCATTGACTGCCCCTTCTCTATATACTTCTATTATTCTTTGCTTAGTAACTCTAAATATACTAACCCTTTTCCTCAGTTATCTCTCTGGCCTAGTGGTCTTAGTTGTAGAGGTTGGATTACTTCTACCAGGACAAACAATTATTCAATAATTAGAAACACAACAATGTACCTGAAACATGCGTAAAATTTTACTATAATATTAGCTTTTTTCTATATGTTTCTGTATGTTTGTATGTGGGACATTTTTCTACCTCTAGATAGTATTCAAAATTAATTTCTAAAAGAGCTCTGTTTAATTTGTTGAAGAAAGAATTTGTGTTTATATAAATTATGGATTCCTTAAACTCTTAGAAAAATAGGAACTAACCAAAATATTTCTCAAGTTAACATGTTCTGGCATAATCTTTGGTAAATGAAAGCTAGTTCTGTAACCGAATGGAGCCAGACTCAAGGGATGAGGGGTTGGAGGAAGGAAAAGTGGGTTTATTCAAGAGCTGGCATCCTGAGGAGATGGCAGACTCATATTGTCAAGGCCACCTCAAGTTTCTCACTCTGATGAAAGGCTTTCAAAGGGGAAGGAGGCTGGGGAGAGGCTGGCCATGTGCAAGTCTTGTTTCTGATGATTATCTCAAATAATGGGACATCTGGTGATTTGGTGGGTGATAGCTAGATGGCAGCAGAATTGACGGGTAAGTGCTCAGCATTTTCCTCTAGGGGGACTTCTGCAATCTTAATTCTATAGTTGGTTGCTCAAGACCCATTCCTGGAATTCTTAAGCTAGCACACAATTAGGCATTGTAAAGAGTTATTACTTAGCTTTAAGATGGGAGTGACTGTTACTGATACCTATTCCTCACTGTCAATCCTGCAATATATTGTCACCTTGTTAGTGCTGTAACTATGTCTTCATAATGCCCTGCTATCATTCTATTCAATTATTAGATGCAGGACGATGGGAAACAGAGTAAGACCAACCAGTGAATTCCATGAGCATATGCCATAGCTGTACTTCTCGTGCACTGAAGTGAATTCCTTGATCCACTGTGGAATACTACAATTGTGGATAAAGAATTCTGGAAGTTCATGGATGGTAGTCTGGAAGATTCATTGTGTACGAGCAAGAAAAATCAGTATCCAGAGTAAATCTCTATTCCCTTAGGAGGAAAATCCTGCTACTTCTATAATGAAAGTAGTTCAATGTAACTAATCTGCCTCCTAATAGCTAGCTCATCACCCTGCAGATTGGTGCCATATCAGGGACTCAGTGTTGGTTCATGCTCCTAGCAGATTGGGCAGTCAGCAGTGGTCATAGCCAGGACAGAATGGTGAATGGAAGTCTTGTTTCTGAAACTATGCATGGCCACCATCCCTGCCAGTAGGGCCACTTTTATTATAGCTTATTGGGAGATGGCAGGAATGTCTGGAGAAAGAGGCTAGCTGGTGTGCACAGGAAGGGTCATCCTATCCACTTGATTGTGAAAATTCTCTGCTGAGGTCACTCATTTGGAAGTGTTCAGAGGTGATACAAATACTTTCATGTATTTTCCCATTTAGAGAGCTGTATCCACATATATTTCCCCCAAATTTCCTTATCATTAATTTTTCCAATAATATTCATTCCCAGTCCCTGACCATCCAGCCAAACTTTTAGCCACAGTCCAAGCATTGGTATATAATTGCTGGCCTGGTCAATTTTTTTTTAAACAAAGTGAACAACTAGGTGTACTGTCTGCTTTTACCCTCCGGGAGGATTTCCCTTCATCAAGTCCTTCAGGGATGTCCCCAAAACGGGCTATAGTTCTACAGCTGTCCACTTTTGTGTGGTGCCTGTGTATCACGCAGAATCATCTGTAAACCAGACCTGAGTCTTCACTTCCTCTGTCAAGTGATCATACAAACTCCCCATGAAACCGCAGTTGCAGTCTGGGAGAGAGGAGGCTGTGCAGCAGGTATGCAAACCATGTGCTCATTCTTCATCAGATTTACTTGTCTCTTCAGGGCCTGTTTGGGCCCAATCACATCTATGCCACCTCCATTTGATGATGGAGTGCTGCTGTGCACACCCAACTTTATCACTCAGTGGGTCAGAGCTAACGTAGAGATTATAATGGTATCTCAGTTTACAGTATAACTGGGCTGCCTATGATTGACCATTCAACTTCCACTAAGGCTCAATAGCAGGAGTAGATCTGTTTCTCAAAATGGGATTATTATCTGCAGAGGACTACAGAGGTTTGCTCCAGTATTCTAAAGGTGTGGACATTGATTCACCTATAAAGGTCGGTCAAATTCCTCAACCAGCACGCTTTCGCACTGTGGCTCAGACCTGTTGTAGACCTTTCTCTTTTCCAAGCCCTGCTTAAAACTAGCAGCTTTCTGGTCACTTGATAAATGGGACAGAGTAACACAAACAAATGAGGGAAATGTTGCTTCCATAATCCAAAGGGTATCACTAGGGATTTTGCCTCTTCTTGATGATAGGATGGGCTTGATGCAATAACTTTAGAAGAGATATCTCAACATTCCCTATACCACTTGACCCTTAGAAATTTCACTGAGATAGAAAATTCCTGAATTGAAAAGACTACACAGACTGGACACTGCCATGCAGATCTTTTGTATTCAAAGATAGGCAACAAAATGAGTAAGGAAATAATTACACAAAATGTAAAGGAGAGGACAATTTAAGTCACCTTCTACTTATATTAATAGTGACCTCTGCACATCATAGTGCTTACTCCATCCAGCTGTGGAGTTTTCACAATGATTCCTCTTTATCTATGTTATTCTTTCTTTACTTATATTTTTACCAGAAAATTTTATGAAAGCAGGATAATTGATTAATGACTATACCAAAAACTTTCCGGCTATCTTGGTGGTCATGACCCATGTCAGGCTACACTTTTAAAAAAAGAAACAAAAACCTTTTGACTGTGAAAATAGTTACATATCACTATTCAGTTATTAAATTTAAATGTTACAAATTCAATAAATAAAATTTTGTTTTTCTAAATGAATGTTCATTAACAACTTCTGCTTAAAAGGAAAACCTGAATGTTACCACCATGTACAGTATCCTTCAATTCTTTTCCTCTTAGATGAATAAAAGATCCCATGTGAACTCATGCATGCTCTCCTTCTTGGTCTCATCCAGTTCCTTTCTACCAGTCACATTTACAAGCTTTTGTTTCTCCAATAGTGAATGATGTGTGATAATTTAGCTTCTCAAATAATCAAGGCCCCATGGATGGTAAGTGTCCACAGGCATCACCTTGTTAGAAAGGAAGACTCCTGAGCCCCACCACAGAACTACTGAAACAGGGTCTGCACTTTAGCCAGGTTTCCAGGAAATTCATAAGCATTAAAATTTGGGAAACAGATTTAGGCCACCTCCCAAAGAAGTTCTTTGTCTTTGTTTGTCCTTTTCCCTCCCACTGACCTTTGCCTAATAAGATTATTCATCAGATTTTAGCTCATCTGGAAGCTAAGCATATGTCTGAAATTTGAGCTATATAATTTGCATGAGGAAGACACCTGTACTTGGGGTTGGCTTCTGAAGGGAATATCGATCTTTGGCTTCATTAAAATCATGTTTTTATTAGCTTAGATGAGGCTATACTAATGAAAGCACTCACAACATCAAATTTTACGTGTAAACTGAAGTTTGCATAAAAATTCAGAGGTGGGTAGGGCTCAGTGTGGCTCAAACCTATAATCCCAGAATTTTGGAGGTCAAGGCAGGAAGATCGCTTGAGCCCAGGAGTTCAAGATCAGCCTGGGCAACATAGAAAGACCATATCGGTACAAAAATTTTAGAAATTAGCAGGCTTGTTGGTGCATGCCTGTAGTTCCAGCTACGCAGGAGGCTGGAGAGTGGCTTGAACCCAGGTGTTTGAAGCTGCAGTGAGCTATGATTGCACCATTGCACTCCCATCTGGGTAATAGAGTGAGACTCTGTCTCTAAAAAAACAAAGCAAAACAAAACAAGTCAGAAATATCATCTGTTGTGAAAAGGTGGCATAAAGTGTAATTTCAATTGTTAAAACTAGAACTGTCTTAGTGACTTAATGTTTATGATTCTCAAGTCTGTAATACCCTATAGAATAATCTGGATCTCTCATACAAATCTAAATCCACAATGCCCAGTTGAAGATCTTCACTTTGTCCTATAGGGAATCCTAAGACGCTCTTAGGGGAATTTCAGTTCTCACTTTCCTCTCCTGGCAAAACACAGATGTATAATTTGTGGACCCTGTGTTGAAAGAATAGTTATATTAACAACATTTTCTTCATAATGAGAAATGAAGCCTCCGAAATAAATTAGTGTCGAAGAACTGCTACCCATGTTATTGTCATTCCTTTGCTATTTATGCATTTTTTCTGCTGTAGAAAGTCTAATACTTATAAAGAATCTCGATAATTTCTTATAAGTTATTGGTAAGACAGTAATAATTTTATAATATTTGTTATTCTTTAAAAAGAATGTTTAAAATGCTATCTAATTTATAATAATTTTAGATTTGGTTACAGGATACCAAAAGTGTCACAGGCAAATATAACAAAAAAGGATGAATAATCTTCATATTTTATTTTCAAGACTAAAATCTGGATGAGCAGGATAGCTGTAAAATGAATTTTCTCCATTCATGATGATTTATTATCCTGTGTACCCAACTATAATGTGTTTATAAGATAAGTTCTGGTTAATTAGAATGTTCAATGCTTTAAAACTGGGTTTAATCATTGAAGTCATAATGATCATTATAGAAGAAATCTTTCTGATGATTCTTACAAAAAGATTCATTCTGTGTAATCACACCCTCTGATTAAAATTTTTAAGGTCTATCAAGTGATAACTCTTCTATACCTTCACTGTTTCTGATAATGATTTCATTGATTATTTTATATATGCATATGGCATAAAAACATATACAATTGAATATACAGAAATACACATATATTTCATTAAGTATTTTATATGTAAATAGTAATACTAATAATAATTACATGTAAAAATATGTATATATCTCAAAAATATGTAGAAAATATACCTCCCTTACCCTAGCCACCATTGATGATTAATAAAGTACCCACATATAAATCAAATTTGAGAATTTTTCATTATTTTGTGAATTGGAACTGCATGGAAGGAGACCGATTCCATGTAAAAATCTACTTAAGTGAAATTATTGCCATTTGTTCTTTATATTGTCTGTATCTGGGTCCAGTCTTTGGCTTACTTGGTCATCCTAGCAAACAAGAAAACTAACAACTTGATGGAGAATAAAATGCTCTCAAATAAATTCAGAGAGACTCTAGATAAATTTAGTTCTAATTGCTGAAATATCAAAAATAAAGCATCATTTAAAGAGGGAATAATCTTTCAGGCAGTGACAATGTATTCACGAACAATGAAAAATTTATAAAGTAAAATTTCAAGCCAAAGACTCTTTATTATACCCAAA
The DNA here is from genome assembly GCF_020740605.2 of Lemur catta. NCBI lineage: Eukaryota > Metazoa > Chordata > Mammalia > Primates > Lemuridae > Lemur > Lemur catta. The sequence continues at coordinate 243,490,682 of NC_059128.1, forward strand.
TTCCGTACGAAAATAAACTTGAATTTTCAGAAAGGAAAATGAAAAGAGTCTCAGAAATAGCAACTATTCATGTACACCAGAACTAACGCAAACATTAAACCCAAACCTCTGAACCTTTCCCTTTATTTTGCCTTCAAGCTTCCTTGATATTTCCTCTCTTCTATTTTTGCCTTGTCTTTTCTGAACTTAGCCATCCATGACCTTGTTATTTTCCACCTACTTTTCTTCCTCCTTCTTGTTTAATTTTCACATACATAAATTTCCCTTTCTACTTTTACTGCCTCTTTTCTCCTCTGGACATGTTCCTCTCCTTTCCTCTCACTTGTCAATCCTTTATTTTGAAAACTTCTCTTAAAATGTTCTACAAAAGAAAAAAATTACATCAGTCTGTGAGTAGTAGATGAATCCCCACTGCTGTCCACATTCCAGAATGCTCTGTGTCATTCACCTGGCTGTTGTGACATATTTCCCATTCATTTTTCATTATTATCTCTCCTTAATTCTATTGCATCAGGCAAATTGCTCTCACTAAAGCCACTAGAAATCCATCTCCATAGTCTGTGATCTCTGTTCACTCCTTGTCCTACAAGAGCATTTATTTTGGCATTTGGCAATGTACTTTTTTGTCATTCTATCTTTACTTTCTTTACGTCCACAACACTCAGCTTTCTAGTTTTCCTCCTGCTTCTTCCCTTGATCACTCTGCTTAGTATCCTTTTCTTGTCTCTGTCTTGTCTCTCTTTGGACATCCAGGCCTTTGGGTTGCCATAGGAAATGAGTTTACTGGATAGAAATTGGCTCGAACATAGAAATTCTAGGGAAGTTAGAAGAATTAGCTGGAAAACAATGGCAGGAACAGAAGAAAGCAAGGCAGCCACTCAACAGCCAATACCATGTCCCAACACTGGCTTCATGACATTGGCTGTCACTTCTGCAGAACTTCCCATGACACAGCTTATACTATCAGTGCCACTGTAATGGATACAGAAAGCATGTGCTGGAATCTTGATATTTTTGTCTTGGCTGCCTTTGCACTAAAATTTTTTTGTCCATATAGATTTGTCTCCATCTCTCTATGTCAAAATCCAGGTTTGGTGGGTTTGATTGAACAAATCTATGTCAAATCCCCTGTATATGACCAAGACTCACATGGTAGAAAAGGGGAGCAGGTGTTAGACATATAGTACATGACATCTATCCCCTTCATGACCTCTTTAGCATAACTTTTTTAAGTTTTATACTTGCTCTTATTCTCTTTTCTCTGTATACTCTTCAGTGGATAAATCATCCATAACTATGCCTTCATCTACCCAATAACTCTGAAGTCATTATTTTTAGTAAAATTATATTACTAAGTATATCTTACCTTCATATTTAGAGGATGCTCACACTACAAACTTGTCAATACACCTGAGTTCTCAATCTATTTTGGATGAAAATCTACTTAATCACCAAGTGACTCCGTTTTCCTTCAGTGACTTCTACTTTGATATCAACTATGTTCCTATGTCCTAGTGACTCTATATTCTTATTGCTTTATTTATTTTTTTTTATAGTAAGTTAAGGTTAATTTATTATTGAAGAAATAACATTTTTGTTTTTATTTTTATTTCAGCTTATTATGGGTGTGCAAAAGTTCAGGCTATATATATTGCCCATGCACCCCCCCATACCCCCGAGCCAGAACTTCAAGTGTGTCCACCCCCCAGACAGTGCACATCGCACTCATCATGTAGCTATATACCCATCCCGTCCCCCCACCCCCTACCTCTGTTGGATACCCAACTGGTGTTATTTCCAAATGTGCACTTAGGTGATGATCAGAGAAATCAATTTGCTGGTGAGTACATGTGGTGCTTATTTTTCCATTCTTGGGATACTTCACTTAATAGAATGGGTTCCAACTCTCTCCAGGAGAACAAAAGACATTCTAGATCACCGTTATTTCTTATAGCTGAGTAATACTTCATGGTATACATATGCCACATTTTACTAATCCACTCATGAATTGATGGGCATTTGGGTTGTTTGCACATCTTTGCAATTGTGATTTGTGCTGCTATAAACATTCAGGTGCAGGTATCTTTGTCATAGAATGTCTTTTATTCTTTTAGGTAGATGCCCAATAATGGGATTGCTGGATCTTATGGTAGGTCTACTTGAATCTGTTTAAGGTATCTCCATATTGCTTTCCACAGGGGCTGCACTAGTTTGCAGTCCCACCAGCAGCATATGAGTGTTCCTGTCTCTCCACATCCACGCCAACATGTATTGTTTTGAGACTTTTTGATAAAGGCCATTCTCACTGGAGTTAAGTGATATCTCATTGTGGTTTAGATTTGCATTTCCCTGATGATTAGAGATGTTGAGCATTTTTTCATATGTTTGTTAGCCATTCTTATATCTGCTTTTGAAAAATTTCTATTCATGTCCTTTGCCCACTTTTTGATAGGGTTGTTTGATTTTTTTCTTACTTCAAACTATACTACAGGGCTGTGGTTATTAAAACCGCTTGGTATTGGCACAAGTGCAGGGACACAGACCAGTGGAACAGAACAGAAAATCTAAATATAAAACCATCCTCATGTAGCCATCTAATCTTTGACAAAGCAGATGAAAACATACTCTGGGGACAAGAATCCTTATTCAATAAATGGTGCTGGGAAAACTGGATAGCCACATGTAGAAGACTAAAACAGGACCCACAGCTTTCACCTCTCACAAAAATCAAATCACGGTGGATAACAGACTTAAACCTTAGGTGCGAAACTATTAGAATTCTAGAAGAAAATGTAGGAAAGACTCTTACAGACATTGGCCTAGGCAAAGAATTTATGAAGAAGACCCCTAAGGCAATCCAAGCAACAACAAAAATAAATGGGACCTGATTAAATTAAAAAGCTTCTGCACAGCCAAAGAAATAGTCACGAGAATAAACAGACAACCTACAGAATGGGAAAAAAGTTTCGCATACTACACATCAGATAAAGGACTGATAACAAGAATCTATTTAGAACTCAGGAAAATCAGTAGAAAAATCTTATTGCTTTAGAATCTATTTCTTCATCCTTCTCATTATTCCCTACATCATATTACACATGGACTAAGTATTTTAATGCATTTTAATCACCTGAGGAGCATTTTTAAAGAAACAGAATATTTGATTGTATTTTTAGAACTAAAATAATTGAATTTATTTCAATTTCATTTCCCAAAAATAGTTTCCATTTATTGCAGTAATATGAAATGAAATTAAAAAGTTACTGTAAGAGAATGGTTTTGTATCAATTTCTCTCCCCTAGTATTCACTTTATAAGTTTAGGGAATATTCTTTTACATTTTTTTCATTTCATTTCAGTGGAAGTGCAGTGACGATATGGAAAAAGAAAATGCAACACTGTTGATCGAGTTTGTTCTCACAGGACTTACACATCAATCAGAGCAGAAAATTCTCCTGTTTCTAGTGTTCTTGGTGATATATCTCACCACCATCGTGGGAAACCTTGGCTTAATTGCACTCATCTGGAATGACCCTCACCTTCAGATCCCCATGTATTTATTCCTTGGGATTTTAGCCTTTGTGGATGCTTGGATATCTTCCACAGTGACCCCCAAGATGGTAGTCAACGTCTCAGCTAAGTGTCAGGTGATATCTATCTCTGAATGTAAGATACAACTTTCTCTGTTTGCATTTAGTGGAACCACAGAATGTTTTCTCTTGGCAGCAATGGCGTATGATTGCTATGTAGCCATATGCAAACCTTTTCTCTATTCAGTGACCATGAACAATGTATCATGCATCCGGTTCTCAGTCTTATCTTTTGTAGGTGGCTTTCTTCATGCTTTAATTCGTGATGTTCTTACATGCAGATTAACCTTCTATAATTCCAACATAATACATCACTTTTGCTGTGATATTATCCCATGGTTTATAATTTCCTGTACTGACCCTTCTATTAATTATCTAATGATTTTTGTGTTCTCAGGTCCAAGTATTCACCATTGTGACTGTTCTTGTCTCTTGTACATTTGTCCTCTTTACAATCTTAAAAAAAAGTCTGTCAAAGGCATAAAGAAAGACTTCTTCACCTATGGAGCTCATCTCTTATCTGTGTCTTTATTCTATGGCCCTCTTCTCTTCGTGTATGTGCGCCCTGCATCTGCAGAAACAGAGGATCAAGATATGATAGACTGTCTATTTTACACTGTCATAATTCCTCTGTTAAATCCAATTATCTACAGCCTGAGAATTAAGCAAGTCATAGATTCACTCTCAAAAATATTAAAAAGAAATACTTAGTTCTCATACTAAATCTCTTCTCATTTTAGTAAAAAGTTACAAAATTTTGTAGGTCAAATGTGGCTGTGTTTTGTTAAATGTTCAAAGTTTTTCAATAATTATAATTGTCCTAGCATTTTAATGACTTAATATTCTTAATGAATTAATGTTTAATGACTTATTAAACTCCTTAAAATATGTATGTATATAATTCAAAAGCATATAAAGAATTTTAATCAACTATTCATGTCATGTTAGATTAAAGCAGAAACAAATGAATACATTTAAGAGGATTAAATGTTTTTCATGTGGCTTTATAGAGTCACTAAGTGACAAGGTACTATAGCTCCTCTCAAAAGGATTTGAGTGGTATATATCGCACAGCTGACAGAACTATATAGTCTGGAGATTCATATCTCATTAACTGCATTGTGGAGGCAGGTTGGTGTTTAGTTGAGCAGATGAAAATTCCAGGAAATCAGCTAACCTCAAAAGTTTTCTTTATTCTAGTTTATTGGGAAATGGTTAATTTCACTTCGTGTAGGAATTTAACTCATATCACATGTAGAAATAAATAGAATGGTAATGCAATTATGAAAAAAAAAAGGAGAAGTGAGTTAAGACTGTGAAGGCAGGGCCAAAGTCTAACACAATGTTCTTAGCTCCTGTTTCTATCAGGAAAAGAGGCTAGTGGCCTCTATTTATGATGTCCTCAAAGACATCTTTTTGCCCAGGTGTGTTTGTATGATACTGGGCAATGTGGAAAGATTTGCTGATTCATATAGCTAACAGATTAGATTGAAAAATTAAGTTAGAGTGGGTGTAGAGACAAACAGAAAAGTGGCAGAATGGAAAGCAAATGATCTCAATATTCCTGGAATTAGAAAAAAATGAAAGTAATAAGAAAGTGAAATCAGTAATATTTCAATAAGCCACTGAGATCAAGGGGCTGTAAATGCATATTACCAAAGATGAAATAATGTTAAGAGGATATGGTCTCATAGTGCCCAGTAGGTGGCTGGAAAGGATTTAAAAATGAACAAGGGTTTGGATGTTTTGTGACTGAAAAGTCCTTGAATTTTAGCTTTCCTCACAATACCTCCTCTTTAAGCTTAATGGGAGATCCATTTTCAGGTCACCCACATCCTTCCTCTCTCAACACTAAAATTCCACCCCCATTCCTATTGATACCACACAGGCCCTCACCCTAAAACTGCTCATCTTTCTGTTTTGAAAAACTCTAGTTACTATCCCCCCCATCCTTTACACTCTTATTGCCTAAATACTGCTTCCAGATGATCATTCCTAAGCAGAACTCTGATTAAATCATATTCTGGTTCAATAATTTTGAATGGACTGTCATTACTATAAGACTATGTAAATATATTGTATATGTATATAGATCCATACATATGGATACATTTATTTATTCACATGTATGTACAGATTGTATTACATGAAGATATATATGACATGATACAGATGATATACAAGCAGTTTCTGGGTAACAGACAACCGAACTTACAGCGTTCCGTATTTACTACTGGACTCTCCCAAGGTTCCCCATAAGGATAATTTGCAATGAAATAATTAAATTTATAATTCAGAAACTAGTTTATTTCATGCATGTAAACAAACCCGCATGGTCTAAGTGGTTTGTTGGTGCAGCACCTTTACACTAATAGCTAGTCTCATTGTTTCTATGGTTGCCTAAGCACAGCATCACTTTCGTCTTAACTTTTTTATTCAATTTTGTAAGTCTGTATTTACCGTTATGACCATGTCTCCAAAGTGAAAGTCGACTGCGAGTCCAGGTGAGCCTGCAGTAAAGAGAAAGGTGATTAAAATGGAAAAGAAAGTAGAAAGAATTTCACGTTCGGAGAAAGGCCAGATGCCATCACTCACTGGGAAAGCACTAGGCTTCAGTTGCTGGATTATCTGAACAATTATAAAGGGTAAAGTAAGAATAATAGAACAGGTGAAAGGCAGTGCTCCAATGAAAACATCAATGATTACTAAAAGTATAGTGGATTAATTATTGAAATGGAAAGGTTATTATTGATTGAAGATCAAAATAAGCATAACATTCCTATTACCCTAGGAATTCAAAGAAAGAACACAGCAGTTTCTGTAATATAATTACAATACAGGGGACATGTCTGTCATGTGATTCTATACCAGAATCAGGTTGGAAAATAAGCTTAATACATTGAGTTAATAAAAATCCATTCAATGAGATTTTGTCTTTAGTAGGCTTGATCCACCAGACCTCTTAGATAGGAATTTGGGCAAGAGAAAAATAGGTCAGAGTTCAGTCTTCAACAGCTATCTTGGTATATCATATTGTTTACTCCACTTTTCGGCTGAGTATTCATAGTAATTATGATTTTATATATGCCATTCTTCTCTACATATTTCTTTTTCATTAGTAATATTGTAAGGAAACCAGGTAATTGATTAATGAATCTAACCAAAATATGCTCTTTGCTTTCCCCCATCTTGCCAGTGGATATTAAAATTGAAAAAAATGAAAAACACTTTAATGTGTAGGTAGTTACCTACCACTATGTAGATCTGGAATCTAAATGGCAAAAATCTAAATTAAATTTTAGTTCTCCATCCCCTCCCCACCTCCCCGAGTCTGCACCTTCAAGCATGACCATTCCCCAGAGGGTGTGCAACGCACTCATTATGTAGGCATACACCCATCCCCTCCCCCCACCCCCCCATCCCAGTCTGATATCCAATTGGTATCCTTCCCCGATGTGCATTTAGGTGATGATCAGGGAAACCAGTTTTCTGGTGAGTACATGTGCTGCTTATTTTTCCATTCTTTGGATACTTCACTTAATATAATGGGTTCCAGCTCTCTCCAGGAGAACCAAAGAGATGTTGTATCATCGTTATTTCTTATAGCTGAGTAGTACTCCATGGTATACATATACCACAATTTACTAATCCATTCGTGGATTGATGGGCACTTGGGTTGTTTCCACATCTTTGCGATTGTGAATTGTGCTGCTATAAACATTCGGGTACAGGTGTCTTTGTTAAAGAATGACTTTTGTTCTTCTGGGTATATGCCCAATAATGGGATTGCTGAATCAAATGGTAGGTCTACTTGAATCTGTTTAAGGTATCCCCATATTGCATTCCATAGGGGTTGCACTAGTTTGCATTCCCACCAGCAGTGTATGAGTGTTCCTGTCTCTCCGTATCCACGCCAACATGTGTTGTTTTGGGATTTTTGATAAAGGCCATTCTCACCGGAGTTAAGTGGTATCTCATTGTGGTTTTGATGAGTGCCAGATGCACTGTCTGGAGAATGAGAATGGACACGCTTGGGACTCTGACTCGGGGGGATGGGCGGGACATGGACAGTGTATATGACCTGAAATTACGTACCCCCATGATGAGCTGAAATAAAAAAAAAAAAAAAAATTTTATTTCTCTGAATAAATGCTCATTGACCAATTCCTAAGTTAATGCTCAAAGGGAAAATCTGGGCATGTTACAACCATGTTCATGATCTCTCCACAGTTTTTCTTGGTGTTGGGGTAAAGAGCAAAGTCCTTGACCTGGCCTCCAAGCCCCCTGCAATCCCACTCATATTGCCTCCCTGGCCTCAACTGGCTCCTTCCTGTTTCTCTCTTTGATTGTCTGCCACATTTACCATTTACCATTCACCGTTTTTTCCTTCTCCAGTGATCTGGGTTCTGTGATAATCCAGGCCCTGCAATGATGAAGGCCCTGCGGATGGCAAGTTCACAGGCAGGGCACTTTGTTAGACAGGAAGACTGCTGAGCCCCACCCTGGAACTACTGAGACAGGATCTGCATCTTGACAAGGTCTCCAAGACCTTTCTAGGCATTAAAGTTTGGGAAGAACAGATCTAGGCCACCTCCCCACAGATGTCCTTTGTCTTTGATTGCCTTTACCCCTCCCTCTGAGCTTTGCTTGGACTGATTTCAGCATAACATTTGAGCTAGGTATATCTCTAGGATTGGAGCTGTAGTTTGCATGGGGAGGACAATTTTACTTGGAGTTTCCTTCTAAGGACAATCTAGATCTTTGGTTTCATTAAAATCATGTTTTGATTAGCTCAGATGCGACCATACTAATCAAAGCACTCAAAGCAACAAATTTTGTATATAAACTGCATTTTCACAAACATGTCAGAAGTGTCATCTGCGGTGGAAAATGGTGGCATAAAGTGTGATTTCAGGGGTTAAAACTAGGACTGTGTAGGGTGACTTGTGATTTATGATTGCAAAGGCTGTAATGCCCTGTGGGATAATTTGAACTTCTTGTGCACGTCCAATCCTACAATGCCCAGCAGGACCTCAAACTTTGTCCTGAAGGGAATCCTCATGCTCTCTGGGGGCAATTTCAGTTCCCCACTTTTTCCTGTTTGAACAAAAGCACACAGTTGTACAACTGGTTGACTCTTGTTTTCAAAGAAAATTTATATATACATTTCCTTAGCTTGGGATATGAAGCCTCTGAAAAGAATCAGTGTGCTAAGAATTGCTACCTATGTTTTTGTCATTTCTGTACTGCAATTGTATTTATTTCTACTTTAGAAAGCCTAACACTGTTAAAGGATATCCACAATTTCCGTCAAGATATGAGTAAGAGAGAAATGATTTCTATAATATTTATTATTCTTTATATACAAAGTTAAAACTTTTATTTAAGATTGGGTTTATAAGAAGTCAAAAGAGCCAGATGGAAATGAAAACTATTAGTGAATTATCTGTATTCTTTATTTTTACAATTAAAGCCTGGACAAGCAAATTAGATACAAGACTAATTTTTCCCTTTAACAATGTTTTATTATTTTGTTAATTTATTACGCTGTTAGTTTTATTAACCAGGGTAATTTTGTTACCCTGTTAATGACCTGATAAGGTAAGTTTTGGTGAGCCAGAACACTAATTTAAAACTGAGTTTAAAGATTCAGTTGCAATGATTGTTATATATGTTTATATTGATTCTAATAAAAAGACCCATTCTATTTAATTAAATATGTATTCTTGTTTAAACTTTTAAGGTATTGCTTAAATACTTAGCTCATCTATCCTTTCACTAACTTCTGAAAATAATTTAATGTCTATTTAAAAAATACCCATATGCAAACAGAATTTGACATTGTCAATTATTTTAATTATTTCTTATTTGAGATTGCATGAAAGAAAGTCCATTCCCAATTCAGTACATCTGGAATTATTAGTGTTGGCCATTTATATAGGCTGTTTTAGGTTGAATTCTTGGCTCAATATTATTCTGCCAAAAAAGAAAAATTGCTGGAAAGAATTTGCTGTCAAGTAAAGCCAGAAGCATTCCTTGAGTAAGTACTTCTATTAACTATAATAAAGAAGATAAAGTAACTTTTAAATATGGAAAGAACTTTTAGACAGTGCTAATATAATTATGAACAACACAAAGTTTTTAAATAAATTTCCAGATCAGATCTCATTTTCATATACAAATTTCACGGGAAACTATAATTTAATTTTGAGTAAAAGTAAAGAAAATATTCCCAGAATTCGCATCTTTTAATGAACTCCAGAGTTAAGACTTATATTTACCCCCAAGCCTCTGAGCCTTTTTGTTTCATACTTCTTCAGCCTTTCTCTGATACTTCCTCTCTCTCTCTTCTCTGGCTTGTTTTTCCTATACTTATTCATATGTCCTGTTTGTTCTCTGCCTATTTCTGGTTTTTGTTCTGCTCTGTTTTGTTTTCACCACCCAGATTTTCCTTTCCAGTTCTCCTGTCTCCTTTCTCCTCTCCCTGCCTTGCTTTCATCTCCTTAGTTTTGAAACCTTATTTTATTAAATATGGAGAAGTCTTGTCTATGAGCAGAAGACAAATGCTAACTTCCCTCCATATTACCTGGAGTGTTCTACTTCACACCCCTCTCTGTTGTGCTTCCTGTTTCCCATCCGTTTCTTGTTCTTCCCTGACCTTTATTCTACCATGAATGGAAACTGCTCTCGCTAAAGGCACTAAAAATCTTATTTCACACACAGCGATCTGTGTTCACTTGTCCAGCTGGAGCATTTATTTTGGCATCTGGGCCAATGCTTCACTTTGTCCTCTTTGAGTATCTTTCTTCTCTTTGTATCTATGACACTCAGCTTCCCAGTTTTCTTCCTACTTCTGTAATCGTTCTGCTCAGTATCTTTATCTGGTCTCTCCCTTGTCTCTCTTTTGTTTCAGCCAGGACTATTAGTTGCAATAGGAAGTGAATTTATTCAATGGATAATGGCTCTAATACAGAAACACTAGGTAAGTAGGAGGAATCCAGTGTAAAAATGGGCAGGAACAGAAGGAAGGAAGGAAGTCAGTCAACATCCAAAATCAAGCTCAATGACAGCTACTCTTACTGCTATTGAACTTTCCAGTGCCACAGTTCACACTATCAATTTTGTTGCTGTGTGGGATGTATCTACTGGAGTCTTTTTTATTTTTTAATTTCAGCATAATATGCGGGTACAAATGTTTAGGTTACATATATTGCCCTTGCCCCACCTGAGTCATATAGCTGCTTTGGCTGCCTTTGCATCCAAAATTCTTCTTGCTCCCTTTCCATTGTTTCCCACTCTCCAAATTCCAAATCTATGGTAGTGGATTTGACTGGCCAAACCTAGGTCAAGTCTCCTCACTCTAGGTGCAAGATGGATGGAAAAACTCTTGAGTAAGTAGTATTCTCTGTGGCCACCAGAGTCATGTGGTAGAAAAGGGGACTAGGGTTTGGCTATCAAATAAATGACATATATCCACTTTATAGCCTGATTAGTATGACTTTTTTCCTCTCTGTTCCTCTTTTACTTTTGGCTCACTTCTCCAATGCACACAGCATCTGTAACTATGTCTTCAACTATATGAATGACTCCTGTGTCATAATTTCTTTATTATTAAGCTCTAATAGAGTCCTACTCCTACTTACATCTCACTTTGATAATCAGAGGATGCTCATTCCATACATCTGCCAATGAATCTGGGTTCTCAACATCATTTTGAATCACTGAGTGGCTCTTCCTTTCACTGACCATATTCTTCACATCTAATATGTCATGCAGTCCTGCTGACTCTGCATTCTGAATTATTTCGGATTTATTCCTTTGTCCTAATCAGTCAAAACGTCTTATCACACATGACTAGGTACTTCACATCATTTGAAATACCTGAATAGCATTTTAAAAATGCATATTTCTGTACTTTATTCTTGAACCACTGAATCTATTTCTACACTAATCCCTCATATTATATATTTTGGCATAAAGCTCCTCAGACAATTCTGATGTGTCTCTGGTTTGGGATCCCTGGACAATAGAAACTGCTTCCTGACTGGTATCTCTGGCTCCAGTATCTCCTTTTTTGCAGCTGATTTTCTACAGGACCAATTGTTTCATTTAAAAGGAATCTTAAATGCTATTCTCTGTCATAAAAGTTTTCATTCATGTCTATTGCTTGAACAATAAAGTTCAAGATTCTTCACAAGTTTTAGAAGTTATTATATATTCCTGGCCTTACAAAGATCTTTTATGTTGACACTACATCCATGGTCCAGACACAGAATTTTTCTACCACACTCAATAATGTCCACAGAAATTTAGCATGTGCTTAGAATGACTCTACTTTTTTTTCTAAATCTGTTTATTTATGCACATTCTATGGACTGTCAAATACTCTCTTCTAGTGTAATAAATGAAAGAGGGCATTCTGGTAAGTCTGTGGGTTTATTTCAACTCCCCTCCTCTGCTATTCCCTTTATAAATCCTTAGTGAATATTCTTCTTAAATTTATTTCATTTCAGGGATGTGTAGGGAGGACATGGAGAAGGAAAATGACACATTGCTGAAAGAGTTCATTCTCACAGGACTTACATGTCAATCAGAGTGGAAAATCACCCTGTTCCTGGCGTTTCTGGTGATATATCTCATCACTGTCATGGGGAACCTTGGTTTGATTTTTCTAGTCTGGAATGACCCTCACCTTCACATCCCCATGTACTTATTCCTTGGGAGTTTAGCATTTGTGGATACTTGGTTATCATCCACGGTGACCCCCAACATGCTGGTCAACTTCTTTGCCAAGAGTCAGATGATGTCTCTCTCTGAATGCATGATACAACTTTTTTCCTTTGGAATCAGTGTGACCACAGAATGTTTTCTCTTGGCAGCAATGGCATATGATCGCTATGTAGCCATATGTAAACCTTTACTCTATCCAGTGATTATGACCAATGCACTATGCATCCGGCTATTAATCTTGTCATTCCTAGGTGGCTTTCTTCATGCCACTATTCATGTGGGTTTTTTATTCAGATTAACCTTCTGTGATTCTAACATAATACATCACTTTTACTGTGATATTATCCCATTATTTATGATTTCCTGTACTGACCCTTCTTTTAATTTTCTAATTCTTTTTATTTTGTCTGGTTCAATACAGGTATTCACCATTGTGACTGTTCTTATCTCTTATACATTTGTTCTCTTTACAATCTTAAAAAAGAAGTCTGTCAGAGGCATAAAGAAAGCCTTCTCCACCTGTGGAGCTCATCTCTTATCTGTGTCTTTATACTATGGCCCTCTTCTCTTCATGTATGTGCGTCCTGCATCTCCACAAGCAGGTGATCAAGATATGATGGAGTCTCTGTTGTACACTGTCATAATTCCCTTGTTAAATCCAATTATCTACAGTCTGAGAAATAAGCAAGTCATAGATTCACTGACAAAAAAGTTAAAGGTGAATATTTAGATCTCATACTAGCATGTATTCTCTTTTTATTAAAGGTCACAAAATCATGCAGGTTAGATATGGGTATGTATTGGTGCTGGAAAGATTTTTATAATCACAATTGTCCTAAGTTTTTGATGATTGAGGTGTTAGTAACTAATAAACTCCTTAAAATATTTGTGTATATTATTCAAAAGTATATAAGGACATTTAGTCAAGTAATGATGGCATACTAGCATAATTACAGCAGAAAACAAATAAAAACCTTAGAGGGGTGAGAAACCTGTGGCCTCAAGGCTACACGTGTCCCTCCAGATCCCCTTTTATTAAAATGATTCGTTCTGTAAAATTTGGATTCAGTCAAAGGGCCGCACACAAGGATCCAGAAGGCTCATGTGGTGCCAAAGCTGCAGGTTCCCCATCCCTTTCACAGGTTTGTAGACTAGAGCTTCATATCACATTTACTCCATAGAGAGGACAGGTTTGTGTTTGGTTGAACACAAGCAAATTTCACAAATTCAGCTAGCCATCAAAACGTCTTTTTTCTACTTTGCTGGGAAATTGTTAATTTCTCTTCTCATAGAGATGCAATTCACATATCCTACAGAGACATAAATAGAAATTGGAATGAGAAATAAGTGAGAAGGAAATTAAAGCAGTGGAGGCAGGAATAAACTCTGAGAGGATGCTCCTAGTTCACTGTACTTCTGTGAATAAGGAGAGGCCAATCACCTCTCCTTGTCTACGATGCCTTCTAAGGACCTTTCTAGCTATGGTTGGATCTTTTTGGCAATCTGAAAGGCTTCACTAATCCAGAAACTGACAGATTAGATTAAAGAATTAAGTTGGGGTGGGTGTAGAGAAATTGCAGCATAGCAAGAAGATAGTCTCAATTTTCCCAGAATTTTATAAAAAAGAACTAGTAAGATAAAGAAATTGGTGATATTTAAAGGTTTTTGGAATGTGTCTTTGATAATGAGGGATTTTAAGTTCATATTACAAAAGTATAGATTATGTTATGATCACATAGTGTACATAGTGAGTGCTAGAAAAGACATGAAATTGAGCAGGAGTTTCGATGTTTTGTTCCCAAAATGCCTTTGATTGTTAGCTTTGCTCAAACTTGATTCTCTTTCATTATAGCAAGTGATACATCTTCAGATCACCCCTGTCTTTCCTCTGTCAACACTTGAAATTACATAAATTTCTCCTAATACCACTCAGCTCCTCACTCTAAAACCTACTCATCTGTGTGTTTTCCAAAACACAAGTCACTTATCTTCTCCATCTAACTGTCACATTCTTACCTTCCAAACACTGCTGCCAGATGACGCTTCATAAACAGGACTCTGATTACATCATATCCCTCCTCAATAACTTTTAATTGATTGTCATTGCTACCAGATTATATACATATAAGGTACATGTAACTAGATCTGAATACAGTTATGCACTGCATAATGATGTTTTGGTCAACACTGGACCATATATGGGATGGTGGTCACATAAGATTATAATGGAGTTGAAATATTCCTATCACCTAGTGACCTCGTAGCTGTTGTAATGTCACAGCACAGCATATTACTCATGTGTTTGTGTTGATGCTGTTGTATACAAACATACCGCATTGCCAGTCGTATAGCACAATTAAATAGAGCACATGATAATTGATAATAAAAATATGTTATTACTATACCATAATTTGTATCCTTATTTTAGACTGTACTTCTTCTTATAAAAATTCTTAACTGTAAAACAGCCTCAGACACGGCCTTCGAGAAGTATTCCAGAAGAAGCCATCTTTATCATAGGAAATGAAAACTCCATTTGTGTTCTTGATCTGAAGAAAAGGAAAAAAATGGTCTCAATCTTCCCAAAATTAAAAAAAAAAAAGAAAAGAAACTAGTAAGACAAAGAAATCAGTGATATTTAAAGGAAGACGTGAAAGACAATTATAGTTATGATCCTAACTCTCTGTAGGCCTAGGTTAATGTGTGTATCTTTGTTACTAACAAAAACATTTTAAAAAAGTAAAAAAAATTAAAAAAGAAAAGCCTATAGAATATAAAGAACTATTTTTTACAGCTGTACAATGTGTTTGTAATTTAAGCTAGTTATTACAAAAGAGTCAAAAGTTTAAAAAAATTAAAAGTTTATGAGGTAAAAAAGTTACAGTAAGCTAAGATTAACTTAGTATTGAAGAAAGAAAAGGTTTTTATAAATTTGGTATATCCTAAGTGCACAGGATTTATAAAGTCTACAGTAGTGTACAGAAATGTCCTAGTCCTTGACGTGCACTCACCACTCACTCACTGACTCACCCAGAGCAACTTCCAGTCCTACAAGTTTCCTTCATCATAAGTCCCTTATATAGGTGTACCACTTTTATCTTTTATATTATATAATATTTTTACTCTACCTTTTCTTTGTTTAGGTATGTTTATATACGCAGATACTTACCATTGTGTTTCAATTGCCTATGGTATTCAGGACAGTAATATGCTCCTAGGTTTTTAGCCTAGGAGTAATAGATTATATCATATAGCCTGTGTTTGAGGATATACCATCTAAGTTTGTGTAAGCACATTTTACAATGGTCACACAATGAGAAAATCACCTAATGACACATTTCTCAGAATACATCCCCATAGTTAAGCAACTTATGACTGTATATACCTATGCATATGGTTATTTGTTCATGTATATGTATGGATTTTATGATATACATATAAATATCTAAATATAAATGAATGTGTGTGTATATGTATATGTGTGTATATATGTTATTCATCCTCCAGTATCCCTAAGAAATTGGTTTCAGGACCTCCCTTGGATACCAAACTCATAGATGCTCAAGTCCCTGCTGTAAAATGGCATAGTATTTGCATTTAACCTATGTACATCCTCTCATATACTTCAAATCATACCTGGATTAGTTATAATACCTAATACAATGTAAATGCTTTGTAAATAGTTGTTATACTGTATTATTTATGGAATAATGACCATAAAAGTCTGTATATATTCAACACAGATGCAATTTTTTTCTTAAATATTTTCAATCCACAATTGGTTGAGTCCAGAAATGCAGAACCTACAGATATGAGGGCCGACTATATATATCTTTGTCATCCTGCATTTGTTCACCCTGCCATTTGATTTCCTTTGCAATGAAACCTTGGTTTAAGCTCTGGAGTCTCCTCCTCTACAATTGGGCTAATGGAACCTGTGTTATAGCCAAAATTAGTTACTAAGAGACTTCTGAACACACCTTAGTTTCTCAGACCCATGCTTTTTCTCATACAGGTCCCTCTACAGGAAAATCTAGCTTTCCTGTCTTGCACCCATTCTCATTTACAAGTGAGACGGCATTCTTTCTTCAAGATGTCAAATGTTCCTGCTTCCATGATGCATTTCCTGATTGCACTAACTTACTTGAAATATGCAGCAGTTTATTATTCTTCTTATGCCAAAATTGCCCTTGCATAATACTTATTTGGCCCAAGGGATCTTTTAGATTGCAGTTTAAAGTCTTACTACTCTTTCTGTCTTTTGAAGTGTGTAGACAGTGGCTTACACACAAAAGGCCCTAAATAAGTATTTGTGAAAAATTTTTGAAATTTAAATGAAATTGACAGCACAAATCCATAGAATGCAGTGAGGGTGCATGATTCTTTTTTAATCTTGATATGAGCTCAAGGAGATTACAGGGCCTGGGATGGCTACTGCGTGTCAACTCACCTTATATTTCTTTCATGAAAATTAAAAATATTCTATGCCTAAATAAATTATTTTTGTTCTTATTAATAAGATTAGCTTCTGGTATAGAGTATTAGAATGTATCAAGAAGAAACTATTCATGTAGATGCTTGGTTAAAGGATATAAAATATGTAGTATTTAATACAAATATTATTTATTCTGTATTTGTGGAGGTCCTGTTAGCCTGATTAGACAAGGTCATCTGTCCCTTTCTTGTTTCCTTAAGAGATACCTCCTAAGCCCCAGGAAATTATGTGAATGGAACACAGTTCCACTGCTCTTCCTCCTTCTCCTTAAGAATTCATATTTTTGCATATGTCCATAGTTTATTGTTTATTATTGCTATAATATTTCCATTGTACTATTGGCTTCCAGTCAATTATCTAGATTTTTGCTCATTTGTTCAATGTCATGACCTAAAGACTAGAGAGATGGGTTATATAAGCATCTGGTATCTCTTCTGCCATTTTTAAAGTCTGTTTTCCTAATTGGCCTTTTCTTTGAATGAGAAGGTAGACATCAGGCTATGAGTATGTGGCTGAGTGTGTAAACTGTCAAAGTCATACTTTAGGTTGAGTGAGTATGCAACAAGTCCTCTCAGAAGTTCAGACTTCTGCATTCTTCTTTCATGCATATCTAGTCTATAGATTCCTCCTCTCTGGTTTGTCCTGCAGTATAATCCCTACTATTTTATGCCTTCCTGAAATTTACCAAAATATCTACTCAGTTGGTGTGATCCCATTCTCATATCTTTTATAGATATATTTTTTGTGTGTCATTTTTGTCAGTTTAAGAAGTATTAGGAAAGACTTAAAATATATTTCTGTTATATATTCTACTCCAAGTCTGAAGACCTGAGAACCAGGAGTGCTGAGGGTAGGAGAAGATCAATGTCCCAACTCAAGCAGCCAGCCAGAGAGCAAATTTAACCAACCTCTGTTCCATTCAGACTCTAAATGGATTAGATGATCCCTCTCACATTGGGGAGGGTCAACTGCTTTTCTCATTCCACCAATTCCAATGACATATAAAAGGACCCATCTGATGTCTACCACTTGTCAACTTGACACCCATGAGAATCTTCTTAAACTAAGTCTCCAAATAAAACAATAACAAAGTCACAAGTTCAGTTAACTTGATACAACTATCCTGCATTCAACAGATAACTCAAGAATATCTACCCTAGAATTGAAGGTAAAGTACTTTGTTGATATTTACTCTTTCCTTTGAAACTGAACAACTGAAATATTGTGATGTAAAATTGACAATACTTAAAAACTATCTATGGTGTG
Organism: Lemur catta; assembly: GCF_020740605.2. Taxonomy (NCBI): domain Eukaryota; kingdom Metazoa; phylum Chordata; class Mammalia; order Primates; family Lemuridae; genus Lemur; species Lemur catta. The sequence goes on from NC_059128.1 coordinate 243,508,762, forward strand.
GAATAAATATGTCTTATGTTACATGGTAAGAAAATAATAGAGGAAAGAAAACAAAGATTTTTGCTATCCATACACACAAACACAAATTTATTCATAACAAACCAAGGTGGAAATACTCATGAGAATTACATTCTTCATTCTTCTCACTATTCATGTAGTCAAAACTGGTATATATAACCTTCTTCCATTACCCATTCCTTATTCTGATTCCCTTTACTAAGCACCTCAACTGGTCATGGTCCTTGACCTGTTATCTTTCCTCCTTTTTCTTCTATTGCTAGCCAATCTAGCTAGTGGTCTCTTGGTTCCTTTTTTCTTTTCAAAGAACCAATTTTTTATTTCATTGATACTTTGTGTTGTTTTTTTGATTTCCATTTCATTTAGTTGGGCTTTGAACTTTATTATATATCTTTTCTTCTGCTGGCTCTGTTTGGTTTACTCTTCTTCTTCTAGTTCCTTGAGGTGTGACATTAGGTTTTTAATTCGTGATCTTTCTGTCTTTTTGATGTAAGAATTTAAGGCTATGAACTTCCCCCTTAGCACTTTCTTTTCTGTATCCGATAGATTTTGGAGTCTTGTGTCGCCTTTGCCATTAAAATCAAAAAACTTTGATTTCTGTCTTGATAGTGTCAACAACCCAAGGATAGTTCTGCAGCTGGTTGTTTAATTTTCATGTATTTGTGTAGATGTGAGAGTTAGCCTTGGAGTTTATTTCTTGTTTTATTCCACTATGGTCTGAAATATATGTGGTATAATTTCAATTTTTCTAAATTTGCTGAGACTTGATTTATGGGTTAACATATGATCTGTCTTGGAAAATGTCTAATGTGCTGATGAGAAGACTATATATTCTGCAGTTTTTGTATAGAATGTTCTGTAAATGACTGTTAGGTCCATTTGTTCAAGTCTCATTTAAGTCCAATATTTCTTGGTTGATCTTCTGCCTCAATGATATGTCTAGTTCTGCCAGTAGAGAGTTGAAGTCCCCAGCTATTATTAATATAATGTTGCTGTTTATTTCTTTCCTTAGAGCAACTAGAATTTGTTTTGTGAATCTGGAAGCTCCCGTGTTAATGCATATATATTGGGGATTATTATATCTTATTATTGAACTGAACCCTGTATCATTATATAACAACCATCTTTGCTTTTTTGTATTGTTGATTTAAAGTCTTTTTTATCTGATATGAAAATAGCTACTCCTGCTTGCTTTTGTTTCCTCTTACATGAAATATTATTTTTACCCCTTTACCTTGTGTCTATGAGAGTCTTTGTGAGTTAAATGGGCTTACTGGAGATATCGTATATTTAGCTTGTGGTTTTTAATCCACTCAGCCAATCCATATCTTCTAAAGGGGGTATAAAGGTGATCCACATTCAATGTTAGTATTGATATATGAAATACTGTTCTGGTAATCATTTTGATTGTCACCTAGTTGCTTTGTTTTCTCCTTTTGTTACTGTTTTATAGGAGCCATGAGTTTTAACTTTTGAGAGTTTTTACACTGGTGAGTATTCATCTTTTCCATGTATGGAATACTTTTGAGCATTTCTTATAGGGTAAGTCTAGTGGTGACAAATTTGCATAGTGTTTGCTTATTTGGGAAAGACTTTAATGCTCCTTCATTGATGAAACTTAGTTTTGCAGCATATAAAATTCTTGGCTGGCAGTTTTTCTGTTTAAGGAGACTAAAGATAGGACCCCATTTCTTTCTGGCTTGTTGGGTTGATATTGACAGATTTGCTGATAGCCTGCTTTTTAAAAATGCCCCTCAGGTCAATAAATGCATTATACTACTTTGTCCATGTGTAATATGATATTGGGAATAATTGAAAGGATAAAGAAATAGATTCTAAAACATTCAGGATATAGAATCTTTGTTACTTAGAAAAATATTTGATATCAAAGTAGTAGTCAGTGAAGGAAAAAGTAGTCACATGGTGATTAGGTAGATTGCCATCCAACACTGAGATGAGAACCCAAATGCATTGGCAAGTTTACAGTGTGAGAATCCTCTGAACATCTGAGTAAGATATACTTAGTAACATAATTCTACTAGAAATAATGACTTAAGAGTCTTTGGGGTAGTTAAGGGCATAGTTAGGGATGATTTTTCCTTTGAAGAATACACAAAATAAAGAGAATAAGAACAAGGACAAAACTGGAGGAAGTTATGTTAAACAGGTTATGAAGAAGATAGGTGTCATATACTGGATGTCTAACACCTGATTCCCTTTCTAACATTTGTTTTGGTGGGAGACAAAGGATTTAACCTAGATTTGTCCAATCAAATGCACCAAAGCTGGACACAGATATAGAGAGATGGAGACAAATGGACATGGTCAAAATATTTCAGTGCAAAGAAGGCAGCCAAGGCACAAATATCAAGATTACAGCATATGCTTTCTGTATCCACTATAGTGACCCTGATGGTATAAGCTGCATCATTGGAAGTTCAGCAACAGTAACAGCTGATCTCATGAAGCTAGTGTTAGGACATGTTATTGGCTATTGACTGGCTGCCTTGCTTCCTTCTGTTCCTGCCATTTTTCCCAGGTTACCCTCCAAATTCCCCCAAATTTTTATATGGAATGGGTCTCTTTCTTTGCAGTTCCAAATCACAAAATAATGAAAAATTCTCAAATTCAGTTCGTATGTGGGTACTTTAAATCATTAATTCTGGCAAGGGTAGGGAAAGTATATTTTCTACATATTTCTGATATATATATATGTATAAATTATTATTACTAGTATTACTATTTGTATATAAAATAAATGTGTATTTCTGTATCTTCAATTGTATACAAATTTTATGCCATATATAATATAATCAATGAAATTATTTTCAGAAGTGGTGAAGGTACAGAGGAGTTATTATCTAATTGATAGTCTTTAAAAGTTTTAATCAGATGATATGATTACACAGAATGAATCCTTATATCAGAATTATCAGAAAGATTTCCTAAAGAAGAAACTAGGACTTGAATTGTTAAACACAGTTTTAAAGCATTTAACACTCTAGGTAACCAGAATTTATCCTATAATCTCATTGTAGTTGGGTGGGTAAACTAGATAACAAATCATTGTTAAGGGAAATAATTCATTTTACAGCTATTTTGCTTATCCAGAGTTTAGTCTTAAATATAAAACATGAAAATTATTCACTCATTTTTGTTCCACTTGTACCTGGCATTTTTGGCATACTGTAAACCAAATCTAAAATCATTATAAATTAGACAGCATTTTAAACTTTCTTTTTAAAGAATGATAAATATTGTAAAATACCTTCTCTCTTCCCAATAACTTGTACAAAATTATGGAGATCCTTTAAACATGCTAGGCTTCCTAAAGCAGAAAAAAATACATAAATAGCACAGGGATGACAATGACATGGGTAGCAATTCTTTGCACACTAATTGATTTTGGAGGCTTCATTTCCAATCACAGGAAAACGTTGTTTAGATACATTTTCTTTCAACATTAAGGATCAACCCATTATACATCTCTGAAATTCCATTAAGAGTGACTTAGGATTCCCTTAGGACAAAGTGAAGATATTCCATTGGGCATTGTGAATTTAGATGTGTGTGAGGGATCCAGATTATTCTACAGGGTACTATAGATTTCAGAATCAAAACAATTAAGTCACTATAGACAGTCCTACTTTTGACAATTGAAATTACACTTTATGCCACCATTTTCCACAACAGGTGACACTTCTGCCTTGTTTTGTTTTGTTTTGCTTTTTTAGAGACAGAGTCTCACTCTGTCACCCAGGCTAGAGTGCAATGGTGCAATCCTAGCTCACTACAGCTTCAAACTCTTGCTGAAGTATACTTCCTGCCTTCCAAATTGCTGGAACTAGAGGCATGTACTAACAAGCCTGCTAATTTCTAAAATTTTGTACAGATATGGTCAGTCTGTTTCCCAGGCTGATCTTGAACTCCTGGGATCAAGTAATCCTCCTGTCTTAGCCTCCCAAAGCATTTAGGATTACAGGTGTGAGCTACCATACTTTACCCACTTCTGATTTTTTATGCCAACTTCAGTTTATACAAAAAATTTGATATTCTGAGTGCTTTGATAACTGTGCTCATCTGTGCTAATCAAAACTTGATACTAATGAAGCCAAAAATCAAGATTCCCTTCAGAAGCCACCTCAAGTAAAGATGTCCTCCTCATGCAAATTATAGCTCAAATTCCAAACATATGCTTAGCATCCAAATGAGCTGAAATCTCATGAGACAGCTTACTAGGCAAAGGTCAGTGGGAGGAAGAAGCACAAAGAATTTCTTTGAGAGGTGGCCTAGATCTGGGCTTCCCAAATTTCTTTTTTTTTAATTTTATTTTAAACTTCAGAATATATAGGGGATGTGAAAGTTTTTGTTATATGGATTCCTTTTTTACAGCTTGAGTCAAAGTATAAGTATGTCTATCACCCAGATAATGTACATTATACACATTAGATGAGATTTCACCCACCCTCCTCTGCCCTTCCCTTCAGTTTATTTTTGTTGAGTTTTACTTCCATATGTGCTCATGAATGCTGACCACTTAGTCCCAATTTAATAGTTAGTATATGTGGTCTTAGTTTTTCCATTCTTGTGATACTTCACTTAGGAGACTGGTCTCCAAGTCCATCCAGATTTTTACAAAAGGTATTAATTCCTCATTTTTTCTTATGGCTGAGTACTACTCCATGGTATACATATACCACATTGTATTAATCCATTCGTGAATTGATGGGCACTTGGGTTGATTCTATATCTATGCCATTGTGGATTGTACTGCAATAAACATTCAGCTGCAAGTGTCTTTTTGGTAAAATGACTTATTTTCCTTTGGATACATACTCAGTAGTAGAATTGCTTGGTCAAATCGTAGGTCTACATTTATTTCTTTGAGGAATCTCCATACGGTTTTCCATAGAGGTTGTACCACTTTGCAGCCCCACGAAGAGTGTATGAGTGTTCCTTTCTCTCCACATCCATACCAGTATCTGTTGTTTTGAGAATTTTTAACGAAAGCCATTGTCATTAGAGTTAAGTAATATCTAATTGTGACTTTGATTTGAATTTCCCTGATAATTATATACACTGAGCCGTTTTTCACATATTTATTTGCCATTAGTCTATCTGTTTTTCAAAAGCTTCTGTTTATGTCTCTTCCCCACTTTTTGATGGGGTAGTTTGATTTTTTTCTTGCTGATTTGCTTGAGTTGTTTGTAGATTCTGATTATTAGCCCTTTATCAGATGTATAGCAGGAAAACATTTTCTCCTATTTTGCAGGTTGTCTATTTGCTGTGTTGATTGGTTCCTTGGCTGTGCAGAAGCCTTTTAATTTAGTCAAGTCCCATTTATTAATATTTTCTCTTTTGTGATTGCCTTTGGGGTCTTCTTCGTAAATTCTTTGCCTAGGCGTATATCTAGAAGAGTTTTTCCAAAATTTTCTCCTGGAATTCTTTCAGTCTCATACCTGATGTTTAAGTCTGTCATCCATTTTAATTAGTTTTTGTGAGAACTGAGGTATAAGGATCCAGTTTCAATCTTCTACATGTGGCTATCCAACTTTCCCAGCACCATATATTGAATAGAGATTCTTTTCCCCAATGTATATTTTGTCTGCTTTGTCAAAGCAGATAGCGATATGTGGATGGTTTTATATCTGGATTCTCTGTTATGTTTCATTGGTCTAGTGTCATGTCAGATAACATAGACTTCAAAGAAACAATAGTAAAAAAAGACAAAGATAGTCATTATATAATGGTAAAAGGTGCAATTAAACAAGAAGACATAACAATCCCAAATCTGTATGCACCTAAACCAGGTGTGCCCAGATTCATAAAAGAAACTCTACTAGATCTAAGCAAAGTGATAAACAGCAGTATCATGAGAGCTGAGGACTTCAACACCCCACTGACAGAACTGGATAGGTCCTCTAAGCCGAAAATAAATAAAAAATACTGGACTTAAATGGGGTTCTATAATAAATGGGCTTAATGGACATTTATAGAACATCCTACCCCAAAACTACTGAATACACATTCTACTCATCAGCACATGGAACATTCTCTATGATTGATCACATCTTAGGCCACAAAATATGTCTCAACAAATTTCTAAAAAATAGAAATTATATCATATACCTTCTTAGACCACAGTGAAATACAATTAGAAATCATCTCCAATAGAAACACTCTACACAAAATCATGGAAATGAAACAACTTATTGCTGAATAATTATTGGCTCAAGGAGAAAATTAAAATGGAAATCAAAACATTCCTTGAACTAAATGACAAAGGGAACACAAGTTATCCAAATCTATGGGATTCAGCAAAATCAGTTCTAAACAGAAAATTCATAGCTTTAATGCCTATATCAAAAAGGCAGAAAGATCACAAGTCAACAATCTAATGAATTGTCTCAAGGAATTAGAAAAGGAAGAACAAACCAAACCCAAATCCAGCAGAAAAAAAGAAATAACTAATAGCAGAGCAGAACTAAATGAAATTGAAAAGAAAATATTTATACAGAAGATTAATGAAACAACAAGTTGGTTCTTTGAAAAGAGGTCTAGCAATTTTGTTTATCTTATTACATTATCCAGCAATAGAAAAGAACAGACCCAAATGAGCTCAATAAGAAATGAAAAAGGAGATACTACAATTGTTACCACAGAAATACAAAATATCATCTCTGAATACTATAAAAATCTCTATGTACATAAACTTAAAAATATTGAAGAAAGGGACAAATTCCTGGAGCCTCCCAAGGCTCAATCAGGTGGAAATAGAAATCTTAAACAGACCAATAGTGAGCATTAAAATTGAAGGAACAATAAAAAAAAAATCTTTCAACAAAATAATCCCAGACCAAATGGTTTTATAGCTGAAATTTTGTCAGACCTACAAAAAAAAAGTTGATACTCATACTGCAGAAATTATTTCTGCATCAAGAAGGAAGGAATCCTCCCAAATCATTCTATGAAGCCAGTATCACCTTGATCCCAAAGCCAGAAAAGGACACCACAAGAAAAGAAAACTATAGACTAATTTTCCTTATGTATATAGATGCAAAAATTCTCAATCAAATTCTAGCAAATAAAATTCAGCAGCACATTAAAAAAAAAACAAAAACCTACCATGACCAAGTGGGCTTCTTCCCAGGTATGCAAGTATGGTTCAACATATTTAAATCAATAAATGTGATTCACCACATAAACAGAAGCAAAAACAAAGAGCATATAACCATTTCAATAGATGTAGAAAAGGCATTCCACAAAATTCAGCACCCATTTATGATAGGAACTCTTAACAGAATAGAAATAGATAGAACATACATCAAAATTATGAAAGCCATATATGACAAACCCATAGGCGACATTGTACTGAATGGGGAAAAGTTGAAAGCATTTCCACTTAGAACTGGAATAAGACAGGGATACCCACTGTTACCACTTTTATTCAACATAGTGCTCAAAGTCCTAGCAAGATCAGTCAAGCAAAAGAAACAAATCAAGGGCATCCAAATGGGGGGTGGGGGAGAAAGGAGGTCAAACTATCACTCTTTACTAACAATAAGATCTTTTATCTAGAAAACCCCAAAGATTCTGCCAAGAGACTAGTGGCAATGATAAATGAATTCAGCAAAGTCTCAGGTTACAAAATCAGTGTACACAAATCAGTAGTATTCCTATGCACCAACAGCAGTCAAGCTGAGAATCAAAACAAAGACTCAATATATATTTAACCAAGGAGGTGAAAGATCTCTACAAGAAGAACTACAAATCACTGAGGAAGGAAATTGCAGAGGATGTAAACAAACAAAAAAAAATCATGCTCATGGATTGGCAGAATCAATGTTAAAATGTCCATACTGCCCAAAGTGATTTATAGACTCAATGCAATCTCCATCAAAATGTCAACATCATCTCTTGTAGATCTAGAAAAAATCATTCTATGCTACATATGGAAATAGAAAAGAGCCCAAATACCAAAGAAACCTTTAGCAAAAGGAACAACTTAGGAGGCATCATCTTACCAGATTTCAAGCTATAGTACAAGGCCATAGTAACCAAAACAGCATGGTACTGGCACAAAAGTTGAGACATAGGCCAAATTTCAAGGCCTACAAATTTCCTGGAAACCTGCTTGAAATGCAGATCTTGTTTGTGTAGTTCTGTGGCAGGGCTCAGGAGTCTTCCTTTCTAACAAGGTGAAGCCTAAAGGATACTTACCTTCCAAAGGTCCTTGATTATTGGAAAGGCTAGATTATCAATGATCTTTCATGATTAGAGAAACAAAAATTTATATATTTGACTGCCAGAAAGAAGCTAGATGAGACCAAGGAAGAAAGCATGAGTGAAATCACATGGGATCTTAAAGGCTAGGTAATGGACTTTATTTTTATATAACTAAGAGGAAAATAATTGAAAGATATTGAACATGGTCATAACATATTCAGGTTTTTCTTTTAAGTAAAAAAAATTGTCATTGAATATTCAATCAGAAAAATAAAATTTATTACATTTGTACCGTTTAGATTTGATAACTGAATAGTGATGTGTAACTATTGCCAAGTCAGTTTTGAGTAATCATTTCCTTAATCATTTGTTGCCTATGTTTGAATACAAAAAAAAAAAAAAAATCTGCACGGCAGCATGCATTGTGAGTAGTCTTTCTAATTAAGGAATTTTCTATTTCAGTGAAATTACTAAGTATCCAATGATGTGAAGCATGTTAAGATATCTCTTCTAAAGTTGTTATATCAAGCCCCTCCTATCTTCAACAAGAGGCAAAATTCCTAGTGGCACTCTTTGGATTCTGGAAGCAACATTTTCCTCATTTGTTTGTGTTACTCTGTACCATTTACCAAGTGCCCAGAAAGCTTCTTATTTTAAGCAAGACTTGGAAAAGAGAAGGCATTACAGTGGGTCCAAGCCAGAGTACAAAAGGATGCTGTTTGAGGTATGTGGCAGACCTGTACAGATGAATCACAGTCCAGACCCTCAGGATTTTTGAACAAAGTTCTGAAGTCCTCTGCAGATAATAATAGCCTTTGAGAAATGGCTCTACTCCTGCTATTGAGCCTTAGTGGTGGTTGAATGTTCAAATATAGGCAGCCAGGTTATAGTGCAAACTAAGATGACATCATGATCTCTATATTAGCTCCCACCCATTAATTCATAAATTTGGGGGTGCACAGCAGCACTCCATCATCAAATGGCAGTGACATACATGTGATTGAGCCCAAGCAGGCCCTGAAGGCACAAGTAAATGTCATGAAAGATGAACCAAATACAAATGGTTTGCACTCCTGCTATACTGCCTTCTCTCTCCCACCCTGTACCTGTGGCTTCATGGGGAGTTTGTATGATCACTTGACAGAGGAAATGAAGACTCAGGTCTGGTTTACAGATGATTCTGCATGATATACAGGCACCACACGAAGTGGACAGCTGTAGAACTATAGCCCCTTTTGTGGACATCCTTGAAGCACTTGGTGAAGGGAAATCCTCCCAGGGGCAGAAGCAGACAGTGCACCTATTTGTTCACTTTTTATGAAAATAGAATTGAACAGGGCAGCAGTTACATACCAATGCTTGGGCTGTGGCTAAAAGTTTGACTTGATGGTGAGGGACTTGGAATGAATATCATTGGAAAAATTAGTGGCAATGAAATTTGGGGGAAATTCATATGTATATATTTCTCTAAATGGAAAAAAAAATGAAAATATTTGTATCTCATGTAAACACTTCCAAATGAGTGACCTCATCAGAGGAGAATTTTCACAATTCTGGAATGGAATTGTGGATAGAATGGTGGATAGAATGGCCCTTCCTGTGCACACCAGGTAGCCTCTTTCTCTAGACATTCCTGCCATCTCCCAGTGGGCTTATGATAAAAGTGGCCATGGCAGGAATGGTGGCCATGCATAGTTTCAGAAACATGGAATAATTCTAATATAAGAACCATTATATCCTCATCTTTAAACCCAGTTTTAAATCATTTAATGTTCTAGTTAACCACAAGCTATCTTACACTCATAATAATAAGGTTAATAAAAAATAAAATAATTTTAAAAGAACAATTCAATTTTAAAACTATTTTTGTTATCCATATGTACTTGTGAAAATAAAATATAAGGATTATTGAGTAATAGCTATTCAATTCCAACAAGGCTATTTTGACAGTTGTACACCCAACTAAAATAATAGTCATTAAATAGAATTTTTAACTTTTGTGTTAATCATAATGAAGATTATAGAAATAATTTCTCTTTTACCCATATTGTAAAAGAAATTGTGATTCTTTGAAAAGTGTTAGACTTTTTAAAATGGAAAAAAAAAAACAATAGCACAGAAATGCCAATAACATTGGTAGCAATTCATTGCATTTTCATTAATTTTGGAGACTTCATTTTCCAATCTCAGAAAAGTGCTTTTTATATCAATATGTTTTGAACATAAGTGTCAAACAATGGTACATCTGTGTGCTTTTTCCAGAAATGGAAGGACTTGAAACTTAAATTCCCATAAGAGTGCCAGAAAATTCCCTGTAGAACAAATAGAAGCTGTTCTACAGGGCATTGTGGAATTGGATGTGTATGAGAATTTCAGGTTGTCCCAAAGTGTATTAAAGACTTTTGGAATCATAAATATCATTTCACTGTAGATAATTTTAGTTTCATCAATTGAAATAGCACTTTATGCCACTATTTCAACAACCGGTGACACTTCTCACATGCTTCTGCAAACTACAGTTTATATATAAAATTTGTTGCTCTGAGTGATTTCATTAGTATGATCTTCTCTTAGGTAGTGAAAACACTATTTGAATATAGTGTTATTCTCTATAGTGTTATTCTCTATAAAGTGTTAGATTCTCTCTGAGAGCCAACCCTAAGTACAGTTGTTTTCCTCATGCAAAAAGCAGCTCAAATAGAGACATATACCTAGTTCCCCCATTTTAAGCTGAAATCTGTTGGCAAATATTACTAAGCCAAGGCCTGAAGAAGAAGGAAATGAAAAGCAAAGACAAGGACAACAGTTGGAGGTGGCCTAGGTCTGTGCTTCCCAAACCGTAATGCCTATGAAATTCCTGGCAATCTTGTCAAAATGAACATTTTATTTCAGGAGTCTTCATTTCTTTCAAAGTGATATCAGCCTGTGGACATTTACCACCAACAGAGCCTTCATTATTGGGGGACCTTCATTATCAGAGATCTTTGATCACTGGAGAAATGATAAATGGAAAGTGTAGCTGGTATGCACCGAGAGAAGCAGGGAGGAGCCAAGTGTGTCAGGGAGGCTAGTAGGAGTGGGATGTCAAGGGGCCTTGAAGGGTAGTTCAGAGATTAGTTCTTTTTTTTTTTTTGTTTTGTTTTTTTTGTTTTTTTTTTTTGAGACAGAGTCTCATTCTGTTGCCCGGGCTAGAGTGAGTGCTGTGGTGTCAGCCTAGCTCACAGCAACCTCAAACTCCTGGGCTCAAGCAATCCTCCTGACTGAGCCTCCTGAGTAGCTGGGACTACAGGCATGAGCTACCATGCCCAGCTAATTTTTTCTATATATATTTTTAGCTGTCCAAATCATTTCTTTCTATTTTTAGTAGAGATGGGGTCTGGCTCTTGCTCAGGCTAGTCTCGAACTCCTGAGCTCAAACGATCCACCTGCCTCGGCCTCCCATAGTGCTGGGATTACAGGCGTGAGCCACCGCACCCGGCCCAAAGATTAGTTCTTTACCCCAACATACAGAAAACCTATTGAAAGATTAATAAAAATTCAAAATGGCAGTAAGATGTTCAGATTTTCCTTTAGAGCAACATGTTAATGAACATTCATTCAGAAATAATATAGAATTTATTTATTATAAATTTATATTTCATATATAAATAGTGACATTTAACTTTCTTAACAGTAAAAGGAATCCTTAAAGACAAAAAAATTACCTCTACCTGGGTCATAGATGTCAGGTTGGTTATAAAGAAAAGGGCACATTTTTTGATACACTCAAGAATCAACTACCATACTTTCATAGAATTTTCCTAGAGGACCATAAAGAAGTAGGAGAAATATAATATAGATAACACAGGAGTCACTGTGAAAACTCTGCAGAAAAGTGAATGAAACAGGATGGTATGCAAAGGTGAATAATAATATGACACAAAATTAAATTAAATTGAATGCCCCCTTAAATTTCCTGTGACTATCTACTAACTCATTTTGTTGCGTATCTTTGAGCACAAAATGTCTGCATTGCCGCATTTGGTATGGCTAGTTTTTTTCAATTTTAGCCATTTTAATAGGATTCTCATTGTTTCAGTTTGCATTTCCCTGATGTCTACTTATGTACAACATCTTTCTCTATGCTTGTTCACATATGTATATCTTCTTTAGGGAAGTGTTTTTCAATATAATTGGATTATAAATGTTCCTTGTAATTGAGTTAAGTTCTTTACAAGTGCTGGATTTAAGTCTTTTACCAGGTATATGATTTGCAAATATTTTCTGAGGGAACTTGATTGCATTTCTCTTCCGGAAGACATTGCTTTCATCCACTAAATTTATGATATTATGCTAATTGAATGTACTGATCAAGAAGTAGTAACTACCTACATTTGTAGGTAAGAAAATTTTGTGCCAGAATTTGGGAAATAAATCCAGCAAAAGTTCATGAGGCTTCTCTCTCTGTGGAATTTCTAGGGGTCCAGTGGTATGGAACATGCTGAGTAACCAGTTGCAAGCTAAAAGATAAGTTATTGCATGTCAGTCTTCCTACAAATAAGAAAGTGGCCCAACACCTACTAGGCCTCTTTGTGTTACAGAGACAAAATAATCTCATTTGGGCTTATTACTCTGGCCAATTTACTGAGTGACTTGAAAAGCCGCTGGAGTTTTTGTGGAGTTCAGAACTCAAGAAAGCTCTAATATAGGTCTAGGCTGCCATGCAAACTGCTCTGCCTCATGGAACATATGATCCAGTAGATCTATGGATGTTTGACATGGCAATAGCAGATAGAAATGAATTTGGAGGACTTCGCAGGAATATTTAGGTCAATAACAGTATAGGCATCAAGAATTTGGGAGCACTGTCTTGTCATTCTCTACCAATAATTGTTCTCCTTTTGAAAAATAGTTCTTAGTCTGTTCTAGGACTTACTAGACACTGAAGACTACATAATAGTCCATCAAGTTACCATGAGACCTCAAGAGCCCATCATGAGCTGCGTGTTTTCTGACTGATTGACCTAGATATTTGTGCATGCACAACATTCCATCATTGAATGGAAGATATATTTATGCCATCTGGCCTTAGCAGGCCCTGAAAGAACAAGTACATTACGTGAGGGATGTGGCCCAAATGCTCATCATGCTTAATCCTGCTACATTGCCTTCTCTCTGACAGCCTACACCTATTGTCTCATGGGTAGTTAAGTGCGATCAGTTGACATTGGACAGAAAACTTGGGCCAGGATGCAGATGGTTCTGCAACATATCCAGACACTTCTGAAAAACGGAAGGCTGCAGCACTATAGCTTCTTTCTGGGATATCCCTGAAGGACAGTGTAAAGGGAAATCTTCCCAACTGGAAGAATTCCAAATGATGCACCTGATTGTTCAATTTGCTTCAAAGCAGAAACGAAAAGACATGTAATTATATACCAAGTCGTAGCTCATGGCTAATGAGTATGCTGGATGGTCAGGGACTTGGAAAATTGGTAACAAGGGAATTTGGAAAAAGTACTTGCTCTAATTGGACAAGAATCATGTGAATATTTGCTATTATAGCTTGAATATGTCCCTTCCAAAATTCAGTCTAATATTACCAAGTCGTGGGGAATTTAGAGGTCATTACATAAAAAGAGCTTCTTTCCATTTGACTGGGCTTATAGCCCTTAGAGCAAAGCTTCATGCAGCATTCAGTTTGCTTGCCCTTCTGGCGTTGACTGTGTAAGGACACAGTGTTTCTCACCCTAAGAGGAGTGCTCAAGGCATCATCTTGGAAGCATATACTTGACCCCCATCAGACAACCAAAACAGCCTTGATTTTGAACTTCCCAGCTTCCAGAACTATAGGAAAATAAATTTCCTTTCTTTATAAATTACTCTGTCTCTGGTATTCTGTTATAGCAGCACAAGTAGTCTAAGACAGAAATTGGTACCAAATAGTGGGGTGCTGATATAACAAATCACTAACAGTAGAAGTGGCTTTGGAGTTGGGTAATGGGTAGTTTTTCAATGAATGCTAGAAAAATCCTAAATGAAGCATTAAGGGTGAGTCTGGTGAGGGCTCAGGAGAAGAGATGAGCAACAGAGAAAGCATCAGTCTTCTTAGAAATTCCATAAGTGGTCATGAACAAAATGTTTGTAGAAATGTAGATAACAAAGAATATTCTAATGACGTCTTAGATGGAAATGAGAAATATTTTATTGGAAATTGAAGGAAAGTCCATCCTTAATATAAAGTGGCAAAAATTTGCCTAAATAGTCTCCATGTTCCAGGACTTTGTGAAAGGCAGAATTTAAGAGCAATGAACTAGAATATTTGGCAGAGGAAACCTCTGAGCAGTAAGGTGTTGAGGTTGCTGCAAGGCTTCTCTTAATTTCTTACAGTCAAATGCATTTAGAGATAAACTATTTAAAGATACAATTAATAATTGAAAGGGAAACAAAACATAAAGATTTGTAAAATTCTCAGCCTGGCCATGTATAGAATAAAAATGCTTATTTAGGAGAGAAAATCAATGGAGTGGCCAAGTGACCCTTTATTAAGGAGATTACTTTTGTTAGAAGAAAGTTGGGTATTATCAAGACTATGGCAGAATGACTGAGAATACATTTCAGAGATCTTTGAGGCTGCCATATCCAGAAGGGGCTCAGGATGCTAGAGCCTTGAGGGTAGAATGGTTTCAAAGTAGGGGCCCAGGGCACTTGTGAAATCTTGGGCTGATTTCACAATGGTACCTCTACTTGCTGCCCCCTGAATTCTGGCACGGTACTTCTCAGCCATCTTAGACGTTAGGTGGGCCCAGTTATAGCTTGAGCTACTTGCCCAGAGGCACAGGCAGTAACATGGGCAGTGTCCATTTGGTGCTAATCTGCAGGCATGCAGAGTGCAAGAACTGTGGGAGCATGGCTTGCCCCACCTAGATTTCAAAGGATGCCTCAGATAACCTCTGGACCAAAGAGCCCCTGCTAGGACAATTCCCAAACAATCTTTGGAGGTACGACTGCTCTCATGACCATAGACCTATATAGCCCTAGCATGCGACGCTACCCAGGGAGAACTACAGGCACTAGACTCTAGCCCATGAGAGATGTGGTATGGGTTACACTCAGAAAAGCCATGAGAGTGGCATTCCTTGGAACCTTAGGGATCCAACACCCACCCACTATGTTTCGAAGATGAGACATGGAGTCAAAGGTTATACTCAAGTTTTAAGACTTAATATTGTTTGCCCTTTTGGGTTTTATAATTACTTAAGACCTGTTACTCCTGTTTTCCTTCCTTTTTTTCCTTTTTGGAATAGAAATATCTGTTCTGTGCCTGTCCTGCCATTGTAATTTGAAAGCATGTGGCTTCTTTGATTTCATGGGTTTACAACTAGAAGCAATTTGCTTCAGAATGAAACATATCTTTGTGTCTCATCCATATCTGATTTATGTGATATCTAGATAAGACTCTAAACTTTAGACTTTTGAGTTGATGCTGGAATGAGTTAAAACTTTGTGGTCTATTGGAATAAAATGAATATATTCTGTGTCAGAGAAGTACATGAATATTGGGAGGGCTATGGGCAGAATGCTATGGATTGATTGTGTCCCCTCCAAGATTCAAGTGTCAAAACATAGCCAATGTGATGCTATTAAGAAGCGTTCCCTTTAAGAGGTTATTAGATCATGAGGGACCAAAGCCCTTATAAAAGAGGCTTCACACAGCATTTGGTTTACTTGTCCTTCTGCCTTCCACCATATGGGGACACAGCTTTCCTTCCCTCCAGACACTATAGCAATAAGGGACCTTCTTAGAAACAAACAGTAGTCCCTGGACAATAAAACCTGATGGCACCTTGATCCTGGACTTTCCAGACCCTAGAATTGTAAAAAAGTAAATTTCTGGGCTTTTCATTATAAAATACACAATCTGTATCCTTCTGTTATAAGAGCATGAATGTGCTAAGACAATGTTTGTAGCTCATGTGAATCTTTACCAAAGGGTTATCTCAGCAGAGGTGTGTTTTAGTAATCAAGAGGATAGGATGATCATTCTGTAGACACCAGTTGGCCTCCAGTGACCATGATGATAGAGATGGAGGTTACGCATGGGCTCAGCAATACAGACTTCCACTTACCAAAGCTGACCTATCTAGGGACTTTGCTAAGTGTCAAATCTATCAGCAGAAGTAACTAATAACCAATAAGTCACCATTCAACCAGGTGGCCTGTTGGTTACACTGGACTGCTTTTTGTCATCGTAGTCTTTCATTTCTAGTGGAATAGATACTCAGGATACAGAAATACCTTCCCTATGCACAATGCTTCTGTCAAAGCTAATATCCATGGACTTTCAGAATTTTTTATTAGTTGTTACGGTACTCCACACAGCCTTCCTTCTGATCAAGGAAATTACTTCACAGCAAATAAATTGGAGAATTAGGATCATGTTCATGGAATTCACTGATCTTACCATATTACCTTATTCCCCTCTATCCTTAACCAGCCAGTATAATAGAACCATGGAATGAATTTAAGACACATTTACAGTACCCACTATTTGGCAATACTTTGCAGAACTGGAGGAAGATGCTCCAGAAGGCTGTATATTATCTGAAATAGCTGCCAATATACGGTGATGTTTCTCTCATAGGCAAGATTAACAGGCCTAGAAATGGAAATGGTCAAACTGTGATTGAGACCACTCACTACCTCTAGTGACCACTAGTAAAATTTGCTTCTTGTTCCTGCACTTTCATGCTCTGTTGGCCTAAAAGTTTTAGGTCCAAAGGGGGAATGTTTATTCCAGGATATACCCCATGATTCAATTACACTGTAAATTAAGATTGCCATCTGACCATTTTGATCATCTCATCCCTCTGAATAAACAGGCAAAGAAAGAAATGACTATGTTCATTGGGCTGATCCTGACTACTAAGGAGAATTTGGGCTACTAATGCCCAATGGAGGTAAAGAAGACTATGTCTGGAATATAGAAGATACATAGGAGATCTCTCAGTGTTACCATGCCCTCTGGTTAAGGTCAATGGAAAACTTCAGCAACTCAGTCTATGAAGGACAATTATTGACCAAGAATCATCAAGAATAAATGAGTCACCGTACCAGGGAAGAAACTACCACCACTGAAGTGCTTGCTGTATGAAAAGAGAATATGGAATGAGTAGTTGAAGAAGCTCATAAATACCAGCCTTGAACACATGACCAGTTACTGAAATGAGGACTATAATTGTCACAAATATTTCCTCCCTTTTGTAATCAATGTGTGTGTATACAGATATATGCACATATATAATATATGCATAGCAAATATTCCTCTCACATATTATCACATTTTCCTTTATCACATCATGTAAGATGTGCTGACTTTATATCATAGTTTGTAAATACTGTTAATATTACATCATACTACTTCAGTTGCCAGATGTCAAAGAGAAGAGTGAACATTACCTAAAGACTTAACTTCCTCTTCTGAAGGTGTTCATGAGTTGACAGTTATATGCAAGATAATTGCATCATTTAGCCAGTAATATGATTCCTTTTCTTCATTCTCCATCATTAAGTACGGTTTAAGAAGGTGCATAAGGGTGACAAGTTGACAATGGGGAGACTTGTGATGGACATTTTTATGTGTCACCTTGACTGGGCCATGATATGCCCAGATAACTGGTTAGAAATGCTTTCTGGATATGTGTTGATCCTGTTTCCAGAAGAAAATCACACTTGAATTGGTGGGCTGAGTAAAGTAGATGGTACTCCCCAATGTGGATGGACTTCATCCGATCCATTGAGGGCCTGAATGGAACAGGCAGACGAAAGTTGAATTCACTCCTCTCTTCCTGACTGATTGAGCTGGGACATGGCTCTTCTTCTGTCCTTGGTGTTTCTAGTTATCAGGCCTAGCTATAAAGTCTATTTAGTTAGGAATCTATACCATGAACCCTATGACTCTCAAGTTTTTGCTTTCATGGGTCTCCAGCATGAAGATTCCAGATGTGGTATATTTTAGCCTCTATAATAGCATGGACAAATACCTCATAATAAATCAGTATCTTTCAAAATCTTTCTCTGTCTCTCTTGCATGTGCACTCACTCTCTCTCTCTCTCTCTCTCTCTCTCTCTCTCTCTCTCTATATATATATATATATATATGTATATACATACACACAACACATATATTTGTGTGTATATAGATAATATTCTCTCTATCCATATACACACACATACACATTACTATTGATTCTCTTTCTCTGGAGAACCCTAATACAAATACTTTCTGTATACTTAGTGAATTTATTTATATCTCTTCAAAAGTAGAGGGAAATCTCTGGATGCCACAGTTAGCTATTGCCCTCAAATACATCTTACTTAGAAGGCTTCTTCTAATATGATGCAAACATTACATCATTATACCACTTGGAACAACTTCCATATGAAAATCTTAGAGAATGATGGTTCAAAGTTTGATTCATCTTCACAGGTTTTTTCTAAAGGACAGAGGTCCTTCCCAGTCACCTTACTGATATGTGACTATATAGTTTTATTTGCAATCATTACTATCAGTCTTCCTTCTCATGAAAAAGCAATAAAAAACACTACAGTATTTCACCCTTTGAAATAGGTACCCTGTTGAGTTCTGCAA
Organism: Lemur catta; assembly: GCF_020740605.2. Lineage (NCBI taxonomy): Eukaryota > Metazoa > Chordata > Mammalia > Primates > Lemuridae > Lemur > Lemur catta. The sequence continues at coordinate 243,527,636 of NC_059128.1, forward strand.
CCACCTGCCCCAAACAAGGACAAAAGTACAAAGGAGAGGATGGAAACCTTTAGAATAATTTTATAGTGCTATAATGACTATAGGATGTGTAGAAATTCTATTTTAACTGATCTCTAAATAAGCTTAATGAGAAAAATTTTGCTTAATTGATTATTTAAAAACAATTGTTCTCTAAGTGTGCTTTCAAACCAAGAGCATCAACATTGCTGAATCAAAAACTCTACTGATACAGCTTATCAATCTGTTTTTACAAGCTCTCCAGGTGATTACAGTTCCCACTGAAGTTTTAGAAACATTGTTTTAACAGAAGCAAACAAATAAAAGGAGTCTAGAGAAAAGAGGTTCTGATAGACACCCAATACACATAATATTTAAGATTCTACCATAGCTAGTTCACAACCCAGACTCTGAGAAATATTGTTTTAGTTTTGATTGGTGGTTGTTAATTTTATTCCTAATTCCTAATTATGTTATTTGTTTCGGCACAGTCTAGGATTATTTTTTTAGTAATTTCCTGAATAGTAGAAAGTATTATAAAATGATGAGGAAAATATCTCTATACATTTACATATGTACAGAGAAACTATAAATTCTTGTAAATCTCCAGATTGAGGAATGAATACACCTTAATTAATACTGTTAATAACTGAGAATACTTCTATCATGTTATTAGTGTTTCAATGGGATAGTTTTTAATGCGACATCAGCAGTATGCCAGAAAACTGGGTGAACATAGCAAATAGAATATTATAATTTATATATAAATATTCATTAAGTAATATATACATATTTCTTTTTAAATGCAATTATATGTAGTTTCTTTTTAAAGGAAGCAGAATATCTATTTTAAAATTCAGGCTTTGCACAAGTGTATATTTTACCTTTTCTGTAACATCCCACTATGGGACAAAAATTATTTACTGAAGGGAATAAATCTATGAAACAAGTAAGAATGGGATCACACTAAGAGATTTTGTTGAATTTCAGAAAAATATAAAGTAGTTGAGATTGTACTGAAAGACAAACCAGAGAAGAGGAATCTGAGGACTAGACATGTACAAGAGAAGGCTGCAGATGAAGTTTGAGTTACTGAGAAGCTCCCACCTGCCCCTTCTATACTCACTCAACTTAAAGTAGGAAACACAGGCTACATAACTGACTACATAACTACATTCATAGTTTCACATCTATCTTCTCATTCAAGGAAAAGTCTAATTAGGAAAATAGACTTTAAAAAAGGCAGATGAAAGAGACACTGGATGCTTTTATTACCAATCTAGGCTTTGGGTCATAACAGCAAATGAATAAGCAAAAGTCTAGATTATTGACAAGAAACCATTAGTAAAATGGAAATACCATAGGGTAATAAAAATGAACAAACTAAATACATGCAATAATATGGATGATCTAGGGTGAAAGAATAACACCAGCTGATTGTCATCCATTTACTCCCCCCCTGGGGTTTACAGGTATCTCTCAGAGGAACAGAAAAAGAGCAAATGGCCTGCTCACCCTATCAGAAACCTGCAACCAATATAGGGTATATGTGATATGAGTGTCCAGACTACACAGCTCTATTCACTGTATGATTTATCATACAGTTCTTCTAAGAGGAGCTACACAATTTTACCTTTTCATGTTTTTATAAAGACACATGAAGAACATATGACTTGTACAATGTTTTCCTTTGTTTTCTACTTTAAATATTCTAGTATGAGAGGAGCACATGATTAAAATTTTATGTATGTTTTCATATAGATAAAAATGTTCTCAGTTTATTGAATAAAAACACATGAAATCATTAGGAAGCTAGGACAATTGCATTTGCAAAAAACTTTCAATAAGAACAAATTTATACGCACATCTAACCTGCAAAATTTTGTGTCTGTTTTACTAAAAAGAGAAGAGAGATTACCAGAAGACCTAAATTTTTCCCTTTAATGTTTTTTTCAATGAGTCTATGACTTGCTTATTTCTCAGGCTATAGATAATTGGATTTAAGAAAGGAATTATAACAGTGTAAAACAGAGAGTCTATCATGTCTCGATCATTAGATTGTAGAGATGCAGGGAGCACATACATGAAGAGAAGAGGGCCATAGTATAAAAACACAGATAAGAGGTGAGCTCCACAGGTGGAGAAGGCTTTCCTTATGCCTTTGACTGACTTCTTTTTTAAGATTGTAAAGAGAACAGAGGTATAAGAGATGAGAACCGTCAGAATGGTGAATGCTTGAATTGAACCAGCGAAAATATAAACCAGGAGATAATTAATAGAAGAGTCATTACAAGAAATCTTTAACAATGGGATAATGTCACAGAAAAAGTGATGTACTATGTTAGAATTACAGAAGGTTAATCTGAATAAAAAACTCACATGAATACTGGCATGAAGAAAGCCACCTAGGAATGACAAGACTAATAGCCGGATGCATAGTGCATTGGTCATAATCACTGGATAGAGTAAAGGTTTGCATATGGCTACATAGCGATCATACGCCATTGCTGCCAAGAGAAAACATTCTGTGGTTACACTGATTACAAAGGAAAAAAATTGTACCATGCATTCAGAGAGAGACAACATCTGACTCTTGGCAAAGAAGTTGATCAGCATGTTGGGAGTCACTGTGGATGATAACCAAGTATCCACAAAGGCTAAATTTCCAAGGAATAAGTACATGGGGATGTGAAGGTGAGGGTCATTCCAGATGACAGTAATCAGACCAAGGTTCCCTGTGATAGTGACGAAATATATCATTGAGAATGCCAGGAACAGGGGGATTTTCGAATCTGGTTGATGTGTAAGTCCTGTGAGAACAAACTCTGTCAGCAATGTTGCATTTTCTTTTTCCATGTCCTCACTTGGTGTCCTCTGAAATAAAATGCAGTAAATGTAAGAAATACATGTTCACTAATATTAATATTTAATATAATTTGATTCTGGGAGAGCATTTAAAGTAAAGCAAAACTATTATCAGATCACCTTTTTTTTATTTCAGCATATTATGGGAGTACAAAAGTTTAGGTTATGTATATTGCCCATGCCCCCCCCCCGAGTAAGAGCTTCAAGTGTGTCCATTCCCTAGACAGTGCGCATCATACTCATTAGCCTAGGCAAAGAATTTATGAGGAAGACCCCAAAGGCAATCACAGCAACAACAAAAATAAATAAATGGGACCTGATTAAATTTAAAAGCTTCTGCACAACCAAAGAAACAGTCACGAGAGCAAACAGACAACCTACAGAATGGGAAAAAATTTTCACATGCTACACATCCGATAAAGGACTGATAACTAGAATCTATTTAGAAGTCAGGAAAATCAGCAAGAAAAAATCAAACCACCCTATCAAAAAATTGGCAAAGGACATGAATAGAAATTTTTCAAAAGAAAATAGAAGAATGGCTAACAAACATATGAAAAATCCTCAACATCCCTAATCATCAGGGAAATGCAAATCAAAACTACAATGAGATATCACTTAACTTCAGTGAGAATGGCCTTTATCAAAATGTCCCAAAACAATAAATGTTGGCGTGGATACGGAGAGACAGGAACACTCATACACTGCTGGTGGGACTGCAAACTAGTGCAACCCCTGTGGAAAGCAATATGGAGACACCTTAAACAGATACAAGTAGACCTACCATTCGATCCAGCAATTTCATTACTGGGCATCTACCCAAAAGACATTCTATAACAAAGACATCTGCTTCCGAATGTTTACAGCAGCACAATTCACAATCGCAAAGATGTGGAAGCAACCCAAATGCCTATCAATACATGAATGGATTAGTAAAATGTGGTATATGTATACCATGGAGTATTACTCAGCTATAAGAAATAACGGTGATATAGAATCTCTTATGTTCTCCTGGAGAGAGTTGGAACCCATTCTACTAAGTGAAGTATCCCAAGAACGGGAAAATAAGCACCACATGTACTTACCAGCAAATTGGTTTCCCTGATGGGTGTATACCTAAAGATCACCTTTTAATTTTACTTATTACTACTATAATGAAGGAAATTTTTTAAGAAATAGAAGAAGAGAAAGAAAATACAATTACTTTCATTTCAAAAAATGTGCAGCAGATTCGGAGAAAATGAGATGCTTTCTGCTTATGTGCCAGATTTGTGGGGACACGATTGAATATGGTAAGGAAATCCAGTGTCTCGGACATGGATTCAGCATCAAGGGAGAAGATATTGGAAGGTCCAGGATTAATAAAGGAATTCAATGCCAGGATGAGGATCTTGAACTTTAATTCTCAGGCAATAGTCATGTAGTGAAAACTTTTCAAATAGGGAGTGGCTTTATGAGATTTTTTAAAATGAAATATTTGATAGTATAGAAAACAGGCTGCAAGTATGGGAAAATGGAGTCAGAGTTACTAATCAGGAGGCTGCTACTATTTTCCAGGGTTTTCCCTGGGACAGATTATACATCAGAATTCTCTGGGGGAGATGTTTGTGAGAAATATAGATTACAAGGTAATATTGCAGAAATAGATGTAGTAATAAAAGAATGGAACCTAGGATTCTTAATTTTGAAAATGTTCTCCAAGTGATTCAAATACATGTGAAGTGATTAGACCATGAGAGGTATGGAAATGATGAAAAAAAGAGATAGATTCAAAGAATTTAGAATATAGAGTCATTAGGACTGGTGCATATTCTTTGTGGACGGGATAGTTAGTGAGGGGGAGAGTTCAGTCACTTTGATATGAGGTAGAAGTACATCAAAATTGAGATTGAGGACTTAGGGGCATCGGCAAAACGTGGAAGGATAGTCCTCCAAACATTTAGGTGAGATGTACTTAGTCGCATACATCCATTAAATCAAAAAAAAAGAAAAATGATGACTTTGGAATCACAGGAATCAGTGAAGGCATAGTTATAGGCGAGCTATTGATGTCAGACAAAGGGACAAAGAGAAAGGTAGACACTTGAGGAAGTTATATTAGAGAGGTGAAAAAGTATACACTGTAGTTTCCTTTTGTTTTCTATGGTTTCAGTTATCCGTGACCACTGCAGTCTAAAAATATTGTATACAATATGATATTTTGAGACAGAGGTCACATTGACATAAATTTTACTAATTATTGTGTTATAATTATATTTTATTATTTGTTGTTATTGTTAATATCTTACTGTGCCCGACTTCTAAAGTAAACTTTATCACAGATAATGTGTATAGGGAAAAAAATAGTACAGTATATATAGGGTTCAGTATTATTTGATTTTTCAGGCATCCACTAAGGGTCTTAGAACATATGCCCTGCAAATTAGGGGAGACTACTATGTATGTCATTTATTAGATGACCAAAACCTGATCCGCTTTTCTACCAGGTGATTCTTGGTGGTGAACAGAGGCTACCACCCACTCTAGAAGCCAAAAAAGCTAAGACATTTTCCCATCCCCTTTGCACCTAGAATAAGGGGATTTGATCTATGTTTCCTCAGTCAAATCCACTCAGACTAGCTTTGGAACATGGAAAGAGAGAGACAGTCACAAAGTCAAAGAGAATTTTGGTGGCAAAAAAAGCCAAGGCAGACATATCAAACCTCCAGCAAATTCATCCTGTATCCACAATGACACTGACGTTGTCAGGGCATCTGAAAGTCAGCAGCAGTGAAAGCAGCTTTCACTGAGCAAATGTTGGGCCATGATTTTTGCTGTTAACCAGCTGTCCTGCTTCCTTCTTTTAGTGCCCATTTTTTCTAGTTGACTCTTCAAACCATAGCAACTTTTCTGTGTCAGAGACAATACCCATTAAACAATCAACTTTCCTGTTGCAACCAAGGCTGTGACTCACAAAAGAAAGACTAAGGAGAGGCCAGAAAAGGATACCAAGCAGAGTGATCAGAGAAGCAGGAGGGATGCTGAAAATCTGAGTGTGTGAACATAAAGACAGGACAGTTATTCAAGAAGGACAAAGTGAAGTACAGGGCCACATGTCAAAATAAATGACCTTGTAGAACAAAGACTGAACAGAGATCATTGAGTGTAGAAATTAGGAAATAAGTAGAGGCTTTACTGGGAGCAGTTTTCATTTTATGATAGAATTAAGGGCAGAGAATAATGAGTATTACATTGGTAACAAGTGACATAATAAATGAAATAAAATGGAGCACATTAAGAAATGAGAATAGTTGGCATTTTCTGCTGCCAAGGAAAAATGTAAATTTTTTTCTACAGAATTTTTAACAAAAGTTTTCAAAGAGAGCTAAGTGGAAATATATGGAGAGGAGATTTTTATTATCTTAATGGAGAGGTGGAAGGGAAATTTAAATGTCTGAAAAGAGAACAAGGAGGAAGAAGAAATATAGGTAGAGAATAACAAATGCCTATATGAATTAGAATAGAAAAGACAAACCAAAGAAGTTGGAGAAAGGAAACATCAGAGAAAGGCTGAAGACTAAATAAAGGGGAAAGTTCATAGGCTTGGGAGCGAGGGGTAAATATTTTTCTTAACCCTAAGATTATTAAAAGATATCAACCCTGGGATTCTTTTCTTTTTCTGTTATTCAAAATGTAAAGTTTATGTTCCTTTGGTATTTTGGCATGAGAGAGAGATCTGATATTAAATTTTACCTTACAAACTTTGTGTTGTTCATAAGGACACTAACACTGCCTGAAACTTCCTCAAATAATTAAAAGTTGTTTTTTCTGTGTTTTTACAATGATTACAACTGAAATTCCCTCAGAATCTTACTGATTTTACTAGTTGAGAACATTTTTTTGTCCACCAATTTTTTTAGCAGAATAAAATAAAGTCAAACACTGTAACCTGATACAGCTTATATAAATAGCAAAGCCAGTAATTCCAGTTGTTAAATGTATTTTTATTTCATATGGCTTCCTTTTATGTAACCCTAAATTACTAAATAATCTGAAAATTTTCAAATTGAATTTTTGTATGGGTACTTATTAAGTCACAAATACTGCAATTTAAGAAGTATTAAACTGATCATTGCACAGATACTGTCTCCATATTTCCTACTATTAATATATACATAATTATGTATATTATTAATATTTTTTATATAACACTAAGATAAATCACTATCACAAGTGGGTGAAAGGATATAGGAGCTAATGTTTAAGTGACCTATCTTAAAATTTTGTTCAGAATATATATTTAATTCAACAGCATGGAGTTTTATATTTGAATCATCAGAAAGATTGGTTATATAAGAATCATTAAGACATAAAGTTTTAAATTATTTATCTTTTCAATTTATCAGAACTTATAAACTCATTACAGTTAGATAATCAAGATAAAAGGAACATTGTTAAAGGGGAAAAATCAGTCACAACTATTTTGCTTGTCCAGAGTAAGTAATGAAAATAAAATATGCAGAAAATGTACTATTTGCTTTCTATTTCTCACCTGTCTATTGTGCCATCTTATAAATCCAATCTAAGATTATTAGAAATTAAACAGCATTTTTAACTTTCTACATATAAGACAGTGAGTAATATAAAAATCATTTCTCTCTTACCTGTATCTTAAAAGAAATTGTATAGATCTTTAATAGTGTTAGGCTCTCTAACGTACAAAAAATACAACAGCATAGGAATGCCAGTAACAAAGGTAGCGGTTTCTTGCACAGTGATTCATTTGTGAGTTTCATTGCCCAAGCTCAGAAACATGTAGTTTATATAAGTTTGCTTTGGACACAAGAGTCAACCAATGGTACAACTGTGTGCTTTTGCCAGAAGAGTAAGGTGTGGAAAACTGAAATTCCCATAAGAGCACCTGAAGGTTTCCTGTAGGAAGATAAAGTAAAGCTCTTCTACTGGTCACTGTGGATTTGGACAAATTGTCCCACAGGTCATTACAGTCTTCGAAATAATAAACATCCATTAACTACAGGCAGTTCTTTTGACAACTGAAATTACATTTTATGCCACTATTTTCCACCACAGGTGACACATGTGACATGTCCAGGCAAACCTCAGTTTACATACATAAAATTTGTTGCTTTGATGACCTTATTTAGTATGATCTCATCTAAGCTCATCAAAACATAATTTTAATGTGACCAAAGATCTAGATTTCTTTTAGGAGCAAGCTCCAGGTACAGTTATCTTTCTCATGCAAATTGCAGGTCAAATCAAGACATATACTGGTTCCCCATCTTTTAGCTAACTTAAATCCTATTAGGCAAAGGGGGAAGAGCCAAAGATAAAACAAAGACAAAGGAACTCAGTGGGATGACCAATAATATTGAGCATCTTTTCTAGTTCTTATTTGTCATCCATATTTCTTCTTTGGTTGTCTATTTAAAACTTTGGCACATTTTTAAATTATGTTTTGTTATTATTGAAAACATCTGAACATCTTTATATATTCTGGATACAAACACTTTATCAAATATACAACTTTCAAATATTTTCTAAAAGTCTATGAGTTGTTTTTTTTAATTTTAACAACATTTTTGAGAAGCAAAATCTTTGAATTTGGATAAAGTTAATGTAACATTTATTTTCTTTTACAGTTAATGCCTTTAGTGTTATATTTCTAGGTTGTATATTTAGGTCTATGATCAATTTGATGAAAATTTTTGAATATTATCAGGACCAAAATTGCTTTTTGCTCATGTATATCCTATTGTTCCAACATCATTTGTCACAAAGCCTATTCATTCTCCACTGAATTACTTTTGCACATTTGTTTAAAATTAGTGTCCATATATCATGGATTTATTTCTTTATCTTTGTTCTATTCACTTTATTTGTTGATCTTTACAAAAAAACCACACTGTCTCGATACTGAAGTTCTAAATTTAGGCTTAGAATGAGATAGTAGTAGACCTCCACACCTGCTTTTCTCTTGCAAAGTTGCTTTTGGCTATTATGCATCTTTTGCATTTTCCATGAGAATATTATATTAATGTTGAAACTTTCTACAAGAAATCTTGCAGGGATTCTGGTAGACATTTTATTAAATATATAGATATATTTGAGGAAAATGTATATTCTTCAATAGTGAGTCTTTTGACCTTACCACTGTACACCTTTCTATTTATTTAGGACTTCCGTAATTTCTCTGAATTTTTTTATTTTTCACAATGCAGCTCTTCCATATCTGTTTTTTAGAATTCTAGCTTCTCTTTATTCACTGAATTTTGGTTTTTGCAAATAATCGATTAAAGTAACTAAAGTATTGAGGCGAAACAGTATTTCCACACAAAGAACTATTAATATATTCCATTTTTCTATAAATAAATTGGGCGAATTAAAAAACATTGTCCCAACAAAATGTTTTTTTCTAAGCCATAGATCACTGCATATATATTTACAAAAAGCCATAAACATGCATCTCGCCTTTATTTGCAGGACTTACATAGAATTTTGAACATTAAGGCTTTGACAGTTCTAAAACATAATGAAATTCTAACTTAAGGCTTGATGTTTTTTTTGAAACCCATATTCATAGGCAACTGTGACCAAAGCAAATTTTATCTACTAGATAAAGCTCATCTGCCCAGGACATGTTATTTCTCCATTACCAACACTTCTTTTGTATTAGAGGTATGGGATGGGAATTAGTAGCAAAACCATCAATTTACTTTAAGGAATCATTAGTCCCCTCTTAGGTTATATTTTGAGGATTTAGCCATCAGCACCAGAATTCTGTACATTTTTTAAATAAACTTAGAGAATTTAGAGGCTGCACTGATTCTTACCTGCCTAAAATTTGGCAAACAATTGAGAATTCAGGATTTCCTAAATACAGAAAAAAAAAAAAAAAACCCAAAGCATACTTGATCCTGCTCCTCTCAAAAGACAGAAAATGTTCTCAATTATTAAAACAATATGTTCACCTTTGTTTTCTTCAAAGACTGTTTGCTATTGCTCTCTCTAGAAAAATTAAGCACCTAAATGCAGAATACCACATTTTAGATGGATCTATTCTATAATTGCTAGCCTCAAGGCACAAAGAGTATCCATTTTGTTATTCAAGGAAAAGGTGATGAGTGGTAAATGGAAGACAATTCACTTTAAAATAATGATACATTGCACTCTTGTCTTATCAGGCTTAGTAGAAGTGCAAAGTGTTGAAATCTAGGGAGGGAATGTCCTTTTCTCTTCCCACTCTTCTTGAACATTTAGAGAGACAAAACTCAGATCCAGCCTGTGGGTGCACTTTGGGAACCAGCTCCAGAGCCCCACTCTGGCCTACTGTGAAGAACAAACAGTATATTTGAGGAACACACCCCAGCATGAACTAATAGCCAACCCCATGTTCCCAAGGTTTGGATGACTGACTCTGATATAGAAGGAGAACTATGCTAAGTTCTTGCTGCTCTTTCTATAGGCAGTAATTTTATAACAACAAACCTCTTATGACTAAAGTACTATACACTTATGTTGGTATAATAAGAGCTCATGCAGAGAAGAGTAGTACTGACTACAAAAAAACTACCTTAAAAGCCAAAGACAGTTGTAGTTTTCCTGGGCAGTGTATGTGGCCTGAACTTTTGTACCCCCATGATGATAAGCTCAAATGAAAAACAAAAAAAGAAAAGAGATTTCAAAGCAGATGCAACTGTAGGAAGCAGGAACATAAAACCACAGAAACACTGTTGTTTAAATCTGATGGTGGCAGCATCAGATTTCTTTAGATATTACTAGAGGGAAACAGAATTTCCTAATAAGCAGTGTCAAAATATTTTAGGCGCACTTAAGTGTGTTACAATTTTACTAAAATATTTTGAAGATTTGAAAAGTTTATACCCTAGTAACTGGTAAGCTTTAGCTTAGCTTCAACTACATGACTCTATGGGTTTTATAGGTTTGAAAAACATGTTTTTTAAAAACAGGAAAAGTAGTTCTGAAACTGCAAATGTAGGCAACATGAAAACAATTATTTTTAGACCTACATCTTACACTTTATAACATACTCACATTTGTACCCCAATTTCCTGTTTACAAGTATGAAAGGCAAACACTAGCAAAGAATCTAAGCAATTGCATCATCGACTACATTCAACAGAATTAATACTTTTGTCCCTATTCCCCATTCTCTAAATCGAGAAGGACCGGGTAACTGCCATCGCATACATACACTTCATTTTTGAAGTTGGAGACTCTATGTATTCAGCATACACTGGGTTTCCACAGAGTCTGAGACCGTATCATGTTCCAGGCCAAATCCACTGGAAGAAAATGTCCCTTGCTGTTTGAGTTTCATTGTTGGTGAAGAACAAAATCCCCAGGGTTTCAAAACCAGAACTCATGGTCTGTGTTTCTGTACCATTCAACTGAACTTTAGTTTCTACAGGAGGTATGTTTTAGTAGCACAAATTTTAGGTGTCTGTGTGAGGAATCAGTACTCATGGAAAAGTCAGAATGTTTCAGAATACTTTCTGGAGGCAAATGAGTGCTACTGTCTATAAAGAAATATAAGTATGTGTCTGCATATCACACATGTCAAACCTAAGATGTTAGAATTTCCCCTACATCTAAAGGACTGAACAGAGGTGTCTGTGAGTAGGAAGTCATTTTGGGTCTCTGTGTCCAGTGATTTCAAGACTTGTTCAGTGTTCATGGTGCTAAGTTCACTCTCTTCAGTTTGAATCTGGATATTTGAGGCTGAAAAAGAACTCTTCAATGTTAAAATCTGTTCTGGGATTCTGGATTGGGCCAGATGGGAGTTGAGTGTCATGTCCAGGATTCATGTCAGGTCAAGGATTGGTATCAGACAAAATACTGTGATTATCCAATGTCTGACAAGGGAGATTACTTGAGAAGGTGTTTTCTAAATACTTAGTAAATCTGTGGTTTGTGTCTGATTATCTGTCATGTTCTGTGAAGGAAGCACACTATTCTATGCAATTAAATTTACAATTGTTGCAGATTTCTCAGTGTCTAAGGGTCGTTCTGAGGAAGCAAACCATGACTTACTGTCTCTGCTACTAAACTGTGGCTCATATTATAAGGTTATCTGTAGCAACATCATATGATGAAGGAACATTCTCAAAAATGTTTCTGCACATTCTGGGTTGGTCCATCTGTATGTGGTAATCTGTGGGTCTTTGAGTGCCTTTGGCTTGAGTTTCCCCAGACACCCCACCTGACTGGAAACAAGCATCTAAAAACGCATGAGTTTGAACACATATAGATGACATTATCTTAGAGCTGAACACTTATGGGAAGAGATGCTGAGAATCAAACAACAAATCAGTTTGAGGACAAGATCACATAGAGATATTAGGGCTGACCCACTGTGAAGAAGGTATAAAGCTGTATGAGGCATAAGATAGTTCTGTCAGTATGTTGTTAGAAAAAATTCTGTTCTTTTGACATGTGTTCCCTAGTTTCTACAAAGAGTTAGATGGATTTTTACCCAAGTTCACTTAAACATCTGTACTAACAGGCACAATTTTAGAAACAGGTGGGCTCTCCTTAAGAGAGCTATCCTCTGAATCTAGGCCATGGATAAGGGTTCCTATCGACAAGGGCAGTAAGGGCACAGCCCCTGTGTTAGAGCCCTGATGCGCACCTAACACCACATGCTGGGTGGAGGAGAAGGCTGTGGGCACAAAGACAGGCAAAGGAGCAACCTGCATCACTGGTAGTTTACCAAAGCCACTTCGGGCTTTGGAAGAAAAAACTCCTGGGTATATTTTCACAGCTGTCGAAAGAGTCTGCTTTCTGGCAGTAGAGCTTAAAGTGTCTTCAAAAGACGCTACAGCCTTATTTCTGAAAATTTTAGTTCTTGAGTGTCTGGTCTAAGGATTGGTTGGTTGCTAAATGATTCGATGATCTTACTGGACAGCATTTGCCTATGCAGACAGTTCTCCATTTTCATTTTCTTATGAGGTGGATCCCTGTGTTTCACATGGATCTCATGGTCAGTTCGATAGATGTGGGACTATAATGTGATCCCACTGCATACCATACAAAGTGCAACACTTGCTACATTTATGCTTCTTCTCAGCATGCATATTTATAAAGGGCTGTTTTACAAGAGAAAATCAAGAAAATGGTCTGCCATGATCTTGGTCATGCTTCAATTAGACAACAATAGAACTGCCATATGGTTTTCAAATCTTTTATTTTCATTGGATTTACTTTGCTGTTCTGTAGGTGTTGTTTCTTGACCAGTGGCATGTGGAGTGCAGGATTGTTGGGCAGGATCTTGTCACAACTGTGTGTGGCACACATGATGCTGGTCCACCTGGCCCTGGACAGGTTCCTCACACAGGGCAGCATCAGTTCTCATACTAGGCTGCCCCTCACCCAGGGTCCGTAGGGCCCTACAGTCCTGACGCAGCAGCGGCTCCCATGGAGAACCCTAATACAAACACTTGCTATACACTTAGTGAATTTATTTATTTTTCTTGAATAGTAGAGGGAAGCACCTTGATGTCACTGTTTAGCTCTTCCTCTGAAATATGATTAACTTAGAAGATTTCTTCTAAGATGAGGTAAGCATCACATTATTATAGCACTTGGAAGAACTTCCTTATGAAAATGTTAGAGTAATGGTTCAAATGTTGATTCATATCCATAAGGATTTTTCTAAAGGACAGAGGTGCTTCTGATTCACCTTACTGATATGTGACTTTATAGTTTGATTTGCAATCATTACTATCAGTCTTCCTTCTCATGAAAAGGTAATAAGAAAACACCACCAGAGGAGACAAAAATGGTAGAGTAAAGGTGACCTGCTGGATTCCTGCTCCTAGTGAAAGAGGAGTAGATCTTGGTCCTCTACACATGAATGGATTGCTCCCCTGCAAGAACTGCATTGTGAATTGGCAGAGAATCAGCATGGGACACACAAAACAGGGGGGAAAAAAAAGTGAACAGGAGATAGGATGGCCAAATCTGGAGAGTGTGAGACAAATAATAAAGAATAGAGTGTGGAATATCTGTGCCCACCTGGCCAGCAACTGCACTGGGATCAGACCTGCTTCCCTACTGACCTCCACACCTACTCAGACAGGGACCTGCCTGAGGTTGGTGTAGAATCTTGGCAGGAGACTTGGGGCTTTGTGGAGAAAACGATAGTGGGAAGCATCTTGAACCCCTCAGAACTCTGTGCCAGGACTGCACTGGGCAGGGCAGAGACTGGTCTGAGCCACTGCTGGAGGGAGTTAGGAGACAGGTAGCTTGCCTCTGGCACTCAGCGGAGGTGAACACTAAGTGGGGGACTCTAACCTGGAAACCACGGTGGGTGAATAGGCTGGCTCAGGATGGGTAAGAAAGTGCAAGAGCTCCTGCTGGACAGGTGTGAGATTGCAGGAGGGAGAGATTAAAAACACAATGGGGCTTCCTGATGAATGGGCTCCCCAATCCAACTCCTAAACAACCAGTTGCCCCCAGTGCTTGTGCTTTGCCAGCAGGTGGTCACCATTTTGGGGTCCACAACCCAAATGCTGCAGCGTACTTTGGTGTCAGGCAGCTCCCTTCCCTCAGCCCAGGAACTCTCGTAACAAACTCTGCCCTTACACAACCTATGGTCAACAAGCCAGGCTCATTTTGATGGGTAAATTCTGAATACTTCCCCAGTAGTGGGAAGCTAACAACTGCAAGATTTGCAGGCACTGGGGCGCTGGGCAGACTGGGGCACCAGCCATTTCCCCTAGCCAGCAACTTTCACACCAAAGCAGTAGGCTTGACCCCTGGAGGTAGGGAGAGGCAAGAAAAGCCACTTTCCCTCTGCTACTATTGTGAATCTGCTGGGCCTAGGCATAGATCAACAGTTGACAGCCCAGTGACTTTGCTCGTTGAACTGTTTAATTCATCCAGTAGGATGATAACTCTGGGGCTGTATTTTCACATCTGGTCAGCTGCAAACAGTGGGGTCTGTGGTCAGGGAATAAGTATCCTGGCAAGAGGCCAAAATAGGGTCCCCAAGTAACCCCTCCCATCAGGAGCAGCCTCCCAACTGTGGTAGAACCCTGAACAACATGTTAGTGGCTCCTCCTAGCAGCAGATCAAGCAACCATAGAAACACACACATCCAGGCTATTAGGCAGTAGCTGTGCTCTATCTTGTTCCTAACAGCATCTACTAGAACAGAGCCTAAACAGGGCATGTTACTTTCCAAACAAAAACCGAAAGGCGGGACGCAATGGCTGATCCAGATAGGAAGGACTCCGTGAAAGAACTCTGAAAATATGAGGAATCAAATGGAAAGCACAGCCTTAAAGAGGAACACCAGCTCTCTAGCAAAAGACATTAACCAAATTCAGAACACTAAAAAGACAAAAGAAGAGTTTGAAACATGTGTTGCAAGAAAACTCAATGATATGCAAGAAAAAATGGATAACCAACACAAAGAAACCACACAAAAAAAATCCAGGACTTGGAAGAAAAATTCACTAAAGAAATTGAAATATTAAAGAAAAATCAAACCGAACTCCTAGAAATGAAGAATTTATTCAAGGAACTACAAATCACAGTGGAAAGCCTCAAGAACAGGGTAGATCAAACAGAAGAAAGAATCTCAGGGAGTGAAGATAACACCTTCCAATTAAATAAGTCAGTCACAGAGATAGAGAAGAGAAATAAGAGAAAAGAGCAAAGCCCACAAGAAATGTGGGATTAAGTGAAGAATCCTAACATGAGAGCTATGGGCAACCCTGAGGGTGAAGAAGAAAATACGCAAGGGTTGGATAAGCTATTTGAAGATATAATAGAGAAAAATTTCCCAGGCCTTGCTAAAAATCTATATATCCAGGTACAAGAAGCTCAAAGGACCCCTGGAGATTCATTGCAAACAGGAAGACACCACAACATGCACTGACCAAAATATCCACTAAAGAGGCCCTTCTATGAGCTGAAAGGCAAAAGAAACAAGTAACATATAAAGGAAAGCCCATCTGAATAGAACCAGACTTCTCAACTGAAACCTAACCAGCAAGAAGAGACACGGGCCCCATTCTCACTTTTTTGAAACAGAATAATGTCCAGCCTAGAATCTTGTACCCTGCAAAACTAAGTTTTGTATATGAAGGAGATATAAAGACATTCTGAGATAATCAAAGATAGGGAATTCACTAAGACAAGACCAGCCCTCCAAGAAGTACTCAAAACGGAGTTACACACACATCAGCACAATAAACACTCACAAATGTAAAACCACTCAAAAGCCAAATATTAAAGGTCAGATACCACAATGACTCAAGAGAAAAAATGAAACAACAAAGTTCAACCCAACTGGATGAACAGAAATTTGCCCCACCTATCAATTCTCTCAATAAATGTGAATGGCTTGAACTGCCCACTAAAGAGCCATAGGCTAGCCAAATGGATAAATACACAAAAGCTAAGTGTCTACTGTCTTCAGGGAAACACACCTAATCTGCAAGGATACTTTCAGACTCAAGCTGAAGGGGTGAAAAAAAATATTTGAAGCAAACAGAAGCCAAAAGAATGCTGATGTAGCAGTTTTGATTTCAGATAACTTAGTCTTTAAATAAACAAAAGTAATGAAGGCAAAGAGGGTCACTATATAATGGTGAAGGGTACAGTTCAACAAAAAGAAATAAGAATTCTAAATATGTAAGCACCCAACTTAGGTGCACCCAGATTCATAAAGCAAACTCTACTTGATCTAACCAAAATGATAAAGAGCAACACCATAATAGCTGGAGACTTCAACACCCTGCTGACAGCACAGGACAGATCCTCCAAACAGAAAATTAACAAAGGGTGGGGGGTGGGGATGGGTGTATACCTACATGATGAGTGCGATGTGCACAGTCTAGGGAATGGACATGCTTGAATCTCAGACTCGGGGGGATGGAGGAGCATGGGCAATATATATAACCTGAACTTTTGTACCCCCATAATAAGCTGAAATAAAAAAAAGAAAGAAAGAATGGATTTAAACAGAACTCTAGAACAAATGGGCCCCTGACTGACATTTACAGAACATTCTACCCCAAAACCACTGAATATACATTATTCTCATCAGCTCATGGGGCATTCTCTAAGATTGGCCATATCCTAGGACACAAAGCATGTATCAAAAAAATTTAAAAAATAGAAATTATACCATACATCTTCTCAGATCACAGTGGAATAAAAGTAGAAATCAACCCTAACAGAAATTCTCATCTCTACACAAACTCTTGGAAACTAAAGAACCTTCTGCTGCACGATTATTACATAAATGAGGAAATTAAGATGGAAAGCAAAAGATTCTTTGAAGTAAATGACAAAGGGGACACAAGTTATCAAAATTTGTGGGACACAGCTAAAGCTGTCCTGACAGGAAAGTTTATTTCCATTAATGCCCATATTCAAAAGACAGAAAGATCACAAATAGACAACTTAATGAATCATCTCAAAGAGCTGGAAAAAGATGAACAGACCAAATCAAATCAGAAGTAAATGAAATTGACAATTAAAAAATTATACGGAAGATTAATAAAACAAAAAGTTGATTCTTTGAAAAAATAAACAAAATTGACATGCCTTTGGCTAGACTAACGAAAGCAGAAAAGAAAGAACTCTAATAAGCTCCGTCAGGAATGAAAAAGGAGAAATTACAACCGATACCATGGAGATACAAGATATCATCTATGACTACTACAAAAACCTTATGCACATAAACTGGAAAATGTGGAGAAAATGGATAGATTTTTAGAAACACACAGCCTCTCTAGGCTCAACCAGGAAGAAATAGAATTCCTGAATAGACCAATATCAAGTAATGAAATTGAAAGAGCAATAAAAAACATTCCTAAAAAGAAAAGTCCTAGACAAGATGGTTTCACACCTGAATTTTGCCAGACCTACAAAGAACAACTGGTGTCTATCCTGTAGAAATTATTCCACAATATGCAGAAAATGGAATCCTCCCCCACACACTTTATGAAGCCAACATAACCTTGATACCAAAACCAGAAAAGGACAAAACAAAAAAAGAAAACTGCAGACCAATATCCCTTATAAATATCAATTCAAAAATTCTCAACAAAATCCTAGCAAACTGAATTCAGGTGCTTATCAAAAATAATCCAATCACGACCAAGTGGGCTTCATCCCAGAGATGCAGGGATGGTTCAACATATGCAAATCTATAAATGTAATTCATCATGTAAATAGAAGCAAAAACAAAGACCATATGCTCCTCTCAATAGATGCAGAAAAAAGCATTTCACAAAATTCAACACCCTTTCATGATAAGAATGCTTAACAAAATAGGCATAGACAGGGCTTACCTAAAAATTATACCAGTCATGTATTGCAAACCCACAGCCAACATCATGCTGAATGGGGAAAAATTGAAAGCATTCCCACTTAGAACTGGAACCAGAAAAGGTTGCCCACTATCTCCACTTCCATTCAACATAATGCTGGAAGTGCTTGCTAGAGCAATTGGACAAGAGAGGGGAATTAAGGGCATCCAAATGGGGGCAGAGGAGATCAAACTCTCACTCTTTGCTGATGATATGATATTATATCTTTAAAAGCCCAAGGGTTCAACCAAGAGATTCCTGGAATTGATAAATGAATTCATTAAAGTCTCAGGATACAAAATCAATACATGCAAATCAGAGGCATTCATATATGCCAGTAACAGTCAAACTGAGAACCAAATCAAAGACTCAATACCCTTCACAATAGCAACAAAGAGAATAAAGTACCTAGGAATATATTTAACTAAGGAGGTAAAAGACCTCTACCAGGAGAATTATGAAACACTGGGGAAGGAAATAGCAGAGGACGTAAACAGGTGGAAAACCATACCATGCTCATGGAGCAGCAGAATCAACATTGTTAAAATGTCTATACCCAAAGTTATCTACAGATTCAATGCAATCCCTATTAAAGTACCACCATCATTTTTCAGAGATATATAAAAAATAATTTTACACTTCATATGGAATCAGAGAAGACCACGTATAACAAAGCAATCTTAAGCAAAAAGGACAAAATGGGAGGCATCAATTTACCAGACTTCAAACTATACTACAAAGCTACAGTAATTAAAGTAGCATGGTACTGGCACAAGAATAGAGACAAGACCAGTGGAACAGAACTGAGAACCCAGATATAAAACCATCCTTATATAGACATCTAATCTTTGACAAAGCAGACAAAAATATACATTGAGGAAAACAATCCTTATTCAATAAGTGGTGCTGGGAAAACTGGATAGCCACATGTAGAAAACTGAAACAGGGTCAACACATTTCACCTGTAACAAAAATCAACATACGGTGGATAACAAACTTAAACCTAAGGCATGAAACTATAAGAAGTCTAGAGGAAAACATTGGAAATACTCTTCTAGACGTTGGCGTAGGCAAAGAATTTATAAGGAAGACCCAAAAGGAAATCACAGCAATAACAAAAGTAAATAAATAAATTGGACCTGATCAAATTAAAAAGCTTCTGCACAGCCAAAGAAACTGGAGAGCAAACAGACAACCTACAGAATGGAAGAAAATATTCACATGCTACATATCCGATAAAGGGCTGATAACTAGAATCTATTTAGAACTCAGGAAAATCAGCAAGAAAAAAATCAAACAACCCTATCAAAAAGTGAGCAAATGACATGAACTGAAACTTTTCAAAGAAGACAGAATATGGCCAACAAACATATGAAAAAATGCTCAACATCTCTAATCATCAGGGAAATGCAAATTAAAACCACAATGAGATACCACTTATCCCCAGTGAGAATGGCCTTTATCAAACAGTCCCAAAACAATAAATGTTGATGTGGATGCGGAGAGATAGGAAGACTCATACACTGCTGGTGGGACTGCAAACTAGTGCAACCTCTGTGGAAAGTAATATGGAGACACCTCAAAGAGCAACAAAGTAGAACTACCATTTGATCCAACAATTCCATTACTGGGCATCTACCCAGAAGAACAAAAGACATTCTATTAAAAAGACATCTGCACCCAAATGTTTATAGCAGCACAATTCACAATTGCAAAGATGTGGAAGCAACCCAAGTGCCCATCAGTACATGAGTGGATTAAAAAAATGTGGTATATGTATACCATGGAATACTATTTAGCTATAAGAAACAATGGTGATCTAGCACCTCTTTTATTATCCTGGATAGAGCTGGAACCCATTCTACTAAATGAAGTATCCCAAAAAGGGAAAAATAAGCACCACATGTACTCACTATCTCAATACCTAAGTGCACATATAGGAATAACACTCCTCAGGCATCCAGCAGATGAGGGGGAGGAGGGGATGGGTATATACATACATAATGAGTACAATGTGCACCATCTGGGGGATGGACACACTTGAAGCTCTGACTCGGGTGGAGAGGGCCAAGGGCAATATATGTATCCTAAACATTTGTGCCCCAATAATATGCTGAAATAAAAAAAGAAATGAAGCGCAGTATTTCAGTGTTTGAAACAGATGCCTCATTGAATTCTGCAACAACCTGACCCAAATAAAGATGAAAGTACAAAGCAGGGGATGAAAATATTTAGAATAATTCTATAGTGCTCTAGTGCCATTTAAGTAATGAATATAAGATGTGTAGAAATTTCATATTGACTGATCTCTAAATAATTTGAATGAGAAAAATTTTGCTTAACTGATTATTTAAAAACAATTGTTCCCTAAGTGTGCTATCAAATCAAGAGCACAAACATTGCTGAATCAAAAACTTTAGTGATGGAGCTAATCAATGTGTTTTCACAAGCTTTCCAGATGACTACAATGCCCATTAAAATTTGAGAAACATTGTTTTAACAAAAACAAACAAAAAGGAGTCTAGACAAAAGAAGTTCTCATAGACAGCTAATAGGTTTAATAGTTAAGATTGTAGCACAGCAACGTCAGAAACCAGACTCTAAAAAATATTATTCTGGTTTTGATTGGTGGTGGTTACTATTTTTCTAATTCCTAATTATTTTATTTCTTTCCACATCCTCTAGGATAATTATGTCAGCAATTTCCTGAACATTAGAAAATATTATAAAGTAAGGAGAAAAAAATATATATGTGTGTACATATCTAAAGACAGAGAAACTATAAATTCTTTTAAATTTCTAGATTGAGGAATGAATACACCTTGATTCTTAATACTCTTAATAATTGAGAATACTTCTTTCATGTTATTAGTGTTTCAATGGGTAGTTTTAAATTCAACATCAGCAGTGTGCCAAAATACTGAGTGAACATAGCAAATAGAATATAATTTTATATATATATTAATTAAATGATATATACATATTTATTTTTAAACGGAATTATGTGTAGTTTCTTTTTCTTCATATTTGAAACTTTAAATATATATTCCTTTTTTGAAACAAACATAAATATATACAACATATATTTATGTCATAACTAGGTAAAAGCCAGTCCATTCTATTAGGTGAAGTATCACAAGAATGGAAAAAGAAAACACCACATGTACTCACCATCAAGTCGGCACCAACTGATCAATATTTATGTGCACACAGAGTAATAACATTCATCGGGTGTTGGGCAGGTGGGAGGGGAGATGAGGGGATGAGTATATCCATACCCAGTGGGTGCAGTAAGCACCATCTGGGGGTTTCTTTTTAAAGCAAGCAGAATATCTAGGCTAAAATGCACCACTTGCACAAGTGTATATTTTACCTTTTTGCTAACATCCTACTTATGGGACAAAAAATATTTACTAAAGGGAATAAATCTATAAAAGAAATAAGCATGAGATCACACTAAGAAAAGAGAGACTTTGTTGAATTTCAGAAAAGAATAAAATAGTTGAGATTGCACTGAAAGACAAACCAGAGAAGAGGAATCTGCGAACTAGACATGTACATGAGAAGGCTGCAGATGAAATTTGAGTTTCTGAGAAGCTTCGACCTGCCCCTTCCGTACTTACTCAACCTGGAGTAGGACTGGACAGGTTATATAACTGATTATATACTCATAGATTCACATCTCTCTTCTCACACAAGGAAAAGGCTAATTAGCAAATTAGACCTTGAAAGTGGAAGAAGAAAGAGACACCAGGTGCTTATATTACTAATCTAGTCTTTGGGTCATAACAGTGAATGTATAAGCAAACATCTAGATAATTGACAAGAAACCATTAGTACAGTGGATATATCATGGAGTAATAAAAGTGAACAAACTAAATGCATAAACAATAATATAGATTCTTTCGGCTGAAAGAAAGACAGCAGGTGGATTCTCATCCCTTGACTCTCTTCCCTGGTGTGTGCAGGTATCTCTCAGAGGAACAAAAAAAGAGCAAATGACTTGGTTTAATCATGTGTACTGGACCTCTGGATATAAAGAATAATGATATATGTTTTAGGTACATATATTTTATATTCTTTTATTTATAAGATTGAATAACTTCTCTCTGATGTCAGTCTACCCCAGGAGCCTGTGGGATTTCGTAGATAACAGAATTCCTGGGATTTTGCGCTGCTTACCCAAACAGAAACTGCCACAAATACAGGGTATATGGGATATGAGTGTCGAGCCTATACAGATCTATTTGGTGTATGATTTATCACACTCAAGTTCTTCTCAGAGGAGATACACAATTTTACCTTTTCATGTCTTTATAAAGACAAATGAAGAACACATAACCTGTAAAATGTTTTCCTTTGTTTTCTGCTTTAAATATTCTAGTAGGAGAGGACACATGTTTAAAATTTCATGTACATTTTCAAATACATAAAAGTAATTTAAGTGTATTAAATACTAACACTTTAAGTCATTAAAAATCTAGGACAATTACAATTGCAAAAAACATTCAACATGTACAAAATTATACCCACATCTAACCTGAAAAGTTTTGACTGTTTTACTAAAAAGAGAAGAGATATTACTAGAAGACCTAAACTTTTCCCTTTAATGTCTTTTTCAATGAGTCTATGACTTGCTTATTTCTCAGGCTATAGATAATTGGATTTAAGAAAGGAATTATAACAGTGTAAAATAGAGAGTCTGTCATGTCTGGATCATTAGCTTGTGGAGATGCAGGGAGCACATACATGAAGAGAAGAGGGCCATAGTACAAAGACACAGATAAGAGGTGAGCTCCACAGGTGGAGAAGGCTTTCCTTATGCCTTTGACTGACTTCTTTTTTAAGATTGTAAAGAGAACAGATGTATAAGTGACAAGAACAGTCACAATGGTGAATGCTTGAATTAAAGCTGCAAAAATATAAAGCACGAGATAATTAATAGAAGAGTCAGTACAAGAAATCCTTAACAATGGGATAATGTCACAGTAAAAGTGATCTATTATGTTGGAATTACAGAAGGTTAACCTAAATAACAAACCTTCATGAATTATGGCATGAAGAAAGCCACCTAGGAATGACAAGCCTAGTAGCCAGATGCATAGTTCATTGGTCATAATCACTGGATAAAGTAATGGTTTGCATATGGCTACGTAGCGATCATACGCCATTGCTGCCAAGAGAAAACTTTCTGTGGTTAAACTGATTGTAAAGGAAAAAAATTGTATCATACATGCAGAAAGAGAAATCATCTGACTCTCGGATAAGAAGTTCACCAGCATGTTGGGGGTCACTGTGGATGATAACCACGTATCCCCAAAGGCTAAATTTCCAAGGAATAAGTACATGGGGATGTGCAGGTGAGGGTCATTACAGATGAGAGTAATCAGACCAAGGTTCCCCACAACTGTGATGAGATATATCACCAAGAATACCAGGAACAGGGTGATTTTCCACTCTGGTTGTTGAGTAAGTCCTGAGAACAAACTCTGTCAGCAATGTTGCATTTTCCTTTTCCATGTCCTCACATGGTATCCTCTGAAATAAAATGCAGTAAATGTAAAAATATATATATTCATTATGCATTAATAATTACTATGAGTTGAAATTGGCATAGGGAGTTCAAATAAACCTCGTATAAGATCACTTTTTAATTTTATTTATTACTGTTAAACTCAAGGAAACTATTTAAGAAATAGAAGAAAGGAATGAAAATACAATTACTTTGCTTTCAAAAATTGTGCTAGATTTAATGGATTTAGACAAAAGGAGATACATTCTGAGCTTGTACTAAATTGGTGAGGACAGGACTAAATATGATAAGGAAATCCTGTGTCTGGACGTGGATTCAGCATCAAGGGAAAAGATATTGTAAGGTTCAGGATTAACAAAGGAATTAAAAGCCATGTTAAGTATCTTGACCTTTAATTCTCAGGCAATAATCATGCACTGAAAACTTTTCAAATTGGGATTGGCATTATATTTTTTAAATCAAAAATTTGATAGTGCAGAAAATAGCTTACAAGAAGGGGAAAATGCAGTCAGGAATACTAGTCAGGAAACTGCTACTATTTTCAAGGGTTTCCCCAAAAACAGATTACACATCAGAACGATCTGGAGGAACTGTCTGTGAGAAATATAGATTTCAAGGTAATACTGTAGGAATATACACAGTAGTACAAGAATGGAACCTAGGAATTTTAATTTTGAACTCAAATCTATGCAAATATATATGAAGGACAAAGTGCAGTACAGGGCCAAATGCCAAAATAAATGCTCCAGTACAACAAGGTGTGAACTGAGATAGATCATTGAGTGTGGAAATTAGGAAATGACTAGAGGCTTTATTGGGAGCACTTTCCCTTTGATAATAGAATTAAGGTCAGAGAATATGAGAATGAAATGGGTAACAAGTGACACAACAGTAAGTGAAATAAGATGGAGCAGTCTAAGAAATGAGAATAGTTAGCATTAGTCTGCTGCCATGGACAAATGTAAATTTTTTTCTATAGAATTTTTGACAAAAGTTGTCAAAGGGTGAAGAGAGGAGACTTTTTTTTATTTTAATACAGAGGTGGAAGGGAAATTTGGATGGGTGAAAAGAGAACAAGGAGGAAGAAAAATAGGTAGAGAATAATAAAATGCATAGAGGGATTAGAGTAGAAAAGACAAACCAAAGAAGTTGAAGAATGGAAGCATCAGAGAAAGGCTGAAGACTAAATAAAGGGGGAAGCTCATAGGCTTGGGGAGGGGGATAAATATTTGTGTTAACCCTAGGATTTATTAAAAGATGTGAACCCTGGGCTTTTCTTTTTCTGTTATTCAAAATTGAAACTTTGTTTTCCTTTGGTGACTTTTGCATGAAAGAGAGATTTGATTGTAAATTTTACTTTACAATCTTTGTGTTATTCATAAAGATACTAGCACTGCCCTAAACTTCTTTACAGATTTAAATGTTGCTTTATCTTTGTTTTGAGAATGATTACAACTGACATTCTGTAGGAATCTTACTGACTTTACTATTGAGAACATATTTTATCCACAAATTTTTAGCAGAATAAAATAGTCAAAAACTATATCCTGATCAGGCTATATAAATGGCAGAGACAATAATTCCAGCTGTTAAATGTATTTTTATTTGATATGGTTTCCTTTTATATAATTTTAAATAACAAAATATCTGAAAATTTTCAAATTCAATTTGTGTGTCGTTACTTAAGTCATAAATGCTGCAATTTAAGAAGTAATAACTGATCATTGGAGAGATATTTTCTGTATGTTTCCTAATATACGCATATTTGTACACATTATGAAGATTTTTATATATATATATAATACTAAATTAAATCACTGTGGTGAAGAATCTAGGAGCTAATATTTAAGTGACTTACTTTAAAAGTTCTATTCAGCATACATATTTCATACAACAGACTGGGGTTTTTTATTTAATCATCAGAAACATTGCATACATTAAAATCATTAAGACATAAATCTTAAAACCTAGTTTTAAATTATTTACCTTTTTAATTCACCAGGACTTATCTTATAAATTCATCATAGTTAAATTCACAAGATGATAAAATATTGTTAAAGGAGAAAAATCATGCTTACAACTCTTTTGATTGTCCAGATTAAGTCATGAAAATAAAATATAAAGAAAATTTACTCTTTTTTTTCCATTTTTAACCAGACCTGGCATCTTATAAATCCAACCTAAAATTATACAGTATAATTAAACAGTATTTTTAACTTTCTTCATAAAACCTAGTTATATAGAAACCATTTCTCTCTTACCTGTACCTTAAAAGAAATTGTGTAGTTTCTTTAATAGTGTTAGGCTTTCTAAAGCACAAAGAATACAATAGCACAGGAACGCCAATAACAAAGGCATCAGTATCATGCACAGTAATTCATTCTGTAAGCTTCATTTCCCAAGCTCAGAAAAATGTTGTTTATATAAATTTGCTTTGGACACAAGAGTCAACCAATGGTACAACTGTGTGCTTTTGCCAGAAGAGGAAGGAGTGGAAAACTGAAATTCCCATAAGACCACCTAAAGATTCCTGTAGGAAGATAAAGTGAAGCTCTTCTACTGGGCACTGTGGATTTGGACAAATTGTCCCACAGGTCTTTACAGTCTTTGAAATGATAAACATCCATTAACTATAGGCAGCTCTTTTAACAACTGAAATTACATTTTATGCCACCATTTTCCACCACAGGTGACATTTGTGATATATTAAGCAAACCTAAGTTTATATAAATAAAATTTGTTGGTCTGAGTACCATGATTAGTATGGTCATGTCTGAGCTAATTAAAACATAATTTTAATGTGGCCAAAGATCTAGATTTCTTTCAGGAGCCAACTCCAAGGAAAGTTTTCCATCTCATGCAAGTTGCAGCACAAATCCAGACACATACTATTAATAGCTCCCCAGCATTCAGCTGATAGAAACCCTACTAGGCAAAGGGAGAGGAGTCAAGGAAAACCGAAGACAAAGGAGTACAGTGGGATGAGCAGGGAAGTTGAGCACCTTCTCTAGTTCTTACTTGCCATCCATACTTCTTCTTTGGTTAAGTATCTGTTTAAATCTTCTGCACATTTTTATATTATGTTTTGTTATTATTGAGCTCTGAGACCTCTATATATTCTGCACACAAACACTAACCTTAATACAAAATTTGCAAATCTTTTCTGAAAATCTATGAGTTGTTTTTTTTTAATTTTTTCATTTTAACTAAGTTTTTGAGAAGCAGAAACTTTGAATTTTGATAAAGTTAATTTAATATTTTTTTCCTTTTATACTTCATACTTTTAGGGTTGTATTTCTAGGTTGCATGTTTAGGTCTATGATCCATTTGGATTCAATTTTTGAATATTATCAGGACCAAAGAGGCTCTTTTTTTTTTTTTGGCTCATGTGTATCCTATTATTCCAGCATCATTTGTCATAAAGCCTATTGTTTCTCTCGACTAAATTACTTTTGCACCTTTGACGAAAATCAGCTGTCTATATATGACGGGTCTATTTCTCTATCTCTGTTCTGTTCACTTTATTTGTCTATCTTTACAAAAATACCACACTCTATTGATACTGAAGTTCTAAATTTAGTCTTGAAATCAGATAGCGGTAGACCTCCACGCTTGTTCTTCTCTTGCAAAGTCGCTTTTGGCTATTCTGCATCTTTTGCATTTTCCATGAGAATATTATATTCATGTTGGAGCTTTCTACAAGAAATCCTGCTGGGATTCTGGTAGATATTTTATTAAGTATATAGATGCATTTGAGGAAATTGTGTATTCTTCAATATTGAGTCTTTTGACCCTAAACATCATACATCTTTCTATTTATTTAGGACTTCTATAATTTCTCTGAATTTTTTTATTTTTCACAATGAAGGTCTTCCATATCTGTTTCTTTAGAATTCTAGCTTCTCTTTATTCACTGCATTTTTTGCTTTACAAATAATCAGTTCAAGTAACTAAGGGATTGAGGGGAAACAGTCTTTCTACATGAAGAACTATCAACATGCTCCAATTTTCTGTAAATACATTGGGTGAATTAAAAAACATTGTCACAATAAAATATTTTTTTCAATGGCATAGATCACTGCATATATATTTAGGAAAAGCTATAAACATGCATCTCTCCTTTATTTGTAGGACTTACATAGAATTTTGAACATTAAGGCAAAGACATAATGTTCTAAAACATAATGAAATTCTAACTTAAGGCTTGATATTTTTTTTGAAACCCATATTCATAGACAACTGTGACCAAAGCAAATTTTTATCTACTAGGTTAAAGCTCATCTTCCCAGGACATGTTATTTCTCCATTACTGACACTTCTTTTGTATTAGAGGTATGGGATGGGAATTAGTAGCAAAATCATCAATTTACTTTAAGGAATCATTAGTCCCCTCTTAGGTTTTATTTTGAGGATTTAGCCATCAGCACCAGAACTCCATGCATATTTTTTGATAAACTTAGAGAAGTTAGAGGCTGCACTGATTCTTACCTGCCTACAACCTGGCAAACAATTGAGAATTCAGGATTTTCTAAATATAGAAACCCCCCAAAACATACTTGATCCTGCTCCTGTCTCAAACACAGACAATGGTCTCAGTTATTGAAACAATGCATTCACTTCAGTTTTCTTCGAAGAAGACTGTTTGGTATTAAACTCTTTAGAAAAATTGAGCACCAAAACGCAGAATACCATATTTTAAAGGATCTATACTATAAAGCTACCCTCAAGGTACAAAGAGTATCCTAGCCTGAACAATGTCTTCTGTTATTCAAGGAAAAGGTAATGAGTGGTAAATGGAAGAAAATTCACTTTAAAATAATGATACATTGCACTCTTGTCTTATCAAGCTTAGTAGAATTGCAAAATGTTGAAATCTAGGGAGGGAATGTCCTTTTCTCTTCCCACTCTTCTTGAACATTTAGAGTGAAAAAACTCAGATCCGGCGTTCATAGGGCTAAGTTCACTCTCTTCAGTTTGAGTCTGGATATTTGAGGCTGAAAAAGAATTCTTTCATTTTAAAATCTGTTCTGGGATTCTGGGTTGGGCCAGATGGGAGCTGAGTGTCAGGCCCAGGATTCATGTCAGGTCCAGGATTCGTGTCAGACAAAATGCTACGATTATCCAATATCTGACAAGACACATGACTTGACAAGGTGTTTTCTAAATACTTAGTAAATCTGTGGTTTCTGTCTGATTATCTGTCATGTTCTGTGAAGGAAGCACACTATTCTGTGCACAGAAATTTATAATTGTTGCAGATTTCTCGGTATCTTAGGGTCATTCTGAGATAGCAAGCCATGACTTACTGTCTCTGCTACTAAACTGTGGCTTATATTATAAAGTTATCTATAGCAACATCATATGATGAAGGAACATTCTCAAAAATGTCTCTGCACATTCTGGGTTGGTCCATCTGTATGTGGTAATCTGTGGGTCTTTGAGTCCTTTTGGCTTGAGTTTCCCTGGACACCACGCCTGACTGGATACAAGCGTCTATGAAAGCATCAGCCTGAGCACTTACAGCTGATGTTACCTTAGAGCTGAACACTTATGGGAAGAGATGCTGAAAATCAAACAACAAATCTGTTTGAGGACAAGACCACACGGAGGTATCAGGGCTGACCCACTGTGAAGAAGGTATAAAGCTGTATGAGGCATAAGATACATCTGTCACTATGCTGTTTGAAGAAATTCTGTTCTTTTGACGTGTGTTCCCTAGTTTCTGCAAAGAGTTAGATGGATTTTTACCCAAGTTCACTTAAACATCTGTACTAACAGGCGCAATTTTAGGAAGAGGTGGGCTCTCCTTAGGAGAGCAACCCTCTGAATCTAGGCCATGGATAAGGGTTCCTATCAACAAGGGCAGTAAGTGCACAGCCCCTGTGTTAGAGCCCTGATGTGCACCTAACACCCCAGGCTGGGTGGAGGACTCGGCTGTGGGCACAAAGACAGACATAGGAGAAAACTGCATCACTGGTAATTCTCCCAAAGCCACTTTGGGCTTGGTAGAAGCAACTTCTGGGAATCTTTTTAGAAGTGTCAAAAGAGTCTGCTTTCAGGCAGTAGAGCTACAATATTCTACAAAAGATGCTATTAGCTTTATTTACAAAAATTCTAGTTCTTGAGTGTCCCAACTAGGGATCGGCTGGTTGCTGAAAGATTCAGTGATCTTACTGGGCAGCATTTGCCTATGCAGACAGTTCTCCATTTTCATTTTCTTACTAAGTGGATCCCTTTGGTCTGCATGGATCTCATGGCCAGTTCCATAGATGTGGGACTATAGTGTGATCCCACTGCATACCATAAAAAGTGCTGCACTTGCTACGTTTATGCTTCTTCTCAGTATGCATATTTATAAAGGGCTGTTTTACAAGAGAAAATCAAGAAAATGGTCTGTCATGGCCTTGGGCATCCTTCAATTAGACAACAATAGAACTGTCATATGGTTTTCAAAGCTCTTATTTTCATTGGATTTACTTTGCTGTCCTGCCGGGGCTGTTTCCTAACCAGTGATATGTTGAACAAGGGCTGTTGGGCAGGATCTTGCCACAGCTGTGGGTGGCACACATGATTCTGGTCCACCTGGCCCAGGACCGGTCGTTCACAGAGGGCAGCATCAGCTCTCATGCTCGACTGCCCCTGACCCTGGGTTCCTTGGGACCTTACAGTTCCTAGGTGGCAGCAGCTCTCCTGGAGAACCCTAATATAAACACTTGCTCTACACTTAGTGAATTTATTTATTTTTCTTAAAAAGTAGAGGGAAATACCTTGATGCCACTATTTAGCTCTTCCCCTGAAATATGTTTAACTTATATTTCTTCTAAGATGATGTAAGCATCATATTGTTATACCCTTGGAAAATCTTCTATACAAAAACTTTAGAGTAATGGTTCAAATGTCAATTCACCTTTTTCTAAAGTACAGAGATCTTTCTCATTCACCTAACTGATATGAGAATATATAGTTTCATTTGCAATCATTGCTATCAGTCTTCCTTCTCATGAAAAAGTAATAAAAAAATACACAGTATTTCAACCTTTGAAACAGATGCCCTATTGAATTCTGCAACAACCTGCCCCAAATAAAGACAAAAGTACAAAGCAGGGGATGGAAACCTTTAGAATAATAGCATAGTGCTATAATGCTATTTAGGTAATGAATATAAGGTGTGTAGAAATCCTATATTGTCTGATCTCTAAATAATTTGAATGAGAAAAATTTTGCTTAACTGATTATTTAAAAGCAATTGTTCCCTAAGTGTGCTTTCAAATCAAGAGGACAAACATTGCTGAATCAAAAACTTTAGTGACGGAGCTTATCAATCTATGTTTTCACAAGCTTTCCACATGACTACAATGCCCACTGAAATTTTAAGAAATATTGTTTTAACAGAAACAAATAACAAAAAAGAGTCTAGACAAAAGAAGTTCTGATAGACACCTAATAGCTTTAATAGTTAAGATTCTAGCACAGCTAGTTCAAAACCCAGACTCTAAGAAATACTGTTCTAGTTTTGATTGGAGGTTGTTATGTTTTTTCTAATTCCTAATTATGTTATTTTTTTCCACATAGTCTAGGATGATTATGTCAGCAATTTCCTGTACATTAAAAAGTATTATAAAATGATGAGAAAACTATGTATATACATGTACATATATAAAGACAAACTATAAATTCTTTTTAATCTCCAGATTAAGAAATAAATACAACTTGATTCGTAAAAATCTTAATAATTGAGAATACTTCTATCATGTTATTAGTGTTTCAATGGATTTTTAAATTCAACATCAGCAGTGTGCAAGAAAACTGGGTGAACGTAGCAAATAGAATATACTTTATATATATGTGTGTGTGTATGTATATGTTCATTAAATAATATATACATATTTCTTTCAAAATGGAATTACATGTAGTTTCTTTTTTTTCATATTTGAAACTTCAGATATATATTTCTTTTTTGAAACAAATACATACAACATATATTTATGTCATAACTAGGTAAAAGCCACTCCATTCTACTAGGTGAAGTATCCCAGAATGGAAAAATAAACACCACATGTACTCACCATCAACTCGGCACCAACCGATCAATATTTATGTGCACACAGAGTGATAACCTACATCGGGTGTTGGGCAGGTGGGAGGGGAGATGAGGGGATGAGTATATCAACACCCAGTGGGTGCAGTACGCACCATCTAGGGGTTTACTTTTAAAGGAAGCAAAATATCTAGGCTAAAATGCACCATTTGCACAAGTGTATAGTTTACCTTTTTGCTAACATCCTACTTATGGGACAAAAATTATTTACTAAAGGAAATAAATCTATAAAAGTAAGAATGGGATCACACAAAGAGAATAGAGATTTTCTTGAATTTCAGAAAAGTATAAAATAGTTGAGATTGTACTAAAAGACAAACCAGAGAAGAGGAATCTGTGGACTAGACATGTACAAGAGAAGGCTGCAGATGAAGTTTGAGTTTCTGAGAAGCTCCCACCTGCCCCTTCCGTACTCACTCAACCTAGAGTAGGACTTGACAGGTTTTGTAACTGCCCATATATTCATAGATTCACATCTATCTTCTCACTCAAGGAAAAGGCCAGTTAGGAAATCAGACCTTGAAAGTGGCAGAAGAAAGAGACACAAGATACTCATATTACTAATCCAGTCTTTGGGTCATAACCGTGAAAGAATAAGCAAATGACTAAATAATTGACAAGAAACCATTAGTACAGTGGATATATCATAGAGTAATAAAAATGAACAAACTAAAGACATAAACAATAATATAGATTTTTTTGGGTGAAAGAATAACAGAAGCTGGATTATCATCCTTTTACTCTCTTCCTGGTGTGTGCAGGTATCTCTCAGAGGAACAAAAAGAGAGCAAATGACCTGGTTTAATCATGCGTACTAGATCTCTGGATATAAAGAATAATGATATGTGATTTAGGTACATATACTTTATATAGTTTTATTGATAAGATTGAATAGCTTGTCTCGGATGTCAGTCTACCCCAAAAGCCAGTGGGCTTGGTAGATAGCAGAATTCCTGGGATTTTGCTCTCCTCGCCCAAACAGAAACCTGCAACCAATATACGGTATATCAATCTCCAGGCTATACAGCTCTATTTGCTCTATGATTTATCATACCCAAGTTCTTCTCAGACGAGGTACACAATTTTACCTTTTCTTGCCTTTACAGAAACAAATGAAGAACATATGCCCTGCAAAATGTTTTCCTCTGTTTCCTGCTTTAAATATTTTAGTACAAGAGGACACCTAATTAAAATTTTATGTATGTTTTCAAATACATAAAAATATTTTAAGTTTATTAAATACTAACACTTTAAGTCATTAAAAATCTAGGACAATTGCAATTGCAAAAAACATTCAACATGCACAAAACTATACCCTCATCTAACCTGAAAAATTCTGTGACTGTTTTACTAAAAAGAGAAGAAGTATTACCACAAGACCTAAGCTTTGCCCTTTAATGTTTTTTTCAATGAGTCTATGACTTGCTTATTTCTCAGGCTATAGATAATTGGATTTAAGAAAGGAATTATAACAGTGTAAAATAGAGAGTCTGTCATGTCTGGATCATTAGCTTGTGGAGATGCAGGGAGCACATACATGAAGAGAAGAGGGCCATAGTACAAAGACACAGATAAGAGGTGAGCTCCACAGGTGGAGAAGGCTTTCCTTATGCCTTTGACTGACTTCTTTTTTAAGATTGTAAAGAGAACAGATGTATAAGAGACAAGAATAGTCAGAATGGTGAATGCTTGAAGTGAACCTGCAAAAATATAAACCAGGAGATAATTAATAGAAGTGTCAGTACAGGAAATCTTTAACAATGGGATAATGTCACAGAAAAAGTGATGTATTATGTTAGAATTACAGAAGGTTAACCTAAATAAAAAGCCTTCATGAATTATGGCATGAAGAAAGCCACCTAGGAATGACAAGACTAATAGCCGGATGCATAGTTCATTGGTCATAATCACTGGATAGAGTAACGGTTTGCATATGGCTACATAGCGATCATACGCCATTGATGTCAAGAGAAAACTTTCCGTGGTTAAACTGATTGCAAAGGAAAAAAATTGTACCATGCACTCAGAGAGAGACATCATCTGACTCTTGGATAAGAAGTTCACCAACATGTTGGGAGTCACTGTGGAAGATAACCAAGTATCCACAAAGGCTAAATATCTAAGGAATAAGTACATGGGGATGTGCAGGTGAGGGTCATTCCAGATGAGAGTAATCAGACCAAGGTTCCCCACAACTGTGATGAGATATATCACCAAGAATACCAGGAACAGAAGGATTTTCCACTCTGGTTGTTGAGTAAGTCCTGTGAGAACAAACTCTGTCAGCAATGTTTCATTTTCCTTTTCCATGTCCTTACATGGTGTCTTCTGAAATAAAGTGCAGTAAATGTAAAAACTATGTATTCACTATGCACTAATAATGAGTATAAGTTGAGATTGGGGTAGGGAAATTGAAATAAAACTCTTATCAGATCACCTTTTAATTTTATTTATTACTACTAAACTGAAGAAAACTATTTAGGAAATAGAAGAAATGAATTTAAATATAATTACTTTCCTTTCAAAAATGTGCAGGAATAATGCATTTAGACAAAAGGAGATACATTCTGAGCATGTGCTAAATTTTTTAGGACAAGATTGAATATAGTAAGGAATTCCTGTGTCCGCACATGGATTCAGCATCAAGGAAAAGATATTGGAAGGTCCAGTATGAATAAAAGAATTAAATGCCATGTTAAGGAACTTGACCTTTAATTTTCAGGCAATGGTCATGCACTGAAAACTTTTCAACTGGGGAGTGGCATAATGAGATATTTTTTAAATCAAATATTTGGAAGTGTAGAAAACAGGTTGCATGAAGGGGAAAATGGAGTCAGCAATACTTATCACGAGACTGCTACTATTTTCCAGGGCTTCCCCCAAAAGAGATTACACATCAGAATGCTCTGGGGGAGCCCTTTGTGAGAAATATAGACTACAAGGTAATGCAGTAGGTGTATACACAGTAGTACAAGAATGGGACCTAGGATTCTTAATTTGGAAAGTGTTCTCAAAGTGATTCAAATGTATGTAAAGTGACTGGACCATGAGTCATATGGCATTAGAAGGGATGAGGAGAAAAAAGTAATAGATTCAAGGAATGCAGAATATAGAGTCATTAAGGATGGGTGTATATTAGGTGTGGAGGGGATGGTTAGAGAAGGAGATATCAACCAATTGGTTATTGGGTAGAAGTTCTTCAAATACTCAGATTAAGGGCTTAGGGGCATTGGCAAAATGTGGAAGGAAGGTCCTCTGAACATTTAGGTGAGATATACTTACTATCATATGTCTATAAATATTAAAATAAATGATGCCCTTGGAGTCATGGGAATCATTGAAGGCATAGTTATAGATGAACCATCCATTTCAGTGTATTCAAAAGAAAGGGATGATTATGAAGATAGACACTTGAGGAGGTTATATTAGAGAGGTAAAAAAGTGGGCACAGTAGTACCGCTTTGCTTTCCATGGCTTCAGTTACCTGTGACAACCTGCACTCTGAAAATATTACATACAATAAGATATTTTGAGACAGAGAGGTCACATTGACATAATTTTTATCAGAGTATACTGCTATAATTGTAGTAATTTATTATTTGTTACTGTTGTTAATAAGTTACTATGCCCAACTTAAACTTTATCACAGGTACTATGTATAGGAGAAAACATAGTGCAGTATATGAAGGGTTCGGTTGAGATTTCAGGCATCCAGAGAGAGTCGTGAAACAGATGCCCTACAGATAAGGGGGGACTACTCTACATGTAATTTATTAGATGACAAACACCTGATCCCATTTTCTACCATGTGATGCTTGGTGGTGAGCAGAGGCTACCACTCACTCTAGAAGCAAAAATGCTAGAAATACTTTCTCATCCCCCTAGCACCTAGAGTAAGGGGACTTAATATATGTTTGCTCAGTCAAATCCACCCAAACTAGATTTGGAATACGGAAATACAGAGACAATTACGAGGTAAAGGAGAATTCTGGTGGCAAAAAAAAAAAAAAAGCCAAGGCAGACATACCAAGGCTCCAGCAAATGCATCCTGCATCCACAACAATGACACTGACATTGTCAGTTAGGGCATCTGAAATTGAGCAGTAGTAAGAGGAGCTTTCATTGAACTAAGTTGGCACATGACTTTTGCTGTTGACCAGCTGTCCTGCTTCCTTCCTTTACTGTCCATTTTTCCAGCTGGTTTTTCAAACTCTAGCAACTTTTCTGTGTTAGAGACAATATCCATTCCATAAACTAATTTCCTATTGCAACCAAGGCCCTGACGCAAACAGAAGAAAGACTAGGGAGAGGCCAGAAAAGGATACCAAGCAGAGTGATCAGAGAAGCAGGAGGGATGCTGAAAAGCTGAGTGTGTGGACATAGGACAGGACAGGTATTCAAGAAGGACAAAGTGAAGTACAGGGCCACATGCCAAAATAAATGCTCTAGTAGAACAAGGAGAGAACTGAGATCATTGAGTATGGAAATTAAGAAATGATTAGAGGCTTTATTGGGAGCACTTTCCATTTGATAATAGAATTAAGATCAGAGAATAATGAGACTGAAATGGGTAACAAGTGACACAACAGTAAGTGAAATAAAATGCAGCACTATAAGAAATGAGAATAGTGGGCATTTGTGTGCTGCCATGGACAAATATAAATTTTTTCTATAGAATTTTTTTTTTTTTGACAGAAGTTGTCAAAAGGAGAAGGAAAATATATGGAGAGGAGATTTTTTATTTCTTTAATAAAGAGGTGGAAGGGAAATTTGGATGGGTGAAAAGAGAACAAGGAGGAAGAAAAATAGGTAGAGAATAATAAATGCATACAGGGATTAGAGTAGAAAAGACAAACCAAAGAAGTTAGAGAATGGAAGCATCAGAGAAAGGCTAAAGACTAAATAAAGGGGAAAGCTCATAGGCTTGGGAAGGGTGGAAAATATTTGTCTTAACCCTAGGATTTTTTTAAAGATGTGAACCCTGGGCTTTTCTTTCTCTGTTATTCAAAATTCAAAGACTGTTTACCTTTGGTGATTTTTGCATGAAAGAGAGATTTGATTATAAAGTTTACTTTACAATCTTTGTGTTATTCATAAGGATACTAGCACTGCCCTAAACTTCTTTACATATTTAAAAGTTGCTTTACCTTTGTTTTGACAATGACTGCAAGTGACATTCTCTAGGAATATTATTAATTTTACTATTGAGAACATTTTTCATCCATAAATTTTTTAGCTGAATGAGATAAAGTCAAAGACTAAAACCTGATCAGGCTATATAAATGGCAGAGACAATAATTCCAGTTGTTAAATGTATTTTTATTTGATATGGTTTCCTTTTATGTAATTCGAAATAACAAAATATCTGAAAATTTTCAAATTCAATTTGATTGTGACTACTTCAGTCATAAATGCTGCAATTTAAGAAGTAATAAACTGATCATTGGAGAGATATTTTCTGTGTACTTCCTACTATATACATATGTACACATAATTAATATTTTGAGATACAGGTGATACCAAATTAAATCACTGTCTGGGTGAAAGGATCTAGGAGCTAATATTTAAGTGACTTATCTTAAATGTTTTATTCAGAATATATATTTAATTCTACAGATTGGGGTTTTTTATTTTAATCATCACAAAGGTTGCTTACATTAAAACCATTAGGACATAAATCTTTCAACCTGGTTTAACTTATTTACCTTTTTAATTACCCAGAACTTAGCTTATAAATTCATCATAATTAAATTAACAAAATAAAATATTGTTAAAGGAGAAAAATCATGCTTACAACTATTTTGAGTGTCCAGATTAAGTCATGAAAACAAAATATAAAGAAAATTTACTCTTTGTTTTCCATTTTTAACTGGACCTGGCATCTTATAAATCCAACCTAAAATTATTATAAATTAAACAATATATTTAACTTTCTACAGAAAAGATAGTATCATGGAAACCATTTCTCTCTTACCAGAAACTTAAAAGAAATTGTGTAGATTCTTTAATAGTGTTAGGCTTTCTAAAGCACAAGCAAAACAATAGCACAGGAACGCCAATAACAAAGGCATCAGTTTCTTGCACAGTAATTCATTCTGTAAGCTTCATTTCTCAAGCTCAGAAAAATGTTGTTTATATAAATTTGCTTTGGACACAAGGGTCAACCAATGGTACAACTGTGTGGTTTTGCCAGAAAAGGAAGGAGTGGAAAACTGAAATTCCCGTAAGAGCACATGAAGATTTCCTGTAGGAAAATAAAGTGAAGCTCTTTTACTGGGCACTGTGGATTTGGACATATTTTCCCACAGGTCATTACAGTCTTGAAATTATAAACATCCATCAACTATAGGCAATTCCTTTAACAACTGAATTTATATTTTATGCCACTATTTTCCACCACAGGTGACACTTGTGATATATTCAGGCAAACCTACATTTATATGTATAAAATTTGTTGGTCTGAGTACCTTGATTAGTAAGGTCGAGTCTGAGCTAATTAAAACATAATTTTAATGTGGCCAAAGATCTAGATTTCTTTCAGAAGCCAACTCCAAGGAAAGTTGTCCATCTCATGCAAATTGCAGCTCAAATCCAGACAGGCACTATTAATTGATCCTCAGCTTTCAGCTGATAGAAACCCTTTTAGGCAAAGGGGGAGGAGCCAAGGAAAAACAAAGACAAAGGAGTACAGTGGGATGAGCAAGGAAGTTGAGCACCTTCTCTAGTTCTTACTTGTCATCCATACTTCTTCTTTGGTTAAGTATCTGTTTAAATCTTCTGCACATTTTTATATTATGTTTTGTTAATATTGAGTTCTGAGACATATATTCTGCATACAAACACTATACCAATACATAATTTGCAAATGTTTTCTGAAAGTCTACGAGTTGTTTTTTTCTTAATTTTTCCATTTTAACTAAGTTTTTGAGAAGCAGAAACTTTGAATTTTGATAAAGTTAATTTAGTATTATTTTTCCTTTTAGAGTTTATGCTTTTAGTGTTGTATTTCTAGTTTGTATATTTAGGTCTATGATCCATCTGGATTCAATTTTTGAATATTATCAGGACCAAAGAGGCTTTTTTTTTTTTTTGCTCATGTATATCCTATTTTCCAACATCATTTCTCATAAAGCCTATTATTTCTCAACTGAATTACCTTTGCACCTTTGTCCAAAATCAGATGTCTGTATATGGTGGGTCTATTTCTGTATCTCTGTTCTATTCACTTTATTTGCCTATCTTTACAATAATACCACACTGTCTTGATTCTGAAGTTCTAAATTTAGTCTTAGAATCAGATAGCAGTAGACCTCCACACTTGTTCTTCTCTTGCAAAGTTGCTTTTGACTAATCTGCATCTTTTGCATTTTTCATGAGAATATTATATTCATGTTGGAACTTTCTACAAGAAATCCTGCTGGGATTCTGGTGATATTTTATTAAATATATACATACATTTCTGGAAATTTTATATTCTTCAATATTGAGTCTTTTGACCTAAACAGCGTAAACATATTTATTTGGACTTCTGTAATTTCTCTGAATATTTTTATTTTTCACCATGCAGGTCTTCCATATCTGTTTCTTTAAAATTCTG
This sequence comes from Lemur catta, assembly GCF_020740605.2. Taxonomy (NCBI): domain Eukaryota; kingdom Metazoa; phylum Chordata; class Mammalia; order Primates; family Lemuridae; genus Lemur; species Lemur catta. The sequence continues at coordinate 243,567,076 of NC_059128.1, forward strand.
GCTTCTCTGTATTCACTGAATTTTAGTTTTTACAAGTAATCAATTCAAGTAACTAAGGTATTGAGGTGAAACAGTATTTCCACATGAAGAACTATTAACATGCTCCATTTTTCTGTAAATATATTGGGCGAATTAAATAACATTGTCAAAACAAAATTGTTTTTTCACAGTCATAGATCACTGCATATATATTTACAAAAAGCCTTAAACATGCATCTCCCCTTTATTTGCAGGACTTACATAGAATTTTGAACATTAAGGCAATGACAGTTCTAAAACATAATGAAATTCTAACTTAAGGCTTGATGTTTTTTTTGAAACCCATATTCATAGGCAATTGTGACCAAAGCAAACTTTTATCTACTAGATAAAGCTCATCTTCCCAGGACGTGTTATTTCTCCATTACCGACACTTCTTTTGTATTAGAGGTATGGGATGGGAATTAGTAGCAAAACCATCAATTTACTTTAAGGAATCATTAGTCCCCTCTTAGGTTTTATTTTGAGGATTTAGCCATCAGCAAAAGAACTCTGTGCATTTTTGACAACCTTAGAGAAGTTAGAGGCTGCACTGATTCTTACCTGCTTAAAACTTATCAAACAATTGAGAATTCAGGATTTCCTAAACATAGAAAATCCCCAAAGCATACTTGATCCTGCTCCTGTCTCAAACACAAAAAATATTCTCAATTATTGAAACAATGCATTCACTTTTATTTTCTTCAAAGAAGACTGTTTGATATTACTCTCTTTAGAAAAATTAAGCACCAAAATGCAGAATACCATATTTTAGATGGATCTATTCTATAATTGCTAGCCTCAAGGCAAAAACAGTATCCTAGCTTGAACAATGACTTTTGTTATTCAAGGAAAAGGTAATGAGCGGTAAATGGAAGAAAATTCACTTTGAAATAATGATAGATTACACTCTTGTCTTATCAGGCTTAGTAGAAGTGCAAAGTGTTGAAATCTAGGGAGGGAATGTCCTTTTCTCTTCCCACTCTTCTTTAACATTTAGAGGGACCAAACTCAGATCCAGCCTGTGGGTACACTTCGGGAACCAGCTCCAAAGTTCCACTCTGGCCGACTGTGGAGTACAGACAGGATGTTGGTAGAACACACCCCAGGATGAACTAATGGCCAACCCCATGTTCCCATGGTTTGGATCACTTACTCTGACATAGAAGGATCACTATTTATCAAAGTGCTTGAGGCTCTTTCTGTGGGTAGTAATTTTGTAACAAACCTCTTATGACGAAAATACTATATACTTATGTTGGTAGAAAAAGAGGTCATGTAGAGAAGGGTAGTATTGACTACATGAAACCTACCGCAAGAGCCAAAGACATCTGTAGTTTTCATTGGTGTTTTCATATCACAAAAGAGATTTCACAGCCCATGAAACTGTAGGAAGCAAGAATCTAAAACCACAGAAACACTGTTGTTTAAATCTGATAGTGGCAGCATCAGATTTCTTTAGATATTTCTATAGGGAAACAGAATTTTCTAATAAGTAGTGTCAAAATATTTTAGGTGCATTTAATTATGTTACAATTTTACTAAAATATTTTGAAGATTTCCAAAGTTTATACTCTAGTACCTGGTAAGCTTGGCTTCAGCTAAATGACTCTATGGGTTTTATAGGTTTGAAACACATATTTTTTAAAGACAGAAAAAGTAGCTTTGAAAGAGCAAATGTAGGCAACATGAAAATAATTATTTTTAGATCTACATCTTACACTTTATAACATACTCACATTTGTACCCAAATTTCCTGTTTACAAGTATGAAAGGCAAACACCAGCAAAGAATCTAAGGAATTGCATCATCGACTACATTGAACAGAATTAATACTGTTGTCCTTATTCCCCATTTTCTAAATCAAGAAGGACATGGTAACTGCCATTGCATACATACACTTCACTTTTTGAAGTTGGAGACTCTGTGTATTCAGCATACACTGGGTTTCCACAGAGCTAAACTGAGACTGCATCATGTTCCAGGCAAAATCGGCTGGAAGAAATTGTCCCTTGCTGTTTGAGATTCACTGCTGATGAAGAACAAGGTCCCCAGGGTTTCAAAACCAGAACTCATAGACTCTGTTTCTGTACTGTTCAACTGAACATTGCTTTCTACAGCAAGTATTTTTTTTTTTTTTTTTTTTTTTTTGAGACAGAGTCTCACTGTGTTGCTCGGCTAGAGTGCCATGGCATCAGCCTAGCTCACAGCAACCTCAAACTGAACTCCTGGGCTCAAGAGATCCTCCTGCCTGCCTCAGCCTCCCAAGTAGCTGGGACTACAGGCATGTGCAGCCATGGCCGGATAATTTTTTCTGTATCTATTTTTAGTTCTCGATATAATTTCTTTCTAATTTAGCAGAGACGCAGTCTCGGTCTTCCTCAGGCTGGTGTCAAACTCCTGAGCTCACACGATTCACCTGCCTCGGCCTCCAGAGTGCTAGGATTACAGGCGTGAGCCACCATGCCCAGCCAGCAGGTATGTTTTAGCAGCACAAATTTTGCGTGTCTATGTGGGGAATCAGTACTCACAGAACAGCTGGAGTGTTTCAGATACTTCCTGAAGGCAAATGGGTGCTGCTGTCTAAAAAGAAATATGTGTCTGCACATCAAACATGGCAAGGCGTAAGAAGTCAGAATTTCCCGTACATCTATATGACTGAGCAAAGTGTCAGGGTAGGAAGTCATTTTGGGTCTCTCTGTCCTGTGATTTCAAGACTTGTTCGGTGTTCATAGGGCTAAGTTCACTCTCTTCAGTTTGAGTCTGGATATTTGAGGCTGAAAAAGAATTCTTTCATTTTAAAATCTGTTCTGGGATTCTGGGTTGGGCCAGATGGGAGCTGAGTTTCAGGCCCAGGATTCATGTCAGGTCCAGGATTCGTGTCAGACAAAATGCTACGATTATCCAATATCTGACAAGACACATGACTTGACAAGGTGTTTTCTAAATACTTAGTAAATCTGTGGTTTCTGTCTGATTATCTGTCATGTTCTGTGAAGGAAGCACACTATTCTGTGCACTGAAATTTATAATTGTTGCAGATTTCTCGGTATCTTAGGGTCATTCTGAGATAGCAAACCATGACTTACTGTCTCTGCTACTAAACTGTGGCTTATATTATAAAGTTATCTATAGCAACATCATATGATGAAGGAACATTCTCAAAAATGTCTCTGCACATTCTGGGTTGGTCCATCTGTATGTGGTAATCTGTGGGGTTTTGAGTCGTTTTGGCTTGAGTATCCCTGGACACCACGCCTGGAAGCAAGCATCTATGAAAGCATCAGCCTGAGCACCTACAGCTGATGTTACCTTAGAGCTGAACACTTATGGGAAGAGATGCTGAAAATCAAACAACAAATCTGTTTGAGGACAAGACCACATAGAGATATTAGGGCTGACCCACTGTGAAGAAGGTATAAAGCTGTATGAGGCATAAGATAGTTCTGCCAGTATGTTGTTTGAAGAAATTCTGTTCTTTTGACATGTGTTCCCTAGTTTCTGTAAAGAGTTAGATGGATTTTTACCCAAGTTCACTTAAACATCTTTACTACCAGGCGCAATTTTAGAAACAGGTAGGCTCTCCTTAGGAGAGCAATCCTCTGAATCTAGGCCATGGATAAGGGTTCCTATCGACAAGGGCAGTAAGGGCACAGCCCCTGTGTTACAGCCCTGATGCGCACCTAATACGACAGGCTGGGTGGAGGACTCGGCTGTGGGCACAAAGACAGGCATAGGAGAAAACTACATCATTGGTAGTTTAACCAAAGCTACTTTGGGCTTGGTAGAAGCAACTTCTGGGAATCTTTTTAGAGGTGTCAAGAGAATCTGCTTTCTGGCAGTAGAGCTGAAAGAGTCTTCAAAAGATGCTACTAGCCTTATTTCCAAAAATTCTAGTTCTTGAGTGTCTGGTCCAGGGATTGGCTGGTTGCTCAATGATCCAATGGTACTAATGCACAACATCTGGCTTTTCATTTTCTTACTAGGTGAATCCCTGTATTCCACATGGATCTCATGGCCAGTTCCATAGATGTGGGACTATAATGTGATCCCACTGCATACCATACAAAGTGCTGCACTTGCTACGTTTATGCTTCTTCTCAGCATGCATATTTATAAAGGGCTGTTTTACAAGAGAAAATCAAGAAGATGGTCTGTCAAAGCCTTGGGCATCCTTCAATTAGACAACAATAGAACTTCCATGTGGTTTTGAAATCTTTTATTTTCATTGGATTTACTTTGCTATCCTGCCGGCGCTGTTTCTTAACCAGTGACATGTTGAGCGCAGGGTGTTGGGCAGGATCTTGCCACAGCTGTGGGTGGCACACATGATGCCAGTCCACCTGCCCCAGGACAGGTCACTTACAGAGGGCAGCATCAGTTCTCATGCTCGACTGCCCTTCAACCAGGGCCCCTATGGCACTTACAGTCCCTAGGCAGTGGTGGCTCTCCTGGAGAACCCTAATAAAACACTTGCTATACACTTAGTGAATTTATTTATTTTTCTTGAAAAGTAGAGGGAAATACCTTGATGCCTTTGTTTAGCAATTGTCCTGAAATACGTTTAACTTAGAAGTTTTCTTCTCAGATGATGTAAGCATCACATTGTTATATACTCGGAACAATTTCTATATGAAAATTTTAGAGTAATGGTTCAAATATTGATTCACCTTCACAGGTTATTTCTAAGGGACAGAGGTACTTCCCATTCACCTTATTATTAAGTGACTGTATAGTCTGATTTGCAATCATTGCTATCAGTCTTCTTTCTCATGAAAAAGTAATAAAAAAACCATAGTATTTCAAACTTTGAAACAGATGTCCTATTGAATTCTTCAACAATCTCCCCCAAATAAATACAAAATTACAAGGCAGGGGATGGAAACCTTTAGAATAATAGTGCTATAGTGCTTTTTAAGTAATGAATATAGGATGTGTAGAAATTCCATATTGTCTGATCTCTAAATAAATTTAAATGAGAAAAATTTTGCTTAACTGATTATTTAAAAACAATTGTTCCCTAAGTGTGCTTTCAAATCAAGAGCACAAACCTTGCTGAATCAAAAACTTTAGTGATGGAGCTTATCAATCTGTTTTCACAAGCTTTCCAGATGACTACAATGCACACTGAAGTTTGAGAAACATTGTCTTAACAGAAACAAACAGCAAAAAGGAGTCCAGACAAAAGAGGTTCTTATAGACACCTAATAGCTTTAATAGTTAAGATTCTAGCACAGCTAGTTCACAGCCCAGACTCTAAGAAATACTGTTCTAGTTTTGATTGGAGGTTGTTTTGTTTTTTCTAATTCCTATTTTTGTTATTTCTTTCCACTTTGTCTAGAATAATTATGTCAGCAATTTCCTGAACATTAGAAAATGTTGTAAAATGACGAGCAAAATATGTATATACATGTACATATATAAAGACAGAGAAACTATAAATTCTTTTAAATCTCCAGATTAAGGAATAAATACACCTTAATTCTTAATACTCCTAATAATTGAGAATACTTCTATCCTGTTATTAGTGTTTCAATAGAAAGTTTTAAATTCAACATCAGCAGTGTGCGAAAATACTGAGTGAACATAGCAAATAGAATATACTCTATATATATATACTCATTAAATAATATATACATATTTCCTTCTTTTATTTCAGCATATTATGGGGGTACAAAAGTTTAGGTTATGTATATTGCCCATGTCCCCCATCCCCCCCGAGTCAGAGCTTCAAGTGTGTCCACTCCCCAGAGAGTGAGCATCGCACTCATTATGTAGGTATACATCCATCCCCTCCCCCTCCACATCTGGCCCACATCCAATTAGTGTTTAAAATGGAATTATATGTAGTTTCTTTTTTTTCAAATTTGAAACTTTAGATATATATTCCTTTTTTGAAACAAACACAAATACATACAACATATATTTATGTCATAACTAGGTAAAAGCCAGTCCATTCTACTAAGTGAAGTATCCCAGAATGGAAAAATAAACACCACATGTACTCACCATCAAATCAACACCCACCAATCAATATTTATCTGCAAACATAGTAATAACATTCATCGGGCGTCAGGCAGGTGGGAGGGGAGATGAGGGGATGAGTAAATCCACACCCAATGGGTGCAGTACGAACCATCTGGGGGTTTACTTTTAAAGGAAGCAAAATATCCAGGCTAAAATGCAGGATATGCACAAGTGTATATTTATTTATTTATTTATTTATTTATTATTTTTTTGAGACAGAGTGTCGCTTTGTTGCCCGGGCTAGAGTGAGTGCCATGGTGTCAGCCTAGCTCACAGCAACCTCAAACTCCTGGGCTTAAGCGATCCTACTGCCTCACCCTCCTGAGTAGCTGGGACTATGGGCATGTGCCACCATGCCCGGCTAATTTTTTTTTCTATATATATTTTTAGTTGTCCAGATAATTTTTATTTCTATTTTTAGTAGAGACGGGATCTCGCTCAGGCTGGTCTTGAACTCCTGACCTCGAGCAATCCATCCGCCTTGGCCTCCCAGAGTGCTAGGATTACAGGTGTGAGCTACTACTGCACCCGGCCTACAAGTGTATATTTAACCTTTTCTCTAACATCCTACTTATAGGACAAAAATTATTTACTAAAGGGAATAAACGTATAAAAGAAGTAAGAATGGGATCACACTAAGAGAATAGAGATTTTCTTGAATTTCAGAAAAGTATAAAGTAGTTGAGACTGTACTGAAAGACAAACCAGAGAAGAGGAATCTGTGGACTAGACATGTACAAGAGAAGGCTGCAGAAAGAGTCTGAGTTTCTGAGAGTCTCCTACCTGCCCCTTCCATACTCACGCAACCTAGAGTAGGACTTGACAGGTTACATAACAGCCCATATACTCATAGTTTCACATGTCTCTTCTCACTCAAGGAAAAGGCTAATTAGGAAATCAGACCTTGAAAGTGGCAGAAGAATGAGACACCAGATGCTTATATTACTAACCTAGTCTTTGGGTCATAACAGTGAATGATAAAGCAAACGTCTAGAAAATTGACAAGAAACCATTAGTACAGTGGATATATCATAGAGTAATAAAAATGAACAAACTAAAGACATAAACAATAATATAGATTCTTTTGGGTGAGAGAATAACAGTAGCGGGATTGTCATCCCTTTACTCTCTTCCCTGGGGGGGGGCAGGTATCTCTCAGAGGAACAAAAAAAGAGCAAATGACCTGGTTTAATCATGTGTACTAGACCTCTAGATATAAAGAATAATGATATGTGTTTTAGGTACATATGTTTTATATTGTTTTATTAATAAGATTGAATAGCTTCTATCTGATGTCAGTCTAAACAAAGAGCCATTGGGATTTGGGAGATAACAGAATTGCTGGATTTTTGCTCTGCTCACCCAAACAGAAACCTGCAACCAGTATAGGGAATATGGGATATGAGTGTCCAGACTGTATAGCTCTATTTACTGTATGATTTACCATACCCAAGTTATTCTCAGAGGAGGTACACAATTTTACCTTTTTCTTGTCTGTATAAAGACAAATGAAGAACCTATAACCTGCAAAATATTTTTCTTTGTTTTCTGCTCTAAATATTTAGTATGAGAGGACACCTAATTAAAATTTTATGTACGTTTTCAAATACATAAAATTATTTTAAGTTTATTAAATACTAACACTTTAAGTCATTAAAAATCTAGGACAATTGCAATTGCAAAAAACGTTCAACATGTACCAAATTGTACCCACATCTAACTGGAAAAATTTTGTGACTCTTACTAAAAAGAGAAAAGATATTACTAGAAGACCTAAACTTTTCCCTTTAATATTTTTTTCAATGAGTCTATCACTTGCTTGTTTCTCAGGCTATAGATAATTGGATTTAAGAAAGGAATTATAACAGTGTAAAATAGAGAGTCTATTACGTCTCGATCATTAGCTTGTGGAGATGCAGGGAGAACATACATGAAGAGAAGAGGGCCATAGTACAAAGACACAGATAAGAGGTGAGCTCCACAGGTGGAGAAGGCTTTCCTTATGCCTTTGACTGACTTCTTTTTTAAGATTGTAAAGAGAACAGATGTATAAGAGACAAGAATAGTCAGAATGGTGAATGCTTGAAGTGAACCTGCAAAAATATAAACCAGGAGATAATTAATAGAAGTGTCAGTACAGGAAATCTTTAACAATGGCATAATGTCACAGTAAAAGTGATGTATTATGTTGGAATTACAGAAGGTTAACCTAAATAAAAAGCCTTCATGAATTATGGCATGAAGAAAGCCACCTAGGAATGACAAGACTAATAGCCGGATGCATAGTTCATTGGTCATAATCACTGGATAGAGTAACGGTTTGCATATGGCTACGTAGCGATCATACGCCATTGATGCCAAGAGAAAACTTTCTGTGGTTAAACTGATTGCAAGGGAAAAAAATTGTACCATGCATTCAGAGAGAGACATCATCTGACTCTTGGATAAGAAGTTCACCAGCATGTTGGGGGTCACTGTGGAAGATAACCAAGTATCCACAAAGGCTAAATATCTAAGGAATAAGTACATGGGGATGTGCAGGTGAGGGTCATTACAGATGAGAGCAATCAGACCAAGGTTCCCCACAATGGTGATGAGATATATCACCAAGAATGCCAGGAAGAGGGTGATTTTCCATTCTGGTTGTTGAGTAAGTCCTGTGAGAACAAACTCTGTAAGAAATGTTGCATTTTCCTTTTCCATGTCCTCACATGGTGTCCTCTGAAATAAAATGCAGTAAATGTAAAAACTATATATTCACTATGCATTAATAATTGCTATAAGTTGAAATTGGGGTAGGGAAATTGAAATAAAACTCTTCTCAGATCACCTTTTCATTTTGTTTATTACTACCAAACTGAAGGAAACTATTTAGGAAATAGAAGAAAGGAATTAAAATATGATTACTTTCCTTTCAAAAATATGCAGGATTTAATGGATTTAGACAACAGGAGATACATTCTGAGCATGTGCTAAATTTGACAGGACAAGATTGAATATGGTAAGAAAATCCTGTGTCTGGGACATGGATTCAGCATCAAGGGAAAAGATATTGGAAGGTCGAGGATTAATAAAGGAATTAAATGGCATGTTAAGGATCTTGACCTTTAATTCTTAGGCAATAATCATGCACTGAAAACTTTTCAAATGGGGAGTGGCATTATGAGATATTTTTTAAATCAAATATTTGGTAGTGCAGAAAAAAGCTTGTTAGAAGGGGAAAATGGAGTCAGCAATACTAATCAGGAAACCGCTACTATTTTTCAGGGTTTCCCCAAAAACAGATTACACATCAGAATGCTCTGGGGGAGCTCCTTGTGAGAAATATAGATTGCAAGGTAATACGGTAAGTGTATACACAGTAGTACAAGAATGGAACCTAGGATTCTTAATTTTGACAATGTTCTCAAAGTGATTCAAATGTATGTGAAGTGATTAGACCATGAGTGGTATGGCGTTAGAAGTGATGAGGAGAACTAAGTAATGGAATCAAATAATGCAGACTATGGAGTCATCAGGACTGGTGCATATTATGTGTAAAGGGCACGGTTAGTGAAGGAGAGATAAATCACTTGGTTACTGTGTAGAAGTTTTTCAAAAATTGAGATTGAGGACTTAGGGGCATTGACCAAATATGGAAGGAGGGTCCTCTGAACATTTAGGTGAGGTATACTTAGTGTCATATGTCTATAAATCTTAAAAAAATGATGACCTTGGAGTCATGGAAATCATGAAGGCATAGTTATAGATGACTCATCCATTGCAGAGTATACAAAACAAAGGGATGATTAGCAAAATAAACACTTGAGGAGGTTATATTAGAGAGGTAAAAAAGTGGACACAGTAGTCCCGCTTTGCTTTCCATGGTTTCAGTTACCTGTGACAAACTGCACTCTGAAAATGTTACAGACAATAAGATATTTTGAGACAGAGAGTTCACATTGACATAACTTTTATCACAGTATACTGCTATAATTGTAGTATGTCATTATTGGTTATTGTTGTTGATATCTTATTGTGCACAACTTAAACTTTATCACAGGTACTATGTATAGGAAAAAACATAGTGCAGTACATAAAGGGCTCAGTTGAGATTTCAGGCATTCAGTGAGGGTCTTAGAACAGATGCCCTGCAGATAAGGGAGGACTACTCTACATGTCATTTATTAGATGACCAACACCTGATCTCCTTTTCTACCACGTGATTCTTGGTGGTGAGCAGAGGCTAGCATCCACTCGAGAAGAAAAAATGCTAGAAAGATACTTTCTCATCCCCCTAGCACCTAGAGTAAAGGGACTTGATGTATGTTTGCTCAGTCAAATCAACCCAAACTAGATCTGGAATATAGAAATAGACAATACAAGGTAAAAATGAATTCTGGTGGCAAATAAAAGCCAAGGCAGACATACAAAGGCTCTAGCAAATGCATCCTGAATCCACAACAATGACACTGACATTGTCAGTTAGGGCATCTGAAATTGAGCAGTAGTAAGAGGAGCTTTCATTGAACTAAGTTGGCACAGGATTTCTGCTGTTGAGCAGTTGTCTTGCTTCCTTCTTTTACTGTCGATTTTTCCAGCTGGTTTTTCAAACTCTAGCAACTTTTCTGTGCTAGAGACATTATCCATTCAATAAACTAATTTCCTATTGCAACCAAGGCCCTGATGCAAACAGGAGAAAGATTACAGAGAGCCCCCAAAAAGATACCAAGCAGAGTGATCAGAGAAGCAGGAGGGATGCTGAAAAGCTGAGTGTGTGGACATAGGACAGGACAGGTATTCAAGAAGGACAAAGTGAAGTACAGGGCCACATGACAAAATAAATGCACCAGTAGAACAGGGAGTGAACTGAGATCATTGAGTATGGAAATTAAGAAATGATTAGAGGCTTAATTGGGAGCACTTCCCATTTGATAATAGAATTAAGGTCAGAGAATATGAGACTGAAATGGGTAACGAGTGACACAACAGTAAGTGAAATGAAATGGAGCACTTTAAGAAATGAGAATAGTTAGCATTAGTCTGCTGCCATGGACAAATGTAAATCTTTTTCTATAGAATTTTTGACAGAAGTTGTCAAAGGGAGAAGGGAGGAATATATGGAGAGGAGACTTTTTATTATTTTAACGAAGAGGTGGAAGGGAAATTTGGATGGGTGAAAAGAGAACAAGGAGAAAGAAAAATAGGTAGAGAATAATAAATGCATACAGGGATTAGAGTAGAAAAGACAAACCAAAGAAGTTGGAGAATGGAAGCATCAGAGAAAGGCTGAAGACTAAATAAAGGGGGAAGCTCATAGGCTTGGGGAGGGGGATAAATATTTGTGTTAACCCTAGGATTTTTTTAAAGATGTCAACCCTGGGCTTTTCTTTCTCTGTTATTCAAAATTCAAAGATTGTTTACCTTTGGTGATTTTTGCATGAAAGAGAGATTTGATTATAAAGTTTACTTTACAATCTTTGTGTTATTCATAAGGATACTAGCACTGCCCTAAACTTCTTTACATATTTAAATGTTGCTTTATCTTTGTTTTGACAATGATTACAATTGACATTCTGAAGGGAATCTTACTGACTTTACTATTGAGAACATTTTTTATCCACAAATTTTTTAGCTGAATAAAATAAAGTCAAAGACTATAACCTGATCAGGCTATATAAATGGCAGAGACAATAATTCCAGTTGTTAAATGTATTTTTATTTGATATGGTTTCCTTTTATGTAATTCGAAATAACAAAATATCTGAAAATTTTCAAACTCAATTTGTTTGTGGGTACTTCAGTCATAAATCCTGCAATTTAAGAAGTAATTAACTGATCACTGGAGAGATATTTTCTGTGCATTTCCTACTGTATACATATGTACACATTATTAATATTTTGAGATATATATGATACCAAATTAAATCACTGGGTGAGAGGATCTAGGTGCTAATATATAAGTGACTTACCTTAAAAGTTTTGTTGAGAATATGTATTTAATTCAACAGATTCGGGTTTTTTTATTTTAATCATCAAAAAGATTACTTACATTAAAATCATTATGACATAAATCTTTAAACCTAGTTTTAAATTATTTGCCTTTTTAATTAACCAGAACTTATCTTATAAATTCATCTTAGTTAAATTATCAAGATAATAAAACATTGTTAAAGGAGAAAACTCATGCTTACAACTATTTTGATTGTCCAGATTAAGTCATGAAAATAAAATATAAAGAAAATTTACTGTTTGCTTTCCATTTCTAAATGGTCCTGCTATCTTATAAATCCAACCTAAAACTATTATAAATTTAACAGTATTTTTAACTTTCTACATAAAATATAGTTTTATAGAAACCATTTCTCTCTTACCTGTACCTTAAAAGAAATTGTGTAGATCCTGTACTAGTGTTAGGCTTTCTATGGCACAAAGAATACAATCGCATGGGAATGCCAATAATAAAGGTAGCAATTTCTTGCACAGTATTTCATTCTGTAAGCTTCATCTCCCAGGCTCAGAAAAATGTTTATATAAATTTGCTTTGGACACCAGAGTCAACCAATGGTACAACTGTGTGCTTTTGCCAGAAGAGGAAGGAGTGGAAAACTGAAATTCCCATAAGAACACCTGAAGATTTCCTGTAGGAAGATAAAGTGAAGCTGTTCTACTGGGCACTGTGGATTTGGACAAATTGTCCCACAGGTCATTACAGTCTTCGAAATTATAAACATCTATTAACTGTAGGCAGTTCTTTTACCAACTGAAATTACTCTTTATGCCACTATTTCCCACCACAGGTGACAATTGTGATATGTTCAGGCAAACCTAAGTTTATATGTATAAAATTTGTTGGTCTGAGTACGGTGATTAGTATGGTCATATCTTAGCTAATTAAAACATAATTTTAATATGGCCAAAGATCTAGATTTCTTTCAGGAGCCAACTCCAAGGAAAGTTGTCTATCTCATGCAAGTTGCAGCTGAAATCCTACTAATAGCTCCCCAGCTTTCAGCTGTTAGAAATCCTACTAGGCAAAGGGGAAGGAGCCAAGGAAAAACAAAGACAAAAGAGTACAGTGGAATGAGCAAGGAAGTTGAGCATGTTCTCTAGTTCTTACTAGAGTTATAGATATTAGCTCCTAGATCCTTTCACCACACACAGTGATTTAATTTAGTATTATCTCATCCATACTTCTTCTTTGGTTAAGTGTCTTTTTAAATCTTCTGTGCATTTTTAAATTATGTTTTGTTTTTGAGTTCAGAGAACTCTTTATATATTCTGGACACAAACACTATACCTAACATATAATTTGCAAATGTTTCCTGAAAGTCTATGAGATGTTTTTTTTTTTTAACAATATTTTTGAGAAGCAGAAACTTTGAATTTGGATAAAGTTAATTTAACATTGTTCCTCCTTTTACAGTTCATGCTTTTAGTGTTGTATTTCTAGATTGTTTATTTAGGTCTATGATCTATTTGATTCAATTTTTGAATATTATCAGGACCAAAGAGGCTTCTTTTTTTTTTTGCTACTGTATATCCTATTATTTCAACATCATTTGTCATAAAGCCTATTATTTCTTGACTGAATTACCTTTGCACCTTTGTCCAAAATCAGCTGTCCATATACGATGGGTCTATTTCTGTATCTCTGTTCTATTCACTTTATTTGTCTACCTTTCCGACAATACCACGCTGCCTTGATACTGAAGCTCTAAGCTTAGTCTTAGAATCTGATAGCAGTAGACCTCTACACTTGTTCTTCTCTTGCAAAGTTGCTGTTGCCTAATCTGAATCTTTTGCATTTTCCATGAGAATATTATATTCCTGTTGGAACTTTCTACAAGAAATCCTGGTGGTATTCTGGTAGATATTTTATTAAGTATATAGATGCATTTGAGGAAATTTTATATTCTTCAATATTGAGTCTTTTGACCTAAACGCCGTACATCTTTCTATTTATTTAGGACTTCTGTAATTTCTCTGAATTTTTTTATTTTTCTTTTTTTCATTTTTTTCAATTTTTTAATTTTTTATTTAGGCTCCTGGATGTCTACTAATTCCTTACCCTGTGAGCTTGAATATGCAGGCTAATTTGTAGCATGACCATCAGGCAGCAAATGGGACAATATGTAGACAAACCTTTTCCAGGTACAACTTGGTAGCTGGGCACTTTTTTCTACTTCTCTCTGTTAAATCCTGGAAGGACGTTACCTCTGGAAGTGCATGTTTGCCCATTTAAAATCACCTCTTTGTTCTCAGTGGTCATGGATGTCTTGTAAAATGCTAAGCCTCATCAGCTCCCAAAGCTAGTTAATTTAGGAACAAATTCTTGAGTGACAACCGTAAAAGTTGGGGCACTTATATATGTGGTCCCAACCCTTCATTCATCAAGGAGAAGCCTGCAGTTGGGAATACCATCCTGATTATAAGGCATTGTGTCTGGGGTGGAGTTTGTGATATTAGTTTGTCTCAGCTTTTTCTACACATTTCAATGTGGGCATTTTCTCAGTTCCCTGGTGCATAGGAATCTCTCAACTAGTTTGTCGATTTCTCTTAGAGGGAATTGATCTGTGTGGCTGATTTTTGGTGTGTCCACGGAAAGACAGAAAATCAGAAGCCTCCTATTTCAGCATCTTGCTCTTCCAGTCACTTTTTAAAATTATTTTATTACACAAATAAAGCTTTTCATTCAACTTCAAAAAATTGATAAATATTAAGAAAATAAAAATATCCTGGAATCACTCAGAAATATATACTATAATATTTTAGCATTATTCTTTTCAATGTTTTCTCTTCATATATTATTTATGTCTATGTATATGTTACAGATTTAAAAAATTATGCAGTATACATGTAGTCTTGCAACCTTCTATTCCTGCATAATATATAGAGTTCTAGCCATAGAGAAAGTTCAAGTTCTTACTCTGATTCTGTCTGCACTTCTCTTGTTTCTTCTCTCACAGTAAGGATATATTAATATGTATGATGTGTGACAGGACCATATTTATTATAGATGATTCTAATAGAGTTTTCAAACATTAGTCTCTGGCTCTGACTCACCAACACTTTTTTCTTAGCTGAAATGCTAAGTAGCATCCCCTCCCTCCAGGTATGTTTCCTTGAAACGAGCCTAGTCAATTCTCTCTTATTCCTGTCCAGGGAAGCTCACTCATGAACATTTTCTTCCAAACATGGCCAGCTCCACTTCAATCTTTCTTCTCCAAACCAGCCTTCAGGCTTTGGTCTGACCAACCCAAGCGAGCTCTGTGTACTGTTTCCTTTGACTCTATCTCTTCCAGCACTAGATATCCAAATTCAGAATTGGCTAAAAGGTTAAATAACCCCCTGGTCTAATCTAGACAACAGTTTATTGTCTTATTTTGACCAAAGCTTAAATAATCATATATTTTTACTTTGCTTTCTTTTCCTTACTTTTATATATTTTCCTAGACAATCTAAAGGAAGATTTAAGTGCTCCTCACAATACTTTTGGAAGATGATTTAGCTACTTCTGCTTTCTTTTCTTTGAAGATTTTTAACTAAAATTAATTTCTTAAAAAAAGTATGAAAGTTTTCAGATTATTTCTTCTTGAATAAACTGTGCTAATTTGTATTTTTGTTAGGCAATTTCATTTATTCATTTAATCTGAATTGACAGACCTCGGGGACATAAAGTTGTTGAAAATATTTCTACATTGTGCTTTAAATGTCTGTACTATCTGTAATGATGTTCTCTCTTTCTCTTCTGATATTTGTGTTTTCTGTCATTTAGTAATTTGTCTTCTCTCCTTTTTTCTTGACCAGGTAGACTAGAAGTTTATCAATTTTATTAATGTTTTCATAGAATAAGCTTTTCATTTCATCTATTTTATTATTTTTGCTTCAATTTAATAGATTTCTGCTCTTATATTAATAGTTATATATTTCTGCTGCCTTTGGAGGTAATTTGTTTTTCTTTTTATAGTCTCTTAACATGGAATCTGAGAACATTGATTCAGACCTTTTTTTCTAATATAAGCATTTAATACTATACATTTCTCTTTAAACATGGTTTTAGCTGTATTCCACAAATTTAAATATTTGTATTTTCATTTGCCTTGAGTTCAAAATATATCCATCTTTCCCTAGTATCTTTCCCTTTGATCCATGGGTATTTAGAA
Source organism: Lemur catta (assembly GCF_020740605.2). Taxonomy (NCBI): domain Eukaryota; kingdom Metazoa; phylum Chordata; class Mammalia; order Primates; family Lemuridae; genus Lemur; species Lemur catta. The sequence continues at coordinate 243,583,266 of NC_059128.1, forward strand.
AGGTAGATTTTTAAATGCCAAATGTATAGGTCTTGTACAGATATCTTTTCCTTATTGATTACTAGTTAAATTCTGTTATGGTTTATAAGCATATTTTATATTAATTCAATTACTTTAAATATTACCCAGAATAGAGTTTATTTTGATGAGTGTCCAATCTGGTGTCAGGCAGATGTGGGTGAGGGAAGGCATGGGTGTATATATACATAATGAGTGCGATGCTCACTGTCTAGGGGATGGACACGTTTGAAGCTCTGACTCAGGGAGGTGGGGGAGCAAGGGAAATATACATAACCTAAACTTTTATACCCCCACAATATGCTGAAACAAGAATAAAAAAAAATGCAATGTATTCTGCTGTTGTTTGATAGAATGTTCTATAAAAACCAATTAGGTCATGTTAATTGATAATGTTTTTCACATCTTGTATATCCTTGCTGATATTCTCTATATTTGTTCTAGCAATTACTGAAAGAAGAGTGTTGAAATCTTTAATTATAATTTTGGATTACTCTATTTTTCTTTTCCATTCTATCAGTTTTTGCTTCAAGTATTTTTAAGCTCTATTGTTAAGAGTATATATTAGTATTTATGGTATTTATATTATTATTAGTAGTAGTATCTTGACTTTGTGATGACTTGAACCATTTATTATTTTGTAGTGTTTCTCTTTATCCCTGGTAATATTCCTTTTTTTGAGTTCTATTTTGTTTGATAGTCATTTCAGCGTTCTTTTGGTTAGTGTTTGCATAGTATATCTCTCTTTATCATTTTAATTCTAATTTATCTATATCTTTATGTATGAGGTGAGTTTTCTTCCTCAAAAATATATAATTAGATCTTACTTTTGAATTTAACCTGACAATCTTGTATTTAGTATATTTATATCATTTACATTTGATAAAAATACGGATGTGGTTACTTACATAAAACCTATTATTTCGCTAGGTGTTTTTCTATCTCTTCCATCTGCCCTTTGTTCTCTCTTTCTTCTTTACCTGCCTAAATTTGGATTAATAGAGAATTTTTTGTGATTTCATTTTATCTTTATACTTGGCTTATTTATACATTGTTTACTTTTTGGTGGTTTCCTAAGGGCATACAATGTATCCCGTAAATTATAGATTAATTAATTTATTTAAAATAACTATATAATTATAGATTGATTAATCACAGATTAATTATCATTAACCACAATCTGCCTTCACATAATATTATACCACTAAATATGTAGTGTAATACCTTAAAACAGTATACTCACAGTTTCTTTCTCCCTCTAATTTTTTCTGCTATTATTTGTTCACATAGACACACATACATACACACACACATACACATGCACATTACTATTCTTTTACACATTTAATTATCTTTTAGATAAATTTAAAATAAGAATAATCCTTTCCATATGATTTTTCATTTTAACTATTTTCAGACATTTTTATTTCATTGTGTAGCAGCAGGTTTCTCTATGGCATAATACTCTTTTTGCCTGAAAATCTTCCTTTTTTTTTTTTTTTTTTTTTTTTTTTTTGAGTCAGAGTCTCACTTTGTTGCCCGGGCTAGAGTGAGTGCCGTGGCGTTAGCCTAGCTCACAGCAACCTCAAACTCCTGGGCTTAAGCAATCCTACTGCCTCAGCCTCCCGAGTAGCTGGGACTACAGGCATGTGCCACCATGCCCGGCTAATTTTTTGTATATATATTTTTAGTTGGCCAGATAGTTTCTTTCTATTTTTAGTAGAGACGGGGTCTAGCTCAGGCTGGTCTCGAACTCCTGACCTTGAGCAATCCACCCGCCTCGGCCTCCCAGAGTGCTAGGATTACAGGCGTGAGCCACCGCGCCCGGCCTATGAAAATCTTCCTTTCATAGTTTTTCTTTTCCTATATATCTAATGGTAATGAATTTTCTCAGCTTTTGTCTTTAAGGTTTTTATTTCACATTTTTTTCTTCTGTTCCAAGGCTTCTTTATTTAAGGAAAAAGTGATGAGTAATGTGGGAATTAAAAGGAAGAATAATATTGACATTCACCTTCTTTCCAATGTGTTTCCCCATAACTTCCTACTTCCCTATTTGAGTTCTCAACTTCTATTATGAATCAAGAACTTAATCCCAAAATTCCTGTTACAAATCTCAGGGCCTTGTTTCCTCAGGTTCTCCCCTTTCCTCTGCCCCACTCCCTCCCTTCCTGAGAAGGAGTTTGAATGTATGGGAGGGTCCTGAGTGCTGACCTGGACAGAGGGGAATACTGAGGAGTAGAGTATTAAACTGATTATCCTCACACTTTTAGGTACCAAAACAGGGCCCTGGTGCCAGAGAAAAGCACACTGGTATTGTGAAAGGAGACTCAGCAGCCTCAAAATCCTCTCATTCAGAATAGTCATTGCTTGGTCAGTTGCCTTTCTGATGCTGATTTCAGTGCCACACTCAGACCATGCACTTCCTAATCTTGATTGGTTGGGTCTCAGTGATCGACTTCTTTTTCCCTAGGGAATGCTGTAGAATGGTCTTCATGTTGCTGATTATTTTAGTTGTTGCCAGTTTGAGTTATTAGATTAGCTTCCTTTTGATATCCTTTATAGTGGGTGATCACCACCTCATCTGGTTCCTGAATGGCCTCTAAAAGTGCATGAATCTGTTGCCCTACTTAATTGGAGTTTCTTGAGTGGTAATGAATCCTCATTGTCTCCAAATAGATGCATGGGCATATAACACCAAGTAAGCATATTTAGAATCTGTAGAGATTCTAAATGTGTTCGCTCTCTTGTCTTTGTTTGGCTGACTGGAGAGCTTGGGTTATGGCTATGAGTTTTGCTATTTGGGCAGATGTATTTGCTGGTAAATCCTGGGCTTCCATGACTTCTAGACTCTCAGTCACTATTGTGTAGCCTACATGCCATTGTCCCCATCCTTAAGAAAACTGCTGCCATCAGTAAAACACTGATGGGCTTGAGGGATGGGGACTGAGAATAGATCTGCCTGGGGAAGATAGTGGTGGAGCACAATTTCTTCACAATTATGTACTAGGCTGCTTGGTTCCCCTATCATCTCTTCTGGAAGGAGAGTGGCAGGGTTAAGTCCTGGGCAGGTTTCAATCTTAAAGTCAGGGGTTTCTATAAACATAGCCTGTAATTTTAATAGGTGGCTGGCCATCTGAAGTCTATTTTGTTACCCCTCCATAGAGAAACTTGGGGACCCAGGGGGAGGTTCTAACCATAAGAGAACCTCCATAGTGAATTCAGTGGCCTGTGGTAAGAGTAAAGGAATGGCTACTCTTACCCTCAAACAGGCAGGCCATTCTGCAGCTGTGGGGTCCAATTTCTTTGATAAATAGGCCACTGGTTGTAACTGTGGCCCCAAAAGCTGTGTTAACACTCCTACAGCTATTCCCTAGCTTTCATGGACATATAAAAAGAAGGCTCTCTGAAGATGTGGTAGGCCCAGGGCTGGGGCTTGGAGTAAAGTCTTTTTCAGTGCCTGAACAGCCTGTTTTTGTTCAGTACCCTGTATCAGAGGTTCCTTATCAGTGTTTCCTTTTAGGCTTTTATAAAGGGGCTTAGCCAGAAGCCATATTACATATCCAAATTTGTCAAAACCCCGTAAGCCCAAGAAAAAATAACAGAAGGGATCACGTGGTGCATTTAGTTATGCAAACTATGGCCCAGACATGCTCCAGGGACAGCTCTCATTTTACCAGGGAGAGAACAAGCCCCAGGTAGGTTGCCTTAGTTTGAGCCAGTTGGCCTTTGGGATGCAACACCCTATATCCCCTGTCAGCCGGGAATTGTAGAACTTGAATGGCACGTTCCCGTGCCTCTTCTAAGCTCAGGAAGCAGATCAGCAGGTCATCAACATGTTGAAGCATCACTCCCTGCTGGAGCTGGAGGACATTTAGATTTTTCCCCAAGGCCTGGTCAAAAAGATGAGAGCTGCACTAGAATGCTTGTGGCAACACCATCCAGGTTAATTGGTGGGGCATGCCATATGGAGGCATCCATTCAAAAGCAAACAAATTTTGGCAGTCAGGGTGGAGAGGGATGCAAAAGAAAGCACTTTTTAGGTCCAATATGCTGTAATGAGTGGTTCTGGGGGGATGTTGCCCAGTAACATATAAGGGTTAGGCACCACAAGGTGCAGAGGCACCACTACCTCATTGGTTACTGTTAAGTCTTGCCCTAGTCAGTAAATACCATCCTTTTTCTGGATAGGAAAAATAGGGGTGTTACAAGGAGAGCAAGTCGGGGTAAGTAGACCCCAAACTAGGAATTTTTTTGTAAGGGGTTCAAGACCTGCCCTGTCTTTGGGTCCCAAAGGATATTGTTTAAATATATCTCTGTTGCAGTTTGAGATGGACCATAACCAGCTGGGCCACTTGCATTGCTCAGCGAACCAATATCCCAAACTACCACAGAAATATTTGTCTCCCAGTCTTGATATTGTCCCGAGATCTCTGAATCTATTAAGAGGGCTATGAGACTGGGTTCCTCCTGAGGGTAGAAAGAAACCCACATTTGCAGTTTAGAAAGCAAGTCATGTCCTAGCGGGTTGACAGGATAAGTTGAAATTACAGAAATGAATATTCAGTGGTCATGTTCTCTCACAAACAAAGCAAAGGAAGAGTAAACGATTGTTTGGTAGGGGCCCTGGAGACTCCTGTGACCACATAGGATTGAGTGTTCAGAGGACAAAGTAGGCAGTCCCAGTATCAAAAAGAAATATTACTGGCCTATCTGCCACAAGGAGTGTTACCTTGGCTCCAGTCCAGTGATTGTTATCTGCCAGGGGGCTGATGGGAATGGGCTCCTTTACTGTTGTACCATGATCTAGTCTAGGGACTGACTCACCTCCTGGGATGACACCAAAGGACAGAGGGAAGTCCAGTGACCTGTTTGATGGCATGAGTGACAAAGGGCCTTGGGCAGCTGGTCCTTGTTGGGGCAGTCTTTGACCCAATGACCTTCCCATCAGCAGATGTGGCATCAGAGGTCCCTTCCTTTAGTGGGGGCTTTGGCCATTGGTCTAAATGTGAGTGCTAATGCTGCCATTAACTGGCATGCCTAGTCTCCTCCTACTCCTTCTCCCAAGCCTGAGACTCAAGCTCAGAAGTTCTGTTATAGGAAACAGAATTAGCAGCAGCCACCATGTCATCTTTCTAATTTTTCCTAATATCTATACTTCTTGGGTGAAGAATTTGTCTTTTAATATCACTCAACCCTCATAGGAGTAAATATTGAGAGTGATGTGTCTCTCTATTCCCTTCTAGAGCCAATCCAGGATGGCTATGGGGTTTTCCTTGGGCTCCTGGTTTATGGCAGACACCTGGGAATAGTTGACCAGCTTTTTCCTGGTGGCCTTAAGGCTAGCCTGGACACATACTAGAAAGTGTTCTCTCTCCTACTTCTCTTCTGAGGAATCACTATCCCACCCTGGGTCAGTTGTGGGCACCACTGTTTCACCGACTGGATATCTAGCATTTAAAAGGTGTAATCCAGTGGCAAATTTTGTGCCTCTGTTAACACTCTGGATTTCTCAAAATCATTTAAAGTCTGGCTTAGAATAATATGTATCTCTTTCCAAGTCAAGTCATAGGGTAGACACAAATAATGGAATATCTCTACATATTTATCAGTGTGATTGGTGTAGCTCCCCAAATCCTGTTTCATTTGTTTTAACTCTACTAAACTAAAGTGCTTATGGACCAGGGTTGGTCTAAACACCCCTGCTGCTTCTACCAAGGGTAGGAGCCAAGCCACTTTGCCCCCTGGTAGAGGTACAGATGGCACCATTTCTCACTTTGAAGTGCCCCCTTTAGGCCTCCCTGGGTATTGTGGCAGCTCAGAACAGGTAGGAGCCATAGTCTTACTTGGTTCTGAACACCCATGCACCATCGAGGCTTTTCTCATAAATAAAAGAAAGCCTGAAATATGGTATCTCAGCCCTTTTCCAAAAGAGGTCCAATTGTAAGATGGTGGGGTGATTTACAGTCCCAAGTGGCAGTCACTGTTCACTGTCCAGCTTATACTGTGGCCAGGCAGTTGTGCAGAAGATTAAGCATTTCTTCTTCCAAGTGTCTGGATCAAACTTGTCCCAGTTTGAGAGACTGCACTGCAAAGGGGTGTTAGGAGGGATTTTTGATCCCTGAGCACCCAACTAGAAAGTAAGGAGGGAAATGAAAAAAGGGGGAGGAGAACGGGAGACGCTTTGCCAGCTGTGGTCTGTTAGAACTGGGTGTCACCAGGTAACAACCCAGGCCATCCGACCAAGTAACAACGGAGGGAAAGGAGAGAAGTTACACTCACTGGAGTCTGTTAGAGCTCGGCATCCTTAAGTAAAGACCACGGCCATTTGATCAAGGAACCGGATTGGGCATCTCTTTTCAGATCCATAGGAAGAGGGCCTGTGCATGACTCCTCAAACCTAAGGGCCTCTCATTTTTTAAGTGCCAGGACAGTGACATCTATTAGTATAACAACCTGATCATTTGTAAAAGTACTATCACTGCCAACTGGGTGGCCAGCCTCGATAAGGAAGGCACTTCTCGGGATGAAGCTAAAGAAGCAGCATGATGGTGAAAGAGAAAAACCCAACAAAATCAGGGATCTAAGAATTTAACTGTGACCCACATAAGAGAGACATGACAGAGATAGATGCAGAAGTGATGCCTTAAGGTCACCCAGATCTGTTCATGTACAGACATGTTCGTGGACTGTATAAACCCTCCAGTCCTAAAAGGACCTTACAAAGTAGGCACTGACCATTCCCACTTTCCTTACTATCAGGCATGCAAGTTCTGTCCAACAACGTGAGCCAGGCACTAGATGGCTTAGTGCCAACAAAACTAGGAGGAGGAAACATTGTTTAGCCTTAAAAGGGAAGGGGTCATAAGCACCACATCACATTAGAAAGAAAAGTAAATCATTGTCAAAACCAACGTGAAGCCTGGAAGTACAGGAGTTACAGTGCAGAGCCTTCTTCCCTAAAGTGAAACAAAATGAAAGACTTCCCCTCTTCTATGAGGGATGCATCCCCAAACTCCTTGTCACACACCCAGATTTAGCTGAGAACTCGGCAGTGCAGTCTGAGAAATGTCCAGGGTGGAAAATCAAAAGCAAGCACAAGCGCCCCCTCAAGCACTGGCTGTGAGGCCAGAAGACACAAAGCAAGAGTGTTTTCACGGAAAAAGGTGAGCTGGCTTAATTAGACAGAGTGATCCAAATCACAGCACCAAGATGTCAGGTTGACAGTTTATTCTTAGTTCTTGCTATGCTCTTGGCCAAAGAATGACCAGACACACCAGTGGCATGAAACTAAGTTTATAGAGGAAGAACAAGATAGGCTTATAGAGGAAGACCAAGATACCTTCACTACAGATGACAAATGGCCCCCCTGCCATAAAAAGAGGCCCTAGTTATGGTCTGGGGTCTGTTTTATATTGTCTGGATTGGGCCCTCTTTGTGGTTCAAATGTCACATTGAACCATTTTGATGGACAATTAATAACATGATAATTAACCTTAGGATACTCCAGGGCATTTTCTAGACCCTATTGTGCCTGATCTGTCTGCCCCCTGGGCTGGCAAATTCCCTGCATTCTTTTGTAGATTGGCAGGTGTTCCTTCTTCTTCCAGGTGTGGCAGTTGCTCATGGCAGGATCAAGGTGGGCCAGCACCAAGGTGGAGGACCTTCTTTTGTCCCTAGGAGATCCAGAGAGTCCTCACTATCTACCTAACAACATGACATCACCTGACTGTAAACTGAGTAACCCTTCAACATAAATCCTTAACACCTCAAATAATGACACAAAGTCATAACATGTTTTCTACATAAGGATTAAAATCAAGTTATTTAAAAAAACAATCTGGTCTCAAAACATCTTCCAACTTAAATGCAAATTTGAGGACATATGAAATTTTCAATACTTCCAATAAGTAAGATTGTTTTGAGGTTTTTGTTGGATTCTAACAAGTATATTGTTCATTTTAAAATAAGTTACTATGCAAAAATTAACAGTTCATGAATTCTTTTTCAAATTTTCCCAGGCCAAGACCTTTGCTATGCTATGGCAACATAATATACACATAACAAGCTATCTTGCCACTAGCACTCATAGAATCAATCAAGACTGAACAAAACCAAAGAAACAAGTTAAGCCTCCAATTTAATATAAGCTTTCATAACCACAGCTACTAGGGCAGCTTTAAAGCCCTATAATACTGTTAATATCAGATGACACAGTAAGTCAGAAACAAACCTTACATGTACCTCTCCTAAGGCAGTAAAGTCAATGGAAGAAACTGTATCTGCAACTAGGATTAAGAGATCAAAACCAAAATATTTTCATAAATCTTTGACCACAAGTTTCTTTTCTTTTTTTTTCTATTTATGAAATACATTTATTGTCAAGAAAGTTTATTGTCATCACATATTTTAAATTCTAACAATTATTTGCAGTTATAGAACAGATTTTTTTCTTAAAAGAGAAAGACAATCCATATATATAATCATTACTTTTGTAATTGAGCTGACTAAAAAGGAGAATGCAAAACAAATAGATATTTTAATATATAATCAGAAATAAAACTTTAGAGAGAAAGAAGGCAGTGTAATATAGATTTCATTGATTTCTCCATCTGTATCTGTAAAAAAAGAAACCCCAATAATACTAAGTTGGTATTTATAGAATGCATAAAGGATCATAAAAACAAATTGGTGTTTCTTTGGCTTTGTAATTTCAACATTTTATTTTTTATTATAATTAATATTTGTTAAAATAAGCTCTTGGCACCCAATGACTTTTTTAAGTAACAAAATTATAATAGGCATAAGCACTGAAAATATTTCAAAGTCTTTCTTTTGTATTTTTGTCATTTATATATGTGTATGTAGTGTGTGTAAAAATTCTGATTGGCTAATCAACATCATCAGAACAGCCATTGAAAATTTTTGCTTGGTGATCTTCCTCTACTTTATACTGAAAGATATTTCTTGACAGGATTTTTGGAAAATTCAGTATAAATAAATAATAATCATATTCATAAACTAAATATAAATTCTGTCTTAAAGTATTTAATAAATTTTATATAGTAAGAATAATCAAAAAATAATATAGCAATTATAAGTTAATGAATTTCATGTTTTTATTATTTTATTTTTTTAAGAGTAAACAGCAAGAGCATTTTATTTTATTTCTCTTTTTTAATTTTTTTTTTCTTTCAGCTTATTATGGTGGTACAAATGTTTAGGCTACACATATTGCCATTGCCCCACCCAAGTCAGAGTTTCAAGCGTGTCCATCCCCCAGACGGTATGCACCACACCTATTAGGTGTGTATATACCCATCCCCTCCCCGCGCCAATCTGCCTAATACCCAATGAATGTTATTACTATATGTGCACTTAAATTTTGGTCATTTAATACCAATTTGATGGCAAGTGCATGTGGTGCTTGTATTTCCAATCTTGTGAAACTTTACTTAGTAGAATAGGCTCCAGCTTTATCCAGGATAATACAAGCAGTGCTATATCACCATTGTTTTTGTCGCTGAATAGAACTCAATAGTATATATACACCATATAATATTAATCCACTCATGTATTGATGGGCACTTGGGTTGTTTGCACATCTTTGCAATTGTGAATTGTGCTGCTATAAACATTTGAGTGCAGATGTCTTTTCTATAGAATGTCTTTTGTTCTTTTGGGTAGATACCCAATAATGGGATTGCTACATCAAATGGAGTTCTACTTGTAGCTCTTTGAGGCATCTCCATATTACTTTCCACAGACGTTGTACTAGTTTGCAGTCCCACCAGCAGTGTATGAGTGTTCCTGTCTCTCCGCATCCATGCTAACATTTGTTGTTTTGGGACTTTTTAATAAAGGCCATTCTAACTGGAGATAAGTGATATCTCATTGTGGTTTTGATTTGCATTTCCCTGATAGAAACACAAGTTTCTTTTCTCATGCTCCTAAAAACGTCATGTTTTATTTATTCTAATTTACTGATACTTAGTTTTATTTAGGCATACCAACTTTTTTTTACCTAAGTAAGAAGGTTAAAGGTAAGCAATAGGTATTTTTGCTGATAACTAAGGAGATTTAGCTGTTTTTATTAACCCAATAATAAGTCTCACTTATCGAAAATCACACAAACACAAATCATTTTGTTTTGGATGGGTTTATAGTTTTATAACTTTTGTGTCAAACCCAATAGCTTCAAACATAAAAATGACCAATAAGCCCAGGCAAAATGTATGCTAACAAGGTACCATAGTGGCAGGTGGCCTAGATCTGTGCTTTCCAAACTGTAATGCCTAAAAATTTCCTGGAGATCCTGTCAAAATGCACCTTTTGCTTCAGGAGTCTTCATTTCTTACAAAGTTATGGCTGTGGGCATTTACCATCAACAGAGCCTTCATTATTGGAGGACCTTGATTATCAGAGAGCCTTGATCATTGGAGAAATAATAAGTACAAAGTGTAGCTGGTATGCACAGAGAGAAGCAGGGAGGAGCCAAATGTGTCCATAGAGGCCAGCAGGAGTGGGATCTCAAGGGGTCTTGGAGGGTAGTTCAGAGATTTGTTCTTTACCCCAACGTACAGAAAAACCATTGAAGGATTAATGAAGAATTATGAAAATGGTGGGAACCTGTTCAGATTTTCCTTTAGAGCATTTTAATGGAACAATATGTTGATGAGCATTCATGCAGAAATAAAATATAATTTACTTATTGTAACTTTATAATTCATAAATGAATAGTGACATATAACTTTCTTAACAGTAAAAAGAATCTTTAAAGAAAAAAAATTACCTCCACCTTGGTCATAGATGTTAGTTTGGTTATAAAGTAAAGGGTATATTTTGTGGTAGACTCATTAATTACCATAGTTTCTAGAATTTTGTTAAAACAACATAAAGAAGTAGGAGAAATATAACATTAGAAGGCACAGGAGTCACTGTGAAATCTCTGCAGAAAGGTGAATTAAACAGGATGGTATGCAGAGGCAGATAATAGCATGACACAAAATTAAACTAAATTGTGTGTCCCCTTAGATTTTCTGTGACTATCTCCTAACTCATTTTGTTGCCTATCTTTGAGGACAAAATGTCTGCATTGCCACATCTAGTGCCACATCTAGTGACTAGTATGGCTAGTCTTTTCAATTTTAGCCGTTTCAATAGGTAGGTTCTGGATTCTCCTTGTGGTTTCAGTTTGCATTTCCCTAATGTCTAATGCTGTCCAGCATCTTTCTGTGCCCTTATTTCACATCTGTATATATTCTTTAGGAAAATTTCATTCAATTTAATTAGATTATAACTTTCTATTGTAATTGAGTTAAAAAAGTTCTTTATATGTGCTGGATATAAGTCTTTTACCAGATATATGATTTGCAAATATTTTCTGAGGTACCTTGATTGCATCTCCCTTCCAGAAGACATTACTTTCATCCATTAAACTTATGATATTATGCTGATTGAATCTACTGATCAAGAAGTTGCAACTACCTAAGCTTATAAGTAAGATATTTTTGTACCAGAAGTTGGGAAATAAATCCAGCAAAAATTCAGGAGCCTTCTGTCTTAGTGAAATTTCTAGCAGTCCAGTGGTATGGGAAATGATGAGTAACAAGATATAAGCTAAATGATAAGTTATGGCACCTGGATCTTCCTACAAACAAGAAAGAGGCCTGACACCTACTAGGGCTCTTAGGGTTATGGAGACAAAATAACCTCATTTGGGTCTCTTACTCTGGCCCATTTACTGAGAGACTTGAAAAACTGCTAGAGTTTTTGTGGAGTTCAGAACTCAAGAAAGCTCTACTATAGGTCTAGGCTGCTGCGCAAGCTGCTCTGCCTCATGGAACATATGATCCAGTAGATCTATAGATATTTGACATGGCAGTAGCACATGGAAAAGCATTTGTAGCTCTATACAGGTGAATAAGAGCATAGGCAACTAGATTTTTGGAGCAAAGTCATAGCATCCTCTGCCAATAACTGTTTTTTTTTTTAGAATAAGTTCTTAGTCTGCTCTAGGACTTACTTGAAGCTGAAGAATAAATAATAGTCCATCAAGTTACCATGGTACCTCAAGATCCCATCATGAGCATGGTGTTTCCTGACTGATTGAACCAGACAGTTGTGCATGCACAACATTCCATCATCGAATGGAAGTGATATATATACACCATCTGGCCTTAGCAGACCCTGAAAGGACAAGTACATTACATGAAGATATGGCCTAAATGCCCATGGTGCCTAATCCTGCTACATTGCCTACTCTCTGATAGCCTTCATCTATGGCCTCATGGGGAGTTACCTGCGGTCAATTGACTTTGGGCAGAAAACTTTGGCCTGGATAGAGATGTTTCTGTACCATATTTAGTCGCTGCTGAAAAGTGGAGGGCTGCAGCATTATAGCTTCTTTCTGGGACTTCCCTGAAGGACAGTGGTAAAGGGAAATCTTTCCAAGTGGAAGAATTCCAAAAGAAGCACTTAGCTGTTCAATTTGCTTGAAGGCAGAAATGGACAGACATGTGATTATATACTAAGTCATGGGTCATGGCTAGCGGGTATGCTGGATGGTCAGGGACTTGGAAAATCAGTGACAAGGAAATTTGGGGAAAAGTACTTGCTTTAATTGGACAAGAATCATGTGGATATTTGCTATGGCTTGAATGTGTCCTTTCCAAAATTCAGTTGTTGAAACTTAATGGCCAGTCTGATGTTACAAAGAGGTGGGGACTTTTAGAGGTAATTACACCATAAGGGCTTCTTTCCATTTGACTAGGCTTATAGCCATTAATGAAAAGCTTCATGCAGCATTCAGTTTGCTTACCCTTCTGGTTTTAGCCATATGAGGACACAGTTTTTCTCCCCGTATGAGGAGTGTTCAAGGCATCATCTTGGAAAAATATACTGGACCCCATCAGACAACCAAAACATCATTGATTTTGAACCGCCCAGCCTCCAGAACTATAGGAAAATAAATTTCCTTTCTTTATATATACCCAGTCTCTGGTATTCTGTTATAGCAGCACAAGTGTTCTAAGGCAGAAATTGGTACCAAATAGTGGTGTGATGTTATAATAAATCACTAAAATGGGGAAGTGGCTTTGAGTTGGGTAATGGGTAGAAACTAGAACAGTTTTTAGGTGATGGTGGAAAAATTCTGAATGGAGCACTAACGGTGATTCTGGTTAGAGCTCAGGAGAAGAGAAGACCTGTAGAGAAAACATCAGTCTTGTTAGAGATTCTATAAGTGGTAATGAACAGAATGTTTGTAGAAATGTGGATAACAAAGAATATTCTAACAATGATTTAGATGGAAATGGGGACCCTGTTATTGGAAATTGGAGGAAAGGTCATCCTTGTTACAAAGCGGCAAAAACTTGCCTCAATTGTGTCTGTGTCCTATGACTTTGCAAAAGGTAGAATTTAAGAGCGATGAACTAGAATGTTTGGTAGAAGAAACCTCTAAGCAGCAGACTGTTGAGGGTGCTGCATGGCTTCTCTTAATTTCCTATAGTCAAATGCAATTGGAGATAAACTATTTAAAGATTCAGTTAATAATTAAAAGGGAAACAAAACATAAAGATTTTCAAAATTCTAAGCCTGGCCATGTAAAGTATAAAAATGAATATTTAGGATTGAAAATCAATGGTGTGGCCAAGTGACCGTTTATTAAGGAGATTTGGTTGGTAGAAGGTCGGGTGTTATCATCAAGACAATGGTAAAATTACTGACAATACATTTCAGAGATCTTTAAGGCTGCCATACCCATAAGTGGCCCAGGGTGCCAGGGCCTTGGGGGCAGAATGGCTTCAAAGTAGGAGCCCAGGGCACTTGGGAAACCTTAGGCTCATTTCCCAAGGGTACCTCTGGTCTCTGCTCCCTGAATTCTGGCACAGTGCTCCTCAGCCACCCCAGATGTTTTCTCAAGTCGGCCAAGGTGCAGCTTGTGCTACTTTCCCAAGGGCACACGCAATAAACCTTGGCAATGTCCATGTGGTGCTTGTTCTGCATGCATGCAGAGTGCAAAAACTGTGGAGGCATGGCTTCCTCCACCTAGATAACAAAGAATGCCTCAGATAACCTCTGGACTCAGCAGAGACCTGTCACAGGGGCAGAGCCACCCCAGAGAGCCACCACTAGGGCAATTCCTAGCATATCTGTGGCAATAGGAGGCTCTCCCAAAGCCATAGAACTGTATAGCCCCCAGCATGCCGTGGCAGCCAGGAAGACCTAGAGGCACTAGACTCTTGCCCATGAGAGATGTGGTGTGGGCTACACCCAGCAAAGCCATGAGGATGGGGTTCCTTGAAACCTTAGGTACCCAACACTTACCCCCACTGTGTTTGGAAGATGAGACATGGAGTCAAATGTTATACTCAATTTTTAAGATTTAATGCTGTTTTCCCTTTTGGGTTTTGGAATTACTTGGCACCTGTTACCTCTTTTTTCTTTCTTATTTCTTCCTTTTGTAATAGAAATGTCTGCCCTGTTCCTGTCCCACCATTGTACTTTGGAAGCACGTGACTTATTTAATTTCATGGGTTTACAGCTGGAAAGCAGTTTGCCTCAGAATGAAACATATCTTTGTGTCTCACCCATATCTGATTTAGATGATACCTAGATGAGAGTCTAAATTTTAGACTTTTGAGTTGATGCTAGAATGAGTTAAAATTTTGTAGGCTTTTGGAACATAATGAATGCACTCTGCATCAGAGAAAGACATGACTTTTTGGAGGGTTATAGGCAGAATGTCATGGTTTGAATGTGTCCCCTCCAAGATTCAAGTGTCAAAATTTACAACCAATGTGATCACGTTAAGAGGATGGTGCCTTTAAGAGTTGAATAGGTCATGAGGGATCAAGGCCCTCATAAAAGAGGCTTCACACAGCATTAGGTTTACTTGTCCTTCTGCCTTCCATCATATGGGGACACAACTTTCCTCCCCTCCAGACAATGCAGCAATAAGGTGCCTTCTTAGAAGGAGACAACAGTCACCAGACAATGAAACCTGATGGCACCTTGATCTTGGACTTCCCAGCCTCTAGAACTGTAAAAAAGTTAATTTCTGGGGTTTTTATTATGACATACACAATGCGTAGTCTTCTGTAATAAGAGCACAAATGGGCTAAGACAATGTTTGTAGGTCATATGTATGTTCACCAAAGGGTTATCTCAGCAGAGGAGTATTTTAGTAATCAAGAAGATAGGATAATAATTCTGTACATACCAGTTGGCCTCAAGTGACTGTGATAGTAGAGATGGAAGTTGTGCATGGGCTTAGCAACACAGATTTCCCCTTACTAAAGCAGATCTGTCTAGGGCCATTGCTAAGTGTCAAATCTACCAGCAGAAGAAATCAATACTGAGTCCCCAGTAAGTTACCATTCAACAAGATGGCCTGTTGGTTACACTGGACTGCTTTTTGTCATGGCAGTGTTTCATTTGTGGTGGAATGGATACTTATTCTGGATACAGAAATGCCTTCCCTATGCACAATGCTTCTGTCAAAGCTACTATCCATGAACTTTTAAAATTTCTTATTAATTGTTATGGTGTTCCACATAGCCTTCCTCTGATCAAGGAAATTACTTCACAGCAAATGAATTGGAGAAATGGGATCATGTTCATGGAATTTACTGATCTTACCATATTATCTTGTTCCCCACTCTCCCAAAACAGCCATTATTATAGAACCATGGAATGCATTTAAGACTCATTTACAGTACCGACTATGTGGCAATACTTTGTGGGGTTGGAGTAAGATGCTCCAGAAGGCTGCATATTGCCTGAATTATCTTCCTATATCTGGTGATGTTTCTCTCATAGGCAGCATTCATGGGCCTAGAAATGGAAATGGTAGAACTGGAACTGAGACCACTTACTACCTCTATTGATCCACTAGCAAAGTTTGCTTCGTGTCCCTGCACTTTCATGCTCTACTGGACTAAAGGGTTTAGGTCCAAAGGGAAATGTTTATTCCAGGAGAAACACTGTTACTGCATTGAAATGGAAGTCAAGACTGCTGCTTGGCCACTGTGATCTTCTTATCCCTCTGAATCAACAGGAAAAAAAAGAAATGATTCTGCTGATTGGGGTGATCCTGACTACCAAGGAGAAATTGGACTACCAATCCTCAATGGAGGTAAAGAAGGCTATGTCTGGAATATACAAGATTAAACAGGGGATCTTTCAGTGTTATCATGCCGTTTAGTTAAGGTCAATGGAAAACTTCAACAACTCAATCTAGGCAGGAAAATTACTGACAAAGAATCATCAGGAATAAATGTTTAGGTCACCACCCCAGGGAAGAAACTACCACCATTGAAATGCTTGAAGTAGGGAAAGGGAATAGGGAATGAGTAGTTGAAGAAGTTCATAAATACCAGCCTTGAACACATGATCAGTTACTGAAATGAGGACTATAATTGTCACAAATATTTCCTCCTTTTTTTTTAATCAATGTGTGTATACATTTATACACATATATATAATATATACAAATATATAGCAAATACCTTTGTTTTCTTTTCTCTCATATTCCTTTATCACATCATGTATGATATGTTGACTTTATATCATAGATAGTTCTTAAATACTGTTAATATTACATCATGGTTCTTCACTTGCCAGATGTTAAAGAGAAGAGTGTACATTACCTAAGACTTAACCTCCTCTTCTGGAGAAGGTGTTCATTAGTTGACAGTTATATGCAAGATAACTGCATCCTTTAGCCAGTAATATGATTCCTTTGTCTTTATTTTCGGTCATTAAGTATGGTTTTAGAAGATGTATATGAGTGCCAAGTTGACAATGGGGATACTTGTTTTTTTTTTTTTTTTTTAATTTAAGCTCATCATGGGGGTACATAAGTTCAGGTCATATACATTGTCCATGTCCTGCCCATCCCCCCGAGTCAGAGTCCCAAGCGCGTCCGTTCTCATTCTCCAGACAGTGCGCCTGGCACTCATCATGTAGTCATACCTCCATCCCCTCCCCCCCCCCACCTCCCCGGGTCTGCACCTTCAAGCATGACCATTCCCCAGAGGTGTGCAACGCACTCGTCATGTAGGCATACACCCATCCCCTCCCCCCACCCCCCCATCCCAGTCTGATATCCAATTGGTATCCTTCCCCGATGTACATTTAGGTGATGATCAGGGAAACCAGTTTTCTGGTGAGTACATGTGATGCTTGTTTTTCCATTCTTTGGATACTTCACTTAGTATAATGGGTTCCAGCTCTCTCCAGGAGAACCAAAGAGATGTCGTATCATCGTTATTTCTTATAGCTGAGTAGTACTCCATGGTATACATATACCACAGTTTACTAATCCATTCGTGGATTGATGGGCACTTGGGTTGTTTCCACATCTTTGCGATTGTAAATTGTGCTGCTATAAACATTTGGGTACAGGTGTCTTTGTTAAAGAATGACTTTTGTTCTTCTGGGTATATGCCCAATAATGGAATTGCTGGATCAAATGGTAGGTCTACTTGAATCTGTTTAAGGTATCTCCATATTGCTTTCCATAGGGGTTGCACTACTTTGCATTCCCACCAGCAGTGTATGAGTGTTCCTGTCTCTCCGCATCCACGCCAACATGTGTTGTTTTGGGATTTTTTGATAAAGGCCATTCTCACCGGAGTTAAGTGGTATCTCATTGTGGTTTTGATTTGCATTTCCCTGATGATTAGGGATGTTGAGCATTTTTTCATACGTTTTTTGGCCATTCTTATGTCTTCTTTTGAAAAATTTCTATTCATGTCCTTTGCCCATTTTTTGATAGGATTGTTTGATTTTTTCTTGCTGATTTTCCTGAGTTCTAAATAGATTCTTGTTATCAGTCTTTTATCTGATGTGTAGTATGCGAAAATTTTTTCCCATTCTGTAGGCTGTCTGTTTATTTTCGTGACTGTTTCTTTGGCTGTGCAGAAGCTTTTTAACTTAATCAGGTCCCATTCATTTATTTTTGTTGTTGCTGCGATTGCCTTAGAGGTTTTCTTCATAAATTCTTTGCCTAGACCAATGTCTGTGAGAGTCTTTCCTACATTTTCTTCTAGAATTCTAATCGTTTCCCATTTAAGGTTTAAATCTGTTATCCACCGTGATTTGATTTTTGTGAGAGGTGAAATCTGTGGGTTCTGTTTCAGTCTTCTACATGTGGCTATCCAGTTTTCCCAGCACCATTTATTGAATAGGGACTCTTGTCCCCAGAGTATGTTTTTGTCTATTTTGTCAAAGATTAGATGGCTATATGAGGATGGTTTTATATTTGGGTTTTCTGTTCTGTTCCACTGGTCTGTGTCCCTGCCCTTGTGCCAATACCAAGCAGTTTTAAGCACCACAGCTTTGTAGTATAGTTTGAAGTCTGGCAAATCAATACCTCCCATTTTGTTTTTATTGCTTAAGATTGCTTTTGCTATACGGGGTCTTCTCTGTTTCCATACAAAGTGTATAATTATTTTTTCTAAGTCTGTGAAAAATGATGTTGGTAATTTAATAGGAATTGCATTGAATCTATAGATTACTTTGGGTAGTATAGACATTTTAACGATGTTAATTCTTCCAATCCATGAGCATGGTATGGATTTCCACTTGTTTACATGTTCTGCAATTTCCTTCCTTAGCGTTTCATAGTTCTCTTTATAGAGGTCCTTTACCTCTTTAGTTAAATATATTCCTAGATATTTTATTTTCTTTGTTGCTATTTTGAAAGGTATTGAGTCCTTAATTTGGTTCTCCGATTGAATGGTATTGGCATATATGAATGCCTCTGATTTGTGTGTATTGACTTTGTAACCTGAGACATTACTGAATTCGTTAATTAATTCCAGGAGTCTCTTGGTTGAGTCCTTGGGGTTTTCCAGATACAACATCATATCATCAGCGAAGAGTGATTCCCACTCAGAACTGGAACCAGACAAGGCTGCCCACTGTCCCCATTACTTTTCAACATAGTATTGGAAGTCCTTGCGAGAGCTATCAGACAAGAGAGCAGAATCAAAGGTGTCCAAATAGGGACAATGGGGATACTTGTAATGGACACCTTGACTTGGCCGTGGGATGCCCAGATAACTGGTTAGACATTCTTCCCGGATGTGTGTTGAGTCTGTTTCCAGAAGAAAATCACACCTGAATTGTCGGACTGCGTAAAGTAGATGGTACTCCCCAATGTGTATGGGATTCATCCAATCCACTTGCTGCCTCAATGGAACGAAAAGGCAGAAGAAGTTTGCATTCACTTCTCTCTTCCTGACTGATGGAGCTGGGACATTGTTCTTCTTCTGCTCTTGGTACTCGTAGTTATCAGGCCTTCATATTTAGGCAGGAAGCCATACCATCGACTCTTTGAGTCTGAAATTTTGCTTTCCTGGCTCTCCAGCTTGAAGATCCCAGATTGTGAGATTTTTCAGCCTCCATTATAGAATGGGCAAATACCTTATAATAAGTCAATCTCTTTCACACACTCCCTCTATCTCTCTGTCTCTCTTACTATTTCTGTCTCTCCCTCTCTCTCTCCTATATATACACACATACACATACAATACATATATATGTGTGTGTATGTAGATAATATTCTTTGTGTGTGTATATATATATTTCTATAGATTCTCTGGAGAACCCTAATACAAGCACTTGCTATACAATTAGTGAATTTATTTATTTTTCTTCAAAATTAGAACGAAATACCTTGATGCCACTGTTTAGCTATTGCCCTAAAATATGTTTGACTTAGAAGATTTCTTCTAAGACGATGTAAACATCACATTTTTATAGCACTTGGAAAAACTTCCATATGAAAATTTTAGAGAATAATCATTCAAATGTTGATTAATCTTCTCATGTTTTTCCTAAAGGACAGAGGTCCTTCCCATTCACCTTACTGACATGTGACTATATAGTTTGATTGGCAATCATTACTATCGGTCTTCCTTCTCATGAAAAAGTAATAAAAAAACACAGTATTTCAACCTTTGAAACAGAAGCCCTATTGAATTCTGCAACCACCTGCCCCAAATAAAGACAAAAGTACAAAGCAGGGGATGGAAACTTTTAGAATAATTGCATAGTGCTATAGTGCTATTTAAGTAATGAATGTAGGATGTGTAGAAATTCCATATTGACTGATCTCCAAATAATCTGAATGAGAAAAATTTTGCATAACTGATTATTTAAAAATAATTGTTCTCTGTGTGCTTTCAAATCAAGAGCACAAACATTGCTGAACCAAAACTTTAGTTATGGATCTTATAAATCTATATTTCCACAAGCTTTCCAGGTAACTACAATGCCCACTGAAGTTTGAGAAACATTGTTTTAACAGAACAAACAACAAAAAGCAGTCTACACAAAAAAGTTCTAGACAAAAGAGGTTCTGATAGGCACCTAATAGGTATAATAGTTAAGATTCCTCCATAGCTAGTTCACAACCCAGGCTCTAACAAATACTGTTCTAGTTTTGATTGGTGGTTGTTATTTTTTTTCTAATTCCTGATTATGTTATTTCGTTCAACATCATCTTGGATAATTATGTCAGCAGTTTCCTGAACATTAGAAAGCATTGTAAAATGGCGAGAAAAATATGTTTATACATGTACATATATAAAGACAAACTACAAATTCTTTTAAATCTCCAGATTAGGAAATGAATACACCTTAATTCTTAATACTCTAAATAATTGAGAATACTTCTACCATGTTATTAGAGTTTCAAAGGATAGTTTTAAATTCAACATCAGCAGTATGCCAGAAAACTGGGTGAGCACAGCAAAAAGAATACACTTTATATATAAAGATTAATTAAATAATATATATGTATTTCTTTTTAAATGTAATTATATGTAGTTTCTTTTTAAAAGAAGCATAATATCAAAGCTAAAATGCAGGCTTTGCACAAATGTATATTTTACTTTTTCTCTAGCATCTTACTTATGGGAACAAAATATTTACTAAAGGGAATAAATCTATAAAAGAAGAATGGGGTCACACTAAGAGAATAGAGATTTTCTTGAATTTCAGAAAAGTATAAAGTAGTTGAGACTGTACTGAAAGACAAACCAGAGAAGAGGAATCTGTGGACTAGACATGTACAAGAGAAGGCTACAGAAAGAGTCTGAGTTTCTGAGAGTCTCCTACCTGCCCCTTCCATACTCACGCAACCTAGAGTAGGACTTGACAGGTTACATAACAGCCCATATACTCATAGTTTCACATGTCTCTTCTCACTCAAGGAAAAGGCTAATTAGGAAATCAGACCTTGAAAGTGGCAGAAGAAAGAGACACCAGATGCTTATATTACTAATCTAGTCTTTGGGTCATAACAGTGAATGATAAAGCAAACGTCTAGAAAATTGACAAGAAACCATTAGTACAGTGGATATATCATGGAGTAATAAAAATGAACAAACTAAAGACATAAACAATGATATAGATTCTTTTGGGTGAGAGAATAACAGTAGCGGGATTGTCATCCCTTTACTCTCTTCCCTGGGGGGGGGCAGGTATCTCTCAGAGGAACAAAAAAAGAGCAAATGACCTGGTTTAATCATGTGTACTAGACCTCTAGATATAAAGAATAATGATATGTGTTTTAGGTACATATGTTTTATATTGTTTTATTAATAAGATTGAATAGCTTCTATCTGATGTCAGTCTAAACAAAGAGCCATTGGGATTTGGTAGATAACAGAATTGCTGGATTTTTGCTCTGCTCACCCAAACAGAAACCTGCAACCAATATATGGTATATGAATCTCAAGGCTATACAGCTCTATTTGGTGTATGATTTATCATACTCAAGTTCTTCTCAGAGGAGGTACACAACTTTACCTTTTCATGTTTTATAAAGACAAATGAAAAACATATATCCTGTAAAATGTTTTCCTTTGTTTTCTGCTTTAAATATTCTAGAACAAGAGGACAAATGATTAAAATTTGATGTGTATTTTCAAATACATAAAAATATTTTAAGCTTATTCAATATTAACACCTTAAGTCTTTAAAAATCTAGGACAATTGCAACTGCAAAAAAAATTCAACATGCACAAAATTATACCCACATCTAACTGGAAAAATTTTGTGACTATTTTACAAAAAGAGAAGAGATATTACTACAAGACCTAAACTTTTCCCTTTAATGTTTTTTTCAATGAGTCTATGACTTGCTTATTTCTCAGGCTATAGATAATTGGATTTAAGAAAGGAATTATAACAGTGTAAAACAGAGAGTCTATCATGTCTCGATCATTAGATTGTAGAGATGCAGGGAGCACATACATGAAGAGAAGAGGGCCATAGTATAAAAACACAGATAAGAGATGAGCTCCACAGGTGGAGAAGGCTTTCCTTATGCCTTTGACTGATTTCTTTTTTAAGATTGTAAAGAGAACAGATGTATAAGAGACAAGAACAGTCAGAATGGTGAATGCTTGAATTGAACCTGCAAAAACATAAAGCACAAGATAATTAATAGACGAGTCAGTACAAGAAATCTTTAACAATGGGATGATGTCACAGAAAAAGTGATGTATTATGTTGGAATTACAGAAGGTTAACCTAAGTAAAAAACCTTCATGAATAGTGGCATGAAGAAAGCCACCTAGGAATGACAAGACTAATAGCCGGATGCATAGTGCATTGGTCATAATCACTGGATAGAGTAAAGGTTTGCATATCGCTACATAGCGATCATACGCCATTGCTGCCAAGAGAAAACATTCTGTGGTTAAACTGATTGCAAAGGAAAAAAATTGTATCATACATTCAGAGAGAGACATCATCTGACTCTTGGATAAGAAGTTGATCAGCATGTTGGGGGTCACTGTGGAAGATAACCAAGTATCCACAAAGGCTAAATTTCCAAGGAATAAGTACATGGGGATGTGCAGGTGAGGGTCATTCCAGATGAGAGTAATCAGACCAAGGTTCCCCACAATGGTGATGAGATATATCACCAAGAATACCAGGAACAAGGTGATTCGCCACTCTGGTTGATGAGTAAGTCCTGTGAGAACAAACTCTGTCAGCAATGTTGCATTTTCCTTTTCCATGTCTTCCCTTGGTGTCCTCTGAAATAAAATGAAGTACATATAAAACATATATATTCACTATGCATTAATAATTACTATGAGTTCAAATTGGGGTAGGGAGTTCAAATAAAACTCTTATCAGATCACCTTTTCATTTTATTTATTACCAGTAAACTGAAGGAAACTTTTTAGGAAATAGAAGAAAGGAATTAAAATATAATTACTTTCCTTTAAAAAATATGCAGTATTTAATGGATTTAGACAAAAAGAGATACATTCTGAGCATGTGCTAAATTTGTCAGGACAGGATTGAATACGGTAAGGAAAGCCTGTGTCTGGGACATGGATTCAGCATCAAGGGAAAAGGTATTGGAAGGTCGAGGATTAATAAAGGAATTAAATGCCATGTTAAGGATCTTGACCTTTAATTCTCAGGCAATAATCATGCACTGAAAACTTTTCAAATGGGGAGTGGCATTATGAGATATTTTTTAAATCAAATATTTGGTAGTGCAGAAAAAAGCTTGTGAGAAGGGGAAAATGGAGTCAGCAATACTAATTAGGAAACTGCTACTATTTTCCAGGGCTTCCCCCAAAGCAGATTACACATCAGAATGCTCTGGGGGAGCTCCTTGTGAGAAATATAGATTGCAAGGTAATACGGTAAGTATATGCACAGTAGTACAAGAATGGAACCTAGGATTCTTAATTTTCAAAATGTTCTCAAAGTGATTCAAATGTATCAAAGTGATTAAACCATGAGTGATATGGCATTAGAAGTGATGAGGAGAACAAAGTAACAGATTCAAAGAATGCAGACTATAGAGTCATTAGGACTGGTGCCTATTAGGTGTGGAGGGGATGGTTAGTGAAGGAGAGATGAATCACTTGGTTGCTGGGTAGAAGTTTTTCAAAAATTGAGATTAAGGGCTTAGGGGCATTGGAAAAATTTGGAAGGAGCATCCTCTGAACATTTAGGTGAGATATACTTACTATCATATGTCTATAAATCTTAAAAAAATGATAACCTTGGAGTCATGGGAGTCATTGACGGCATAGTTATAGATGACCCATCCATTGCAGAGTATGCAAAGCAAAGGGATGATTACCAAGATAGACACTTGAGGAAGTTATATTAGAGAAGTAAAAAAGTGGACACAGTAGTCCCCCTTTTCTTTCCATGGTTTCAGTTACCTGTGACAACCTGCAGTCTAAAAATATTACATACAATAAGATATTCTGAGACAGAGAGATCACATTGACATAACTTTCATCAGAATATACTGTTATAATTATAGTGTTTTATTATTGGTTATTGTTTTTGATATCTTACTGTGCCCAACTTAAACTTTATCACAGGTACTATGTATGGGAAAAAACATAGTGCAGTATATAAAATGTTCAGTTGAGATTTCAGGTATCCAGTTAGGGTCTTAGAACGGATGCCCTGCAAATATGGGGCGACTACTGTATATGTCATTTATTAGATGACCAACACCTGATCGCCTTTTCTACCACATGATTCTTGATGGTGAGCCGAGACTACCACCCACTCTAGAACAAAAAAGCTAGAAAGATATTTTCTTATCCCCCTTGTATCTAGAGTAAGGGGACTCGATCTATGTTTGCTCAATCAAATTCACCCAAACTAGATTTGGAATATGGAAAGAGAGTGCAATTACAAGGTCAAAGAGAATTCTCGTCGCAAAAGAAAAAAAAGCCAAGGCAGACATACCAAGGCTCCAGCAAATGCATCCTGCATCCACAACAATGACACTGACATTGTCAGTAAGGGCAGCTCAAAGTGAGCAGCAGTAAAACGAGCTTTCATTGAACTAAGTTGGCACATGATTTTTGCTGTTTCCTTTCTTCTACTGCCCATTTTTCCAGCTGGTTTTTCAAACTGTACCAACTTTTCTATGTTAGAGACAATATCCATTCAATAAACTAATTTCCTACTGCAAACAAAGCCCTTACTCAAACTAAAGATTAGGGAGAGGCTAGAAAAGAATACCAAACAGAGTGATGAGAGAAGGAGGAATACTGAAAAGCTGAGTGTGTGGACATAGGAGAGGAAAGACATTCAAGAAGGACAAAGTGAAGTACAGGGCCACGTGCCAAAATAAATGCTCTAGAAGAACAAGGAGTGAACAGAGATCATTGAATGTGAAAATTAGGAAATGATTAGAGGGTTTATTGGGAGAACTTCCCATTTAATAATTAAATTAAGGTCAGATAATAATGAGAATTAAGTGGGTAACAAGTGACACAACAGTAAGTGAAATGAGATGGAGCACTCTAAGAAATTAGGAGAATAGTTGGCATTTGTCTGCTGCCATGGACAATTGTAAATATTTTTCTATAGAATTTTTGACAAAAGTTATCAAAGGGAGAAGAGAGGAATATATAAAGAGGAAACATTTTATTATTTTAATGGAGAGGTGGAAAGGGAATTTGGATGGGTGAAAAGAGAACAAGGAGGAACAAAAATAGGTAGAGAATAACAAATGCATACAGGGATTAGAGTATATAAAACAAACCAAAGAAGTTGGAGAAGGGAATCATCAGAAAAAGGCTGAAGACTAAATAAAGGGGAAAGCTCATAGGCTTGGGAAGGGTGGTAAATATTTGTCTTAACACTAGGATTTATTAAAAGATGTCAACCCTGAGATTTTCTTTTTCTGTTATTCAAAATTCAAAGTTTGTTTTCCTTTGGTGATTTTTGCATGAAAGAGAGATTTGATTGTAAAGACTACTTTACAATCTTTGTGTTATTCATAAAGATCCTAGCACTGCCCTAAACTTCTTTACATATTTAAAAGTTGCTTTTTGTTTGTTTTTACAATGATTACAACTGACATTCTCTAGGAATATTACTGATTTTACTCTTGAGAACATATTTAGCCATAAATTTTTTAGCAGAATAAAGTCAAAGATTGTAACCTGATCAGGCTATAGAAATGGCAGAGACAATAATTCCAGTTGTTAAAGTTACCTTTATTTGATATAGTTTCCTTTTATGTAATTCTAAACAACAAAATATCTGAAAATTTTCAAATTCCCTTTGTGTGTGGGTACTTAAGTCATAAATGCTGCAATTTAAGAACTAATAAACTGATCATTGGAGAGATATTTTCTGTATATTTCCTACTATATACATATATGTACACATTATTAAGATTTTGATATATATATATGATACCAAATTAAATTGCTGTTTGGGTGAAAGGATCTAGGAGCTAATATTTAAGTGACTTACCTTAAAAGTTTTATTCATAATATATATTTAATTCAACAAAATGGGTTTTTTTATTTTAATCATCAGAAAGATTGCTTACATTAAAATCATTATGACATAAATCTTTAAACCTAGTTTAAAATTATTTACCTTTTTATTTACCAGACTTATCTGATAAATTCATCATAGTTAAATTAACAAGATAATAAAACATTGTTAAAGGAGAAAAATCATGCTTACAACTATTTTGAGTGTCCAGATTAAGTCATAAAAATAAAATATACAGAAAATGTACTATTTGCTTTCCATTTCTCACTGGTCCTGGCATCTTATAAATCCAATCTAAAATTATTATAAATTAAACCATATTTTTAACTTTCTAAATAAAAGACAGTTTTTTGGAATCATTTCTCTGTTACCCATACCTTAAAAGAAATTGTGTAGATCCTTTAATAGTGTTAGGCTTTCTAAAGCACAAAGAACACAATAGCATGGAAATGCCAATAAAAAAGGTAGCAATTTCTTGCACAGTGATTCATTCTGTAGGCTTCATTTCCCAAGCTCAGAAAAATGTTGTTTATATAAATTTGCTTTGGGCACAAGAGTCAACCAATGGTACAACTGTGTGCTTTTGCCAGAAGAGGAAGGAGTGGAAAACTGGAATTCCCATAAGAGCACCTGAAGATTTCCTGTAGGAAGATAAAGTGAAGCTCTTCTACTGGGCACTGTGGATTTGGACAAATTGTCCCACAGGTCATTATAGTCTTTGAAATGATAAACATCCATTCACTGTAGGCAGTTCTTTTACCAACTGAAATTTTCCACCAAAGGTGACACTTATGATATGTGCAGGCAAACTGACGTTTATATATATATAATTTGTTGGTCTGAGTACCATGATTAGTTTGCTCATGTCTGAGCTAATCAAAACATAATTTTAATGTGGCCAAAGATCTAGATTTCTTTCAGGAGCCAACTCCAATTAAAGTTTTCCATCTCATGCAAGTTGCCTCTGAAATCCAGACATATACTATTAATAGCTCCCCAGCTTTCAGCTGATAGAAATCCTACTAGGCAAAGGGGGAGGAGCCAAAGAAAAACAAAGACCACAGTGGGATGAGTAAGGAAGTTGAGCATCTTCTCTAGTTCTTACTTGTCATCCATAATTCTTCTTTGGTTAAGTGTCTGATTAAATCTTCTGTGCATTTTTAAATTATGTTTTGTTATTATTGAGTTCTGAGACCTCTTTATATATTCTGGACACAAACACTATACTTAATACATAATTTGTAAATGTTTTCTGAAAGTTTGTGCGGTTTTTTTTTTTATTTTAACAATGTTTCTGAGAAGCAGAAACTTTGAATTTTTTTAATTTCAGCATATTATGGGGGTGCAAAAGTTTAGGTTAAGTATATTGCCCTTGCCCCACCTTTCCCCTCTGAGTCAGAGTTTCAAGCATGTCCATCCCCCAGAAGGTGCGCATCGCACTCATTATGTATGTATACACCCATCCCCTCTTCCCCCCCATATGCCCAACACTCGATTAATGTTATTCCTATATGTGCACTTAGCTGTCTATCAGTGAAACCAATTTGATGGTGAGTACATGTGGTGCTTACTTTTCCATTCTTGGGATACTTCACTTAGTAGTATGGGTTCCGGCTCTATCCAGGAAAATACAGGAGGTGCTATATCACCATTGTTTCTTATAGCTGAATAATACTCCATGGTATACATATACCACATTTTATTAATCCACTCATGGATTGATGGGCACTTGAGTTGTTTCCACATCTTTGCAATTGTGAATTGTGCTGCTATAAACATTCGAGTGCAGATGTCTTTTTATAGAATGTCTTTTGTTCTTTTGGGTAGATGCCCAATAATGGGATTGCTGGATCTAATGGTAGGTCTACTTGTATCTGTTTAAGTTATCTCCATATTGCTTTCCACAGAGGTTGCACTAGTTTGCAGTCCCACCAGAAGTGTATGAATATTCCTGTCTCTCCGCATCCCTGCCAATATTTATTGTTTTGGGACTTTTTGGTAAAGGCCATTCTCACTGGAGTTAAGTGATACCTCATTGTGGTTTTGATTTGCATTTCCCTGATGATTAGAGATGTTGAGATTTTTTTTATGTCTGTTGCCATTCTTCTGTCTTCTTTTGAAACATTTCTATTTATGTCGTTTCCCCACTTTTTGATAGGGTTGTTTGATTTTTTCTTGCTGATTTTCCTGAGTTCTAAATAGACTCTAGTTATCAGTCCTTTATCAGATGTGTAGCATGCGAAAATTTTTTCCCATTCCGTAGGTGTCTGTTTGTTCTTCTGTCAGTTTCTTTGGCTGTGCAGAAGCTTTTTAATTTCATCAGGTCCCATTTATTTATTTTTGTTGTTGCTGTGATTGCCTTAGGGGTCTTCATAAATTCTTTGCCTAGGCCAATGTCTAGAAGAGTATTTCCAACATTTTCTTCTAGAATTCTTATATTTTGGGACTTTTTTTTTATTTCAGCATATTATGGGGGTACAAAAGTTTAGGTTATGTATATTGCCCTTGCTCCCCCTCTTCCCCCCAAGTCAGAGCTTCAAGCATGTCCATCATCCAGACAGTGTGCATCGCACTCATTATGTATGTATACACCCATCCCCTCCCCACCTTCCCATCTGCTCAACACCCAATTAATGTTATTCCTATATGTCCTCTTAGGTGTTGATCAGTGAAACCAATCTGATGGTGAATACATGTTTGCTGGCCGTTATGCTGTCTTCTTTTGAAAAGTTTCTGTTCATGTCCTTTGCTCGTTTATTGATGGTGGTTGTTTGATTTTTTTTCTTGTTGATTTCCTTAATTTCTATATAGATTCTTGTTATCAGCCCTTTATTGGATGTGTAGAAAGCAAATATTTTCTCCCATTCTGTAGGTTGCCTATTCGCTCTAAGGACAGTTTCCTTAGCTGTGCAGAAGCTTTTTAATTTGATCAGGTCACATTTGTTTATTTTTGTTGCTGCTGTGATTGCTTTGGGGGTCTTCTTCATAATTTGCAATTGCAAAGATGTGGAAACAACCCAAATGCCCATGAGTGGATTAATAAAATGTGGTATACCATCGAATACTACTCAACTACAAAAAACAACGGTGATCTAGCACCTCTTATATTATCCTGGATAGACATTGAGCCCATCCTTCAAAGTAAGGTATCACAAGGATGGAAAAACATGCACCACAT
Source organism: Lemur catta (assembly GCF_020740605.2). NCBI lineage: Eukaryota > Metazoa > Chordata > Mammalia > Primates > Lemuridae > Lemur > Lemur catta. The sequence continues at coordinate 243,612,769 of NC_059128.1, forward strand.
GTACTCACCATCAAACTGGTACTAACTGATCAACACTAAGGTGCTCACATGGTAGTAATACTCACTGGGTGCTGGTCAGGTAGGGGGGATGGGGGGGTGGGGGCAAGAGTGGGTGGGGTGATAAACCCACAGCTAATGGAGATGGGATGCACTGTATGGGGGAAGGACACACTTGTGGCCATGCCTTGAGTGAGGCAAATACATTTCATGTAACAAAAATGTTTGTACCCCCATAATGTCCTGAATAAAAAGAAATTGATGTATTTGTACTTGTCTTATTTTATATTTATAGAAAATAGAGCTAGATGGAACTTTAGGAGGAAATTAGTGTGGAGTTTCCACATGTGCCACTTTAAAGGAACTGGGATGGCAGGATACATTCTTATCATTATAGAAGACATTATTTCGAGAGGTTTATCATGTAGTTTCAATATTAATTATTTCATAAGATGTAATTATAATGAATTAAGATTGTTTTTTAATAAAGAGTATGATATTTATATGAGAAAATAGATAAATAAAGGGAAAGAATCAGAAACATATTCTACCTCTCTTTTATGGACCATATTTCAGAAATTTAAATTTAATGAGAGAAAATTTGTCTTTATAGAAGAATTACAGCTAATAAATGCAGAAGATGGGTGAGGGAATTCGCATTTTGCAACATCTGATAAAATAACAGATTTAGCCAACAATCATTAAAATCATTTTGTGTAGCCTTGATAGGGAACTCAGTAATGAATGGCTCACACTAACATGATCTCAACAGCCATCAATGAATATCAATAGAAATGGGGAATCAGAAATTTGTTCTTCTTGATATTACACAATAAAAAGTCCACAGCCCACAAACTAAAATAAAAATATCCTGAATTTAATCAAGCTTCTATATCTAATTCTATCTCATTTGCATACAATATATTACCTTCATCAAAAGATATTATCAGTCAGATCCAGAATGTAAAAAATTTTACTGGACAAATAAACCAGTTTCTTTAACAAATAGGTGAAAGAAGGAAGAAGAAAAAACTGTTATAGACTAAAAGAGATTTAAAAACTGTCATCCAAATACAATAAGCACATCTTGTTTAAATCTTGGTTCAAACAAAGAAACGACAAAATTTTTGAGACAAATTGGGAATACTGAACACAAACTGATATAAAATAATATTAAACAACTATTACTAATTTTGCAGCATGTAGTAATAGTACTGTGGTTAGTTAAAACAAAATATTTGTTAGTATTACATCCACTAAAAGATTAATAAAGCTTCTGCACAGCCAAAGAAACAGTCATGAGAGTAAACAATCTACAGAATGGGAAAAAATTTTCGCATACTACACATCAGATACAAGGCTGATAACAAGAATATATTTAGAACTCAGGAAAATTAGTAAGAAAAAATCGAACAACCCTATCAAAAAGTGGGCAAAGGACATGAATAGAAATTTTTCAAAAGAAGATATAAAAATGGCTAACAAACATATGAAAAAATGTTCAACATCTCTAATCATCAGGGAAATGCAAATCAAAACCACAATGAGATACCATTTAACTCCAGTGAGAATGGCCTTTATCAAAAAGTCCCAAAACAATACATGTTGGCGTGGATGTGGAGAGACAGGAACACTCATACACTGCTGGTGGGACTGTAAACTAGTGCAACGCCTATGGAAAGCAATATGGAGATATCTTAAACAGATACAAGTAGACCTACCATTCGATCCAGCAATCCCATTATTGGGCATCTACCCAGAAGAACAAAAGTCATTCTATAAAAAAGACACCTGCACCCAAATGTTTATAGCAGCACAATTCACAATTGCAAAGATGTGGAAACAACCCAAATGCCCATCAATTCATGAATGGATTAGTAAATTGTGGTATATGTATACCATGGAGTATTACTCAGCTATAAGAAATAATGGTGATACGACATCTCTTTGGTTCTCCTGGAGAGAGTTGGAACCCATTATATTAAGTGAAGTATCCCAAGAATGGAAAAACAAGCATCACATGTACTCACCAGAAAATTGATTTCCCTGATCATCACCTAAATGCACATTGGGGAATGGTACCAACTGGATATCAGACAGAGACAGGAGGTGGGGGGAGGGGATGGGTGTATGCCTACATGATGAGTGTGTTGCGCACCGTCTGGAGAATGGTCACGTTTGAAGGTGCTGACTCGGGGAGGTGGGGGATAGGGGGAGGGGATGGATGTATGACTACATGGTGAGTGCCAGGCGCACTGTCTGGAGAATGGACATGCTTGAGGCTCTGACTCAGGGGGATGGGCGGGACATGGGCAATATATATAACCTGAGCTATTGTACCCCCATAATAAGCTGAAGTAAAAAAAAAGATTAATAAAAATTCAGTTATCAGTTGTATTTTTAAAAATTCAGTCATAAAGTATCCTTGCAGAAATCAGAAGCATTATGGAATGTTTCTAATTGAATAATTAATTGCTAATAATTTTTTACTTTAACTAAAAAAACTTTTTAAACATTTGAGACATGTACATGTGGAAATAAATTTATTTTTTTCAAAATGGCATTATAACAGGAATTTAAGAGATTATAACAGAGCAGCAACAGTAAATAATAAGAATAGAACCCTAATCAAAAGTAAAAATGTGATAGCAAAATTAATCCTTATAAATTAACCATCAAGACAACAAAATTAATCAGAATCTCCTGAATGTCCGTAGTATTTCTAAAGGAATACACTCAGTTGTGTAATTTTTTTGTTATAGGAATAAAACCGTCGACTTACACAAATATTTTTCATTTGTATTCATACATCAAATAATCAATAAATTTATGATGTATAGTATGTCTACACATTAGATTAATATTTTGGTTTATCTACTGGAATTACAGCCAAAAAAAAACTAAAAATAATTTTTAAAATCCCACAGCAAGAGATACATTTCACCCCTATATCAACAACTTTAATTTTTATTTCCTATTAATTCTTTTTTCACAATGCTTGAACAGATTGCTCAAGGAACACAATTCATACTTTGCAAAAGAGGATTTGTGTCCATTCTATTATGCTAAAATAAGTTGATATATATTAATATAATTCTGTCATTGAATTAGAACTAAATTGGTTGCTGAGACCATGAGAATCTGGTCTCAACTTTAAAAGCATTCACAGGCTCAAATTTGCACCCCATCCACATACATTTAACCAGTTTCTTATCCTTGCCTTCTGCCTCTTGGAGTACAGCAATGCATTCCCTATGTTTGATCATGCTTACTACTGCAAACAAAATGTTCATGTAGATAGAGTACAGGAGTTTTGTAATGTTTGAGAAGGCTGTATACTGAGATATTTTCTAATCTGCAAATTTCTGGATACCATTGTATCATATAATGCCCTATATAAAAGTTATTATATGGACTTCTAGATATAGAAAGTTTTAAATTCTGATGCTCTATTATTCAATTCAAGCCAACCTCTTTTTAAAAAGAGATTATTGTTGTTAGCCAAAAATTTTAAAGGTAAAAAGAGATATCAATTTTTTAAATCCTTCATTTTTCTTAATATTTCTGACTTTTATTTCAGGAACACTGCAAGAATCTGAGTTTTTATTGTGTTATTATTGTATGGTGGAGTATTACAGAGCCTTATTAACACATGGGCCCAGTGCAGTGAGCCATGAACTAAATGACTCGCATTTATATACCAGCCTCCATTTTTGTCAATTATTCAGTGGAATTTGGGTGAGGAGTCCCTGGCAGATAAAAGATTTTCAAAGACTAAATGTCCAGGTAACAAGGAAGTAAACTTTTTTTAAATAAATCAACTGTGGATGATGTGAAGACACTTCAATTGGACCACATCCCAGTAAATATAGTACAAAGCTGGGTTCCCTCACGGAGTGCGTGCACATCCTGACTGCTAGCCCCGTGATGCAAAGGCACAGCCATGACGAATCCAGAAGACTCCATGACTTGTTTATGCAAAAGGTGAAAGAAAAGATTTGAAATTTTGCTAAGGAACTGTTTACTTCTTTGTAACTCTTTTTAAGGCATGCATAACTTCTTTATTTCTCAAACTGTAAATAAACGGGTTTAGTAGGGGAATTATAATCGTGTAAAATAGCGAATACATTTTGTCCTGATCTTCAGCTAGGCCAGATGCAGGACGCACATACATGAAGATAAGAGTTCCATAGTATAATGAGACAGAAAGTAGATGGGCACTGCATGTGGAGAACGCTTTGCTTCTGCCCTTTTCAGACTTTTTTTTCAGAATATCAAAGAGCACACGTGTATAAGAGACTATGATGGTCATTAAAGTGGATATTTGTATGAGAGCTGCAAAAATAAATATTAGTAGTGCATTAATAGATGAGTCATTGCATGAAATTTTGAACAGTTGTACAATTTCACAGTAGAAATAATGTATTATGTTAGACCTGCAAAAAGTTAATCTTAATAGCAAACTCACATGAACCAGGGGATGCAGAAAACCAATTGCATATGAAACACTTATCAACTGAGTGCAGAGTTTGCTAGACATCACCACTGGATAAAGCAAAGGGTTACATATGGCTACATAGCGGTCATAGGCCATCACTACCAGGAGGAAGCATTCTGTAGTTGCACTAGAAGCAAAGAAGTAAAATTGAGTGATGCACTCAGCTAGAGATATCATTGCAGTCTTGTCTAAGAAATTGACCAGCATCCTGGGGGTCACAGAAGTGGAAGTACAAACATCTACAAATGCTAACCCACCAAGGAATAAGTACATAGGCGTCTGAAGATGAGGGTCCTTCCAAATTAGAGCCATCAGTCCAAGGTTGCCCACCATGGTGATGAGGTAGACCATCAAGAACACGATGAAGAGGAGGACCTGCAGCCATGGTCGATCTGTAAGTCCTGTGAGAACAAACTCTGTCACAATAGTCTTGTTTCTTTCTGACATAGCCACACTTGTCACTGTAATAAGAAAATGGGTGACAGACACAATCAGTAAAAATAACACAAAGCAGTGGCATTTTATTTGTGAGTTTATCTACACTTTTGAGTTTTCCATTTAATTGATGGTTTTTAAAGTTTAACCTTCATCCCTTTGTAAGATTTGTTTACAAAGTCTGTGTTTGGGTATCTGACCCTAAAACTGGAAAATACTGAAATGAATGAAAATATTTGAGGCACTACCTCTACCCTCTTAAAGTTTTTGGCTGGCCTGAGAATTAAATAGATATAAGACAGGTTAGCAGGAGGAAAGCATACAAATTTATATAAATTTTACATGACATGAATGTCCTCATAAGTAAATGAAGACCCAAACAAGTGGCAAACTTAAATATTTTTATACTACATTGAACAAACAGAGGCAACTGTGAAAAAGCAGCTAAAGTATGTGAGTAGGCAAAAGGAACACAATTATTTTAATAAGCTTTATTTGTACAGAATTCTCTTGGATGTAACCCCTCAAATAGAAGAAAACAAAGTTTCTTTTCTCCTGGTACCAGAAGGGCATCTTTCACGTGGGAGTTTTTAATATCTTGTTTTCAGGAAGAAAAGGAGAGATTAGCATGCCCTTCTTCCATCTGTTCCTTCTTTATGTGCCTTTAGCTCAAAACAATCTATATGCCTAAATTTCATATTTTGGAGTGGCATATTTGCCACCCTTGAGAGGCAATATTAAAACCAGGTAGAAGAGATGCAAATCTAAAACCATTACATTTGGAAGAGAAATAGACTAATCATTGAATGTAGGCATAACTACGTAATTTTTATGGCATGGCAGAAGAATCTATAAGCAATGGGAAAGGACAAAAAATATGTTGGGAAAATATCTGTAACATAATTTGCATATATAAGGTTAATACTTTTACACATACAACACTTATACTCTCTTATAACTTGGTGAAAATAAGAGAACTCAATTAAAAAATGGGTAAAAAATATGAACAGTCATGTTTACAGAATAGCAAGTGAACATGACCAATAAATATATAAAACAATGTTCAACCGCTTTAATAATCAGGGATATTTTAAAAATTGATGCATCATTTTCACTTGTCAGATAAGCAAAAAAGTAAAATGAGAAATAATATCTGCTGATGACAGGAAAATGACAAAAGAATCACTCTAATAAAACTGGTGAAAATGTAAATTGTTTTTTTTTGGTTTTTTTTTTTTGAGACAGAGTCTCACTTTGTTGCCCTGGCTAGAGTGAGTGCCGTGGCGTCAGCCTAGCTCACAGCAACCTCAAACTCCTGGGCTTAAGCGATCCTACTGTCTCAGCCTCCCGAGTAGCTGGACAGGCATGCGCCACCATGCCCGGCTAATTTTTTCTATATATATTTTTAGTTGGCCAGATAATTTATTTCTATTTTCAGTAGAGACGGGGTCTCGCTCAGGCTGGTCTCGAACTCCTGACGTCGAGCGATCCACCCGCCTCGGCCTCCCAGAGGGCTAGGATTACAGGCGTGAGCCACCGCACCCGGCCGAAAATGTAAATTGTAACAACATTTTCAATCTGGACATTATCTAACAAAATTTAGTAATTAAAAAAACCTGTGATCTAACAATCTCTCTCCTGGCTACATATGCTAGAAATAATGTCACTCATACACAAGAATGAAACACAAGGATGTCTGATAAAGCATTGTTCATGAAGGCAAAGTCTGGAAACAAAAAACACTCATCAACCAACCACAGAATTACTGACTAAATTATGGCATAGTCTGCCTATGGGATATTATTCAGATACAAAGGAAATGGATTTGAGCTATATCAGTTAATAATAGGAGAATTTTCTCAATGTATTATTAAGCAAAAAAACAAAAATGTAAAGAAGTTTAAATTACTTGTCCCATTTTATAACTTTTAAGCTTTTTGTTTATGTATGTAAATGTCATGATATGAGCATGGACAAAGACTGATTTGCTTTCATGAATTATAAGCTACCTCTAAAAGAACTTCTAGAATAAAATTTCACAAATATTCTGGGGTGAATGTATGTAAAAGGATGGTTACCTGCATATTTATAGAAATAAGAATAATAGGCCGGGCGCGGTGGCTCACGCCTGTAATCCTAGCACTCTGGGAGGCCAAGGCGGGTGGATTGCTCGAGGTCAGGAGTTTGAGACCAGCCTCAGCACGAGCGAGACCCTGTCTCTACTAAAAATAGAAAGAAATTATCTGGCCAACTAAAATATATATATAGAAAAAATTAGCCGGGCATGGTGGCGCATGCCTGTAGTCCCAGCTACTCAGGAGGCTGAGGCAGTAGGATCACTTGAGCCCAGGAGTTTGAGGTTGCTGTGAGCTAGGCTGACGCCATGGCACTCACTCCAGCCCGGGCAACACAGCGAGACTCTGTCTTAAAAAAAAAAAAAAAAAGAAGAAGAATAAAATGATATTTTTACCTTTAACAAAGAGTATTTGACACTGATAGCTCTAATGTAAAAGGAATAAATAATCCATAAATTTTTCATACAAAATATCTATTAATGATCTTTTATGTTTAATGATATTTTCCAAATATTAAATAATTGGTAATAGATACAACTATTGAGAGCAGGTATGATTTTTTTAAATAGTCAGAAATATTTGAAAATTATATAAGATAGTGTCCAAAGTATAGTTATCATTTTCATAGTTTTTTCATATACTTCCAATACTTTTCTTATTATACTTTATTCTTAAATGTTTTGTAGGTTTTGTTGCTATTATGAATATAATATCTGATATTTTCATGACATAATATGATTTATTTCCTTCTATGATTTATAAATTATCTCTGAAAGAACATCCAGAGTAGAATTTCCCAAATATTTTGAGTTGAATGCATAATCTCCTACGATCCTTGAAAGGGAAACAAAGATATATTTACCACAAATAATAAGAGTAAAAAAAAAATCATAATTTATTCACTTCAAAAAATGATTTCTTAATTTCATAGCGCATACCTCTTGACACTTATAATACACAGAAATGTAATATTAGAATGAATTAGAAGAACTGAGTTTGTTTAATCAATAGGAAGAATGATGAGTTGTTATTCTCCATCTTCACTAAGCTGAAAAAAAGATTAAATAAGTTTAAAAAACTAAACACATACCCACAGGCATCCCTATTACAATACACACAACCTAAAAAATTCACTGGAGTGTATTTGCTGAAAATAGGTTATGTGGATGTTATGGAAATGTAGTTTTCTTTCCAAAGTGGAGATTTTGTCCTAAATAAAGTGACTTGGCTTTCTTTGCAACCCAAACCACCAAATAATAGATATTTCTAGTCTCACATTATGAATTCAGTATAATTAAATCAAGAAGTAATAAGATTTGGGAATTGTTTTCCTTAAAATTAATATAAAAAAAATACTTATGGGTTGGAGTAAAGGAGATGATGGTAGTTGTATTTATTGACTTTAGCCCTTATTCTTATGATTCCATGAAAATTTAAAAGCTTTTTATAATAAACAGCCACCAAATCAAAGGATAGGATTATTTACATTCTGCAAAATCACAAATAATGTAGAAACAAGCTGCATGGCTTGTGCCTCAATTCTAAACTTTCTATTCTATAAAATAATATGATAATATAAAAATAATTTTAAGGTTGTTGAATCATTCTTACCATGAGTGATTTTCCAAGTAACTTCCTTCTTCTATTAAAATTTATTACTTATGAAATTTTGTGATAAACATTTCTCCTCTACGGTAAGACATCCTCTCCCATCTGTCTAAATTTTGATGTCTGGTTGAGAAGAATCTCAATGCCTCAATGGAATTTTAATTTCTCACATAGATATCTCATTATTATCTAAAGACATTGAAAAACTCTAAATAATAAAAATTGTAGAAATCACTATATTCTCACCCAGTTCCTGCAAAAACATTGGGAAATTGAAAGTGATACATTTCCTGAAGTAGCATAGAAAATGCAGAAATGAGGCAGTGATTACTTACACATTGATTTTTACTAGTCACTTCAACATGAATGAAGATAATGTGTATTACTTATATTTCCAAACTTGTTCTTTAAAAAAAAGGGAAAGGAAAGAAAAATATTCCCTCTACGCTTTCAAAGGATTCCCTATAGGATGAAGTCAAATTTGTTCTACTGGGCATTGTGAGTTAATCATCATTTCACCCCCACAACTAGCTGTAACCATTAAAAACTGTTGTAATCCAAAGGGATTACTGTGGGGGGCACCTGTAGAAAACTTTAATACACACGTTAGGAAATGTTTGTTTTTCCATTCTCTTCTTTCCATTTACAATAGCATCATCCAAATACCTCCTTGGCATGTTTCTTTGGAAGTCTAAAAGGTACATTAGAATCACCATGTCCAAATTTAAAATTGGGATCATCTGTTACCTCACACCCAGCCCTAGTTATCTTCCAGTGTTCTTTGTCTTAGGGAATAACATCATTAAATAATCTGTTATGCAAGCCATAAACTAGGAAGATATCCTGGCCACTGAACTCTCCTTCAAACTCTAAGGATCAATGATTGCCAAGTCATATAAATTTCATCTCCTAAAATCTCTATCTTTCTAGAAATTTATCCATTTCCTCTAAATTATCTTATTTGTTGATATAGAGTTCTTACATACTATTCCTTTATAACTCTTTATTCTTGTATGGTCAATGGTGACATCCCTTCCTTGATTCCTTATTTTAGTTAAGTCTCTTTTTTGAGAGTTTCTTTTTATTTCAATAAATTTAGAAGTACAGGTGGTTTGGGGTTACATGGATGAATTCTATAACAGTGAAGTCTGGTTTTTTTTATGTACTCATCACCTAAATAGTGTACATTGTACCAGATGGGTAATTTTTCATTCCTGACCCCCTCCTACCCTTCTCTCTTTTTGGGTCTCCAATGTCCATTATACTACACTGTACTTCCCTGATTCCCCATAGTTTAGCTTCCATTTAAAAGTGAGAACATGTGGTATTTGGTTTTCCATTCCTGAGCTACTTCACTTAGGATAATAGCCTCCAGTTCCATCCAAGTTGCTGCAAAAGACAATATTTTATTCTTTTTTATGGCTCAGTAGTATTCCATGGTGTATATATACCACATTTTCTTTATCTAGTCATCAGCTTTATCTACTAATCAGCTTAGGTTGATTCCATATCTTTGCAATTGTAAATTGTGCTGCCATAAACATATGAGTTCATGTGTCTTTTTTATATGATTTATTTTTCTTCGTGTAGATCTCCAGTAGTAGGATTGCTAGATCAAATGGTAGGTTTAATTTTAGTTCTTTGAGAAATCTCCATATTGTTTTCCATAGATGTTTTACTATTTACATTCCCACCAAAAGTATATAAGCATTCCCTTTTCACTACATCTTTTCCAACATTTATTATTCCTTGACTTTTTAATAATGGCCATTCTGACTGGGGTAAGATGGTATCTCATTGTGATTTTAATTTGCATTTATCTGATGATTAGTGATATTGAGCACTTTTTCATATTTATTGGCCATTTGTATCTCTTGAAAAAAATATCTGTTCATGTTGTCTACCCACTTGTTAATGGGATTATTTGTTTTTTTCTTGGTGAGTTGTTCGAGTCTCTTGTAGATTCTAGATATTAGTCCTTTGTCAAATGTATAGTTCGAGAATATTTTCTCCCATTGTGTAGGTTGTCTATTTACTCTATTGATTATTTCTTTTGTTGTGCATAAGCATTTTAGTTTAATAAAGTTTCATTTATTTATTTTTGTTTTTGTTGCAATTGCTTTACTGGTCTTAGCCATAAATTCTTTGCCTAGGCCAATGTCAGAAGAGATTTTCCTAGGTTTTCTTCTAATATTTTTGTGGTTTCAGGTCTTAAATTTAAGTCTTTAATATATCTTCAGTTAATTTTTATATGTGGTGGTAAATAGAAATCCAGTTTTATTCTTTTGCATACATCTATCCAATTTCCCCAGCACCATTTGTTGAAAGGGTGTCCTTTCCCCAGTGTGTGTATCTGCTTTGTTGATGATCTGTTGGTTGTATTAATAGCATTTGGATTTATTTCTAGGTTCTCTATTCTATCCCATTGGTTTGTGTGTCTACTTTTATACCAGTACCATATTGTTTTGGTTACTATACATTTGTAGTATAATTTGTTTATTTTAGCTTTTGAATTTTTTATTATGTATAAAATTTAATTACAAATTTAATTTCATCACACAGGTTTATATGTAGTTTTATGAAGCAGTAACAGTACATTCTTATTCTTTATAAAGCAAGTAATATCTTGAGAGGCATATTTATTTGAAATACAAAGGAGGTGTGTATAAACAAAAGCCATGCTTTAATTTTAGAAAACGAGAAAATCAAGAGCTGTTTTACTTGCCAACAGAACCAAAACCAAACATTGACTGAATACATTCCTTAAATTGATCTCACCTAAATAAGAGCTTTTAAAGGTCAATTGAACTAAAGTGTCTGTTCAACAAGTCTTTCATGTGAGCTCTATTTAGTTTAATGAGGGTCACAGTAAATATATGGACTACTATTAATTTATAGTGTTTTATTTTATGCATAACCTGGCAATAATAAAAATAATACAAAGACTATATTTCCCTTGTTATTAAAAACTATCTTGTAGTATGATTTGAAGTTGGATAATGTGATGCCTGCAGATTGGTTCTTTTTTCTTAGAATTGCTTTGGCTATTGAGGTGCCATATGAATTTTAGAATCATTTTTTCTAGTTCTGTGAAAAATGACATTGGTGTTTTGATAGGAATTGCACTGAATCTGTAGATTGCTTTGGGAAGTAAAATTATTTTCACTATGTTGATTTTTACAATCCATGAGCATGGGATATTTTCCTATTTGTTTGTGTCATATGTGACTTCTTTCCTCAGTCTTTTGTAGTTCTACTTGTAGAGATCTTTCACCTTCTTGACTAAGTCTACTACTTGATAATTTTTTTTGCACCTGTTGTAAATGGAATTGAGTTCTGGATTTGATTCTCAGCTTGGTTGTTATTGGTTTATAGCAGTGCTACTGATTTGAAGATGTTGATTTTGTAACCTGAGATTTTACTGAATTCATCTATCAAATCTAGCAGTCTTTTGGAAGAGTCTTTAGGATTTTCTAGGTGTAAGATCATATTATCGGCAAACAAAAATAGTTTGACTTTCTGTTTTCTAATTTGGATGCCTTTTATTTCCTTCTTTTGCCTGACTGCTCTGACTAGGACATCCAGTACTATGTTAACTAGAAGTGGTAAAAGGGAGTATCTTGGCATGTTCCATTTTTTTAGGGGGAATGCTTTCAACTTTTTCCCATTCAATATGATGCTGTATGTCAGTTTGTAATATCTGGCTTTTATTATTATGAGGTATGTTTCTTCTGTGCCTAGAATTTTGAGCATTTTCATCATGAAGGGATGCTAGATTTTATCAAATACTTTTTCTGCATCTATTGAGATGAAAATGTGGTCTTTGTTTTTGCTTCTGTTTATGTGATGGATCGTATTTATTAACTTGAATATTTTGAACCATCCTTGCATCCCTGGGATGGAACCCACTTGAACAAAGTGAATTATGTTTTTGATGTTCTGTTTGATTCAGTTTGCTAGTATTTTCTTGAGAATGTTCACATTTATATTCACAAGGGATATTAATCTGTAGTTTTGTTGTTGTTGTTATTGTGTCCTTTCCTGGGTTTGGTATTAAAGTGATAGTTGCTTCATAGAATGAGTTGGGGAGGATTCTCAATATTTTGGAATCATTTCAGTAGGATTAGTACCAGTTCTTCTTTGTAGGTCTGATATAATTTGGGTGTGAATCCAGCTAGTCCTGGGCTTTTTTGTTGTTTTCATTGGGAGATTTTTTTATTACTGATTCAATCTCACTACTTGTTATTGGTCTATTCAAGATTTCTATTTCTCCCTGATTCAAACTATGGGATTTGTACATTTTCAGGAATTTATCCATTTCCTCTACATTTTCTAGTTTGCTTGCATAGAGGTGTTCATAATGGTATTGGATGATCTTTCCCATTTCTGTGGCATCAGTTGTAGTTCCATTTTCATTTTAGATTGAGCTTATTTGAATCCTTTCTCTTACTTTCTTGGTTAATTTAGCTAGTGGTCTATCAATTTTGTTTATCTTTTCAAAGAAGCAACTTTTCTTTCCATTGATCTTTTGCATTGTTTTTCTGGTTTCATTTCATTTAGTTCTGCTCTGATCTCTGTTATTTCTTTTATTCTGCTAGCTTTGAATTTGGTTTGTTCTTGTTTTTCTAGTTCATTGAGATGTGACATTAGGTCGTCAATTTGTGATCATTCTGTCTTTTTGATTTAGGCATTTAGCACCATAAATTTCGCTCTTAGCACTGCTTTTACTGTATCCCAGCAATTTTGATAGCTTGTATTACTGTTATCATTCATTTCAAAAAATTTGTTTAATTTTCATCTTGATTTCATCAATAGCCCCCAAATTACTCAGGAGCAGATTATTTAATTTCCATTGTATTTATATAATTTTGAGACTTCCTCTTGGCATTGATTTCTATTTTTTTCCACTGTGGTCTGAGAAGATACTTGATATTATTTTGGTTTTTTAAAATTTATTGAGACTCGTTTCATGGCCTACCATATGGTCTATCTTAGAAAATGTTCCATGTGCTCATAAGAAGGATGTATATTCTTCAGTTTTGGGGTAGAATATTCTGTAAATGTCTATTAGATCCATTTGTTCTGAAGTCTAGTTTAAGTGCTGTGTTTCTTTGTTGATTTTCCTGCCTCAGTAATCTGTCCAGTGCTGTCAATGGAGTGTGGAAATCCCCCACTAGCATTGTATTGCTGTCTATCCTTTTCCTTAGGTCTAATAGTATTTGTTTTATGAATCTAGGAACTCCAATGTTAGGTGCATATATATTTAGGATTGTTATATCTCCCTGTTAGACCATTCCCTTTAACATTATGTAATGACCTTTTTTGTCTCTTTTTACTGTTGTTGACTTAAAGTCTGTTTTATGTGATGTAAGCATGGCTACTCCTGCTTGCTTCTGGTTTCCATTTGCCTAGAACCTTTTTCCCACCCTTTTACCATGAGTCTACAAGAATCTTTATGACTTAAGTGTGTCTCTTAAAGGCAGCAGATATTTAGGTTGTATTTTTTTATCTGTTCTTCCAATCTATATATTTTTACTAGACCATTTAGACCATTTACATTCAAGGTTATTATTAATATGTGAGATACTGTTCCAGTCATTGTATTGATTGTTACTTAGTAGCTTTGTTTTCTCCGTTGTGTTACTGTTTTACAAGCCTTGTGATTTTTGTACTTTTGGATATTTTTATACCAGTGAGAATCGGCCTCTCATTTTGATGTTCAGGACTCCTCCTTTGAGCATTTCTTGTAGAGCCAGTCTAGTGGTGACAAATTACCTCGGAGTTTGCTTGTCTGAGGAAGACTATTTTTCCTTCATTTATGAAACTTAGTTTTTCAGGATGCAAAATTTTTGGATGATAATTTTTCTGCTTAAGAAGACTAAAGATAAGATTCCAATTCCTTTTGATTTGTGAGGGTTCTGCTGAGAAGTCTACTGTTAATCTGATAGGTTTTCATTATATGTCATTTGATCTTTTTGTTTTTTTTCCCTTACAATTCTTTCCTTCACATTGATTTAGATAGCCTAATGATTATATACCTTGGTGATGTCCTTTATGCAATGAAGTTCCCAGGTTCCAAACTTTTTGCTTTTTCTTCTTTCTCCCACAGGAATATCCACATTTCTTAGCTATGGGCATTTTATTAGTACATAATCTCATATTTCTCAAAGACTTTGTTCATTTAATTCTTTTTTCCTTATTTTTTTATAACTTGGTTAATTCAAAAGACTTGTCTGCAAGCTCTGAAATTATTTTTTCATCTTGGTCTGTTCTATTATTTGAGCTTTCAAGTGCATTTTGTAAATCCATGAATGTGTCTTTCATTTCCAGAAGTTCTGGGGTATTTTAATATATCTATCTCTTCTTCAACAAATATTTTATCCTTCATTTTTAGGATAAATGGCCACAGATTTCCAAAATGGTTCTTGTCCTCCAATTCCGAATCTTCTGTTGATGAGCAAGGTATATTGCTTTTCTTTAGCAGGAGAAGAATCATAACATTCAGATCATTCAGCACTAGAAGCTTATATCTCCTTGAAGTGTCCTATAGTCAATCCCAGTGGCAGGGCTGTAACCTGGTCATGAATATAAAATGCTCCTCTAGAGCCATAATCAGTGAATATTCCTATATATATTTTTCATTTCATCAATAAACTATTCAATTGTCTCATATTTTTTGAAACATTTCATTGCCATTGCTTAGAACATAATAGGTATCTCAAGTTTTAAAATTATTTACTATCTTTCCATAGAAGGAGCTATTTCTACCAAGGTCTAATAACAAGGACTACACTTTCCTTTAAAAAGGCTCTTCCTTGCTGCACATTAAGTAATTTAAAAGTCCAAAATCCTGATGCACGTCATTGTATGATAATGTTGATGTTTGCCAAAGACTCCAATCTTCATGACGCTACACAGCAGACACTTTTGACATCAATTGTGCTTTAGGATGATATGGCTCCAAAGAGACTGTTTGGGATATAGCTTATATGTCTCTTAAAGTTTGAGGATTCTTTTCCTCACTTCAATAAAACTCAGATTTCTTTCAAATAATTCAATATAGGGCTTAATAAAGTATCCAAGGGCAATAAATACACTCATCAACATGCATATAGCCCTCTTCTTATCCATGGGGTCTGAAAAGTTAGTAATTTATTCTCATCTGTCTATAGAATGTCTATTGTGATTCCAGTCCCAATTATTCCCCAAAATCATATGGATTGTGTAAGGCCTTGTATTTTAGTAGGATTGATTAGCCATTTGTGGTTAGTCATATGTGTCATTACAGTCCTTAATTTCTCTGAAATATAAATTATATAATATTATAAATTTAATGAACTTGTTTTCTCATAGGGATCAAATCTGGTTCTTATCTGACCAAAGTATATGTCCACACTGGAAAGATTATTTCAAACATTTATTAGAGACTTTACCAAAAGACAGAAAATTGACTTTCTTTTGAAGTTGGAATAAACATAAAAATCCTTGGATAACTCTGTAGTGGTATGCCAGTCACCTTCAGTTTGTTATAGGTTCTGAACAGCTTTCACTCTATCTGACATAGAGAAGACTATCAGTAAACTATTTTATTTAGTTCTCATTAGTCTATGGTTAGTTTCCATGAATTGTATTTTTTCTTAGAGACTAGATAGGACTTTTATAAAATTAGTTGATAGGGATTGATATCCCTGTTTTAGAAATTTATTGTGGTCCTCCCGGAATTTGGTTTTGCTTAATTCTCACTACAGAGGAGAGTTTGCACAATTCTAAAGTTTCTCATTTGTATGTCAAATTGGAAATGGGTAGAGGCATATGCAACTAATACCTGTTTAGAAAGCAGGCAATGGAAAATTGTTCTATTCTCATAATGTATCAAATCCAATAAGACATCCAGATAGAGGTGTCATTTCCACAAGGTATTCTTAATTTCACATTTTCCAATTTATAATTTAATATAGCTCTGGTACCTACTACCACAGAATCACATTATCCTCAAAGTTTTATCTTTATTGGTCCTCTAATGTTGCCCTCTCTTCCTTTTGATAGTATCTCCCTGTACTGTGTTCTAGTTTCTGGTAATCCTAGAAAACTCTGTTCACCACCTATTCAAGCTAGACCAAACATACTTCTTCGGATTTCCCTGCTGAAATTTGCAAGTAGATATCAACCTTCTTTTATTCTATTGCTTTAACAGAAGTATCCTCTGCACCTTGCTTACATACTTTATTTTCCCAATACCCTTTGACATATTCAAAATAGGAGTAAATAGAACCAATATAGTCAGGTCTATTCAGTGAGGTGAGTACAGTTGGCTGAACTACAAGAAGTTTTCCACCTCCTAATTAGTAATAATTCACTATGTTATTTTATATAGCACGTTCACCAATTTATTTCTTTTTTTATCCTACTTTCATTAGCCATCAAACTAACAAGTTTGTCATGGCCGTCTATATAGTATTCTATTCTTCTAAAAGGAAGATTATGTAAGGGTAACAAGCACAATGAACTGTCCTTATCACTGAATTTCTTATAGTCTGTGTTGAGGCATTTTCCATTAAGAGTAATTCTATGGTTTATCAATATTCAATCTAGGGTGACTGCATTTGGAACATTTTTCCTATCTCTGCAGGGCTCTTTCATCTACCATTATGTGAAACAATTGGGTATGAATTCCAGGGTAAGCTGGTTGGATTTTTACTTTAACCATGGGATATCATTATTTAGAATGAGAAACATGTAGTGAAGTTTATATTAGTCTGACTATATAATCCTCTCCATTCAGACTGAATGGATTCCCTATCATTAAAATATTACTCCCTTGAACATGCAGTCTGAATATGCAGATTGATAAAACCTCATCAGATTTCTAGTGTTTGTCTGTTGGCAAGATGCTTCAATTATTTAACAATATCCTCTAGCTTCTATGGTCATCTGGTATTGTCTGCCCACCTCTTGGACAGTCAGTGGTCATAGTTAGTGACTCTACTTGAACAGTAAATATAACATCTACCAAGCTCCCAGCAAAACTTGTCATGACTCATCTCCTATTTTACATATTTGCCTCATCTCTTCTAAGTCAAGTCTATTTCTTTGTGTTCTCCTGGTAGGATTTCCATTTCGCTGATGCTATTAATAATGATGAAGCAATATTTCTAGCCATTTTTTCTGCTTGCCTTTTTATTAATCCATTTTGCTTAATCCTAGAGGTTTGAAGCTATCTCATCTAAATTCCATTGATAAAGATTTTTCCCCCATAATTTGCCTCAAAAAATGTTCGCTACTTCAAGCCAAGGATGAATTGGCAGCCATCCCATCACCAAAGTCTCAAAAGATCTTCCCAACCATCCTTGTGCATGAGTCTCATTTAATCATAAGATCACTAGAGTAGATTTCAAGTGTACAATGACCATCAAACTCACTTATTCAGTGTTTACTTTGCCACATATATTGCTCAAGTTTATTTAGCTGTAAGCAAGATAACAAACAGGTAAAGCAGCAGCATGAACAGCAGCAAAATTCCCAAGGCCATGGACATGCAAATACAGCTTCCCAAGTCTCATCACTGAATGCAAACTGATATAAGTACAGATTAAAGTAGTACAGGGAAAGTAGGTGGTCTAGAGTCTCTTAGCTCATGTAACTTGTTACCTAGCACCTAGACAGTGTTTGCATTGCCTCCATTTTTTAGTACAGCTGCCTTCCATAATATACAGGTTATATAATAAACAATCTTGATAACTGGTACAATGTACTTAGGAACATTTCAGATCAGCAGGCAGTTCAGACCAATCTCAGTGATTTGTTCTGAATTGATACACATCTTGAGCTAATATTGCAAGATTGTCTAAATGTCACTTCCTCAGGGGGCTCTCAAACTGCAGGAAAAAACTACAGTTCAACTGTTACTCTTTTCTTTCCATGATAATATAAAATAATAGCTGGGATTTTGTTAAACATAATCCTGATAAAACCTGTATTATTTGTGCAATTATAAAAATAATAAAAGAATTTTAAAAAATAACACATAGTTTTTTATACAGGTACTCGAAATAAAATACTGTACCATTTAAATGAAGAAATAAATTTATTTATATTTACATACATAATAAAAAGTATTTAGGGGACTATATTAAAAAGACCAATAGTAAGTTACAGAAAAAGGATTTTACTAAAAAGAAAATAAAAACATTAAGGAAATTAAGATTTAGCTTACAGTGTTTACAAGATGTGTCTCGAAGCTGCATGATATTGCTGAAAATTACCTGCAAATACAGAAAATTTTTAAAAGACAATAAATTTAATTTTATGGAGTATTTTTTTTCTCTTTTTTTTTATTTCAGCTTATTATGGGGGTACAAAAGTTCAGGTTATATATATTGCCCATGCCCCCCCCATCTCCCCGAGTCTGAGCCTCAAGCGTGTCCATTCCCCAGACAGTGCACATCGCACTCATATGGAGTATTTTTTAAAGAATTTTGTTACTGGGGATCTGTTGGAATTAATCTTAAGACCATACAAACAAGTTGACTTTTTCCAGTAATGTGCATATGATAAATAGGTTTAAGTGATAAAAGCTATTTATTAATATCATGTACCTAAATCTTTAGATAAATCTTTTAGCCTATTCGTTGGTACTGTTGACTTGACAAAAGATAATGTGTTTTGGAAATACTAGAACAATAAATATATCTTCATTCTTCAACAACTTAAGCTTAATTCTCATTTTGTATTATTATTTTTCCTAAGTATGCCAAAAAAAACCAGATTGCCTAAGGAATATAATTGTTTTACTGAAATAGAAGTTGAATCATTTATGTTTATATAGTAAATATAAAATTGTGCCAGTGAATTCTCAACCACTAATTTATTTCCATTTCAGGGACATATATATATGTGTGTGTGTGTGTGTGTGTGTGTGTGTGTGTGTGTGTGTGTGTGTGTATGTGTATATATATATATATGTATGTGTGTGTACATATATGTAATTAATTGGCACAATTTTTTACTCATATCTTTATATACTAAACCAGTACCTTATTTCTAATCTAATCTCCTTGCCTTCTGCCTGGTCAGCTCCTACTAATACTGACAGGCTCTGAACTTGCTTTTTATTACAGTAAAATATTCCTAAATTTATAAATTATTGAATATCATTCTATATTCAATATCTCTGATTAAAATAGTATGTGGAGATACAAATATAAGCTGTGATTAGTTGATGTTCCACTCTTAAATTCATACTAGCTTCCAATCTTCTTCCTAAGGTCCACCAATTTCTTTCATAGAATTTTTACTTTTTTCTAACTTTCATCACTGAACAGTAAATTTCTCCTCAGAAATATATTCTACCAAAATGCAGAGTTTTATTTTTATCAGACTACTAGAGCTACTGTATCTGGCAGAGAATCACAAAGGTTTATTAACTTGCAGGTCTAAAGAGGTGGGTTGGGCTCATTCACTTAAGTAAATAACCATCTATGCCAGCCCCAGAGCTATTTCTCAATAAGTATTTCTCAGATGTCACAGTAAAATTGCCAATTACTACCTGTAATTTTGGAAGTCCCTAGAAAATAGTTAATTTGCAAAAGCTGAATGCTCAAATACAAATGGAACGCAATGTTTCTAAATAAGCTAGTTATGGCTAATATTACCAAACTGTCACTGGACCCATATCCAAGTAAACATATACAAAGCTGGGTTCCTTTACACACAGCTTGTGGACCACCCTGACCACTAGCCCTAACCTGTAGGACTTGGGTTTTTTCAGCAGAAGATAAAGAAGAAACAGTTTGAAAGTTGTCTGACAACTGTTTATTTCTTCATTATTCTTTTCAAGGCACAGATAACCTCTTTGTTCCTCAGGCTGTAAATAAAAGGATTTAATAGAGGAATTATTATGGTGTAAAATATAGAATACATTTTGTCCTGATCTTCAGCTGTTCCAGACCCAGGACGCACGTACATGAAGAAGAGTGTGCCATAGAACAAAGACACAGAGAGCAGGTGGGCACTGCACGTGGAGAAGGCTTTGCTTCTGCCTTTCTCAGACTTCTTTTTCAGGATGGCAAAGAGGACACAAGAGTAGGAGATTATGATAGTGATAAAAGTGAAGCCTTGTATAAAAGCTGAAAAGATTAAAACCAGAAGTATATTAACCATAGGATCAGAGCAAGAAATTTTGAACAGTTGTAAAATTTCACAGTAGAAATAATGTATGATATTGGACCTGCAGAAAATTAATCTAACTAACAACCCTACATGAATTGCTGAATGCAGAAAACCAATAAAATATGAAACACCGATAAACTGAGTACAGAGGCTATTGGACATCACCACTGGATAAGACAGGGGACTGCATATGGCTACATAGCAGTCATAGGCCATCACTACCAGGAGGAAACATTCTGTGGTTGCACTGGAACCAAAAAAATAAAATTGGGCCACACAGTCAAAGAGGGATATCACATGATTCTTAGATAAAAAATTGATAAGCATCTTAGGAGTCACAGAGGATGAAGTGCATGCATCTGCAAAGGCTAAACTGCCAAGGAATAAGTACATGGGGGTGTGAAGGTGGGGGTCCTTCCAGATGATAGCAATCAGGCCCAGGTTGCCCACCATGGTGATGAGGTAGATCAGCAAAAACACCAGGAACAGCGGCACCTGCAGCCCTGGATGATCTGTAAGTCCTATGAGGACAAACTCAGTCACCAGAGTCTTATTTTCTTCTGCCATATGTGACCTGGCCAATCACTAAAACAAAAGGATAAGTGAGGAAATAGTCACAAAAGAGTCTTAAAATTGGTGACATTTTTGTGTGACTAACATTTTCCCAAGAAGTGCTTCTCATTTTATTAGTAGCTTTAAATTTTTACCTTTGTTCATCTACTTTTATATACATTCAAAATTGTTCATAATAAAAGGTCTTAAAATGATAATTTACCTAAAGTGACATCTAAATTTAATGCAAATCCTTTTCGATCTAACAGGGTTAGATTGTATATATTCATCTTAAAGTTCATATTTTTAAAAGTTTGCATTTTCCCCCAGAAAAATATAAACAGTAAGAATAGTCAATAGTACCCTAATTGATATTAAACTATAATAAAAAGCCATAATAATCAAAACATTAAGATACTAAGCATAAGAATAGACAAGAGGATCAGTACAATAGAATAGAGAGCCCAGAAATAGATTCCAATATATACAGGAATGTGGCATAAGACAAATATGGTATTTCAATCCAGTAGGAAAAGGATGATTGATTTAATGAATTGAACTGGTGCTGCTGGCTGTTTGTCTGGAAGTAAATAAAGTTAGGATTCTACCTCACAGTGTAAATATTTTCTAAGAAATTTAGGAGATGATAGTGTAACACAGGTATTAGAGAAAACCTTAAAGCCAATATAAAGACATAGCTACTATATAATTTTGATGCATATCAACAGAGTCAAAGGGTATATAACAGATTAGGAGATATATTTCACCGTATATATAAAAGACATAGATATGTGTCTGTAACATAAAATAACTGTTAAAAATAGATAAGAAAAGGCATACAGCATAAAAGAAAAATGGGTAAATAATATGAAGCAGCAAGTTTACAGATAAACAAATCAAAAAGACCAATAAATGAAATGGAAAGATACCAAAATTTCACACACACATACACACACACACACACACACATACCTCTCTTTTCATGTATCATATTAGTAGAATTAAAATGAATAAAAATACCCACTGCTGATTGAAGTGAGAAAAGTGATACTCTCGTATATAACTTGTGGAACTATTTTTGCAACAGCCTTTTAGAAAAGCAATTTTTATTTAATTTAAATCATTAAATTTAAAAAACATAAACCCTTTGATCTATAATTTTCATATACATATATATATATATTCTAGAAATAAAAGTACCATTACTCAAGGATAAATATACAAAAAGTACCAGACACATCCACAGTGAAATGATTGGATAAATCACAGCGCATTCATATTACGGAATAAAATTCAGCCATGAAAAAAAGAGCTATACCAATTGAACTGAGATTTACCACAATGTACAGTTATCTGAGAAAAGTAAGATAAGATATAAAAAAAATTTTTGGAAAAACTTTTGTAGACATTGGCCTAGGGAAAGAATTTATGAAGGCCTCAAAGGAAATCACAGCAACAACAAAATAAATAAATGGGACCTGAAAATTTTTTCTGTTTTTTGTAGAGTTGGGGTCTTGCTATGTTGCTCAACCTGGTCTTGAATTCCGGGCCTCTAGCAAGCCTCCTGCCTCAGCCTAACAAAGCAAATGCATTTTAAAATCACTCTTTCACCTGGAAAAAAATGTGAATAATAGACACTAAGTTTATAACACTGATTTTAAAGTGTTATGGGAGTAGTGGTAAAAACAAAGAAAGTTTTGGGGAAGGTAAGGGGAATGGGTCAAAACAAAAGTTTCACAAGAAAAGCAGCATATATATTATTATCTCTTTTACATAAAATTATATAATTATGTGTATATATGTATCTATATACATATACAAAGGGATGTGTTAAAGAGCAGTCTCTAACATGATGATGGAGGAAAGAAACAAGAACAATAAAATTCTGTTGTCTTTGTAAGGAGATGTTTTGGCACTGAAAATTCCAGTGTAAAATTAGGAGATGATAATCTCCAAATTTTGCACTCAAATATCAGTTAAATACAGAAATGGCCTTCAGACAAATTTGCATATTCTTTTGGATATTATCAATGGGAAAGACTTTTGAGCATTGACAGATGTACTTCAAAGTAATCTATAATTGTATAAGATAGGGATTCAAATAGAGCAACAGGGTTTTTCAGAGTTTTTGTAATTTCTGTTATGTTCTTATTAAATTTACTCCAGTATACTTTATTTTTTTGTCACTGCTGTGAATTTAACATCTGGTATTTGCATGAAGTAACGAGATTGGGTTTTCTTTCACTATTTATATATAGCCTCTAAAAGAACTTCAAAGAGAAGTTTTCCAGTGACTATAGATCCTTCTAGAGTACCTTGAAAAGAAAAATAAATACATTGAATCATACAGATTGTTATGGTATTTTCATGTATGAAAACATATTTCTATAATTGTACAGTCATACCTCTCAATACTTAGGAAACATAAAAACTTTTTACTACGAAAAAGTATTTTTTTAAAACTGGGTTTGATTAATTTAAAAATATAAATTAAAGCTTTTTTCTAAGAATTAAATGTCAGCAATAGAGTAAGACCCTGTCTCAAAAAAATGCATTGCTTGTTTTATAATAATGAGATAATATTCACACTTATCTGTATCTTTCTTTTCTCAGATAACTATACATTGTATTAAATCTCAATTCAATTGGTATAGCTCTTTTTAAAATGGCTGGATTTTATTCCATAATATGAATGCACTTTGATTTATCCAACCATTTCACTGTGGATACGTCTGGTAGTTGAGAGATATTAGTCCATCTTCACTGAAAATATTAATAAGTGAAGAATAGAGTTTTAGAATTTTTACTTTTAAATATATATCCACAGAGGGCCCTAGTATGTACAACAGGGCCATAAATATAAATTAAAAATTAAGAACCATAAGAGATGTTTGCTCTGGGCCATTTTTCTTTATGACCTCAAATAACTGAATTATTGATATTCCTGGTTTTAGTTCCTACAAGGTATAGTTTAGCCAAGAATTAATAAGCTTTGTGAATTTTTTTCTCAAGTTATGTGAGACATAAGTAAACACAAGGAGTCTGTTGAAGTTACCTTCAGTGATGTTAGCCCATATCCTCATGATTTCATGAAATTAAAGAATTTTTATTACATTCATTCAAACCAAACCTTAGGTCAGAATTTCTCATTCTGCAAAATTACAAGTAAGTGAGATTTGAGCAGCATATCTTATAACTCTTAAGAAAACTTTTCACATTATAAAATAAATTCTGAATACATTGGATTTTTCTTATCATTATTACTTAAGTTTTTCATTTTTCATTTTTCTAATAACCGAAGTTTATTTAAAATCTTCACAACAATTGTGTTATCTCCACTGTAAAAATTCTGATGAAAATATACATGTTTAGACAAGCATTTACTTCTGTCTGTCCAGATTTGGGTTGCTGATTTGAAAAAAATATCCTGTCTAGGATTTTAATTTCTTACTTAGATACTTTGTTATCTTATAGACAACTTACAAAGATCTAATAATAAAAATTAGGAAAATCTTTGCATCCTCACCCAGTTCCTAGAAAACATTGGGAAACTAGAAATGTGCTTGTTTTCTGGAAGTAATATAAAAGGTACAGAAATGAAGCAGTATTAATTGTGTACTGCTTCAGGCTGCTTACATAATTCCTTTGAAACTCCAAACTACAGAGAGATAGCATTTCTTTCTTCTATTTTCAAATCCATCCTCTAAAAAATGTTTAAATTCCCTTAGTGTTTCTAAGGGATTCTCAGTGGAATGAAGTCAAAGTTGTTCTACTGGGCATTGTAAGCTAATCATCAAATCACCCATATACAGCTAGTCCATAACAATTAAAACTATACATTGTGTCCTCAGGGTTCACTGTAGGGGCATGTTTATAAAATATCACTGGTAGAGTTTATAATAAGCTTGTTTTCTTTCCCCTTGTCTTTTTCTGGTGCCACAACCAAACCACCTAATTAACTTGATTTCCATTTGGAAATCCCCAAGGTACCTTAGAGTTAACATGTCCAAATCTGAGATTAAGACTTTCCCCTATTCCACCCCTAAACCTGGCATTCTTCCAGTGTTCCTTGCCTCGGGGAATAGGGTCACCAAACAAGCATTTATCCAAGCCATAAACCAGGGACACACCTTTTACACTAACCTCACCCTCAACTCCATTGTTTTCAACCATTGCCAAGACCTCTAGATTTTATCTGCTAAAGATGTTTTAAATCCAACTATTTCTTCCAAATTACACCTTTACCCTCAAAAGCCCAGATCAATTCATCTCTTGCCTGGACTTATTAAATAACCTCCTAACTATATCATCTGTATCTGCTAACACACTCATTCAGTGTATTTTCCGTACTTAACAGACTGCACACTTTTCAACCACCACAGCATAAACACATTCCCTCACTTAAAATTTATAAATAACTTCTCATTGCACATAGAATAATAGCTAAAATTCTTTTTTAAATTTCATGTTATTTTATTGACAAATAATACTTGTACATATTCATGTGGTACATAGTGATATTTCAATACATATAATGTATGGTGATCAGATCAGGGTAATTAAAATATTCATCATCTCAAACATTTTTCATTTCTTTGTGTTGGGAACATTCAGTATCCTCCTTCAAACTATTTGAAACTATATAATATATTGTTGTTAACTATAGTTGTCCTGTAGTGCTACAGAACACTAGAATTTATTCCTCCTTTCTAGCTATGCTTTTGTATCCCTTAACAAATCTCTCCCTAGCCTTCCTTTCCCAGCCTCTCATATTTTCTGTTCTACTTTTTACTCCCATGAGTTCAACATTTTTTAGTTTCCACATAAGAGTGAGTGTTTACCTTTCTCTTCCTGGCTTATTTCACTCAATGCACTCCAATTCCATCCATGTTATTATGAATGACAGGATTTCATTCTTTTTTATGGCTGAATAATATTCTGTGGTATATGTGTATCAAATTTTCTTTATTCATTTATCTGTTGTTGGACACCTAGATTGATTCCATATCTTGGCTGCTGTAAATAGTGTTGTAATAAACATGGGGGTGCAGATGTCTCTCCAAGATAATGAATTCTTTCGGATAAATTCCCAGTAGGGGGATTGCTAGATCATATAGTAGATCATACATATAAATCATACATCTATTTGTAGTTTGTTGAAGGACCTCCATACTGTACTCCATGGTGGCTGTTATAGTTTGCATTCCCACCAACAGTGTATAGGTGTTCCCTTTTCTCCTCATGCTCTCCAGCATTTGTTTGTTGTTGTTGTTGTTGTTGTTGTTGTTATTGTCTTTTTGATAATAGACTTCTTAACTGAGGTGAGATGATATCTCGGTGTAGTTTTATTTGCATTGGTGAAGTTGAGTATTTGTCATATATTTGTTGTCCATTTATATGTCTTCTTTTGAGAAATGTCTGTTCACATTGGCCCTTTTTTAATAGGAT
This sequence comes from Lemur catta, assembly GCF_020740605.2. Classification (NCBI taxonomy): domain Eukaryota; kingdom Metazoa; phylum Chordata; class Mammalia; order Primates; family Lemuridae; genus Lemur; species Lemur catta. Next base: position 243,639,550 of record NC_059128.1, read on the forward strand.
TATTTGGTTTTTTGCAGTTGAAATTTTTGAGCTCATTGTATATTCTGAACATTGATATTCTATCAGAGGAGAAGTTGGAAATATTTTCTCCCATTCTGTAGGTTATGTTTTCACTCTATTGATGGATTCCTTTGCTATGCAGAAGCTTTGTAGTCTGATATAATCCCAATTGTTTATCTTTTTTTAGATGCCTATGCTTTTGAGGTCTTATTCATAAAATCTTTTCCCAAACCAATGTCCTGAAGCATTTTTCCTATGCTTTCCTCTGGTAGTTTTATTGTTTCAGGTCTTACATTTAGGTCTTTGATCCATTTCGAGTTGATTTCTGTATAGGGTGAGAGGTGGGGGTCTAGTTTCATTCTTCTGCATATGGATATCTAGTTACCCCAGAACCATGTATTGAAGAAACTGCCCTTTCCCCAATGAATGTTCTTTTCACTTTTTCAAAATTCAGTTGGTTATAATCATGTGGATTAATTTCTGGTTCATAATTCTGTTCCATTGGTCTATATGTCTGTTTTTATGCTATTACCATGCTGTTGTAGTTACTACAGTTTTATAATATATTTTGAGGTCTGGTAGTGTGATGTTTCCAGCTTTATTGTTTTTGCTCAGGACTGCTTTGGTTATTCAGGGTCTTTTTTGTTCCATACAAATTTTAGGATTTTTTTCTTTCTGTGAAGAATATCACTGGTATTTTGATAAGGATTACATTGGATCTATAGATTGCTTTAGGTAGCATTTTCATTTTAATGATATTAATTCTTCCCATCCATGAGCATTGGGTGTCTTTCCATTTGTTTGTGTCCTCACAAATTCCCTGAAGTTGTTCACCTCTTTGGTTAAATTTATTCCCAGGATTTTTTTCCTTTTTTGTGCAGTTTTTTTTTTATAATCATTGTAAATGATATTGTCTTCTCTATTTCTTTTTCAGCTAATTCCTTGATCATGCCTACAAATGCTGTTGATTTTTGTATGTTAATTTTGTATCACAAATCTTTACTATATTTTTTATCTAGTTCTAAGGATTTTTTGGTAAAGTCTTTAGGTTTTTCTATGTATAAGATCATGTCATCTGCAAACACAGACAATTTAACTTTCTCCTTTACAATTTGGATGCCTAATTGCTCTGACTATGTTGAATAAGAGTGGTGAAAGTGGGAATCCTTGACTTGTTCCAGTTCTTAGAGGAAAAGCTTTCAGCTTCTCTCCATTTAGTAAGCTGTTTACTGTGGGTTTGTCGTATAAGGCTTTTATTATATTGAGATACTTTCCTTCTATACCTAATTTATTTAGAGTTTTTATCACTAAGGGATGCAAAATTTTATTAAAAGCCTCTTCTGCATTTTTTTGAGATATAAATGATTTTTGTACTTCATTCTATTGATGTGATGTATGACGTTTATTTAATTGCATGTGTTGAGCCATCCTTGTATTCCTGGAATAAATCCCATTTTATCATGGTGTACTGTCTTTTTGATGTGTTATTGGATTTGGTTTGCTATTATTTTTTTCAAGGAGTTTTATGTCTATGTTCATCAGGGGTATTGGCCTGTAGTTTTCTTTTTTGTTGTTGTTGTTGTGTCCTTGTCTGAATTTGGTATCAGGGTTATGCTGGCCTCATAGAATGAGTTAGGAAGAATTTCATCTACTTCAATTTTTTGAAATAGTTTGAGAAATATTGGTATTAATTTTTCTTTAAAGGTTTAGTAGAATTTGGCTGTGAAGCAATTTGGTCCTGAATCTTTATTTGTTGGAAGATTTTTTATTACCAATTTAATTTTGTTAGTTGTATTGGTCTGTTTAGGTTTTTACTTCTTCTTGGTTTAATCTTTGTAGGTTGTATATGTCCAGGAATTTATTCATTTCCTTTACATTTTCTAAATTATTGGCATATAGTTGCTCATAGTAGTCTCTAATGAACCTTTGTATTTCTGTGCTGTCCATTGTAACATCTCATTTTCTTTGCTGACTTTATTTATTTATTTGGGCTTAGCCTAGCCCTGGGTTTGTCAATTTTGATTATATTTTTAAGAAACCAACTTTTTGTCTCATTGATATTATGTGTTTTTTATTCTCAATTTTGTTTATTTCTGATCTGACTTTTGTTATTTATTTTCTACTACTTTGGTTTGTTTTTGCTTTTCTAGTTCTTTGAGGTGCATCATTAGGTTGTTCATTTGAAATCTGTCTAGTTTTTTGATGTAGGCATTTATTACTATAAACATGCCTCTTAATATTGCTTTTTCTATGCCCCATAGGTTTTGACATGTTCTGTGTCTATTTTAATTTGTTTCAAGGAATTTTTTATTACATTCTTAATTTCTTTCCTTACCCATTAGTCATTCAGGAGAATGTTGCTTAATTTCTATGTATTTGTATAGTTTCTAATGTTTTGCTTATTATCAATGTCTAGTTTTATTCCATATGGTTACATAACATAGTTGATACGGTTTCAATTTTTAAAATTTTTTGAGACTTGTTTTGTGTTCTAACATATAATCAATTCTAGAGAATGTTCCATGTGATGATAAAAAGAAAGTGTATTCTGCAGCTATTTAGTGAAATGTTCTGTAAATGCCTGTTAGGTCCATTTGGTCTATGGTGCCATTTAGATCTAATGTTTCATCGTTGATTTTCAGTGTAAATGATCTGTCCAGTGCTGAGAGTAGGGTGTTTGAGTCCCCAGCTATTATTGTATTGGGATCTATCTCTCCCTTAAATCTAATAATACGTGCTTTTATATCTGGATGCTCCAGTGTTGGGAACATATATATATTTACAATTGTTATATTCTCTTGCTGAACTGATCTTTTTATTATTATTTAATGTCCTTCATCTCTTTTTACAGCTTTTAATCTGACATTTATTTTTGTCTGATATAAATATAACTATTCCTGCTCACTTTCTGTTTACATTTGCATGGAATAATTTTTTCTATCCCATCACTTTCAGGCTATTTATGTATTTACAAGTGAAATATCATTTACAATAATATTTTTGCCACATGTAATATTAATAACTATATTTTCTCAATGTAAAATTTTGTAGGATTTATCTGTCATTTCCTGAAGTACATGAACTTTACAAGGATACTTATCCAGAGTACTTATCAGGTCTGATTCATATATCAGCAACATAATGGAGTAGAATGCTGTTCTGTAAAATGTCCAGGAAATAAAGCTTCCTTCAGACATAGAACAGAAGAGTTAGCATAGTCCTGGGGCAACATCATCAATGTATACTGTTGCCCATCCCAAGTGAATGTAAAATACTTCTGATCCTCATTCATTATCTGTATTAAAATAATACATTTTGTACATCAATAACCACATATCTCACACAAGATATTATATCGACATATTCTAGTAAGGGTAGCACATCTGGCAGAACAATGGAAATAAGCACTACAGTGTGGCTAAGTGTGTGGTTGTCTATCATTATCAGCCATGACCTCTATGGGTTTTGTAGAGACCAGGATGAAAGAATAAAAAGCAATATTATGGGAATCGCCACCATTGCAGCCTTTGAGTCCCTGAGAGTAGCACTAATCTCTGACACTGAATCAAAAATGCCTTATATGTCTGTCTGAGATATGAACCTTTCAAATGACTGAAGCTGACAGACCTCACCATTCTCACAGGGAAGCCTCTGAAGGACTATTTGGACAGTGCTGCTTATTCTAAAGAAGACTATTCTAAAGGAGACCTCAGGAAGTTACAAGTCCTTTAAACACCAGGGGAAGCCATGACCTAGTGCTGCCCTTATCCCAGGTGCTTTGACTATCTGCAAGAACTGGACTACTTAAAAAATGTTAAATCACAGAATCTAAAAGGGAAAAAAAGTGTGCATTTATAGGACAGCTGTCTTGAGTTGCAATGGTTGCCTCTGATAAGCATTTAGCATATGGAAATCTTCCACGAATTTCCCTCAGTAAAGAGGTAAATTTCATTCTTTGTGGACTTTTATGGTTTGTTTATACCTCCCAAGTCAAAGGTTTGCTGCTCATGGCATTGCAGTAACTTGAAAATCATCTCCAAAGATATCTCCCCAGGGTATGGAGGAAACGTTATGTAGTGTTAAATTTTGTTTTTCCAACAGTGAAAACACAAAACTAGGATTTTTCCATTAAAAAAAATAGTTTAAGAGCAGAGAGTTGTTGCATAAGAAATAAATACCTGAGTTAAATGAGAGCTACACAAGAGCAAATTAAGTTACCTGAAAATTCAAGGGATTCAATAAATCACCCAAGTAGAAAATGACACACAGCCTGAGTTCTCCCCTCAGTGCAACTGCAGGGATTCCTGGTCCCATCGCAATACCTGGGAACTGTGATGGGAAAATTTCAAGCCACCCTCTGTCTAATCTTGTTGCAAACTATGCCCCAGAGTTGTACAGGAAAGACCAAGAGGTGGTTCCTTGCCACACTCTAAAACAAGACTGTGGGAAGAAGCCTCCTCCCTCAGGCTCTATTAAAACTATCTACAAATCTCTTCAACTCCAGATTGGAGCCTGCCAAAACAAAATTGGGACACAGTCATCTGACTGCTTCCTGTCCCTATCTATCTCCTTATTTTTCTCCCCTCACCACTCAGTGAGAAAACACAGGCTTACTTTTTACTTCTCTTACTTTACTTCCTCCTTGTACCATAAAGAACCCAGCCTCAGCCTAGCAGGCATAGCTACATTTATAGTATGGAACTCTGACCTAAGTTTTCTGGCTCACTTCTTAATATATGAATACTAAAGAGCTAGATAAAAGAATTTTTATGAATATTCTTTCAAGAAAAATTCCTGTTTTTGACGTCAGAAGGTGAACTTCTTTCTTTTGTATTGCTTCTATAACAATTCAAAACATACTCCCAGACAGATAGAAACCTTATGCCAATTATAAAGCCAGCTCTATACTCAGAGTGGTGACTAAGAAAAGAAAATTAATACTTTCCATCCTCTTTGCTCCATTACTTTCTCTCCTTAGTAAATGAGTCCACTCAAAAGATTCTTATTCTTTTAGGAGTGCGGAAGGGGAATCTACCTACTTTTTTTTTTTTGAGACAGAGTGTCGCTTTGTTGCCCTGGCTAGAGTGAGTGCCGTGGCGTCAGCCTAGCTCACAGCAACCTCAAACCCCTGGGCTTAAGAGATCCTACTGCCTCAGCCTCCCGAGTAGCTGGGACTACAGGCATGCACCACCACGCCCGGCTAATTTTTTCTATATATATTTTTAGTTGGCCAGATAATTTCTTTCTATTTTTAGTAGAGACGGGGTCTCGCTCAGGCTGGACTTGAACTCCTGACCTCCAGCGATCCACCGGCCTCGGCCTCCCAGAGCGCTAGGATTACAGGCGTGAGCCACCGAGCCCGGCCGGAATCTACCTACTTCCTAAAAGATCTCTGAGTTGAATTTCTGTCATTCAGATTGTCAGAGTTGGGCTAAGTAAAACCGGATATTGGATGAAAGTCTTTCCTCCTATCAGGAAGCTGCCTCCACCCACAGTACAGCCCATCCTTGTCCCAAGGATTCCAGCTACAAGGTCAGCAGGTCAACCTCCCTTGGGGAGGTGTAAATATAAGATAGGCCTTGACTGGAGGTGGACCATTTAGCTTTATAAAGGTGTCAAAAAGTATAGGCTTTCACCCAAATCCCAATTTTTCTCTTTCCCCACTCTCATATACCTACTCCCACTGTCAGGTGATAGCCCCATCTCTGCCTCAGCTGCCTGGCTGGAGTGGAAACAGCTGGATGAGCTGATTCTTGGGAGATTAGTAGGACATCCCCCACTGATCTCCTGGGATCTCTCGTGCTGGCCTTGGAGAAGGGTCTGGACACCAACTGACTGGTCCTATAACTTGTCGCTCATAAATATCTTAAAATTGAATATACTAACAGTGAACTGTTACAGAGAATTGAGAATAAAAAGTACATGGTATATTTTATGCCAAAATCTCAGAAAATGATACTCTGATTCAAGTTCAAAAGTATTTTCTCCCTTTCTTAGGAACGCTTTCATATCTTTCTATTGAACAAAAAATAACCTCCATTTTTGGTATGATATATCTCATTCTTTCCTCCAAGACATTAATGGCTTCAGTAATGACAGTAATTTAAAATCCCATTTCTGCAGTTTTCTATCCATTGCCATCATGTTACTTGATTATATATTCCTCAAAATCATCCCAAAGTTCTAATCAACTCATTTGATTATACATTTCTCAAAACCTTATTTCTAATATACTGTTTATATTTCTAAAAATTTAAAAAGTTCCCCAAAAAACTCTTTTATATGAACATAATCATCATTCATTCGGTCAACAAATATTTATTTAGTATTTCTTAAGTTAGTACACTGTCATTCTTAGCTCAGTCACACATAGAGCTGTAACCCTGTGATACTACAATAACCCCTATTTTAAGAATAAAGAAAAAACAAAGACACTAGCCAGCTTATTTGCAGACATGGAACACATCTGAGAGCTATCATTAAATGTCAATGTACTCAATTATCCAGTTAACTAAGAATGTCTTTTACTATTTTAGAGGTATATAAATCTAACACACTTGTAAGGATTTTTTCCTTCCTGATCTTTTTGTTATTACAAGTGGGACTATCACAGTCAAAGTGAAATAAAACATTACAATAACACCATAGTAGAAAGAATGGCCAGTGTTTCAATTTTCTGGATTCAATTTAAATGGTAAAAATTATAAGTTTTGTTTACATAGTAAATTAAATGAGGAGAAAAGAGAAACCAAATTAATAGGAAATTACTATTTAATAACATAAAGATAGGCAAGGCAGTAAATATCTCAAGCTGAAAATGTATTCCTGAGTTTTATAATCCTGGAAAGGATGTGAGAAGGCTCGATCCTCTGGAAACCCGAGGAAAAAGGTCTAAGTCAGCAACATCACAAAGTATTTCTTTAATGACAAACTATGCATAATTCTGGACATAAGATATGTTTTATGTATTCAAATCTCTGCCTTGGTGATCTAAAACAGGAGCTACCCACATAGAAACAGCAGACCTAAGAATATAACCGTTAAAGAAAGATTTATAAGTATTAGATTCACAATTCTCAGGCTTTCTTTTTTTTTTAATTCTTATTTCAGTATATTGTAGGGGTATAAAAGTTTAGGTTACATATATTGCCCTTAGCCCCCACCCCTCCGAGTCAGAGCTTCAAACGAGTCCATCCCCTAGACAGTGCGCATGGCACTCATTATGTATGTTCATAGTAAGGCCAGCCAAGTGGGTGTCATACTAAGACAATTTTTACTTCTATAACCTAATCACCAATTCTGTATAGACATAGCTAACATCTTCACTCCCCAAGTCTATGCTGGCCTGAAACTAATTTTCTCAAAGCATCTGCTCTGAACTTGAAACTAAAGGCACAATAATGGAAAATTTAAGGAAGATAAGGTTGGTGAAAAATGCAGTTCTGACAACAGTAAAAATATATAGAAGCACTGGGATGTTTTACATAAGAAAGCACCCAGGGGTTTGGTTTCATACTTCTCCCTTAAACTGAGAGGTTATTCTGTAGAAAACAGTTCTCCATCTTTATCAGGAATAGAAAAAGAAAATTAATTGGGGGGTTTTATTAGATATTAAAATGCACTAACAGAGAGGCTGGTGATGTTTGCATTAATCATTGGGTAAACATGCTGCAGTCAAATCACCAAAAGTACCAGCGTATCTTCATTTTACATCGGCCAAGAATATGGTGATGAAAATGTGGCTCTCTGCAGATGTGGTGAGCTCTTCTTTTCTGTGTATTTCCAGGAAGTACTATCTAAAGCAAGATCCAGATTGAGGAGAAAGATGTAGACTCCCCACAGGAACCACATATCTCTGTGATCCTTTTTACACTGCATATTTTGAAACAACTTATTCCCCAAACTATATACTAGCAAAAAGAAATAAAAATACTTGTGTTTGTTTGCATATGCATATGTGTGTATGTGTGTGTGTGCGTATAGAGATAGATACATACATACACACACAGATATAGACATAGATATATAGAAATCTATGTATCTATATATATACACATGTACATATATATCTATATATATGATTCAACTTGGCAAGAAATATAACTGACATACATTTTTGACAAAAATATAAAATTTTACTGAGAAATATAAAAAGTGATATAATGTATGAAAATTCATAATTTTACCTAAATAGAAAGGCTCAATTAAAACTATTAATTTTCATAAATTAATGTATGAATCTGATGCAATTTCAAACAAAATCATAGGGAGGTAATTTGACTAGAAAATTCTATGTTGCCTGTGGTTTTGGGGTCATATCCAAAAAATCTTTGCCAGGACCAATGTCAAAAAGCTTTTTTCCCTATGCTTTCTTCTAACAGTTTTATGGTTTCAGGTCTTATATTTAAGTGTTTAATCCATTCTGAGTTGATTTTTGTTTATGGAGTGAGGTAAGGACTAGTTTTATTCTCCTGTATGTGGATATCCACTTTTCCCAGCATTATTTATTGGAGAGATTATCCTTTCCCCATTGTGTATTCATAACACCCTTTTGGAATATCAGTTAGCCATGTATGTGTAAATTTATTTCTGAGCTCTCTATTCTGTTCTATTGGTCTATATATCTATTTTTATGTCATACTGTCTTGTTTACTATAGCTTTGCAGTATATTTTGAAATCAGGAAATGTGATGCCTCCAGTTTTATTCTTCTTGCTCAAGATAGCTTTCACTGTTTGGTGTATTTTGTGCATTCACATGAATTTTAGAATTGTTCTTTTCTATTTATATAAAGAACACCACTGTGATTTTGATAAGGATTTTGAATTGGGATTTTGAATCTGTAGAATCCTTTGGAGGATATGGACATTTAACAATATTAATTCTTCTAATCCGAAGTCACAGGATATCTTTCCATTTATCTGTGTCTTCCTTAATTTTCTTCATCAATGTCTTATAATTTTTAATGTATAAGTCTTTCACATCATTGATGAAGTATATTCTTAAGTATTTTATACTTTTTGTTGCTATTATGAATGAGATGGTTTTATTAATTTTTTTTCAGATAGTTCATTGTATATTGATTTTGTATCTTGCTATTTTACTGAATTTGTTTCTTAGTTCTAAGAGGTTTTTTATTGACACTTTAGGTTTTTCTATATATATGATCATATAATCTGCAAATAGAGATCATTTTACCTCTTCCTTTCCTATTTGGATACTTTTTATTTCTTTTCCATGTGTTACAGCTTTGAATAGGACTTCTAGGACTGTGTTGAATAAAAGTGGTAAGAGTTATCATCTTTGCCTTGTATCAGATATTAGAAAAAAAGCTTTTCATTTTTCCCCATTGCTTATTATGCTAGCTGTGGGCTTTTCATATGTGGACTTTATTATGTTGAGGTCAGTTCCTTCTACGCCTATTTTGTTGAGAGTTTTATCTTGAATGGATACTCAACTTTGCCAAATGCTATTTCTGCATCTATTGAGATTATTATGTGGTTTTATCTTTCATTTTTATCACTGTGGTATACCACATTGATTGATTTACATATGTTGAGGTATTCTTGAATTTCAGAGATAAATTCCACTCGCTCAAGGTGACTGATCCTTTAAATATGCTGTTGAATTCAGTTTGCTAGTATTTTGTTAAGGATTTTTACAACTATATTCTTCAGGGATATTGGCTTACAGTTTTCTTTTCTTGTGGTATATTTCTCTGGTTTTGATATAAGGATGATGCTGGCCTCATAAAATGAGTTTGGAAGTGTTCTTTCTTCTTCTGTTATTTGAATGAATTTAAGAAGAATTGGTATTATTTTTTTAAAAAATGTTTGGTAGAATTCACCTAGAAAGTAATCTAGTCCTGGGCTTCTCTTTTTGTTGAGAGGTTTTTGATTACTGATTCAATCTCCTTATTTGTATATTCAGAATTTCTATGTCTTCTTGATTTATTCTTGGTAAGTTGTATGTCTGTGTTTTCATTTCAATTTGAAGAACTCTATCTAGAATTTTTTGCATGGCAACTCTCTCAGTTTTTGTCTAGGAAAGACTATCTCTCCTTTATTTTTAAAGAACAATGTTCCTGGGTATAGTATTTTTGCTTAGAAGTTTTTTTTTTCCTTTTAGTCTATGAATATATTATCTCACTCTCTCTAGGTTTCTGCTGAGAAATCTACTGATAGTCTTATGGGGTTTTCTTTATATAGGATGAGTTGTTTTTCTTTTACTTCTTTTATAAGTCTGTTTGTCCTTGACTTTTGATAATTTTAGTATAATGTGTCTTAGTATAGTCTCTTTTTAGTTGATCCTATTTGGGAACTTTTGAGCTTAATGAGTATGGACTCATAATGCCTAATCTTCTAAGATTTAGGAAATTTTTAGCTATTATTTCTTTAAATAAGTTTTCTGTCCCCTTTCTCTCTGTGTTCTTATAATTCCATAATTAGTTCACTTGATGGTGTCCCACAAATCCCACAACTATTTTTCACTTTTTTCTTTCTTCTTGTCTGATTGGATAATTTTAAATGGGCTGTCTTTGATTTTGCAGATTCTTTCTTTTGCTTGATTGAGTCTGCTGTTGAAGATCTCCATTGCATTTTTCATTCCATTCATTGTATTCTTGAGCCCTAAAATTCTGTTTTGTTTTTTTTTTAATGATTTTTATTTCTTTGTTGAACTTCTCATGTTGTTTATGAAATTGTTTTCCTGATTTCACTAAATTATAAATCTGTATTTTCTTGTAGCGTGCTGAGCTTATTTAAAACAATTATAATTCTTTGTCAGGCAATTTGTACAGCTGCATTTCTTTGGGGTTGGTTAGTGGATATTTGTGTTCCTTTGGTGGTGTCATGTTTCCTTGATTTTTCATTTTTCTTATAGCCTTGCACTGATGTTTGCATATTTGAAGGAAGAGTTACCTCTTCCAGACATTACAGACTGGCTTCAATGGGGTAAGACTTTCACTCACAGAATGTGTGAGGGTGGCCAGATGGGGTGTAGCAGCTCCTACTTTGAGGTGTTACATTGACATGGACTCCTGACAGCTTCATCAGCTGAGGTCAGTGTCAAAAAAGACCATGAGTGTCCTTGATGACAAAGACTGTAGGTGTCCATGGCAGCACCAAGAGCTGCTGAGGTCCTTCTGCTCTCCTTTTCCTTCACAGGGGGAGTCTTATCTGAGACTAGGAGTCCACCAGCACGCGTCATAGTGGCACCAAGGACCAAGAACCATGCCCGGCAGTGGCAGCACTGGGGCCCAAGGAGATATATTAATATCAGAGACAAAAGGGTCTAGTAACAATGGACATACAAAGCTCAGGAAAACTAAAAATGAAGTTTTGAAGTAAAAACCAAACTAACAAACAAAAAGGGGGGAAGATATTAAAGATGACTTAAAATTTCAAGCCTGGGAAACAGAGACAATGGTGGTAATCTTAATCAAAATCATGATGCTGGAAGATCATACAACATTAAACATTTTTACAGATGAATGAGAATGGTAGCTAATATTAGTTATGTTAATTAATGTATTTTCAATGTACCAGACATTGTTCCAAACACCTGGTCTCATCAATTCTGACTATAATCCTAAGAAATAGATTCTAATTTTATTATCCTTAACTGACATATAAAGTAACTGACTCAGAGAAAGATATTAGGCCATTAACAATGTTCACATAAACAGTAAGTGGAAGAATTAGGATTTGTACCCATGAAAACTGACACCAAAGATCACATTCTTAACCACTGTGTTTTATTGTCTCCTCAGGGATCTCAACAGTTATCTGTATACACGTGCTTAATGAAAACAGAAAAGGAAATTGAAGTCCAGGAAGTCTAAGAAGCTTTCTAAACATTATACAGTAGGTGCCACATTACAGTCCCAGAGCCAGGTCTCCTAATGTCTTATCTAGTGCACTTTCAAAATATGACTCATAACAGGCACTTTATTTTTACAGAAAGCTCATTTTTCCACAGTGTTCACATCTATCTCTTAGCATTTCCAGAAATAAAATGCTTTTCTTAGGTCTAGACAAAAGGTGAAATCTTTAAAATATGCTTAGTGTTCAAACAGAAAAACCAATAAATTGCATTAGTCAATCATTCAAGGTAAATAATTGCATTTTTCTCAATAACAGGGTTTATGTTTTGTTTATTTGTGGGTTTTTTTGTTTTCTTTCCTGAGTCATTTGGCATTGTATCATTAATCTTTTCATTTCACTTGGGCTGTGTTGGTAAATACAAATTATTCAGCATTCAGTTTTTGGGTTTTCCTCACATGAGGAAAACAATAGCGTTGTCTGGCTGGGAATGTGTGTCCTATGCTGCCATCTAGTGATGATATTGCACTATTACACTATGCTAACGACTGCTGCGCTTTAGTGCCGCCGCCTTCCCTCTAAAACAGAGCAAGATCCTTCAGCTCCTATCACAGCTGATTCTGTATCTCAGGAAGGACGTGAGGAGGGAATAAAAGAAAGGTGATACGAAGGAAAGATGACCTACTGGGGCTCTGATAATTCTGGGAACCAGAGAGGAAACAGGATTTTTCAGTGGGAGCAAGGTTTTTTGGAGGGATAGCAAATGCCCCCTACTGGCTGCGCTAGGAATGGCCAGTTATATTTCCAATGCATCAGAGCAAAATACAGTCATGTGTAGCTTAATAACTGGGATAAGTCCTGGAAAATGCTTCATTTAGTGACTTCACCACTGTGAAAACGTCACAGAGTGTACTTAGACAAACCTAGATAGGATAGCCTACTGCATACCTAGGCTATGTGGTATAGCTATTGCTCATAGGCTACAAACCTGAACGGCATGTTACTGTACTGAATACTGTAGGCATTTGTTACACAATGGTAAGTATTTGTGTATGTAAATGTATCTAAACATAGAAAAAGTGCAGTTAAAATATAGTATACAAGATTTTAAAAATGGCATACCTATATGGGGCACTTACCATGAATGGAGCTTACAGCATTGGAAGTTGCTGTGGGCGAGTGAAAGTGAATATCTAGGACATGACTGTACACTACTGTCGACTTTATAAACACTGTACACATAGACTACACTAAATTTATTTTTAAAATATTTCTTTTTCTTCAATAATAAATTAGCATTAGCTTACTCTATGTATGACCACCGTCATCTATGCAGTCCGTTGTTGAATGAAATGTCATTATGTGGCATGTGACTGTAAATAAGAAAATAAAAGCAAATGAATCGATCACTTAATCTCACTACTCCTAGCTTCCTCATCCATAAAAGATGGAAGGAGGTAAGTGAGGATAGTCTAAATAACCTCTGAAGGTCCTTCCATATCAACATTTTATAACTCTGGAATTTCCACCTCAAGATATTTTGCCTACAGGGCGTCCTGTAGACACATTTAGAAATTTCTAGAGGCTTGGACTTTGTTGTTATTGTTAGATGTACTTGATCCACTCAAGAGCTTATTTTTCCTTTTGTTTTCTCTTGGTAGGCAAAATCATAGCTACATATCCCAAGATGAATACTGGGGACACAGCCATGTTATCTAAGTTTTCTCTCTGTCCCTCTGCCAAAGGAAAAGAAACTGGCTGACATCATCAGAGTGGAAGAAGAGTGAACAGGAGGCAGTTTATGCAACAGAGAGCTTAAACTATTACAAAATTCTCCAGTGACCCTGTGATTCATTTTGTTTCCTGGTGGTTACCACTTTCTAATTTTGACAGATGTGCTCTTCTGCTTTTTTTTTTTTCTTAAGAAGCTTACTGGGCTTGCAAAAGAAAGCTCTAAGGGGATAAGGTTAAGGAGCCGACTCAGCATGAACAGAGACAGATGCCTTGTTGTAATTGAACTAAAACCCTTAGACCTTCTATAAACCAACTCTTTCTTGTCTCAGCTATTGCCTTATTTTCATTTTTAGGCAAACCATTCCCTACTTAAAATTCACCACCAAAATAATATAAACCGCTTTTCTTTCTTCCTTAATGTTAATATTGATGTGAATAGTTGGTTTGGCAAAGGTTATTCGATAAAAAGGTCAGATGTATTCTCATCATTGATTCATTCTCACAGTGCAGAAGGAGATACTCAGGGCATCCTAACATGATTTAAACGACACCAAGGAGGCATACGATCTGACAGATACTTCTGAAAAGCAAGTGTCCCCAAATACCTACTATAAAGTGGACAGCTTCTACTCCAGTGCTTCCTCCCCTCAGGTCAATGACTGCCTTAAGGAATCCCCTCTTAATGTCTTGCTTATTCTTTACCAGCTACCAATACATCACTGTGAACTTCATAGTTTAGCAGTCAGTAAAGGTAGTCTTGAGATGATAAGACATAGAATTTTGGTAAGGAAGATGTGTAAAGCATGGATTTATATATAAATCAGAATTTCGCAAAATGACTGTCCTGGATCTGAGGTCAAATAAGTTTGAGAAACAAAATTCATCAAAACAGAACTAAACAGGCTTTTTTACTGAAGCCTTTAATGTATTAATATTCATTCATCATTTAATACATATTTATTAACACCAATTACATGCCAAACATACAAGTGGTTGGAATACCCCAGGGAAGAAAACAGACAAAGATCACTCTCTTGTAGAGTTTATATTCTAGCACGAGTAGATAGATTATGAACAGTAAACATAATATGTAAATTATATAAAACATGCTAAATGAAGTATAAGTTTGTATAAGGTTGTTGGAGGAAAGAAAGTATGTTGCATTTTTTAAAAGGGTGGTCAGTGTATGCTTCATTGAATAAATGACATTTGAACAAAGATTTAACTTGTTGAGGGAGTTAGTCATATAGCTATCTCGATGAATAGTGTGTTAGGCAAGGCTGACAACCATTGCACAGGCCCTGAGGTGGGAGCATGTTTGGCACGTCTGAAGAACAGCAGAGGCTAGCGTGCCTGGAAGAGAATGAGTTGCTGAGGTGAGGAGAGGGGGTGGTAGAGAATAGTAGCATAGTGTCAAAGAGGCCAGGAGGAGGAGGAAGTTACCAATTATGTGAGGCCTTCCTGGCCATTGTAGAGACTTTTTTAATTGAGAAAAATGACAAGTCATTGCAGAGTTTTGAACAGAGGACTAACTTGTTCTGACATTTTAAGGGATCACTGGTTGCTATGCTGAAAATCGACTGAGATGCAAGGGAAGAAGCAGGGAGACCAGTGAGGGCACTGTTGCAGTAACCCAAGCGAGAGATGAGGATGACTAAGACCAGGGTAGTAGCTGAGGCAATGGTGAGAAGCACTCAGTTCCAGGATCCATTTTTAAGTTGCAATGGATATGGAGTGTAAGAGAAAGAGAGGAGTCAAAAAAGGACAGTATTGCTATCTGTTGACATGGAGAAGGCTGCAAGTAAATCGGGGGAAAATATTAAAAAGTTTACCATTGGACATGTTGAACTTGACATACTTATCAGACATCTCAGTAGAAATATTAAGCAGGCAGAAGTAAAAGTATAATATGACACCATTTATATAAAGTTTTAAAAACATGCAAGATGTTTGTACATTATGGATATATACATATATAATAATAGTGCAACTGCATACAATTATAAACACTAAATCAAAGATAAGAAGAGAAGGGAAGATTTATTATAGTACTCTGTATATTTGTAATATTTTACATTAAAAATATATTTTAAAGAGGAAAGATATGCCTAAGAAACGTAAGAAGAGGTTTTAATGCATGGGCTAAGAGAAGACATAACCCAAGTCAAAATAAATTAACCTGATAATAACACTGGATACAAAGTGTCAAGGACACAAATCATTTTGAGGAAATTTAAGAATTCCCTTCACAAAACTATATTTTGGGGAAGAAAATGGCATTCTTCCTAATTCCTAGTAGACAGGTCAGTTGTTGTATTGCTCACCTTTTGATATTCTAGCTGAATAAATTTAATTTCACGGACATGTCTATTCATGCACTTTGCAGACACAGAGGCAGTATTTCCAGGAAATATTTCTACTCCATGTACGCAAAGTACCTTTAGGAGACTGTGTGTTCATAATTTATGCTTACTATATTAAACTTTAAATTAAACCACTTTTGTTATTAATGGAATAAGCCATCATCTTAAAATATGACTATTTACCTGACAAAAATAATCATTTGAATATGTGTTTGTGATAAG
Organism: Lemur catta; assembly: GCF_020740605.2. Classification (NCBI taxonomy): domain Eukaryota; kingdom Metazoa; phylum Chordata; class Mammalia; order Primates; family Lemuridae; genus Lemur; species Lemur catta. The sequence goes on from NC_059128.1 coordinate 243,655,690, forward strand.
GCAGCCTGTATCCATTTGGAGAAGAAAAGATTCCTTTCTGCATTAAAAAGAACCATGGGATAAAGGAAAAGGTCTTCATATAACGAAGATTAAGTTAATCATCTTTTTCTCATTAAGCATATTATTTTGTGGAGTCATTCAATATGTTTAAATGATATTGCATTGGATTAAGGGGATTAATGCCTAACCTCACATCTTTGTTTTCCCAGAACTGCAGCTGAGAGTTTACTGAGTATGGATCAAGCATCACACACTAAGAACCTTTCCCGGAAAAGGGGACTCACAGATGTAAACTGAAAATTTTTTAAATCTGCTTTGATTGTCTTAAATTTCCAACAACAGATATTTTCCTATAAGTGATGTGAATCTATTTAATCTACTAAAAAAAAAAAAAGAAGAAGAAGAAGAAGACAGCACTGAAGGCAATGTCTCTCCTTTTGCCTTAAAACCTTTTACCGGGAACACTATTTATTTTTTTAAAAGACACATGAAGAAATTGTGATAATCCACCTGCATTCCTTTCTTTTGGAAGAGATGATCCTGGCCTTCCGCTTGGTCTTCTTTGCGTACATCTGGATCATACTGATGCCAAATGCTTTTGCTGCTGCTGACATCAAGGAGACACCCCAGTGGTGCTTCTCTTCAATGCAACAAACCCGGTAAGTTGCTCATACTATGGTTCATGGAATTATTGCTCAGTTTTTCTTACCAGCTGCTTCAGACCTATTGCAAACCTAGAAGCATATCTTTAATCGTAGGACATCTTTGTGGCCATGTCTGTCTCTAGAGATAGTACTAACTCATCATAATAAATCACCTCTGGCTGGCTTCTGAAAGATTGGAATCTTGAAACTCTGGTGGCACTTGTATCTTTATTTATGCTTATTTTTGGGGAAATAGTTAAACAGGTTCATTCTTCTTTTAAGAAATATATTTCTTCCATAAGTAATACATTTGTTACTAATAAACACTTTAATGTTCCTTCAAAATTTTTTTTGAGTAGAAATTAGTTTAAGCACCAACTTCTCTTACTGCCCAGTATTTGTGAGGTATATAGTTTCATATATTGATGGCATAATACCCACAGGCATTAAAACCATTTGCCTTTCAAAAATAGTTTATATGCATTTGGAATATCCTGAATATCAACACATTATCATTATTATCTTCCTGTCAATAATCAAGAGCATGTTTGGACGTGCTAGTAAAGGGAAACAGTGATCTAGAGTGACTTGTTTGTACCACCTTGCCTGAGACTTTAAACAGGTTTTAGTACTGAAAGTGCCAGGAATCCCTTCAGCTCCAGACAAATTAGAATGATTGGTCACCCTACTATCCATATGGCTTTAATAAACAAAGAATGTCTTTGAGAAAGTCTTCTCTTTTTACCAAGCACAAGATTTCCAAAAAGACCAGGAAGGAGAAATTGAGAGATGAAGATAACTAATATCCAGTCAACCCTGGCCGTCGTGGGGTGATAGATGTTGCAGCCAGATTGTCCTCACATCTTGAATATTTATTAAGCATTCACCACAAGATCAGGAAACAGAACATAAAATTTTAATAAATAATTTCTGAAGTCTCAGGTTTAATAGTCAAAAACAAAAGAGGTAGTGAGGATTGAGGGGTTACTGTCTTTCTAATTCCTGCTCTGCAATTAAAAATCAAGGATACCTCCCACACTTTTCTTCCTTGCTTCTGCTCCCAGATCCCAGACCTGAGATGATACAAACTCGAGTTCAGTTTAACAACTTTCTGAGTCTTCAATGCACTTAGGCAAGGAAATATTTGTGAAATGTGGGGTTATACCATCAGACTACATATTATTTTCAGATTGTAACATTTATATAGTATATTTTATCTAATTTTAGATGCACACTGCTTAAAATTTCATCTACCGTACAAACAGTAGGAGGTTTGTCCAGTGTGTTTGGTGAATGTTTAGATGAGAAGAGAGACTGTTGCAGGAGCTAATCCATCACACCGGCTCACTATCGGTGGCAGAATTGCTGCAGAAAAATTTACCATATATATTTTTTAGGTGTCATTTAAGAGACAAGCAGAGAAAATCAGTTCTTTGTTGTGGTCTAGGGATTTTTTTTCTTACGTTAAGTGCCTCATTTTTAGATCCTATCTAAAGGAAGAGAAGAATTTTAGAGACTACTCAAAGTATAATAGATTTCCTCCATAGGGAACCACAGAATTTCTGCTACATGGGTCCAAACGTGTTTGTTCTTACTTCTCTATGTCCTGAGCGATGTGCCCCTTTAAATCACAAGCTAGAATAGGATTCATTAAAATATACATCTGCTCTTTTGTTCTCCAAAGAAAAATCCTCTAGGGCACTGGAGATTGAGTAAACCATCACACTGGTTCAGAAGTAGCCACTTAGAATGAAACTCAGGTATTTTCCCTGAGTGAATAGAGTAATCCAGCTGGCCAATTTCTGAGCTGTCACTCAAGCACTCTCTCATGCATATTTGAAGGCATTTGACAAAAATACAGAAATTACTCTACAAGGCAGTTTCTAGAGTAAGGAGCCCAGGAAGCTTCATATCTTGAAATATGAATAAATACTGTGAGATTCTTTGCCCCACACCAACCTGATTATCCGTCAGTAAATAAGTAATAAACTAATTAATAATCCACTCTTTTATAATACAAGAGAATGAATAAACATGAAAGGAAGACATGGTCTTTCTTTGAAAATTATGAAATATATTTATATATACTACTTCATATTTATATGCATTATTTTTGACCAGTTGTCATACAATCAGCCCTTTAAATGCTTTGCTATTAATTGTTTCATTCAGAATATAACCTCATTTTTTATCCAAAGGTTCTCTTTTTTAAAATTCAAAGTTTTAAAAAATCTTTTATGTATATATTTATTTATTTTTAATTTTTTTTTATTTCAGTATATTACAGGGGTACAAATGTTTAGGTTACATATATTGCCTTTGCCCCACCCGAGTCAGAGCTTCAAGCCTGTCCATCCCCCAGACAGTGCGCACCACACACATTAGGTGTGAATATACCCATGCCCTCGTCCCCGCTTCCATCTGCCTGACACCCGATGAATGTTACTACTATATGTGCACTTAAGTGTTGGTCAGTTAATACCAATTTGATGGTGAGTACATATGGTGCTTGCTTTTCCATTCCTGTGATACTTCACTTGGTAGAATGGGTTCCAGCTCTATCCAGGATAATACAAGAGGTGCTATATCACCATTGTTTTTTGTGGCTGAGTAGTACTCCATGGTATACATATATCACATTTTATTAATCCACTCGTGTGTTGATGGGCACTTGGGTTGTTTCCACATCTTTGCAATTGTGAATTGTGCTGCTATCAAAAAGTCCCAAAACAATAAATGTTGGTGTGGATGTGGAGCGATAGGAACAAAACTCTTTTATTTAAAGATTCCCTTTGTTTTTTAAAAACACAGTGGAGAAGGATGTGAATAAAGTAAATTATGGCAAGTGAAAATGTCCCTCTTTTGTTTAGGGAAGAAATTTGTTTCCTTGATAATGCAAAGAAGATTAAGCATATAGACTCACTGAATATCTATTCATTCATTCAACCACTGTACTGAGTGACCTTTACATGCAAGTGCTGGACTGGGGGCTAAGGATGCTGTAGGGGCAACATACTGTCTCTGGCCTTAAGAATAATCAGCAGAGGGCTGGAGTCTGCTCAAATTCGCTTGCAAGAGCCAATCGTTAAATTTTCAGAAAATTTGTGAGCTGGCTGTTATTTAATAAAAACAAACATTATTAAAAATTAAATTACATAAACCTACAATTAATTAAATTATTTTTAAAACAAAGGTAATAAATACTTAAAACACCACTTCCTAGTTATTTTACTACATCTTACTATCACCCGTCACTCTTAAGATTATTTAGGCCTGTTGTATCTGTGTGGTAGAAATACTGCAGTATACTATACTATACCTCGGCGCCACTCCCCTCTGCTCTACTATACCATACCAAACTATACTACGGGCTACATATATCTCATGCATGTCAGTAGCTTGAAATGAGCCATGTGGGAGTATTTACACCATGGAAATAAGCAAACTTTACAAATCAGGGCTTTGTTTTTTTCCTGGAGATCCACTTGTTAAACACTACCCTGAACCTAATGTAAAAGCCAGGTGGGTCCTAGAGATTGTAAATTCAATGCTACTGCAAGCAAGACAGAGTAACAGAGACTCCAAGAGTCTGCAGAGAGTCTCCAAGAGTCTCCAGAGTGTCTGCTCTTCTGAGGGAGAATGGCTGGTCAGGTGCAGCCTCCTCTTGTTACAAGAGAACTTGAGCCTACTGTTGCCAGATTTTCTGATTTATTTTTTTCAAAAGAAGCAGGAAATCCAGATTTTCATATGAAATTTTCCAATTTATTACACCATGTGGGCTATCCAAAAATGTCTGCTCCTAATCTGATTCAATTTCCTCATTTCACAAATGAGGAAACCAAGGCCTCATCATCAAGCTCATGATCTGACAGAGACCCAGGTGGGATCTCTCCCTGGCTGGCCCTTCCACAGAAATGTCCATCTGCTTGGGTTTCTCCTTTACAAGAGATAGGCTGTTGACTAGAGTCAGGTATGGATCTTCAGAGTTCAGGGGTGAACAGCAATTCAATCAAAGCCACAAGATTTTCTTCATCTAATGCACCCTGTCCTCTCTAAGATATCTCAAAAGCATCAGGACCTGGAAATATGCATTGGATCAGAATCCTGAAGGTTTTCTTAGTAATGAAAAATTGGATCAACTAATTTCTCCACTGCTTTACTTTATTCCTTTCACTTCTATGTAGCCTCATCAAACATTTTTTATTCATTTTGTATTTTTCTAAAGAAAAATAATGAGCCTACAAAAACCCTTTTAAGATTTTGCCTACATTATTTGGGACAGTTCATAGTAAAGCTTTATCTTATTATGAACTGTCCCATGTTAGCAAGAGGGCATGTGTCTAGAATGAAAAGGAGAAAGAAGTGATAGGTGGAGAACTGTGACCACCAGATCCTTATTTAGAAAAGATTCTAGATGGCAAGTCCAATTTATTCTAGATAATTTATAAAACATTTATTACAGAAATAACATTGTAGCAATAATGGAAAACATGGAAAAAAAATACCAAGAATCTCAAATATGCTTTCTCTTTTCGAAGTTCACCTCTAATCACCTATGTGATTTTTTTTCATGTTTCAAATCATAGCATAGAAACTATTTCATAATCTTAAGCATTTCCCATATTCCTTCATAGACATTTATAATGGTATTTTTAATCACTCCATATAATTAATATGAATTGATGAACAAGAATTACCTCCTTTGTTTTTGAACATTTATTTTCAACTTCACACTGTTACAGATAACGGCAATAAATATTTTCACTCATGTAATTTTTTTCCTTTACCAATAAGAATTGTAATTTTCCTAGAATTGAATTACTGAGTCAAAGCATATGAAATATCTTTATAGTTCCCAAGACGAATTTCTAAAAGGTTTTAACAACATTTATATTCCCACCTGAAAAGTATAAATGTTCCCACTTCATCAAATCCTTATTAGTATGGAGCACTAACATTATTTTTTGTCTTTTGCTCATTTAGTAGGTATAAATGGTAGTTATGGTTTACACTGGTATCTCACTGTTAACCCTTTCAATGAAATATTTTAAAACATGCTTGCCAATTATATCCTCCCTTGGGTAAATAGTCTTTTCATGTCAGGCCTAGCTGTTTTCAAGTTCTGATCCTACTTAACTAATCAGATATATAGGCCTCAAAGCCCTCCGGAAAGCAGTTTTGTAAAGAGGCCAATTGAGTGTTTGTGACTCAATTAAAAAGAGTTTTTGTCATCCCACTTAGAAAACTACTGTGCCTCAGAATGAGTTAGGTATATTTCTGTTTCCTCAACCAGCTCTATCACTTTTTAATTCTTTGTCTACTATGTCCTCCTCAAAGACCTTCGTAGGACCCATAGAGACCACTCAAAATCCAGCCTTTCCTTCCTCCTGGACACTCCCTTTCTTAGTCCCAAAATTATAGTCGAGTTTCTGACACTGAGGAGAGGGAGGAGCATAGACAGGTTTCCTCTGTAGGATCCAGGAATGAAAAGGCCCTAACTCAAGGAGAAAAACCCTGACTATTACCAAGACATCCCTACTGTTTCTCAAACAATAATACTTATAATACTTTGTGGGGAAAAAAAAAATCAAAGATTAAGAACGCTGATGAAAGACTTTTCCATGAGTTGAAGTTTCTTTGCTTGATCCCATCAGGATCGTCAGGACTCAGAATTCTGGAAGATCTTCTCCTTAGAAGTTATCCAAAAGCTTTCTCTCAGTAACTAGTAAAAATGAAATCATTTTTTCTAGAATAGGGGCGAGGGCAAAAGACACAAAGTGGTTTAAAACGATACATATACATCTGATGGTCTCTCACATAGTAACCCTTTCATTAACTATATTTGCTTCTGTCTCCTTTGTTTTATTTCAGTCTTCATTTCAGCAGTCTTTCTATGTATGCCTTTTAAAAATTATTTTATAAACCAGGGACCTTCAAACCAGGGCATCTATACTCCTGGGGTATAATGTACCCCTACGGGTACATGCAAGCTATCTGAGGGTCAATTTCTGGATCTTTAACTTCCTTGTTGACCTGTTTCCTGAATTGATCCACCTCAAAACTCACCTGCAGTCTCCCTTTAATGATTGCTTTGTCCCATGTGGCAAAATAAAGGTAACCCTCTGTCTCTTCCTGAATCCTACTATGTGCATGGCCCCAGTGTGTGAAAAATTTTCTGGGTACAAAGAGACCACTATAAGTATTATTGTTGAGGTAGTAGATGGCTCTCATCTAAATCACACATCCTTTCCCAAATTGGGTAAATTCCTATTTTTTGCTTTCAACAAAACTGAGAGAGGAACCTTATTAATTTGTCAGGCTATATGTCATGAAAAATAATTGTTGATGATAGATCACACTACATGAATTTTGAAGAATAAGAAGGAATTTAAATAACTGTTACCTTGCTAAAATAATACTGAAACAAAATTTCTTCAGGTTCTATGTACTTACATGAAGATGAACAGTTTTTCAACATTTTCAGCTATAAAAATAAAAAATAGGAATGTAATTTATGCAAAATCCTGTTTCATTCTAGCAATGAGTAATATCTACTTACTGATACATGGAATAATTGGGGAGAACATACCATCACTTCATTAAGAAATTTTATTCTTAATTTTTAAGAGTATCAACATTTATGAAATATTTTACTTCATTTTAACAGTCATAGACAATAAAAAAGTTAATTTTAATGTCTACCTATCTTTCTTGCAAAGATATATGGAGTGATAAAATTTCTATGGAAGAAATAAAATCCAAACACAAGTTTTAAAAAAAAGGAATAAAATAAAATTTCTCATTTTTGAAGAAGAGCTTGTTCATATATTTTTAAATGTATAATGTGGGTATTTAGATTCATTGGACACATTTAAAGGCAGAATATTTTATTTTAAATCATCAGTATTTAAGTTATTTTAAAATTTATGATGAAAAAGTTGTAGATGTCTATTTAAATATGTGTGAGGGAGTACATAGATTTTCAAAATTCTTTTAGAGAGTGTATAAGCAACAAATTTGGAGGAGAAGATAGATGAGGTGCAAAAAAGACAAAAATAGATGAATATAGAATATATCATTGTGTATCTGAAGAACCTTAAAGTAAGAACTGGTGCATGTGCTTTCATGTACTGCCAAGAGAGCATTTCATAGCAGGCTCTGTGTTCAGTGTTCTTGGGAGTCTTAATTAAGATTTATCCTTTCCAATCTCATGGAGAGAAGTGCTTCTGAAAAGATAAGTTAGTGACATGCCATTCAGTTATATTAAACAAATATCATTACCAAAGGGGTTCACAAATTTTCATAAGTTTTCACCCAAAGTTACGTTTCCATTTGTCTTAAAATAATAACAAGTAGCTAGCTTTTATTAAATGTGTACTATTTTCTAGGCCAGTGATTCTCCTCAGGAATTATAATAAATGTAAATTCTTATACCCCGAATCTATTGAATGAGAAACTGTGGGCATGGGGCCCAGGAAACCATCATTTGAATGCATGCCAAAAAACATAATATTTACAAACATCTGGCATGGTTCCTTGAATGTAGTAGGCATTTAATAAAAGCTATCTGCTATTATTTTTAATCAATAGTTCATTCTAGCTCCTTGGAAGAAGTTTCCCAGTTAATTCGAGCCCCTTGGAAGAAGTAGGTTCTAGGTGTTCGAATGTTCACGGGATATAATGGCTTAACATATTTAAACCCAAACTCATTGCCTTCTACCCAAAACAGATTTCTTCTCTCAACTTCGCCATATCTGTCAATGGCAAAAATAAATCTGTAAACCTCTGAGGGTTTCAGCCAGAAACTGCGCTGTTGAGAGACCACATTGGTTGATCTCAGGTGCCCATAAACCTGAACGTATTTCTTCTACCAGCTGCTTCGGGGTCTGAAATTCTCCCCATAAAAGTCACTTTACCGAGTTGAGAAATTGCGTCTCCCAGTCTTATGTTAAAATTCACATGCATTTCCTGGAGAAGATATTTATTAATGCAAAACCACATCAGGTATTCAGAATGATGAGTATTCACTTAGCAGAGCCCTCAGGATCTTGTGTTATTGCTGCTGCTGACCATGATGACGGTGATGACGACAGGCACATTTTTCTGGAAAGAGGAGCTGAGCAAGGTCTCCATCAGGAGAAGACAGTTACATGTCACTCACAAAGGAGCTTTGCTCTCACAGACATTTTCACTGGGAAGTAGGTGTCAGGGAGGTCCAGCGACTTGCCCAAGTTCTCAAACCCAGGGAGAGATGGGGCTTTATTCCCACATCAACACACCAATGGTAGAGAAGCCACTCCCTGCTTTGCCTTTGCCCTAGGGAACTGTAGGTAAAGACAGGCTCTGTCACCTACTTCACAATTTGACCTGGCATCAGGTTCAAACATTGCCATGCCTCAGGTTCTAGAACCTCCGACAGGGATTCTGCTTTCACTCTCAGCCTGCACCTGTTTTCTGCTCATTTTGTCTTTGTAAAACACTATTTTAATCAGTGTACAATCTTGTAGTGTTTTCACTTCTTCATTTAGTGCAGAGATTGTTCAACTTCAGTGATCCCAACAGTCACTTAGGTAGCTTGTTTAAATTTAGATTCCTAGGCCCTGTTTCTTGGTGGCTGGTTTAGTCAATCTGGGACTGAGGTCTATAAATCTGAATTTTGATCACCTCCACCCAGGTAATGGGGATATTCTAGGTCTAAAAAACTGTGCTGTGAGAAACAGTGCCAGTTCATAAATTAAGTCCAAACTCAGTTTGTCATTTAAGGTGCTCCAAAATTTGGTTTACTTTATCTGCTCCACACTTATATAATAAAGAGCAAATGTTGACAGATCTTTGGCTTAATATGAACTGAGAAAATGAGCTTTTATGAATGTATTTCAGAACATGCTATGTTGAGCACAGATGGCTAACCTAAATCAAAATATCCAGAAGCATATGTATCTCAAAAGTATTTTTTTTCCCTTTGTGGGAACAGCAAACAAGAAACTAGAAGGAAGAAAGATGACAGTACCAAAGTATGGCCCCTGAAATATAAGCAACTTCTCCAAATAGAGGACCACGATTTTGCTATGAGACCTGGATTTGGAGGTGAGTATTATCTTTACAAAGCTCATGTCAAAACCCATTGCACTGTCAAAATTGAGGTGAAAATATGAAGCAATTGAGACCAAAACACAAGTAAAGATAATCAGTTAAAAAAAAAACTTTTACAATTATCTTCTATTGAATGAGAACAATTGATAATTTATCTATTTTAAATTGACCAAAAAATTCATTTTTCTACTATGCACACTATTGTAAATAGTATGTGTTCAATAAATAGTGAATGGATATACCCTGCCTATACACCAACTTACTGTTTTAACTAAAATCTATAAGTCAGATTACATGTTATTCATAAAATCTTGTTAAATATGCCTATGAGCTGAAATACTGGAAGAACTAGTATGTCAAATACCATAGCTCCCTATGAACCAACTCTGCTGAGTTGAGTTTTTAATAACTTTTATCACTTCTAGCAATTAAAATTGATCAAAATGTTAGAGTACCAGACACTGTGCTAAGGCCTTTAATCCACTATCTTATCCCACTCTCACACTGACCCTATGAAATAGGTACTATCATGATGTTGAATATGGCAGTGTGGAAACTGGGTCTTAGGTTAAGAGATTTGCCCTAGACCGTGAAAGCAGTAATTGGTGGAACCAAGCTGCTATGGCAGACAAGGAGGAGGGAAGACGTCCGTATTAGAAGTGCATGCTTGGAACAGCTTTTCTTCCCCTCAGATTGTTTAAGGTGCATATAGATGCATCACTGAGGGTATCGAGTGCTCCAGCAATACGCAAGGTGTGGTGAAGTCAACTCGTTGCATTGAACTCCGGCTTACTACTAAATTCATCCTGACTCTTCTTTCATTGACCCAAAGGTCTCCACTCCCACAGTTCCTGAACTGATAACTTTGCAGAATCCTACATATGTGAAGATGAGGGAGAGAAACAGGATCCTCTGGCAGTAAAACAGGTTCAGCTTTTTGATAAATAACTAATACCTGATGTATTCAGGATGTGGAGGGGAGATTCTCTTCGCATACTATGCTTATGACCAAGGGAAGCGCAATAGACAGGTAGATACCAGAGAATTAATTTGTTAACAGGTAAAAAACAAAAAAGTATGTCAGGTAGGTATTATGTTGAGGATTGGGTTTTTGTGTTTGTCTTTTGTTTTTTAATTTCCTGAAAACCATTGGGTTACGATTCTAAGGGTCTGACCTTGATTTCATTAAATCAGGGACTCAAACTTTAGCAAGCGTCAGAATCACCTGACGGGTTCTGAAGGCACAGATTATTGGGCCCCACCCCAGAGCCGCTGATTCACTAGATTGGGGGTGGGCTGGGGCAATGATTTGCATTTCTAATAAGTTCCTGGTGATGCTGATGCCGCTGGTTGGAAAATCACATTTTGAGAACCACCGCATTGGACTACCAGCATCATATTAAATCTTGGTGAGTTTAATTTTTTTGTATTCCAAAGCACTCTTCACACTTATAGAATCCTAATTTAAGACATTAGAAGTTCTGATGGTTTAGAACATAAGGTTTTTTGTTTCATGTTTGTTTGTTTGTGCTTCTGAGACTCTATATCTTTTTTCCTTCACTGCTTCTCAGAGATATCATCCTATGGCAATTCTCCTAACGATGCTTGAGCCACTACCTACCATTGCCAATAGACCATTTCTTCCCCCAACCAAATTTGCCAAAACTTGGATAATATACTGTACAGCTACCATGCAGATACTCTGTGCTTTGGTCTCTACGATTCTATAAAAAGTTTGTAAAATCCCGTACAAATTCCCCTGTAATGGGACTCTTGCCTGGCGATGGGGTTTTTAAGCCACTAGGGGGCGCCAGTCGCACGGGAATAGCTTGAAACTGGCATCTCCGAATCAGCCGTTGCAGGTTCCCCATGATGGACTGTTTTCAACAACAATTCAAAAAGCTGCCCTAATTCCTGTCAGGTTAGATTCCTCAATTAAATTAATTCCTATCCTAGAGGGAAGGGTTTTTAGGGAGATTATTGTACGCCATTGAAAACCAGAAAGATTGAGAGAAAAATGACTGTCCTTGAATGCAGACCTCGAAACAAGCAGTCCAGAGAGGTCTTGTCACTCAGAGTGGCCCGAGGACCAGCAGCAGATCACCTGGGAGTGAGTTAGCAATGCAGAAGCTCAGGCCCCGACCCAGGATTTCTGAATAAACTCTGCATGGTTAGCAAGCTCCCCAGGTGACTCCCATACACGTCACAGTGTGAGAAACACGGCTGCGGATCACTAAGGGCCAGTCTTCCTCTTCTGTCTTAAAGCATTTATGCCTTAATTTTCCATGCTCTGTATCAGCCCCAGCCTCCAGAAAAACAAGAAATTGACCTTAAATTTCCACTTTGCTTGATCTGTTAGAGATACATGTTAAGATTTTTTTTTTTAGATGAAAATGTGGGGTTTTTTTAATTTATTTTTTTCCTGAGACGACTCTGTGAGGTTATTAAAAATGCAATTGAAATGTGCTACTTAGTGGCAGGTGGCAAATCATCCCACGATTAAGAAATTTTTCTGACAGTCATACACTGGGGCCAAATGGTGTCCAAATTGCTTGTGTGTTCAGTCAGTTCAGGCAGAAAAATCCATAAATTCAGTCAGAAGTGTCAGTCTAGTAGCTCAGTGAAGTATAGTCCTTAACCTCTTGTCCGTCTTGGTCAGAACAACTTCTTACACCAGTGACCCGTTCCTCTGTTCTCTCACAGCTGCCTTCCTTGGGAAAATCAGATTGCGGGATATAAAAGACATGCTTTAATTTATCTTCTTTTTCTTAATACTTGTCTGTAACACAAACACACGAACATACTTCTTCCCTCTTCGGCTAAATGTAACTTCAGCACTTCTCTTGCCTTAATGTGTTTTCCTAATTAGCTTTAACATTAAAACCAGCTGCTACTGCAGTGTTTTTTACTTTTATAAAGCATTAGAAGATTAATTGACTCATTATGTGGAAACAGGAGGATATAAATTTAGGGGAGCTTTTTGTTTAACTTGGGTTATAAATTGCAGCTCATTTTCTTTATTTATGTTTCCCCTACCCTTTACATCTCCCATAACTAAGGGCTGTTTCGTTACAGTCTTACAGATGATAATTTCTTTGTTTCTTCAATGTGAAATCAATTTAGCATCTAGATACTGGTTACTGAGTCAAGACAAAAGCTAGCGTTATAAAAGCTGCTTGTACAGTTTTTGCTTGTCAAACAAGAGCACTATACTGGGAGTCAAAAGGGCCTGGCTATTTTCCTATCATTAATTAGCTTTGGGTTTCAGGCAAATGTTGTAACCTCTCTGAGTTTGCTCATATGTCAAGTGGAGCTCAAATCGGTTCTATCCATCTAACAAAGTGGCTATAATGATAAGATGAGATAATATTTATAGAGTCAATTTTAAATGCATTATATAAATAAGATGTATAACTTTTATTTAACTCTCATTATTCCAGCCTGCATAAAAAACAGGTTGATGCTATATCTTTATGCACATAAAAAGGATTATAAATGTGTGTGCTGCTGCCTAGTTAGTGATACTGGGAAATGAACACCATAATCATAATAATTAATAGTTATTTAATTTTTACTATATCTTAAATGCCTTATATACAGAATAAAAATATAAAATTATGATTTATGTTGTTATATTTACTATTGATCCAATAGATAATGAATAAATTGATTGTTAAGAGGTTTGAATGGGGTTAGGCTAAGGACTTAATAAACATTCTTTCATGTAGTCTCACAGCAACCCTATAAGGCAGGTGCCAGATATTTATTTCTCCTATTTTATAGATTAACAAACTGAGGTATGAGGAGTTAAGGAATTTACAGAAGTTTGGCTCTAACTCAGGTTTATATGGCTACAAATTCCATGAATTTTAATCCTGCTTTTTTGCCACCTTCTCTCTGTGACTCAGCTCCTTATCTGTAAAAAGAATATTTGGAGGTTTTATCCAGCTCAAGAATTCTGATTCTGTGTCTTGCCTTTCCATGCCCCTAATTCTGCACTCTGTCCTCAAGAATGCCAGAGCACAGTACAGATTCTGAAACCCAGGAGTAAGGTGCACCGTGACATGGAGCTCAAAGGAGGCAGAAATGAGGCCAGACAGCACCTGAGGGCACACACTTTCCTTGCAAACAGAAGAGCTCATCCTCACAAGAACACTGTAAATCTGCAGGGAGGAAAGAAGAAATCTATTTCCAGGAACCCATTCCTGATGGACAAGCCATGTTTTAACTCCACTGTCAGCCCAGCCTTCAAAACAGCCCTGAGGCTTCAGTGCTTGGACAGCAGTGGCATGAATATGTTCGTATTCATGTCCTGGTTTTGTCAGAAAATAAGTAATCAGAAGCACCGGATCTCTATTTTAGTGAAGAGAGGACTGATTATCTAAATGTTTGTGTAAGGAATAGTGGCTTGTGTTCCTAAGGGGTAAGTTTACATTTTTGCTACACTGCCATAGTAATAACATTTATTTTGTGCCATTTATTGAGTACCAAGTTCAGTAACTGTATTATTTTTAGTCCTTAAATGAGTCTCCAAGATGAGTATTCCTACTCAGACTTGAGGAGACTAAGCTTAGCAACAACATTACTCATCCTGATCACATAACAGTGATGGAAGCCGGCTTCAAACTCTAGCCTGTGACTCTAATACGGGAACTTTATCCAAGACAGTCGGCCACTCCTCCAAGATCTTTGCAAATCTTTCATTCCCTTGGAGTATTGGAATTAATAAGAAGATATACTCACCATGAAGTGCCAAGTAGAGCCATGAACTAGATATTTTCATGAAGTTTCATTTTAATATTAATTACTAATTTAAGAAAAAAAGGCACACATGTACAAAAAAAACCCACCAAAGCTTAACCCTATGAAGGAATAATAATGAGATGTTTCCAAGTTAATGCTTCAGCTTCATCATAATTATCATTGAACAATGTTATTCATAGAATTGTCATAACTAATGGTATGGGATGTCCATTAATTGCTCCAATATGGCAGGAAGAAGTTGGTAGTTAAGATGCAAGTGAGGTATTTCTGGAGCCTGAAGCAGGAATGTGTGACCAGCCCCAGACCTGGCTAGCTGAAACCCTTCACAGTAAGGAATCATATTGAGGGTATGGACTTAAGGAACCAAAAAAAGGGAATCTCATGTTAATAAAGTGAAGATAACATCAGCCAATTAATGGGGGAGTCACAGAAGAGATACAGGGACTGGCAAGATAGACCTTGTTTTATAATGTATTGTGCATTTATAAAAGGCTGTGAATTGTATGTACACACATGTTCCGTGTAGCATGTACAGGCACTACACAGCCTCAGTGAGGAAGCTTTTTAGGCTGGACCCTTCTAAATCCCCTAATCATTAGATTTATATTTTTTCAACAATAGTTGAAAGCATTTTTTTTAACTCAGGAGTATATAGGCAATAAAGTTTAATTCAGAGTGGCTTACTATGGAACAAAAATACATGAAAGACTATATGTATAAATGTACAAATTATTTCAACATATATATGCATCAAATTTCATACACAGAAATAAATGATGAAGTATTAACATCAATCTTTAATCACACTGGAAGTGGTGAAATCCTTTGTTAGATATAACCAGGAAATGTCATAGTCTCAGTCTAGTCTGGATTCTCTTATGTTGTCTTTCAGGTTTTCCGGGCCGGTGAACCTGATTCTGGGAGCCCCAACTGCAAATAAGTCTCAGCAGTTTTTCTCTGTCTGAAATTGCCCCAATTCTGACTCTCAGTATATTATCATCAAATGCATTTCTAAGGATGTTTGCTTCTTTCCAAGTGCAGCCTGTGGTTACCGATGCTCTGCAAGGGAACTCTTCTGAATCTGCAGTGTCTGTGTGTAGCACTGTACTATTATCTGTGTTCCTCTAATCTGCCAACCACCGCACAAGTGAAAAAGGATGATTTTTTTTTTTTTTGGTAGGAGAGAAAAGGTTCCAACACTGCCCAGAGTCAAGGACTCTGTGACACTCCCTGACTATCCAATATGACCGTTACCATACAGAATACATACTTGTACACACCCTTAGACATGTTTTCCAGACACTGTTCCTTTTTAAATTACTACTAGCTAAAAATAAAAAAATAAAATAAAAACCTGGTGATACCATTTCAATACATAGAAGGATAATATTGAGATGTTCTCAAGCAAATGAGTAATGATTATTGGAATACCATTTATTTACACACGTGCCTTTATTGCTATTGAATGTATAATTCTGATTCAATAGATGATGGAGATATTTGTTTTTTTTAAAAAAAACTTGAAAAGTAATCCATTTACAATCTATGAACATTGATCTTTCTCCTTTGAAATTATTGTAATGCATTTCTCAGCCTGTTACCCATTCTTCTTTCTGAAGGGTCCCCTGTACCGGTAGCTATAGATGTCCAGGTTGAGAGCATTGACAGCATTTCAGAGGTTAACATGGTAAGTTTCTCCACGGGATATTGATTGGTATTTTTCTGAAAAGATTAGAAATCAACAGTATCAAACTCACTGGTATTTTAATAACTCATTTAATTAGGCATATTATTTATTTTTGCTACTTCACTCAATAATAGAGTTGTGGTTGCTGTTTTCCACATCTTTCTGCCCTTAATTACAATCCTCATTTCTTTCCTACTCTTCTCTTTTCCTTCTAGTGGTTTTCAGTGGTGAAATACTGTAGATCATGATATATTTAGCTATATAACATCAACTGGGAACAGTTGTAATACATGTGCAATATGAAATCACAACCATGAGTCCTTACCCACAACATGATAAACAGTTGAACCGAGTTTGATGGGCTGCTTCCAAATTTGTCAGTTGTTATTAATTTTGCTTCTCTATCTGTAGACAACCAGTAGCAGAGGACAAAGAGTTTTTTTTTTTAATTCATGGGACTAAAAATAAAATTAAGAAAAATTTTATATTACCTTTTATTTTTTAGAACTCTAGAAGGGACTGCCATTATTTTATTTTGCAATGAAACATCTGTATTTTCATGGAGTATTACTCATGAGCCAATGTCCATAAAATTTGAAACTGATCACTTATTGTTACATTTAACCTTCTTCTGTCTTCTATGACATTTTGCATACTTTGATTTTTTTGTTTCTTCTTCCATTCCCTTAACCTGATTTTACCACTTTAGCTATTTTTATGTTTTAATACCTTCTACCATAATTTTTCCATTTTATTTTCTCTATTCCCAATTTAGAACACCTTCCTTGTCTGCATAATTACCAGATCCATTTTTCATGTAAGTCATTTTCACAGTTGTGCAGAATTTTGCTTTAAGGACAGATAGTTAATACCATGGCTAATTTGTGTGTAAGCCCCTACATATTTGTTTTCAGATATATTTCCTTTTTACCTACTCCTCTTCTGTTAATTTGTTAATGTAGTCTCAGAGTTTTGTTTAGCCCCTTTTAGTTTACTTTTCTATGCCAAATTAAGAGTGCCTTTATAGTTTCAAAATTTCAATGTCTGTTTCTTTTTTCTTACCTAATTGCTGTGTGTATTCTTATATTGGGATCACACTTTCCATCTCATTTCAGTCTCCTCAATCATGCTGTCTTCTGCATCATCCCTCTTACATACATTTCTTTTGTTTCCCACCAACACCATGCTGCATGCAACTATTAATGATAAGGACCTTAACAGGTACCCACGAGTAAGATACAACTTATGAATATGTTTGGTTTGGCTTCAATTTTGGATTTGGTTTGTATTTCAGTTTTATTCTCTGCCCCTCCACTCAGAGTATTAAATAATTGAATTTTTGAGTTCCTTTGGATGGGGCCTGTGCCCTCCAGATTGCCCTGAAACTGGTGCCTTGCTTTGCGCTAGATACAGCCTGCTACCTTTATTAAATGAAGTTGCCCACCTGGTCCTTAGAGTCATTTGCCATTGCAGCCCTTAGAGAGATGCTTTTTGTCCTTTGTTTTCTGCTTTAAATTCGGCAGGTTGATTTTTTTGTGGTTTTGTTTTTTAATAAGGAGTACCTCTTTCTTGAAGAGGGACAAGTTAAGCTACTTTCTTTTCAAATTCCATTTTCAGTTTGAAAAGATATTTGTTATTTATCCAATTTACTCATTTAACAGACTTTTTTTGTGTACACTAATCTATGCACTTCATTCTCTTTTCTGGAATCTTTTATACTTGTGTTCTTATGATTTTTCAAATGTTGCTTTTAAATACTCTTTGGAATAAAAGTATTTTTGATACATAAACTTATAGCAAAGTGATTTTTATAGAATTAAGTTTTGAAATTTAAATTCTATATATTATTTTTGTAATATGCGAACACCACCATTAAACATAAAAAGAGAAAGAGAAAGCAAACAAAGCAGGGATCTCCAAGCAGGGCCTAGAAAATATAAATTACTAAGATCAAAAATCTTTTCATACATATATTTACAATAATGTTAGTATTTATAGTGATTCCTCCAATTAACTGAAAGAAAAGTTCAGGACATATAAAAATTCTAAAAAGGTCTAAATGAAATCTTCTTTGACCTGTTGAGTCTTATTTTAGTCTATAAACTCTCCAGCTGGTGTTCCTTCTGGTCCTCATCATTATCTAATTCAATTCTTATTGCAATTTGATGTAAGCCTTAAATTAAATCTCCTTCATGTTGCCACCCTGTACCCAAAAGAAATAGCGCCAATAGGACTCAAGGTCCTGGTTTAGAAGATTTTAACCCTTGCCTACCCAGATGCCACTCTTATCGGTACTTCCTGGAGCTTGTGCTCCCAGAACAAGCTCTTGTTTCCCCTCTCCTGGCATAATATCCAAGCCGTTTCTGAATGACCCAGTCTGCATTGAAAATTCTTATTATCTCTAACCTGCAGCACCCAAAACTGGACATCATCTTTCTCCCCTGAATAAGGTTAGCTTTGCTACTAGATATCAAATAAAACTTGACTGGATTTACCATGTCCAATTGCAAAATGCTTTCTACCAGTGACCCCCTCTCCCCTCCATGTTAGATTTTTTACTTCTCATTTATCATTTTACCACCCTCTTTTGTCCCACCCTAAATTCATTCTTTTTTTTTTTTTAATTTTAAAATATTACAGGGGTACAAATGTTTTTGGTTACGTGGATCACTTTTATTATGCTTGAGTCAGGGTTATACGTGTGTCTATCACCCAGTTAGTGTTCATTGTACCTGATAGGTAGGTTTTCACCCATCCTCCCACCCCCACTCGATTTCCACTGAGTTTTACTTCCCTCTGTGCACAGGTGTGCTCATCAGTTAGTTCCAATTTAATAGCAAGTATATGTGGTATTTGTTTTTCCATTCTTTAGGTATTTCACTTAGAAGAATGGTCTCCAGTTCCATTCCATTAAATCATCCTTCTTCACGGCTGAGTAGTATTCCATAGTATACATATACCACATTTTGTTAATCCACTCATGAATTGATGGGCACTTAGGTTGATTCCACATCTTTGCAATTTTAAACTGTGCTGCAATAAACATTCAAGTGCAGGTGTATTTTTAATAAAATGACTTCTTTTCCTTTGGGTAAATACCCAGTAGTGGATTGCTGGATCGAATGGTAGGTGACTTATTTGGAGTTTACTGAGACATATCCTTTGTTTGTATAATAAATACCAAAGTTCTATTACATGTACTAGTTCAATAAAAATTTGATTATTGTTGGGAAATAAAAGATATAAGAAATAAACAATTGTGAAAAGTGAAACACATTGTTATTGTCCACACCCAATGACTTGGTTAAAGTTGGGAGAGTTTCTGTTCATACAACCAAATATTAAATGTAATATCTGAGAGCCAAACAAAACTAAATTATTAACAAAATATTTTTTTCCTAATATAATGTTAGTATACTTTTGTCCTCTCATCCTTATGTCCTTATAACTGAGATGAACATTAACAATTCAAATCCCTGAGTCATACTGAATCAGAATCTCTGCAAACTTGCTTATGGAAAATGTACCATTTCAACAAACTTCACAGGTGATTCTCTTGAATACTAAACTTTGAGAATCACCATTTCATTTCATGATAACTTTCTGTCTTTCTAACAGGAAGATCACTGTCTCTGTCCCAGGACTTCTGACAACTTGCTTTCTACGAATAGCTCTAATAAATGCTAGGTTTCTGTGGGACCATAGTTTATTCAATTTGAGAGGTTTTCTTTAACAAAAATAATACAAAATTATAAAACAAAATCAATTTTAAAGGGGAATATTTATTTAGAATTAGAAAAAAAATCACCATAAAATAATGGATAATAAAATAGTGGAGTTTCGGGCGCTTTTCTTCTGAGATCTCTTTAGGTGATTAATCAGAATGCTTACATAGAAATGCTTCCCATTTATAACCTGACTTCCCTTCCCCAGTTTGAATGCTCCATAACTCACAGAAACTGTCAACATTCACCAGAGCTCATATGAGGGAAAAGCCCAAAACTTAAGCTTATTAGCTTCCTCCTAAATCTACCTGAAAATACAATATGAGCCATTCACTTATAAGTCATTAGCTCCCTTGGAAATCAGTCCTGGGACTAATAGTGTTGAAGTGGTCATCTTGAACCATATTCCTACTGGTTTTAACTGGTCTCTTTTTGTCTCTGTCTAGGACTTTACGATGACTTTTTATCTCAGGCATTACTGGAAAGATGAGAGGCTCTCCTTTCCTAGCACAACAAACAAAAGCATGACATTTGATCATAGATTGATCAAAAAGATCTGGGTGCCTGATATCTTTTTTGTCCATTCTAAAAGATCCTTCATCCATGATACAACTATGGAGAACATCATGCTGCGTGTGTACCCTGATGGAAACGTCCTCTTCAGTCTCAGGTGAGGAGAGTGGCCTTTGGCTTCCTCAGACCACAGGTGTCTACACCAAAGCTGGTGGGTCTCACTTCAGACTAAATCCACAACATTGCTTTCTGTTTCACAAGCAGAAGATGTGATTTTCCCTGGTTGTAACATTCAGATTTCAAATAATGGTTTCCTATTCTAACTCTATTTACTCTGGGTATATGTTGGTTGGACAAATAGAATGGAGTTGAATGATGGAAATCCTTAAAAGTCTGCTTTTCCTCCTCACCAGCTCAACCCCACCCTGCACCCCACCAAGTAGTTTTAGAATCTTGGATTAGATAAATAATTTTCTTAACCATCTCCTTCATTTTCCATGGGAAGGCATAGTCATCATCCATGTTACCACTGTTTACTCACTTCATTTTTCTGTTTGGTTTATTTAAAACCTGTGTTCTAACAATATGCTATAACAGGCCTCCATCTTTGATGTTCCATATTTTCTTTTAGCCTGATAAGTCCTCTGTATAATAAGTGGTTTATCATAGATAATTCTAGAAAATGTTTGGTGAGTCCAAGCAATTCAACTTGTTTTAATGTCCTAGAAATCCCAGAAAGATTATAAAGTAGGTTGAAAAAATATGATCCCCCAAAAGATATCCACATCCTAGTCCCTGAAACCTGTGAAGATTACCTTATATGACAAAAAGGATACTTGCAGGTGTGAGTAAGTTAAGGATCTTGAGATGAAGAAATTATCATGGATTATCTGATTGGGATGTAAATGCAATAATAAGCATCCTTATAATAGAAAAGTAGAGGAAAATTTGATACACACAGAAAAGGAGAAGACAATGTGACCACAAGCCAAAGAATGCTTGTGGTGACCAGAGCTGTAAAATGAACAGATATTTTCCCCTAAGGCCTCTTAGGGAGACAGACCTTTCTGACACTTTGATTTCAGCCCAGTGATAGATTTAAGACTCTGGCCTTCAGAACTGTGAGAGAGTAAATTTCTGTTGTTTGAAACCACCAAGTCTGTGATAATTCCTTACAGCAACAATAGGAAACTAATAGTTTCTTTTTTCTTATTGAAAAGAGAATTGTAATAAAGGTAACTTCAGTTCAAAAAAGCTGTTGCCAGCCATTTCATAAAGGCTACAAATCTTTTAAAAAATGCCATTAAAGGCAAGTACTGTTCTCAATAGGACTTTTAAATCAATAGTAACATGGAACTCCTAGGTACTGGAGTCAAGCCTTACTTGGAATAAGAAGCAAAATGGCAATGTCTGGCCAAAGAATCAACTGTTTTAAATTGATTTTGGTGAAGCAAAGTCCAGTAAAGGATTGATTCAGTGGATTTCCTTACTTCTGTTCATTCCAAAGAAAGATTTGGTCCTTTGCTGGCTCCTGGGAGGTAATGTCCAACCCCTAGGAATATCCAGCCTGATAAGAGTGTCTTTGTTTACCTGGGGGCCTTGGGCAATGCCAGATAGTCTATGCTAACAACAGGATTTATGGTGGAGACCTTACGCCAAGTGGGTTTCAACTCGACCTCTGGAAGGAGGGGCTAGAGACTAAGGTCAGTCACGTGAGTGGTTAGCCATTACTACGTGAAGACTCTTAATTAAAACTGTGGACACCAAGGCTTGGGTGAGCCTCCCTGGTTGGCAATCTCCATGGGTGTTGTCATATATCATTGCTGAGAGAATGTAACAGAGTAGTCGCCTCTCCTCCCATAGATAGAGAAGCATGAAATTGAGAGTGGAGAAGATGTAACAGAGGGAATGGCCTGAGGGTGGCGGGGGGGGGGGTAACAGCAAAAAGATGTTTTCTGTCTCTTTAAAACTTCCCTCACTCTTTTTGGGAACTGAAGCCTGCATCCCTGTCTCAGGCAGGTGGTCAGGAGGGGCAGGGGAATATCTTTTGTTCTTTGTGTTACAGGAAATGGCTCAGTTGAACTGTTGGCTCTATCCCAGGCCAGGTGGCTGGCCTGCAGAGGTCTGGGTGGGCCTCTCAGGTGGGCGGAGAGGCTTTGTCTTTTGCAGAAATGAGATGATTCTAGAATCGTGAAGGACACTAGCCTAGAACTTTGTCTTTTGCAGAAATGAGATGATTCTAGAATCGTGAAGGACACTAGCCTAGAACTGAGGGCCCTCCATTTAAAAGCCCTGTATTTCTGCTTATGGACAGGAATTTGGATTTTGAGACCATCAAGTCTGCCATTTTCCTCCTTTGCTGGCAAAGTAATAAACTTCTCTTTCCTTCTCCTCAAACCTCTTGTTCTTGTTCTTCTGATGTGGCCTCAAGGACAAGTGCTGAGCTTTCGAAATGAGAATTAAGCACTGTCCATATAACTCTAATAGGAGAGGACAACTGGGAACTTATTCCTGGCCTGTCCTGGAATCTGCCCTGTACCCCTTTTCCATTATTGATTTTAATCTGTATCCTTGCATTGTAATAAAGGTAGCCATGAGTATACCAGCTTTGCTGAGTTCTGTGTGTCTTTCTAGCAAATTATTGACCCTGAGGGTGGTCTTGGAGATGCTCAAATGCAAGAGGAACTCAAAATTGTTCCCAGCACGAGCTTTTCTGGCCAACAGCAGAGCCAGTCCAAGCCCAGTGTCAGGTCACCTGGTTCCAGGCTTGATTCTAGCCACCTAACCACCTTGGTCATTAATTTCTCCATGTGTACAATAAGGAAAGTGGACTGAAAGTCCTCAGTGATCCCTTGCAGCTTTAAAGTACTAGGAATACATCAAAATGAATGTTTTCTGACATGAAGTCATCCAGATACTTCCCTGGCTTGGCATTTTACTATATAACTCTTGACAGTAGAATTCAGCCCATAAAAAATAAAACGGTTCTATTCCTCTGATTAACTCAAGGGCACCATGGGTAGGAGCATCTGTTGCCTTTGTTTTTTGTAGACCTGCTCAGGGGCCTTTTATGAACCTCTGATCTGCTATTGTGGGTACCAAAGTTTCTGCTTTGAGGCAAGATCATAGTACAACAGCCTCTGCCTGAAGCCAGGAAAATCTAGGAGGATATAAAATTTGAAAAAACAATCCTCATCAGTATGCAAGCCTATTGACTTAATAGCACCTGAATTATGCATTGTGTACACAGATCTATTACTAAAAATGCTCCGGGCTTTTCCCTCACCACTGGAAAGAGAATTTCCTCAGGTAAACTTACTTTGTGAAGGAAACCTTTACCTACAGGTTTTTATTACCATCCCAGCCCTTTATTACTAGAGACTAACCTTCCAAAAAGCAGAAAGTATTTAAATCTATTTAAGAGTCTTCTCACTTTGAAGTGTGTTTTTCTGGAAACATCAGAGCCAGAAAATGCACAGAGGGCTGACCAAGAAATAGTGAGATCAGAAGCAATTATGAGAGCTGGGATTTACTCATTAACTCTGTGTCTTAAACAAATCACCTACCTTCCAGGGTTTGCTTCCTTCTAGGTTGTTTGAACAAAATATAGTAATGCCTGTTTTGCATTATTCTTAAAAGGCACGCAGAACAGGCAAACAGTAAGAAAGCTTCAATGTTGCATGCTTATTTGGCCAGATGGTTAAATGATCTTCAGGGTTCTTTGTCTCACTCTTTTTATAGGGTAACGGTTTCAGCCATGTGCTTTATGGATTTCAGCAGGTTTCCTCTTGACAGGCAAAATTGTTCTCTTGAACTGGAAAGCTGTAAGTCTTACTTCCGATGGAGTGAGTATACATCATTTGAACACACCATCACATACTTGCGTGCAAAATAAGCATGCTCTTAACAAGCCTTTTAAAATCTTGATACATTGTCCAAAACCAAAATGGTTGTGGGTTTTTTTGTTCTTTACTAAAGGTGATAGCAGTTTGTCTCTCAAATGAGAAGATTCAGAGGAAAAAAATGTTTTGAAAATTACATAGTCTGTAGTTTCCACATTGATTATACAGAAAGAGTTCTCTAAAAAGGTACATTTTTGGTGATGTTATTATGTAGATTAACACAGACTTTTCACATTTGGAAAGCTCTAGAATTCATGTTCCCAGATGAGTAACAATCCTCCATTAAATATACCTGGATTCCCCAGAAAAACCCAGCTCTAGACATAGACCCCCTAATCAAAGCTCTGTCACAGGGCAGCTGAGCTAGCTCCCTGTCAATCACGTTGACCTGTCAGCTCCTTTTGATATAACATCTTGAAAGCTAACTGCAATTATTCATAATGTGTCTAAAATGCTGGGAATCTCAGTCAGTATATACTCCATAGACGCCCTTCCCCAAATCCATTAGAAACTTACTATACCACTATTTGACTTTAGAAAGAAAATTCTTTATGAGCTAGGTCCATTTTGGAATTTCATCCAATAAAACCACAGAACTAAGGGGAAAAATAATGGCATGTGACAGTGAGGCAATGCTATGGTGTCATTCCGAGGCCTGGCTTAATATTTTAAGAGAATGAACAAAGATGGGAGCAACTATTTGGAGAGTTTTAACTTATTGTGTGGGCACAATAAAAGATCTACACTATACCAATCAGGGTCTCATTTTGGGAGACTTTTTTTGCTCTTTTTGCAAGATGTGAGTATGATCAGTCTATTGGCAAACATACTTTTCAGCACTTAATACATATTATACATGTCAGTATAATATGCCATGTGGGCACTGGGGTGACAGAGCTGAAGAGAAACATGGTTATAGACCTCATGGAACTTACAAGGACTTATTCCAATTACAAGACTGTTATTTTCTTGTTTTAGATGCCTACAATGATGAGGACCTAATGCTATACTGGAAACATGGAAACAAGTCCTTAAATACTGAAGAGCATATTTCCCTTTCTCAGTTCTTTGTTGAAGAATTCAGTGCATCCAGTGGATTAGCTTTCTATAGCAGCACAGGTACAGCATTTTACATGGATGATTCCTCAGCATTCATTGAACATTTACTGTGTGCAAAGCACAACATGTGAACAGACCTGTGTTCAAATGATTATCCAATTTGGCAAATAACATCATCCCTCGCGTTTTATAGGCAGCCACCTCCACATTTCCAACCCATTGCTTCTCTCCCCTTCATACAATGCAACCACCTCTAGCTAGATGCCTTGCTTCCACTCTTGGCCCCTCCAATCTCAACACAGCAGATAGAGTAATCTTTTGAAACACAAAGATCACAATTCTTTCCTATTCAAAACCCTCCAGTGCTTTTTCCATCACACTTAAAACAAAAGTCAAGCTGCTCAACCTGATCTATCTCCTGCCTAATGCTCTGACCTCACCCAGTCCCCCTACCTTCCACCCTCACCTCCTATCCTCCCTGTGGGCCTTACTGCTTGCCCATCTCATTCTGCCTGCAGGGCTCAGCTCTGGCCTCGTCTCCCTCCACCTGGGATGCTCCCCAGCCCCTCTTCTCAGGACCAGCTCCTTCACTTCAGTCAGAGCTTTATTCAAATAGCTCCTCAAACAGTGCATTCCCAACCATCCTGTCTAAAATAGGTGTCCTTCCTCGCCACTCCCTGTCTCTATTTGTCTTCACGGGACTTACCACTACCTGAGATATGTACTTATTTGGCTACTTTATTGTGTGAGTACCTCACTAGAAAGAGGGCAGGAACTCTGTCTGCCTTGTTCACCATTTCTTTCCCAGCACCTGGAATGTGCTGAGCATCTGACAAATGCTCAATAAAAATCAGCTGAATGATTTTTATTTATTTATTTTATTCATTCAAATAAATCAATAAATTGCATCATTGCCCCAAGTACAAAATCCATCCAAAATTGTACCTAAATTGTGTATTCTTTCCTATGACAGACATATTTCTGATTTGGCAGCATTTATCCAAGGCACTGTTGTACTTGATCTCTGCTGTCTAAAGTTAGAAGCAGCCTCCTCTGTTCCCCTCCACGACTCCCCACCATCAGTCCCCTGCTGGATATTAGTATTCTGGGTAATTTTAGGTAGAATCTGTGTAGAATTCCTTTTCAGACTCAATGAAGCCATGTTCAGACCAGAAAGTGTGACAGCTGCTGCCCCTGAGGTTCAGAGCTGTCCTGGCTAGAATCCTTTCTCCTGCTCTGCTTTCATGGTGTTGCATTCTCTCCTCAAAGGTTCTCCACTCTGAGGTCCTTAGAACTCTGAGAGTAGTTATCAAGTTTTTCCCTAAAAGCCTGCATCTTTAAGAGAGAAACCGAGATTTACATCACAGAGAAGCTAAATGACTTTCTAGGACCAACAGCTATTTAGCTATTTAGACCCCAAGAAAATGCTCTATTTCACTCGTTATTTGTGTTATTTGTTTATATTGCTTGGGATTCAGCAAATGATGCTATTAATTTAAATCATGTTTTTTGCCTTTTCTGATTATATAAGTTAACACACATTTATTTGTTTTGATTACTGATATAGCCCTGGCTCATATGAGATACTCGAAGGCTAATTGTTGAATGAATGAATAAATGGCAGATAATGTGAAAAGAACTCAGAAAAGTTTAAAGAAAAAATTCTTTGTAATCCTGTCTCATAGAGATAAACTCTATTATTTTGATATATTTTTCTGCTCCTCCTCTTTTCTTTGTCTTTCTCTATATAAATAAATATAGGCATATTTTTATCAGGATTTTTAATGTTCTTAGTTCTAAACTAAATTAATATATAGATAAAGGAATGGATGCAATGGACAATGATACATATGAGGTATAATTTGTAGCTTTCATTTCACTATTGCTATGATGAAATAACTTAGACACATGATAAATTGTGCATAGAGCTTTGCAATGTTTAATGCTAGTATAATGTGATACATATGAAACACAGAAATCAAAAGTATTATTTCCTGCACAGAATATATACAACAGAATAATAATAATGGCAATGACTTTTTTTAAATTTTGAAGCACGAGTATCCATTAATCTACATCCAGCTCTCCTCTTAAAAAGAAGTTAAATTCCACTTCCAAATTCTACCTTTACCCCTAAATCATTCATTGGCTCCATTATCTATTTGTACCTGTCGGCCTCTTCCAGCCCTACCAGGCAGATCCAACTCTAGTTCATTTTTGCCCTTTGCTTCACATTTTAGAGTCTTTCTAAATCCAAACAGAATATTTTCATTGAAAAATATATTGCTCACAAAGATGATTTTAAGTATTTAGAAGTGAACTATAAATCCTTAGCATTCAAGTGTAGTTACGTTTTCAAGAAATAGCATTTTGTTTCCTAAGAAAAATGGAAAAAGTAGAATTAAGTTCAAGTGTATGTACTTTGTATAGCATAAGATGGAAAGTTATCCATAGTAAATTAAATTAAAAAAACAAGGTACAGAAGAATATATAAAATATAATCCCATATTTTTTATTGCAGAAAGGATTTATACATATATGTGTGTTTGTATATATGTGTGTATGTGTGCATGAGATGTATATATATGTATGTGTGTATATGTTTTAAATGTCTAGAAAGATTAACAATAGATACCTCTGAGAAGTGGGTATAGATTAGGGAGATTTTCAACTTTGTTTCAACACTTTTTTGTCTTTTTAAATTTGTTATATACATTTTTTAATGAGAAAGATTAAAATATGCTCTAAGAGTAGGAAAAATGCAAGAGTAAAGCATTTTGGAAGTTGTATATTCAAATATCCAATTAATAATCATATCTGGGTTCATGTAACCATTCCTTAGGTTTCAAAAGATCACATTTAAAAACTTAATTTTAGTTCATGAGTATGTGATAGTTTTGCCTCACATTATTCATGAATTATTAAACATAGTCTCCTGTCAGTCAAACTCATATATCTTTCTCAGATTGGTATCCTGCTTAAATATATTAGCTTCATCAAAAATAATTTTTGATATTTTTTCTTCATTCCTGTCATTACAACTACCCACCATAACTACCACTCCCAAATCAACTTTATAGAAAAACCATACATCTGGCTCTGATTTTCAAAATTTTTAATTATTGTAAGAGCTAGATGTGTAGTTATAGAACCTTAATTTCCATTTTGTAGCTGAACAACAGGGTCCTCGCTTTTTTTCTTGCCATTGCCTTCACCTCTACCATTGCCACTGTTCCAAAACCACCATTACCTGGCAATATTAATAAGCAGATGAGGGCTTCTGCCCCCTCCTCCCTTTCAATGCTCCTCAAGATCATGCACTATAGATTTACAAAGGAAAAAGAAATGACTCGTGTCCCTAAGGGATGAATCGAACAGTTATTCTTTATCACAGCATGATCTAATGGCTAAAGTATAAGTACTAGAGAGAGATTGCCTAAGTTCAAACTCTGACTCTATCACTTATTAGCAATGTGACCTTGGACAAATTACATAATCTCTCTAACCCTCAATTTCCTCATTTTTAAATGGGTTTTGTAACACTCTCTGTCTCCTAGGGCCCATGATTTAATACACATAAATAACGTAGACTGCCACCTGCCAGAAACAACTGTCGGCCATATGTAGATACTCAATAAATATTAGTAGCTATGATCATCACCATTTCCATCAACAATATTATCCTGATTCTTTTAATTCAGATTGAGGTCTTAGTATCAAGAAGCCATTGAAGGTGACAGTCTTCAGGTATAAAAACATTTTTCAATTTTGTCTGTGGGCCAACTCCCCAGTTACTGCTCCTCTCCTGCGTTTCCCTGGCTGCCAACTTCCCAGCCCTTTTCTCTCTTTCATTAACTCCTTTCTACTGTGTGGCAATGTACCTAATGGAGGCAGATGGACCCTCCCCCACCCCAAATTTGATTCAGATGCCAAAACTGATGATGCCTTACACATGAAAAAAGGGTATAAAGAGGTTTATTACTCACATAATGAGGCTTTCTAGAGAGAACAGGCAGGCTCCCAAGCAGGTCTGAAAATGGCTTGAGAGAAGAGGAAGGGGTGACTGGCTTGGGTTTTATAAGCGCGTTCAGAAGTGGGGCAGAAAAGAAGAGGAAATTGGGTTTGAAAGCTATCAGCAGTCAAACATCAAAAACAGAATCAGACTTTTTATTAAGCTACAATGAAGGCTCCACGTCTTCCCAAGGAAGCACCGCCTTTCCTGGGAGGTAAAGTGACTCCTCCCGGCCTGCACCTGCTACAATACCACCCCTAGTCTTCCCTTCCCTGAGGAACCGCAAGACAGAGCAGCATTTTTCCTTCGTGGTTACTCCTCTCCACTCCCACCCCCCGCAAAAGACAATTATTCTTCAGAAAATTATGAGTAAAGAAAGGATGCAGTTACCTTAATGTCTTTTGAGAACCTCAGAACCAGGTAAGGAAGAAAAGGATAATGAGCACTTAATTGAGAATAGGATACTAGGAGTAGAGTCTGCCATTCAGCGTAGGTGTATTTCTTACACCAAGAGGGAAAAGTATTTGCCTGATTTGTGTTATATGTTTGCCATCTTGGGTTTCTAAGAAATTACTACTGAGACTAGAAGAGTTCTCTAACTCTGCAATACCTATGATTTTATTTTATAATTTTTAACTTGTAGTCCCTGTGTTTAGAAAACTCAAACAGCATTTGTCATAGAAAAATTAATCTTACCACTTATTCTGAGTAAAGGTAAGATTAACCATAAAATTCATTTTCATATTCATTCATTTCATTGTTCATTGCCTTATTTTAGTAAATATTAATAATATTGACATCACAGTTATTAGAGATGCATGAGACAGATAAGGGAAAAAACAAGGGTAAGGTATTATATGTAACCTGCCATTCTGGTTGTTACAGAACGGCCCTCAGAGAAATCCTGTAAATGGTCTAGAAATATGGCTTTAAATTTCCCTTTACTCGTTGTGAAAAGGGAAACCTGAACAAAATATGTGTGCAGATGTGATCACAACTGGTGCTTTTGATCAGCACAAGTAACCAATGTTACCAACATGAATTTATATAATTCCAACAAGATGCAAAGGAATATCATCATTTGATTACCTTTTTGTAGATCTATCATAGACAAACTATGGTGTCCATGACACTTTAAAATAATAAAATTAATTTATGGATACTCTTTCCCCTATTCTTTGAATCCCTAGCTGCCTCAACCCCAGGTTGAAATCCAATGACCTAGTACCTACTGTGAATATTTTCCTCCAGATAAAATGTTTTTCTTCATTTGTTATAGGTAATAAATAGATGGTTGATTGGCTCTTTCATTCAGACATCACTCATGTATTGAAGACTTTCCCTCTTGCAGAAACATGCAAACACAATATATTGTGGAGAAAGGTCTGTAGAGGCCATCCCACAAAATGTAATTACTGTTCATTCCTGAGCTGCAGGTATGGAAGTTAAAGGTGACCTTGAATCAAATAATTAACCAGACTGTAGTTCAGCTGGTTGAACAAACATTGATGAAGTGTAAGGCCCAGCTAAGCAGAGATGAGTATGTCAAGTTCCATGTCCCCTGAGAGCTTGGAGTCTAAAGGAGCATGTCATGTCACTAAGTGTACTGTTTCCAAGAAGAAGCTTGTTCTAATGAAAACTTCGGCTTTTTCTTGTAGGTTGGTACAATAGGCTTTTCATCAACTTTGTGCTAAGGAGGCATATTTTCTTCTTTGTGCTGCAAACCTATTTCCCAGCCATGTTGATGGTGATGCTTTCGTGGGTTTCGTTTTGGATTGACCGAAGAGCTGTTCCTGCAAGAGTTTCTCTGGGTAAATCTCTCCCCATCTTTGTAAAATATTAACATGGGAGAAAAGTTAAGGGAGGTAAATAAAAATGAGTGATTCATAGGAAGAAAAGGAAAGTGGTGGTTTAGCAGAAATACTTAGAGATCCACATTCAGGTTAAAGCATTTATCTTGACAGCTTCAAGGACAAATTGTAAGTGGGTTTTTTCCTTGGGAACCCAGACTCTAGGGATGTAGGCTGTGCTGACTGAATAGTAAGGGGTGGTGACAGTAAGGAAAGAGGGTGAAATTATGAAGCATAAACAGCCTCAGTTTAAAAATTTATCTTTTCCCCTTCAAAAAATCTCCCTATGCATTATTCAGGTCCATTTGGCTTTGCATGACAAACCCTTACATCATAGAAGGAAGAGTCTTCAAACAAATTCACACTATATAGTTGATGTCTTAATAACAAATTACTTGGGTGGGTTGGTGGTGGGGGTGGAGGTGGGGAGTACTTGAATTTGGAAACATGAGTGCTAATTAGAAATTAGGGCTTAACCTAAAAGCCAAAATTAGAATCAACCACAGTGGAATTTTAGATATAATGCAGTCGGTTAGTTGGCAAGAGATTTTAGGTGGAGAGACATTGCCAGTCACATAAAGTCACCACAAAGAGAGATTATCTACTCCATCTAGCATGTTGTATTCCCCCGTCACACACATTGATTTATGGGAACCATTTCAGACCCATTTACCAGTTATTGAGTCCTTACAAAGTGGAAGATGCCAAGCTATGCACTTAGATGACATGTTACTTAACGAGAACCCAAGAGATAACCCCACTTGCTTTCCTGGCTGGTCAGGGCAGAGCTCCCTCATTCCATCTGATTTTGTTCTTTCATTTATAATGTTCTCTCTAGAGAGAAGATTGTTATAAGTGGTTCACAATTATTGTAATTATCACACAATTCATTCCAGAAAGGGTGGTTTCTAAGTTAATGTTCACAAATTATATGCATACTTCAAAAGATCATTTGAAAGACATAAATTATTAATATTAATAATTTGTTCACCTCTTTCCCCTATTAAAAGCTTCAATCCACAAGCATCTGAGGCTTAAATGTCTTCAAGAAAAAAATACTGTCTGAATGAATAATTACATTACCGTGACTGTTTCTTCACATCAGAGCATTTGTGCCCTGACCTCAGCACTGCAGCGCAGCAGCATAGACCCAAACTGGAGACCGAGGGCACATTTCCAGCCCTCGAGACAGGATGAGAAAGGCACTCAGTTTATAAAGGTTTATGAACATGATTTTCAATCAGATTCCTGAAGTTGACTCTCTGCTCCTATGCTGTGAAAATGACAACAATAAGAGCTAGTTCCATGGCAGGTTGGAGTGAATAAGGAACACTGAAATACATTTAAGTCACCCCTGAAATTCTGTGCTTCTTGAATCTACATCTGATCTCTTAGGATTAGGAAACTGCTATGCAGATTTATGTAAAATGATATGCAAACCAGAATAGTCCCTCTCCCTTCCCACCCTTTTTTTTAAAATAAAGAGAACAGCAGTATTCCTATAACATTGCTATCCTCTCAGGCTTTGCTCCCTACTGCTCTCATGTTTCTTTAAAAGGGATTTTGCCCTCTGCTAAACTCAGTATTCCCAAATGCTGTGCAACCCAATTCTCTGGAAGGTCCCTGTGAATACCTGCTCACCTATTGCACTTGCCTTTTCTCAGCTGTTCCCCTCCTTCACCTTCTCTAAAACATTTGACAGTATTAAGCATCCTCTCCAAATCCAGAATCAAGGGTAATGGTGAAAAGTCCAGCATCATCTTCCTCGTCTACAAAATGAGGTTATTAATACTATTTTCTAAAGGTCACCATGAGAATTAAATGGGAGAATTCATGTCAAGTGCCGAGCTTGACAGTTTTTAGCGTTTGATAAAACCAACCACACATGCAATGCATTAGTTTTCATTGCTCTTCAGTAGTCTAGTTCTTCTCCGTTAGACTTTTCTTTCCTTTCTCTTTCCTGCCTTTAACTTCTCCCTTCCACTCCTTAAGTATGGGTAATTCCCTCCCAAGGATCTGCTCACTTTTGATTCTTTTATCACATGGAACAAGCTTCTTGGTTCCAACTACTATCCCTATGAAAGTAAATCCCAAATCAGCGTCCTTATCTCAAATCTTTCAAGTTCTATTTGGGTGGTCCCAGTTGTGTGCTGGACTCAGCAAGTTCAAAACTGAACAAACAACTGTCCCCTCCAACTCTCATCCCACTTATTCTCTTTACTTTCCCCATTTTGCTTAGGGTCCCCCAGTTTATTGAGTCTTTCATATTTAAAAACCTCAATTTCCTTCTTAGTCTTCAGCAGTTGTTCTCAAACTCTGGTCTTAGGACCCATTTACACTCTTAAAAATTACTGAGGACTCCAAAGAGCTTTTGTTTTGGGGGATTGTTCTATCATTATGAGCCATATTAGGTGTTAAAACAGAATTTTAAAACATTTATTAATTCACTTGAAGCTAGCAATAATAAACTCATTACAAGTTAACATGATAACATATTGTATGAAACACAATTGTTTTTTGTAAAACAAAATTTTAATGAGAAGAGTGGCTTTTTTTACATTTTTACAAACCTTTAATGTCTGGCTTTATAGAGGGCAGCTGGATTCTTATCTGTTTCTTCATTCAGTCTATTGCAATAGGTTTTGGCTGAAATATAGGGAGGTATCTAACTTTGTCAGATACGTAGTTGGAAAAAGGAGTTTTCAATATTTTAATATATTTTAATAGTCTTTGCAGATCATTGTGGGTAGTCTTTCCTCATATTACACCAAAACTCAGCAAATGATAGCTTCTTAAAGGTTAGTTGCAATGTGGAATCTGAAACCATCTCGACAATTTTTTTCTACTCTGTTAGATTAAAATCCATTGGTCTGTGCTGTTCTTTGAATAGATCTTTTTACCCATGAATTCATCGTTCAGAAAATATTGGTTCACTGAGTTATACAGATCTTTTAAATGGTTACATAATTCATTATACCAGTTTGGATCATAATCTCAAAAGACCAAATACCAAAGGCCATAATCCTGAATTTGAAATCTCGAAAGATCAAAATCCTTGAAGTCTAAATCCCTAAAGTCTATAATCTCTACCATTTAAAATCCTGAAAATCACAATCACAGGATAGTTGCATCATGTTAGACTAGCTTTTATGGACTATCTATGCTCATAATCTATCCCCATAATCTATCCCCATAATATACTTTTCCTATGTGCAATTTTGGTTTTAGTTTTGTTTCTTTTCCTTTTTTTCGTTTAGTTTTTTTTCATTATTTTAAATTGTCAAAATTATATTTTACAATTTGCTATGCCATGTATTTCATCTTTGCAACATTTCCAATACTGAAGGTATACATTGTACAGTCACTTTCAGAGTAGCGATCCTCATCCTTTTTGGCACTAGGGACCAGTTTCATGGAAGACAATTTTTCCAGGGACATTGGGGGAGCGGGAGGCAGAGCTCAGGCAGTGATACAAATGATGAGAAGGGGCCTGGCTATAAATACAGATGAAACTTTGCTTCCTCACCCATCACTGCTCACCTCCTGCTATGTATCCCCCTCCTTCCTAAGTTTTATGGTGGGGATGAGGTGAGGCAGTGGAGCTCTGTGCCTAGTCCCTAACAGGCTGCAAACTGGTACCAGTGCATGGTCCAGAGGTTGGGGACCACAGTTTTAGAGAGCTTAATTCATTTTATACATTCTTTGCATACTTAACTCCATTGAAGTACATTACCATAATGCTGACTTTGTATGTAAGCATTGTGTGTGTATGTAAAAATGTTGAAATTTCTTCTATAAGTGAAACAATGTCCTCTTTGTACAGCTGCATTTATTTGTTTCTCAAATAAATCCCCTTCTAAAAAATGTAAATAAATACCTTTTTAAAACATTTTAAATTACTTTTTTTCCAGAATTATATTTTTAGGATTTTGGTTTTTTAAGATTGTGATTTTCAGGATTTTAGACTTTAGAGACTTTGATCTTTTGGGATTCCAGCATTTGGAATTATGGCATTTGGGATTGTGTCTTTTGGGGTTATGGTCGGCTCCCCCTCTTTACCTGTGTCTCTTTCTCAAAATCCTGCTGTCTTTCAATGGCCAGAAACTTTTACTCAGGCTCCGAGCACACAAGGTCTCTTCCATCTTTGAACAACATGGCACCTTGTATGTCTCCTAAAGTAACTTCTTCCTCTATTTCATGTTTAGCTATGAAACAGAGGAAGAAGCAGGGTAGCTTTTTTTTTATCTCCTCTATTAGAGTGTGAGCTCCTTAAGGACAAAGATCATTATTGCCATTTTTTGTTCCTGCAGTGAATAACACAGTGCCTTCCTGCACATAGTTTATGCTCAATACACAGTTGTTAAGTTGCCAGGATTTAGCTTACCATATTTTTACTGATTGTGCTTAGTTATTAACTGGAAACAATAAAGGATAATTCATTTGCTAGTTAAGACCCTCCCAAAATTGCCATGTTTCAGGGGAAGAGCAGTATAGGATGAGTAGCATAGAAGTATCAATTATGATTAGAAAATTCTCACAAGAGATAATAGCTACCATAACTTGGAATATGTGATGGTTCAAAACTATTATTACATCTCTCCATTCCATTTGGTATGGAAAGAGTGTGAGACAATTACAGAATTGTTCAAGGGTGTTTTAGTCCTCATGGAGGGAGGAGTAGTATTCCTCTCCCTTCTACCTCTCTTCTGCTTTCTTTGCTTCCGTCATTCTTGCTTGGCCCCTATGCATGGGTATGCCCTTCCCTACACAATACATTAAGTACTAAGGTCATTTACTGGGAATCAGATATGGCAGAGGAAGGCAACCAAAGCTCTCAGGCCTGTAGTCACTCAGAGACTGTTAGGAGAGAAAAATGTCTCCTAACAGAGGATATGCCACATGTCTGGAAAAGTGAATACTTAGGGAACTGGATAAGGACAATTCATTTTGCCATCAGAGAGATTACCACAATTTCTAATGATAGTCACTGTACTCTAGCACCACCTGTGTGGGAAAATGGTTGTCAGATTCAGGCCATAGAGCAGTGTTAGAATTCCCAACCCACCTTCCTTTCCTTCATATAATGTAATATTTTCTTTCTGCCTAGGCCTATAGGGAAAATATTTTTACTCATTTGAAGATGAATGTAAATACCCCCTCCCTTCAAAAGAACTACCTGCAACACAGCTACTGAAGAGGTGAACAAACTCAATAATTGTATAAGTGATGCCTGCCTGTCCTACCGCTATCATGCTGGTCAATGAACCTGTCCTCCATGTATGGCTAAAAATGGCCAAACACAAAGATGTATAATCCTTCTCAGACTGTAGGGTTCTCAAGACCCCATGTATGTCCTTAAAAGTTAATACGGTGAAGCCACAAGGGCTCAGGAAAATTGAGTCAAAGGGCCAGAGTAAATATTTCCTCATAACACTTTCCTAACTATGCATAGCAATATCAGTAGGTGGGAGGATAATTTTCTAATCCCAACACATGACCTTCCTTTGACTAAATGGTCGCTTCATATAATTTAAAAGTCTTTTATTGGGATTTTAACTTTAATGGGTTTGGAAGGAATACTATTTGTCAAGATTAATGTATTTCTGAGGGATGGCTCAAGACATAATAAGTGTGTTTAATGTAGCTATAATACTCCTGACTTCAAGTTCTATTGCTTTAGGAATTTATGTATCAGTTTTCTCATCATTCACTCCCTCCTTACCCAACAATCCCTCCTCCCCACTCTCTAATTCTTTTTTTTTTATTGTCCATTTTGAACAAGGAAAATCTAGAATGCTGGTTTTAAAATCAAACTATAGTAAATTAGTTGGACTAAACATCCTTTTAAAGAAAATGACTGATAGTGTATTGCTCTCTGGCAAATATAGATAATTTGATTCCTTTTTATTAGCCCAGTAGTCATCAATTTCAGATACATGATGAGGCTGTTCTGGCATGTATACTTGTGTGTGTGTTTGAAACTCTTACTTCATCCACTAAGCAACATATTACTATTTATCAAAAAAAATGTTTTATCTTCCATATCTTAGAAAACCAGTAAGAGAAGACATTTAAAAATTTTTGAACTAATGAGGTAAGCTACTATGTAAGAATGTTACATCAGGCCGGGTGCGGTGGCTCACGCCTGTAATCCTAGCCCTCTGGGAGGCCAAGGTGAGTGGATCGCTTGAGGTCAGGAGTTCGAGACCAGCCTGAGCGAGACCCCATCTCTACTAAAAATAGAAATAAAAACAAATTATCTGGACAACTAAAAATATACATGGAAAATTTAGCCGGGCATGGTAGCGCATGCCTGTAGCCCCAGCTACTTGGGAGGCTGAGGCAGGAGGATCGCTTGAGCCCAGGAGTTTGAGGTTGCTGTGAGCTAGGCTGACGCCATGGCACTCACTCTAGCCCGGGCAACAAAGTGAGACTCTGTCTCAACAAAAAAAAAAAAAAAAGAATGTTACATCAGGATTCCTTCAGTTCCTACTATAGTGAAATCTTGAAGGGAATAAGACATTTGGCCTATTGAAAAGCATAAAGTGGTTTCTTTGTGCCTCTTGACATAATTCTACACTCAATTTTATAGCATCTTATCCTAGAGATCCTCCATATGTAGACATTGGTTTATAATCTTATTACCTTTATAGGTCCAAAATGAGAGACAGCAAGTTTGTGTGTAAAAATCATGGTTACTACACTCAGGGAAAGGTTTGAATCCTGCTCCTGACAAAATCTGGTTTAATTACTTAGCCATGCTCAACTCATATTTATTTTCTGCAATGTGTGGCTAATAATTATTTACCTAGGTGTGTGTTAGGTAAATATTTAATAAAAGCAAGCAGGTTTTATTTAATAATCTTGGCTTCAGCTGTACCTGTAATGTTAATAAAAATTCTACATCTCCATGTTTATGTAGCAAGTATGTTTTGGAGCCAAGGAATGCAAACAGCACACACTGATATGCAGATTGTTGATATTAACATTGTAGGGGGAAACCTGGGACCCAATGAGACAGTGGGCTATGTTTAATGTTAAGAGCTAGAACAGCATTTAGGTTTTATTATCCTGGAATTCAAATCAGTGTCAAGGTGAGATTTCAGGTCCTCTCACGATACTGTCAAATTGCCAAGTTGCTTTGGTCTTGATCACACAAACTAAAAACTTCATTTGAAATAGAATGGCTCTATGGAGTTGTCACTGTGTTTGATATGGGGCTCCCTCGGATGAGAACCTTGCAGAATTATTATAGAAAGGGTAGAGATGTGTTGATGAAAGCAGTCCTCATGCTGTGTCTG
Organism: Lemur catta; assembly: GCF_020740605.2. Taxonomy (NCBI): domain Eukaryota; kingdom Metazoa; phylum Chordata; class Mammalia; order Primates; family Lemuridae; genus Lemur; species Lemur catta. Next base: position 243,694,240 of record NC_059128.1, read on the forward strand.
TACATTTAGGAGTAAATCATGGTGCTCTTCCTGCTGTTTGGGACTCTGTCTGTTGACATTAAAATGTTCTAACAACTTATAAAAATCATTAAGGATTCCATTTGCACCTCCCTGGTGGGAAGTTAAGAAATAAAACCATGCCAGACAGTGTACATTTCAAATATTTACAATAGTATACTTTCTCTCCAGGCAGTACTCTTGCAATATCCCTCTGAGAAATTAGTGTAGATACTGAATGGCCTTCCCCAAGGCCAGCATTTTATTAAGAAAATCTCAGAGTCATTTCTTCCTCCATTGTCGCCCGGAATCTTGATCTTATTTCTGATGCTCATGGCAGAGAACAAAAGAATAACAGAAAAGGGGGGAAAAAAAAAAGGAAATGGAAAGGGAAAGGGAAGGCAGGAGAAGGAAGGGAGAGGAAGGGAAGAGGAGGAAAGGTAACAGAGAAAACAGAAGGAAAGGGAAGGGAAAGGAAAAAAGTCACTGGAATTTAGCAGTTGCTCAGTAAGTGTTCACAATGAGCTGAGCCTCCCCTGGCACACGTAGCTCTGAATCTCAGGGGAACTGTAGTTTCATTAACAATGATCAAAGAGACTAACAACGGCTTTTAAATATTCTCTATGAAAGAATAATACAGAGAATAGCAATCTTTAATGCTATTAAAGCTCACTCAAGAAGAAATAAGCTCCCCTGAAGCATGAAAGATTAAAGGTAGACACAAAGGCAATTTCTTAACAGTAAAAATTATAAAATGATGGGAAAGGCTGGTGGAAATGGTTTTGGAATTTCTTTCTGAGAAGAATTTTTAAAAATTGAACCCATGCTTCCCTTTCTGGGATGGTTAGAAGATGCCCATCTGGGGGTAGGAGGCAGAAATGGCAGACTCTGGACCCTGTGAAGTCTTTAAATGGACAAAAGGAAACATTATGGACAATAGGAATGAGAGCAAGGGAAGAGAAATCCAATGAAAGCTTCTGGCTTAGGCTCAAGATGTGTACTTGGGTAACATGCAGAGATCTTCGCCCTCTCGGATCACCATCAGACTGATACTGCTCCCATTTCTAGTGAGAGCATGCAACGGCTGGTGAGATCCAGCACCAGATCCCGGAACTGAATGGTTCTGTCACTGAGTTTGTCACTATGCTTGAATGGCAGGAATCACCACAGTGCTGACCATGTCCACGATCACCACCAGCGTGAGCGCCTCCATGCCCCAGGTGTCCTACGTCAAGGCTGTGGACGTGTACTTATGGGTCAGCTCCACCTTTGTGTTCCTGTCAGTCATTGAGTATGCAGCCGTGAATTATCTCACCACCGTGGAAGAGTGGAAACGATTCAAGAAGAGAGGGCAGGTACAGCCTTGCTTTGACTGTCAGATCCCTTTTGGAATGTGGAAAAGAATAAGCCCTTGTATTAAGTCCATATGCCTTGGCAAGATGAAAATTTACAGCATGGTGACGATTTAATAGTGAACTTTAATCTCTGCTCTATGCTGGCTGGTTTCTCAGCATCCTCATTCACCTTCACCAGGAATTTTAGTGTGTGAATTTCTCTCCGTGTGCTCATCTCCCCTAACTGTACCCCTGGAATAGAAGCAGTTGATACAAACTGCATCCTTTCAAATGGATGACAATGAGAATGATGATGATAATAGCTAACACATAATGAGTATTTATTATATATTGGCGTAATGCCAACCACCTACCATATATATTGTCATTTAATTTTCATAGTAACACTGAGAGGTCAGAATTTTATCACCCTCCAAGTGCAGACAGGTGGTAACTTGGCCAAGGTCACATAGCTAAAGAGAGATCAGGATTTGCTTCTAGGCCTCCTTGACTCCAAAGTCTGTGCTTTCAACCAATAAATGATACGTTTCTCTCCACCGAGAGCAAGGATTTATTTTCCTCTTGCCACTCAAGAGAGTGGTAGAACATAAAAGGAGGTTTTTCTCTCCAAAATATCTTGGGACTAAGGTGCCTTCTGGGCACTAAATGTTATCACATCTTTTTTGTGACATTGCTCGATATATGGATGGATTGCTCTCTGCCTGCTTCATTTAACCAAGGATTTGGGCACCAGTTCCCTGTTCTTACTAGAACTGACATATAATATTGTACTTCAGAAACCTAACTGATAAGTCATTCATTTGTTTGCCTATATTTAAGACTACATATATATACACACAGACCCACATGCACACATACACATTTGTATATAGTATAAATGTGTATGTATATATAATCTAGTATATATGCATATGCAAACATAATTTCAATGAACTGTATTCACATTAAGTGAATTCTTATGTGAGCATTTATACACACCCAAAACATTATTTAATATTTTTTATACTTCTAGGGAGAGCATTTCATGCTTTCAGAGTGTTTTTAGATCCTCTTCTGCACTGAATCTTATCTCAGCTCCCCGATGTAGGTTGTGCAGAGACTATTATCTCTATTTTATAAATGAGGTAGCAGAGTTTTAGTGAAGTAAAGTGATTTGCCAAAAGACTCACAGCCAACAGAACTGCAATTGCAATTCAAATCTCCTGGAACGCTAACTTCATTCTTTGATTTTATATCCTTTGAGTCAAAGCTCTAATAGGAGCTGATTTTGTTTTATTGCAGATGCTTCCATTCCTTTTATTGACAGTGTGTGGCTATGTGTGCCTGTCACACACACACCCACAGTGAGTGCTATGCAGGTGTGGGGGAACCGGGAGCTTCTAGACCAGTGTGCAGCAGTGGTGCATGTGCATCACCTGGGTCCTTGTTAAGGCTCCCAGTAGGTCTGGGATGCAGTAAGACTGCTTTTCTGACAAGTTCCAGAGGCTTCTGATTCTGCTGGCCCATTACCCACACTGAATAACAATGATTTGGATAGAGTGACGGTGACAGGAAAAAATGTGGAAAGAGGAAAAGAATTTTGTTCCTCTTTTATTTTGTTTTTATGCAGTTTGCAGTTAACAAAAGAAATAGACACTGAAGTAATTTTGGCCCACCTCCATCTAGTCCTTTGACTCCACAATATTTTCATTTCCCTGTCCCATCAGCCATACAGCACATGTGTTCACAGTGCTTGATTTTTCTCACTTGATGGTGTCATATACAATCTTCTTGTGTACCACTATAGAGATTCTTGAGTTAATATGCACCATTCTTTTTTTAAAATACTTTTTTATTTCTAATTGTGAAATACACACAATTTAGAATTTTTATCATCTATTTTTAAATGTGCAGTTCAGTAGTGTTAAGTATAGTTTCATTCTTTGTGCAATCAATCTCCAGAGCTTCTCCATCTTGCAAAACTGAACCCATTAAACAACTCCCCATTTCCTCCTCCCTTTAGCCCCTGGAAACCACCATTCTAAATATCCCCAATTGTCTCAAAGAAATGCAGTTATTTCAAAGAAATATCCTACTTGCCATTCATATATTTTGGGGACAAAATGAAGAAATGATTTGGAGTCAGAAGTGATGCCAAACAGAACTCTACCACATCCCAGTTTTGTGTTCCAGGCTAAGTCTCCTAAACCTTGTTCTGCATTTGCAAAATGGTGTCATCTCTTCCTTATTTACCTCATAGGGCTGTTATGAAGATCAAATGATATAGTAACTGAGTGTGAAACCTTTGCAAATATAAAGTGCTATACAAATATAAGTTTTTGTAGTGCTTAGTGCCCAGAGCATTCGCTCTGAGAGAAAAAGAATATTAACAGGGATAGTGGAAATGGGCCAACTGAGATGAGCAGCCGTGGAAGGGATGGCATGGTCTCATGAGGAGCAGGGCGAAGGATATGTCTGTGGGTGTGGGGGCTAATCCACGACACCTCTCTCCATATATACCTGAATTGGAAACCAGTTTTAGAGAAAGAATCAGAAGTGAGAGCCAGACATATTGATATGGATATAATAATTTCACCCTTTGTTACTGATAAAGCACTTTTAAGAAAGTTGTTTAGATCTGTGAGCAGGAAGGCTTATTAATATTTTATCCTTAGCTTAAGTATACTTAGTCTCTTGGTCATGGCAAAGCTAGAAAATTCCAGGCTCTCCCTGTAAAGACGGTTTCCTTGTACCTCATTTCAGAGAACAGAGCTGAACACCAGCGCAGATACCGAGGTAAAGACTGAAAAGGGACTGAAACTCATGTCAGTTTTTTCTCCTAAACTGCTAGGGCAGGGTTACCGGGGGATGGTGAGAAGGGTCAGCAATGTTAGGCCTCCCTCAGGAGTTCCTGCCTGTGAAAACATGAAGTCAGGTAAAAGTTGTTTACACCACTCACCACACCACCAGCACCAGCACCAGCACCACGACCCACCACTACCACCTCCACCCACCGCCTATCACCACTACCACTGCCTGCCAGCACCACCCTGTACCATCTCACACACACACACACACACACACACACACACACACACACACACACACACACACACACACACACACACACACTCCAACTACCTCCCAGCTACTAAGAGCTAGGAGAACAAGGGCTATGGAAAACCCATCCCTAGTGCTGACTATTGCTCAAAAGCAAGAGGGGTAGCTATTTTCTTTCTTATCCCTCCGTCCAAATATTTTCTAATTTCAAGACCTAGAAATCAGTCAAAAAAGCCAATCTATAGTTTAGTTATAATATGCCTTAGCTATGTACTTATTTATCAACTGGAGTGAAAAATTAAAGACCTGTTCTAAAGCTGTTTCTATCAAAACAACCGACTTATAAGCTTATGGATTGTTTGAGGAACATGACATAAGAACAAAAAGAAGTAAAAAAAAAAAAAGCATATGGAAGATAGCAGCAGCCTATTGATAAACCATGGACTGCAAGATTTGATCAATTATATAGATAGTTCCAGATTATCTCAATGGAAAAATAAAATGGCACCCTTGCTCTCAAAAGAATATATGTCTTCTTTAAAAACTGATGACATTTTTGTTAAAAAGTTTTTGGACAGTGGAACAGCTCAGTAGTGTTCTGGGTGGGTGAGGAAACCACTGAAGAGATGATATATAGTTATTCTATCCTCAGATCCAGAATTGAATATATCATTAATATTGTTGGCTATCTGAGGTTATTTGATCTTTATCTCATTTCACGTTTATTTTGTCCATTTTTATTTTATTATGTAAAATTTCCAAAATTAAAAAAGAGGGACAAGATAATTCAAGTAGGGTCCCTGATTAGTTCACTGACTGCACAAAATAGTCTCCAAGTGTTTTGAACTCAGTAAAATACTAGGTTTTTAAATCATTATGAACCCAATACACATTTTGGCAGAATTTATTCTGCAGCCTCCAATTTGAATTCTGAATAATCTCATCCAGTAGTAGCCTCTCCATATGTGTTCACTTTTGAACTTCCCTATAGATCAAGAAGTGATGTTTTCTCTAAAAGCAATTAGTAACAGCTGCTTTGTAGACACTGCTCTGAACCAGTGAGAACCGCAATCTCCCTCTGAGTAGAACCTTGAAGAAAAATTTAGTTTTGATCCAATCAGCCACATAAGCCAGAAAGCATTGATAACTTGCTTCTTCAGAAATATAAACCATTTTCATGTTGTTTAATTGGGTTATGTTAGCATCATTTGTAGGTCCTTTTAAGCAAAAAAGAGAAGGCCTGGCCAATTTGCATTTAAATGGAGTAGCTAAAATCTCCCCCTAACCCATACCCAATTTAAGCATAAATGGATCACCAGATGATATTGCTCTGTTTTTGGACAAAAAAATACATTGACTGGGCACATTGCTATATTCTCTCTAAAGAGGAAAAATAAGTTGAAAAGCAAATCCAATTGACTTATATTGCTGTTCAGATAAATCATATTCAGCTCTCAAACTTATCACAAACCATTCATACTACTCAGAAACAAAGAAGAAAACATGCACAGCATGTAACAGTCTATCAGACCAGCACTAAATAAGAAAATGCTGACATCATAGTTGTGTAACATTTACTTGTGTGATAATAAAATATCTCTATGGAAATAAATATAAACCTCCTTGCTAAATCCCTATTGAAAACAGGATCTGTAAAATGATATTTTCCATTTATTATTAAAATGACTTTTAGACACCAGAAGCAAAAGCAGAATTCTATTCTTCAAGCAAAAAATTCTTAGCCTTTATTGGAATTACCTATTTTAAAAATCTGATTATTCACATTATTACTGTAATTCCCATTCATAAAATCATATTCATGACTTACTAAAAAAAAAGTCTTTTTGACAGATTTCTGGAATGTACAATATTAACACAGTTCAAGCCATGGCCTTCGATGGTTGTTACCATGACAGTGACATGGACCAGACTTCCTTTTCTCTGCACTCAGAAGAAGACTCCATGAGAGGAAAATCTACAGGCAGCCCCAGCACAGATTCATCTCGGATAAAGAGAAGAAAATCCCTAGGAGGACATGTTGGTAGAATCATTCTGGAAAACAACCATGTCATTGACACCTATTCTAGGATTTTATTTCCCATTGTGTATATTATATTTAATTTGTTTTATTGGGGTATATATGTATGAAAAAGAATTTTTAATGTACAAGGCTTATATTAAAATCAGATGATGTTTTAAAAAACAACTCTTGAATGCGAGTTGGACAGTACCAATTGAACTGGGAAAGAGCCAGATGAATCTCTTGGCCTAAAGAAAATGTGAAGGCTGAATGATTTACATCTAGGAAAGAGTTTAAGGTCCTAGGAGAATTTGACTCCACAAGTAAGAGTCATAGGCATGTGTATTATGGGGAAAAAACTTTTCCATAGAGAAGGGCTTTGTAACTACTTCATCTGGACCCTCCTTCTATCTTAATGAAAATATTCTTTACTTAATTAGGGAGTAAAGCTGCATTTATGATGATAATTCAAGAATGTTTTGTTTCATAATGCCAGCCCAGTGTCAGAGCCAGCGGAGCCGAATCCTCCTAGGGAAGAACATCCATTCGAGCTGGCACCACCCACACTCACACAGCTGCATCCCATGAAAAGCCTCCTCCTCCATTTCTAATTAAGTCTTTTATCTTTTTAAGTATTGTTTCATATGTTATTGAGTTCAATGGGGGGGGAACCTAAACTTCACTCAATGTTCCCATTCTCATGTTAAATTAATACATCAATCATCAATAATAATATCTTGCATTTTGTAGATGAGGTATAACTTCTTGGAGGCATTTAATTACTTTGTTCAAAAAATGTTTATTGATCATCTACATATGCCAGGCACTTTATTAAGTATTATGTACTGAAAAATAAATATGAGATAGCATTTGTACCATCTCTGAGAGCAGAGCCTAGCAAGAGCAATGAACTAGTAGCTATGATAAATGTAATGAATCTTAAAATAGGGGCACATACACTGTGCTGGGTGAGTTCTGAAGGAGAGATACCAAAAGAAGGAAAAGAATAGCCATGAAGGGATGTGAACTCTCAATTTATAAACAACTGGAGATGCTTCCAGATAGTGTATCAAGTAAAAAAAAAAAAAAAATGAATGAAATTTAGGTATCCCATAATAATCCTTAGTAACTTTGGTTGAACCAAGTATATCAGGTCAAGTGGGTATTAATTAAATGTTTGTCCAGTAGAAAAACCTCCAATGATTAGCCTTCTTTTTGCAGATCAGCAGTATGCAGGCCTTTGTGTTGAGTATTTTGTGAAAACAACTCAATTTAGAGAAAAGCCCTTGGCAGGAAATATAAAATATTCCCATTCCTATTTTGATTGCTGACATTGAATTAAGAGAAATAAATTAAATAGTGTGTTACTTTCAGTGTATTTCATTTTATTTCACCATAAAGTGAACCAAAATGATTTGAATTATTTTATGACAAGTGAAGAGATAAATAACTTCCTGCTTGTTTACCGATAACATTGGTTTTGATTCTCTGTTGTGAATCACAGAGGGTTCTAGAAAAGTATCTTCCTTCTGGGTGTAATAGATTAAAATGAAAATTCTTTCTTTTTATTATGCCTTCCCTCATGGGCAGGATAATTCTGAGATACTTCATTCTATTTCCTTAATATAACTTTTCCAATTCTTTCAAAATTTCCCCAGGATTATATTTTTCTAGGATACGCTCCAAAACTGAGTTAATGTAACTTATTTATACCCTTCTCCATTTCACTGTAGATAGACCATAAAAAAACTTTTAAAACTATTTATTAAAATGGTTTTTAAGCTTGATTTTATAGGGGTAGTATTTTGGTAGGATTATATTTTCAAAATAGAGCCCAGATTAGTATTTTAGATGGTTGAGAATTTGTAGCTATTATTTAACAGAGTACTACAGTTGTATTACATTTTGGATTTTGACAAATTCTGTATATAGTTGATGTAACAAAAAAAGTGGGGACAAATCTATAAATGGACAGAACAAATCTACACTGTCTCCTTCTTCCAATTCTCAGGTTATTCAGACGTTGCTGTTTTTTATATACTTTGAACTATGGTATTCAAGATGTCTAATGCTTCCTCTGGGCATATTCATTTCACTATTTTAAATCAAATGCATCACTGAATGTATTTGGCAGTCTAGGCTAGAAGAATGGGTCTCTATCACACTACACATACACTCCGCATTCCTCTTGAGGAGCATTAATGCACAATTGTTGGCCAATCAAACGTAACTTTTGTTAATGTCTTGAAATACAGGCATTGCATTCTTCAGCAATAAATGCCTGACACTGAGAAACAAAATGTGTTTATTGCTCATAGGAATTATTAGAGCATTCAGAATGAGCTCCTAGGATTTTAGCAAGTTTTCTTCTCAAATTGGTGGCTTGGGAAGACTCTGAAGACAGGGCTGTTCCTGCTAGCTTCATTTCTTCTAGGGAGCAACAAGATTTCTGGTTTCATTCTTATTATATTTCTAGAAGAATGAAACCACAGTTTACCTGAAAAATACATGAGTGACAGAAAGCATAATATAATAGTTACCTCATTTTGATTTTCACTTCATTTACTGATCACAATCCTGAACAGACTGTGCGTGATTGTTCACTGAGGAATAAGCTCGGATAAAATGTGAGGATTTCAGAAAATAAGCTGCTTTCTAAGATTAAGAAAAAGCCAGCTAGCTCTGTAAACTGCCTAAATATAGAAATGGGCTATTTTATAGGGATTTCTCTGGAAAACCTATGAAAAGTTACATTGTAACCCAGTTTTATCATTTTTGTTCTGATTAGAAAATAGTTTCATTATAAAAATTAAAAATACTGATTGGCAAAAAATAAAAACCACCCACCCAGAATTAAATAGTTAACGTTTTAATGTATATTTTTAGAAGTTTTCTATGAATAACTTATATTTTTTCTAATGGAACCACTGTGTATATACTTGCGTTCATTAATTTAAGCACTTATATTGTACCAAACACTGTGCTGTCTACTGGGGATACAGTAACCAAAGATGGACATGGCCCCTGCTCTTATTGGACTTATCGTCCATTGGGGAAAGTGTCTAAAGTATGTCATTTGTAGCCAGATTTTCTTCTCTGGATTATAAACAACTTTTGATGTTTTTTTCCTGCAAACTAATTTTTATATGCTGCAGAGTAGTCCACTGAATGGGTGCACCATAGTTTATTTAACGCATCTCCACCTGTGGGACATCAGTGTTATTTCCTATTGTGTGCTATTATGATACAATGGTTTTCAATTAGTAACATAAGGAATATTTAGAAGAAAAATTATTTTAGGAACAAATGAAATTTCTAGCCATATTCAAATGTTAGTACTTACTTCTTGTAGAATCCTTGTTTATCACTGGAACCTGCCATGTCAGACTCACTTACCTGTCTGCCCAGAAACTCTGGGGTATAAATTACTGTAACTGAAGAAACTTTTTTATTTTTAGTTAAGTTTTTCCCCCTGAAGCAGAGCCTTCTTATATATATCTCCTGGCATTTCCTTTTTATAATGGAAGTTTGAGTATTGTATAAAATACTCATATTAAAAAGTACTACTTATTGAAAATTGGCTTCCTTCCATAACTGTTACTGCCACTGCAATCCTTTGCCATCTTTCTAAGTAGGAGAGTAACTGAGATTACAAATATTTGCATATGAGTTGCCACAAAATCATAACTTGTGACCCTATTATCTTAAACCTTGCAAGTCTTCATGGGTAAGGTCTATTAATCCTTATTGTGCCACTCATAAGCCTGTTCAAATCTCTCTGTCTCTCCCCAGCACACACACACACACACACACACACACACACACACACCTATATATATAATTTTTTTTAAACATGGAGATGAATGAGAAAAGCAATTATATCTAGTTCCATAATCATTCTTAAGGTCAAAAGTGCATTGCAATCAAACAACACCCTCAAAGAAGCAAGAAAAAAGAGGTGGTAAGAAAATTGCTATTTCAACTACAATTCTGTACCTGGTGCTGCTGTTATTTCCTGGCAAGGCCTTAGGCAAAGCAATATTACACTCCAACTATCTCATTTTTGGAATGGAGCCAACCTAGTCTTTCCCTCTAAACATTGCTTTAAAACACTATCATCCTATAATGTCCTTCACTTTCCAACTGCAATTTGATTCTCCTCCAGATTTTATTCTATTTTAAAGAAACTGTAAAGATAAAATGCACTGGACATTTAAGGAGATAATTTTATTCAGGTTATTACAATAGGAAGAATGTTAATTAATGAGGAACATCTCAAAGAAAAGAAAGGAGGTAAGAGCTTCAAAGAGGCAGGTGTCCAAGTGAGTCATATTCACTGAAGAACAATAGAGTAGGTCTTATCTTGGAATCTGTGAGAGCAGGATGGTCTTTTCTCAGAATACAAAATGTTGGAGAGATTTCCAGACCTTTGCCACTTTCCAGGAATACATGGATTCATGGAGTTCAACATTGTCAAAATAACATTGTCAGTTTTTCTTCCATTTCAACCCCCTGTTGAATCATAATTTTTTTTTTTTGGTCAGTGATAAGCCAAGTGTAGAGAGATTTCACAAAGTCACTAAGAAAAATTATAACAGTTTCCTTTTCAATAGATTGATACTTAATTTGTTGTGGGAAACATTGAACTACATTTTATTATCAGGTCAAAGGATGTGATATTACTTTTAATCCTAGGATCAATACAATTCATAAAAACTTATTTTCTGCAAGTGTTTCTTTTTTATTTATTTTATTTAAAAATATTGAGAGGGTACAAATATTTTTGTTACATGGATACCTTGTATAATGCTTAAGTCAGGGCTTTTGGTGTGTCTGTCATCAGAATAGTGAATAGTGTTTATAGTACCCAATAGGCAAGTTTCTATCCCACACCTCCCCCCTTCTTGGTTTCCAAGGTCCATTATATCTTTTTGTGCCTGTGCATACCCATGGTTTGGCTCCCACTTATTACTGAGAACATATGGTGTTTGGTTTTCTATTCCTGAGATATTTCACTTAGGATAATGCTCTCCAGTTCTATCCAAGTTGCTGCAGATGACATTATTTCATTCCTTTTTATGGCTGAGTAGTACTCTATGGTGTGTGTGTGTGTGTGTGTATGTATGTATACCACATTTTTAATCCACTCATAAGTATTGATGGGTACTTAGATTTATTCCACATTTTTGCAATTGTGAATTGTGCTATGATAAACAGTCAAGCGCAACTGCTTTTTATAAAACTACTTTGTTTCCTTTGGGTAGGTACTCAGCATCAGGATTGCTGGATGGAATGGTAGGTCTACATTTATTTCTTTGAGGAACTGCCATACTGTTTCCCATAGAGGTGGTACTAATTTGCAGTCTCACCAACAGTGTATGAATGTTCCTATGTTTCTACATCCACACCAGCATCAATTGTTTTTCGACTTTTTAATAATGGCAATTCTGATAGGGATAAGGTGGTATCTCATTGTAGTTTTAATTTGCATTTCCCTAATGATTAGTGATGCTGAACATTTTATTCATATGTTTGTAGGCCATTTCTCTATCTTTTTAAAAACTTCTGTTCATGTCATTTGCCCACTTTTTGATGGGGTTGTTTGTTTTTTCTTGCTGATTTGAGTTCTTTTTAGATTCTGGCTATGAGTCCTTTGTCAGATGTATAATTTATAAACATTTTATCCCATTCTGTAGTTTGTCTGTTCACTTTCTTGATTATCTCATTTGCTATGCAGAAGCTTTTTAATTAAGTCATATTTATTTACTTTTGTTATTTCTATATTTGCCTTTGGGGTCTTAGTCATAAATTCTTTGCCTAGGCCAATGTCTAGAAGAGTTTTTCCTATGTGTTCTTCCAGAATTTTTATGGCTTCATGCCATACATTTAACTCTCTAATCCATCTTGAATTAATTTTTGTATACAGTGAGAAGTAGGTGTTCTGCTTCATTCTGCTGCACATGGCTATCCAGTTTTCCCAGTACCACTTATTGAATAGGGCTTCCTTTCACCAATGCATGTTGTTGTTGTCTGCTTTGTCAAAGATTTGTTGGTTGTAGTTATGGTGTTATTTCTGTAGTCTCTGTTCTGTTCCATTTGTCTATGTCTGTACTTTTATACCATGCTGTTTTGGTTATTATAGCCTTGTAGTATAATTTGAAGTCAGGTAATGTGATGCCTCCAGATTTGTTTTGTGCTTAGAATTGTGTTGGCTATCCAGGGTCTTTTTTGGTTCCAAATGAAGTGTAGGATTATTTTTTCTAGATCTGTGAAATAAGACTTTGGCATTTTGATGGAAATTGCATTGAATCTGTAAATCACTTTGGGCAGTATGGACATTTTAGCAATGTTGATTCTGCCAATGCATGAGCAAGGGATATTTTTCCATTTGTTTGTGTCATGTACTATTTCTTTCATCAGTGTTTTATAGTTCTCCTTGTAGAGATCTTTCACCTCCTTAGTTAAGAATATTCCTAAGTATTTTCTTTTCTTTGTAGCTATTGTGAATGGTATTGAGTCCTTGATTTGACTCTCAGCTTCACTGTTATTAATATATGTACATTGATTTTGTAACTTTAGACTATGCTGAATTTATTTATCAAGGCTAGGAGTCCTTTGGTGGAGTCTTTAGGGTTTTTAGATACAAGATCATAATGCCAGCCATCAGGGATAGTTTGATCTCCTCTTTCCTTTATTTCTTTCTCTTGCTTGATTGCTCTGGCTAGGACTTCTAGTACTATATTGAATAGAAGTGATGACAGTGGGTATCCCTAAGCTGATGTCTAAAACAGTTTTTCCTACATTTTCTCCTAGAATTTTTATGGTTTCATGCCTTACATTTAAGTCTTTTATCCATCTTGAATGAATTTTTGTATATAGCAAGAGATAGAGGTCCTGTTTCATTCTTCTGCATGTGGATCTCCAATTCTCCCAGCACCATTTATTGCATAGGGCATCCTTTCCCCAATAGATGTTTTTTATCCATTGCCATTAACATCATAACAGAATGAATAAGAACCACAGCAGTTTGAAAGACTAACAAAATGTGTCCACTTTGATTGGAATTATTGCACAATATTAATAAGCAATATTTTACATTAATTAGCTCCACTGTGGTCTAAGAAGATATGTGATATGATTTTGGTTTTTTGAATTTGCTGAGAACCTGTTTGTGGCCTAAGATATGATAAATCTTGGCAAATGTCCCATGTGCTAATGAGAAGAATGTATATTCAGTAGTTTTGGGGTAGAATGTTCTGTAAATATCTGTTAAGTCCATTTGTTTTAGTATTTAAGTCTATCGTTTCTTTATTCATTTTCTGCTTTGATGATCTTTCCAGTTGTCAGTGAGGTGTTGAAGTCTGTTAAGATGCTTATGTTTATTTCTTTGCTTAGATCTTGTAGAATTGCTTTATGAATCTGGGAGCTGGAGCGCCTATGCTAGGTGCATATATATTTAGAATTGTTATGTCTTCTTGTTGAATTGCTCTCTTTAACATTATATAATGACCACCTTTGTCCTTTTTTTACCATTGTTGATTTAAAGTCTATTTTATCTGGTATGAGAAACCTGCTCAGTTTGGATTTCCATTTGAGTGGAATATTTTTCCCATCCCAGTGCAGGCTGCTTCTAGTCTACCATCTTGGCCCCTCCTCCACTAAAAGAGTGTTTCAAATGCTTTCTACAGGATTGTGCTGCTAGTTGATCACTCCTTGCATTAGGCAATCAAAAGTAGATGAAGTTGTCATGTCATTAGCAAATCTTTTAAAATAAATTTTCTATTGTGAAATAATAAGAGTTTCTGAAGTTTGATATACAAGCCTGTGTCCTTTAAAAGTGATTTATAGGTTCCAATATTTTCAAAACTAGGTAACTTAACAAGGCATCCTAAGAAAAAAAAAGTACTTGCACTCACGTTCATTTTTTTTACTTCATTAGAGAACATTAAAGCAGGTGTTTCAAGTATTTTGCACTTCTAAGAAGTGCTAAAAACACAAACCCACACATGAAATAAATTTTTGGAGCAATCACACTACCCCAAAATACCTTAAAATATTTTTTGTTAATTAGGTTGTATCTTGGGTGAAGTCATATTTAAATTAAATCATGAATCAATGGGAAAGTAGCCTCAGGACCAGCTGCTACATAGCTTTGAAACAAATATACAGTTCAGGTAGACAGAAGAAAAGAGAAGGTTTTGTGAAAATGAGCTCTAATAATTGAATGTGATTGATAAAGATAATATGAATTAGAAGAAAAATAAGACAAAGGAAAGTGTAGAAGCTAAAAGTGTAGTTGGTCCACAAAATTACCTCCTTAAAGTCCCATAGTATGTATCTTGGAGGAAGATTTGGATTTGAATGTAGAATAAATTATTTGATTATTTTGGATAATGTTCTGGTCTAGATTAATGTAATTAGATGATTATTGCTCATTTGTATAAAAGATGGTGTGCCTCTGGGCTATCAGAGCAATTAATTGCAAGTTGGTCACCAAGTAATCAATACAACATGACATCTTGACTGAAATAATCATTAATCATACTAATAATTTCAATTATTCAAGTTATTCACATTACTTGCTTCTATCATAATATTACCATTTATCATATACAAGATGCTATGTGGGATTTAACAATAATGCCTCTCAGGTGAATAGCTTTTTACAGTTTTAAATGCTTTTGCTTACTCGATCTCACCTGAGGCTCACAGCAGCTTTCTGAATTAGGAAAAATTAACTACTTTTAAGATGAAGAAACAAAGGTCCAAAGAGAGTATTAATTGATCAGCAGTATGGGTGCTATGGTCTGAGTATTTGTGACTCCCCCCCAAAAAAATTCGTATGTTGAAACAGAATCATGAATGTGATTAGGAGGTGGGGCCTTTGGGAGGAGATTAGATCATGAGGGTGAAGCCTTTATGATTGGGATTAGTGCTTTTATAAAATAGCCCCACATAGCTGCTTTTCCCCTTCAACTAAGTGAGGACTCAGCTAGAAGGTGTCATTTGTCAACTGGAGAGCGAGCCTCATGAGGCACAGTGAATTCCAGAATCTGCTGGCATCTTGATCTTGGAATTCCCAGGCTCCGGAACTGTGAGAAATAAATTTTTATTGTTTCTAAGACACCCAGTCCTATAGTATTTCGTTATAGCAGCCCAAACTAAGACAATAGGCCTTTAAGTGCCAGCTCTGCTACCCAGTGGCTGTGTAATTTTGACCAAGTTATTTAACCATAATGTGCCTCAGTTTCCTTACATGAAAAAGTTAGGCTAATCATAATGGTACAAATATTAAAGTCACATGGAAGAAAGAAATTACTTAGACGTTTTCTGGATCAAAGTGCATACACAGGGGGCGCCAACCATTCACATAGTTCAAAATAATGTGCTTCCTGGAGTTGCACAACAGGGTAGCACTATAAAACAAAAGAAAGTTTTAAATGAAAAATACAATTATTAATCATTTTACAAGTTCTTTGATGTTTATAGAATAAATGAATGATTCCACCCAGACAGACTTTTTTTCTAATACCCTGTGGATATTGGTGCACAGACCCTGAGGCTTATGGAATTTGAGAGCCAATAGAGACATCACAGTACCTCCGGTGCAAGCTCACTTTACAAATGAGGAAAACTGAGTGTTAGCAGAAAGAGAGTTTTCCAAGTTCATACACTTGGCCCCTCCAGAATGAGATTTAATAACCATAAAAACACTATCATTCTTGGGTTCTTTGCACTCAGTGTCATTCTGATTAGAGGAGGAGGTAGGACAGGGATTCACTTTTGCAGCCTGACATCCAGGCTGAACAGGCCTGGTGGGGAGCCACAGTGAGGTGGCTAAAACCCAAAAGCTCTACAAGAAGATCATAGAAGAGAAACACAAACTTGGCTATGAAAAGTCTTTTAACAAAGCTACCCAAGGGTATGAACATCAAGCACCTCTGTAGGAGTTTAACTTATTTTTAAAATAATCAGGGATAAGTCTATTTCAGGATTTATGCCCAAGACAAGGCATGGAAAGAATTCTCTCCTCTCTCCTGTCTCCTTGGCATCTCATTCCCAGGATCCAGAGGAGGATCACTAGTCACTAGATTGATTCAGAAATCTGGAGACTTCTACAGGCTTTTCTGGGCAGATCTGAGGAGCCACCATCTATGATATTGTTTTCATGAGAAAACTAATTATAGAAACAAAATAACTGACTTTTTAATGAAGTTTTGGAATAAGTGGGGACTGGATAGCAGTCTTCTTCTTGTCCTCTGGAAATACTTTTAAACTCAATGGATTAAAGGCAAAAAAGACCAAAAAAAAAAAAATTAAGTACTAGAAACAGTACAGTAGGAATGCCATAGATTCTAGAAGCCTCCTGGGCAACAAAATGGACCATTCCTCACTCCCACCCCATCCCGATCTTAAGCTTTTTCTTCCTCCTCCTTTTCTTTACAGACATGATAGGCAGTGTTTAGGTCTGAAGATGGAATAATCATGACATTTTTTGCTTGTCACACTAAGAAATCCGAATTATAATGAAAATATCAAAGAAAACATATTGAAAGACTAATTTTGCATCAGGACAGCCTCTATACAATGATTTTCCACAGCAGAGCTGACTTCAATGTGTACTTTAGTTCTGTTAGACATCCTTAGGGCTATTCTATATGATGGAAAATGGTCTTTTGTGTTGACACTGGAATTTTTTAATGACAGACACAAAGTATTGCTTCTACAAGTGCCAGACATTTGTGAGAATTTACCATTTTCTGAAACCCCATAACATCAATGTTGTTCTATATTATCTCTAGTAGTTTTGAAGTCAAAATAAAGAGCAAAATACATTACCAGTATCATGTCAACTAGAATTTTTTGTCTTATAGTCTTTTCTGAAAGGGCTAAATTTGACACGTACCATGAGTTTTTCTGACTGGAACCTGACAGGAAGGTTGCTGGTCACAGTGGGCGAAAGTAACACAGTGATAAAGAGTCAACAGTTGACTGGTTTGGTGGGTCCAATCTTGTTTCTGCAACTTCCTAGCTGTGTGACCTTGTGCAAGTTACTTAACCTCTCCTGACTCAGTTTTCTGAACTGTAAAATGGAGGTAATTACAAGGTTGTGGTGAGGATGAAGTGAGGAGTCTACAAAACACCTAGCATGATGCCTACAGACAGAATGGACCATCAGAAACAGCCGCTGGGCTCAATCACTTTGATAGAATGAACTGATGACATCCTGACATCCTCGGGTCCTCTTTCGCTCTACAAAGAAAGGCACGTGCCATGATTCACACCTTCCTATCCAAACGTTCCAGAGAGTAAGTCAAAAGGGGAGGCTGTAAGGCCAAAATTACTCAGATAATTGCTTTTGTCCTTTGGGTCTATAGCCAACGACACAAAACATTTCCTTTTATCTTTTTAAACCAGGATTGTTTCTCCTGGAGCAAGATGACAAATTACAGGTGACTTAGTACAAAGCAGCAAGGCGTAGCCATAGAGCCATATAAAGACGGCGGAGGAACCTGGACCACCGGCTCCCTAAACTTGGTTGGTTCGTTTTCCCTTCCCATGCCTTGGTTTCCCCATTCATAAAAAACACAGAGTTGTACCAGAACACTTCCCCAAAGCCAGCCTCTAACTAAGAAAAAAAGAAAAAAAAGCGAAGCCATTTTTTCCTTCAACACGAAAAAAAGAAAAAAAAAAGGAACGTCCAGGCAAGAACACCTGACACCCCCAGGCAACTT
The DNA here is from genome assembly GCF_020740605.2 of Lemur catta. Taxonomy (NCBI): domain Eukaryota; kingdom Metazoa; phylum Chordata; class Mammalia; order Primates; family Lemuridae; genus Lemur; species Lemur catta. The sequence continues at coordinate 243,712,386 of NC_059128.1, forward strand.
GGGGCCAGGAGCGGCCGCCGTGCCGGGCCTCCCCGAGCACCCACCGCGTGCAGGCCGGCGCGCCGCGGGGCGGGCCCGGGGGCAGGAGCGCCCCGCCCCGGAGCGTGCCCACGCCGCCCCGCCCCCCGCTCCCGCCGCCCCGCCCCCAGCCCCGCCCGGTCGGCTCGCGGCCACGCGCAACAGGCCGTGCCCGGTGAGTGGCGCGATCCCGCCGGCTGCGCGGCGCCGCCCGGGGTCGTGCGGGATCCCGCGGGGCGCGCGCGCCGCTGCTCCCGGCGCCCGGGCGCAGGTGCGGGTCTGGGGGACCTCGGGGCCCGGGCGGGGAGTCCTGGTGGCGGGCGCTGTGGTTGCAGAACCGGGGACGCGCGCCCACGCGCTCCACGTCCCCGGAGACCAGGGCAGGGTCCCGCGCGGCCGGGCTCGAGGGGTCGCGAATGTCTTGGGCGCGGAGAGTGGCACACGGGGTGCTGGGCCCGCGGGCCCGAGAGTGGGGACGAGCGCACGGCAAGTTCGGAGGCTTGGCAGGAGGGTGTGCGGCCGCCACACGTGCTGCGCCGCCGGCGTCAGGTCGGGCCTAAAAGACACGCTTTGCAGCCGGGAAACGGGAAGTTCGGGCGTGTGGGGCGACGGGAAGCTGCGTCTTTCTTTCACATTACTTCTGACTTTAAAATTACAGCCTACGCTTCCAATTCATGTGTCAACTAATAATTCTACAAGGGCTGCCCCACAGCTGAGTTGCCCAACAGGTTAGTAAGACCAGGTTATTCACTGTTTTCAGGAAGGGTAGGCCTCGGAGTCAGAGGATCTGATTTCATCACTAATTAGCTGTAAATTCAGCGCCAGGAGTTTCATTTCACTGGGACCATCTTTGGAGGAACCTGATTTATCTAGCTTTTTCTGTCATCACTTGGTTTTTGCCTCCTGGGCCTCATCCTCGTGGTCACCAAAATACATTGAAGTACAATTCATTTTTTCTCTAAAATAGAACTATGACCGCCAATCCCAGCTTTAGGTCAAGAGAAGAACCAGTTTTCTCTCTTGGTTGATAATTTCTGTGAGCCTGAAAGGAATGTTTTAGGTTAGCCTAGGCAGCCTTGTAATATATTAATATAATTTCTGACAGGTGCGTGTGTGTTTAATTGAGCTGATTTTGACTGTTGTCCATCCCCAGTGGCTCTAAAATCCATCAGGGGAGCTTATTACATTAATGCGGATTTCTGGGCTCCTGCCTTCAGAAGTGGCAATCCCATGAGCTTGATAAGGGGCCCAGCAATTTGCATTCTAACAAGTGTTGCAGGTGACTCTGGAGTACACTCTCTAAAACACTGCTCAGGGGATGTAAAGACACCTCCCTGCACTCCTTGGTGATAGCTACTGACGTAAGTGACAGCTGCCATCAGAAAAGTAATCCCCACTTCACAAGCCATCTGTTTTCCCCCTATTTTGTGCAAGCTCTTTCTCTAAAACTGTTATGCAGACAAAAGATGAAAAAATGAAACAAAGCTCAGCGAACATTTCTTGAGGACCTATGTGCCATGCTCTGCTAGGCTCTGGCAACGTGTAGGTCTCTTCAAGAAGCTGTGTTATGTCTTCATGTCATTAAATATTACTATAGAAAAGGAGATTAGTACACCTTAAAAATATAATGACTTGCTATTCGTTGGCTGTAATATGGGCACCAATATTGATTTACTTGTAGAGTTTATACGTGGGGCAGTTACTGAAATATGAACCATAAGTCTTTTGAATTAATCTTTTTACGTCTTAATGCTTATAGTCAACTCCAATGGAAAGCAATTGCTTTTCAAAAAACTTTTTTCTGTAGCTTTATAGAAATAGTTATTCGAACTTCTATTTGGGTGGTCTGTGAGGTTTATAGGAGGCTTTTGTTGGGTGTCCTAAACAAAGCACTCTGGTTCAATTACTGTATTCTTAGATTCTAAAACATGCTTTTTTACTTATTACTGTTTCTGAAACTGTAATGCACCTTACAATTTTTGTATGTTTATTGTGGTAGGATATCTCATCTGTTCTCACCTCCACCCTCTGGAAGCTGGTAAAAGGAATGATTGTTTTACAACACGAGTAGTGTGAAAATCAGAGAAATAGTATATTTGCCCAGTAACCTCTAAGCTAAGTTGCAATTAACTGAGCCTCAAATCATTTCAACATGAACATAGAGAAACAATTAATGATGTAACTTTTGGCAGTAGAAGTAGTAAAATTTATGTTCTAACAAAAGCATTTGGGAGTTTATTTTGTTAGTGATTGTAGACGGGAAAAATTCCTTAAGTGATTTTTATTTTGGCTTCAGTATTTTGCACACCGTTTAGCCACATTTTCTGGTTAATGTGTTTATAGATTATGCTTAAAGAAAAGTCTTTCACCTGCATTTTCTGCTGCTCACTCCCCTTAAATAAATTTTAAACTGACCAATTACGAGAGATAAAAGATGTATAACTGAATATAAAATTGCTTTATAGGGTAACCTTTAGTGATACAAACCTAATAATCTAACAGCTTTAAAAAATTAAATGTGAGCAATTTTAAATGTGTCAGTGTTCCCAAGACCATCCTTAATTCGGCGATTTGCTAGGAGGCCTCTGTGCTGATTTACTTCTGCGAAAGGATAACAGGCACAATCAGCAAGGGAGAGAGGCACATGGGGTGTCCTGGGGAGACCAAACACAAGGTTCCAAGGATCTTCTACCCACTGGAGTCAAAATGGATGTGCTCAGCTGCTCCAGGAAGTAGTTGTGCCAAGACTTGTGAAATGTTGCCAACCAGGGAAGTTCATTATAGATTCAGTTCCCAGGGTTTTGATTGGGGGCTGATCACGTAGGCAGCCTCTACCTGGCACAGACCAAAATTCCAGACTCCCAGAAGGAAAGCAGGTGTTCCCTATAAACCGTATTGTTTAGACAGTTTAGGCATAGTGAGCCACTCTTATCAGTTAATAGTGGTGGGAACCCTTCCAAAATCTTAAATTCCCAGGCTTCAGCCCCAAGCTGGCCTTTCAAAGGATAGCAGTCAGGCCTCCTCTGGTAGCTCTTTTCTGCACAAGCAGTACTCCTTGCTGAATCTGTTTTTGTAACTCATGCATTTCTGAGTCACTTCAGAGTTCCAAGTACTAGCAATGCTTTGTCTCACTGAAGCCTTGATTCTTGAGTTGAGAATTCAAGCTGGTCTGTTTGACTTAAAAGGAACAGAAAACGTTTTCAGAAAATGTGTCTCATTGACCACATATCCTGAAACAGTAAGGTTTATTTTTTTCCAAGTTTAAGCCCTTATGCTCCTCTATTGTAGGCTTTTAGTATAAATTCATATGGTTTTCCAGCATGCTCCTGTGTTTCCTTACTGGAAGCATTTGATCTTTTGAGGAACTGAACTATTTGTGGGTACGAAACATAGAAGCTAAGAGAATCTATGAGAGAGTTTTATTATTTTGACGTTTCTACTTCCAAATTTGTTCAGTTTACATCTGGGTTGCATGCTAAAGGTTCTTTTATAAATGAGTTGGTGCAACGTTTAACATACGGTTCCAGGGTGCTTCCTTCCCAGGCCAAAACACTAGTTCTACTCATTCTACAGTGTAGCTGAGATACTGCTTAGTTATAATGACAACAGAGCAGAAAACAGTATTCTTGCAATTCTGATATTCAACAAAATTTGAAACCATATTTATAAATACATTACTTGTCTTTCCAAAATTTTGGTTTTTATAAGCACAGTGGTTCTTAACCTTTTTGGAGGACACAGACTTCTTCAAGAATCTGGTGAAAGCAATGGACTCCCCAGAAAAAAAAAAACAAAACTTTAAAATAGAATTGCTGCTGGTTGTTCTCCAGTCAAGTGTGTGTAAGCCAGGGTACACCTAATTAGATTAAGGGCCTGGTGCTAGTTGCAGCCAAATTCAAGATTTGTGACTCTGGTGTGACAATGGCCACAGGCTAAACCTATGACTAGGATCTGCTGAGACAGTCAGATGGTTTAATTTGTCATAATTATACTAATAAATAATAAATTCTGTGACTTAATGCTTGTGTACAAGAAAAAAACATGTTTTCTTTTAGATGAATATGTAATCTGGTGGTTGAGGCTGAATTCTATCTTGGAAGAAATGGTATTGGCTTAAGGCTGTTGCATATCCCAGGGGGAAGCAGCACTGACTTACAGAGAGTTGTCTTGGAGGCATAATGGACATGCAAGTTGTGTGTGTATGATCCACTAACACCAACACTGGCACTCCTAAATCTGACCATGTGTGTTTTGTTCTTTTGGTAGGTTTGCATTTCCTTACTACTTTGTCTTGAAGACGGAACTATGCCAAAGAAAGCCAAGCCTGCAGGGACTGGGAAGGAAGAAGGGCCTGTACCCTGTAAACAGGTGAAGGGGGAGGCAGCTGCGGGGCCTTCTACATTAAACTTTGACAGCCCCAGTGGTCTCTTTGAAAGTTTAATCTCACCCATCAAGACAGAGACTTTTTTCAAGGAATTCTGGGAGCAGAAGCCGCTTCTCATTCAGAGAGACGACCCTGCACTGGCCACGTATTACCAGTCCCTGTTCAGGCTAACCGATCTGAAGAGCCTGTGCAGCCGGGGTGTGTACTACGGAAGAGACATCAATGTGTGCCGGTGCGTCAATGGAAAGAAGAAGGTTTTAAATAAAGATGGCAGAGCACACTTTCTTCAGCTGAGAAAGGATTTTGATCAGAAAAGGGCAACAATTCAGTTTCACCAACCGCAGAGATTTAAGGTAACAGGTTTCCCCAATGCAGAATCCTCATACGTACTAAAGTGCTAACATTTGGCCACAGATCAGCCCGAGGGTGAATATGTGGTATGATGATGATTATCCTCCTGCCAGTTTGAGAAGGGACAGCACCTGTTTGTTCTTTAAATGGATTCTAACTTAGGACATTTTAACTATGTTATCTTTTTGTTAAACTGTTAGAAACTCTAACAACTCAGGCTGCAGGTATCATTGAGCTGCAAAAACTAAATTACATTGCATGTTTATAACGTTATTAAAGTAGCACTATGCCTCTAGGAGCATGTTCTGTGGGCTGGTTTGTTTTTCTATATGCTGGACATTTCTGTTTGGTTTGTCCTGTCACTATAAGTTAAGGCATGATAGCATCAAGGTGATCATTTTTCTTGAAGTTGCCTCTCTTTACTGCCGACATCTATCTCAGCGGAGGCTTCAGAGCCATGACCAGATCACATACTAGGTGCACGTTCAAGAAAGAGACTTCAGCCTTATTGATGGCCCAATGGGTGATATTGAGACGCAGGGCACTAAAACTGCTAATGGTGAGGCAGTAGTAGGTGGAGGATATCTTTGATTTGCAAGTCTAGAGGACTGACTAATTTTTAAATTTATTCTACATCAGGAATTGACATTTGGGAAATAATTTCTCTCCTCTGTGCTCAGTTTCTACATTTATAAAATGCATATTTAGAATGAGCTAATCTGTTTTCCTAGAGGTTTGAGATATTTGTCTCATCTCATGACATGGCCAAGAACAGGTGAGGGCCTGTTCTGAATTTTGGATAAAGTTTTATCCTCATTCAGAAACCTTCTTCTGTGACCCATGGCTAAATCAAATTGGCACCATGGGAGGAGAAAGAGAGGGGTTGGTGAGTTCCATATTGAGAGGAGTGTATTCTGGCTCTATTGATGGCTTCTGGGCTCAGTTACCAATAGTGTTTCCCATGATTTAACTCAAGAGTTGGCTTGTTAGATCCGATTAGGCCTCATCTGGTGAATAAGGCCCTTACTGTTCTTGTCTAAAGGATCTTGAACCTAGTCTTCCTCCTCGTTCTGGAGGAAGTATAAGTACTCTTGGGTTTTTCAGGACAAGTCCTGATTCCAGTTTTCCATCTCAAACAATCATAAGTTGAAATGTCCCTGAAATACCAACCTTTTGGCCCTAGCACTCAAAAAGAATTTATAGATGATTTGCAAAACCAAGTCATGATTTTATTTAAGAAAATATGGACACCCCGGATAAAATTTTTCTAAGATAGCCCTTGGCTCTTTACCTGACTAGACGTAGCACTTTTAAGAGTGGTTTTTAGAAACCTAAAAACTATGAACATAAATTAATTCAGTGAAGTTGATTACATGTGATGTGGTCATAGACCAGTGGGGAGTTGTTATTTGGCACATATGTGGTGTCCTCTGTGGCTGTCATTTCTGTACTGTAGAATCATCTCCCCCAGGGCTTTTCTCTGCTTGTTCACTTAAGCCCTGCACATTCCTCCTTTGGGATTCCAGGTGGCCAAGAATCTATTTCCTTTGCCCTGTTGACTCTGCTCTTTGGCCCAGTTTATTAAAGCAGGAAGGATAAGCTTTCTCAGCCCAAATTCAGCCCCCAGGCTAGATGAGTGTGCACCCCGGTTTTTTTGTTATTGTTGTTGTTCTCCTTTGCCACCCATACTTGAGAAACCATAAACTGTAGGAGCTCACCCTTATACATTAGAAGCTGGGCTTTGAATACTATATTATGAGAAGGCTTAGTGTTGTGTGTGTGTTTCTTTAGGGCATATTAACATCAGAATAGAAAAACTCTACAGGTGGTTCATTACTGGCCAGGTTGAGAGACTGTTGGAGTGGACATTTAGCCCTTTGGTTATTGGGTCTCAGACTGTGTACAGCTTATTAGTCTAGTTAGTCTAGAAATGACTAAGGAGCTAATCAGAGAGCCGTAATAAGTTGTTCCTCACCTGCTTTGGGTAATCCATACATCAGAAGTTCTGGTGAGGGGAATTATCACAATTATTTGCATCTTGCGTGGCAGGCTAGAATTGACCAAATACTTTCACGTGTTAACTTTTGACCCTTACAACAGACATTTGAAATAGTTAGAGCAGCCATTGTGGTCTCCATTTTCCATATGAAAAAACTGGAGGCCACAGATGTGACTTTTCCATAGCTGTTCCAAGCTGGTAAGGGTTTCTGACTTTAGATTTAAGGCATTTTCCTACCATACTTTGGAAAATGTTAATTGAGACATAGTAGGGCTTTTTGCATGTGTTTTTGCCTTTCTTTAGGCATACTCATGAGCTTCTCTTCCTAGGTGTGGCATTCAGTTTTGACTTTGTGGGGTAGGTCAGTGGAGAGAGACTCCCACCTTCCCTCTTTGATTGTTCCGGGTCCTCCTTGGCCTCTCTCGACTTAGTTGGGAGTGACATGGTAAAGGAGAAGAGAGATTTTCAGGGGCCTTGCTTACGCATGAGTCTGTGTTGGTGAAGCAATCACACTTGCACTTGTGGTAACACTGCTTTGCAATTTCAGTAGGATTTGAGATAAGTTGTTTTATGCTGTTCCCCCACAGTCTTAGGGTGTGAGTGGTAATATCTTTATATTGCAATCAAAGAAACCAAAGTCACCTAGCTTGTAATGACAACTTGGAGCGAAGTGGATTGACTCTACATACCTTTCTGGTAGGCCACAGTTGGCAGATTCAGAAGCTGAAGGTGCAGGAGAAATGGAAAAAATGTGCGATTGATAGCATTTTCAGTAACCTTTAAGAAGAAAAGGGTCATGTATTTATTAGTTACAGACCCTGATGCTTGAGTTGGGAACTATAAAGTCACTGTATGGGCCTGAAGGACCTCTCGGGCCATTGGAGAGAGAGCGAAAAGCCCCGGTTTTCTAGTGGTACCAGTTACTGTATAAATGTAATTATAGAGCCGGGTCCTGCTGACCTCTTACTGAAATAAATTAGCCTCCTTGGGAGCTCTGGTAACTCTTTGGAGCTATTCAGAGGCCATAAAGTTATTTTTTCTGCGTTAAGTAGAACCTCTGAGATCTATAAATAGAGAAGCCCAGTGGTCTGAATAAAGATATCCCCCAAAGCTTTTTTTCAGACTGACCCAATTCTTTCCCACTTGGTATTTTAATACTGTAAATCCTTTTTCAGGCCTGTGGTAGAATTGACTGCCAAGCTGTGGTCATTGGTTTACTCAGCAAATATTTTAATATGTTGCAATGTATTCCATGTGCCAGGTACTATACATTCATATGTTTAAAACTTTAATCTCTTTAGTGTCCTTGGTGATTTGTCTTTTAAATTATCTCAAAGGTAATTTAAGCCTTGAATTTGAATCCTGTCTTCATTATTTCTGGTTGCATGTTCTTGCGCCTCAGTTTCCTCATCTGTAAACTGAAGATGATGATACTCTCCCCCCTTATGAGACAGGGTTGTTGTGAGGATCAGTACCTGGCCCATAGGAAGTGCTAATATCTACATGGTCTAGTTGCTGCCTTCCTTTTTCTCATCAGCCTTGGGAAAATCAGATTTCTTTCTTTCTCCCAGGAATATATGGCTCATGGCTAGGCTCCTAAGTCTCTTGTATGCCCGGAAGAGTTGATTAGTGACTGGAGAGAGGGAACGTAACTTGGCCCTGCTATTCCTTCTCTGTCTGTTCCTTCTTCCTGGGTTATCATTCTGTTCCCATTGCTTTAAATATCCATTTTGTATAGGCAGTTCCCAAGTCTAAGTCTCCAGCCCTTACTTCCTGCCAGTACTTTTTAAAACATCTCCACATGGGGGTCTTAGCATCCCAAACTTAACATTTCTAATGTAGAACACCTTTTTTTTTTCCTCCCGAAAACTTGTTTTTTAGCAAGTCTTTCCTATCTCAGTAAATAGAACTGGGAGCTAATAGCCCAAGTCGAAAACCCAGGAGTATTTTTTTTTTTTTTACTCCCTTCATTTCCATTTTTTTTAACCCCTTTGTATGTACTCCATCAGCAGGTCCTGTCAGGGCTACTTTGAGAGTATCTCTCACTTTTTGGCTTCTTTCTACCCGTCTCCCACCATACTGCTGATTTCTTACCTGGGCTGCTGCCTGAGTAGCTTCCACTCTTCAGCAATTCATTCTCCACACAGTAGCCAGGGTGAGCTTTTAAAAATGTAAATTGGATGGTGTCATTCTCCTACTTAAAATCCTTCATGACTCCCAATCGCATGCCTTGCCAGTCTCTTGTCTGTGTACTCAAGTCTTTTTTGGTGGTGTTTCTGCACTGGATGGAGGATTCTTAAGGGCAGGGATGTTGGCTCTTTCCCTGCTCAATTCCAGTGTCTGGCATATAACAGTTGCACAGTAAAGACTTTTTAAGTGAACGAGAACATGTTCTTATTTCTAATATGTTTTTCATTTCTCCTCTCCCCGCCCCCCTCCCTTGCTTTTTTTTTTTTTTTTCTATTAAGGATGAGCTTTGGAGGATCCAGGAGAAGCTGGAATGTTTCTTTGGCTCCTTGGTTGGCTCAAATGTATACATAACCCCTGCAGGATCTCAGGGCCTCCCACCCCATTATGATGATGTCGAGGTAAGAGGGGAAGAAAATTGCCCAATGTGGGGAAGAACAAGTTGCTGAGAGCCTGGTTTAGTAAAGTTGTCAGGGGTAGTTCACATTATTCTCTAAGGCTCTTGGGCCAGGTCTGTGTTTGCGCTTTCTGTGCAGTGTCTAGAGATCTTGATCTCATCTAAAGGTTGGGCCAAAATAAATCCCACTAAACTGGTTTCCTGCTCCTTCTCAAAGGGAGATATTGTTTCCAGCCTTACTGACTTAAAGAGCCACACAGTCCTTTGAAACAGGTATTTATTGAATTTATCTACAGAAAAGTATGATTGGCTTTTTCTTTAATTTCAGAAAGTATGGTCTTTAATAAGGTGAGGTCAAAAATAATTCTTAACATCTGCTTTCATTTTGTTTCTTTTTCAGTAGCTGCCAAAAATATGTATATTTTTTCCATTTGCGAAAATCTTGGGACAGCTTGAATAAGGGTCATGATTTCACTTAAGCATTGGCACCTTGACAAGTGTTGATTTCACTCTCATGTGGCTTCCAAAAAAAGTTAACTCTTTGGCTTAGGTATTTCATAGTTTTATTTTTGTACTAATACAAGGTGTGAACACAAAGTTATTAGTAAAAAGCCTCCTTTATCCCCTTGTAGAGAAATTTGATATCAATACATTTTCCAAAAGTGTTATTTTTAATATTTTCAATAAAGCATTATAATACTTTTGGCTGAATAAAGAATAAAAGTCTTGAAGTTTTCCTGTCTGCCAAGGCCCTTTCAATATTCAGGATTTTAGGCATTCAGTAATATCTGAGGCCTGGCTTTTCCATCAGAGATTATGGGCTTTCAGCTGTCGGATAGAAGATTTAGAGGAATGAAATAGTGGGATATAAAGAACTCAGAGAGGCTCTAAGAAAGTGAAAAGAGTGAATATCCAGTATCACGAATCATGATTACCTGTTTGAAAAATAAAAACCAGTAGTGGCAACTTTCATTTAAGTGTGGAGTGACATGTCTTTCTGATCTTTCATTTTTAATCTGAAACTTGTGCGGTTGACCCTTGAACAATGTGGGGGTCAGGGGCACTGACCTCTTGTGCATTTGAAAGTCTGAGTGTAACTTTTGACTCCCCCCAAACTTAACCACTGATAGCCTACTGCCGACCCAAAGCCTTAGCAGTAACGTAGCAGTCAGTCAGCACTGACTTTACAGCAACACGAGCTCAGACGATAGCAATAGGAGGTAGCTACAAAATTATTACAGTAGTACAGTATGTGTACACCACAATTAATTTTATACAGTTATGATTTAATACTGCTTCTTTAAGCTTGTTTATGTTTCTCTTGACTGCAAATGGTGCCATGTATGGTAAGTTTTGTGTGTGTAAGTTTTGATAAATTTTAACTTTTTATAATTGATTTTGTATGTTGTGTGTATTGTATACTATATTCTTAACATAAAGCTAGAGAAAAGAAAATGTTATGAAGAAAATCATGTTTCCAGCACTATATGTATTTATGAATGCCGTAAGTTTATGTCATCTGTTTACAAGATGGATCAGCTGTCTGAAATGGCGGGCAACCTCAGTTGCCACCTCAATCTACATATCAAGTAATTCACCTTTTTCTTGTAATGTCATGACTGTTTTCTGCTTCTTGGGAGCAGTTCTAGCATCACTAGTGGCACTTCATATGGGTCCCATGTTGTTATTCAAGGTTTACAACAATATTGCACTAAACATAATGAGAAATATGTGAAAATGAGAGATCGCTTTTTACTGCAACACGTTATTTATTGGAGAGACAAACTGCTCATGTGGAGATGAGTAGCATCACCCGTTGTTTTAAGCGTTACAGCAACACGAGCTCAGACGACAGCAATAGGAGGTAGCTACAGAATTATTACAGTAGTACGGTATGTGTACACCACAATTAATTTTATACAGTTATGATTTAATACTGCTTCTTTAAGCTTATGTTTCTCTTGACTGCAAACGGTGCCATGTATGGTAAGTTTTGTGTGTGTAAGTTTTGATAAATTGTAACTTTTTATAATAGATTTGTATAAATTTTATAGTATTATAGCAAATGATAAAATAGACTAGTATTTACATACATTTTATGCATTTATGACATGCCTTTTTCTTAATTTTTTGATTTTTCTTTTTCTTCAAATTGTTGCAAATCCCCAGAATTTTTTCTGGTATATTTATTGGAAAAAAGTCCATATGTAAGTGGACTTGCACAATTCAAACCCATGTCATTCAAGGTCAACTGTAATTCATCTAAGCCGTTGGAGACCTAGTATTCCAGAAGCACTTTGCTATGTGAGCCGTCAGGAAGCTCTCTGACGCTGCCCGGCCTTTGGGTCTCTGTAGGTTTTCATCCTGCAGCTGGAGGGAGAGAAACACTGGCGCCTCTACCATCCCACCGTGCCCCTGGCGCGGGAGTACAGCCTGGAGGCGGAGGACAAGATCGGCAGGCCGGCACACGAGTTTACACTGAAGGTATGGGATGACCAACTATGTGGGCACCTCTCCTCGACTGGTTTTCTCTGTTGCTCAGACAGATTCGGGTTTGAGGTTTAGAGTTTGGTGATGGTCCCCGTGGGAACATATCCCCGGGTCTCAGGGCAGGGTGGCTCTCGTTGCAGTCAGCCAGCACATGCAGTTTCTGGAGGAGTCTTGTGGTTTGTACTTGGAGAAGTGAGCTGAGGAAGTATTAAGTTCATTTTCCTAATAGCCTGTCTCTGTGTATGATCCAAATTCAACAGGAATAAAGTGAATTCTGTGAACCACCGACCTCTGGAGTAAAAGTGGAAGGTCTGGCCTTGGGCAGCTTCCCCACATCTAAGACAGCTGTCAGCACGGGGCTGTAAGTTGCTTAGGGCACAGCCAGGAATCGCTTAGTTTTTCTGTGGCTAAAATTCCAGTGTAACCTATTTCCTATCGAGTATGAAGTGGACTATCCCTGCATTCCCTTCCCTCCCTCTGCATAGAGTGACCAGAAGAATAGTAATTATGGAAGCTCTTGAGGATTCCTCCTCCAGGGAGCAGGTGGCTTGATCATGTGCTAGTTCCGTAGCATCTTGCTGCTGAGAAAATCTGTCTGTGAGCAGTTAGCCTGGATGGAAACATAGCCAGTCCCCAGCAGGAGGGGTTTTTGAGAAAAAGCCTTAGAGGAATAGAAATAGCTCCCTAATTAAACTTCATACCCTTCTTAAAACACATAACTTTAATTTCCTTTAGTGGCAGTAGAACAATAGCTAATTCAAACCATTCTAAAGATTCTGTCAACCTGGTATATTTGCATATAGTTGTTTTGTATTTCTTGCATCTTGAAGTTAAAATTAGTGCCTAATTCTTATTCAATGCCTGTGTCTTTCTTGGTTTTCATATCTTTGCCTGTGTGCCAATAACTGGGGGAAACAATCTCCGTTTTAGGATAGGTGCCTATATTATAGGGGACTTAAATAAATAAATGACAATAAAGGTAACTTTCTAAGTTTTTAATGCTCTGAGTGGTCACCAAACTATGGCCCATCAGCCCCGAAATCTGGTGTGCTGCCTGTTTTTGTGAACAAAGTTTAATGGAACCCAGCCACACCCATTTCTGAGTGTGCTGTCTGTGACTGTTCAGGTTATAGCAGCAGAGTCAGTCAGTTGCCACAGAGACCACACAGCCCACGAACCAAAAATGTTTAGTCTTTACATCTGGCCCTTCACAGTTTGCCTACTTCTGCTTTTGGTGAACCACGTTTATGTAGACTCTTGGTTGGTTATTTTTAAGCTAAAGACTAAGCCATCTGTGGCCTCTGAGGGCAGGGCTGATGTACTCAGGCTGACAACCTGGCTACCTGCCCTGCCCAAGGAGGTCTGGCTTCATTGTGGCCCTGAGGTGCAGAGGGTGTGTATCCTTTGTATTGTTGCTGTGGGACTTGGAGGAGATGGAACAAATGCCCATTTAAACACTAAAATGAATACATGGTTCATTAAGGGAAATCTTAATCTCCTGGAAGGAGAAAGACTGCATTGTACAGTGCAGTGTTCTTTCAAGTGTGTATGTTTCTGTACATGGGAGGTTTTAACCAGTGGGCCTCTTCAGATGAAATCTGTGTCAGTGCCCGATATATGAAGTAGAAAATCTGAGTCACTCTGGTTGGGGGATGGGCATGGAAGCTACAGTGAGAGTCATGGGACCCTTATCCAGCTTCCTCCCCATATTCCAATGTACCTGCCAAACCTGGGCTCGCAGGGTGAAGACCACCCCTGTGATGGAAACATCACTCTGCGGCTTGGAGATCTGACAGATCTGGGCTTGAACTTAGCTGCTGTCACTGATTAGCTACATATCCTTGGGCAAGTCATTTATCTAAGTCTCTGCTTCCTCTTTATTAAAATGGAAATTATAATATATAACTTGCAGGCTGTAAGGATTGAAAAATATTATTTTGATGCCTCCTTTACAATAAAATTCCTTGGAGGAGGTATCTATTTGTCTGTATTAGTTTTCCTGTTGCTGCTTATCAAGTTACCACAAACTCCATGATTTAAAACAACATAAATTTATTACCTTATAGTTCCTGAAGGTCAGAAGACCAAAAGAGGTCTCACTGGGGTGAGCAGGACTACGTTCCTTCTGGAGGCTCTAGGGGAGAATCTTCCCTTGCCTTTTCCAGCAAGGGATGGGGGTATTGAGCAAATGTTTGTGGATTAAATGAAATGTACAGTCATGTGCTGCATAGCAACATTTCAGTGGATGACAGACTGCATGTACAACAGTGCTTCCAACAGATTATAATGTAGCTAAAAAATTCCTATTGCCTGGTGATATCGTAGCTATCGTAAAACATTACAGTGCAATGTGTTACTCGTGCATTTGTGGGGATGTTGGTGTAAACAAACCTGCTGCACAGCCAGTTGTATAAAAGTGTACAGTGATGTCCTGGCCCTTCACATCCACTCACCACTCACTCACCAACTCACCCAGAGCAATTTCCAGTCCCGTAAGCTCCTCATACATGGTAAGTGCCTTATATAGGGGTACTGTTTTTGTTTTTTTTTATCTCTTATACCATATTTTTACTGTACCTTTTTTATGTTTAGATAGATTTAGATACACAAATACTTACCATTGTATTACAGTTGCCTACAGTATTTAGTATAGTAATGTCCTATGTAGGTTTGTAGCCTAGGAGCTATAGGCTATACTGTATACCCTAGGTGTGTAATAGGTTATCCCGTCTAGATTTGTGTAAGTACACTCTGTGATGTTCGCACAGTGATGAAATTACCTGATGACACATTTCTCAGAATGTATCTTCATCGTTAAGCAACACGTGACTGTATGTGCAAGGTCGTCACTTGGCCTGGCACACTCAGGAAATGGTAGCTATAACTGTCAGTAAAGCACGCACTAGGCTCTGCCCATGGGTGCAGAGGGAAGAGCAGCTCTCAAGATCCCCCTCTTCTCCTTAGGCAACTGCTATACAGAATGGTTTGGTCTAGGTGGGACTAGGGGGGAGGTAGCTCAGCGCAGTAGTACTTTGGGGAGGATATTTCTGTCCACCGGTTTGGGAGAGAAAAGGATAGGGTGGAGGAGGACCAACTGCCTGAGAAAATGACTGATCTTCAGTTATGTCTATTTTTTGGGTTTAAATAAAGGTTGTATCATTTTTCATCCGTTCATCCTAACATTTATTGAGCCTGTGTTGTGTGCTAGGTGCTTTGCGGGAGTGGGCTCTGGGGGGTACAAGATGGGTAAGATACAGACCCTGCTTGGAAGAGCTCAAAAATTCACCACATGCCCATCACTGCCCCCAGAGCACTGGAAACAGCATCTTTTTAATTTTCAAAATAACCCTGTGAGGTTTGGGGCTATTAGTTCCATTTTAAAGATAAAGAAACTGAGGCTTTGGGCAGTTAAGTAAATTGCCAGGTCACCAGCCAGTGACTGGCAGTGTCTGTATGACTCTAAATTAAAGCTTCTGCTCTCAAACACTGCAGAATGTGAGGGGGAGGGAGCATCACCTCCCTCGATCCCTGAATGGAGGCGGGATGGAGGCGGGGTGGTTTCGGGTGTATCTGGTCTCAGCTTGAGAATAAAGACAGTGACTTCAGGCACTGAAGGCCTCTCATGGATTGTGGTTTCCAGTGACGCTCCTGGACACGGAGAAGCCAGCCCAGCTGGACACACGTGAGCGCAGCATGCAGCCTGCTCCTTGAAGTAGTGGTTTCTAGAATGGAGAACTGGGACTCAAACCCTGTATTTATTCCCTTAAAACAAAGAGGACTGAGAAGTTATACTTTTTATTAACGCCTCTCCTTTTCTGTTTCTTCCTTCAGCCGGGTGATTTGTTGTACTTTCCCAGAGGGACCATTCATCAAGCAGACACTCCCCCGGGGCTGGCCCACTCTGCCCACGTGACCATCAGCACCTACCAGAACAGGTAAGCGCCCTGCCTCCCCGCTGCCGTCCTCGCGCGGCTCCGAGTCCGGGCCCAGGGCAGCTACGTTCAAGGGGGTCACGAGACAGTCGGCCACCACCTCTCAACCAAACCCTGGGGTTTCTATCTCCTTTGCTGACTTCCATATTCCTTATTCCTTTGAAGTCCCATGAGTGTGACCAGCCCATCTGGACGTCCTCCTGGGAACGTTGTGAATCTGACTCTGCGGGAACCTGGGGATCACCCATATAGAGGCCTAGTAGCTTGGAAAGAAAGAAACTAGCTGTGGGTATTTCACTGTTAGTGATGCCAGGCTGGGCTTGTAGTCTTTTTTTTTTTTTTTTTTTTAATTATAGTAAAACATACATAACAAAATATGCCATTTTTAAGTGTATAATATGTTGGCATTAATTACATTCACACTGTTGGACAACCATCACCACTGTGTTTCCAAAACGTTTTCGATGCCTTCAACAGAAACTCTGTAACCATTGTAACCTCTTGGTCTGTTTGAAGGTTTTTCCTCTTTACAGTCCGTGAGGTTCGAGTAGGAAAGGCAGTCTGGAACGGTGGGAATGAAAAGCACAGGCGCTGACAGCAGTTCCCATTGAAGTCACGTTTGGTTTCAGCAAGTGCCTTCTCACAAGACAGGAACTGCGTGGGTGGCAGCGCTTGTGTGTGTTATTTCCAAAAGGCAGCGACCTTGTTGGTCCAAATCACATTTAAAAACAGCAATCATTAGTTAATTTATTCAGCAAGCATGCGCCAGACACTGTGCTGGTTGCTGGGAATGCAAGGATTGTACTGAAGGGGCTTTGAGAGAGTTTATGCTTTTGGAAGCGGTGGTGGGAGGCGAGGTAGACACGTAAATAGCTACCGGACAGTGTGATAAGCTCTGTCTGAGGTTTGCAGAGGAGAATCTTGGAGGATAGAAGAATGCATTCAGCTAAGCGGGGCTGGCACAGAAGGCTTCAGAAACAACTTGACACCAAAGCTAAGTGAGTCTTAAAGGATGAGTAAGTAGGTGTGGGTCAGAAGATGAGAGTAGGAGAGGACGTTCCAGGCCCAAGGGACAGTAAGTCCCCTCCTACCTATAAAACCATAACTTGCAAAACAAGTTAGTAAGCATACCTCTGCTTCTTCCTCTGACTTTTCAGTGTGAAATTCTCTAGGTTTAAGAGATTTACTGGAGGAACTAGCTGGTGACTGGCCTGAGGTTAGTGCTATCTTTGCCCACAAGTAGAAGGCCGAAGCTTGCTTCCTCTTTGAAAAAACGCCCTTGTCACTGCGGCTAGTTAGGTTCCTTGCATAGTAAGGGATGGAAAGTCACCAAGGCCAGCTTGAGAAGAGCAGGAGCACTTGAGGGAGTGAGTCACAGGAACTGCGGAAGGGCCGGGCCTCAGAGGGCTGGGATCAAATTCATTCTGGATCCAGAGCAGCCCTGGACCTTGGCAGCTACATAGTTTGGTGCCGTGAACATCCGTGCATCCTCTGGTATCCCATCATGAACGGACTCAGCTACTGCTTCTCTCCCTAATTCTGTCATTTTCATTTCTCTTACTGCCACCAGCTGGTTTCCAGTAATTGGTTTTTGCTCACTCCTTCTCCTTCCTCAGCATCTGTTTACTCACAACATTGGCTCATTCTAAGCCACCATCATGTTACTTCTCTGACCTCCCTCTATCTCCTGGCCCTGTTAGCTTTTGCTTCCGCCAAGTACCTGACTCTTTCTCTGTTTCCCGGTCCGAAGAGTGAAGATCTGGCAGGCTGCTCTTGGGTCCCACCCATGCCTCTTCCAGTCGGTCAGGGCTGGGGAAGTGCCTTTCATGTTACCAAAGTTACCTACCTAGGGCTGTGGGTGGGCGCCGCGACCCGTGTGTCTAGGCTGGACTTTGACCTGTGTCTTGGCCAGTGATGGAGCTAGAGTGGGAAAATGGGACTGAGGCATCATTGCTCCCCAGAAACGTTCCTGTGCTTTGAGCCTGGTGCTCCTTCAGCTACCACAGTAGGGAGAAGATTTGGGACTCTTCCTAACACCTCTCAAGGTAGCACCATTGGAGCAATTTGGATCCTGCTATGTGAGACAACAGAAGGTTGATTTGGCTGTTTTACCAAAGTGAACTCCTCAAGAGATGTATTCCTAAATTTTGGAAAGTCCCAAGATCTATTCTGACTCTTAGAAGAGCACAGAGCACTGTTTACCTGCTGTTAAATCCCTGCATGAGAAAGTCCTGTGTGACTTCCACCCGTAACCCTGCAAGGGAAGCATGGATTTTATGCTGCTGTGAGAGCTGCATGTGTCCTCCAGGTTGAGGTTCAATAAAAGCTGCAGGGTTGGATATAACATTAAGTCACAAAGCAGTGAGGCCGCCAGGCGGTGGGTGTCTCTGGGAAAGTGTCTCTCACGTGGCTTTTGTCTTCCTTTGCCACATTTCTGGGAGGGAAGCATAAAAGTGTTAATTTTGCTTATGAGTGAGAAGCAAAAGTCATACTGTGAATTTCCATTTTGCACATAGCAATTTGAAATCTGGTGACACAGGAAACTTTTAAACAGCTCAGAAATGTTTAAAGAGAGCAACCCAACAGAGTGTGTTTCTCATCCTGGCACACACTTAGGAATGAGCCAATTCTAAAAACCCCAGAGAAAGCAAAGGTAATTGAACACGGACCCTTGTCCCTAGATGTTATTTTTAGCCACTGGCTTCTGCTTTCTACCCCGGTAACACCATTGCTAGAAGTCAATTTTTTTTTTTTTTTGGAATTATTGATGTTGGTTGATATTTTACTCAGAAACGGCTTCCCTCTTGTAAGTGACAAGGAAAATGTGACATTTAACTGTTCAGATAATTACACAGTCCAGAGACCTTGCTGTTACCCTAAATGCATTTCTGTTGGATTTACTGCATATAAAATTTTTTTTAGGTTCTATAATAAATGTTAAAATTTCCTACAAAGCTCTCCTCATATAGACTTTTGTTAAAAATTTGGTCCCTTGAACTTCCTATTTTATGACAGTCTATGATTAATGTTCTGTTATCTTTAAGAGCAATCACCAGTGAAGCCTGTCTTCTCAACTTTAACTTTCCGAGTGAGTGTCTGGAATGGGGAGGAAGCAGGGTGATTGCTTAGGAAAATCGTAGGTTTTTGTGCTGAGGAATGTCCTATTAATTGAACTCAAAATACCTGGGAAGTTGGAACCTAATCTGTAGCTTTTGGCTTTACCAGCATTATGTATTTTATGTATATCTTGTTATGCATTCATTGTTTGTTTGTTTTTTTCCCCTTGGTGCATGTTCTAGTTCATGGGGAGATTTCCTTTTGGATACCATCTCGGGGCTTGTGTTTGATACTGCAAAGGAGGATGTGGAGTTGCGGGCCGGCATCCCCCGGCAGCTGCTCCTGGTAAGTAGAGGCAGGTAGGAATGGAGGGTGGTAGCCGCAGCGCAGGCCAGCTGAAGCCCTGCCTCCGGGCGACCCCAGGATCCTTCTTCCCAGATGGCCAGGCCTGTCTCCTGTGCTGCCCTGCTGAGCCTGTGATTTGCAGAATGAATGGGGTGCTGTGTGTTATGTGGTGATCCAAAGAACCACAGGTGTTGTACTGACAGCTCTTTCACAGTGGCAGCAGCGGGCACTGTGGGAATGTTGGTTGAATAAATGGTTAAATAAATGAATAATGTGGACTGGAGAACTGTAGGTTCAGCGCTCATCAGATTATTCGTTAGGAGAGACCCACTGCCCTGGAGATCCTGGCCTTGGTGTGTTCCACCAGGCTTTCCTGCTCTTTTTCACATTTTGAAACAGGAGTACTATTTTGTTAGCTTTGAGAAGATGAATGGATTAGTGCTGAGTTGAGCAAAGGTTACTTTCACTGTGTGAAGCAGTCATCTTAGGACAGTGACTTGCTTTCCTAAAGGCAGAGCCCAGACTGCATCACATTTCCAAGGATTTTTCCTTACAAAATCCTGAAAACTGATCTTTTTTTTTTTTTGCAAATAATAGGTAACTTAAAATAGACAGTGTTTGCAAGGAAACAATGGGATATTGTTCTTAAGGGCTCAGGTTGTCCCTTCCCCTTTGGAGTGACATGGATTTATGGCTATACTGGGTGGTTGGTGGGTGTGCATACTACTGTGGAGAGTGAGACCTGGGCAGGTGAGTCCTGCTGGGGTCTGGGCCAGGACTCACCTCTGTGTTTCTAGCAGGTGGAAACCACAGCTGTTGCAAGAAGACAATTAAGCGGCTTTCTGAGGACACTTGCAGACCGGCTAGAGGGCACCAAAGAACTACTTTCATCAGACATGAAGAAAGATTTTGTTATGCACAGACTCCCCCCTTACTATGTGGGAGATGGAACAGCGCTATCAACACCAGGTGGAGCTTGCTGTTTTCTTCTGGGTGATTAGGGGCTAATGCGGGATGTTTGAGGCTTTCCTGGGTAGGTTCCTTTGAGCAGATGGAAAGTGTGAAGCACTTTAGTGTTAACGTGGCCCTAAATCCATCCTTAGTGTGTATGGCTAAAGGAGACAGGCTGTGCTCAACCTTTAGCATCCTGCATCTCAGAAGTCATTTGTGTGATGACCTCTATCTTTTTGGGTACGAAATATTTGTATTTATGGGTACCCTGGTATTTGTTATCTTTAGGAAGTTTTAAGAACTTGAACATTGAAATAATCTTGTTGGAATTAAGTCAGGAATGGGTAAAATGTTGCCATCAGCAGGTGAAATACAAGACTCCCCAAGGTTATCACAAATCTTCTCCAAGTCATAGGTTGACTAATTTATGAGAGGTTTAGGGTGCAAATGATATAGCACACTTGTGAATGGATGATGTCAATGTTCTGTAGCAAAGACCACCAAGAACATATTCCTGAGCTCAGACAAAAGTTGGACTGACTTGTTACAACAGGAAGACCACACACCATTGGGAATTGTAGGACATCTCAGTAAAAGGGTGTTAGGCAGGGTTTATAGGATTTGGGCTTGAATTAGGTGGTTTTGGAAGAGGGTTCAAGGAAGCAGGGCTTTGCCCTGGATTGGATGCTCTGAGGGAACAGAAGGGATTCTATGATTAGGTCTCTTCTAAATCTTAATCTAGTGGGCAGGAGGAACGGATGAGACTAAAGTTATCAGTGGTAAAGCAGCAGCAGTCACTCGTATTAGCCAGGGCACAGGGATGTGTTTGATCATTATTGTGGTTTGGGCAATATGCCAGTTTTTGCCAGAGTTCAGACCTGAGTATGGAATGGTAGTTTTTGTCTTGAACTATCATGGTCACAAGGTGGTTTTGACTGACGGTGGTGTTCTGTGAATTGTCTGTGTTCAGCAGGAGAACACCAAGAGCTAGATATGACTACTAGTCTAGCTCCAGAGCTGCTGTTCTTTCTCTAGGGTTGAGTGTGAGGAATATTTTTTTTTACTAACTTTTATAAAAGTTTTATTTATCACACCAGGTAAGAACAATTGAAATAGACAATCTAAAGTCCCTTTTAACATTGATTCTGTGTACATTTTTATTATAATCTTTAGAAGAAGTTTAGAATTTGTTTTGGATTGCATCTATTAATATTCAAAATAGCAAGTGTTTTACTAGCATATGTTTTAATCTTTAGCAGTACAGAGTTTGCTGAATACCAGCTTATGGCCCAGAATACTTCACTGAATGTAATAGCTAAGACAAGGAAAATGTTAAAGTTATGATCCCTCAGGACTCTTTCCACACCCGATGACCCTGTATGGCTAGTCTGTGTTTAGTGGCTGCCTTTTCATTAAGTTAAATCCAGTTTAGAAAAGAGTAGGGTTTTTTTTTTTTTGTGAACTTTATTAGATGGCTTCTGTGGGATACTGTGCTTGACGTACATAGAATAATTTGCTGGGGTTACACAGCCGGTAATTGGTAGAAAGGTGCAATTTGAACTCGGGTAGCCCTTCGCGAGTGCACGTGGAGAGCAAGAAGCTTGCAGAGCAGCGCTCCTCAGCCTTTTTGGCACCAGGGACCAGTTGCATGGAAGGCAGTTTTTCCACAGATGGGGTCGGGGGAGCTCAGGCGGTGATGCGAGCGATGGGGACTGCTGTAAATGCAGGTGAAGCTTCCCTAGCTCACCCGCTGCTCACCTCCGGCTGTGTACCCTTCCCCTAAGCTTCATGGAAGACAGTTTTCCCATGGGGGTGGGGAGGTGGGTAGCTCTGTGGCTTGGTCCCTAACGGGCCCCAGACCGGTATCGGTCCGTGGATGGGGGGTTGGGGAACCACAGTTGTAGGGGATAGAAACTGGGAATGTACATTCTGTGCAGAAGGCACCGTGACCCTATTTGTTGCAATAGCTACTGTGCTTCAGTAGTAGTATTTATGTCTATTTAATGTACTTATTGTCTTGTTATTTCTCTAATTGTATGTCTGTCTTCACTAGAAGAATGAATTCCATAAGAATGTGAACTATACTTTTAATATCACTGTAATGTTGATATAAGCAAATACTTGAGTTGGAGAGGGTGCCCGTGTTTAGAATTGCACATGCAAGCAAGTTTGAATCTACTGGTTCCATTTTTGAAGACTGTCTTTCTGGTTTTCTAGGTGGAAAGTTACCGAGGTTAGACAGCATAGTAGGACTGCAGTTTAAAGATCACATCGTCCTCACGGTAGGACCAGATCAGAATCCATCTGTGAGTATCCAGAAAGGAAGAGATTTTCCTCTCTTCTCAGGTTATTTTCATCACAGGCCTCAGGTCGCCCGATTAACCACTGGTACCTGACCTTTTCCTTTGGGAATCCATCTGTGTTCAGTTCAGTGCCTCCTCTTCAGGTCAGATAATGCCCAGTTCCGTATTTTCTGTCCTGTGGGGCATCTGAGGGCTCACCCTCATCCCCGCAGAACCCTCCTTTACTCCCCTTACGTGGTGATGAATGTCTGTTCCGTGCCTCCCATCCCACTTCAGGCCCTGCTGCTTGTGCATGGACAAGTGCAGACCCCATTCATAGTCTCCCTGCCCCCGTCCCTCTCCAGTCCTGTAGACCGCACAGATCTATTTTTATTTGTGGTTTTGTTGATCCCTCTCCTTAAACTATCATGTAGATCATGGAGAACAAATCCATGTTCTGTAACCTGGCCACCTAGTGCAGCAATTCCCAAAACTGACTGATCATGGAATCAACTGGAAAGTTTTTTAAAATTGTAATTTCTTGGGCTTCATTTGGTCTCGGAGCCTTTGCATTTGTTTTTGTAAAGCTCCCTGTACAATCCTAGGGACCTTTGGAACTATCTCATACCATATGGCTTCGTCCTGTTGCTCCTAATCAGCTCTCTCGGAAGTACCCCATGAAATGATTGCGGGGGATGAGGGGGGACTTGCTTGGCCCCATCACCAGATTGGTGCAGCTGTCAGGGCCAGACCTAGAGAGGACTGATTTACAATATATGTGCAAAACCTCAGAAGTATATACTCTTACATCCCTATATAAAGAAAATAGTGAGTTTGGTACCCAGTCAGTTTGAGACATTGTATGTCAGGCCAAGGTTTTTGGTCCTTTTCTAGGTGACAAGTAGGACAGGGAGTGAAGGGAATCGGGGACCATTTGGGGAACTACTATAAAATGGAGTTTTTGACAGATCACACAGCTGGTATAGCTCAGCTCCATGGTGTTCATAAATTGCTGATTTTTTTGATGCAAAAATGACTGTGCAGGTATGATTAATAGGAGAAATTGAGTGTTTCAGTGAAAATTGATATATAAATCATCACTTTTTCATTAAATAAAGTTCCTGAAGAGGCTTTACGAGGCAGCACTCTGTTTTATCTTTAACAAAGTAACTTAGAGTACCCGTTAATTGCCATATACAAATAGTAATCTGTGATGACTAATGAAGTATAGATGTTGTGTGTACACACACATAACTTTTTGCCAAAAGGATTCTTTACAGTATTCAATAAATTTCACTTGGGCCCTCAGGCTTTCAAGAAGACTGATAGGAAAACCCTCCTAGTTTGAAGCTCTTAATGTTTTATTGTTGATGACCTAACACTTTTTCTCCCCCTAAAGGATGAAGCTCAAGAAAAGATGGTTTACATCTATCATTCCTTAAAGAATAGGAGAGACATACACATGATGGGAAATGAAGAGGAAACAGAGGTTTGTTCTAACTAAAAACAAATATTTTTTCCTGTGATTTGGGTGGTGGCTGGGAACAATCAATATTTTTGATATATAGGTAATGTGCTTTTTATGGCTGCAGTGCAGACTTACCATTCACCCAACTGACAGAACCCTTGCATGGGGATGAGTCAGTCAGTGTGATACATGTGCACCAGTTTTAAAACATGCTAGCTGGGACCTATAGCCTAGAGGAAAGGTATAACGTAATAAATGTGAAGCATTTCAAATGACTGGTAGCACTCAGTACATACATTAAAATGCCTTTCATGAAATCTAAGCTTTCACACAAGAGTTGGCAATTTTTATAAGTTATCTAAATAGCTTATCTGAAACAAGTTCGTTTATAAAGGGTATCAAAAATAGAAGTTTATGAAAATGCCACTTCAGTGACAAAAGCAGTGTATTTTTTTTTCTTTTGACCAATTTATCCTTTTTCAGCCTCACGGACTTCGCTTTCCTTTATCACATTTGGATGCACTGAAGCAAATTTGGAACAGTTCAGCTATTTCTGTCAAGGACCTGAAACTTCCTACAGATGAGGAAAAGGAAAGCCTGGTTTTATCCCTCTGGACAGAATGTTTAATCCAGGTAGTCTAGTGCCTTTATCTACTATCTTATATGCACATATTAAAAGTGAAGAGGCAGACTGGGTAGGTTGAACAGCTACGTACATGAGACCACCCCCCCGTTACAGGTAGTCTCTGGGCTGTAGGTACAAGGGCACATGGAAGAACAAACAGCAAATTACCAAGTGTCCCACAGAGTGATAAAAACCATACTTTTGACAAGTTTATTTAATCCAGTGTGGTAAAAAAGGCACAGCTCCAATAAATGTATCATTTAGAATTAAATGTTAACCTGGCTTTATCTTTGTTCTTTGGAAGAAACAACTTCTTTAAAGAGCCTCCTTAGCAGCTCTAGAAAAATTTTAAACAATTAACAGAAGAAAAGTTTTTAACTTGGTTTTTTACAATGAAAATATACATACCTTTGTGTATACACAGGCCCACCCGTTAAAGTTATTCCTGCAACATAAATTTCATTAAATAATACTGCCACACCAGGGAGAGGCACTCAACAGTATGGACGTAAGGGAGTTTGACAGATGCTGCTTAAAAGATGACAAGAGAAGACACTGAGGGGGAAAAAAACCCAATATTTACATGGAAAGACCAAGTCTATAAAAACTACTCAAAATAGTGGATCTTTTTCTTTGAGTTTAAACTATTCACTGTTATTTTACATTCTAAAGTGCACATAGGTTGATATTTTTTTAAAATATCACTGGAGAATTTAATCTTTCTATATAAAAATAGAGCATTTTTCTGCTTTCTGGCAAAAGTTGGGGATAAAAGGAATAGGTGTCTCAGTGTAAGTTTAAATCCAACTCAGGAGGGAAAAATTCTTGTGAATTGTGCAGTTGAAGGTGGTAAAGATGATTTCCTACCTTATTTCACTTAAGAGAAAGGTATTTAAAAACTGAATTTTCTGTCATTTAGTAGAGAAATCAACTCCACCTTTACTTGAAAAGTAAGATGGTAAGGTCAAGGCTCAAATACATTTGAAATTTGTTTAAGTGACATAGTCCTTATAAATACTTCTCCTTGCAGGCAGATCCAACAAAATCTACGGTGAAGTCTCAGCAGGGAGATAGATAGGTAGTCATTGTTAGAGTCTTGTCACCTAAAGGGATGTTTTTGTTAAGAGCGCTAGGTTGGCCATTTTTAGTTTGAAGGACTGAGTAAAGAATGGCCACAGAAAACATTCCAATACTTGTGCCTTTTTCCTAACACAGCTGAGGTCCCCCTCTGGGGTCAGTTACAAGTATATATACATAAGGGATGCTCCAGTTATAAAAGCCTTAATATAGAAACTTTAAGGTTTATCTAATACAACAGCTTAATAAAAAGGATTATTATATATGATTTCAGATGTTGCTAAAAATTACTCATCTTTTTTGCAAAAGTATGACTTGACCTATAGGAAGGAATCTGTTTCCCTGTGCCTTGCATTCATACAAGCATCTAGTAGGATATTAATAACTAATACAGGGTGATGGCATTACCAGTGTCCTATAATGGGCTATCAGGAATAGGATTCATGTTTGGTGGACAGGAGAGGAAATATTGACTTCAGGAAACTTGCTCACCACAACTGGAGATCAATCAGGAATAGAACCTTTCCCAGAAATCATAACATTTTCTCCATAGGAACACTGGGTCAGTGGCAAGAATATTTTTAGCTTTTCCATGGTGAAGAGCTTGGGAGAGAGAGAAGTGCTTTCTTCTCAGTGATCCAGGAGTGTGAGGACAGTCGCTTCCTTGCCCCATATGCAGGACAATGAGGGATGGGGGTTTCCTTCTTCCTCTGCTCTTTCTAGGGATGTAGTTGATTCTCTCACAATATTTCAATGTCCCATTTCTGTGTTTCTTCTCCCTCCAGGGGCTGATTTACAATTACATGAGTCTTGTCACAATAATTTCCTCCTGAAATAGAAATTCCAAAAGAAAGGATTATTTGTTCACACAGGTGCTTGGCAATTGCACAATTCTCACAAGCTTTTGTTCAGCTCACTCTTTGGGTAGATTACTATGCCATTTACAAAGCAGTCTAAAATGGAAAACTGAATTTGAACAGGCTTAGCCATTATTCACCTCAAATTGGACCTTATTATGACTCAAATTGAAAAACTAAAAGGCTTTTAGTTCTTCAAACAATGTGATTCTTCAGAACAAAGTACTCTGAGAAATTCTGGCTGAATGTCAGGTACTCTTGTTTTTGTTTCTACACCAACAGTGACTGACTAATCCAATTAAAGCGGCAGCCATGAATAATATTGGCCCTGACCTGGCTGAATTCAAAAACAAGGTTAATTGATACCTACCATAAATTTTGACTGAGAGCTTTTAAGGACATGGCAATTCACAGCAAAAAGTTAGAGATGTTTCTTTCTGAGAAACAGATGACATTTGTTTTATGATGCTTCAAGTTTAGAACTAGTGTCAGTTCATGTAGCAAATGAAAATTTTACAATTGTACTGACAAAAACCTTCTTAAATTTTGTTGTTAGGCTTTTTCTGTTTGATCCATATAACTTAATTGGTTTGTTCATAAAACTGCATACCTTAACTTCTTTCACATAATTAAGGGTGACTTAACATTTCTCTGTTATACACAAGGATGTCCTTTACCCATAAGGAAGAGATCTGGAACTGAAACTGGTATCATGGGGTGTCATCCAAGGCCCACCTTTAACATCAAGGACAAGGTGATCGCTGAGATAAGAGCTGATAGTTCCATTTTTATTCAGTCTCCACTTCTGCCTGAATTGCCCATGTTCAGGCCACAGGGCCACTTTAGCTCCAGGTGTGTCCCGGCCACCAATCACATCAAGACATGTATCACTGGCCTAAAAGGGTTAAGAAATAATTAACTGGCAGTACTGTGTTTGCTAAAATAAATGGAATTGCCTCTCTTTTCTTTCAGGTAAACAAATCACAGACATGAAGTGGCTATGTTTTATGTAAAAAAAAGAAAATAATGCTAATTTCAGTATTCAGTGGTTTTAAGTCTTTTTTATGGCTGGGAGGAGACGGTATGGAAATGAACCTACTGAAAGAGAGATACTTGTTTTTAATAGGATGTCTGCATCTGGCAACAGATGTTCAATAAAGGTTTGTTGAATTGGAATTAAATGTTAAGTCCCTGTTTGCTTAAAATGTATTACATTGAGCTTTGTTTTCTTATAAAAACACTGGGTGGTATCCAGACAATAATTACTTTTAAATTTTCATTTTTTGTAGCTTGAGGAAAAGCAGATAATCCATTGGTGATACAAGAAAACACGGGTTTAATGTTTTTAAGCTATTACTCTATTCCCTTAGCATCAAACAATGGAGGTCACAGAAAAAAACCTAAATTTTATTTTCTAAGCTTCCTCCAATAACAGTTTTTTTATTTTTTTTCTTACTGCCACTTCATTGTATATCTTGAAAATGAAAGGCTGTTATGGAATTGCACAGGCAGCTGGTTTTTACCTGGGCCATCAAGTAAGGAACATCTCACAGAAGCACATTGTCCAATTAAGATCCAGTGACTTAGTATCATTGGTTTAAAATATCACTTAGGCATATCCATAGTATGTGATAACCTTAGTTTTTAACTGAAAATTGAAACTGGATTTTCTAGATCAAATTCTCAAAGTCCATTTGACCTAAATGCTTTAGTAATATACATGGCAGTATTTTTACGATCATGCAATGAACTGTTTCTGACAAGTTACATTATTTTATCATGCCAGCTGCTCTGACAAGATTCTTGTTTCCAGAAGAAGAAACCAAAGACCAGAAAGTTCTGTATCAGTGAGGTCGTTTACCTTGGATTTAAAGAGTCCTCGACAGTAGTGCCAGATCTGAGTATTCTTTCCACTGTAGGGAGAGACGCACACAGATGTTGCCCTTGTGTCCGCCAGGTTTCCAGTGACTGTCAGGTACTCATCCTGGGCTCGGTTCTTTATTCTTATGTACACTGCGGGCTGTGGCAGGGTAGAAACAGAGCCATTTAGAAATAACCTTTTGAATCTGGAAATCAATCCTTCTAAAGGAGGAAAGCTGGGCGGGGAAGTGAGAGGTGACTAGTTTATTTCCATCAGTTTCACTCTTATTCCCCTTAACAACTATGTATAAATTAATATTTTCCATTGATAAATCCTTAAAGCATAGAGCGCAAGGCTTAAATTGTACATTCTCTATTATACTTTCTGAAAAGTGTCCTTTCGAAAGGGTATAAAGTAATGAGAACTCTGTGGCAAGAGGTGGGGTAGTGAAGAATTAGGGAACTGATGAGTGTCATTCAGTAACTGTGTCCCAGCTGGGCTGAGGGAGGGTAGGGTAGTGGGAATAAGGGCAAGGTACTACCATAAGGATCTTACAACTTCAGAAGGACAAGTACAGTAATCAGACATGCTATCTTGAGCTATGATTAAATGCCAGAAGTCAGCTATGGGCGGTCTTGAAAAACCGAGATAGCTGAAGCATTCAGTAGCTGTGATAATCTCTTTGTTTATAAAAGACCTTTATGTTTCTTCAAAGGAAAGAACTATGTATGTGTAATCACTACTTAGCTATTCAAAAATTGGGTAACAAAGGACTTCATCCCCTTGTCCTGGAAGCTTTAAAATACATAAAGTTTTAAAATAAAATATTAAATCTGGGACTTGCCTCTAAGGATAACAGCTACTATATATTGAGCACTTAGTATATGTCAAGCAACATGCTAAATGCTTTCTGTGCCATTATGTTATTTGTCAGAATTAATAACCAGAACAACCCTTTAAGAAGCTACTGTTAAAGGCTGGGAGCGGTGGCTCACTTCTGTAATCCTAGCACTCTGGGAGGCCGAGGTGGGAGGATCGCTTGAGGTCAGGAGTTTGAGACCAGCCTAAGCAATAGCGAGATCCCATCTCGACTAAAAATAGAGATTCGCCAGGCGTGTGGCGCGCACCTGTAGTCCCAGCTATTCGAGAGGCTAAGGCAGGAGGATTGCCTGAGCCCAGGAGTTTGAAGTTGCAGTGAGCTATGATGACACCACTGCACTCTCTACCCAGGATGACAAAGCAGGGCTCTGTCTCCAAAAAAAAAAAGTACTGTTAAGACCCTAGTTTCATGAATAAGGTGAACACAGATGTGGAAAAACACATCTGTCTGCACCACCACCCTTGCTGTTAACCGGGATGCTCTCAGGCCTATGCTGACATGCACTAGTTACTCTTAGGCAGAGGAAGAAAGAGACTAACTCCAGTGTAAGACAGTAAAAGGGTAAGGCACATAATCAAAGCTCCACAGAAACCATTCTTTCACAGTCTCATGACTCAGGCATCCAGCCTCAATGTAATAAAATATAGGAGACCCAACATCCTCCAGTTGAGCTGGGTGTTGGCTCCCAATTAGAACCTTGGCTGAGTTATAACCACAAATGGTCTATTACTTAATAAGAGAGCACTTTCACGCTGAGAAACTAAGTGCGAGGTAAATGCAACATGGTATTAGAGTGAGACCACCGATGGATAGTTTACTATTTTTGAAACTTATGATAAATCAACATGAGACAAGGTGAATTTTAGTAAACTGCTGCCATGTTTAGCCTTCCTAAGGAAATAAACATTCTGAGCACTTAAGCCAATAAAAGTACAAATTCTCTGGCCACTAAAGCAGGTGAAAAAGACTTCTACTTGGCAAAATGTTTTAAATGTTTCAAACCTCTGCTTCCACATTCATAATGCCACAGTAATGTACTTAAATTTCTATAATCCAGCCTGGTGTCCCACTGCAATTATTAAAATTCTTGAGGCTTCAGTATATCTTTATTACATTTTCATTACCATGTACAGATAAGAAAACAGGCGTGACCTTCACAGATGACAGAATTCCAATTACTTTAGGACCAAACATCACAGTTTTAATCAATTAACTCAAGCAAGGTACTAATTACCCTTATTACACATTTGTAGTCTGACTCCTCTGTAATTATACTTAAAAACACTGATATACATTATAAGTACCTTAGTGACTTCCTAATTCCCAACCTCAAAGAGGGATCACATTTTAATTAGTCCTGAATTTCAAAACAAGAATATGAACTAAAGCAGCACTAACAGCCTTACCCAAAAAGTTAAATGTCAGCCACAAACTACTATTTTAGCAACCAGAATTCTTTGCTGGGTTTCAGAGCTATGGTACAAATAAACAACAGGGAAAATAATCTATTATTATTTTGAAATTAAATGTTTAATCAGACTAGGAATCAGTTAGTTCCTAAAGCACTATGGAAGAAAACAGTGTATCATTTTTATTGTCAAAAAAACTTCCTTATAAAAGTAGAAGCCCTTGTTCTAGCTATCCTTCATCTCAGGACCCTGACCACCATTCAAAAATTAGGAAAATATTCTCAGTGTTCAACTTGGCTACTAAAATTTCTAACAACATAGGATTAGCATTATTATGTGGTTGATAAAAGCTAAACTGAATTCCCACTTCTACCTTGCTTTTTCCCATAGCTTTTCAGTGGGATTACTCGCCGTCCCAAGCAACAGGAGTGAGGAATAAGCAAGATACACAGGTCACGATACACAGGTCCTATAGCACATACTCTGCCAGAAGAGCCACTAATGTTTTACTATGCCTTGGAAGAGCATCTCTGGTTCTTTCAAGGGACACTGTGAATAATAAAATTTTGAAATAAATGCATTACCGCAGTAGCAGTAATTTGAGCCAGATGTTATATCACACCCTTTACATACATTATCTTATTTAACCTGCGTAGCAATGAGATGTAAGCAGTGTGATCAGTTTCACCAGAGAGGAGCCTGAGGTGCCAAGAAATGAAGACACACTGCTTACAAATGGCAGAGCTAGGATTTGAACCAAGAGTGGTGGGAATGAGCATGGTTGTGTGCACGTGTGAAGGGGAGAAGAGAGGATCAATTAGGCTAATTTTCTATTGGCTACCATTTATTTAACACTTAAATAAGTGTTACGTAAATGTCAGGTTAGAACATCAGAGCCTTGGCATCTATACCCACTATGCTACACTTTGCTTAGTGCCTGAAATATATGGTGGCACTCCACAAACGATCTCATCCTGGAGCTAGGCAGTGTGTGGTTGCTTAAGAACATGGATTTTAGAGCACATAGATTTGGGTTCAAATTCTGGTTCTGACATTTGGCTGACTTTTGCAATGTGCTTTACCTCTCTGAGCCTTGTTTTTCCACCTAGAAAATGGGGACTATAATTCCTACCTCAAAGAACAACTGCAGGAATCAAGTGAGAAAGTGTTTCTAGAGAGTAGGGTGTATCCGCTGACCATCCCACCCTTGACAGCCTCGTGGATTTTCTACTTCTAGGAAACCTCCCCATCACTCCTATACACGTCCATACTCCCTTTCTCCAAACCAGGCACTACCAGTGGCTTTTTGATGATTATGCATTGTTTTAACTTTCATGTTGCTGCTTTGAGTTGGACATGTTTTACTCAACAAAAATGTAAGTTCTAATAAGACAGAAATCACATCTATCTTTATATCTTCCATTATACTTTGCACAATATCAAATATGCATTCGTCCATTTATACATTCATTCTTTCATAACACAAACAGGCCCTGCGCTTCTACAATGTGCCAGACATGAAAGGCACAAGGGGCAGAGCAATAAGCAAAATATGCACAGCCCTTGTCTTCAATACAAACTAACAATACAATTATAAACCACATACAGTGTCTTGTAGAAAAAGAACCAGATCTTTCAGGATCTAATTTAGATCAGGAGAGAGGGTGGGGGGAGGAATCCTTGAAGACCAGACACTTAAGCTGAATTTAGAGGGATGACGAGTCAGGTAAAGAATGAGGGAAGAACCCTCTACGCAGAGGGCACAGCCTGTGCAAGGCATCTGAGTGGGAAAGCACTGTGCATTTTGGTGCACGTGACAAGGCCACGTGGGAGATGTGGCTGAGAAGCAGGGGCGTGGATCACAGGCTGCGCTGAAGAGTAGATTGTATCCCAAGTGCAGTGGGAAGCCTTTGAACGGAAGACTGACAAGCAGTAGGTGTGCAATAAATACTATTTTAATTAAATTGCCAGGATCTCTCCTGAGTATTATATAAGTAGGGGGAAAAAAATCCAAACACTTAGAAAGTAAAACTAGTACAGTATCAAAGTTCATTCCTATTTCTATGGTTTTCCACATAGCTTACATCTTAGTTTTCCATGAAGAGTGAACATGGCCAATAAGACTCAAAGCTAAAATCCAATGTTGACCTTAGATACAGTTTTACAAATTGGTTAAAATCTACAAGATTCCCCCATCCTAATCCCACGCCCCTTGGTACATAAATGGCAAGCTAAATTAAATTTCATATGCTGGGTGTGTGGCATTTCTACCAGAAAATCAAGCTCTTGGGGATCTTAACGGTTCTTTCTCCTTACCTGCTTCATGGGCCGGAGGGAGCCGATTGTTTTCCATCCACTGAATGCTGTCCAATTTGGGATCTCATTAGGCTCGAGTAGGATTTGCCTTCCCAAGAAATTGGATCCTTCATAAGCTATCCATCTATAAGAGAGCAGGAAGAAATAGGCTACTTCAAAACAAAAAAGCAATCTCTTATCAAAAATACCTGCTATTATAACTTAAGGGTTCATAAGCTTCTAGGTTTACAGATTCTTTTTTAAAAAAAATAGAATTAGGCATTTTTTTCCCAGCAGAAAAATCAGGGAGGTCTAGGAAAAGGCCCGCTGGATTGGAGTCAGAATTTGGGGATTCCAGTTAGAATGTGGGTTTCTGTACTTCATGAGCGTAAGGTTCCCTCCATCTCTGAAATTCTACATTTTGATAACACTAAGTCTTTCTTCATAGCATTTTAACATTCAAAGACAAACCATAACCTCCCACTTCAGGAGATAAAAACACTCTCCTGGCCTCAGGGTAATCATCACATGTCCTTCAGGGCCTCTCAGGTGGCTCCAGTGACCTCTCCAGACATACCTTCCTACACAATTCCTTGTACAGCTTCCCCAAGGCCACCTAGGACTACTTAAACAATTATCCACAGAAGTCCTCCATCTCACCCACTTTCACTTCAAGGCCTCGCTTCTTTGCAAATCCTCCCCCCCAAACCCTTGCCTTCCACTCTGGCTGTGTTCAAGTGTGTAAAAGTGCACAGGGCCTCAAAGTGAGTGTCTGGAGTCTCAAGACTGATTTAATGGAACACAGTCATGCCCGTTCCCTTACTGACTGGCTATGCTGCTCTTGCATTACCATAGCAACTTCAGTAGTCGTGGACAGAGACCGATGGCCCACAAACTAAAACGACTATCCGGCCCCTCACAGAAACTTTGCTGGGCCTTGCTTTAGGTGGCTACCAAGGTGGATGGCTAAGGAGAATGAGCTGCAATCGCCAAAAGAACCTGAAATTCTCAGCAGGACTCAAGGTCACTGTACACAGGACTTTAAGAAAACACGTGCGGAGAACAAGGTAGCTGTCTTGCTTGCTCAGACAAAGCACCTGCAAGTGTAGCAGGGGCTGCCCTGCCTTGGACCCATGGATGTGTAACCTTGGAGAAGGGGTGCAGAGGACCAGCAACGGGAAAGGTCTTCCAGTCAAAGGGACCAGAGCTCTGCAACGGGTCATCTGGAGTTTAGGACTCACGCTGCAAAGGGCTGCTGCAGTGCTGTGGTGGCAGTGACTTCAGCCTCCCACTTGTCCAGATGAAAACTTCTAAAACTTACAAAGGGCAATACTCCTTAGGGACTTGTAGCTCCATTTGTGCAGGAAAAGACATCAACTTTTACATAGGTTGTGGGGAGAATGAAGGAACTGAGGAAAGCTCAATGTATTAATCTGTGGAAGCTTGGGTAGACATTACTCACCTTAACTGACCACTACTAGGAAAAGTCCACCTGCTCCCTACAACTGAAATCAGGCTTGGCCAAATTATGGATAGATGAACAAGACGGTTGAGCCTTCCTCAATCCCTTCTCACCTACACAAATCTAAACAACAGGACAGGTGCAGATACAGGTCAGCATGACCACGGAGAGGCTTAGCCACCTCTCTAGCTTCACAGATTCTTTAAATAGGTGTGAAAGTTTCAGTTATAAAACCTAGGCAAGATTTTAAGAAACAGTATTAATTATATATTGATCTAAATAAATGCCTCTGGTGGAAAAACAGCGTGGGATGGTGCATTAAAGCATGGCCCTCATCACCACCACAGATCAAAGATACAGGATCATGTGGGGATTAAAAAGCAAAACAAACCCAACTTGTCACTGAGAGTAGCTGGCTGTGCATTAAATATTGTCATGTAAGCCATGTGTACCCTGGAATATCTTTGGACAGCCTTCGCTATTTCCTTATTCCATGTACCAGTTCTCTTTTAGAGAATCTGGAATACTGAGAGTAGGTGGATAATAAGCCAAAGAGAAGAAATCAAAATGTCAAGCTGAAATGGCACCAGTTTTCCAGAAAAGAGTGAAATAGGAGAGGGAGGAATTTCTAGAGGTGAATCACATATCAATTTCACTTGAAAATATAAAGAAATGTATAAAAATGTTGTGAAGGTCCTATAACACAGGGATGTAAAATTAAGTTCAAATGCCCTTAGTTAACTGGCAAATAATATGTTGGAATCTTATGCTTAGAGTAAATGAATTTGTTACAATAAACATCAAACCACGTGAAATGCTTTGCAGAAGAAAATTTAAGCTATTACACATATGAATAATATAAAATCCATTCATTGTAATAGTTGACTTAATTTTGAAATCAACTTACATTCTTGCCTTTCTCTTTCATTATCCCACATATTTAAACAAGCAGAGTCAATTATCACACAATTTAAAGCCATAAGAAATTTTCAAGAAGCATTTTTATATTCACCATCAAGAGCTATGTGCTTTATTAGTTGACTTTTGGTACCAAAACACCAACAGTGCAGGAGTAGGGGCTGGATAATATGCCAAACTCTTCAGAAATGGCCTGAGAGGCAGATTTTCCAGGAAGCAAATACAGCTTCAACTCCAGGGCCCCTCACTTGCAGGACTCTCACCATTTGTGTTGTAAATTAATACATTTCAATACCTATTAATAATTTTTATATCCATAATGTATTTTTTCTTAAAGGCAGCTTCCCAAATTGTAAAAGCACAGGCCCCACACAACTTGGATCCACTCTGAGTGACTGACAGCCTAAATGAACAACAATGGTAGGTAGGTCAACTAGTATAGTCCACATGAAAATGAGTACCCTGGAGGGAACTGCTCGAGAATAAACGTGCCGTCAAATCAAAATACAAACACTTTTAACAAAACACTCTTAGTTTTGCCAACAGTCATTTGCCTTAAGTGAGCAATGGCCTTACCCAGTGAAAGTTGCTGACCTACTGAAATCTCTCCTGAAAGGAAAGTTGGCTCAACCGGGTAAAGTCATCTGGTTGACCTACTCTTGGACACATACTCCGACCATGAGGTGGCCCTTCTCTCCCAAAGGGCTCTTCCCTCAGGCCACTGCAGACTACTACATACTAGACAAGGTTCACAGTCTTCTCTTATTTAAACAGAAACTACTACATGGAGGGATAAAAGGAGTAAGAGCACCATCAGACCAAAATAACACCACTGGGCAAATAAAAAGCAACTGTGCAACTCTGTCCCAAAACAGTGACCAAGTAAGACCAAGCCCTTCTCCCATACTTACAGTCCACTTTTAACCCACACAGACTGGGTGTAGAAGTGCAGGTCCTTGTTCAGAACAGAGTTCACGGCCTCTTCTAGATGTAACTCCCTTCCCTCACAATGTTCCAGAGCAAAAAGGCTGATGGAGGGTTCTTCAAAAACCTAATAGCACAGAAAAGGGAAAGCATTACCATATGGGGCGGCCATACCTCACTGACATCTCAGTCTGAACTCAGGGTCCCCTCGATCCCTTTTATTCTCAAATGTATAGAGTTTACTGCTCTATCTTCTAAGGACGGTACAGTTAAAACTACACTGGCAGGATTAGATTCTATTAATAATTTTAATATGCTTTTTGTAAATTAAAACTGAAGCTATCAGAAAAGCAATCAATTTCATAATAAAAATGGACACAAGAAAAAGTGACACTTGGTTACAAATCACATATTAAGGTCTTGTGCTGTAATATGGACTACAAACTAGTCCTGTGAAAGCTTTTATCTGGCAACAGAATAAATATGGAATGGCACGGCACCCTCATTTCCCAGGGGGTCACAGGAGCAATCACTGGGAATGCAAGACTTCATGGCTCTAACCTCTTAAAAAACATTCCTAGGAGGGAGGAAAAAGGCAACTTCAATTTAAAAAAATAGCTAGAATGCACAGGAACAGTGGTGATTTCTGCATTAAAAGTATTCCCTCAACCCATTACATTAGACGAAAATAGACTCAATATTGCTCTTTTTTTCATTCATTAGTATATGTAAGATACCATGCTAAGAGACTTTGGGGGATGACAAATCAAAACAAGGCACCATCCTTGTGTCTGGGGCATTACTAACAAGTAGCTAAATTAAGAGAATTGCACAGATATTGTAACATAACCCAGGGCAGAAAAGGATATGCCCTTTAAGAGTGCTCATTAAAAGGCTAAATTATTTTTAGCA
Source organism: Lemur catta (assembly GCF_020740605.2). Lineage (NCBI taxonomy): Eukaryota > Metazoa > Chordata > Mammalia > Primates > Lemuridae > Lemur > Lemur catta. The sequence goes on from NC_059128.1 coordinate 243,749,467, forward strand.
GAAGGGAGCAGGAATCAAGGCAGCTTCATGGATGTGGTGGCGTGTGAGCTCAGTCTCAAAGGATGCAATGGATCTGGAAGGCAGACAGAGAACAGACGGAAGGCACTCTATGCAAAGCGAGGGAGACAGAAACACATGGGACATGGAGGAACGGCAAGCAGAGACCCATTTCACCAGAAGACAGGGTCCAAAAGGAAATAGTGTCCAGTGCTCCCATTATCTGTTACTATGCATGGAACTGCCTGTCTCCCATCCCACAATGACAGGGCAGAGACAGACTTATTGCCAATGAGGAGAATCCCTGAAGCTTCTGAACTAAGGACTGAGCGAGGGCAGAAGTATCTGCAACTTGGCACATGAGAAGCAGAGCACAAGGAGCAAGGACTGTGGAGGGTCAAAGAACAGTGAATAAACAGAAAACAACTGGCTTTCACAAGTGACCTCACATGAGAACAAAATGACTTATCAAAGAGTTATTCCTTGCAGCAGTGCTGGGAATACTGAAGGATGGGGATGATTTAAATGCCCATCAAGAGGGGACTGGTTAAATAAATTAGGGTACATTCACAGAAGAATCCTATATAGCTATAAAAAAAAAAGAATGAGGAGCTCTTTGTAGAAAGAGAAACAGGATCTATTCTTTAGAGGCAAATAGAAAGTGAAGAACAATGTAAAATAGCATATTTCATGTAGAAAAGGAAAATTTATGCACACACATATGGACTTGTATACACATTTAAAAATTTCTAAAAAAATAAATACAAAATGAGTAACAATGACTACCTGTTGGGAAGATAGTATCTGAGAAGATAAAGGGTACAAATGGGGGACAGTTTTTCACTGAATGCCTTTTGGTACTTTTTGATTTTTGAACCATGGGAATATATTATTCAGAAATTTAAATTGTTGATTATTATGCATATGTTTGCATTGTGTATATGCACTTTTTTTAAAACAGCCTGCAAGAAATTTATTTAGCAAAAGCTTGAGTAAAGAATAGAGAGAACGGAAGTAACAGCACCAGTACACTGGTAGAATATGTGAAAGCAAAGAAAAAGAGAACCAGAGGATGGGAAGAAGGTGAGGAATGAGGGATGGTCAGGAAAGCCATCGTGGTGGTAAAACAGACACACCAGGGCAAGCACAGGGAGTGAGTAAGTGAGGGGAAAGGTGTGAAAAGTTGCAGCTGGGAACATGGTGGCATAATTTGCCATATATAAGGAAGTCGGGAGGAAAAGCATGCCCAGGAGTTAAGAACTTATATTTAGAACTGGATGTTTTAATTTTTAGATTGAGACAGGATAACCTTAACAGAGATGCCCAACACACACTGGATCTTTTGATCTGGAGTTTAGGGAAAAGACCAGGCATAGAGAGGTTGAGTTTAGGAACTCCCAGAGTTTGTAATAACTGGAAGCACAGGTGAGAAAATGGAAAGGGAAGGGGGACACAGGACTGCAGGGAGATACACTGGTGGGTGGGGATGAAAGACAGAAGGTGGAGGTGATGGAACAAATGAACCCAGTGAGAAGAGTTAAAACAGAGCCCCCTTTACATTATGGAAGTAAAGGGGAGAAAAAATTGTAAGGAAGGTTTGTCCCACAATATCAAACTCTTCCCACGTTGAGGAAGAGGGTGACTGAGAAGAGGCTGTTTGGATTTGGCACTCAGGAGGCAGCTGGTTCAAGGACAGGTCAGAGAGAAGGAGTGGAATCTAGGTCATAAAGGTTGAAGAGCAAGTGGTGAGAAATTATAGACAGGGTACACAGACTATTCCTTAGAGAAATTTGTCCTTCCTGTTGTTCTTAAAAATTATCTTGGCTATTCTGGACCTGTATCTTTCCCAGATTAATTTTAGAATAAGCCTGTCATGTTCTACTCTCCCAACCCCCGCTCCCCCGCCCCCAAGCCAACTCCACCTCCAAAAAAGACAAAAGACCTATAAACCTAAAATACTATTAAAATACTATTAATTTATAAGCCTAAAATACTATTAATTTGGGGAAGACCATATGCTTATAATATTGAGTCATTTTATCTATGAAAGATGATATTTCTCCATCTTTTATGTCCTTCAATAAAGTTTTTATAATTTTCCTCAGAAAAATCTCACTGCTATGTGTTAGATTTATTCCTAAGCACCCTATAGTTTAATTGCTATTTACCTTGTATCTGGCAACTTTTTAAAAATTCACAATAACCCTAAAATTTATAATTTAAACTCTATATGCTCTTCTCAGTTTTGTTTTCCTTTATATTCTTTTTTGCTTTAATCTTATTTTTTAGATTTTTTTTTTATTGGCTAGGATTCCAGAACACTGTTGAATAGAGTAGTGACAATAGAGATCTTTGTCTTCTGCCTAAATTTAAAAAGAACTACTTCAAATGTCACACGAGGAAGTGTGATGTTTACTGTAGGTTTCTGTTGGTCTTCATTTTCAAAATGTGCACAACAGTTAATAACATTAACTATTTAACTGTTAAGCTAAAAGCTTTAATAGTAACCAAATTCTTCTACACTTTATAAACTCATTGCTCCTTTTCATTGTGAAGCTGGATTTATAGTCTTCCTCTATTTGTAGCTGTGCCTCTTCAGTATCCTTGCACAGAAGGAATCACTGTCTTGCCAATTCTTATTCTACCCTCTTAAGATCATTTATGTCATCACAGTCTTAATGTCATCTGAAGTTTTTATACAGCCTCTTGTTAAAATGTTTCTTTGGCTTTGCCCGCTTGTAGCTGCCAGGACTGGATTATTACTTCAAAAAAGGCCAAACTTCCATGCCAAACCCCCATGGTGACATTACAGAAGCAACAAGCAGATTACTGCTCCCATGGAAATGCAATAACAGCAGGTTACCCCACACACTAGTGTGCCAGTGCTTAAATGTCTTCCAAGGTAGTTTGAAACTCAGTTACCTTCCTTCTTAGGTCAATCAACAGTTAGTTACTCATGTATCCTGTTCTTGTCTATACGGACCATTATAATATCCAGTCTCATTTCATCAGTAGCTGGCCATTGTAAGTTACTATTTTTTAAATTAGGTTACCCACCCACCCCCACTTTCTAAAGCTACTATTACAACATTGTAAGTGGATAAGACAAAGTACAACCCCTCTTATAGAATGTGCTGAAGTGGAAGAACAAACTTTATATAAGTGCTGATTGTAATGTTTAGGCCTGAATGAATTAGTTTATTTAGTCTACTTATTATATAATGGATTCTTGATATTTTTATGGCACTGTGCTAAGTAGAGAGGACACAGGGGTGAAAGAATTCAAAGCTATAATAAATATAGATCATGCCCTCAGTGGCTTCACAGGTTTAGTAGGTGTGATGAAAGGTGGAAAGTGAAAAGCATCTTGAGATACAGAGAAAGAATACTCAGGGCAGAGGAAAATCATACTAAGAAATGAGGATCATTGAAGGCTTTCTAGAATTGGGGTCCTTTCATCTATATCTTAAAGGATTTAGATAGGGGAAAGAAAAAGTATATTTTAAGTTGCCACATGAACAACATAAATAGAGAAAGTTGAAGATATTGGGAAGGGGGAGGGGTGCTTTGTGAACAGGATACATGAAGATTGAGCAATAATATTGGAAAAATAGGTCTGACACTATCTCAGAGTCTGGACTTTATCAGAAGGTTACATGCTCAAAGCTGCAAATAAGATGAACTGAAGAAGAAAGAGCTATCAACAACAATGACAAAACAACTAACTTCATTAAAAAGTGGGCTCAGGACATAAACATACATTTTTCAAAATGACAAATGACAAAAAAGCATAAAAACAATGTTCAACATCACTAATCATCAGAAACATGCAAATTAAAGCCACTATGAGATACCATCTTACATCAATCAGAATGGCTATTAGTAACAAGACAAAAATAACAGATGTTGGTGAGGATGCAGAGAAAAAGGAATGCTTATACACTGTTGTTGGAAATGTAAACTAGTGCAACCTCTGGGAAACCAGTAGAGAGATTTCTCAAAGAACTAAAAATAGTACTACCATATGATCCACCAATCCCACTTCTGGATATCTACTGAAAGGAAAAGAAATTGATACACAAAAAAGATATTTGCACTCATATCAAAACACTATTCACAACAGAAAATATATGGAATCAACCTAAATGTCCATCAGTGGAGGACTGGATAAAGAAAATGTGGTATTTATACACAAGGGAATACTATTCAGCCATAAAAAAGAATGAAATCCTGTCTTTTGCAGCAACATGAATGGAACTGGAGGCCATTATCTTAGGTGAAACCACTCAGACATAAAAAGGCATATACCCCGTGTTCTCTCCTGTAATTAGGAGCTAAATAATGTGTACACATGGAAGCAGAGTGTGGAACGATGGACAATGGAGACTCAGAGGGGTGGCAGGAATGGGGGGGATGAGGGGATGTTGCTTGGCGGGTACAACATGTGTTGCTTCAGCGATGTATGCACTGAAGGCCCTGACTTCACCACAGTGCAATGTATCAATGTATCAAAATTGTACTTGTTCCCATGAATATATACAAATAAGTGGGGAAAAAAAGATAAGTCATGGGAGTAGAATAGCTAATACTTAGAAACTAACTGAATATTGGAAATCATGAAGCAGGGAAAATCAAAGCTGAAGACTGTAAGACTAGATGATGGGAGTTAATGATGATGTCTTTCAACACAAATAGGGAATAAAAGAAGAACAATTCTAAGAGGAAAATGTGTTGCTGGTAGAACATGCTGATGAAGACCCACTAGGAATCTGGGAATGGAGTTCAGGGAACAATAGACTAGTGCTCACTCTAAAGATTTTGGAATCATCTTCATTGATGAGGGTGAGAGCTGAAGTTATGATAATGGAAATTTCCAAGTACAAGAGAGAAAAGGCCAAGAATAGATCTCCGGGAAACATCTACACTTGAGGGGGCAGGAGGAAAATGACATTTGAATTTGATGACACAAGTTCACTATATGTTATCTAATTATTTTTTTCATTCATGTGCAATACTTAGCACAATATTTGGTGTATAGTAGATGTTTAACATTTAGGTTGAATAAATAAACCTAAAATACATATTCAGCAACGTGAGAAATATTACAAATGCTGTACATTAATAATTATAAATGCTATACAATTCATCCACTTTAAATCTTTTTCTTTGATCAAAGTTAAATAGAATACTTTTAAACTTTCTTCTACAAAATTACTGATCAGTTGTGTTTTCCACTCATAGAACGCAACACTCAATGTCCCAATCATCATCTTTGGCCTTTCTGTCTTCTTGTTGATCTTTCACATCTGGTATGATTATTTCTAAATATAGAATGCCAAACAAAACACTTAAGCTCTGTTAAGCCTAGTATCAACCCCTTTCATCTTAAAAGGTCCTCTTGTAATCACTGTTAAACAAACTGTTACCAAACCAAGGTTGCTGAAAACCCTAAAAGGAAACAAATCAAAGAAACCTATTCCACTATGGTTTGGAGTAGATATTCAGGTTTATTATCAGACACATTTTTCCAGAAATACAATTACATCTTGTGAAGAGCCTGAGGAAAATCCTGGGCCTTAGTTCACTTTTCCGACACTAGGCTACTTAATTTGGTATTATTTTTCCCAGATGATTACATAGAATCATCTTGGTGTGGTTAAATTAAATTTCCCAATATTAAATTACCTGATGATTTTAGAATTCTAAATTAATTCTGAAGGGGCACTGTAGGCCATATTCTGAGGTAATGTCCTCTACTTGTCTATCATACACTTCATTTGACAGCCACCAAATCACCTCCAGGCTGTCACTGAAAATGAACCTTAACAACAATCTTTTTATTTAAAAGGAGGTTAGCTCTGTTATGATGACAGAGAGAAGAATATACACACAATTTATTAAAATTTTATTTCTCCCAAAATCTGGTAAGAGAGAATAGTTCTATAAGTTTATATACATCTCTGATAGATTGTATTATTGCTTAAATATATTTACTCTGTCAACTGTAACCCTATCCAGGGAGAAGGATGAGGAGTCTATTCCCCTGCCTGCTTGAGGTCTGGCTTAGTTTTATGATTTGCTTTTGGTAGTAGAATGTGAATGGACACAGTGGTGTCATATCTGACCAGAAGCGTCAAATGCGTTTCTATGGTTGGGGTCTCTCTTCCTCTTTCTCAGTCATGAAAATAGGCATGTCCCCACTAGGAGGTGCTCCTATTAGCCTGGTCCCAAAACAAAGTATATACCAAAAGTATATCTGAAACCAACTTATAACCCAGAGTGGAGGCCAAGCAACTGTCCTGCAGTTGCTGAGACAAAATATTGGGGGGGAAAGTGTCTGTTGTTACAAACCACTGAGATTCCGGGGACTGTTGTGAAAGCTAATACATGATCATATTCCCTCCAACCACGTGAATCTTAAGGCTGGATAGACTCTTTTTCATGTCTGATTGGAAATATGACTAGGATATTTCTTATTTACAACAGAAATGGATGCTGTCTATGATTTGAAATATCTGTTCCAATAGTTTCTTTGTAGATGAGTTAACGGAGGCCTAAATAAATTAAGAGATTGTTCCCAAGGTCACATTAGTGAGAAGCAGAACTATAAACTATGCTCCCAGCTCCTTTCACTGTAAAATGACTGTGGCATTGCAAATTATGCATCCTCTAGAATGTAACATACATCCACACCAATAGAAGTTAGCCTAGTGCAAACCATCATTTGCAAAACATACTGATCTTGTATGAAGATGAAGTCTTAAGGCTCCCAATATTACACCACTTTGACACTTATGCACTAAGTCATAGCATGTCTGGGAATGCCAATTGTAGGAAACTCCCTCGGAATTTTTCAGTTGCAGCTAACAAAAGAAAAATCAAAAGATTAGCTCATACATAAAGTCAACTCAAGTGGACAGAAACATTTCCTGGAACAAATCCAGAATGCCACTGGATTGTGGCATAGGCAGTAGTATTAACAAACCTACAGAAAAAGACATATCCCTAACTAAGGAAACAGTAGGGGGAGAGAGGACACAGAAGGAATCTGAGAAGCAGAACAGGTAGAGTGTGTCTAACACTGCACAGGGAAAGCAGACACAGAATCTGGAGGACGTGAGTGACTGTGACCTGGAGAGTGGCAGGAGTCTCTTTTTTGAGGGGGCCAATGTTAGCCTATATGCTAATCTCAAGACATCTACCTTATTTTACCCAACTATTATGATCAATAAATAACCTTCTAAAGACTAATTCAGTTTCCCATGTTCTTCCAGAGAGGCACAAAAATGCCCAGGACAGAACTGTCAAGAATTCATTCCAGTCACTAGAATCCACTTTGTACAAATCACTAAATTGACCTCTGTTTTACATATCAATCTCCCTAGGTCCAATCAACTCAGAACCTCGGGGCCTCCCAGGTGAAGCGGGGTTGATTTCACCAAGCCAGTGCCACCTGTTGAGGCTTCTTCATGGTCAATCTGGATCTCTGCTGGGTTACCCAACCTCATCTCATACTCCTTCCATTCCAACACCAAACCTGTTGCCCTAACACGTCTTCAACAAAGACCATTCAAAGATTTAAAACATACTATGAAAAGGCATTAAGAAAACTAATGTACTGCCCTCACATAAACTGAATATATTCCTTAACTTGTTCTTAAAGTGAAAAGTCTACAGATTTCAAGTCTTCCCAATAGGCACCTTTACCTCCACTGCCTGGATTCCACAGGACCAAAACTAAAGACAAGCAACGGCACACGACAACTTAACAAAAAACATTTCATTCCTTCTGCATATTTTCACTCCCAATCGTTAATTATTCATTTTACACTTCATGTATGCAAAGGAATTATAACTTTGCAAAGAAAAATAGTAATACTCCTTAATTTTGACCCTGTTTTGAAAATGCCCTCCCTAGAACCTTAGTTGGTTTAGTTTACTGAATTCAGAGTCCTACAAAATCCATTCAAGGTAGTACTTTCATATTTAGACTTTTATCTTTTGCTTTTAGAGTTAATACCAAATAAGTATCTGTTTGTTAACTTGGCCAAAAAATTGCTAAGAAAATTCCTTTTCCAGTAAATGTAGGCTACTTTCCAATGCCCTTTTAAGCATGATCAAAACCTGTGAATACTTACCAGATCACATTCTTTTTTTTTTTTTTTTAACCAGTTTTCCTCCTACAGACAGGAAGCATCAGTAGCCACTTATTCTTTCCAAGTTGGTGTCGACAGGGCTACTGAGTGTGACCAAGGACTCTATTTCTATTCTTGTTCCTCAACCAAGATTCTATTCTTAGCATGATATCAAGAATACTCTATCCAGGAATGCCTTGTAAAATAGCACTGTGACCAGCTCTGTGTACCCCTATATGATTTTTATAATCCTCTACCCTAACTAACTACTCAACCCTTTGAGTTGTTTACCAGAAATGATAGACTTGAACTCCTGGCTTCAAGTGATCCTCCCACCTCAGCCTCCCAAAGTGCTGGGATCATAGGCGTGAACCACCAGCCTAAAATGATGGATTTTCCACAGACAAAGGTGCTGAGATTATGAGGCCCCAGGGCAGACTTCCTGCAGCCAAGATTTATCATCCCCCTCAACCTGCACCCTATGCACATAGTCCCTTGTGAGATACACAGCAGCCACCCCCAAGGCATGTGGCTCCTCCTTCAAAGTCCATGATATCCCTTAGTTGGAGAGACGGATTTGAGGCAGCTGCTCCCCTTCTCCCAAGACGTCTGTCATATTAAAGATTTCTTTCTTCCTTGACAATCCTCATTGTCTCAATAATTGGATTTTTATACAAGAAGTAATTGGACCTAGACCAAAACCCTGTGGTTTTGACAACAGGACCACATTGTTTAGGCTGAGATCAAAGCTCCTGAGTATGACCATTATCCCCAGAGTCAGCTCTGGCCAAAAAGTCTGAGTCATTCCTAGTATTACGCAGGGCTTCTAATCAGCTCTGTGTAAAACTCAGGCTTTGACCAAACATGTCCCTAGGGAATTGCCACAACTACGTATCTTGAAAATATCCGAGATCTTCACTACTTCCTCTGTGCAGACACCCAGGTCCTGCTTTTCTCACATTTAAAATTCTGAATAAATGTGTTGAAAAGGAGAACCTACTTCCTCTATAAATGGGCTCCAAGGTGACCCAGATAATTCTGCACACACCAGGCAGAAAGCCTTGGTTCCCCAAAACAAGGTTTAAAATCAATACCAGTGGCGGTCCATGCCTTAAAATGACATTATAAACCTGAGTAGCAGACAAATTGTCATATGACTTATCTAATAGAATTGTACGGTGGTCAGGTTATTATTTTTATATTTTAGCAGCTATAACAATAATGACCATGGTTCTAATAGCTAACACTGATTGAGTATTCACCACACGCTGGACATTTTACAAGCATCAACTCATTTAACATTCCAATGGCCTTGTAAAGTAAAGCCAAGAGAAAACCAAGTAACTTTGCCAATCTGGTTAAAGTATCAAACTGGGATTTAAGCCCAAGTCTATATTACTCTAGTTCTTGAGTTTTGCACTCTTGCTTTCAAAAAAAAAGGAAAATATCAATATTGCATTTTGTTTGGATTTTATGAGTGAACCTCAATTTCATAACCAATAAATAAATTATTCATATTTTTGATATTTCCCTTTGTATCAGTTCTTCCAACTTTATATTATCATCTGTGGTAATAACACTGGACAAGAAGAAGAGTCTCAAATGTGCACCGAGCAAAGTACTTACATAGTCAATGGGCTTGAGAGATTTGACTCTAGAAGCTGGGCAGCCACAGGAAGTGAGGTCGGCATAGAGGCCTTCTTCTAATACACACTGATTATCAAAAATGCCCTCTTGGTAATACAGGAGCCAGCTAAAAACAAAGCAGTAAGACAGGCAGTCAAATTGCATTCAGCTGGCAGCGAAGGCTCATCATCGTGCTGTGGGAACTGGGGTGGGCGTAGGACACAGAAGCCGTGGTGCTGACCAGCATCAGTAAACAACAGCTGTCACTGTCATTCACTGACTGCTCACCGTGTGCCAGGCATTAGGCTAGGTACTTGACATGTATTATTTCATTGTGCTCCCAAGAATTCTGTGAGTCAGAAACATATCTCATTTTTACAGGTAACAAAACTAAGGATTGGAAAGGTGAGGTGATTTGCCCAAGGTTCCCCCAACTATTAAATGATAGAGCTGAAATTTAAAACAAGAAGACATCTGCTTTAAGCTAAAGACATTCTTTCTTTCAGTGTCTTCAAGTATAAAACTTTGATTTCAAATTATGGTGGTTATTAAGTACTCTAACTGATTAGAAATCTTTTTTGGGAAACCCCCCCAAAAAATTGAAAATTTTTTGTACCCTTATTTAATGATGAGCTTGTGTTTGGTCTGGGTGAGTACAGAAGCTAGACTTCTAAACTCACATGAGGGTACATGAAATCTATCACCTGACATCTGATGGCCAACAGAAATTTTTTAAAAAATGCTTTAGAAATCTTTGTGAGTTATGTTCAATACAGCATTCAACAAAAGTTAAGAAATGCCCTTTTGAAAAGAAGGAGCCCAAGGGAGACATTAACTGGCTATTACTAATTTAGTTTTTGGGTTTAAGTTCTAGCCCTATAATTTAAGATATCACTAGGACTGTACTCTAGCTATACCAGGTTATCTTTAGGTAACCACAGAAATGCTCCAAGACATTATAATTTACTATCATGTATTTCATGTAATAAGCATTTTATAACCAACAATTATCAAAGGTTGTCAATGTGTCAAGCATAAGGCTAAGCCCTTTGTGTACACTGTTTTACTTAGTCCTCGTAAGAATCCTTTGAGGTGCTATTATCCCTGCTTCACAGATGAGGAAACTGAGGTTCATAGAGATCACCCAATCAGCCTCAATTTACATAGCTAGGAAATGGTGGAACTGGGTTCAAATTCAGGTCTCTCAAGCATCCCAGGTGCTTACACATTCACCAAGGTTCTTGTATTCTTTTATTAAACTTGGGTTGTGTATTTCCTACATGAAGAGACACCTGTGACTAATTTGTCCTAGATGTAAGTATCAGGAAAAACATATTTTCCTCCAGAAAGCTCTTCAATGCTTCTTATTAACAGAAAATGAATCTAAATCTTGCAAAATATTTTATCTTAGTGGAGAAGAAACTCAGAGCCAAATAACAGTAATAAAATTATTTCAGGTCCTTGATACATATATTTCTCTATTACCAAAGAGCTGCAGATAATCTATTTAAATTTAGCGCCCTATTTTATGTGTTTTGATGTTGTAAAACTCTCATATCCTTTTTTAGAGGTAAGTATACAAATGTTAGCAAATATAAAGAGGCTCAAAGCAGAAAAGCTATAGGAAATATGAGAGGGAAAAGACTGCTTGATTTAGGATTAATCAGAAGGTTAACTGAAAGAATGGGGATGGACTGAACCTTAAAGGATATATTTGGATTAATATTAAGCAGGGCTCACAAACTTACATACATGCAGGAGACCAGACAGGTAATGCAAATGATCAGCGTAGCAGGTGAAAAAATTGGAAATGGTAGTGACTACGGCACACTTGGGAGCACACACACAATCTAGTCAATACCAGCAATTATGGATAAAGGCAAAAACTGTCCCAAGGTCTTTTAAAGGGAAAGTGAAAACAGGTTCTTCTGAAATATATCCTAAACATAAGTATTGATAAAAAATTTTTTTAACTCAGCGTGTAGGCCAAAGGAATGACATTTGCTGGCTAGATGTACCAGAGATCTATGACCTTTGGTGTGGAGTAGAGGTTAGCAAACTACAGCATGTGGGCCAAAGCTGCCCCACTGCCTGTTTTCATACAGCCCATAAGCTAAGACTGGTTTTTACATTTTTGAAGGGTTAAAAAAAATTAAGACTGCCTCATGACATGTAAATATTACATACAATTCAAATTTCAATGTCTATAAATAAAGTTTCATTGGAACACAGCCATGCCTGTTGGTCTGTGCATTGTCTTTGGCTGCTTTTGTGCTATACACAATGGCAGTCTAATAACAAACACAAAGAGAGCTTTGTGTTTGTTATGGAACTGCAGAAGAGCTATAGGAAATACGAGAGGGGAAAGACTGCTTGATTTATTTACTACGAAAGTCGAAAATATTTACTATTGGGCCTTTTATATATACTTTGCTGACCCCTGGTATAGAGGGTAAAAAGGAAAACAAATGGCTGAACAAATGTTAAACGAGGGGAGGGGTGGAGAGGGGGACAGTATGAGGACAGGATGGAGATGGACCCATTGATGGGAAAGCCTGGAAGAGGAGGAGCTTGAACTTGACTTGACTGGTACTAGAGAATGTCAGTGGAGATTCAATCAGACTTGTAAAAATATTAAAATGGATTTTGGGACAAATAATTGGACTATGGCTGATGGTAAACACTGGATATAAGAAAACACGGGAGCGGGGGATAATTAGAAGACTGACGTCCCCAAGTGAAAAACAGAAGATCTAGGTCTCTAATGGCCCAAGAAAGAAGGGAGGAGACTTGACAAACCCAAGATATTTTGAAGGAAGAATTTAGAGACTTGGATAGGTTATTAGGTAGATATTTGGTACATAGAGATGCCAGTGAACTATACACTTAAAAATGGTTAAAACGGTAAATTTTATGTTATGTATATTTTACCACAATAAAAAACTGATAGAATATATTTTAGTCTTGAAAATCACATACAGTTTCATATACCTATGAGAAAGATCCAGTATCTTGTTGTAGACTGTAAGATTCAAACCTTAAAAAAATCAAAACAAAACAAAACAAAAAAACTACCAAAGCAATCCTGGGTTTGACACTTGGTATGTGATCTTGAGAAACCCTAACTCTGAATCTGGTTTCCTCACCTGTGAAATGGGGATAATTAAAACCTTAAACAAACAAAAAGGTAAAAAAATAAATTTAGAAGTAATACATCTTACATGGACAAAAACACTATTTTTTATAGCATTTTGTTGTGCTATATAGGGAACATACAATATCAACATTCAAAATATTTAGGAAATAATTTAACAGTGAGAAAAAAAATCATAAAAGGCTCCCAAAGTTGGTTAATCAGAACTCTGTTTTTCTGTATTCTATGATGACTCAAAATACATATTCAAAAAAATATAGGCTAATTAGCAGCTAACCAATGCCTAAAAAAGAAAAATCTCAAAAATTCATGTGCATGCAAAACATAAAACAGGTCAAATCTCTGTAAATTTAAAAGAAATTCAGTTAATAAATAATAGAAAACATTTAACAAGCACACTTACCATCCCCGAAGAACTTTAAAAGAACACGGTGTGAATGAAGTCAAATTAGATACTTCTTTTGTAAAATCTATACATTCACCTTGAAACCCTGGTTTACTGAATGCTTTGAGCTACAAGAACAACAACACAATAATAACTAAACGGAAAACAATTATTTGACATCATCGCAAATAACAACCTTTAATATCACATACTTAAAAATTCAGCAAAATGTTAGATTTGTTTTTTATCTATTATCAATGAATTTATGTTAAGGATGATGACATTCTCCTTAAACTAGCTCTTTTTAAAACATGTTTCCAGGAATGAAATGTCACCACTTAGTTACCATTTTCATCTGTCCTTTGTACCAAACTGTGGGCACAGAGGCCCAGAAAACAATTCTGCTGATAAGAGTAAATCAGAATCCATCCTCCACTGAAATGTGGACCTTGTCCGTCATATTATTATGCCCTATGGTCAAACTAGATGTATAAAACAGTAAGTGATTTAGTGCTAACCACGGAAGAGGTTTAGAATAGAATGGGGATAGATGGTAATGTCTTTTCTCTCTCAGGTCTCCCTGATCCAGAGTTAATAACGGAGAGAAGAAGAGAGCATGAGCGCATGCTCACAAGAATGCCTGTGAGAGCACAGGAGCAGATGGTGGGGAAGATAATAATGATGGGATTAGTGGGAGATTTATGGTGAAGAAAGAAAGATGTCTGTCTCAGGTATTTCAGCTTATAGGCTTCAGTTTTCTGATAAGAAGACCTTAAATGTACAGCTTACAATTATATACAACCACATTTCTACTTTAGTCCTTTTTGCCAAGAAAAATCCATGAAACCTCAACTATAATTCCCTTTAGACCAGAGATATAATAATCTGCAACTCCAGTGGCCTCGGATATATAATAGGAAAGAAAAAATTAATGAGCCCTATAAATATTTCATAACACACTGGAGACTTGAACTAACATGGCCCACCGGTCCACCCAACACTGACAGGCCTGCACTGTAGCAGCGGATGCATTAGAATGAACGATCCGCAGCATCACCCTTTCTCCTGCTCATGTTGCCATCCAGAACAAGGACTCTCTGAGCAGCTGACATTCACCTCCCTCATCTTCCCAAGGGTCCTCTCTTAGAAGAATTGTTTCATGGCTATCTCATTCTGCTCTGACCGTACTTGGTCTGATATCAAAGATCAGCGAAAACCAGGGAAGTAAGAGAACCAATTCCCCCCGGACCAGCTGCGGCTTGCACAACATGCTTCCTACTGTGAAACCACGCTATACTTGCAGCATTAAGACACCAAGCGTCTCCCTGCCATAAAGTGATGTGTCCGGCAAGTTTCTGTCACAGTCCTGGTAAACACAGGGAGAGGACAGCAAGAAAAAGAAAGTCCAAAACAAGATAGACTTATGTTTTTTAACTTAAAGGCTTATAAAACATGAGGCTAAAAAAGCAAATCACTTTTAAACTCCAAAAATGTAGATAAATTTCTCTTGCATGCAAATACTATCTTAATTCACAATAAGAATCAGAAAAGCCACAGGAGAACAGAGACCATACTGTCTTGTTTACTACTTGTACTCTTGGTTTGCTGAATGAATAAATTTCATATTGCTAAGTTTAAGATTTATACTTCAACATTTCACCACAAAACATCAAATCTTGGGCAACTGACAATGCAAGCTAAGCATATCTTAGATGGTGTACATAGTAGCCACCTCTAGTTTTTTGTCTGTTTTCATACCCAGAAAAATTAATTAAAATTCATACACATACACAGAAATACTCTGCCATAAAATATATTTTTAATTTGATGGTTTAAAATAGCCTCTTACCAAACTTAAAAAACTGGGTTTAATGCTTATCTGAGTTTATTTTTAATCCCCCAATGAGATATAGTATATGGTTCACCCCAAATTAGACCATCCCTGCCAAAATAATGCCTCATTTTGATCTCCTTATAAATGCCTCAGAATAGGACAATTCTCATAATAATGTTCTGAGGATCATCCACAGAGAAACCAATTCTGCTTTACTAATTATAATAATTAAATTGTGGTTTCTACACTTGGTGAAATTAAGTGACAGAACTATGGAGAAATTAAGTCCTAGGGGAAACCAGCTGGATAAATCACTGTGTTGGTTCCCTTTCCAAATCAATGCAGAATAAATATACAAAACATCTCAGACAGACTGCTTAGAACCTAGGCAAACAGTCTGATGAACAAGAGATGAGTTTTTTCAAACTAAGTGCCTCTGTGCCATGTAGGCACGGCTCAATCCTATCTGTTCCCCAAATTTAAGTGTATGAAAGCAGGGGGCAGGGAAAGGCATGTGGTAACTGGTTTGCTTTTCATATATATTATTGTATTTCTTCATTGAAACTACCCTTTGAGACAGAAATCGTCACCACTTTATGATGAAAATTTTGTAGAAATATTTTTTGTTATGTAATTTTCACTTATGGTAGACATGAATAATATGCAATAGGTCTTTAATCTGACAAACTAAAAATGCACAAACCAAACAGGAAGCTGTGCTCAATTTATTCTACAACATCAGCAACATTTTTAATGTAATTTTATTTACTCCAATACTAAAATAATTTCTATGAGGAACTTTTCTTCCATGTCTAAATAAACCTTTCTCCAGCCCTTCGGAGCTCCCTCTAACAAACATGCCAATTGTTACAGAAAAGTTTTGTTTCCATTCTTCTACTACATCACACCTTTTTCATATTGTGTTATATACTTCTCACATCAATTACATTTTCAACAATAATTTTATTTCCCTTATCAATAATAAAATGTTTTCTTTACTTAAATAATTCTTCTTAAGTACTTCTGTGCTTTGGATCATATAAAAATGATCTGGTTGTAGTGCCACAAAGAAGTATTTTCTCTCCATTGATCTTGAATCTTACTGATATTTACATAAAACTGTCATTTTCCTATAAGCACAACTATTATAGATCCTGTGATTACTTTAAACTTGAGTTGAGTAAGGCTAAGTTATCCAATATAAGAAAATATCCAGTTGCTTTTCTTGGCTACAATCATGTATAAAATGGAACAGGGGCTCAATATTTAAAGAAATCCAAGCTTTTAATTATATTTGCAAATGGATTTGAAAAAGATTCTAGAAACACAAGGTACATGATTAAGTCACAGTGGGTAACTGGTTAGAATTGCTAGAGAATGGTGTCTGCCTACAACATCCCCTGAAAACTAAATTTACTTTCAGAAGATTTAATCTAGTAAGCTTTCTGATATTCAGGACTTGCCAAGAGAGAGAGATGATGACACTATGCAGATAATCCACATTCTCTTTGGTTTTTGTTTTTTTTGGGGAAAAATTAAAAAATAAAATGCCACCTGCTAATAATGAAGAACTCTATAACGATCCTGTATATTCTGAGTTGGTAACTGGACTTAGTGACTGAACTTTAGCCTTAGCAGAAAAGCAATCTTCTTCATAAAAGGTGGTGTTGTACTAGTATCCCAAATAAGATACATCTCATCATAATATGCTTACAGAGCAATCATATTTTACTATCATAACTCTCATGATATATGTTAATCTCTATTTGCATACATTTTCTGGCTTTTCCCCTCTCAAGTTGCTTGAGGTTCCCCTTAAAATTCCCAGCATAAAAAAACAAATTCCTCTTTGATTTGAACCCTGAGATGTAACTTCCTCCTTATTCCTCAGACAGGGAAAATAAGTACACAAGTACCCCATCTGAACACAGCATCTGTATGGCCACTCTGTCATAACTGCCTGTGAAGGAGAAAATACTTTCTAGTAACTGAATGGAACCAGTATGTCAGCCACGACCCGTTCATATTTAGGTAACTATAAACAAGAAAAATGTCTGCAAATTTGGTCCACTGAAAATAACAAGAGCTTTGACACTGGGTGAACAGAGGAGGCTTTGTTCATGTGTTACTAAATATCCAGCTATCATGTACCTGTCAGAAACATTTATTTCACAAGGCAATAACTGAGCCATACCCAGAAAAATGAAGTTGGGCTGATTTCTCTGGGCGTTTTCTGCCACTTCCTCTCTCTTCAAGTTGGACTGGAAATACTATCAAGAAAATCCTACCAGCAATCTGCCCCAAACAAGGAAGTCCATAAAAAAAGGAACAGGGAGGTAGGAGGGGGAGGAACAGAAGTTAAAAGAATGGGACTTTTTACTGGCCGTTAAAACTCAAAAGATGTATAGTTTGAAATTCATCTTGTTTAATTCTTTTAATCTACTCATGTTATTTTGATTCATGGTTCAAAAAGTTCTTTAAAAATCCACAGTTGAGAGTTCTAAGAAATTCAAAATAAAGATCTGGCAGCAAGTGTCTGTAAATACAATAACCAATTATATTCAGAAAGGAAATGCTCCCAATAGGCCTGAGCTAATCAGAAAATAATAAAACTTGAAAGCACTGTGAATGGAAACATGGTTACACTAAGCTGGTCTCAAACACACAAATGCTGACATGAATATGAGAAACACAGACATTCAGAGAAAAGGAATGAGCATTATGCAAAGGTAGCAAATGCTAAATATCTAAAATTAATCACTATATTTGGCTTTTTGGCAGCAATTTTTTTAAATTTGTTATTTAAAATGAAACAGAGAAAGCAATGTCTCTCACCCCCTCTACAGTTGTACTGATCATATCATGATATGTCTTTCTCTGATGTACGACCCTGAAAACGTGGTCTTGTTAACTGGAGTCAGATACCAGAAAGGTCTATTTTGCTAATTCTAGTTGTGTGATATGGGACTTACTTAAATTCTGAATCTCGGTTTTCTTTTCTATAAATAGGATTAATACTGACCTCACAGAGTTAGTATAAGTATTAAATAGGCACAATTTCTAGCCCTCAATAGATAATAAACAGACATTAGGCTCCAGAGTATTGCCCAATCCCCTTTAAATTATTAGCACACTAGAAATGAAAACGTAGGGTTTCAACTTCACTAGCTCATTGAAGAAACATTTGTTCTGACATAGGTATCAGAACTACATGCATGTAATAAGCATGCCAAGTCAGTGATTTCTCCCTGATAAATTTGCACCTGCCAAGACAACTTAATATGTGTTAAATAAAAATGAGACACTGAAGAGAGAATGGGCAACAAGAAAGAGGGGGCAGAGGTTCAAAATGACCCTAAAATGGTCAGAGCTGCAGCTCTGTCAAGAGAAAATGAAAGGAACCGTGACAAACCCAGGCCAAAGCAATCACTAACAAAGACAGGCACTGCCCTGCCATATAGACACAGAAAAGTTATCCGAGGAAAACAGAAAGATTTGAGTATAAATATTTGAGTATAAAGATTTGAGTATAAATGCTTTTAGTAAGTAATTTAACAATTACAAGTTAAGAATATTTTTAAACATACCAAATGTGGAGGTTCATTTATTCCAAGTGGTTCCTGAAAAATATATTAAAACATTTCTTAAAATGTAATCTCATGATCTTAGTTGCCTTTTTGAATGTGTTGAAAATTTCCTTTGAAAAAGAATTTTTTAATGGTCTGACCAATTTGCTAGATAATTTGAACTGTCTATAACCTTCACATAACCTATGAATTCTCTTACAATTTTAGCACTTATGACTAATTCATTTTGAATAATATTGTAGCCAAAAGAAAAAGCTACCCCAAGGCCCGTTACAAAGACGGAGTGTGAATTTCTGACCATTATTTCATGGGCACTCTTATTGTTCCGCAGTGCTGGTTATCATCCAAACTGGCCACACTCTTTCAACAACTTCATGACTTTGCACAAAAGGAGATTATTCCCTCTTTGTGAAATGCCCTTTCTGCCTGGAAAAATTGCTTTTATCCCTTAAGCTGTCACTCAACACATCTTCTGTGGAAAGGTCCCCAAATCCCCAGGCACTGAGTGTTCCCTTCCTCTGCTCCCCCAGCACAATCTACACACTTCATTTTCTCACTGATTGTACTATAATTAATTGTCCCTACACCTATCTCCCCTAAGAGACTGAGACCCACCAGGGGAGTCTTATTCATCTCTTATCTCCAGTGATCAGCATGGTGTCCAACATATCAGAGGCACTAAAGAAACACTGTTGAACAAATGAACTGATCAAATTACAGAGCCATCTCATTCATATGTTAGTATCTACTGGCTCTCTACGCGGTCTATAGAAATTCATATATGCTATTTCATTTTCTCTATATATACACATAACAAAATTTAAAAATTCCACTCTTACAAAGTGTGAAATGATACAAAATTACAGCTAGATAAGAGAAATAAGTTCTAGCATTCCATACCACTGTAGAATGACTATAGTTAACATTATTATATAGTTCCAAATGGCTAGGAGGGGTATAGTGAATGTTCCCAACACAAGGAAATCACAAATGTTTGAGATGATGGATATATTAATAATTACCCTGATCTGATCACTATGCATTATATCTATCAAAACATCACTATGTATCCCATGAATATGTACAATTATTAACTGTCAATTTAAAAAACTGTCAGGGTAAAAGGTTAAAAAAAAAGTGTTTCCCACTTATTCAGTTGCATAGTATTACATGCCACTGGCATTGGTTATCTTCATATTTCACTCACCAGTTGGATAGGTCGTATCGACATGATTATATTATTTGATCCTCCCCAATCAAAAAAGCATTTGTATTTCCCTTTCTCTAAAATGTATTGCTCTCCACAGAAGAACTTCTGCTGGTAGGCAACCCATCTAGCAAGGGAAAAAAGGAAAAAGAACACAGGTGATGGTCAATCAAGAAAACAATAATTTTAAACACCAAAGAATCTCTCAAGGTTCTTAAGAGTAGGGGACAACTTACACTCCACTTTTAACGTGAATGGATCTTATTTCACTGCCAAAGCCAATTTCTTCTAAGTCAGAAATTTCCTGATTTGTAATGTCAATAAACTTCCCACTTTCTAGGTCAGATTCAAACAGTGTGATAGAAGATTCTATAAAATTCTAAAAAGAGGAAGAGGAAAGTTTAGGAAAACATGCATTTTGTTTTATGGACTGATATTATCTTAGCACAAGTTCACATACTCGTGGGATAATTTTCACATAAATAACTCCAGGAAGAATTTTAAATGGCCCAGGAAACAGTTTTATAGTCACTGTTCCTATATAGTTTAAAGGAAAAAATAAGCCTGAATTTACTTTAATCAGGAAGGTATAACATTTTTATATAAATGGAAATTAGTCAACAATTAGTAAACTGCTGGGACTTACAGGCCATCATATGTAACACTAATTGTAAAGGAAACTAGTCTCACTGGTGCTAAAGGAGCAAAAACTACATAAAACAAAAGTGAATATACAATGTGGGCAATGCAGGAGAAGATTCTATGAGCTTAAATGTAACAGAAAAAATAGATACAATCTGCTTACCAAAAAAACTGTTCATGAAAAAATCAAAATGAGGACAGGAAATTTAAAAAAATTTTTATAGTGGGCAAACATATTTAAAACAAAAATATCTTAGAAAAATGCTAAGACCCAAATAGATAAATTAGCAAAAGGCACACACAATTGAAAAAGGAGAAAATAACATTAAAAACAAATATCCAAATGTCTAATTTCACTAGTAAATTAAAGAAATTCAAATTTAAAAAATTACAATTAAAAAAATTTTCACTTTTTAAAATTCAATTAAGAAAATGAATTTTTTTCAATGTTTTGTCAGAAAACATTGCTGGTGGAAATACAAATTGAACAACTATTTTAGAAAATAATTTAGAAATAATTAAAAAGAAACTGTTCATGTTTTCCAACCCTGAAATTTCTCTTTAAGAAAAGTTTCCTAAAAGAACTAAATGGTGAGCAATTTATATGCAAGGATGCATTATTTAGAATAGTGAAAAACTATTAATATAAACAATATAAATGTCTAAAAGATAATTTAATAACCCTTACTACCTCTTATCACTTGATGGAATATTAAATATAATTAAATATAATGAAGAGTTTTTAACAGTTAAACGTATTATATACTTACTACTGACCAGAGGTTTATGTACGTTACTTCCCAAATTGCTACCACATGAGATTACACTACTATCAATCCAATTTTTTTTTTTTTTTTTTTGAGACAGAGTCTCACTCTGTCACCCTAGCTAGAGTATAGTGGAATCATCATAGCTCACTACAGCCTCAAACTCCTGGGCTGCAGCGATCCTCCTGACTCAACCTCCAGAGTAGCTGGGACTACAGGCACACTCCACCACACCTGGCCAATTTTTGTATTTTTTGTAGAGTCAGGGTCTCGCTCTTGCTCAGGCTGGTCTCAAACTCCTGACCTCATGCAATCCTCCTGCCTCGGCCTCCCAGAGTGCTAGGATTACAGGCGTGAGCCACCTCACCTGGCCCTATCAATCCTACTTTATAGCTAAGGAAATTGAACAATTTGTCAGAGTTCACACAGCTAGTGAGGGGCAGAGATTGAATTTGAGTCCAGGGCCGTCTGTTTAACTACCCTAAACTTTTAATCACTGTCAGATATAAATGTAAAGATGAAAGAGCAGGACAAAAACTCAAACTTATAAACATCAGTAAGATTAGATTTCTTTTCTTAAAAAAATTTTTTCCTTAAAAAAAAGATTAAGAAATTTTTAAAAATTAAGAGAGGTTACCTTTGGGTACAGGGAAATTTAACATTTTACCCTACATTTTTTTCAAATTTCTATCACATATATTAAAATTGGAAAATATAGAATACATTTTTTAAAAAAAATCCTCTCTTTCCCCCTTCATTGTTCATACATCAAATTTTATGCAAATCAAATCAAATGTTACCAATTTCCGTAAGTCTCATCAATATCAATTTTCTTCCCTTTTTAGTACATTGTAATCTGAGTATATAAGACTTCTAGGTAAACACATTTTATATGAACAAATAAAACAATCCCTCCCACCCCCACGCAAAAAAAAGCAAGGCATCTATAAGGAGAGCGAGAAAATATGTTTAAAAAATCCTCTTGCATATACTACATATACTACTTGTCACTTTTCAAGGATTTTTAAATTGCTGACATAGCTGGGTCAAATTTCACTTGAAACTTCAGTATAAAAGATAAAGGCTTTTTACTTGAAATTTTTATTATAAGATAATTTCTAACCCATAACTGTTTTCAATTCCTCCTTGAAAGTAAACCTTTGGAACCTAAGAGTACCTGCCACCTTCATTATTTTCACACGGTTCTTATAAACTGGGACCTCAGTAGATCATTATCACCATGCCCCTTTTTATTAACATTTTATTTTCATAACACTTTCACATTTATCTTTTTTGAGCTCTCCTAATTCCTGATTTTTACACACACGTACACACAATATGCCATTTTCCAGATAAGGAAATCAGGGCTCTAATGGCCTATAAGTGACCTACCTTAAAGTCCCCAAAACAAGCTTCCCAACTGGACTATGATTTACAACGTTGATGCCACATCAACAAACTTGATTATATTGACAACATAAACCTCTATCATCCCAGGAATTTGGACATAACTCTGTTCCCTGCAACCTGAAAGTGTGTTAGCCAGTTCAAGGTGACTGTGAGGATATGATGTGATGA
Organism: Lemur catta; assembly: GCF_020740605.2. Taxonomy (NCBI): domain Eukaryota; kingdom Metazoa; phylum Chordata; class Mammalia; order Primates; family Lemuridae; genus Lemur; species Lemur catta. The sequence goes on from NC_059128.1 coordinate 243,772,379, forward strand.
TGGCTGAAGGGAGCCCAGTCTGGGTCCTGGTCGGGAACAAGTCATCTATCACCAACAAAGTCACACCCAACCATAATAGGAAGGTTCCTCAACAGCTCTCAATTATAGGGACCTCCCCTCTCCCACTCTGGTGACTCTGGAGCTGTCTATTTCTGATTCTATGTCCTCTGCTCCTACAACTAATTGTTCTACTCCCTGTTAGAACTGTGAGAATGGGAGAGCAGGGATGAGCTGAAATATGTCATCATCACTGTGATATGTTGGAGTAACAGGACAAGGACAGAGCATCATGAATACAGATATGTGCCTGTGTGCTGTGTGTGTGCCCTGTCATTTAGAAATAACTTGTGTTATGCTGGGGTATACTTTACTTGAGCAATGATTTGCACAAATAATATTGTATGGGTTGTCAGAGAGTCGTGGCACTGAGGACAATGAGGAGCTGGGAAACAGGTTAGAGGCATGGGCCACCGGCAACAACGCAGACTGGAGATGAGCAGAGCGGGAGGGACCTATTGTCACAGGGCCCACTGCCAGATACAAGTGCTAGCAGCATATGGGCTCACAAGTAAATTTACTCACATGGCTTGAGTTTGTGTTCTTGCTACACTGTCTACCATTCCCAGAGACCTGCCCAAGGGCCACAGGAATCTCCTAATTGCTATCACTCTGCTCTTTCCATCTTCTACTTTTGTTTATTCATGGTTCTTCTTGCCTTTTGGCTTTTGCCTTCCATCTTTTTCTACATACTTCGTCCTTTCTGAGCCACTCTCCTGTTTTGTCCCTCTCTGTATTTTTCTCTCAAGCCTACATATATACGATAGCTAGTCTAGTTAATTAGTTGCTCTCAATATGGTGCCCCTGCTGGGCAGAGCTCTAGCTCTAAGCCAACTGCTGTGCTCAGGGTTACAGGCTAGTCCTGGCTCCAGTCACCTGAGAATGAAACTCCATGGGTCACATGTACAAAGTGTGGTTAAAAAAAAATATGCAGGAAAAAAAATCCATAAAACAAAAAACTTCTAACTGCCTTTTTCAGGAAGTGACCAGAATAGGGACTCAAGTCATGTCCAGAGTAAGCCCTATGAGGTTACCAGGCTACTACCTTCCCTGCTTTTCTAGGCACAATTAAATAACTCTGAAAGTCACACAGAGTAAAATGGAGCTCTTATGCCTGAGAAGAATGAACAATAATGGAAAGATCTTACAAACTGTATTCCATTTTGTATTTTAAAGCACTTGGATAGGTTAGTAGAGTCTCGGGTATAATACTCCCCACTTTAGAGAAAACTAATGAGCAGTGCTTCAGGCCCAAAGATAATTCCTAAGGATCAGTAATTTGATTACTCTAAAGTACATAAAATCTCTCAGCTGAGTTTTTGTGCTACAGTCCCCAGTGGGCAACATGGTATGAGACACCACTGGAGATCTGATGCATCCATTAACTTAGGAGAGATGGTCTCCACTGCATGCCACCTGGTTTCAGGGGTCTGAAAAGAAGCCTACAGTCTGAAAATCATAACAAAAGCAAGCCTAAAAGTTAATACTTGGGAAAAACAAGCACACCAAGAAAGTTTTATTAAGGAAGCCAAGGAATAAAAATTCCTTAATCCCTGGAGCCTAAATACATTCCTTTTGCTCCTCTCCTTTTCAAAAAAAATAATAATAATAATCAAGTCCAAGTCAATGTATCTGAATGACTCATTTGGAGTTAGGAACACAGTTCTGGTTGTCCTTTCCGAAGCACTCCATGACACAGATCACATTATCCCTAAGGAACATGTCCGGTATTTGACCTTAGTAGATCCAGAGTGTTCCATATACTGGAGCCAGGACATCTGAACATTGCATTGTATTATGCAGCTCTTCTATCTATCCTCCTGTTTATTTTATATTACTTCCACTGAGATCTTAAATGCAGTGCTTCACTCTTTCCCAGGTTGGAGACATCTGAGAGTCTGTGTGGGGAAACAACGTCTCACATAGCTCTACCTGTTAACTCACGGAGGGCTGTCACAGTCACATGAGCTTTAAGAACTCCTTCCCAATTATGTGCTATGTCTGGGGAATATATAATTTTTCTAAGCATAACTTGATAAGCAAGTTTTTAAAGCATTTTCACAATACATATATATGTAAATTTTACATTGTCTAAATATGTATAAAATTTTTAGTATATTTCATCTGAAAATATTTTAGTGAACATAAATTTACACGATAAAGTGTCTGAAAATAAAGTAAATACTAATTTGTTATATATGTATATTGGTCTATAATGTGACCCTGTATTTATAGCTATAAATGAAATGCTAATAAGCCTTTGACTGAATAAAATCCAGTTTTCCATTGTTAAGGTGCTTTTTAAGTCTAAGCATTTTGCAACTATGGAAAATAGATAATATAACATGGGAGTAAGGCAGACTTGCCCTGAAATCACAGCTTTACACTTGGGCACAGTATCTAACCTCTTCGATCCTCAGGTTTTGTATCTGTAAGATGAATCGTAAGGGCCTCTACCTCATAGTCTTTGTGAAGATTATTAGTGCAAGTATACACGTAAAGCCAGTAGTTAAGTACCTTACAAATGTTAGGATTATTGTAATGAGGACTATGATAACATCTTTAGCTATAAGCTAACAACTAATATTTTAAATTTTTGAAAAATATAATTTAAAGAAAACAGAAGCTTTTCTTTGAAGGGCATTTTCACTTATGTCTAACAAAACTGTGTCATCAGTTTTGTATATGCCCAAACTTCTGTGTGCAGCAGTAACACGCTCATTTATGCCAATTTTTCTACTGTGCATTAGAGACCCTATCTATATCAAATATGTCCTAATTATTTAGCTTTATAGTTACAGTATTTAAAACTTTTCACATTTTCTACTATTGGGAGATTTCAACCAGGGACTTGGAGTTTTGTGTTTTGTTTGCTTGTTTTAATCACAATCATCTTTGGAAGATACCATCACATTCATTGCTAAACATTTCTAGCATCAGCAATGCCCCCACCCAACTCTCTTTTTTAAATGATATGGGAAAAAGTTTAAGTTATTCAATACTGGTTGGACAATGCTTTTGAATGACTTATGGTTTCCTCAATGAATGTGGTCACAATGACCTAAAAAAAAAAGTCTCTTTTTTCATTTTGTCTTGCTTGCCTCGTTTAGTGGTCAAGAAAGGCATGGCTAAGTAAAGAAAATCTGTGGTCCTTGTGTATTAGAATTGTGGACTAAATACTTCAAAAGTTATTTATCCATTGCTCAAGCAATCCCAGTGCCTAATTTTCAGTGGACTGTTCTATATTTCCTTCAGGTAGAACTGGTTTCCGACTCACTTGACACAGTCACCAAAAAGATCCTTCTAAATCATTAACGCAATCATGCTCACTAGGCCCCAAATCCATCAATGGCTCAAAATCTTACTCCTTAACATGGCATAGTGCCCCTCATTATCTGGCTCTGGACTCATCTTCCCAAAGTTCTTCCCAACTTCCTAACTTAGCCTCATTTCCCCAAACACACCACAGTTTCACTCATAGGAAGGTTTCTCAACCTCAACACTATTAACATTTTGAGCCCCATAATTCTTTGTTGCTGTGGGCTGTCCTTCACATTGTAGGGTTTTAGCAGCATCCTTTGCCTCGACCCACTAGATGTCAGTAGCATCCCACCCCCCCACCCGACATGACAATCCAAAATGTCTTCAGACACTGCCAAATGCACCCTAAGGGATAAAATCACCACTAGCTGAGAATCAATGACATACAGCCTGACTTTACACATTAACATGTGTTCATCAGGTCTTGCTAAACAGTACCTTCCTTTTTCCTTCACCCTGTCTTAAAAATTCTCCACTTGGAGCTAATACTTTCTTGAACTTCAAACTTCAAACTATCATCCTTTCCACAAAGCCCTCTTTACTCCAAGTGGGGGATAACTGACCAACAGACCTTTCTCTGGGTAGTACCCTGAGTGCTCTGTACTAATCCAATCATAGTCAAATGATATCAAACATTCATATAAGTGCTATCTTTCCTACCAGACTGCCTCCTCTGTGAATGCTGGGACTAAGCCTCTGGCCACTAATCTCCAGCAACTAGCACAATACATCTAACAGGTGCTCAAAAATGACAATGGATGAAAAGTAAAACTAAATATTCTCTAATAATCACGGCAGTTAAGAACAACAGGCAAGTCATAAGGGCAGTTCAGTTTCATGTCCTTGGGTGCTAGAAACATTTTATAACCTCACAAACTATGAGTGGTCATGTCCAATTTTCATGAACAGATAAAACAGGTAGAAAATTAAGGATAAGGAAGTTAACTCACAGCTTGTAAGTACCGGAAAGACAAGATGGGGCCACTTAATGCCCCACAAGCATTTCTGTCTTCAAAGTTCCCTTCTTCAAGTAGGAATTGCTGGCCTTTAAAATGTTCTTTTTCGTAGGCAACCCACCTAGAAATACAAAGGACACCCAACTGAACCACTGATAAAACTGTAGTCAAGAAAGCAAAAGAGAGAAAATCATGATAAAGCTCATAGTGACTCATCTCCATATTCTAAAAAGCAACACATCTCCTTTGTTTCCATTTACAAAGACAGACAAATGGTGTGTACTTCGTGGATTGATAGTTTTTATAGTTTGAAGGATTTTCCCAACAAAAAGTTAATTGTAGAATTGAAATAGAGCAATGCTCATTAAATGTTTGTGGTATGACTTGCTCACACAGCCCAACATGCTCAGAGAATAGTTTGCCAAGTAAAAATAATAGAAAGCATATATAGCCAATGAGAGGAGTTACAAATCCACATTGAGATCCAAAAATAATCATTTTTATTTTACTGATTAAGCCCTTCTAGAACCACAAAATGACAATTATATTAAACATTTATTCAGAGTTTAAATCAAGGGAACCTCTCACCAGGCTTCAGATCAAAAACACAACATAGGCGGGTTTAGCAAAGAGGAACTGGGAAATGTGACTAAGCTGGTATTAGCCCTGGTGCCCTACATGAACACAAAGATATCTGTAAACACTTACGGGTGGGAAATGTTGGTCCCACCACCTTCTTGAAATATAATCTAAAACTTAGAAATACCATTAGTTGTTAAGCTCCTCCATGAAACTTGTTTTTATATGGAATAATCCATAGTATCTAATGCAGTGTGGGCAAAGATGGTTCATGAAACAAGTTGACTTGATTAAATCTGCCATTAGCTGCACTGTGTAGTTAGGGAAGGACCCCCTCCAATTGGGCAGATTCCAAAGATGACAATTCTGAGCTCCAGGGTTGGGGACTTTGGAATTCAGGAGCTTGACAAAATGAAGACTAGGAGAACTGCCTAATATTGTTTTCTCTTTATCCCTAAGTACAGTTGTGAAAATATAAAAGATATTCTAAAAAACTGTTTTCATGGGGCACAAAATAACAGTAGCTATTCAGTAATCATTAACCCTTTCTTGGTTTCCATGTGTATTTACAGTGGGCAATGGGGGGTCCACGTCAGTTGGAATAACCCTATAAACCCATTTATACATCCTAGTATATATGTAATATGTAAAGAAATTAACAGTAGTAAGTTTCAAAAAACAACTTTTAAATTCTAAGCTTTCTTTTGTATAAATACGGCTACTAAAAACATGCTTTTAATTATATCTGAGTGAGAAAAGGAACAAAAGGTATAGAAGATCTTACTGTTAAAGGACAGATTAAGTATATCTATTACATAATGACAATCTAAAAATCTGCCCAGTTTTTCTTAATATACTGTTTTGATTAAGATTCAATTTATATATTCATCTGTGATATTTAAAAATAGGTATTATCTGAGAAAAATTAAGAAACATCAATCAACTTCAATTTCCTCAGATTCCTTGAGATGAGACAGGCATGAGGAAGAGTCCATGCTACCTAGAGATAAAATTACACAGTTAACAAAAGCAAAACATGGTAGAAATGGTGAAAAAGTAATGATGTCAGCTGCTCATCTTTAAATGGGGGCATTGCATTTTTCTCCTGCAATTTCATATAAACACAAAACTGTGTACACTGTATTACAAGCCATATTTTCTTGAGATTTTTATGAAATAGCTATAAAAAACAGAACAGTGTACATCACACTGAATTTTAGCAGATAATTTTTTATGAAGCAGAAAAATAGTTTTAAATCAATCTATTTAATAGGAAAAACATTTAGATTCCAAAGAGAGGGAAAGGCAAAAATATTTTACAGCAGGGTTAACAAGAAGCATGTGTGTTCGCAAACCAGAAAATACTGCAAATAAATACAACACAATAAAAATGTGTTTATCTAAACCATATTTACTCTTGAAACTCCAAATTTTCAAAATTCAACGATAGGAATTATATGGTTACCAATATATCAGACTAATAATTGATATGACCTGCATATCAGGTATATTGTAGTCTCTTACATTTCCATTTTGGCTGGTGTGGCTATCACTTAATTTATTGCCAAAAATTGCAAAGTCTAAGTCTGTAAATATAGACCTTTGGAGATCTCACACAAGTCATTTAACTTCGATGAATATAATATTTTAGTAACGTCCTTTGCTAGAATAGCATAAAAAAGTTATATGATGTTACTGCAAATATCAAGAGATACTAATAATTTGAAATGAACTGATGGGCACACATGGGTACAGAAAAAAGTAAAAATTATGGGAAATCAAGAAGTGGGCAGGGGGAGGAGGGAAGGGGTAAAAATCTATCTAACAGGAACAATGAACAATATTCAGGTGATGGGCACACTTACAGCCCTGACTAAAACATTATAAAAGCTATCCATGTAACAAAACATTTCTACCCCCTTAATATTTTGAAATAAAAAAATTAAAGTAAAAAAGAGAGAGAAAGAAAGATACTGATGCTTAAATTAAACATTCCTCAATAACCAATGTATCAACAGAGAGAGACACAGAATGTTTCTGGAGGGATTCTGGCACTGGATTGACAATGACAAAGTATGAGAAAAGTTTCTTCTCCATGGTTTTAAAATAAAGGCACATCCCAGCCTGGTCACGGATTTCCTGGGGTTTCTGTCACAGTAACTGCTGATGGAGACTGGCATGGTAGCAATGATGGGTGGACTTGGGTTTACACCCAGGGCTTCCTCAAAAGCAGTTCAGGACCAGAAGGCAACCAACGTCAAAAACCCTTGATTTTGGAAACACACAACCCAGACTACTTCTTCAATGAGGGAGGGCTCACTGCCAAGGTCCTTGGCTCCTAAGTTGACTCAGATCAACAGAATTCTAGACAATAAAAACTGGGGCTCTCATTCGTGTTTATAACCTGTGAAAAAATAATTTTATCTTGCAATTCTTGTCTTCTATGTGGTGTTTATAAATACTAAGTGTTGAAGTTTTAGAAACCATTTCCTACATTTAATCTATCTCAAAATCTTTACTACCAACTAGAGTTCACAGAAAGCTGTTAGTAACTAGTATTTTTTACTTTGAATATCACAAAAAGAATGTATATTTTTATATTAAAATAAGCAGATTGCTTTTTTCTCTGCTTAGCACATTTTTTTGTGCTGATCTTCAAAAATGGACTACTAAATCAATTATTGAAAATATGACACTCACACTCCACCGATGACACGAATTGATCCAATTCCATGGAAGCCCTCGATATTTTTTAAAAAATTAGGGACAGAATCTATATGTTCACTAAACTCCTTGGCCTGTCCATGGAAGTGAGGTTCTTCATAAATAATAACCTGAAAAATATGAAAAAATTATTTAACATCCTCATATTTCAGACTAGATACACACTGATTTACTTAAGTGATACCAAAGACCACAATGTGAATAAGGACCACTGTCTTTTTCATTAATATATACTTACAACATAGCACAGTGTCTGATATTCACAAGGAATATGTGAGTCCTTATCATCATAAAGGTAAAAGTGTTAATAATATGTTTCTCTCATATTAATATACTTGAGTATGATTACATTGTTCTGGTCCTACGACCATCTCATAGAGTTAACTGTCTTATAACTTATTCTTGAAATACCTTTATAAGTTTATCCCTGTGTTTGAAATTTAATATAGACCTGGCCTTATATTTACTGAATACCCCCTATAAGAAATAAACACTCTCTAGAGATTCCAGCGTATAACAATAAGTTACCTATTGATTTGAAAAAATACATACATACTGTTTCTTACAACACTAACTGTTCCTATGGCCTTTATACTATCTACTGAGAACAAAAACAGACGTGCAAATTCTTGAATTTAAATACAAAAGTTCCTAAAAATAAGAAATTATTGAAAAATTGTTTTTTTTAAAATTGGATATTTGATTCAAATTCGGGGGAGGTGCAAGAAGTGTTATAGGGAACAAATTTCTAGCATTTTATTTACTTGAAATTTGGATCAATACTATATGTCTCTTCTTCGACTATTTTGTTCTTCTTTACTTCCCAAGTACCAGCTGCCCTAAGTATGGGGGAGTGATAAAGTGATAATAGCATTAATCTATACACACTCTATCACTTGGTCCTATTTGTAGTTAGTGAAACAATTTGTGCACAACTGGCAACCCAAGAACTTGGCAAATAAGACCCCACATTTAAACACACTAAACCAAAAAATTACAGCCTCCTCATTTCTGAAAACTGGTAACATTACACAGAATAAAAAAATATATAGTACTGCTTCCACTGTTTTCTACATATTAGATTTTCACTGTGTGCTGTATTTGAATTGATAAAGTTTTATTTGGGTTTATATAATACATGTTACGTATGCTGACAACATTCAAACTAAGGAGCAACAATTATTTGATAAGCCAGCCATAAATAATATCTAACAACTTGAAAATTATGATTTTCTATGATAATCAATCCATTCACATATACCTACACCCTGTCAAACTGCAACTGTCCAAGGAAGACCCAGACTGTGACAACTGAAGTTCTGATTCACCAGACTAGGAGACTGAGACAGGAGTCACTGAGTGTCACAGCTAATTCTACATCTTTTAGATCAATAGTTTGCAACTTTGACTGCATGCTAGAATCACCTAGGGATCTCTGACAATTCTTCACCACACCCCAAATCAAAATAGTATCTCAGAGAGCGGAACTCAGGCATAACTATTTTTTAAAACTTCAACAAGTATGATTCCGACATATAGTCAAGGCTTATTAGATACACTTAGATACACAAATTTTAGAAGACTCCACCTATGCAACTGAGAGAATGGTGGTCAGTTCCACAAACTAGGATGCCCAGAAATGGGAAAGTTGGAGGAGTTGTGTCTTGTTTTGGAGCAGAGGCAAAGGACAGATGAATCCCTATTTCATATCTCCCTCTAGAGCTCCTGTAACCTAAGTACAAGGAGGCCTGTTTGCATCTTTGATCACTGCACTGGTTTTCCTCCTATTTTTCTTCACACACATTTTGTAATTCTATTTCCTCCTTTCTTTCCCAAAATCTGCTTGATCATGGCACCACTGTCACCTCACTGTTCACTGCCCTCTACTCCTCCCTTCAAATATTCATACTTACAAACTGACATCTATCTGATAAGAGCTACCTAGACCTCCTCCGGATCACTCTTGACCTTTTTCTGAACATCACTTCCAAATGCCTACTAGCTAGCTCCACTTGAATTTCTAGCTGCTATCTCAAGACCCCCAAAACAAAAATCGAACCTATCATCTTTCCACCTTTCCACACTTAGTGGGTGTGACTGAGCTGCCAGTGCAGACCTGCATCTTTGCAGACTGATCCCACTCTGCATTCACAGCCTCAGGTGCGCCCTCAGCAAACGTTCCGTGCACTTGTTCCCACCACACAACATGCATTAGCTAGGTATTATCATATACTGAGGTAATTTTTTTATTCTAATAGTTCAAAATACTTAATGATTAATACTCAGACTTTTTAACTTGTTACAAAAATCTGTTCAAGACTTACCTTTAAGTTCATAGGCATTTCCACTTTCAGTCCACCCTTAAGATGACAAGACATTTTAATATTAGGTATGTAAATATTTAAAACATTTGAAAGTGACATGTTAAGTTACATAAAAAATCTGATTAGTGAAGATTACATACCAAATTTAAGTTCTGGTAAATTTTAAATTTTAAGCACAGAATTCTACAGTAGTCAAAACCAAGTCAAACTGCTCTACATCAATGTAGATGGGGCAAGAAATCTTAAGAGAGGTGCTTTCCAGATTAATACTACTTCAAGGAAGGAAACTGAGCTTTAGTCCTTGAGCACACACAACCAGTTAATACTGAATCCCACTGCAGAGTGTCCCAAAAAGGAGAGTGGAATTGCTGGCAGATTTAGAAATCTCATTTGGCAGAGTAGATTTCTTAGCCAATTAATACAAATGTCTTCCCTACAATTACTCGGGCTTTCTAAATTTTAGAGCACTGAGCTAACCACATTTCCTTTTCCAAGTTCTGCCAACGCTTTTTATCACAATGTCTTCATGACCTCGAGGTTGTACAGCATAAAAAGTAACCTCCTCCTTACAAAAACCCTAATTCTGTAATTTTCTAGTTTCAAATGCTACTCCACATTGTGGTATTTCTTAAAATTTCTCAGTTTGTCATGGTTTCTGTTTTTTAAAAAGGCACAGAACAACCAGAAATGGCTTATCATATAGCCAACATTTAACTGAACAGTTTGCTCCTTGAATAAAAATGTTTACAACAAAAAGAAGTACTGCAAATACTGCAGGAACTTATCTTTAAGAAAGTAACATTGACAGAACTGCCCATTTATTATTAATGCTGAGCTTTATCATTCATTACTGCAGTGAAAAAGTGTAATTTACTACAACTAATGTTCTAATAATCATCCACAAAGCAAATTCAGAGCTTTATTAAATATTCAGAATTTTCACAGAAGAATACTTATAAGGCAACTGCATGTACTGTGATAAATTTGGCAAAATACAAAGTACACTCCGACATGTTACATATACTCTCTACAATATAAAGAAACAGAAAAACAATATGTAAATATTAATAGTTTGCCAATTCAGTAGTACACATGTTCACTTCTTGAGATTGAATGCATGAGCAATCATCACAGCTATTTAATTTTGGACTCATGGATACCTGGAAAAAGAACACTTCTTTTTAAATTTTCTTACCATTTGAAGTGGATGCAATGATTTCATTTCTGCTGCAGAAATCTCAAAGAGCCCATGGTCCTCCTCCAAAACTGTAGCTTGCCCCTTAAAATTAATATCTGGGTAGGCAAGCCAACTAAATAAGAAATAAATGGTCAGTTAAAGTATAATAGTAATAATTCAGTTTGGTTCTGTAAGAGTAAAAAAGGCTACCAAAAAAAGATCATCCACCACAGAATCATACTAGTAAAACACACTCAAAGTGATTAGCCAGACAGTATGTAACAAGAGTTACCATGTTATTATTTACCCTCACACACTATCTATCCTATAATAAGTCTAATATATTTGTCAAGTGCTAGGCCTTAATTTTCTTATTATTTTCCAATACCTAAAACATGTGGTACCTTTAATTCAAGCAGGATATAATTTAAAAAATCAGAACCATTCTACTATATCTCATTCTTTTTTAAACTGGGGCAATAAGAGGCAGGGATTTCATCAGGCATTTTACATTTTGAGTCACATTTTTAGAATTGATATCAGTTCTGTTTGGCTGCCTAAGGAACAGTATTTGAAATAAGATTCCCAAAAGACTCATCTTATCTTCCAGCTAAGCTTGTTAATTACAGATATTTCTCATGGATAGGGCCAATTACTGGACCTGCCCAAGAATTCTAATTCATGGTTAAGGGGAGATAAAAAATGATGTCTTACAGTGACCCCAAAATTGTACACTAACCATCATCAGAGTAAACAAAAACAGTGAAAAAGAGAGGAGGGGTCCACATAGAGCGACGTGTACACAGGCTTTTGTGAATTGAGCCAATGTGGGACTGAATTTAGCCTGAACTCAGACCCAAATAGATACCTTTGGATTCAGACAGGCCTTGTATCAAATCCGTGCTTACTAGCTAGTAGCCTGGGACAAATCACTCATCTATAACATGAGGGCAACACCACCTGCCTTGAGGAATAGAGGAGTAATAAAAAAGCAGAGACATTCGATAACTATTAATATGTAGACACTCTAGAAATAGTTCAGGCTCGACTTTTAGGGCAGGGACTTGTTTTTTCATTTTGTTTTGCTTTTTGTTTTTCTTGGTTTTCCTAATAACATTTCTCAGAATGTAGCCAGGGATATGTTTTTATTTCTTAATTGCAAAATTTATTGGATGAAAAGACAATGGCTCCATCTATCAAGAACTATTAATATGTCTGAGAATTCTATATCTGCTCCTGTAAGCCATACATCAAGGCCTTAATCAGATCCAAAGACAGAATCTGTTTTAAGCCCTACAGTAGTCTTTCTGGAGTGTCTAGGAGTATAAAGAAAATTAACTAAAAACTACAAAAATACGTATGTCACTTATTGAAATGTTAACTTTGGTGGCCATCGATCGCTGTAATAAAGAGAAACTGATACATACACTCCTGACTTCACAGTGAAGGACACAGATTTGGGGATATTCAGTTCTTCCAAATTAGGGACTGCCCGCTGTATATAGATAGGACAACATGCTGGGTCAGATTGTGGGCAAAGCTCTATCTCTGGAATGCTGCAATCCTGAAAAAAAAAAAAAATTTGGCTTTGAAATCATCTAGAGACACAGTCTAGTATTCTCAATGTTCTGGACACACAGTCACAATTATTCTCATTGTTCAGTTGAATTTCTTCACAAAAACAACATAAAGGAAATATTGTTTCTCCTTGCCCATTTTTTTAAAAAAATAAGTTTTTCTAAGAAGTTCTGTTAATAATATAAACATTATAAATATTATTAATGGAAAAATTGTTGTCCCAATTTTTCTGCTTTGTTTTTTAAAGGCTTATTCCATTAAGCAATGCTCAGACTTACCAAACTAGCTGAGTGCCAAATGTCTGTAAGCCTTCCTTCTTAGAAACATAACAAAGCCGTAAGGGAGGAAGGGAGTTAAATAAAAGCTGATCTCATGGGGAACATAAAAAATAAATAGAGAGGCACTAGCCCCTTCAGTGTGTTTATCTAATTTACATTGACAAAAGAAGTAGGAATTAGAGGTGAGGGTAAAGGAAATCTGTTTTCCTACTTGTAGGATTCTGGTTTTTTAGTGCAAGTTGGTTTGAAGAAGAAAAGCATTATGAAATTTGACCTACACTCCATCACAGTCTTAAAAATTATGCACCTACTGTCACCATGTCCTATCAAATCCTCCTTTAAAATTTCACTTGTGTATATCTCTTCTCACTTATTTCCATCGTCCTGGTCCTTGGTTAGGCCCAGATTCTAATTATGGGTCTACTCACAACCACCCGTCGAGCATGAACACCACTTTCCTTATGTATGATACTCCTTGGCTTAAGATCCAATCACATCAAATTCATATTTCTGTTTATCTTTCTATAATACAATATGGAACCAAACCAGCAATCCACATTAATGTTCACAACTCTGTAGTCACACTGGTCTCTATGCATCTCCACTCCCACTCTGGCCTCTGTATGCTTTGCAGATGTTTCTCCCATCCGAACTACAGAATTATCTGTAATCTTTTCTTTTTTTTTTTAAGGGGTGGGAGGCTGTGAGGAGGGGTGTTCAGTTTCCTTGTGTTTTTTTTTTTTGTTGTTGTTGTTGTTGAGACAGCCTCTCACTCTGTCGCCCCGGGTAGAGTGCAGTGGCGTCATCGTAGCTCAATGCAACCTCCAACTCCTGGGTTCTAAGCGATCCTTCTGCCTCAGCCTCCTAGGTAGCTGGGACTACAGGTGTGTGCTGCAGAGCCCAGCTGTTTTTTTTTTTTTTTTTCTTGGTAGAGACGGGGTCTCACTCTTGCTTAGGCTAGTCTCCTGAGCTCAAGCAATCCTCCTCCCGCCTCGACCTCTAAGAGTGCTAGGATTACAGGCATGAGCCACTGCGCCAGGCCTGTAATCTTATTTATGAAAATCTCTTATAATAGTTGAGTTCAAATTCAAAAAAGGCCTCGTTCTTTCTTAGGGAATCAAAATCACAATTATTTTTCCCTTCTCTGAAATTACAGATATGCTTCCTATCTGCACACACCACAATCTACCTCAATATTCATGAGTGCTTAAATATACAACTCAAATTTCATGTGAAATTCAAATAAATATGTTTTAACCAAATAGGTAAATGCAATAACAGAGGTGACATTTATTAGAGACTAAACTATATTTCTGTAGTGATTATAAGTTTTGTATAATTTTAAAACTGAAATTTTCTGACTTTCAACCTTTCCCTAAACTGAATTATCATTTTGTTAACATGTAAAAGCAAGCAAATTTACACAGATAATTTTCAGAAAATTAGTTCTAAAATGCAATATGCTAAAGAAGCATAATCTAAAATATCCTTTAAAGTATAAAAGTATATTTCCTTCTAAAGTTTTAGCTCAAAAATAGCCAGAAATATCCAGAACCGTCACCTGTCAATCTTCAAAGCTCTTTTGTATGCCTTGAAATAAGAATAACATTATTTCAAATACTGCCATATAATGTTCCCCTAGGGATATGAAGTACAGTAACAGAATACATAACTAAGTGTCTCACACAAACAAATTTCCTCTGCATTGTGTTATACAAACAATGTTTGGGTGGTGTACTCTAAAAGGAAAAAGCATTCAAGTCTACAACAACACATAAGGAAACAGCAAAAGTATAATGATTACTAAAAACAAAGAAAATAAACAAAAATGAGAAGGCGTATGTTCTTACCTATCTTCACTAAGAACCTAATTTTTGCTCTAGTTGACTGAAAAAGATTTCACTAATAAGTTCTACCTTTTTCCCAGAAATAGCATCTTTTGGAAGACCTGTATAAGTATGCACGGACAAAGGCAGTCAAACACTAGCAATTTAGGGGCACTTAATAGTAACCTAGCAATAATAAACAGTTTACATGGCTTCCTCCCAGACTTTTCTAGTCACGCTATACTTTGCAAATATACTGGTGAAATTTGTAAGCTTGGACTATTATGGCAACTAGTTGAGATAGAGACAAAGTTATAGGAGAGAAACAGGGTAGTAATGAACTACAGTTAACAAAAATAGTAAGAAAATCTATGTCTCTATCTTACATAAGATACTGTGAGTCCCTGATCTAAGGGACTCTTGCTTGGCTCATTAATGAAGGCACGACCTAAGAAAAATGTCATACCTTTAAAAAGAATATCAAATGCACAGTGAACACAGTGATCTGCAATACTCATTTATTCTAATTTGAGAAACAAAAGCACAGTACTGCTACTCTCATCCTTAATATTCTCACTGAGGAGGGACAAAGATGACCCTTGAGTGGAATCTACAACTGCTGATAACTAAGGGTATCTGCTGCTATCTGTTCACAGCAAAGTAAAGACATCATGAAAGAATTATCTTAACATTAAAGTTTTGACTGCACAGATGAGAGCAACTAAAGTTAAGATGATGAAACAAGATAAAGTTGGCATAGGCCTAGGTGAATTTGGCATGGAAACAACCAAAAAGGCAGAATTTTGACAAGGCTGGGAAAAGGAAGCAGTTTTATGCCTGATTATTGCTTTGTAAAATATTTAGAACAATGCTAATGCCTTTTCCGTTCAATGCTCAATAGCTTTATTTTCCTTCCTCACAAAAGGTTACTAGCCTGTCCAAGACACATGGGCACTAACTAAAAAATGATTCTAAGAACAATGGAAGGAAGAAAAAAGTGCAAGCATGATTTACTCTCTTATAACACATTCTAAGCAAATGGTGAATGTGCAAATACCCATGCTCACCAGATTGAATTTGATTTTATTGTCGATTTTCAGGGGAGTGGGAGAGTGACTGTTTGCCATATATTATTCATATTTTTTCCCACTAGGCCTGGAATAGTACCTTATTTCACAAGGAAGGCACAAAACCACAAGTTATATAAATCTCAGAAGATTTGAGTGATAAACTAATTATCCATTTCAAGGAATTTCCAATGGGTTAGCTAATTAAGTGAGCACTCAAATGCTGTTGGCAGAACTGAACTGCCTGCAGTTAAATCTTTCAATGAAAATGGACACTGTTCTTTCCACTTTACCCATCTTAATCTAGCACCACCACCAAGCCACCAATGCTTCCCTCTGTATCTGAACAAAAGTGGCTCTGCTAGGAGCCTAGCTAGCTCATGCTCTCTAGCTCCTGTTTATCCTTGCAAGATTCCAATCAGCTGCTGCCTCCTCCAAGTGAGGTCCCTCCTCTGTTTGCCCACAGGACCCTGTAGGCCACTTCTCACATCATATGGTCATGTGACTCATCTGTCTCTCCCCCAGACTTTAAGCAACCTAAAGTAAGGGGACTACATCTCACTTATATTTCTATTCCAGGGCCCACCACGGCATTGGGTCCAAAAGCAAGCTCAAATATTTGCTAGATATATAAATATTTACATTTTTGCAGAAAATATTGACTCACACAAAAAGGCAATCTTTTATGAAAGCTTGAGTTTTTCTGTATGCTATATTTAATTTGTCTGTATAGTTGTGCAACCATCGAGAGTTTAATAACATCGATCCAAACCATCACGACAGGGTCCACTTACATTTTTTAAGTATATAAATGAAACCTCTATACTTGAAAAAATGTATACATACATATACACACATGACTATCACACGAGTAACTGCTCGATATCATGCATGTATTACACCACTGCTGAAGGAAATCTTCAGAATACATGGGAAAATTCTGTCCTTATCTGATATCTGTCCTTGTCACTAATTCACCTCTCCTCTAAATCACAGAACTTTTATATTGTTTTATATTGGAAGACCTTCCTCATCTAAGCATTAATATTTTCTAAAAGAAAAAAAAAAAGCAACACTTTCCTTTCCTCTCATCCACCTTTCTTTACTTCCCCTAATACACACAAACACATGTACACACACACACTAAGATGTAGCAATCTACACTAGAGAAAAAGATATACTTGGTAATATCAGCCTTTTTTCCTAAAGATTTCTGAACAGTATACTCCTCTTAGTAAAAATATATACAGTACATCATGTACCATTTTATGAAACAGTTTATTGTTAATATTTTTAGCTATCATTCACTCTTATGCTTTATATAAATTCACAAGATTATCAATGATAATGAAGATTAATAACATTAGCAAAAATATTACCAACCATTTCTAAACACTTCTAGGCCACAGCACAGTTTTACTATATGATGACATGAAATAAAATATAGGGGAGAAATCAACAGCTGTTACCTTTAACACACGTTTGATGGAACCCAATACAAAGTTTCTCTGTGGATGCCTTCTGTTCTGAAGAATCCAATCACGATTTAACACTTTTTCCCCTTCTTCTAACACACATTTCTGACCTTGGAAATGTGGTTTCTCATATAAAATCCAGCTAAACAAATATAAATGCAATGACCAGTTATATTTAATTTTCTAAGAAATGAGGCATAAAACAAATGATACTTAGTATCACAGACCATTTTATGTACTTAATTTTTTTAAATTGGATTATCTTCCACTATTAGCATATAATCCTATTTTTGAAACAACAATATAGGCTAGTTTAAGCATAGACAAAAAGTAAAAGTAAAGAAAAAATAAAAGTGCATACAACTTAGAAATAAAAATACTTCCTGAACATAGTACCACAATATATGCCTATGTCTCTATTTATGTATACATGCACTTTATAGATGTCGTATACACAAAGCTATACATTTATATTAAAATGATAGTTTAATAATTCCAGATTATACTTCTACGCTAATTTTTCTATTGCTGGATAATATAGGACATGTGTCACATTTTATTATATGAAGACAACCCTACACCATACTGACCAGGGGTTAACCTAAACACTGGACAAGGAAATTCTAGCTCCAGCATGTCCATGAGATATGGTCAGTAATAATAAATAACATTTTCCCTCACTTTTAGACCATACAAAGATTCCTTCACTTCTTGAGCAGGTCAGCTATACAAGTGATTTTAGCTGTGTGGCCGTCACATTCCTTAGCATCCCACAAATTCTCAACTCATTTTCAAAACTATGCTTCATTCCACTGAAGCAACCAACTCGACCTGCCAAACTCATCCTACTAATAATGCAGTTACAGAATGGCATCGATTGTCTAGATTGTATATATTAACATCTCACAACTTCACTGCTGCTGGCTTTAAGAACGAAAATTAGACATTTTCTGTTATAGTAAATAAAGAGAAAAATTAAGTTATAAAACACTAACAATGTTTCAAAATATTCAATCAAAAACTAGGGAAAGAGAATATAACTTTAATAAAAAAGATACAAAGAAAGCATAAATGGTAAGAAGACATACTTAGTTACACAAAATATGCTATAAAATTTTAAGAGATTTCTTACCAGCCCCTTACAACTTTTATTAGTACCCCATTCGGAAACAACCATGACGTAGCATCAGGAATATTACAGTAAACCTCTTGTTTACATTTACTTCGATGTAGATCATAGATAACCATCTGCAACATATAGTAAATAGGCACAATAACTAATTTTTAGAATGTATTTTAAATTCTAAATTGTCCTAGAATATAGAAAAATATCCTAAATACATAAAAGCAAATATTACTTTAGATGTTAAATCCTTGACTAAAATAATCATTTTTTAAGTCAGTTAAAAGTATTTATCTTAATCTCTTCAAGCCTAAAAGCAACCTTATTTTTCATCTTTTATCTTAGTCTACTTGAGAAAGTTATGCTTACCTTCCCAGGTCTTGGGTTACATCTGAGAGTTTGTTTGTCAATATTCTGAAATAATAAAAGTAGAAAAGTAAGGCTTAAGAAACATCAGTAGAAAGATACATAGTTCGTTTTCATTTTCATCACATATTTACTTAGAGACCATTATAAGCAAGGAGCTTCTCTAGATACAAGGAATATAAACGCAAATATACAGGAAAATAATGTCATCTCTGCCTTCAAGCAGCACATAGCTTACAAGGGGGAAATAAATGACCACGACTGGCATAACTCTTCTAAGTGGGGGACCCACAGGTAAAATACTATGGAAATGTCAGGTTATGGAAATGGCACCTGCTTGGAGGTGAGGTAGGTGATGGCACAAGGAGCTTCAGAAAAGGCTTTTCTGAGAAAGTGTTATTGAGAGGGTCTTGAAAAAAAGGATGTCAGTGAGTGAAAAAACGTGCTAGGTTGGAGTTGGGATAATTGAGAAAGAAATTCCAGGAAGAGAACCATCATGGGAGAAAGTACGGTGGTAGGAAACACAGAGTGTGTAACCACACCCTGGGGAGACAAGAACTTGGGGCCTTATAACAGAGAATGAAGACATTCCACTTAATTTGGTAGGGCAATGGAGAACCATGAAAGAAACATTTCTGTAAATCCCATCGTTTCTTTTAAAATGACTGCTTTGCAAGGTACCAGTTGGTCTTCAAGTATTACTATTTGCTACTAAGGCTGTCCAAGGTAAAGATGCAGGCCTTGGGAATTCTCCAGAAAGTATCATGACCTTGGGAATGCCAGAAAGGAAAGTCCCACGTTCAATAAATATACTATATTAAACATTTAAATTTCCAAATCAAAGAAAAATGTAACTGAATTTTGAAACATTTTCCAGTTACAATGTTTTCAATTTTTGATTCAAATTAGGCTGTTCACTGCCCTGCTTTGTATGAATATCAGCAACTACAGTAAGAGGCTGCTGTCAAGCAAATACTTAAAAATTTCACCCAACAGAAATATTTTCATGAGATACACAAGCTACTTGGACACTGACAATTTTCCCATGTTCAGTACCTTGAGAAATTCAGAATGTTGTCACTTAATTTAGTTTGAAAAATGTTAGTGAAGGACTGCAAAGTAACTTGCTTTTCTATTATGCTTTTTAAATTCTGACCAAAGAATTTTGCTTTCCCAATGTAACAGTGCACTAAAATACATGAGTTACGATACACTTCAACCAAAGAATAAATCTGGTATTTTTAAAAAACAAACCATACAACCTCCAAGCACTGATTTTCTTAATAAGCTTAATTTAGATAACTTCATGACTCAAAGCTTTGCTTCACTAGGTAATAAACAAAACAACTTACCTCTACGAATGGGCTCAATCTGCCTGAGTTGTCTTGAACACGGAAATACTTTGACACCGGCTCCTGAAAAATCCCACCAAATCTGGCTCCTTTTTCCGAGGAATGAGTTTTGGAAGTCTGCAAATACTGATGATATGCACTCTTTAAAGAAGAATGTAGTTTAGAAGTAAGGTCAGATTTTTGGAGAAATGAGGCCTTTTCTGGCCACAGACCAATTTGCAAATTGGAGGTAGTAGGTTCATTTGACGTGACATATGAATTCTTAGAAATTTCAGTGCTTTCCTGGTCATCCTCAGGGTAAAATGGGATGGAAGAATCTAGCAACTGGAAGGTAACATGCTCCCTCCTTTGAGCTCTCAGGCCTCCTTTATACAATGCTGCTTCCTCCTCCTCCTCCTCTTCCGTCTCAGCTGCCTGTCTGTCATTTCCATCAAAATTCATCTTTAAACGCTCTGACACCGACTGGAGAAGCGATAAAACAGAAGAGGGCTGGTTTTCACTCTCTCTTGATTTCATGGAGCCATGGTGACCCGGGGAGACCTCACTGGAGAGAATGTCCTCCTGTGAGCTGTCGTCCTCATAGATGGGAGACAAAGCTAAGGGGTAAATTTTGTACCTTTTGGCCTCCACTGATAAGAACATTTCTGAACTATCACTATCAAATGTCTCACCTAATTTAGTATCTTTTTCAAAGTGATGGACAAGGTCAGTTCTACTCTCTGACCTTTCACATGCCAGCACGGGCATGCTGTCAGGGGACATATCAGGAAACAAGACAGACCGTGTTCTTCTTACTTCTGCAGAAGCATACTTGTCCTCCTCCTCTTGAAGGGGCTCTTCATATAATATAGTAAAGGAAGAATGTTCTTGTTCATCCTGAGAAACAAAGGCTAAATCATATTCTCCTTTGTCATGGTTGTAATCTAGATCTCTCCTCTTGTCACATACCGCAGTAACAGACATTCTTTGATCTAACCTTACTACGGTATCCTCAGGTTGGAAATCTGGCATTGCTAAGGCTGGATAGCCCTCATAATCCTTACTTAACGTAGGTGGTTCATATCCCCTGAAATATGAAGCAAGTCTGCTGTCGTGCGCTATCATGCCTTCCTTTATTTCAGTGGGTTCTTCCTCCGTTTCTTCAACACCGCCTTCAGCATACTCCTGGGGTTCCTTTTCAGCTTCAAATATGGGAGGTATGGCCTCCACTTGTGTAATGGTAAATTCCAGTCCTGTTCCACGTGTTTTCTCAACATCCACCACTGTGGGTAACACTCTGTGTCTCTCAGTATCCCCACCAGAATCTTCTGGGGATGTTCTTTCCATTTCTATCATAGAGGGCATGGACACGCTCATTCCAATAGTCTCTTTAGCATTCCTCTTGCGTGCTTTTTCCATGTCTAAGGAGGCAGGTGCTGCCTTCTTGTGTGATTCATTCACTTCTACCACAAATGGTCCCATTTCAGTTTTCCTGATGACCTCCTCAGCATCCTTCTGGTAAGCAGTTTCCATTTCCAACGCAGGCCTCTCAGTCTTTCCAGTAATCCCTTCTGCATTTTTTTGTAAAACATTTACTACCTCTAACATAACAGGCATTGCCTCAGTTTTGCCACTATCTCTTTCAGCATCCTTTGGGTAAATATTTTCCATTTCTAACCCCACAGGTGTCACTTCACCCTTCACAATATCCCCTTCAGCATCATTCTGGTAAGTATCTTCCACCTCTAATGTAAGAGGTAGCACTTCAGCTTTTTCAGTAATCCCCTCACCACCTTTTTGGTAGTAATTTTCTGCTTCTAACACAGACGTCACCCTGGTCTTGCCAACATCCCCTTCAGGGTGCTTTTGGCAAATACTCTCCGTTTCCACTGTAACGGGTGTCACCTCTGTCTCTGCGATATCCCCTTCAGCATCCTTTTGGTAGATATTTTTAGCTTCTGACATAACAGGCATCAACTCAGTTTTGCCAACATCTCCTTCAGTAGCCTTCATATTATAAGATTTTTCCACTCCTAAAGTAACAGGTGATACCTCAGTTTTTTCAATATGCCTCTCAGCATCTATTTGGTATGTTTCTCCCATATTAAAAACGTCAGCTCTTGGCTCAGTTTTGGTGATATTTAGTTCCACATTTGTTTTATGTGTTCTTCCCATTTCTAACATTGGAGGGACTACCTCATATTTCATAATGTTCAATTCAGCATTCTTTTTGTTTGTTTTTCCCATCTCTAACATGGAAGGCATAAGTTCGATTTTTCCTATATTTGCTTCGTTATCCTTTTTGTGTACTTTCCCTACTTCTGACACTGCAAGAGGTGTGCTTTTACTATGTCCCAGCAAGCTTTTTTCAGACATACATACAAGACTATCAGACAAACTGCTTTTGGATGTACCAGGGGCATGGATGTCATCATTCACAAATGGAGGCCATTTGAAATTTAATACAAGAGTTCTTGTACCCTCTGTCCCAGTTTTGTGATTATCTACATACTCTACTTCTGTTGTTTCCTTACAGTCCTCACTGCAAAATAAATGTGTTTTTACCCTATCATCTAACCCTTTATGTGGCATGTCATTAGCTAGTAAAACAGCATCTGATTCCTGCAAATTTATACTATCAGACTGTCCAGCTCCATTTCCAAAAAATGGGGATTTTTGGTAGAGAACAATTTCTCTTCCTTTAATTGACTCTGTGCCACTAACTAGGTTACTTACAGAGAAGAATCTACTTAATATTTTATTTTCACTAATTTCATGTGTGCTTTGATTAACTGCCTGTTCTGATACCAAGAACTCCCTAACTACATCATGTGGCTTAACATTATCACTGTTCAGAATTTTTGAAGTATTAGCCTGAAGTTCAGAATCCCAGGTATCCTCAGTATCTTCAAAAGCATCATTTGTCAATTTTTCTTGGGCTGAATAAATAATCTCATTGACTAATTCCCTAGCTTGTTCTTCTAACAAACAAGATACATTCGTTGCATCAGAATCAAAAAGGAGACTCTTCTCACCAGCTGTAGTTGAAACACCAGCCTTCTCTTCTTTGACTTCTGACACATTTTCCATACCCTGCTCTTCCAAACCCTCTGTCAGTTGGATCCCTGTTAGCATCACTTCTGATGGGTTTTTCTCAGGGATGTCTTCTTTTGGGGCACCTGGATTCATTATCCCGTCTATGGTTATTAGCTCCTGGCAGGTACCAACTGTGTGTTTGGATTTTAGTTCTTCCCTGACAGAATTAAAAATCTCCTCAGTCAATGTATCAGCCTTTTTGAGTAAACCACTTTTAAGGTCCAAAAGTTGGTCATGTGCCCTTCTCCTAGCTTCTATGTGTTCAGCAGATGCTTCAGAACACGGCTGGCTTGAGCTGTTAACTGACGTTGGAGTCCCAGCAACTGCTCCAGTCTCTGCTTCCATGGGATTGTCAAATTGGGCAGCGGTTGGGAAATCAAGAGATACCTTCCCTGTATGAACCCCAAAATGTTTCTGAAATGGGGTCACTTCTGCCCCTACTGAGATAGGTATTTCAAATTCCAAACAGGAGCTATTAGGATACAGCAGGTTAGTTGAAGAGGTGCTTTCACATGTGAGATCTTTGGTGACTCTTACAGAATCAAGATTATTTGGGGGTTTATGTGAATTTATAACCACACTAACTTCTTCAGAGTGACTAGAGGAACAAGACACATTATCAGTACCACCACTTAGAAAACGAGTGTTCTCTTTCTTTCTGTGAGATGAGGCTTTCTTTCCTGATCTCAGCACAGAAGGTACACTAAGAAACTTCAAATCCTCAGATGCAAAAATATTTTTTTCCAAATTGATATCAGAACCTAGAAAAGGTGAATTTACTTTTATGCTGTCAGTTTCTTGGAATTCTGGAGAAATATTAGATAAGCTCAGTTGTGCCATTTCTGGGAGACCAGAAATCTCTTTAGTCCCACAATTATCCAAAGATTGATGAACCACACAAATATTGACATCACAATTCTGTATTGTCTGCCTAATGACTTTCTCACCCTGAACAGGTGGTAAAATCCCAGATATAATACTTTTGAGAAGAGCAGGAGGAGAGGCTAAGGTGTCTACTTCTGTTTTTTGTGTACCCTGATATTTAGAGGCAAATGGAGGAACCTCAGCTTGACGATTCTCTTTAAGGCTAGAAGGTGAACATTTCTCTTTAATCCCCTTATGGTCCATCGGTTGAAAACTTTTGTACTGTTCAAATTCTAGAGAAGTTAATTCCGATAAAATAGGCTTTTCTGGCTCATCTGTAATTTCAAATGGATAAGAAAAAATTTTATCCTGAGAAATGTCTCCAGGCTCTGTTTGGGAAACAGGTATCTTGGACAAGGGTATTGTTTTTCCTCTTCCAGACTGAGATTCAACAGGAACACTCTTCTGACCATCAACTTCAGTGTTTGACAAAATTTTAGCAATGTTATCAGTTTTGGTTTCCAAGGACAGAGAATCAAATTTCTCTATCATGTTCTTACTTGCATTAGTGTTTGAAGGCATTAATTCTGCTTTATTAGGGTCTTGAGATGAAGTGGAATTGTGCTCCTTAGAGAGGCTTCCAGACTCAAAATTCAGTGGGTCCATCCCAGTTAAGTAAGTGCCACTAGCTTCAAGACCTAGAGGAATCTGGCATTTTTCACTATCAAGAAGAATGTCTTTGGAATCAAGAACTGCAGGTGCATGCTCACAGTGAGGTGGAGCAGGAGGACTCTTCCTGTCTGCAGCCTCCACAGGATCTGTCACATTTTCTTCTTGATGCTTAGTAGGCTGACAGGAAATGCCAACAACATCCGCAGTTTCAATGAGCACAGAGGAACCCTCATTCTTTAAAACAGGAATATCTAACTTGCTCAACATCCCAACTGCAGAAACAAAGGTAGGAGGTGAAGTATTGAAATTTGATTTTTTAGAGTCAAGGGTAAGAGCTGTTTTAGCATCAGGTGATAGTTCGGCTTGTTGAGGACTCTCAGAGTCAAGAGGAGATTTGGAAATGTGATTTCTATTAAGTTCAAAATTTGATGCAGGTGCTATTTTATTAATACTTTCTAAGTTTGCTACAATTGTCGATTCACCGATGTATTTTACAGAGGCTGGGTCCCTTTGATTTTTTCTAATAATGTGAGGAGTTTTGTCATGTGGCCTGAAATCAAGATTTTTGGCTTCTGTTTCAAACAATTGGTCAGTACCTTTGGGTGATGACTCAATTTTATCTTTTGGAGCTTTTACATGACTTGAAGTTATAGGTTCACCAGCTGAGGCACTTTCTGTTTCTGGCCTGATTTCTGTAACAGCCAAATTTTTCTGTGAGTCTTGAGCGGACAACCTCTTTCCTTCATTTACAAGTTCTGTGTCTGTCACAGCATGTCTCTGAAGAGCAGTGGCACCGGTGTGATTGGCAGACTGCTTTGATGAGTTATCTACAGTTTGCTTGTCAGAACACTCACTCTCTGGCAGCTGCAGAACTTCATGCCTAATTGATTTATTTGGACTTGGCAAATTTGTACTTTCTTGTTCAGTAGTGTCACTCCCATCAGATTTACTAGAAGAGGAGTCAGAAATAGCAGGGCTCTGAGGCGTAACATGCTCTTCTCTTTGCACCAATGTCCTATTACTCAACACAGAGCTGTTTTCTTTTATCGTATTTTCCACTGTAGTTAGCCTTTGAAAATCCGGACTGCAAGGCACTTTGCTCTTACTTTCTGTCAACAATGCTGAACATACCAAATTTTTGTCAGTCTGAAAAACTGGTACACAACTTAAATGGTGCTGTGAGTCACATTCTTCAACAGCGTGGCTGGAGTTAGTCACAGAAGAAGGGGATGATCTATTTCGCTCAGGGCCCCCAGGATCATTTATATTTAAATGAGCCTTAGAAGCAGCAGTATTGTGCAGTTCTGGGTTGTTTGTCAGATGATTTTCTGTGTTGAAACTTATTTTGCTAGAATCAGGGTCTTCCAATGGATCTTCAAGCAAATATCCTTTTGTAGATGAGTCTGTGCTAGCTGATGACAACGATGGCACCAGCCCAGCCTCGATCTCACTTTCAGGGCCAGTGTGTGTGTGTGTACTAGAGTCAGAACTTTCATTTTCTCTGTCCAAGGTATTCACAGTTGCCAACACAGTCTGTTGCTTTAAATATTTCCCAATTTGTCTGGGGCCTCGATACGTTGCATATGTTACTGAAGGCCTCTCTGGTTTACCATCAGTTTGTCTGTAAAAGGAAACAGCATGGGAGTATCAGGATATACAACAACACTTAATAGTAGTCCCAGCAACTGTGGTAAAATATGTCTTTCAAACACCACTTCTCCTAATATGTACTAATTTGGTGAGAAAATACTGGAATGCTTTAAACTTATCTTTATTAAAAAAATAATAAATTGACAAGAAGCACAGGGCAGCATAAAGAATGTCTGAGCTCCTTGGAACTGTTCCTTCTTACCCAATTACATACATGTCTCTGACTGTGGTTAATGGAGAGAACACGAGCTGATGAGCCTAAGGCTTGAGAGCTACTTCTAATCTCAAAGTAGTGTCTAAGGAACCACACTGACTTTGTGCCTTACACTGGTACAATTTTATGGATACATCACTGTGATTTCTCCACATCAGAGCATCACAGCAAGCTTCTAGTCCTTTACTCTTAAGTGTGAATTTGAACAGCAATGTTCAGCACACAAGTTGGAGAAGTTTTACAGGAAAACACATGGCAAGATGTCTAGCCCACAGTAAGCACTCAGTGTATATTTGTTAACTCAATCAGTGACAGAAGTGCCTTTAAAATTCTCATGTGTTCAGTTCTTCAAACATTCACTTCTTGTAGTAAGTATTAAACTGTTTGGGTAAATGCAGAAATCAAAAAGGATTTCTAGAAAAGGTAGAGAACCAACCCCAGCATAAAGCTCCTGATGCTCCTGGCACCCAACTTCCTCTGAAGAATCCACCCCTGTGGGTTTCTCACACCATGCTGCCTTGTAGCCCTTCACACACACCATTCTCTGTCCTTCAATTCCAGCATCAGAGAGAAACTCTGATGTCCCCTAAGACTCAGCTCACAAATCATCCCCACTGCAAACCTAACTCTCTACTACTAAGGTGGATATAGTTTCTGATCTATGGATGCACACACACAGCACTTGCCACCTTAATAAAGATCTACGCACTTATTTATTTTCCCCACTGGCCTTAATCATCATTGTATTTTTAAGTGCCCCACACAAGATTTGGTAAGTACTATAATACCTTTTTGTAAATTAATGAATCACCAAGTAAAGCAATGATACTAAATGCTAAGTAATCTATTTTAGAGTAGTATCTTAATTCTTACAGGTGATATCAAAGTGTTTTAAATTCTGAACTCTAATTACATTTTAGTGTCCTGAATATAAAACCATATGGGAGAAAAATCTGATGTGTGTTCTACTTGATTTCAGGTTAAACAAAACATTACCAAAGAATCCATAGGAATAATTAAGAAATCCATTTATCAGTATATACCTAAACATACATTTTATCAACAACTTTAAAGCAGTAACATTAAGAATGCTAGATTTTTCTAAAAGATAAAACAGACAGTAAATCTCCTTTGACACATAAAAATGTCATCAACTCTGCCTCTTACATACTTTCTGAATTTTATTTTAGCAGAAACAGATCATCTCAACCTGTACAACTGCTGGTCCCTAAAATACTAACACACCACTACCGTAAAAAGTTGTGTTAGTTACATTCATTTACTTTTACTGTCCATTGTGAAGCAGCTAAAGGAGATGTGTAGAGAAAAGCTTTGCCTTGCAAAACTGGTTTTAGTTGCTGTATGAGTTTCAGGTTAGGTCAAAGACTTATGAAACAAAGACAAAAGCTGGATAAGGCACCATCATTTGACATTTGGGTCTTTCTTTATAGGTATTTTTTAAAAATCTAATCCTTTTGACGACAAAGTCCAGTGGATTGTTTTTATTAATCTATGTAAACATCTTACACAGAGCCCACTTCATGACATAAATATTTAAATAAATATTGGACAACTTCTATGTATCAGAAAACTAAGTGCAAAGTGTCCTTAGATATGAATCCTATTGTTATATGCAACGTGGAGAAAAAAATTTTGTACACATTTAATTTTATTATGTAGTGATATTTCATACTAATTTTGATAATTTGTCATGTTTTACTCAAAGTGCACATGGCAATAAGTTTACTAAACATTTAACTTGTAATTTCCCAAAAAAATTGAATGAATAAAGGGATAAATGCAATAAAACAAATAATGGGAAAAAAGTTGGGTGAGTCAATCTGTCTATGAAAATATGCAAGAAGAGAAAAATATACATAGGTAAATTAATGTTATCGGTGAAATCTCATATCAAAATACATAAATTATTCAGAAAATACAAAAGCCTTTCAGAACATATAAAGATCCAGAGGTCTGAATAAATGACAGGTTTTTTTTTTCTTTTGAAGATTTAATGTTTTATACCTAAAACCTAGGGTCAAGAGGCTGCAATGTTTTTTCCCCAAAGGATCACCAAAATAATTCTGAAGAAATGAATATCCAAAGAAATGCTCATGATGTCAACAGAAGTAAGAAGAGATAAGGATCAGAATTTTATTTTTTAAGTATAGTAAATTTAGGTTCTCTTACTACCATCTCTCTAATGAGATCTCAAAATATTTTATCCTGCATCAATGCAGCTTTTGATCTGAAAGGATCTCTGATAAAATAAAGCACAAAGAAAAGACCACTACATTTCAACTCATTATAATAATGACTTTTGGTAGTTTTAGAATCTTTTGTGAAGGATCACTGTTTTACATTTTTTAGGGCTTTCAGAATACTTTCAACTAAAATGATTAAATTGATTTATATGCACTAGTTTCAACTCCTGCAGCACCTGTGGTGGAAATATTAGGTTACTAAGTATGAAATGTCCAATTTCCTTAAGTACTAAGTTTGACAGTTGGTATCTCTGACATTTCACTTTGACACTTTTTTATTTTTATTGTGAAAGTATATACTCATTTTCTCAAATGCACAGTTTGGCTTGTGATCATCTTTCAAAATTTTTTTAGAGCAATTTTTGTGAAACCATGCAAAAGTCAAAAATTTGTGTTATTTTCGAATGTGAGTTCCATTGTAGAACAAATGCTACGCAGACAGCTTTAAACATAAATTAAGTGTTTAGAAAGGATGTGGCTAATGAATGCACAGTATGTTGATGTTTTGAGAAGTGCCATTCTAGTGATTTTAATCTTAAAAATGAGCCACATGGGCGACCTGAGACCAAGGTGGATAATGATGAGCTGAAAGCTGTAGTGGAAATGAATCCATCTCAACCTACGCGTGAATTAGCAGCAAGATTTGACATTACTATTCCAACAATATGGGACAATTTGAAACAAATTGACCAGGTAAAGAAGCTGGATAAATGGGTACCACATGAATTAAATGAGCATCAGAAGAGAAATCATCTGGAAGCTTGCCTTTCTTTGCTGTCACAACATAATGGTGAATCATTTCTATACCATATTGCTATGTGTGGTAAAAAAATAGATTCCTTTTTGACAATTTCAGGCATTTGGCACAATGGTTGGATACAGATGAAGATGCTGAAACACAGTTCAAAACCAAATGTTCACCAAGAAAAGCTAATGGTTTCTGTTTGGTGGTCCAGCACTGGTACCGTCCACTACAGCTTCATGAAACCTCGTCGATCAGATTCCAGCAGATGTCCTCTGCAACCAATTGGACAAAATGATGAAGATGCTTGCCATTAAGCAGCCGAGATTGGTCAACAGAGACAGGCCAATCCTCTTGCAAGACAACACTCAACCCACATGTCGCACAAACAATGCTGCTCAAACTACAGCAGCTGGACTTGGAAGCTTTCCGTCACCCACTGTATTCACCAGACCTTGCACCAAATGACTAACACTTCTTACAGGCTTTGGACCACTTCTTGCAAGGAAAAATATTCAATTCTCCACAAGCTGTGGAAAATGCCTTTCATGACTTCATCGCCATTCACTATCCAGGCTTCTTCACTGCTGGCATAAACAAGCTACCACTGACATGGCAAAACTGTGTCCATAGTTTAGGCCCATACTTTGAATAACTGTATTGCTTCTTGAGATATAATAAACTATTGATTCAAAATTGGACATTTCATATTTATGACCTTATATATACTTGTAGCTAAAAAATGCATTTTTATATTAAACAACTATATTATCATTATCATATTTAAAGCACTGAACATCAAAGTTTCAAGCTAAGCTTCATGTGTTATAATTAGTCCTTTCAGGTACTGAAGAGGTACACTCCTACTTTTAAAGTCATTCCAACATTGTCTATTTTGTACATCATTCTTTCTTGGGGTGCAGTTAAGTCACCAAAATTGAATAATATTAAGATCATAAAATTGTCCTAAAATTTTTAATTTTTTCCTTAGTAAATAAAACAGAAATGCCAAAAACATATAACTTTAAAAATAAGCTGAAGATGGAAAATTGAAAAAGTGTATTTTCACAAGCTGAACGAGAAAAGGGAGTATTGATTTTATGTATTATATAACTGTACATGGGTCTGATAGCTTATCCTGTATACCAAAGGTATGTAATCCAAATAATAGTTTGAAAAAAGTAAAATGTCTTGAAATTTTAAATATTTAAGAGAATAGGTGTAGGTACTAAAAATTTGAAAAGGTTTTATGGACTTCAGCCCAAGACATATATATTCATGCTGTGAAGGTTTACTAAGCCTCTGTGTACTACATATGGGTATACTCTATTCTGGATAAATTTGATACACTTGATACTACAAAGGTCAACTAAAGATGTATCATTCTTCAAAGAAAATTCTGTAATAGCAGCCTGAAAATAAAAACTGTCCTTATAGCAGAAGTACCTAATTCAATTGTAGGAAAATACGACTGAGCTTTTTTAGCAGTAAAATTTATTTTCTTTCAAATTACGTAGTTAAACTATCTTTTCTCACAATGTGGAAGGATTTTAACTTTTCTATGGAAAGAAAAGCTGCAAAACAAGCAAATTAAAAAAAAATCACACAAGAGTTTTGACAGAGGAGCTTTTCATTATGACAAATATGAACCTGTGAAAAATATTAATATAAGAATTATAACAGAACTTTCTAAAAAAGGTTTAACCCAACAATAAAGATTCTTTCTATATAAATTATACCAGAAACACGAGTGAATGTACAGAAAACAATCTAAAAAATGTTACCTATTACCAAACAGGTTTCCCTAATGCTTTTATATTGAAAATGAAATTTGCATAGTCAACTGTATAGAAAAACAATTACAAAGCTGTTTATTATTTTTAACTAAGTGAAGATGAAGTCCTTTATATTGTCTTTTGAAGAGAATTTTAATTTACTTCACATAATAGGTATAGGTTGAGCATCCCTAATATGAAAATCCAAAATCCATAATGCTCCAAAATCCAAAACTTACTGAGTGCCAACAAGATGCTACAAGTGGAAAATTAACACCTGACACCTTTGCTTTCTGACAGTTCAATTTACACAAACTTTGTTTCATGCACAAAATTATTAAAAATGTAGAAAATTACCTTTGGGCCATGTATGTAAAGTGTACATGAAACATAAATGAATGTCATTTTTAGACTTGGATTCCATTCCCAAAATATCTCATTATGTATATGTAAATATTCCAAAAATCACAAAAAAACCCAAAACACTTCTGGTCCCAAGAATTTCAAAGAAGGGATATTTAACCTGTAACAACCTGTCTAAATTTTGAAAACTGTACTAATGGCAATCATAAAAGTATGTTTAGTAGTATAGTAATGGGCAGTGTTATACAGCACAGGTTATGTTATTCAGTTGTCTAAATTAAGCCATTATCTCTTTTTAATACACCCTGATTATCAATACCCACAAAAAGAAGGAATATTCATGCATGAGAAAGGCAACTTAGTAAAACCTTCAGTTAAGCCATTCTTCCCTATACAAACATAAAATTGAAATTTTTGTAAGTGAAACTAAAAATTCCTAGCATTTTCAAAAGTATAGGTTCTTCATTTTTTTAAATTTATTTTAATTGACATGTAATAATTGTATAAATTTATGGCATACACAGAGTGATGTTTTGATACATATATACAATGTGTAATGATCATAATTAGCATGTCCATCACCAAAACCATTTATCATTTCTTTGCGTTAGGAACATTCAAAATCATTTCTTCTAGCTGTTTGAAAATCTACAATAAATTATTGCTAACTGTAGTCATCCTACAGTGCTATAGAACACTAAAATTTATTCTTTCTATCTAGCTGTAATTTTGTATCCATATACCATCCTCTACCTACAGAACCAAAATAATTTTAACATTTAAAATGCAGATTTTCAAAATTATTAGTAAATAATTATCTAGATAAATTATTTAAATAGCATCTAGAATCTATTGTGAGCAGTCCTTAATCATACTGTCACTCTATTACCAAAATGGTATTCAACTTCTAAATTATAATTCTTAAACAAATTGACAATTGTCAATGGGAAGTTACTGAAACTATAATTCTAAGACTGATAAACTGTGGGATTTCCAAAGTTAGGCCTGGAAGAAATCTGTATCTCAGTCAACTGGAGTCCAGTGGTCTTTTCCTTTTCCCCTAAATCAAAAATCACCATTCTTTACTGAGGTGCTTCTGGAGAATTGCCTCAAACAATTATTCTGTTAATAAGGAGGGCTTTAGAAATAAGGGGAACAGTATCCTCTCATTTTTTTTTTATTGTCCAGTACCAAAGAAATAAACCTGACCAAACTAACCAAAACCAAAGGAGAAAAAACCACCAGCCTTCCATTCTACCCACTTCCTGCATAATTGGCCTCAAAATCCTCACCATTTTAAATTACTTTAAAATGCTGGATCTCAAATACAAGCATGCAAAAAAGTCACCAGGGGAGGTCATTAGAATATTGCTGGGCCCCACTCCCAGAGATACTGATTCCCCATCAGAATCAGATAATCTGCATTTCTAACGAGCTCTCCGGTGCTGCTGCTGCTGCAAGGACCACACTTTGAATAGCACTGGCTTTGACAATCTTTTATTATGGAAGCATAATTTAGCCACTTTTCTGCTGAACATTTGTTTCCAAATATATGTTCCTATAAATAATGTTTCAATAAACACCTTTGTACATCATCAGAAATAACCTATAAACTTTTTAAGGCTCCTGATATATATTGCCAATAGACATATATTGCCTAAAACAAGTTACCAAATGACACCCCACTCTTAGCAGTGTATATGAATGCCAGCCTTATCAATTCTGACTCACGTTATTATCATTTATTAATCTTGTTATCAATTTACAAAAAAAAATTATCTCATTTTAGTTTACATTTCCTTGTTAGTGAAAAATTTTCACTTACTTTTTAGCAATTTATATTTCTTTTATTGGATTTGTTGACATTGTTTGCCCTTTTTTTCCTATTAGTAGTGTCTAAATTGCTTATCAGTTAAGGCATTTCCTGTCATAAATTTTGCATATAATTTTCTCATTTGCCATTTAAATTTATCATTGCTTATGTTATTTGACATAGAGGATTTTGAAAACTGGGAGTAATCTCACCCACCAAGCTTTTTCCTGATACCTTCCATTGCTATTATGCATGGAAAGTCATTTCTCACCAAAATAAATAATTCACGTATATTTATGGTTTTTAATTTTTTGTTTTTTTAACATTTGTTATTCTATATTATTTTATTCTATATTATTTTAATATAAAAATAAGAGAAGGACCTATCTACACCTTTTCTTTTTTTCTACAAACCAATTTCCCCCAAGTCTCTTTTTCTGACAGAATTGTGATGCCATCACATTCAAGGGTTCAAATCACAAAGACGAAGGTCTATTTCTAGACTGTCTACCCTGTTCCATTTAAATGTCTAGTAAATGTGACATCAGAACGACACTGTTTCAAATACCACAGCTTTATCAGTACATTTTAAAATCTGGTAGAGCAAGCCCCACCACATCACTCTTGATGGGCAAACTCTCATCTATTTGGGTCTCAGTTCTCACAAATGTAAGACGGGTCTGTGCCTATCTTGAAAGCTTGCTAAGAGGAATTAACTGAAAACACCCACATGCAGACACTTTGAAACTACAAAGAAGTATGTAACTATAAGTTATTATTTATATCTGACTACAGATGACCCCTTCAAATAATAAATTCTCAGGTGGAGGTAAAATTAAAATCAACAAAACAGAACCTTGTTAGTTACAAATGAATACTTTGATGTTACAAAAGATGTCTAATGGACTCAACACTTATAAACATTTCTTGGATAGAAAATATTCCTTCTAGCTCATTTGAATAAAAGGAAAAACAAGTTGGTGCCTGTTTGTTAGACAAAGAAAGAAAAAAAGGGTAGTAAAATGCTCCTTAAATTTATGCAAGATTTTAGTTTCTCATGACTGTGTAAAAAGTTCATAAAGCTAGCTTCATGAACACAGTCCATTTAATTGCTTTCTTAACCCATTTAATTGGATTCCACAAAGAAAATATATTGCTAGAATGGGAATACATACCTTACCACCCTTTTTGATCCCAAAATGCACATACTGAATACATGGCCTGCCCTAATGTATGAGTAATTTATACAACAGAAAACACTCCCATTCAAGGAAGAAATAAATCTTGTACTAAGACAAATTTATCACCTAAAAGGTGTTAGTGCCACCTCCTAAAATAGCTCAAAAGGTCCAAGATTACCTACATGGTACACAGAACAATAACTTTTTACCTAGTAGTAGGGACATTACAGAATACTTTTTCCAATCCCCTCAATTAACAGGCTTAGAACTGAGGCTCAATAGCTGGGTCCAAAAACTCAATTTTTTGGCTCAATTAAGTTTCAAACTTACTTTGGCTCATCACTGGTTTCCTGTTCACTGTCTTGTGTTGTATCCAAAGAAAAGGCATCAGAGAGTTCAGCTGAGTTGGACTCTTGCTCTTCTGCTGGAAGCGTCTGTGTTCCCAGGGAGCCACACACCATCTCCCTCTCTCTCCTGATGGCTTCCTCGTGATGGTCACTAGGATTCTGTACATCTTTCTCAGTTTTATCATGGTCATCTTTGAAAGAAGAATGTTTAGCTTCACCCAGAGATGATTTTCCTGAGATATTGAACAGGTTACCAAGAAAGTGAAAAAAGCTTTCTTTTGGCTGTCTATCACTTTCTCCTATTTTGGTTTCTAAAGTAGAACTGGAAAGATCATTTGGCTTTTTGAGATCTCCCTGTGTTGGAACAGTGATTGGCTTCTCAGCATGGTTCGTTTTGTCCTCACTTTGGGGAATCTTTGAAAACAAAATAGAGAACAATAAGCATGATCATTTAAAAAATAAAATAGATTGACTAATAAACTACTATAAGACAGACTCTGTGCTAGACACGAGGGATACATTTGTGAATAAGGCTGATGGCTTCTGTTCCTTTGGGCAGTTAACAATCTACTAAAGAACAAGTCAGCACAGCCTCAGCAGAGCTACATAGTAACTGTTGTGAAGGGAGAGGTACACCACACATGAGAACCCAGAATAGCAGCAACTAGTCCAGGTTTGGTAGCGGTGAAAGCAGAGGTGGTAACTAGGGACAGAAAAAGTGACTACATGATGTTTATGCCTCTCCATGTGTATGTGTGTGTTTGATGACATGTCAGCTTCTAAGGGAGTTAATATGATTGTAGGTTAGAGTACAAAAAGAAGAATGAGAGGTAAGTATGGAGAGATAAGTAAAAGGAAAGTAGAAGTGACAGCACCAAGTAAAAGTACAGATGATGAAAAACCTTATGTGTATTTAAATTTAGCCTTTATAATTACAGAGCTAATGGAGAATATTTCAAACACTTGGTACTTTAGACAGTGACACCTAAATAAACCTCATTATTTGAGCACTGAGTTAACCCATGAAGCTGTCACACTATGTAAAACTGTTCCTTATGTGGATGAGGAAAGACAGTAACATGGTGCTTCAATTTAGAGATAACCCACTGTGACCCCTTCATGGTAAAACATGAAGTCCTGATACGTACATTAATGCAAACTGGACTGCACCAAGCATTCTCACAGAGATTTAACAATTCCAGAGGTACATTTTACCTGCTCGTAATTAACTTACTGGTAAACCAAACTCACATTCATTCATACTCCGTGTGAGGAAAAATTGAGCTGCTATATTAAAGAACATGCTGGCATTCCACCTCACACTCTTCCCAAGATTCCAAAAGGTTTTAGGCCAATGTGCCAACTCACCCTGCCTTCCAAACATGCTTGCTTGCATACTTGTAAAAGGAATGCATGTCTGACAGTATCTGTCATCGGTTATGCTTACTGGCCCTTATGAAAGGAAAGCTTAAGTGTGAGTCAGAAATGTTCAGAACACAAAGGCAAAACCACCTTAGGGCACTTTTGATTCACACGACAAAGTTTTGTAAGAAGCTGATCTTCCAGAAGACAAAAGCATCATAATTATATCACTTGTTCACTTCATTCCGTGTTTTAATCTAAGTTCAAAATAGTTTAAAGGAATATTTCACTAATCACTAAGAAAATTTAGCATATGAAAGGCTGAGAAAATGTTTAGAACCTATTAACCCCAGCAAACTGATTGCAAGCAAACAATATTCTTAAGTTTGTTCCCACCTTAGGTGTCAAAGAACATTTTTCAGTAAACCCACAGCATTTTTCTACATATTAGAACTTGATATAACTTGTGAGCCTCTGTATTTAGAATATCACCAGCCTTCTGGAGTCACTACAAGTCTCACCTTTCACGGGTTTCAACTGCAATTTGATTCTACCTGTCTCCTCCTCACCTGCCCAAGCTTCTGCACATTCTGTGAGGCAGCACTGTAAGTTACCTGTGCCCTCTCCTCATGCAAACAGCATAAATGGCCTCTCAGTCTGGTAATAGAAGATATACCAGTGGGCAATTTGAAAATGCTCATTTATATGAAAGACATACTTTTTTTTGTTTTATACTCCATTTAATTTGTTGTAATTTCTAGCCACAGTATTTCTCCCTGAGTCAAAACAAACTAACACTGTAACATGAATGAACAGTGATTAATTCTCTTCCATAACTAAAATGAATGACTGCTCATCTTACACAGCCATGTGAAGAAAGTGAACTATGGGCTGCTCATTAAAATACCATAAATGTCCTTAAAATGCTTCAGATTTTCACAAAAGAGTATTATAAAATTGGGGCAATGGTCTAAAAGAAGGAAAATCTAGGGAACAAGGAGATTATAGCTTTTGGCATCATTCACATTTTAAGACAAATAATTTTTGTCAAAAATAGTATTTATTTCACTGACTCAACTGTTATTTTTACTTTACGATTCTTTTTAAAGCATAACAGATTGCTTTTCAAATGAGGAAGATACATTTTGCTAAACTAATGAAGCCTTTACATTTAATCTTTTTAAGTTCTATACAAATTTTTTTTAAGAGACAGGGTCCCGCTCTGTTGTTCAGGCTGTAGTACATGATCATAGCTCACTGCACCCTCTAACTCCTGGGCTTAAGTCATCTTCCTGCCCCAGCCTTTCGAGTAGCTGAGACTACAGGGGTGCCCCACCATGCCCGGCTAATTTTTTAAGTTTTTTGTGGAGATGGGGTCTCGCTATGTTGCCCAGGCTGGTCTTGAACTCCTTCCCTGATGTGGTCCTTCCACCTTGGCCTCCCAAAGTTATACAACTAAAAAAAAAACTAAAATACAAACAAACAAACAAAAAACACTTGTTTCTCCTTCCCCTCAATTGTCAGCTTCTTTGCTATTCCAGATTCCTTATATCATAAATATACTAAAGAGCAGTTTTGAGTTTCCTTAAATGTCTTAGTTGCTATAATTCTATGAGAAACTTATACCAGTAATTAAAATACCTTCAACAAGGAAAAAAACATTTCTGAATTTAGAAACAAAAACTAGTAGAAAAGAACATCACTACCTACAATAAATTATGTATCTACATAATTAAAATTTTATGTTTAATCTAAAGCAGCTGTTCTTTGACCTCAACCTAGACAACAGCAAGTTCAGACTGCTACAGGCCCTCATTAGGTGGAGCCTATATCTGCTTGCCAATAAGACTGTCTGCCATCATTCCAACGAGTGAGCAGAATGAAAGCACTCAGAATTCAAGCAAATACTAACGAAATATTAATCCCAGTTGCCCTCAAAGATGCTGATATTCTGTATATATGAATGCCACTGATGAAGGCATACATATCATATGAATTTTTAATCTTTTTCCTTCATGTTCGATATGTTGTAATGCAATACTCTTAGACTAAATTCATTCAACTATTCTCTTTGCTATGTCCCCAATCAGGGTAATATAGGAATGCATTATGTACACTAACAAGATTTGGCTGCAGCCTTCAAGGAGCTTACAGTCTCACATGATACTCATCATTATATCACAGTGTGGGGCTTAGAAGAGGTATGTACACAATGGAAGACACAATTAACTTGACTAGGGACGGCGAGAAACCACTACATAGAGAAGGTGACATTTGAGCTTGCTCCTGAAGGGTGAGAAGGGCATTCTAAACACAAGGTATGGTATGCACAAAGACAAGGAAGTTTGAAGTATGCTTACTATAGCATGGGTGTGGCTGAAGAACATTAGAGCACAGAGGCTAGAGAAAGAGGTTGAGTTGAGGGTGAGGAATAACAGCCATAGATGACTGGGTTTCTCTAAAGTGGGCCAAAATTTGAGTAGTTAAGCCAAAAATGGATATCGGAAATATAGAAAAGGAAGTGAGAATTAGCACTTTTGGGGAGAGGGGAAGGAAGTGCAACAAACTATTTAGATGTCAAACATGTTGAAATTTTGGTCCATTGGTGACACATAAGTTGAGATGTCTGATAAACAGTCAGAAGCACAGCTGAAGAATGTAATTTGGCAATACACAGTGGGTGTAGGGGAACAAAGTACCAATGAAAGATCCCTAGCGTAAAAAAAAATTAAAAGCAAGCACAAAGGAGAGAAGAAATCAGTGAAAGAGATGGACAAGGCAAAAATCAGACCTGGTCATTTCCTCCAGAATACTGGTCTCAAAGGCAAAGAAAAAATAACACT
Organism: Lemur catta; assembly: GCF_020740605.2. Taxonomy (NCBI): domain Eukaryota; kingdom Metazoa; phylum Chordata; class Mammalia; order Primates; family Lemuridae; genus Lemur; species Lemur catta. The sequence continues at coordinate 243,811,747 of NC_059128.1, forward strand.
TCCAAAACAGAGGGGATTAAAGAATGTCAAATGCCATTGTGAACTCAAGAAAGATGAGGATTATCCACCTCACTGGTCTTCAAAAACATCAGGCATAGTCCTACCTTGGGAATTTTGCATTTACTCTTCTCTCTGCTTAGAATGTTCTCCCCCCAGACAGCTAGATTACTCACTCCCCCTCACCTCCTCCAGGCCTTTACTTAAAAACCATCTCCTCATTGAAAGTTCCCTCATCACTATCTAAACTAGCAAACCCCTCCACTCTAAAACTGTCTATTCTCCTTCTCTGTTTTATTGTTCTCCTTGTACTTACTAGTAAATACACACATACACCCCACAAAAACCACAAACCTACACCAACACTTATAACATTTAATATCTGTTTCTTCTTTTAGAACATAAAATTCAAAAGGGCAGGGCTTTTGTCTGTTTTATTCATTGCAGTATTTGTTAGATTAATAACTGAAGAAATGAGGACTATGGAAAAGGTCTATGAATGCAGGAAAAAAATAGTTATAACAGTCCAGGAATTTGTAAGCCCAGTCCCGAACTCAAGGGATTAAGCAGTTGGTAGTGGCAAGGAAATAGGAATGGTCGTAAATAGAAGGGAACCCTTTTAAGAGATCTTTAACTAGAAAGAAGTAAAGACAAAAGACAACATTTTAAGTTCCAAGACAGAAGTGGGTTTCTATTTCAGTTTTGTAGATCAGCTGTACATTTGTTGGAAAGGGAGTGACTACTGTATAACGGAGATGGATGATAGGTTCCAGTAGGAAAGGCAGAAGATAAAGAGGCCAACATAATCTATAATACTTCTATTAATAATAAAGGGAAGGTATTGGCTTTGGAGAGAATTAGGGACATTTCCTCTTCCAAGTAAAGTGGGAAGAACAGTGGCTACAGCCTGATAAAATCTATAAGTGAAGACAATAAGTAAGGTCCAACAAGTGGCTCTCAGGTCAGTAAGTAAGAGGACTTATCTAACAAGCTGAAGGGGAGACACGTAGGTGAGCTGGGATTTGGGTTCCTAAACTAGAGAAGATTTGGAGGAGTGTTTCTGAGGAATGCAACCCCAAATTAGCAATGGGCTAAAACCAGGTGACCTAAGTCGCAGTTAGGGTCAATGTAAATGTTAAAGTATTCATTCAATAAATACTGAACATCAAGACATCATTCTATTAATAGGTATTTAGATGCAACAGTAAAAAATACACCAAAATCCTTGTTTTCATGGAACCTGCATTCTAATGATATAAGAACTTTGTTTTGATGGTCTAATCAGGATTATTTAGTCACCTCCTCAAGAGGCCTGTAGGAGGTGGCGGGTGCTGTACCAATGTGGTGACTAGCATAGTGAACAAGGTCAAGGTGTAGAGAATTTTGTCCTGCCCCCTTGACGAGTAGAGCTGCTGAGTGCTATGTGTATGCTCCCCAGGGTCTAAGAACAGCTGCCAGTGCCTGCCACAACCAGCAACTGCAACCCCAGCAAAGCCACACCACTGCCTCCACAAACATACACAGTGTAGGCCACTGAGGCATTCATAGATGTTGATTTCAGCCAAAGAAATCACATGGAGACTACACTAGGTACCCACCCAGAACCAAAACACCCTAACCAACTTACACTATAGATCACATCTACAAGAAAAAGTTCCTTTGAAAGCTACTCCATAAATTTAGAAGAGATGACTGTTCCACCAGGTGTGCAGACATCAGTGTAGGACACAGTAACATGAAAAAGCAAGGAAACATGATATTTACAAAGGGACACAATAATTCTCCAGTAACATGACCCAAATAAAAGAAAATCTATGAAATGGCTGAAAAGGAATTCAAAATAATGATCTCAAGAAAATTCAGCAAGTTACAAGAGAATATAGATAATTCAATGAAATCAGAAAAACAATTCATGATATGAATGAGAAACTCAAAGAACTATTGATATAAAAAAGAACCAAACAAAAGTCTTGGAGCTGAAAAACTCGATGGATAAAATTAAAAATATAATTGAGAGCTTCAACAATAGAGTAGACCAAGCAGATGAAAAGATTCTGAACTTGAAGACAGGTCTTTTGAAGTAAGCCAGTCAGAACCAAAAAAAGAAAGAAAGAAAGAAAGAAAGAACATCCATGGAACCATGGGACATTATTAAGGGAACAAATGTAAGTATTTTGGGAGTTCCAGAAGGAGAAAAGATGGATAAAAGCATAGAAACCATATTTAATGAAATAATAGCTGAAAATTTCCCAAGTCTTGCAACAAATATGGACATTAAGATCAAACAAGCTTAAGGGTACCCAAATAGATTCAACTCAGAAAGATCTTTTCTGAGGTGCATTACAGGCAAACTGTCAGAAGTCAAAGACAAAGAGAGAATTCTAAAAATAGCCAAGAGAAAAGTATCAAGTCACATATAAGAGAATCCCCATCAGACTAATAGCAGATACCACAGCTGAAACCTTGGAAGCCAGAGGAGAGCGGGATGATGTATTCAAAGCACTAAAATAAAAAAAATAAAAAAAAAAAAAACTATCAGACAACAATATTATACCCAGCAAAGTTATCCCTCCAAAATGAAGGAGAAAGAAAGCCTTTCCCAGACAGAAAAAACAGAGAATTCATCACCACTAGACAGACCTTAAAGAAATACTGAAGGGTACCTACATCTGGAAGCAAAAGGACAATAAATACCAGCATGAAAATGCAAAAGTACAAAACTCGCTGACAGAGAGCAGATACACAAAAAGAGAAAGCAATCAGACTTTATCACAACAGAAAACCTCCAAAGAAAGATAAAGTATAAGAGAGAAAGGAAGGAACAACCGATATACAAAACAACTGGGAAACAATTAACAAAATGACAGGAGTTAAGTGTTTACCTGTCAGTAATAATTATGAGGTAAATGCAAATTAAAACCACAAAGAGATACCATCTCACCCCAGTTATAAAGGCTACTATCAAAAAGACAAAAAATAACAAATGCTAGTGAGGATGTGGAGAAAAGGGAACTCTTATACACTGTTAGTGTGACTATAAATTGGTGTAGCCATTATGGAAAACAGTATGGAGCTTCCTCAAAAACCTAAAAATAAAACTACCATATGATCCATGAATCCCACTACTAGGTATATATCTAAAGGAAATAAATGAGTATGTCAAAAAGATATCTGCACTCCCATGTTTATTACAGCACTACACACAATTAGCCAAGATATGGAATCAACGTAATTGTCCATCAACAGATGAATAAAGAAAATGTGACATATATCTATACACAATAAAATACTACTTAGCCATAAAAAAGAATGAAACCCTAGAGGACCTTATGTTAAGTGAAATAAGCCAGGCACAGAAAAATAAATACTGCATGTTCTTACTCATGTGTGAAACTAAAAAAAGTTGATCTCATAGAAGTAGAGAATAGAATAGTGGTTACCAGAGGCTGGGAAGGGTGGGGAAAGGGAATGGGAAGAGGTTGGTTAATGGATACAAAATTATAGCTGTATAGGAGGAATAAGTTCTAATATTCTATAGCACTTTAAGGTGACTATAGTTAACAAACTTTATTGCATATTTTAAAATACTTACAAGAGACAATTTTGAATGTTCCTAACAAAAAGAAATAAGTTTGAGGAGATGGATGTGCTAATTATCCCAACTGGATCATTACATAAACATGTACCAATTATCACTCTATATCATGTAAATATGTACAATTATTATACGTTAATTTAAAAAAAAGTTTTTTAAGAGTCTGAGTGGAAAACAGGAAAGAGTCAGGTGGCTCTACTGTCTCTAGCACCTGGCTTGGTCCTCCTTTCTGCCCCAGGTGCTGGCTCCATTGTTCAGAACAAGGACAACTCTTGAGAACATCCTGACCCTCCATTCCACTGGGTTCCTTAGCATCCTCAACTCCAGCAACCTCCCCTCTTCCACTCTGCCTGCCCCTTTGGCTAACCCTGGCCTTTGTCTTTACCCTAACTGCCTTTGACTCTGAATTTCAGGAATCCCCCAGTGTTCACACCCGATCATCTTTCCAGCTCCTCTATCCCACTGTCCCACGTGTACCCATCACACCAGTTCTCCCGCCTCATCATACCTTCTGTCCTCTGATTCTTACTGTCCCTCTCAGTTTCTAAAAATGTTCCTATCTTCTCCATCAGCTCTCAAATATGGCCAATAATCTCTAAGCTTCTTTCTCTGATCCTTGGTCATTTCCACCCAAAAAAACTCCAGTTTACCCTTTCCACATAGGTGAATGACTCTTGCTTTAGAAATCTGTGAGTGTATGCAGAGCTATGCAGATTCAGGCTGTCAATAATTCATGGTTTACAGCCTCAGTCTGTAAACAGATTCCCCAGACTGGATATCAGTCTGTAACCTTCCCCCATCCACATGATAGGTTATTTATCCAGAAGAGAATCAGTGAGAAAAATGGAGAAGGAAATAGCCACAGGTGGCAATTGAAAATTTTTAAAAAGGAGAGTAAGACTTGGAAGATAAAGTCTTTCAACTGATTAAACAGAGTAAGAGTTAATGCGCCGAGCACAGTGGCTCAGGCCTGTAATCCTAGCACTTTGGGAGGCCAAGGTAGGAGGATTGCTAGAGGCCAGGAGTTTGAGACCAGCTGAGCAAGAGAAAGACCCCCATCTCTACAAAAAATAGAAAAATTAGCTGGGCACGGTGACATGAGGCTGTATTCCCAGCTACTTGGGAGGCTGAGGCATGAGGACTGCTTAAGCCTATGACTTTGAGGTTGCAGTGAGCTGTGATGATGCCACTGCAGTCTAGCCTGGACCCTGTCTAAAAACAAAAAAAAAAAAAAAAGAAGAAGAAGAAGAAGAAGAAGAAGAATTAAGGACAGGCCACTAAATGTGGTCAGCAAGAGGTCACTGGTGACCTCGAATGCACTGGTTTCATGGAATGGCTTTCATTCATCCAATGACTGCATACTCAGCAATCATGACATGTGTCCCAGGCACAGTACTAGGCTTCTCATGTTGGAGGGAATCAGAAAAAAAACAGGAGTCAGATCAGAAAGCATTAAGAATTGAACAGTTCTTAATATAGACTTTCATAAGAAATTTTTGGGTAAAAGGAGTAAAGTGGAATGAAAGACTGAAAGTAAAGGAAATCAGATCCACCAAAAGAAAAAAAAAACATTGTTTTTAATATTATATACTAAGAGAGAAACATGTAGAACCAAGACAAATGGGAAGAAGTCAGTGAAGATGGAAGGATGGAAGCAGCCAAAGCACGGCACAAGGGAAGGCAGGAAGTAAGGATGCCAACACTGCTGGTACGGGATGGGGTTGGGGTGGGGCTTGAGGGAGTTTAGCCTTGGAAGGAAGAAAGGGATGGATATTCCTCCAAAATAGGTAAAAGGGAGCAGGGCATAACAACATGTCTTCCCTCTTCCCTCTCTTTTAAATAAAAATGAATGTGAATGCAGCAAGAGGCTAAGGCAGCAAGACAATAGTAGAATGCGGACTAAATATCTGGAAGCTTCTCCAGCTAGATACAAAAACCTAATATAAACAAAATACATATTTCACTAGAAGAACAGATCCAAGCATTAGAAGTAGCTGCCAATGTTAGCAAAACAGCAAAATTTGTGTAGCATATAAGTGGGATTTTAAGAATCAAGAATTTAATGATGTTGAAAGAATACAAAATGTAGTTTCTAATTTAAAAATAGGATTAATTTTTTGTAGCTCAAACTTGCCTTGTAATGGGCAATTTTTGATATCCTGATTTGGTATCTCAAGGTCAAAAAAGACAACATAAATAAGGCTATATTTATTATACACAAATCTATTATAATTCAGACTTGAAAATACTACACATTTTTTTCCTTATCATAAAAGACATTATAAAATTCAGGTAAACAAGATAGAAGCATGGCAAGAAATGTCAAATTGCACTAAAATGCTGTTTCAAGAAACTCTCCATTAGAAAGAAAACAAATGGCATTGCTTTATGCCACCTGCTAAATGAAAAATTTTCAATTGAGACTGTTCAAAATAGCAAGATAATAAATGTGACTGCTAACTATTTTTTTAAAAAAGGCATGGGGCTGACTGTTGACATTACCAAAGTACACATTTGTTTTGATGCCTGGTAGCAGTCACCCCTGAACAACTGGGTCTGCATGGCTAGATTGAAGGAATTCTTCCGATAGTTTCCAGCAGATTGGCCAAAAAAAAAAAAAAAAAAGTTACATGGGCCAAAATGCTTAGGCTACCCCAGAGAGAGTGCCATGGTCTTTTCTATTATGGGCTAACCAGAGTGTCCATGTATGAGTAACCCTATAGCCTCAAACATAAGAAAATCAATCTCATGACTGTGAGTGGCATTTACTTAAGGATCCAGATACTTACCAGATCCCCAAATGAAATTACTCTGGGCACTCAAAAATAAGATACTAAGAATGAACAGAAAAGGATGTTAGCAAGACCAAGATATTAAAAATGGATAGGAAACACTGTTAGCATGGAGGCCCAGATGTCTGATTTCTAATCAAAAGTTTAGTTTATTATATCTCAAACAAGAAGCAGTACTATTAATCAAAGTATGCACCTAAACTATCAATTCTGGCACCTTCACTGTGGCTTGTTTATGCCAGCAGCAAAGAAGCCTGGAGAGCAAGTGGAGATGAAATTGTGAAAGACATTTTCCACAGCTTGTTGAGAACTGAATATTTTTCCTTGCAAGAAGTGGTCCAAAGCCTGTAAGAAATGGGAGTCATTTGGTGCAAGTTCTGGTGAATACGGTGGATGAGTTTCCAAGTTCAGTCTCTATAGTTTGAGCAGCATTGTTTGTGTGACATGTGGTCAAGCATTGTCATGAAAGAGGATTGGCCTGTCTCTATTGACCAATCTCAGCTGCTTAATTGCAAGCATTCTCATTATTTTGTCCAATTGGTTGCAGTAGACATCTGCTGTAATCGACTGTCCAGGCTTCATGAAGCTATACTGTATAATATAAGCACTGGAACACCAAACAGACACCATTAGCTGTTTTTGATGAATATTTGGTTTTGGACCATATTTTGGTAGTTCATCTTACCCAACCATTGTGCCGAACGCTTGCGATTGTCAAAAAGAATCAATTTTTCATCACACTAACAATACAGTGTAGAAATGGTTTGCCTATGATAGCAAAGAAAGATAAGCTTCCAGACGATTTCTTATCTGATGCTCGTTTAATTCACGTGGTACCCATCTATCCAGCTTCTTTACCTTGCCCACTTGTTTCAAATGGTCCCATATTGTTGGAATAGTAACGTCAAACCTTGCTGCTAATTCATGCATAGGTCGAGATGGATTTGTTTCCCCTACAGCTTTCAGCTCATCGTTATCCACCTGGGTCTCAGGTTGCCCACATGGCTCATTTTCAAGATTAAAATCACTAGAATGGCACTTCTCAAACCATTGACATACTGTTTGTTCATTAGCCACATCCCTCCCAAACACTTCATTGATATTTTGAGCTGCCTGCAATGCATTGGTTCCACAATGGAACTCATGTTCAAAAATAACATGAATTTTTTTACTTATGCATGGTTTCACAAAAATTGCTCTAAAAAATTTGAAAGATAATCACAAGCCAAACCATGTCTTTGAAAGACTGACAACATCCCTTCACAATAAACATAAAACAAGAGTGTCAAAGTGAAATGTCAGAGATATCAACTGTCAAACTTAGTACTTAAGAAAATCGGACATTTCATACTTAATAACCTAATATATTTACTGAATCCACAAAGATGTGACTTTATAGAGCAAATCTCTAGAAAACAGGACTATTGTAAATAAGAAGCTGAATTCATCCAAATTTGAAGACTGAAGTTTTTTTGTTTTTTTTTTTTTTTAGTGACAGTATAGCTGAAACAGTACACCAGCAAGTAATGGCTGAATAGGGAAACAGGTAGAGACCAAGAGAAGAGAAGGGAGCAAGAAAAGCAGAAAGGCTTGGGGAAGGTCAAGAGTGAGTTAAAAGGCAATGAGGGATTAAGAGATGGAATGACAAAAGTTGGCAACCAAGGAAACTTCCAAGTCTGAGATCTCAGAAGTAATAGCCTTCCTGAGAATCTATGCAAGGACAAAGTTTCATATATAGCATTAGAAGTGAAAATCTTGAGTAACTTTAGCAACTCAAGGCAAACAAAAACTGAAGAGCAGGGAGCTATAGAGCCCATAGGATGGTAAACCAGCAGGCTGGCTAACAATTGGCTGCAGAAGAGAAGCAGGTGAGAGATATTATAAAACCATCCACAGCAGAATTTAGAAACCAAACTCACAAAGGAAAAGGAAGCAAGGTGGTGCTGATTTTTTTTTCTCTCCATAAAGTAAATATGTATATGTTCTACTATGACAGGAAAGGCAGGAAAAAAAGAATGAAAACAATATTATCTTTACCATATTTAGTGCACTTAGACTTTATATAGCTTTTTAAAATGTTAAACGTATCAGTAATGAAGAATTCGGATGATTTTTTTGGTCTTTCCACTGACCAAGCTAATATATCCCGAAATCCCTGCAAAGTACAAACTTTCTCCTTGACTGATTGTCACAAATCATGTTACAAGAAAGCAGCTGGGACAAAAAGCCATGATTATGGGACAGCTACCAAAACATGATCACATACCCAGAAACTGGAAACTTCAAATTTCTAGAAAAGCACTTATGAATAAAAAAAGAGGCTGCAAGCTTTAGTGATTTTCAAGGATTTTCAAGTACTCATCGATAATTGTCTAGGGAGGTGTGTAGCTTATACACTTTATGTGCCTGTCCTGTAGAAGCCAAGGCCAGTTCATATGCGAGCTGACCAAACATATCCAATACGAAGCAAGGACATGTAGGAACATGTTATTAACTTCTGTCCCCCTCCAAGTACTATTACCTGTCTATAGCATTTCAGAAAACATGACATAAATCCCTGAACTTCACGGGGAAAAGAGACTGTGGAGGTCATGTGATCCAGTTTACAGATTAGAAAACTAGGGCACAAAGAAGTTAAATGCCTCAGCTGAAGACCACACAGCTGGTTAGTGGCAGAGCCTAGAACCCCACTCTGCACACTCCCTTCTCAGGGCCCTTCTGTCCTCTTCCCCACCCCCCCACTTCCCACTTCATGATGCAAGTGTCCCACAGAGCCGGGCTGGATTTCCACATAAAGTAATAATGTGGCGTTCTTTTTGAAATGTAAAATAAGATGACAGAATCTAAAAGGAAGAATGAACAGGAATTAAAAATATCTGCTTGACATAAAATAATATTAATTTAAAATTGTACCTTTACTGCTTCTGCTGAAAGTACATTTTCCTTTTTCTGACTTGTGCTCATGGGTTCATTTTCAACACTGAAAAACAAAAACCACAGTTTTTTCTGAAATTAAAATAGAATTACTAAACTCATACAGTTTCTGTAAACAAAAAATTGAAAGGCCCATTATTGGCAATGCCCAAAGATTCATATACAAAATGTTATACTAAGAATATATTGATTTGAATATCTAAACTTGAAAAACACATTAAAAAAATGCTCATCCAGGCTTTAGAAATTTTTGTGAGCTCATTATGCTTCATATTTTCTCATATTGATAATCAACATCACAGTAATGATGCATCTGAACAAAGGAGCACCAATGTATGGCCTTCATAACCTCAGAAAGTGCTAGCACTCTTAAGATTTTACTTAAAGTTCTACACAGTCTGATCTTTCTTAATGCCTATACTGAGATTTATTTGGAATAGAACACATTTCTATTCAGAAAATAATTATAAACATTTGGTTCATCTAGTAAATTCTGGGAATACTCACAAACAGATGCAGGCTTATCTATCCCCAAGTATGTTCTAGATGACACCTTAAAAATCAGATTCCCAGATAGTGACTTTTAATTGTCTTTTGTCCAGAATACCTTCACAGATGCCTTATAAGATGTCATCATAAACTACTTCGCTAATCAGCACATATGCATTTTAGATCTTAATATTTATCTCTGTGTTTATACACTGTCTCATTTGCATACTTTCATAACCTGAGACGCATTGAAGTAGCTCCACTCTAAAGATGTCTCCCCATGCCAAGGACTGTGCTTGGCCTTAAGAATATAAAAATGAGTAGGTCCGGGTTTTTGCAAAATTCGCCCTAGTTGGGGAAACTGATACACAAACTTTTAATGATACAGTTTGGTAAGAGCTGTAACTGCTGAATGAACAAAATACCGTGGAGCATAGAAGAAATAAGAAATTTGAAGTTTCTGCCTACTCAGTAAAGTGCCCTCGAAGGAGGGACAACGGCAGGGAGTAATAGAGAATATGGCATTATCGCAAAACCACGTTTTGTTTTGTTTTTAACATGACTTGAGCATAGAACTTGTGACAGGCAGCGGTAATCCTGCAAGAGATGAGAATGAGACCAGAGGTTAGTGGGTGCCAGTCTAAGTAGAACTGGTTCAACTCATTACAGAATTTGATGTTTGTCTTACATGCAGTGGGGAAGCCTTCAAAGCCTTCAGGCAAGAGACAAGTATAAGCAGGAAGGTGACTGAGAGTGGACTAGACAGTGGAATCCTGCTCACTGGTGGTGGAGAGACCATAAAGGAGGAAATGTCTGTAGCTCAGGTCAGAGGAAGGCCATCCCAAAGCAGATGGGATGGAAAGAGAGGACAAGATTTATGCCACTTAGATTTTCTATGCATAAGATCCAATGTCATTATTCAGAGTATCCACACAGGAACAAAAGACAGCTCATGTCACTTGGAAAATACAATGGATTAAAATGTCATTAAGTCCTAGACTCCATATAGGAACACATGGACCAATGAGATAGGCTGGGCCCTTAAAGCTTTTAAATGTCAACAGGAAAAGCAAGTATGTAAAAATAAATAAATAAATAACTGTGAGCTGTGTGTTAAACACATGAAAAATTCTATAGGAAAAATCAGAGGACAAAAGTAAAAGAACAATATTGTATAAAACAGAATAAGTAAAAGAACAATATTGTATAAAACAGAATTATAACCCATATACATACATATAAAATAAGAATGTCTCAGTGGTTGCTATTTTAAAAATGAGTAGGTTCTTATCTTTTTTTTTTCTATTTTACTAGTCTCATCTCTTGCCACAAGGTTGTTTACAATTAATTTTTTTAATTAAATGTGAATTGATACTGGTCTATTTAAGCTCAAATCAATAAAAACAGACTGGTAAAATACATGTAAAAATAGCACGTTGCAAGGCTTTGGGGTATAATTAAGAATACTACTGACCTTGACAATTTCATAAGTAAATTCTCTAACTACAATCTGTTTTGAATCACCTACCTAAAAACTATGTAAACACACAACCGCCATTTAGTCTTCTAGTAGAATCTTGCTTCAAGATTCCCAAAATTCTACTTCATTTAGAGTGTTTACAGAGCTTTCTATAAACATACTCCCTGAGACTAGAAATGAAAATGGTAAAACAGCAAAAGCTCTGCAGAAAATGCAGCTCTGAGTTCACGGGATTAAGGCAGAACTCAGTCTTTTTAAGTAGCTGTAATTACTTCCAAGTACAACTATAAACACACACAAAAATTCCAGAAAAACACAGCAGTAAATCAGCATGTAAGTACTGAACAAACAACAAAAGAACTGAAAGCTAAAATCACCAAAAGAAATATTATTTGATACTTAAAACTCTGGAATTTATTTCCCATGTTTAAGTTCCGTGATTCTTATTTGCTAAACCAAAATTCTAAAATGTGTTGAGTTTTAAACCAAACAACACATTTTAAAATTTTGTTTTAGCGATAAAAATCACTGCTTTAATTAATGATTTTAACACTTCTTTTCTACATTATTAGAATCCCTACCTAATTGGTCTCCTGTATCATCAGAATTGCTCTGATTCTATATTCCTCCCATAGCTGTCTCAAAGCAAGACATAATATAATCATGACATTCTTGGGTTCAAAAATCCTTCAACAAATCTCCGTCAGTTGATATATAAAATGAAGAGTCCTTAGCATAAATATAGTTATTCATGACCTGGATCCAGATACACTTGTCACATAGAACCACTTAATATTGCTAAAATATGCCAAGCTCACAGTCTAGCAAACCACTTTATTCCCCTGCCTGCAACATCCTTCTCTACTTGACTCTTAATCCTTTACTCACTGAGTTCCAGCTTTGCTTATATATTTTTGTGTTCCCACTATACCCAGAGATACCTCTACTAAATTTATTTACTGCTCCTTACTCTAACAGCTGGTTGTCCATTTGCCCAACTTGAATGTGAACTTACTAAATTCAGAAAATGTATCATTCCTGTCTGTATCCCAGAGCCTAGTACTGTGGTTGGCACTATAAAGGCAATCAAATATCATTTGTGAAGGGAATAAAAAGAATATAACAGAATTTCCATTAGTGCCTGCTTACCTTCATAGTGGAAAACACTATTCCACTGGGACAATGTAATAATACACATTAATGTTTTTTGCATAACGGGGTAGTATATAAGTCTCTTGAAAGAATAGACCAGCCATTCCTATTCTGCACTACCTTTCTCTAAAGATATAAAAGCAGGGAATGGGGCTGGTAGGAAAAAATTAGTCAAAGGAACAAGGTCATTTTCAGTGGATTTAAAAATAAAACAAAAAAAATAAGAACACAGTAGCTAAAGATATTTAAAACACTGGATACTTAGTAAAAAATAAATAAATAACAGAAAAGATTCAAAAGGGTTGGAATGGTACTTTCAGACTCTTAAAAATGAGGGAAAGAGAATTATGTTCATCTCAAACTTCATGAAAAATGACAATCTGTTCCTATTGTTTGCTCACAATTTAACCCCCTTTGGGACCCAGGGATATTTCAATAGAAATATTTTTAGAAAGTGCACATTTTGCTCATGGCAGGGGTGAGGGGCAGAGATCATAATCACACGTAGGCACAAATAAAACTACCTGCCTTTCTGAATAGCCTCATCTTACTTAGCTAAGAAAAATTTGGGAATTAATCTATCAAAATAGCTCAAATATGAAGGTCAATGTAACAGAGAAGCTCCTCATTTTTAAAGCAACTTTATTTAGACCATAGTTGAAAACAAGGAATCCAACTTATAGCCACTTACCATTTACATACCTTGTGCCAAATATAAAATATTTAGGTCATTAAGTATGAAATGTCCGATTTCAAATCAAAAATGTAGTTTATTATATCTCAAACAAGAAGCAGTACAATTAATCAAAGTATGCACCTCAACTACCAACACAGTTTTGCCATCTTAATGGTAGCTTGTTTATGCCAGCAGCAAACAAGCCTGGAGAGCAAGTGGCAATGAAACCTTGAACGGTATTTTCCACAGCTTGTTGAGAATTAAATATTTTCCCTTGCAAGAAGTAGTCGAAAGCCTGGAAGAAGTGGTAGTCAGTTGGTGCAAGGTCTGGTGAATACAGTGGATGACAGAGAGTTTCCAAGTGTGGCCTCTATAGTTTGAGCAGTGTTGTTTGTGTGACATGTGGTCAAGCGTTGTCTTGCAAGAGGATTGACCTGTCTCTGTTGACCAATTTCAGCTGCTTAATAGCAAACATCCTCATCATGTCATCCAAGTGGTTGCAGTAGACATCTGCTATAATCGATTGACCAGGTTTCATAAGGCTAGTGGATAATACCAGTGCTGGACCACCAGACAGACACCATTAGCTGTTTCTGATGAATATTCAGTTTTGGACTGTGTTTCAGCACTTCATCTTTATCCAACTATTGTTTGCAATTGTCAAAAAGTATCCATTTTTCAACACATGTAACAATACAGAATAGAAATGGTTCACCTTTATGTCATGATGGCAAAGAAAGGCAAGCATCTCTTCTAGATGATTTCTCTTTTGATGCTCATTTAATTCATGCAGTACCCATTTATCCAGCTTCTTTACCTTGCCCATTTGTTTCAAATGGTTCAATATTGTTGGAATAGTAATGTCAAACCATGCTGCTAATTCACACATAGGTTAAGATGGATTGACTTCCAGTACAGCTTCCAGCTCATTATTATTCACCTTGGTCTCAGGTCATCCATGTAGCTCATTTTCAAGATTAAAATCACCAGAATATAACTTCTCAAACCATTGACATACTGTGCATTCATTAGCCACATCCTTCCCAAACACTTCACTGATATGTGGAGCTGTCTGCGCAGTACTGGTTCTACAAAGGAATTCATATTCAAAAATAACATGAATTTTTGACTTAACCATGGTTTCTTAAAAAAAAAAAAACACTTAAAAGATAATCATAAGCCAAACCAGGCACTTGAAAGAATGAGGATGTACCTTCACCATAAAAATAAAAAAGTGTCAAACTGAAATGTCAGAGATATCAACTGTCAGGCTTAGTACTTAAGGAAATCGGTACTTAAGCATTTCATACTTAATAACCTAATGAAACAAAACTGTGGGCCGTAAAAAAAAGTGGGTCACTTTAACATTCTAGAGTTCAAGTAATTTACATAGAGGGAAAGTCCTAACCTGTCACTTAGATACATTATACTCTTATTTTGTATTAAATTCTAATAAGATTCCCTAAGCAACAGCAGATAAGCAGCAGAAAACTGGGCCCAAGAACTCACTCACCCACTCAACACATGTGTAGTGTACACTTGCGTCAGGCACTGTTCTTGGCGCTGGGAGGTGAACCATGAGTGAACCAGACAAGGTCTTTGCCTTCACTCCATCAGAACCTATATCTACATGCATCAGAATCACCTGGGCAACTGTGTTTCTAAAACGGAGTTCTGGGCCGGATTGTCAAGGAATCCCATTGGAGTGGGGGCCCGGAATCTACATTTTCCACCACCAAACCCTTTCCCAGGTTGTTCCAATGCAGGTCATCCTCTTACCACATTATTTATAAACAATGGTCCGAGAGCCTCTCTCACTGAAACCAACAACTGATAGTTTTATAGTGAAGAGAAAAATCTGGACTGGTTGATCTCCACTTAACATTATTTAATGCACTAAGCGTTGATACTTAAAGAATAAGTAACAATTTTTACAAAACTCACTCATGTGAGACACTACCTATTTTCCAACACTACTGCTAAACAGAGCTCCTGGCCCCAGGAAAGAGCTGTTGCCCTAATGAGCATGTAGAGCATTGAAAGTACAGAGTAGGACCAACAAGGAAAAAATCCCTTTCTTTCAGTCCATACCACTAACTGAAGCACCAGGCAAGCTGCTGGGCTTCTCCGAGAGTCAGTTCTGTGTGTGGTAAGAAAGCAGCTTCCGTGATGGCCGTAGGATGGACTCACAGGAACACCAGGTATACTCAGTGGAGATCGGTGAAGGCAGAGTGAGGAAGAGTAAAGCTCCTCACTCCTTCCCTCCTAGAAAACACATATTGGGTACCTCCTTCTCCTCCTCCTGTGCCCTCTCTCACACATCATACTTTTGGCTGCATCAGAAAAATCTAGAAATGTTAAAGACCCGAATACAGCTTCCATAACCATCTTCCAGAGGCTTGCCCACTTCTCTCCAGATGCTGGAGTCTGATTTCTTGCCATTTCCAGAGAGGAGGCAATCTTTGGTGCTAATGACATCACTGACAGTAATTCAGAGCGTCCCCGAAACACAAGGTCACTTCACATAAAGTGGTCCCTAACTTGGGAATGTCCTTACATCTAAACAACACCCTCGACCCACTCTCCATGAGGACATTTCACCATTTCCAGGGTCCTCTGCTGAAGATGTACCTTCTCTCCTCGTTCTCCACCCCACTCAGCCTGATGCTGCCCGAAATTATCTTCCCACTGGAGGCCTTCACTTCCACTGCACAAGGTGTGTTCTGCAGTAGAGGAACAGCAACATCGTTGAGGACATGGAAAGAGAATCAAGACAAATCTCTCCATCATTTTTTCTTACCCCGCTAATATAAAACTCTGCTAGTTCCAGAAGCCTGGTCCACCAAGTAGCATCTCCCCCTCTACCGAAACTTCATGAGGCCTTCCCTCCCTGGGATGCTGCTCCTCGCCTCAGAGCCCACCTGACCCAACTCCTGTGGTGAAACCCTAGAAGTAGCCAGAAACCAGCCGTCCCCTGAAACGTGATCAAATCATATTTCAGTCCTCCAGGTGAGACTTTCCCTTGGACTACATGAAAAATAATACAGAACTAGAAGGGATCTTTACCTACCTACTGCCTCTCCCACTGTCAGTAGCAGTAAAATGCTTTGCAAAAACTCAAAATCAACATTTGCCTGTTTCAGCGACAGCACATTACGGACAAAATGCACTCTAGTCAAAACGCACCTTCTTTCTTTCTGGATCTGAGTTTACAATTATGTAAATTGAAAGAGTCAGACTGGTTGATGTGAGATCTCTGCCAGATCTAAAATCCCATGCTGCTGTGATCTACAATGGTAGGATGAGTGGAAAAAGAAACAGGCAGACTAAACCTGAGGCTTTTGTGGTAAAGGAAGAGAAAGACTATTACCAAGAAAACAACTAAGAATCAAAACCAGCATCAGGACATCATGACAGAGGCAAAAATGTCTACTGTCCTTTATTTCAAAGTTACTGAGGTCCCTGAGGGGGCCTGTCCTCTATTCCTTTAGACTCCATCCTCTTAGCCCTAACCTGTGACCTTAAATATAGTATGGACTTCATCCCCACACCTTCCCGAAGGACATGGGGGTCTCATCTACATTACTGTGGGGATATTTTTCTTAGAAACATGGCTTCACATGACAAGATCTGTAGTTCTCTTTGTTTGATATGATAGTGCAGTTATGTTATAGATTAAACTGACTTTTGTGCACTGGCCTGAAGTCACATCTAGCAGGTCCAATTCTATGGGGAAAAAGACAAAGTTCCACACCAATGATTTACAAACAACCATCTGGAAAACTGTCCATTCATAAACGGGGACTGTCAGCAGTAGAGTGGTACTTCTATTTTTTATGACCATTAACAGAATATAAAACAGGTGGTTATAGCACTATTTCTGGGCTTCAAATTAGAAGGTAACTACAAGCTGCAATTTTAAGGCACTCAAACAGCATGTACTTTAGCTCAAACATCTGGCATTTGAATGATTTCAAAACTTTGGAGAAAAATCAGGAGGAGAGGGGCAAGGTAGACATGATTATGAGGTTCAGTTGCTTTGCAATCATAGACTTCTGACACTCCTTTTCTCCATAATGTCAGACCTCTCCTATAATTTATGTATCTACCTTGAAGCTGCTTTATTTCCTGCTCCCCCATCTCACGCCCCCAAAACAAGACCCATAATTACAGTTCAATCACAGGCTACAGACTGACAATCTCAGTATGGCTGATGTGTCTGAGCCGTCTACCATATACCTGTCGTGAGTGACTGCTCTCTTCTCCCCAGAGTCCTCCATCCACTCACACTCTTCACATTCTGAATGTTTGTGACCCACCTCAAAAGAGTCTACACCCTGAATATTTTGCTGTGATGTGAATCCAAAACAGTATTACAGCTGCTTTCTACAATGGGGCATTCATTCACGTATCATTTGACAAACTGTCCCAAGCAAAGGTCACTGGAGACCCAAGATTGTGCCTTCCCAGAGCTCCCCAGACACTGACCTCGGCTGACCTCACCTCCAGGTCAAATCCTTCCTGCTCTGTACATTCTTCCAGACATAGATAAACAGACAATACATATGAGTTTAAAAACACATGCACACATATGCAAATAAACGTGTGCCCAAGTGATACTTTCAAAAAGTAAATTCATCATTTCAACTCCTTTCTATGGCCTACCAAATCTAGCCCCAGCTCCCTGCCCCATGTCACAGATACCCACTCTTCCTTCCACTCTGTGTCTCTGTCCACACTGGCATCCGTGCCACACGAGCCTGCCCC
Source organism: Lemur catta (assembly GCF_020740605.2). Classification (NCBI taxonomy): domain Eukaryota; kingdom Metazoa; phylum Chordata; class Mammalia; order Primates; family Lemuridae; genus Lemur; species Lemur catta. Next base: position 243,829,629 of record NC_059128.1, read on the forward strand.
TGGACCTTTGAAGTGGATGTTCCCTCTGCCTGGAAAGTTCCTTCCTCGGGCTTGTCCATGCCTCACTCTCAGATCTCACCCAGGTCATTGTTCAAATGTTATCCAACAGAGGCCTTTCATGACCACCCTGTCTACACCTTACCCTAGACTCACCACTTCCATTGTGCTCCCTTCACTCACCCTGTTTTATTTTTACTTCAAAGCACATTGTATGTTAATTTATATCATTTATTTTCTGCCTTCCCACGTTAGAATACAGGCTCTAAGTAAGCAGAGCTTGTATTTGGCCATGTAGATATTCAAACCAATTCAGAAAAGTGATGACACAATTAAGATTTTTCTAAGAATTAAGTTTTACATTATTTTTTATAATTTGTATATGTATGATTGTTGAAAATGTTAAAGCACTATTGTTAAGTGAAATAACTCCAGTTTCAAAATCGTGAAGAGAACTTTTACTTTTTGTAAAAATATTTACACGTGTAGACATGAGCATATTTAGACACACAGAGAGGAAACGATGTGAAACAATGGTACATGTCTCTGAGTGGGTAGGGTCATGAGTGTGCTTTTTCTTTGTGATTCTCTTATAATGTCACACCTGTTTTATAAAAGCATATACTGCTGTCAAAAAGACAAAAAAGTACAAAGTAGCATAGTTGATTAAAAAGAAAGCAAACACAAGTCAGTGCAAAAAATGCAAGCAATGAATTTCAATAACAAAATACTATTACCACAAATTTTACATAATGGTAACTTCTTTGTATCACAATATATACAACATTGCCAAATAAGATTCTGTTTTGCCTACTTAGAGAACAAGGAAACAGAATTATTACAGTTCACATTTTCAGCTTTGACTAATAAATAGAAGAATGCCACTCTTCCAGCCCAGGTATGCTCCTTGTTGCTTTAATAAGCAAGACAATAAAAGGTAAGAGTTTACATCTCACCTAACCTGTCTCCAGTTATTAACATAAACAATTCAAAATATTTCATTCCTTATCATAGGAATCATGGTAGTTATAAGGAAATCATCATCTGTCACTGAGGTAGTATCCACTTTTTGTATAAATTTTAACACAAGGAGTAAAGCAGAAATGTCTAACAAATCTAGAAATTACATGAAACTAATCTTGTGAAAGTGCTTAAATACCATTTTTATGTCATTTTTGGCACTGCCATTTGTGTTGCTTGTCATAAAGAATACAAAAAAGATATGTTTTCACTCTTTTTTATAAATATGTCGGGAGCCATCTTCAAACTGCCTGTCACAGTGAGTTATATTTCTGTTCCAACAACTTATTTGAAATTAGCACTTAAAGCATAATATGTGATTTTATAATTATGTAAGTGCTATGGTTCGGATGTTTGCCCCCTCCAAACTTCATGTTGAAATGCAACCCCCAATTTTAGAGGTGTTTGGGTCATGAGAGTGGGCTCCCCATAAATAGATCAATGTCCTCCCTGGGGCAGGGGTGAGTTTTCACTGTATTAGTTCCTTGAGAGTTGGTTGTTAAACAGAGCCTGGCACCTCCACTCCTCTTGTTTCTTTTCTTGCCTGTGATCCCTCCACATGCCAACTCCCCTCTGCCTTCCACGAATGGAAGCAGCTTGAGGCCCTCATACATGGAGATGTCCAACTTAACTTTCCAGCCATCAGAATCATAAGCCGAATAAGCCCTTTTTCTTTATAAATTAGCCTCCAGCATTTCTTTATAGCAACGCAAAACAGAATAAGACAGTAAGAAACCTCTGTTTTGTAATCTTTTAGCAATTGTTTCCTAATAGCCACTGTTGAGAGATTATGTGAAAGGGTTCAATTTATACTCAGAGAGTAAAGAGTTTGACAACAATGATATTTGGATAAATTGTCTAGCTGCTTCTGGAAAAGCAAGAGAGACCAACATGTTTAACTCTGTTCCATCGAAAAGTCTCACTAATGACAATAAAGCAATAAATAAGAGGAAATAAGCCACTATGTAACAAGAGGAAGGGTAAAAGCACTCGTGAGATAGATTTTTGAAGGGCAGAAAAGTAGGCAGAAGAATGATTTAGAATAGATAAAACTTTTATCATTTCTTTGTGTTGGGAACATTTCAAATCTTCTAGTGATTTTGAAATATACAATATACTATTTTTAACTATAATAACCCTACTGTCCCATCGAACACAAAGTAATGGAGATTGTAAATACCCTGATTTAAGCATTACATATTGTATGCACGCAACAAAATATCACATGTAAAAAATATGTACAATTATGTACACATTCCAGCAACACATCAACTAAAAATTTAAACATAGATAAAACTCAGAAACCAATACCCCAAAATATGGTGCTTTGACACGTTGAACTAAAGCAGCAGGCTAAAGATCTCTCTGACCTTCCCTCTCTCCAAACCTGTGTCTCTCTCAGAGCACAGAATGAAGTTGTTCTCTTAAGTGCCCTTATCTGCCTAAAGGACCTGCCAAAGAAGAAAACAATTACCTCTGGGCCCTTTCTTCAGTTTTCATTAGCTGAACTCATTCATATTGCAGGAAGAAAGACTGAAGTCGGTCAACACACCTGGACAGACTTTTGTCACAAATCACTGTCCACCCTGCAGGCCCAACAGCCATTGTCCCAGGCCACTGTAGTTCTTAAAGCCCATGGAATTCCCCTAAACATCATTTACTAAATCATACACATCTCTCCATCTCCCTTTCCGCTAAGAAGTAGAGTACATAAACACCTACACCCCTCTGAGATAACAGGTAATCACTCTGCTTTTCCCCCAGGGACACTAATAAATTTGTATGTCATTTCTCCCATTAATCTTCCTTATGTCATTTGACTTTTCAGCAAACTTGCAGAGGGCAAAGGGGAAGTTTTCCCTTGCCCACTACATATGCATGTAACAAAATATCACATGTACTGCATAAATATGTACAATTATTTGGATTAATAAAAAAATGTTTTTAAAAAAGAATAGATCAAACTGCAATGTAAATCGAGGCAGAAGAGCAAACTATCATTTCAGTGTATCCTGACACAACTCCAGAAAAATCTCAGACTTGGAGGCCCAAGTAGGTGATGAGTAACATGGCTGGAAATAGGGACTAGTAGAATGTCTGTTAACCCCCACCCCAACTCATACCCCCAAATTACATAGACATTTGGCAGGAGACTGGACATTTTTTTAAAAGAAAAGTCTCCAGGCTCCAGAATACCAAGAATAATAGAAGCATACAAAGCACAGACCCCACAAACAGGGAACTTCAGGAAAACTCACCATCCTAAATGGTAAGACATAAGTCTCTCAGATGAAAGAGCCTGCCAATTGCTCAGCAAAATGAATAATAAAGGACTAGGTATGGTTTATTACCGTGCATTTGTTGAGCTTGGATTAAAATGTGATTTTAAGATTTTCTAAATTCACAAAGATAATAAATGAATCACAAAAACAGGTCCAGAAATCAGATTAGCATCAAATTTCTCAACCACACAGAATGAAAAAGAATAACCCTGAGAGCAAATAATTTGATCCTATAAATTTGTACCCAAACTATCATTTAAAAGTATCATTTACAAGTTATTTTCAGAAATGCAAAGACTGAAAAAAAATTATCTCATATGCACTCTTTCTTCTTGGATATGTAAAAAAGAGGAGTTAACCAAGAAAGAGGAATACATGAAATCTGAAAATACGGGCTCTAACATACAAATTAAAGGCAGACTCAGAGGTCAAGGGAAAGGTCTTAGAGGGCATAGGGGTAAACAGATGTGATTTAATGGTGTAGAAAAAAAGCACTGAGTTTTATAAATATGTTTTTGCATCCTAAAAGTAGCAGAAATAAAGAAATGAAAAACAAGGTAATTTATTCCTCCAAAAACACAGAAGATCATGCAAAGAAATGTAATCATAGTATAGTACTTGGCTTAGCAGAAAACAATATCCATATAGTAATAAAAATCTAAAGACTGATTTTTGATTTAGTGCTAAAATTATAACAGCTATTTTGGCTGGATGAGTGAAGGGATGTGGAAAGGTATAAAATAGCTAAGTGCTCATCTACTATAACTAGAAGTCAATACATATTGTGTAAAGTTTACAAATCAAGAAACAACAGTAAAACGTTATTTAGATACATGTACAGAAATAACAGAAGAAACAGTTTAAATGAGATTAAAATTTCCTCTAAGAAAAATGCTCAAGATTGGGCTCACACCTGTTAAATACTCCTATAGTCCCCTGCATGTCCCCTTGGCACTTATTTTAAGAGAGGAAGAAATGCTTGTGTGACGTCGCCTTCCCTACAAAATTGCATGAGTGCTCTGAGGCTAAGATCACGTTGTACCTTGTTCACTGCTAGATTTTGAAAGCCTAGCACAGTGCCTGGCACAAGTGGTACTAAATTCTTGCTAAACACAGGTGAAGCTTTCAAATCAAATGACAAAAATGTTAGGAGCACATGGAGGAATTAACTAACACATTTTCATATGTCACTTTTCCAATAAAACACAAGGTCGTCTTCTTTTTTTTTTTTTTTTTTTTGAGACAGTCTTGCTCTGTTGCCTGGGTTAGAGTGCCATGGCATCAGGCTAGCTCACAGCAACCTCAAACTCCTGGGCTCAAGCAATCCTTCTGTCTCAGCCTCCCGTGTAGCTGGGACTACAGGCATGCGCCACCACGCCCAGCTAATTTTTTCTATATATTTTTAGTTGTCCAGCTAATTTCTTTCTATTTTTAGTAGAGACAGGGTCTCACTCTTGCTCAGGCTGGTCTTGAACTTCCTGACCTTGAGTTATCCTCCCGCCTCAGCCTCTCAGAGTGCTAGGATTACAGGTGTGAGCCACCACGCCCAGCCAAGGTCTTCTTAATTTGTAAGGCATATTAATTTTGTACATACCTTATACCCCACAGAGTTTTGGCAGGTATGCTAAAGCTGGGAGAGACCTTAGACCTGAGCGCCAACTCCCTCACTTTATAACTAAAGACTCTGAGAAGGTTAATGACCTGTCTAGAGTCACACAGGAGGTCAAGGTGGATGGTAAGTGACTTTATAAAAATGAGTTAAATTGATAATTTTGTGGCTTTAGCTGTTAACTCCACCTAATTTCACATTATAGATTAATAATATGTAAGCCTCACTCATACTTGTACGAAATGTCAAAATATCAAATCACTCTTTATTATAAATATTACTTCTATATATTTATTAAGCCTTATTCAGAACTTTTCTCACTTGAACAAGTTAATGTAGTCCATTCTCTCTTCGGAAAACTTTTGCCAACTTGGGATCACAAATTCTCTTGTTTTTTTCTTTTAGACACAGATATTCACCATATCTTAATCCAGTTTTTTCTTAATTTTGAAAATAGGTATTTCACATTTTTTAAGTATAAAAAGTATAAAATGAAATCTCCCTCCTGCTCTCCATCCCCCCAAACAGGTAATAAAAGATTTCATACCCCCCTTTTATATACAAATGGGGATATACTATACACAATGGTTTGTACCTTGCTTTTTTTTTTTACTTAATGTATTTTGGAGATATTTCCTTATCAGTACGTAAAAAACTTTCTCATCGTTTTTGACAGCTACAAAATTTACATTACGTGGATATACTATGATTTCTCAATTAGTCCACAATTAATGGGATTCTACTCTATTTTTCATCTTTTGCCATTAAAACAATGCTGCAATGACTAAACTTGCATAGGCAAGCTTTTGGCCTATTTGCAAATTGCATGTGTCAGATGGAATTCCCAGAAAGGAAATGCTGAATATATGAATCTGTAATATTAACAGAACTTGTCAAATTTCCCTCCAAAGTGGTATATCAACTTACACTCCCACCAGTAATGTATGACAGTTCCAGTTTCCCCAAGTCAAACTGGAGTTTTACTTATCAAATAGGTAGAATATAGTACCTTGTCATAGTTTTAATTTGAATCTCTCTTTTGAAGGAGATCGACCCTTTTATGTATTCAAATATAAATTTATAATTTGTATAAATGTATATACATTCATTTTCTTCTCTCTATTGTCAGGACTACAAATTCTTGGTTGCACAGAGCACTGACCCAGTCAATCTGGGCAGACGTCCAGCTGCATGCCATTGTCTTTTATTCCCATTCAAAACCATTTTCTAAGGCCAGCCTTCTTTTATGGGTCTTCCCAACTTAAGCAGAGGAAACTGTCATATAATGCTGTAGGCTTTGAATTCAGGAAGGAAAATTTCACTCAACAGATGCTATGAGACTTTTGATTAACTACTGACTCTCCCAAAGCCTCAAATTATGTATCTGTGAAATGGAGTAAAGAGACCTCTCTCATAAGTGTGCCCTGAGGATTAAGTGAATTTATATATTTAAAGTCCCAAGCACAGGGCTTGGATCTGAGTAGGGCCTCAATAATCGGTGGTTCAGTTTTGTCATCACTAATCTGTCAAGGAAAAAGGAAAAAAAAAAAAACAAAGCAACAACACGTGACTAAGCAAACAGTTGTTTCAGTGCTTTAGGGTATTTCCAATTAAATACTTCCATGAATTAAACATTGAGGGATAGTCTTGCTGGAGTTGTACCATTACTTGGTTATTCACAACTGCCAAATAAATATTAACAATGAATTATATCTGTTTGTAAAACTTCAACTAGTTCATTATCAACATCAAGCCATCTTGTGTAAGGATCACTACACATTTGGAATGTTAATTGCTGAAAGGATGCACTTTTCTGCCTCCATCTAGGACTTGCCAAGCCTGCAGGGGTCAGGGAGGAGCAAGAGGAATCGAGGGAAAATACTTCCATTCACCTTGCTGATACAGCTACTATCACATCTCCCTGGCTAGGCTAGCTTGGCCAAGAATGCTAACCAAACTATGCTCAGAAAAAAGTCAATAATATGAGAAGATATTTGGCAGCCCAATAACAGTTCTGATACAATGTATGACATTCATAAAACATTGTGTTCTGAGCCAACAAGTCACACATTCCAAAAATATGTTTGGCTTAACCTGACCTCATATTAAGAATAGAGACATACTCATTTATCTCCTCCATTAATTTATGAACTCTTTGAGAGCAGTTCTCGTCATTCACTCATCTTTCTTTACTCATTGCTTAGCACTTTGGACACACAGCAGCTACTCGATTTATGGATTGAACAGATTGAAAATAAGTATTACTTCTTTAACTTTTATTTCATGCTGATTCTCCCTTTACAGAATATAGCCTGTATTATTTTCCTTAGTTTAAATTTACATCAACCTACATTTTCTTGTTACCATAGCTTTATTTTGCATTTCTGGTATATCTGGGCTTCAGATATATCATTATCAGAATTCTGGGTAGAAAATGAAATATTTTGCCTTGAGCGAATATTATTTCCTCTTACTTTATAAAATTTGCTATTATCCTTTTTACATATTTTCCACCGTGATGAATAAAATTCCTAAAAATGTCATTATTATCTATAATGTTACACTGTATACAATGTTATTGTAACTTTTCAATAAAGTTTGAATTCCTGATTACATAAATTTATTGCAGGCCAATCTGTGGTATACTTGTTACTCTAACATATTTAGAGTGTACAGTTTTGAGTCAATTTCCAAGGAATGTACACAGCAAGAAATAGAATCCCCAAATTAGCCATCTGGTAGACACCCTGTTAAACTTAAGAGAAGGAAATCACTTGAAAAAGGTAAGGTTTTGACACCCTAAAACAGTTTATATTGCTACTCTGCCAAAAAGAGTAGGTTCTTGCTCTGAGTTAACCTGGGAACCCAAGATTCTGACAAAATACACACCCGTGAGGACTTCCAGAATTTGCCAGTTATCTTTACTACTGCAAGTATGAACTGCCGGTGTGGCACAGGAGTCTCCTATTCAACAAACTAATTACCAATTATCTTCAATAGTGCTTCAAATCAGTAAAAATACAATCACCATGAAAATTCAGACAACAAAGCTCCCTTTCTTCACATAACTGATGCTATGGTCAACATTGATAGTTTAACCTGAAGGCCAACGGCTTTCATGCTTGCCCTCAGAGGCACTATTGACAGTTTTTAAGACAGTACCTCCTACACTACAGCCCATTAGCACCCTGGCCCCAACCTCTCAACACTTCCAGCATGGTGACAAGCAAAAACAACCCCCTCATGTTTCTAAATGCCCACTTAGAGGGGAGTGTACTACCCCGAGCTGAAAGTCACTATTAAGAGCTTTAACATTTCAATCAACAAAACACATATTCACTCCTCATCTGAATTAGGTAAAAGAGGACACAAAGATGAATAATACCCAGCCCCTGACCTTGGGTCTAGTGATCCCGTCTTACCTTCTTTCCATCAATAACAAACACTACATTGGGTCACTCTAAGTAACAGCCAAAAGAAAGATACTTGAAATGTGCCACACTGTCATCCACTCTGGAACAAAGTAAGGAATGGTACCGTTGACTTACATGTTCAAAAGTGTTTTGAAGGATGAGAGTTCAGATGGGTGGTGGATAGGATGGTGCAGGGGGAAAAAAAAAACCAGAGATTCGGAGGCAGTTAGAGACCTAGGTTCAAACCTCATCCCTGAAACTTACTTCTCTCATGATTTGGGGTAAATCATTCTCCATTGGGAGTGGTACCATTCTCTCCCCCGCCCACCTGGGTGGAGGTATTTTAAATTATTCCAATGACCAGAGGATGCTACTGGCAATTAGTGGGTGGGGTCATGGGCAAATATCTTGCAATGGACGGAACAGTCCAGTTCAAAGAACTGTTCCACCCAAAATGCCTACAGCATCCAACGCTAAGCACTTTCCCACCCTCAGTTTTCTGAGTTGTCAGATGGTGATAAGTGTACCAACCTCTCAGGCTGAGTGTGAAGTTTAAATAAAATGCTGCCAGTAGTACCCAGCCCAGGAGTAAGTGCACATTCAGTCCTTGATAAATGCTGTTCTTACCTTACTATCTCCCTTCTGAGGAGTTATAAACACTGCACAGAGCTCATTTTAAACAGGTCCATCATGCATGATACAGCAAAGAAACGAAGTTGAGCAATCACTGTGTCAAAGCAGATAAAATAAGAAGGCAACTATCCCTTCAAGTTTCACATTTCAGCAGTATCTGTTTAACAGGCTTTTGCAAAAACTCTCTGAACTTTAAATCGACAGCCATTCTGTCTAGAGACTCAGCTCCAACCTAACTTTCTTACTGCCTCTTTCACTGTCCCACTAATGTATATAGCTCCTAACAGATCACAGAGCCCTGTAGGCCTTTGCTCAGCTTAGAATACCTGTTTCCTATTCCCATCTTCCTGGATAAGTTCTCTACATATAGAAACATCACCAATTCCTTGAAGGCCCAGTTAAATCACCTCTACCGTGAAGCCCTCCCTGGTGGGGAGTGGTCACTTCTAATGAATCCATGCCTGTGTGCTTATAAACTGGGCTTAACACTGCAGCAATGATTCTCTGAGAGGTCTCAAGTATCCTATAAAAACTTCAATTGCAGTTTGTTTCTACATTATCCAAAATAAATATAAGCACTTCCTGGAACTGGTCAACAACCCAGATATGAGTGCTATCAAGCAATTTGAGTGCCCACACCTGAGTGTGAATATACAACAGTGTTGATACTAACAGGACTTTGTTAATTATGGAAGGTTAAGGAGATCAGAACAGCAGCAAACTCAATACATAAATGATGTGTTCACACCAAGTGAAGCTCATATAACTCACAACACACCATAAAAATAAAGGTTTTCCTGTAGTTCAAAATAGAGAAATACTGAAAGACCTGTATCATGAGGCAGAGTAGTGCAGTCTTGGCACTCCCCAAAGACCCTGTGTTTGGCCCAGTTGGTACCATATCCATTTTGTGAGTAGCCAAAACACAATTGTCAGGATAATGTTGAAAATCCAACTTTTCTTGGTCTCCCAATTATGTTTGTTTAATTTTTAATTCTGTCCTTCAACTGTTAAGGAATTCTGTTCTTAAGGAACTTATGTCCCATTTTGTATTTGTACATGTGTAAGTTACGTAATAAAATTCATGTAAATCAACACTGAGAGTGCAGAAAAGGAGACTGCACAGCACACGGTTGAGAGAATGCATTTTGAGTACACTGAAAAGCCAGAATGCTGACAGTAATCACCCTATGTTCAGAGCTGCAGGCAGTGCAGGACTTGATATATATTCACTGAGTAAAAAGTGGCTATGTGACTTTAGGCAAGTTTAACATTGATTTTTTTACAGTAAAATGGGGACATTGATAATATAGGTTTGTCAATAATATTACTAAAGGTACTTTGTAAAGTGCCAGACACATGATAGGTGCCAGTAGTACTGTTTTCAAGTGGTCTTCTCAGTTTCTCATAGCTCCTTGAGAGAAAGGACCCCTTTTCTCACTCATCTGTACAACCCTACCACACCAAGCCTGTCTAGCTGTTGAACTGACTCCTCTGAATTTAGAACCACCACCACCACAAAAGGTAAATCTGGCTCTCATTAAGACTAAAAGTTTTTACTGCCACAGAGAGAAACAGCCAAAATACCCTTTCATTTTGAAATAAGATCACAGTGACAAATTGCAATTCTGTTTCCAATCTTGTTAACACCAGAGTATAGTGTTACTGGGACATTCGGTACTATTAAGCGTTTCCATTTGTTTCATTAAACTTTCAATAAAGGCTTTGTGTTTGTTTATACCCTTGAAATGAAAGATTTAAGCTCATTTAAAACAGTAACACACCCACACAAAGGATTATCTGCTATCCCCTTAACATCTGGCAAGCTCCAGAAAAGATGAAGACAAAATTAATGTTCATGTAAGCATAATTTAAATTTTCATTGTGAAAAAGTCACAGTCGGTGCCTATCTGGATATGATGAGAATAGAGAAGTGACAGGTAGACAAGGAACTAGCTGCCAGAGTGGTCAGCTCCAGTCAGAAAAGAAATCAGAAATGAGAAGTGCCTTAAAAACCCAAAATAGGGCAAGGAGGCAGGCACGATTTCAGGACAATACTGACATGAGCCTGAAATTGGCTTGTTTCCTCCATTCTAACACTGATTCTCAAGTTACCAACTTTTGCTGAGTCTACTTGGAATTTCTTTCAGACTGCGTTCATATTATACAAGACTGTTAGTGTTGTTCCAATGATGGCAGGCATCTCAAGCTGTCCACACCAGCAGAACTATATCTGACATCCTGCTTGAGACCTGTCAGACTTCAAAACTATTTTTAACCACTGTGTTAACTTTGAATTTTGAACTCTCAACAGTCAGGGCAATAATAGCTGAAACATGCCAGGAGAATAACCGGTTAATTATAGTAAGAGATTTCTTGGAAAGATATGGTTATCTTAACAGATGGTCATAATGGAAATTATTTCACAAGTAGGGAAACTGAGGAACACACATGTGATTAAAATCACACCACAAAACCTGAAGAGTGATGGAACTAACTCAGTCACAGTTGTTTCCCATCCGTTTTTTCTTTGAAGCCCAACATGAAATCTTAAGTCTGAAGTAAACACCTCTTTCTGGACTGTATCCTTCTCATGACAGGTAACACACTCTTCTGGTGCAATTTGAGGAGGAGGGAGTGTAAGCCTTTCTTCTCGTCAAAAATTTAAGACAGCGAGTTGCATTTCATTTAACCCCTCTATCTCCTTCGGGATGGATGCAAAGACTCAACAACAGGCATTTCAATGAGATACATCTAAAAAAATCGATTTTTGGACTTGTAGAGGTGAAGGAAGGGGAAAGGGCACGTCTTGGTTACTGAAACCAAGACAGCTGGAATCCTCCTTTCTAGACTGCGGGGACTTGGGGCATGTGTCTCTGAAGAGAGATGGGAAAGAATGAGGGTGTCATCACTTAAAAGTCCAGTCCCTGGTACGTAAAATTAGCAAGGATTTTATATTCTGATGAAGTGTTGGGAACTCATTATCACAATTCTTTTTCAAAAATCATTTTGAAAAACTTTCAGTCACAAGGCAAAACACCAGCCGAGGAAGTGACGCTCCATGCTTTGCCGTCTCCCCTGTCGCCCCGTCTACTCCCACACCGGCGCGTGTGCGATCGCGCCCTCGTCCCCCGGCCGGGTCCCACTGCCGCCGGCGGGGCGCCGGGGCGGCCTCGCCCGCAGCTCGGAGAGCGGAGCGTGTGTGGAAGGAACCGAATCGCGTCCGGGGAGGGGAGGCGGGAGCGCGGCGGGGCTCCGGGGAACGCGCCGGCCGCGGGCGAGAACTTCGCCCGGACTTAACTAACCACGGAAAGCGGAGCGATGCGGCACTGGGGACCGGGCGAGGAGGAGGAAACTTCAGCAATGGAGGAAGGAGAACAGAAAGTGGCGAGCGAACTGCAGCCTGGCCCGAGAGCCGCTCGCCGCCCGCGGTCCCGCCAGGAGCCCCGGCCCCCCGAGTCCGCGCCGGCCCCGACGCTCCCCGCGACTCCCACCTGGCAGCGTCCCGGCCGGGAGCGGGAGCCTGGCTCGTCCCCGGCTTTTCCTCCTCTTCCTCTTCCTTGTCCCGGGAAGGGCTTCGGGGAGCGAAGAACCGGGAGAAGCTGTGCCAGGGGGCGCTGCCCCTCCTCCGGCCGCCGGACATCTCCCGGCGCGGCAGGGGCAGTCCGCGGGAAACGGGCTAGCTGGTGCCCCGTGTCCGGAGCCCGGCAGGGCGCCGCGGGACCCGGCGGAGGCAGGACTGACGCGGCGCGAGCCGGCTCAGTCCATCCCGGGCGGGAGACGCGCGGGCGCGACGCCCTCCCCGCGCGGCTTCCCTTCGCGCCGCGGCGGCTCCTCCCCCCGCCCCGCCCCCGGGAGGAGCCGGCGGCCGCGGCGCCGCCCCGCGGCGGGCGTGCGGGGTCCCCGCTGGAGACGCGGGCGGGAGGGCGAAGGAAGCCCCTCTGCGGGCGCTACGCGGGGCTCCAGCTTCCCGCTCAAAAGAGTTCAGCCTGCAGCCTGTTTGGCTTTTGTGTTCAAGTACTTTGTGTTACTAATTTATTCTCTATCTTAAAGCACAGAAAAAGTTTTTCGAACTTTTGAAAGAGGTTTCCCGCTAAAGTTTGTGAAAACACCGGGTAAGCTGCAGTGCCAGGGCGCCCTGGGCTGCCTTTGAGCCGACAAACAGCCACTCACTCCAGAGGGCTTGAACCGGGAGAGCGAAGGAGGTGTCTGCCCCAGTCCCGGACTCACAGCTGAAGGGGTGGGGGCGGGACCTGTCAAGCGGTCACCAGCTCGCGTCTTGTTCTGCTGGTTTACTGTGGAGTAAGTTTTCCTAACCCAGATGGGCTCTAAACTTCTCACACTCCATAGTACATACTACACAAACTCTTCCAAAAACGACACCGATCGAAAACAAGTACGATTCAACCTTGTAAATGCTGAAAGATGTTTTGTAGTCATCACACAAACATCACTGAAATATGGAAACCAAAAGGTCCTTAAGACCTGCTTTAAAAATAAATGTCTAAATAAAATAGTATGGATTGTCTTCGTTGTTTATACCCTAGCAACTAGTACAGAAAACATTGAGAGGCCCATTCACACAGGTGTTTTGTTTTTGTTTAAAGCCGAGCTGCCCCTAGTGTAGAAATCAAGGAAGTAATATGGCCAAATATTTCACTAAAACATTTTACTAAAAATGTGATACAAGTAGTGAGCTAAAAAGGAAACATCCACAGCAGAGGGGAACCTTGGCCTGATCTCCCTTCTGGCTTTGGGATGATGGAGGAGAAGGTTGCTCAGGAGTGGATTGTGCATTTCCAAGTCCAGGTCCTTTCAGCACCAGCGGGTGACTATTGAGCCTCCCTGCCACCCAGGTCGCCTCCTACAAGCCCTCCAGCTCCTACTAATTGCAACAGACCCAAGGCACTCACTCTAATTTATTCTGGCTGGGTTTAACCCATCAAAGTTCAATCAGCTCAGTTTTCTTCAGTTGCATTTATCTCAGACTATCCCTCAAGACTAACCCTTTTTTTACTTGTTTCCAAATCTTTCCTATTTGTCTGTGGGTCTGCAAAAATAGGAAAAAGGTAGGATAATACACTAGAATGAGAAAGTAAAGTTCCCAATTCTTGCCTTATTATGTTAGGAGAGAATCTCCATTAAAGGCCCATTTACCAGAAAGCCCAAAGAGAATATGAAAGCAAAGAGCATGAAACAAACTGTTCCCTCCAGCTAGAAGGCCCAGAGAATAATTAATCTCCCCCAAACATTGTTAAATGACTACTAGATTTTCCCCCCACTTGTATCATACTATGACCAAAGCAGGCCTCAATCCCTATCCCTAGGGTACATTGTTCAGGAAGTCTTTCTGGGGATAAAAGTGGGTAAGAGCAAGATTTATTAATGAATTATGGTTTTAACCAATAATCTTTCTCTAAAAAATAGATTTCAAGGAAAATGCTGTGATAATCCACATATTTCTCCAATAACCCCTTTCCTCAATAAGTGAGGAGGCATCAGAATGTAACATCACAATATATAAAGTTCTTAATCTTCAAGTTTCCTACAGTGTTGTAGAAATGATGCTAATGTTAATCCAGGTAGAATCCCTTCTATTAATGGACAGCTTGCAAAGGTACAAGATAATGTAATGTTATTAGAGGCCCTTAAAGTGAACAGTTGAGCAATACAGACCCATGATACATTTTTTCTCAAGAGCAACTACTTCATGAAAGAAAGAAACAAATATCTAACAATACTCTGATCACCACTCTGTGGCAGAACAAAGCACTGCTGGAATGAATTTTAAATACAAATAGCACCATTCCTCCATTAAGACAAACTTTGTGAAAAGTTAGCTTAAAGACATAAAACAATGACCCTTAAATTTTCCTTCATTTGCTTTCCCAATATTTATCACTTTCTTAGATGTCCTACATTCTTATAATCTGAATTCATATTAAGAAATTTCTAAATACTAAGTCCAAAGATTTTATTGGGAAGACTATAAAAATGTCAAATTTTAGAGTTGTAAGGATCTTAGAGATACTAATTTAGCCTTGTTGTCTTCATTCATTCATTCATCCAGTTATTTACTGGACACTTAGTGAGTGCCTACAGTAGACGCACATTTACTATGACACTGACGAAGCTCACATTTCAGGGCTCCTCACTGGCAGTCTCTTCCAGTGTGAACTCAGCAAAGTAATCCATGGTTGCATGTTTTACAGAATTTGCACACAAATATTTTAACATGATTAAGTTGATTAAGACCATAATCTCTTTCCACTTGGATTTTTCCTCCATTACACTTCTACAGTTAGTTGGTGTTAGAGTTGTTGGGAACACTTGGGAATCTGCTGGGGAACTGAATTTGGGAATATTAATACATTTAGTTTGGATTGTGGGATATATTTATGTGGTTTTCGGCATCTCCACAGTATGGTCACATTATTGCTTAAATTCCAATTTGTCTATTGTGCAACTCACCAAGCATTATACCCAAGATGCAGGGCCAGAGATTTTAAGACATGAACATATCCTATGGCTCCTAACACTGAAAATATGTAAGTAGTAGAGGTGAAACAAGATTTGAAATGTACAGCAGTAGCAGGTGGCATGTGGAAAATTATTCTAGGCATCAAAGACAAAGTTGCAAGAAGAATAATTATCTCTAATTCATGTAATTTCTCTCATAACAGTAATATGTTCAATAATATAGTGTATATGATTTTGTATAACTGTAAATGCACCAAACATTTCTTTCTTTTTGATGTAAACAATGTAAAATGGAATTTATCAGAATTCCTATTCGTAGGAAACAAACCTGTAGCAGCACCACAAACAGTAAGTGTGTGTGTGTGTGTGTGTGTGTGTGTGTGTGTGTGTGTGTGTGTGTGTGGGTAGCATTGCACATTTACACAACCTTTCTATCAATAATAAAGATCAACTAAACCAGAGGAAAGACTGAATTATCTTTTCATTATTTTGCATAGAAAAAATGATATTAGAAAATCATATGAAAGACTGTCAAAGAGAATGTTACCAACAATATAAGAAATTATGAAGGTGAGCCAGGCTGATAATAAAAAATACATTGTCTTTCTAGACTGTTATGCTTATAGTATTAGTCAATCTTCAAAAATCAGTAATTTGCATAATTTATTTTTCTATATATATTCATTTTAATCTAATTTTTATTCCTATTATTAAATCTTTTTCTTTAGAGAGGGTCCCCCCAAATTATGAAAACTTCAGATCCCACAAAATCTGGATCTGTCCTCGAGTGCCCACTATGTATCAGTTATCTGCTCATTCCTACAGATAGAGATACAGTGATGGATAAGAACCAAGTGCTGGCCCTCAAGGAGCAAGCTTAATGGGGGAAACAGATGAGAAAATAAAGTAAGATGGGGGAATCTTTCTACGGGGCAAATGTAGGTCCCCAACTTAGTCTAGAGGGCTCCTAGAAGGCTCACTAAAGGAGATAATTGTCAATACGTTCTCTTCTCTGTCTCTTGAGACCACCTGACTTCCACAAAAAGACTGTAATTCATAATTTATGTGATAAATGAGAAAACCTGAGGTTCATCACACTGTAACTGAATTGCCATTCCCCAAGCATAAGTACTATAGTCCTCAAAAGTATGAGAATAACCTAAAGTGCTGATCCTTGAAGCATTTAAACTAGGATGCAAGAGTAGTTTAGAAATGCTAAGCTTTTTTGTACTGAAAAGTCCACCAGAGGGATAAACTTCTGTATATATCTTAGAGCAGAGTATTTACTGTGTGGCAGGTGGCCCAGGAATATTAAGACAGCTGTCAACATCAAGGAAAGCACCAGCCCGTGAAAAAGCAAGCAGATGGATTGGGGCACTTCACTAGCTGCCTCCTAGAATAATAGCTCTGCGTGGCCAAATGAGGCAATGTCATGCTGCCTAGGGCAGCAAAAAGCTATTACTGAATATAGGCATTCAATTAGGAGATGGGGTGGGGGAATATCCTCCCCTTTCTTTTGTGTGTACACTCAAGTTTTCATTAAGAACCACCACAGCAAATAAGAAAGGGAAAAAATGATGTTAGCATTTATTTCTGTTACTTTCTGATTATCATGGTTTATAACACAGGGAAATAAATGCCTGTCTTGTTGCTTCAATGAGAACAGATGGTAAATTTTTAAGTAATTGGTTATTCCAACTTCTATGAGACGCATGACGTTTTATTGTACTGTTTTTCTGGTTTTATTTGCAGAACATGTGGAGATTGAGATCTTTCAAATATACATCTTTAATGCTTAAATTAAGTAAGATATGTTAGTCTGACCTAAATTACATTTACACTTTTCTCTTTTTGATATGACGATACAAAGAGAAATAAGTTCTTTACAAAGATATAACATTAACATTAAAAATTAAATATGTACCTTTCAAACAGTGCAAAATTTGCTAATATTTAAATGTTGTACTCTTAAAACTATACAAATAGAAGGAGGATGTTTTTGGCAAACTCATATTATAAAATGTATTCCGAAATAGTTGTTCACACCAATTCAGTTTGATGTGTTCTTTATCTAAGTCAAATGCTATCTGAAATATAAAGACATATGTAGAATATTAACTTTTATTTCTGTAGCTTCATAAGCATAACATAGATCATGGTTCAAAATTATAACTTACTATTACATGAGAAATTCAGCCTCTGTATTCTATTTTCCCAAAATATTTCATCTGAGTACATAGACTATGAACTGTATTATACATGTCTAATATACAATATTAAATGCATCTATTCTATAAAGAACAGTCATTTTTGGACTATACTATATTAGTGTTGATTATAAATTTTGTTTCTTAGGGCTTCATGAAACAAAGCTTTACAGTAAAAAATAAAAAATGGCTTGTGAATTAGCTTCCTTTTTTTTATTTTGATGTTTTATAACATACATATCTCAGAAGCCTGAGCTCCCTTACTATGGACACTTTGTTCCCAGTTTGATTTGCTGCAAATTGTTTAAAAACAAAGCATAGAGGCAGCTGCTATTGTGAGCAAATGTTTTGATTAGGGAGAGAAAGCAGCTGGAAATGCTACATGCTGTCACATAAGATAAACCACTGTTTTCACATGGGGACTTTACATAATCTAAAATTGAGATTAAGATTATTTCCCTTACATGAGTTTTTCCTCCATAGAATAGAATAACTTTGATTATAATCTGGAATGATGAAGTAATGAATATAACGGTGAATGTAAACTTGATATACTTATCTATGGAAATCTTACTCCATTCTGAAATAATATCATTAACAAACTTTCTGAAATTTTCATTTTAAAATATGGCTAAATGTAATAACAATAAATTCATATGGAGCTTATGTTACCAAGTGTTATGGTAGATTATATAATTTTTGATTTTTTTTAGACATGTGGCAAGTATATTTCTCAATGACCCCACTTTCATTTTGGAAAATTTGTATAACTTAACTGGCTTTGCAAATAATGAAAAAAAGCACCAGACATCAAATATTTTCATTAGTCTATCCTACCAATTGAATTCCTTCCCACTTCTTCTAGTCAACTTTTCATTGGTAAAGGAAAAAGAGGAGTTACGTATTAAAAGAGGTCAAATGGAGGACAAGAAGTTAGGTTCTATTAGTTTTTTCCCTTACTAGAAATTTTTGCCCTTTTGCCCTCTGGAAATTTCATCAGTGAGGCTGGGGATACTGAAATGTGTGAGTGTGTTTTTAATATATGTCTTTTTTAAATTAACATGAAAAGATGTAATAAGTATTATTTAATGTACTTGGACACATTTTCACAATTATTTCTCACTTTGAAAATTACTGGAAGAGATGTTGGGTACTTGACTCCCAGAGGACAGTAATTCTATCCAAGACCCCGTTATGATGGGGTTTGATTAGATACTGCAGAAGCACTCTGTTTAGCAAAAGACAATAAGCAAAAGGAATGATATTTTTTCACAAACTTTCAATAGAAATATTTTGACTCAAATATCAAAGTAAAAAGATGGTTTTCAATTGATTTCATATTAATAATCATTCTTAAGTTTTCATTTTTTCTAAGTTCTCTATCTTCTATTTTATTTTTATTTTATTCAGTTCCCTAAATAAGCACCTCTAAGTAGTCATTTCAATATAGGTCATTTGGTTTACTTTTCATACATGTAAATGTATTGACATGGTGCTTTGAATTATCAAGTCTAGAATACAATTAAATGAATAAATTGTTTTTTATAAACCTCACAGTTGGTATTAATTTTAAATAACTCAAAAAATTAGAATGATGATTCCACTTCTGTCTGGTTCAACAGGAACTCCACTTCAAATGATCAATTATGTACATCATCAAATGAAGTAGCTGACCACATCATAGTATAATACCTGTCTCTATAAAAGCATTAGCCATAATGCAGCCAGAGGGAAATGGAAACAAATGTATTCACTTGAGTTCTGCCATTTTCATTCTAGTTCTTCCTACCACTTATCTATATTCTATGGCTCCATTTGCTCTCTGTAAGTTGAATAAAATACAATCTAGTTTAGAACAAAATGTATCTTTAAATAAAATTTAACAAATAGCCACTGGCAAAACTCTTCCTTAGTAGCTCAGGAAGGTAGATAAATAAATAAAAGAAAAGAAAAGAAATAAAAATATTTACTAAAAAGCGTATTAATCACTGTACATTTCAGAAAAGTCTATAAATAACTCTACATTTCAGAAAATCAAGAAAATGAAAACTTCTTAAATAAAGATCTAGATCAAACCTAAAGATTATTGACTTGGTATTCATCCTCTGTTGTTAGCTGCTTAAAACTTGATTGGGAAAGGTGGTCATAGGAATATATATATTAAAAACAAAGCAACAACAATAAAAATGCCAATATCCTATCCGCAAAGTTATTTTATACTATCCACCCATTCAACAAACATTTATTCAATTCTTTCAGGCAATGTGTTTCAGAGCTTAAATACAGACTGTGATCTACCCTCAAGAAGCTCAATCTCAGAGCAGGAAACATACAAGCAAGCAACAGTTGCAGGATTCCAAGACAGTGTGATATATATGAGCCATGGGAAGTATGTACTGTCATACCTCCTCTCACTGCACTTCACTTTATTGTGCTTTGCAGATACTGCACTTTTTATTAATACAAATTAAAGGTTTGTGGCAACCTTGTATTGAGCAAGTCTATTGGCATCATTTTTCTAAAAGCGTGTGTTGACATCCTGTCTCTGTCACATTTTGGTAATTCTCACAATATTTCAAACTTGTTCATTATTATTATATCTACTATGGTGATGTGTGATCAGTGATTTTTGTTTGATACTACCGTTGTAATTGTTTTGGGGCACCATGAACTGCACCTATACGACAGCAAACTTAATAAATGTTGTGTGTGTTCTGATTGCTCCTCTGATCAGCAATTTCCCCATCTCTCTCCTTCTTCTCAGGCCTCCCTATTCCCTGAGACACAACATTTTGAAATTAGGCCAATTAATAACCCTACAATGGCCTCTAAGTGTTCAAGTGAAAGGAAGAGCTGCACGTCTCTCACTTTAAATCAAAAGCTAGAAATGATTGAGCTTAATGAAGAAGGTATGTCAAAAGCCAAAATAGGCTGAAAGCTAGGCCTCTTACGCCAAACAGCCAAGTTGTGAATGCAAAGGAAAAACTCTTGAAGGAAATTAAAAGTGCTACTTTAGGGAACACATGAATGATAAGAAAGTTAAACAGCCTTATTGCTGATATGGAGAAAGTTTTAGTGGTCTGGATAGAACATCAAACCAGCTACAACATTCCCAAATCCTAAATCCAGAGCAAGATCCTAACTCTCTTCACTTCTATGAAGGCTGAGAGAGGTGAGGAAGCTGCAGAAGAAAAATTGGAAGCTAGCCTAGTTAGCTTAATTGGAAGCTAAATTTTAAGTTAGTTCATAGGCTTAAGGAAAGAAGATATCTCCGTAATATAATAGTTCAAGGTGAAGCAGCAAGTGCTGATGTAGAAGCTGCAGGAAGTGAGCCAGAAGATCCAGCCAAGATCACTGATAAAAGTGGCTACACTAAACAGCATATTTTCAATGTGGATTAACCAGCCCTATACTGGAAAAAGATGCCATCTGAGACTTTTATAACTAGAGAGGAGAAGTCAATGCCTGGCTTCAAAACCTCAAAGCACAGGCTAACTGTTGTTAGAGGCTAATGCAGCTGGTAACTTTAAGGTGAAGCACTGATGTTGATGTACAGGGAGATTAATGTTGTTTTCATGCCTGCTAACACAGCATCCATTCTGCAGCCCATGGATCAATGACTAATTTCAACTTTCAAGTCTTATTATTTAAGAAATACATTTCTTAAGGCTACAGCTGCAACAGGTAGTGATTCCTCTGATGGATCTGGGTAAAGTCAATTGAAAACCTCTGGAAAGGATTTGCCATTCTAGATGCCATTGAGAACATTTCTGATTCATGTGGAAAGGTCAAAATATCAACATTAACAGGAATTTGGAATAAGTGGATTCCAATCCTCATGAGATGACTTTGAGAGGGTCAACACTTCAGTGGAGGAAGTAACTGCAGTTGTGGTAGAAATAGTAAGAGAACTGCAATTGAAAGCAGAGCCTGAAGAAGTGACTAAATGGTTGCAATCTCACAATGAAACTTGAATGGATTAAGAGCTATTTCTCATGAGTGAGCAATACAAAGTGGTTACTTGAGATGGAATCTACTCTTGTTGAAGATGCTGTGAACACTGTTGAAATGACATCAAAAGATTAAGAATATTGTTTAAATTTAGTTGATAAAGCCATAGCAGAATTTGGGAAAATTGACTGCATATTTTGAAAGAAATTCTACTGTGGTTAAAATGTTATCAACAGCAGTGGAAGGAAGAGTCAACTGATGTAGCAAAATTTCATTGTTGTCTTATTTTAAGAAATTGCCACAGCAACCCCAATCTTTAGCACCCTGGTCAGCAGCCATCAACATGAAGGCAAGACCTTCCCCTAGCAAAATGATTATAACTAGCTGAAGCCTTAGATGATCATTAACACTTTTTAGCAATAAGGCATTTTTAAATGAAAGTATATACTTTTTCTTAAAGATATAATGCTATTGCACATTTAATAGACTAGAGTATGGTGTAGACATAACTTTTGTATGCACTGGGAAATCAAAAAATCCATGTGGCTCAATTTATTACTATGGATACATTCATTTTATTGCAGTTGCCTGGAGCTGAACCCATATCTTAGAAGTACATGAGAATGGGGAGGAGAAGGTGCCTAACTATATGACTTGGGAAACTGTGCCTGGGTCTGGGATAGATTTCACAAATCACAGCTGTGGAAGCATGAATGGAAAACTCTCCACTGGAACCCAGTTAAACCACTATTTACCAGATTTTAAATCTATTGAAACAGATTTATATTAGGAATGTCACACTAGTCAAAAAGCAATATCAAGGACCAATAGGAGTGTACACAATACTAGCCCAACCATACACACATAATTAATATTTGCTTGCTGTCTGATTTTGTGAGGAAATATGACAGTAAATAAGTGCTACTGCATTGTGAATCATCAAATACTATGTATAACACAAGGACCTACAAGGGCTTTGGAATGTTAATGTGAAACTACCTTTAAGTGAACTCTTTGCTACATTCTCGTGACCTCCTTTAAAATAATTGCATAATTAAAAACTAAATGACAGTGATAAGGTATGAGAAATACACAGGCAGAGAAACTGCTGCACTGATCCTAATGCGGCCTACGTAATTTGAGTTTACAGCTGCCAATTACTGCCTGAGACAGGTTAGACCAGTAAATCAGGCAGGAGAAGTCTTACTAATAACCAAATATCTAATTTAGGACTAAAATCAAGCATATACAAGAATCAAACAGTTTGACAGTTGTTTGGCATTCTTACATGAATTGCCTTCTCACGGTTATGGTCTGGAACTCACTCTAAAGTTATCAAGTTGATAGTATCACTATTGCAAAATCCAGAAAGTCACCTAGTCCATCTTTATGATTAGTGGTTAAACTGTTCTTTTTTTAATTGGTAATAATACTGTATTTTTCTAATATTATATCCACAAATTTTAAGAATTTTGTAATTCATATAAGTATATTCACATTTCCCATATTGGTTACCATGATCAACATATTCAAGCATTTGATTTTTATAATGAATATTACTGTTTCAGACATTCTTTTTTGAAAATAAATTACTCATCTACTGCATTGTATTCTAGTTCTTTAATATATAAAATGCCATTTGCTGTATATTACTATTTCATATAAAATTATTTTTTTCTAAATTTTTATTTTGAAATTATGTCAAACTTATTGAAAAGTTACAAGAATAGAACAAAGAACCGCTTTTATTCTCTGAACCATTTGAAAGTATGTTGTCAAAATGATGTTCCATAAACATTTGAGTGCAGATGTCTTTTTTATAGAATGTCTTTTGTTCTTGTGGGTAGATGCCCAATAATGGGATTGCTGGATCAAATGGTAGGTCTACTTGTATTCTGTTTAAGGTATCTTCATATTGCAACCCAAGTGCCCATCAATACATGAGTGGATTAATAAAATGTGGTATATGTATACCATGGAGTACTACTCAGCTATAAGAAACAATGGTGATATAGCACCTCTTGTGTTTTCCTGGATAGAGCTGGAACCCATTCTACTAAGTGAAGTATCCCAAGAATGGAAAAATAAGCACCACATGTACTCACCAGCAAATTGGTTTCACTGATCATCATCTAAGATCACATTTAGGAATAACATTAATCGGGTGTTGGGCAGATGTGGGGGAGGGAGGGGTTGGGTGTATATATACATAATGAGTGTGATGTGCAGCATCTAGGGGATGGACAGGCTTGAAGCTCTGATTCGGTGGGGGGGGGGGCAATAGTAATATACGTAACCTAAACTTTTGTACCCCCATAATATGCTGAAATAAGAAAAAAAAAAACCCGATGTTCCAACATACCTAAATACTTTGATGTGTAACTCTTACAAACATGACCGTTCTCCTAAAATGCTAACTGCAATACAACTCTCAAAATCAAGAAATTAATGTTCATGTGTTCCACCATTTTATCCTCAGACCCCATTTAAGTTTTGCCAATTGTCTCACTAGTGTCCCTTACAGCAAAGTTGATGTAGTCCAGAATCGTGTGCCACATTTAGCTGTCATATCACTTTAGTCTCCTTTATTCTGTAAAAATTCCTCAGTTTTTCCTTTGCTTTCATGACCATAACACTTTAGAACATTATAGGCCACATTCTTTGGGAAGCAGGATATCCCAACATTTGAGTATATTTGGTGTTTTCTTATGGATAGATTCAGGCTATGCATTTTTGGCAAAAATATCACAAAAGTAATGCTATATTCTCATTGTGTCAGGTGGTACATGATTTTGATTTGTCCCATTATGGATGCTGTTAACTTGGATCACTTGACTAAGGTGATGTCTGCAAGCTTTCTCCATTGTAAAGTTCCTTTTTTTCTCTCTGTAATTAATAAGTATTTTCGGGAGAGGTAGCTTGAAGGTATGTAAATATTCCATTTCTTGACAACATTTCATCATTATTTTCAGCATCCATTGATGTTTCTAGACTGAATTAATTATCATCATTATGGTGATTTTTCTTATTCCATCATTCTTTCCACATTTATTTGTGTTTTGCTCATTTTTTATTGTTGGCTTCTTTTTATTGGTATGTAAGTGTCTTTATATATTACATAAGTTCTTTATCAGATGTATGTTTTTTGGATATTTTCTCCTGTTATACAACTTGCTTTCCATTTCTAAAAATTGGATTGTCTGTCTTACACTTGGAAAGAATTTGCCATTGTTAGGAGAACTATTCTATAAATATGAGTAGGGTCAATTTTGTTGACTATTTTGATTCAGATCCATCTGTGTCTCCTGAGTTTTTGTCCAGTTATTTTATCAATCGCCAAGAAAAAAGTGTTAAAATATCCTACCACAATTGTGGAATTGTCTGTCTCTTCCCTCATCTGTCAGTTTTTGCTTTATGTATTCTGAAACTTTGTTATTGGGTGCATACACATCTGTGACTCCTTGATGAATCATAATAAAAAGTCATTCTTTATTTCTGTTAATCCTCTTTGTCTTGAAGTCTATTTTACCTTATATTAATATAGCCACTCAAACCTCCTTACACTTATTGCTTCCATCATATGCCTTTTTCTATACATTTACGTACAACATACATGTATCTTTTATATATGAAAAGCATCTCTTGTAGAAAGCAGAGTCATTTGTTTAAATCCATTCTGATTATTTCTGCCTTTAATTCTAGAATTTAATTTAATTACATTAATTCTAATTATTGATGTAATGGTATTAAGGGCTATTTGTCCCTTCTGTATTTTGTTTCTTTGTTCCCCCTTTCATTATTATGTGGATTATTTAAATATTTCTTAAATTCCATTTTAATTTATTTTTTTGATATACCTCTTCCATATTTTTTAATAGTTGCTCTAGAAATTATGATATACATCTTTAATTTACACTGTCTATTAGAGTTAATATTATATCACTTCTTGTAAAATGTAGTGGTCTTTTATCACCTTTCCCATGCTTTTTATCATAGTTGTTATATGTCATTTATATTACATCTACATTATGAACCCCATAAGAATATGTTGTACTTTTTGCTTAAATATTCACACATGTTTTATAAATATTAAAGAAAAAAGTCTTTTATATTTACCCAGATATTTATCATTTTATTACTTCTTGAAAATGAGATTTTCTATTTGGTGTCATTTTCAGTCAGCCTGCATAATTTTTTCTTAGTTTTTTATCTTAGAATTCTGGATTAACTTTAATTTCTTCTTTCAAGATTTTTACGTTTTCTTTCAGTTTTTTTTTTAATACTACTGTATCTGGCATGGGCAGTTTCTGACAAAAAATCCACAAGAGTTTTTATCACTGTTACTCTGTATACACGGTTTTTATTTCCTCTAGATTTTCTTGTTATTTTCTTTGATTTTCAGCAATTTACTTTAGTATTAATATATCTACATTTATGTATTTGTTTGTATTACATTTACTTGTTTTATATTTCCTCTGTTTGGGGTTTTCTGAGCTTTTTAAATCTGTAAATTATGCCTTTCATTCAATCTGGAAAGGTTTCAGCCATTATTTCTTCAGAACTTTATTCTGCTGTATTCTTTCCTTTTTCTTCCTGTGGGACCCCAAATATATATTTTAAAAAAAAAAACCTTTTTATATTATCCCACAGGATCCTGAGGCTCTGTTCGTTTTTCTTTCAATATTTCTCTCTCTCTTTTCTCCAGATAGGAAAATTTCTACTTATCTAGCTCCAAACTCACTACATCTTTTCTCTGTCATTTTCATTATTATACCTGTAATTTAAAATGTCAAGTATTATATTTTCCAGTTCTATAATTTCATTCTGGTTATTTTTATATTTTCTATTTTTCTGCTGAAAATTTCTATCTTCACATTTATTATAAGCATATTTTCCTTTACCTCATTGATCAGAATTCTGATAGCTGCCTTACAGTCCTCATTTGGTCATTCCATTCTAATCATCTCAATTTAGCCTCCATTAATTATCTTTTCCCTTGAAAATGGGTTCTGGTTCTTCACATGTCAAGTATTTTTAGATTACATCTTGGGTATTTTATTATTAAGCTGTGGAGATTGTAGATTCTATTATATAACTCCAAAAAGTGTTGCCACCTTTGTTTTATGAGGAAAATAAATTGGTTAAACTCAAACAGAAAATTTGCAATTATTTAGGTCTTTTATCACCTCCTCTATCCTTTAATCATAGTTGTCATCTGTCATTTATATTACATCTATATACATTATTAACCCCACAAGAATATGTTGTGCTTTTTGCTTAAACATTCACATGTATTTTATGAATATTAAAGACTGTGTACATAGTAGACATCACTGAAATCTTAGTTCATTCTTTTAGCCTTAGCTGAAAGCGCATTTGAGTCTGCCCTGTTTGCACATGGTTTGGGGCTCAGCCAGAGAATTGGAAATATTTACACTTAAGAGTTTTAGGTTCCCATTCTTTGGATTTCACCTGTACCATATCCTCCTCCCTTCGCCCTCCAGTGGCTTCACTTGCCCCATGCACTGTCCTTTTCTTCTTCAAGACAGAGACACAGCAGGTTCACCGTCAGATTTTAGTCCCTGTGCTATGACTGTGGTCTGCCCTCAGGCTAAAGCCTTGAAATTGGAAACTTACTCTATTGCATACCTCCCATCAAGTTTCAACTCCCCTCCAAAATATGCCTGCTTTTGTTCATTCTCAAGATCTTTCAGGTAGTTGGATTTTTCTTGTTGCCCAGAGTTTATAGTTAACATTTGTGGGAGGGTTGGTCTATTAAAACATATTCCATCATACCAGAAGCAGAATTCAGTCTAAAAGTATTTTTAGAACAATGAAAAAGATCACACTACTAGCCTAATACTTCATGGTTATAAGCTTAAGAATATCTTCAGGAATAGAAGTTAAATAAATTTACATATAAGAACAAGTAGTTAATTATTGAATAATTTAACATTTCATTTACATTAATAAATCAAAATATTAACCTTCACTTACATTTCATTTCTTTAATATGCACCAAAAATCCATGGACCAAGGCAAAACTTACACACACTCTTGGCTTACATATTCATTCATTCATTTGTTCATTTAAGAAATATGGACCTACAATATTCTTGATGAATACAGTTGCAAAAATCCTCAACAAACTACTAGCAAATCAAATTTAATAGTACACTAGAAGTATCATACACCATGAACAAATGGGATTTATCCCTGGGATGCAAGCATGGTTCAATGTCTGTAAATCAATAAATGTGACACCACATTATCAGAATGAAAGATAAAAGCCATATGATCATCTGAATAGATGGAAAAAAGCATTTGGCAAAATTGAACATCCTTTCATAATAAAACTCTCAACAAAGTTAGTATAGAAAAAATGAACCTCAACACAATAAAAGCCATATGTCATAAACCCACAGCTAATATCATACTCAATGGTAAAAAGCTAAAAGCTTTTTTTCTAAAATAAGGAACATGACAAGGGTGCCCACTGTTACCACTTTTATTCAACATAGTACTGGCTGGGTTTGTCATATATGGCATTTATTATTTTGAGATAAGACCCAAACTACAAGGCTATCATAATCAAAACAGCATGGTACTGGCACAAGAACAGAGACACAGACCAATGTAACAGGACTGAGAACTCAGATATAAAACCATCCTCATATTGCCACCTGATCTTTGACAAAGCAGACAAAAACATAACACTGGGGAAAAGAATCCCTATTCAATAAATGGTGCTGGGAAAATTGGATAGCCACATGTACAAGATTAAAACAAGATCCACACCTCTCACCGCTCACAAAAATCAACTCACATGGATAACAGCCTTAAACCTAAGGCAAGAAACCATAAGAATTCTAGAAGAAATTGTTGGTAAAGCTCTCATAGTTATTAGCCTAGGCAAAGAATTTATGAAGACCCCAAAAGCAATCACGGCAACAATAAAAATAAATGGGACCTGATCAAATTAAAAAGCTTCAGCACAGCCAAGGAAACTATCATCAAAGTGAATAGACAACCTACAGAATGGGAGAAAATATTTGCATGCTATACATCCAATAAAGGACTAACTAGAATCTATATAGAACTCAGGAAAATCAGTAAGAAAATATCAAACAACTCCATTAAAAAGTGGGCAAAGGACATGAACAGAAACTTTTCAAAAGAAGATAGACTAAATGGCCAAAAAATGTAAAAAAAAAAAAGCTCAACATCTCTAATCATCAGGGAAATGCAAATCAAAACCAAATGAGATATCACTTAACTCCAGTGAGAATGGCTTTTATCCAAAAGTCCCAAAACAACAATGTTGGCATGGATGCAGAGAGATAGGAACTTTCATACACTGCTGGTGGAACTACAAACTAGTACAACCTCTATGGAAAGTAGTATGGAGCTACCTTAAAGAACTAAAAGTAGAACTACCATTTGATCCAGCAATCCCACTACTGGGTATTTACCCAAAGAAAAAAAGACATTCTGTCAAAAAGACATCTGCACTTGAAAGTTTATAGCAGCACAATTCATAATTGCAAAGATGAGGAAACAACCCATGTGCCCATCAATACATGAGTGGATTAATAAAATGTGGTATATGTATAACATGGAGTACTACTCATCCATAAAAAATGATGAACTATCTCTTGTATTATCCTGAATGGAGCTGGAGCCCATTCTTCTAAGTGAAGTATCACAAGAATGGAAAAACAACCACCACATGTACTCACCATTAAATTGGTACTAACTGATCAAATTAGTGCACATATGGAGGTAACATTATCGGTTGTCGGGCAGGGGAGAGGGGAGGAGGGGATGGGTAAACCCACACCTAACGATTGCGGTGTGTGCTGCATGGGGGATGGACATGCTTGTACCTCTGACTCCGGCGGTGGAAAGGCAATTTATGTAACCCAAGTGTTTGTACCCCCATAATATTCTGAAATTAAAAAAAAAAAACAACAAAGGTAAGAGGTAGTATATATACATAATGGAAAGAAAAAAGAAATACTGTCATTTGTGACAAAATGGATGAACCTGAAGGACATTATGCTAAGTAAAATAAGGCAGACACAGAAAGATAAATACTGTGTGATCTCACTTATATGTGGAATCTAAAAAAGTTGAACTCATAGTAACAGAGAGTTGAATGGTAGTTACCAGGGACTAGGGGGTCAGGGAAAAGGGAAACTGTCGGTGAAAGGGTACTAACTTTCATTTACAAAAGGAGTGCATTCTGGGGACCTAATGTACAGCATGGGGACTATAATTAATAATAATGTATTACATACGTGAAATTTGATAAGAGAGTTGATTGTGAGTATTCTCACCACCACCACAACAAAAAGGTGAGGTGATGGATATGTTAGCTTTATTGTGATAATCATTTCACAATGCATACGTGTGTCATTTTCTCTGGCATCTTTCAACCTGAGCTTCTGAAATCTGTAGGCTATGCCTTTCAACAAATTGTGAAAATTTTTAGATATCGTTACTTCAAATATTTTTATGCACTATACTTTTTCTCCTCTTCTAGGACTCTGATTACATAAATGTACCCTTTTTGTGTTTTGAGACAGAGAATTGCTCTTTTGCCTGGGCTACAGTGCAGTAGCATCATCATAGCTCACTGGAACCTTAAACTCCTGGGCTCAAGCCATGCTCCTGTCTCAGCATCCTGTATAGATGGGACTACAGGTGTGTGTCACCCCACCCAACTAATTTTGTGGGTTTTTTTGTAGAGACAGGGTCTTTCTATGTTGCTCAAGCTGGTCTCAAACTCCTGGCCTCAAGTGATCCTCCCACCTTCACCTCCAAAGTGCTAGGATTACAGATGTGAGCCACCATGCCTGGACAGTAGTACTATTTTGAAAGGAATCTTTTTTCTGAGCAGTAGGTCTAAACAGTGGGCTTAAAATAGTAAACCATGTGTAAACATATGTGCTGTCATCCAGGCTTTGTTGTTCCATTTATAGAGCGCAGGCAGAGTAGATTTATCAAAATTCTTAAGGGCTCTAGGATATTTGGAATCAGCATTGGCTTCACCTTAAAGTCATCAAGGGCCTTAGCCCCTAACAAGAGAGTTAGCTTGTCCTTTGAAGCTTTGAAGCCAGGCATTGATTTCTCTCCAGCTATGAAAGTTCTAGATGACATCTTCTTCCAATAGAAGGCTGTTTCATCTACATCAAAAAACTGTTATTTAGCATAGCCACCTTCATCAGTTATCTTAGCTAGATCTTCTGGATCACTAGCTGCCACTTCAATATCAGCACTTGCTGCTTCACCTTGTATTTTTATGTTATGAAGATGGCTTCTTTCCTCAAATCTCAGGAATCAACTTTTGCTGGCTTCCAACTTTTCTTCTGCAGGTTCCTTACCTCTCTCAGCCTTCACAGAACTGAAGAGAGTTAGAGTCTTGTTCTTGATTAGTCTTTTGCTTAAGGAAATGTTAAGGCTGGTTTGTCCTTCTATTCTGACCACTAAAACTTTCTCCATATCAGCAATAAGGTTGTTTTGCTTTTTTACCATTCGTGTGTTCATTGGAGTAACACTTTTAATTTCCTTCAAGAGTTTCCCTTTTGCATTCACAACTTGTTTAACTGGTACAAGAGCCTACCTTTTGACATACCTTGGCTTTCTTTCTTTTTATCCCCATTGACTTTTTATTTATATCTATTCATGTGGTACTACAATTTTGCTACATTGATATATTGCATTGTGGTCAGGGCCTTTGGTGTATACATCACACACGTTGTTACCCACCAAGCAACTTCACATCATCCACCCCTCTCCCAGCCCACTCCCACCCCTCTGAGTCTTCATTGTCCATCTTTCCACATTCTGATTCCATGGGCATACATTACCTACCTTGGCTTTCAACATGCCTTTTTCATTAAGCTTTTTCATTTCTAGCTTGTGATTTAAAGTGAGAGATGTACAACTCTTCTTTTCACTTGAAACTTAGGGTTCATTATAGGGGTAATAATTGTTCTAATTTCAATATTGTTGTGTCTTAGGGTATAGGGAGATCCAAAGAGATGGAGAGAAAGGGAGGAATGGCTGATTGGTAGATGAGTCAAAACACATTTATTAAGTTTTTTATCTTTAAAAAATATATTTTTTTAAATTTCTAGAGACAAGGTCTCACTCTGTCACCCAGGCTGGAGTGCAATGGCATGA
The DNA here is from genome assembly GCF_020740605.2 of Lemur catta. Classification (NCBI taxonomy): domain Eukaryota; kingdom Metazoa; phylum Chordata; class Mammalia; order Primates; family Lemuridae; genus Lemur; species Lemur catta. The sequence continues at coordinate 243,861,409 of NC_059128.1, forward strand.
TCATAGTTCACTGCAACCTTGAACTACTGGGCTCAAGTGATCCTCCTGCTTTAGCCTCCTGAGTAACTGGGACTACAGGCATGTGCCATCATACCTGGCTAATTAAAAAAAATTTCTCTGTAGAGATGGGGTCTTGCCATCTTACCCAGGCTGGTCTCAAACTTCTGGCCTCAAGCAATCCTCCCACCTCAGCTTCTCAAAATGCTGGGATTACAGGTGTGAACCACCATAACTGGCCAAGTTCCTTATATAGGTGCAGTTTGTGGTGCCCCAAAATAACTACAATGGTAACACTCAAGATCACTGATGACAGATTATCGTAAGACATGATAACAAAAAAGTTTGAAATAATTGCAAGAACTACCAAAATGTGACAGAAACACATGAAGTGAGCCCATGGTGTTGAGAAATGGTGCTGATAGACTTGCTTGATGCAGGGTTGCCACAAATCAATTTGTAAAGAAAACACAATATCTGAGAAGTGTAATAAAGGAGGTATGCCTGTAATTAGGGAGTTACAGTATTAAATTATTTTTCTGATTGCAGTTTATTAGAGTACTACCTTAATATATGCCTATACATTAATATTAATTTAGCCCCTTTGAAGAACAAATTGAAATAGGGCTAAAGGAAAAAAGGATGAAACAATAAAACCATGAATTAACTGAATAATATCAAAATTTATTTAGAATAAGACACTCTTGGCATTACAAAGTTTCATTCTGTTATGTAGAGACCTGATGTAGATACCCCTTCTCAATTTGTTTCTGGGAGGTAGAATACATAAGATTGAAGACAGATATTTAAATAAATCTAATAAAAATAAGATTGTAATGAAGTTAAATACAGAATACTACATAATAGTTAAACCTAGGTAAGGTCTTCTTTGAGGTGCTAGTAATTTCTTTCTTTCTTTCTTTTTCCTTTGAGACAGAGTCTTTCCCTGTCGCCTAGGCTAGAGTGCTGCTAGAGTGCTGAGGCCTTAGCCTAGCTCACAGCAACCTCAAACTCTTGGGCTCAAGCGATCCTCCTGCCTCACCCTCCCAAGTAGCTGGGTCTACAGGCATGCACAGCCATGCGGGGCTAACTTTTTTCTATTTTTAGTAGAGACAGAGTCTCATTCTTAGTCAGGGTGGTCTCAAACTCCTGACCTCAAGCGATCCTCCTGCCTCAGCCTCCCAGAGTGCTAGGATTACAGGTGTGAGCCACTGTGACCAGCCAAGGTGCTAGTGATTTCAATGTTAGATTAAAAGGAATATAAATGTAGGCTTACTAAACATAGTTGTACTTTTATGCTTATTCTATTTAGGGAAAACCCATTAACAGAAAGAGTAAGAAGCTGTCCACTTAGCATGACTTGATTGGTATTGATGTAAGTGGAAGGTTTCACCTCAGGCTTGTCCTGATGTCTTTTAAGAAAGAACCATAGTCTCTTTCTTAAGTTTATAGCCATTCCTCACACAGACAAGCTCTGTGATCATTACTGAATATCTCTGCTTATTGTATCTGAAGATCTAATTAGCAGAAAAATATTGCCCCTTGCCTTTATGTAGAGAGACTAACATTTCCTTTTCAGCAGCAAACATACCAATATCATTTCAAAAATAGTCCAATGTTAGAAATATTTCATATAAGAAAAGGCAGATTTTAACATTAACAAGATACATGTTGATAGAGGGTTTTGGAAATCTTTTTGTTTTTAAAAAAGTCTTGTCCTGCTATGCATATATGAAATGAAATTATTCACACTATGGGGGGGGAGGTTTACAATGAGAAAAGAGATAAGTAATATTTTATGAAACTATAAACTTACCAAATTAGTGGAAAGTAGTCAAAACTATAATCATTTAGCACCTAAAATGCATTAAAAACTGTATTAAATAGGTATTAAAGTTCCCATAAATGGTAAGACATATGAACTGATGTACCTTTTTAAGAATTACAAAAATAAACAAAATTTAAAAATACCTAAAACCTGGTAAAAGCAACATACTTTCAGGACACATCTATAAAGCTGCCCAAGAAAATTCCAGGGAAGGGATAACTGAAGGAAGTGAAGTGTGAGCTTCCTATGACCTCGGAAAGGTGCATTCTGACACACACACACACACACACACACACACACTACACTGAGCCTGAGAAGACACAGCTTGAATATTAAATGATTAAATTAAATTTAACTGGAGAAAGCATAAATCTATTTTAATAATATTTTACTAAGATATTATGGTATTTCATAAAATATTTGGAAAGATTTATAAACTTTGTCAAGACAGAATAAAAGAGATACTCAGTCAAGTCCTTTATGGATATGTTATTTCTCCAGGAAAATGGCAAAAATTTAGAACACTGAGGCATAACTGTCAAATATTTGTAATTAAGTAAATATTTTTATCTGTGGTTGTCACATGTGGTCACATAACTTAAAAAAGCGAATATACACAAATTGAATTTTGAATGTTTCTACTATAAGAAAGTTTAAAATTTTTCCCCTGAATGTCCAATAATTTAAATCTATGAAACAAACTGATAATAGATTAACAGGAATAAAAGGAATACAAATTTTATTACATGCACATGTATGCATGGGAGTCACTCGAAATACAAAACCTCAAAAAAATGGCCAATAGTTGAAGCTTTTATACCATCTTGAGGTTACAAAAAGAATGCAGGCTTGTGGCATAGCCAAAAATGAGTTACGGTGGTAAATGAGGTTATGAGGGCAAGACAGAGAGAAGAGGACGCTTGGCTAGCAAAGGTGGTCTTGTTAAGTAGAGGAAACCTCACAGGTAGCAGCCCTTAAAGAAAATAGATGATAAAGGCTTCTTTCAGACCCTAAAAGGTGCCATAGTCTCAGTTTATCTTTCCTATATCTAGACAAGGCAGGGCCTCAGAGAAAGCTTGGCAGCATCTATACAGATTTTCTCCACAGATGCAAATCTCCCCCACAAAAGACAGCTTTGCAAGACTACTTCTGTTGGCAAGGCCTCTGAGTAGTCATCTCAAAATGTTAAAGAAGTATATTTTGGGGTAAAGTGTTTTGGCTTCCTTCACTATATTCTACCATATACATTCAAGCCTATCAATATGAGTTACCATTTATTTTAAAATATTGGTAAAAATCATGGGAAAATCTGGAAGTCCAAACTGGGTACAATATGTATGTTAAAAAATATGTAGGAAAAATTCTTCTAGACATTGGCGTAGGCAAAGAATTTATGACTAAAGCCCCAAAGGCAAATACAACACACCAAAAATAAATGGGACTTGATTAAATTAAAAGGCTTCTGCACAGCAAAGGAAATAATCAACAGAGTAAACAGACAACCTTGGGAATGGGAGAAAAATATTCACAAACTACACATCTGACAAAGGACTAATATCTAGAATCTACAAAGAACTCAAACAAATCACCAAGAAAAGAACAAACCACCCCATAAAAATGCGGGTAAGGACATAGATAGAAGTTTTTCAAAGGAAGATAGACAAATGGCCAACAAAAATATGAATAAAGGCTTAACATCACTAATCAGGGAAATGCAAATTAAAACCACAATAAACCATCATCACCTTACTCCTGTCAGAAAGGCCATTATTAAAAAGTCAAAAAACAACAGATACTGGCATGGATGCAGACAGAAAGGAATGCTCATACAGTGTTGATGGGACTGCAAATTAGTACAACTTCTATGGAAAACAGTATGGAGATTCCTCAAAGAAATAAATGTAGACTTATCATTCCACCCAGCAATCCCACTGCTGGGTATCTACCCAAAGGAAAAGAAGTCATTTTATCAAAAAGACACCTCCACTTGAATGTTTAGTGCAGCACAATTCATAGTTGCAAAGAAGTGGAATCAAACTAAATGCCTATCAATTCATAAGTGGATTAAGAAAATTTGGTATGTATATACCATGGAGTACTACTCAGTCATAAAATGGAATCAAATATTGTCTCTTGCAACAACTTGGATGGAATTGGTGATTATCCCAAGTGAAGAATCTCAAGAATGGTAAAACAAACACCACATATACTCTCTAATAACTGGGAGCTAATTGATGGGCACACATGAGCACAAAGAGATGTAAAAGTCATAGGAAATTAAGAAAGGGGGAGGGTAGAAGGGAAGATGTACCTTACCTATTGGACAATGAACACCATTCTGGTGACGGACACACCAAAAACCGTGACTGAAGCATTATAATACAAGGTATCCATGTAACAAAAACATTTATATACCCTTAACATTTCAAAATTAAAATAAATTAATGTTTGATACTTCATCATCTGCATCATCTCTTGCCATCCATTTAAATAAAAGAAAAAAACCCTTCAGAAGGCCAGGACTGATACATATCAACCTTACTGGGAAAAAGAATTTTAAGGAGCATCATTTTCAGCAATTTGCATCTAAGTTTTCATCTTTAATAAAATTATTTAAGGAAGTAATTTCAAATTGTTTTATTTTATTTTAGAATAATCTTTAGCTTTTTTGAGAAGCCATATAGAGGGTAAGAACACAGATTCTGGAGCCAGGTCTCCCAAACTCAAAATCCGGGTTCTTCCATGTATTTGCACTATGACCTTAGGCAAGTTACTTAACCTCTATTGCCTCATTTTCATCATCTTTTACAGGGGTCAGCAAACTTTTCATGTAAAAGGCCCAGACAGTAAATATTTTAGGCTTTATGAGCCTAAAATCAGTCTCTATTGCTCCTATTTTTTTCTTTTTTTAATCATTCTTTAAAAATATAAAATCATTATTAGTTCAAGGACAGTACAAAAACAGGCTAGCAGTTTGCTAACCTCTGACCTTTATACTAGACATAATAACAGCATTTATCTTGTTAACTGAAAAAAAAAATAATGAGGTTTATATTTTGGAAAAAGAGACTTATTTCTCACAAAGGGTTTGCAGCTCGCAGTGGCCATCCTGTCAGGTTGGGAAATGGCTCCCAGCCACAAGCCAGATATAGGTGCTTCAAGGGAAGAACAAAGGGAACAGGATTTTATACTGAGTTGGGTGGCTAAGTATACATATTTAACAAGCTATAGAAGGAGTCATGAATATTTATGCAAAGAGAACTATGTGCCTGCGCAATGGGGTTTTTGTTCTTTTATTAGGTCCATGTTTAAAAATGGCTGCCCTCTATGTCAAAAAGGTGAAACAAGGACACAAAAACCTACTTTGCACATGTTCAGTAGACTGTTAAAAGCACTTTATGGTTGATGTCCTTTTATCAGGAAAGAATGCTGGTCTGGCCCTTAAGGAAATAAAACCTGATGGCCATTCCATCATGGCTGTGAACTCAGTTTTAAGGTTTCTCTGGGGTCCCCTTGGCCAAAAGGGCTCCGTTCAGTCAGCGGGAGCTTAGGATATTATTTTTAGTTCATAATCTCATAGGTTTGTTATTATAATTAAATGAATTAATATATGTAAAGTGTTTACAAAGTGTGGGCAGATAGTAAAAGCTATAAAATGTTCATTATTACTACTATATTTTTAACAAAATTTTATTTTCAAAATACCCACTATTCCTGGATGACTTTGAGCATTCTTCGGTGATTTGAAACTTGGAGAAAGATTTACTTTGTCTTTCTAGTTTATTCTAAATCACCAGATAAGTGTAACACGTGTGTTGCTAAAGCTTCTAAATGTGGCACTAAAACTGAATGATGGGAAGGTCAGTAATGGTTCTGAGGCAGTACTTTACCTTGCAAACCCAAGCAAGAGCATCTACACTGAGAAAGATTCACTGTGAAAATGTAATAACTGAGCAAACTGAAACATTGTTAAAGTCAATAATCTTTTCTCAAACATTGTAGTATTTCTTTCTAGTCACAGAAGTATACAAACCCATTCATTTAGATAAACTTTTAGTATTAGTCATTTTTTTAAACAAAGAAATAAAGGAATAATCAGACAGCAGAGAATATACACAGTTAATATACAATAGTTATAAGCAAGAATTTGCCTTATGTATTGCAATGGACTGAATGTTTGTGTTCTCCCAAAATTCATATATTGAAATCTTAACCACTATGTGATAGTAGGAAGTGGGGTCTTTGGGAGTTAATTAGGTCACAAGGGCAGAGCCATGTGAAAATGTAATGGGATTAGTGCTCTTATATAATAAAAGTGACTCCAGAGAATTCCCTTGCCCTCTGTCATGAGATGATACAACTAGAAGACAGCAGTCTGCAACCCAGAAGAGGGCTCTTACCAGAAGTCAACTGTGCTGGCACCCTGATCTCAGACTTCCAGCCTCCAGAACTGTGAGAAATAAATTTCTGTTGTTTATAAGCCACTCAGTCTATGGAAATTTGTTATAGCAGCCTTAACTAAGACAAGTATTCTCAAGAGTAACTGCATATATTTATGGAAATCACCACATGGTATAAAAAATTACAAAGGAAAAAAAATCCTAAGCAATCAGGAGACAAATCATAATTTTTAGCAGATGACCTAAAAATGAAAAACAAATATATAAAACTCAGCCCTTTTGTGATTTATAAAGCACAGGCTGTATAGAGCCACATACAAATATTTAAATGCAAAACATATGATAAGTTTTGAACATTTTATACGTGTTATACATGTTATATTCAAATGTAATACTTAATGAACTAAACTTTATAACAGTGATTCTAAATATGAAAAATACTTGCTTCAGCTTTAATAAAATGCATTTTAATTGTATAATATGCTAAACACAAATGCAATGGTTCCTGTGACTACAGTGTTGCCAAACTTGCATTTATATAATCTTCTCATGGAAATACAGAGTAGGAATGGCTGTTAGACTATAAACTAGATCTTGGTAATCATAGAAACAAAGGGAAAAGTCAGTACTTCTCTTTTTTCTAAATATTTGCATAGGTATGAGTTACTATACTTTGCAGAATACTAAGTATCTTAGTTATCAAAATAGTTTTAAGAATTATTTTTATCAAAGTCATTTATGTCCAGAGTTTAAAATCTGAATAGTGTTAATAGCCTTAAAATAAAAACAAAAACAAAGAAAAAAACCTCAGTAGTCCCTGTCTCTGACCTTCTTCTCACTACCACACCTCTGGTTTCCTTCCCCAGTAAGAGCGTTTGCAATCATTTTAGTTACTCTTCTGACAGATATATCTATATTTCTAACATACATCATACTCTTGTCTCTTGAATCATCCATATTAAACAGATTGCTTGGCTCTGAATCCCAGTGTCACCATTTATTATTAATATTAATAGCTCTGTGACCTCTGGCAAATTATATAACCTAAAATTTTAAGGCCTCAGTTTCCTAATCTATAAAATAAGATAGTAGAATCACCATTGCCCAGGACTATGCCTGACTAGTAGATGTAGAGATGTTCAACATACATTGAATAAATAAATCCAATAATTCAAATAAATAAATAAACCAAGTTAATGACCTAAAATCATTTACAAATGTTTGACAGTAAAACACCAAATAGATATTAACACAGCATTATTTTTTTCAGCATAAAGAGAAGCACACTAGTTAGTACATTACATTTTATGTTTTATTGATGGTGACACATAGTAAAAATTTAATATATATTAATTACCCATGGTCCCTTATAAATATTCAAAGTTCTTTTTCACAAGCACAATACATACTGCAAAGTCATACCATAAACTAAACTTTAAAAAAGACAATTTAAAAAATAAAACACATTAAAGATATCATAAATCACGATGGGATACTGAGATGGCTTAAAACTCTGACTTTTAAACATTCTAATCAGATGCAGAGCTTTACTTATAATTCTAGAGAGGCCTTTTGTGGGAGGACTTAGTTTTCAAATAATGCCAGATTAGCATACCTGAAGTCCTAGGTTCTTAAAAAGGTCAGAGTCCAAAAATGCAAGCTGAAGATTACAAAGTATTCTTAGATATATAGATATCTTTCAAAAAATGTAAAGTATTCAATTTGCCTTAGATACATTCCTTGAATTGAAAATTGCTGGGGTTTCCAAATGTTATCTTTTCATGTCTTCACAGCCTGGATCTGATCTGATAATAAAAACAAACAAAAATTATCCGTCTGTGTAGGGTAAAATCTATTTTCTAAAGTAATCTAAGACAAATCTATACAACACAGTAGAAGCTTATGCATATACCTGCTTTTTAAAATTTTTATTTTTTATTTATTTTTTTAGAGATGGGGTCTCCCTATGTTGCCCAGGCTGGACTTTAATTCCTGGCCTCAAGTGATCCTCCCAGTTTAGCCTCCTGAGTAGCTGGGACTATAGGCATGCATCATCATGCCCAGCTACACCTGCTTTTTTAAAAGCACAATTTGTATTGTAGTTTTTATTTTTATTGAAGTTGTACATGCACTTAAAGAGTCAACGAGTTCTACAAGGTTCCTATGAAAAATATAAGTACCTTGCTTCATCTCTTCTTCTTCCCCTTGCAGAGGCAACTACTTTCAATTCTATTTTAGGTGAATACTTGTGTATCTCTAAATAATATACTTTTATTATTATTAATACTTCTTGAAATATCAGTTCCTTCAATGTAATATGAGGCTTCAGATCTCTCACACTCCCACACTGCTCCTATGAAACCCTCACAATACTTCTAATACGCCTATTCTCCTAACATAGTATTTTAGTCATTATCAATATGATAACTATGTAAGTGCCATTCACAGCTGAGACAGATGGTTACATTTCCTTTCCTCTACTACTTTTTGTTCCCCCTGGAGTTAATAATTGTCTAGCCCACCCCATCCAACTCATCTGTTTAGTTTTTTAAAAATATATTTAAACACTAATTCAATCATACTACTCTCACAGTTTAAACCTTTATTATAATGAGGCAAATTTAAAAAGTCCATCAATTTCATCTTTTTGAAGAACTCTCCCCTAGACACTTACAAAACTCTCTACCTTAGACCAGTTGTTTTCTTAGGACATCTCTTTTCATTATTGGTCTAGGATCTCCATTTTAATATCCTGGGGATTCCTTCCCCCACTCTCTTATGTCAGTTTTCCTGTTTCATGATCCCTTATTTTTCTTTTCTTTATTTCTTTGATTTTAAGGTGTACTTTTCTCAGTGGCTACTTTAGTAAAAGGCATAAGAAGTAATTTTTTGAGACATAACAGAGTTGAAAATGTCTATATTCTACTGTCACAAATGCCTGTCTGATATTGCCTGAGAATATAATTCCACTATTTCTTTCTTGGGCTTTTTCAGGCATTGCTCAATTATCTTATGGCTTCCAAATTGTTGCTGTTGAGAAATCTGATGTTACTGTGTTTCCACATCCTTTACATAAAATCTGTTACTTTTTTCTCTTTGAGTTTTTCATTTCTCAGGAAGCTTGCAGAATGCCCTGTTTGTAGTGCTGAATTTTAATAATGACGCATGTTGGGGTGGGAGTACTTTTATCCACTTCATTGAGCTCTTGAGAGGCTTTTCAACTGAAAACTGATCATTCAGTTCTGGAAAACACTGTTTGACAATTTGCTACCCTCTATTTTCTCTGTTCTCTCTTTCTGAATTTCTTATTGTTTGGATATTGGGCCTCCTGAACATAGCCTCTCACTTTCTTTTCTTTCCAATGTTTATTCTTTGTCTTTTTGCTCTACTTTCTGGAAGACTGTCTTTATTTTATCTTCTTTTTTATTGAATTTTTCAATTCTACTATTCTATTCTTATTTTCCAAAAACTAACTTTTTTGTTTTTGTTTCAAGTTGTACCCTGGTCTTATTCAAGAAATATCTTCTCTTATCTCTTTCAGGATACTAATAGTTTTATGAAATGTCCCTACATAAATTCTACTTCTTCTGAGTCGCTTTTCTTGTTTGATTGTTTGCATTCCCATATTTTTCATAATGTTTTCATTCTCAAATGCCTGGTGATCCTTTTCCATCTGCTCACATGAGTGAACACTAAAAAGCTGATTGGAATTTGGAAATCTGTAGGAAGCTTGTCAAATGTGGTCTTCATTCTAGTGTGTCTGGCTAAGCCATTTCCTTGGGAATCTCTGAGATTAATACCTTTAGTTTTATTTTTTCTTAGGCTAGTCTGATTCCTAAAAGATGACTCTTCCTATTTCTTGCCTACTGCCAGCATTTCTGGGAGACATAAGAGAAGGCAAAAGAGGGTGTGTACCTAAGGTTTTCCAGTCCAGGGACATTCTCTTTGACTCGTTGCAAAGAACCAACCTGAAATCTTCTTTTGGGGGAAGGATGTTCAACTATGTTCTTCTCTCTTCAGCTATACCTTCATCCTTATTTTTTTATTTTTTTGAGACAGAGTCTCACTTTGTTGCCTGGGCTAGAGTGAGTGCCATGGCATCAGCCTAGCTCACAGCAACCTCAAACTCCTGGGCTTCAGCGATCCTACTGCCTCAGCCTCCCGAGTAGCTGGGACTACAGGCATGTGCCACCATGCCCGGCTAATTTTTTCTATATATGTATTTTTAGTTGTCCAGATAATTTATTTCTATTTTTTTAGTAGAGATGGGGTCTCGCTCAGGCTGGTCTCGAACTCCTGACCTTGAGCGATCCACCCGCCTCAGCCTCACAGAGGGTTAGGATTACAGGCGTGAGCCACTGGCCCCGGCCCATCCTTATTTTTAATGTCCACGAATTCTGAGCCTTTCCAAGGATCTGCAATGTAAATTAGGCTGCTTTCCAGCTTTCCCCTGCTGAGAACTCAGCTTTCTCAGGTCTGTTAAGTCATTTAATATTCACTGGATATCCAGCTTTCAAAATTTGGTTGCCATTTTCACCATTTCCATTCTTTTTCCTCATGTAGGTTAATGTCTTTTTAAAAAGTTCCTTTATTGTTAGTGAGAGCTGGGGAGGGGATGAAATTAAGTGTGTATGCTCAATCGTGTATCTTTCATTGGAATACTCATGCACATAGTTTATAAAAGTCTAACATCAACATCTGGAAGCATTATTAACCTTTTCTGTGCAGATTAGAGTGATAAAATGAATAAGTTTCATTAGTTATTTGGGAAGATTTCTTTTAAAAAATACCTCATTTGAAAGTTTCAGAGCTAGAAAATTTATAGTTCTGCAATAGTTTCCATATATTGTTTGGTGGCTTTAAAAAATACTTAATAGTTTACTCAAAGGTTCTTGTTTTTGAGTTGTAATTATTATATAGATGTAATTATTGAGTCTCTTTCCAAAAGAAAAGAGAATTATCTCATTAAATGTGTCATTTTTATTTCAACAAAAAGTTTCCAACCTTAAACTTAAAATAATAAGATTAATTTGGCACAAAATGAACCAAAGGCCTTCTTGTTTATCATGCTAGGAAATTTCAGAATTCTGGAAGCAAAATGAAGAGCTGTAAGTTCAGAACCTCTTTCACAGATTCACATAAATGCCTTTGGCTAACACAAACTAGTCTCCTATATTTATTGCTACTTATTTTGCAAAATAGGTTTTTATCTCTTTGCAAATTGAGAGACAGGTGGAAACATGAAAATGTAAATTATTACATTGGAAATATGAATAAAGCATCCTCTATTTGAAAGCAAACTGATAGATTTTTTGATCTATGTATTTAGATTCCTCCTCTATTAAATAAGGTTGTTAGGTAAGAGGGTAAAAACATTTATTGAGTGTTTTCTTATGCTAGGTACTTTAACTCACACAGTATCTAATTTAATCTGTAAAACAATTTATGACATTTTGTCTTCTAATTTTACAGATAAAAAAATTATCTTCACAAGATAATAAGATATATTAGCTAATAGGTAGAGAGGTTAATTAATAAGTAGTGAAATAAATGTGCTGGGCTTTTTACTACTAGTCCATGATTTCTATGTACAATAGGGATTGTTCTATGTACATACTGTTCTATGTACAATACTACTTACCTTCCAGAGGACTGTTGTAAAGGGTACATAAAGTAATATGACAACACAAGGACACAAAATTATTTCCAACAATGTGCCTTCTTTACAAAGACTTGGGAGGTAAGACGGATAATGGATCAGAAAAGTCGAAGAAACAAAAAATTAGGTAGCAAGACCAGAGTTAGCAATTAGTACTCTGATGTTGGATCGTTACTGACACCTAGTGGTCTGACTGCTACAGACAAAATAAAACTGGGGTGCAGGGTGGGGGGAAGGGATGTGAGAGCTACAGTTTAAAACACCTAAGTCTATCAACCTATTTTCAGTAAGTACTGTGCTTTGAATTACTTTATCATGAGTGATAGTAGGGTTTCTGTCCATGCTATATCTTCACTGTGATCAAGGGTAAGCACTTTGTAAAAGAATTCCAGGCTGAAAATATGCTTCTGGTATCTTCTCTATAATCTGCTTCTGGTGGGAATCCATGCCATAACCTTTACCACTTCTCTACCACAGTCTAAGAAACTCAGTCAGTGGGTTCACAGAAAAATCCCACTAGTTCCTCTGAAAAGTACTAGAGGTTCTCAATTAAGTTTTACTTAATTGTAAAAGACAATTAGAATGTTCCTTGCAGATTAGTAGTAAATGTCATGACAACTACATAAATAAAAAAAAGAGTGAAATACAGTAGTGTCTGCAGTTAACTAAAACACAATATTTTACTAATAATACAACTATTTATGAAATGTGTATTTAGTACTTTAAAACAAAGAAATATTATGCCTTTTTATGCAGGGGCAAGCAGGCTTCTCTTAGATTCACCCTGATTGTGCTACATCCCTGCTGTTGTTTCCAATATTCAGAAGAGGAAAAAAATTCACACATAACTGGCATCAAAAGGTTAGCGTAGAAGAATTTATAACCACAAGATTACAACTAGCATTTATAATATCTTATTAGTCACCCTTGCTCAGGGCAGAGAGATTCCCAATAGGATGATGTTCAGTTGTTATGCTCACAATTGGAAATTTTTGACCTAGCCATCAGAATCCTGCAATAAAGACCTACAGAACTTGGTTTCATTCACATCCATCTGTCTATTGCTCTGTGTGCTTTATGCTATTCCTATGGCCAGTAGACAATGTAACCTTAGGGAAAAAGATATATCTTAATTTATTCCCTGATATAGTAAGCCTGTACCAACCTATGATAACTATTTTGATGAATAACACAAGAACTGAAAATATACAAAACATCAATAAAATAGTATTTATAATACTAACTGTAAGTGTTAAAAGTTGTGTATACATGCTATGTATAAATGGAGTTACATATGGAGTACAGCATGATTCTTAAAAGATACATGTAATTCATATTTTAGCTATTGACAGTAAGGTCTGACATTTGTCCCAAAATTTAAATGTGCTTCTACTGCTAGATCTGACAGAAATTTGTTGCCATAAATTAAAATTTTTTCTAGATTTGTTATATATACTGACTATAAAGATACAAACACTTTATATAAGTAAATCCATTAGAAAAAAATGTGGTAGAAGTAAATGGAGCAAGGTATTGAATACTTACTGTATTGTTTTTTCTGACAGCAGAAATAAATGGAAACAAGAGGAAAAAGGCAATGATATAATAAAAATAAAATTAAAAAAAGAGATAAACATATGAATGGAAAGGAAACAAAGGCTGAAGATACGTAATATTTTGTGATGTACCTTGAAGCCAGTCTACACCTTCTTGCAATCCTTCTCCTTTTATGGCATCACTAGCACTGCAATAAAATCCATAAGAAATATATCCATTTCATTATAGCATAAAACTGTAAGAATAAAGGATTATAATTTTCCTATATGGAAAATTAATATATTATAGTAACACATATCTGAGCAAAACTAGTTAAGCATTGATATTTAATATAAACAGAAAATAAAAAAAATAATATAAATAGAAAATGAAAGTCTGTGAGTGCTCAGAAGCAAGATAGGAAATTATTTATAATTTTTATAGATATTTTGAAAAGTATATCATTAAAAAGTTATTATTCTACAAATAGTTATAAATAGACTGACATTAACAAAACAGTGGTGGAAAAGTTTTATAGAGTCCACTATTCTACTTTACCCAGCCCCAATGGTTCAATAATAGCATTTATTTATTAGAAATGCTTGACTTAAAAAAAAAAAAAAAACAAGAAATGTTTAACTTAGTTTATAGCATATAGCCATAGGATAGAGTCACTTTATTTAAAATGGAATTTGATATCTAAAGGGTATAAGCCCATAATTATAGCTTTGGTAAGATGGGAAAATAAAACAAAAACCCAGTAGATTTCAATCATTGTTTTATATTTACTAGCTGCAGGGATCTTCTTCTGTCTTCAGTTTTAGCACCTGTGAAATGAGGAAATACTACCATTGACCTAATACAGTTATTGTGAAAATTAAATATTTGAGGTCTATATATAAAACACCTAAAATGGGATTTCTTCCATTGTCTTTCCATTCTTAAGAGAGTACACTTAAAGCCTTATGGTGACAATTTGTATATAATCATACTAAAGTATAAAAATTAAAATAATAAAAGGCAGAGGACTTTTAGAGCATCAAATAATCTTTTTCAAAAATGCAGACTGATAGTTTCTCATAACATGTTACTGATCCAGTCATTTCTTTTCAAAATATAATGACTGTATAACAGTGATATATATATAACTATAAAAAATTAGATTTTCTGAATAATTAGGCTTCCTTTAGTGTGGTGAACCATGACTTTAAAATGTGAAACTAATCAAAAGAGAAATCACTTCTAAAAAATTACTTATTAGACTAAGAATATGGCATATCATGGAATTATTTTAAAATAGGAAGACAGAAACAAACAGCATGTGATACACAATTATTCAAAGGAAACTATTGATTATCCATAGTAATAGCAAAACACATCAGTAACTGATATACTTAAGTCAAGAAAGGTTAAGGCATTACACATACCTAAAGTTCCAAACAAGTAATACAATAAAGAAATCCTTCCCTTCTGGCGGAGGTATCACTACCCTACTAAAAACCCTGCATCTTCTCCTAACAAGTCCCAAATGTTTGCATTTTACCTTTCCTCTCAAATAAATCATAAGAATAAAAGTCTAAGTCTTCACTTTGTTCTACAAGGTCTTCTGTGAAATAGTCCCTGGTTATTTCTCAGTGGCCTTATCTCCTACAATTTTCTCCTAGATGGCTCTGCTCCAGCCAGCCTGGACTTCTTGCTGTTCCTGGAACATACCAGATACATTCTCATCCAAGAGCCTTTTTCTTGCTGGTCTATCTGGGAAGCTATTCCTTCAAAGCTTCACATGAATTGTTCCCTAACTTCAATTAGGTCTTAGAGACAGAACAACTCTTATTCTCACACTTTATTTTTCTTCATCCTCTTAGCTGATATTTTATACACTTATTTACTCATTATCTGTCTCCCCCACAAGACAGAAAATAATTAAATACATATATATCATGCCAGAGACTAAGTCAAAAAACATGCATGAAGAATAACACAATCAGACCCTGAAAATCAGAGTTGACTCTATGTTTGGTACAAGAGTCAAACATAAACCACAAAATTTTCCTTTAATTTACCAGACTATACTTTTCTATGATCTTTTTTTTTTTTATTGCCTAGTAAATTTGCTTGTACCTAAGGCAAGAGACAGGCAATATTTTCTCTCTATATCACTGACCTTTATATCTAAAACTGGAAAAGAAGGGTATATATATTTTCAATTTTATATACGCTTTAAAAAATATTCCCCAAAATAACAAACCTAACAAATGAAACTCTAATTTGAACAAGAGATGTCCAGTGTGAATTAAGGAAAAGTCAAAATTATAGACAACTTAAAAAGAAATACTTGGCATTCTTCTACAAGTTACACAGAAAATATAGAAACTGGCAATATAACATTCCACATCCTTATAGTACCTGGACATTACTTTTTCTTTCACAGAGAAATATTGAGATGTCACAATGGCATAAATAGATCTTCTAAAATTCAACTGCTAATTATTTTAAGTAGAAAGAGACTCAACAATTAGACTGTTTTTGAACATGCACTTTCTATCAAAGTAGTCACAATACTTAATACAATACAAAAATTATTCTACTTTAGAGGTAATCAGTTGAGGTATGACTTAGAGAAATACAAAGTTTCTATCTCAAAATGTTTCTCTATTCAAAATCCCACCTTTCCTTACCCATTAAATACCACAGGATCTCAAATTCCAACTCAAGAATCATTTCTTAAACACTTACTTTTCCTCTGATAGCAAAATAAGGAAGGTTTTACTTCTTGAGATATGCAGTGTTTTGCTCCTGGGGAGAGGTGTTGGAAACCTTGAGTACTACAGAATTTCAAGGACTTTCTCAAGCTATATGCTATTACTGTTTCTGCACCAAAACTAGCTCTTAAAGTTCTTTTCTGAGTGTCATTACCTCCTTGCTTCATATTCCAGTTTCCCTTCTAGAGGCAGTGGATTTTTCTGCTTCTATGTCCAACCTTTCCCCATATATACACTTTCTTTTAGAAAGGGGAAAACTCTGGCAAGGAAAGGACTTCTTGCAGCAGGGAGAGGTAGGTGGGTAGGTGGGTAGAAGGGAGCTTAAAAAGGTAGTGCTAGACTATATAATATGCAATCTCTGCCTGTCCTTGTTGGAATACGTTGGGAGAAAGGCATATTGAAGTTAAATATATTAGTAAGCGACTGGTTTCCAAATAAACAATGCATAATAATTTCAGAGACTATTTATTTAAGAGCTCAACCTTATTAGTATGTCTAAATAAAATAAAAATTTCCATTTCTATTTATTCTTCTTAACAAATATTGTATACCTATTATATACCAGGTACAATCACTATTGTAGGGGTTACTGAAGTGAATGGAAAAAAAAAGAAGAAGAAGAAAAGAAGTCTCATAGTAATAGTGACTCTCCCGAAGTACAACAGCAAGCCAAGAAAATTATTTTAGAAAATGATTCAGACAAGTAGGGGACACAAGTACACAACACCCTGAGGTGGAATTGTGCTTGGCTGATTCCATGTGCATAACGAAATCAGTGTAGGTATAATGGGCGAGTAAGTGAGCTTTTAAGTTATTCCATTATAAGAGTTGTTTATATTTTTCTGTCTCTAAAAATATTTGAAAAGGTTTTAACAGTAATATATTCATGAATATCTGCAACACCACAGCTGTATAAAACAAAATCCTTAGCTTATTATATTCTACCAGAGGTCAGAAAAAAACCCTGAAGCTTCGAGATTTTTCAAAAAGATAAAATAAAAAGTAAACATAAAACTTTACCAAATGTGCCATGGTTTATCTTTGATGTTCTCTAAACACAGCAATTGAGACACTTTTACAGATGTCACTGCATCTCTAAGATCCATTTTGTTTGCAAAGAATAGGATTGGAATTCGACGATGTTTAATATCTAAAAGAGAAAACAAGACTATCATCACACTTCCAGCTTTTTGAGTCACTTTGCCCCAAATCTTTAAAACTGAAATCCATGAAATTATTTTCCAATCACTCCTTTCTATATCACACATACATAAACATTTAAAGACACATACTGTCAGGCATGTATTTGAGCAAAAAAAAGAAGAAAAGAAAAGAAAAAAGAAAATTTTAAAAATACTTCTTCCTAAGATCATCCATCTGTCCTCTGTTTAAGAACTTTAAACCAAAGAAAGGTGGGATGGGAGTCGGGGGCTCAACACAGAGAAGCACCTACACAAAAGGGTCAAATATTTTGTTTGTTTCCTTTTCAATGTGAACAGAAAGGAGGCAAACTTCAAGTAGAAGAGAAACTGCACCCTAATTTTAGTTTTTAGTCACCGTATTACAAGTAACAAGCTAGATATTTTAACATGATATTTTTACCTTGTTACAATTTTGGAAACAATTTGCATTGTTTTGAATAGATAATACATTGAAATAGTTCAAAACACAGAAGACACAAAATGGTATACAGTGTAAGAATCTCCCTCCTACTTTTGTCCCAGGCCATCCAATTTCCCTCTGTAGAAAAGGCAACCCATAACATCAGTGTCTTGGCATCTTTGTAGAAATATTTTTTATACTTGTAAACATAATTATTACACATTATTTTCATACAAATAGCAGCAGACCAATCTCATTATACGTTTATTTTTTCACTTAATTATCTATCTTGGAGATGGTCCCATATTAGTACATATAGAGTAGCTGCTTCATTATTTTAAGTTATGAAATATTCCTTCTTTTACTACTATGTACCATAATTTAAACAGTACCCAACTGAGATATATTTGCTATCTTTACAATTACAAACAATACTGTAATGAATACATGTGTACACAGGTAATTTTGCACATGGGCCACTATATCTTTACGATAAATTTGAGAAGTGGAATTACTGGGTCAAAGGATATGTAAACTGTTATGATAGATGGTGATTACCAAACTGCTTTTCCTTAAAAGCTGCATCAATTTACATTTCAACAACAATGTATAAGAATGAGTGTTTTCACTCCCCTAGCCAAAAGAGTGTTATCAAACTTTTTGATATTTTCATATGATGGGTAAAAGTGTGATCGTAATATGTGTACTTGGATTTTTTTTTTAGAAAAGCCAAGAATATTCTTTCCATACATTCAAAACATGTTTAAATTTGCTTTTTTTGTTGACCCATTTTGTCATATCTTTTCTCCATTTTCTATTAAGCTTTTATTTTCATATCGATTTGTAGGAACACAAGTAGTACAGAAATAGCCCTATAGCCATGATATGTGTTGCAATATTTTCATTTGCCTTTGACTGCATATGGTACATTTTGCTATTCAAAGACTTTTTATCACCTTGTATTTTTTTTAAAAAGTTCATACATATTTCAGCTCAGAAATTCCTTCCTTGCAAATGTATCCCATAACATAAAAGAATTAATACATAAAGATACACAGACAAGGCTTCAGTTGAAGAAGCAAATGTTCCCATTGTTTTTGAAACAGATTTTATAGGAACTATTTCATTTTATTAGTCAACATTCCAACAATTTTTGGGGAAAAAGTGGAATGATTAACACAAAGGGAATGCATAATCAAAAATGCATTATCAACTCAGATACAAAACTGATTAAGTTTTAAAGTGAAAAAGTCACATAAAAAGTATAGGCTGGGTAAGTTTTTTTTCCAAAAATTTGAATAGCTTGGGGTTATCCAATAAAAATACAAAACATACTGTGGTTAAGTGTAAGAACTGTTAGAATGCTCCACACTATTTTCATTCCATTTCTAACAAACTCACAATCCTTTTAAACCACTATTCTTTTTTAAAAAGTCCTAGAACAAACACTACTTAATCTTTTTGACTTGAGTAAGGCTAGAAATGCAAAGTTCCACAATACTTACTAGAGCATTGTCTATAGTGGTGGGGGAAGGGGCAGGGGAAGAATATCCATGAAAAGGTATATGACTGAATAAACTGTGGTATGCTCATAGTACACCACATTAGGCATCATTAAAAAGAACAATTATATAATTGTATACAACTTGTCTTGGAAATATTTCCATCATGAAGTGCTAATTGAGAATAGGAAGATGCAAAAGAGTGTAAAGAATATAATCCCATTTTGGTAAATAACAATGACAGTCCACAAAGCCCTCAGCCCTATAGATATTTTGGGGGGTTGTGCATATGTGTGCATGCATTTGTGTATGGTATGGTATGTTAAAAAACTACCAAAGAAAAAATACCAAAATACTTGTATCTTGGAAGACAGACAGACACGCACACATACACACATAATGATACACACAGAAGAATGCGTGAAAATACAGAAACCAAAATAATTTTAATGGTTGTTGAAATAGAGATTTTAATTTTCTTTATTCTTTTTCCATCTGATTTTTTTTTGTTATTGTCACATATTTCTGTAATCAGAAAAAAAGGGGCATACTTATTTTTGAGAAAATAAAGGTTAGAGACCTCAAGAACACTGCAAAAAGCTTTAAAATTTTAAAAATATGATGTAGGTAAATATATTATAAATTCTATATAACTAATGTTTTGAAATTCAAAATTTTAAATAAAAGATGTTTATATAATGTAACAAGTACTCTTTGCTGATACCAAAGAAAAAATATCACACATATAAGGACCCCAAAGCACAGATAACATAGACTGAAAGACACACACACATACCTGGATGATTCAGAAGAGTATCAAGTTCTTCTTTGGCCACAACCATTCTCAATCTATCACTACTATCAATGACAAAAATAATGGCTTGTCCTTCTCTGTATAATATAAAGAAAGCGAAAAATTAAAGCTACACTTATAAATTTTTCTGTTTATTATCCATTTGCATTTCCTAACCTATGTGTTATCTCTTCATATTCTATGTCCATTTATCAAAGAGATTTTGATTTTTTATTATTATAGTTTATATGATTGCTATATTAACCATTAGTTGTATTTCATGGATAACTAATTTATTTCATGTATAACATTTCATTTGCGTAATATGGTAAATTTAATGCTATTTCATATATTAAGTTTTTGTTTAAAAATTAAAAGATGAGAAAATGACTTAAAAAACTATAATCCTACTACACAGATATAGTCAGTATTAATATTTTTGTATAAATCAATTGATACTTTTCTGTGTCTTTTACATATGAATATCTACATCTGTATTTAAAATGGAATCCTGCTGTTTTATACCTTACCTTTGTGATATATACGTAAATTTTCTTGATTTATTTTTACAGTATTGTTTAAATTACTTTTACAAGAAACTCTAGAGGTCTACATTTAGACCTCTAGAGTGCTTCTCAAATATTTTTTACCATAAACCATAGTGAGAAAGACATTTTACATTTAGATGCACTAGATACACAAGTATACATAAATATATGTGAAATAAAAGCCTTTCTGAAACAGTATTTAAAAATAGCTTTTATTTTATTCTATTTGTTTTTTTTTTTTTGAGACAGAGTCTCACTTTGTTGCCTGGGCTAGAGTGAGTGCGGTGGCGTCAGCCTAGCTCACAGCAACCTCAAACTCCTGGGCTTAAGCGATCCTACTGCCTCAGCCTCCCGAGTAGCGAGTAGCTGGGACTACAGGCATGCGCCACCATGCCCAGCTAATTTTTTCTATGTATATTTTTAGTTGGCCAGATAATTTCTTTCTATTTTTAGTAGAGACGGGGGGGGGGGGGGGGGGGGGGGGGGGGTTCCCGCTCAGGCTGGTCTCGAACTCCTAACCTCGAGCGATCCACCCGCCTCGGCCTCCTGGAGGGCGCCCGGCCTTATTTGGTTTTTTTTAAGCTGATAGCCAGAGAACTGATTTAAGGATTCACTTAAGGATTTAATGGATCATATTAGCACTTCAAAAATCACTGATTTCTCCGCACCTTTCTTTTAATGGTTATAAAAAATTCCATTGCATGAATGTATCATCGAAACTTGTGTCAAACCTCTGTTGTTGGACTATTAGATTACTTCCAATTCTCATTATTGTAAAAAACTTTGGAATAAATATCCTCCTATGTACATTTATTCTAAAATTCCTTGATGCTTTAAGATTTTTTTCTTTGGAGTAAAATTTCTACAACTACATACATAAAGTTTTAGATAAACATTGCCAAACTGACCTCCAGCAATGCTGTATGAATTTATATGACTATCAGTATTTTTCCCCCTCCCTTGCCAGCAATGGCTATTATAATTCTTTTCAATCTTTGCCATTCTAAGAGCATATTATCTTGCTTTGTAGTTCATTAATTGCTAGTGAGGTTTAATATCTTTTAATATATTAATTGGACATCTATATATTTTTTGTGAATCACTTATTTCAGTCATACATTAAAATTTTAAGTTGAATGTCACTAGTAATCAAATAAATCAAATGAATATAAAAATAAAACTTTTTATATACCACTTGCTATCATTTAAAAAATGACAATGCAAATAGATTATCATGGTCACATTATTATTAGATTATTATTAGTGGATATAGAAACTGGGACAATCAGAAATATCTAGCAAGAGCTTTAAAAATCACTTTGAGCCAGTGATTTTGTTTCTGGAAATCATTGTAAGGAATTGTGAACTGTGGCTAAGATTTATAAAACAAGATGTTAATTGAAGGACTGTTTATAATCTTCCAAAATTGAAGAAAGCAAAAGTAGAGAAACAATTAAATAAGTTTTGGCATGGCTATATGAAAAAATACTGGGCAGCCGTTAGAGTTATATTCATTGTATGTTTTTTCTGATTCATCCATAAAAAAGCAGGATACAAAATTACACATGGTATACATAATTTAGATGATTGCTTTCTCTTTAATATGTAATTATTTATTTTAAAAAAGAACATACCAAAAAGATTAATGATGAATTTACAAGTACTTTTATGTGAATTTTTAAATATTCTTTTCCATATTTTCTAAATTAAAAAAAATGTACACCCCTTATATTTTATACTTTATTACTTTCCTATATTATAAGAATAAAATGTAAAAAAATATACGATATTTAACATGATAGAATCATATAAATTAAAAAGTAAACTTCCATTGTAATCTTGCTGTTCCCAAAACAAACGCTATTAATGGTTTGGTGGATAATCCACTAACACTATATACTAAGTACATATTCATATTAAGAATAATATTTTTCTTTACATAACTGATGTGAAAAAATATAATTATAAGCAACGCTAACACACACATCTTTCTACGTATACCTTTGCCCACTAGTCCTAGCTTTAGGATACTTTTCTGAAAGTAAAAATGTTTGCTGGAGAGTATGAACATTTTTCATTTTAACAGATATTTATAAATTACTTTGAAGAAGACATTACATTCTGACTCAAAGGAGTGGCTCACTTTGACAACAGTAGACTTTAATAATCTTTTAACCTTGTTTCTGTTTAATAGATTAAAATGTATTTGTTTTTTCATAATTAGAAAAATATAGAGATAGAAGAAATAAATTTAAATTATTGTAGACTTCTCAGTAGTAATCACCTTTGTCATCAATCCACATTTTTTTAAATTAATTTATTTTTATTTTATTTCAGAATATTACAGGGGTACAAATGTTTTGGTTACATAAATTGCTTTTGTACCATTTGAGTCAAAATTATAAGTGTGCCCATCTCCCACAGAGAGTGTGCATTGTACCCATTAGGTGTGAATTTACCCATCCCTCCTCCCCTCTCCCTCCTGCTTGATTTCTGATGAATGTTATTTCCATATGTGCACATAAGGTTGGTTGATAAGTTCCAATTTAATGGTAAGTACATGTGGTATTTGTTTTCCCATTCTTGTGATACTTTGCTTAGAAGAATGGTCTCCACTTCCAAACAGGTTAATACAAAAGGTATTAGTTCACCATTTTTTCATGGCTGAGTAGTATTCCATACACACACACACACACACACACACACACACACACACACACACACACATTTTACTAATCCACTCATGTATTGATAGGCACTTGGGTTGTTTCCACATCTTTGCAATTGTGAATTGTGCTGCCATAAACATTTGACTCAATCTACAATTTAATCACAATATTTCAAAATTCATAGATTTTTTTTCCTAAAAGATTCTGAAGAAAAAGGAGCTAAAATCAGGAATAAAAAGTTTCCGTTTTTGAAGTACCATTTTTTAGGTATTTTTGTTCTTCGTAATTAAAATAAATATATTTTTTAAATATAGCTAAAGTAAATATATTTTTAAAAAGGAAATTATTTATCAATTAATTAGAGGAAGAATTTAAAAATCCTGTACTGAAAACTAAAATAGAAAAAAAAAATCCCACTTTTCCCCAGATAATTTAACATAGAATACCACAAACTTGCCACTTTTCTTTTTCCAAGCATATCTGAAGTACTCTCATTTCTCTCAACCTCAGAAGTACTCTGGATCTATATGATTTAAATAGGCCTTCAATTTATTAACTTACTCACTAAAAAGAATATCTTGAATAAATCTCCATTGGTTCATATCTCATTTGTTCTCACATTAGCAGGAAGAATTAATCAACCAAAATCTAAATCTAATCAGGCAATCCTCACATACGATTTCAAGACAGGAAATTCATAATGACAAAGGGAGTTTAGTCAAGAGATACTGTTTTTAAGTTTCAGACTCTGAAGGTGAGTTACATTGCTCCTAAATGAAGGAGTCCTAGCAATACTGGAAGTTAACGAATTCATTTTAGTACTAATGCAAATCTTGAGAAGGTATAATAATACATTTGGGTCCCAGTAACTTGGCAGCTGTTAATCTGAAGTACAGTTGTCCGTCAGTATCAGTGGGAGATTGATTCCAGGACGCTCCTAGAATATCAAAATCTGCAGATGCTCAAGTCCTTTATATAAAATGGTTTAGTATTTACATCTAACCTATGCATAGCCTTCCATATACCTAAATCATCCCTAGATTACTTATAATACCTAATATAATGCCTATACATCATTTCAATCTCATGGATTCAACATAGTACTTGGTGCATGACAAATTCAGGTTTTGCTTTTTGAAATTTAGTGGAATTTCTTTTTTTTCCAAATATTTCTGATCTACAATTGGTTGAACCCGAGAATGCAGAACCCATAGTGAACACTTGATTTGCATTTGCTGAAAAATATCTTGTTTAAAATTGCTCATAGAACAAAAGGATCAATTGTTAGAGAATATTGTTATTTTTAACTCAATTTTAGTCAATATTTACTAACCTATATGTTAATCATCATATTAGAAATAATCTGAATAAGAAATAATCCCTTCCCTTGAGGAATTCACCATTAAAGAGGAAAGAGTTATGGTACATGATTTCAAGACATAAATATGATTACAGAGATGCAAATGGACAAAGTACTGTGTCAACACTGGGGACAGAATAACTTGACAAAATGGTGAAACTTCAGAAGAGGTAACTTTTGAATTGGTTATTAAAGCATGAATATGTTAAGCTCAGACTGAAGACAAATAAGATAGAACAGGGCATTAAAAACAGAAAGAACACTACATACAAAAGCCTAAGGTCATGAAAGACCTACCTGAAGCATTTGAGAAACATGTGAAGTATGATTTATATTTTTTTACTTCGAAAATGCACATAAATTATATAAAAAATAAACATATACAACTCAGCTATATCATTTGAATCTCTAATCATTACTGTTAATAAAATATAACCATCTAGTTAAGCAACATTCACAAACGTACTTACTTATAATAATGTTCCCAGAGATTTCTGTATCTTCCTTGACCTGACATGTCAAACACTGTAAAAGATAAACTACAAAAAAAAAAAAAGTGCAAAGCATGACTACATTATAAGTTAACTTTTACTTAAACTTTTAAATTGTTCTCGGTAATCACCCTTGATATATAATATTCAATGTGGGCCAATTTTTAAGTAAAAAAGGTCCATAAAATGAATTTTTTCATATAAATATGATTTTAAATAAATAACTAAAAAGATGTTTTCTTTGCTAATGAAATGATCAGAGTTTGCCTAAACTCAGAATTCTGAAAAATAAACCAGAAGTAGTAGTACAAATGTTAATACCTACAGGCTTCTGAAACAACAATTTACTTTTTCTAAGAGTAGGAGGAACGATCAAGTAGATCTAATATTGTTATTTTTCACCCACAACTTCTTAGTTACAGGGATAAAGTAAATTACCTGGATGATTTGAATTTCTCTATGCTGAATCCTATTGTTGGAACTATATCTTGAGATTGAGCCTTTAAGAAAAAAGACAAAGTTTAGAACTTTGCAATTATCAGAGTTGAATTTTTCCTCAAGTTAAATAAAAAGTGTTTGGATTTTCCATTTCTAAAATCTGCCACTAAGGACATGATAGGATTAAACAAAATTATCATTTTTTCAATAGGATCACTGTGTATAAATTCCTTACAGAGATATAAGGTTTACTAATTATGAATCTGTATAAAGTGTATGTCTTCATTAACATTTTGTGGCTTGCTGCAAGTTACCAAGGACTTAACATGTTTTAAGTGGTTCAATAAGTCACCTCTAGTTCACATGCAGGACTTTCTAATCTTTCAACACATACTTATTCAGTTTATGTATGTTCAAGACTGCCCTCATGTCTAGATGGCCCCTGCTCTTGTGGATTTTATAATCTAGAGGAAGTAAAGAAAATAAAAAACTAAGTAAAAAATGAACACAATTTTGGACAGTGATAAATGCAAATTAAGGTAATTAGGGGTGGGAGGCAGCAGGGCAGGAAGTGGTGGGAAGGATGGCATGGAAGAGGGTGCTCAGGAAAGGCTTTTCTGAGAAGGTGACATCTGACCCCAGAATGAATGACAGGAAGGGGAAAAGGTATGACAAGTTCTTGGTAAAGAATCTTCCAGTCAGAGGAATCAGTTAGTGCAATGATCCTAAGGCAGGAAGGAACTTGTCACTCAGGAAAAGTAGAAAGCCTGAATGTCTACAGTGTATTGAGTAAGTGAAAGAATGGTATGTTGAGGTAAGAGAGGTAGGCGCTTGAAAGCCAGGATAGGCAATTCTGTGTAAGGAAGAGACTGAAAGAGGGGGTTGGAGTACAGCAGAAGACCTTTTGAAAAGTCCCATAGGCAATTAAAATGGGTTATACTGACAACTTGACTCATCAAATGCCTCCTGGCACTGCCATCATCAAACATGTTCCTCTGTTTAAATAAAAATCCATCCACTTTCTGATACAGATGCTTCAAAGGTATTCTTGACTCCTCCTTTTTTACATTCCATATATAATTTGCTAAGCTTTATTGTCTTATCTCACTAACTTGGTCAGACCCTTATTATTTCTTGTTTTGAATAACCACAACAGCCTCCTAATTGCTCCTAATTGGCTATGATACCTTGGATAGGTTACTTTTCTAAAACTGGCTTTCTCAAACGTGAAATATATTATTATTATCCTTAACTCATAAAGTTACTAGGAGAATTAAATGACTTAATGGATGCAAAATACTCAACACAGTAAATATTCCACAAATGTCTGGCATTATAACAATTATAATCACTGATTTCAGTCTCATCCCCAGTTTTTTTCCATACTGCCACAAGTACAACTTAAAAAAAAAACTTTCCCTTCAATGCATCTTGTTGCTTTTATGTGAAAACAGGAGTAGCAGAGGGGAAATTTTTCCCTCACATAATTATGTTCACTCTGATAGTCTACTTCTGGAAAATTTAAATTCAAATGGGAAGACAGAAGCTGAAGACTCATTGAGGCTTAGTCACTTCGAGTAGTAACGTGCTAGTGAAAAGCCACTGTCCCCTCTGAACTGCCCTGGTTTTGCCTTTCTGAGGTTTGCTTATTCAGCTTTTCCTTCCATCCATCCTATGAGCTGTCCCAGTATTTTTCCAAAAATATCTTTCTTTTGTTTACGTTAGGAAAAATTTATTTCCTGATACTAAGATTCCTCCCTCACGCCTTGGGGTTCCTTCATTACACAACCTTTGGAATAGAGTTTCTTATTTTTTGTTATTCTCCCAAAGCCCACCATTTTGATTTCAAGGATTTTTAATATATCAATCATGATAAAATCATTAGTTATTATTATGAGAAAAAACATACAAATAACAAAACAGTGAGGAAGTTAAAAGTTTAAAAAATCTCAGATCTCTTCACTGAACTGTAATTAGAACATTTGCCTAGCCTTCCCACAATCACCTAGCTTCTTCACAAACTGTTTTTATTTCCAGAGAAGCTCCACCTTACATTAATATTTTATTTGCAGGGATAAAATTCATAAACTTTTTCTTCACATTTTTTCTTTTTCTCCTCTGACTGTAGATTGAAAAACAAAGGGATAGAAAAAGAAATTTCATGCAATGGAAACCACAAAAGAACAGGAGTAGCCACACTTATATCAGATAAAATAGACTAAAACTCAAAGACTATAAAAAGAGATAATCAAGGTCACTATATAATGATAAAGGGGTCAGTTCATAATAAGGATATACTAATTGTAAATACATATGCACCTAACACTAGAACACCCAAATATACAAAACAAACATTAACAGATCTAAAGGGAGAGACAGATCATAATAAAATAATAGTAGGGACTTCAACACCCCACTCTCATCAATGGAGAGAACATCTAGATAGAAAGTAGTTAAACTGTACTTTAAACCAAACAAACCTAACAGACATTTACAGAACATATCATCCCAAAACTGTAAAATACACATTATTCTTAGCCTATGGAACATTCTGCATAATAGACCATATGTTAGGCCACAAAATATGTTGCAACAAATTCAAAATGGTCAAAATCGTATCAAGTATCTTTTCTGACAACAATGGAATAAAATCAGAAATCAATAACAAGAGGAACTTTGGAAACTATATAAATACATGAAAGTTAAACAACATGCTCCTGAATGATCAATGGGTCAATGTAGAAATTAAGATGGAAATTTGAAAATTTCTTAAAAAAATGAAAATGGAAATACAACATAACCAAATCTATGGGATACAGCAAAAGAAGTACCAAGAAGAAAGTTTATAATAATAAACTCCTACATCAAAAAATTGGTACTAATTGATTAAAATGTACATGTACATATGGAAGTAACATTCATCTGGTGTCAGGCAGGTGGGAGGGGGATGGTGGGGATGGGTAAATTCACACCTAGGTGTGTACTGAGCGCTATCTGGGGGATGGGCACGCTAGAAGCTCTGACTTGGGTGGTGAAAAGGCAATTTATGTAACCAAAGTGTTTGTACCCCCATAATATTCTGAAATAAAAAATATATAGGTGGAAAAAAAAAGCAGACAGATTTAAAATAAACAGCCTAATGACACATCTCAAAGAATGAGCAGAGCAAGAGTAAACCAAATCCAAAATTAGTAGGGAAAAAGGAGAAAATAAAGGTCAAAGCACAAATAAATGAAATTGAGACTAAAAAATAAATATAAAAGATCAATGAATTGAAAATCAATGATCAATGTTCGAAAAGATAAACAAAATTGACAAACTGTTACCTAAACTAACCAGGAAAAAAAGAAAGAAGACCCAAATAAATAAAAACAGAAACAAAAAAGGAGACTGGTACCACATAAATCAAAAGATTATTAGAAACTATTATGAACAACTACATACCAATAAATTGAAAAACACAGAAGAAATGGATAAATTACCGGACATACACAACCTACCAAGATTGAACCATGATGAAATAAAACTCTTGAACAGAGCAGACCAACGATGAGTAATAAGATCAAAAGAGTAATAAAAAGTCTTTTATCAAAGATAATCCCAGGACCTGATGGCTTCACTTCTGAATTATACCAAACATTTAAAGAACTAATACCAATTCTACACAAACTATTCCAGAAAACTGAAGAGGAAGGAATACTTCCAAACTCATTCTACAAGGCCAGCATTACCCTGATACCCAAACCAGACAAGTACACAATAAAAAAAGAAAACTACAGGCCAATATCCCTGATGAACATAGATGTAAAAATCCTCAAGAAAATACTAAGAAACCACATACAACAACATATGAAAAAGATCATTCACCATGTTCATGTGGGATTTATCCCAGGGAGACAAGGATGGTTCAACATATGCAAATCAATAAATGTGATACATCACACTAACAGAATGAAGGAGAAAAACCACATAATCATTTCAATAGATGCTGAAAAAGCATTCAAAACATTCAACATCGTTTTACGATAAAAACTCTTAATAAACTGGGTTAGAAGGAACATACCTCAAAACAATAAAGGCCATTTATGACAAAACCACAACTAATATCATAATGAAAGGAAAAAACTGAAAGTCTTTCCTCTAGGATGCCCACTTTCACTACTTTTATTCAACATGGTACTAGAAGTTCTAGCCTGAGCAATTAGGCAAAAGAAATAAAAGGCATCAAAATCGGAAAGGAAGAAGTCAAATTAGCCTTGTTTGCAGATGCCATGATCCTTATATTTAGAAAAACCTAAAGACTTCAACAAAAAACTGTTAGAACTGATAAATTAATTCAGTAAGGTTGTGGAATACAAAATTAACATACTATTAATAAAATCAGTAGTATTTATATATAACAACAGTGAAAATAAAGCAAGAAAGTAATCCCATTTACAATAGCTAAAAAATTTTAAAATACCTAGAAATAAATGTAACTAAAGTGAAAGGTATCTACAACAAAACACTATAAAGCATTGATGAAAGAAATTGAAGAGGACACACACACACAAAAATTGATAGCCATTCCACAGTCACACATCAAAAGAATATTGTTAAAATGTCTATACTATATAAAGCAGTTTACAGATTCAATGCAATCCCTACCAAAATACTAAAGACATTCTTCACAGAAATAGAAAAACAGTCCTAAAATTCATTTTGGTACCACAAAACACTCCAAATAGCCAAAGCTATCCCGAGAAAAAGGAACATAGCTAGAGGTATCACACTCCCTGACTTCAAAATATATTATACTACAAAGCCATATTAACCAAAACAGCATTGTTCTGGCATAAAAACAGATACATAGACCAATATAGAGAACGCAGATATAAATCTACATCCTTGCAGCCAACTCATTTGCAACAAAGGCGTCAAGAACATACATTGGGAAAAGGAGAGTCCCTTGAATAAATGGTGCTGGGAAAACTGTATAACCATATGCAGAAGAATGAAACTAGATTCCTATCTCTTACCATATACAAAAATCAAATCAAAATAGATTATAGACTTAAATCTGTGGCCCACATCTATGAAACTACTAGAAGAAAACATATGAGAAATGATTCAGAACATTGGTCTGGGGACTCTGGGCAAAGATTTTTTGGGTAAGACCGTAAAAATACAAACAACAAAAGCCAAAATAGACAAATGGGACTATATCAAGCTAAAAAGCTTCTACACAGCAAAAGAAGCAATCAACAAAGTGAAGACACAACCTAAAGAATGGGAGAAAATATTTACAAACTATCCGCCTAACAAGGGATTCATAACCAGAACACACAACAGAACTCAATAGCAAAAAAACCAAATAATCGAATTAAAACATGTCGAAAACCATCTGAACAGACATTTCTCAGAAGAAGACATACAAACAGTAAACAGGTATAGGAAAAATGCTGAACATCACTAATCATCAGGAAAATGAAAATCAAAATGATAATGAGATATCATCTTACTTCAGTTAGAATGGCTTTTATCAAAAAGACAAAAAATAACAAACGTTATGAGGATATGAAGAAAGAGAAACTCTCATACACTGCTGATGAGAATGTAAATTAGTATAGCCACTATGGAAAAGAGTATGGAGGTTCCTCAAACATCTAAAAACAACTACCATATGATTCAATAATCCCACTGCTGGGTATACATCCAAAAAAAAAAAAAAAGAGATTTCTGTATCTCATGTTTAGTGTAGCACCATTCACAATAGCCAAGATATGGAATGAAACTAAATGATCATCAATGGATGAATGAATAAAGAAAATATATATATATACAATTGAATATTATTCAGCCATACGACACCATGAAATTCTGCCATTTGCAGCAACTGGAGGTCATTATGTCAAGTGAAATAAGCCAGGTAAAGAAAGACAAATATCACATGTTCTCACTCACATGTAAGATATAAAAATGTGGATCTCATGGAGACAGTGGGTAGATTAGTGCTTACCAGAGGCTGGGAAGTGAAGAGGCGTAAGGGAGATGAAGAGACGTTGATTAATGGGTAAAATAAACAGTCTGATAGAAGAAATAAGACCTAGTATTTAACAGAACAGTAGGGTGGCTATAGTTAACAATAATCTACTGTATATTTCAAAATAGCTGGAAGAGAATAATTCAAATATTTCCAGCATAAAGAAGAGGTAACTGTTTGAGATGATGGATATCCAAATTACCCTGGCTTGATTATTATACAGTGTATGCATGCATAAAAATACCACACGTACCCCACAAATATGTACAACCATTATGTATCAATAAAAAAGAATATAAAACTGGATGATGTGACAATGAGAGCATGAGTGCTGGGAAATGGGGGAAAGACTGAAATTTTAAAAGAAAAGTATACAGAGTTTGTCTTTAAGAAAATGACAGCTAAGACTAGATTCTTGAAAAGAGTGATCAGATTAAAATATCCCCCGCTCTCTCCCTATTCAGTTCAGAAAATGCCAGCAACCTCAGTACCTTAATAGTAAATAAACATTAGGACAGCTTAATATTAAAACTAGTTTGGGCCTAGGAAATAGCTACTTACCTAAAAATTGATTTTATTTACCCCCCAAAATGGGAAAACTTTACAATAAAATGAGATGTGTACTTTATATGAAATAGGCATTTCCTATCAGAGCGTTGTAGATTTCTATAATTAATTCATTTAATTCATTAAAAATAATGTTCCAGTAGTGGATACAAGCTCACAAGAGATTCTTCTTGGGGTCAGAGTAGGAAGGAAGCAAACGTAATATCTATACCTGAGTAACAGAGAT
Organism: Lemur catta; assembly: GCF_020740605.2. Lineage (NCBI taxonomy): Eukaryota > Metazoa > Chordata > Mammalia > Primates > Lemuridae > Lemur > Lemur catta. The sequence goes on from NC_059128.1 coordinate 243,893,809, forward strand.
TTGGGAACCTTTAAGAAGGCCCACTGCAAGTGGCCCCTTGGCTATTATCACCAAAAGACAAAAAAAAAAAGGCAAAGCAAATTACTTTGCTCTCAGGACCTGGAGGTCAAATTTTCTAATAAGACAGGATAGCTGCCTAAGAATAAGGCTCAGGAAGTGGTACCAGGAATTAGGAAAGCACTGTTAGGTGGGTTTTCTTTATACGTAGCAGAATCTATCTATAACTTATATATCATGTTTTGAATGTGCTGGCTTTATATATTTGTTACTAAAATAGTATGTTCATATAATTATTGCTTAAAATCATTTTGCTTACTATTACTATTACTCATACCACACTTTTGGGAAAAATTGTCTCATTATCCATAGAACCTATAAAAATGATTTCTTTCTCTTTGTTTTGCTTCTCCTGTAGAGGGAACTAAAAAGAAGGCAATGCAACCTAAAAGTAAACAGCAAATTTGTGAAGATCTTCAGGGGAAAAAAAGACATTTGAAAAGAATATTCCAGCTTAATAATCAAGATTTACCTATATACTGCAAAAAAAAAAAAACAATGCAAATTATGGCTGACTGATATTTTTTTGTTACTGCAAGGTTAACAGAATTTCATAACATGACTATGAAGTCATAATGTGGAACAAAATAATTGTGCATATTAACTTTTTTAGTGGCAGAAAATATATAAAGCATTTAACAAAGATACTTACATTTGAAGGCTTAAGTTTGTTAATGATTGTTGTTTTGCCACTATTATCCAGCCCAAGGCACAAAACATGAACCTCCTTCTTCTTTAGGCCGAGCAAGCCTGAAAGTTTGTCTAGCAATCCCATAATGTCATTCAAATATTTACAAACCAGCTGCAAGTAAGAAAAAAATATTTATTACCCAAAGGTACCTTAAGTATGGAAAATATTGGTATGTGTATAAAAAATTCAATAATTTAAAGGCATATGATGATAGTGTGAAAACTATGTCAATGTAGCTTTGCACTCAGTAAACAGAATATAAGCTGATTACCAGAAAGGAGCCTTAACTGATAGCAGATTTGCAGCTTATAACACCTGGTAACACAGAATGATGTCTTTGAAAGAACTACATTTCTCATTGTAATTTACAATATTGAAGAAGAAAGTGTCACCTTAAAGACATCTGGCAGTCTGTTAATTGTGATACTTGAAAGTATCTATTAATTAGGCTGCACCCTTTCTAGAAAATCTGGAACAATGTATGGGCAATGGAGTTCATGTAGAGTCTGATGCTTGAAGCTCAGAAAGCAGAAGGCAGACCGGAGAGCAGAGAAAAACTGAGATTTCAGCTACAGCTTTTGAGCTAAATCTTTACCCAAAGCCAGCCCCATTGTTATATTTTGCAATAATATGAAGTCATAATTAATTCACAGCTTTTGCTTGCTTGCTTGGTTAGTTTAAGTTTGGGTATGGTTTTCTATCAGCAGAAGCAAAGAATCCTGATATTCTTACCCATATTTCCCCTTAGCCCTTGCGTATCTCTTTGTAAATCACCACAAATTCATTTGGGAAGAATGTGATGTATATACACACAGAAATTTATTGAACCTTATTAAATATCTGTTCTCTTAACTGTAACTTATCTGGAACATCCTACTGTTTTTTTGTAAGTGTTAATGTAAAAGAACCTTACCATACTAGTATACAATAAGTATATTAGTATACTAGTATACAAAAGTAAACACTGATCTTAGATTTTAATTTAGTTTTCTCTAATACCACAAAAGTTTCTTTGCTAACTTGTCCCTAAAGTGTCCATTTTGTTTGTTCAACTCTAGCAACTCTTAGGAAAAAAATTCTTTCTAATGTAAACTTTTTAAAAGACTTTATCAGCAATCCAAAGATATGAGTATTTTTGAATTCAAACAAAACTGCTGTGGACATATTGCTTGTTATGTGATAACTTTAACGCTGTTCATATTCATCTAAGGTACTGTTAAATTTATACTTCAGGTTTTCTAAACTTTTCAAAGGAATTCGCTTTAGGTCCATCATCCCCCAAAACATTACTATATGGTAGGAGGACAGTTATCCTTTTTGCCAGTCCCCAACTGTTGCAGGAACTGTCACAATATAGCTGTGTATCAAATATTCCCCATTACTTTCTGAACATTCGTTTTCAAAGTTCTCTAAATATTCATCTCATCAAACTGATTTATTCTCATCTCCATCTAAAATTCCATAAGCCTGTCATATCACAGTTCCTTCAGTATTTATTATTCCATATGATCCCAGGCAAGGGCATGCCTTGAAGGATGTGACACTGCAGCAACTTAACCAACAAAAGACTTTAAAGACAACTGCAACTGAAAGGAGGCTGCATAGCTGACATTTTGCTTAGGCCCCGTGGGAGATCATTATGGGTAGAAATTTCAAAACTGAGTTTCAATGATGTGTAGAAAACAAAGAGTGCAGTGCCATACCCAAGAGTGGGTGTATAACAGAGCCACATTTGTCTTCCTCAAGGGATGGGTTTGATCTCAGTTACTTCCATTTGTGCCACTTGAATCTACTTTTCTTCTTGTATTAGAGACTCAAATCTCAATCCACTTCTTTCAATTTCAGGTTAAGTAGTAGCATTTGCAGAATTTATTTTAAATTTACCTTCTGATGTGAAACAATTCACACAGATCATCTTAATTCAAAGTTAATTTGCTATTACTTTATTTATTGAACTAAACATAACGATAAAAATGCTTACAGCTCATTTTACATTTTCATGCAATTTTGAGTTCATTTTTTAAAAATATGACCACTTCTCATATCTCTCCCCTCTGGGCATATATTAAAAAGCACTGGTTGTCTAGAGCTTGATGAATATTTATTTTTCATAGTATCTTGTATTGTGACTTTCTATCCCTTTTCCAGGGATTATCAAACACCTGATATTTGTTACTGAAATATTTTGAGACATACTTTTTACAAGAGAAGTCAGTTTTTCTAAAAGATATAATCATATTTATTGATTGCTTTATAAATATTATATAGCCATACATACTTCTATTTTTTCAGTAATTATAATTTTCCTTTTATAAGTCTACTTTCCGCATGCATACGTAAAGGAACTAAAAGAAAAATCAAGACACTCAACATTTATTTATCCTGTCTTAAGTGCACAGTGGGAGATACAATTTTTTTCTGTAGCTTCCTACTCCCATAGCCATGATTCTCAACCCTGGCTGCACTCTGCAATCAACTGTTGAGACAGAATTTTTGAGAATAAGAACAGGGTATCTGTAGTTTTAAAAGCTACACAGTGTTTCTGATGGACAGGCAGTATTGAGAACTACTGGCTTTCAAAATAAAGTTCAAAGTTCCATAGATAGCTTTTAAGGTTGTTCACAATCTGGCTCCAGTCTACCTTTCCAGTTTCTTATCTTACTGTTCCCCTCTCTATGCACACAGCCAAATTCTCTCGACTGTTCTCTGAAAAAACTGCTTTCTGAAGGATTACATGTTGCCACAGAAGTCCAGAAGAATTAGGATGTCATCCACAGCTAATAGCTTAGAAGGTAAGCTGTAGAGAGACATAGTGGTCGGGCAGAGAAAACACCATTACTGGTACTTTGTATGCTTTAAATACATTTGTTGGTTGAATTGCTGCATACTCTTACTACCCCAAATAAACATTCTTATTTAGCTTTCGGTTTTGATGATGCAATTTCAATTATACTTTCCATACACCAAATAAAAAGGGCCAAATTGAACAATGTTAAAATCAAACAAAAATTCGCCCAAGCCAGTTCAATTTGTTTTCTAGGGCCCCTATTACCGCATAAGCACACTTCTTTTTAACCTCTCACACACACATTAGCAACGACTACCTGCTTGGAGTGAAAAACGTGGGAAAGAGCAAAGAGGAACTCTAAAACCCACGGGGCGGGGTGGGGGAGTGGCCACTGGCTACAAAAACCGGGGATGCGGAGATACCTGGCTTTTGAGGTTAGTCCCGCGAGCCCAGGAACTGGTGAGAAACAGGAACGGACGCACTCACTCGTTTTGGTCTCTGGGATGGAAATCTGGTGCGGAAGTCCCTCAGCCTTCTTCTCTGTGCCTCCACGGGAACGCTCCCTGGCACTGAGCACAGACGCCTCCACAAGCTGGGAGAACTGGCAGCGTCTGCAGCAGCCGGAGCATCAGTCGCTGAGCAGGCGCCGGGGCAGGCGGCGTTCCCTTGGCAACGGGAGCTTCTTCCGGTCCCGAAGCCACGCCTCTCCGGGCGGTCTTAGCAGATCAGCTTCTGTGTTCTAGCTCCTGGGTTCGAAGAGCTCCCGAAAAAGGCCAGAGGCATGCCGATGAACCGTTAATTACAGGAGATTTAAGCACAGGTGGCGAGGGAACTGCCGATTTTCTTCAAGGAGCCTTGCAGTTCCCGGTGAAGCATGATGGGAGTCGTAGGCGCTCGCACAGCCTCCTGGGAAGCGTGTGGCGCCGCTTGGGCGGCTTGCGTGTGACTCGGCGCTGGTCCTCCGCGAGACTCCACGGATCCCCGGGCTCCGCTTGCTGTGGCGCCTAGAGCGCAGTTCCCGGGCACCGGCGCAGCGCGGTGGCAATGACTGCGAGACGCAGCTGCCCCGACTGGGGCATGTGTGCGCGGGAGTTGCCCCGCTGCCCATCGCCCCGGCTCTCCCGGTTCTGATAGGCTTCTGACCCTGAGTCCTGGAGAAGTAAAGCAATTAATGTAGGAAGGGAGAGGAGAGAAAATCGGTGTTAAAAAGTCAAAGGCATCATTCAGCAAAGGTAGTTTTCCTGTAAACCTGCTTCTTAGCTGTCTGGTCTCCTGAAGAGATTTCCAGCAGGCATAATCTCCCGTGAGTAGATTACAGTCTCCAGAATCAAATCGGCAGGTGGTCAGGAAGGGCATTAATAGTACTTAAGGTTAGCCACCTTCTTAAATTGCGCTTGGATGTTATAGTCATAGTAACAAATGATCCTCAAGTTGAAAATATTTAAACATACACGGTTCCCCACATTTTTATTACTACGTTTTCCAACGCGCAGACTACAGATGCAGTCGTTTTAAAGATCTGGAAATCTTTTGTTAAATTTTTAATCTGCCCAGCCCCACCAGCCTCCCCTGCTGATGAATGGCTTTCATGATTTAAACGTTCCTTAAAGAGGAATTTTCATCTCTTCATTTCCCTTGTTGTCCATGGGTATAGGATTTTTTTTTTTAAATTTCCAACTAGCTAGTGTTATGTTTACTACCCTACCTGTACTCTGGCCTGTCAGTTAATTTGGCCTTTTAAATGGACTAGCAGGGTGAAAAAACAGACTGAATGCTACATAGAAGGAATTTTGGTAAAGTAATGGTGGTGGTCGGGAGGGTTGTACTTATACAATTATGGAGGTCTTTCTTTTTCACTTCTCCAAGTTTCCAAATGTGGTTATATTATTTTTAAAATTAAAAAAAAATGTGGTTCTAGGATAGTTACTCTGTGGATGCATATGCAAAAGTATTGACATACAAACGTCCTTGTAAAAATAAAGTATGTGGTGGTTGGGGGGAGAGTCCCACCTAGTCAGGAAGTTGAGGCAGGATCATCTTTTGATCTCAGGAGTTCCAGGCTGCAGTAAGCTATGAGTATGCTCTGTACTCCAGCCTGGGTGACAGAGCGAGACCTTGTCTCTAAGAAAAAAAAAAAAATCATAATAATAAAATATGAAAATATATTGTTTCCTTGTGGTCTTAGGCCAGTTAACCTTTCTCTATATTTCAGCTTCTTGGCCTTCAGAAAGATACTATTTATCTCATCTGGTGGTTTTTAGCATTAAAGAGGTAACATATAAATGTTTGGCACATAGTAGGTGTTTAATAAATAATTTCTTGTCTTTTGTCCCGAAATTATTTTTCTGTGAACGAAATTGACCTAATCCCTAAATATGATTGTTCTTTAATTTCTGACTCTGAATTCTACACTGAATGCATTGACAGGGAAGTGTTGATCATTTTTCTGTGTGCCTAGGTGTTGTAACTCACTTAGATAAGAAATGGAAGCTAATTTGCTTATAGCCAGAGTATAACATTTTTTTTCCTAGAGATAAGTGAAGATCTTATATTCCACAAAACTTTCATGGACAGACTTAATTTTTTCTGTTTGGAGTTGATATTTTCTGCCCCTAGTTTGAGTTCTTGTTTTTTTGCTTAGTATAAACCATTTGGTGAAAACTGAAAATATAATGGGCACTTTCAGCATCCAAGTTCTCAGTAAACTTAGGCAGATAGATAATTCTTTAAAAAACAAAATAAGTAAATATTTGTCTTAGATAAGTATAATTTATGCGATGGTTTATTATTGTTATTAGAGATGAAAAAGTGGTCATGAAATCTACTCAGTAATCTAGAAAATATCCTGAAAATGTCCACTTAAAAAAAAAAAAAACAAATACTTCATATGATTGAATCTTGTGTTTTGGTGCTTTGCCAACTGAAACTGCTCTAAAGGGTACAGTCAGAGGCTTAGCATAAAATTGTTCCACTTGATTTAAGAAGTTAGTTTGACTCTCTTCATTTTATTATGAGAATAATAGACTTTAAAAATATTATGTGGTCTTCTTAAGGCTGCCAAAGATACCTGTAGAAGAGAAGAGAGTTTTAAGTACTTTCTTGCCAATTTTAATTTCATATTGGCTTTTGGAACTATAGTGGGAAAATTATAAAAAAGATGAGAGTGAGATAAACAATGAATATAGCACTATTCTGATTAATTCCCAATACTTTTAATGTATTTTCTTAACAGCAACATTTACAAGAGTATAGAAAATCCTTTATAAGGTATTGGAAATTTTTAGAATAAACATTGATGGTCTAAAGCTGTGTTTAAACAGTTTAATGTTATGTGTGCCTTTTTTTATCTGCAATTTGTGTACAGTATTACCTCTGCAGTGAACAATTTAATTCATTCAGCTCTCACAAAATATTTTGTCCATATAAAATCACTGCAAAAATATGTATCATTTATTTATAGTGATTTATGTGAATTTATAGTGAGACCTTAATGACATTATTTTGAACAATACAACTATAATTTTGCATCCAGCATTACTAAATTATCTAAAGAGCATCTAGATTTAGTAGACCAAAAAAAATTACATTAAATATACATCAATAAAAGAATACAAAAAATTCACAAATTCAACCACTGGGACTATAACTTTTATTTGCTAATAGATATTTTAATAAACAGGCTTGTTCCATCTATAAGACCCTGATAATGCCTCTTAGGAAATCATAGAAAAATAAAATACAATAGTTAGTAATTTGTACTTTGTACAAAAATCTTATTATGTTGCTCAGCAGGTAGTTTTGCTAAACACCATATTCTTTCAGCAAATAGATGACATATGTTGTGCAGTTCACCACAAACAAACCCTCATGTTGAGAGCTGAGCATTCTATAACACTATTAACTTGTAAGCATGCCAGAACATGTAAGTTTACATGGAACATCATAACATAGTAGATTTCTGTAAGATGAAAACAATACCACCTTCAAATAAATCTGGACTACTTCACTGTTATAGTGAAGTAGATAATAGGTAGGATCGTAGTTCAATTGTTAACACCCTTTTACTGTGCTCATCCCTCTACCATATTGTGATTACAACCAGAAAAAAGAACACAGCTGTGTGAAGAACCTGAGTGGAAGGCATATATTGAAGCTCTAAATGGTGATATAATACCAAAGAGAAAAAAATAATACAGTGCTGCACTTCCTTATTCTCACAAACAGATCTTTCCCCCCTTTTGTAAGAGTAGCTGGTTACAGTGCTAAATCCTTAATTGATAAATAGGATTATGACAAGTTACAATGGTACTTTTAAAAAATCATTTATACTTACAGGAAGGAAAAATATTTTCAGCTATAGTTTTTTATTAGTCAAATATATCTCTACAAGGGATTAAATGTCTCAACCTGGACAGATGTTATCTAGGTATTTTATACAAATGTACTATTTAGTGTTCAATTAATGATCTTTAGGACTTGTGCTACAAAGATTTTTATAGCAATTATTTTGGGTGCACTGAAATTATTGATATCATCTACCATTTAAAATTTGATGTGGCCATTTAAATATTTAAAGTGTTTAATCAAATACATATTTGTATTTACACATATATCTTTATATTTTGGCTATGCTAGAACAGCAAAAAAATGGAGTGCAACCTTATTCCATTATTCACAATCTAATTTCACATCAAATCCAAAGAAAAAATATGCAGCTTTAAATTCCAACACATTGAATTACATATAACTTGGATATACATATAACTTGGATATACATACAAGAAATATGTATATATCTCTAGAAATAATGCACCATACACAATTAAAAGATCACATCCTTCCTATAGGATAGGGAAGGGCACAATGAGTAAAACAACCATATTGCCCATGTGTTTTCCCTAAGTGACAAAAGGTATTGATGTTTTTCATATGAAAACAAAATAATTTTTACTAAAAGATTAGTTTCTGTTTATCTTTTTTTTTAATTCAGATGATATCTCAATACCCTCCAAAAGATGGTTTGAGAAAAGTAACAGGCTGAGTACACAATATACATGTTTCAGGATTAAACTAATTTTAATTTTCATAGGCTTTGAATTATAACAAAAATGTTTTTGCCTTTTAACCTGTAATAGATAAAAATAAATAAACATTAGAAGTATCTGTGGCATTGAGAAGTCCTCACTTAATCTCTACATTATGGAAAATACAGAATTCAAAGTTTCAGGTCTCAAAAGTATTTAGTAAAGATGCCTTTAAAATGTTTTCTACAATAGATTTCCTCCTATTATGTATTACACACAAATACCCACTATGTGTGTATGTATATATACATGTATAAATGTATATATATGTTCATTTTCCCACTCTCCAACTGCTCACACATCTCACCTCCCACCTATACTCCCCAACCCCCATATCAACTTTTATCTTATTTTTGGTAAAACTACTCACAGTGACACCTTACCTTTTTATCGTAAATCTACCAACCTATCTGCATATTACACACTCTGCCTTCCCTCTCATTGGAGTTCTATGTCCATGCTCCTATCAAAAAAGAACTTCCCTACTTAGAATCTGAATCCTAACCCTCTACCTCTCAAGGCCATTGATATAATGATGCTTTTCCTTGCATAGTCAATTTTCACTTGTCTGCCAAATTGTTCTCATTAGTATATAATACTCTCTAACATCTTTTATCTGAAAACAAAAACAAACTCTTTTAACCCCATTTCTCCCTCTAGTTACTGTCCTATTTCTCTTTCCTGATTTACAACAAAACTTGTTGAAAAAGTTGTTTATAGATACCTACTCCACCTTATTTCCTCACATCTCTTCTTAATCCACTTCAGTTAGGCTTTGACTTCACTATTTCATAAAGACTGCCCTTGTCAAAGTCATTAATAACGGCCATGTCGCCAAATTCAATGGACATTTCTTTGTTCTAATTTTGACTTCTTAAAACCATTTAATCCTGGTGACCGACTGCATTTCTTTTTTCTCCACATTGCTTTATACTCCTCAGTTTCCTCTGCTGGATTCTAATTCTAACTTCTAAACATTGAAGTGCCTGAGAGCTCAATCTTGGGCCTACCTCTCAAGAGACTTTTCCTAGGTGATTTCAAACTTTATTAAATACATGTATATTTTGATGACTTCCAAATCTTGATCTCTCTCCCTGATTTCTTGATTTTTCCTTGTAACTGTCATATGCAGCTGTCTACTTGATATCTCCATTTGAATACCTAACAGACATCTCAGACATAATGTTGCTAAAACCAAACTCTTGATTTTTGCCCTCCAAACCTGCTTCTCCTTCACCACTATCAATTCAGTTGCTTATTCCCCAAATGTAGAATTTGCCTTCAATTTTTCTCTCTTCTTCATGCCTTATCCCTAGTCCATTAGCAAGTCCTGTCTTCAAATAGATACAAAATCCATCCATTTCTCTCTATTTTTACCACTTCTACTCTAACAAAAGCCACTTTTTTGCTTGAATTACTCCAACAGCCTCACACATGCTCTTTCACCCCATCTCCTTTTTGCTTCTCTTTGCCTCATCTGCTGTGTACCAAGAACACCATTCTCTCTATTCTCAAACACTCCAAATTCCCATACCTTAACTGTTGCCACTGCTTGGCATGCTCTGCCCCCGAATCTTCTCATGACTGCTTCCTTCATGATTTTCAGATATCAGTTTAAATGCCATGTCCTTAGAGAAGATTTCTTTTGCCTCTTAATATAAAGGACCAACAGCCATGCTATGTAACATTGCTAATTATCATCACAACACATCATTATTTCTTTGTTGTGTGTCTTTACTACTAGGAGGTCAATTTCATAAGACAGGGAGTTTGTTTGTCTTGGTCACTGTGCATCCTCTGTTCTTGAAATAGGACACTAGTCCATGGTATTGTTCAATAAACATTAGTTGAATGAATTAATGGATTTACAGATAAGTATATTTCTAAAGTAAATCAGTATATAGGTATATGTACTTATTTTAAAATTTAGGAATATACAATTTTGGACCAGCAAACAGATATGACTGCTTTTAATTTTTTGTTGTTATATTTGTTATATAGTGTAAAGAAGTTAACACAGCTTTGACTAATTTTTTGTTGTTTATAAAAATTAAATTATAAATACCTAACTATTGCATTTAATGTTAGAGCTATCAAGGTTGCAGGGTGGGAAAGGGAATTTTGTTTTCTCAAAAAAATTTTTGGAAACTCTGAAAAAAATAAACAGATTATATAAAAATGGAGTGGCTTCTCACTCTCGTTTGAGGCTTCTGATTTGGTGAAATTTTTTTTAATAAAATCGGAATAAACAGTAAGCAGTTAAAACTAACTATAAAAAAATATTTATTATTTCAAATTCACAAAGTTCAATGGAGAATTTTCTTTTTGTGTTTCCATTCATGAGAAAGTAAGAGAGTTGGTTTTCTCTAGCAAAATTTATGGCCTATCTAACCAATATTATTTAAAAGAAGAATAACTTCTAGCCACTATGTTATGACATTTGGTTTCACTCTTTGAGAACTGGAAAGTTACAAGCATTATGAGACTGAATGGAAATATAAAATATAAAGTGGCTCTTTTTTAAATACTTAAAACAACTGGAGTGAGAAGGCAAGGTCAAAATATATCACATAGAATTAAAATGTAAATACCGTATTTTTTAAACATTTAAGAACATGTATAAAATTAGTATAACTGCTTAAAAGCATAAATTGATGCTAAAAGAGAATGTTTTCAAATCAATTTTTTTTCTACATCATATATACTATTTTTACATTTAATAATAGGAAAAAAACCTTAATTACCAACTGGATAATTTATTAATATGTTTAAAGTACAATGACAGTTCAATATTCCATGTATTATTGTTTGGATTATTTTGGCAAATTCTTTGATTATATATGTCTTAGAAATCAAACTAATTAACAGGATGGAAATGTTAAGAATTGTGATCACTTGGTCTATTAATGAAATTTTTAAAAATAAACTTTTCCTATTTTTGATATTTTGATAAGATTTCTTTCTAATTTTGCATATCGATATATATTTTAACAACTATTAGTGGACTTATTGAGATTCCCATCTCAAAATGCATTTATTAATAGTTTCAAAATTACCAGTAAGAGTAACATGACAATTTTTATTCATTCTTTTCTAACAGTTTTTTTAAATGAGGTAACAATTTTAATACAATCTCCTCCTTATACTATATTACCTTTTAGTCTTTTCCTTAAGTTTAATTGAACTTAGTCTGCTGCCATGTTCTGCATTCATGCTCTCATTCTGATTCTTCAAAAATGAGGTTACTATAGCAGGTATAACATAACTAACATTTTAGGAAACATAGACTGTTAGTTAACAATTATTCCTTCAAAATTCAAAATTAAGCTGTCAAAGTTTTTACTGTATACAAAATTAAAACTAAGTATAGATCATAAAAAATATCTCTAAGGTATTTAAACCCTGTATATATTCAAGTTTTCAATGTCACAATCCAAGATGGAGTGTGATTAATAAAATGATTAATAATGTATCAGAAATCAAGCACACACAGTAATCGTTAAAATCAAGTATCACTCATATTCTTATGTGTTAGCACTGCTCAGGTTTTGTACTCTACTCCCCCCAAAATACTCCCATTTTACAATTTGATTGTTTTTACTCTTAAAGGACTAAAATTATATCCAAGCTCCATTTTTTGGTAAGAAGAAAATGATATTTTTGCATAGCATGAATATATTAATACAATTTTCTTTGAAGACGTATATTCAGCATGGAAAGAAAGAGCACATTAAAGTAAATTGAAAACTTCAATGACAAACATATATACACATTAAACCTTATTTTCCATGCAGTGCAGAAATTTCAAAAAGCCCCAATCATTATTTATTTTAATATTGTCCATGATATTCAGCATTGTCTTAAAGATACTTTGAGGATATTGCAATAATAGCTCTAGATAATATATCAATAGATATTTAAACAAGTTAAATTTAACAATGCTCACATCAATCACATTGACAGAAAAAATAGCTCATTAAGTTACAAGTTTTTTAGCAAATGAGTGGCCATTGATTTTGTCATAGAGCTTCTAAAGACCACAATTTTATGCAGATTTATTTTAAAGTCAAAAATAGCATATGGAAATAAATAAAGCATGCACAGTTAAAGAAAAACTTCATTATGACTTTAATAATGCTATTACTGGGTAGATGAGAATTCTAAAGAGAGCAATATTTATCACTTTGTATGAAAAATGAGTTAATAGAATTAACAATATTCTGGCGTTTCTGATTAAGTTAATGAAGATGTGTTTAAATGAAAATTTAACAAAACCAATTTTATCTAAATGCATACAGTTCATTCAACAAATTACCAAATGTAGAGAGACCTTTAATTATAAAAGCAGTGGAAGAGGACATTTCAAATTAGGTAAAAATCTTAAAAGTGTATTGTTTACTCATCTTTATGAATTAGCATTATTCACTCATCTATTATGATTTCAAAAAATTAATGATATTGGGTCTTTCTAGAACAAAGGCAAATTAAGACTGTTCTAAGGATGATGATCTATAAATGTGGAAAAACTTGTATAGAAATGTTCACATCAATATTGCTTGTCACGTAAGCTTGTAGTTACACATGAAAACAAAGTTATCTATCTTCGGTTCCTAAAGCCTAAATATAAAATTTGAATCAGTGATATGAAAAATGGTGATTCTTATGTCCTTGGAGTTTTCTTAGTGATAATGTATTATTTTGGGATAAAGATAGTTCTCATTTCAAGGAGGGATAATAATATGGAGACATACTAACTAAATAGGAATCCTGAAGTAAGATTTTCCTCCCTTTATTATTTTGTAGAACACTCTATCTCAGTTGTTCTGATTTATATTTGAGTTGATAATGTATTACCTAACCAAAAGTGAGTTTATTATGACTAATGAAAGAGAGTTAGAGGTTATAAATAGTGGAGAAATACAGATAGGAACAGAGTTTTACTTGAGAGAAGATTTTCATTAATTTCTATACTTTTCTAATTTAGAACTCCTGGAAAATTGTGTTGTTGATTTAAACTTTATTTTCTCATCAAAAGTAGAAACCACATCTTTATATTACACTTAAGATCTGAGCTATCTTTTATCCTCATATGTCTGGTAATTTTTTTAATGCCTTTATCATTCTTAAGGATGAATTAGTTATTTCTAAAGGTAGTGGGAATCTTCTTTGAGATTTTCTCTATAATGAAACAAATCAAAAACTCTCTTAATGACGTAGAGATTTGGTACTATGATTAACCAGTATGAAAATTCAAGCAAGAACCATCTTTTGTTTTGTTTAAAAGGAAACTTTGCTTTCCCTGGGAAAGTGAAAAAATATAATAGAATAGAGGTGACTTGATGTCACTAAGAGATACATAAACTTTGTAGTTGACAGATTTGCCTTTTTTTATTTCAATAGATTTAGGGGGTACAAGTGTTTTTTGTTATATGGATGAATTGCATAATGCATAAGTCAGGGCTTTCGGTGTACTCGTCACCAGAGTAGTGTACATTGTACAAATTCCTTTTTAAAAGGTGAAGTTTATTCATTTAGTACTGTTTGCCTCCCTTAGTAATTAAAAAGTTTTCATTGTTGTTTCATTTTTAAATACATTAATGTGGAATCAATACTGATTAAACTAAATATAAACTTTAAAGTTTAAAGCTAAACATAAATTTTAAAATGTATCTTAAAATCTCAAAATAGCAAATGTCAACCAAACAAAAACACTTTCGAATTAAAAGCAGGGAACCGAGCCTTTCAATTAAGATGTGTATATATATTCTTTTTTATGAATTTTGTATAAATTCATTATTAACATGAATCTAATTATTAGTCAGAAAAAGATTAGTTAAAACTACATTTTGATGACCTGTGTGTTCTTCTGGATTTTTTTACCTTTTTTTCCTAGAAAACATATATTATTACATTATGTGACATCCCTTTATAACAAAAAAATTTAATATTTATCCTAAGACATCTTTGAAACACCTGCCCAATACTTGTTTTTTTAAGAGACCAGTAAGACAGAGATGGGGTATTTACTTATGCAATATAAGATGTTTCTTTTCCATTATTTCCCTTAGTAATATGTCAGATAGGGTCATCATCTGTTTTCCTTGTTAAATGAATGGAGTTTGAAAGGATTTTATACAACTATTGCATTTTATACTTATTATTACATTTACTAGGACCAGTGAATTAGCTTAGTCAAGAGATTACTCCAGAATTATTTTTGGAAAAGGGCTAATGTTTTTTAATTGGAGGTACCTTTGAGGTTGTAAGTTCACATATGAATTGAAAGGTTTGCCACTGGACAAAAAAAAATCTGTGACTCCTGATGAGGATCAACTGTAATAAGAGAAGCTGTCTGTGATACCACTTTGTGCCCATGTGTGCCCATCACTTAGCTCCCAGTTATTAGTGAGAACATGGTGTTTTTCTTTTCCTGAGATACTTCACTTAGGATGATGGTCTCCAGTTCCATCCAAGTTGCTGTAAAAGACATTATTTCAGTTTTTTTATGGCTGAGTAGTTCTCCTTGGTATATACACAGCACATTGTTTTATACACTCATCAATTGTTGGGCACTTAGGTTGATTCCATATCTTTTCAATTGTGAATTGTGCTTGATAAACATTCAGGTATACTATCCTGGTGAGGGGTACACTAAAAGCCCTGACTTCTTATACATTCATCCATGTAACAAAAACACTTGTACTCACTTAATATTTTGAAATTTAAAAAAAAAAAACTGTCTTAGAGAACCCAGAGTATGGGGTATTTGGGAAAAATTCTATGGGAATTTGAGGTCCAAAATATTTCTTTCTGTAGGGAATTGCAAATCCAATGCACACTGAACAAGTTCCTATCTATCTATATGTCTGTGTATCTATCTATCTATTTATTTATATTCTATGGAAAGAGCTAACCCCTAATAACATGGTAACCATAGCAAACATCAAATAAACCTCAAAATTTTAAGTTTAAAAGGCTAGGACAGTAGAGGCAAACTTATTTTTGTGATAAAAATTTTATGCATACATTGATAGGAGACGCTACATAGGTATTTGTTAAACTGAACTAAATAAAGTTTACACTGCCTTTGATGAACATTATAAAAATTAAAGAATTGTTGAAAGTGTTAATCATGAAAACCAAAAGTAAGATGTCGTTAGTGCCTGGTGTCTTGATGGAAGAATACCCTCAATTTTACTCAGGGTACCCCTCTAACTTTTGGAATCTTCATATAAAAATCATTTAAATATTTTTGAATTGAATGTGAAGTAATACGAGTCTCTTTTATTTCATGGAATATGAGCTTGGAAAAGTTAAGGTGATGATACCAAAGGAAGAGATACATCTGCTTCTAATCTCTTTGCTATATAAAGACATGGACACCAACTGTGATTTCATAATAACGGTTTTTGATTCTTAAAATACTAATTTCTTTTAAATATATAATAAATTTCCTTAGCTAAAGCTATAGAAAAGGATCATCATCATCTATTTCAAAATCACTTTCCAAAGTACTTAGTTTGCAGTTAAGGAAAACCCAGAACACATACCCTTTGTGAGAGCAAATGCTCTCATTTATGCTATAGGATCCAAAATATTAAAGTATAATTTTTGCTACCCCTCCCAGCCAGCCTTTTCTAAGGAGATCTATAAAATCCTTTCAGATTTGCTATGCTACCTTTCTTATGCTGACAGAGCATAAGAAATAAGTGGGGTGATACTAATAGAAGCTGAGAAAGGAAAAAAAAAGGATGGGGGAATTAAAGAGAGAAAAACAGAGCTGAGAAAGAAAATTTGGAACATTTAATAAAGGAATAGAAAAAAGAGATCTAGCACTGGTGAAAATTTTGAGATGAGAGATTTGACTGATGCCTTGCAGAGTAGAAATGTGGTAGGGAAAGACATCAAAACAGATTTTTAGGAAATGTGGTTGGGTGATATGTTATATAATTCATTCTTCACCATCTCTTCAGAAGAACTTTTATAAAAACTTTGCCTTTCAAGGACTGGATTTGGATATACTTTCCATTCATGGTCTGAGATAGGCCATAAAGCTATAGCTGGAAGGTAATTTTATTCAGGTAATAGTTGGATAGATTTTATAAAGTAATGCAGAGTGAAAGAAGATGTCTTTTTTTAAATTACAGCATGCATAATTTAATTAACAATAGTTATAACTCAGTGCAAAAGTGCTGAAATTCTTGATTCTTGTTAAGCCAAGAGTTTTGCAATTTCTGATTACCTTTTTTAGTTTGATAATTTAAACACCTCATGTCTCTCCTTGATTGTACATTGTTGTTTACACTTTTCCAAATATGCCTTATATTATAGATATTGAGTTCATTATAGACTAGAAATTGAATATCTAGAAAATAAAATAAAAATGGTTTCTTTAACTGTCTGATTAAAAGAAAACCCTCAATAGTATATAGATTAAGAAATTTAAAATAAAGCAGGTACTTGAACGTATATGTGTGTTTTAGTTATCAAAGATAACTCTTAAAGACTTGTGATTTATGGAAGTTACTTATTTTGTTTTTATAATTAAGTTTTATGCTTTTGCATATTAAATGGTTTAATCACTAAATATGGCCACCAGTAAATCTCAAATGTTTCATGTAAAATTTCCAAATAAATTTGGCATTTTAACTGTTAATATTCCTAGATATTATAATACCCCTGGGATCATGGGGTCCACGATTGGTAGGCAGTAAAGAAATAAATATCCTTATATTTTAATATTTCTGTTTAATTTTATACACATATTTCAAGCTTCCCGTGAACATTATGGGGTTCAAAATTACACTTTAGATTATTATGCTTATGATTCTGAAAAACAGAAATATAATTTAAAGAAATTTTGAAGGAGCTATGGGATGAGGGACAAAGCGAAAAGGTAGTTTTATAACACCATAAGAAGATGTTAGAGAAGAGAAAAAAAGAACACATTAACCAGATATAGAATAGGCTTTTTTAAGAAAAAAGTTCTTACCAGAGAACTTTAATCTTGCAAACACTGAACTCCCACCCCATAGAAGTTTAAATACTTTAATAGAATTTATTTCATCATGGTATACAGATGTTGTTGACAGAGTCCTCTGGAGGATCATTTTATTCTATTCCTTATTTTTCTAAATACCTTTTTTATATTATAAAAATAAATATATGATTAATAAATTTAATCTGCTTTACATCTGTTCTTATTTAATATATATTTGAAGATAGGTAATATGGAAATTTTATATTTCCTCTAAATGTATCCAGATTTGTGTAAATGTATCAAGCAAACTGCAGATAGTCTATGAGTGATGCACCACCGTGCAGACTGATGGCTTAAAAATGTTGCTAGCTATTTCTGACACACTTACTTAAAAAGTGATGGATTTCCCACTTTTTCCTTTTTTAGTATATTGTAATAAATACTCTACAGATTCTTCCTTTTAGCTCTATACTTTTGTTTGAAATAAGAAAAATTAAGAAGCTGTGGTAGGCAAAAACCAGGAGATAAGTCAGCAAAAGAAAATATGCAGTGGGATCTAGTATAATGGGACAACCAACAACATCTAAAAATAAGGAAAAAAGAAAAAGTGAGACTCCTTTAACTGAAAGAACATTACTATCACCAAAAAATGTAATTTAGGTAGAAATCTGAGAATGTGGGTAGGGCACCTTTATCTCTGAGATCCAACAAAAGCTGATTTATTAAATTAGCATCTTTAGACAACTTGCTGTGTTTTTTTTCCCCTTAATACATTCTCCTTACTCTTCCACCTAGCACAGTAGTCATCTTTTTAGCTTTACAGGGAGCAGCTGATTTTATAATTGAATTTGTACATCAGATAGCATTGTTTTGATAAGCTGACTCAGCTTAATTCACTGAAAAATATATTTGCCTTTTTTTGCAGCCTCTGAGAAGATTGTGACAACACACCATAGCTGTGTTCACATTTTATGAAACTATATTATGGACCCAGGTTGACACTAATTTCTTAGAAGGATTGGAAAAAAAGCTCAGCATGTTCATGTAACTTATTTTTTCAAACAAAACATAAGAATTATTCACTTTGCAAAATGTACCAATGACAATCCACTAGATGTGTTTCTTTTCTTGGCCCACCATAGAGATACCATAAAATTCTGTTTCAATTAAATTAATTAATCATTTTACATTAAATCTAAGGGTATAAACTTATATATGTTATTCAAAGCAATTCTACTGAGAATGACTAATTTTCTCAGGGCTTTGATAATTACTTTTGCAAACGTGTGAAGATGAACCAAGAGAACAGTCATGGGTTTATACCAAGCTTCCCTCTACAAAAGCCATTAGATCAATGAATTCACTCTTGATTGTTTCAGGGGTGCTCTTTGTAAGGTAGTAGAGAAATATACTATAGTTAGTAAAAAATTAGAGGGGCAAAGCCTTTAAACTACCACTTACTATGAAATATGTAGGACGCTATAAAGTTGATTTAAAAAACTGAAAAACCCAGGCTTAGAAGATTTAAAAGCACAGTATTTCTCTCCCTATCCCTCCCTAATAACTCCCTTCTTACTACAGTCACATCTGACAAAAATTCACTATGTGTTATCACTGGTCATTTCTGCAAATAATTCTACAATATCAGGCACCACCAGTTAAACAATTAAAAAATAAAGTAATAATACAACCCATAGAGTTGAATGTAATTACCTAAAAAACCAACATTTATGTCAATTTGGAAGCTACTTGATCACAGAACATGAAAGAAAGGTCAACTATTTCTTTCTCTTTTACCATCACACTCTAAATACATCATTAAAGAACCCACACCTGCATAAATTCCTCTAGGTTAAGTCCGTGAACACTTCCCATATACTGCTATACAAAGTTACACATCCATGCTGAGTTATTTACCATTATGTAGTGGTAATCTGCAGTGGGCCAGGGTTTTATCTGCAGGTTATTCAGAGAGGACTTATGTAGCATGATTTTAAAATCCAGGTTGGAAGCATAAACATAAGGTGTGTGCCTATAGTCTGAACAGAAGACTGCAGTTTGTAAAGTGATGTTTGGAGAATAATAAGAGAGGGTAGTAGAAAGGATATCTTTCATTTTAGAAATGCTGAGGCACAAAACACAGGTGCTTGTAGTACTTTCATACGTGAAATCCTTTCTCCTGTATGTGCATCATGTGTAAACGTAAAGTCTGTATGCTGCTGACTATTCGTCTCTGGTGTCCAATGAGTATGACTCCAATTCTTCTAATGTCACTGAGAGAGAGAAAGAGAAAGAGAAACAGAAAAAAGAGAAAGAGAGAATATGAATATTTAGATCTGGTAAATGCAAGAGAGAAAATGAATATTTAGATATATTAAATATGTACTATGTCACATTTGTCAAAAATTGTGTAGCTTAATTGTTAAGCAGAGATATAAATGAACAGCAAGAGTTTGTTATTTTTTTCTCTCTGGCTCCATAGAATACATTGAATTAATCTCAAATTTAATGATACAAAGAAAAATTTCATATCCAGGTATCTATGTAATATTAAGAAATTTCATAGGCCTAAAGGCTATATAAGATAATTATATAAATTTACAACAGTATTAGCAAAATGGTGAGTATGTAGGATAGAAGGTATATGTGAACTCCATTTGATTTCTCATAGTCTTTCAATGATCTAAAAAAATGCCATTATGTTGAACAGTATGAAATTGCCATTACTATCTTCAAACAGTGGCAATTTAATTCAGCTCAACCTAATCATTTTAGTATCCAGTCTTTTAAGCACATGTTGAGCATTTTTATTGCACCTAGGCAAAGGATAATCTTTGAGACAGTGGAAAATGGTTGCTCATTATAATATGCAAAAGGAGCACTGAAATGACATGATAATATTGCATTAATTTGATGAAGGTAATAGGAATTGATTATGCAACATTAGTATATGTGAATAATAAATAATTTGCCAAGGTAAAACTACATGGATATAAAGTCTATGATGTGGACAAGAGTAATAGGCATTTTAGAAAGCACTTAAAATATTTTAAATAGCTATTTCAAATAAATATATTCCTTCAAAAATAATAGCTAAATGTGTAATGTCCAACTTCCATTAGAACGATAGAAATGGTGAGGAAAGACTGGAAATTATATACTAGCTTAAAAAAAGGTGTGCTTGATATAGCATTTAAATTTATAATCCCCTGAGCAGAGCATCTAATTATAGTAATAAACCTAGTACTACTTACTCGATGCTCATTCTTGAAATTAGGTCAAAAGTTGTAAACCCTGCTGCCATGAAGTTATTCTTATATTGCCCCATCTTTATAGAATCCAGCCAGTCACCAACTGTGACAAACAAAGGATATTCAGGAACTTCACCAGGAGACTCTGGCATTCTGTAAGGAAGAAAAAAAAAACCCATAGAGACCATTTAAAAGCCAGATAAAGCAAGAATTATCTATTTTTTTCCCTTTTATAATACTCTTTTTTGTGACAGATTTTTACTATTAAGATTATTTTTAAATTTCAAAATATTAAGGAGGTACAAATGATTTTATTACATGGATACCATGAATAATATTTAAGTTGAGGCTTTTAGTGTGCCCATCACCAGAATAGTGTTCATTGTACCCAACAGGTAAATTTTTGTACCTTACACCCCTCCCACCTTCCCCACTTCTTGGTTTCCATTGTCCTTTACGTCTGTCAGTGCCTGTGTGTCCACTGTTTAGCTCCCAAATATTAGAGAATACACGTGATGTTTGTCTATTCCTGAGATACTACACTTAGGTTAATGGTCTCTAGTTTCATCCAAGTTGCTGCAAAAGACATTATTTCATTTCTCTTTATGGCTGAGTAGTACTCTCTGATACACACACAACCACACACACGCGCACACATATACACCACATTTTCTTTATCCATTCATGAATTGATGGGCACTTAGGTTGATTCCACATCTTTGCAATTGCGAATTGTGCTGTGATAAATATTTGGTGCAGGTGTCTTTTTATGTAAAATGACTTCAACCTCTAATCCTCCATCTAATATTATCCTTCATTTATAAAAAAATCTCTGATTTTTCATCTTATTCAAGTCAGTCACTTTTAAAAAATTTATTTATCAAATCAGTCAGTTTTATCTGGTGAAACATTTGTTGGTTTCTTTTGTCTTTTTCTGCTTTTTGCTCCTACTGGATCTTAGACTTGATAGATCTTGAGAAGACTCAGATATTACTATCTCCTTTTCCACTTTTTTCTCTTGCATAAAATTGTGTTTTGAAACACAATAGCTTATCCCTTATCCCTACAAGGAGAGTAACTAGCGGGAGGCCATTCACTCTTACCCTTTCTGACCTTCCGCTCTCCATGTCCTTTTACCTTTTCCATATTTGCTAGGATAGCTCTTCTCCCTTTTTATGGCGAATTCATTGGTCAAGCCTCCATTTATTTACTCTCAAACATTCTGCGAGAATTTACTATTTGTTAAAAAGTAATTTCTGCCATTATAGAGTTTAGTTGCATGAATAAGATTTTCATGCATACAAGCATAGGGTACTGTAGCCTAAAGCACAGATAGTAATGAGGCACAAAACAAAGCAAAAGCAAAGTAAGGTTGGGTTAAGAAAAGGAATCCACCATTGATGGGTCTTAAAGGCAGTGATACAGCAATCTTTATTTTTGTTTCTAAGATCTGATGTAAAAGGTCATTCCAGTTGGAAATATTTTTGTAGTTTTAATATAAAAATAATATAAGGGTATTACTTTGAAAGGCTAGGGTATATATATATATGTGTGTGTCTGTGTGTGTGTGTGTGCTAACATACATATATACATTTATATGCTATATATAAGAAATAGTTTTTATATAAATATAAAATAGCTAAAGTCAGAGGGAATAAAAATGGAATTAACCTTAGAAATTATAGTAAAAATAACCCAAAATTGTGTATTTAAACCATCTTGACAATAAATTATATTATTTTGCTTATAAAAATATGCAAAATTTATATTAAAAATATTTTGCATGTTTTAAAAAATAGTAGTAAAAGTGCATTTATATTAATAGATGTGTTATTAGCCCTCTAGGGTAATAAATATGTCATCTTAAGAATTCTTAGAACTAGAGTTTATATTAATTGGTAAAGCAGTAACAATCTTTTAAAAAAATATGTTTAATGTTTGAGTCAAATTAGTACTAAGTATTGAAAAGCATTTTTATTAGAAGTTAATCACTGAATTATTTTCATTAGAATATTGAAGTTTGTCCAACTTTCATGTACTTTGTTTTAAAAAATTTATAAAGTTAAAGAATGAATGAATCCATAGAGGCTAAAGTAGAGCCATAGTTTTTAATATTCATATTTGGAATATTTCATCATAATGTGTTTATCATTCACATTTAAACTATTTCAGCTTTAACTAGCAACTGGTAATATATGAGCACACATAATTAAACCATATGAAGTAAGAATTCCTCTACTGTGAAACAGAAAGGCATACATGTAAGTATATGGGAATGGGAGTTAGGTTCTAAGGTTAATGCTTAACGTGAAAATTTAAAATCCTTAACAATCAAAATTGCCTTTAAAAGGACCTGAGTCTTTCAGGAGCACAAGTTGTATATGTTACAACTCCCAAAGACTCTCAGAGGTGCCCCTTGGAATTCAGGACAAAGTTCCTGCTAAAGGCCTAGAATTCATTCCTTTGGTTTTTCTTTAGTTGCTACGTTGACTTCCCTTTTTCTAAACTGAGGTCTAGTTGAAGGTGGAGGTGGGGGTGCACAGGGATGACAGGGAAATTCAGGGGCTTTTGCTCTTTATATATAATTGGAATTTGCATAAATTAAATGCATGTATCTTATGATTACACTTTAATCCCTATTGAGTGTAGTTACCCTCAATAGTGACTTCTGTCCTTTTTACCACCTCTCAATTCTATTATCACATTTCCTGTTTGAGGAGTGTTAAGCCACATTCTTTTCTCCCATACTACATATTGGAATGCTATTTGATTGTGGGCTGTTCCACTTTAATTAATATCAGAATGATTAATAATTTGATCTGAAACAAAGATTAGTCATGTTTAAGGTCAAAAAGCTATCATAGCATCTACCACCAAATACATGAATTGTTGCTATACTTCTTCAAGGTTTCCTAGGGGTGTTTATGTTAATAAGTATCATCAAATAAAAATTCATATGTAAAAATAAAATAATAAAAGTCTCTGTGGCAAACAAAGAAGTTTTTTAATTGTAGCATTTTTCAGAGTATTCACTACTCTAATGTGCATTTTAAACATGTAAGATAATTCAAAATAGCTTCTGCATTATTTTCCTGAATTATTTGACCAGTTTCTATGGCATACAGTTTGGGAAAGCCTGCTATACTTTGCTAAGTTTAAATATCAAAATGACCAAGATACCCTTGTTGCTTATTTTTTTTATTTTTATATATTTTTATTTCAGCTTATTATGGGGGTACAAAAGTTCAAGTTATATATATTGCCCATGCCCTCCCCATCCCAAGTCAGAGCTTCAAGTGTGTCCATTCCCCAGACAGTGTGCATCACACTCATCATGTAGGTATACACCCATCCCCTCCCCCCACCCCCACCTCTATCCGATACCCAATTGGTGTTATTCCCAAATGTGCACTTAGGTGATGATCAGGGAAACCAATTTACTGGTGAGTACATGTGGTGCTTATTTTTCCATTCTTGGGATACTTCACTTAATAGAATGGGTTCCAACTCTCTCCAGGAGATGAAAAGGGACTCCATATCACCGTTATTTCTTATAGCTGAGTAATACTCCATGGTATACATATACCACATTTTACTAATCCATTCATGAATTGATGGGCATTTGGGTTGTTTCCACATCTTTGCAATTGTGAATTGTGCTGCTATAAACATTCAGGTGCAGGTGTCTTTTTTATAGAATGACTTTTGTTCTTTTGGGTAGATGCCCAATACTGGGATTGCTTATTAACATAAATAAAACCACACATGTTAGAAAATTGAATGTCCTATTTCAAAACAATGTGGCTCTCATATCTTTTAATTACTTGTCAAAGTAGTTTGTTGAAAGTGAACAAAATTAAAAGAATTTATTTAAATGACTTTCCTGTCATAGTCTTAGACCATTCTCAATGCACAGACATAGTCAGATGACTTCCACTTCTCTTTCCTGAGATAACACCGGAATAACTCTTGAGCTTTCACAATTTCATGTAATTGGTGAGTGGACATGTAATTTGCTAATTTTATGTCCTTAGTGTAGAAAGGTCATGGAAGGACATTCTGTATATTGTACGACTTAAATGGCCTATTTCCCTGTTGAAAAGCATCCACTATTTGCTCCCAGAATGTTTCAATACTATAATTCCCTTTCTCTACACACCTCTTTTACTCTTTGGCCTCTATATGACTGCAATGGCAGTTGATTTAGTAAGGTCAGGGTCCTCTCATTGTTCACAGCCACTGTGCAATAACTTTTCTTTCACCTTATCTAATAACGAAGTTGAAAAATGCTGCTATTTGCTGGCTTCGAGGGCTGGGTACCATCATCCTCACATGAATTCTCTGGAATATTACCTAATAAACAATAAATGCCCTTTCTTATCAAACATGTACAATGATAAATTTAGTCTGCTATTTGCTGAGGATGTAGAAATTTCTGCTATTTGGTGATTAGTGGGTACTGCCTGCCTGAGAAATGTCTACAGCAAAACCTGCAGATCACATTTAAAAAGTACATATTGTAGAACAGAAGGTCAAGGGTCTACTTTTTTCCTCAGAAAAATGAGAATGGGCTAGCCTCAGGAAATTTCAGGTATAATTATGGTCAATTTATATTACAGAAAGGGCTGGAGTATAGGCATAATAGGTAATGTTACAGTTTAAGGGGCGATAAGTATATAATCCTAATGTATCTAAATATGTAAAAAGTGAATAGCTCTGATAGAGCCCAGAAGTTTTTATTCTAATGAGCCCTTTGAGTTCACAATAGTACTAGCCTTTTAACTTAGAAGGTTCTTAGATAGGTTATGAATATGCATCAATACTGCCATTAAAAGGCAAGAAGGCTTTTATCCTCAAAACTTTTCTGTGTTTTATATTTATCACGTAAATATAATAGTAATAGATATATTAAAATGATTTAAGAAAGGTTATATTTTGAGAAACACTATTACAAAGTAGAGTACTATTTCAATACGAAACTTTCACTAACTTACAGGCTTTTCTATCCTTACTACTTTTTTTTTTCTAGCTCATACATTTATATATGGTTAGCAGAAATGTACAAGGAGGGTCTATTCTATTTCATATTGTCTTTATTTTGAATATTTATAAATATTAATATTTTCATGTTTCAACAGTCTTCATAATCAAATGAGTATATAATATTCTATATGTTGATTGCTTAATAATTTGTAATTCCCTAAAGTTAGACTCTTAGGTTGCTAGCATTTATTATACATGATTATGCAATCTTAAACCACATATATTTTTGCTTCAGTTGAATTGCTTTCCAAATGGGGAAAAATCCATAAGACAGAGAATTTTTTTTTTTTTTTTTTTTTTTTTTGAGACACAGTCTCACTCTGTTGCCCGGGCTAGAGTGCCGTGACGTCAGCCTAGCTCACAGCAACCTCAAACTCCTGGGCTCAAGCGATCCTACTGCCTCAGCCTCCCGAGTAGCTGGGACTACAGGCATGTACCACCATGCCTGGCTAATTTTTCTATATATATTTTTAGCTGTCCATATAATTTCTTTCTATGTTTTGTAGAGATGGGGTCTTGCTCTTGCTCAGGCTGGTCTCGAACGCTTGAGCTCAAACAATCCACCCGCCTCGGCCTCCCAGAGTGCTAGGATCACAGTCGTGAGCCACCGCGCCTAGCTGAGAATTTTTTTAAAAGTGTAAGTGAAAACTCTGATGGCAGGAATCATCTCTTATACATCTTTCTATTTTCTGTAGGCCCTAGCACAATGCTGAAAACATTAGAGTAACTCATTAAATAAGTGATACTTTAGACTTGAATATTAAATTCTCTGCAGAAAAGTTTGATCCATTACAAGATGGACCAATCTTAATGAATAATCTGTTTGCATTTAATTCCAGTAAGTTTAAAAAAAACTAGAAAAATAAGTGCCTGTTGATATAATGGTCAACCTATTAAGGAATATGCTGTTTATTTAATTAATTCCTTGTATTGTGAAAATAGTTTTTTATTTTCTATTTATAGTTCACAGAGTGGAGGAAGAGGCAGCTATAGGTGGAGTCAGGTGGCACTGAGTTGAGGGCTCATATACAATTATAACCAGACTTAGAACTACAACAGCACATTCACCTTATTCAATATCACTGCTTTTACATGAGTTTCTCATATCATTACTCAGAGACTGCACTTCAAACTATTCAGTTAATATATATACCTGACCTTTTAAGGAAGAAGTTAATCAGATAAAAAAGGAAACATTGCCCTCTTTACAATTAAGACTAACATTCAATTTGAATGCAAGTTAAATTAATAAAAGAATTTTGCTAAATAAAAATTTTTAAAGTGTAATTTTACTCGAAATGCTATAAAATCCCAAATGCCACGTGCTATATATCATATGGATATTTCATGTTTGTGGGCAAGATCTATTTATTCAAAACAGTGACTCTCCACAGCATTAAATTGGAGAAATGAATTATTTTTTGTCAGACTTCTATTTTCATCAAGTTGTTTCATTCAGTTGTTTTTTTTCTAATTGATATGATTGTTTCATTCTCCTAATAAAGCTAATAAGTGGCAAATGGTATGGAAAATGACAAATTTTCAAAGAAACTGTTAAAAGTATAGATGTATTTGAACATTAAGAGGGATAGATGCAGAACAGGAATAAGACTTTTACAAAATCTCCTGTGATTCTTAGTATCCGGCACATGGTTCCTAAAGCCAAAGTAATAGATCAGTGAATCTCAAGGAAAGCCTGTTTCTGTAAGAAAATAATTGAGAGTCAGGAAATAGATTTCATATTAAATGCCAACTGCAATTCATTGGCAGTGGTTGTCAAAATGTGGTCATGAAAAGTATACCGAGGCAGCATCTGGGCTCAGTGGGAAAGAGGACTGTGAGATTAGTAATGTCTGCCATAGCAAGGAAAAGAAACAAAACATGTATTTGCCAACATTGGAAAAATTTAATATATAGAAATGCCTGAGGATATAATTCTGGAACTATGTTACTGCCATATTTTCCTCAAATTCCTATATTGTTACAGTTACTACTTTCTTTTTTCAAATAATGTTCTTCAAGTGTCTGGGCATTGTGGGAGAATGTTTGAGTGATAGATGAACAAGCGCTGATTATGTACTACCTATATGGCATTAATCAAGAACTTTTCAAAATGAATGGAAAATTTTATATCAAATTGCTGAATGTTATTGCACTCAGAAGATAGCATTATTGGTGCATTATTAATTGAATGGAGGGGAGTAGTACTATTCAGTCTTAGAACATTACACACCATTCTCTAAAGCAGAGGTTCTTAATTATGGTATTATTAGTATGAGCTTTTCTCTAGCTCAATGGTTTACATATTATCAGAAGCCAAGTGCTTGAAAGTTCTATGATAGACTTATATGTACTAAAGAAGGCGGTGCTTGCAATTACCAAGAGTTAATATTCTATAAGATCCCTAACAGTGGCCCAGTGGGTGGTAAGAATATTCATTCACAAGGTGCCTTGGCCTGGGCAGCAAAACATGATTTCTGATGCAGTTGATTATCACAGACTGGCGCCATCCATCTGGACAGCTGCTGCCCATACCTGGCTGACACCTTTGAGCTGATAGTCAAGAAGCCCATAATCTGGAAAATTCTTTGTCAGTGACAAAGACCTAGAGCAGGGATTAGAAGAAAGCATTATTTTCCCATTACACTGCAGCTCTGTCCCAAAGGGCATTGGCTGGCTGACTGCCATGTAGTATACTCAGTAGTCTTCCCCGTGTGGAGGAATGAGGGTGAGGGTTGAGGATGGAGAATGAATATGTACGACAGTGTGGGTGGAGGTGGGGGAGGTAGGGCTGGGTGAAGAGACACTGTGTGGTCATTGAGCCACATAGTGCTGTTAAACTATAGGACCCCAGATGTAACCCTGGACTCTGTGGGAGTATGCCCACTTGGGGCTGGGAGCAGCTACAAAGCAATCCTGAAGGTTGGGGGAGAGGGAGAAAAGGGTGTTTCAAAGTGCATGGCTAGGCACTGTTTCAGATGCTGTTCTACACAAAACCTTGCCCTCAAGCTGGGTCCTCTCTCCCAGGGTCTGTGCACCACGACAGCTACAAATAATTCTTTAAAAGGTGGTGATAAGGCATTATTGTAAAATGAAAGAATGTGAGGGTAGTTTGAAATTTGCATTTATGAAAGGATGATGGCCTATATTAATATGGTACCTTTGTGAATTATTTTTTTTACCATTAATTGGATTTAAGATTGTACTTATAATGTTGCCACCTTCACTTGTACAGTATATCCATATACTTTCTTGGGTAGGAGAGAAAGCAAACATGTTGGGAACTGCACAGAGCTCTGAATATTCCCATAGGGAGTGCATCAGACACAAGAATGTCAGCAGGAAAAGAAGGTGAGAATTGCTGCTCCAAATAATGAATGGCTTCTCTGACCAACACTTTTTCAATTAGGCACTCTGACTTTGGAGAGGAAAAACTGCAGATGTAATGTTTATGAAATTTCCAATATGCTAATATAAGATTATTAAGCTTTGGGTGTCACAGCCTTCCTCATCCTCCTTTGTCATCTTCATTTCTTCCCCTCTTACTACTATGTCAAGAGAAAGGATAAAAGCTTCTCAGGTGAATTCTTGAGAAAAAAGCAATTGGAGTGGAATAAAAACCACGGACACCTAGTGGATGAGAGAGTTATGTCAGCATAGAAGTGTGAGAGAAACCTGGGAGCTTGGGGATACTAGAGGAAAGGAGTGTGTAGGAGAGTTTCGTAAGAGTTGCTGTGGATTACACACTTAGACCCCTTTACAGGTTTGACAGATATATGGGAGGAAAGATTGAAATTCTGCACTGTGTCATGTTTCCTTAACCCAACATCACTCTGGGACAGACAGCTGGGTTCTGCGACTTGGGAGATGGAGCGGCAGTGTCATCGTTTCATAAGCATAAAGCAAACCAGGCATCTGTGAGCTAACATTGCTGTCCTTTAGTCTACCACATCTCTTTCCCCTAAATAGTCTCAGTTCTCTGGGATCAGAGATAGGGTGGATGGGTGGTATTGGGGGTCAGGAGGTATACCCAGGGAGCCCATTCAGGCTGCTGTGAAAATAAGAATGTTGATAAAGGTTCAGGCATTCTAACCTTAGAACCCTGGTTCTTTTTGTTTCTTAAGCAAAACTATATTAATGGCACAAGCTGTAGCCCATATGTCTTTGTCAGAAACAAGGAGAGCATATCAGTCACAAAAACTTCCATTTGGTCTCCCAGAGATTAGATTTTAGAATTGAATCAAGCTGCCAACTTTATATAAAGCACCCAGCTCCTGGCCTGCGTGTGGTGGTGGTCTCACGAAGCCCGCCGCTCTCTGGCCTGTTCCGCTGGATTGCTGCGCACCCCGCTAAATCATAAACCTCTGGCACCCAGACACACCCTTCATTTTGAGGTGACCTCTGGATCCTTTTTACTTTTTAGCATTTTCTCATTTTAGATCCTTCATCAGTATTTTCCAAATACAATGATCATTCACAATCTTGAAAAAGCAGAGAAAAAATTGTTTTACCTGCTTTTCTTCAAAAAGGACCCTCTTACCTGCCTGCTTCTATAGCCGTAGGACAGTCAGACAGCTTTGTTGATGGGCACTGGCTGTGGAGTCTATTGACCCTACACCACCACCACAAAAGGCCCAGACCAAATGATTTCAGTTTATAGATGCCAATGTCCTCTTTCATTATTGCAGACTTACTTCATGATCCCTTTCCACTATTAATAGTTCTTTCACTTCAGTGTTAAAGCATAACCAAGTCACTTTAATAAAACATACAAAAACAAAAAGCAACAAACATTTCCTCTAACTACTTCTCTTTCTCATCATACAGGGTTCTTGACATAAAAAATCAGTGCGATGTATTGCTCCTCTCTCTGACCTCATAGTCACTCCTCTCTTGCAATATGTCACATACAACTTCATCGAAAATGCTCTTGCAAAGGCTTCCCATGAACACCTGAATACCTCATTGCTAAATCCAACATGCTCACTTCACATTTTATTTCACTGAAGCTTTGTAAAGCCATGGGCATTCTACTCCTTGAAACTCTCTTCCCTTGGCTTTTGTAATACTGTTCTTTCCCTGTTTTCTTCATCACCTGTCTGGCTCTTCTTTCTCAGTCTCCTTTGGGTACTCTTTTTCAGTTCATTCCTTAAATCTTGGCGTTCCAGGGGTTGCATTCTTTTCCTCTATTTATTTGCATTCTTTATGTTCTCTGCTGGTTGTCTTAACTACATTTAATGCTTCAGCTACAATCTATATGCTGATGATTTTCAAATCTACATATCTAGCCCAGATCTTTTCACTTGAGGTTCAACCTATAAATATAACTGCCTAGATGTTCCACAGACATTTCTAACTCAGCATGCTCAAAATGGCCTCATTTCTATTCTAAAAACTTGTCGCTCTTCCTCTGTCTGTTAGTGGTAATACCATTCACCAGTTTTATGAGAAAGAAACTTGATAAACGTCTTTGATTTTTTTTATCGTTTTCCCTCCATATTCAATCAGTGATTAAGATACTTTGGTTTTCCTAATAATATTACTATTTATTATTAGGAAATAATAATAATAAATTCATTCTCTTATCTCCTAACCCCAAGCTCATTCCCATTTCAGAAGTCAAGCCCTACTCTTTTCTAGCTTTGATTGTTGAAATTGTATAACTGTCTCTATTTCCAGTCTTGTTCTTTGTTTTGTACTCACAGTCTAAATCATCCCTAGAGTGATTTTTCAGAAATGCAAATGTGATCATGCCATTCTCTTGCTTGAAATCCTTCAATGGCTGTCCATTGCCTTCATGATAAAATCCAAAGTGCCTTTCCTCCCCTTTACTGCTTCTTTTGTTGGACTGCTTTAGGGAAGATGGGCTAGAGTAATAGTTTAATCTCTAGCTATTTCATGCTTGGCTTCACTTTACTGAGGCTGCCAATTAGTGATTTAGAGGTGAACTCTTAAGTGCTGTGCTGTGAAGTGAGCCTTGGCCTTGAAGAGATCAGCCTACTGTCACTAAAAACCTGCACTGACTTGAACCTATAACCTGAAGTTGAACGTCTATAAAGCTCCTTCACTATCCCCTGAGTCAGGAAAGTGAGCTACAGAAATGCTTGGTTATTTCTAGGTCCTATTTGGCCTAAATGAAGAAATATATCTTTGATTTTCTGATATTTAAATTGTAATATTTTCAGACATAGATGATAGTCTTTTTTTTCTCCTACTTTTCCTGCTCTTATAATTGCTTTTCACAGAGAGGTGAGTAGACCTTCTCAACTCTACTGACTTTTGCAAAATGGTGCATGAGTGGCTTCATTTTCTTGTCTTGTCATCTGTTCTTTCTGATATAAAGAATGGAAAGTAACAACAACTGGGTATGATCATATCAGCAGGGAACATCCTTGGTCCTGGTTGATTCACAAATTGCCCCTGTCTTGCCTGCCATTTCAAATACAGGGACAGAACATGTAATGGACAAGAAAATTAAAGGGGCTGCACATATACACAAACTCTACTTATAAAGGTAGGAAAGGATCAGTAAATAAAAAAAGGCTATAAAAATCTCAAAGACCCATATAGGAAAAGATATAACCAAAGTAATTCAGTATTTAGAGAGAGAGAGAAAAGAGAAGGGGAATCTGTTTTCTTATAAAAAAATCAATTTTTTATTTAATATTAATAATTTACCTTTTCAGCAGATAAATAAAATATGATTTATACAAAGTTGACAACTAGGCAATTATCAAGGCAAATTTTTCCCTCTCTACCTGTTATTCTTGTTCTATAGCCTGTAAGAAATTATGATTATCAAGATAAAAAACTCAACATTATTCATCTTACACAAGGATGTCCTCCACCAGGGTGTGAAGGGCACTGGGATTGCGGATGAGTTTGTCAAGGAAGCTGACAATGTCGGTAAATTTTGGTCTGTGATTTCTCTCCTTCTGCCAGCAATGGAGCATTAGTTGGTGTAGAGATGCTGGACAGCCCATGGGAGCTGGAAGTCTGTACCCTTCTTCAATGGACAGAATGACCTAAATGCAAACATACACAGATTATTCTCTTATTTGGGGGACAATAACATATATGGTAACTTACAATTCCTTTTTTATACAAGCAGTAGAAACAAAAATAATAGTAAGCATGAAAACCACTTGTGAGCACAAGAGGTCTAAATAAGGATAAATATAAACATTGTGAACAAAAACTGCAAGTAGCTCCATTGCACCTGCTCACCCCACCTGAGAGGAAAATATGTTTTAAACATGTGCTTCCAGTACACAGAAGGTAGGTTAAGTTTCATTACAATCTCAAGATTTTGTTTTTCTGTGATTTAGCTAGAACATCTCAAAATCCAATTAGAACATCAGAAAGTCAGCATGAGATTGATGCATTTAGTACAAACTACATGTAACAAATGTTTTAAGAAAAATTTAAGCAAAATTCTACTGAAGCACTGATTTCCTGAGTCATTTTTTTATCCTTTTATTATAATGACAATATGTATTCTTTTTCCAACCATGATTCATTCCTTTTTTTGTTATCATTTATTTAATTCCTCTTCTGGCTTTCCCTTAGTCTGACACTGACCTGATTATAAAGTCATTCTTCCATAACTTCCAAGGTCATGTAATCCTTGAAATACTATTAATGGCTAGTTTAAGGCCACAGAGCAATAAGAGCATTCAGCCTGATTATTTCTGGGCCAGTGTGCTCCAACAGAACTTCTGTGATGAAAGAAATGGTCTCTTTGTACAACATGGTAGCACATAGTCTCCGCACATGGCTACTGAGCACTTGAAATGGACTAGTAGGCGAGAAACAGAATTTTTAATTTTAGTTAGTTTTAATCAATTTAAATTTAAATTTCTATAGCCACATGTGGCTAATGGCTACTGTATGGGTCAGTGGAGCCACAGGGAAAGGAATCTATGTAAGAACCGAAGTTAAGAGTAAAAA
This sequence comes from Lemur catta, assembly GCF_020740605.2. Lineage (NCBI taxonomy): Eukaryota > Metazoa > Chordata > Mammalia > Primates > Lemuridae > Lemur > Lemur catta. The sequence continues at coordinate 243,927,653 of NC_059128.1, forward strand.
CGAGATAACAATAAATATCTCTCTTGGTATTTAGGAAATCACATACAAGATAAGGTAGGACATTCATCTGTTGAATACATAACTTACTTGTGAATTTCCTAACAATGTGATAAAATTGACCCTGAATTTACGTAGCTTAGGTTTTTATGAAACATTCAAAAGTATTCACCCGAACATTTATTCTTATATTATCTCTAGGAGAAAGATAAAGGAAAGGGTTTATTACCCACATTTCTGAGGTGGGAAAACTCACCTCTGAGAACAGACTAATACTTAAAGACAGGCAAATTTAACCTTACCCCGGCCATGCCCCTTTCTAAAATCAGAAATGTAAAAATGCAAATTAATTTCTTTTTTAATTGATACTATTTGACATGACTCTGAAATATTTTTAATTTATGTTAGAGACAGTTTGCAAAAAAAGGAGCAATAATATGCCTTCAGGAACCTCTTAACTGCTAAGTTTTAGCTTTCTTAGTAATAGGGAATTTCTCATAATCTCATCATTGTCTTTGCGACCAGAATACTTTAGCCTGTCAGAATACCAGCAATTCTCTACTCATTTTATATTCCATTATTGAACAGGATTTTTTGTCATATGTTTTCTGACTACTCTTGCTACCAACTGGGCTTGAATTTTAAGACTTTTTTTTTTTGCACATTTTAGTAAAACAGGATGTTTTAACAGGATGTGTGTAAAAACACTTGCAATGCATCAAAACTATTGCAGATAGCTTGGAGAAGTAACTAAGAAAAGTAGGATAGAATTTCATTATAGAACAACTTTGAAATTTGACCCTTGGAATGCTCAATAGTCAATTTACCACAGTTACCTAATTATAAATGCATGGAATAAAATAGGTGACAAGTGAGGTTATATTCTGAGAAAAAAAATAGCTGCCTTTATTGCATATCTACCACGTACTAGGTGCTTTGCATATTTTTCTTCATTTGCTGGTTAAAATAATTCAATGTGGTACTTATTATTGTCCTCATTTCTTAAATGAGACAATTTAAACTCAGAAAAGTTAGGAAGCTTGCCAAAATTCACATAGCCAGTAAGCGGCAGGGTTGGAATTTGAACTAAGTTCCTTTTAACTTCCAAAACTTCCCTCTGACCATTCCCTAGAAATGCTTTTCAGTTCTCATGATATAACATCTTTTTCTCTAATTATATCTTACCCAACACAATTTTAGTAGTGAATACCATGTTACCTTTTGTCATAGCATCTGCTAATGGGACTTCAATATTTTATTTAGATTCTATATTTAATATTCTGGGTAAATAAAAAAAATTTATTTTATAGCTTGCAAAATGTAACGTCGAACTGAACCAAGTCATTTCTAAATGGTACTGAGTCTTGTGCACATTTCTATTATTGTAGCCATTACATTGCATTATAATTTTTTCATCTGCCTTTCCTCTAAGGCTAGACATACTTGAAAGCAGGAATTATGCCTCCATATTTTGTCTGCACATGATTTAGTACCATGCCTGACACATTAATAAATATTACTGACCTAAACAGAAGCTATTAAAAGAAATGTTTGGACTTGTCTTGATAGAGAAGCAGATTCTTAGAAAACTTCGAGTCTCAAGGTACCAAAACACAGTTAAAGTGCAAGCATGAGAGCACTGGAGGTCCTCTTTGAAGAAAATATTAATTACAAACATGATGCATCAAGCACTGGTGTCCAAAAATAATTTCATGATGTCACTTTGGTTTGCCTGGACAATGAGTCAGATAAGACTGGGCAGTTGCTCTTTCCTTGGAGGTAGGTACTTGACCCAAACTCAGGTTCCTATAAGACCGGTGGCTGCCTCCTCCTGTCCAGAGGGGTTACTATTTCCCATTGGCTGCAGGTCCTCAGCTGCTGGGTAGCTGACTTTCCCAGACAACTCTGGTAAACAGGTGGCACCCAAATCTAGACTGCTTAGCATTAAGCAGGCTGTTTATTTCCTCCTGACAAAGTTGCTCTCATGCTCGTCCTGTAAGAGGAGAGAATGTGAGAGGGTAGGTTTCCTTGTCTGAAACCTTTTTACCCATCATATGTCCAGCAGGTGTCTGGTTCCAGCATACCCCTCTGTGTGGGCAGTGGGAGGCTCAGGACACAAAGGACGTTGCTTCTTGCTGAACTCTGGCTTCTAAGTTTCCTCAATTCTTTAACTTGTGACCTTGTGAAATTTGTTTTGAGCCCTGGCTCATTGCAGCTTCCAAACACAAAGGAACCCATCTTATAGGAAAATAATAACAACAGTGACAATGATAAAAACAGGTAATGATTGAGAGCTCTTGAGTACTTTCAAATGCCAGTTCTAAATGATTGTACATGTATTAATTCTTTTAATCCTCACAATTTTAAAAGGTAGGTACAATTGTTATCTCCATTTTACAGACAAACAACTGAGTTACAGAGGGGTTTAACTTGCCTAAGATCACACATCTGAAAATTCTGCCTTCAAAGGCAGCCAGAGAAGAAATTTCTATCTTTTAAGCAATTCACAAAATTGCTTAAAACATATCTTTTAATGGACTTTTTAATTTATTCATCCAAACAGATACATATTAATCACTTTAAACAAACTTTTAACCATTCTATGTGTAAGGGATAAGATAATGGGTAGGATATATCTCTGTCTTTAGCAAACATATTATTTAGTTCAAGAGTGACCAAGGAGTACAAACATGACAAGTGCCACATAGAACAAGGTGCTATGGAAGCATGTGGGAGGAATACCTAACCCAGCCCCAGGAAGACTCCTCAGAGGAGGTGAGCTGAATCTTAAAGGATGTGTAGAAGGCAGCGGGGTCAAATAGGTGGGTTGAAGAAAGGAGATGTGATCTGGAATGAAAGTAGATTTATGTGGCTAGAACAGAGTCCTCAAGAAGAATGGTGAGGTTTGAGGCTGGGAAGTTAAGTAAAACTATATTTCTTGAGGTCATGAATGACTTAGCATGCCATAAACTTAGACTTTATGCAAAGGGGAAAAGGATTTTAGTCAGTAAATTATATTAGATTTTCCATTTAGAAGAGCTCACTCTGCTGCACTGTGGAGAGTGCACTGGAGAGTCAAGGGTGGCCAGGAAGGGGGTTTACAGTGGTCCAGGCCAGGAATCAGGATGGCTTTAGTGGAGGCAATGGCCACGGTGGGTGTACAAGAATTGGACTGACTTGACAGGACTGGGCTGAGATCAGATGTGACAGTAGAGGGTGGAGACAAACATAACTTCTAGGTTTTTGGCTTGGTCAGCTGGTAAAGAGAGAGGACAGAGGAGAAGAAGCAATTTGAGGGCTGGGGTGGATGATGAGTTTCGTTTTTCTGTGAGCTTTCTGGTTTTAGATTCAAGGAAAATATATGCCTCCGAGGGCTTATTATGTGTCAAGTTCTGGGTCAGGTGTTCTTTAACACAGTTTACCTTATTTAGGTCTCAAAATACCTTATTATGTGAATATGATTATACACATTTTATAGGTGAGAAAATCAAAGCTCAAACTGATTAATGGATTGGATCAATATCACATAGCAGATTTTGGTTATTAGCCCTTTATCAGATGTAGAGCATGCAAATATTTTCTCCCATTCTGTAGGTCTTCTAAATGAAGTATTGCGAGAATGGAAAAATAAACATCACATGTACTATTAAATTGGAACTAATGGATTAACACTCGTGCACATATGGTAATAAAACTCAATGGAAATCAACCAAGGTGGGGGTAGGAGTGGATAGCTAAATTCACACCTAACGGGTGCAATGTATACTATCTGGGTGAGGGCATACTTATAACTTTGATGCAAACAGTACAAAAGCAATTCATGTAATCAACATGTTTGTACCCCTGTAATATTCTGAAATTAAAAAAATCACATAGTAAACAATTTCCTGAATAATAGACTAATAATATCATCATGGTAGCCTCTGAATTGCAGTAGAGGTAGAGAAAATCTGTCCTGAGTCTTGAGCCACATTCCTGACTTATTCCCTCAGGAGTAGATCTTGAGCCCTCTCTGTGTGCTCTCATATACTCTGTGCTATGACTTCCATATCTGCAGTTCTAGCTCGGCTTTCTCTCCAGATTTCTATATTTACCACTTATAGGATATATCATGTCATAAAGGTGTCTTGGATTTCTTTATGCAAAACTAATCCTGCTGGTCCTTTGGGATTTCTGTCCTTTACAAAGGGGTACCATGATTCTTCCAGTGACTCAAATTAGTGGTCAGGCCGGGTGTGGTGACTCGTGCCTGTAATCTCAGCACTTTGAGTGGCTGAGGCAGGAGGATTGCTTGAGGCCAGGAGTTCAAGACCAGCCTGATCAACAGCAAGACCTCATCTCTACAAAAATAGAAAAATCAACCAGGCATAACCCTTGCTACTTGGGAGGCTGAGGTAGGAGGATCACTTATTTGAGCCCAGGAGTTTGAGGTTGCAGTGAGCTATGATGACACCACTGCACTCTAGCCTGGGCAACAGAGTAAGACCCTGTTTCAACAACAACAACAACAAAAAGTCAGTGGTCAGGGAGTCATTTGGGCCCCTGTCTTTCCTGTTGCTGAAAATTAACTTAAGTCATATGGATTCTACCACCTTCACACATTTTAAATCTGATCCATTTTTTATCCTTTCTCCAAATGATTTATTTCCCATTTTGATCACTAGAATGGCCTCTGAATTGGTCTCCTTGCCTCCTTTTTCCCCCTCCAGTTACCCCCCACAATGCAATGGAAGCAATCCTACCGAAGTGGAACTGTGATCACGTTCCTCCCACACTTGAAATTCTACACTGGCTCACCATGAGCCTGACTCTTGGTGGTCCTCACCTCTGATTGCATCCCATTTTACCGTTGGCTCTGGCCAATGCAAACATTTGCAGTCTCTCAACTTGGGTAAACCGAGCTCTTCCAAAGCAGCAACTGTTTCTTTTTTCCATATATTCCTGGCTACTAGCACAGTGTCTTGTCAAGTCACAGAATGGGGCTCCACTTGTCAGATATGTGATTTATGAAAGTTGTATTTTAGGATTAGCTTGAGAAAGCCCATATTAACCTTTATCTTCATAAACATTTCTTTTGTGGAAAGTTTTGCTTTATAGGTACTTTCTGATTTTCTGATTCTTTAATTAAGGACTGACAGGGAGCAGTATACGGGGCACTTTGTCTAAAAGACTAATTGAGGTTTGTTGCTTTAGAATATGAAGGGGTGATAATTAACTAGAGAGAATTTTGTAACAGTTTGGTTTTATGATATTCGTAGGCTGTCATCCTTTGGGAGAAGAGTTATACAAGGTTATACCCTTATTTAAAACTGTAAGAAGAAAATTAAAATAAAGTGAAAAAATATGAAGATGACTGCAATGATAATTTCCATGCAGAGTTAGAAGGAATTAGATTCTGTCTGAAATTATTATCTACAACCTGGCTGGTTATTCTAAATAGACTATACCGGTTCCTTGTCATTGACACCACAATTTTTAACAGCCTAGAATCAACATAAGGCTCAGTTGGGGCATGAAGCAGGCTGTTCTGCTCTTGTCGAATCTGATGAGTTTTCCAATTGTGTTGACTGTTTCTGAATCAAAGCAGGCAGTGTGCATCTTTTATTAGGGAAAACAAGGATTAGACAGTCAATATGAAGATGCTGCGATGTCTCTGAACAATACCATTGAGCAAGGACTGCTTGGGCTGTGCGGGGTATCACAATTTTTAGGTTATAAGGCTGGTAAATATCTCCAGAAAGAAGCACATTGAATTTAGCTATGCATACGTTCTTTTAAAAGAAACTGTCTCAAAAATTTAGCAAGGGCTGAAAAGTACACTAGTAAATGGAATGTGAAATGATTTTATTTTTATCTTCCCTCTAAATATTCTTCATGACTTTGTGGAAAACCTATCATTTCAGTTAAAAAGGGGGATAGTGAAGTAAAGGGTCACAGTATACACTTACTTTTTGTGATAATGATTAGTTATATAGATTAGGATATTTCTATACATAACACAATAACACTGAAAACACTGGTAATGTATTTTCCTGGTGTGCTATATAAAGATTCTGTCTACATGGGCAAAAAAAAAAAAAAAAGAAAGAAAGAAAAAAGAAGTGGTTATAAGTAAATAACACTTAAAATCTTATACTTACTTTCTCATTCAATGTTTTCAACATACAGAATTTATAATTCAGTTAAAAGCAATCAAGACCCAAATGAAATTTAGTGTACTAATGAAAAACAATTAATAGAAAAAAGAGGTTAGGGTGATGAAAGAAAGAAAATACTTTTCAAAGGCTAATTTTTTATTTAGTCTAAGATTTCCTTTTTAATGTCAAGATTTCCTTTTTATCTTTAAGATAAAAACCCTGCACTTAAAACAGTTTTCAAACCTATTTTTGGAAGTCACAATAGAATGTCAAGGACCTATATAAAATGGAGAGTACTTGTCTTTTAGAAGGTCACCACTTTTCATATTGTTAAATGAGTGCACAATTTGGGGAACAATATGAAGTGTAGGACTCTCATAGGTTAAAAGGTTGTCAATTTATCATTTAGAAAATCTTGATCCCTGAGAGTTGAAAGTCACACTTCTTGAGAATAAGATAACTAACACCTTCCATATAATTCTGCTTCAGTTTGTAAGTCATGGAAAGAGCATTGGTGAAAGAGTTGCCTGAACTGCATCTGAGTCCTAAGCTGTCACTAACAAGCGCTGCCTTTGGGCAAGTCTCTATCTTCTCATCAGTAAAGAAAAGAGGACTGGATTCTGTTTGCAATAGTACCTTTCATCTCAAAAAGCTGTTTCTAGAGTCATTGAAACTGAAGACAATCTATGGGAACTTTGGTAGCATCTCCAGATCTGGAGTTTCTGTATCTTTAACACAGGATTTTGTCTTCATTGCAAGGATTGTTTCCACAGAGATCTGAGTGCTTACATGGGCCTCTCTATGGAGACAATAAACCAGGTACAACCAGAGCATGCCCTTGTAAACCAAAACTAGGCAGATGTGGGGCAGCATGATATTTCTTACTAGGCTAGTTTCTCTACAACAAGTTACACTTTTTGAAAATATAAAGACAAATCCCAAATCTGCCTTTTTGAAACCATTTTTTCTGTAAGAAGCTAATGTTCTTAAAATTCAGGACTATTTCTCAAGAACTCTCCAGGAATAAAATATGTCTTCACTGGTGCTCAAACACTTTGAGATTTGGGATGAGAGCTAAAGCAGGGAGAGAGAGGCAGCTCAGTGTGCAGGCTCAAGATAACATGTTCATTCATTCATTCAACAAAAATTGATTGAGCACCTACTGGCCCTGCACTGCTCAAGATACTAGGGATTTGGTGGACAAGAAGATGAGGTTGGAATTTATAGTCTAGTGGGGGGAGAGAAACAATAAAAAAGAAAACAAGCAAAAAAAAAAAGTTTTTAAAAATATTCGATATTTTTATTATCTGCATAAAATAATGAACATATGAACAAAATACTTTTAGAAACATCCCACCCTCTAATTTTTACACATGAGGCAACTGGTAAACAGAGTAGTTAAGTGATTGGTCCATAAGCACATAGCTAGTTAATGGCTGAGTTGGAGCTGAAATCAAAAGAACTATTACCAATATTCTTGTGTGGTAATCATAGCCATCCCCCCAAAGGACCACTATAATTTCTTGACTTTGTTCTTGAAGCATGAGTTACTTTAAAAGATGCCAATTAACAAACGTTGTTTCTTTTCAAGTAATCATTTTGATTTTAGAAAGATATTGGATAACTCTAAATAGTACATTTCTCAGGTACCCTAAAAACATCTAAAAGCTATGGAAACACAGTTTAGGAGTACAAAGGAAGAGGGGATTTAAAGATGCCCTCTGTGTAAATGCTCCAAGGGGGGTAAAAATGAATAAAAATCACAAGATCTAAAGAAAGTAAATATATTTCTTCCAAATAGAACTTGAAAGTATAATTAACTTTTAATGAAAACATTGCTGGCATGTATACATTTTCTAGTTTTGTGCTTATCTAGTTAAAAAATATTTCCTTTGAAAATTACACTGTGATAGTACCATATTGGTTACTGGTTTCCTCTACTTGGAACTTAACTATTTGAATTATTTATGATGATGATTGATTACATCTCATAATATTCCCAATTACTCTTGCCTCTGTAGCAACATACATCATGCTAGTGTAATTAGTATGCATTTAATTAAAATCTTGCTGTTGCTTATGTACTGAGAGTAGGAATTACTTAAAAATTGAGAAGAGGAAGGCCTTTTGGAAAATTGCTTTGGTAGAATATATATTCAAATAAATGCAAAAACTCCCTCTGTAATATGGAAGGTTGAAATGATAGGAATGAGCCTTTAGCAATTTACTGTATCTTACACAGATCATTACGCAAGGACCATTACATAATAAAGTAGAGTTTGGAAAATCTAATCAGAGACAAAAATTGGAAATGACTGGACTCTCTGAGTCATAAAATCATACTGCATTTCTAGGTAAGTGGATTCTACACATCCAACATTCTTGGCTGAAGTATTGACCCATAATTGAGAAAGGTTATAGAATTATGAGGACAAATAGGAAATACAGTAAAAGGTTATTTTCTTCCTTCTTAAGTTTTGAAAAAAGGAATCAATTCAGATAAGGTCAAAAGGTTGTTTCCAACCACATCACCTATAAAAATAAAACTCTAAAGATAAACTCCATTTTTTTTTTTCCTTGGGTAAGCTTCAGAAAGCAATCTAGAATAAAATTCATTATTATATAAAAGCTTTTGAAAAGTAAAGAGGGGGGAAAAAAAAGATGACAAAAACATTGAGCCAGCATTATGTTTCCCAGTAAACCTCCAATGAGATGCTCCCTGATAGTTGTTCTGTTTCAGGGAAGCTACACTGGTTCAGTAGCATATGCCTAAATGATACCATACCCACGAGGCATTTGGGTTTCAAACTGCTTCTAGGCGATTTTTGTTTTGTAACAGCATCATGTCAGGAAAACAAAACAGAAACAAAACAAAACCCAAGACTCCAATCTTACATTCAGATCATTAGCTTGAGCTAAGTCGCCTCTCATTTAAGCAGTGCTAGATTTTTCCCTACATATTGGCTCTGTGGGGATTTGGTTATTTAATGTTGCCTGCTGTTCGTGTTTTGCTTCCATTTTCTTCTGTTAAGCACATTACACCATGTCTAAGTACTGGAAGGAAGAACCCCAGTGCCCTTGGTGTCATCTTTGAAGCTTGTATAGCTCTAACATTACAATGTACTACCATTATGTAGTGAATGACAATTATTTTGAACTTGGATGAAAATAACATAAAACATTACCTTGAAATACCTCATAAAAAAAGAAAGAAATCTTCATATGCTAGAAAGTAGCAAGGAACTATGTACCTTCAAGGCCTGCCTTACCTGGAATGTTTCTGGTAATAGGCTAAATATGCCAATCAGTAGAATGTGATTTTAAGCTACTGCCTTAAATATTTTTAAGAAGTATAATAACGACATGGTACATTCTATAAATTTTTATTATCAAGACAAAAATATTGCAGAAAAGATTTATATTTCCAAACAACTATGAGTCAATCCATATTCTTTTGCTAATAGGAAATAATGAAAACACTTCTCTTGTGCTAAAGTAGCATGCATAATTAGAGATGATTTGATTTCATTATGTACAACTTTTGTGGCATGAAGACTCCTTTGAAAATGAGACCTGTACAGTTTAGCTTAGTGGGTAAAAGCATACACTTTGGAGTAAGCAGGGGGCTTGAACTTTGGTTTCACCACTAGCTATGTAACCTGGGGTAAGTTACTTATACTTTTTCAGACTCAGTTCTCTTACCTAGCAATGGAAATAATAATAGTTAAATCAGAGAATTATCTTAAAAACTAAATGAGCTAGCAATCTAAAATACTTGGCTCTTAATAAGCTCAGAAAATCCAAGCTATTATTTCCATTGATTAATTAAACACCTTCTATGTACCAGATGCTTTACATACATTATCTCTAATTCTTTCAAATTCTGCAGTTGGATAATTTGAACCCTGGTATGGACAATATCTCAGAAAGCTTAACCCACTTGCCTAAGATTTTATAGCCAGTGAATTGTATATCTGAGATTTGAAGCCAGATCTTTCTAGCTATATAGCAGTGGCTCTTAAATGGTTGTGATTTCGACCCTCATCTTCAACTGGGCAATATCTGAGGACATTTTTGGTTGTCATAACTGGGAGGGTGCTACTAGCGTCTAGTATATAGAGGCTGGAGATGCTGCTAAATATCCTATGATGCATAGAACACACTCACCCTCCACCCCCAGCAAAGAACTATCTGGCTCTAAATGGCAACAGTACTGAGGTTGAGAGACCCTGTTTGTTCTAAAGCTCTACTGGTTTTTCTAATATAATCTGCTGCCTCATTAGAATACAGTGATGTACAATATCAATATTTTGGTGCCATTTGATACTGCAATAAATAAAGATGCTCTTGAAAACAATGTATACCAAAAGAAAAAGAAAAATATAATACAGCTTCCAGAGGCACAACTGCTTTTCTTTGGGTAATTTCCTCCTTAGTTCATGTGATTATGGGGACATTGCCAATTACAATGCTCCACCCACCTTAGAATGAACAGAATGGCACATAAACCTAGCTGGACCAATCATAGTATCCATTTCCCTGGCATGGTTTTTGTTCAGGGTTTGTCAGGGCCCTAACAGAGCCAGCCAGGGTCTTCTCTGGGACTGGTATATGACTTTTCACAGAAAGGTCTCATTCTGCTGGGTTACTAAGCTGGAGTGCTGAGACCTAGAGTATAAGAAAAAGATAGCAAAGAAGAACTTAGCACTAGGAGAGAAGGAGTTCAATGAACCTACAGAAACACTAAAAATCTTGCATGATTCCTTGGATCCAGCAATGTTGAACTACATTCTTAGTTTCATAATGAAAAAATTTCCTTATTTTTGCTTAAGTTTGTTCAAGTTGGATTTCTGTCACTTATCATAAAAAGAACCCTGAAAAATAGAGTCTGCATGCTTTCTTGGCATATATATTTTTAAAAAAACAACTATGTTGTGTTCACACATGTTATTTCTATTTAAAAAAAAAGACAAAAGGCACAGCATCTACCCTTAATGACCGTTCATTCTATTTGGGGGTGGGAGTAAGACTTACAAATGCCAGAACTTCATCTCTTTACCTAAATATTAATAGTAAGTTATTTGAGAGTGAGGACTGGGTTTCCTACATCCTTATTCCCATTCCACATGCACACTTGGTCCAATGACTGGCACATGTTTAATAAGTAATTGTTGAATGGCTAAGCAGATGGCACCTACTGTTATTTTTTGTTAGGACTTTGATGAACTAGTTCTGTGCACTCTGTTTTTTTTCATTTCCTTTCCTTAATGTACAATACCACTGACCTTTGCAAAACTCATTGTATTATTCACTAACACAGACACAGACTCTGCAAACTCAGAATTGTTCATTGTAATAAAATACACAACAGTCTGCAGAATGGAGAAACTATTTTATAAATACTATTTGAAGTTTCCTAAACTCATTTAAAATCATAAAGCATGGTAACATTCCATTTGATCTGTGCCCATAGCTTTGTTAAACTCACCAAAATGTAGTAAAAATATAAAATATTCAAACAAAACATGGTTGAATTTGTATTGTCTATGACATTACTTTCTTTATTTAAAATAGACCTTGCTTAGAAAAAAAATCAAACGTAAGACTATATTTTGACCAAATAAATGAAAAATGCAGGGCAGAACAGCCAGTATTTGGAAAGAGCAGCTGGGAAATTTGTGATTAAGTTATTTCTGCTTCCTAACAGGAATTCTGGTTACAGAATCTGTCACAGATATGCTGACTTTCAATATGTTAAGCTAAACAGAATTTCAACTGTCTTTACTGCAGCAGCAAAAAATACTCACAAGATAAATAAAAGATTTACCTCTTACTACTTTCCTCTAGTCTTGTATTGATCCGAGGACCTCAAGGTTTGTTTTTTCCCCCTAGACTACTCCCTTCCTACTTTCCCCTTCCTTTTCTCAGATTCTTGCTTGAATATTCTTTGGTAACGCACACCAAGACTGTGAAAATACACCAGCTTAAAACCCTACCTTGGCCTGGAAAAACAACCAAGTTCTTGTGCTGTGAGCGTTGGCAATCCTGAACAAATGAGCATAGGCTTAATGTTGGGAGTCTATTCCTGGCTGCAGCAGCTTCTCCTGGTTCCAGATAGAGTCTCCGTGGCCAAATGAAGTTTAATAGACAAAATCACTCTCTAAATGGTCATCTTGGACACTGATCATCAATATACATGGCCAGAATGGCTGGGTAAACTACTGATCAAGATCCAGGAGGGGAAGGGCTGACAACAGGGTTTGGACTACGGTAGGTAACAATTAAGAACAATTTACGTGGTGGTTGATGATGAAAACTACACATTTGGGCTTTTTCTTGCAGAAGCTGTTCTCCTAAAAAGTCTGTCTTGTGGCCAGGCATCTTCATCTGTACCTGCTCTGCTCTGTGGAAGTCCTCTCTAATTTTTGGCACCTTCACAAAGATTCAGGAAAGTCCTGAACATCAGAAAACCAATCTGAATCATTCCTTTGCTGAGAAAATTGTGATAACTATTTCTCCAGAGATTATAAAATCATAGCATGTTACTAGAAAGAGGGACATTAAAAAATCATCTAACCCAGTGCATTTATTGTATCTATTAGTGATGAAACTGAAAAGTTTCATGACTTTCATGGTTGAAGTAGAGTCCACATAACCATGTCTGTGGTTACTAAATTGGCAGTACAACAATCAAAGGAGCAGGAAAAGCCATGGAACTTCTCTTTGTATTTATGTGGATCATCCTATTATAAGAAGGACTATTTTTGAATGTCTAATAAGAATGACTAATTATGACTTTTATGACCATAAAAAGATGACTTTCACAAATGTATTTTGTAATATATATGATACATTTAAATCAACTTCCCAGCATTTCTTATCCTTCTGTCTTGCTTCCCCCTGCCCCCAGCCCATGGCAGTGGTTATTATGTTACATACTATGTCTTTCACGTATTTATTTTGTTTATAGTCTGTCTCCCTTCCATTAGAATGTAAGTTCTGTGAGGGCAAGAAACCACTGCCCCTACATAGGGAGCTACATGGACTGTAAACCAAACCACCATGAAAGACATAATTATTCCCTCTTCTCTTCTCCTTGCCCACGACTTATTCTTGAAGTTTATCATAATTATTCCAAGAGTACTGACAAATCACTTGCTGTGTGATCTTATGGAAATCATGCCACTTTTCTATGCCTCAGTTTCATAGTTAAAAAAAAAAATGATTGGACTAGATAATTGTTATGGGTCCATTCCAGGTGTAATATTCATTCTCTGATGTACCCCTACTTCCTAGAATGGAAAATGCACCCAATAAACATTTTGAAATGAATATGTTAGTACTACTGTATATGATGTGCAAATAAATATAGATATGTCACCTGTGGATGTTTAAGAACTTCTTACTGATACAGGCATGTTATTAGTAAAGTTTGAAGTCCTCTGCAACAATTATTAAAAATTTTAAGTCTTTCAGGGAATTTGTTAAGACAAGAACACAGTAAGATACTAATTAAGGAGAGTACTGAAGTGCAGCCTCTTCTGCACAGTGATGACTGTAACTCATCTAGAGGAGGACTTTTCATTCTGGAGATTTGCTTGAGTGGCCTATTTTAGTTGAGTCAAAATAGGACAAGTAGGCAAGCAATATCTTGGGTCTAGAGTAGAACAGGAACTATGGTGACTAATCCAGGGCTTCTACTGCCTTAGATAACTGGTTAAAAACAAACAAACAAAAAGCTGCCCAAAATATGAGTTCCTTTTGGGAGTGAAGGAACAAATTTCTGCTTCTGGAATTGAACTTTAGGAAGAGCTGGAAAGGCAGTCAGAAAGTGCCCCAAACAAGGCCCAATGGCAGGGAAGAGCAATGGGTTATTTCCAATAAAATTTTCTGATAAATAGCATTCTCTAGCCAAATGACGCTGATCCAAAAAGTCTAAGTGTTGAAGGTGGAGCAGAGGTTGCTGGTTGTGGGACACTTTGTCCTTAAGGCCAGATGTTCTGCAGGACCCAGCCACATTGGCTCTGTGTTTTGATGTTATGCTTTGGAGAGCAGTGACTGGGCAGTGTGTTTGACCTAAACCTGCTGCTGTGTAGGTTTCTGGACGTGGCATTTTCCAGTAGGCACCACAGGACTAAGCAGGAGTTAGCTTCAAAAGCAACACTATATGATAGGAAGAAACAATAGCTATGGCCAACTAACCAAAATCCAGTCTTGTCTATGCCTGGCATTAGAAAAGGATAACTTTTCTCTGTGATTGAGTAATAAGATACCTGGACAATTTGAAGTTGGGATGAAGCAGTAAGGTGTGAAGTGTGGAGGTGTGTGGGAGTTATTCCAGCGATTAAATGGCAAAAAGAAATGAGATGTGGCAATAATTATACTCTGTGTGTTAGGGATTATTTATAGTTACATCATCTTTGTTTTCACCTGTAAACATTCAGAATCACATTAGAGGTGATTTCCCATTATCATTGTCTCAGAAACTATCAATACTTTCAGAAATCAAGTGGGTAGACAAAGCCTGAATTCCAAAATAAGGAAGTGGGAAATTAAAACATATTGTTATCTCTGACAGCACACTCATTTGCATTGTCTGAATACCCGCATCTTCTCTCTACTGTTTCTACCACTGTGAATAGGTCATAGGGGTTAAATGGATGAGCTATGCTGTTCTATAATAGTATCAACCACCAAGGTAATTTTTATAGATAAAATATAAACAAAAAAGAATGCAGTAAGGATCATATATCTCAAAAGAACCATACTAGATGACACATTGAGAACATATTGCCTGAAAACATGCACTCTTTTTCTTCTAAATAATATCTAGTCTAAATTTACTTGCTCTTTACAGTGTTGCATTGAATTGCCCTAAGGAAGAAGTGAGAGATAAACATTACTCTTTCTTTGTTTTACTTGTAGGTCAAGGCTGTTGCATAAACACAGTAATGCCGCATTACAAGTGTGGAAATCTCCTATGTAAGATGTGGATCAGGTAAGTACATGGCACAGCCCATCAGCTGACTTTTAAGACACCAAAGCTCAGAGTGAAAGGTTACTCAGCTTTTTAGACTCAGCCATAGACCCTGTGCACTTTTAGGAAAATAAGGGTTAATCTGAGTGAGGACAAAAGGCATATTTCCCCCTCAAAGCTAGCACTAAGTTTACCTTCACAAAACGGTGGTTTAACCATTGGTAGCACTTACATCTTGGTTAGACATTTCCCAGTAAGGTCTCTCTCCATAGGACATGACCTCCCACATGACAATGCCATAGCTCCATGCATCACTTGCTGAGGAGAATTTTCTGTAGGCAATAGCTTCTGGGGCTGTCCACCTTATGGGGATTTTCCCACCCTGGAAAAGAAATTGCAGATTTCTTAGCTGGCTCGCAAGTGTATTGTAAAACAAAATGGTATTCCAATTAAATATCTTTGTTAGAAAGATCTAAATATTTCATAACAGCATTGGCATTTTAAATTAAAATCAAAAGAAAACCAGAATAATGTTAAAATGTCAGAAATATTTTTTCTCTAATAGTTATTCAGTGAAAACAGCTTTAATGGGAAATAAGTCACACTTCAGAAATATTTTATTTCATTCATTAGAGAAATTTATTTTTACTTTAGATTCACACAATTAAACCCACTATTATGCCATTTGAGGAAAGTTCCAGATTATAGGACATTAAAACTAAATATCATTCAACACTCATTAAACATTGTATTGCATTTATAAATAATAATGAGAATAAGCTCTAACTTAATTGAAGACAAGTGGTTAAATACAGAATTGAAATATTCAGTGCTTTCCAGAATTTATTTCTGTTCTCTTTTTTCCCTTTTCGTCTGCTATGATTATATTTATTTTAAATGAAAACCTTCTTTAACAGTATACAAGAGCACCTTAGAAGGATAATCTTTCTTACAAACACTTTAAGCTAGTTTATATTTTTGTTCTTCAGTGTTCAATTTAACATATTAATATATTAAAGAGATTAAAATGCATGAATTTAATCTATAACGTTCAAGTATTAAAGCCCGTCATTGTGTTACACTTAACTTTTATTAACATTTATCACATTTTATCTGTTGAAACACTCTATAAATCCCTTTTTACTGTAATGACAAGAATAAAACAATTCATCCATTTGATTTACAATCTTTAAAATCTTTGCAGCTCGGAATCGCGAGCTGAGCGGAGGAGAGCGACCCTATCGCCACTAGATGGCGGAAGAGAACAAGGAGCGGCTTCCGATTGCTGCTCTCAAACCGCGGAGAGGCCTTAAGTTCACCGCTAAATTATTTTCCACCATCAGCGCCCAGCACAATGGGATTGTTTCCACATTTATCAGCATTTTCATGATCACATCATCTGATCACCCACTGTACGCAAAATCTGATGTTAGGGGGAGCAGAAATGGAAAGAATTAAAAAGTGCGTTCCTTGGCCCTTGAGAAACTTAGGTTAAATATCTTTAAAGGTGAAACTATTAATTGAGTAATCTAAGTATTACTTATTTAGTAACTGAAACACTATGCACCTGAAGAGAAAAAGGATTCCTCCGAAATGGAAACAATTTAGGTTTCACAAGGCAAATGAGAGCATTAACGGGATTCTCATTGCAGACTCACAGCATGGAATTGTTAGAGGGAGCCTTGGGGAAAACACCTTGATTCTGAGCCCCTGGTTTTACAGGTGAGCCAGCTGCGCCCAGGGTTTAGAGATTTGAAGGATTAGAGACTTCTCTCCACATTATTAGGCACCTGATGTCTGCATTATGGGGCACTGATATAAAAACGCAGATACTTCACCATACGGGAAAAGTTGGGTAACATGGAGTATCTGTAACCATGTATCAAAGCAGCATAATGGGAGGGAGCCTGAAGCCTGAGGTTTTCATGTCTTGGAGCAGAGGTTAAAGGCAGCACCAAATTAAGACTATGAAATTAAATTTATGCAGTTGTTGATAGTCGTTTAAGAGGGTGTTGGTGGGTAGGGAGTTGCAAGGGGAGAGGATTCATTTTTGGATCCAAAGTAGAGCTGTGATATAAAATTGGGATTTACAGTTAAATTTGAGTTTCAGATAAATAATGATTTTTTAGTATAACTATGTCCCATGAAGGATTTTTTTTTGGTCTAAGTATGTCCCAAATATTGAATAAGAAATGTTTATACTAAAAAAAATGTCATTCTTATCTGCAATTCAAATTTAACTGGATACTCTATAACTCTATTAGCAACCCTAATCCAAAGCATTAAAAAATTTCAGAAATGGGAACATTGTAAATGACTCAACTGAACATGCCATGTTCTAAAAAAACTGGTGTGGTCTTCACAAGGGGGTACAGATACCCCTACTTGTATTTGTGCACCAATACTACAGCTTCCTTTGTTTTTTTGTGTGTTTATGCTAAAGTGCCTCAGTCTTGTGGCTCTGCATGTTGAAACCACTTAAGTAAGATTCCAGCTTGGTTCAAACATGCAAGCTACACTTCCAGAGAATAAAGACCAAATCTCTAGATTTGATCCCAAAATAGATGTAACAACAGCAGTCTCATCTGGCATATCTGACTCTGAATTTTTCCTTGTCTTGCAAACAACGTACAAAAGTGTGAGTTGCTAGTTTTCCTGGCTGTTCCTTTGCTAAATCTTTGTGAGTTCTATTAAGATAGGTCAGACAGCAGAGTTATTGGTTATTTTATGTTCATTTACTCATTCACTTATGATATCTCATATAAATGATTCACATGTAAATTTATATATAAATTATAACTTTATCACCTTCCTTCATAAAATTTTATTTTTTATTCAAGGGGAAGGTATTACAGAATATTTGATTGATTAATAGCATTACCACCTGTTGTGGACTGAATTGTGTTACCCTAAAATTCATATTTTGAAGCCCTAACACCCAATGTAACTATATTTCCAGATAGAGTTTTTAAAAAGATAGCGAGAATTAAATGAAGTCATGAGGGTATAGCCCTAATCTAATGACTGGTGTCCTTATAAGAAGATGAAGAGACATCAGAGGCATGGAGGGACAGAGAAAAGGCCATTTGAGGACATTCTCAAGAAGACGGTCATCTGTAAGCTAAAGAGAGAAGCCCCTGGAGAAGCCAAATTCAGCAACATATTGATCTTGGACTTCCAGCCCCTAGAACTGTGAGAAATAAGTTTCTGTTGTTCAAGCCACCCAGTCTGTGGTATTTTGTTATGGAAACCCTAGCAGAGTAATACACTACTCAATAAAATACCAAATTTTTTTTTCAAAGTATTTTGTTAAAATGAACACTGCAAAATGGACAGGACATCTTTATTTCAAATTATATTCCAAGAGTTGTCTGTAATGGAAAGTGTGAGCTAGCATAAATCTTAAAATATGAAAAAATTAGACAGAAGTTTAATGTAGTAAATACAATTCTAATGAACAAATATGCATAACATGAACCTGAACCATATTCCAATATGCACAAACTGGAATAATTCTGAGCATATATGGGATAGAGGTAAGGAAGCATGTAATTTCTTTTTTCAGTGAGAGGATATATACTGGATATAGTTTATATCTAATTGCAAGATGAGGCAGAAAGGAAGAAGCCCTTAAGACTATTGCATTGACTCTATTTCCTACATTACAGGAAATGTAAAAGGCTAGTTCTTTTTTTTTTTTTAATTGAATGAACCAACTGAAACTTTTGTGGCTTAATCTCATCTACATGTTTTTGCCCATGATCTTGAATCATAGACAAAGGTAATACACTAAGGTACTTTTTTCCTCAAAGCATTAACCACCAGATGTTTGTTTCAGGTTTCAGGAATGAACAAATAGTACTTTAGATTTGAAATCACAATCATTGGAACATTACATGTTGCTTTACCATATGTTTATGAGAGAGAAAAAACATTACCGAAGATGCTAATCAAAATGACTGAATGTAACTCAAAAACCTTTCCATTTACTAATATCTCCCTTACAGAGCGAGCGTAATCACTTAGGGAACAAAAGAGAAAAAGGAAGTAAGCAAACTAGATCGCTACTGAAATGGCTATTAGTAAGTCGTTTTTGTTTTCCAACTCATATTCAGAGACTGTTGCCTAATGAGGTAGTGGGCTGTAGCTGAAAAAGTGCTGAAGACAGAACCAAGAATACTGTATACTTATACATTCTCATATGCCCTATATCCCCGGAGAGGAGTTGCATTATTGGTGCATTTAACATCTGAGCTTTAGAACTTAACCCTCTAATTTTCAGAAGAGGACCAATCAATTGAAATGTTGTAAGGTTATAGAGGCTGAATACTGAAACCAAAAGGAAAAATTCCATAGAGAAGCAAGAACACTTAAAAAATGTCTCTCCATTTCTCATTCACTGGATTTGATGGTTATCTTAAAGGTAAATGATTTGAACAGACGATAATCTGCCTGCAGAATTTCCTTTTCTCATGTCCTCAGTCTGTCTCTGTAGTACTCAAACTTTAATGAGTATAAAAATTATGGTACATAAAACATATATAGTATGCTTGAAGAATAATTTAAGAATTTTCTAAGGGCAGTTTTGACTAAACAACACTTTTGCTTATGAACTGAAAATTCTAAACGAGAAGCAACTCTACCATAATTCATTGTATGACCTTGGGAAATCTTAACCCTTGGAGAACTAGATTTCAGATCTGAAAAATGAAAGAATTTGAATTAATAGCCATAAGATAGTAAACTGTAATGAGTTTTGATATTTGCCCACAGTGCCTCAGCTCCCATTCAATTGTAAGGAGATGGGCTACATGAGTTGGTGCCTAGACTACGTGAGCAGACTGCCTGATGGCCAACAGCAAAAGAGACAAGCACACTGTGAGGTTCCTTATATCCTAGGCCAATGATTGATGGTCACAGTGATATCCTGAGTGGTACGCAAAAGGCAAAGTAACTTAAACACTGTTTGTTTAAGAAGACAACAAAATGAATAATACATCTTAGAAAGGTATGGAACCAAGACATTGACTTTTCCCCTGCTTTTTGTTTTTTAACTCTTAATGGGTAACCATTGGTTGTTTGGAAAATTTATTATACGGAGCCTTCCATGTCAGATGAAGAAGGCATTAATGTGCTTGCTGAAGGATTACCTTATACTGTGAATTCTTGTCGGTGGGATTATCTGTGGCAGAGGTGGTCTTGCTCAAGGAGCATTGGTGGAGGGGTCAGTGTTCTGGGCCCTTCTGCCTTAATTCACTATGGAGTCCCAGGAAGTCAGAGCAAATCACAGAAAGATCTCACATACATTAGTCATACAGACAAACCTCACTACGGAGATATTCTTCTCTCTCCTGAGAATCACTTATCTTGAGAAATAAACCTATTTCTTGAGCATCTCTTCCTAGTTTGTATTCCCAAATCAATAAAATACTACGGTTCAAAATTATATTGTGCATGCCTTTTAAAACTACATCCCCAGCTCCTCTCAGAGAGGCATGTACACCCCTCCTTCACTGAGGTGTACTAATCTAGGGCAAGTTTGGTACTCTGTGAAGTTTTATCCTTTGCTGAAATATGGGGACACTATTTGGTTATTTGAAGAAAGACTGAGGACTAAGAGTGGAATGAATTCATTTATAGTTACAAAGGAAAAACTTCTCATATTTTGGCTTCTAGATAACATTTATTAAGTGGATTCATGAGATAGTAGACATGAAGCATCTCTTACCTGCCAGCACATGGTAAACACTCAACAAATGTTGTTTCCTTAATTTACATATTTAAAATTCGTCTTTTCTTTGGACCTGCTTGGCTTCCAGCAGAGATCAGCATCTCAGTCCCCTCATCAGACATCACTGAGCCCACCCCCTCCCTACAGTGCCTTCACTCAGGGGTGATCGTTTTCTCAAACAAAGGTTTTAGGGATCAGAGGCACAAAGTCAATTCTGCTGATACACAGGCTCCGACCCAGTTCTAGTAATTCAGACCTTGTCTTGCTAGTCCAAGGAAGTCTGTGTGTCTTGGTCCAGTGAGTTTGGTCCCATGCCTAACTAAGCTTCTGCCGTTGTCCTGCCAGTGCCCTTCCGAGACTGAAGATACATCTTATCCATCTTAATATTTCACAGGTAGAATTCTGCCATCAAAGAACATTCCTTATAGTTGGATGTTGGCAGGCCAGACTTCTGCATGCAGCTTAACTTGCCTGATAATACAATAATAGTCTCTGGATTTCTTGATTTTCCTGAATGTTTTTCTTCTTTGTGAGGTCATGGCAGACTAAATAAGCTATGAAATGTCTCCTCCCAAAATGTATGTGTAGACACAGTCACACATTCATGCAAATGCATGCATGCATGTGCAAGTGTGTGTACAAATACACGCAATTTTGCATCAATGTCATGGGAATCACAAATGTCAGACTAAGAACACTCTTACTATAAGCAAAAAACCTCCCTTTTGGCACAGTATTTAGAAACTATCACTTGTTCTTAACTATCAATTTTTACAAGATGATAAACACTGTAGAAATCTATGGTAAACAGACTGTTTTCTGTAACAAACATATGAAGCTAACCTTTGTTACAATGTTCTATAAGACAAAGACTTCCTGAAGGTTGTCCCTGTTGCAGGCTTTCAATGTCTGTGCCAAGGTCCCGCGTGAGGGTGTTCACTGAGGTCTTAGGGTCTTAGATTTTATGAACCCAGAGCTCACCACCTGTTTGGCCTTGAGCTAAAAAAGGCCTGCAGTTTGATTTTTCAAGGCTAAGTTTTTTTTTTTTTTAAGTGCATCTAAATGTCTTCAGACAGGGCGCAGGCTCCCGAGAGCTTCTGCCCCACCCTCTCACCACGTCTTTTATCAGATGCTCTTGCCCCATATCCATTATCTTCCTGGCTCCGTAGGCATTGCTGTCCTTCTGCCCACTCTAACGCTAATCCAATCCCCCTGTTCTGATTTTGAAATAAACAATTACCTACTTTTGAAATTTATTTTACAGCACATTTTTCATAAAGAATAGGGGCAGATGAGAAATGATTTCAAATAAACATGAATTGCTAAATCACCAGCTTTGTTTTCTACCAGCTAAAAAATTCTTAACTACGGAAAAACTTTCTCATTCTCCTCTCTTCACACTATAGGCTTGGAACTACACTATATTTTAATTCATTGTCTAAATGTATAAGCAGCTCAGTGAATGCTAATTTTTTTTGTTCCTGTAATAAAACACTACTTATCATACTATTCAAATCCTGAAGAATTAGGATCCTTTTCACCCACTTCCTCCCAAATTGCTCCTGAAAATAATTCATCGCCATCTATTCCTCAGTGCTCTCTTTCAGGGAGAACATAGGTGGGTGCTACATCATTGAGTGAACAACACTGTGCTGGGGGACATCTGTTAAATTAGATTTTCTATTCCATCCTCTAAGGTAGATAATGTAGGACACAATGCTACTGCAATGTGGGAGAATTAAATATATACATTATGAGGATTGCCACCGTATCTGAGTGTAGGTAACTTAAACACTGCTGACAGTATAGGCAATTTTTTCAAAACAACCCATCCCTGATTATGACTTTGCAAGTATCCTGTATGGTAAAGTCCCAGGGGGATAGCTGATAATAACAGAGCTCAAAATACAATTCCCACTCTTCTCTGGACAGCAGTACTCTTCCCTAGCATCTCTCTTGAGTTATTTTCTCTTTCTCTTTCTTTTTCATCCAGCTCTACAGAAGACTAGCTACCCCAGCCCTCCCTCCCCAGTGTATTTTAATAAAGTTTTTTAAAGCTTCTCATCTATAATATTTATGGCAAAGACCTGTGGAAATTAGCACAGAAGTAATAGTTTTAAAAAATTTGTGTCATATAAATCATAATAGGGAAGTGAGGGATTATTTTAGGCCATTAGCAATTGTTAAATTGATATATTTAATATATTAAATCTTTAACAAAAATATAATTCTTCATGTATATAACATTTGGAAGTTTACAAAGCATTTTTATCTAGTGGCCTCAAATTGATATGCAGCACTAAAGAGTGAGTACTTTGCTTTCTTTTCAGGTTGTACTGTGAGAGTAATATAATAAAAAAAACCAGTGATTAATACCTGTACCATCTGTGATGGCTGACTTTATGTGTCAACTTGACTGGCCTATAGGCTGATCTGACAGCTGATAAAACATTATTTCTGGGTGTGGCTGTGAGGGAGGTGGACGGAGGGTGAATTTTCTCTCTTTTCTGGAGCTGGGACATCCATCTTCTCCTTCCCTTGACATCAGAGCTCTAGATTCTTGGGCCTTTGTACCTTGGGGACCACACCAATCTTGCCCATCCTCTTACCCCCTTCTCAGGCCTTTGGATTCAGACTAATTACACCATCAGCATCCTGGTTCTCCAGCTTGCAGATGGCATATTGCGGGACTTTTCGGCCTCCATAATTTGCATGAGCAAATTCCCATAATAAGTCCCTTCATATGTCTATATATATCCTACTGGTTCTGTCTCTCTGGAGAACCCTGACTAATACACTATCTATCTCCATCCATGGTTGGATGATATTTATTTGAGGAAAAATTTAGATCCTGTCATTAGGAAAATAAATTGCATAAAATTGCATTCCTATATTTATACTAGTATTATTTGAAAGCCCTGTTTAAAACAAATATTCAAAAAGGATGGAGAAAAACGTATAGAACTCTGAGGCATACACAGGGGTGACTCTCATAAATCCTGGGGTGCCTGCTTTAGAGAAACAGCATACAATGTGGAGAAAGAAAGCAACTATGGAGCTGAACACTTGACTTCTCATCTTTTTTTTTTTTCGCTAATTTGTTCTGTGATCTTGGGCAAATTTTTTTCTGTAAATTGAGGGATTAGTCAGTGATATGTTGTTGTTCATATGAAGGTCTAATATTCTATGATTTGTTCATATATGTAATACTCCAGTGAGTTAAAATAGAAGGAATAATCTTCACTCTAAGGAAACACAGAAAGAAAGGGTTAGTGCAAAGCTCAGTAGTTTCCTGCGTCATTGTTATGCCCACAGGCACTTTATGCATTAAATCAGACTCTTCCTGACAGATCCACAGTGCTTTCAGTGAACATATCTGAAAGTCAGGTCTTCTTTTGTAGCTGTTGCATGTAGTGGTGTGATACATCAGTTCAGAGTAAAACAGTGACCTCAAATTACCATTGTCAGAAAGGCTAGCTCTGGCTAAAATCCAAGAAGAAGAGACAAGATGACAGAATGACATCTTTAGAGGCAGTCTGTTTGAGACCAGCCACTCAGACTGATGAACACTCAACCAAGGAGAGGCAGAGTCTTCTGAAAGAGTGAGGAACATTACTCTATGGGAAGGGCAGGGCTGAGAGGTCAACACCCAAAGGTGGGGAAGAACTTGAAAAAGAGTTTAGAAGCACCTAGAGCTAGGAAGACCCAAAGATGTTTAATAAAAATCAGTCTATTTTAAAGGTAGACTTTGGCTGAAATAATTATTAAAATGCTAGTATTTTAAGTAGGTTTTCAAAAAGTTTTTTTTTTTTTGTAGAGATGGGGGTCTCTCTACTTTGACCAGACTGGTCTTGAACTCCTGGCCTCAAGTGATCCTTCTGTCTCAGCCTCCCAAAGCTCTAGGATTACAGGCATGAGCCAACACGTCCAGCTTTGAGTAGGTTTTCCAGTTGGGGTAAACTGATTAAAGAATGGAGGACAGTTTATACTTATCCTCAGGTTCACAGTTGCTAAAATTTACACCAATTTTGTTCATTCCATTCTTCTAATATAAAATGCTATCTTCTCAGCTATTCTCCTTTCTAAAGCCAGTCAAGTCTTCAGATCCTAGTTTGTTCATGACCAAAGTGATCACTCCTATTATTCCTGCCTGTGACACCCATTGTCTGCCTCGCTCACTTAGCACTTAGCATCATATGCCTGCTAGGTACTGCTGTTTGGCTTCCTAGTGGGTGTACTGTATTTCCAGAAAGGTTATAAAAATTGTGAAGGGTCTTTTATTTTTCTTTGTAATCTACTTTACAGTATTTAGCATGGTGCTATGATTATAATATGAATTTAATGATTATTTGCTGAGAGGATGAGTGGATGGAATGAATTAGGCAAATGATGCAAAATGAAAAGCATAGTCTCAAAACGATACTGTATAAATGGAATTCAAATTTCACTTTTTAATTCCTTCTCAGTCATCAGTATGAACTTGGTTAATGACAAGGAAAAGAATAGAGGGGGATTTCTTAGTCTGAATTTTCAGTTTATAAAGGGCATCACTAGAAAGGCACTTAAGGTCATTGGTGGCATTCATTCATTCATTGCCTTAGTCTTTCTTTGATCAAACAAGTGTTTTGGGATTTTATAGTGTTTATTATTTGTATGCTTTATTTTTTGTATTTCAGAATATGATGGGGGTACAAACATTTTGGTTACATACGATGCCTTTGAACACTTCTCTCATGCCAGGTGCCAAAGACACAATGAAGACATGCTCCTTGTTTTCAGTGAGATTCTGTTACAGTAAGAGAGACACCAATGTAAATAAATAATGGCAGCACCAAGGGTAAGGGGACTAACAAAAGTCTGTACTGGATTTGGCAGCAAAAAAAAGGATGGATCAACTCCTTGGGATGGCTGTGGGATGAGGCAGAAGGCTTCATAATAATGTTTTAGGTAGAGCTGAAAAGAAAAGTAAATGTTTGACTAGTGAGGCACAGAAGCCAGGCTTCCTTTCAGAGAAAACAGTGAATTCACAGAGCCGGGAACAAAGGGGTGGAACAGCACTTTACATCCAAGGAATTGAATTATAAGTTGTCTGAAATTACTGCTGCTTAGAGTTCAAGGAGGAAACAGATTACTGTGAGGTTGGAGACATCAGCAATAGCCTTGTCACTGAAGGCTTGATTAGACATTCAGAATAGCAGGCAATGGGATTTCACAATGTTACTGTCACTTGAAATGGGTTCCTAGAAAATTGAATCTTACAATTTGGGTTGCATCTGTCACTATTTCTATATGCAAAATTATATACATTTTGGTTTGATTTTCTTTCTGTTTGTTTTGTCCTAATTTTGTTGTGGCTTAAAAATCTGCATCTTGGGATAAAAATGATATGTTATGTTTTTAATAAAAATAAAAGGATAACAGGGATCCTAAATATTTCTTTTGACCTTTTGCATTAAATATCTAATAAAAAAATAAAATCACTTTAAATCTGGCAGAATCACCTGCAATAAAGGTGTGCAATCATGCATCATACCAAGCAGGTTGAAAGGTCTAATTTTACTTGCATAATATATTCACTGTTTTATAGCAGACTTTTACCAGTGAATACATTTTGGAAAAGCAATGCCTTTTAAAACAAGCTTCCAGCTTGTTTTGCTCAGGTTTAAGCATATCATTTGGGTTCTGAAGCCTTGTTCATTGTGGACAGCAGATGGCTCTGGAAGATATCACTGGAGAATGAATGGCATAACATGACAAAATCTGGATGTACTTGGCTGCAAGTAGAATGAAGCAAGAAACAATTTCTGTCATCTTCAAATGATATTACAAGCCAATGGCAAGGGACAGTTTTAAATAAAAGAGGTTTTATCTAGTCATGGGGTGAGGTCTTTTAAAAGGTCAATCCGGATTTCTAAGAGCCCTTTCCATTTTTACCTTGAATGTCCCCTGGCTCTTTCTTATTTTACTCTATATTCTTGTTCTTGATCTGTTGTTGTTATTTTTTTTTTGTTCTCTATTTTCTTGATTTCTTTCATTCTGCTTTTGCTGACAAATATTCATTGTGTGCATACACTATAGATTCCCTGAGTCGGGAACTTTGTTTGCTTGTTTTTTTGATGTTTTCTCAGTGCTTAGAAATGAGTCCTAACATAAGAGATATTCAATTAATATTTGCTAAATGAACATTGGAGATATAGCATAAGATCACAACAGTGCTAATCATCTCATGGGTAATAAATCATTTAGTATGGCACACATACTAAATGATGCCATGGAATGTGAGAGGCACCATGATAGTGGAGAGTAAGGGAAGGCTTCCAAGAGAAAATGAAGACTAGGCTGTGACCTTAGGAAAGACTGTAGTTCAGTGAATAAAAGAGGAGTGAAAGAGGAGGGGATTGGGCTTGGGGGAGGGAAGACTGGTCAGATAGAGAAAAGAGAGAACATAGCAGTTTTAAAGGTACTGAGAGAAGTTGAGCACAGTTGGAGAGCAGAGTGTGAGACGGGTGGGAAGAGAGATGAAGCTAGAGAAATAAGCAGGGGAAGGATCATGACGGGCTCCCCAAGGCATTGAGAGAATGTGGATCTCATCTTGTAGCCATGGAAAACCATTGAGAGGCTTTAAGCAAGGGGATGATAAAATCATGGTTTTTGTTTTGTTATTTTTTTAGATCACTTTGGCTACGCTGTGCATTGCTGACTGGGGAGGGGAGGGAAAATAGAGGGAAGTGTAGACAGGAAAATCTTGCCATCTCTAAGAAGTTAGTAACATTATTTCATAATTTATGTGATAGTCACATATGACGCCAAATTTTTATACATTAAAGACATTGATTTCAGTTCCTCTGATGAGATATTTTCCATATCACAGGGGAAAAAATGGAATGACATATACTCTGCTTACCATAATATAAACAGAGAGTCCAAATCAATCATGTAAACAAAGTTGAGGAGGGAATATTTAAAAAATTAATTTTGGAAAAGTTTGTTTTCAAGGACCATCACATACTATAGAAGCACCATTTACATATACTTTAAATTTATGTATTAGAGTACATATTCTGTATGAGAAAGGGTTCTCCAGAGAAAGATAAATAGGATACATACAGACATATAAGAGGAGATTTATCATGGAGGATGGATCACACAATTATGGAAGCTGAGTAGTCCTATGATATGCTGTCTGTAACAGGGACAACGAGGAAAGCCTGTGGTGTGGTTCAGTCAGAGTCTGAAGGCCTGAGAACCAGGAGATATATTGTAACTCCTAGTCTGAGTCGGAAGGCCTGAGAATGGAAGGTGGAGTGGCCGGGGCTGGTGTAGGTCCTGGGTCTGAAGACCTGAGAACTAGGAGCTCTGATATCTGAGGACAGAGGAAGATGGATGTCCCAGCTCCAGAAGAGAGGGAATTCACCCTTCCTCTGCCTTTTGGTTCTATCCAAGCCCTCAGTGGATTGGATGATGCCCACCCACATTGGTGAGGGCAGATCTTTACTGAGTCTACTGATTCAAATGCTAATCTCGTCCAGAAATGCCCTCACAGGCATACTCAGAAATAATGTTTTACCAGCTATCTGAACATCCCTTAGGCCAGTCAAGTTGACACATAAAATTAATCATCACATCCTCTAAGGACCTGCCAATTATACTAGAAAGATTTCCTATAGATATTTAAAATTAATAATGCCATGTTTAAAAAAAAACAATCCACCCTTTCCCATTGATTTCATAATGTTTTTTGTATAATTTAATCTATACTAAATTTCTAGTTTAAGTAGTTTGCCTGAAGGGAAAGAATGACAAGTGTCCAACTTTCTGTTTTTGTGTTGTTTCATTTTGCTTTCTCACATATAGATGTGTACTGGGTATAAGAAGAAAGAAATTTCACTCAGGTTGTTTTTCAGTGTTCTCATTTATGAAATTAAATAGGACCAATTTTTATTTTTCCCCCCTGACAACAAATTTGCTCAGGGCAAAGGACTTCACATGACTCAATGTTGGGTGGACAAAGGTCAAGTTGCTGAATCAATTCAAGAAATCAAAAACAGCAGTTATGGTTACCATGAGCTTCATCCATTATTTAAGCACCAAACAAGATAATTTGATTGTGTTTTTGATATAGTGGTTTTCATCTATACACTTCAGTCTGATTTTTATTTTGGTTTGGTTTTTTTTTTTTTTTAGTTCACTGGTGATTTTACAGCCAATGGTGACCAGAAAACAGATGATGTGTAAGTTACTATTGTATTCAGTTCTGTTTGTCATATTATTGCTCTAAGTAAACATCTTTCACAGCTTTCAACTTGTTCTCATACCTGTCTGGTAAACAAAACTGAACTTCAAGCAGAGCCCTGAGAATTCAGGAAAAAAAAAGTATCTACTTGTAGAAAAATACCTGAGATGTTAAACCCAATATGCTATTTCAAAAAATAACATCCTATTTGCAGAAAAGTTCCTTTCATTTGAGGATGGCTATGTTCATATTTTTCACTTGAAACATGAGCTCAGTCATCTCCAATTAGTCTTGGGTAGACGTTTGCTAGCAGTACACACCCAGATCCGTTGGCCCAGTTTTACATTATTGACAGGCTCCTCCCAAATGGCTTCTTTCTGGAATCCAGAGGAAGTTTCATGTCAGCGTTGTAGTGCATTAGCGTGGCTGTTAGAAATGCTTCCCAAGGGCAGACTGCTTTCTGCCTGACTTCAGCCAGTGCTGTCAATCTTTCTCTTTGACGAACCCTAAAATGATCTCACCCTCCCTTTCCCGAATATCTCTTAAAAAGGAAAGATTAACTTTTATGATTTAAGGAGAAAGAGCTGTCTTAAATTTAGTGCAGCAGGTGCTCGTGTTGTTGATGATAAAATGGGATGATAGGTTAACTCTATTAAACTTGGGTTTCTTTATTTAGGATTTTTGTTTGTTTGTTTTAAGACAAAGTCTTAGACATTTTTATAGTTCATTCTGTTAAATGATGGAGTTTACAATCTAAACTGTCAAAAAAAAAAAAAAGGGTGATTCAATCAACCCATGGGGGTTGAAGCCAGAATGATCTGCACATCACCTCCTAAAAGTACCAGTGGTTACATTGGTATGATGATAAGAGAAATAATGATTAGCTTGCTGTACCAGTATATGACAGAAAAATTCAAAAATTCATCATTATTAGACATTATAATAAGGACAATATTACCTTTAAAATAAATGGAAAAAACCTACTTCTAAAAGTTTCTCTCTGTGCTTAGATTTATAAGTCAAGGTTGTTTTTAAATTTTTGCTGAAACTTGCTGTAGCTCTTCTTGGAAGCATCATGTTTCTAAGAAAATTCAAAACTCCACACTTTTATCCCTTTTCTAAATGCTCATCTATTTTGACCAGATGCTTAGTTTCCAAAAGTACTATGGAATTTAAACATTGCATCCATCCCTTACATAAAACTTTCTCATTTTGTCAAATGGGAACTTTCAATAAGTAATAAAAATCCTCATTAGTATTTTCCTTATACCAAATCACTGCAGCATTAAAAGAGAAAAAAAATTTTTCTTCTATTCTAACACATCAATCTTTGCAAAGTTGAAAGATAATAAAATATCTGATAAAAATGCATAGCTTTGACCCTCAAAATCCATGTAAGTGAAAGGGGAGTGAATATTTCTGAATGCTAAAATTCATACTACAATAATTTTTTCTTGGCAGTCTGATTTAAAGAGCTTTATATGACAGTCAAGTTATACTAGCCTTGACAGTACTACTGGGTGAAAAAGATTCAGGACTGTTTTTATATTTAATTGGAGTGTAAGGGTTAGATTGTCAGAGCAGGATATTCTTGCCAGTTGTGAGGAGGGACTACCTTTGAGAACACTGAAATTTGGAATATAGATGCCTGATATTATTTTTAACTTGTCACTCAATTTATAAATTTGGGGAAATGGATTAGTATCTCTATCCATTATTCCTATCACCTATAATTTAAGGAATTGACTGCAGTATACTTGATGTGGGATGGAAAGGAAGAAGGAAGGGATTACAGGTGAATATAAATGTTAAATTATAAGTAAAGTTATACTGTACAACAGTCAAGAAGGTAGGTATATCATTGTTAGACAAAGGCAAACAGTACTCATCTTACATTTTACTATTAAATGAAATTATATATATGATTGATAATCTATGAGCAAAAGAAATACATTAAAGGAGACTATCAAAATATACAAAAATTATAGAAGTTTTATATTTGTTGCTAATCCATAATATGTATTAAATATAAGATATAATAAGTGTGTAATACATTTTTACTGAAAAGATATAACTGTCAGTGTACTTCAATTCAGGAAACTTAGTAATTAAGTGACTTGTTTGGCCCTCTCATCTGACTCCTTGCCTCATAGACTTCTGATCCGTCCAAGGTAGAATACTCAGCCAATACTAAGCTCCTTCCCAGGCTTTGGAACAACTCTTATCTCTATACAGGGAGCTCCTGTAGCTGTAAGACTCAACACTGAATCACCCATGTGGGTGTCCCCATCTATTAGCTCCTGCTTGGCTCTTTGAGATCAATCCCCATCCAGTTTTCATATCTGGATACTTGTCCTATGTTTATCTGGTTATAGGTTTTATCACAATAAACCGATACTGGAATTCTTGACCCTAAAACCCAGACTGTGTCTAGTACAAAAATTGTTCACCTTCCTGAACTATCACTCATTACCAGATTTTCTGGATAGCATGCTCTTCCCACCAACAGGGAAACCCTTCTCTTTACCCCCTGACACAATCTACCTGCCTCCCGGCCTTTGGCCTGTGATGTGGTCCATGTGGGGTCGCCAAATGTTCTACTCCTTCCCAATGCCTTTTCCACCCTTTAGCCTGCTGTGTCAGGGCTGTCCTGTCCTGGTCAGCCACTGATGGAACACTGGCTCTGAAGAACCACATTGAAAATCTACTGGGTGTGATCAATTATAATATGCAGGACTGAATGTTTTGTGACATTGAAGGAAATTATATATATATATAAAATATACATATACACATACATATAGGTGTAGAGTGTGTGTATTTCCTTTTCCTTTATATCCCATTCTCTAGATGCTATTATGCCTTATGGGAGATATTTCTTTCTTAGTGGCCTTGACTTTAGATATTCTGTTCAGCTCAGCTAAGGAGGTTGATTTCCTAAAATCACAATTATTAAGGAATATGTCAGTTTTTATTAGCTTCACCTGCCTCTTGGACCATGATCCTTGGACCACTTGTCTTGGGAGTGCCAGGCCACCCAGTCAGGTCCCATCAGCCCAGAATTTGTGACTTCTACCACTTCTGGACTTGAATGATACACTGCATCGGGGAATGTGAAATCTGGCATCCCATATGGTCATTGAAGGTGCCAGCTCACTCCTTGGGAGCAGGAGAGAATTAATTCACAATATGACTAACATTGGTCAAGCGGAAACAGACAGAAAAGAGTTGCACAGGGATCTCCATCTTTCTTGCTCCTTCCCATAAATGGATTCAGAGTATGGTTTCTCTGTACTGCCCATTTGGAGCAAGTTCTGCATGGTTAGTGGACACGTCTCCCAATGGTTGTGTCTTTTTGTGGTCCACATGAAGAAGCAGGAAGCACTGTAATATATCTTAGTGTTGTGTCACATTCTTCCTTGCCTCACTTCCATTTTCCCTTTGTCCAGCTGCCCTGGTTTTGTATTAAATACCTCCAAAATAAAGCATCATCCTTTTAAATCCTTTTCTGAGGCTCTGTTTTCTAGGGAACCTGTGCTAAGGCAGTTGCCATAGAATCAATATTTCTGTCATCCCTTGAAAATTCAGGGAACTTATTCCAGTCATAAAGCAAGTTCAAACAAAATATATTTAGTTAAATGCTTATCTGAACATGTGTTGTAGAAAATTGTGGCATAAGGGAATAGCAGTAAAAGAAATTAATTTTCATAAGTTTTCTGGACATTTTTTGGTCATTCTGAGAAGCACAGTTTATTCTTGCAGGCTTTGCATTCTTGCTGAGTTTTAAGTTTTAATGTCTGTGTTGGACTTGGGAACTGCATGTCAGGTTGCTGTTTTTATGTTCAAAATTTCTCTACTTACTATACTGTGCATAAAAGTGAGCTTAGGCTCTCGAGTCACACTGCTTAGATCTGAATCCTGGCACTGCAACTTATGAGCTGTGAGTCTTAGGACACATTTTCTTAACTCTCTATACCTCAATTTTCTCATCCATAAAGTGAAGATAATGATAGTATAAGTTTGTTGTATGGATTAAAGAAGAGAATGTACCTGAAATGCTTACAATGGTACTGAGCTCACATAAGAGTAATTATTAGTATTATTTCTTTTCATATTTGTGTCTTTGCTAAACACTTTATAGAACACACTGATGAAAAAATTTTTGTTATTTCAAAATGAGAAACAACGTATTAATATTATACCTGTTTTATATACTTTATCTTCACCAAGAGGGGATGCATCATAGTAATTGTTACTAGGAATAAGTATCTGCAGAGACTTAAGGGGAATAAACTAGTTCTCACAATGGAATACCCTGAAATATATATTTCTGAAATCTGTCTATATACACCTGGGTGTTCTCTTTTATAGTGACTGATGTTTCTTTTTTGTACTCTATCTATGTCAGAATTTCCAGAATTTGATCCTGTTCTCACAACTGACCATTGCCTTTTCCTTACTGGTTGTGTAACATTAATTCACTTAAACTTTCTAAGCCTCCATCTGCTCATCTGTAGATGGAAGATAATAATTCCTCAGAGACATATTTACTTATCATGATGCATTTATTGCTGGGCACTGTGCTATGACCAATGGACACAAAGACAGATAAGGTACAGATCCTGTATTCAGTTTACTATGGTGAATAAAAAGAGTTGTCACCATTTTCAGAAAAATAAAATGAAGGTCAGAAAGGGCAGGAAAAGTTTCCAGGACAACATGGCTGGCAAGTGCCAGAGCCAACATTTACATACAGGCCTCTGTCTTCAAACTAGTGCTTCTTCCATTCCATAATACTATCATCCTTTTGTCAAAACCCAATAAAATATCATGAATAAATTATTCCATAAATGTTAAGAGCTTTACACATTAACTCTATTGTGTTATCTTGAAATTTATTATTTCACCTTCTTAAGCACTAGAATTTCCTCTTTCAACATTGAGGGGTAAAAGACAAGCTTCCCACAAGGAAGAGGAATTTGTAGGTGGCAAACTACAGTTTTACAAAAACACCTTTAAGTCAAGTATTAGATTGGAAGCAGTTTGATTGCCACTAATTGTTTTCTTCTTAAGACAATGACTATTGTCTAATTCTTTATTAGTAAGGAGATGAATAAAACAAATATACATTAGCTATTTTTTAATGCTTTGCATCTATCCTTAAAAGTCATTAATATCTTACTTCACTTAACATGCCAATAAGGCTAAGGCCCAGAGTATATAAAAGGAGTGAGAATACTCAGTCAACCTATTTTGGGGGTTTTCTTGGAAGCAGTTTGGGGAGGAGAGCCAGCGGCACCCTCACCCGTGGGATAGATTGATATAAAATGATTGCTGGGACCCACAGAGCTCCACATCCTGTCCATTCAGTCAAGTATATTAGGTGCTCTGGAAATTGATAACACACCTCCAAGCCAAATTGAGCCTTGACAGGTTGATGCCAACTTCATCATGATCTAACCAGTGGATCCCTGGAAGCACTCTAGCACAGGCTGCCCTATTGAAATTGCACACATAAATCAGCTGCAGTAAAAACTCCTTTCATGACCCTGAAACATTTCTTGAGGTCTTTCACACATCCATCTTTTGAGGTTTTCACTACTGACGAAGAGACATATCACTTGTTCCTAGAAGCCATACACTCTTGTATCCTTGCCTTTTAGGTTACAGAAAACGTCCTTCATTTTTTATAAAATGATGTTAAAATAGGACTCTTTCTGTCTCAATTTTGGTTGAGGCCCCAAAAGGCCAAGGAGAAAAAAAAAATAATACCTAGCAAGTATCCTATGTTGTAAACCTATCCTACATTATTCCAATGATTGAAAAGGAGCTTTAGAAACAAAAGAAAAAATATATTGGTTTTTGATCCCTTGCTCCATACCCAGATCACTGAGGTGGAAGAGGTGAGAATCACTATTTTTTGGAGAACATAGCTGGAGTGTTGTGGCACCCCTCATATTAAATCTACTGAGAGGCCTTGATAAAACAAACCCCTGGGAGAAGTTTTATTCACCACTAAAGTTTGGGAAAATACAAGGCACTTGTTTTGAATCCACGCCTGGAAAAGCTTAAAGGAGAGACACTGGTTGGTTGGTACCTGTTCTAATGAGAGAACAATAGTAGGTAGTTCTAAAACTAAATTTATTATTTAGTGCTCATACTAAATGTACAATTAAGTATCATAGTTACGACATGCACACTGAAGCTATGAACACCAACAGCTGAGGCTTGGCTCTCCCAACACTGGGTCTTGTAACACTGGGTAAATCAATCTCTCTATGCCTCAGTTTCTTTATCTGTAAAATTAGGATAATAATACTGCCCTCCTCTTTTAGAAAATTTTAATAAGTTAATACATGTAGCAATGCCTAGACCATGGTATATGCTCAGTATAATTTAGTTACTATAATTATTATTGAAGTAGGATACAGCTGTGCTTTCAGTGACATCAGGGCAAAGGAGTATATTCCCTGTGGATCAGATATGAGCCTTGTGGGATGGGGCCAGCTTAGGTCTTTTTTTTTTTTTTTCAAGGGGACTTTGTTCAAAAGTATAAGACACTTACTAGGATAAGGCGGTGGCAACAGAGAGGGGAACATCTGGAAAACAGAGACGAATGAGGTAATCTTAAGTCATAAGCTCTAAAAGTCATGGAATCTGTTAAGAAGCCCTTAGGAAAGGGAGGTATAAGGATAGGAAGGAGGTCCCCAAAGAACCTGTGAAAGTATTCCATGAGAGAAAAGTCAGTTTTAATTACCTAGGGAGCTCAGAGAGCATCAGTGTCAGATCAAGAGAGCATCAATCAAATGAGATCTATCTTGCTCTCCATTCTCCTCCTCATAGACCCTCTGAAGATCAATGGGTCAGAGACCTTAGCTAGAAAGCGTCAGGGAAGAAGCAGAAATATTAGCTCATGAGATCATAATGGAATAAGCACTACTGGGAAAAATGAAGCTGTTTTCTATTTGCAATCCATGGTGTCTGGCTGTTTTAACCTAATATTATAGTTTGGTGTCAGACTTGTTATATCTGAGGTTTTGAATACAGAAAGTTATAGGAAAAAATAATTAATTTAATTTAGCAAGTATATTTTCTGTGCCTAATGTGTACAAGGTTTTGTGCAAAAGAAGATGCTATAACAGAAGTCATCAGTTTATACTCTGAGTAAATTAGCTGTCACTCACCAATGAAGTCTAGTGATATGTGTGGTTAATTCAGTGATTTGGGACATAATGCATATATCATGACAAAGTGTTACCAGTAGACTGCAGATTTATAGGATAATCAGTGCTCTTACAATAGATGGCTTCTTGTAAGGAGTTCTCAGGCTTCTTAGAGATAATTAAGTAGAACTATACCTGTCAAATGTTTGAATAAAGGACAAAGGATGACTTTTGGTTTATATTTAAATATCCACTCTGTCTACAGTAATAGTATTTAAATTGACAGTGCTTTTACAACCTCACCTCATGGACTCATCTTTCTTTAACTTGTTTTCAGTTTCAAAGGACATTTTAATATACCACTATACATGAGTTCTGGCACTAGAATATCACCAACCCTATTAATCAACAGAATATACTTGTGGTTTTCCATAATGGTATCATTTTTTGAGTAATACAAAATCAGATAATCTCTCACTGATGATGTATCTCACTAAATCACTCTCTGAGTGCTGATAACATAATGACAATAACATATTAGCATAATTCATCATCACATGTACCTTTGCTCTGGGGATGTTTTATTGTAATGTATAATACACTGGCTGTCACACTGATGATATATTACAGCAAGACTTCCTCAGGAAAAAAACTCATTTTGATGGAATACTACTCATATCAGATGGTACTGCCCAGGGATAAACAGTTAAAAAAAGTTTGACTGCATTTGCTATAGAATTTGCATGAAGGTCAAAGGCACTACAAATAGTAAAAGAGAGTTTGAAAACAACAGGTATCTCTCTGTCTGTTATGGAATAGTTTCTAAAAGTTCAATTTTAGTTCCAAGTAGGTTAAAACAGGTTTTTATCCTTAGTAAATATTTGATATCCACAGCATTGACACTATACAGTGAAAGTTTCTGCAGCCTGCAGTACTACTCAATGAATTGACTCTCTTAAAGAAGATGTGGAGCTTGCCTGGGGAAGAGGTGGGGTGAATTCCAAGGACAGATTAAAAGTGAAGACAATATATTATAATACTTTCCCTGCAATTCTGCTCCTTGAGCTACCCCATAGAATATTGGATATGAAAGGGACTCAGATATCATCTATCCTAACTGTAGCCCAGAAAGAGTAAGACTTACTGTATGATAGTGAGTGGTGGAGTAGTACTAGAAACTAGGTTTTCTGACAACTGTTTGTGCTTGGTATAAAATAGTCAAAGTTAATGTGGACCATTGTGACTTAAATAGTTAAAATAGGGAACAAATTTGGGAATAATATGCTAGGTACAAAGGAGTTCTTTAATTCTATTACCTTAGATGAAGAGCTTTGTGCAAATCAATGTGACCTTGACCTAGCACAAATGTAGCCATCTCCTAGACAAAAACAATGATGATGATGATGATGATAGCTAACATTTATTGAGTGTTTTTTACTAGGCATTTAGCTAGACATTTTGCAAATATTACCTTATTTTGCCTTTTTAATTTGCCCAAACACTTGCTCTAAGACATGGACTCTAGAAAACAATGGTGTTAAACCACTATGCATAATCTTATCAACATCATTTCTTCTTCCATACAAAATCCTTGTTCAAAAGCGAAACATGGCCGGGTGCAGTGGCTCTTGCCTGTAATCCCAGCACTTTGGGAGGCCGAGGTGGGAGGATCACTTGAGGCCAGAAGTTTGAGACCAGCCTGGGCAACATAGTGAGCCCCATCACTACAAAAAAAAATTTTTTAAAATTAGATGGGCATGGTGGTTCATACCGATAGCCCCAGCTACTTGGGATGCTGAGGCAGGAGGATCACTGGAGCCCAGGAGTTTGAGGCTGCAGTGAGCTATGATTGTGCCATTGCACTCAGCCTGGGTGACAGAGCCAAACCTTGTCTCAAAAAAAAAAAAAAGAAAAAAGAAAAAAAAGTGAAACATACAAGGTTCATATGTTTTTCATGTAATCACTTTTGCTGATAATTATATCCATGAGATCATCCTAACTAAATTATCCAAATAGAAGAAACAATTGTCCCTTAAAAGAAACTAGATATTTATTTTATTTATTTATTCCAGGCTTCTGATTAGAAAATGGTTTTATTTAAACAAACAATGGTGCTGCTGATCCCAGAGGTCTGAATTTCTCTGCCAACAATTTATGTGCCTCCCCTTGTTCAGTTGATGCTCCTCAGCATTTTCCCTGGTTGCCTAATTTAAATGACAAGGCACCCACGTAGGCAGGCCCCCTGCATCTGCTTACGCTCTGTGTAGGGCAGAGCACTTCATGCGTGCTGTCTTCTTTACAAATGCCTGTCTCACCGAACCAGACAGCATTTTCCTCATGTGCTTTCTTTCTTATTATCAGACCATCATGAAGCCTTGACAAGGGCCACTTACCAACCACACGTGTCATTCCCTGAGTCACCATCATGGCTGCAGTGTAAACATTCCAGCTGACCCTAAGACATGTGAATCATATTACAACTTTTAATATCTCAGTAGATGCTCATAATGCTCTCCTTCATTCTAAAGGTCAGGTAACCATTGGTAATGGCAGAGTGCACACAGGATAATGATCTAATGGGTAATGCTATTTAGTGTGTGACTTTGTGAAGAAGCTGCCCATATGTATTTTTTAATTTGAAAAACAACAGGGCAGAAAATTGAGGTCACCGATAACTAAGCCACAGTCATCTGAGTATGAATGGAAAGCATAATGTGTTAGGAAAGTTTTTCAGCAACTTTCCACTACTATGAAAAGATGTCACTGTAAATCAAAAGCAAATAAGTCACACACAGAGATGTTTCAGTGCTTTTTACAAGGCACTGTAAATCACTTGAATTATTCAGAAAATGGCAGTGAGGTCCAATAGAACTCCTGAGCTAGCTGGGATTCAGCACAGGAGGGTCAATTGGATTAGGACAAGGATAGCCTTTTTAAGATTTATGATATTTCTGGCAAGTGTACCACAAAAAGGCCTGGGTCAGAAAAAATAAATAAAAACAAAACCTTGGTTTTGAAATGTCTTCCAAGCATCTTATTTAAAAATTCTGATCCAAGACTGATTATTTGCAAAAGGTTTACTACATATTCCAGAAGTTCTTCTTCATAATCTTTCATTGAGAAAGACTTAAAAATAGGAGAGTTAATTATATTCAGCCAGTCAAATTTTGCATAACTATTAAGAACAGGAAAAGGAAAGACAGATGAAAACAATCTGCTTTAACAAATTTGGCAGTAGGACAAAATCTAAATAAAAAACATTTCCCATGCAGTGAAAAAGGTACTGACAATGGATTCCATGTTTTATAGTCTAAATTATTTAGATTTGGGGACAGAGAGGTGAGTTTATTAATTTCTTAGGGCCATGACCACTAAGGAAGCCTCTCCATAGTACCTCTGTGCCAAAATAAACTCAGATCCAAAAAACAATTATGATTGTTGGGCAAAGCTTTGAAAGTAGCAACCATTTCCTTAGTTCTGTGAATCCTTTCTATGACTGCTCTTCTCTAGTTTTAAGGGTTGCTT
The DNA here is from genome assembly GCF_020740605.2 of Lemur catta. Lineage (NCBI taxonomy): Eukaryota > Metazoa > Chordata > Mammalia > Primates > Lemuridae > Lemur > Lemur catta. Next base: position 243,967,416 of record NC_059128.1, read on the forward strand.
TAAGTTTTTACAGTTAAAAGTTCAAGGCAAGAATTTCAGAAGGGGCTAGAAGTGGATTTTATCCTTTTTTCTCCTTGGGATGCCATGTGGTTTGTGCCCTTCCAGAATTAATCACATTCACATCAATGTCAATTTACAACTATTGCTTCACTGGATATTTTCGTGCAGTGAGATAAATAAGTTGCTATATGAACTGAGTGTTAGGGTTATTAGAGTATAAAACTCAAATATATACTTTTCCTTAAACAACAATATTTAAAGCTTAGAGATGTTTTAGAATGTGAATATATGTATATTTATAAAAGTCAATAACCATTCCCCTAACCACATGCATATTGTTCATTTTATGAGATCATTTACTAGGCTATGTGTAATTCAGGCCAAAAATAAATATCAACAACAACAAAAAAATGGGCTAAAAACTTTATATCTGGACTTTAAAAATTAAACCAAGATGCAAGGGGCCCACAATAGCCAAAACAAGCTTTAAAAAGTACAACAAAGTTAGGGGGTTCAGATTATTAGATTTTAAAACTTACTACAAAGACATAATAATCAAGACAGTATGGTACTGGAGTTCTATTCAGCCACAAAAATACAATGGTTATCTAGCACCTTTTGTATTACCCTGGATAGAGCTGGAGCCCATTCTACTAAGTGAAGTATCACAAGAATGGAAAAACAAGCACCACATTCGCTCACCATCAAATTGGTATTAACTGATCAACACTCAAGTACACATATAGTAGTAACACTTATCGGGTGTCAGGCAAATGGGAGTGGGGAGGAGGGGATGGGTATATTCACACCTAATGGGTGTGGTATGCATTGTATGGGGAATGGACATGCTTGAAGCTCTAACTCAGGTGGGGCAAAGGCAATATATGTGATCTAAACATTTGTACCCTCGTAATATGCTGAAATAAAAAAAAATAAAAAAAAAGACAGTATGGTACTGGCATAAGAATAAACGTACAAGTCAATGGAATACAATAAAGGGTCCAAAAATAAATGATTATAGATGAATGTTTATGGCCAACTGATTTTAGGCAAATGGGCCAAGATAATTCAATGGGGAAAATAGTCTTTTCAACAAATGATATGGGACAACCGAACATCCATATGCAAAAAAAATGAAATTAGGCTCCTTACACCATATGCAAAAATTAGTTCAAAATGGGGACCAGATATCTAAATGTAAGAGCTAAAATTATAAAAATATTAGATGAAAACATAGTAGTATATCTTTGTGACCTTGGGTTAGGTGGTGATTTCTTAGACACAACAAGAAAAGCATAAGTGATAGAAGAAAAATATAAAGTTCATGTCCCAGTAATTAAAAATTCTGTGTTTCAAATGAAACCTCCAAGAAAGTAATAAGAACAACCAATAGAATGAGAGGTAATATTTGTAAATCATATGCTATCTGAAAAGAGACTTGTATCAGAACATATAAAGGAGTCTTATAACTCAACTGTAAAAAGACAAATGGCTCAATTTAGAAAATAGGCAAAGGATCTGAGTTTTGTTTGTTCCAAATAAGATATATGAATGGCTAATAATCACATAAAAAGGTGCTAAACATCATTAGTAATTAGGGCAATGCAAGTCAGAATCATAGTGAGATGTTACTTCATACCCATTAGAAATGGTCATAGTCAAAAGACAATAACAGGTGTTTGCAAAAATGTATTGTAATGAGAACTCTAATTCATTACTATTGATATAGTAAGATAGTGCAGCCACTTTGGAAACAACTTTACAGCTTCTCAAAAGTTAAACAGGGAGTTAATTTGGTTAACTATACCATGACACAGCAATTTCACTTCTAGGTATACCAACAGAAATGAAAACAGGTCCACACAAAAATTTGTAGGGTTCATAGCAACATTCTCCTTAATAGCCAAAATGTGGAAACAGCCCACATGTCCTTCACTGATGAATGGATAAACAAAATGTGGTATAGTTATGCAGTGGAATATTACTAGGCAATAAAGAAGAAGGAAGTATTGATATATGCTACAACATAGATGAACTTTGGAAACATCATGTTTAGTGAAAGAGGTCAGTCATGAAGGACCACAAATTGTATGATCTCATTTGTCCAGAACTGGCAAATATATAAAAATAGAAAGTAGATTTGTGGTTGCCTTGGGCTGCAGGGGAGTCGGAAGAGTATAAGGAATGACTGCTAATGGGTATGGGGTTTTGGCGGGGGGGATGATGAAAATGTTCTAAAATTAGATTATGGTCATAGATGTACATATACAAAATATACAAATAATCATTGTAAACATATAAAAAATCATTGTATACTTTAAATGGATGAACTTTGTAGTATGAAAATTATATCTTAATAAGGTTGTTTAAAACAAAATGCAGCAATGAGAAAGGTCGGCTCACTCAGCTCCTGGAACTAGGTTCTAGGTTCCCAGCTGCTCAGCCCAGAGTGGGCAGCTGGGAGGGACCAAGGAGGTGTCATTTTCGCCTGGATCAGGTCCATGGAGATGCCTGCCCAGCACCCTGGTCAGCTCTCCCCACCAAAAAAATTATCCTCCTGAACAAAATTAATTGTTATATATCTAGCCAAAATCAAACCTAACATTTTTTCAGCACATTATCGATTCTGATGGACTTGAACATACATGTTATTATTACACTCTATTACACTGAAAGGACAAATTGTTGGCAGAACCATAGTTCCTGGGCCTTGTAAATAAGCTGAATATCACAGATGCTTGAATGAACACAAACCATGTGGCTGATCTCGAATATAAACATCAAAGTTTACTTATTATTCTGTGAACTTTCATATGACTTTATAAGTTCCCATTACCTGCAGATGGTATTATTTGGCAAAATGTGCCTACTTCACATAATATCTGATGTTATGAGTTTAATGTGTGTAAAAGTAAATCAAACATTTAAAAATCTTTGATTATACCAACTTATGAAATATTATAGCAAATATGAGGCATGTCAAGGTTCATAGGAAGAACTTTGAAGAAATAAAGATAAAAACTATTTTGAGTATTTAAAATATTGGCATAATCTATACAGTTGGTTTACTCAATGAACAACAACAAAGTTAAAAATGCAAAGAATATTTAAAAATCTTCATTTAGGATGGTGGTATGGTTCTTTTATGAACGAAAGGGGCTTTACTCTTTTAATTAAATCATTTCTTTCCCATATGTAGAAGTGGGACAAAATACAAGTTAGTCTTTTAAAAAGTTAAAATCTCTTTTAGAAAAAAATTGGGTAGACGTACATGTTACTTTTTAAAAAAGTGGTCATCCATTTCAAAAGAATCATATTACTAGTTTTATATCAATTTCAATAAACTGTGGTAGGAATACATATTAATAGTATTCCTTGATCTAAGTTGAAGACACGAAAGACAAATAGAAGTAGAAAATTACCTATCAAATAACAGAAGAAATATACTCCAAGAAATAAAGGTGGCTTTTCTTGAAGTTTATTGAAAGACACAATTAGAAATTGCCCATATGGGGAAGACAGAGTCGTAATTGATACTTATGGTGGCTTGTGTCACTTGGTCCTCCCTGACCTGGCCGTTGCCCCCTGGGAGGGAAACATACTTCCCTGCTTCGGTGACTTTGAGCCTGACAGGAGGCCTGTCTGGCCAATGGAATGTGAGTGAGGAACATGTGTCCCACCCAGCCAGGTCTTTACAGTGCTTGCATTGTTTGGCTAATCATTCTGGCATTTCTGCACTGCACCGTGCACCATGAGAAGGGCATGCTCCTGAGAACTGCTGCTCCTTCAACCTGGGTCCCAGCCTGACAAATGTGGAGTAAACCTAACCCTAACTGACATTTTAAGCAGAGCTGCCTCAGCTGACCTGCAGACTCCTGCAGGAGAAATAAAGGCTTCTTATTGTCGCCTCTGAGATTTCTGGGTGGCGGCCTGTTATGCAACATTATTACAGAAATTACTCTTTATTTCTTATTTGTTTGCTTTGTTTTCCCAAACTTTCTATAATACTAAAAACATTAATAATTTCAACAAAATTATATAGCATCTGCTGCAAAAGAAACTATGTGGAAAGGTATACCTCATGCCCAGAAAGGAAAATACAGTACAAAATAATTTAATTTACTCTTGATCTTTCCTCATAACTCCTCAGAGTCTCATTCTGAAATAGGGACTATATTTATTACATTTCATTATATTACAATCTCTGACAACTTACAATGAATAAGAAAAGCTTGCTTTCAGTTTGAAATTCTTGAGAAATGCTAAAATTTTTGAATATAACATTATAGCAACATTATACACAACAGTGTCCAATAATATTTTAACAAATATACAACTACCCGTACTTCTACAGAGGAAACTGAAGACGCAGATCAAGCTAAAATAGACCCTAACTAGTTGTGGAACATAGCACAAATGTTATATTTCACTGTTTTTTCCCTAGTGAAAGATCCATGGCAGACTAATACATATAGAGCATTTGAAAAAGATGTAATTAGAATAGAAAGCAAAATAAGACTTTTGACATTGAGAATGGAGATAGGCTATCATGCCAGTAATTAAAGTTTGTTAAAGTAACTTTCATGAGCAGGAAAGATATTGCAGGGGAAAGGACTTTCATTTGTCCTTTTCATGCACCATAAGAGACAAAAAGCCTGACACACAAATCATTGCAGGTGAAGTACAAGTAAGACTTTCTACCGGATGGCTGTAAACAACTCTCAGAATTGTGAGAGCCAGGCACTGCATTTCCCCCACAAAATATGGGAGATTTTTTTTTTCTGTGCCATAGGTAAACAATCTATACCTTAAAGCCAGTGAAGGTAGAAAGATACTTAATAACAGATGCCAAAGAACACACACTCCAAGATCCACTGTTCCCTGATGGTTATAAATGCATCTCTTTACTATAAGTCTGAGTGATTTCAGTGAAAACACTTGAAATCTTATCTAGGCGTAAAGCTATAGCACCATGTGTCAGTGCAAACAAATGTGGGCACAAAAGCCAGGAAAGATAGGGCATGTCAGCTGTAAACATATCAGTGAATGAAACCAAAAGGTCTTATGCAGTAGAGAGGATGTTAAATAAATTCACAGGCTGAAGGCTGTAATAAACATATCTTGGCAAATTACAGTCTTGTCCTGTGCTATAAAATCAGGCATATATGTAGAGTTTGAATTTCAGAAGATTTTGAGTGTGTCTTATTGAATCTTGCATTGCATTTATGCGTCTGATTTACAGCTGTGATTGTGAGTTCCTTGGGGATAGATCTTATTTCTATTTCTCTCTCCAATTCTTAATACTTGCCATCTACCGGAATGCAATAAATTTTTGTGAAAGAGAAGGTGGAAACAAGTACGGGAAGAGGGTGAAAAGGAAGGAAGGAAGGGAAGGAAGTCTATTGATCATTTGCAATGAGTCATTCTGTTAGATGTCCAATAGATGACCCTTTAGTCTTCAGATAATTCCTACTTCCAGCCAGTGTTAGAAAGTTCCCTCCTATCTTTCCCCATGAAACCGACGTGACAACACATCATAAATGAATGCTTACATTCATTTATAATTTCTGAACGTGCTTTGCAAGGTTTGTTGAATGAATATAATGAATGAGAGTTTAAGCTGTGTTGCCCATTAAACTAGAGAATATGTGGATCTTGCTTGTGTTACTTGTCATGATTTCTCAGCAAGAACATAACGCTTAAGGTAATGCCATTTGCTATTCCAGGGCTCAGGGATGTACCAAAAAATTTACGTCAAAGGAAGTAGAAGCATAGTGGTTAAGATGTGGATTGAGCCTGGATTTGAATCTTAGATTTGCATTTTATTATTTGTGTAATCTTGGCTAGTTACTTAGCTTTCTCCATGCTTCAGTTTTCCTTAACTAGTGATAATAGTACTTACAGCAATCATCATTGACTGTTTACAAATACCTGTTCTTCTCTGTTTAAGTAAACAGAGGGATTGTTTTTGCCCACTTCTTTGAAGTTAGGCCTGGCCGTGTGACCTGCTTTGGTCAACAAAACGTAGGTGTAAATAATAGTTGTCACTTCTAGTCAAAGGTTTTAAGAGTCAATGATACTGACTATGATATTATTTTCTATAAAGAAATCATTGGCCAAAATTTGGTTTTATTATTAGTAGAAAAATTTCTTGAAGTTTTATAACATTTTATAGATAATGTCACATAAATTTTTATGATGGTTGTTAAATTGGGGAAAACTTATCACTTTTCTTTAATATATTAGCTGTTATAGGCAAACTTGCTGTTTGTAGTACTGCTACAGAATTTGTGCCCTACAAATACAGGAATTCTGATAAATTCTGTTTCATGCAACACCCACTCAAAGTGAAAAAAAGGCATGGAGCTTTTAAAATTGGATGCATTGCATCATCAAAAATATTTTTGACAGGAGAGATCTTCTTCTGTTTTGATGGACCTTGATAAGAACTGCAGCCTCTACTTACAATTTTACATATCTGATGATAGAAAGGATTTTGTACAGACTAGTTTTCAGCTCCTTTCCTTTCAGTCCTTGTTTCTCCTTCACTATTAATACTTTGGGGGCATACACTGTATGGCACGTTCCATCACAACACCTCTGGCCCTGCACCTTTGGGTCACCTTGCAGTGACTCAGCATGGTGGGCAGAGAGTGATTTCGGGAAACCATTCCTATACCAGGTGGCTAGCAATAACATTATTACACAACAAAGTGACTGAGAAACAAATGAATATATCCCACTGAACTCCAAATAAATGTATTCTCAGCTCAACTTTCTGATAACTGCATTCCCAAAATGCTCATGGTCACTTCAACACTGAGAGAAATGTGATAGAGGGTAAGCCATTTAAAGGGGAGTCAGCAATTTTAACCAATTGCAGTTAAAATATCCTACTTTTGTGAAATTTTTAATAATATATTATCGCATATGAATGTATTTCTAAAGCTTTTCTTTGGTCCTTCCTAAGGCCTTTAAAACTTAAGCTTTGTTAACTTCACTGTAAATTTGCTTCTATTCTTATGATTATTCTAACATTCATTCATTCATCCATTTATTAATTGGAAAATATTTGCTAAATGTGTAACACGTATTGAGCATGAATAATAATTAAGCACATACAAATGTGAATATGAACTAGCATGCATTTTCAGTGAGCATATATTTTCACAGGGAGGCCGACATGTATATAACAAGCAGTAAATGCAAGGAGCGGGAGACACTGGATACTGTTTCAGGTCTATCCAGTAAACATTCACCAAACTATTTCTTCTTTTCAAGCAGAACCCAGCTTATGCTGGGTAATCCACCCTATTCCATTTGGCCATGTTCACAAAACCATTTGTGATAATCCCATTCTATTTGCCTGTGATTGATTTAGGAACGGGCATCATTAGCTAACGTGATACGAGAAGAAATCAGCTGGGGTGCTTCTGGGACTGCTTAGTGAACAATTCCTCTTCCTCTGGAAATACTAAGTCTGGGTGGCATGACTAGAACTGCAATAGTCATGTTGCAACCAGAAAGAGAGCTAAACTGAATACAGAGGGGCAGAGGAGAAACAGGGAAAGAAGGAAAGGGGCTTTTGTGGGGTTGCTGAGTAGCTGAATTAATTAGCCCTCGAGCTACCCTGACCCTGCACTGACAATGCTTCAGGGAATTTAGAATTCAAAAAGAAAATTTTTAATAAGCTAGAAAACCTCAAATTAAACCATGACAAGCTTATTTTTGCCAACCACTCTCCTCTCTGTAAAATTGTGAAGTTTCATTTTCCATTACTTGAATTCTGTTCCAAGTATGAAAAGCAACTGAATACCTCAGAGGGTGATTTGATTATCCATTTTATAGTTACTACATCTGCACTAATGTATTGGGGGTTATTATGCTGTTTATTTTCTATAATTTTTCCCAATTAACAGTTATTACCAGAAGCTATCTTTGTTAAATGAGTATTGTTGTATATATACATATATATAAAATATATATATAATATATATATGAGAATGTGTATGATATGAGGCAGACAACTACCGAAAAGACAGCTCTTTTTTTATACAATGGTCAGGAAACTAAAATATCACCTTAATGCAATTAAAATGGTACATATTCACAAGAGCATGCTGCCAATAAAGTCTGAGTTACCTAAAATTAGTAGCATTTAGCTTAATTAAAATTATAATTCAAAAGTATTCTAAGACCTCTTTTTTCTTAAAGGAGCAACAAATTTTTGTAAAGGTTTCTGACTGACAAATGTAGATACAACCAAGAAAAATGATATCTGGGAAAGCACTATTAAAATTTCTATAAATCTTATGAGAATGCACTCGAAATAGAAGGGAAGCTTTTTGTTGTCAGTGGTGCTTGTTATTAAGATGTAGTCAGGTTACAGCAAGTCGCTGACATTTGTTCCTTTTCAGCTGTGAATAGGTGGGTCATCTCTGTTTATCAATTCTTACAGTCCAATATAGGAGAATGCATTTTGTTTCAAACAATTGAATAGTGACAGACAAGCTGTCCATAGAGTACACAGATGACAGATCAAGAGGAAAATAAGCTCTTAGATAGTTTTTCAATGTCCTTCACTGGAAAAATAGCCATGAGACATGTGTACTGTGCACAGTGGGCTTCCGTGTTAGTGTTCATGCTACTGGAAAATGTATTGCTTGAAATACTAATGCACCCTCTATTGAGCACAAATGATTCAACCACAATTTAATAGGGAGATCATTACTTCTGCAAAAGGATTTTCAAGATGAGCAGTGAGCAGTTATAGTCTATGGAGGAAATCGAGACATTACTTGCTCAGCATTGTAAAACTGCATGGCAGTAGAGATAGTGTCTGTTCTTTATGACAATAGGTGGAAAGGTCAGTTGAAAAAAATAGGAATGTTTCAGGTGTGTTGTCAATCAATACTAATACTTGCATATATCCTTATTAATCCCTAGGTATTGTTTATTTCTCTTAAATCATTTTATTTTTAGCCTCCAAGGGTGCTCCAGAAAATAATCTACTGAGGGATCAGAGTTGAGGCATGTCACCATCATCTCCACGCATCTTCAACCTGTTTAAAGCCATGATGGTTTTCATTATATCCTTCACTTTCCACGGATAGGTCAGAGTTCCCTCTGAGAGCTGGCTACTGCCTCATAGCCTACCAGGTGGTAAGAGCCACAGACTATATAAAACGGAAAAGGAATAAACTTAATTAATTTTAATTACTTATTTTGATGTGCTATCCATTTCTAAGGAAAAATTTGGCTGCTTAAATTACATATTTGATACATTTTTGTTGCAACTGATTCAGATTATACAGAACTATGTAGAGTAAAACATGTTACATGTAATGTAGCATTTTGTTCAAAACAGATTAATGAACCAAATACTTCTGTAGCTTAAAGAGCCTTTCTAAGTCACAGGTTTGTTCATTCAATAAACATATACAAATTTATATAAATGTTGTTATGCTCAAGTTTTTAGTTTCTAATATGCTTTTAATTTCTTCATTTAATAATATGTTTTGGAGATCTTTCTAAGTCAACCCACTGAAGTTTGCATTATTTTTAATGGCTGTATAATATTCTATGGTATGACTATATAATAATTTAAAATCCCTATGTTGGAGGATTTTAATTTGTTTATAATTTTTCTCTATCATTAACAATGCTGCTATCAATATCTTATATATGTCTTTGTTCTCATGTGAAAGTATTTTTTGTAGAAGAGAGTTCTAGTTGTCTAAAAGTTGCAAATTAAAAATTTGAGATACCGTCAACTATTCTTCAAAATAGGTTTATCAATTTATATTCCCATCAACAGTGTATAAAAGTGCTTATTTCCATTTATCCATGCCAGCTCTGGATATTATAAATCCTTTTAATTTCTTCCGGTTTGATGGTTGAAAACACAATCTTGTTTTAGCTGGCATTTTTCTGATTACTAGAGATGTTGAACAGCTTTTCATATATTTACTGTCATTTGTATTTCCTCTTCTGTGAATTCCTCTTCCTCTTCCCATTTTTTTCTATTTGGACATTCGCTTTTTTCTTATTGATCTATGAATCTAATGTCTTATCATTTTTGTCTTTACTTACTTGCCTTTTGTTAACCCTCACATTAATATTGTATATTTTCTTACATTTATGTATGGTAGAAAAGTTATAAAAAATGTTTAATAGATATTCATTACAAAAGTAAAACTCATAAAAGTAAAAAGGCTTTTTACTTGTTCACTTTTTTAAAAAAACACTTAATTTCATGTTCCCTTTCATTTAAAATACTTTGGTGTGCCAAATATTTGAATGACAAAGAGAGAAATTCCAAGTCCCAAGATTAATTTTTTTCTTCATTCATTCATTTAAAAATATTTGTGCCACAAGCTGGGCTGGACATGGTGAATATAATCTCTGCCATCAGTTTGGTCCTAGACAAAGGGATACTGATATGTAAATGAACCATGATAATATAGTCAAAGGCATGTCTTAGGTCAAATGCCTAAATCTGAAATCACTGAGAAGTGGGGAAAGCCAACTATTTGTCACTCTTCACATTTATTGAAATGTAATTCATTCATTCAGCAATATTTGAATATCTATATTGCAAATAGTAGATAAATAAAAATAAATACAGCATTAGATGCCTCCTTCAAAGAACTGAGAGTCTAACTAGAGACACAGATACATACATGTAGAGAGATCCAAGGCAATATCAACCATGGCTGGTGGTACACTTGTGGGCCGGGCCTGTTTCCACATGGGCAATCTCTCAGAGAGAGCATGGTTAGGGATAAGGGAGGGAGCATTAGGGGCCTGACATGTTTCCAAATCCTTACACATCAGAGAAAAGTGGTAATTCTGAGTATAAATACCTATCGCTCTAATATCTTGGTCCATTCCTACCATTGGGTTTATATTTGAATTGTTTGCCGACCTGGGAAGTAGGAAGGGAAAGCTGAAAGTCAAAATTGACAGAGATTTTCATTAAAACTCTCTAAGACATCAACGACACAGGAAATACTTTGGGAACCCTGTAATCAAGTGTAACTCGAGAGAAGTGAGATTGACTTCTCTCAGCATTTCACAACAGAAAACCATGTAGCAGCATTTCCCAAAATATGTTCCACTGAAAATAAAGTGAAAGCAAAAGGTTGCACAGGTAAATAACTTTGGGTCACAAAGGGTTAAACAAGTGTCTTAATGTTGGGTCGTCTGAGACCCTTTAATAAGTTAATGTACCTTGGTGAATCTCTAGGAGAGAAGTACTGAACTGAAATTAACTTAAATACAGAACCCTTTTTGGGGTGTCTCAGGGAAGCATTGCTCAGTGAAAAATGCTTTGGCATATTGAGGAGTCTGGTTTTGCAATGTACGTACAAGATTCCTATCTATTCACATTCAGGACAAGATGAAGGTAAAAACCAAAATAGCTGAAGTTATTTACTCTTAGGTGTATTTAAAAGCAAATGATTGACTAGGGACTGAATTAAACATCTAATTATATTCCAGTTAATGATTCTTTCATTAAGCATGTGCCATATTACAGTACATTAATCAGGTACGAGATACTTAAAATTACTTTTAAACAGCTTCCTGCAACCTTGCTTTCATGCCCACCAGTACCACAGAATGCACTTCACATATTAGAAACAGAGATTTATTGGTCTGGGTACTTTGGGGAACCAACACACTTTATATGCTACTCACAGAGTTCTGTGATTATCTTCCAGTTCAGGGAAACTACCTGACTGTGTGTGGCTAAGCCCTCCACATTCCAAATTCCCACTGAAATGAGGAAAGGGATTGAATAGACTCCAAATCACTTGCTAAAATCTTGGAAATTGTGGGGAAAGAGAAGTAAAAACTAGGCAGATTCCAATCTGCCTCACAGTTGGCAGGGATACAAAATTTGTTTTTAAAACAATTTAAAGGAAATCAATAGTAGAAAAAATTGCAACACATAATTTTAAATCACTGATAATATACAAGCAGCTATTTTGATTAATATAACAAAACTAAGACCATAAAAAAGATAATTTGGAAAAGATCTCAGAAGTAACGCTAAATGTATAAGTTATCACAATAAATGAAGATGGATTAAAATATTTACTAAAAGATAGAGACTCAGATTGAGTCTTATGCACAGCCACCTAATTATATGTTATTTGTAAGACATATATCTAAAACAACATGATCCACTAAACTCAAATATACAAAAATGTATAAAAATATTTCAGGACAATCAAAAGTAAAATAGGGGTTTGTATTATTCATATCCAAAATAATAAATTTTGTATATCATAAAATTTTGTATATCAAATAGCCAACATCAAAATATATAAAGCAAAACTATTAGAGCTCTGAGAGAAATGGGACAAAACCACACTCATATGGAAGATTTTATTAATACCTCTCTGAGTTTACATTCTAAGCTTTCAGGTAAAGATGCTAGTAAAGTTAAAAATAAATTACCTTTTTAGGCTTCCTTGCCTCCATAGCAGGAGTGAGGAAGGGCTCCACATGCCTCCAATATCCATCCATATCCTTGCCTTAAAAACAGCAGGACCAATCTCATGGGCCCCTTATGTCCACTCTGTCATTGACCATAGGAAACTCCAGTCTCCTGGATCAACTCTCATCTTCTGCCTTCTGCACTTCAACTCTGAGAGCCTTCCACTGTGCCCTCTGGATTTCATGGCCCATAGTCAATCTTTTCTTTGATATTTCATCCATCTTATTGTTAACCAAAAACTAAATTTTCCTTGAGAGCACATCTTCCTCTCTACAATTTTCATGTCATGGCTGTTTCCTTTAGTCCTACAGGCCATATATGTTGGGCTGGGAGAGGTATTTTCCTCATTCTACCTTAACACATCCAACTTTGGACCTCAAGTCACCGGACAGCTGTCTTTGTTGCAGTCATCTATCAACATCTCAAGTTATCCCCACTTCTTGAAGACTTTTGCTTCTGAATCACAGTCCCTCTCTCCAATACTACTCTTGTCTTAATTTTTATTGGTTTTATTATACGTGTAAATAAATTTCCTTTTTAACTATAGTTCTTTTAATTCCTCTTCCTTTCCACCTCATATCAGCCATTCACTTCAATGGTCATACTCTAGACCTTGTCATTACCAAACTGCATTGCTTCCTTAATCTCAATGTCAAGCATCTCATTCTCTAACAACCACATTTTATCTTTCTTTCTCATTTCGCTAGTAGTTTGTCACTAATAATCCTTCAACTCCTCCAAGTCCAGGAATCCTTGGATCCTACTAGTTTTCATTCTACTTAACCCCTTCATGTCCTTATTTTGCCACTTAGCTTAAATTTCATAATCAATCATTTTAATAATTCCCTTGAAAGCACTTTTAACTTCCTTGACCCTCTTTTGCTTTGTTGTATTCATTTGGCAGAAGCCCAACCCTGGTTAATCCAATTGTCTGCCTACTCCACACCTAATCTACACATGCCATTGACCATGGTTAGAGAAAATCATACATTCTGATGGCTGGTTTCACTTTAAATTCATGACCATTAACCTCAAGTGAACCTTAAGGACTGCCTTGCAATCATATTTCATTTCCCTTAGCTCACACTTTCTAAAAGAAATATAATGTGGGAGTAAGAAGGGAAAAATAAGCACCACATGCACTCATCATCAAATTGGTTTCACTGATCATCACCTAAGAGCACATTTAGGAATAACATTAATTGGGTGTCAGGCAGACGTGGGCGGGGGAGGGGATGGGTGTATACATACATAATGAGTGCAATGTGCACTGTCTAGGGGATGGACACTCTTGAAGCTCTGACTCGGGGGGAAGAGGTGGGCAAGGGCAATATATGTAACCTAAACTTTTGTACTCCCACAATATGCTGAAATTAAAAAAAAAAAAAAAAGGAATATAATGTGGGCAGGGCACAGTGGCTCAGGCCTAAAATCCTAGCACTCTGGGAGGCCGAGGCAGGAGGATACTTACAGTATTTCTCAATTTGGATACTAAATTTTCATCAAAAATGCTTGATCTGTATTTAGACTTCATGAAATTTGCTATTAAAACCACAGAGTTACATATTCGAGCTTTTACAAACATTTCTAAAGTTTTTAAAAAACTAAACATGAGTATCAGCTTCTAAATCAAAATTAAAATTAATTAAAATTAAATTAAATTTCAAATTCAGTTTCTCATTTGCACAAGTCACATTTCAAAGTGTTCAACAGATACATGTGGCTAGTGGATGCCACATTGGACAGCAAAACCTTATAATTTATTTTCCTACTCTTCTAGGTGACTATTCCATATCTTATTCTTTCTTCTTAAATTACTAACACCTCCTCCCTCATCCTCAATTTTAGCTGATTACATTTCTAACATAACAGAGAAAACAAAATCTTTCTGAAAAGGACTTTGAAAGAAAGATATGATTATATCTGGACCCTTATGTATTCTGTTTTTTTTTCCAGTACTAGAGATGAACAGTTCACACTCCAATCTAAAGCCAATCATTCCAGTTGCGCACTACATTCTATTCCCTTTTGTCTACTCAAGGATATAATTTCAGGAAGACTATTCTTTCTTTCCTGCATCATCTATTTTTCCCTTCCCTGAGCACACAAACACCTTTAAAAAAGTTTTATTGACATCATTTTTCCTTCTAACTAGTGCCCCATCTTTCTGCTTCCTTTGATAGCAAACTCCTCAAAAGTTATTTATACTTCCTGGCTTTGAGGTGTCTACTCTCATGTTCCCTTAAATCCAGTCCAATTAAACCTTTGCCTCTACCACTTTACCAAATCTATGCTTTCAAAGACACCAATGACCTTCTTGTTGCTAAATCAAATGGTTAGTTCTCCATCCCCATCTTGTGTGAATAACTCCTTCCTTGGAGGAGTTCCTTCACTTGGATACCAGGGCACCACTCATTTTGGGTTCTTTTTCTACCTCTCATCTTCTCAACCTCTCAGCTCAGAGGGCCCAGTACTCTTCTCATTTTCTTGGCAATCTCACACAGTCTCATGGCTTTGAATACCACTGATATGCTAGTGACTCTCAAATCTGTATCTTTGGTGTGGACCTCTTCCTCGAACTCCAACCTTTCTGCTCAACATCTCCACTTGGCACATCAAAATTAACATATCCAAAATTAAGTGGGTTTTTTTCCCCTCCATGACTGATCCTCCATGCATTCTTCCCTTTTAAATTGCCCAGGAAGCCCTGGAATTTTCTTTCATGTCTTCACTTTTTCTTATATCCAATGCAATAGGAATGCTATTGCTGCTACCTTAAGAATACACCCAGAATCAGATCACTTTTTATTGCGCCCATTTTTTTTAACTCTGTGTACATTTTAGAATTTGGAGAAGGCAGTCATTCTTTTACCATTGAAGTTAAAAGACTCTAGGCTGACATCCATTATAGCAAAAGTCTATTTTTACGTAAGATTCAATTTATCTATAAGGTTTCCTGAAGTTCAATGAAAAAATCTGATGGAAAACTTAGTTTTGTTCTTATAAGGTATATAAATACACATTCAGAGTTTATAGAGAACAAATGTTCCAGATTAGGTTATTGCCCCATTTATTATAAAAGTAATTTTAAAGTTATGCTGATGATCTAGGTGACCTATGACCTAGGTTTTGGTCTACTAGGGTTCAAAACAAGAATTGTGCTATGTAGATTCTTTGGGAGGTCCCTTTGCATTTGGCCTTTGATGCTCTTTAAACTTCCCATTCAAGGCTTGCACATTTTAACTGTAAAACAAAAATTGAATCAGGTCTCTAATTGCTTTCTGCAGTTTTTGTTGGGGATTAAAAGAATAACAATGTATTGTTATTTCTTAGTTTGTCTCCTGCAAAGCATAAGCCCAGAGATGTTATTTTCATCTGATTGAGAGTAAAAGTCCCCATATGGCTGTGCGTCTTGACATATTAGAATCCTTCAGGGTTCTAACTGCTCACTTAACCTCACTCAAATTCTGATGCACGCCCCACCTCCTGGCTGAGAACTCCTGATGAAGTGAGTGAAAAATGGCCATTTGTGCCACAGCCTTGAAATAGACCTGGATAGAAAAAGATGTAGAACCACTGGCTTACAAGGTTGTGGTTTCAGAGACGTGCTTTAGATGATAGCAGTGAATAACAAACACAGTGCCTGCTTCAGCAAATGGTTTTCCTGTCTCCTTTTAATTGAATCAGTCAGTTATTAGCCTCAAATAACCATTTCCTAAAGTGGTTGCAATAAGCAGAAGCCATTGTACTGTACTTTTCAAAGACTTGATTCAAACTCAGTAATTGAATTTTCCTGATTCCTCTAAGTCACAAGGGCTACAACGCTGGCAGAAACCAGCAGAGTCTAGTCCTGCCTAAAGAAAATCTGTTTTCATCTCCTTTAGGTTGAAAATGCAGAATATAGGTTTAATTAATGAATAAAACAACTAGGTAAATTGTTTTGTTGCCTAAATAGGAAAATTATTTTGTATAGCAAGAAGTACCCAAATATTCTGTATGTTCACATAGATAAAACTGAATTGCTTAAAATAAGCGCATTGCAACTGTTCCTGCCTATACTATGAAGCATTAGTAAATGAGCAGGTATAGATCAATGTAGCCTTATTAAAATCCTTAGGTGGATATTAGAATTATGACAATATATACAGGTGGTTAGAATGTAGCTCCAGGTACTTAGAAAAGAAACATGGTATTGTTAATATGGTTCCATATCCATTCACATAGACATTATTTCTAGGGCAATGAATCACTACCTAATCATCTAGATTTTTATTTTTCTTGGTTTAGTGTTGTGCTTAGCTTTTAGGTTTCTTTCTGTTGTTCTGCACACACATCATTTTAAGTATAGCTCTATCTTATAGGATGCATCTTTTTTCCTTTGGAATATTTTAAAATACTTTTCTAGAAAACCCTTTATACCGTACTACTACCTAAGTTATATCATCCAAATCAAAGACGAAATATATTCTTGCTAATAGTAGGCAAAGTTATAATTTAAAAATTATTGCAGGAAGCAAGAGGCAGTTTTTGTTAGAACATTCAGATAAATGTCAGGCTAAAGCTGGCTAATATGGCCTCGGCTTGCCATGCAGGGGCATGAGCCCCTTGCTCCTCAATGCCCTCAGAAGTGCATTAAGTCTGAAAAAATAGGTTCTGACAAAGATGGACTTGGCCAAAGGGCCCAGTTAATAGTGGTCCTTGGAATAAGGTTCACCCTGATTTAGGGGACTATTTTTTGGGAAATCTTGTTGGAAGTCCTCGGGTTGTAGCAAACCTATTCTTACATATGACTCCGAGTGCGGTTAATAGCCTCACCTGATCCTTTGGGGCATCTTCTATCACATTAGGTTATATTATTGGCAAGACAACCCCACACTTTGCTGGATAATCACAAAGGAGGTTCATATTCCAATAACTGTGAATTCAGCTCATCTTCTCTCATTGAGAACTGAATGGGGACATTATTCACTCAAAGCAATGATTTTATCTCCTCTCTTCCTCTGTTTTCTGTCTGGAATTTGCTGGAATATTCATGCCACTTCCCTTCTTGGGCAACACCTATTGGCTCTTCCTCTTCCTTCTTTGTCTCCCACTTCTTGTCTCTGTCTCCCTTCTTTAAGCTTTTTCACATTGACATTATGGAGATAATGCCTCAGAAATGGACTTTTGCAAACCAAATACATTCAACTTTAAAGAAAAGAAGTAGAAACTGGTGGTGAGAAAGGGATGTGAGGGTAGTTACTCTTTAAAGAGGTTTCTTGATTTAAAAAGAGACTTCTCCACAGGGTTCTGTTAATTGCCAGCCTTCCCAGGGACTTTATATATGGTCAGATGTACAGGAATGTGCTTTGCAGAGCTTAGTTCTACACCCTTCTACTGCGAGGTATGGATAAATTTTACCTGATAAGGTCTCCATTTTGTTCTCACTACTGAGATCATTTTCACTTTGGAATGCTAATGCATCAAAGCTGAGGTTTTTGATTTGAAAAACCCATTTCAGTGAGATCAATTTTAAAGAAAAATATATAGTTTAGTTTTTTAGAGCAAGGAATAAATTTCTGCTCTCACATGACCTTGAGAGTAGTCACTTATGCAAAATGGTAACAATAAAATCCATCTCACTAGGATTTAAGAAGGGCTCATTCCAACAGGTTTAAAGGTATTTTTTCTCTCCCTCCCTCATTCCCTCTTTCTTTTTCTTTTCCTTCTTTCTCCTTCGTTTATTTCTGTCTTTCTTTTAGAACTAAAGCACAGTAGGGTATACTTCCACCCTTCTTCACAGATTTGGCTCTTTTGCCTCCATGTGACCTTCACTGTTGTTTCATTAATAGTACAATTGTCCTTTTCCACCTAGAGTTTCCCTAACTCGCCTCCCCTTATGCCCTGCACAAGTAAAAAGAATTATAATAAATAAATCCCTGATGTTAAAAGCCAACAAAAATACACCTAATTTGCAGAAGAAGAACCGTTTGGAAAAAGGACTGGTCAGAGCAAAACACTGTTCAGAGAGGCAACGAAAGAGAGAGAAGCATGGGTTTATCATCATGAAGGCAAGAAATATGCAGCAGAAAGTAGCGTCCTTTACAGTTGGACATTGGAATATTATTTGGTAGACCTGTAAAAGCACTTTGGGTGATTTAATAGGTAAGACCAGATCTTGAAATTGGAATTGAAAAAGACTTATTAGATAATTTAGTCCCTTTGGCCAGGAAAGGAACAATACAATATTGGATCTAAATTTAATTGGGATTTAACTAGATTTTTTGAAACTTTTTCATTTTGCATTTAGAAAGCACCAAGTGTTTATCCTTTCAGGAACAGTGGTGGACTGCATGATCCAACAGTGCATGGTATATCCTAAATCAAGTTCTGAGCAGCCACAGTGGGGCAGTCAAAGGTGTCAGACTGGAATGAGAATCTAAACAGCTTTGCAGTGTACACAGGGAAGGAGGTTAAACCTTTTGGATAGAAAATGATCAGAATCATAGCTTCTGTTTCTACTTTTTTTCCTTTTTGACATTGAAAATCTATGCTGGGATTTCATCTTTTGCCCCAAGACTCTTACAGCAGTTTCTTGACAATTCTTGCTTACATAGAACACTTTTTTTTAAAAAAAAGTATTAAATCATTTTGGCCTGAGTCTATCCAAAGCCAAAGGTGTTTTAAAGTACCATCTTCCAGGCAAACAATACCAAGATTACAACAAGGAGATTTGACATTAATGAATAATAAGGCAATGTGTAAATTAAGCATATTATGTTTGACTTCTAACAAGGACTATTCCTTTTGCATAATCCAATTGAATATGCTCTCACAAACTCATATTTTCCAACACATAGCTCTCATATGCTACTCTGCAATCATACAAAAGATCAAGCTAGGCTTGATTAAAAAGGATTACAGTGACTAGAAAAGAATTTTTCTCAACTGCTATTTTCTTATGAAAATATTATAGAAGTCCGTAGTCTTCTCATCTGTCATTATTCTTTCTCCCTGTCACCTCCCCCCCCCACAACTTGCCCCAGCCTTTCTGTGATGATAGAATTGAGAGAGAGAGAAGCCATATGATCAAATAGAGTGAGTGGCTAGTGGCTATTTGTGAACCTGTCAAATCCAAAATCTCATGATCTCAGCCAAAGTTCTGCTCACAGTAAGCTATTTGTGATATAGACAGGCCAAGTTTAGAATGAACCACACCAATGAGATGAAGGGTATCAGTTACAATTTCACAGATGGGAAAACTGAAACTCTGGGAGATAGTACTAAAAATGTATGGTCAGTAACTGAGTTGACACCACACAGCAGTCAACAAGGATTTGGAAAGAAGCTATTCATAATATGGACTCTCTAGAAGATCCTCTATGAAAATTTAAACATCGGTGTTCTTAGAGATCCTTGGTCATCCCACAGATCCCAGATCTGATGAGTAAAATTCTCCTTTGTAGAAGCCTTAGGGATCCTGAACAGATGAATAGCAGCAGTCTAGTGAAAAAATTAGAGAAGCTATCATAATATCTGTTTTAAAGAAAGTGTGTAGTGGTGGTGGTGGTGGTGATTTACAAAGAACCTTTCTGGATAGTGAACAGACTACAGTGGAGTCGTATGTCATGTGCAAAAAAAAAAAAAAATCAATAAGATATTAGCTATCTTTTAAATCAGAGTTTTTTTGTTTTTGAAGGCATTATGAATCTTCATGCCTTGTACATAAATTACTTGAAAGTGGGTAATCTGGGCCCTGTAAGTTGCATGACCAGATCATTAGCTATATAAGAAAGAGGCTGCCATTTTGTAAGAATGGTCCTAAAACTTGATATGCATATAATCAACAGGTCAGCTTGAGTTTGGCGATAATATCCTGGGAAACCTCAGAAAACCCTATGGAAAGAAAGATGGCATGAAAGAAGGAAAAAAATGACAAAGTAGGTAAGTCTTTTTTTACCTGGGTTTTTGACCTGGGGCTAAAGATGGCCAAATATTCTGTTTTCTACTTATATTTGTGGATATAATTGAGAAAAAAGGGTTGCTTTTGTCTCTTTTTGTTGAATTTCTTCCCAACTTCAGACAAAGATATCAGTCAATGGTATTTTCAAATCCCCAAGGGAAGCAATTTTTATACCCCATGCTTGATTATTCAATAATCCAGTTGTATTTATGGTGTTTATGTAAATATTTAGCAATATGCAAGTTACTTATGTAGTATTTTATTTTCCAGAAAACAGGTAAGGTCTTGTAAGGTCTTTTCTGTGTTTGCTTGGTTGGTGAATATTATAGCTAACTCTTTATTATCTATAGAAGGGATAATTCTTTTAGGTAAGATATATAATATATTGCACAGAAAATCCATCAACCACATTCCAATATGTCTAGGAACTGGGCCTTTCATCAAACTTACTAACAAGTTGCAAAAGATGAGTGATTTGTCCTCCAGAGAAATAGCCAAATGCATTAAGGAAAAGGCAGAAGCAGCTGAGGGCTTGGATAATCCATCAGCTGGTTAATTCACATCTGAATAATTGAGAGTTTGCTTTACAGTTATTGAATATTTATGAAGGTTCCACAATGTGCTGAAAAGTAGATGTAGCAAGTAAAAATGCCAAATAAAACCAAACTGCACACAGATTTGGTTTAACAGATTTCTTATTAGTTGATTAGAACAAACAACATAGAATGTGTTTTCAAACTTCAGTGTGCACAAAAATCATGAAGTAGGGGGTGTCTGTTAAAATTGCAGATTTCCAGGCCAACCTCAGAGGTGTTCTTCTAGAATCTGCATTTTAAACAACGTACTCCAGATTATTCCTGAGCAGGTGGTCTAGAAACTACTCTTGGAGAAAATATCACTCTAGATAGTGACAGGAAAAGCTTGTTTCCTGGGAGGCACAAGATAAGTAACCAGAGATACACTGAACTTACAAAATGAAAAAAGAGAAGCAGCCAAAAGGGAATGCATATTAGCATAAAGGATAGCATGGATTAAAAAAAAAAAAACGAAAAAGAAAAACAGGAGGATAGATAATAGAACGATGGATGTCATAAAAGGTCTTAGTATTCTAAAGATTTCCTATAATGCTCTGATGTCTGTAATTTACTGAAAGCTACTGCAGGGTCTATAGCTAGTGTAAGTTTTACTTTAGGTGTGATTAGTTACTCCTACTGGGATCTCACAGCTCAGGGATGGCTCACTAGCATTTTAAAAGGAAGCCTAGACCCCACAGGGGGCTGACACACTGATTTGGCTGTTTATACTGAATCAAGACCAGAAGCTTTAATAATTGAACAATGAATGTCAGGAAAGAAATTTCACTGGTTAAATTAGCGGAATCTTAATCAGCATAATGGGTTTTAGAAGTGGGCCCTCATTGGTGCAATCAGAGGCATTGAAGATATGTGGACTGGCTAAACCATTTGAGAGAGGATATGGGAATGTAGAGAGGCCTATGGCTAGCCTGTCACCTGAGGGATGGATTCTAATCCTGAAATAATCCCTAATGGTTCAGGCAGTGAGTCTGTGGATTCCTGACTACCTGGACAATAAGGATCTTGGACCTGGGATGTTGTTTAGGCTTCTTCGAATTGCTTTCATCAGGCAAGACGCTTGAGTTTCCCCTATTAGAATGAAGATTTGGGGCTTCATTGAGTTTATAGAACAAATCATATAAAGGTATTTTACCTGTTTGTTAATATTTATTTGTTATTATTTGTTTAAGAAATGTCAATATATGAGGCAGAATTGGTCTAACTTGCTCTTATTTTACCCTGAAGCAAGATTGTGAAGGCAGTTGCTAACTCTCAGCCACCTCAAGTATTTTGGTGGCTACAACTATCTACCAAAAACACCTTTTGTGAGTGTCACGACCTAACTTGCATAGACCATTCCCAACACAAATGCAAAAAAAACAAAAACAAAAAACAAAACCAAACTTCAATTAGAAGAGAAATTTGGTGACCCTTCTCCTGGTGATTTTTTTTCTTGTGAGAAAAATTGATAAAGCAACTTACAGTTTATTTATTGTTCTCTCATAAGGCAGGAGCATTCACTGTTCTGCTCATCTGGTCCCAAGAAAATATGAAAAGGGTCAACAGAGGCTTGAGCAGAAGTAGTTTCCAAAAGCAGGCAGCTTCTTCTGGGTTACTCACCTCTCTGATTTGATCCACGAAAAAAAGCAAATATGAGAAATGGAGGTAGAATTTTGACCTTTCAGACACTGACCCAAGGTACATTCCAATGGGCCATGCTTTCCATGTTATTTAAGAGGTTGCCTAAGCAGTTCTCTGCAAAGGTACTTTTTCTCTTATTTTGATTGTCTCAATTCTCTCCTTCCCTCACTCCAACTAGTTGCTGTTTCTTAAAAAAATAGATTTAAAAACTAATCAGAAAGCTCTAGTTGTATGTTCTCCAATTTTCTCTGCTTAAATATTTTGATATAACAAGATGCTTTCAGCATATCTGCCTAGAAAAGAAGTTATATCAGTTAATACTTTTCACATTTATTTATATACAGGCACTTAGATATAAAAATGTTCAAATGTGTTGCATGATAATTTGTTTTTCTACAGTATAAATGAAACTGTAAATGGAAAAATGGAAATGTTGTATCTACATATTTATAGCAACATCTTTCCTGAGGTGATACTGTATAAAATAAATTCAGAACATGTAACTAAACACCCTTCCATGTTGAATAGTAAAAATATCTGTGAGGTCATTTCAAAATATTAAACTGTCACATCATGGAGCAGCAGATTAATTAAACCATAGACATTGTGAATGTTTAGGAATCTTACTCTAAAATGTCACACTTTCAATAAAAGTTAGAGATTTAGTCTGGTATTCTGTCACTTTTATAGTTGTATGATTTATTAGACAATGTTAACATGCAGAGAGAAAGTAAGAGATTATCTATAAATAACTTTGTATATGTTTGCCACAACTTGCCAGCTAATTATCATCTTGAGATGTGATGGTTCTGATTAATAAATCAAAAGGGAAACTCAATTATGAATGCATGCAATCAAACTTCATATGGAAGCCAAAATAAACCCGGCATTTGTAAGTCAGAAGAACCCATTAAGGAAACTAATATGGTAGTGTTCCAAGGCACATTGTGTGGAAAATGATGCTCTCTAGTTTAATAGAAAGAGGTAAGTGAAAGAATACTTAAAAGACAAACTGCATGAAATATTGCATATGACAACAGGACACTAACAGAAATGAAAGGCTCAAGTTGAAAGAGAAATGACAATGCCTTCAATTCTTTGCAGTTAAGTTTAAGAAATATTTATTGAATAAAAAGCCAAAGCTTCTTCACCATAGGGTTGTTTTTAAATCAAGGAAAGGCAACCTCTCATTGATTCTGATCTCCGACACATGGGATTGTTATTGGTTGAATTCTGTTCTCCCAATTTCTTATGCTGAAGTCCTTAACCATCAGTGCCTCAGAATACGACCTTACTTAAAAATACAGTCATCGTCGATGTAATTAGTTAAAATGAGATCACAATGGAGTAGGGTGGGCCCTTATCCAATATAGCTGATATCCTTATACAAAGGGGAAATTTGGACACAGAGACATGCATACAGGAGAATGTTACATTAGCATGAAGGCAGAGATAGGGGTTATGTTTCTACAAGCCAAGGAGCATCAGAGATTGCCAATAAACCACCTGGAGCTAGGAGAGAGGCAGAGAATAGGTTATCCCTCACAACCCTCATAAGAAACCAAGCCTGTAGAGTCCTTGATCTCAGACTTTTAGCCTCAGAATGCTGAGACAATAAATTCTGTTGATTAAGCCACCCAGTTTGTGGGTGGCAACCCCAGTATAACTTTGTTATGGCAGCCCTAGCAAACTAATAACAGATAGAAATAACAATAAAAACACAATCTCTCTCCTCAAAGTGCTTACAAACAGTTCTATTGTACAAGTTTATAGAGAATTCTATTGGAAAAGTTTTGTCACATAAACAGCAACATTTAGGAGTCTAGAAACAGAACCAGGTAAAAGGGGAAGCATGTGCTACTCAGGGCTGATTTTTGACAAGGATGAAAGGGAATGGAATGGATGATTCAAGGCATTAATGTACATTTTTCAAATGGTGGACTGTGCTATCCAGGCTGGGAAGACAAGTAAGGGAAGACCATCCGGAAGAGAATGTGTGTTGATGAAATGGATAAAGCTAGGAAAAGTGGGGTCAGTGGGAAAAATGGAAGAATAGGTAGTTATAGAATTTTGTTTTAAGGACTTCCATTCTTTTGGCTCTGGCTTTGGGTAGATGTGCTTTCTATAAAGGGCAAATATGAGGAAGGAGGATCTTTTTAACATTTTAATATGCTAATATATGTCTCAAATTCGAATGAAAATCAGAGTTGTTACCCTATCAGTCTTTCTAAAAAATTTCCTCTTAAAATATTTCAAACACATAAAAGTCACATAAATGACTAATATGATGATCATCTTTGTATCTACCACTTTTCTTTAAAAATACAATATTTCTAATACAGTTGAAGCCCCAGGGGTTCCTTTTCCAAGTCTCATTCCTTCCCCTGACTCCAACTGTATGGTACTCCCTACTCTGAACTTGGTGTTTATCCTCCTCACACATTCCTTTTGCATTTCCTCTCAGAGTTGTCTACAGTCAAGAGGGCCAGAGTCTATATACCCCATATCCCTGCTCATCATTGGTCAAAGACTGTCCCTCTCCTTGGATGTAAATTCCAAGTTGCTTCCCAGCTCCTTTTGTCTGTAGAAGAAGTGGGTGCCCGCAGCCTTTAGGGCTGTTGGAGTAATGCATGGAAGCCTGTGAATACATTAATAGAATGGTAAAGGGAGATGAAGACCTAGAGGCAGCGTACTGTCATATCTGCTACCTGCCCCATCACACGGATACATCACACTGTATTTACCTATTTTCTTGTTGGTGGACATTTAGTTCAAGTGAACATTTATTCTAGTTTTTAACAATAGATGCTAAGGCTATGTCATAAAAATAACCATTTTTAAACATTCCCTAAAAAATGCACTTCATTTTGAGATTTAAGAAATAATATATCTCCCATAATATTTTTCTCTAAGGGAAATCAGATGAAGGACAGGAGACGGATAATTCTGGACTGTTGGAGATGAACTGAGCTGGGAGAGGAGCCAGGACATGTACTCACGGAGGGCAGTTGGTTTTGCTGCCCTAGGTCTGAATGCTCGGGGTGAGGGCTCCTTACTACAGTCTGGGACAGGGCCCGCAACCTGGCCTGCTAAGAAACTCTCACCAAAGAAGAATCCCTTTTCCAGGGTGCTTCCAAGCCCTTTTTAATCTTCTAGTTTACACCTTACTTAATCCTTGGTTGTTTTATTTAATGTTTTAAAATATGTGTTTTACCTTTATTCTCTTTTCTTGTCATGCATTAAATTAGTATTTATTAAAAATTTTTAAGGTGAGAATCAGGAGATAAAAGGGACAGGCTGATTGCCTAAGCCCAAAGCAAAAGAGGCTTGGTATTTTTTCCTCCTTCCATCTCCCTTTTCTTAGCTCTTAGTTTTGAGATGCTATGATACTGCTAGAAAGACCTTCATCTCTTACTTGAGCTACAGATGGTCTCTAGAACCTAGAGGGAAGCCTATGAGATAGGCTAGTGGCCTAAATCACACACACACAATGCTTTTGACTCATGGCATACACTGGGAGAAGGATAGATTTTCAAACAAAAGAGCAAAGTATTTTTCACAAATTTGCTGAGGAGCAGCCTCAGAGCAGTGCTGAATTTGCATACGCAGATCATGCACTTTATATACAAGGACACTCGTGGGAGAAAATCCAAAACGTGTAACCCTCAAACTTGTGTAGGTTTGTGTAAGCCCAAAGAGAAATTCAGAAGGTTGTGATTGGGAAGTAATGTTTAAGGAGGACCTCCGAAATGAAAGCAAACCTCACTACAACTTTAGTTTTAGGATTCTTTTACTTAAGCACTGGAATTTTCACTTTAATGGCTCAGTTTAAGAATAACCAACTAACATACAACCGCCACCACTGCAAACACAAACTGATCTCCTTTCAAGGCAGAATTTCACAACTCTTTCAGTTTTAAGTTTTTTAAAAGTCAGCTAGGATAATGTAATTTCTAACAGGTTTTTTAGTCCCAATATATGCAAAACCTGATTATTCCACTTAAAAATTATAGAATTTACATCTTGAAAACCAAAGTTTTCTGAACTATGAAGTGTCTCAGTAATAGTGCCCCACCCAACATAAATTCTAATGTTCTATAAAGTTTTTTGAGTGTTCAAAGCCAGCAGAGGAGGAACTCTTGAACCATGTTAACATCTTAAAATGAACATGGGAACTTGAGACACCTCCAAGTAAGCTGACCATCATTAGGGAGCCCAGTCTTAGCTACAATTCTTTTTGCTCTGAAATTGTTCTGATAATGTTATACAAAAAAAATCTTTCTTGATATTTTCCATTTATATGAAAAATGTAGTGTATAATAAGAGGCGGCAGAAAGATACTTGGAGGTGCTATGGCACCACACAAAGAGATGTTATTTCTGGATTTATAAAAGCAGCAGGGAACTAATATTTTCCACTTTATTATAGGAAGTAATTCACTTTAGAAATACAGTGAAAAATACCATACCAAAAGTGTACTTTGAGCAAATATACTGATAAAAATGACAAGATATAGAAAAGACACATTGAAAACTGGAAGAATTCACATTAGACCAAAACAGGACTACTGTCTTATACAATTTTTACTTAGAAGAAATTGGGATTTAATTTTAGGATGTCATTTTTTATATGTTGAATAGGCCTGTGGTTAATTTAATACATTTATTTTCATAACATGAATTTAGGCTATTTTAAGTAATCCCTTTGTCATTCCAATGAATCTGAGAGGGGTGTATATCTACATGATGAGTGCAATGCGCACTGTTTGGGGGATGGACAGGCTTGAAGCTCTGACTTGGGCGGGGGATGGGCAAGGGCAATATATGTAACCTAAACTTTTGTACCCCCATAATGTGCTTAAATAATAAAAAAATTAAAACAAAACAATGCTCTGCAGATATTGTCATCTGTCAATACCTACACTGGCGGACCCGCTCTGGTATGATAGCTAAGATTCTGGACGCAAGGCAGGCAAATCAGGCAAACTTCCAGAATGCTGTTTTAATGGGGCCTATTTCTATCAGAATGTGCCACATTCGTATCTCATTTTTGTTTTTCTCATTCTTGTTGGTCTATCTCTTGTAAATTGTGGCCTACCTCACTTCTCCTCTCTTCTGTCTTGCATTGTTTCAGGCAAGCTAAATTCAAGCTGCATTGAGTGAGGGACAAGAGACTTTACAATCTGGTCCCAACACCTTTCAAATTAGAAAGTTCAGATGCATCTGAACTGCATTTCCTGCCAATGTGAATGGCAGGATGGCTACAATCTAGGGAGTAGCAGGTCATGATGAGTTTTTAAAAACTCTTATTAGAAATGATATTGGTAGAAATGTGACCTAGATTAGCCTTATAAATTGAAAGCTAGAAAGCTAGCAAAAATGCATATATAGTGATATTAAAAAAAATCAGGAGGACAGCACAAAATACCAAAGGGAGTATAATGAATGATATTATATATGATTGTTATTATAATCCTCTTCCTGTCAATGTTTTATGGATATTCAAAAGTAGGAATAAAAAAACCCATAGGAATATTTAGGAAGAAACAGAATTTAAAATATCACAGAAAATATACTGATCTATTCTTGAGATTTCCTTATATTCCTGTTTCCAGAAAAGAAAAATGACCATCTACAAATAGTTTCCTGTATGATCTTCCAAGGTGCTAAGATGCCTTATATTTTTCTGGGCTATTTCCAATATTTAAACAAATTGTAATGGTGGTGGTAGGGTGGGAGGCTCTTACTTCAACAAATGTGTTCTAAACTCAGTATAAAGTCTATGGTAATGCAAGAAAATCATTGAAAATTGTTTTATTCAAATTCACTAACATATAACCATTCTCACATCTAATAGGTAAATTAATGTGAAAACATATCCATGAGGTTGAGAAAATATACCCATAAAATAAATACCACTTATTTTTCAAAGTGGTGCCTGCAATAACAAAATTATTGTTATCACTTCTAGTAATTTTCCCAGTATAAGAGAAAATTCACTTTGGTATAGTTTATATTTTAATATTCTCTTCAGATTTAATCTTTTACTGTTTCTCTCTTTATTAGTTAGGGTTTAATCAAGTTGTTGGTTTTTTATAGATCTGTATTTTTTCCCTATGTGTATCAATTAGATTATAAAGTAGAGGACAATTTGATGTAAGCTACTGAGGCCAAATTTGTAGATGCTCTCACTGCCTCACATCTGTCTTTGAAATCATGGTTGCCCTCTTGTCCTGTGGGAAGTTTTCATGGTCTCTTCAATGTTCTCAAAACTATTAGTTTCATTCATATGCAAGAAAATTTAGCATTGGCATTTTAAAATGTCACTGAAAAGTCTGCATGTTTTATTTTCTTTTCCATGTTTCTCTCTACTCCTTTCTTTCTTCCATCTGATTTGTTCTAAACACATGCTTCTTTCACTTATTTTAACAATTCCTTTTTCTCATTTTACATTTGATCTTTTCACTGGGGTTATGTTTCTAATTATAGCTTAAGTTTTATAGATGAAAACACTGAATGAATAAATTTAAAGTCCATTACTGGAATCCCAATTTAAATCTGGGAAGCTTCTCAGCTAAATATTAGGAGACAATCAGTTTCCTCTTCTCCTTCCTCTCTGGGTAAATAGTTCAGGGTCATTAAGTTTTAATAAACATACCATGTAAGTAAAATCCTCATTTATCAGGATTCTTTAAAATGTGTATCTTCTCAGACAATATTAAACTAAGAAAAACAAAATTGCTCTTTGATTTTCAGAAACCTTTCCAAATGTATTATGTCCCATGCATTCACCACAAGAGGGCACACCTATGTATTAATAAATGCACTATGAGCCTTTGGTAGCATGGTTTGATGATGATTTTATGAAGATCTTGTTTTATCATGCTTTTATGTCTTTTTTTTCCCTTTGGTTTGTACAGTTTTTCTAAAGTGATCGTCTGACTACTGTAGTTTCTAATGTTGAGAATGAATTTCGTTTTAGAACCAGAGGGATATTCTTGACCAAAAAACTCTGGAAACTGCAATTCCAGCAGTTTCTTCTATTTCCCATAAGGTATATGGAGTTCAAACAAAATCTAATCATTTCCACGTACCTTAAAACACCAGCAACTTTAGAGATATTAAACGTTCAATGACATGATTTGAAAATATGTAATTGTTTTAAGACTCTGATATAAAATTCAGCACCTGAGGCAACTGAATAACTTCGGTGTCTGAGAAAAGTTTTCATGTTTTGGTCACAGGTTATAGTTATATAATAGCTTAAAGCATTTTCACAAAATTTTATAGGCCTTCAATAAGTTCCCAGGGAGGGGCATACACTTTTACATCAGTCACTACTGGAGAAAAATGATTATCACAGATATCTTAAGAAGAAGAAACTGCAAAAAGAAGGTAGCAAAGTAGAAAATACTGAATTCATCAAAGGTAACAAGAAGAAAACATCAGGGCTAACAATTTCACCCTTTATTATGAAGTATGTTTTACACTAAAAACTATCTTCTATTCAAAACTGAAAAAAAAATACATGGGCTAGATAGTATAGCATAACACCAAGAATAATGTCAGGGAAGTTATTAATTTTTATTATGCAGTATGTTCTTATTAGTGTAAGTAGAACAACTCTAGCTTCCAATCATCCACTCCCATCTCCTCCTCTCCCATCTCCTTTCCCACTGTATGGACAAATCTTTTACCTGCTTGTGACTTTTGTCTTATCTAATGATGTGTAAGGCTGGAGGGGGAAACAATTGCATATGTGTCTAAATTGTATTAGAGCAGTTAATCAAGATGGAGCCCTAAGATAACCTGTTTCACAATCAATTGCATGTTTATTAAAAACCCAGATTTCCAGATCATATCTTGCTACTCTTTCCTCAGACCTACTGAATGAAAATGAATCTTTGGGGCTAAAATTCGGAATCTTCATCTTAAATAAGTGTCTTAGGTGATTCATATACCGTTAGTCTCAATAGTGGCTAGGACTCATACTTTAAATTATTATCTTGTTGTTTCTTATAATATTCCTGTACAGAGCAACAAGATTTATTAATTCTATTTAAGATGTGGAAACTGAGGCATAATGATTTTAAATCAGTGACCCATGTTTGTTCACTGAATGGTGGCCAAAATGAGATTAAAATCAGAGCTCCAATTTAAAACCCATTATTTTTCTACCATATTATTTCTACAGTGTTTTATTCATTACTTAATGACTCCACGTCCATATTGGGCTACTGAAATGCCTCAATTATGAAACCTAGAGAGGATGGGGTGCAGAGAAGGGTGTAAAATAGCTTACTCCTTGACTTCTTTGTTAGTTGCTACTTTATATAAGAATGCAACTCGGTTCTATTGAATTTCTGCTTTTCCTTTAGTGTCAATTATTTTTAAAAGCAAATGTATCTTCACCTTAACTAAGAACCACAGCCAGAAAACTTTCCTACAAAAAACCTGAGTCTTTAGAAAAATATATGCTATAACATTTAAATTTAAAATGTTGGCTTCCATTAAAGAATTTTACTTTTATAGCATGTATGAAAAACAAACTTTTGAACCACTAAAAAGAACCAGGTAATGATTCAATTTCTATAAAAAGAAGAGAGTGAGGACCAGAATGTGTTAGGACCTAAATTATGCAATATATACACGCAAGAGTATTCTAGAAAACATTATCTTTATATATAATTCATTTAGCAGCTACTTATTTGTGACACATATTACACAATGATTAAGAGCATGGTTAAACAACTGAATAATGTACATGCTTTATGATAATATCCTGTTCTTATTGCAGGTTTAAAGAAACAAAAGTAGGTATGGTAAAACTTTGTGCATTTATGTTAATGCAAACAAGGCACGATATGTATGTATGAAAATATTGATGGATCATGGATACATTCAGAGGTGTTCCTTGCAAAGAGAAAGAGGCCCAAAGGAGAGACTGGGGAATAGCTCTTTTCAGTCATTTTATCAGTGGTTTTCTTTTGCTTTCCTGTAATGAACCATGCCTGCAAATATTTGACCTATGAAAACACGATCAGTAAATAGCTCACCCAAACCAACCAAGGAATAGCCAGGTGGGAAAATACAGTAAATGGGGAAAAAAGGTCTTTATTTCATAATAAGGATACTGATAAATTTCTATCATGCTTGGAATTCAGTATTTTATCTCTAAAATGCACACTTTGAGATTCTGTAGTGCTTTCTCTAGTTTGGATCTCCTAATGATAATTTATAGGCCTGGAAAAGTTGATGATTGTGGAGCTTAATGGTAAGCCCTGTGGTGACAATGAGGAATAGGTATTGAATTTGAAACTCTGGAAGAATCTGAGGTTTCTTGGAATACTGCCCAGAATTCCATTAAAAAAAATCAGTAATAGTAATGTTCATTTCCTTAGTATCTTTATTTTTCATTTAAAAATAAATGTTGCCCAGTGAAATGACCTTCAGCTATGCTTTTGATTAAATAAATAAGTCTCATTAAAACAAACTACTAATACAAGGGAGAAGAAATTTTAAATATACCGATCAGAGGCATATATTGGAAGTCTGTCAGGAACTATTTCCTTCTCTATTTTTTATAACATATATTGTTTTCTTTCCCTTAACATAGCATTAAAATATTATTGTAGAATAACTTTCAAAATTTGAAAAACAAAATTAAAAAAATTCTGAGATATGTTTGCATTTGTAATATGTATCGCCAGAGACTAAAAGATATTTCTCTTTGTTTCTTAGCCTTCAAAGACTTTCAAGTACTGCTGTCCACTGCCTTCTGCAAGGGTCTCAGAGGTGAGAGATAAAAGGACTTTGCATACGATAGAAGAGAATTTGCAGTGGGAAATACATAGTTTCCCATGGAGTAACCATGTGACTTGTGTATATCACTTAATTTCTTTGGGCCTCAATTTCCTTATCTTTAAAAACAACACATTATGTGTGTGTGTATGTGTGTGTGTGCGTGTGCGTGTATAATTTCCAGGCACAAGATAGCCCAAGTCTCTCCACCACTCTTCATTTTTTCAATTACCAGCCTATACCAAGCACCATCATTTCCTGTCCAGGGTGGTGCAAATGGATCTCTTTGTTCTCTTCCTGTCCCTCTGCAAATCATTCTCCACATATCACCCAAAGTGAGCTCTTAAAAACACAAATCTTATTATATCATCTTCTGATTAAAATCTTCCAATGGCCTCCCTTATAAATAGAATATAATTTCTACTCCTTTCCACAACCTTTGAATTCCTATAGGATCTGAGCCCTCTGTCCTTATTTCCTTACCACTCTCCCCTGCTTCTCAGTGTGTCTCCCATCCTGGCCTCATTCCTAGTTCCAAAATATGCCAACCTTGTTCTCACCTTATGAGCTATATTTGTTTTTTCCTCATCTTAGAACATTCTGATTTCAGATATTTTCTTGGCTGGTACCCTTGTAATTTTCAGGTCTCATTTCAAACATCACCTTAGCAAAGAAGCATTTCCTGGCCATGCCTTCTAAGGTACTGACTCATTTCTGTTTTTTATTTTTTATTATATATTTCCAGTATTTATCTCACTGAGAATATCTTTTTTTCTTTTTAAAATTACCTTTATTTTTGCCATACTCAAGACTGTAAAGTGCATGAGAAAAGCTTGTTTACTGGAATATCTCCAATGACCAGAAAAGTGTCTGACACAGGTAGGCACCAATACACATATGTTATATAAAATTGCACGGTGTAATTAAATATTCAATAGCATGATAATTTAATGTCTCTCTTCTCCCCAGACTCTAGCATTTTTTCAGCTTTACTGAGATATAAGTGAAGAATAAAAATTATACATATTTAAATTGTACAACTTGATGTTTT
Organism: Lemur catta; assembly: GCF_020740605.2. Classification (NCBI taxonomy): domain Eukaryota; kingdom Metazoa; phylum Chordata; class Mammalia; order Primates; family Lemuridae; genus Lemur; species Lemur catta. Next base: position 244,000,930 of record NC_059128.1, read on the forward strand.
GATATATATGGTGAAATGATCACCACAATCAAACTAATTAACAACCATCACTTCACCTAGTTACCTTTTTTTAAAAAAATTTCTGGTGAGAACACTTATGATCTACTTTCTTAGCAAATTTCAAGTGTACAATACAGTATTGTTAACAACAGTCACTATGCTGGACATTAGATCTACAGAACGTATTTATCCTAACTGACACTTTGCACCCTTTAACTAACATCTTCCCATTCTCCTCTCCCCTCAGCCCCTGGCGACTACCATTTCACACTCTGCTTCTGTGAGATTGACTATTTTAGATTCCACATATAAATGAGATCGTACAGTATTTGTCTTTCTGAGTCTGGATTATTTCACTTAGCATAATGTCTTCCAGGTTCATCCATGTTGTCAATAATTGTAGGATTTCTTCTTTTTAAAGGCTCAATAATATTCCACATGTTCTTTATGCGTGCATTCATTTTGTTTCTGTGTCTTGGCTATTGTAAATAATGCTGTAGTAAACATAGGAGTATAGATATCTCTTGGAGATGCTAATTTCATTTCCTTTGGTTATATACCTAGAAGTGGACTTGCTAGATCATATGGTAGCTCTGTTTTTAATTTTTTGAGAAATCTTCATACTGTTTTCCATAATAGCTGTACTAATTTATTATTACCACATACAGTGTGCAAGCATTCACTTTTCCTTATATCCATACCAATACTTGTTATCTTTTGGTTTTTTGAAAACAGCAATTCTAACAGGTGTGAGGCGATATCTTATTGTAGTTTTATTTGCATTTCCCTGATGATTACTGATGCTGAGTGCCTTTTCTTACACCTATTGGCCATTTGTATGTCTTCTTTTGAGAAATGTATATTCAGGTCCTTTGCTTATTTTTAAATGAGGTTATTATAATTATTTTTATTTTTGCTATTGAACTGTATGAGTTCTTTATATATTTTGGATATTAACTCCTTATCAGATATGAGGTTTGTAAATATTTTTCCTATTCTGTAGGTTACCTTTTTATTTTGTTGATTGTTTCCTTTGTTGTTCAGAAGCTTTTTAGTTTGATGCAATCTCATTTGTCTATTTTTTATTTTGTTGAGACTCTAATCACTTTTGTCTTCATTACCCAATTTATTGATTTTTGTTTTCTTACGGAGGTTTCAAATGTAATTTATCTAGTACTTCTTATATTTTTCTTTCCAGTTTTTTTGTCACAGGAATATAGCATCCTTTTGACATTAGAGATGAAATTAGTAATTAAACATTAGTAATGACTTTATTTCCTTTGTTGGTACCTTTGAAACTCTAGGTCTAAAGTCAGCAGGTTTGCATACATTGTCCTATTTTGTCTCTTTTTCTGCACAAGCAAGATGAGCCAATGACATTGTACTCTCTGCTTGCTAGACATCTGGTGATTGATCTTTCCCAGTAAGTAAATTTAGTCTGGGTTTATTTTAAAATCACTGGGAGCTGGGAGAGTAACTCTGAATTGGACAGTGTTGGATGTTGCTAACACAAAAACAAATAGCTGTTGGTATTTCCTGTGATTCTTGGTTAATCATCAGGGTGTGTATGCCAAACATCTTGAGAACTGTGACTGGCATTTGATTATTTCTCATTGATCAGCATTTAAGTTAGAAGAACTAGATGTATTTCAGATGTTTGTAGGTACTAAAATATGTTATTTTATTAATCATCCATCTTAGATTTTATCCAGGCTATAGGCATCTTTTTGTACTCAAAGCATTTGGTAGAATGCTTTCAGAGATTTTCCCCTGTGCTTGTGAATTTTCTCCTCTGCTTGTGAATAGCCTAACCCATGGTGGTAAATGCTTTAACATTTGCTACATTTGTTACTTTCTATTGATAAATTTTCACCTGTTTAGAATATATTAAAGATTGTTTTAGGCTTACTCATTTGATGAGTTGTGATTATCAGTGATATCAGAGAAGAAATGAATGTAATTTCACTGAAGACAATGTACTTTGTACTTTTAGTTGCAATCACTTTCTTTCTACCTGTTTCTTATTGGTTTTATTACCAGTAATTAATTAAGCAGCCATTAAGTAGTTAGTGTATTATTGTAGCTGTTGGAAACCTTTCAAAAACATAAAAGATAAATCTCTTGCTCTCCACAAATATCAAAGGTATATTACCTTAGACAGAAACAAAATAAAACAACTACTTGTAAGTCATATGCCAGATCTTGAGTGCTGAAAAGAGTTTCTCAGGGTTCTCTTATATTAAATAATGCCTTACGAGGTCTAAGGTCTTTTGTAAAAAAATACATATTGGAGAGACAAAAGGATTACACTTAAGGGTTTCTTTCTTTCCTTTTGTACAGGCTTTGTACAAATAAAAGATAGAGGTTGTTTCAAAGCTTGGCTTGACTTCTTAATAGTATGTATGACTGAGCCAGATGGATCCCTCTATCTTCACAATTTCTGATGGAGCTTTTTATGTCATTTTTTCCTGTGTATGTTAATCTTTTCTAGGTGCTTTGCTACAAAGAGCTCTGTAATTATCATAAACCATTGTTTCCCAAGCTTCAGAGATGAAGGCTTTTCAGGAAATAATTCTGTAGATAGTAATTTCCTTTGGTGTTATTGATTTCCATTTCCATGTTATGCTTAAGATCTGCTGTTTTCAATTCACCCAAGTAATATATTTCATAGACGTTTAGTGCCCTTTGATACCACCATCTCAGACAAGTACCATTAGGATTTTGGATCTCTCAGCCTGTGATTCCAGCTGGTATATGCGGTGTTCATTCCTGGAACAGTTATTAGAGAAGACTCTTTGCATTTAGCACATGTTTTCTCTGGTTTGTTAAGCCTTGTTGTTCTTTCATCTCCATTGCTGTGGAATTGCTTTCTGACATATAGACTTAAGGTGTAGAGACCACTAACTCTGAGGATATACCTTTTATACACTAAATCATTAGAATTTCTTTTGCAAAATATTTATATTGAAAAAGGTAAATAAAACCTGTCAGACTTTTCATGAATTAATCCATCAAAACTTGCTTGTTCAAGAGTACTTTTTTTCCCTTTAAATTTAGGAAATTCTAGTATTGGTCCATTGATTACTTCCTCTTCATCTAATTATAATGATCTACATACTTGACTGATTTTGATTGACTATGATCATACTATCTGTCCAGTGAGAACTTTTTTTTTTTTTTTTTGGTGAAAAGTCATTTTGTTGTTTTTCCTAAATGGCATAGCTCCTTTCTTGATGATGAATTTGGTTCATCCAGCCTAGATTTTATTGTTTTTTACTCTTTCAAAGTTTATTTATTCATGATCTTTTTTACTGAACAAGAAGTTATTTAAATCTTCACATTATAGCATTCTGATAACATTGCTATTTTTCTCACTTCTTTTCTTTACACTCATGCTGCTGAATTTAGTTTTGCCTAAAAGAAACTGCCATTTCCTTTACTTGAATTTTTAAGCAAATTCTGTACAGGAGCCTGTCCTTATATTCTATTTATGCTGCTCTATGTAGCTTTTTGCACGCTAGCAGTTTTCATGGTCTTCTTCCTAAGGGCCTGCCTTTGCACCCAAAGCTGTCAACCCCCCCTCCATTTTTAGCTCGGCTAAGCCTCAAACAAAAATTAAAGTCATTCTTCAGCTTGGCCCTGGTTGAACTAGAGTAGACTTAGAGTAAGCTATACATTTTATTACATGTTGTATCTTAGCACAGTACCAGCCACACCAATGACTTGATCAACAGAGAATCCCATGGTAAGATTTCAAAGGATAAAATTTTATTCTTCAACATCGAAGAAATCAGAAACATTTCTCTGTGCAAGTCCTTTTATTCAGTGCATTGATTATTGTATAATTTTAGTTGAAAGTGTTAAACTTTTTTTCTCATTGCATAAATTTTTATACCATTAATTTAAAAGAGACAAAATGAGTGAAAATTCTGAGTATGTTTTCCTAAAAGGTTAAACATGATCTTCAGGCAAATCTCAACTACTTGTGTTAAATTAAAACACTTAAAGAGAGAATAGTAAAGGATCTAGAATAATTTTTATCTGACTTGTATTAAAAAATATTCTTGAAACTGGACATGTCTCAAGATTTAAAAGTTCACTTCAGGAAAATCACTCTAATTCATAAATGCTTGAATTATGCAAAGGAAGACCTCCCCCTAATTTTATGCATTAAGTATGTCCCCTTAATGCTGCTTCATTATTTGTTGTAATTATCTCCATGTTGGGTATAGGCTGTGCCTTCTTAGACTGATAGGAGATTTGACTTTTTTCATATTTTATGTGGAACAGGGGAGGTTAAGTGTTGGAGCTTGGAAGAGGTCCTATGAATGCAAAGTAAATAGAATTAAGATGTTAACAGAACTGTAATTATGCAGATTATGTGTTGTCAGTAATGAGGCTCTGTATTTCAACAAAGAAAATACTTATGTGCAATTGCTGCTGTCAAAGAAAAAAAAACAAAATTTGCCATGGATAACACAAAATGAATGCAATTCAAAATTAAAATCAAGGCTTCACAAAGTTTTTAACAGGTATTGCAATAAAATGATTCTTCTATTTTGCTTTGATCTTTAAAATATAAGATAGAATTTACTCATAATGATTTTTAAAAAATCTGAACATTAACTGCCATTATATTTTAAATAAAACTTATCTCTTAAAACAGATGAGTGTGAGCCATAATATATCTTTTAATGTTCTTTTTAGGTAAACAGGATCTCATTTCCATAATTGAGACCAAAAAGGCTTAGCATTTTCAATGTAAGTTTAAGACTGGGTTGCCTAGCAATGTATAAATGAAAGAGTCAGTCCCTCCTCTGGAACTGGTTATAAAACAGTTGTCCATGTGAATGTGTGTCAGTTCAGAAAAGGAAGTGATTTCTTAGTACCTGAATTATAAGCAGACAGAAGAGCATGTAATTCAATGAAAACAATCCTGTCAGTAACTTTTATGCAGATTAATTTAGCCAAATAACACTAATTATATATGCATTGCTAAATGTGGGTCATAAGCACTTACCAGTCTCTCCTAAGTGCTTGGTAAGCTTGTAAGAGCAAGACCTCAGTTCTCATCTAGATCCTATTTTTTTCCTTCTATTTTTGATCCACAATGTATATTTCTTGGTTTTCATGTCATTACCAGTTCTTAAGGTCTCTTTTCAAAGGCTTGATGTACTTTAGCACAGGGCTTAAATGCTTTACCAGAAAAATCTTGTCTTACTCTTGTTGCCTTTCATGATGCATTGTTCACCCTTGGTGTTTGCACATATGCGAGTCTTATCATATGCTGTATTTGGTTATTCTTAGTCCTGTCCCTGTGTAGCCATTTATCTCTTCTCAACAACCTAGTTATTTTTGGTTATTGGTGCAGGACAGTTCTTTGTGTGGTCTTGGACAGACTCAGTTCTCCTCCCTTTCTTGTTTGTAATTACCTAGAGGAACTGTAGAATATGTTGGGAATGTAATACCCTTATATAGGGTGGAACTGTCTAAAATGCCTGGATTTTGTTCCTGTCCATTCTCAGGAATGTCACATCTTGAATTCAGGAGTAAAACTGCCCAGAACAGTCCAAGCTTTGTTCCTCTCTCCCTGGAAGCAGGATGTTCTTCAAAGCTTTGTCCAGTGTGTTCTGTGGCCTCTCAGGTACATAACCCAGGGTGGGCTGTCTTGCAGAGTCCCCCAGCTGTGGTGAAAAGTAGGGCATGTGCATCAAGACTCATCCACCCTGGGTAGCTTTCTTGAGCCTTGGGAGATGCATTCACAATGGACCCAAGACTTCTGTCCCTTGTGGACTATCTGTAAGTAACAAACCTACTTCAAATAACTTGTGTGACTATATTCTGACTTACTGGATTCAGACAAATAGGTAACTGATGCATGGTGGACCTACGTAGTGGCTCAGGATGCAGTGGGCATAAGTGTATGGACTCCTGTTTGTAGTGCTTAGCATAGTGATGATCTTTTGATCTTTGCTATTCTCCACAGAGTGGGAATCTTCTCTTGGGATTGGCAACTAGTGAAACTGCTTCACAATTGGCCCTCCAAAGAATAGGGCCTGAAATATGCCACCGCTATAATAAACTATGTCAAGCACACAATGAATGAATGTGTCTTAGCCATAGAGCAGGGCACACAAAACACTCAAGTTGTAGGAAGAAATATTAGAATTTCTACTTATATTTAGTTGTAAATATCCTTCTCTTTAGTGCATTTTATAATGTAGATAACACTGCCATATATTACATGTATATGACTTTTGAATAGGGCTCTAAAGGACTCAGTCATTGTTGGAGGGTAATCTCTCTTGTCACATCTGTTCTGGTCTGGCCACTCCGGTTCTCATGGCCATTCTCCTTATCTGCACATGTGGACCAGTCCAGTACCATTGACAGCGCTGGGCTCACTCTGCTCACTCTGTCTTTCCAGCCTGTCTTCTTTAACCAGCTCTGATTGCTGTTGGTTGCGGTATGTGGTTCCCTAAATTGGCAAAGTCATCGTAACAGAAAATGTCTATCTATTCTGCCCCTATTTTGATTAGAAAAGGATAGCTTCCATGTAGCACACTGTTCTAAAGATATTTTTTCCCTTGAAGATTACAAAAAAAATAAAAGTATGCCAAAAAACTCAACCTTTATCCACAATGTCTTCTTGTTCTTAAACCCTCACAAGCTCCCTCTCCTCCAAACTCTTGCTGATGCATAATTTAAAAACATTTACAAATAACAAGGAAATAGCAATTATATTTACACAGCAAGAGAAAAATCAAAATCATCTAAGGTATAAGACGTGTTCCAAGATAGTTATATATAGATACAACTTCTAAAAAATTGAATCATATTTTTAAAGACATATCAAGGGAGCTTGCTCTTTAAAGTTATTTTCATGTAGATACTTTTATAAAACAAAGAATCATTTTCATATAAATGATCATTATTTCCATGTATTTTATTATACAGAATATGCTTGAGTTGAGGTATCGCTTCACTAGGCAGTAAAGTTTTCTAACTATATAATTCCTTTTAACAGGAAATATAAAGAGTGTTTGGGAGCTGAATACATTCATATAAAGCTCTAAAAGTTTTCTACAAAGTGTCAACGGCATGCTGATGCTCATTCAGCATTATCTTGATGACTCAGAGACAGAGTATCTGTGAACTTTGGTTATAATTTTGCTTTATAATCTAATGCCATCAGCCAGGGCATCTCTAACAGGGATCCTCTGTCTTGATTAATGGCATCTCCATTCCACCAGTTGTTTAATCTAAAAACATTAATGTCATCTTTAAATTCTCCTTCTTCCTTACAATTTGTAGCTAATTAGTTATCAAACCTTATAAACTATATGTTCACAGTGATTTTTAATTCTCTCCCCTCCTCTTTATGCCAACCACCATTGCCCTAGTTAAAGCCAGGTGGCCTTTCCAATCTATAGAAATAATGCCTAACTGCTCTCCCTGTTACCAAGTCCTCGTGTCCTTCAATACTTCCTTCCTTTCTTCACACTGTTATCAATAATATCTTCTAAGACTGCAGTCTCCAACCCTGGGCTGTGGACCGGTACAAATCTGTGGCCTGTTAGGAACCAGGGCGCAGAGCAGGAGGTGAGCAACAGGCTAGCCCCTGAAGCTTCATCTGTATATACAGCCATTTCCCATTGCTCATATTATCACATAAGCTCTGCCTCCTGTCAGATCAGCGGCAGCATCAGATTCTCATAGAAGTGTGAACTCTACTGTAAACTGTGCATGTGAGGGATCTATGTTGCATGCTTGTTATGAAAATCTAATGCCTGATGATCTGGGTGGAGCTGAGGCAGTGATGCTAGCACTGGGGAGTGGCTGCAAATACAGATTATCATTAGCAGAGAGGTTTGACTGCTCAATAAATGTAATGCCCTTGAATCATTCCAAACCGCATTCTCATACCTCCCCACCCACCGTCTGTAGAAAAATTGTCTTCCATCAAACCAGTCTCTGGTGCCAAAAAGGTTGGGGACAGCTGTTCTAAGACATACTTTCATTTTTGTTATTCCCCTATTTAAATAAGTCAATATCTGTCTTCAGTTGCTATTAAAAAAAATTTAAAAAACCCTCAGATTTCTTGGAGTACCACTCAGGTACCTTCACAATTACTTCTGAAAAACTTGGGCCCTCCACTGTTCTTGGCCCCACACTACCATTAAGATGCCCATTTACTTCTCTGGATTTCCATGACTTTTCTCTTTCTCCTTCCTCTGTCTGGACTACCTTTCCTCCAACTGTCAGCCTAATGAAATCTTCTAAGACTTGGCTCACATTTTGTCTTTTTGTGACGCCTTCTTCCTACCTCAGTAACATTGCTTAATGCACTGAATTGCAAGGATGCATTAGTTTGTCTACCCTGTCAAAGCATAACATCTTTGAAGGCAAGAACTTTGCTATTTTAAGTCTTGAATGTCCATGTTCATTATAAAGTGAGTCCTCTGAGCAGTAAGACTTTAAAAAAATATAACTTGATTACATTATATGCCATTTAATTGATACCTCTTAAATTCAGAGATTTATTTCTTAATCAAGACATAATCTGTAGCTTTTCACAGGTACTTTTTGGAGTGTTAATATTCTGGTTACCTAATTTGCTATTTAATCCTGCAGTCTGATCTAAATTTAAAACAGCCCTATTTTAGGCCTCTTAGTCTCTATAACGACACAAGACAGAAAATGCCTAGAGTCTAGATGTCAAATTTGATCTGACAAACATATATATATATATATAAAATAATTTAAGTTACCTACCAATTTTATTACTATCTTAAATTTGATTGCTAGCTTCCCATTTTAAAAGGCAGTTAAAATATTATTTTATAAGGGATTTCTATATAGGCTTACAGCCAAGGAGTCTAGTAGTTATTTCCTATTTTAGTCTTTTTGCAGATTGATTTGTTGCAATTTTTATAAATGTTATAATTTATAATATATAAAATAATTTTAAACACTATTCTCCACTGTTGGAAATAATGTGCTAAATAGAAAAATTTTATATGCATTGTTCTATAACTCCAAAAGTTGTTTTAAGTTATACATTTATAAAAATAAAAGAGAGGAAAATAAAGACCTTGAGAAAAATAAAAATAGTTATGATATTTTTCAATTAAAAATGGAGTCAAAATGCTTTTTCTAAAATAAACAAATCATTTTCAGAATTGATAGACTTTTTATGAAGTTTTCCTGGTCAAATTAAAAGATCAATAGATAGTGCTACTTTATATATTGGAAAATGAGAGATTAAATTATTTGCCTTAGAACTATATTTCTTTGTTGAAGAAATTGTGAAAAAATCATTGATGAATTAATATAGAGCATTTCTACAAAGCAAATAGAGTAAGGGTATAAAATATTCTATTCATAGTATTAAACCTTCATCTATTCTGGAGTAATTGAATACAGCAAAGTTTCAAAAAATCTCATAGAAAATGAAATAAAAAGGAACTAAATAATGGAGCTGCATCTTTCAAAATAATATGTAAAGTTAGAAAAGGAACAGAATAAAAACATCTTGAATAGTTTTATTGACTTATTTTTTCATTGAAACTGATTTTCAAATAAGTTAATAGTGAGACTTTGTTTAAAAAATAACAGGATATAATATAATTTTACAAATAATAGTTTTAAGATAACTCTACAGAGACTTTGAGATTGAATTTCTCAAAACAATAACCAAAGAGATCAATGAAATGAATTGGCTTAGGGCATTCAGAAATATTTAAACTGTTCATGTGATGAATTGAGATTATGTAATTGACAGATGATAGTTTTGTTCTACAGTTGTAAACTTTTATTCCTGCTCACATTTTCCTCAAGTATCATTTAGAAAAAGGTATAGCGTATACTTACATATCTCCAGAGAAACCTATGCTGTTCATTTTAAGATATGATCAGATCATTCCATAACATTTGAAAAACAAATCATTTCATAATCACTAAATTACTATCATTGAGTTAGTAATGGATTGCACTATATGTCTATTGAACTCTATATAACATAAATAATTATTGAAGCAACAAGAATTCTTCAGGCAAAGACAAGTCTGTTGTGAGGGCAGTCATGAGATGTACCTCAAGTGTGATATTAAAGTCCCAGCACATGAAAGAAAGAAAACAGTCAAATATAAGTTTCAAATTTTTTTAACTAGGGACTCAGATAAGGCAAATACTTCCCGATTAAATAATGATGTAAAATTAGCAAAATGATAAATGAAAGCAGAACACTGGGAAAATGAAAACAGAATTACTCCAATAACACTAAAAACAATAAAAGTAAATTATATTGAGAAAGGGCGTATAACTTACAGTAGTTGTATAAGCAGCTTCTGGATCATCTTCTAGCACTCGAGAGAGACCAAAATCAGAAACTTTGCATACTAGGTTGCTATTGACCAATATATTCCGAGCCGCCAGGTCCCGGTGCACGTAACCCATGTCAGAAAGATACTTCATGCCCGACGCGATGCCGCGGAGCATGCCGACCAGCTGGATGACTGTGAAGTGGCCATCGTGTTTCTGCAAGAGAGTCACATCGTTTAATTTGATTTATTCGAATGCAGTGTGTATACGTATGCATTAAATAAGATCCTTAAATTTAATTTGCTGGCTCCATTGAAGACAAGCATCAAGTTTGATGACCATTTACAATTTTCATAAAGAAATGTAAGAATTTGACTTACAAAGGGAAGGGAAAATCTAGCTGGAAATGATGAAGGAGAACTGAACAAAGGACAGAAAAGAGGCAACCAAATTAACTGCCAGAAAAAATGATGTGAAAAACTTTAGGTAATAGGAAGGAACTAAAGTCAAATGAAGTAAGAGCGAAGGCTACCAAGAAAGAAGAATCTACTTTCCATAGTTGTGAGCTTTGAACCAGCCATACACGCGGGCAGAAGGGCAGCAAAACCTAGGATTGATGGAACCTGTGTGGTAACTAGAGACACTGTGAAAAATGGGAGTCAGGCCAGGTCACTCAAGGGAAAGAAAATATGATGGCACAAGCAAAAGTTTAAAGAAACTGCAAGAGAAAGAAAAAAACACAAGCAAACAGAAAATAACTAGATTTTTCCTTTTTCTTTGTTTTGTTATATAGGGAAAATACAAAAGAAGCTGGTGGCAACTGATTGAAAATGGGACTATTTTAGCTTTTGGTTAGGGCATATTAAATTAAATAATATGAATAATGAGCAAGGCACGATATTGGTATATAGTAGTAAATCCCATCTTGTTCCCTCCACCTTGATTTTAAAATAATGTTTGTTTTTTTTAAAAAAAAGAGTAAAAATAATCTAATTGTCATCTGTGCAAAATGTATGCACCAGTGAGACCAGATACAAATAGTATCTCTTAAATCAGAAAAAATGAAATAAAAATTCTTAAGTTTGAAAATAATGTATATTGTTCTATTTATTTAGTTACTGTTGACTTTAATGGAGTTATAGAAAAATTCTCAAGTTGTTTTTATGTATCAGGCAAAATTTATTTATGACTGATTTTAAAAATGAATATCTGTAAGAGACTATAGGGTATATTAGCTTATGCTGTATAGGAGAAGCACAAGTAAGAGTATCTTAAAATTTTTCCAACTTAAAGCAGTTTTCATGAACACACATCTGATTGCAAACCATAGCATAACTCAATCACAGGGATGATCTGACCGTATCTGTCATAGTGACATAGTTTCCTATACAATGATGATTCATTGTTCAGACAAATGAATAAGCTTATACTACAAATGAAATAAACTTTCTCTTACTATATCAACTTATCTCCCTGATAGCTCTGTGATAATATCTCCTAACTTAAGTGCAGAGTAAGGAAAAGTATACTCTCCTAAAATAAACACTCTTACCGTAAGAGTATCCATTTAAGCAAGCTCTTCTGTATAATTAATGTGTAAAAGACAACCTAGCAAAGAAAATCTTTGGTGTTATTAGCTCTTTATGTTTCTAATCCATCTTTTTAGACAGTACATTATTAGATGAAGTCTACATCTTCTATCATGTACTCACATACCTCTCCTCTATTAGGAATCTCAAAACCTTTGAGTAGAATTGAAAACATAAATTCTTTTGGCCTGGGATGAATTACACTAAATTTAAAAAGGTTTCTGTTTTACCTTTACAAAAGTGAAGTTGCCTTGTATCATAAGTTCTAGTCAAGCAGAATTTCTAAGTAGCAGGAAGTGTTAATGGGCCCCCTGAAAACTAAAGAGTACCTCAGTTTACTTATATGTGAGATGGAAATAGAATCATCTAACTCAGAATTGTAGGGAGAAGCACACATAAGATATACAGCACAGATTCTGACTTATTTTAGTAACAGTTATTATTTAACAAATCCTTGTCATTATTATTATTATGTGTAGTTTTTATAATGTTAACATGAGTCAGAAAATTCTCCTCTTACTTTCCTGAAAAATTGTCAACATAAGCTCCTATATGAATAAAGAAAAATAATTACTTAAGACCAGGTTGAAATTTAATTTTATGTCTATTCTGAGGGTAGCACAAAGCACCAAATTACTTTTTAACAGCTTTATTGAGATATAATTAACATACCATAAATTCATCTTTTTAAAGCATACAATTCAATTGTTTTTAGAGTATTCACAGAACTGTACAGCCATCACCAAAGTCAATTTTAGAACTTTTCATCACTCACAGAAGAAACTCCATACTCACTAGCAATCACTCCCCATTGCTCCCCAATCCCCCCCAACATCCTAAACCACCACTAATCTATTTTCTATCTCTATAGATTTTCCTATTTTGTATATCTCTTAAATGGAATCATATAATATATGGTCTTTTGTGATTGTATTCTTTCACTTAGTATGTTTTCAAGGTTTGCCCACATTGTACTATGTATCACTATCTTAGTCTTTTTATTGCTGAGTAAGTTTCTATTCCTTTTGTTTACATTCATCAATCAGTTGCTGGACATTTGGGTTACTTCTACTTTTTGGATATAATGCAAGTTATTTTTAATTAATTATTTTGAATATTTTTGTCATCAACATTTGAAGATATTTTGATTAATTGCTTTCATATTAATCATATGATAATCAGAGTTCTAATATCAATAAATGCTATCATTAAAAAAATGAGATTTTTATGTATGAAAAGAATCTAAAAAATGAGATTTTGATGTATGAAAAGAATCTTTCTCCATATTCTGCCATTGTACTTTACAGTGTAGTATATTTATTTCTAATTCACTTGACCAAGACTTTTTTAGGGGTCCATGGAGTCAAAATTATTTTCATAATAGCACTAAGATGTGTATCTGCCTTTTTTCACCAGGTTGATATTTGTACTAATGGTACAAAAATCTGATGGGTAAAACTTCAGGAGTCTTAACAGATATAGGAATCAGGGCAGTAGCATCAAACCAAACTGTAATAGTATCCTCATATTCTTCTCTGCCACATGCTTGAACAGAAAGAAAGAAGAAACAGCTGGTTTCTCTTAATAATGGTGAAGCAGTAAAACTTATTAATTTTATTAAATATTGATCTTTGATTATACACTCTCAGGAACAATACCTGTTAGGAAGAGAAGAAAGCAGGATTAGGCAGCAGGAGAAGTTCAAGTGCAGTGCATTCACTACAAAGACCTTCATCCATCCCATGGGATAGCCTGTATCTGAGATAACCCTTTGGAGTTGGCCCAAATTGAGGAAAAGGACTGGGCCCTTCTACTCCCACATCAATCAATCATTGGATTCAGGCTGCCCCTGTAAAGGGGTCACGGCCTTGGGTGAGGTGGCTTTCTCCAGCCAATGGTTTTTCCTAAAGACTCAGCTTAGAGCTGTCAGCCCCCAAAACTCTACAGTCTGTGAGAATAAGGGAGTTGATCTTGAGAGCTCTCCCAATAAAATTCCTGCATGAAAATCTCCTTTTTCTAATGTGTTTCCCAGGGAACCCAGCCTGTGAAAATCTCTCTCTCTCTATCAATCATCTACCTACCTACCTATCTATCTATCCATCATCTATCCATCCACTCATCTATCCATTCATCCATCCATTTTCTGCAGATAAAACATAGGCTTGATGAAAGAAAAGCTCCAGAAACAGTTATATATTCCTTTGGGAATGCATTTCTTAATTTCTGCCACATGATTATAGGGAAAAATAGCTAAAATTCATTAAACACTACAAACCAGTGACAGACTAAGCTCTTTACAGGTCTCTCATTTAGTCTTCACAATAACGATATTATGTTAGTGTAATCATTATCTCCATCTCATAAGTGGTCAAACTGAAGGACAAAGAGATTTAATAACCTAGTAAGTGGTGGAGTCAGGATTTGAATCTAGGCAATCTAATTCCAGAGCCTGTATTCTTAGCTAGGAGTTGCTGGAAAAAGAGCTGGACAAAATTTTACCTCACTCTGGGTTAGTTTGGGCAACACAATTTGGCATAATGAAGCAAGGTCTACAGCCCTCTGAGACCAACAAACCAAAAATAAATAAGAACACTGCAGATAAACCAACAGATGAGGATCCATTCATCTATGTCTGGCGAGAGGAACAGCCGTATGTATTCATACATAAAGTGGCACAAATCTATTTCTCTACAAATGATGTAACTCTCTTCTTCAAACAGAATCTATATTCCTTTTTTCTAATTCTTGTCAATAGAGCCTCCTCAAGTTTGTTTTACATATTAGTGTCCTTGAATACATTGGATAGCTAATAAATGGTGACTGAATTAAATAACCTTTGATACTGTCGTGTAGTGCACTGGTTGCTATTGCTATATTGTTCTTATTGTCTTGTATAAAACAGATTGTTTTCTTTCCTTAAGCTAGGACATGGGTTTTATCCCTTTTACGTTGCATTTCTATTACAGCATCCACCATACTGCCATGCATTGTGTCATAGCTCAATAAATATTAAATCAAATTGAATTGAATTGTTTATGAGGGGAGGAGAAAAATGTGAGAGTGCTGAGATTTAATATCTTTGGGCTTCCTACTGAAGATTAATCAAAAAGAAACTATGAATTTATTTATGACACATGTTTTTTTTTCCAGGAAGACAGATTCAAATGAAAGGGAGTGAATGTGGCATATTTACACACTGCATCTCAGAGCTTAGTAGCTAGAATTCAGTTTGTCTTCATCCTTCTCTTTGCTCTCTCAACCTGATTGCTGAGAAACATGGAGTTTATCCCCTCACTGACAGAAAGTGTGAGCCTGATTGGAAGGGATTTCTGAAAGCTATACATAATAATGTCTACTATTTCTGAAAGCTGCAGACCTCCATCAGACCCTCTTTCAGACCTAGAGCACAGCATCCACCCGATCTGAGCAGTCACCACATGTCACATTGTCTCTGCAGTAACACGAGCTCTTCATAGTGGTTTTCAAGGCATTGCCTCATGAGTTGCATCCCACAGACTCTTTTTTTTTTTATTTCAGCTCATCATGGGGGTACAAAAGCTCAGGTTATATACATTGTCCACGTCCCACCCATCCCCCTGAGTCAGAGCCTCAAGTGTGTCCATTCCCCAGACAGTGTGCCTGGCACTCACCATGTAGTCATACCTCCATCCCCTCCCCCCACCTCCCACCTCCCCGAGTCAGCACCTTCAAGCATGACCATTCTCCAGACAGTGCACAATGCACTCATCATGTAGGCATACACCCATCCCCTCCCCCCACCCCTCATCTCAGTCTGATATCCAGTTGGTATCCTCCTCCGATATGCATTTAGGTGATGATCAGGGAAACCAATTTTCTGGTGAGTACATGTGATGCTTGTTTTTCCATTCTTTGGATACTTCACTTAATATAATGGGTTCCAACTCTCTCCAGGAGAACCAAAGAGATGTCATATCACCATTATTTCTTATAGCTGAGTAATACTCCATGGTATACATATACCACAGTTTACTAATCCATTCGTGGATTGATGGGCATTTGGGTTGTTTCCACATCTTTGCAATTGTGAATTGTGCTGCTATAAACATTCGGGTACAGGTGTCTTTGTTATAGAATGACTTTTGTTCTTCTGGGTAGATGCCCAATAATGGGATTGCTGGATCGAATGGTAGGTCTGCTTGAATCTGTTTAGGTATCTCCATAATGCTTTCCACAGACTCTTGAAGCCTCTCAGTGGTCCATTCATCTTAGGCTGAGCACAAGTAGTTAGACTAAGCTTAGGACAAATGTAGGATTTGAGAGCCACGTTATCCTGAAACCATTATATTACTGTCTAATAATATTTTTAAAAATATATATATTCAGATCCTATGAAAACATAAATCTCACACTGTGATTTGTTTAAAACCCTTCAGTGATCTTGAATGACAGAATAAAATGCAGTGTCTTCAACATGAATACAAAGATCTGACCCTTGCTCATATCTTTAGTCTCATACCCTTATTCTGCTATTTTTTTTGTGTTCATTTCACCCCATAACATGTCATTTTACATCTAATGTACATTGCTTATGCAGTTCCCTTTTCCAAGAATGTCATTCTAGTCTTTTGTCACCTGAGTTTTTCATGACAAGTATCATCTCTCCTAGGAAGAGATGAATTCTGAATTGCTGAATTGCCAAGTTCATTCTTTGAAACCACACTCATCAAGTACCTACTAAGGACCATATATTGCTCTAGTTGCTAGTGGTCAGCATGAGAAGCAAAACAGAAAGATGCCTGCTTCAGTTGTACCTTATATTTAATTGGAGATAGAGAAATGGACAATAAATAGGTAAAAAGTAAATGAGATAATCTTAAATAATGATAAACTATAAAATAAATAAAATGGAATAATATAAAAGAGAATGACTTCGTGGAGCCTGAGAATAGCTCCCAGTATGTACAAATGGCTTAAGTTAGGAAGAGTTTGGCATGCTTAAGAAATGGAGACTAATGGGCATGGAGCTTGTTGAGTGAGAGGGAGAGTAACGGGGATACTAGAAAGCTTGGCAGAAGCAAAATCAGGAAGGGTCCTGGAGCCATTATAAAGAGCTTGAAATCTATGAAAACTATAATGAGAAGTTAGAGAAGAATTTTAAATGGGGAGTGATATACTCTGGTTAGCAGATGGAGAATAGAAGTGGAAAGATTGGTTTGGAAGCTATTAGAGTAACATAGGAGAGAGATATTGGGTGCTCGAACCAGGTCAGAGATCTATTTTAGAGGCAAAGCCAAGTTGGGCCAACTTTCTTTCTCTATTACTCTCAAAGCACACTGTCTACACCAACGTTGGCTAAAACCATGTATGTATATGTATGTGTTTGTCTCTCCCATTGGCTTGAACACAACCTCTTCTAGGGGAATGAACATACCTTATTTTGTTCATCTTTGTAATCCCAGGGCCTAGCACCATGCCTGGCACACAGTAGCTATTCGATAGACTGGATTGAACTGAACCAAATTTATTTATTTTTCTCCTAAAGGAGTGAAGCTCTTCAAACTTTTAGCATGCAGTAAGATATTTTTCTTAAAGTATTTCTCATGAAAAGTTATATTTGCTATAGCAGATTCTTCGTGAAGATCATGAGTGAAGAAGAAGTATCAAAGTATTGACGACACTTGCAGTCATCTCCACTTTTGAGAGGAAGACTCTTTGATTATGACTACCAGATTCCTATATTTTTGCTGCAGAGTGAGGAAAAGGGAGCTAAATACCTTATATAGATTTCTTCTATATTTTTTTCTAATCTTCACTGGAAAATCAGTGGTGTTGACCCACCAACCAGATAGCCTTAGAGACTATCAAAGATCTGTGGACCATAATATAAATCACTGTCCTCAAACATTCTTGCTGAAAAATGTGAAAGACTCTTTATATAAAGCAGATAATTCTAGTGATTCTGTGTCCTAAAAAGGTTAAATATGAGTGACAAACAATACTACACCCAGTAGATGATAACCTGCTATTCTTGAGTAGAATTAATAAAAATTGCACATCACTCATTTGACAAAAATTTACATAGGATCAAAATCACAATGCAGTACCTTGGTTACCTATAATAAATAGATTGCCTTTTGCAGATTCCTCACAAATCTGATATAATAAATACTATCAAATAATGAAAGTTTAAGCTCAAAAGTGAAGTTTGGTCATATGTATATCAAAAGACTTTTTGGCTCACTAACTGTGAGTTGTAAGAAATGGAATGTCAAAACAGAATGACAAAATTAGAAGGCTTAGCTGAAGACTTGTAAAATTATTACTTCCAAACCTTTGACTAACCCATTTTATAAAATGGCTGTACACGAAATGTACCTTACTAAATGATCTACAAAAGACTGAGGTAGACAAACAGTAGATACTATAAGTCTCTTGTCCCCCTGTTTTTGTGTTGCTAGAGGCCATTTTGAGAAAACCAGACAGCAGAAATACAAGGGATTCATAAGAGACAGAGGATGAGCATCTATGAAGAGCCACAACAGCAGAGAGAAGCCAGCCTCTGGGTTCCTGATTGTTACTTGGTCTAAAAATATCCTTACCTGCTCTGTCTGTGTGTTTTCACATCTTTTTGTTTTCCGACCTGAAATTCTGCCATTAACATTCTATTTAGGTTTGCATATGCATGTAAAAGATGCAAAATCATCTGGAGGAATTAGAATATTATTTGTGAGTCACATACTAGCATGAATTACTCTAATTTTATCTCCAGCTAAGACCTGTGCCAATGAGAGAATGGGAGCTTAGATTAGGATGGGGTGATGGTCCAGGTTACAGGTGAATTTAAAAGGTGAAAAAAGGCCTAACCCAGGGGCAGGAGGGAATGGGAAAACATGCTACGATATGGGATTTCTAACAATAAAAGCTGAATATCTGAAGACATGAAGAAAGGGGTAGATGACATAGAAAATCGGTCTTTAAAAAAATTTTGCCCAGGGCAAGTTATATAGAGGGAAAGGCAACAGAATTATCCCATTTTTGAAGAAAACTCCTGGCCCTCCTCCCTTTTGGAAGTTACATCCTATAGCTGTAGTCTATGGTAAAAGAGACTTTTACAGGTTTGCCTGGGGACTTAAGCAATATTTTTAAAAGAAATATTTACAGGAAAATGCATTCTGAGTTCTGAACAATTGATTTATAAGTGACTTTTCAGAAAACATTCCTTGGAGGATTACTTCTATAACTTAAGTTTAAAGTTAAAATTCAGTTTTTATGTATTTCTAAATCAAAAAGTTGACCAGGCTATGACTTTTTAAAATGCTCTTGAATTTGAAAAAGACATGGCTAGGGTTATTTATAGGTTTGAAAAGACCAAATCACTCTTGTTTTAAAATAGCCATTGAATAAATAAGAGTCAATATCTCCTCTTGGTTCTTGTGGTTTCCCCAGTTGAAAATCTTATTATAATACCCATTAAATTCTTTAAAGCTCTTTCTCTTGTGGCCATCATGGATTTGGAACTTAAGCTAAGAAGAGTTGTATTTTTAGTTATGGAAGAGAGAGGCCACCAAGAGTAGAATCAGAAATTTCAATTGTAAGGAAACTAAAATGCCATTTCTAAGATACTTAAAAAATTTAAGAAGAAAAGAAGTAGATATGGATTCGTGAAGCATGGCAGTTGGATTTCAGAATTACATTTTAAGAGCTTAAAAAGAATCTGAATATAATATAACTTTAGCTTCTAAGGCTTACTACTGAATTTGCTTTTTTATTTTTTTTAGTTAACTTTTTGCTTAGGTTTGTATGAAGGCAAATCTATACTAGCTACTGTGTGCTGCATTTATATAAAGTCAAGAAAATTTAAAGTTGTTTTGGCTGGCATTTGGGGCAGGTTGTCACAGAGTGCCATCATCTTGATAAAGCATCATTATAGTGTATCAGAATTACACAGGGAAGTTTTTGCAGAATATATCTGCTTGTGTCTGCATATGTATCTTGTAAAATCTTTCTAGGATGATGATTCTGGTTTTCATGCATGGTTGAGAACCATAAGTTTTAGATTTAATATTCAGTTCTATAAATTCAAAATGTCCTGTATAGTCCAAATGTGGGGATAGGAGTGACTATAGATGAGTTCAGGAAAAATGCACAAAATTTCTCTATATATCAGGATAATTATAAATTATATATAATTAAAAAATAAACCTGAAGTCCTATATGCAAAAGGGCAATTAACAAGGAGAATTATAAAATACTATTTCATGATACTAGGTAATAAAAATGACACTCCACATTAGAGTACTAAGATGTTTAAAGAGATCAATTTAGGCTATTGGATGTTGTTGCTCTATTCGTAATCTAAAAATAAAAGTTCAGCTATCCATATATTTGGCTCTGAGCATACCATGCTTTCAAATATTTGGATGTTTAGTGTCACACTATTTTTACAATAGTATTTAGCATTAAGCTTACACAGGTGCAGTAAATAGTATTATTCTGCATAAAGATTCATATATTTTTCTGTTAAAAATATAATTAAGATGTGATTCAATTATGTTTTTGTTTTAAAAATATTTATTGGTGGGTGAATGCAATTTTATTTTTTCTACTGTCAAAAAGAAAATAAATGTGATGTAGATTAATTTCACTCTTATACCACCCGAGCAAAAATATGATCATGCACACACAATTTACAAGAAAAGTGTGCTAATAAAATACAGCTCTTATTATTAATAAATAACTATCATAAGGTAAAATGCCATCTTTACCAGATTTGTAATTTGAGTACATAAATATTTAAAAGATCCCTTTAATTTTTTAAATTAATATTTGCTTTGCATTTGCTCATGGAAACTCTTCAAATGGCTCACATTTCTTTTGAAATGCTGATATGCACTTATATGTATTATTTAAATACTCATATTCCTGAGTTATATCCAGATTTTTTTAAATGGTAAAAATTAAAACTATTTTTAGCCACCTGAAAAAATAGACCAGGAAGTAACAGACACTTTACAAACTCTTAGTGACATCTACTGATGTATAGTAATGTATAGTATAATAAGAATAGATGACATCAGTGATATCTCACTATGCGCTAAACACTGTTCTAGGGGTTTTATGTCTATTAGCCATGTAATACCATAATAATCACAGTAACCTTAGGAAGAAATTATTGCCTATTATTGACCTTTTTTTGTGGATTACAGTTGCCCTTGAATCTTCTCTTTTACATACTTTATCCAATCTGTGAGCAAATCCTATTGGGTCTATTTTCAAAATGCATTACAGAATGTGGCCATTTCCCATTCAACTCCACTACAACTATCCTTGCCTAAGCCATCATCATCTCTTGCCTGGATTATTATTGCAAAAGACTCCTAATTTCCCTGCATCCATTGGTGCCTCACTGCAGTCTTTTCTCAGTATAGCAACCAGAGTGATCCTTTTAAAATATAGGCCGGGCGCGGTGGCTCATGCCTGTAATCCTAGTACTCCGGTAGGCCGAGGCGGGTGGATCGTTCGAGGTCAGGAGTTCGAGACCAGCCTGAGCAAGAGTGAGACCCCGTTTCTACTAAAAATAGAAATAAATTATCTGGACAACTAAAAATATATATAGAAAAAATTAGCCGGGCATGGTGACGCATGCCTGTAGTCCCAGCTACTGGGGAGGCTGAGGCAGTAGGATCGCTTAAGCCCAGGAGTTTGAGGTTGCTGTGAGCTAGGCTGATGCCACGGCACTCACTCCAACCCGGGCAAGAGAGTGAGACTCTGTCTCAGAAAAAAAAAAAAATAGCAATAAAATACAGTAGATCATCACCTTGTGCCTCTGTTCCTGATCCTACAATGGATACCTGTATTACCTAGAGAAAAGCCAAAGTCATTATAATGGCCTACAAGGCCACATTTCAGTGATTTTCCAACTTAGTTGCATATTAGACTCAGCTGGGGGAACTTCTGACAAATACTGTACCTGCTATATAGACCATAGCCTCTATTATCTCCACTCTTATATTTGGGGAGTTGAGTGTTTGTATAGAGCCTATTGTTTATGGTCCAGCATTTTAATGAATCAGCTACTCTTCTTTTTAACTTCAGCAATTATTCCAAACATTCACCTCAATATGGAGGTTTGTCCTCGAAGTTCCACAGAAACTCTACTTCTACTTTGTGTAGAAATGTAACAGCATCAGGTACTATTGCCTTCAATTCATGCTTGTTCCTCACAAACTTATCTAGATCCACAACACACAGTCCCTCTGATCTTGGAAGATGTGGAGGCTTCTTCTGTTCAAAGTCAATCCTTCACCAGGGTCCTTGATTTTATACTTTTCAATCTCCGGAGATATTTTTCTTTATCAATTTATTTTCTTTAATTCCTCTTCTTTGTCTCCTTCATTGTATACATTGCCTAAATTTCTTCTATTTAAACCTCCTTGATTTTATGATACAACAATTATGAACATTAACAAAACTAATAACAGACCAACAAAATATATGAAGCAAAAACTGATAGAATTGAAGGAAGAAATAGACAGAATACATAGTTCTGCAATAATAGTTGGAGAATTTAAAATCCCACTCTCAAAAATGGATGGAATAACTAGAAAGAAGATAAGTGAAAAAAACAGAGGACTTGAACAACACAATAAACCAATGAGGTTAACAGACATGCACAGCCTATGTGATAATAGAACACACATTTTCCCCGATTGTGTATAAAAGCCCTGGACTTGATGGCTTCATTGGTGAAGTCTACCAAACATTTAATGAAGTAACAACAATCCTTCTGAAACTTTTCCAAAAAATTAAAGAGAAGGAATACTTTGATTCATTTCATGAGCTCAGGATTGCTCTGATACTAAACCCAGACAAAGACACTGCAACCAAAGGAAACTATAGACCAATATCTCTTATAAATATTGATGAAAAAAATCCTCAACAAAATACTAGCAAACTGAATTCAGCAGCATATTAAAAGGATTATACACCATGACCAAATGCAATTTATTCATGGAATGTAAGAATGGCTCAAATATGAAAATTGATCAATTTAACACACCATATTAGCAGAATGAATGGAAAAACAAAACACATGATCATCTTGACTGATACAGAAAATGCATTTGAAAAAATCCAACACCCTTTTATGATTCAAACACTTAACTAACTAGGACGAGAAAAAAACTACTTTGACATAATAAAAGCTATATATAGAAAACTCACAGTGAATATCATTTTCAACAGTGAAAGAGTGAAATCTTTTTCTCTAAGATCAGGAACAAGGCAAAGATGCCACTTTCACAATTTCTGTTCAATATAGTACTGGAAGTTCTAGCCAGAGCAATTAGACAAGAAAAAGAAAGAAAAGGTATCCAAACTGGAAAGGAAAAAGTAAAATTATCTCTGTCCACAGATGATATTATCTTATGTGTAGAAAACTCTAAAAATTTCATGCAAAAAATATTAGAACTAATAAATGAATTCAGCAAAGTAGCTGGATACAATGTCAACCACAAAACAAATTGTATTTCTGTACAGTAACAATGAACAATCTAAAACAGTAATTAAGAAAAGTTACATTTTTTAATAGCATTGAAAGGAAACCAAAGAGGTGAAAGACTAGTATAATGAAAACTACAAAACATAACTGAAAGAAATTAAAGAAGATATAAACAAATGAAAAGATATCCATATTCATATGCTGGAAGACTTAACATTGTTATTATGTCAATACTACACAAAAAGGTCTACAAATTCAATATAATAATCTCTATCAAAATTCCAACAACTTTTTTTTTTTCAGAAATGGAAAAATTCACTCTAAAATTCACATGTTATTTCAAGGGAACTTAAATAGCCAAAACAATATTAATAAAGAAGAACAAAGTTGGAGGACTCAAACCTCCTGATTTCAAAACTTAGTTTAAAGCTACCAGTGTGGTACTGGCATAAAGACAGACATATTGACCAATGGAATAGATTAGAGGACCCAGAAATACACTTTTGCATGCATGGTTGCTATGGTTTGAATGTATGTGTCCCTCCAACATTCACAGGTTGGAATCTAATGTGATAGCCTTAGGAGGTGGGGACTTTGGGAAGTGATTAAGTCATGAGAACTCTGCTTCTCATGAAGGGGGTTAGAGGTCTTATAAAAGAAGTTGAAGGAAATGCCCTAGTCCCTTTTTGCTCTTTTGGTCTTCCACCATATGAGGACACAGCTTTTGTCCCTTTCACTATGTGAGGATGCAGCAAGAAGAGGCCATCTTGGAAGCAGAGAGTAAGTCATTAGCAGATACTGAATAGATACTTCTACCCTTGGTCTTGGACTTCTCAGCCTCTAGAACTGTGAGAAATATATTTCTATTATTTATAAATTACTCAGTCTGTGGTATTTTGTTATAGCAGCAGGAAAGGACTAAGACACTGGTCAAATGATTTTTGATACGATGGTAAATTATTCAATTGGCAAAGGGCAGTATTTTTAACAGATGATACTAGGAAACCTAGATATCACCATGCAAAAGAATCTAAAACCATATACAAAAGTTAACTCAAAATGGGTCAACAACCTAAATGTCAGCCCTAAAACTATAATATAAAACTCTTAGAGGAAAACATAGAACAAAAGCTTCATGGCATTTGATTTGGCAATGGTTTCTTGGATATGACACCAGAGACACAGGCAACAAAAGAAAAAACTGACAAACTGGATCTCATGAAAATTAAAATGTTTTGTGCATTAAAAGACACTATCAGCAAAGTCAAAAAGCAATTCAAAGAATAGAAGAAAATATTTGCAAATCATATATCTGCTAAGGGATTAAAATCCAGACTGTATAGAGAACTTCTAAAACTCAACAACAAAACATCAAGCAACCTTATTCATAAATAGTCAAAGGACTTGAATAGATAATTCTATAAAACAGGTGTACAAATGGCCAATAAGGACATGAAAATATGCTGAACATCACTAATCAATAGGGAAATGCAAGTTAAAACTTCAATAAGGTACTCTCTAAAATTCATCAAGATAAAAATAAACAAATACAAACAAACAAAAACAGCAGAAAATAATGTGTTAGTGAGGATGTGGAGTAATTGAAATCCTTGTACTCTGTTGATGGAAATACAAAATGTTATGACCACTGAAAAACATTATGGTGGTCCTCCAAAGAGTTAAAAGTAGAATTACAATATGATCCAGCAATTCCACTTTTGGATATATACTCAACAAATCGAAAGCACAGTTTTGAAGGCATATTTGTACACCCATGTTCATAGTAGCCAAAAACTAAAAGATGCATGTGACCCAGGTATGAATGAATGAATGAATAAGCAAACTGGGGCATATGCCTACAATAGAATATTATTCAAACTTAAGAAGGAGATACTGACATATACTTCAACATGACTAAACTTTGAGGATATTGATGCTAAATGAAATAAGCCAATCATGAAAAGACTAATACTGTATGATTGCACTTATATGAGGAACTTAGAGTTGTCAAAATCATAGAGACAGAAAGTAGAATGGTGGTGGTGGTTGCCAGGGTCTGGGGGAAGAGAGGAATGGGGGATTATTATTTAATGGGTATAGAGCTTCAGTTTTATAAGATGAAAAGACTTCTGGTGATAGATGGTAGTGATGGCTGTACAATAATATGAATGTACTTAATACTGTCGAACTGTACATCTAAAAATGTTAAGATAGTAAATTTTATGTATATTTTATCACAATGAAAATTAGAAAATGCTTTTTTATTTCAGCATATCATGGGGGTACAAACATTTTGGTTACATGTCATGACTTTGCCTCACCCAAGCCAGGATTGGAGGTGTGCCCCTCACCCATACAATGCTCACCATGTCCATTAGTTGTGAGTTTACCCCACCACCATCCCCCCAACCCCCAGTGAATATTACTACTGTGTGAGCACCTTAGTGTTGATCAGTCAGTGCCAGTTTGATGGTGAGTACATGTGGTGCTTATTCTTTGGAAAACCCTTTCTTTCTTTCCTTCTTCTTCTTCTTTTTCTTTTTTTTTTTTTTTTGTCTACTAGCAACTGAATTATCTCTTGCCTTGACATCTCACCTACTTTTTCTGAAAGGAATCATCTCCACCTACTACTTCCTGTCAGTCTTTCACTTTCATTCTTGCCCGCTGCAATCTGGCATCTGCCCGGACCAGTTAAAAGTGTTCTTGTTGAGATCACTGAGGACTTCTTACATGCTAAATGCCATACGTGCTTTTCAGTCTCTGCCTTTCAGAATTTCTCTGCTGCACTTAACACAATGGCTTATTGGCCTCTGCCTGAAATGCTCTATTTCCTTGGGTTTGGGGACTCCATGTTCTTCTCTCCCTTCTTGTTCCTCTTTGACCACTTGTGCTTAGTTACCTTTGGAGACTAGACCCACACTGCCCCTCAGGTTGGTATGGCCCAGAGTTCCAACCTTTTTTCTTTTTTTCTTTCTAGAAAAGTTCTTCCTAGGAAATATCATGGTTTGGGTTTAATAACTGCCTTTATGCTACCAACTCCCAGATCTTTTACTTTAGTCAAGACTTTCCCAGTGAGATTCAGATTTATATTGCCAATTTCTGTCTGGACATTTTCACTGGATGTTCCACAGACATCTCAAATGTAACATGACCAAAATGAAAGCCATCATTTCCTTCCAACTACTAGTCTATCCTGTTTCTCCTTTGTGTCTTTAATTTACCTGGTAGCACCACCTTTTACTCTTCTTGCTCCCAACCATACTTCCCTGACCATATTTTGAGCTATGTTTTCCTTACTCAATTCAGTCCTGCTTGCTTTTTGTCTCTGTTAATTTCTCTTAGATTTTTGGCTTAAGAATGACACCGCTTCTTGTTTGCCCACGTGATTGTACTTTGCAAAAAATTTAAGTACATTTTCTCACATGACAAAGAATTTGAGGTTTGAGTAGAAGGCTGCAGTGTGAACACAGTACATCATCTTTAACTGAAGTCAGTGGTATTATATTTTGGTATGACTAAATTTTGTAAATGATAAACAAATTCACATTCAACAAATGTTACAAAATAGAGCAATAATTTTTTTTGGTTGACATGTAACATCTCAAAGTTTTAAAGTATTTTATAACTATTTTTATTTGGATTGCTAGTTAATATTGTTATAAAAATGGAGGTTCTAAGATTTAGAGGCAGGTAGTTTCCAGGTAAGTGTCAAAAAGTGTGTTTATGAAATCCATATATGTAGTTGCAGAAAGACTGTATAGGGATGATGGTCAATACATTAATGCACACTAATATTTCCTTGGAAAACCTGAAAAATCTGAATGTTGTTGATGTTGTGCCTTCTGGGCAGGATGGCTGATGATTTGATTGCTAAATCAGAATGTATTTAACTTTAAAATTAAAAACGTACACAGTGGCACACACACCCCTCCTCTACACACATGTATGTGCACACACATATACACAAGACTGCACACCTTCCCACTGCCATATCTATCTGGAACAATGTCCACAAGGATCCAAAAAAACATGAGATTTACAAATCTGGAACAATATCACAGCCAGTCAGCCACCAGCATTGGCACTAGATTGTAATCTTGTACTTAGTTGTGCTACGACTCCTTCATAATAAAATAGCAGATTGAAGTGCTTTTCAAATGGTGTGGGAGACCAAAAGGAAATCTTTTCTGCCTCCAGTAAGCACACAATGCTATTAATGATCCATGGATGACTCCTCTACCACACAGTGCATTTAGCCACTTCTTTTTTCCTGTGCTTATGGAAGCTGTGATTATCAAATTATAAAGCATTGTTTGAAAATGACTTTGCTTTTAAGAATTTATGGGCTATATATATTTATATATTTTATTTCTGCTTGCTATGGGGAGTTGAGTGTCTGCCATTGACATAAAGTTTCTAAAGCACTTTGAATTTCTGGGATAGAAGGGATAAGATTACAAAGAAGTGTAAGAATATTAAAGAAGGGTAACACAAAAGTATTGACCCTATTTTTTCCATTCATTTGATTTTTTTTCATTATAATCATATTATTTTTAGAAACTCTATGTGCAGAGGGGACACAGAACACATGGGGAGATAGTAGTGAATTCATAAGGAAAAGTAGTAAGCAATTTAATAAAATAATGCATAGTGTATGAGAACATGGCTTTTTGAGTTATAGGAACTTGAGTTTGAATCCTCACTCTGCCACTTACAATGTGTCATGCATTATTCTATAAGCTTTATAATAATCAAATCAATCTTTATAAAAATTTTATGAGGTGAGGTAGGTGCTGTTCATATCTGTATTTTATAAGAGTAAACAGAGGTACAGAAAACTTGGTTACGTGCCCAAGGACACGCAGCCCATAAGTGGCAGTCAGGATTAGCGAAGTGCTCAGGTTTTAATGGTAGTAATGGCAGTCACCATCAACTGAACATTTACTTTTTTTCCTAGACTCTCTGATAAGGTCTCACCTACATGGTAAATAATAAGAGCTAAAAAATTCTAGCTTTTAAAATTCAAATCATAAAAAATACACCACTTGTAAACATATAGTAGGATGTGCATAAGTAAATCTTTTATTTATAACATATTATGGTTTCTTTATTACATATTTTAACTGATTAATGATTCAGCAGAATAGAGTTTATAAATTAGGTGAAAAACTAACATTTATCACCTAATATGCTTGTGGAAGTCATTTGATCCAATTTTCTGCAGCAATTTAGATTGAATATCTGCTACATTATTTGCCATTTTATTCTGCTCTAGGATCTCGCTGATACCAAAAAGACAAAAGAAAAAAAAAAAAAGGAAAAGAAAACCAACCTATCCCAAACATCATTAGATAATGAATCATTTTGATATACATCTGATAAAAATGAGTTTTGGAATAAACATAATGAAAAGACATAAGTATATGCGCATTTCAAGTACTGTAGGTGGTCTTGATACATTATTCTAAAATAATTTGGAACAGGTGAAATGAATTCAAGCTATAAAATAACACATTCTGGGAATGGCTACAGAAAAGAACAAACAGTTCATGCCTCCAAATACCTTTGAATTTCATTTTGTCTTAAAGATCACACTTGGTTGAGAATACACATTGCACGAGTCGTATTGCTCTATAATAATGTGACGATTCTGCTGAATTCAGCTTCTGGTATTGAATTTGGACATCAAGTCCAGTCACAGTGTAAACATATCATCACTGCTAACATTGAAGAAGTTGGAAGAAGAGGGCACAGAATCAAGAAAAATAAATGAAAATGAGATCAAGAAAGAAAGGTGAGATGCAAATGGAATTTGTTCGAATAATGTGGGGCAAAAAATGAAGTGAAGAAAGAATGTTTTATTTTCACATGAAAATAAAGAAGAAAAATAATATAACAGATTCCAAATGGCAAAGTCCAGCCATTTGGAAAGCAAGAAAAATGGTTATGTCTTTTTCTCTCTTCTCTCGTTGTATATAAATATAGATATATATGTATGTGTATATACATATAAATATGTATATATATGAATACAATGAAATGCAAATATGTGACCTCCACTGGGGATGAAAAATATTTACTGTAGTGATTATTTTTAGATTTCACTTTTTTCACTACCAGTGAATATTTTCATGGCACAGGATGGCTTTTAAAATCTTAAACATATTAAACGTGCACTTTGAAACATAGCTCCTGGTGCTTCTCAGCTTTGTTATTTTGTACCACTATATAAAATAAATTGTTTTCTGTATACGCTACACTTTTAAGGATAATTTACTATAGACAGAATGCTTTTTAAATTTGCATTCTAAAACAAATCTCTGCTAAAGCAGTTTTTTTTCTTTCTCCTTTTGTTTTCTGAATAGTCAGCCAAATGAACTTAAGAGGGACAAAGTTGATAGAAACATATTTGTGAAATGAACTTGAGTCATTGTTGGTAAATATATATCAAATTTATGGAGTTTAGCATTATAGATAGTGCATGAAATATATTGAATAGTTAAGTGTGACAAAGCAAAATGAATGGCTGTGTGAGGCAATTGATTTTTATTTAATCTCTCTCTTCATGATAGCATTATTTGCAGTGTATATATATGTATATGTACACACACACATACATACCTGTGTATGTGTATATATGTCAAGTGAATTTATAGGTAAAATCAATTATATTATTAAGTGTACATCCTCCCCCCCTTAGTAACACTCTAATGTATCACAGTATCAGGGAAATGGTACCCTAGAGAAAATGCTGCTATTCTTCACATAAAATTCATGAATAACATTATGCAAAAATTAATTTATGATAAATGATTTAAATATAGAACTCAGAATAGCTTATTTAAATGCCATCAGAGAAGAACACCTCACCCGCAAAAAGGAGTCTAGGGATCCATTCTCCATATATTCTACCACAATCATTACTGGTCTGCCTGCAAAAGAGCAAGAAAACACACAAGGATTAGAGCAATTACAGAAATATGTGCTGCAGTTAGGAGATATCCAGCTGTGGCAGCTAAATTATTTGTCTTTTATTAATAGGAATTTCATTTTCCAATCCGCTTCTATAAAAGTACTCATATTATACATAGACATTTCTCTATTTCTTTATAGCATTTTCTTTTGAGTTCATAAAAGGGACAAGAATTACAATATAAATTACAAAGGAATTAAGCATTTCTTTTCCTAAAGCCCTGCAATCACTTGTTTAGATTATGTTCTTTTTGTCCTCTAGTTATTCCTTAAAAGACAAATCAACAAGCTGAAGTCAGGGTTTAAGCAGTTACTGTAGCCACTTTTGCAGTTGTACAACTTTCAAGGCTGTACAGCAGTTTGGGCTGACTTATATTAGAGTGGGGAATTCTGAAATATTTCTAAGGCAAATCATGAAGGAGGAATTTATAAATTCTCTTTAAGAAATTATAAACCATCAGTCATAGTCTTATTTTAAAGGATTTAAGCAGAAAATTTTAGTAGATTGATGAATGCTACAAAGTTGGTAGGATTTGTATTATAATAGCTCCTGATCATGTCTTTATTGGACATAGATTTGATCAGCAGAGCAATGAAGGCAGTACAGAAAAAATAAGTCAGTCTGATTTTATAGTCTAGTACAGAAGCTAAGATCAGAAACTGAACATTATTTATTTCTCTTTTATCATATCAATTGTTATAGTTCCCAATACTCCTCTATTAGGTAGAATATTAGACATAAATAACTTTGATTTATTTCAAAGAAGAGAATGCGTTTGTTCTGCCCAATTTCCCAAGTTTAAAATATAAACTCATTTCAGATAAAGGGGAAATGATATTCACCTGAAATAAGTATGTATGACATATTTACATTTATATCTATATTTCTCACTGCTCATTGGAATTTTTAGCAATTCAATCTGCACTCTGCATAGTTTTCCTTACAAACATAAAGAAGATCTGGAAAGAAATTGTGTGTACGAATAATAGAAATATTAGATCTCATTGTAATTCAGGTCCCTTTTATGAACTTAAAGCATTGTGGGTTAGAAAGGGTGACCATCACAAATTGGTACGATGTATGCAAATACTAGATTTCACATTTGAATCTATATTTTAAAGAAAGATGTGTTAAAGGTTAAATGTAGTAAAAAAGCCCCAATTTATCATGCATAAAATTAGAACTCAAAGTTTTCCATTTGTAGTGAATATTAATGTATATCCTATAATGTTCCTCAAAGTCATTAATTTTACCCAAATATGAATAAAGAACTTTATCAGCAATTATTAAGGTCAAATGAACTGTCAGCACTCCTGTGGGCAGGGATCTAGAAGATTCAGATTTTAAACCTGAAAGATCATCATTAAATTTTTTATTTGGCCATTGGTTTCAGAGAGCGTGGAGATAGGAGACTGATGCAAACACTTAGGTAAAAAGGTGGGGAAAATAAAGGTCATTTTTGTACTTAAATATAAAAATCCAGAGACCAATATTCCAGTTTGAATGATAATGGATTATGAATGTTAAGGGGAAAAGCTGAGTGATTAAAATGATGCCTGATTTTTTCCCCTGCCTGAAATTTCACATCTTTTTAATCTGTTTTGTCCACTGCTGCCAGGAGAAAATCTTTGTTTTTTTAAAAAAATTTATCCTCCCCTTAAGAATGCCAGTCTTATAGAATAAAAAGAGCTTATAAGCTCTTTACTTGTATTGCTACATACCATTATTTTTCCTATTACACAGATAAGGAAATTGAGGGATAGAAAATTAAACTACTTATCCAAAGTCAAATAGCTAGTAAGTGGCAGTTTCAGGCAGTCTGTCTCAGAGCTTTTGATATTAACCTCTATACTATAGGTGACTCTCAGGCAAGATATATAAATAAGAGCTCTTAAGTCTCATCTTGTTAGCCAATTCTCTCCAGAGATGGACTTCATCTTTCCTAAATAGCCTTAGCATCCTCTGCTCTATCAGTTGTCATTGCTTATACTTGTTCAATATTATATCCTTTTGCCTTTACTTTTGGTATTCACCTTCCCAGATTATCTCTCAATTTGCATCTCCCTCTAATCTCACCACACATGCCACCCAATCTCCGGAATTTATACACTGCATCTCTTCCTTGAAAATCTCGCAAGGTGATATTTTTCTTATAGCTGAATTTCTGTCACACCCATTGTGTGCACTATGAAATGCTGTGCCTAGTTTTATATTAAGTTGTTTTTCTTTCTTATCTTTCCATAAATGCTTTGTATCCCCATTCACTGAGTTTCTCAAGGTCACTTCCCATAGAGCTAAGCATAGTAGATGCTTTATAAAAATAAGTTAATTTTTCATGTTGATTTTACAATTCTTAAGAAAGTAACACTAAAGTTATTTCAGCAAGATTCTGATCTATGTGAATACAAAGTACTTTGAAATTAGTTCTATCTATAACTCTTTGGGAGATACTTTAGGCAGTCTTAAAATTCATCAGTGACAAGTTTCATTTTCTCATTAAGAATAATAAAGAATCAAATGAAGACTCCCCTGGCTTCTTGTGAATTAGAAGTTTCACATTTGAGCTCTTCATTTTTTGTATTTTGTGCAGTACCATCAATTGAGAGCAGCTGTTAATTGAACTAAGAAGCTGTTTTTTAGACTACTGACACTGGCATCTAACCTGTAATTTGTTTACTAGTGGTTGTCTATAGGGAAGTTAGTTATACCGTGAAGATTATAAGCAACTTTACAGTTCATTATTATATGTTATAATCAGGAAAACAGATAAGTATAAGAGAAATTATGAAAATTAGGATGCTATTCTTTAGATTTGTTTTAGGTGAGAGAAGTCTATTAGTAACTGTGGTATTATTTTTCAATACATAAAAATTACAGATTGCATTATTGGTCTTGGAAAATATATTTGGAAGTAATTTATTTCAAAATATTACAACTTATTTCCTTTTGTATAACATTAGCCAGTTGCCCCAGTGCCTCATGGCACAGAATCATCTTAGAATTTGAGTTTTATTAAAGTCAATGGAAAAACTAGGCTTCTTGAATGTTAGCCAATTCTCAAAATCCCCAGATTGTTTTTAGAAGTCTTATTGGTTTGATTCAAGAGATTTTCAAAGGTACTTCTGCGTGACACACAAAATGAATTTCTTAGGTTTTCCTTCATAAATAGCCCAGAAATGGTTATGAATATTTTAAACTGCATTAGAATGAGGAGCCTCTAAGAAATCACTTATTTATATTCTGCAGACAATGAATTGCAAAATGCCTTATCATCCTTTTCTGTTATAAACGAGAACAATTATTTTCTCTTATTGACACTTTTAGGGACTATTGGAAATTATTTGAAAAATATATACTTATGATGATTTTGATAAAGGTAGTGTGCAGAAACTATATGATCATAGGACAATACTCTTCTCATGTTGCTAAATAAAACAAAAGAAAAGCATTCCTTAAATGTAGCATAGAAATCTTGGAAAGATATTTTGCCAGTGAAATAGTCTTTTTATTTTTTTCTTGCCTCAGAGAATATTTGTGAAAAAAGAATTGCAGAGATTTAACATTTTCATATAAATAATGAGTTTATGCTGGATGTAGTATTTTCTGTTAGTTTGGCAATTTCTAATGTGCAGTCAATAAAATCAACAATCGAAACGAATCTCAACAACCTCAAAACTGTATTATAGATTTCAATCATTCTAGTTTATTTAACATTCTATCATGTCTATATTTTGTCTACCAGGTAATACAATTTTTAGTGATAACTTAGATTGATAGAGTATTTTTCCCCCTAGATGCAATTCAGGAATCTTTGAACCGGTTATTTAATCTATTTCTACCCTCCCTGTTTCTGCTGTAGAGATAGTTGATTATAATTATAATCTCAAATGGATTTGATAATAAATGGAATATTCTTATCCTGCTAAGGCATTCATAATATATGGATGATACAAATTTGAACACAGGTATATTATATTAAATCATTGCTTTTATTCACATAAGTACTAAAATTAAAGAATTATTCTCCTCTTAAAGTATTGCCTTGTGATTATCAGATCATGTTCCAAACAAATTTCATTCTCAGTGAGTCTGAATCCAAACTTTTAACACTCTCCCTGAACTTTCTTTTCCTCTTACAACTTTTTTTTTTTGTTAAAACATCACCATCCATCTAGTTACCCAGCTTCGAAACCCTACTGTAATATTGGACTTCTCATTTTATTGAACCCTTTTTAGTCCACAGATTAAGTTCTGTTGATTCTATATAAAATCTATTGTCACTGCACACATTCTGTCTTTGTTTACTCTTGCTTGACATATTCTATTGCAACAATCTTTTACTGGTTTACTTACTCCTATTTTTGTATGCCTTCCCAGACTAACTCTTGTACACCATTATTTTTTTTTTATATTTGCCTTTTATACCTATATATGTAAATCTGTGTAATATGAACCAATGGAGAAAGAAACACATT
Source organism: Lemur catta (assembly GCF_020740605.2). Lineage (NCBI taxonomy): Eukaryota > Metazoa > Chordata > Mammalia > Primates > Lemuridae > Lemur > Lemur catta. Next base: position 244,035,772 of record NC_059128.1, read on the forward strand.
CTAATAACATATTCTCAGTATTTGCTTACAAATGTGTTTCTCTGTCAAACTCTTCCATTCAAGGAAAGAAAACAGTTTATGATGCATCTTAAAGAAAGTATGCTTATATATTTGTCTTTGATTGCTGGATTTCTCTATGCAGCCTATCAGAGCCCAATACAATCATTATTTTTGAACATTCAGTGATAGATCAAATAATTATTTAAGATGCCTACAACATAGCAAGTACTCTTTCAAGTTCTAGAGATACATCCTCAATCAATACAAGATCCTTCCTCTCATGGGGTGTAGGTGGAAAGGGCAATAGAAGTAAGTAGACATTCAATTACTTTAAGCACTAATTTCTCATTTCCTCACTTAAAGACTGTTATTTATAGCATTGTTTTCTGCAGGATTAAAGTCTAAACTGTTTAGTAATTAAGGTCCTTTACAATCTCTACTCTACCTTCATTTCTAGTGTCATCTTTTACCTTCCCTATTCCCCTACCTCCTGTTTTTCAAATTCTCTAGGTGACTCATAATTCCCTGAGTATGACTTGTATCTTCCTCTCTTCTTTGAAAGACTGCCCTCTCATGGCTTCCACTTGGTAAAAATCATATGCTTAAAAAAAAAAAAAAAAGTGTAAATACCATTTATTCAAAATAAATTTTCCCAAGAATCACTTTCCCTTTTAGGAAGTCTTTATTTTTTATTTACTTTCTCCTCCCTTTACATCTTAAGCAAACAATTATATAACACTGATGGTATGGTATGGATGTTAATAACCTGTCTACCTCGATTCTATAGTAGCTTTGAGGTCAGGACTTGTTCTTAGTTTTTCTCTGTTAGTTTCACTGTCTGAGCACAGACCCAGACACAGAGTAGGTGCTCAATTTTATTTTTTGAGTTGAATGCCAGAAGGAACACACACATAAGGATGTTCTCTAATAATTCTAGACCTAGAAAAGATTTACTGAAATAATAGAATGCCAAATCAATAACTTTTTAATCCTAAATTACTTGCATTATAAAAATTATGGTTTTGAAAAAAGAACAAAATTCATATTTCAGCTCTGCTACTTATTAATTGCATTATTTTGGACAAGTTGTTTTAGCTTTGAGTCTCAGTTTTTACATCTATAAAATGAGGATAATATTACATACCACATAAAATTTTTGAAAGAATTAAATGAGAAAAATGTACAATTAGCACAACAGTTGTCACTCAAAAGTGTTGGTGTCCATCGACTTTCCTTCTCTTTTGTGCACAATTATCTGCTTCCTTCTTACATTTGTCCATCATGTAGCAAAAAAGTTTATAAAAAGTGGATCATTTTTATATTTTATTGAGGTTTGGTATTGCTATGAAAAGTCTTTTACTTTCTATGACAAAGTATAATGAAAGTTTAAATGATTGCTAATGATATGTTTGATACGATACACTACATTTCTAGTTTTAACATTGAAATTCTTGCGTCCCAGGCAAACTGGAATGGTTGGCACAAGGTACCAAGGGACAAGCTGTGGGATTAGAGTCAGATAACCTGATAGTGAAGAGTTTTTTCTACTTTGGACAAGTGGCCTTTCATAATTCATTGGTCATCTCACTGTCTTTGTTTCCTCATTTGTATATTGCATTCTTCTCATTTATATATTACAAATTCTTCATTTGTATATTTTTATATTATTATATGTTATATATAGTATATTATTATAACCTCCTCCATAGGGTGGAGGGGAGATTAAAAAAGATAATGTATTTAAACACAAGACTAGAACCTAACACTAAATACTGAATCAACCAATAACAGCTGAATCAATGAATGGATATATGTTGCGAATTATATCTTGCCTTGCTGAGTAGATGTTGAATCCTAAACCAACAAGTGGTTTGCAGAGATAAGAAAGTTCATTGCTGAAAATGATTAGGTCAGTATATTTCGGAGCTCTCTTGATGGGTCTCAAAGATCCATTAAGATCCGATTTACCTGAAATCGACAGGTTTGAAGTCGTTTTAATGGATAAGATGGTTTCTCCTATGCTAAAGTAAAATAATCCAAATGAGCATTTTCCTACTTTAAATAACATACTATAATATATAGTTTCTTAAAAAACAGCTTTAGTCAAAAGCAGGTTCTTATTCCCATCTAACCAGCTATGTTGTGTCTTCTGTTCTCTATTTACAGATTTGTACCTGTAACATGTTTTATGGTTAATCTGGAATTGATGGTTTTAACCTTAGAGCTATTTGAAAACCCTGAGTTTATGTAATCACTATGTTTATTTTGTTCCATTTTTTTCTCTTAATTCCTTTCTTTTGTTTTTTAAAATTTCATGGTGATCCAAATGCCCTAGGAGAAATGCTGAAGAATAAAATACTTTAGTGATAAAAAAGCTGAACAGAAACTAGGAGAGGTGGTCTGCAACTATGAAGACAGGAGCATTCCTTAATTTAGATTTGTTTTAGAGTAAATAAAAGGTGTGAAGCTAAAGAAAAGAAACAATTTTCCTGCCAGCCCCAGGGAGCAGAAGCATGCCATCTGCATCAATTAACTTTAGTAATATTCAGTAATGTCCTTCTTTCTACTAGAAAATATGATATGGCCAAAAAGTTTTCTCCTTATCTAAAAGTATCATGTTGACCATGACAGTTACTGCCAAAGATGCCTGATGTTGGACTGTGTTTTCAATGTAAGGCACCAACCAAATTGCAAAATGTTTAAAACACGAGTTTTTAAGAATGGTTTTCTTGATTTTGTATTACATCCATGTTTGGAAAAGTAATAATGATAATAAAATTAAACACATGTTTTGAAATTATTTGTCACTTTTTGTTTTCCAACTATTATGAAAGAAATAATTGATTATGCAATAACCAATAGTATAATTACTATTAGGTAGCAATAAACAAAAAAGAGAGCATTCTCATGCTTTGAAATAGTCTATAATATCTAAGTTCAAAACTAAATTAAACTGCCTGTCAAATAAATAATTATATGCTGCTTTAGTTCTTTATTTCTTTCTGTGAATACCTTTTGTGCAGATAATTTTAAAATCGATACTAAATTTAAATCAGCATATATGTATAATAACAACTTTTTATAAGTTCTTCAATGTGCCAGGCACTGTTCTATGAGTTTTGCATGTGTTAACTTATTTAATCCTCACATCAACCCTGTGGTGAGTGTAATTATTAGCTCGATTTAGTAGATAGGATTACTGATGCACTGAGAGTTTAAACAACTTGCCCAAGGACACACAATAGACACATTGCAGAGCCAGGGATTGAAGCCAGGTAATCTCGCTACAGAATCTGAATGCTTGGCCATTTTATTATACTCCCAAATAATACTTGGCTCTCCATTAGTAATTTGGAGAACATAAAGCATTACCCTAAATCTCTGTGTCTCCTAGAAAGGCATTACGAACTAGGCATTGCGTCACTCCCAAGGATGTTTTGTCAAGAAGTTCTAGGACTTTAAAGGCCAGCAAAATCCCAAAACATTTGATATAAACAGGAAGTGTATACTAAGGAAACTGGCTGGAAAAACCTTTAGATGTTGCTTTCCCTATCTTCCAAACATCAGTCTGTGATAATCATCTTCAGATTCCATTACAAATTAATTTATTTTAAATTATCCTTATATTCTCATAAAAGGCTTATAAGGACGAGGCTTAGCAGCTGACATTTCAGTTGTAAGAGGCATTTGTGAGAACATTTAAGAACAGCAATGTAATATGTTTTTGCAAAACCTATGAAGAAGACATTGGGGATACTGTTACATTCTGAATATTTTAACAGAATCTCTAAGATTTTGGTAGAAAGCACCATATTTTCCAGCAGTATTTCAAATGCTATGCTTTGCTTCTGGCTTCAAAAGTGTCTTTTGGTTACATAAGTGTTCAAATATTTACCTTTCTGGTCTTCTGTATCATTCACTATCAAAAGAAAATTACCAGAACATTTAAAAATAAAACAAACCTCTAGACAGGATATATTTAATGTATCCTAACTACATAGGTTATTTATGGAGAGATTTTAATTATAACGGAGAAAACATTTGTTAAATGAATCATACATATGATATAATTAAATCACTGACTACTTTCCTCTTTTTCCCCCAGGCAAATTACTATTTATTTTTAAATCTTTTCTGCAACTCTTACAAGATGTTTAATTTTTTAAAAAGTTCAATTTTGTTAAATATACTCTCTGCAAGACCTCTGTGAATTGAATTATGAAAAGCCAGTATAAGGCAGCTTTCATGGGGTGTTGTCCTACAGAGCAAAAGAATGGAGCTGAGACGTGTTTCAGACCAGGACTGGTCTGTCTCCATGTTACTTGTGTTCTCAAGTGGGCAGCAGCCCGTGAGGGCATGTATGCCCCTCTGAAGGGATCAACATGATTCTCTGGAGAGGAAGAGACATCTGAGCAGCTTAGTTGTTTATTATGTGTCCAATTAAGGAGAAAACACACTAACAAAACCACCTCAACCAATACAAATATTAAATACTGATTTATATGAAGACTCAGGTAATTTAGCAAGCTGTAAAAGTTTTTTCAGAATTTTTTTTTTGTGTGTGTGAAGAAAATGAATCGGATGAAGCTTTCAAAAATGTTGATAGTTTCTTTGAATAGGACCAAAACAAATGGCACAATCTGTAATAATAAAACATGAGGATCTCTAGGGAGTGGATATGTTCTCAACAGAGAATTTAAGTAGCCACATATACATAATATCTACATTTTTAAGATGCAAACTTATTCAAATTATATTAAGATAAAAGAAGCATTTCTGCTAAAAAGAATGTTTAGTTAAGGCCAAAGGCTAAAACTATTTAAAGATTCTGAAAATAAGGAAGTAAAAAAGAATTAGTAAAAAAACCCTGGGAATTATTTAAAGGCTCTTTTAAGATTTTTCATGTCTTTCTGGTAGGAAAAAATAGAAATTCTCTTTGTAAATACTCTAGAGCTTGATATCAGATGCATCCTGCAGCTCTGTGGGTTTTTTTTTTTTTAATGTACTGTCAGTCTAACATAAAGATGATGGTGCTCACCCATGTCAGTTAAGTATAATTTTATACACAGACACTGAATTCTTAAGAACAAATTGTTCCTCATGTATGAACTTCAGGGTGTCCAGAGACCTCCTGAAATTGTATGTAAACATTTATATATAGGATCAAATGTCCATTTTCATGGAGAAGAGAGTCTATAGCCTTCATCTGATTTTCAAAGTCAGGGTTGGGGAGGGCGGTTAAAGAATCACTGGTCCTTTATAACAAAGAGTCTTATTTTTGGCCAAGAAACAAAGTAAAATCCATAATAAATCTAAGTCCATGACCTGTACCACAATATCAGGATCATCTGTACATAGGAACCTTTAAACTCAGACTCTGTAATGGATTAAAGTTTTTATAAACCGAATGTTATTTGAAAGTTTAAATTATACCTTCAATTTTGCATATGTTCCTATCCTAACTTTTCTTATTCCAAGTGACATCTTGAACTTGCCTTCCTTAAAAGTTTTAAATTATTTTCTAACCTTTGTGTATTTCACCTCAAGTAAGCCAAGAAACCAAAGGATGAGTTACATGCTCTTTGGAACCGACTTTAAACAATAAAGTGAGCCGAACGAATGCAACCTTGACATTATCTGCTTAGCCTCATTTGTACTCATTATAAAATACATCCTAAACAGGTGCTTTAAAATCACCCTCTAATCTAGCACTAACATCACTGCAAATATTTTAAAGGGGTTGTTTTGAGTTGTATAACTAGAACCACGATCATGCATCTCACCCTCCTTGTGCTTCGGTTGGTTGGGCGTGTTCTATTTGTTATTCTAACAGTGACCCTATGTTCTCAACCTCTCTCATTCCTGAAATAGCAATAATCTTGGTCTCCTGCCCAGACCTGCCTAAGATTCCCCTTCCTAGTTTTTTAATAGTTGCTGTTCTGCAGGGTTGCCTACTGAAGCCTGCAGCTGAACAAACTTTAGGGGAGGAGCATTCTCCAGGGAGAACTGTGCTGATGGGTATTCAGTAAGGCCTGGATTGGGGCTTGAAATCATGTAAATGGCAAGGAATAAAGAAAGTAGGAATTACTATTCCAGATAAAGGATTTTCTTCTGATTATAGTTTACATTTTGAATGGTTTATTCAAGATTTTACTTTGCACATTTAATCTAGTTTTTGTTTCCCTTCATAATTAGCTTTTGGTTTAAGTAGATCCACACACTCACTCACACATACCTCATACAGGGTAATTGGAGACATTCGCAACTGTAGAAATGTCTAAAATATATACCCTTAAATTAAAGAAGATTTTGCGTCCTCCTGAAGATCTCTTACTTCAAGAGTAAACCACTGTATCTTATGATATATAGACTTATTACATCAATATTTTGTTAAAGACAAAATAAGGCAATTGTTATACATGCTACAGAAAAAGAGGCAAGAATCACTATTTTTGGAAGAACTATAGCCAATAGAAATTTTTTGTCACAAGTGATTAATTCTGAAATTTAAAATTGTGGATCTAAAACAAAGTTACTGATTTTTATAATGCCTGAAAATACGAAGAAATGAAATGGTGTACTTTGATTTTTCTGAACTGTAGTTTGATTATATTTAAAATGTATATACTTTTCCACTGTTGATTTCCCTTGGAACATTGAATTTGTGCCAAGTTACCTTAATTCATTGTATGTTCCTTCAAAGTCTGCCACCTAGTCTTATATATTTGCTTTTCTACAGTTCTCTATATGCATCAAAACCTGATAATATTATATTCATCAGATCCTAGATTTTCTGCAGCTTCAAACTTATTTATCATTCCTGGCTCATTTATAACATCCAAACCATATGTTTTCTTAATAAAAACATTTTTTTGACTGGTAACAATGCATGCAATATTTTCCCTGACTCCATATCAGATAGGATTTCACATGAAATATGGAAAGGAAAATATTGACAATCATTGTTAATGGACTGTGAAGACATTTTAATATTGGCTCAAGACTGCACATCCTTTGTTATAGAAATGGTATAGTTAGATATGTCACTGGTTTATAGAAAACTAGACTGTGAATTCATTTCCTGACATGGCTAGTCAGGGGATGGTGGTGAGGATATGAATCTCTTTCCAAAGGACAAATAAATGAATAATATTAAATATTATTATTAATTATATACTCAGGAATTGCAAATCAGGTTTTCAAATCCTCATGTATTTATATTTCTCCTGTTGTTTGATTCAGAGTAGCAGAGAGGGAGTCTTACTATATCTGCCATTTCCTTTGAATGTAATACAAGTTATACAATGAGGAAAGCTTGGGTAAAAATGTCAGGAGGTGTTATATATATAGCATGGTATTTCAAGCACAGGCAGGCAAATTGAGATTGTGCTTCAGAGGGACATTCCCTGGACAACTAAAGAGATTCCAAGACTAACCACAAGGGAAGTATTAGGGAAACCTCCAACACTGAATTTTTGCAGAATTTATCTATTTCTAAATCCCAGAGGCTACCTATTTCCTATGTTCTCTCTTTTATAGACTTCCACTATAATTGACAAAGCTTGTTAGTTTAAGGCATGCATTTGAGTTTGGTCTAGGACCTAATCTATATATAAGAATTACTTCATTAGTGAAAAATATTATCAAATCTCTCACAACAGAAAACTCACACAAAAATGTAAGCTAAAATTTTGTTGATCTCTTCATACTCAATCCTAAGATATTATTTTCTCACTAATTTGCAGGTAATAAATATGCCTTTATGTTTTATAAGTTAGTCTAGTTTTTATTTATTTATTTATTTTTTGGAGACAGAGTCTTGCTCTGTTGCCCAGGCTAGAGTGCGGTGGCATTAGTCTAGCTCACAGCAACCTCAAACTCCTGGACTTAAGCAATCCTTCTTCCTCAGCCTCCTGAGTAGCTGGGACTACAGGCTTCAGCCACCATGCCCAGATAATTTTTTCTAAATATTTTTAGTTGTCCAGCTAATTTCTTTCTATTTTTAGTAGAGACGGTGGTCTTACTCTTGCTCAGGCTGGTCTTGGACTCGTGACTTCGAGGGATCCTCCTTCCCCAGCCTCTTGCAGTGCTAGGATTACAGGCATGAGCCACTGTGCCCAGCCCAGTAAGTCTAGTTTTTAAGATACATTGTAAAGGTTGGATCTTATGTAAATGTAAGATATCATATGATGTCAGATATTACTGAGAAAATGACAAAGAATATTGAATCAATGAAATTTCCCTATATTACTTCATCACTATTAATGCATAATTTTATTTTTTCAATGCTTTTATTATTCTACTTTCATTTGTATATGACAAACAGATGAAACTGCCAAAAATATAAAGGATATGGGTAGAGGTAGAGTCTGTCATAAGGTGAGCCACCAGTGTAAGACTATGTATAATCAATACTCCATGGTATATAAAAATGTTCTGAACTACTTTCAAATACTGTTCGACCACAGAATTAAGTCAAAGAAATGAATAGATGGAGCAAAAAGAGCAAGCTAATCATTTTAGATTATATGCCTGATAATCCACTTAAAAAGGGAACACTCATTGTTTTCAAGGAGGTAGAATTTGATTTAAATAGTGAGGAACACAGTGGGGTAGGACTCTGCTTTAAAAAATATAATTTTAGAGTTATGTCATTCTAATATTTCCTCTCCTTCCACTTCCTTTTCTCTTCCCTACTCTCCTCTTTTCTCCCTCCCTCTCTTCTCCTCTACTCTTTTCTCTGGTGATTTCTTACTTCATCAGGTGGACTGCAAAAGATATTTCATTAAGTATATTACTATAATTGCTGGTCAACTTTCAGCTAATATTTCCTGGTGTTTTTACTAATCTGAAACTAGGTATAACAACATTTTGCTATTTACTATAGCCTTTCTAGAAATGAAAAGTTAAAAACAGTTGACAATTGTTGCATTAATACTGATTTCAGGTTTGTCTGTTTTCTGGGTCATATGATTCAATGATCCTCTTATTATGGCAGTATAACAGTAAGTACTGTAGAAATATTGCTCTTTGATAACAGCATGTTATAAAGCATAAAAACTATTTTATACAATTCATAGTCATGTATCTCATTTAAATTTGATTGTTATATGTAACTGGAAACAAAATTATTAATGGTACCCTCACTAGAACAGGTTTTGTAATTCCTTGAATGACATAGAAAATGTCTTACAAGACTCTCAAAGTACTATGACATGTAATCAATTGGTAGAAAGAAAAATTAATTGCTACCCAGTGATCATCAACCTTCAGCCAACGATTTAAAGTGTCATGGTATGAGCCATGAAGGGAACTGCTTCTTGCCCTCCAATTGATGTCCTAAACCTGGAGAGTATCAGTTCAGCTATTAGATGGCAAAGACATACTTTAGAGTTATTTTTTTTTAATGAAACAATAAAAACCTCTCATGATTACTGCTGCATTCCTCTTTGCACAAAATTATAAAGGAAATACTTGGGAAATAAGCTATAGTTGAATGGGAGAGGATTAAAATTATCTTTGAAATCATAGTAGTCATTACTGAGAAGTATCACACAAAGTGTACAGGAATGACTTATCAAAATGATATAAGCCAGGAAAAGTGAGTTGAGTTAATTTCAGTTTGAGGGAAGAGGACGAGTTTAGATCTATAAATTTTTTATGAAGCAATTTTGTTATATCTGATTTGTATGTAAGTCATGAAAACTGAACTGATTTTTCTCTCCTATGAGAGCTGGAGGCAAATTTGGCTGAAAGCCTAGAAGAATAGAATGCTAGAATGTTCTTTTAGATCCCTCTCTGGAAAGTTGTTTCTGTTATTTGTGTTGTAGAAAGATCATCTTGCTTCTGTCATTCTCAGTGGCTAAATGACATGTTTTTTTTTTCTTTTTCAGTGATGCTGAGTTACAAGTCACTACTAAACTTCATGAACTTCATAATATCATTTCTGCCAAACATATCTAAATTCACCAAGATTTGTCATTAAGAGTTAAGGGTTAAGCCATTAAACTATAAATAATCCGTTTATCTTTTCAATTCCAGTCACTGAGATATCACATATATGAAAGCTACATTTTTATATTTTTAGTCAACTCTGAGACCTCAGCTTATGTGGATTTTTTCCCAGTCCTTTGGAACAACAACAACAACAACAACAACAACAACAAATTCCTGTGCAATTAATAGCATTTCTATTTCTAAGGAGGAAAAAGTTTGGCATAAGACCCATTAAAATTAAAATTGCTAATCTTTTAATTCACCTAAATAAAAGAATGGTTTCTACTCTATCAATGGCATTGTTGGCCACAAAGTCTCCAACCATATTAGTAAATTATCCAGTGATGAAACCAAGTGACATCAAAACATATTTATTGTTACTTTTTGTATATTTTAATTAGGTAGACAAAGGTAATTGAATGGCACAAGAAAAATAGTACATAATGATTTTAGGATTTTTGTGTATAAAGCAAGAAATATACCTATTGGGAACTTGTTCTTATTAGATTTTCCAGTCTATTCAAATGTTCCCATTACACTGTGGGCTGGGCCAGCCCTCCTGAATACATTATTGTAATTATCATAATTTGTAGCATTATTATGATAAAACCAGAAGAATTATGATTAAAAACTCTAAGAATCAATATTCTAATTCAATTTTGCTAAGACACATAAAATATAAAGTGAGCTTGCATCCTTCAGGTACAATGGAACAAGGCAGCTGGATATTTTACTAAATGACAGGGAAGAAACAATTTGTGATTATAATCATGCCACGGATAATCCACAAAGTGTTTTAGTGCACTTTGAAATTACATTTTAAAATGCTCAACATTCTATATTTTGTTTCTCTCATTGGTAAGATACAGCTTTGGTCAGATTGATATTTTTAGGGAGAACTACAGATTAATTTTCTTTCTCAAAAATTTTTTCCAAATTTGCTACTTTGTGGTTTTTTTTCTTCATTTTTCTTTAGTAAAATGGTACTTTAATTAAATCTCTATAAACTCACCCAAATATGGAATTACTCTTTCTGTCAAGAACACTTAGTTTTTAATTCTTTTCTGGTCAATTCCAAGTGGCAAAGTGGGTTAAATTCACTTTTATTTTATTCTTGAGTTATGAATTTGAGATTTGAAGCTGTAGTTCTTAAGTAAAAATTTTCTCAGAAGAGGCAGCACTATGTTAATTGGGTGCTCAGAGTCCAGATCCTTATTGCATTTTCTTTATGCTATTTTCACGCATTAGATTTCACAAATGTGGTTCCTGCATTTAAAAAGTCATTTGCATTCCCTTTTAAGAATGTACTTCAGAAATATTCATTTTTGTATTGTGGAGCTATCAGTTTTGAGCATAGTCCTACTGGTGTATATGGTGGCAGAAAACTTCACCTGAAATACCTACCAGCAGGAATCCTGGGGGGCAGAGATCCTCCCCCTGGCACTGGATGCGGGGCCTGGATGCTATTTAAAAACCCTGCCCTCAGGAAGCTGGGGCAAAACGCCTCCACCCCAATGGCCGGGAAGGATCCTTTTAAGAGATAAAAATTGGCATTAATCAAAGTCTTCTTTATGGAAAAGTTGTTGATCATTTACTTGGAATAAAACCTCAAATTAACAAAGACATCAAACCTTACAAGAAAACTATAAAATTAAAGGGATGGGATACATTTACTCATAAATTTGTAAAATCAACCTCTTTTCTTAAAAAGAAAGCTACTCTTAACTAGTTACAATTAAAAAGGGTTTAGAAGCATCAGGATGCTATTATAAAATGAAAATTTTAAACCTATATTTTAGAACATAAAATCTTGCCATGGAATGATCAAGTGAATATAAACACCAGTCATTGATGTTATTTGGAGAATTCATGCCCTCGTGAGTTATAGGCATGCAGGAAATAGCCACAATGAGATCTGAGATCTAGGCTGCATCAAAAGGAGCAGTGCTTTACTCTAGGTGTATCAATACTAACGCCTAAAATAAGGAAAACTTTTATACCATACAGTAATTACATGTTTTTGAAACAAGAAAATCAATGTACACAATTATTAATTTGTTACACTTTTCTAGTATGGACAAGACATGAGAGTTTGCAAAGGTAGAACCATATGCTTTTTCATTTTTTTTTTTTTTTTGAGACAGAGTCTCACTCTGTTGCCTGGGCTAGAGTGAGTGCCGTGGCATCATCCTAGCTCACAGCAACCTCAAACTCCTGGGCTCAAGCGATCCTCCTGCCTCAGCCTCCCGAGTAGCTGGGACTACAGGCATGCACCACCATGCCCGGCTAATTTTTTCTATATATATTTTTACCTGTCCATATAATTTCTTTCTATTTTTAGTAGAGATGAGGTCTCGCTCTTGCTCAGGCTGGTCTCAAACTCCTGAGCTCAAACAATCCGCCTGCCTCGACCTCCCAGAGTGCTAGGATTACAGGCGTGAGCCACCAAGCCCGGCCTGCTTTTTCATTTTTAAGAAGGATATTATGAAGCTACAAAAAAAGTAAACTGCTTGGAAATTTATCCATGAAATTATATAATGAACCATAGAATAAAAGAAGGTCAGAGCTAGGAAACACTCTAGAGATCATCTAGTCAAAATCTTTCATTTTACAGACTAACAAACAGAGGACTGGTGTCACGTGGTGGTAGACTACCAGGATGAACTGTTCCCACTATAGAATAAAAATAAACAATGAACTAATTCTTATCCGGGAGATTACTGTTCTCTGCATGTGAGTTAGATACCCTGCACTTTGGAATATTAACGTCACACTTTGGTGTCTTAATGACTCGAGAGATATTCAACATCACTCAGAAGAAAAGTTAATAGACATGCAACATCAGTGAATAGGCAGCACGGGCAACTGATATGGCCAAAGGTGAAATCACAATAGCTCCCTGAAAGCAGGTTACAGTGATGGTTGTAAGAAACCGATCTCGTTCAAGCCGTCTGAACTCCCATCAAGCAGAGCAGCTTCACATGTTGAGTCCTGCGGTCTTTCCTCCCACAGCGAGATTTAGCAAGTCCTATGTTTATGAAGAGATGTCATTCTGTTTCTTGACACACATTTTCCACCAAAAATAAGATAAAATTTGAAGCTTCTTTGAACTTGGGTCAGAATTAAAGGGACTGGTATACTATATATATCTTGCTTCTATGGAAAATGTTATTAGTAAAGAAAAGCTGGCATTTTTTAGATCTTCCGGAATGTTTTTATGAAAGAGCAAAGTTACAGTGTGTATTTTAATGGGTGAGGCCCATACATTGTGCATTGGAGTAAAGAAAGCATAGAAAGAAAATCACATATGGTGGCTACACTAGTTTTGTTGTTGATTTTATGGGGCTTTAGTAAAATGGTCCTGTCAGGCAGAGCTGGAGTCCCTTAAACATTAAGAGATGTGGCAAAAGTGCCAAGTGGTAGGCCAGAAAGTGCTCTGAGGTAACTTTCAAGGAACAGTGAAACTAATTTCTCCTTTGTGATTGCATGAAATGTTTGTCATTGAACACAAAGCTAATATACGCTTGTGTGCAATGTTTCCCACAAGAGGAATTTTCCACATTGCAATGTTTCATCATTGTCTGGGTAAACCTTCATAATGAAGGTGCTTCACTGAATACCAGGTGGAGGTAATTATATCATATATTTATATGGCATTCTTATTTAAAGTTACAAAATAAATGATATTGTTACAATAGGGAAAATAATTACAAGAAATGCAGATTTTATTATATGCTGTGAAAAGCTAAAATAATGCAATTTTAGCTGATTAGGGATTTATTGAAGCCAAGTAATAGGAAACTCGGTTCAAGAATATCAGATCATAAAGAAAAAGAATAATGATCATGCATAGCAAAGAAAAAAGGATATAAATGAAATTATCTTAAAGGAAATTTGAAGAAAAACAAAAACATGTAGACCAGTGACTCTAAATAATGTTAATATGCTACACATTTGGAGATTTTTGTCTGAGTTTTTGTTATTTTTGCCATTATTCAAAACTGTAAAGTTAGAAAGATGCCCATTATGTTAACTTTGAAAGAAACTAAGTACAAATATTATTTTATTGCTATGATTACGTTGATTGCTGTTTTTATTGTTGTGACAACCTGTCATATTTAATAGCAGCTTTCATTTTTCTAAACTTCCTGCATCATTCATAATGGCTTTGTTATGTTTCTTTACCATGGGTAAAAAGGTCTTTCATCTATTGTGGCATCTCTTCCTTAAAGAATTTTCACTTTTTATAGCTGAAAAAACAAAAAAACAAAAAACAAAACCCAGAAAGACCGTGGAACATGAATACATATTCGACTGAGGTATCATATTATGTGATAATAATGCTTTATCATTTTTCTCCTTAAGATCAGTCATGTCAATAGAGATTGCATGAAATATTACAGCTCTAAGTTTTTGCAATTAAATCAGAAAAAAATGAAATTCTTCTTTATTATAATTCCCTTATTTCTTAATCCATAAGAAATTAAGTTTTGGGATTTTACATGAAATAATTTTGTTTTGGTTTGTCCAATTGTTCAAGTTGCTGATTCTCTCTGACTGGTTTATATTTTTTTAAAATGAATTATGGAATTTATTAATAAATTATATTATTGCTGAAGAATATATACAATATATAAAATCTGTAGCAGGAGAAATGTCAGTTTCCATTTTTTTTTTTTTTTTTTTTTGAGACAGTCTCTGCCACCCACTCTGTTGCCCAGGCTAGAGTACAGTGGCACCATCATAGCTCACAGCAACTTCAAACTCCTGGGCTCAAGTGATCCTCCTGCCTCAGCCTCCCAAGTAGCTGGGACTATAGGAACATGCCACCATGCCCGGCTAATTTTGTCTATTTTTGGTAGAGATGGGGTCTTGTTCTTGCTCAGGCTGGTCTTGAACTCCCGACTTCCAGCAATCCTCTCACCTCGGCCTCCCCAGAGTGCTAGGATTATAGGTGTGAGCCACTGCCCCCAGTTAAGTATTTTATTTTTAGGTACATTCAGTAGAGTATTTATTAATGTAAATTAGATTTTACATGTAATGAGAGTATTTCTCTAGCCATTACAAGTTCAAGATTTAAAATGTGTCACTTCCCACACACTTTTCTAAAACTTGAATACATGAGTTTCCAGTTTGTGAGTGATCCTGAATCTCTCCCTAGTGCAGTGGTTCTCAGTGTTGGTGGTACCTTCCTACTTAGGGAGAGCCCTGAACTGTGTGACTGGGAAAGGCATTTCAGGGTTTAGTGAGGGGGGGCGCAAGGCATTGCAAAGTGATATACTCCCTGAAAAAATGAGAATTCTTTCTCCAAATACTAGTATCATGCACTGAGAAATACTATGAGAGTAAAGAATTGTAAAAAAGTTGCTAGGTAATAGGTCATATAATGGGACACAATGTGAAAAAAGAGGTTAATGTGGCCATGGCCTGGATTCTGTCATCTGGCTTGATCAATTAGTGGAGCATTTTGATTGCTCAGATTATCTGAAAGTAAACTGGCCTACACAGTAACCAGTTTTCAAATAATCATAATAAAAGATATTTAATACTTAATGCTCTATGAAACAAAATGCCATTTCTAATTTGATACTGTAGTAATTTCCTGAAATAACTTTACATGGTAAATTAGGTATCATTAAGAATTTGTGTAAAAGAAAATAAACCAACAATGATCTTAAACTCTTTGTCCTTTAATTTTGTCATCTACAAAATGAATAATATAACTGATTTTACCTCATGGAGCTATTTGTGGGGATTAAATGAAAGCAAATGATCATAAATATAAGCCAATCTTATTATTTAACAGTCCTAATGTTTTTTAAAGAAGAAATTTTTAGGTGGAAGATAAAAATAAAGATAAAAATTGATGACATTTTCTAATGCAGATCTTCCCATACATACACAAACCCCTAATAGATGAAATCCCTTCTTTGAAGATTATGAATCAATAATTTAATTTTCATGCCAAAAAGTTTAATATTAATAATAAGAACAATATCCCTATAATATGAACTTTTGAGATATGGCTCCTTCAAATTATTTTCATTAAGTTGAATTTTTGCAAATATCCATAATGTGTAGATAATGGGCACATTGGCTTAATTAAAGACAAACAATTTTGAATTGGAAACTTCAAATACATGAACATGCACCCATATTTGAGGTGGTATAGGAAGATTAACTTGCTTGTTATTATGTTTGGTCCTCCTCTATGATAAGTTTACTTCATACCAGTGTTTTCCAAAATAGGGGGCTTGGGGTGTACCAGCAGAGTGCGTGCAAAATAGGCAGTAGAAAGAAAATACTAGAAATTCTATGTCTATTTATGCTTTACTTTATCCTTTAGTAATTGCTATGTTTGTGTATCTTTCGTAAACATATATAATACCATACTAATTCATATAAATAAATTACAAATAAAATATACTAATAATAGCCCCTGTAAAAGTTGCTCAAACATTTTTATTGTTAGAAGTGTGTGGTATGAGAATTCTGGAGATTACTTGTTAAAGAAATAAAACAGTGAGAAAAATACCGAAGTATGGATGAAGTAAATAATTCACTTCAAGGGCTTGAACAATTTGGATAAGACTTTGATTTTACCTGTTCTAAGACAATGATCTTAGAAGACCATGCTACTCCTTACACAGTGGTTCTCAACCTTGGATATACATTAGAAAATATGTAATAAAGGCCCAAGTGAGCAAACAGAATATAGAGAATCTATTCAACTCTTAAAATGAGTTCTTTATCAACTACACTATGAAAAGCAAGGATGATATGATCATATCTAAAAAGAGGGGGCCACAAAAAATCACTGAGATTATTAAAAATATGGATTTCACTCATATCATTACAAACCTGGCCATAAATACATAGCATTTTATGTATGTTGTGCCTGTGTGTAGTGTGATTATTATGTGAAATCAAGTATTGAAATAAACTTTATTAATGATTAGAACCTTAATTGTTAAATTCTGTACCATTAACATATAAAGTTAATATTTTAAAATATTTTCATTTCATCCTTTTATTTTATATTTTATATATTTTATAATAAACATACAAATATAATAAATAAAATTACACACATATATGACTTATAAATAAATAAGTATCCATTCAGTGGTGATTTTTGGCTCAAAAATGTTTACTGATAGGGACATGACTAAAAATTTGGAGAGCTGAGAATAGAGTTTGTATGCATTCAGAGGGAAGATCCTTTCTTCAAACTTGGGCATTCAGTATTGAGTTTTGTAACTGGCACATAGTAGCCACTCCATAACAGTGTTTTGGATTAATGACGGCACTTCTGTGCTATACAAACAGTAACTTCAAGGTGCAAAGATAACATAGTCTATTAAAACAAATGCTATGCCAAGAGCTGCTTTCCCTGAGGAAGGCCCGCTTGTGAATCTTCAGATTCTCTACCTCTTTATCTATCTCCTATCTCATTTCACTTGTCCTTGCTTTACCAGACTGTGTGTTTCCCTCTACTTGTGTGAACTAGTGTTTTCTCTCCTACAGGCTTTTCTCTTCTTTTTCTAGTTACAATAATTTATAGAATTATACATTCCCTCCTGTACTAAGAGAAGTAAAGAAGAAAACCATAAACCTGTCATGAGCAAATGCTTCTTAGTTTTATGTGATGATGGATGAGGCCATAGACTCAATATGCATAACTTTACATCACCAATGAGGAAGACCAGGAACAGTATGAAGACACATTTCATGGGAAGTATTGGAAGAATGCATCTTTTACTCCATGGAGACTTTTATTTTGGATCTCTTTAACTTATAACATGCAGTCTAGGAAAGACGAAGCTGCTCTGCCTATTGTGGTAAAGAAAAGATTACTGTTGTTGCTGTGATTGCCTTTGGGGTCTTCTTTTTTTTTTAATTTCAGCTTATCATCATGGGGGTGCAAAAGTTCAGGCCACATACACTGCCCATGTCCCACCCATCCCCCCGAGTCAGAACTTCAAGCGTGTCCATTCCCCAGACAGTGTGCATTGCACGCATCATGTAGTTATACCCCCATCCCCTCACCCCACCCCCATCCCCCTGGGTCAGAACATTCAAGCTTGACCATTCCCCAGTCGGTGCGCAATGCCCTCATCATGTAGATATAAACCCATCCCCTCTCCCCACCCCCCACTTCAGTCCGATACCCAATTGGTGTTATTCCCAAATGTGCATTTAGGTGATGATCAGGGAAACCAATTTGTTGGTGAGTACATGTGGTGCTTGGTTTTCCATTCTTTGGATACTTCTTCATAAATTCTTTGCCTAGGCCAATGTCTATAAACGTTTTTCCCACATTTTCTTCTAGAATTCTAATAGTTTCATACCTTAGGTTTAAGTCTGTTATCCACCATGATTTGATTTTTGTGAGAGGTGAAAGGTGTGGGTCTTGTTTCGGTCTTCTACATGTGGCTATCAAGTTTTCCCAGCACCATTTATTGAATAAGGATTCTTTCCCCCAGTATATGTTTTTGTCTGCTTTGTCAAAGATTAGATGGCTATATGAGGATGGTTTTATATCTGGATTCTCAGTTCTGTTCCACTGGTCTGTGTCTCTGTTCTTGTGCCAATACCAAGCTGATTTAATAACCACAGCCTTGTAGTATATTTTGAAGTCTGGTAAATTAATACCTTCCATTTTGTTCTTATTGCCTAAAATTGCTTTTGCTAAATGGGGTCTTCTCTGGTTCCATACAAAGCATAAAATTATTTTTTCTATATCTGTGAAAAATAATGTTGGTAATTTAATAGGGATTGCATTGAATCTGTAGATCACTTTGGGCAGTATAGACATTTTACCTGTGTTGATTCTTCTTATCCATGAGCATGGTATGCTTTTCCACCTGGGATATGATTAAATTAAAAAGCTTCTGCACAGTCAAAGAAACTGTCACAAGAGCAAACAGCCAACCTACAGAATGGGAAAAAATTTTTGCATGCTACACATCTGATAAAGGGCTGATAACTAGAATCTATTTGGAACTCAGGAAAATCAGCAAGAGAAAATCAAACAACCCTATCAAAAAATGGGCAAATGACATGAATAGAAATTTTTCAAAGGAAGACAGAAGTATGGCCAACAAACATATGAAAAAATGCTCAACATCTCTAATCATCAGGGAAATGCAAATCAAAACCACAATGAGATATCACTTATCTCCAGTGAGAGTGGCCTTCATCAAAAAGTCCCAAAACAATAAATGTTGGTGTGGATGCGGAGAGACAGGAACACTCATACACTGCTGGTGGGACTGCAAACTAGTGCAACCTTTATGAAAAGCAATATGGAGGTACCTTAAACAGATGCAAGTAGATCTACCATTTGATTCAGCAATCCCATTATTGGGCATCTACCCAAAAGACCAAAAGACATTCTATAAAAAAGACATCTGCACTTGAATATTTATAGCAGCACAATTCACAATTGCAAAGATGTGGAAACAACCCAAAAGCTCATCAATACATGAGTAGATTAATGAAATGTGGTGTATGTATACCATGGAGTACTACTCAGCTATAAGAAACAATGCTGATATAGCACCTCTTGTATTTTCCTGGATAGAGCTAGAACCTAGTCTACTAAGTGAAGTATCCCAAGAACAGAAAAACAAGCACCACATGTACTCACCATCAAATTGGTTTCACTGATCATCACCTAAGAACACATTTAGGAATAACATTAATTGGGTGTTGGGCAGATGTGGGGGGGAGCGGATGGGTGTATACATACATAATGAGTGCGATGCGCACCATCTAGGGGATGGACATGCTTGAAGCTGTGATTCGGAGGGGAGGAGGGGTCAAGGGCAATATACATAACCTAAACTTTTATACCCCCATAATATGCTGAAATAAAACAATAAATAAATAAATAAAAGAAATGATTGCTGCCTCATTGTGGGGCATAAGGTGGGTCAGCTGGGAGTTCACTATGTTCATCTCTGATGCGAACGAACAGAGGATGCACTGATTTGGGTTTCAGGAAATGAAGTTGAATAAGTGGATACATAAATGATCAAATGAAAAGTGACAAATTGCTCCTTAGGCAAATATCTGGCTAGGATCTAAAGGAAGTACTCTGCTTGCTCAATTGCTTCGTAGGCTAATAACAACTTCCTATGGCTAGAAGGGAGCTGATTTTCAATTAGGCTTAGATGTGAAAAATACCTATTCATGCATAACTCATTCCTTTATCTTTTATCCATTTGTTGACTTATTTATTCCATAAATATTTATTCCATAAATATTTTTTTCTGACACACATTTTTAATACAAAAAATAGGAAATCAAATATTTTTGACATGACACTATTATCAGGAAATAATGCTAACTAAAGTAAGTCAAAGATGCAATCACAGAATTTTTCCCACTTGATAAATTCTTATAAGTAAATAAATCCCTACAATTAAATTAGTATTTTCCTCTTTACTTGCATTAGCTAACCTCAATCCAGATTGTTCAGCACCAAATACAATTAAAGATCATGTGACCATTACTGTTTTGTTTGTTTTTACCTTTTTTTTTACTGCTTCAGGTCACTGAAATATGAGTTTTATAGATTTCTCATCCTGTTGTTCAATAGGTCACAATAAAAATATTGAAGCAAAAAGGGCAGTTTCATGGCTAGATTTTTATGAAGTATTTCTTCAGTGCTGTTAAAAAGAAATTTTCAGCTTTCCCTGAGTTATTTTTTAAACATTTAAAACTTGTAGAACATGTAGGGTAAAATTATGGTTGCTATAAATTATTTTTTTAAAAGCTATAGCATTAATAAGTAGAATTAAAATATTTGGAAGCTAATTAAGAATAAGACACTCATTGAAAAGTACATTCAAATTTATATTTAAAATAGAAGTTCTTTGACTTTTTTAAAGTATATATTTTAAATGTCTGCGTTTCCTTACTGTAAAATGATGAACTTGTACTAGAACTTTCCTAAGTTTCCTTTAAGCTCTAAAAGTTTGTTTATATAAGTTTTATTCCATTGGCTACATTGAAAGAAGCTAAATTTTCTCCAAATGTGGGTGTTATGTCCAGTAGCTTTACCTATGTTTATATTCAGTGGGACTTAGAATGGTAATTACTAAAAAACTGTCCTGAATAAATTTGTAATCTACTGATATACCCAGAAGGTTTAACAATAAAAATGCCTCGGTTTGAGGCCAGGCAGAACCTTGAATTCTGATGCTACCATTCATTAACTGATTAATCTTGGATAAGTTATTTACCTTCTCTGATACTCAGTTTCCTCCATTTGAAGAACGGAGCTAATAATGAACATACTGGTTTATTGTGAATTATATGAGAAGTGTGTATTGGTGACCAACAGTAAGTGTTCAGTACACGGGGGATAAATATTTTTCATCTTTCTCCTTTTCCTCCTTGATTTCCTAAACTTGACCTGCCATTTCACGTCTCCATACCTCTATTATATTCCCTCTGCCTGGTTTGGCAGGTATCACTTTCTCTATCAAAACATGCTTGACATACCTGTGGAGAACTCACTCGCTCTTCTCTCCTCTGTGCCTCCATACAGCCTTAGGTATTATAATAGAGATAAAACACTATCATACGTACAGTATTTATTTGTTTATAATTTCATGGTACCAAACTCAAATGCCTTTAGGGGCCAGTCAGATACAATAAGTATATCAGGTTGGTGACAAAGTCATTCAGTTGTACTGAAGGGTGAAAACTCTGACTAAAGACAATGAATTCCAATGTTTTAAGAAACACTGTCAAAATCAAATAAAGCATATCTCTTGGATGACTTCAGCATGCGGGCTGCCAGCTGGTGACTTCTGGCTTACCCGTTAGGCTGTGAACCCTTAAGAATAAGGATGAGTCATGCATGCATGTCTCATTGACACGCCCAGTCCCAGAGCTTGCATATATTAGAAGCTCAAGGTAATATTTATTTAAGTGAATTAAAATAGTCTTTATATGAATAGTTCAAAGGTAGTTTGACTTTGTACAATAAGAGACTGAGTTTTTTTCGATGTCAGAGCTTTCAAAATCATGTATACTCTAATAATATGAATATCCTCAAGAATGTGTGTAATTATTAATGTTCAATGAGACTGGTGACTTTCCACTTTAAATGCTTATGAAGAGCTAGTGTTCAGGAACCAGGAACAGACTAAAATTCTAAAAATTCTAAAATTCTAAAGTTCTTTTATCTATGAAGAGATGAAAGGGTGAACTGAACTTGAAAAGCATGTCCTTCCAACTGAGCCACCATACAGGCTGCTTTGGTTGAGAGATTCTTACAGCTGTTTCTTTTTGAAGCCATACTTTTAAACCACACGTCCTTTAAAAAATGCTTTTACACCTCAGGTGCCAAGGAGTCAGCTAAGGAGTTGTTAAGCGGCATTTATCAACATGTATGAGAGCCAGATCTATTTAGCTCTGCAGCCAAAGTGTGCTATGTATTTAATATTTATGAACTGTGGGTATATCTGTCACATTATTAAAGTGAGGTCTGTGCCTTTAGCACACCAGATAAAGAGGTCATGAGGCAGACTGCATCCGCCTCTTTGTAATTTTCCAAAGTGGCCCACAGACAAGACTGGCCATTCCTTGCTAGTATGTATCCTGCTGTCACATACATGGCATTGTTTCTCTCTCATAGACAAAGTTTGAAAGAGAATGTTCTGGATTTAGTTTCACTCACAGATATAATGATAACACCCTTAGCAGCGTTATCTACAAACAAATGTGCTAATGCATACCAAATATTTTTCACTTAAGGCTATGATATTTAAATGCATTTCAAAGTGTTAGTTTTTTCAGGTTAGAGTGGTACCCATTTGGCATTTATATAGTGAGAATGAGGTGGCAGGATAATTTGGTTTAGTAATTACCATGTTACTATTTAATTACCATTTGAGTGGTCTTGAAAATAACCAGGAAACACAATTAGTCTTGAAAATAATTAAGAGCAGCTGACAGAAAATGACACTAAGCAAGTCCCTAATACGACTTTGCATCGCCTCTGATATGACAAATGTGTGAGGTATGTATCACCATGGTAATGATGGTAGTGTGTTGGTGGCAAAGATATGTCCACTTTTGCAGATGGCCACTTTCTCCCTGAGGTAAGCATGTGGGATGTCATTCCACACCCCTCCTTGCAGCCATACATGGTATAAACACTCCCGTGGACACCTCCCTGAGGCCTTCCAGTTTAGATTATGTCACTCCTCAGTTAACAATTTCAAAATCTCCTTACTGCTGAGTACAAACCCAAGACATAAGAATGGTTTCAAAATCCTTCACACTTATTGCAAACACACTAGAAGATTCACTGTTATTTGAACGTGTTGTTCACTCCTTACGGTACAATGTGAGAATACCCCATCTTGGTAGGACTCATTCTAAATACACTGCTCAAATACCACGTCTTCTAAGAGACTTTCCATTTTGTCACTGTCCTTATCTGTCCTCCCTCAGGAGGCAGCGAAGTTGCAATTGGGAAGAGCACAGGTGTTGGAGCAAGAGGGATACAGTTTCAAACTTTGCTGTGCCAGAGCTTGGTACATGACCTCATGCAAGTCACTTAAATGCCCTGAGCCTCGGTTCTCATTTTGGAATGTGCAAGGCATAGTATGTTACCAGCACAATTATGCAAGATACTGTTTACAAAACAGTCACCCAAGTAAGGCTTTACTACCCATCTTTCTTGGTTCTCTTTCACTTACAATGCTATTATTAATACATTTTTCCTTGTAGTCATTGTAGTATAGTTATTTTTCTTCATGACATATCTTCCTATAAATTCTTTGAAGAAGCTTTTCTTTTTTTTTTAATTCAGGATATTCTGGAGGTACAAACATTTTGGTTACATGTCATGCGTTTGCCTCACCCAAGCCAAGGAGACAGTCTTGCCCTTCCCCCACACAGTGTGCTCTGCTTCCATTAGTTGTAGGTTTACCCCCCTCCCCCACCCCACCTGACTGGCATCCAGTAAGTATTACTACAATGTGAGCACCTTAGTGTTGATCAGTCAGTACGAATTTGATGGTGAGTACATGTGGTGCATGTTTTCCCATCTTTGTGATGTCTCACTTAGAAGGATGGGCTCAATCTCTGTCCAGGATAATATAAGAGGTGCTAGTTCACCATTGCTTTTTGTAGTTGAGTATGATTCCGTGATATACATATACCACATTTTATTAATCCACTTATGTATTGATGGACACTTGGATTGTTTCCACATCTTTGCAATTGTGAATTGTGGTGCTATAAACATTCGAGTGCATATGTCTTTATTATAAAAGCTTTTCATTTTTCCATTTGCAATAGAACTTGTCATGGTATGTTGCATATAGGGGGTCAATTGTGAAGGTAACATTTGAAAATGGGAATTATAAAATATACTCATGCTTTCCTTATTTTTGACAGCATTATTGAAGCTGTCAATGATAACAACTTCTAAAGGTGAAATGATAAAATTCATGCAACTGGTTTAGGAAGTTAATCAAAATATCATTAGAGTCCTACAAATGTGATGACAGGTAAAACCACTCTCAGACACCAAAGGATACAAACAGCCAGACATAGAGCTTCCACACATATACTCTGCTGCATTTCTCTTAGTTTTGCATATGTGCCCTCTTATTATGTATTTAAGGGACAGAGTGAGAGATCTTGAGGGCAAAGCAATTGGGACTACTTATGTGAGCACGAGAGAAAAGAGAGGCACTGAGAGAGATGCTGTTCTGGTGTGGGGTGGAGGGGAGAGACCAACTCAGCATTCATTCTCTGCAGGCCTAACTCTCCTAGATGTAAACCAGCCAATTCCATGTAAACTATGGCCTTGAAGCAAAGTAATAATAGTGTGTTGGGCTCTATTTTCAAATAAGGTCATAACTGTAAAATGGGATTGAAAAGAGTCAGGCATTATACAGTTTAATGTATCTTTTAATTTTTATTGAGGCTATTCCTTTTATAAGCTTGATGACATTGAGGCTGATATTCATTTAACTTTCACATCTGATCTGAGGTAACACTCTTTCCTGATAATAGCGAGAAAATGGAAATAGACACAAAGATGCCTGATCTTATTACCCTTCAACCACATTAACGGGGTATGTCAAGGCTGCCTGGAATAATACCTCCATTCACCATCCTCTAGCCTCTTGCTGTGCCACCATTTACAACTCTGTTTACCATTAGGCCATCCCTGAAAGCCCATTAGACTGAGTTCAAAATGAGGATCCAAGTACATCCTGTTCCATGATAATATTATTGAAGGAGATTTCTTTATAAAAAGAAAAAGTGAGGAAAAAGGAGTAAGCAGGTGTGGTTCATTGCTGAAAATGCCCCTATTAGTGTATTCTTCAGAGCTAGTTCCTAGACAATTTCAGACTCTGGTGTCATTAGATTACTGGTTCACTTAACACACATGCTTTTTATTACATTTTAAACATTGGCTTGGATGTAAATTTGGGTAGTTTGCTAAAATGTTCCACTAAGGGTGGTGAATGATTATAGCTTCAGAATACGGTGACAGTGTAAGAAAAAAAGCAGCTTCTGACATGATATATGTGGAAAGGAAACCATTTGGAAGCAGTTTGAGTGCATTTTATTTCTGCATGGACTCTTTGGGCACCCAGCCACTTTCAAAGCATTAT
Organism: Lemur catta; assembly: GCF_020740605.2. NCBI lineage: Eukaryota > Metazoa > Chordata > Mammalia > Primates > Lemuridae > Lemur > Lemur catta. The sequence continues at coordinate 244,061,427 of NC_059128.1, forward strand.
TTAACAAATTATGGCACCACAAAAACTATTTTATGCCCTAGATGTTAGTTTTCAAGAGGAACTGATAAATGTCTGAAGTTTTAATATCTAAGAGAAGAACAGGACTGAGTTAAAATTAAGAGAACATTTATATTTGCAAGTGAAAAATAAAAACTTACTGCTTTCAAAGTATTACATTCAACTTTATTGCTATTTAAATAGGCTCATTTTATGTACATATTGTTGTGTTAATAGTTAAAGAAAAAGATGCTTTTTTATTGATATTTTTAAGAAGCCAGATCATTTTACTATGTGATGGTGAATTTATCACCAAATTTTACAGTTTCAGAATTTAGAGAATAGTGATGCACTTTTGTTTATATTTGACTTATACAAAACCCAAACAAAATGGGCTCTCTCATTTACCTTTTATATACTGGTATATAAATTCTGAAGTGGTGCAGATCATTGTGTAGTCTTTGGGAGAATACTGTGTCATATGAATCACCGCATGGCATTAGTAAGGTTGGGCCAGTTGAGAACTGGGGAGATGAAACTACTCCCTGGAAGGAAGCTGTTCACCCATGCGAGGCAAATTTAGTGTGCAGCATGAAGTAATTTACTAAAGGGTACGCTTGCTGGTGCCCTAAAAGACTTAATTCACCTCAGCTGAATGAGCATTTGGATCAAACTCAATCATTGAGAGTTGCTCAGTCATACTCAAAGGCATACCGATTTCAAATTGAATGTTCTTTAATTGAGTGCATATAGCTCGGCAATAACCTGGGTACAGGGTTGGGAAAATAAAAAAGGGAGTAGCCTAATTAGGAAGCTGCATTTAAATTTGCTTTCAAATCACATCTTTGCAGCACTGAGTGACAGTGACCTAACGAAATAAAGTATTTTCAGGGGAGGCAAAAGCAAGTGACAATATCATTGCTTAACTGTAATCACAAACTCTGAGTTTGGAGAGAGTCCCAGAGAGTTTGTGTTTAAGTATGGATTTAGCTATAATCTAGCAAACTGTATTTATAGAAGAGAATTTCTGGCAAAGATAAATACTGGATAGTGGAATAGGCTTGTCAAGAAATAAACAACGAAGGGGAGATAGATTTTTGGGCTAATGACATATACAGATAGACCAAAGAAAAATGGCTGTATAAAGAGGTGTGTATATGTGAGTATGTTTAAAAATATTGATTGACCAAACTTTTAACACATTCTTATACAATGAACAAATGTATGACTTCTTTACAAAGGTTCAGTTGAATGAAACAAAAGCTTTACTTCCCTGACATTTTTTCTTTGATTTATAATGTATATCTAGTGGAAAAAATTTAAGAATAATCTCTACTATCTGAAAATATCCAGTCTGGAAAAACCTTTTAAGAAGACTAAATCAGCCCCCAAAGCACATGTCAGGCATCCCACAAAAGGAATAATCTCAGTTCATACTTAGTGACCAAGGAAAGTCCTCTACCTCTGGTCATGATCTGACCTCATGGTGGCAGAGACTGACAGTGGCCCTTCAATATCTGTTTTATTTTACTTAATTTCAAAACTCCCAATTTTAAGCTGGCACATGGCTGTCCAGAATAAAGACCAAATTTTTCCAACTCTCTTATGCATCCAGATGAGGCTGTGTGATCAATGAGTGTTAGTGGAAGCAGTGGTTGCAAACTTCAGGAAGTATCCCTAAAACGAGGAAATAGGATCACACGTGCCTCTTCCTCCTCCTGGAAGCATGCAGTTTAAGCAAGCATCTTGTGCAGTGTGCTGAAGATAACTGCCCAATATGCTGAAGGAACCTGGGTCTTTGAGGGTCAGGAAGCAATCCTACCAGCTGTATACTGCTTACCTCTGGAAGTTGCTTCTGTGTGAAAGAAATAATCTTTATATTTTTAATCCACTGTTATTTGGGATTTTCTGTCACTCACTCCAGAATCTGACCCTAAAGTGATAGTTTGATTTGTCCTCTTTTAACATCCTGGTCCCCAAATTAATTGTGTCGATATCCTCTGATGACTTTATCTCATGCTTAGATTTTGAAACAGTCTTCAAGGATGTCACTTTGGCTGTTCTAGACCATTCTTTTTCCTCTATCTGGGCAATTATTTAAAAGTCTATCCACCAACCCAGATGCCACTCATCTGCCTGGATTGTTCTCAATCTGTCATTGCATCACAAAATGAATGAGAAGTGAAATCACATTGTAAGGTAACTAGCAAAGCCCCAGATATTACTCTACCTCTTTCTCCTCCACTAAAGAAAATGTAGGGAGAAAAACAGGATTAAGAGTGATATTTAGATAAAATGGCTTAATATACTTTTTTAAAGAAAGTATTTGCAATTTTTGTTTTGTTTTCTCTATTATTAGAAGTGAATAGCTAGAGATACAATTCTTAACTGGTAATATTATGAGGTGCCTTGACACCTCAGCCAAGAACATTGCTTTAATGGGTCCTGACTCCTGGAGAGTCATTGACTTTGACTTCCTAAAGGGAACAGGAAAGAGTATACACATTGGTAACATTTTTTTTTGGTCAGTTTTAACAAGATGAGAAAGTTTTTATTCATAAATGTGTATCCAAAGCTTAGCTCAGTGCCTGATGCTTAGATCCTCAATGAATGGAAAAGAAAGAGAATGAGAAAGGAAATAAAAAGTCTCAGAAATCAATAGCTTATCTTCCTTCACTATTAAAAGAAAATTCCATCTTTAATTGTGAATAAAGTTTTGCTGTAGGAAACATCTGTCTCTGTTTTTCTCTGTACACATATGTATTTGTTTGCTTTGGATAAGTCTTGCTCAAAATTTTCTTTCTTTGCAATTTTATTTTCCAGTTCCACAACTTCCAACTCTATGTTTGCAATTTTGCTTTCAATCAAATATTAAGTTTTAAAAGAATAAAGAAAAAAAGTACCAGTCCTCTCAGTCTTGCCATCCTTATACCAACATAAGTGCCCTTGAGATGTACTTCTACATTAGCCTGTTCTTTTGCTAGTTCCAAAAGACTGTAATTTCCACAAAGGCCAATATTTCGTAACCTTGTTCACTGTATTCTAAATACTTAAAAACTGATGAATGACTGAGTAAATCGTTTTTATCTTATATATTCTACCATGATTTAATATAAACTTTTTACTTTTGACAAAGATGAATTCTGATTAATAAATGCAAACATTTCATGGGGCATTTCTAATCTAATTTTAATGTCACAGTTTTATACACGAATGAGGTTTAATTTTCATCTTTCAACAGTAAAACAAAGTCTATAGATTAAATAAAGATGGTATGCTTTGAACTTAGACAAATAAGTGGCCTGCCTGAATTGAATCCTTCTTCCACTTAAGTTCTATAACCTTGAGATCAACTTAAGGACAAAAAATATTGCTGACCCCCAAAATGCAAGCTTGTCAAGACTTATATATTAGTGTGCACCTAGGGCATTCTGACAGAAGATATTCCATAAAGTTTTGAGACTTCCAATTGAGTGTGAGCTGCTCAGGCTGCTTGGTGCGTGGGATGGAAGGAAGGTGGCAGGGGTACAACTCTTTAGTGGATAAAAATGATAGCCCTTCTCTCACAGTGATAATATACTCATGTCATGTAAATGTAGCTGCTCCCTGGATTACTCAAGGACAAAAAATCTACTGAACAACTTCTTATGGAATCTAGACATTTCTTGAAGCTTTATAGCATATTTAGATGGAACTCATTTCCCATCAACTCCCTCTATAGAGAATGAGCACTTTTTTCTTGGAAAAAAGATTTGACAGAAAATCTTTGATAGTTCTCTTACTCAAACCCCCAAATTCCTCAGGATAACAAGAGTCTAGGAATCACACTTCCTATAGTCCACTCCCTGTTGTCTCCCCCTCACCCTCCACATTCCTTATCTCAGTGAATGGACTTGACCATTCAGTCAGTTGCTAAGTTGGAAACTTGAAGCTCATTTAGACTCTTCCTTCATGGCTACCTTCTAATCTCAAGGGGGGTGTCCTATAGACTCCATGCAGTAAATACATATCTTTCGTAGTCACCCTCTTCTTTCCATCTTTGCTACAATTACGCAGACTTATTTAAGTTCATCCTTACTGTTAACTCTGGATTATTGCCGTCACTTTTTATTGACTAACCTGTCTCCAGTTTAATTTCCCCCAGTCCCTCTTATATTCAACTGTCAGAAAGATATTCCTAAAGTGCAAATGTGCCCATGTGATTTCCCTGCTAAAATCTTTCAAAGGCTCCCCACAGATTTAAGAATAATGCTTACAATTTATATTACACTGCAATACACAAACTATTCTTATTAACATTTAAACAAATTATAACAATTAAAATTCCCTTTTATCATTCATCTGATCCCATCCCCCTGCTGTTGTCACTTTGATGTGAACTCTCTCAGATGTTTTTGGATGCCATACTTGCTTATATATGTAGATATGAAAATTAATAGTTTTGTGAGTTTTATAAAAAAATGAGATTACACTATATATATAGTACTTGCTTTTTTAAAAATTTCAGAATATTATGGGGGTATAAATGTTTTGATTACATGAATTGCTTTCATACAGACTGAGTCAAAGTTATAAGTGTGTCCATCACCCAGATAGTGTGCATTGTACCTGTTAGGTGTGAATTCACCCATCCCCTCCTCCCTCTCTCATCTGCTTGATTTCCATTGAATTTTACCACCATATGTGCACATACGTGTTGATCAATTAGTTCCAATTTAGTAGTGAGTTTATGTGGTTTTTGTTTTTCTATTTTTTTAGGATTTTTTAAATATATATTTCAAGATATTATGGGGGTACAAATATTTTGGTTACATGTTATGACTTTGCCACATCCAAACCATGATTTGAGGAATGCCTTTTCTCCCCTAGAATGCTCATCGCATCTATTAGTTGTGAGTTTACCCAGCCCCAACCTCCTAATCCCTGAAGACTATTATTACTGTGTGAGCATCATAGTGTTGATCAGTTAGCGCCAATTTGATGGCGAGTACATGTGGAGCCTAATCTTCCGTTCTTGTGATACCTAACTTCAGAGGATGGGCTCAAGCTCTATCCAGGAGAATATAAGAGGTGATAGATCACCATCATTTCTTATAATTGAGTAATATTTCATTGTAAACATATACCAAATTTTAATAATCCACTCATGAACTGATGGGTACTTGGGTTGTTTCCATATCCTTGCAATAGTGAATTGTGCTGCCATGAACATTTGGATGCAGATGTCTTTATTATAGAATGTTTTTTGCTCTTTTGGGTAGATGCCTAATAGTGCTATTGCTGGATCAAATGGTATTTCTATTTTTAGCTCTTTGAGGTATCTCTAAATTCTTTTCCACAGAGGTTGCACTACTTTGAAGTCCCACCAACAGTGTAAGAGTGTTCCTGTCTCTCCACATCCTCACCAGCATTTGTTGTTTTGGGATATTTTGAGAAAGGCCAATCTCACTGGGGTTAAGTGATATCTCACTGTGGTTTTGATTTGCATTTCTCTAATGATTACAGATGTTAAGTATTTTTTTATATCTTTACTGGCCATTATTCTGTCTTCTTTTGAAAAATTTCTGTTCATGTCCTTTGCCCATTTATTGATGGGGTTGTTTGATTTTTTCTTGTTGATTTTTTTAAGTTCTAGATAGATTCTTGTTATCAGCCCTTTATTGGATGTGTAGAGAGCAAATATTTTCTCCCATTCTGTAGGCTGTCTATTCACTCTAATGATAGTTTCCTTGGCTGTGCAAAAGCTTTTTAATTTGATCAGGTCCCATTTATTTATTTTTGCTGCTGCTATGATTGCTTTGGGGATCTTTTTCAAAAATTCTTTGCCTAGGCCAATGTCTGAAAGGGTCTTCCTAACATCTTCTTCTAGAATTCTTAAGATTTCATGCCTTAGGTTTAAGTCTGTTATCCATCTTGAATTGATTTTTGTAAGAGGTGAGAGGTGGGGATCCAGTTTCAATCTTCTGCGTGTAGCTATCCAGTTTTCCCAGCACCATTTATTGAAAAGATATTCTTTTCCCCAGTGTATATTTTTGTCTGCTTTGTCCAAGATTAGATTACCATATGCCGATGGTTTCATCTCTGGATTCTCAGTCCTGTTCCAAAGGTCTATATCTCTGTTCTTGTGCCAGTACCATGCTGTTTTAGTTACTATAGCCTTGTAGTACAGCTTGGAGTCTGGTAGACTGATACCTCCCGGTTTGTTTTTGTTTTTCCATTCTTATGATAGGTTACTTAAGTGGATGGTCTCCAATTCCATCCAGGTTGTTACAAAAGGCATTAGTTTACCATTTATTTTTATAGCTGAGTAATACTCCATGATACATGTGTGTACATAGACATATACATATACCACATTTTATTAACCTACTCGTGTATCAGTGGGCACTTGGGTTGTTTCCACATCTTTGTAATTGTGAATTGTGTGCTATAATCATTACAGAGCCAGTATCACCATGATACCAAAGCCAGGAAAGGACACAACAAAAAAAGAAAACTACAGACCAATATCCCTTATGAATATAGATGTAAAAATTCTCAATAAAATCCTAGCAAACCGAATTCAGCTGCACATCAAAAAAAAAAAAATAATCCACCATGATCAAATGGGCTTCATCCTAGAGATGCAAGGATGGTTCAACATATGCAAATCTATAAATGTGATTCACTGCATAAACAGAAGCAAAAACAAAGATCATATGATACTCTCAATAGACACAGAAAAAGCACTTGAGAAAATTCAGCACCCTTTTATGATAAGTACTTGCTTTTTAATGTTTAAACTTGATTCTGTGTTTTGGAAACTCTTCATGATGTTAATCTACCTTCTTTTCGACTGTATCATAATGCTCACTAGGACAAATATAAAATAATTTATTTCCTTCCTGATGAGTATTTAGGTTATTGCACACTTGAATATGCATATATATCTGGAATAGTTACACAGATGTGGAGTTCCTGAGTTAAACAACATGGACATTTAAAAATATGATGGAAACTTCCAAATAGTCAACCAGAAGTCTACATGAATATATCAACAGTAAATGTAAATATGTTCTAATTTCCCCATGTCCTCACTAACACTGATAGTATCAATCTCTTCAATTTTTACTAATCAGGTTAAAAATGATTTAATTTTGATTTTAATTTCCATATTACTTGCTATTAGAGAAATTGAATATATTTTATCATTGTATTTATTTTTATAAAAATGAAAATTTTTATATGAATATTAGCTGTTTATATTGGTGACCCATTTTTATATAAGGGGGTCTTTTAAAAATGATTTGCAAGAATTTATTTTATGATTTGCATATTAATCTTTTGTTTAATAACTATTATAGTTTTTCTCTATCTTTGGCTTTTTCTTTATCACTTGCTTTTTTACTTGTCAATATCTCTGGTCACACCTCCCAAAACTGGCTTCATACAACTTTTGCTCCTACAATACTCCTACAATGAGAAAATATTTATAGGTCTGTAATCCTTTTAAATCTGTTTCACATTTTTGTAGCTTCTTCCTATATGCTTTTTCTGTTAATAATATACCCTTTCCTTGCCTTTCTAATCCAGCTAACTTTTTGTTTTGATTTGTGTTTGTTTGTATTATTTAAATGACTTTTTAATAAAAATTTCAACAGGTTTAGGAGATACAAGTGCAATTTTGTTAAATGGATATATCGTATAGTGGTAAAGGATGGGTTTTTAGTGTACTCATCACCTGAATAGTGTACATTGTACCTAACAGGTAATTTTTCATCCCTCACTGCCCCCCCCCATGTTTAGAGTTTCCAATGTCAATTATTCTACTCTGTATGACCATCCAGCTAACTTTTATGAATCCTTCAAGACTCTGCTTAAGTGTTACATCTAGTAAGAAACTTCCTTGTATTCTCTTTTTTATTTATACAGAGCCAATATGCCTGCCCTGAGCCTCACTCATTCATCTATCGTACATTACCATCCTCAGGTAAAGCTTTACCTCTCAGTACTATTAGAGGTCTATACTCTTTGAGAGTAGAGACTGAGCCTCATTTGTATTAGGATTCTATTCACTGCTCAATATGTGTTTGCTAACTGAATAACTCTGTAAGTGCAGCCTTTAGCATAGATTATTAAAACTATTTCTCTGTTTGATAATGAAATTTGGATTTCTCCAAGAGGAATCCATAATTTTTCTCAATTAAATAAATACTTTCTTCTGAGTTGCTTAAATAAAGATAGAGGGTAAAAGAGACTTGGTCCACATTACATAATATGTTAATAGATAGAATGGAAAAACATATCATGACTATCATTCAAGCAAGAGATCATGAAATTAGGAAGAGCGTGGACATCCTTGAACTATTCTATTTTCATCTCTGGGAGACTATGCCATTTCATTGTTGGGATTTCCTAATTAATGTTAAATCAGCACAAAATTTGTCTTCATGAAACATTCATTTGTATTCCATTCACTGGTCTTAATTTTGCCCTCTGAAGTTGAATATGGCAACACAAATGATAACTAGAGAGATCTAGTCTCTTTCCTTCCATTTTCTACCTAACTTCTTGACTGTGGGTTAACTGTATCTTTATCTAGCAGACTCTCATTTTAAATATCTCATTATCCTGGTTACTTTTCTTTGAGAAAAACTACACTTTGTTAATGCTACCCTTAAAATTGTCATTTGGAACTGATCATTGTACATCATATGTGGACTTCCAAGAGTAGACTATAAAAGGACTCTTTAATTTAAAAAATAAAAAGCTTCTCTTTTCATATTAATACAACCTAAAATACAGTTAGCTTTATTCTAATAGCTGTATCATACCACTATCTGTAATTAAACTTGTGGCCAACCAAAATCTACTGGTATTTTTCAGTTGACCTGTATTAAAGCCTTACTCTACTTAACATAATCTAAAGGCACATTGTTTTATAGTTATTCTTTTAAGTTCCTTTTGTTGTTTTGGCCCTAGTTAAGCATAATGAATTCCTTGTATACAAATAAGAAACAGATTGAGAAACTCATTAACACTATTCTTTAAATAATCCAACAATTACCAAATCAACTCATTGGGGGGGGCATAGAAATTCAATATACACATAGTGGTTACTAAAAAGCTGCAATAAGAGTTTAATATTATTCTTTACTAAGAAACTTGACTGTTTCCTTGCCTTATATTTAATTCAGCACTGTCATACAGATAGTAGTACAATATGATTTATATGGATTTTGTTATGAAGACGTGGGCAGAAAGTAAAAAATTCAGTCTAATATAATTAAAGGGTATGAGCTTTGGAGTCAGATAAACATGAATTCACCTCATGACTTTGCCACCTACTAGCTGTGTGATATTGAACAAATTACTTAACATTTCTGAATTAAATTTCCTAATTTGTGAAATGGGAAAAAATAATAATTAGCTCTGCAGTTTTAATGAAGATTAAAGAAACCACATATGAAAAAAGTATAACATTATCTGTCACATAGTAGGCATACAACAATGGGCAAACAAGAAAGAAATCACATAGGGAAAGTTGATCTCTCCTGAGCCAGCTATACAACAGCACAGAGGAATCCAAAAATAAAAATATGTCACACTTGTATACTTTTCTGAGACCTAAAATCTGGGAACCAGAAGGCCAAGAATCATGTGGAGTATCATTGACTATGCTCACACTCCATTATTTGGCCAAGGTCCCATATTACTGAGAGTGCTTCATAACTCAATAAACATATTAAAATATATCAGCATAAAACAAATTCAGAAAAACAGGAAAAAGGATCACCTAAGAGATTAGTGTTTAAGGTGACACAGGCATTAACCAGAATATAGATTTTTGGTCCAAGAAAACTTCTACTTTAGAAAAATTGCCAAGATAAAGAGGATAGCTTGCATATATACATAAAATGCTGACTGAGGGAAAAAAGTAAAACTGGATCAAAATAACCTTATGGTTTTATGAACGGAAAGTGGCGGCAGAAGCATACTGAAAAGCTGCTGGTGTGCTATACATTGCAATGGTGGTTCTGAGTCCAGAGCTCCTTTGCCAGCAAGTTTCATTGACCTTCTATATTTCACATTGACCTTGATGTTTATAAATGCTGCGGGGCTTGGCAATTAGTCTTTTCTGAACTGAGAATTCACTTCATTGTAGGTTCTTAATGTTTGATCTCAATTAAAAGCTATTCAACAGCAAATTCATGGTGAGTCGGAGTAACAGAAAAATTTGGATCTAATGCATGTCTGTTGTGTGGTTATGAAATAGAAGAACGAGTGTTCATTATGAGTTTGGAGGCAGACTTTCTTTTGGTCTTAGGGAAATAAGATTTATGACTTACATGTAATTTTGTCCTTTGAAGGTTACAATGTAATGAAATAATAAGAAAAAATGGCATTTGAGATGATAACGCAGCAGCCAGGTCACTGAGAGAATGACTTTTCTAAAGGTACAAGAATTTAGCTTGCAAGTCAGCTTCAGAATCTATCAATTAGCACTTAAATTTTGGAGAAATTGCCTGACATATGCAATTGCTTCAAATGAAAGCGTTTTTAACTTTAAAACTTTTTTTCAAAGGAGTGTTTTTCTCTTGAATCTTCTTCGTGTCAACCCCTATAATCTCATTTCTACCACCCCACCTCTGGCCCTTACTACCCTTAATTTTGACTACTGTCAGAGTCTGCTAATTGGTCCTTCTGCTTCCACTCTTTCCTGATTAGGTTTTATTGAGTTCCTGGGCCACCCTGGCAGCAATATTTTTTAACAAGTGAGATTGCTGTCCCAAATGACACCTCCCTGCTGTGACACAGGTGATATATGTATATGTGATAACACAACCATGTGCCCAATTTTGTTCATTCCAGAATCCACCCTGTATTTAGGCTTCCAGTTACAAACTCTCCTTTTCCCTGGCTATAAATGTGCACCATCTTATTCTGACCTTTCTCTTGCCGACCCTTTCACTCTTAACAGAATCTGATGATGACTTCTTTGCTGCCACATTCCGTGCATTTAGACTCTACAGTTGCTTGTGGAAGGAGATTATTTCCTGGAAGTCTGGCCTGAATTTAACCTCTAGTTTGTCCAAGTAATTCTGCACACCACCCCCTTCGGGCAGAATTGTCATCTTAAAAATCTTCACAACTTTCTATTACATTTTAGGTAGAGTTAAGATATGGTTTGGCATTTAAGGTTTTCTATCACACCTTTCCAATTTATAGCCTGGTTCCTCCCATATAAACCTAATGCTTAAGGCAGATTGAGGTGTTGGCCATCTCCAAAATACAGGAATGTTCCTGCCCTTGGACCTTTTCTGACACAGTTTCCCCTGCTTGGAATGCCTTCCATACTGTCCTTTTGACTGTACAACTTCCAGGAGTCCTTTAACTCTCGATTCATGCCTCTTTTTCTCTATAAAGTTTTCCTAGCCACTTACATCTATGAATTCCTTATATTTGTATACTTACCACAAACTTATTTTATTTTTATTCTGCTTATTGTGGACCTATTTAGCTAAATCATAAAATCTCCAGTGGCAACTGGGTGGGATAAAAATAAAATAATGATAGTACAATAAAATTAAAAATAAAAATTAGTAGTACAACCTGGCAATAATGCCAGTGGATTCTGCACGAGACACCCTTTTTTTTTTTTCATGTAGAATTCAACAGGGTTTGAGTCAGCAAAAGCCACTGTGACTTACATACCCCTCATGAGTCCTACATTCCAGTACACAGACAGAAAAGCCTTGGAGTAAAAACTGACTGCAGCAAGCATTTGTCCAACATGCACTAGGATAGAAAGAACTTTGTTATTTTCAATAAATACATGTATTTTTATGTGTATACTGGAAACTGAAGTACCAGGAGCTACAGAAATGCAGTTCATAATTTAACCTCAGAGTTTTCAATATACAGAGACAGAAAGAATAAAAATTCCCTCTAATTAAAGCAAAAGTCTTACCTCTAATTTTTGTCATTGAAAGTATTTTTAAACAAAATGTATATAGCAATTACCATACTCTCATTTCATCTTCGTAATATACTTTTCATAATATAAATATATATTTTATTAGTTTTCCTAACAACCTAGTAAAGAAGGAACTATTACATCCCAATTTTTGCAGAGAAGTAAATTGTCCAAAATCACCTAAATAAGTGACCAAGCGGGAAATCCAAGCAACCTGACTGTAGAGTCTATCCTTTTAGCCACTGCCAATGAATACAAAATCAAGCATTTATTTACTTTCAGGTGAAATACTTCGCAGGGGGACTGTTGGACTCATTCACTATTTACTCTTGCATTTGTTTATTTATTACTTTACTTTTTCATTATTCATTAATTCAGCAGACATTTACTGAGCACTTATTATGTGCCATATATTGAGATGCACCATAGAGAATCCCTGCCTTCATAAAGTGCTTGGGGAGACAAATTTCTATAAAATAATGAGGGTAACACAGCGCTTTAGGTGCTATGGTAGTGACAAAGACTTCATCCTCTGACCAAAACTTTAGTCAGGCTCCTGAGTCCTTTCTGACTAGGCCTGAACTTGGCCTTCCCTCTCTGTTCTTACAGAATCCAGTTTGAGCAAGAATCCTGCAAAGTCAGTTTAGCAAAAATCCCCACCCTTTGCATCAGATCATCCTGGATGCCTTATCACACTGGCCTGTCTTCAGCAACAATTCTATCAAATCACTTTAGCCAGAACCCCCTTGGCCTTGATGTTTACTCTAAGTGTAGTAGTTTCTATCCACTGATCCTCATCCTGGCCCTTGGTTATAAATACCCACTTGTCCTTACAGTTGAGTCGAATCTCTCTCCCCCCACCGAGAGACCCATGTTGCAGGGGTTTTTATACCTATTACCATGGCCCTCCTTAAATAAAGTCTGCCTTACCATCTTTAACAAGTGTCATGAATAATTTCTTTTTCTTTAAGAGTACATATGTGAGTAAAGCACAGTGGGAAAAAAAGGAAGTCATGATTCTACATGGAAGAGAAAAGTCTTTATTTGAACCTAAAAAAGGTAGGTATTCAACACCGAGAAAGAGGAGAAGGGCAATTCAGGCACAAGGAGATGCTCTGAAGAGCATGGTGCTCTCTGAGTTTTAAGTGGCTGAATTAGAGCTGAAGCATGCACAGCAATTAGCACAAATGATTCTAGAGAGGAAGCAAGTGCCAGATCAATGGGGGCCTTGAATACTCTGCCAAAGAACTTGGACTCTTTCCATCAATCTGTGGGAAACCTTGAAGATTTTTAAGCAGGGGGGTAATGTTATCTGTTTTGCATTTTATACAGATCACTTCTACAGCAATGCACAGGATGGATTGGAGGATAGCAAAAACGGAGGCAGGGATGCAAATTATGTGATTCTCTGTAATTCAGGAAAGGAAATGATGAGAGATTTAACTAGTTAGTGTATTATAAATGTTTTTAGATTTTCTATATATTTTGATGTTTTGACATCCTAAAAATCTTTCTGGCCATTGAGAGACTGACCCTCCAGGGACTAGCCAATTTTCAGAGATAGCAAAGGACTCAGCCTTGAGCAAGCTTCTGATATATAAACTAACCAGCCCAGAGCCCAATCTCCTCCACCTGGCCCATACACCCCAGAAGGCAATATTGCTCTGCTTAAGCATTACAGGGCCAGGAGCCAGGCAACTAGGGACCACCCCTATAGCCCAGAGCCCACCAAAATTCAAACTAGCCAATCCTAAATTGTTCACTACCCTGCCTTGCCTTTCCTGCAGAGACCCCAATAAGGGCTCTGGCCTAAACCTTCCCCTGCTCCTATCTTCTGCCTCCTGGCCACCCTGGAGGCCCTAGCTGGATTGCTGTGCCTCTGTCTTCAGGACTTCTGAATGTAATAAACTTTGTTTTTCTGTGTCTCATCTTGTGGCTGTCCCTGACTGACTATCCCATAAAAGAATACAAAGAGTTAGTAATGGAGATGAAAAGGGGGAGATAGATACGAGAATGAAGAAGTAGAAGCAGGAAGCTTGGTTCTGATTTAGACATGAAGAGTAAGGGCAAGGGATGATCTGTGGTAACTTCTGGATTTATGATAGGGCAGAAGCATATTTGGGGGAAAGATCATGACTTCTGTTTTGGACATGCTCAGTTTGAGCCGTGCGTTTGATATCTAGGTGGTGAAGTGTACCCAGCCATTGTGTAGTTGAGAGTTCAGGAGAGGACTATTGGCTGTGAATATGAATTTGCTATTCCTAGAATGGTCATTGATGCCCGAAGTAAAAAGAGAACTGACTGCTAGCTGAATGCTGGGTTCCATCAATACTGAAGGGCAGAGGAAGAGGACATAATAAAAACAGAAAATAGCTAATCAGAGGGATAAGCAAAGAGCTGGGAGAGAAGGGTATCAAGTAAGATAACTACACTACTATATTAACTAAAACAACATGATACTGGCACAAAAATAGAGATACAGACCAATGGAACAGAACTGAGAACCCAGATATAAAACCATCTTCATATAGCCATCGAATCTTTGATAGAGTAGACAAAAACATACACTGGGGAAAAGAATCTTTATTCAATAAATGGTGCTGGGAAAATTAGATAGTCACATGTACAAGACTGAAACAGGATCTGCACCTCTCAATTCTCACAAAAATCAGCTCATGGTGCATAACAGACTTAAACCTAAGGTATGAACAGTAAGAATTCTAGAAGAAAATGTTGGAAAAACTCTTATGAACATTGGCCTAGGCAATGATTTAATGAAGAAGACCCAAAAGGCAATCACAGTAACAACAAAAATTAATAAATGGGACCTGATCAAATTCAAAAGCTTCTGCACAGCCAAGGAAACTATCATGAAAGCAAACAAACAACCTACAGAATGAGAGAAAATATTCACATGCTACACATCCGATAAAGGGCTGATAACTAGAATCTATTTAGAACTCAGGAAAATCAGCAAGAAAAAAATCAAACAACCCCATTAAAAAGTGGGCAAAGGACATACAGAAACTTTTCAAAAGATAGACTAATGACCAAGAAACATATGAAAAAATGCTCAACATCTCTAATCACCAGGGAAATGCAAATCAAAACCACAATGAGATATCACTTATCCCCAGTGAAAATGGCCTTTATCAAAAAGTCCCAAAACAATAAATGTTGGTGTGAATGCAGAAAGATAGGAACACTCATACACTGCTGGTGGGATTGGCAAACTGGTACAACCTCTGTGGAAAGTAATATGGAGATACCTCAAAGAGTTAAAAGTAGAACTACCATTTGATCCAGCAATCCCACTACTGGGCATCTACCTAAAGGAAAAAGACATTCTATAAAGAAGACATCTGTACTATAATGTTTATAGCAGCACAATTCACAACTGTAAAGATGTAGAAATGATGCAAGTGCCTATCAATACATGAGTGGATTAATAAAATATGGTATATGTATACCATGGAGTTCTACTCAGCCACAAAAAACAATGGTGATATAGCACCACTTATGTTATCCTGGATAGGGCTGGAGCCCATTGTACTAAGTGAACTATCACAAGAATGGAAAAACAAGCACCACATGTACTCACTATCAAATTGAGATTAACTGATCAACACTTAAGTGCACATATAGTAATAACATTCATCGGGTGTTGGGGAGGTGGGAGGCGGGAGGAGAGGATGGGCATATTCACACCTAATGAGTGTAGTGTGCACCGTCTGGGGGATGGACATGCTTGAAGTTCTGACTTAAGTGGGGCAAAGGCAATATATGTAACCTAAACATTTGTACTCCTGTGATATGCTAAAATAAAAAAAATTTAAAAAGTGGCAAGTGCTATAAAGAGCTACAAGGAGATGTCCAAAATTAATCCAATGATTGTTGAATATTCTTAGTTTTAAAAGTGTCAATGGGTTTAAAATACGTAATACTCTATTTTAGAAAAACTGAAATACTTTGAATGTACATAATACTTTCAAATTTAACTATGATTGACTTCAATTTGGCTGTGTTAGTTTCCTAGGGCTGTTCTAACAAAGTGCCATGAACTACACGACTTAAAATGTCAGAAATGTATTCTCTCACAGTTCTAAGGGCTAGAAGACTGAATTCCAAGTATCAGCAGTGTTGATCCCTCCTCCTGAGGGCTCTCAGGGAGAATCTGTTCCATGCCTCTTTCAGCTCCTGGTGGTGACAGACAATCCTTGGTGTTCCTTGGCTTGTGGGTGCATCACTCCAATACCTGCCTCCATCTTTACATGGCCATCTTTTCCCTGTGTGTCTCTTTCCTCTTCTTGTAAGGACACCAGTCATATTAGAATAAAAGTCTACCTTACTCTAGTAGGACCTCATCTTAATTTAACTAACTACAACTACAACCATCCTATTTCCAAAAAGGTCACATCTGTGGTACTAAGGGAGGGGTAGACATTAACATAACTTTGAGGGGGACACAGTTTAATCACTAACAGTAGCCAACATTATGATGAACACTTTCAAAATACTCTGTATTATTAGCTTCATTTTATAGATGACATTTCTGGATTTCTTCTATTGTATTCTGTGTGAATGATGTCCCCCGAAGTTGTACACTATGACAGGCTTAGATTTATTTTTGGAACATGAGCATTTATTTACCAAGCTCTTTTTTCTTCATCAAATCATTTATAGGATTGCAATGATCAATATATTTTTAAAATGCTTTACATATGAAGAAAGCAGACTCAGAAAGCCTTGGAAATTTACTTAAGGTCATAAAATTAGATCTTGCTTCCATTCCCAATGCTCTTTCTACAACAATACAATACTAAATGTGCCAGATGTTATATCATCTGTAGAATAAAAAACGAAGCCAATCAAATATAGTAGACATCTGCTTTTGCTTGTCTGCAATCCGTTTTTCTGTGGTCTTAGAAGATACATTGATTTTCCTTAAAAACCACCCTTTCCCTTTTCTCAGTTCATGTGGTTCCTATTTGGTAGGGATGTAGTTTAAATCTACCTTTCCATGCCTGTTGAGTTCTAGAGGTGGATCTATGATATCTCAGGGCACTGAGGCTCAATTCCAGGACTTTTTTTTTCCAACTATTAAGGAACAAAGGCTAATATTCACTGAAATTGAAATGGGTAAGTGGTTAGCCTCAAGATACAGAGGGCTTCCATACAGTAACAGCTCACCTAAGAGGAAAGCCATTATAGAGGAAAGCAGAGCTAAGAGACTGAAAGCACCTAAGTCTTTTCTAAAATCCTAGATCCAGCCATACCTGCAGCTAAATGACCCTGGATTTCTACGGATAGTTATAAGAGCCAATAGATTCTCTTTGAATTAAGAGAGTATGACTTGGGTTTCTGTCATTTCCCATTGAAAGAGTCCTGACAAATACATTTTGTAAATTAACCCAGATAATCAATATATAAAATTGACTTCAAGTCATTATTTTCCAAGATGGGATTCGAACTCAATGCTATTGCTATAATCCTAGTTTTAGTAAAATGTATATGATTTTTTTATCAGAATCATTCTTTACAGCTGCAGTCCCCAACCCCCAGACCAGAGACTGGTACTAGTCTGTGTACTGCTAGGAAGCAAGCTGCACAGCAGGAGGTGAGTAGCTGGAGGTGAGCAAAACTTCATCTGTATTTACAGCTGCTTCCCATCACTCACCATCCCATCCCTGAGCCAACCCCCTACCCCGTCTGTGGAAAAATTGTCATCCATGAAACCAGTCCCTGGCACCAAAAAGGTTGGGGACCACTGCTTTAGAGTCTTAGGTTTTTATTGAAGTTGAGGTAGTTTGACTAGATAGATTTAGTACTAAGATACTCTTCCAGCATTTACTTGGTAAATTCTGCAAAAATTCTTTCTTTCTGTATGAGATCTTTCAGTGGCAAGAACTTGAGATTTAAAAAATGTTAATAAACTTGTAATAATATATATTTCTGATTTATAAATTTTGATATTTTCTTACACTATTATCTAATCCATTCAAGGTACATTCTGATATGCAGTTACTATTAGTGTTCATTGACTATGACTTGTCACAGAAATATTTAGAAAGCAGAATTTTAAAGGTTTCTCTTCAGAATTTGTAAATCATACAGTTATTGAAATGTATATTTCTCTCTATTCAAAAATTGTAATCATAGATTATAATTATAATCTGTAATGCACAATTGCTGAACTTTTTTTCTTTGAGCTAATTTTTTAAAGTATTTATAGCATGTGCTTTATAAATCATGGCATCTGGTTAATGTAGGGGCCTTCAGGGTGCTGTTCTCGACTGGTCAGATTCCTTTTGATGTTTGTTCATTTCTTCAAGTACTTGTGAAAATAAATTCTCTTATTTTTTATGAATTTTGGCAGGAAATTTCATAGACTTATTTCTCACCTTTATTACTTCCCGGTCAATGACTTTCCCCCTAGTGTATGGATTGAATATTATGATTATCAACTCTATGCTGGTGAGTGTCACATCTATCCTTCATTTTCTACTCCTTTTTCTGACATTGGAAATGGAATGTTATATTTTAAGTTTTTTCTCCTCTTAACATGTTGTGTATGCCAGACATTTACTTGAAACATGCCTAAGCTTTCATTCTCTTATAACCTCTGATTATCTAGCAATTGGTCTGAAAGGGTGTAATAGCTGCCGACTTTTTCCAATTTATCATTATCCTCAGAGATCTTCACACATTTAATAGTAAATCTCTATATTGATCAAATCCAATAAAATGTTACAGTTCTCTTCCTTTTTTTTCCATGTACATAATCCATTATGTATGAATTGTTTACCTCTTGGGAAATGAAAATGTTGGATGGCAACTTTTGTCATGACCTGTGTGTATCATGGTTTTTAATACGCACTGTGACTTGCAATTTTTGTCTATTTGTTGTTTCTTTAAAAGTTAGCCCTTTTACTCAGCATCCAAAATACGTAATTTTGACAATAAATTTAAGTTTATAGTAAGGAAAAAGATAAGTGTAATTGTTTATAATACAATATCAGTAATATTATATTTTATGTTTAAAAGTCTTATATAATAAAATTATTATAAAATAAGCACATAGTTACAAATGCAAATTCTTCAGAATGGTATTAAACAACAAAAAGGTCTACTATCCTATGTAACCCTCTTGCTCCTCAGAGGTAACCATCTTTTTTAAATTTCTGATTTGTTCTTCTAGGGATTATAATATAATTATAAGTAACATGTTTTACGGGTATTTTTTGATTTGTCTGATTTAGATAGAATCAAATGACTCCTTACTAAGTTATTGACTTTTTCCTGAGTTAGTTTTGTTAATTATGTTTAGTTTTTCCCCTACTAATTAACTTAATGCTTTCAAATAATGTTCCAACTTCTATTAATTGTTCCATCAACATTTGGCTATGTGAAATAAAAGCATCTGATGTCCCTTTATTAGCCTCCACCTTCTGAATTGTCAGCTATATAATTACTTTTACGTGTGTAAAAGTAACTATCTGTAACTATTAATATCATTTTGTTTCATTCTTTGCTTATAGATTGATTCTGAACATTTGATACCAATGAACAGGATTCATAATAGATTGCTTACATAAAATTATTCTCTGTAAAACTCAGTATTGTGATTAATTCACAGAGAAGGAAGTACAATTCTATTCATAAAACTGCCCATTGAAGGAGAATATTTCAGATCTCAAGGTGAAATAATGCATAATTCTTATACTCCATTCATAAGATGGATTTAGTTTGCTTCATATTTGGACTAGGAACTTTCTGGTAAATATATTTACTTTTTCTGAAGTTTTCAAAGAAAAAGTTCACTTCTCTTCTTGCACTCATATAATTTGTCATAAAAACAGCTAAAGTGATGGGTTTGAACATGTAAATTTGATGCCACACCTCACTCAAAAATTAGCCATCATCCCTAGAAAAAAATTTGCATCCTGACTCTTGCTTGTATGTTCCCATATGTTCTGTCTCCTTCTTACTTCTCTGATCTTTTCTCCTGCTATGTTCCTTGTTCACTGTTTCTGCCACAATAGCCTGCTTGAAGTTCTGTGGGACATTCAAGGTTTTTCCACCTCAGGGACTTTCTACTTGATTTTCTCTCTATCTGGAATATGCTCCCAACAGATTTTCACGGGACTTCTTTTTACCTTACGTCCCTCAAACTTCACATTCTCAGAGAAGCCTTTCCTCATGCCCAGCTTTAAATAGTCTCCCATCCTCAACCCCTCCATACCTTAATACTGTTTTTATTTTTCCTTTTAGCAGCTGTCAACCCATTACATCATATTATGCATTACAGGCATACCTCAGAGATATTGTGGGGTCAGTTCCAGATCACCAGAATGAAGCAAATATTGCAATAAAACAAGTCTTATGAACTTTTTGGTTTCCTCACACATATAAAAGTTGTATTTACACTATATTGTAGTCTATTAAGTGTGCAATAGCATTATGTCTAAAAATGCTCATATTAAATGCACATAAAAATACTTTATTGCTAAGAAATGCTAACAATCACCTGAGCCTTCAGTGAGTTGTAATCTTTTTGCTGGTGGAGGGGCTTGCCTTGATGTTGATGGCTGCTGACTGATCAGGGTGGTGGTTGTTGAAGGTTGGGCTGGCTATGGCAATTTCTTAAAACAGACAAAAATAAAGTTTAGTTCATTGACTTACTCTTCATTTCATGGAAGATTTCTCTGTAGCTTGTGATGCTATTTGATAGCATTTTACCCACAGTAGAACTTCACTCAAAATTTGAGTCAATTCTTTTAAACCTTGCTGCTGCTTTATCAACTAAGTTTATGCAATATCCTAAATCCTTTGTTATCATTTAAACAATGTCCATAGCGTCTTCACCAGGAATAGATTCCATCTTAAGAAACCATTTTCTTTGCTGATCTATAAGAAACAACTCCTCATTTGTTAAAGTTTTATCCTGAGATTGCAACAATTCAGCCATCTTCAGGCTCCACCTTGAATTATAGTTCTCTTGCTATTTCCACCACATCTGCAGTTACTTCTTCCACGGAAGTCTTGAACCCCTCAAAGTCATCCATGAGGACTAGAATCAGTTTCTTCCAAACTCCTATTAATGTTGATGTTTTGTCCTCCACCCACAAGTCACAAACATTCTTAACGACATCTAGAATAATGATTCCTTTCCAGAAGGTTTTCAATTGACTTTGCCCAGATCCATTGGAGGAATCACTGTCTCTAGCCTTATGAAATGTAGTTCTTTAATAAGATTCAAGGTCAACATTCCTCCTTGATCTGTGGGCTGCGGAATGAATGCTGTATTAGCAGGTATGACAACAACATTAATCTCCATCAGAGCTCTTGGGTGACCAGGTGTTAATAAGCAGTAACATTTTGAAAGGAATTCTTTTTTTCTGAGTGCTAGGTCCCAACAGTGGGCTTAAAATATTCAATAAACCATGTTGTAAACAGATGTGCTGTCATCCAGGCTTTGTTGTTCCATTTATAGAGCACAGGCAGAGTTGATTTAGCATAATTCTTAAGGGCCCTAGGATTTTCAGAATTGTAAATGAGCATTAGCTTCAACTTAAAAGTTACCAGCTGCAGTAGCCCCTAACAAGAGAGCCAGCCTGCTCTTTGAAGCTTTGAAGCCAGGCATTAACTTGTCCTCTCTGGTTTGAAGAGAGTTAGGGCCTTGCTCTGGATTAGCCTTTGGCTTAAGGAAATGTTGTGGTTGGTTTGATTTATCCAGACCACTAAAACTTTCTCCAAATCAGCAGTAAGGTTATTTCACTTTCTTATCATTCATGTGTTCACTGAAGCAGCACTTTTAATTTACTTCAAAAATATTTCCTTTGCATTCACAACTTGGCTAATTTGGCATAAGTGCCCTAACTTTCAGCCTATCTCAGCTTTCAACATGCTTTCTTCATTAAGCTTAATTATTTCTAGCTTTGATTTAAAGTAAGAGATGTGTGACTCTTCCTTTCACTTAAACACTTAGAGACCATTGTAGGGTTATTAATTGGCCTAATTTCAATATTATTGTTTCTTTAGAAATGACAAGGCCTGAGGAGAGGAAGATGAGGGAAAAGGTGGTAGGTCGAGCAGTCAGAACATACATAATATTTATCAATTAAGTTTGCTGTCTTATATCAGTGTTGTTAGAGACACCCCAAAACAACTAGAATAGTAACATCAAAGATCACTGATCACAAATCATTATGATAGATATAGCAATAATGCAAATGTTTGAATTATTGAGAGAATTACCAAAATGTAACACAGAGACATGAAGTGAACGAACATGTGCTGTTGGAAAAATGGTACTGATAGACTTGCCTAATGCAAGGTTACTATAAACATTCAATTTGTAAAACATGCAATATCTTTGAAAAGCAGTAAAGAACTGCACAATAAAAATAAGGTATGATTGGCCTGGCAAGATGGCGGGTAAGAAGCAGCCCCTGTGCATCAATCTAAAGGAGAGAAGAAAAGTTCCAGGTGGATGCCTACCTACTAATGGGCCTTCTTGGAGAGAGAGCATTGTGACACATCAGAGAAATGACAGGGGACAATCAAAGTGAGGAGAATGTGACAGGGTAATCCATTTGGCAAGATTGGAAGGTACCTGGGGGAGGCATCCACATGTGGGGAAGGACAGGAGGAAAAAGCACTGGAGCTCTACACTCCCCTGTGGACACTGTTACCCGAGCTGTGAGGTGGTCCCAACCAGTGCTGCAGACCTTGGACTGATCAGGCAGTTGCTTGGAATCTGTGCAGTGACATTGCACCAGAGAGCAGGCACAGCAGGAACCCAGTGATGTCAGTTCCTGGGTCATTACAGGTGACAACAATGTGAGTTCTCGGGTCCAGGGCTCTTGGTATACATAGGGCTTGGCCTTGCTGCAACCACCCCAGCATTCCCCCAGCCAGGCTGGGGAGGGAGCAGGGAGAGTGGATGCTCTCATTCATCCATGACAGGGGCCAGAGCACCCCTCCTTTTCACAGGGGAATTGAGGAGAACAGGCACCGCAGACACCACCTGAGAAGTCCCATGGTGACTGCCTCTGTGGGTCTGGGGCAGGGGGAGATCCCCGGCTGCTGGAGGCCCAGCCCTGAGCCCCTGCCCCTGAGGCTCCAGTGCCACTGCCACCAGGTCCCACAGCCCAGGCCCCAGTGGCCTTGTCCCTGAGGCTCCTGTGCTGCTGCCTCTGGGCTCTGTAACCCCACCCCTGAGGTTCATACCCCCCACCTGGAGGAAATCACCCTTTGGTCCAACATTCCTCCAAGTACCTCCTAGCTGCGAGCCACCATTATGTCTGCAGCCCTGACACCCACGGCCGGTTGCTGCCTAGATAGCCTTGCCCAGCTGCCGCTGTTACCACTGCAGGAAGATCCAGGCAGAGCAGTCTCCAGCAGCACCAGCTTCTGTGGAGAGAGGGTCTCCCAGGCCCCTGCCTGAGCTCCTAACAGCAGTGTAGAAAATAAACCACCAGTCCACATGGAGATAATCCAATACCGGCTTGGACTGTGACAATTGCAGGGGAATGGGACAACACATAACAGCTGCAATACGGGCTCTCAGTGCATCTCCCCTCTCCTGCCTAATCAATCTTCCAGAAAAGGTCACAAAAGCACCATATAGGGACTTCTCCATCTTCTCACTAAGTCGGAGAGTTCCCGGCAAAGGATAATAGGTGCGCTGCAAACCTATGTGCCTCGAACTGAGAGAAGAGGTTTTGGATGAGAAGAAAAAACTCTGGCAACAATAAAAACAAAGTTAATTTGACACCCCCAAAGGGATCACAGTAGATCTACAGCAACAGATCTATCCAAAAGGAAATTGTCAAAATGTGAGAAATGGAATTCAGAATATGGATGGCAAATAAGATGAATGGCACTGAAGAGAAAGTTGAAAACTAACACAAAGAAGACAAAAATATATTTCAGGACATCAATGAAAAAAATGAAAAAGTCACTAAAGAGATAGAAAAAATAAGAATTTACACAATATTCTACCCCAAAACTACTGAATGTGCATTCTTGTCACCAGCACATGGGACATTTTGTAAGGTTGATCATATCTTAGGCCACAAAACAAGTCTTGGCAAAGTCAGAAAATTCAAAATCATATCATCTGTCTTCTCAGACCACAGTGGAATAAAATTAGAAATAAAATTCACAGACCTCATAAACAGAAGCAAAAATAAAGACCTTATGGATCATCTAAATAGACGCAGTAGAAGCATTTGGTAAAATCCAGCACCCTTTCATGATAAAAACCCTCAAACTCTAGATATATAAGGAATATACCTCAAAATTATAAAAGCAATATATGACAAACTCATGGCCAACATTGTACTGAATGGGAAAAAATTAAAAATAATACCCCTGAGAACTAGAACAAGACAAGGGTGCCCACTGTCACCAACTCAATTCAACATAATACCAGAAGTCCTAGCCAGAGCAATCAAGCAAGAGAAAGAAAGAAAGAAAGCATATCCGTACCAGGAAAGAGGAGGTCAAACTAGCCCTATTTGCCAACAATATGATATTGTATCTATAAAAGCCTAAAGACTCCACCAAAAGACTTCTAGAATTGATAAATAAATTCAGAAAAGTCTCAGGCTACAAAATTAAAGTACACAAATTGGTAGCATTTCTATATGCCAAAAACAGTAAACCGGAGAATCAAATCAAGGATTCAATAGCATTCAGAATAGCTACCAAGAAAATAAAATACCTAAGGAACATACTTAACCAACGAGGTGGAAGATCTCTACAAAGAGAACCACAAAACACTGATGAAAGAAATTATAGATGCCACAAAGAAACGGAAAAATATTCTATGCTCACGGATTGGTAGAATCAACCTTGTTAAAATGTCCATACTGCCCAAAGTAATATGAAGATTTAATGCAATCCCTTTCAAAATACCAACTGCGTATTTCACAGATCTAGAAAAATAATCCTAAACTTCATCTGGAACCCAATAACATCCTGAATAGCCAAAGCAATCTTGAGCAAAAAGAAGAAATCTAGAGGTATCACATTACCTAACTTCAAATCATCCTACAAATCTATAGTAACCAAAACATCATGGTACTGGTATAAAAGCAGAGACATAGACAAATGGAACAGAATAGAGAACCTCAAAATAAAGCTATCTGTCTACAACTAACTGATTTTTGAGAAAGAAGACAACATACGTTGGGGAAAAGAAGCCCTATTTATCAAATAGTGCTGGGAAAACTGGATAGCCACATGAAGAATCAAACAGGACCCCAATATCTCACCATATACAAAGATAATTCAAGATGGATAAAAGGTTTAAATGTAAGGCATGAAGCCATAAAAATCCTAGAATAAAAAGTAGGAAAAACTTTCTAGACATTGGCCTCAGCAAAGAATTTATGACTAAGACCCCAAAGGCAAATTTCACAATAACAAAAATAAATAAATGGGACTTACTTAAATTAAACAGCTTCTCCATAGCAAAGGAAATAATCAACAGAGCAAACTGGCAACCTACAGAATGGAAGAAAATATTTGCAAACTATACATCCAGTAACAGGCTAATATTCAGGATCTACATAGAACTCAAATAAAACAGCAAGACATAATCCAATAACCCCATTAAAAACTGAGCAAAAGACATGAACAAAGTTTTTCAAAAGAAGTTAGACAAATGGCCAACAAACATATGGAAAAAATGTTCAACATCACTAATCATCAGGGAAATGAAAATTAAAACCACAATTAGACACAATTTTACCTCTGTCAGAATGGCCACTATTAAAAAGTCTAAAAACAATAGATGCTGGCATGGATGTAGAAATAAAGGAACACTGAGACATTATTGATGGGACTACAAATTAGCACAACACCTATGGAAAACAGTATGGAGATTCCTCAAAGAAATAAATGTAGACCTACCATTTGATCCAACAATCCCATTGCTAGGTATCTATCTACCCACAGGAAAAGAAGTCATTATATCAAAAAGACACCTGCACTTGAATGTTTATCATAGCACAATTTACAATTGTGAAGATATGGAATCAACCTAAGTTCATATCAGTTCATGAGTGGATAAACAAAATGTGGGGTGTGTGTGTGCGTGTATGTGTGTATACATGTACACACATACACACACACACACACACACCATGGAGTACTACTCAGCTAAAGAATCTTTGAACCCACCTATAATCTGTAAGCCCCAGCTTGGAGATGTCCCAAATTTTGGGGCCAAACGAATGTATATTTTCCAGATACAGATTTATGATTTTACCTGCAATTTCTATATCCCTACAATTTAAGAAACCAAACTGTAACCAGGATACTTTAGGTTCATTTTCTCAGGACTTCTTGAGATATGTTTCCCCAGCCTTTGGTCACTTATAGTCAGTTCAGAATAAACTTCTTTAAACAAAACAAAACAAACAAAACAAAAAATGAGATATGCCTGTATTTGTTTATTGTCTGTCTGTTAGACTCTAAGGGCTTTAAGGACCAGGCCTTTGCTGACTTTTTATGGATTCTATATTCTTAGCTTGTCCTATTCTTCAAAACAAAGCTATTCAATGGATATTTACTGAAGAATGAATGAAAGAAATATGCTCACCATATCACCAAGATCACTAGGCTTTTCAGCAATGCTGAAAAGTTCTATGTCTGTGTTGTCCAATACAGTAGTCACTAGCCATATGTGGCTACTGAGCACTGAAAATGTGGCTAGTGTGACTGAGAAATCAAATTATAAATTTTATTCATTTAATTAATTTAAATTCAAATGTCAATAAGCACATGTGCCTAGTAGCTACCTTTAGATACTCCAGTTTCTTTCTTTCTTTCTTTCTTTCTTTCTTTCTTTCTTTCTTTCTTTCTTTCTTTCTTTCTTTCTTTCTTTCTTTCTTTCTTTCTTTCTTTTTCTTTCTTTCTTTCTTTCTTTTCTTTCTTTTCTTTCTTTTCTTTTCTTTTTTATTTCAGCATATTACTCGGGTACAAATGTTTTGGTTACGTATACTGGTTTTGCTTCACCTGAGTCAGAACTTCAAGTGTCTCCATCCCCCAGACGGTGTGCACCACACTCATTAGATGTGTATATACTTCACAATCACATCTGTTGAACAAAATTCATACCATTCTTATATTTAAAGACATTATTTTGAAGCCCTAAGACTACACTTCTGATTTAAACCAATTGTTCTCAAAGCATTTTGCATGGCTATCCTCCATTTTTATTTTGTGCTCATACACCACTTAAAAAAAAATCCAAGTCTTTCTTATCTCATGAATTCTTCTTTTATTTCAATGTTGGTTTCAGAAAAGGAGGGTTTCTTATTTCTTTGCATGTCTAAACAACTTTTCTTTGTTTTGATTTTTGACCCTCACTGGATATAGTTTGGCTTGAATTTTGCTTTTCTCTTAATGGCAGCTTGTTCTTGTTTTGTAGTTGTGATATTGTCCCCCTCTCTTTGAGAACATCAAATGGACTTTAAAACAAAAGAGATTTTCTCATGTTTCTTGAATAATTTTTATGGTCATTAGTTGTGTTTTTACCTCTTGTTGCTTCTCATTTGTGTCTGTTTTTATCATAATCTGGTAAACCTGGTTGTCCATTCTTCTCCATTTTCCTGAATGAGAGAGCTAAGAGCTGTCGAATGGCAGTTTTAACTTTAGTATGTGCTAATGAATGATGAACCGGCAAGTCTACCCACGCCTAATCTCGTGAAAAAATGAGAAAGACTTACTTTCGGGTGGCAGCACCCACATTAGCTCTATTTTGCTCTTCTGGTATCTTGCTTTATGTATCTCTTTGGAAGGCCTTCTTCCCCTCTTAGCCCAGGGGTATACACCACCACTTTCAGTGACTCTGATGTGTGGGAAGGAAGTGATTAGGGTGGGCAACAAAGGTTTGGTAGAAATTCCTTCAGTTAGTCACTCTCAGTGCCTTCCCAGCTCCACCACATCTGCTGATTCAGAATTTCTTTGTAAATAGAGGAATGGTTCCTAACAGTTTTTCTTATGGATTTTTGAGCTATATGCTCTGCCTTTTCTGGTTCATCTATCTATTCAAACCCATCTACTCCCTATTTGTACATATTCATCAAAATCTCCAGAGTTCTCTCCTGCTATTCTCAATACTAATTCATATTTATTGTCTTATCTGCATTGTCACTATCATTTCAATGGAATTATAGGAGTAAGGTGAAATTAATTCAAGTTTTCATCTTTCCCTTATTAATGGCTGTGTGTATTCTGTAATACTGATTATATGTATTGTGAAATATTGGTAATACTGGTAGTTTGTTTTTCTTTTACCTGTTCTGGAAAAATCCCTTTTGTCAGCATTATACTGTTTACTCTGAAATCTCCAAAGTCTACTGTTCATCCTTATGTATGCCATGCATTAATTGTAGATAAATTCTGTTATTTCCAATATTTTTAAGATGATGACACATATTTTGTTCCTAAATTAACTATGTGCATATCTCACATATATTGGTTAGTTTACTGTCAATTTCTACAATTTATCAATAAGTACTATATTAAACAATTATGTAAAACAAACATTTTAAAATATAAAAGTTATTATATTTTGCTTCATCATTAGTATGTGTAGAAAAAGTTCAATATAACAAAGATATTCACATTCTAATTTTGGATATTCTTTGTAAGTCCAGGCAAAAAAAGACCATGATACTTATTTTTATTTCACATGTATCAAATACTACATGTATATTGCTTATATATATTGAAACCTTGTACTGCTTCCTAAGAGTCCTTGAATTTAAAGACTTAGATATATTTTACCAAAGATGTATAAAGTATTGTTTTTACTTCTATTTTTTATATAATATTGCCTTATACACACACACATATATATATACATATATATATATATGTATACACACACACTTACACATAGATATATATGTAGAGGGTGGAAGTATAGCAGAAAGCATAAGGAAGGGGAGAAAAAGAACAAAAGACAAAACACTCATGGCTTTGGGAGATACAAGAAAGAAGTAAGCAAACATGAGGGAGAAACAATTAATGATATTTAATATTTGCTCGTTGACTGAATGGAAGATAGCCAGTGGCCTGGTATAAGACTCAGTTCTCTAGCAGAACCTGAGGGGAAGATGCCAATCCTGAGACTGTCTTAACAAACCCAGAAGCTGAGTGTATGGTCTTACCACAAAAGAGGAAGTTGCACTGCGGCCAGCTGCCTGTGGATATGGGAAAGCCAGAACCCTGGGAATAAAGTGGCCTCTCTTCCTCCACCCCCTCCTAGGTTTTAGTAGGTAAGCTCTACACTAGAAAAAAAGTCTAATTAATATTTAATTGATTGCCAGATCTACTTTACTTGTCCTGCACCTGTGCTTAGGGAACTTTTCAACTTGAATCCGCAAAGAACAGTCAGGTGGAGTTGAACAAAGGAGGCTGAGCTGAACCACCAGAGCAGATGGCTCACCTAAAGTAGATATAGCTGAGGAAATATATGAGTCCTTAAAAATGTGTGATGAGAATTATTAAGGGGATATACTAAGACGTTATTAAATAAAAAGGAAAATGACCTAAAGAAATTTAAAAAGACAAGGACGCTACGGAAAACTCAATACTCATTTTAAAACATATAGATTCTCTTAAAATCACATGAGAATGGAAGATCTTGAGTGAAGATATGAAATATAAAAGGGATAGATTCAGGATATTCTGCATATTCTGTCAGTTCCAGCAAGAATGAAAAAAAAAATAGAGGAGAAGTAATTTTCAAAGAAATAACTGAAAAAAAAAATTACTCTAAAGTGGAGAAAAAAATGAGTTTTCAGCTCTCAAGGAAACACTGCAAGCTAGTCAGCATTAATGTAAAAAA
Organism: Lemur catta; assembly: GCF_020740605.2. Lineage (NCBI taxonomy): Eukaryota > Metazoa > Chordata > Mammalia > Primates > Lemuridae > Lemur > Lemur catta. The sequence continues at coordinate 244,091,252 of NC_059128.1, forward strand.
GACATATTCTTATACATATATGATAAAGTTATACATTTCCAGCCAGAGCTAATAGGATAACATTAATGCCCCTGGTTAATAATGAGTTATTTATTCCAAGTTAATAAAGAATTACGAACATGAACAGGCAATTATCAGATGAAAAAGATAAATATGGCTAATAAACTTATAAAACAATGCTAAATATCACACAGTCAAGGATATACAAACTAACACAATCACGGGATGCTTTAAAATCCAATCAGATTGGTAATAATTAAAAAGATAGGTAGCAGGTAAAGCTAAGTAAAATCAATGGACATTTTTATTATTTTAAGAGAATTCTAAATTGGTACAGTATTTTGGAAAGTAATTTCCTAGTATTTTAAAAGAAAACCATATACCCTTTGACTCAAGAATTACACTTTTAGGAATCTATCCTATGATAATAAAAGCATGATCTGGATGTAAATTATAGCATAGTTTATAACAGAGTGAAAGGTTGAATAAAATGCACCTATTTAATATAGGGCAGACACAAAAATGAATATTATACTAATTTGGAAAATGATACTGTCTTAGCAGAGGCTATCAACCCACAATATCCATTATTTCATTTTTATACTATAACAGTACCCATTATTTTAATACAATTTTTAATTGAGATATATATTCACATATCATAAAATTCACTCTTTTAAAGCATTTTTAGTTCTGTGATTCTTAGTATATTCACATAGTTGTGTAACCATCGCTATTGTCTGGTAATATTTTAGAATATACCCTGGATTTGCTTTGATCAAGTATAGTAAGACATACAGACCTGAAAATAACGGTTATGAAGAAAGAAGTTTTCATATTCACAGATCCCTAGAAACAAGAGGCACAGGACACCATGCAGGGCCACCCAAGGAAGCACCAGGGTTGATGAGGAGACAGAGGGAGTGAGGGGGAAACTTGTACAAAAACCTTTCTTGTGTTTTTTTTTTTTTTTTTTTCAAGAAAGGAATGGGGAGGCAGGGTAAGCAGGCTAAGTGAGTTTAGGACTGGATAGCTAGAATAATTCAGTGGGCTTCAGGGTGTAAGGGCTGCCCCTAGGTGTCCTATACCTGGCCCTGGAGTGATTTGGACAGGGCAATAACAGCTTGGTATGTGAGAGCTCAGTAAAGGAGGACATTGGGGGAGTGTGGGCTTCACTACATGGTCTACATATGAAAGGCACATTTGCAGGTGAGGCCTTTACTATCTCTAGACATTGGTCTATCCAGTCCTGAGAGTGGCATTCTATCCAAGATCAGCTAGACCCAGATGTCAAAACATCAGAAAATAGAAACTAAAATGGTATGATTAATACAGAGAACATGACCACAAGGATAAAGACTACATTTTCCAGCCTCCTTTCCATCTTTTCTCAGCACAACTCTCAAAGTGTTTTGTTTTGAGATTTAAACAAACTTACTTGCACAGCAAGATTCCATTTTTGTTCATGAAACAATATATAGAAAAGCAAAGATATAGATGTGTCTATATACATTTATAGAAAATTTGGGAAGCCTATCTAGATTAACAGGGGTTAACCCTAGGGGGATGGGACTGGATGGTAGAAAGATAATCATATTTTACATTTAACAGATAACTTTTTAATGGAAGGTTTATGATTTGGTTTTACTTCTTATATTTTTGGTTGCATTCAAATATAAGAAAATAAAAAAATCCATTTATTTTCTTAGCTCCTTTTATAGGCAGCTATTGAAAGAAAACATAATTCATAGTTAATGAACAATTCAACCATGGTTACACAAAGTTGTTGTTGCCAATAATGTATCTGTTTTCCTAGAATATTGACTTTCTTTCTATTCTCTTAGTTATTTTATGAAACATGCTACAAAGCTAATAGCATATATTATTGTTATATATAGATTATACATACAAACATGGAAAGAATTACTATTGTAACTATCAAAACCAAATAAATTACTTTTCTAGAGTTTTTTTTTTTTGAAATCCATATAGTAAACATCAATTACTTTGCTGTCTTCTTTTTGGAAATGCCCTTTGCTGATTCCAAGCTATTTTTGTCAGACTCTCGTTCAATGGAGGGAGGTATGTGACACAGTCTGGCCAGAGCTTCCCATTCGCCTGGACACAGTGATTACACCAGATGGGCATGTGACCCAATTAGGGACACTTTAGTCACTAGATCTGCAGAGAACCATCTTCCCCAACAAATGGAAAGAACCTGCCTGAAAAATAAGCCAAGGAGAGTATGCAGAGAACAGTAGTAGAGGCCGCTTCCTTCCTTCCTCCCTTCTTTCTTTCCTCCTCTTCCCTTCCCCTTCCCTTCCCTCCCCGCCTCCCTTCCTCCCTTCTCTCATCCCTTTCTCTCTCTCTCTCTGTGCCACCATTTTCTGTTTTGTGGTTTCAGTTTTATTTAAGCCCCTGGATCTAGCTGTCCTTGGATTACTTTTAGACTTTTCAGTTATATGAAACTCCAAATACTTTAGTTTTCCCATAAATTAGTATGTTAGTATATGTTTGATTTATGCCACTGATTAATTTGTTATTTTATTTGACATTATGTTTCTCTCATATGTTTTAATAAACTGTTCTAACAAAAATATTATGCATACACATAACACATTCCATTTGTAAGTTAGCCAACTCACCTGCAAATTGAGTTTCTTAGAAATGAGACCTAATTCATAGGCAGAACCATATGAAATCTCCTATATTCAACCATTTTTAACCTATAAAATGACAATGTCATAAAATTGTTAAATTCAATATAAGGAAATCTTTCATCATAGTTTAGGAGAAAAATACCAACACCTGTTTATTGTAGAAAACATGGATGATATAACACAAAGATGAAAATGAAAAAAAAAATATTGCAACACTATAACCCAAAGATAAACACTATTACATTTTTTTGTGTGTTCTTTCTCAGGTAATAAACTTGGTTTAGAAAGTAATTTTATTGAACTAAAAAAAACACAAGTTGATGACGTTTGTTATTTTGAGAATCCATTTATATTAAAAAAAAAACTTGCTTCCTAATAACCACACTTTGTAAAATTAGCTTACCTAAATAAAATGTTCTGCTTTAAGCTTTCCTTAAGGTTCATTTTATTAACTAATTTTTACACAGGCTAATCCATCTAAACTGGAAAGACTTCTCTATAGAATTCCCAACATATGCAGTATTTGATAATTCCATTATTTACTACATAATCCCAACTCCAGAGTATTTAGATTAATTATATGCCTGGTTTATAAATAATTATAAAGAGATAGGAATCCTATTATATCCAATTTGATATACTATAAAATATTTTACAAAACACATAGTTCTTCTTTGGTCTACATTTTATTTCTAATTTTAAACTGAAAAATTTATTTGCTTTAAATAATCTATACTTGGAAATGTGCCAAAATAAAGACATGAATGAAACTCAAAATTCCAGAAATTCTAGTATTGAATTGTTTTAATCATGTTGTTCCATAAAAAGAAATCATTATATCAAAAAGATACTTGCATTGTGTATGTTTATCACTGCACAATTTACAATTGCAAAGATACAGAATCAACTTAAGCGCCCACCAAATGATAAGTAAAGAAAATGTGGTTTACACACACACACCCACACACACACACACACACACACACACCATGGAGTACTACTCAGTAATAAGAAAGAATGAAATAATGTCTTTTGCAGCAACTTGGGTGGAACTTGAGGCCATTATCCTAAGTGAAGTAACTCAGGGACAGAAAAATAAATGTTGCATGTTTTCACTTGTAAGTGGGAGCTAAACTAGGGTTACACAAGGACACACAGAATGATATAATGGACATTGGAGACTCACAAGAGTAAGAGGGGAGAGATGAAAAAAATACCTTTGGGGTACAATATACACTACTTAGATGATGGGTACAGCAAAAGGCCAGACTCCACAACCATACAATAGGTACATGTAACATAATTCAATTTGTACCCCCTAAATTTATTAGTATTTTTAAAAAGAAAAAGAAAAAAAATGATTCATTCATTTTTACAGCCACTTAGTGTTGAGGGACTACTTCTGTATATGCCAGTACTTCTTATGATGTAGGATCTTCTCAGCACATTCCAGGAGTGAAGCCCATGTGATTTTATAAAGTTATACATACACTGGAAGAAAACAGATCAAAGATATAGGATAAAGAGTGTCTGAGAGTGCGGAGGAAGGCTACTTTTTATTTAGGTAAAGTTTTCAAGGTTTTCAGAAGGCCACCTTGTGAGGATATGTGGGAAGATCATGGCAGTCATGGAAAAAATGTGACAGCCCCGAGGCAGCAGAGATATTGGTGTGTTCAAGCCACACAGTTGGTCTCAGGCATAGCAGATTAGAAGGGGAGAGAGGGAGAAGAGCACATCTGAGAAGTAAGTAGGGTCGATAATCTTGTAGGCTAAAGTAAAAACTGGATTTTTGTTGTTATTGTTTTTCCTAAGTAATTTGCAAAAATTTTGTACCAAGAACACTTTGGAGCTGAGAATGAAGAATGGGTTGTGGTGGGGGCAAGAAAAAAAGCAGGATGAGCAATTGAGTTTCTTTCATTAGTCCAGGAGAGATTTCTTTAATTCAAAGTACTAGAGAGTCACAAAGTAGACATTAACATGTTCTCCAAATTCTCAATTTAACTGTATCTAACCTGACCATTGTGAGTAATGCTTTTGTAGGACACAATTCAGAGAAGAAAAAAATGTTATGAGATATTAAAAACACAAGAGGGTGTAGATTTTAATATCCAAAATATACACTATTACTTGATAATATTATTTTATTATTTCTACATCAGTGAAGAGGTGCTTTATGGACAAAATTTAGAAAGTGCAAACCTAGAACAAAGCTGAAGGCATCACTTTACCCGACTTCAAATTAAATTACAAGGCTATAGTAACCAAAACAGCATGGTACTGGAGTAAAAATAAACATATAGATAAATGGAACAGAATAGAGAACTCAGAAATAAAGCCACATATTTACAGTCAACTGACCGTTGACGAAGTCCACAAGAACATACCCTTGGGAAAGGACATCCTTTTTAATAAAGGGTGCTAGGAAAATAGGATTGTCATATGCAGAAGAATGGACCCCAGAAACTGGACCCCTATTTCTCACTATATACAAAAATGAACAAAGGATGAATTAAAGACTTAAGACCTGAAACTATAAAAATACTACAAGAAAATCTAGGAAAAACTCTTCTGGACATTGGTCTAGGCAAAGAATTCATGACTAAGACCTCGAAAGCATGGACAATAATAACAAAAATAGACAAATGAGACTTAACTAAATTAAAGAGTTTCTTCACCACAAAAGAAATAATCAACAGAGTAAACAGACAACATGCAGAATGGTAGAAAATATTCACAAACTATGCATCCAACGGGGGACTAATACCAAAAATTTACAAAGAACTGCAATGACTCAACAAAAAGCCTCCAAATAATACCATTAAAAATTGAGAAAAGTGCATGAATAGACATTTTCAAAAGAAGACATACAAATGACAAGCAGGTATATTAAAAAAAATGCTTAACATCACTAATCATCAGAGAAATACAAATAAAAATCACCAAGTGATATCATCTTACATCAGTCAGAATAGCTATTATTAAAAACTCAAAAATAACAGATATTGGCAGGATGTGGAGAAAAGAGAACTCTTATACACTGTTGGTGGGAACATAAATTAGTCCAACCTCTACAGAAAACAGTATGGAGATTTATCAAAGAACTAAAAATAGAACTACCATTCAATCTAGCAATCCCACTACTGGGTATCTACTCAAAGGAAAAGAAATCTTATCACAAAGATACTTGCTTTCATATGTTTATAACAGCACTATTTAAGATAGCAAATATATGGAATCAACCTAAGTGTCCAAAATAAATGACTGGATAAAGAAAATGTGGTATATATGCACAATAAAATACTACTCAATCATATAAAAGAATGAAATCATACCTTTTATAGTATCATGGATAGAACTAGAGGCCATTATCTTAAGTGAAACAACTCAGACACAGAAAGATAAATACTTATAATCAGGAGATGAATAATGTGTACACATGAACATGGACATAGAGTACGGAATGATAGAAAATGCAGACTCAGAAAGGCGAGGTGGTGACAGGGGGATGGATAACAAGAAATTACTGAATGGGTCCAATGTACATAATTTGGGTAATGGATGAGCTAACAGCCCTGACTTCACCACTGTATAATCTGTCCATGTAACAAAATTACACCTGTACCCCATAAACTTACACAAATAACAAAACAAAACAACTAATATTTACTGTAATACCTACTTCTAATGCTACCCACTGAGGTTAGCAACTTAGTTTTTTTTTGGTAAAAATTTATGGGGCATGAAAGGAGGGCCAAGATGGTGGACTAGAAGCAGTCTGCAATCAGTGCTCTTAAGGAGAAGATTGAAAGATACAGGCAGAAATTCACCTACAGATGGACTGTCTCTGAGAGAGCATTGTAAATCAACAGAGAAGTGACTGGAGACACCCAAAGGGAAGGAAAGAGAGGTGGGGTGATCTGCTCAGAAAAACCAGAAGGTACCTGAGGGAAGTGTCCACATGTGGGAAGGATCAGGGGAAAGATCCCTGGGGTACCACACTCCCCAGTGGACACGGCAACCTGGAGGAGGCTCCCCCACCACTGCAGGCTTCTGAACTGATCACAGGGCAAATTGGAGACTGTGCAGTAGTATTGCACCAGAGAGTGGGAACAGTGGGGTCCACTGTTCTCACCCCTAGAATGTCCAGTCTCAGAGGGTTGATTCCACTGTAGCTGCATCCCTATTAACCCTGCCATGGCAGGGAGGGTGGAGGTTCTCATACGAACTGGGACTGGGTGCCATGCATCCTCCAGACACCCCCTACCAGCTATCTCCAAGGGATCCAAGCAGAGCAGGCTTCCCTGGGCCCTCAGCATCTGCCACTACCATCTTGCCATCTAGGTAGTGCTGCAACTGCCACCTGAGTAGCACCACAGCAGCTGCCACAAGTTGGAACCTGGGTGAAGGGAGAGCCCCAGCCACCTTCACTTACTGGCGGGGCATCATGCATCTCCCTAGCCCTGTCAGCTGTGGGCTGCCTGGCCACTGCAGACCGGTGAGCTGCCCTGCCACTGCCCACTTGCACAGTGGTGATGTCTAGGCTTTTAGTATAACCATCATCCTGAATTTGAAGTAGGTTTGTTTTGTCTTTCTGTGATTGACTTAGCAAGATTCTAAATTGTAGTACGGCTTTCATCATAACGTCTATGAATAATATGTTATTTTTTAAAAGAGAGGTTTTCCCTATTATAAGGGAGATATTTGTAAAACAAACAAAAAGTGCTTATTCCATTAAATTTACAACTAGGTTCTTCATAAGCCATTGAAGGGATTCAAATTTGATTTAGCAAGGGGCTTGCTCCATTCATACCAGCCTTTTTTTTTTTTTTTCTTTCCTGGCCAGTTCTCAATTTCTTAATTAGTATAAAGAGTAGGTCCCTGTAATAAGACTGAAGGGTAAACTGCCTTAGCAATTAAGAATTTTCCTCTAGCAAAAATCTGGGGAATATATCAAAGAACCAGAAGCATTATTTCAGTTATAGGTACAGCTGCATTTGTCCCATCTTATAAAAATAGTAATTTTAAGTTTACATTTTGTAAAATTAAAACTTTCATCATTTGATAACCATAGTCTTCCAAATTTTCCACTTGGAGGTAGTTTGTGTGAAATATTTTCTGAGTCTGTTATCAACCAGCTCTATGACCTAGGAACATTGTTTCACTTAAGCAGAATAATTTGGAACATTAGAGTTGACATGAGGGAAGCTTTTGTTTTAGCAAATTTATTTAGCTAACATTTAAGAAATAATTATATTAATTACAAATCCCCTTTTAGAGAAATAATTAATTTCTCCTTTTTTTTTTTTTTTTTTTTAGACCAAACTGAGAAACCTCAGGAGGCTGCCCCTTGAGTGTACTTCTCTTTAAGGTGATTTCTCTTTGCTCAAGTCCTTCCAGAAACCTAGTCCTTCCTTTCCAGACCTGTCTTCCTTAGGGAATATCCTGGAATTTCTTTCAATGAGATCTAATGTAGGTTAAATGAATAATTAAATCAAAGAAACTGTACCTAATGCAAGGCATTCTTGTGTACTATCATTTCAGTGTAATGGAATATTTCAGCCATCAGGTATATAAAAGAGTAATAAAGTTACAGAGGTGTGATAGCTTGTTGTATTTATGGATGGCTATTCCAAATACGATAGCATGTTTCATATAATATATGGCTATGCCAAATGAAAACTGAACCTATTTCAAAAGAATCATGCTTACCTAATGTTTAGGGGAAAGGTCAATGCATTATTTTCAGGGCTAAGAATTGTGAAACAGCCATTGCATCTGAATGAAAAGGAGAAAAAAAATCAGTGATGTGTTTGGTAGACATTTGTGATGGGTGGAAAATGAAAAAAAATATACCCACTGTGATGGATATAACCTAATAAAAATATCAATAAATTCACATCATTCTGTTGCTTTATCTCAATCACGAGTGAACTAAGGTGTGTCTACTTTTATTTCTCAAGTCTAAAAACACAATTTTGTACTATATTTCTGTATTCATTCCAAAGTTGGGACCTAGTGGTATAATATATAAGATATAGACTAGGTAATGTGGAGGAATATAAAGATGAATTAGTTATGGTCCTACTTTCAAGTTGATTCTGGTCCACAGTGAAAAAGACATGTACTTAAATAATTGTAATGTAGAGATAGTTAAAAGTTCAGGATAGAAACACACCTAAAATGTACTTACTGTTCAGAGGTAAGAGAAACTGCAAAAGTACAGAGAAGCACAATTATGAGAAAAGTTGCCAATTTCATTCAAATGCAATTGATATTAGAGAGTGTTAAAATTTAGAATTGAGCTTGAAGTCCTTAGAAAATTAGGTTCCTTCTTTGTATTCTTTCTTCTTTCCCTTTTTTTTTTATATGTGCATCAACATTTTTTTTTATTTCAGCTTATCATCATGGGGGTACAAAAGTTCAGGCCACATACACTGCCCATGTCCCGCCCATTCCCCCCGAGTCAGAACATTCAAGCGTGACCATTCCCCAGAGAGTGCGCAACGCACTCATCATGTAGTTACACACCCATCACCTCTCCCCACCCCCACCTCAGTCCGATACCCAATTGGTGTTATTCCCAAATGTGCACTTAGGTGATGATCAGGGAAACCAATTTGCTGGTGAGTATATGTGGTGCTTGTTTTTCCATTCTTGGGATACTTAATAGAATGGGTTCCAACTCTATCCAGGAAAACAAAAGGGACTCCATATCACCGTTATGTCTTATAGCTGAGTAATACTCCATGGTATACATATACCACAATTTACTAATCCACTCATGAATTGATGGGCATTTGAGTTGTTTCCACATCTTTGCAATTGTGAATTGTGCTGCTATAAACATTCGGGTGCAGGTGTCTTTTTTATAGAATGACTTTTGCTCCTCTGGGTAGATGCCCAATAATGGGATTGCTGGATCGAATGGTAGGTCTACTTGAATCTGTTTAAGGTATCGCCATAATGCTTTCCACAGGGGTTGCACTAGTTGGCAGTCCCACCAGCAGTGTATGAGTGTTCCTGTCTCTCCGTATCCACGCCAACATGTGTTGTTTTGGGACTTTTTGATAAAGGCCATTCTCACTGGAGTTAAGTGGTATCTCATTGTGGTTTTGATTTGCATTTCCCTGATGATTCGAGATGTTGAGCATTTTTTCATCTGTTTGTTAGCCATTCTTATATCTTCTTTTTAAAAATTTCTATTCATGTCCTTTGCCCACTTTTTGATAGGGTTGTTTGATTTTTTCTTACTGATTTTCCTGAGTTCTAAATAGATTCTTGTTATCAGTCCTTTATCTGATGTGTAGTATGCAAAAATTTTTCCCATTCTGTATGTTGTCTGTTTATTCTTGTGACTGTTTCTTTGGCTGTGCAGAAGCTTTTTAATTTAATCAGGTCCCATTCATTTATTTTTGTTGTTGCTGTGATTGCCTTAGGGGTCTTCTTCATAAATTCTTTGCCTAGGCCAATGTTTGTAAGAGTCTTTCCTACATTCTCTTCTAGAATTCTAATCATTTCACACCTAAGATTTAAGTCTGTTATCCACTGTGATTTGATTTTTTGTGAGAGGTGAAAGCTGTGGGTCCTGTTTCAGTCTTCGACATGTGGCTATCCAATTTTCCCAGCACCATTTATTGAATAAGGATTCTTGTCCCCAGAGTATGTTTTTGTCTGCTTTGTCTAAGATTAGATGGCTATATGAGGATGGTTTTATATCTGGATTTTCTGTTCTGTTCCACTGGTCTGTGGCCCTGCACTTGTGCCAATACCAGGCAGTTTTAAGAACCACAGCCTTGTAGTATAGTTTGAAGTCTGGCAAATTAATACCTCCCATTTTGTTTTTATTGCTTAAAATTGCTTTTTCTATACAGGGTCTCCTCAAAAATAATCTTTTTTCCCTTCTCTTTACCCTTTCTTTCTTCTTTCCTTCCTTTCCCTTTTCTTTCCATTTTCCTTCATTCAAAGGTACTTATTGTTTAATGTGTGCTTAGCAATACACTAGGAGCCATGACAAATAAAGTCTGTCTTCAATAGATCATAGCTTCCCCAAACCCCTATCCTAATACAACACAGGATTTTCCTCTCTATTCAAAAGCAAAAACATTTAAAACGTATATCAGGGGCATATGTTAGAGATTTGGGGAGGGGGAGATTAAGGGGATAATAAGGGGGAATAGAAAAAATGTTAAGATCAAGTTGAGAAAATGGATGGCCAGCACACTGTGTTTAGGGATTTATTACCAGGCTCATCATAAACCAAATGAAACTGTTCCAGAGAGATTTTGGCTGCTCTGAGTACATGAGACCAGCTTTGGGAGCCAAGTGACAAATGGAAGCACCAAGTAGATGAAGGAAGCCTATCTATTCTCTCTACTCAGCACAGAGCCAGGTAAAATTGTGGGGCCCAGATAAACCCATAAATGACATAACTTTGTTCTACTAATGAGTGGGTGAGTTGGGCGCAGCCTCTAAAAGCGCTGTGGGAGCGGTGTGTAAGTGAGGGGCCCCCAACAGGGTAGGAAGGCAGTGTAGATGCCAAAAACATCTGAGGGCTGTTTGAAAAAGCTGCTGAAGACCTAAGGGCTAAGAAAACAGTAGACTGTTGGGTCATGCATATAAATGGTAATTATAGTCAACCATTTTAAGTGCAATGTGGATATCTAATGCAGCATAGAGACTAAGAAAGCATGTTTCATGTTTGCTGGCTTAGTTAAGGATGAGCAGGGCAAGGGAGAAGGAGAGTTTTCCAAGAGGGCCAATTATGATCAAATCTTTGGAGTAAGAAACCACGTGGGGTATTTTGGGTAACTATTAATGATTCACTGCTAATAGAAGATAAACTAGGAAGCAGAAAAAGCAAGCGATTAAATTAAAGCTATGTTGTGAGCAGGGGCCAATTAATCATCCAGAATATTGAAGTTTATATTCAGGAGCTTGGATTTTTTCTTGTGGGTGAAGGAAATCCATCAAAGGATTTTAAAGAAAGAAGGGAACTTTAAAATGAGGAAAAAAACATGTTATATCATAAAAAAATTTTGATCCAACAGATAGTACTGATATAGCCCATATGCAAAAAAATGAATCTTGACCCATTCCTCATACCTTACACAAAAATTTACTCAAAATGGACTATAGAACTGTATAGATAGTATAAAACTATAAAATTTCTAGAGTGCAGGTAACAAGTTTCTATATATACCACACCTAAAGCATAATCCATGTAAAAAATCATAAATTAAATTTTGTCAAAATTTAAAAAAAAAACCCTACTCTGCAAAAGGCATTGTTTAGAGAATGAAAAGACAAGGTAAAAACTGAAAAAAGATCGACAAATCACATTCCTGACAAAGGGCTGTAATCAGAAAATATTTTTAAAAACTTTAAAAACTCAATATTAAGAAATAACCCAATTTAAAATATGGGCAATAACCTGAAAACACACTTCATCAAAGAAGATATATGGATAAAAAGTAAACACATAAAAAGATGCTCAAAGTCATTAGTTATTAGAAAAAATTCAAATTAAAATGACATTAATATGCCATTTTTATATTCACTAGAATGGCAATTTTTAAAAAAAAAATGGCAATACCATATGTTGTCAATGATGCAGAGCAACTGCAAATATCATAATTACTAGGGGGAATGCAAAAGGTAACATCTTGTTTGGAAAACAGTTTGTCATTTTCTTATAAACTTTATGACCCAGTAATTTATTCCTAGGTATTTACACAAGATAAATGTAAATACAGTCATGCGTTGCTTAATGATGGGATATGTTATGAGAAATTGTGTTGTTAGGTGATTTTGTTGTTGTGCAAACATCATAGAGTGTACTTATATAAACCTAGCTGGTACACCTAGCCTCGCTGCTGTATAGCTTATTGCTCCTAGGCTACAAACCTGTACAGCATGTTACTGTACTGAATACTGTAGGCAATTATAACACAACAGTAAGTATTTGTGTATATAAACATATCTAAACATAGAAAAATACAGTAAAAGTATGGTATAAGAGATAAAAATGGCGCACCTGTATAGGATACTTTTCCTGAATGAAGCTTACAGGACAGGAAGTTGCTCTGCCTGAGGCAGTGAGTGAGTGGTGAGTGAATGTGAAGGCCTAGGACATAACTGCACACTACTGTAGACTTCATAAACAATGTACACTTAGGCTACACTAAATTTATAAAAAATATTTATTTTCTCCAATAATAAATTAACATAAACTTACTATAACTTTTTACTTTATAATTTTTAAATATTTTAACTTTTTGGCTCTGGAATAACATTGAACTTAAAATGCAAACACACTGTACAGCTGTATAAAAATATTTTCTTTCTTTAAATGCTTATTCGATGAACTTTCTTCTATTTTTAAATTTTTTAACTTTTTAAACTTTTTGCTAAAAACTAAGACACAAACACACACATTAGCCTAGGCCTACACAGAGTCGGGATCATCAATATCACTGCCTTCCACCTCCACATCTTGTCCCACTGGAATGTCTCAGGGCAGTGCCATGCATGGAGCTGTCATCTCCCATGATAACAACGCCTTCTATAACACTAACTGAAGGACACGCTGAGCTCTTTTTAAGGACATGTCACTCTTTTCAGAATTATGTCCATGGTGATTTGCTTGGTTTGTTTCCTTTTTTCATCATATAGTTGCTTATAAGCAGATAACGCACCATGAACATTCTTCTCTATTAATGAAAACCTTTCAGTATTGGGATCCATGTTTTCAAACTTTTTAAGGAGCTTGTTGAGGTCTGCAAAAACCTGCTACTAAAAACTTCACTGTGAATTTTCTTGGAGGTTTTTCTTCCTTTTCTTTTCTTGAACTTTTCTTTTGCCTCTTGGTCAGCTTTGTATTCTTGTTCCAGTTGTAATAACTCCTCATTAGTTAATTCCTCAGGAACCACCCCTAGGAGCTCTTCAATGTTACCCTCATCCACACCCAGGTTAAAGTTGTTTGCAATCTCAATCACAGCCTTATTGATCTTTAGTATTTCCTCATCCTTGGCAAATCCTTTGAAGTCATGGACAAACCTGAGTGTTTTCTTCCAGATGCTATCCATATGCTCCTTAGTGCCATCACTCCAAGTCCAACCAAGGTTCTTTTTTTTTTTTTTTTTTTTAACAAACAACAGAAATTTATTTCTTACATTACTAGAGGCTGAGAAGCCCAAGATCAAGGTTCTGGCAGATTCAGTGTCTAGTGAAGGACTGCTTCTCCATAGATGGCCGTCTTCTTACTGAGTCCTCACATGGCAGAAGGGCAAGGAAGCTCTCTGGTGCTCTTTTTATAAGGGCAATAATCCCACATACCAAGCAAGGTTCTTAATGCAGACATAGATGTTATCATCCTTCCAGAATTGCATCAGGATCTTCTTGGTGTCTTCCTCAGTTGCAGCAATAGCCTGGGCAAAGGTCCTGCTCAGGTCGTAGGCCTTAACAGCTACTATAACTGCTTGATCCTGGTTGTATCAAAGAGGTGGCATTTGGAGGAAGAAACACCACTGTGATACGGGGATAAAGATCACCAATAAAAGGAGGATGTGTTGGAGCATTACCAACAGTAAGCAAAATCTTGAAAGGTATGTCATTCTCCAAACAGTACCTCTCCATTTTTCTGGCATAGCAATTCAGGAGGGCATTTTGGAAGAGGGGCTGGGTCATCTATGACTTCTGATTGCTCCTGTGGTACACCAGCAGTCTGCGCTAATCAACGTTCTCAAAGGCCCTGGGGTTCTCACTGTGCCAGATCCCGAAGGGCTTCGATTTGTAGCCTGCAACATTGCCCTCAAACAAGACTGTTATCCTGTCCTTAAAAGCCTTGAAATCTGGCATTGATTTGGCCACCTATGGATAAAAGTCTTTTCAGGCATCTGTTTCTGGAATAGGGAGGTTTCATCCGTATTGAAGATTTGCTCTGGCAAATAATTTTCCTCCACAATGAGCTTATCTCGAGTGTCCAAAAGTTCTTCAGCTGCCTTCACATCAGCACTCACATATTTAAAATTCACTACCACTCACTTTCAATGAATGTATGAATGTAATGAATAATGGTTCTTGAATTGTTTAAGCCACCTCAGCTAACAGTAAATTGAACATCAGAAGTTTCTCCATGTCTGATACAGGCCCTTCTCCAATTTCTGTTAATCTCATTGCCTTCAATAAAGCAGATTTTTTATCAGTTTCTGCCACTTTGTTCTGCTCTTTAAGATCATACCTATGGTGGAATGGGACATGCCTGCCTGGTAAGCAATAACTGTCACTGATTTTCCAACTTCCTAGTCCTTAATTGCTTTTAATTTCATTTCCAGGTAAATCACTCGACATGCATTTTACTGGCAACATTAGCAGTAAATTTTGTACACTTAGGGGCCATGGAAAACAACACAAGATTAAATCTAGCACAAGAGAAAATGATGCAATCAAGGGACAAGGTAAACATGAGATGTATGAGGCTGCTGCTGGAATAATGCCACACACAGTTTTACAGTAAACTTTTTGTTTAGTGAATAGAAGTAGACTCTAAAATAATGATAAAAAGTGCACAGTAGTAAATACATAACTAATAAGAGTCATTTATTATCGTTATCAAGAATTACACACTATACATAACTGTATGTGCTTTATGTTTACATGACTGGCAGTACAGTAGGTTTGTTTACACCAGCATCACCAAAAACACGCCAGTAATCCATTGCACTAATGATATTAGATGGCAACGATAATACTAGGTGACAGAAATTTTTCAGCTGCATTATAATTTTATGGGACCACCACTATATATGATGCCTGTAGTTGACCTAAGAATAGTTATGTGGCACACAACTGTGTATGTCTACATACAAACCTGTACATGAATGCTCATAGCAGTTTTATTAATAATCAGCAAAACTAGAAACATCCCCAATGTCCTCCAACCACAGAATGCAAAAAGCAAACTATAGCGCATGCATACTAAGGAATACTGCTCAACAACAACGTACACGGCTCCATCTCAAGGGCATTCCACTAAGTGAATAAAGCCAGACACAAAAGGCTACAGATTGCAAAATTCCATTTATGGAACATTCTGAAATATAGCACTTCTCTAAAGAATTCAGTTAATAAATACAGAATGAAAGAGAAAACTATAAAAATCAACATTAGAATACAACAGAAATAATTGTCACAGGCAAGATCTACTTATGGATGATAAAATATGTGGGCAAAAGTTTGAGGAGAAGCAGGATATTTGCACAGTCTAAATTATCTCTCCCTCAAATATTTATTATCTTAAAAGGGGGAAAAAGTAACT
Organism: Lemur catta; assembly: GCF_020740605.2. NCBI lineage: Eukaryota > Metazoa > Chordata > Mammalia > Primates > Lemuridae > Lemur > Lemur catta. The sequence goes on from NC_059128.1 coordinate 244,107,227, forward strand.
TTATGGTGGAATAATCTAGAAGATACCCCCTTAACCAAATGATCCATGTTATACCCAGGAATAAGGCATGAGGGCATCATGTATCCCCTGATAAGATGCACTGAGAGGCATACATAATTTCTGTGATGTTCCTGCCAAAAATGTATAATCACATCTAATCATGAGAAGACAATAGACACAACCAAAATGAGGAACATTCTACAAAATAACTGATTAGAATACTTGAAAAATGTCAAGGTCATGGAAGACAAGGCAAGACTGAAGAATTGTCACAGATTGGAAGATACTAAGGAGATGTGATAACTAAATGCATTGTGGAATAGAAAAAAAAGGACATTAGTAGAAAACCTGATAAAACCTTAGTGAAAGTCTATAGTAAATACTACTGTACTAATGTTTATTTCTTGGTTTTGATAATAGTCTTATGGTTATGTAAAATACTAAAATTAAGGGAAACTAAATGAAGGTTATATGGGAACTATATTATTTTCACAACTTTTTCTGTAAGTCTGAAATTATATAAAAATGAAAATTTAAGAAAAGTCATGGTAACATATTCCAACAACAGCAGCAGCAACAACAAAACAAGCATTAAAATATTCATCATGGGATTAAATGAAGGCCTTGCTAGATTTCCATTCATTGATTTCACTGATAATTTTTTTATTAGGAATCACATAATGAGGGGACCCATAATAATTTTCAGTGATTAAGGATTTTACTGGTCTTTGACCAGCCCTACATAAGACCATTATAAACTTGGTGAAGGTTTCTCAGAAATAGTTGATTGCCTTATCCTGCAGTGTAGCAAATTAGTTCTTATTTTGCTGAATTCATAGATTCAAATTCATGCTCGTTAATATGGGTTTATCTATATAGCCCTCCTCAAATTTGGATTTAGCACACTCTTTACCCAGAACAAATCATATCATTAATGATTTGGGAGGAGTTTTTAATTTCTGAAAATGAACAGATTCCTCTCTTAAAATGGCTTTATTCAATTTTATTTAGAGGTATTAAAAGGAAACAGCATGTATGAATAAAATTCTAGTTACATTCCCTTTTCTCTTTTAGCTCTTACAGTTTACAGTGTTACCTTCACACTGAGAAACTTGTTACTAGATTTTATTTTTTAAAGCTGTTACTACTTATTACAGTCTACCCAATAATTAGCAGGATGGTTTAGGGGCAGACAAAACCAGAGGAGAGAGCAGGGTAGAGGGAATTCTAGGGAGGTTATTAGAATGAATGACCTTGAGAAAAACCCATGTACTTAAACTGGAGGGACAAAAATAAATTCCTCCTACATACAGAAGAGTTTATTCCCTCTTCTGAGGAGAGAAGTACACTCTGGTAGAGAGAGAATCATCTGGTGATCCCAATTAGCCCCAGTGCTGCTTGAGCACAGTGTGATACACAGGGCCACCAGGCTGTGTCATCTTGTTACTATTTGTTACAGTCATTTTTTGTTTATCAATATGTACACATTATAATTCCAAATGGCAAATACTTCACCGTGAATGTCCTGAGAATCCATTGAGACTCTAGAAATTGTGCAAGAATAATTCATCACTGTTTTCAGCAACAGCAAAAAGTAATATTAAGGGTGGTAGGAGAAAAGATAAAGTATAGAAAATCACCATTTCCTCTCTTTCTGCTGCTTCCCATCTTTTTCTTTTCCCTCAGGTTGCATCTCTTCCCACTTTCATCCTACCACTCCTTCCCTCATTGATAACAATGCTCTTTGGGGCTGCAGGTGCTGTCACAATCTCCGGGTTCCTGAGTCCTCAGTGATGCTCATAATCTTTCTAACCTTTCCTGGTCCATTTCTGTCACATTTTGCTCAGGAGCCACTTCAAACATTCAACAACTCTTCAGCCCTCTATCTACCACCTCAGCAAATGATCTTTCCTCTTACATCATTGAAAAATTAAACAACAACAACAACAACAAAAAAAAAAAAAACAAACAAAAAAAACAAAGACTGGTAACTTCAGAGAAAGCTGAGCTTCTAGATACCACACCTTTTTCATTTCACAGTGATTTGCTTGTGTACCCATTTAGGATCGGCTTGGTACATTTTTTTCTAGCTCCTTGAGGATTTAGAAAATGAAGAGAAACATGAGAGAAATGAGAGCAAGTTTAGAGACATCTTTGTCATTTAGCTTGAATGCAATCTAGGATTCAAGAAGAATGGTGAAGAATGAAACCAAAAGAGCTAGACCCAGGGACATGACCCAGGAGGGAAGGAACTTTATGGCTCTCTTATTCACTGCTGAACACCTAATGCTTAGAAAAGTGCCTGGCACATAGCAGCTAGGCACATAATAAATATTACTTGAGTGAATGAATGAATAATTGAAAGAATGCTAAACATTTGGAATTTAAGTAAAAAATCAACACAATCTAATTTGTATTTTTAAAACTATCAGTCTGATTGTAGCATGCACATGACTTACTTTGTATCCATTGCAATCCGGCCTCCACCCTTCCAATATGCTATATGGACTGTGCCCTTCTCATTGCTCTATCCAATGGATGCTTCTCAATCAGTATCTTACTTGGCTTCCCAGCTCATTTTATTCTAGTAACATCTCTCATTTTTAGAAAACTGTCCTTCCTCTTTCAGGTTGCTCCTCCATCTGTTTCATAAAATTCTCTTCTTCAGTCTGCCTGCTAATGCTGCTTCTCCTGAAACTTCTGGGTAATCTCATTCTCCCTATGGTTTTAATGACCAACCATAATCCACCTGTCGAGTACTCCTTATTTTGCACCTGCAGCCCAGACCACCACACAAGGTCCAGAAGCCTCCTGGAAGTCTTTAACTAAATGTCCCAGGTACCTCAAACTTAACATGTCCAAATAAAAATTCATTATTTTCCCTGTCCATCTGTTATTTCTTCAGAATTTTCTCTCTATCCTCTTAGTTAGAAAAACCATTAACTTGGAAGTCATTTGAAACTATCTACTCTCTCTCATTCCTCCTATACAATCAAGCAGTCACTGAAGTCTCTTAATTATTTCCAAAATTCAAGATCTTGAAAATAGGTCTTGAATCTATTCCTTTCTTTTTATCTTGACTTATTTAATCAAGAGAAATTTTCTCATTATTTTTCACTTGTATTACTACACTAGACTCCCTACTATTTTTCCTGGAGTTTTTCCTTTCATTATGTAATCCACATGGTTAATAATTTGCTTTAGTCTTTTTTCTGCTCCCCTAACATGTCAAATTCTTTCTTAGACCAAGGGTTTAGAACTAGTTGTTTCCTCTGCCTGGAATACTCTCCCACCACACCTAGCCATGGTTTGCTCCCTCCCTGCATTCCAGTTTTTGCTCTTTACCTAAAATTATATTTATATGTTTAGATTTCTTTTTGTCTTCTCCAGTAGATAGTTCTGTCTCTTTCACTACTATACTGGTAGTGACTAGAAAAATGGGCACTAAGTAAATATTTGCTGAATGAAGAAATTAATGAATAATTGTGTCTAAAACAGACATGCCACACTATATTGGGAAATAATGGCCTACTTATATATTGCTCCCAGTGGACTGTCACCAATAAATGAGCTTCTCAAGAGCACTGAGACTTTTTCTATATTCACTAGGTTTTAATCAGCCATAGTGCCTGATACCTTCTGGTGCTCAGTAAATGTTTCTTGAAAAATATAAAAACAAACTAATAAAAAACCTCTTAATCTACCTTAGCTAGTAGAGGAGCTGAATCCCAGAAAAAAAATCTAATGTCTATTATTAGAATCATATTTACAGAATATTTTACTCTCTAAAATGTAGATTACATATATCCAAACCTTGATTTTGCTTACAGCGAAATTTTAGCTATAAATTTTCTACTTTATAGATTGTAAGTTGAAAACTTTATTGAAAGCACTTTTTCTTTGTTTGTTTGTTTCTTCCTGAACTTTTCTATCTTCTTCTTGGATCATCCATATGAACCTGAAGTTGTAACAAAGTTGGAGACGGGGTGATAAGTTATCACTGGCACAAATTTCCTCACCAATGTCTCACAACTCTTCTTTTGGCAAAGGAATGTAATCACAAAATATTAGGGCTAGATGTGACCTTTAGTTTTTTTTAGTCTAACCTGCACTTTTCAATCTTTTGTGCAAAAAAAAAAAATGAGGTGTAAAAAAGTTATGTGACTAGCCCAAATATAACGAGGTGGAGAGCAGGTATCATTTGAGTGGCAACAGTAATGCAGTATCTTGAAGAATGTCTATTTCTTGGCAAACAAAATACAATTCTGGGATCAGAGAGGCAGTTCTTGTGCACGCACTAAAATGTATTTGACTGGCTTGAATGTACGTTCTTATTTAGATTCCATGCAGATCCACCAAGACTTTCTGGAAGGAAAAACTCATAATATTATTGAGTACTTAAAGAGGACTTGAACAGGCCAGAACTTTTTTGCTATAGCTTCGCTATTGTCTCATGGAATGTTTAAGGAATGTTCTATGATGAAAGAAAATTATGTTTGCAAATTTGTTTGCTTTCTTGTTTGGCTTCTATTACTCTTTGCTTGATTTGCGATTTATTTGGAACATGGTTAATATATCTAAACTTAGTTGTTATTCACTAAGCTTGAAGATAGGCACTTTATTTTCTTTCTTTTTGGTTCTTCTATCATCAAGAATTCAAACTGCAGGGCTCAGTCTTCTGAAGTGTGGTGACTGAACTGTATTTCTTCACCACTAAACCACAATTCTGTCTTTTTATTAAAAAATAGCTCTTTCTCTTTTGGTTACATATAAACATATATATGAGACACTGGTGTATACCTTACATGTTACAAATTGCTACTGTCCATGCTACTAATGGTTACAAGTCTGTCCTCTAACTAATGGCTTCTATTTGCTTCTTGGAGAAAAAGTATGTGCTAAGCATATGGTTATAGGTCAATTAATCTCTTTTAATATCAGTTGTATCTTAACAGGTTAATGAAATTGTGATGTATATCAAATAAATAGGTTCAACCTTTATCAGATATACTTTTTGTAGGATACAGCTTTTAATCATTTAACTTTCAAGTTTAAAATAAAAGCAGTTATATATCCAAATATGAAAGAGAGAAAAGTCTTCCCCAAAACTTCATAATACATATCTCTGAGAGATAAAACATATATAAGATAAAAAGTATGCATATTAAAAATTTATAAAGGATCTGATGAAGATTTTGATCTGTAATTTGTATTACTTTCAATTCAGAGTCTAGGCATTTATTTCTCAGAACCCCAGGATACTCTGCAAACATTCCCTCAAAAGCCTCTATTGCATCTTTATCTTCATCTGTATTACCTTTTACGCAATAGGGTGCTCCTTAGGGAGCATTAATTGCTAGCTCTCTCTTAGCTACTTAAGGGCAATCTTGGAAAAAAAAATTACCACGTATTTATGGGAATGAGGCATTCATTTATTTATTGCCTTCTCCTAACAATCCCATAGCAATTGAATCAAGATGGTAACAGTATAAACGTGTCCACTTATCTTTGCGGGGATTATCCCTTTCTTCCTCTCCACCACCCACCTTGGCGGCACCACATTGCCCTTATATGGGCCACGCTCTTACAAGTTAATGCTAAAATGCTGTTTGCCACTCAATAGCACACTGAATGTATCCTTTCTCAATTTTCATATAACAGAAATGGAATTTTATTTTCTTTTTTTTCTTTGAAGGGCATGATAGTTTATTTTAAAAAATTGAACCACACTGATCATGATGACCAGCATACACATGATAATGGCTTTTCTCTTGGGTATTAACATTGCAGTATTTTTGTGTACTGAAATGTTTCAATAGGACCAAGAACTTAGAGAATAAGGATCTTAGATGAAAAAGAACGTTAATAATTCTGATGTCCTCCCCCACAGAATTTAAACCCCTTATGACGCAGTGGCATTGTAACGTTACATAGTTATGAAGAATGAAAGTTCTCTTAGGAACAGGCAGCATGAACTTATACTTCCTTGCACTTTCATCTTTAGTTTTATAATTTATGTCCACCCTGGCTAAAGTACAATCATACAAGACACCTCAGATAATTTCCATGCTACCATTTCACAAGTTTAGTCATTTTACTTTAAAAAAAAAATCAAACCATCAAAATAAAGAGGCAAATAAAAGTGAATTTCAAATTATTTGAAAAGCATAGTGATTATTTGTCCAATACAGACTCAAACTTAAATTAAATGCTCTATTTATAATTTCCAAACTTCTGCAATAAAATTAACATTTATATATATGGGTTTTGTTTATAGAATTTATTTTGTAATTAACAAGAGAAAGTTACTTTTTAAAGAGCAATATATTTGGTTACAGTTCCACATACCTGTAGTAAAGACAAAGCCACATGATAGTAAATCTGGCTCTAAGTAACCTAAGTGCAGACTTTGTAGACCTCAAAACCCATGAAGGATCCCAAAGAAGCTGGCTGGACAAAAGCCTGCTGTGGATGCCTTTTTACTCTCATAGATTGGGATTACCTAAATTCAATTTGTTCTCTGTTTACAACTCCAACTAGAGCAGCAATGCGACTTTGTGCCTTTAGACTTGGTTTTTCATTTCTTCCCTCCTCTCCCCTCCTTTTTAAGTAAGACACAACTTTTCTGATTGAAAGAGGGAAAGGCCAGTGCATATAATGACAAACTGATGATAACCTCATGTTGGCAGTGGGGCTGGAGTGGAAGGATCAGCTGTCATTGATCTGCACAGCAAGTATTATCTCCTGATAAGATGCTCGTGAATACAGAGGAGTGAACTCAGTGCTCTTCTTGGATACAAAGTCTGTTAGGGAAGAAATGGTGCCACTATATTCCCTTAGATGCTACAGCAGCATAGCTTCTTCACACAAGTGTCTCTTTCTTTCTTTTTTTTTTTTTAAGATATGGAACAAGGACTTTGACTTGTAGATCATAAAAATTTAGCTAAGTATAGGTCACTAATGTCATTTTTAGATGAGATTGTTAAAGTTATAAAGCAATCACTGTGTTGGTTGTTTGGATGCTTATGTGAAATGAACTATTTCAAACTGGCAGACAAGTGCCACAGAATATCATATTAAACCTATTCAGTTGATTTAGGGTAAATGATTTCTACTGTTTCATAGGGCTATATATTTTTCCCTTTCATATACTTTAATGTATGTGTATGTATATATATCTGAGAGATAATATGTGAATAAAACACATAGGACTATATAAAAAGACACATAATTTGATTTATTGAAGGAAGAAAATAGAGATCTGATACCTTTCAACCTTTGAATGTATTTTTGGACACTTTTTTCCAGATATTTTGTGCATAAACACATATCAAAGGACCTCAACATCATACTTAAATTGTTATTTAAAATGCTCTGCTAACTTAACTTTCAAATTATCTTTTGCCTACCAGAGAGATAGAAAACAGAAATAACTTGAAATGTTCATTTTAAATCTATGACAAGGAAGTGAGAAAATATAAAAGAAATAAATATTAATAATATGCTATTTCTTCTCTCTTTTGGATTGTAATCTTTACTAGGTACTGTAGCATAGATGGCTCTTTCCAAATTTGACATTTTAGGGATAATTTATTTTACTCTAGTCAAATATTTTTTCCTATTTTGAAAAGTAGTATTATATTATTTAATTCAGGTTTTTATTTCATGTTATTTAATTCAGATGAGATAATTAATGTGTAAAACTTTCATTGACTGTCATAGCAAAAGCAAAAAAAAAAAAAAACCCACAAAAAGAAAAAACAACATGAGTTTTAGAGTGGGACAGACTTCACTCTGAACACCATTCATGCCACATACTCTGGGTTAGAGGCTCTTAATGTGGGTTAATTAGCCTGTCTGGGCCTCAGTTTTCATCTTTAAAATGTGAATAATGACATTCATAAGAGTTGCTGTGAGGATGAAGTGGTAACATATATGTGTAAAGTGCTTGGCACACATAGTTCCAATGATCAATACCATTTAACCTGGCTTACTATGAGATACAAAGGATGCTAAATGCATTATACATTTACAAATTTAATTCTTACAGTATTCCTGTAAGGGTTATTTTGGTCCCATTATACAGATGTATAAATAAGTATAGAGATGTTGATTAATTTAACCATAGCTGCATAATAAGTCTTAAGTTGTAGGAGCAGAATTCTAACTGAGGTTCAGCTATTGGTCATCTATTGCTCTCTAAAAAACCATCCAAAACTTAAAACAGCAAACATTTCATTATATCTTATGATTTTTGTGTTGATAGGACTGAGGTGGGTGGTTCCTTTGCTCCATAAAATGTCAACCACAGCTGCAGCTATATGATGGTGTGGTGGTAGAGTTGGGTGTGAGGTTGTAACGTCTGAGAGGGTTCACACTCACAAGACTGGCACTGAACGTTGACTGTCTTCTGGGAACTCAGAGGGGGCTGTTGACTGGAGCACCTCAATTCTCTTCTTTGCGGTACTGCATGTAGCCTCATCATGTGAATTGCCTTCACTCAGCATAGAGGCTGGTTTCCAGAAAGAAATGTTGCAAGAGAACAAGCTCCACTGCGCAAACATGTAAGATGCCATCACATGCATCACTCTTGCTAATGTCCCATTGACCAAGGTTAGTCACATGGGAAGGACCAGAGTCAGTGTGGGAGAGAATTATGCAAGGGCATGAATACTGAAAGGGCCCATTAAGGCCACTAAAGGAACAGTTCACCACAACACTTGTTATCAGAAGCCCTCTTTTCTGTCCTCCAAACTATCATGTTGTCAATAATCTTCTGTTCCCCTTGGGCAGCATGTTGGCCAGTCAGTGCCTTTTGAGGACTTAGGAGTTTCTGACACAGAGTCAATTACATGTTTTTAGTAAGTTTTTACACTTTCCTGCTTCCAAATAAGACATAAAATTTCAATTTTATATAGTTTTGAAATAAATTTTAGTTTTATGAAAGAAAAAAAGCCTCTCTCAAAGATTTAAGTTATTTTTATGAAATTTTTAATGCTATTCTCTATTGGGTTTTATGTCGTAATTCATTAGTGAACAAAATAAGGAGAAATACTGTTACATTTTATGCCCCATCATTATACAAATAAAAGTGAATATGTAGCAATCATTTCTTAGAGTTTATGACGAATTCTGGATTTTTTAGAAATTTCCTTTTAAAGGAATAACCTTTATCCCATTATTTCTGTGAAAGCAGAGTTTTTTCTTCAGAAATTATAATCTTTTCCTTCGTTTTATATAAATTATAATAATTTCTATTGCCATTTATGTAGATGGGATTCATATAGAACTTTCTGTTTAAAAGTTTTACTCCAGATAAAGCATTCTATTTGTATAAGAAATTTATTTCTAAAGTAGAAGTATTTTACCTTAATAACCCAAAATATTGAGATTGTTTTCCTCTGTTAGTATTTATGTTTAGAAAAATATATGTAACACTTTACTCTTGATTCATCAAAGTAAATTAACAATGATTTACAGGTAATATCATTTCAAAGCTGTCTGGTGACCAATGCAAACTCTGATAATGTCAAAACCAAGGGACAAGACTCTGAGGGGTGATATCAGAAGACGATATCCACACTAAGTTATTCCCTTAATGACTGTGATATTATTATTAAGTCTTTTCTTTTTCTTAAAGGAACTGAGATAGATATCTGAAAGAGGTAATAAAGAAAATCAGTAACTCACTTTTTGTGACAACACCTTCTAGGCGAATGATATTTGGGTGGTCAAACTGACCCATGATACTAGCTTCTCTTAGAAAATCTCTTCTTTGTCGATCCATGTGGCCGCCTTTCAAAGTTTTAATGGCAACTGGGATCTCTCTTTTCCCTGGTGTCTTCAAACGCCCACTGCAGACTTCTCCAAATTCACCTTAAAATATAAACAAAAGCAATTATTTGTTTAAACGGAATATTTATATTTAAGAAGAGTCAAATTGCCATACAGTGACATCCTTTTTTGTTTAACAAAAGGACCCTCATGTGTGTTATTTTCCTATAAAATTTCTTTCTTAAAAATTAAGTTTGTAAAGATAATATGCTTGACTATAGCATATATAATAATGGAATGCATTTTCATACACTGTATCACAGGCATTACCATTAATGGATATTTCTGATCTGCTGAGAAATCATGACTAGCAGAATAAGTAATGCTAATGTAATTCCATAGAAAAGCAATCACCGTGTAGTGTTTCCTATTCCTGTTCTCAATTCTGATATATGGGCCAAATGCTTGATCTATTCAGGGAATCGATTATGCATGTGTAGTTAATTTGATCCTGTAGGTCATATGCCTGGGTTTTATTGATAATTAGAAATCAATGTTAGGGTCAATTGGTGTATGAACATATTGAAAAATCCACACCAAACTCAACTATAACAAGTGATTACACAAGCTAAATTACAAGCCACATGGATGTCTCTATTAAGTTGATTAAATAATAACCAAATATTAATCAAGCATTTACAATATACATCTCCAGTGCTAGAGCGTTGTGAGTTTCAAAGAAGTATAAAACTTGGTCTCTGGTCTCAGGAGCTTATTATCTAGTAGGGGAATTTAGATAAACATAAATGAAGCACAAGGAAGAAAGGAGATAGGAGGGATTATTGTGGAGTAGAAGTCATAGTCTTTCTCTGTGCAATGCAATAAATTCAACAAAACTTGAAATTCCAGACTCAATTTTTCTAGGGCTGATTACCTGCATTTATGTAGGAGCATATTTGATGTTTTATCCCCAATTTAATGATCTATAAAGTGAGAATAATAAAACCTTTAATAATCCTATAACATCCTTTTCCTGTAAGGATACTGGGAAAATCAAGAGTGACAATATATGTGAAAGTGCTTATAAACTTAAAGTACTATTCATAAAGTACTTTAAGTTATCTAAATGTTTAGAAGGATAAAAGAAATAAAAATTAAAATATCTTCAATTGGTCTGTTAGCAGCTCTGTCAATTGTATGTAATATAAGTTTAAGTGTAGAAGATCATATTAAATTTCTGAAGTGCAATAGATTTTAATTATCCATGTTTTATTTGAACAACTTATCACAGTCAACTAAATGCTGACTATACATGCATATTAACTACCTTTTGGTGTAGATACTAAGATTTTTTAAGGTTAAAAAAATAACGAGGAAGGAAATAAGGCAAAACTTTGCTTTCTAAAAATTATGTGTACACATGTACATTAGACACAGAAAGCAGTCTAACAAGAGGGTTTGTTGTCTATTTGTTAAGCAAAGAAACAAGCAAACAGAAACCGCTGACTAGACTGTGGTTCCTAGGAAATTCAGTGCATATGATACTGGGGTTTTACAAATTTTGCATAAATTTGTCATCCATCAAAGACAAAAATAATCCTTTATACTTAATGATACTGTCAATTTCTTGGAGGATAGATATTCTCATTTCTATCTATTTTCAGTTCTTCTTGTAATACTTTTGATTTTTTCAAGATTTTCTCTAGTATATAAAATATACCAATTGATAGAAACTTTCAATATTTTTCTACTGAGACCCAAACCTTGAGAGAAAAGGTGTGTATATGTGTTTAAATTAATGTCCGATATATCCAGGTCTATTAAAATACTTGAAATTTATTCTCAGATCATTCTAACTTGTTCTAATGAATATCCAGAATAAATCATTTTTCTTCTTTTTTCTTTTATTTTGTCTTAATACGTCTGCTAGTATTTATAAAAGTTCAGCAATATTTAAAAACCTCTCACCTGCAATGCACCCATAATCCATGTGATTTTTCTGTTCACATTTCATAGGAATTCAAATAAACTTTTGAATATAATGAAATGAATGAGAACTCTGTTGTTTTTTTATCAAGACAGACATCATGGTAATTTTCTTTGGTTTTCTGTTGTCTGAAATTCATGTATCTTATTAACACCAGGCAGGTATTTCCTTCATGTCAAGCTTTGCATGATCAAGCTGTTATCACACTTATTTCAGTGGCACTAAATATGGTTGCCTCAATTAAAGATCTGAGACTCCTAGTACATTCTTTAGGCAAAGTCCAAAAAGCTCAATCACACAATGTATTAAAACTCTTATCCACAGTAGGCATAGGTGTATCATACATATCAGGCAGACAGGAGGAAATATTTTGAATTAATAAACAATTTTGGATATTGCTTGAGACTGATTCATTATGTGATTGCCCTGGTAGCAAGAGTGGAGGCCCCGTATATAACCATAAGTAAGAGAAATGATCCCTCAGTGAGATCTGTGAACATTTATATATATGCGTCAGTGTTATACTGATTAGTATTAATATATAATTAACTCCTTGGCTATAGGGATATGATATTAACTTCTTTTCCAAAACATGGTTGTGATAATTAATGGAAAGCTTGGACTTACATAGATAGTGCTTATCATGCGCCAGGTCTAAGAACTTAATATATGTTTTATTCTTCACAACAAATCTTTGAGATAGGTACTGGTAATTACCTGATTTTACAGACAAGGACACTGAGGTACGTGATCTAAGTAACTTATCTATGGTGACACAACTAGAAAGTAAAAGAGCTGTCTGTCATTTGAACCGAGGTTGTATGGCTCCAGAGTCCATGCTTGTAACACTATTCTCTCCTGTCTGAACTGTTTATCATCATTAATATTTTCTTGTGTGAGTGTGCTAAATTCTCAATTGGTAGCAATGGTGTCTTCAAACCAACAAGTGCATGGAGTTCAAACACATGAACTGGATATGGACAGGTGGATGGAAGAATAAAACCATATCCTAGAAATCCTTCACTACTGAATGAAAATGGAGACTTTGCTCAAATATGATATATGTTAGATAGTCTGGAAAAATCACTACAGTCTAGTCTAGTTTCAAGAGAGCAAAGAAAATCATATTTAGGGTAATCGATCTTCTGCCACGGATAGCCCATTCACTAGCTAACAACCCTATTTATCTCCCTGGATGTTGGTAAAACATTTCTGGACAAGCAATTTTGTTGTATAATATACTGAGTAATATTAAAATATCAATTAGTATTGGATTTTCCACATAAGGCCCATATAGTTTAACTAAAACTGGGAGGAGAGGGGAGGGGAGAGTCAGTGAAGGATAGTTTGTTTTAGAGGACCCTTATATCAGGATCACTTGGCAGCTTTCTAAAATTTCACTCCCCACATTCTGAGATTCTTGTAGTCCCCCACCTCCAATCCTTCGAGAGTCACTGAAGCAAAGAGCCACACTCCTGATGATCTTTTATCATATCTTTCAGGTGTGGTGAAATGTTTCTTTGCTCATACTTGCTGTTTCCCTCTGACAAGAATGATTCCCTCAAGTTGTCTGTCTTCTTCCCCTGTCTTCACCCTCCTCAGTCCTTCTCTATGTTGATGGCACCTTATTAGCAGTGAAGGCTGAGATTTGATGTCCCACCTTCAGGAAACTGAAGGTTTCCTTGACTAACCTATCTAATTTAGCCACCCACCATCAACAGGTCCTTTTAACTGTAAAAGAAAAAAAAAAAAATAGCAGCCTCTGATATTTGGAAGCTGGCCTGGCTCTCAGAGCTAGGTTATTTTATTCCCCTATTGGATATAATACCAACCTCAGACAAGGCTACTTTGAGGTCATGATAAAATGAGACAGAGTAGAGACACTTCATAATTTTTGTCTAAGTCCAGACAATGGCAGGGTCATTGTGCCACTCAAGAATACCAAACATCCCCTGTCTCTTAGCTAAAATGAGTGCTACTTTTTTTTAGAACAATTATAGCTTTATTCTCATTCTAGTCTCCCCTCCCTATAGCTTAGATCCATTAATATACTACTAGGGGAAATGCTCCCTGACATGCCTCTGAGCAAAGATTTTTTGCATATGACCCCAAAAGCATAGGCAACAAAAGCAAAAATAAATACATGGGATTGCATCAAATTAAAAAGGTTCTGCACAAAAAAGAAAACAACAGAGTGAAGAGACAACCCATAGACTGGGAGAAAATATTTGTAAACCATACATCTGATAAGGAACTGGTATCCAAAATATATAAGGAACTGAAACAACTCAATAGCAAGGTAAACAACACAGTTTAAAAATGGGCAAAGAATCTGAATAGACTTTCCTCAAAAGAAGACATACAAATGGCAAATGGATATATGAAAAAATGCTCATCATCACTATTATCAGGAAAATGCAAATTAAAACCACATAGAGATATCACCTCACACCTGATAGAATGGCTACTATCAAAAAGATGAAAGATAACAAGTGTTAGCAAGAGTGTGGAGAAAAGCGAAATCTTGTGCATTGTTGGTGGGAATGTAAATTAATACAGCTATTAAGGAAAACTATATGAAGGTTTTTCAGAAAAGTAAAAATAGAATTACTATATGATCCATCACTCTCACTTCTGGGTATATATACAAACGAACTGAAATCAGTATGCTGAAGAGATATCTGCACTCCTAAGTTCATTGCACCATTATTCACAGTAGCTAAGGTGATGAAGCAACATAGGTGCACATTATTGGATGAAGAAAGTGTGGTGTATATATACACAATGGAATACTATTCCTCCTTAAAAAAGAAGGAGAATCTGTCATTTGTGCAACATGATGGAACTGGAGGACATTATGCAAATGAAATGAGCCAGGGACAGAAAGACAAACACCGTATGATTTCTTATATGGAATCTAAATAGTTAAACTAATAGAAGTAGAGAGAAGAATGGTGGTTACCAGATGCTAGGGAAGGGTAGTGGATAGGGAAAGGGAAGATATTGATGAAAGAGTACAAAGTTTCAATTAGACAGGAGGAATAAGCTTTAGTTATCTATTGCATAGAATGGTGACTGTAATAAATAATAAGGCATTGCATATATCAAAGTTGCTTAAATACTCTGATTTTAAATATTTTCACCACAAAAACAAGATAAGTATGTGAGGTGATGGATTTTTAAATTAGCTTGACTTAATCATTCTACAACGTAAATATATAACAAAATATCACATTGTACTCCATACATATATATAATAATTATTTGTCAATTAAAAATAAAATTAAAAAAAATAAAATAAAATTTAAAAAAAGGACACCTAGTACTAAAATTGCCTTTGCTCTCTAGTAGCATCCAATCTAGAACATATCCCTGCTTCCTTAGACCATCTCTCACATAACTCACCCAAAGCCCCAATCCTATAATTAGTTCTTTCTAACATCCCCCTATCGACACACACTATAGTTTGCCACGGTGTGTTTTCTCCTGCAATAAACTCAACTTGTTAAACTATAGTGCGTTCATGCTGGACTCTGGCTTGAGAGTATTACCATACTTACTGCATAGCACTTTTGACTATTTGAAATGATCATTAAAATCCATTTTTAACATGCTTACTGATTTCTTAGCTGTCTTCTCATTTCAAACACTTCCCCTGATCTCACCCTGTCAACACTATTCTAAGTCATGAAGGCATGGGCCTTGATTATCTCTATTTTCTTTTGTATCCATTGCGTGCTTGGTACACAATAAACACTTCTTTAATATTTGTTGTATGAATGAAATAATTGAATGAGGGGAAAAAACTACTCTAGACCTAAAGTTGGGATATTTTAGAGTAGAGGTAGAAGTCAAGGAATTTTCTAATATTTTAACATTTTTAAAATTTACATAGTATCTTTTGTTTTTTTTGTGTGTGTGTAGGGTTCGAGGATGCCTCAAGATTTCTGTCTTTAGTTTTGTCTTTTTTTTTTTTTAAAAAACTTAACTGCACAGAATTCATTTTCCTATTGTGTAAAGGTAATAGGAAAATATTTTTAAGTATCATATAAAGAAGGAATTAAAAAAGATGAGGCATAGAGGAAAAACACATAACATGAGATTTTTAATTCAGTTCTAGAGAGACATGTTAGTCTCTTGGGATCTTAAGGTAAATTCCATTATTATTAATGTTATCAGGAGAGTCACCTACCTAACTGTATTCACTGCCTGTCAATCAAGGATGAACTACCAGTATTCTTATGATTAATTCTATCTGATTTCTTCCTGATGCACAGCACACCTACATATGAAAGAGAGCACCATTTTAAAGAAAACTTATATTCAAACACCAATTGAATTGATATTTCAATGCTTCTGATTCAATGTCACAGAAAGGTTCAACACAATGCAAGACTTCTAATACTAAATGAAGCTTATTTAATAGGAGGAAAGGACTAAGACATGCAGCAGGACAGGATCTTAGAAGTTAGGACTTCTATTTCTGGCTTCACCATTAATTTCTTTTATGGCATTAGATGAAGTCACTTTACATTTCCTGAGTTAGTATGATTGTGGGTGGGTTAAGTACCTACCACCTATTCACTTCTTGAGAGATAATAGATAAATGCGTAAATATTTGCAAAGCTATCTGTGTCTTAGAAAAGTTCCACGTAACCACTGAGTCTTTTAAAATTATACTGATACCACAGAGGATATATTAAATATGCTACTCCTTCATTGCTAGGTCTGCAAAGTCTAGGCCAGAAAACAGGATCGCTTAAAGACCTGAAAATGAATTTTTAAATATTCTTATCAAACAATGGTTAAACATTTCTTTAGTAAGTTAAGTAACACATTAACAATTTTCTTTTCACACCATATTCTAAACATTAGATAGCGCTTTTTTCTTTTTGGGCAAGTTTTTATTCTTTTTTGCTATAAAACATGTTCCCAAATATAGCACCGCCCTCAAGGAGATTCACATTTTCTCTACCCTTAAATCATAAAGTCTAGGACATGACTTACTGAATACTCTTAATCATAGTATTTTTGATTTTCCAAGCTCCTTGATACCTTTACCCTTAGAACACCTTTTTGATCCAGTGTATTAGCCTCTACCAGATGGCCTCTCATGCCACCTGCTTTCTTGCCTCACGGTATATTGAAAAAGTTCTTCTTTAGAGTAAAAACTATTTGCATTTCAAAACTAGCTCTGCCTGATGAGCTATCAAAATTGATTTTCCATTCTGCCACTAGAAAGATCCTGTTAGAAATCAAATCAAACAAAATAGTCTTTGTGACCCAGGGAAAATTACACAATGTCTTTGAGTCTCAGTTTCCTTTATCTATAAAATGTGACTATCTGTTTTGTAGAGTTATAGGTAGTAAAGGTACATAAAACACCTAGGACTGCCTCTGGCAGCTTCTGTTATTGTTACCACCCGCTCCACTACCCTTTGGCCACACACCTCCTGCAACAGAACCAATTCCACCATCCGCCCGTTCTCCGGCCTTAGTCACGCTACAGGACACATTTGGAGAATTGGATAGTAGTGTTACTAGAAGTGTAAGGTTCTGCTCTCAGCTATATTCTCTTTTTAGTATATGTAGTATCTCAGATTAATATCTTTCACCACCATCAACTGCTGCCTTTAGGCTAATAAGTCCCAAATCTCCATCTGTAGTTCAGCCTTCTTTCTTGAATTCTGTACTTGTATAATCACCTGAAAGTCTCCTAAGGATCATCTCCTATATTAGTCAGCTCAGGCTGCCAAAATGAAATATCACAGACTGGATAGTTTAAACAACAGGACTTTATTTTCTCACAGTTCTGAAGGTTTTTGGAAGTCTTCAAGATCAAGATACTGGCCAATTTGGTTCCTGGTGAAGGCTCTCTTCCTCGCTTGTGGGCAGCTGCCTCCTCACTGTGTCACATGGCCTTTCCTAGATGTGTGTGTGTGGAGAGGAAGTGATCTCTGTCTTCCTCTTCTTATAAGGCCATGATCTCATTTAATCTTAATTACCTCTTAAACGCCCTATCTACAAATATAGTCAAATTGGACATTAGAACTTCAACATATGAATTTTGAAGGGACACAATTCAGTCCATAGCATCTCCTAAAACCCACTTCTCTTTCTTTATCCTTAATTCATTTAGTAGTTGTGGTTTGTTGAATAATGGATCTCCAAAAATGTCCACATTCTAATCCACAAAATTTGTGAATATGTTACCATATTTAGCTAAAAGGACTTTAAAGATGCATTAAGTTAATGACCTTGAGATGTGGAGATTATCCTGGATTATCCAGGTAGGCTCAGTGTAATCTCCAGGGTACTTATAAGAGGGAGGCAAGAAAGACAGTCAGAGAAGGAGGTGGGATGATGGAAACAGAGGTAAGAGTCAGTAAGAGATTTGAAGATGCATGTTGTTGACTTTGAAGATGAATGGACAATAAACCAAGGAATGCAGGCCATCTTTACAGGCTGGAAAAGGGGAGGAAACAGATTCTTTCCTAAAGCCCTCAAAAGATACCAGTCCTCCAAAACCCTGACTTTTGCCAGTGAGACTGATTTTGGAATTCTGACTTCAAAAAATGTATCATGAGAGCAAATAGACAACCTACAGAATGGGAGAAAATATTCACATGCTATACATCCGATAAAGGATTGATAACTAGAATCTATATAGAACTCAAGAAAATTAACAAGAAAAAAATCAAACAACCCCATTAAAAAGTGTGCAAAGGACATGAATAGAAACTTTTCAAGAGAAGACAGAAGAATGGCCAATAAACATATGAAAAAATGCTCAACATCTCTAATCATCAGGGAAACGCAAATCAAAACCACAATGAGATATCACTTAACTCCAGTGAGAATGGCTTTTATCAAAAAGTACCTAAACAACACATGTTGGCATGGATGGGAAGAGATAGGAACACTCATACAGTGCTGGTGGGACTGCAAATTAGTACAAACTCTATGGAAAGTAATATGGAGATACCTCAAAGGGCTAAAACTAGAACAACCAAAGGACACGCTTGAGGCTCTGACTCAGGGGGATGGGCGGGACATGGACAATGTATATAACCTGAGCTTTTGTACCCCCATGAAGAGCTGAAATAAAAAAAAACAAAAACAAACAAAAAAAAAAACTAAAACAACCATTTGATCCAGCAATCCTAGTACTGGACATAAACGCACAGGAAAAAAAGACATTCTATAAAGAAGACATGTGCACTAGAATGTTTATAGCAGCACAAGTCACAATTGAAAAGATATGGAATCAACCCAAGTTCCCATCAATTCATGAGTGGATTAATAAAATGCGGTATATGTATACCACGGAGGATATTGAGCCACAAAAAATAATGGTGATCTAGCACCTCTTTTATTATCCTAGCTAGAATAGAGCTGGAGCACATTCTACTAAGTGAACTATCAAAAGAATGGAAAAACAAGCACCACGTGTACTCACAATCAAATTAATATTAATTGATCAACACTTATATGCACATATGGAGTAACAGTCACTGGGTGTTGGGCAGGTGGGTGGGGAGGAGGGTATGGGTATGTTCACACCTAATGGGTGCAGTGTGCACTGTCTGGCGGATGGACACACTTAAAGCTCTGACTTGGCTGGGGCAAAGGCAATATATGTGACCTAAACATTTGTAACCTGGTAATATCCTGAAATAAAAAAAATATACAAAAATGTGAAATAATACATCATGTTTTTTTAAAAGCCACTCATTTGTGGTAATCACGAATGGCACTTAGCACAGGGCTTAGCACAGAGTAAATTCTCAGATATTAGTTTTCATTTTAAGCTAAACAATATCCTTCTTTTAAGCACAATTTCTCAATACTCTCTAATGTTCCCTTTTGCGCTCTTCTCTTAATAGCATTTCTCTGATTAATTGTAATTTTCTTTTCATTTATATCTCTCAGTAGACAGTGAAAATTTTTTGTTTTATTTAGCTTTTAATTGACACATAATTGTATATATTTATGGGGTACAGTGTGATGTTTTGAGATATATATATACACTCATATAAACACACACATACACATTGTGTAATGATCAAATCATGGTAATTAGCATATCTACTTTTTCAAACACTTGTCATATAGTTGTGGTGAGAACATTCAGAATCCTTTCTTCTAGCTATTTTGAAATATACAATAGCCACCCTACTGTGCAATAGAGCACCAGAACTTATTCCTCCTGTCTAACTGTAACTTTGTACTCGTTGACCGTCTCTCCCCAGCCCCTGCTTCTCCCCAGCCTCTGGAAACCACTATTCTACTCTCTTCTGCTATGGTATCAACTGTTCCACATAAGAGTGAGATCATGAGGCATTTGTCCTGTGCTTGTCTTACTTAGTTCACTTAGCATAATGTCCTCTAGTTCATCTATGTGGTTGCAAATGACAGGATTTTGGTTTTTTTTATGGCCAAATAGTATTCGATTGTGTATGTATACCACATTTTCTTTAGTCATTCATCCTTGATGGACACTTCAGTTGATTCCATATCTTGGCTATTGTGTATAGTGCTACAATAAATACGGAAGTGCAGGTATCTTTTCAACATACTGATTTCATTTCTTTTGAATATATACCCAGTAGTGGGATTGTTGGGTCATATGCTAGTTCTATTTTTAATTTTTCGAGGAATCTGCACATTGTTGTTCTTAATGGCTGTACTAATTTATATTGCCACCAGCATACACTGTGAAATTTTTGAGGACAGGAATTTTGTCTTGTTTTTAATCACCTAGTGTCTATTGTAGTGAACACTGTGGGTAACTAATGCTACTGCATGATTGATTAGAAAGATGTACTATGATAGAAACCTGAATCAGTATTTAACTCTCTATATGAAAGTGTGCACTAAACACTTTCAAGAGTTACTTGAGAAGGCAACCATGAGAGAATACCATTTACCCCAGTATGTGGGAATTTCTGCATTAGCACAAATAAGACATTTTGGAATTCAGTCAGGCAGTAAAAGTGATCAGTATTCGCAGTGGAGGGCTTGTGTTTAGACAACCATGACTAAGAAGCTAGTGGATTATCAGCTGCAGTGGTCAAAATGCTTTTAAAAATGGAAGAAAAAGCATCTTTCCAAAAATACACAGGTAATTATTTTGATTAAAAAAGCCAGTGAGTAATTCTGCATTACTATTAAAAATGATACTATGTAAGGCTTTAACAGCAATAAAAACTTTGCATAGCTTTAATATACTAGATGTTTATAAATAAAACTATATTATTAGATCATTTTATCTTAAACTAAAGAAAATATTCATAACCACTAACACCTTTGCAAATTAAACCATGATTCAGAATTATAGGCATTTTAATGCGATTTTATTTATTCTTCAGGTATCATAAGAGGCAGATGTTCTAATAGAATAATAAACATGAAAAAATTTTTTTGCATGTTAAAACTATATTTTCACTAATATAAACCTTGTTATTTTAGGTAAAATTTCATCCAGTCAGGTTGTCTCTCATAAGACATTTATCATACATTTTTAAAAAGTATATGTTTCATTATTTTATTTATTAAAAATATTTTTTTTACCAAGTCCTAGGTTGCAACTATTGTTATATTACATATACATCTGGGAAGGAAATGCTGCCAATTAAACTACAAATCCTGTCAATTATAAGAAGCATTCCAAATTCAGTGATGTTAAAATGAATGAGAAATGAATAAAAAAAATGTATCTTAGGATTAATGAAACACGTGCTGGCCATTTTTGTTAGGTTGTCTATATCATTAAAAAAATTATTTCATCACTTTTTTTGGCTTTGCTTCAACAAGAATAATGTAAGTGCTTATTTGTTCAATTACTATAATTGAAATTTTAACAAATTTTAAATTATAAAAATGTTGCTCTATTATAACTCATATGGCATTTAATAATAAAAGCAGGCTTATAAAAATACTAGAAAAAATTGGGACTAATTTCATTTTTTTAAAAGGAATTTGTTAAAATAAGTTGTATGTAATAATATGAAAGCTATATATGCTATATCAGTAAGTGAATATAAAAGATCCTTACATATATACATAAAAATATTATACAGTGTGATTAACACTTTAGGAAAAGAAAATATAATCCTTATGCTTAGGGAATAGATTAGAAGGAAATATACCAAAATGAGATTGCATTTCAGTTATTTGGCCTATAAGTAAGATTGTCTCTTCATTCTAACTTTTTATATTATAATTTTTTGGTTGATATGTTAGGAAAAATTAATCTTCTAATGTTTTAATAGTTTATGACAGATGAATAATGCATTTTGGGAAAAAATTGTATAAAATATTGAAAAACTTGGTAATTAAAAGATTAACTCCATTTCCCAGCATTCTGGAGAGCTGAAATTTTCACGTACATATCAAATTAAAGTCTTCCAATAATTGTGGGGAAAAAAGTAATAAATAAGGAAGATTTTACAGTATCTATAAATACTAATATAAATAATGAAAGTAATGAAAGTTTTTGAATTTTCTAACAAGTATTTTCTAAAAAGAGATAAATTTTATTCTTAATCTAACATAATGTGAGAATTTGGACAGTCATTAATGCCGTCAAACTTTAAAACTCTAATATAGGACAATGGTGACAAAAGTAGCAACTCATCTTAATGTTTGAACACGAACATGAGAGCTTTCTTCCAGATAGTTCTCCAATTCATCACTACATACTAAAATTTTGCCATTAGATGTTAGCTTCCAGGTACAAGAGCATTCCAACTGTTTAGTACCAGATATTTTTTAAAGTGGTTTTGAACTTTGGGGCATGTTTTATGTATAAAAATCTCAGTGAGTTAATTATTAAAAATACTAAAATCTTCCAGTTTGTTTACATGAGCCACTTATGGTCATAGAATTAATTAATTCAAGGATGTCCAGAAGATATCCATCATTTTGGAACCTCAATAGGAGACAAACACACTCTTCTTCATGATGTCTACTACCACTCTCATGGTTGAGGTGAATTACTGCTCTTATCAGTATGATAATACTACAGTTTTCAAGGATATGAAATAGTACATGAAATATGGAACTAGAAAATTATAATTTCATCAGTCTGGCATTCTAGGAACATGCTTCTGAAGCAGATCCTTAGATTTTTTAAAAATGCATACATTTGGGATGGTACTTACAACTTCAAAGTCAATATATTTTCTGCATCCTCAAAGACATGGATAGCAGCAGCCACCAAAAATTAGACAGCACCACTTATCATGTCTGAAAGGGAATATAATGGCATCAAGTCTGCTATTCTACTTGAGCTCTGCAAGAGTATCCGGTAAAACACAAAAATAACATCTAGTCCTGTTTAGCTCAAGAAATGAATGACAGTTGTAAAATTATTACAAATTTCAAGTACTTGTTAAGCTTAAATACATTGTATTCTGTCAGTCAAGAGTTAAAGGAAAAAGTATAGAATTTAAAAAGTAGGTCAATGGAAGACAGAAGTAAAGGGAAATGCATTTGTAATAATGTAAATAAATATAAGTCTTTGAAATTGACATTAATAAACTATAGATTTTTCAGAAACTTTTAAAAGCTTTTTGTGGCAGGCATATAGGGCTGCAAGGAGAGCAGAGAAAGATACTAAATATTTGTTCTTGTTGATGTTTCTTTTTCTTTTTTTCTTTTGTAAATAATAGAAGGCTGGGCAATTGCTTTGGATTTCACTGCACAGAAAACCACAAATAAAGGAAAATCTGATGGTGTTCATGTTCATGTTAGTGGAATAAATGAAAGCTGCCTGTCATGTGTCATGGATGTTATGTTTCTTTTTGATTTGGAAAGAACAACACTCAGTAAAAAATCCACAACTGAAAAGTAAAATATATCGTATTTAGTCTGCATACACAAAGAAAATTTTATTTGAGATATCATAAAACTGGTAGATCCACACACTAGCTGTTCTTTAGATAAAAACAGATCAGTCTATTTCTCTATCCATCACTTGCTTTTATGTTTAATTTAATTAAAAGTAAGCATAACATGTTCTTTAAACAAAGTATTTTGAATAACATGGAGTACTAATCTATTTTTAATGTTAAATATTAAAGTTTATCTCAGAAAATGCATTATAGTAATCTTGTTTCATGTTGTAAAAAAAATGACATGGAATGGTCTTAAGGCTAAAAAAGAAGGGAAAAGTGAAGAAATCAGTATATATTAGAAGAATATACTTATTTTTGAGGGATCTCCAGTATTTATCTCATTTTGTAGACCAATGAAAACATAGCCAGCCTGATTTCTGGTTAAGATGGCAAAGCAAATGTTTTTATCTCCTTTCCTTCTCTGAGGCCCCTCTAACAATAGAAAAGGAAAACACTAAGTGTAAACCCTCAAGGACAAAGAAGACAGAGACAGGACTCTACTGGATGAGAGTCCAGCAAACTTTTGTAGTAATTAAAGTGACAGTGGAGTATTGATGGGGGTAGCAGGGCATAAAAAGGAACACAAGAGGTTGATTTTGTTGACAAGAGAGCAACTCACATGTAGGAAACGTAGACAGACTCTTGGTTTAGGTGCACCTTTTATGGCAAAGGGCAGGAGAGAAACATGGGCCCCAAACAGGGCAAGGGTGTAGTTTGAAAGTTTTACAAGGAAGAGTTGACCACTAATTTCCACAGAATATCAAAAGAGTCTTTTTTTTAGGAAAAAAACAAATGAATATGGCCATGCAAAAGAAAAAAACACATACTGGCATTGGAGATCTCTAATAAAACAGTTCCCTTACCACCCAAAGTGAGACCCACAGTAGACATGCCTGTATTCTCACACAGACCCTCCAATCAGAGCCTCATGTATAAATATGACCAGAAAGCCAAGGATTGCCAGATATGTGAGAAGCATCTTCAATACTAAAGAGACAAGCAAGAATAATTAAATAATCAAACAATAAGCAAGGAAATTAGCAGAAACAGCAGTGGTGTGTTACAAGGTATTTCATCTATCGATAAAGATCTGAGGTTAGGAGTTTGAGACTAGCCTGGGAAACATAGTGATAACCTGTCTCTTAAAAAGTAAAAAAAAAAAAAAAAATCAGCAGAGCTGGGGCATAATGGTGAGCATCTGTAGTCCCAGCTACTAGGGAGGCTGAGATGAGAGGATCACTTGAACTCAGGAGTTGGAGGCTACAGTGAGCCATGATTATGCCATTACATTCCAGCATGGGCAACAGTAACACTTCATCTCCAGAAAACAAAAAAGAAAGATTTTCCCAGCACCGTTTATTAAATAGGAGTTCTTTTCCCCAGTGTATATTGCTATATTGCTGTACACTTTGTCAAAGATCAGATGGCAATATGTGGATGGTTTTATATCTGGGTTCTCTTTTCTGTTTCATTGGTTTATGTTTCTATTTTTATGCCAGTACCATGCTGTTTTGGTTACTATATCCTTGTAGTGTAGCTTAAAGTCTGGTAAAGTGATACCTCCAGATTTGTTCCCTTTGCTTAAGGTTGCTTTGGTTATCTGGGCTCTTTTCTGGTTCCAAACAAAGCATAGAATTATTTTTTCTAGATCCATGAAAAATGACATTGGTATTTTCATATGGATTGCATTGAATCTGGAAATCACTTTGGATAGTATGGACATTTTAACAATGTTGATTCTGCTGATCCATGAACATGATATGTTTTACCATTTGTTTACAGCCTCTGCAAATTCCTTCCTCAATGATTCATAGTTCTCTGTAGAGACCTTTCACCTCCTTGGTTAAATATATTCCTAAGTATTTTATTTTCTTTGTAGCTTTCATGAAAGATATTGAATATTTGATTTGATTCTCAGTTTGACTGCTGTTGGTGTATAGGGATGCTACTGATTTCTGTACATTGATTTTGTAGCCTGAGACTTTGCTGAATTTATTTATCAATTCCAAGAGTCTCCTGGTGGAATCTTTGGGGTTTTTAAGGCATAAGATCATATTATCAGCAAAGAACAATAGTTTGATCTCTTCTTTCCCCATTTGGATACTCTTAATTTCCTTCTCTTGCCTGATTGCTCTGGTTAGGACTTCCAGCACTATGTTGAATAGAAGTGGTAGCAGTGGGCATCCTTGTCTTGTTCCAGTTCTGAGTGGGAATACTTTCAACTTTTCCCCATTCAGTGTGATGTTGGGTGTGCGTTTGTTGTATATTTTGAAGTATGTTTCCTCTATGCCTATTGTATAGCCACATGTAGAAGATTGAAACAGTATCCATATCTCTCACCACTCACAAAAATTAAGTCAAGATAAATAACGGACTTAAATCTAAGACATGAAACCATAAGAATTCTAGAAGAAAATTTCGAAAATCTCTTTCAGATATCAGCCTAGGCAAAGAATTTATGAAGAAGACCCCAAGGGCAATCACAGCAACAATAAAAATAAATAAATGGGACTTGATTAAATTAAAAAGCTTCTGCACGGCCGAGGAAATGAACTTCTATGCCCAAACTACTTATTGTATTTATTAAAAAAAAACATTTTCACATATAAAAGAATCCAGAAAACACAGTAAATAGACAACCTACAAAATAGGGAGAAAATATTCACGTGCCATACATCCCATAAAGGGTTAATAACAAGAATCTACAAAGAACTCAAGCAAATCAGCAAGAAAAAATCAAACAACTCCATTAAAAAGTGGGCAAAAGGGGTCAAAACAATAATCACAGCAGCAACAAAATTAAATAAATGAGATCTGATCAAATTAAAAAGCTTTTGCACAGCCAAGGAAATTATCATTAGAGAGAATAGATAGCCTACAGAATGGGAGAAAATATTTGCTCTCTACACATCCAATAAAGGGCTGATAACAAGAATCTATCTAGAATTTAAAAAATTCAACAAGAAAAAATCAAACAATCCCATCAATAAATGGGCAAAGGAAATGAACAGAAACTTTTCAAAAGAAGACAGAATAATGACCAGCAAATATATAAAAAAATGCTCAAAATCTATAATCATTAGAGAAATGCAAATCAAAACCACAATGAGATATCACCTAACCCCAGTGAGATTGGCCTCTATCAAAAAATCCCAAAACAAAAAATGATGGCAAGGATGTGGAGAGATGGGAACACTCTTACACTGCTAATGGGACTGCAAATTAGTGCAACCTCAGTGGAAAAGAATTTGGAGATATCTCAAATAGCTAAAAATAGAAATACCATTTGATCCAGCAATAGCACTAGTAGGCATCTACCTAAAAGAGCAAAAGACATTCTATAATAAAGACATCTGCACCCAAATGTTTATGGCAGCACAATTCACTATTGCAAGGATGTGGAAACAACCCAAGTGCCCATCAATTCATGAGTGGATTATTAAAATTTGGTATATGTACACAATGTAATATTACTCAATTACAAGAAACAACAGTGATCTAGCACCTCTTATATTTTCCTGGATAGAGCTTGAGCCTATTATCCTAAGTGAGGTATCACAAGATCAGAAGAACAGGTTCCACATGTACTTGCCATCAAATTGGCACTAACTGATCAACACTATGGTGCTCACACAGTAATAATTTTCTCCAGGGACTAGGGGGTTGGGGGGGTAAACTCATAACTAATGGACATGGTGAGCATTGTAGAGGGGAAGGGCATGCCTCTAACCTTCGCTTGGGTGAGGCAAAGATATAAAATGTAACCAAAATGTTTGTACCCTCGTAATATCCTGAAATAAAAAAATAAAACAAAATAAAATGATAAAAAAGTGGGCAAAATACATGAACAAAAACTTTTCAAAGAAGATAGACTAATGCCCTATAAATATACGAAAAAATACTCAACATCATTAATCATCAGATAAATGCTAATCAGAATCACACTGTGATATCACCTAACCCCACTGAGAATGGCTTTTATCAAAAGTCCTAAAACAATAGACGCTGGTGTGGATGCAGAGAGGAAGGAACACTTATACACTGGTGGTGGGAATGCAAACTAGTGCAGCCTCTGTGGAATATATTATGGAGATTCCTCAAAGAAATAAAAGCGGTCCTACCATTTGATCAAGCAATCCCACACTGGGTATTTACCCAAAGGAAAAAAGTCATTTTATCAAAAAGACACTTGTACTTGAATGTTTATTGCAGCAAAATTCACAATTGCAAAGATGTGGAATCAACCCAAGTATCCATCCATTCATGAATGGGTTAATAAAATATGGTATATGTACACCATGGAGTACTACTCAGCCATAAAAAATGAATTAATACCTTTTGCAACAATCTGGGTGGAACTGGAGACCATCTTCCTAAGTGAAATATGGCAAGAATGGAAAAACAAACCCCACATGTACTCTCTATTAAAATGGAACTAAGTGATCAGCACTCAGGTGCACAGATGGAAGTAAAATTCAATGGAAAGCATGCAGGTGGGTGGGGGGAAGAAGGGATTGGTGAATTCATATCTAACAGGTACAATGTACACTATCTGGGTGATGGGCACACTTACAACTTTGACTTAAGCAGTACAAAAGCAATCCATGTAACCAAAAGATTTATACCCCTCTAATATTCTGAAATTTAAAAAAAAGTGAAGGAAAAGAAAGATCCAGATGCTGAAAAGCAGAAAGAAATATTGATAAAATTAGAGAGATACCTAAAAATTAAAATGATAGCAGAAAAAAATGAACTCAAGACATGTCTTGAAAGATTTATAAATATAGTTGAGGAAGTCTGCTAGAAAATAGAACAAATTTGCACCAGCAAGGAACAAACCCAAACATGAAATATATGAGCTTAATTCTTAGGAAAGCAAAAGCTCAATCCAGGGGTTCCATACATGACTGACAGAAATTCCACAGAGAATAAGAAGACACAGGCAAGGAAATTAGCCAAGAAATAATACTAAAGATTTTCAAAGAACTAACATCTCCAGATTGAAAAAGCCTGTATATGCACAATGCATTAATATGTCATTACAAGGTAGGATCTTCCTGGCATAGAACTTGTCAGCAGCAGTACTGTCACCTAGAAAACAGTAGAGCAGTACCTTTAAAATTCAGAAGGACAAATATTTTTAACTTGAAATTCTATGCCCAGAATAATTATTTTTTTCTATTTATTGAAAAGACATTTTCACATATAAAAGAATCCAGAAAACATAATTCCTCTGCAAACTTTCCACTTTTAATTAGGAAGCCAATTGAGAATTAGCAAAATGAAGATGGTAAATTAAGAGAGGAGACTATCATCGTATACTGAAAATAATGGTTCCAACTTAGTTTAAGGGACAAGGAGAAAGGATGAGACCTGTGCATCAGTCTGAACGGAAGCAGGTGGAGAGAGGCTTTAGGAGTGCAAGTACTAGCAGAGTCTGGGTACACTGAATGATGCTCTAGTCTAGAGCAGTCTGGAGTAGGGCTTGGCAAACTTTTTCTGTCAAGGGCCTGATAGTAGATAATTTAGGCTTGTGGACAATTCTGTCTGATACAAGCACTCAATTCTGCAGTCATAGCACAAGAGCAGCCATAGACAATAAGTAAATTAATGTGTATGGCAGTATTCCCATAAAACAGGCAGTTTGGTCTGTGCCATAATTTGCCTGCTCTAGAGAAGCTCAGCCATAAATTTCCAGTAGCATTACCAAGAGGATATCAGAAGAGCAAACCTACTCAGATTAAAATGACATCATTAAAAAGGACCTACATAAAATTCAGCAGTCAGGCTCAGAAAGTCTAAATCTTCCTTTTTTTCCCAGCTGAGCAGAAAATGGTATCTGACTACCACAGGTTTCCATATTGGAAATCTTAGCAGAATGGGCCAAAAGGTTTTACAAACATGAGTACGTGTTGCATAACAATATTTCGGTCAATAACAGACCTCATATACAACAGTGTTCCCACAAGATTATAATGGAGCCGAAAAATTCCTATTACCTAGAGACAGTGTAGCCTTTGTAACGTTGCAGTCATAGCGTAATGCATTACTCATGTGTCTGTGGTGATGCTGTTGTAGACAAACCTACTGTGTCAGTCGTATGAAAGTATAGCACATACAATTATGTATGGTACAAAACACTGGATAATTTTAATAAATGACTATGGTATTGGTCTATATATTTATTATGCTCTACTTTTCATCCTCATTTTGGAGTGTACTTCTTCTAGTTATTAAAAAAAAAAGTTAACTGTAAAATAGCCCCAGGCAGGTGGTTCAGGAGGTATTCCAGAAGAAGGTATTGCTATCACAGGAGATGGCAGCTCTATGCATGTTATTGCCTCTGGGAGAAGGAGGGAGAAGTGGGAGAAGATGTGGAGGTGGTGGACAGTGATACTGATGATCCTGACCCCGTATAGGCCTAAGCTATTGTGGATATTTGTGTCTT
Organism: Lemur catta; assembly: GCF_020740605.2. NCBI lineage: Eukaryota > Metazoa > Chordata > Mammalia > Primates > Lemuridae > Lemur > Lemur catta. The sequence continues at coordinate 244,137,336 of NC_059128.1, forward strand.
AGTTTTTAACAAAAATGTTTAAAATGTAAAAAAAAAAGTTTACAAATTTAAAAATAGACAAATCTTGTAGAATAAGGATATAAAGAAAGAAAATATTTTTGTACACAATGTGTTTGTATTTCAAGCTGAGTGTTATTACAAAACACTCAAAAAGTTAAATATAATTAAAATGTTTATAAAGTAAAAAGTTACAGTAAACTCAGTTTATTATTGAAGAAAGAAAATTATTTTTAGAATAAATTTAGTGTAGTCTGAGTGTACTATAAAGTCTACAGTAGTGCACAGTAATGCCTTAGGCCCTCATTCACTTGCCACTCACTCACAGACTCAGCCAGCACAACTTCCTATCCTGCAAGCTCCATTCATCATAAGATGTACCATTTCTTATTTTCTGTACTATGTTTTTATTGTATCTTTTCTACTTTTAGATATACAAATACTTACCATTGTGCTACAATTGCCTACAGTATTCAGTACAGTAATATGCTGTACAGGTTTGCAGCCTAGAAGCAAATACCATCTAGCCTAGGTGTGTAATAGGCTATAACCTCTAGGTTTAAGTACACTCTATCATGTTCACACAACAATGAAATCACCTCATGATGCATATCTCAGAGCACATCCCTGTTATTAAGCAACCCATGATTGTATAACAATTTGAAAATAAGCTGTTTGTACATTTTGCATTTTGACTATAGGTAGGAAACTACCATAAGTATAAAAGTAGCACTTACATTTGTGGCAACAAGATATAGAGACAAATATTATATTTAAATAATCAATACATCATCAGTTACAAAGGTAACAGCTATATTGAGAGGAGAGGGGATATGGGTGTTATCAGGATGCTAAATCTCTATCTGTGATAACAGGAAGTCAATAAATAATGTCTAAGGTTAAATGAATATGGAAGTAATATGAGAATTAAAAAACAGAATCAGTTAAAAATCCTTGCCACAGATAAACAAGAATTGAGGTTGGATGGAAAGTTAAGAGAGGGAGTGGTATCCTTATACTTTTCATTACAAGCCCCTCTATTTTTCTCTATTTTTTTTAGATACGTGAAAATCATTTTGATTTAAAACTTAAAGTTTCTTAAAAAATGGAGTAAAACAAAATGTCTCTATAATTGTAATGAAAATCTGTCAACCTTCAATCCTTTTGACTACTTCTTTTGTAAAGAGTGCTGTTAAACTTCATAGAGAAAGGGGAAAGCTGCCACTGTTCTCCAATACTATAGACATTTGTTCCATCAGCCAACAAGTGAACCTTAACAGTTTCATACATCAAATATAACACCCACATTTATTATTTTTTCAAATTTACTTTTTAAAAAATGAAATTTAACTCTCTTCCCTACCTCTTCATTTTTCTCTCCTTAGTCATATAATGGCTTCTGAAATAACTGGGCCCACTACCCAACAGTGAGCTGAGCAAAGCCTTCTGGACTTTACTTATAACTCCAGCAAGCAAGACATCCCTGCCTATTCTTGGGCAGATTTCACTTTTGCTCTCCTTGTCATGCACATTCAGAAATGGGGCATTGTGACTTACGGATTTGCCTTCCATGAGGCAGGGCTCTACATTACTACTGATCTCTTATAATGTCTAAGTTCACTTCTTGTCTTAATAGGAATTATAGATAATGGGGCAAAGAAGTGTTACTTAATATATCAAGAGCATAGTGATTTTCATCAAACAGTAAGAAAATAGCCCAGGTTTTCATTCTTGTCTTAAAAGCCATTTGATTTTTCCATATGATCTCAACATGTCAAATCCTCTCCCAGATATTCCTATGTTCTTTACTTCCATTATTCTAGTCAAAAACCTGAGACTGGTTCTGTGTGCCTTGGTCTCATGAATCTGTGCATTCTTACTGGTTTCTCTGCTATCAAGCACTGCTTATCTAAATCTTTCCTCCACACTGACATTAGAGTGATCATTTTAATTGCAATCTATCTAACTCTAAAATCAAATTTTATTTGTATGCCTTTTCTCTGAGAAGCTAATGTACCCATATCAAACCTTCATCACAATACACAACCCTCAGAATATATAAGGGGAATCTTGTCCCCCTCACCTCAACCCTACACCAGGGTATAACCCTTTTGAGAATCAAGTCATGTAACAGATAAATAAATACTTATACTTGTAAATTTTATATCCATTCATTAAAATTTATATAGTCCCTACCACATGCCAAGTACTATTTAAAGGGCTGAGGATATAGTAGCAAATAAGAGAAAGAAGACTGACAGTAGAAAAAACAAAACACACAGATATGTCAGTTGCTAATAACTGCTATGGAGTAAAAGCAGGTAAGGGAGAAGAGGCATTTGGAAAGAGGGTTACTACTTTATAAAGGACTTGAACGTCCTCTCTGATAAATTCACATTATCACAGAGGTTGGAGGAAGTGAGGGAGTGAGGAAGGAGCCATGGTATTACTGGGGCTAAGAGCTTCCCAGTTAGAGGGGAAAGGTCTAGAGACAGGAGTGCACGCAGTACATTGAGCAAGAGCAAGGACACCAATGTTGCCAGAGCAGTGAGTGAAGGGGAGGCTGTGGGAGGCAGCATAGAAGAGGTAACTGAGGAGGCGATCAGGCTTTTACTCCAAATGGAATGAAACATTATTGGCAGTATAGAGCAGAGAGGGACACAATCTAGTTTATATTTCAAATGAATCTTCCAATTCCAGGGTTCTATGTGAGGTGAACGTGCCACAGAGCAGTGGAAGGAGCGAGACCAGGAAAGATGTTGGTGGGTTGGCCAGGGTAGTACCTGTGAAGTGGTCAAAGGTGGTTGGATTCTTGGACATATTTTGAAGGTAAAGCCAACAGGGTTTGCTGATGCATTGACATGCCACCTGAAAGCATGTGAATCATGCTTCAAATAAGGGAAATTTGTATTCTTACGCTAAAGAATGATTTCATGACAATAATCAATATCCACATTAATACTGGTCCTGCCGAGGCACTTGGTTTTTCAGTGCATCAGTGAGCTTAGAGTTAGGTAGTGGTAATTCCCTCTCCCCCTACAAATCACAGAAATTCCGATCAGCAACTGGAACACAGGTTTACGTCATGGAGTTGGGCAGTGACTGCAGACAGACAGATTGATAGAGGGCTGGAATGAAAGCAAGGAACACAGGCAAATTCACCCAAGATAGGTAGAGATTGTGTAATAAAGGACAGTTTATAAAGTAGCAACTTTAAAAGTGCCAGAAGATATTCTTATAAAGGAAGTATAGATTCCCAAATGTAAAAGGTTACGTAATGAAGTCGTAGTTAAAAGAGCATGAGCTCTGAAATAAGACTACTGTGGGGTTAAAACTGGCTTTACTATTTATAAGCTCATTCATTTGGATGAAATAATTTAATCTAAGTCTTACTATCCTTATCTAGAAAATGGACATATGGGAGTTTGTGATTTGTAGGGTTGTAAAGACTAGAAGAGATGATAACATGTAAATCTCACCTAAGCATGTGAACATTTAATAACTCTTGCCTCCTATTAATATCAAAGAAAGAATATCTTTTTTGATAGGTTGAAGCAAGGAGGGAGCCTTAGGGAAAGATTTTGGCAGAAACAGAATATCAGAGGTTTCCATCTAAATAAGGAACTGCATTAGACCACACAGAAAGTCCATGTGCTTCAATTCTCAAACAATCCTTTCAGAACACACTTTCCCATTCTGTGAATTTATTTGCTCCACCAGTAAAGAAATAAATGAGAAGATACAAAAGATCATAAATTCATACCTTTCTGCCTTTTCCCATCTTTCACAAAGTCAACAGAGCTGTTACTTGGACTTAGCTCTGAATAAAGACTGATGAAGTGTAAGAAGTCGGGACTTCGGGAAAAACTGACCATTTTCATTTTAAGATATGTAACAGCCTAGGAAGAAAGCACTGAGCATAATCGTAGGTGTTAAACTTTGCAGTGACAGTTAAAAAATTGTGCATGGTTTGGGTATAACTTATGATCAGAGATTCTATAAAAAGCGCAGGATAGGCATCTATAAAATACAGAATTCCAACAATGCAAACATAATTATCCCAATGAACAAGAAAATTAGACTAACTAAATAATTGTAGCACAGGGAGTTCTGAGTTGTTATGATGAGGACACAGCTAACTTGCAAGGCAGAACAAATCACGGATGTTACCGGGAAGGACAATAATTGTCCTGGCTGATCTAATTAAGATGGAAAAGAACATGAATAAGTTAGGAAATTTTACTTATAGAAGCACAATGAAATTTAACAGAAATATTTATGAGTGGGAATATGAAAAATATATAATAGATTTATGTAGAGAGTATATACGATTTACACAGATATATAATGTAAGCATATACAAGTGTTTTTTTCCAATCTATGAATATTTTATTTTTTTAAAGTTTGTTTGTTTATTTATGTATTTATTTATTTATTTATTTCAGCATATTACGAGGGTACAAATGTTTAGGTTACATATATTGTCTTTGCCCCACCCAAGTCAGAGCTTCAAGTGTGTCCATCCCCCAGACAGTGCGCACCTTAACCCAATAGGTGTGTATATACCCATCCCCTCCTTCCCGCTCCCACCTGCCCGACACCTGATGAATGTTACTACTAAATGTGCACATAAGTTAATACCAATTTGATGGTGAGTACATGTGGTGCTTGTTTTTCCATTCTTGTGATACTTCACTTAGTAGAATGGGTTCCAGCTCTATCCAGGATAATACATCATTGTTTTTGTGGCTGAGTAGAGCTCCATGGTATACATATACCACATTTTATTAATCCACTTATACAAATGTACTGTTGCACTCAATGTAATAAGGTCAATTGGACAAGTATAGTAAAAGGCCTGGCTTAGTAGCAACTCCTCTGAGCAAGATCACTGGGGCTAAGCTGGGAGTAAGCGCTTCCTCTGCCAACAGTGTGGCAGCTGTTCAAAAAGCAAACGCAAACTCAGGCTGCATAAATTGAGGCACAGCAGGAAAGGTGCTACCCCTGTGTTTTTTTTTTGTTGTTGTTGATTAGAAAATATTTTGAATATTGGGATAATTCTGAAAAGACTTAGAGAAAAACTCTAGTTCTTCAGAGGAAGGTGACCAGAATGATGAAGTATCCTGAAATCATGTCAGATGGAAATGGTTGAAAGATGTAGACAATTTAGGCTGGAAAAAAGATTTATGAGGGTCACATGCTGTCTTCAAATATTTGAAGGGTCATGGTGTAGGGTGGAAGAAAGATTAGGTTTATTATGTATAAGTCCAATTCTGCAGAACAAGTAACCAGTGGGTAGTATTAGAAGATTATATAAGAAAGCACACTTTTATTCCCAAATATCCTTGATTCATTGGAACTGTTCCCAAGGGAATGGGTGGTCTGGTGAGGGAGTGAACACTTTCACTGGTGGTGTTCTGATAAAGACTGGATGGTCAGTCAGAATATACTTTATCTCATTTGCTTCTCACATCAATCGTGAAGGAGCAAAGACATTTTATTTTTATTTCACAGATAGGAAAAGTAAAGCTCAGAGAGGTAAATTGGCTAGTGCCTCTTCTTGTAATTTAAACTGAACTTTCCACTTGTCCACTATCCTGAGTGGGCAAGAAGTTTGAAGGACAAATATAAAATGAACTCTAAATTCTAGGGACAAGATCATGAAAAGACAAAACTTAGGTCAGGAAGTGCTACTCACTGTGAGGAAAAGTTGTAAGATTTCTAATCATAGATGGATTAACTGGTTACAGAGAGGGGAAAAAAAAAACCTTTGGAAAGAAATCCTCTATATCTATGATATAAATATTGTTTCCTGATAAGATTAATGCACTTCTCCATTGTAATCAGAGAATGGTTGACATACAATATGCACTGATGTTAATAAAGGTTGTGATTAAATGTTGAATACTGATTTTTAAGTAAAGGTTCTAACAACTGTTGCATGCACCTTCTAAAAAGATAACCTGATCCAGAATGGAAGCTTCAATTGTACATTGAAGAGCTTGGTCTTAGCTTTGATACTAAATTTATATTTTCATTGTAGTCTTAACAGCAATCACATCAGCACGTTACATGAAAAGTAACTGAAAATGTACCATCTGTACAGATTCTACTCAGAGGGACCTGCTGCTCTCTCCCTTCCCCTGTGGCTCTACCACACTCTGGACACACTGGTAACCATGAGATCCTCTTTTAGCTCTTGGCCTAAACCCAGCTCTAAGTCCAGATCCCTCCCAGTAAGACAAACCTAGCACGGATTCCCTTTATGAATTTCCAGTTTTCATTCAAAATCTGCCAATGCAGGTACTCAGACAATAGTGACTAAATTTCACATCAGCTACTATCTCATTTTCTCTTCCCCCAAATGGATTGAATTATGTTCCATCAAAATTCATATGTAGAAGCCCTAACTCCCAATGCAATTTTATCTGTAGATGTAGTCTTTAGGAGGCAATTAAAGTTAACTGAGGTTATCAGGGTGGGGCTCTAATCTGACAAGACTCTGTATGGCCTTATAAGAAGAGGAAGATCTCTCCCTCTTTCTCTCTATCTCTGGCATGTGAGGACACAGTGAGAAGGTGGCCCTCTGTGACTAGGAGAAAGCCCTCAATCAAAACCTGACCATGCTGGCACCCCCATCTGACACCCCAGCATCCAGAACTGTGAGAAAATAAATTCGTGTTGTTTAAGTCACCTAATCCATGGTGGTTTGTTATGGCAGCCTGAGCTAATACACACAAACATACAGGTACATCTATATGTGTATGTGTATATGTCCATGTATACACACACACACATGCATGTACACGTGTGCACACATATGCCTGTAGATCCACATTTTTCCTTTTTCTTTTCCTTTACTCAATAAAAGAAAGCTATCTTTCCTCTTTTCTTTAATAACTTTGAAATTTATATGTCATTATAAACTAAAAAGTCACCAACCTAAAAGTCACTAATAGCCATAAAGCAGAACTAGAGTTACATTTGCATCAAGAGGAGAAGCCTAGATTTTGAAGAAAAATTAGATATAATAAGAGCCAATGTCATCAAACTCTAAAATATCTTGAAAATGTCCAATATTCCTCTTTGCAGTCTCCACACCTCTTATGCTACCACTTCTATTGTTCTTCCCCTTTCTAAATTGCCTTTTCTGCATCTTCACATTCTTTACCTTCAAGAGAGGGTTTGAATGGCTAGTGCAATCTCCCTAACGCAATCTGATCTCCTAGTCTGGAGTGATCTCTAGATTCTTTGAATATTAATAGTAATTTATATGTATATTTTGTTCACTTATGATCCTTCTTCTATCTTGTCCTATTTATCTCCTTTCTACTTCTCCTTTCTGCTTTATATATTACAATTTTCTTAGTTTTCCTGTTGAACCTAAGCTGCTTTATTACTTAATTTTGTGAGCCTCTTAGTACCTAATCCAAGGCTCATTACCTAGTAGTTGCTAAATAAGGAAAACATTAATATCATTTGTTACAGGTACAGAGTAAAATGGTCTTTGAGGTAAGATAGCAAGTAAATTCATAATCTGTTATCCATATTAGGTTTAAAAATAATGATTCACTTTTTAAAAAATATATCAGCTATATGGTAGATTGTAAAAAATGGCCACAAATTCCTCCCTAACCTATATGTATGAACCTTTGCAATGTGACTTTGCTGTTCTTCTCATCAAGAAGTAAAATCTATTTCTCCACCTCTTTAAATCTGGGCTGGGTTTGTGACTTGCTTTGACCAGCTTAATATGTCATAATTGTGATGTGGGAGTTCAGAGCCAAGGCCTCTTAACTCTTGCTCTAACCTGCTTGGCACACTGCCTTGAGACTGCCATGTCTACTCCCTTGGTGGAGGAGAGGTCATATGAAGTACAGTTATCTGTGCTGAGACCCTCTAGCTCAACCACCTGACATCTATCACTCTCTAGTCATGCCACCTGATGATGGCATTTACTGGAATGAGCTCAGGCAAGACTAGCAGAAAATGTCCCCGGCCCTGGCTGAGTCCAGCACAAACTATTGACCCACAGAGTTATGGGTAAATTAAATGCTTGTTATTTGAAGCCATTCAATTTTGGGATGATTTGTTACATAGCAATAGATAACTTAGACAGGCTACAAAGACAGAAGTCATTAGTTAAATACATAGACAATTAGATTGAGAACACAAGTATCACTACGGGAACAATCAACTAATTATCTTGTGCCAGACGAATTACAGTATGACATAAGCAAATCCTATAATCAAATTTATGGCCTTAATTCACATCTTACTGTTCACCAATGTAGGATGCACATGGTCCTTCAGGAAGCCTTATTGAGTGTATGGCATAATGAAATAATCTTAAAGCATAAACAACCTTTCTCTTCTTTGTAAGATATATATTCAGGACTGTATTCAATTGGCATCTAAACTTATTCTCCAAATTGTATTCTGAATAAGAGCCTGCCATCTTTAATATATTCATATTAAGCTTAAAACTCCAAATGATCTTCAGGTTTAGAAGCACTTAGTATACTATAATGGACATGTTATGAGTATAAACTTAATGATAGGTGTAAGGTTTACCCACTCAATCCCCTTGCAGGGCCAACACTTTGTGCCATTTGGAAGTATGATGCAATAGGCCTGGGGATTGCTGGGTATCTATTACAATGAGAACTAAAAACTCTGGTTACACTAGAGACATGGCCACCTCAGCACAGATATAACTCTTATAAACATTAAAACAAAGCTTACTCTTATATTCTTAGAATAACTTAAACTCCCTTTACGAAAGAAATACCTGGTAAGTGACCAGGACTCAATATAGTTATAAGAAAAGGAGAGGGATCTCCCAAAATCTGATGATGGTTTCCCAACAGAGACCCTCCTGGTCAGTTGGTCATCTGACCCCCTGACTGTATCCAGCTCCAGCTATCAGCCTGCTTCCACTATCTGTCTCATAAGCGCACTGCCAGAATAAACTACTTGAGCATCCAATGGTATTTAAAACTCATTATGTGAATCAGACCGGAGGGGACAAATCACAGGACATATCACAGAACCTCTGTGGATGCTGGTTAAGTAGGACCACCTGAGAGTCCTAAACATGACAAATCAATACTATATGTGGTAGAGAAACTTCTAAGATGGCCTGTAATGACCCCTGCACCCTGGCATTCATGTCCTTGTGTGATCTCCTCCCTTTAGTGTGGGCTGGGCCTAGTATCACACTTATAGTCACTAGAACATAGCAAAGGTGATGTGATTTCACTTCCATGGTTAAGTTATAAAACATCGTGACTTCTGTTTTACTAGCAGACTCTCTGGTTGGCTTTGATGAAGCAAGCTGCCATGTTGGAGAAGCCCATAAGGCAAGAATCTGAAAGTGTTCTTCAGCCAACAGCCAGTGAGGAATTAAGGGCTTCTCTCCAATAGTCCTCAAAGTACTGTATTTTGACAGCAGCCATATGAGTGAGTTTGGAAGTAGATCCTTGCCCAGCTGAGCCTTACACGAGACCTTAGTCCCAGCTGACATCTTGATTGCAACCTTATGAGCAAGCGTGCAGGAGCTAAGCCATGCCTGAATCCTGACACTGACACTGTGAGATAGCAAATGTTCTTGTTTTAAGTATTAGGGTAATCTGTTATGCAGGGAGAGATATTTAACATACTATAGTAAGATAAGGGGTAACAATTGCTGCTGTTGATGTGTAGGTCTTCTTCCTTTATTGATTCTCAACCTTAAGAGAATATCATTCTCTTTTTTTTCTATATAATAAGATGTATCAGTCTCCTCTATATCCTTGAAGTACTTTTTTGAAAACAGAGGTCAAGTTTCCTTCATTTCACCAAATATTTTAGCAATACACACATTAGAAGGAAAAAAACAAAGACAGAACAAGTTTGAAAAATTAATAAATTCTTTGTAAGTTATAAAAAATTCTTTAAAATTTCATTGCCTGTCATACAAACTCAAATCAAAATAAAATGTCAATGTAATGTTTTCATTATGATTCTGTATTTTGCTATGTAAATACAAAGGCATATAATAAATCTTATGATTTTGGTTTAATATGTCAATTAAATTTATTAACACAAAGTCATGCAATAACTATAATTCACAAATGTCCTCTATAAATTTGTTCTTCTGTCTTATTTTTTATTTTGTGTATATAATACATTTAATGTTATATTATTTTGTGTCCTTTAACTTACACTTCATTAGGATTTTTGTGATAACCAGATAGACATAGTCATTTAAAATAATTACTTAGAATAATTCAATATCCTTTTAGCCATTCATTTATATTTACTCATTTACTTATTTATTAAACACATATTGATCAAATTATTACTATGATGAATTAACTTGCAAGATCGGGGAATCATACGTAGGATAGCAAATGTGTAATAAATGGCTACCAAATAAGATATAAAGTGTTGAAATATAAGTAATCATTCATAAAATTAATGAAAATTAACTTAAAGCCTATTAAATTGATATATAGTCCTGTTCCTGATAGTAAATCTAATTTCTTAGATGTAGAAGGAATAAATTGACAGACTACTTACAATAGTTTTCCATTAAGAAATTTAAATAGAGAGGGGGCAGAGCAAGAAGGCTGAATAGAAACTTCCAGCAATTCTCCCTCCCTGTGAACACCAAATTCAACAGTTATCCATGCAAGCAAGCACCTACCTTCATGAGAACCAAAAATTAGGGGAGTAATCATAGTACCTGGTTTTAACACTATACCAAGGAAAAAGGCACTGAAAAGGGCAGAAAAGAAAGCCTTGCATTGCCTATGCCACCCCTCCCTAATCCTTCAGCAGTGTCACACCAGCATGCCTAGCAAAGAGAGATCTGTGTGCCCAAGGGAGTGAAAGTGAAATAATTATGGGTCTTTGCATCAGAACTCAGGGCTTCCCTGGCACAGGGGTACACAGCACAGGGCCAAATTCCACCAGCACCCATGGAGGAAGCATTTAGACCAACCCAGCTAAGGGAAATCCTCTGCTCCAGTGGTAGAAACATGAGTTCCAGGTAGCTCTACCATCAGCTGACAAAAAGCAGCCTGGGTTTTGGAATAAATTCATAAGGCACTCAGGCCACAAAGGCTGCAGGCATTGGGCAATTCCTAAGCCTGTGCTGGCTTGGAGCCAGTGGACTTGGGATGCACATGACCTAGTGAGACACTAGTGGCAGTGGAAAAGCCAGTTTATATCACCCCTCTCCCAACTCCAGGCAGTGGAGTTCAGGGACAGTCTTATTTTACCTAAGGAAAGGAAAGGATTGACTTCAGATGACTTTGTTTTGCAACTTGGGTGCAGAGTCACAGTAAAATAAAGTACCAAGCAGACTGATGAAGCCCCTGATTCCAGGCCTTAGTTCCTGGACAGCATCTCTTGACCAACTATGGGCCAGAAAGAAACCTGCTGCCCTGAAGGGAAGGACCTAGACCTGGCAGAATTCACCACTTGCTGACTAAATAGCCCTTGGACCTTGAATTAACATCAGAGGTAGCCAGGCAGCAGCGACCATGGACTTTGGGTGAGACTGGGCTGGCTTTAGGTGTGACCTGGCACAGTCCCAGTTGCAGTGGCCTTGAGGGAAAGCCCACATCACTCCTCCCTCAACTCCAGCAGCCCAGCAGAGAGAGTGAGGGAAGACAATGAGAGACTCTGCCTGGAAATTCAGGAAATTCTCCCATATTTTACCCAAGTCCACCAAGGTGGTACCACCAGGAATCTGCAAAAGTCATAGCATTACTGGGTTTGGGGCATCCCAGTGCTGATAGGACTGCTGTGGACAAAGGCTTAGATGACGAAACTCAATTCCTTTTGATATGTTGTAAGCCTTCTCAAGAAGGACAGGTTGAAACAAAGCCAGACTATAAAGATTAGAATAAATACCCAACTCTTTAAAAAATAGCCAGACATCAACAAATATCCACAAGCATTAAGAACATCCAGAAAAATATGACCTCAGAAAAAGAACTAAATAAGTTCTGACCAATCCTAGAGCAATGGAGATATATGACCTTTAAGACAAAGAATTGAAAATAGCTGTTCTGAAGAAGCTATTTTCAATTTGAATTTCAAGCCAACACAGAGAAAGAATTCAGAAGCTTCTCAGAAAAATTTAACAAAGAGATTGAAGCAATAAAAAAAAAAAAATCAAACAGAAATTCTAGAGCTTAAAATTTAACTGACAAATTGAAAAATGCATCAGAGTCTCTCAAGAACAGAATTGATCAAACAGAAGAATTAGTGAGCTTGAAGATAGGCTATGTTGAAAATATACAGTCAGAAGAAAAAAGAAAAAGGAACAAAAAAGAATGAAGCACACATACAAGATCTAAAATATAGTCTTAAAATGGTAAATCTAAGAGTTACTGGCCTAAAAGAGGAGGAGGAGAGAGAGATTGGGGTAGAAAGTTTGTTTAAGGAAATAATAACAGAGAACTTTCCAAACCTAGAGAAAGAGATCCAATGTTCAAGTACAAGAAGGTCATAGAACATCAAGCGGATTTAACTCAAACAAGACTACATAAAGCAGTTGACAATCAAGTTCACAAAGGTCACAGATAAAGAAAAGGTCCTAAAGGAAGCAAGAAAAAAAAATCACATAAAGGGACACCAATACAGCTGGCAACAGACTTCTCAGTGGAAACCCTACAGACCAAGAGAGAGTGGCATGACATATTCAAAGTGCTTAAGGAAAAGAACTTTAATCCCAGAATATTATATCCTGCAGAAATATCCTTCAAACATGAAGAAGAAATAAAGACTTCCTCAGACAAACAAAAGCTGAGAGATTTTGTCAATACCAGCCCTGCCCTATAAGAAATGCTAAAAGTAATACTTCAATATGAAAGAAAAGGAAGTTAATGAACAATAAGAAATCAACTGAAGGTATAAAATTCACTGGTACCAGTAAGTACACAAATACAGAATAACCTATTCCTGTAATTGTGGTGTATAAACCATTCATTTCTTGAGTAGGAAGACTTATAGTCAAATCTATCAAAAATAATAATTACAATAACTTTTTAAGAAATACATAGTATAAACAGACATAAATTGAAACAACAAAAATCAAAAAGTGTGTGTGGGAGGGATGGAGTGAAAGCATAGAATTTCTATGAGATTTCTCTTTGCTTGACTGTTTGTAGGCAGAGTTTAGTTGTCATGTGTTTAAAATAATTGGTTAACAAATGTTTTTTGCAAGCCTCATGGTAACCTAAAATAAAAAAATCTGAAACAGATACACAAAAAATAAAAAGCAATACATTAAAACACACTACTAGAGAAAATCATTTTTATACAAAGGAAGACAAGAAAAAAGGAAGAAAGAAAAAGAGGACCACAAAACAACCAGAAATCAAGTAACAACATGGCAGTAGTAAGTCCTAACCTATCAAAAACAATATTGAATGTAAATGGACTAAACTCTCAATTAAAAGATATATAGGGCTGTCTGTATTAACAAAAAAAAAAAAAAAAAAAAAAAAAGGATCCAACTATACCTTGTCTCCAAGAAACCCACTTCACCTATAAAGACACACATAGACTGAAACACACATAGACTGAAAATAAAGATATGGAAAAAGATATTCCATGCAAATGGAAACAAAAAAAGGGCGGGGGTATCTTTATTTCAGATAAAATAGATTTCAAGAAAAAAAACACTGTGAAAAGAGACAAAAAAGGTCATTATATAATGAAAAGGGGTCAATTCAGCAAGAGGACATAACAATTCTAGATATATATGCACCCAACACTGGAGCACCCAGGCATATAAAGTAGATATTATCAGAACTAAAAAGAGAGATAGACTCCAATACAATATTCTCTGGAGAACTGAATACCCCACTTTTAAGCACTGGACAGATAATCTAGACAGAAAATCAACAAAGAAACATTGGACTTAATCCACAGTATAGACCACATGGACCTAAGAGATATTGACAGAATGTTTCACCCAACAGCTGCAGAATACACAGTCTTCTCCTCACCTCATGGATCATTCTCAGTAATAGACCATATGTTAGGCCACAAAACATGTCTTAAAAAATTAAAATCAAACCAAGTATTTTCTATGACCACAATGGAATAAAACTAGAAATTGATAATATGAGAAACACTGGCAACTCCACCAACACGTGGACATTAAACAATATGCTCCTGAATGACCAGTGGGTCAATGAAGAGATTAAGAAGGAAATAAAAAAAACTCTGGAAATAAATGTAACTGAAAACACAACATAATAAAACTTATGGGATACAGTAAAAGCACTAATAAGAGGAAAGTGTATAGCAATAAGTACTTACATCAGAAAAGTAGAGGAACTTCAAATAAACAACCTGATGATGAATCTTAACTACAAAAATAAAAGCAAACCAAATCCCAGATTAGTAGAAGAAATAATAAAGATGAGAATGGAAATAAATGAAATCGAAACAAGAGAGATATAAAACATCAATGGAACAAAAAGTTGGTTTTTCGAAAAGATAAGCAAAATTGACAAATCTTTAACCAGACTAAGAAAAAAAGAAGATCCAAATGAATAAAATCAAAGATGAAAAAGGAAACATTACAACTGATACTGAAGAAATTCAAAGGATAATTAGAGAATACTATGAGCAGCTATATGTCCAATAAGTTGGAAAACCTAGAAGAAATGGATAAATTCCTAGATACATACAACCTTCTAAGGTTGAACGAGGAAGAAAATCCAAAACCTAAATAAACCAATAACAAATAATAAGATAAAAGCAGTAATAAAAAGTCTTCCACCAAAGAAAAGCCGAGGACGTATTGATAACTTCACTGCTGAATTCTACCAAGCATTCAAAGAAGAACTAATACCAAACCTATTTAGACTATTCCAAAAATCAAGGAAGAAGGAATACTCCCAAACTCATTCTACGAGGCCTGTATCATCCTGATACCAAGCCAGACAAAGACACACCAAAAAAAGAAAACTATAGGCCAATATCTCTGATGAACACAGATGCAAAAATCCTCATCAAAATACTACCAAACTGTATTCAACAACACATTAAAAAGATTATTCATCATGATCAAGTGGGATTCATCCCAGGGACGCAAAGATGGTTCAACATATGCAAATCAATCAATGTGATACATCATAATCAACAGCATGAAGGATAATTGTTCTCATGGAGACAGACAGTAGTAGAATAATGGTTAACAGAGCCTGGGAAGGGCAGTGGGAAGGGGCGAGGGGAATAAAGTGGGGATAGTTAATGGATACAAAATTCTAGTTAGATAGAATTAATAATATTTGATAGCACAACAGAGTGACTATAATCAACAGTAAATTAGCATACATTTTTAAATAACGAAAAGTGGAATTGGTATGTTCCTAATACAAAGAAATGATAAATGCTCGAGGTGATGGATACCTTCATTTGATTAATACAGATTGTATGCCTGTATTAATAAAAACATATGTACCCTATAAATATGCCTACCATAGGAATAACTACCATATGCCTATAATAATTAAAAATAAAAATAAATTTAAAAAGAAATGAAATAAACCCATAAAAATAAATGAATGGATAATGTCACTTATATGTGGAATCTAAAATAGTCGAGCTCATAGGAGTGGAGTAGAATGGTGGTTCCCAGAGGCTGGCAGGATAAGGTGGAAGAGGAAAGGGGAGATGCTGGTCAAAAGGTACAAAGTCTCAGTTAGACAGGAGGAATAAATTTAGTGATCAACTGCACAGCATAGTGACCGTTGTTAACAATCATGTATTGTATATTTCAAAATTGCCTGAAGAGTGGATTTTAAACCTTTTCACCACAAAGAAATGATAAGTATGTGAAGTGATGGATATGTCAATTAGCTTGATTTAATCATTCTATAACACAATGTATATATATATATAATCATATTGTACCCCATAAATATATACAATCGTTATTTAATTAAAAATTAAAACAATTTTTTTAAAAGTGAAAAAAAGACATTGAAATAAATTTTCCTTTGTTAAACTCATTTCTTCTTATGGATTGTTAAGCTTATAGCGAAAGAAATATACATATAATAAATATAATCTTACATGATATAGGAAAGAATGAGTTTTGAGTTTATTTAATTAAAAAGAAACAAAAGAATTTCTTGATATGGGTATAGCTCAAGGTATCAACAGGAATGACATTTCATTTTAATTACTAATTTTCAACTAACTCTCAAAATCATATATATTATGCCAGTTACCTAAGGCATTGACTGTTGAATTCTTCATTGGCAGATATTTTAGTCACAAAGTATTTTGAAAGTTGATTAATGAGTGTCATTCATCTCAGCAATCAAAATTGAATATAAAAAATGTATTCATTTCCAATCCAATTGTCACTTTTTACTTTCATTGAGAGTCTATTGTATGACAGGTTCTAAATATGTGTCACCTCTGATCCTTCCTTTAATCCTGTAAAATTTATATTTTTAATGAATTCATTTTATAGATGAGCAAACCAAATTTCTGAAAGATTATCAAGTTGCTAAAGTTCACAGAGTGAGTTAGTAGCAAAGCTGTAACTCAAACCTGCGTCTGTCTTGCTTCAGTCTGTGTGTTTCCTATTCATATCATAATGTGCACGAAGAACGGGTAAAGCTGATCTTTGACTGTATCATTTGATTTATAAAGTAAAAGGCACAGAGGCCTTGCCAGAATCTTTTGCTCATCTTATTTTTAGTCTATTGGTTATGCAAAAGAGTTTTCAAGAATACAAAAGACAATTAATCTGACCTCTACCATAAATACTTTAAATTGATGGACAAGAACAAAACCTACATCTGAGAAGGTCATCTCATCTAAATAGAGAGGAAATGGGCCATAAATACAAGTTTCTTTCTATAAAAAGAGAATTGTGAAACCACATCTAGAATTCTTCCTACATTTCTCATTATTATATTACAAGAATGTATAATACAACTGTAAAAAGGAACAAAAATAATAAAGGGGATAAGAAAGCTTCTTTAAGATAAATAAAAAATAATAGATTCTAGAGTGAAAGAAGAGGCTGGTCGGGTTGGGAGAGGCCGGGGAATTGGAGAGGCACATGAACTAAACATCATGCCTTGTACTTTGGCAAAGGCAAATGTGACCTCAAATGATGGCAATAACAAAAGCAAAATCTTAACCAAAACAAATAAATCACTGTGCTGACAATCACTTTTTATATACGGTTTGTCATCCTTTTGACTTTCTTTCTTTTACCTGTAGATGATTGCTGAGAAACCAACAGTTAACTTCCTGGACTATTCTAGGAAGAAAAAAAATATGGTGACACTAAGCCTAGAGAAAAGAAGGCTGATAGTGGATGCAATAATGAGTTTTGTATAGATAAAAGGATAGAATATGAATGACAGGCAGATATTATGTAGTTCCACTGAGACTAGGGAAGAGGGAAGGTCAAATGTAAGAAAGGTGTTCCATGGGCTTAGAGACACAAGAATGATTTTTTTCAATATAATAATGTTTCATAATTATAGATACTCTGCTAGGTAAGTTTTTCTTCCAATGGTTTAGGTTCAGTACTGCCCTGAAAAAGGGATAGCCTTTTGATGACCTTTTCCAGACCATGATTAAAATTTAGTTTACCGGCTTTCTCATTATCTTGCAAGGTATGAATAAAATAATGATTCTACCCTAATCTGACTTGGCACTTGTAGCCTAGGAATTTCTGTTTTAAAGTCTTCTTCCCACAGTATTTTATTTTATGATGCAAAGAAGTCAAAGCAGATCATCTTGATAGTCTCCTATGCAACAGAGCTGCTCACTTCATTTAAATGGAAATGTGCATTTTCATGGAAATTCAGCCCTATATCGATGAACAAAGATAAGCTGCCACTATTAAACAGAATAGTGATATACAAAAAAAAAAAATAATGCCCTAAAAAACTCATAGAAAACAGTGAAATTTATGGGAAAAGATAGTGAATGTTAAGAATATATATACAGATAAATTAAAATTTTAAGGTTTAGTCATATAGTATTTGGATGGTTAGAAAACTGAAAATCTCAGGACAAAGATCGTGGAAGGCAAGCTGAATACATGTATCTCCGATGAGCATAGTGACTTAATATGAAAAACTAAGTAGCACATTACCTTTCATAAGTAAACATTAGCCATCTAATAAACATTGTTTAGTGAATGTGTAAATAAATGTCTCGGGTCAGGTATAATATCATGCTCTTTTCCTTCTGAAAATATTAATGTGGCTGTTTTTACATTCTTTTTTAATAACTCATTTAAGAAATATTTAATGATTGTATATTGTGGTCTCCCAAATAGAAACCTGGAACGCATTCTTAACTGTTTCTTTGCATGTATGGTGGTCTTGTAGATTTTTACTCAGCAATGAATTGTGAATTTAAGTATTTTTTTTTTTTTTTTGCTATTCCTACTGTCAATGCCTTAGTCCTGCCTGAATATCTCTCACTTGGCTATTGTTATGACCTGAGATCTGACCTCTCTCATCTTCCCTACCCTACTTTACCTGTGTCCAGCATTTAAGTCATGTAATTGATATTTCTAAGAGGACTATCTAATGCACACAAATGATGAGGAAATGGAGTCTGAGAAGGAAGAATCAATACATGGGGAACAAAAAATAAAGGATACATGACAACCTAAGGAAAGTATTTATGGTTAAAAGTTGAGCAAGTAAATAGTTGTGCAAGTATGTCATAAAATTACTTAACTAATGATTTTTCTTCCATTTGATTCAGTGATGCTTTTTCCATACTGCTGTTGTAGGAAATATCTATACATTCGCCACCAATTTGTTCCACATACAAACACAATTTTAGAAACACGGCTGCTATGGTTTGAACTCCCAGAGTTCATGTGTTGGGAATTAAATCTTTAATACAACAGTGCTGAGAGGTGGGACTTTTAAGAGGTAATTAGGGATCTGCTCTCATGGAAGATTAATGCAGGGAGTTTGTTATAAAAGGGGGAGCTTGGCCCCCTTTTTTCATGTGATGCCTCTACCATGTTATGACAGCAACAAGAAGGCCCTCGCCAGATGCCCTCCATCTTGGACTCCCAGCCTCCAGAACCTTGAGTCAAATAATTTTATAGTTATTATAAATCACCCAGTGTGTGGTATTCTACTACAGCAGCATAAAACAGACTAAGACAATGACCTAAAGGAGTTAATCAACAGAGCAGTACTGGCCGGGCCACAAAGAAGAAAGTTATGTTAAAACAGCTTTGTCTTCCAAAGCACTTTTATTTTCATGATTTTTGTGGAGATGGATAGTAAAAGGACTCTTAGCATACTGTCTGAAAGTTGAAATAGTCAAAAGTGAATAAAGATTAAAAAAGAGACACCAATGAATAGGACTGACTGTATGGTTCCCATACTCTGTCTTTGTCAAATGAGAGAAATCCCATTATGACTTTCATTAGAGGTCAGAAATAGCAGGTGGAAAATGATATTAAAATAATCTCTTTGTACTTATTTTTTGCTTTTGAGGTATGCATTATACTTCTTTTAGAGAAAAATTATATTTTGGTTAAAAAAATCCAAAAACTTAAAAAGTTTATTTATATAGTTCATACTTCAGATAGATACTTGATTTTCTCTTTCAATATTATGATTTCAGACAATGGCATTTTAATTTGTGCACAAAGTGCTACAACAGAAAATGCTTCTACTGTAGTTATGTGAGTATGGGACAATAGAGTATAAACAGATTTTTTCTTGGGGGGCCAGAAGAAAGCCAAATATGGTGTGCTATGGAAATTATTCAATCTCCTTTCTTTTGTATTCCTTTGTTGACTTAACACAAATTCTAAAACTAAATGAATATAATGCAGTCACTCTTTTCAATTATGCCTGTTGATATGATCTGTGTTGTCAGTAGGGGATAGAGAATCTGGTTCCATTCTGGGTCCTTAATCTTTCTGATAAGGCAGCCTCTAGCTGACAGTGCAAGGATTAAGTGCACAGGAACCATGTGTGAGCTTTCAGAGGGAGACCTGGCCAGGCAGGAGATGAGATGATCCATTGTGCATAGGGGATGGAGTGGAATCAGGAAGAACTTTTTACCAATGTCTCTGGGATTCTTGAGGTAGTTCTAGTTCTAGTACCTGGGAAACAGAGTTAGCTTCATGGACGTGAGACTTGTGAGGTCACTTAGAGCTTTGAGTTTAGGAGGGGTCCTATAGGTGGTTTAGTTCTCTATTGTCACTCTATTCTTAATAATTTTTTTTCAATAACGGACTCCGCATTTTCAATTTATACTGGATCCTGTTATGTAGCCTGTTCTGGGGAAAAAGGGTTATGAAAGAGACAAAACTTCATCAGCTGCTTTCTTTTGGTCCTTGTAAAAATATGACACCTGGCTGGAATGGCCATGCTTGGGTCTCTTCTGCTCTCTGTAAAGGATTACACAGATATTCACCATCTAGAACCTACATTCCCCTTCAGGTTCTACTCTCCCTTTTCTATTTTAGGAAAACACCCTCCTCAAACCTTTTTAGTTACATACATGGCTGCCCTGTCAGCAATTATATTTCCAAACTCTCTTGAATTTACATGTGTCTATGCAATTTTATTTGGACCATGGGCATGTAAATAGATGTGCTGGGAATTTCCATGTTATTGTCTTAAAGACAAAGCCAAAGAGACTGAACTCTTTCTTTTTCCTTCTCATAGGCAGGGAAGGCAAACGTGCTGGTGACCCAGCTTTGATCATCTAGAGGAGGATGACATGCTACGGGAAGGCAGAGCAAAGAGTAGAAGGAACTCAGGTCCTTACGAGACCTCCTGACTGAGAGTTCCTCTGCCACCATTGACTATTCACCTTGGGTCAAGCATTTGAAAGGAATAAATCTGTATTCTGGAGTGTATTTGTTACATCAGCTTAGGCTCTGCCATAAGTAGTGTTCAGCATAAATTCTTGTGGGCTGATTTACCATAAATTTCTATTTATTCAGAATAGTTGAATAATAGTATTCTAAGCACTGAAAAATTCTACATAGGGAGAATTATTAATTTGCATTAAAATGACATAAAACTATGTTGAACCAAATTTTATTTCTGGTGGTTCTCAGAACTTGTCTGGGTCTTGCAGAGCCTCAAGGTCATCATTATGAATACTAATTATAGTATATGTCTATAGATTTGGGGGCTTGAGTAAATCTATAATAACCTTGTGACAAACTCCTGAAACTGCATTTTCAAAATAAATTCCCGAAGCTCTCTAGTTTCATTGTAATTTATCTCCATTATGAAGAAAAGATGATAGAATGTTTAAAATAGCTTTTGCAAATTTCCTCATTGTTTGAAAACAATATGTACACTTATATCCTTCATAAAAAATAACATGACAAATATAAGATAATTTTACTTTTCACTTAAAATTTTTCAATGACTAAAACTGCTTAGATTTAAAATAGTGTGCTGATAAACCAGTTACAAAGCCACTAAGGAATCATTTGTCCAAAACTGTAGATTTTACATTTACCTGCCCCAATGACTCTCTCAATGCGAATTCTTGAGGGATCAATCTCCTTGGCAAATTCATGGACTGCTACGGATGGGTCTTCGTATGTATCTGGATCAATGTAAGTTTTAATTCCTGGGAAGCGTACTGCAGCAAAAAAGAATAATTGATTTAGTTAAGAGTATGTTAGTAGTCATATATCTTGTGAATATTTAAAGTGGAAAATGACATACTGAAGTAGTCAGTCTTATTAATTCCTTAAATTCTCTCTTTTTTTCCTATCCCACCCTCTCTGCCCCCATTAAAGCTTTGACTACCTGTGATCAAAATTTTGTTTCTGGCCAGGCGCAGTGCCTCATGCCTGTAATTCCAGTACTTTGAGAGGCTGAGGAAGGAGGACCTCAAGTGTGAGGTCCCGTGTTTGAGACCAGCCTGGGCAACATAGTGAGACTCATGGTGGTGTATGCCTGCAGTTCTAACTACTTGGGAGGCTGAGGCAAGAGGATCGCTTGAGCCCAGGAGTTTGAGGTTGCAGTGAGCTATGATCATGCCACTGTACTCCAACCTGGGCCACGGACAAGACCCTGTCTCTAAAAAAATAAAATAAATAATTTTACTTGCTTTTAATGGAACATGACCTGGTGGTTTCATAGAGAGAGTGAGCTGACAGGTTCCAGAAAACACATTTTTTTTATATTTCTGTAAAAAGTTTAACCATCTCATTCATCCAATGAAATACCAATACATTTCACGTCTGATCTGGTTCAGGACATGAGGAAAAAGAGACATAAGCTTCCCTGCAAAGCAAGCAAGCCCCATAGAATCCTTCCTCGACCCTCTGCATTCTAAGGCACTAGGTTCCCTGAACTCATGATGCATTCCTGTGGTCTCTCCCTATTCCAGAAACCCTCAAGCAGTAAAGAACAGACCCCCTGACAGTGACAAGAAGGGCCACTTGAGATAATGGCCATTTTCTGTGTTTTTGTAGTTGCTTCCATGGCCCAACTGCACATAGTCCTGAAAAAAACAACTGGCTTGTCTTTCCTGGTGGGAATGATGGGAATCAAAGGCCCAAATCTGGTCACTGGTTCTGTAGCTGCTGCCCTTTCCTTGGTGGGGATGAAGTGCTCACAGCCTACAGTTACAATGATGAGCAGGAATGGCTGGAAAACATGAATGTGTACTTGTGTATTCATTTGTGAATTTGTAAGTACCTGAAGACATCATAGATTGCCTCTGCCTGTGAATATCCCTCTGTTTTGTTCATTCATCTCTTTCTTTCGTATTCTTTTATTGAGAGACAAGGGTCTCACTATGTTGCCCAGGCTGGTCTCAAACTTCTGGGTTCAAGGAATCCTCCTGCCTCAGCCTTCTCAGTAACTGGGACTACAAGTACAAGCCACCTCGCCAGGCTGATTGATTTCTGTTTTCCATCATAGATTTCTAGCCTTTGGAGGACAAGAGATCATTTCTTATACATCTTTCCAAATACTTTAGGTATGTTTTTATAGGTAATAAACACACAAGAATCTGTAACTAAATACAAATTAGTAGAGATTAAAAGGCCAATGTGAAATTTGTGGCAGAGTAAATGATATTTAATTTTATTACTTTTTAGATTTTGAAAGCCATATATTAATAATGCAAAGAGTTAACTGTTGTTTGGATCTCCTTAGGAACATGCTTTTGCAAGAAAATCTCAAAAGCAAATGAAAGATAATTAAGTTTAGAGGAGTGATGAAATGCCCATTATTAGCAGTAATTTCCTTCATTAGTTCTTCTATGCCCATTGCCTTCATTTATACATTTTATCTACTATATTCTTAGTGCTGCATATGCACCCATGAGAAAATTAGCATTTCTCAAAATAGCACCAGAAAAGCTTATTTCTAGGCACACCTAGACCTGACACTGATTTTGAAATGCTATACTTCCCGTGACTTCACACAGTTTAGGTTGGGAGAAAGTAAAACATATAGCCTGTACCTCAATTTTTATATTCCATATGGTATATTTATAACTTAGCAGGATTTGTGATTTTTGATTGAGTTCTAGAAACTCAAATCTAATAGCTATTACTAGATGATTAGTAGTTATCTAATCAGATCTGTGGTCATGTTGATAACATTACTTTAGGCACAGACAACCAGCATAATTTATTAAGTTATAGTTTTAATAATTAAGTCATTCAATTATTTTAGGTGGTACATATTTCTTTAGAACAAATGGATTAGTTAATATCACTTTTTTCTTTTAAACATAATATGTGTAGCATGGGAAAAAATCAACCAAACAATTCCAATTTTGAATATCTGGTTACTTATTTAATGTATTCCTGTCTTCTTAAACATCAGTTTATTTTTCTTCTGCCTCTTTAGCTGTCTTGGGTTATTTTCATTGCTTCTTGCTGTGCCCATCTGGTTTAGTTTATGCTAAACTGCTATTTGGAAAACAGATGATAAATACCTCAGGAGCACCTTTTCCCTCTGCATCTCAGTACTAAATGCCCTGCTGTGAATCTTAAGGTTGCCCAGCATAAGTCATTGGCCCAGGTGTCTGGATCCAGCTTCCTGCAATCTGTTTACAGCATTGCCAAGTATTGGCTCTCTCAGCTGTGCCAGTCTCAAAATTATTGTACAAGATATGAGAGCTTGCTAAAAATGCTTAAGTCTTGGCCCTACTCTGGACCTTCTCAGTCAGAACCCTGCGGTGTAAGGGGGAAACATTCTAATGCAGATGGTCCTTAGGCCACTTTTTGAGAAACCACGTGAGCCTTAGAAATAGCCCTAAACCATCCCACCACATTTATAATTTCCTCACTTAAATCCTTTCCCTTTCTTAGAGAGTGAATATAGATTGAAAAGTCCCTTATACCTGTTACATATTATCTCTATTAGATCTCTAATTAGAGAACATCCGTTTCTTGTTAATTCAGTGTCTCAGGACAGAAAAACTGTCTTGACAAAGCAGTTTGCTGTTTGGAGGTGAAGGTGGAGGTGGGTGTTGGGGAGGACAGGATGGCAATTATCAAACAAACTGTAGCGGCAAGAATAGGTTGCTTAGGAAAAGATCCCTCGAATGAATATAACCTTGTAGTCAGTCCAAGGATTTCATACATATTCTAAGAATTAAAGAGCTGATATTCTTTTTTAGTGTTAATGAATTTTAAATTGATTTATGTTTGAATGACAGTCCCTACAAAAAGGAATAAAGATTCCTTAATATGTCTATATCTAATGCTCCACTAAATAAAACAAACTCATGTTCTGGAGCCATTGTTAGTGGTAAATAACTAGACATAATCACTTATATTTTTAGCAAATTTAGTCTGCTGTGTTGAGTATTAGGAAAAAGGTATTATCATTTAAAGAGAAGCAAGTGCAATTTCCACCAATAAACCTAGAAACCAGATGAAAGGCCTTAATGCTTGAAAGGTTGAAAGAGATTTTTTTCTTTCTTTCTCAACTCAATAGATACAAGTTTAAAATGAACTCTTGAAGTGCTGGAACAACATAAAATAATAAAAGGGAGTCACTGCACTACTTACAATGCCCATTCTGTAATTGGTTTCTTCTCTTCTCTTCTGACTTCATTTTGGCCTTTATGTACCACTGACATCTTTTGAAAAGGTAAACAGAAACTTGTTTTAAGAATTATGTTGGATAAGAACCTAAATCAATTAAAATAAATATCATCTATGAACAAAGTTCTTGTCATAAACATTACTTTTAAGAATATCTTTATAGCATGTGAAAATACTCCATAGAAGGCTGCACCTCAAAATTAGCCTCAGATAAGAATAAAATACTGTCAAGTAGATTGACCCAAAAGATAAGAATTTTAGAAAATATTTTACAATCAGCTATACCCATCACTTCATTTCTTATATGACTTCTAAGAGTCAGAGTTGGTAAAAAGCATTAAAAGTCAAAATAAAAAAAGATGTTTGAGTCAGAATCTCAGAAATTTAGACATTTTCCATTTTCAGTGCTAAATAGCATAATGGTTTAGCACTTTTCTTTTTTAATATCTAAATTTTATAGAGGCATATTCTGTTCCTTCTCTGGACAACCTTGTTCCCATGAGTTCTTCAACATAAATAAATTCCTCATTATATGATTTGATGGTTCATAAAATTTCTAATTCCTATAATTAAACAAAATACATTTGTAGTACACAATCTAATCTTTCAACGTGAATTTGACGTCACATTCCATGGCAAGTTGAGTATTTATTCAGAAATGTCTTATAGTTTCCCTACCAAAGTGTTTAAGGGATAATTCAAATTTTTTTTTTTATCTCATGTAACTTAAATTGTTCTCTCCAGTGCACAGAATGTTACAGCAGCTTCTGATGTCATATAAATTGCTAAAATAGAAATTGAACGCTGAAAATAATTTAGTACAGTTTTGTTGTTGTTGTTGTTTATCATTAAATCCTCTTTTTAGGTAGTATTTTCTGCTCTGCTCTTTCCATTATCCCAAATAAAGATCTTTGGGCTCATCTCTCAAGTTTATTAGGCCAAACTTAACTTAGACTACAAAGATTGAAATGTTTCCTTTTGAGTTTTTCATATTTACATGTTAAGACAACATTTTCTGATATTTTAATGAAATGCTTTTCCATACATGTATATGTTATTTGAATCACTGTTTACTGAAATACTCTATGAGAAAATAAGGGGTTTACCTATGTTCTACAAGATACATATAACTGTAACTTTATCCAATTTTGCAATATATTGAGTCACTATTAAATAAAATGTCATTAAAATCAAAATCAACTTCCATGATGAGCAGAGTTTTTTTTGTTTGTTTGTTTGTTTGTTTTTGAAAATTAGGGATACATATGAGCCTGCTGTTAAATAAAATCATATTTAAAACAGTATTACAAACTTCTTCAAAGGAACTTTCAAAATGAAAAACAAAAAACTTTCTGAATCAAAATTAACCATCATATCTAAATTATAACAGTCTAGTTAACATGATATAATTTGTTTCTTTGGAGTTAAGATCTCATTATAGGACCTCACTGTATTTATCAATTGAATAATCTTTCTGGGCTCCAAATCCCATTGTCTTTAAATTGTGTGCAACTCCATGATAATTACAGTATTATCAAGATATAAGAGGCTCCAAATTCACAATGCACAGGCAGCATTTATGTTATAGAGATCAATTAATATACAGCAGCGTTTATTCTTTTACTTATTTTTTTAATAAGGTTTGCTAAAAATGTAGCAATGCACAGAATATTGGCAATTTGATTTTTTTTAAGCTAACCAAATTGTCATTGTGACTTTATATGCAACCAAATGCTTTTATTTTTTTCTTTTTCAGACTTACACCATTAACCCTCACTAAAAGTTTTTCTCTTTCTATCTCTCTCTCTTCTCTCTCTTCTCTTTATTCTCCTCTTCTTTTCCTCTCCTCCTCTTTCCTCTCCTCCCCTCCACTGTCCCTTCTCCTATCCCTCCCTTCCTTCCTTCTTTCCCCCATCTAATCCCTCTTCTTGCAAAGGAGTCATAGATAGGATTAGAATTTTGCCCTTTTTTCAGCAAGAAAACTTAGAACTACCAGAATGTAAGGTTTTTGTTTGTCTGTTTTTATTAATATAACCAGTTGACCCTTGCTAGTGATTAAGGTTTCTATAGGCCAAGTTTGATATTTGTAGACTATAGTCTTGAACATGTGGTCTTCAGCCTAATGGTTAATTGGTTTAGAGACTTCAATTTTTTTTCTGTCAACTATAAAAAATGGGTTGTATCAAAGCTGTGATGATGGAAAGAGCAGTCAAAGGCTAGCTCTAGGAGTAAAGGGAGAAAGTCATAGAAGAATGCTGGGTAGCAGTATCTGGCGGTAGCAACATGGTGTTTCTAAACTAGTACTTTTATTAGGATGGAATTATCATTATTTCCTGCACTCTTTCAGGTCTATTTTTTGTTTTCTTAGCATGGTAGCCAGGATTACTCTATTAGCTAATCACCCTCCCGAAACAAGAGACCCTTAGACACTTATTATCAATTTGAAGAACATTACTATGCCTGTTAATATAGATGAAAATTTTAAGGGGTAATTTAATTTAGGGGTAAAGTGACCCCTTTACATTTAATTTCATAAAGAAGTCACCATGTTAACTCAACAATGTTAGGATATTCATATTTCTTTGTTTATTCATAAGTTCTGTAAAAGTAAGTTTGTTATAACTAAATTTGATACACTCTTAACAGACAGCCAGTTGTATTTTATCAGGGACCCACACTTGATACATGCTACCAACTTGTCAATTTATTAATCCACAACTTTTAGTCTGCTGTCAAAGTTGTATAATTTTTCATGTATGCAAATACCCTATAATTTTAAAATGAATTTTAACAAAATATTGGTCCCTAAGCAGAGTTTTAAAACAAATAAAACAAAGGGTGCTTATAGTTTACCCAGCTACTGCCCCTGAAGTTAGCTATTTATTATTTCTACTTTTTATCATATATGAGGGTTTTCTGTTCCTGGTAGTTTGACTTTAGCTGTAGTCAACATAAATATGTATTTTTGGATGGAATTTTTACTGCAGGTTTAAATCACAGCACCAGTATTTTGAATTATACATTTGTTTTATATTATCAAGAAAACTCTTGAGGTATTCTTTTGTGCCCCTATTCATAGCTAGAAGGAATATTTTTTTTCTCCTTGTAGGAATAATCTGAAGATATCTGTGATAACTGAGAAAAGTCTTGGCCAAAGATCAAGGATTAATTAAGAAATAATACTAATTCTTTTAAATAATTTCATATATTTTATCATCATTTGCATCTCTGTATTGTCAGTACCTGGCTTACAGTAATCATCCAATATATTAAAAATCAATAAAAGGCTTTAATATATGGTCATACCAAACCTGTGTATAAAAATAGAAAGCTAAGGTGGCAACATGGTTAGACCAGCTAGTCAGGATTCAAATCTAGGTCTTTTGCTGTGTTAAATTTATCATTACTTTACATTTTCATCCATATTACTCTGAAGTGGGGAAGTACTGAATTTATAAAAACAATATAATTCTAATATAGATATTTTCAATATTTAATTGATAAAATATCACATTTCCATAACTCTAGGTTTATAAAGATTTTTTATATAAGTTGTTGTGTCACTATGTTGAATTATTTTTTCCATGCAAAATTTCTTTCATGGTATAATTTGACTATAGTAAAGGAAAAACTCAGAGGTAACTCACTGAGTACAAATTTATCATTCACAGCTTTCAGACTGCTTTTGTCAAGGTTTTAGAGGTTTCCATATTCAGAGACCTGTTGATAGAACCAGTGATGGTGGTTATGTTGCCATATATAGTTTGCTGTGGGAGCAGAATCTGCCAGGATCCCTCTCTATCGCAGGTGTGCTTTGTTACATTTAAAAGCATTTGAATACATAGTGTATAAAAGGAGTGGCTATTCACAAATCTTGTACATAATCTGGTATGGTTGAGTTACCTCCCAGTGATTAAGAAGAACAGAGTGAGGATGACAAGGAGAGTGAATCCCCCGACGGCTGCAGTGGCTATGACAAGAATCTGCCCTTGTTCTGCGGCCATGTCAGAAGCTGAAACACAGATACAATATTAAAATTTCCCTGGGTGACATTGCACTATCAAAATTATTTTACAACTTAGCATAATAGAACCTTGAAAATATAGTAATAGATATCAAATAAGCCTAACGTTTTTGGCCTTTATTTCAGTATTTGACATATAAGATTCAAGCCCAAATTAAATGAGCTTAACAAATGAGGAATATTGAGGTCATAACCCACAACATAAACCTTTCCTATTCCTTATAACAATATCAATAAGGTAGATGGATTCTTAGCACCCCACATTTTAAGACTGAGTATGTGTTGCAAAGCTAAAACAGGAAATAACCTAAAGGATTTTGTTTTATATAATGGCTCATTTTATTTCTTCTTAAACACTTTCACCAATTGACCAGGCTTTATCAACTGTTTTGATATCTGTTTACACAAAGTGGAGAGACTACTGTATAATTTCTTTTAAGAATAAATTTCCTTCCTTATATTTCATAGAGCTTAATTCAAACATTGATGTTATACATTCCTACCTCTACTACAGCAAAGGTTATACATAGTAGGTGCTTAGGTATTTGCTTGGTAGTAATTGGAAAAATTATATTTTAAAGCTTTCTTTTTTGAAGAAAAGATCAGATAATACATGGCAACAACACATTACTTCTTCATGGACAAAACTGTACATGAAATCCAGATGGGCTGCATGTTTTACTAATCTCCCAGCAATCTTTTAAAATATATTAGTTCAATTAATTCAATAGTACTTACAATTTTCTGTGTTACTAAACTTTAATCAGATATAATTTTTATTGGGTGGGATGGGCAATTGCTTAATAATAGAGGTAATAAAACTGAAGCACAGAGAAATTAAAGAACTTGCCTAAACTCACATAGAACTATGACCAGAATTCAGGCTTCCAGGCTTTTTTTCATTTTCCTTCCTATACTATAACTCACAGTAATCATTCAGTTAATCATCATTATTGTAAAATATTAAATCAATCAGTCCTTTAATATTCCTTAACTTTAATAAAACTTGTTTTAATTTTGACTACTATAAATAGTATCTATTAATCTCATCAGTTATAGAAAGCAAATTGAATCAAAGTATATAACTAAAAAGCAAAGTGCATAATTCTCTACCACAATAACCTATTAAACTTGAGTACTTTAAGGCTTTCATAGAAGTAGATCTTTTTCTGGAAATTAAGTATGTAGTATACTGTGAGCAAATTTATACCAAGAGTAACACATTCTCATAAAAATGACATATCTACTAGAGAATGTCTGAACCTTAAATGCTATTGTCAAGTCAGTAAGAAAACAGTTATAGCATTTAAGAGACTTTTAAAGAAATGTAAATGTAAATATAAACAACAGTCACTTAATGTTCAGTTTTCAGTAAAAGAAATTTATTAAACTTTAGAATTAGGTTTTAGCCACTGTGATTTAATCATAATATTTTCAGGCAATCTATTACAATGTTAAGTTTTAGCTCATAATGTGTGTAGAGACAAGTTAAATAGTTGCATCTTATCCAATAAATAATGCACTAAAGCTTTTTTATTAGGTCTTCAATGAATTTCTTAATCTTCAAAATAGCACTGACATAATGGGAATTAATGTTGTGCTCTAAAATGTCACATTTTCTCATTGAAAATTATTAAATAACAAATTTTAAGAAATAGAAGTTCTAGAAAACAACATTAACTTTTTGAAGATAAAAAAGATGGCATTTAAAAAGAAAACATTATTTACTTAGTGACTCTTCCATTTGTAAAATATATAATATAGTTCAAGAGTTTTGAATCTGGAACATATATTTTCACAGTAGTTAGGTATCTAGTAATGTATTTGAAACTATGTATTCAAAGTGCAGATGCAGGAGAAGATTATGTAATTGGGTATCTTTTGAAAATCAGATTACTTTGTTATAGAAAAGTATTGCTTGAAAAAGTGTTGCTTGACTTAAATAATTACTGAGTAAAATAAGTTTTACTAATATGTCCCCTTTTGCACACTTACATATTTGATTACACATTTGTGAACTTTAATTAAAATTTTAATTGTATAACTGAATATTAATTTGTGACACTTTTAAAAATGCATATTCCTGTGTAATTGTTTCTTAAACCTTTATTCTAGGAATCCTAAACACTCCTCTGTGGAGAGTAATATACAAATAATTTGAAAATAAGAGGTTTTAGTGAAATACACTATTATAATGGAAATAAAATGCTATAGATGATGAGGTTAAAATGATTATCAAATCATCATCAACATCATCATCTTCATCAACAGTCATCATTTATTTTATAGTAAACTATGCTTAGAGCTTCAAATTCATTATCAAATTTATCTTCACAATGGTCTTGACAGGTAAGTACTATTATTTTTCCTAGTTTAAGTGATTATATTACTTTCCTAAGATTATGCATCTTGTACAAATGAAAACTGCCAATCCAAATCTGATTTACCTATCTCCAAGCCCATGCTATTATGAGTATTTTAAACCACCATTTTTTAAAAACAGGAGAATCAACTAAACCCAGCTCTTTTGGTTATCCTAGAATGATCATAACTCTGCTTGACTTTGATTTCATATCTGTAAAAGGAGAATCTTGAATTAAATATTCTTGTCACAATATTTTATAGTAATTTTACTATGACACTGTGTTACCCTTTAAGGCTACAATCTAATATTGGAAAGAACAAGATGTGCCATATGAAAGTAAGAACACTCAGGGCCTGTACTGCAGCTCTTGATCCTGATAGGAATAATTTCTGCCTTTTATCATATTAGTGTTGGCTCATTACTGAGCTCTGACTTCATCTCAGGACAAACTCCAATGCCCTTAACTTTGTTAACAAGGGTCTGTATATATATCTTCAGATTCATCTCATCATTCCTTAACTACACTCAATTTCCTCCATTTCCTTGAATGAGCCAAACTCTTAATCTCTGGCCAATTCCTAATCACTCCTCCTTCGTGAACATCACATCATTTGGGAAGCTTTTATTTGGTTGTTTAGATTTGGTTAGGTTCCCAGACACATGTTCCCATAGACATTTAAACTACTCCTACCAATAAAACTATCATATTTTACTAAAATTACTTTTTTGTAATCTGTCTTTTCTATTAGACTGCAAGTTCCATGAGGGCAGGAACTTTATTCATCATGGCATCTGTAGTAGGTTAAATGGTGATACTCCCTCTCTAGAACCTCAAAAAAAATTGCAGGAGAAATTAAGTTCCGGATCTTAATCAACCTGGATTGACAAGTGGTCCCAAATCCAATGACCAGTGTCCTTATAAGAGACAGAAGAGGAGAAGACAAAGAGGAGAAAGTCATGTGAAGAGAGATGCAGAGACTGGAGTTATACAGCCATAAGGAGACACCAGAGGTTGGAAGAGGCAAGGAAGGAGTCTCTCCTAGAGCCTTTGGAGGGAGCATGCTTTTGGTCTCCAGAACTGTGATCTATTGTCTTAAGCCACCTAGTTTGTGGTAATTTGTGACAATGGTTCAAGGAAATTATACAGTATCCAACCCACGGGGCTTGATGTAGTAATAATAGCTAAATATTCCTTTGAATGAATGGACTGAACAATCATTTGCATTGGATGATTCTCGTAAAGAAAGGTTAGGAGTGATACCCATTGCCGCCCTTCCCTTTGATATGTGAGGAAGATTTACCCTGAGTGTCTCTATACAGTGTATGTGAAGAGAATACTAACACTAATTTATTCACAATACTTATTTAACCAGAAGAATCCAATTATTCTGAAGACAACACTTTCTGGAAGGTAGGCGCTACTAGAAAATTCAGACTTCTAGAACTTTTACCAGGTTGAGAAATTAAGCTCATAAATATAAATCTAAGACTAAGAATTTATTAGTTCATTCAACACGTATTTATTTAACAACTATTACGTGCCAGACACTGAGGTAGACACAGGGGATACAATGATGAACAAAACAGACACGGTTACTATGCTCATGGATTTATAGTTCAGTAGGGTAGACAGACACTGAACAAAAAATTATAAGAGTAATTATGGAAACAAAAAGGAGTTATGGAAATTATGGAAAGGAATTATGGAAACAAATCTTTAAGGTGTTGGAGAAGAATAAGCAGCCCCTGGCAGTGAGTC
Organism: Lemur catta; assembly: GCF_020740605.2. Lineage (NCBI taxonomy): Eukaryota > Metazoa > Chordata > Mammalia > Primates > Lemuridae > Lemur > Lemur catta. The sequence goes on from NC_059128.1 coordinate 244,170,556, forward strand.
AGCACTCAAGAAGTTTGGAAAATATAATGTATTGGAAGAAGTAGGAGGACGAAGAGGAAAAGATGTTTCCTGGCTAGAGGCCTCAATGATTCAATTCATTTAAATGGACACTTAGACAAACAAATAAGCAAACCATGAAATTATCTACCAAATGGGAGCCATAACAATACAATATAACTATTAATACAAATTTCTCTATTATGAAAATTTGGTTGTAGTATTATCCTATTCATTTTTTAATCTTTAGGAGAAGCTTATTACTCATTACTTTGTAGGAGAAAATATATCCATAGTTTATTTATATAAGTAGCATCCACAGAGAGCAAACTTTTCCTTAAAAAGAACCATGATGAAATCAATGGTAAGAAATGAAATTTATTTGTGACTAGCTGTTCCTTTGCTTAATGGAATGAAGTTGTATTCTTAGAAAAAGATAAGTATAGTAAAATGATGTATTTCATTCTATGCTTTGAAAAGAAGTACACTTCCTTAAGAAGAAGCAATTGTCTAAAAAGAATTTTGAAATTGTTACTGAGGAAGGACTAAGCACCTAGACAGTGCTTGGCATAAGCTGGGATAACATTATTAAGTAATGTTTGCTTTAGTTGTTTCTATCTAAAGAGAAAAAAGTGAACTTTTTGGAATCCAAATACTTAAGAAATAGATTTCATGTCTTTAAGAAAGTGTGAGAGAAAAGCAATTTTGCTATTTTTAACCAAAGAATTTTCTTCTATGGAGGCATATAATTTTGTCTCCCTGTAATCAAGATTATTCTAGTTTATATTTACATTTCAAAGTAAATCTGTTATTTGTATTCTGTGTCATTTTCTGTGGAAGAGCTTTTTAAAGTTAACTCTTTTCTGTTATGAATATCTTTTTAATGTTATTGAAGACAGCGGTTACATGATTTTTGAATAAAGCATTTCTCAAAAATGTTGCCCAGTGAAGTAAATTGTCGTCATCATTTCACTAAAATGATTTTTTTTTAAGTGCAGCACAAATCTCAACAAAGTAACGGACTTACAATACTCAGTAAATTAATTTTAAGGTATACTGACAACGAATACGGGAAAATTCTCCTCTTCAGTCATACATAGAAAACTTTATGAAGACCTAGCAATACATAATGGAGATTAATTAATCTGTATACTCTCAACACTGCATGCTCATGTAGGCATGAGTATGAAATACAAATGAAAACTGAGAAAATGTTTCTCCCAAATGAACATAATCTTGTGACTTTGGAGATGATAGTTATTATTTTAGCCACATGAACTTAAGGGCATGGGGTCATACTTGATTTTGCCTTTCCTTACAACTCCAAATCCAGAGTCAAATTTTTTAGCATGTGTTAATTCCCACTAGCACAGCCTACTGTCAGACTTCATCCCCACAGGAATAGACTTTATCTACTAGGTTGCACTTCCAGTGTATCTTCCCAAGCCTCCCACATTATGGGGTCAGATATTTATTCTTCAAAATACTATTTTAAAATATTCAGAATCTTACCCATTGCCTAAAGGGTAAAATCATCCCTTTTCAGTGGTTACACCATTCTGAGAGCTGTCCAGGCATGAAACCTGGGACTCAGCCCTTACACAATTCTTTCCGTTGCCTTCCAGGTGATCAATCCTGTCATTTCTACCTTTTAAGTATTTCTAAGATTCTCCCTCATCCTCTCCAATTCCCACTGCTATTTTCTTAGTTCAGGTACACATCTTATCACATTTATTTGAAATCAGCTAGATGGCAGCCTTAATTATGTGGAATGCGCTTGAGCAACAGCAAGCAAGGCAAAAAAAAAAAAAAAAAGAAAAGATGCTCTGAAGAGACAGCTTACTGATGCTCACAGGCTGAGTTTAAGAATGCATAGTTTACTCCATAAAAGAGCTTTGAGGCCTCACACTTTTACTTAGGACATATTTATTGATTTCCAAGTTCACACAACAGTACAGTAGCAATAGATTGGAAATCAGGTGGTGGTGACAGGGTACCTAAAGAGAGAGAGTTGAATAGAAATGCACACTGCTGGTTGGACTGACAGAAGAGATGGGGAAACTGAAAATCTGACATAAGATTCCAAAATGTGCACTCGTCAGGAGGCAGGAGTTTAGGATCTATCTGTCCTACAAAATTCAAGGAGCACCGAAAGACTATGTTATAATTCAACATATTCATGTGATCACCAAGGTCAATTTAAAAATACTGAGATAAGTCTAAGATATTTTATTTAAAAGGGCAGGAGTTTGTAGATCCATGATTAGAAAAATATATGATTTCAAAGTATTTAAATGTTATAGAAATAATAATACTTTTAAGAACAAACCACTGGCTGAAAAGTTTAACTAACACAATTGGCTCATTTTCTGTGAGTTTTTTGGCACATCTCAAATACACTATTACCTTCCTGAGGGCAGGGCAGAATAATATCTTTCAATTTTCTATATTACGAGGGATTAGAATAATGCCTGACACAGTAAAAGTATTAATAAATGTCCAGTGTTCATGAAGAAGTGATAAAGAACACATTCTAGATATAAGAATAAAATGTTCCTGGCTAAAAAATACTTTTTAAATTTGATTTGTGTGACAATATTAATGCTTAAAACACATCATGTTTTAGTTTCAGAAATGCTCCCTTCTATAATACATTGAATTTTGGAATTTAGTACATTCAGAGATAAATTAATAGAAAATAATGAGTCAATTTTTCCCCCTAAATATTCCTGCCTAGGTTTTGAATAAACTAAATATTTAAAGGAAGAGGTATCAAAATGGTGTTGTCTTAATGTCTTTCTTTTACGCTCATTGAATGTATATTGCCATCTACCAAGAGGAAAAATACTTCTGAGATTAGAAATAAAAGAGAGCTTAATGTAGATAAACCTTAGGGATCATTTCTGTTGAAGTAGAGACCCGTAGCAGGGAGTATACTTTTTTCAGAAAGTGATTTCACAGGTGTGCCTTCTTCTACTGCTCTGCCACTTCTCCAGAAACAATGCAATTCAGTACATCAAACTGTGGCTACATCGAGACACCAAAGATTTCAAGATTCACTCCTCTTGATGACCTCAATTTACTTGTCAGATAAAAATGCCAAATGACATGGGGATAATTGGAAAATGTGAATTTGGTACAACTTGATGGAGAGGCAGAAGCAGAGGCAGGTAGTGCAACATGATGAAACACTTTGTCTTTTTTTTTTATAAGAGATTCTTGTGCTCATTAATGAATGGTTAATATGCCTCGCCACAGATAAGCTTCATGTGACAAATTTCAAAGAATGAAGAAAAGCAATTGAGGCATCTAAACATCTGGAACTATTGTCAACATTCTAAATGTCAAAGATTTAATTTATAATTGTCTATTTTTCCTGTTCTTACTGGCAGTTGAGATAGGTCTTTGAGAGCATATTTTTGCAATTCAAATACTTGTATCTTCATACATACAGGTTTTTAATTATTTTAGGTCTGATGTAGGATAGGATTTCCTTACAAATTTCACAAATTCCCTGGATCACTGACCTGGATACAGTGATGTTCAATTTCAAATACTATTCACTGTGTACCATAATATTAATAATGGAAATTTGCATCTTGGTAAGCATATCTATGCACTGAGGTTATAGCCTCTTAAAATAACAGTTACTGTGGTTTGAGGTAAAGAGCTTTGTAATTAAATGCATAGCCATTAGGGATGACAAATTTCATAAGGCTTATAAACTCAAAGATTTATTTAGAATTTATTTTTCATAAAAAATAGCTAAAGAATGTAATCTTGATTAAAAACACATATTAGTTTATTTAGAACAAGCTCTAGAAAATTTCTTGAGGAAATTCTCATTCACTGACTCATTATTCATTCAATAACAACAAAATATCCAATATTAATAATGTGTGAAACTCTGTAAAATAGAGCTTGGGGAGATTAAGAAAACTAAAGCATGGTTTCTTGCACTCATTGAAGTCTCTCTTTAGGGAGGGAGATAGATGTGTAAATCTTAATTGTAATTTAGAAACACTGTTGCTAAAATGCAGGTATGTATGAGGGTCATAAGAGAAGATGGGAGAGTGGTAACCTTGCCAGGAAGAAGTAAATGAAGGTTTATAAAGGGGAATGTTTCTTAAGCTAAATATGAAATGATTAGAAGAAACTGGCAAGTCACCAAGGTGGTGAGTAGATATTGCGACATTCTAGTTTGAAGAAATATTACAAATAGTATGGAGTTGCAAAACAGCGCATCTTCAGGAATTGTTTATATGCACTTCAAGATGTCTGAGACATAGACCAAAATGCAGAAGAGGAAGTTGGAGAGATAGGCAAGATAGGCAAGAAATAGATTATGAAAATTTACACCGACACCAGTTAGCATGCTTGTGTTTTTCTCAAGTTATTAGTAATACTCAGGTTCGGGAATAGAGTGGATACAGATGTAAATTTACTCAAAGTTGCAATTTTTACTGGAGATATAAACTCTTACAAATATAGAGGAAGACTGCCTAAAGATAATGCCAACAGACAGGAAAACAGAACTTAGACTGAAAAATTATTGGGGACATTGTTGGAGAGCCTGGATTTGGTCTGAATCTCACACCACCCTCTTGACTTTTCCGTTGCATGAGGTAATAAAGTCTCACTTTTCATTTAGTCAGTTGGGATTTTGTCATTTGAATTTGAGGGTCTTATTTAATACAATAACCCAGAGAAAATAATTTGATTGCATATATATTCTAATATGGAGGGGGGTGGGTAAACAGGTGTTTATATTTCCAAACTAGATACTAGTTTTCATTGTTTATTACACTGCTTTGAGCTGAATGTTTTCTAACTTTACAATTTTGTTTCTGTTTTGATGCTAAACACATCTTTCTGAGTCTGGCCCATAACTGGATGGATAGGATTGGAAGGGTAAGGTGAAATGGAGTGGGATTGTTTTTACATTTCTAAAGCAACCTTTTGCTATACAATGAATATCAAATGTTGTGCCAGGAGAGATTCTGATTTCTTTTTCTTAAATAGACTGATAGCTTCAAGGGGGGAAATCAGTCCTGTCTGTCCTATATTTAATGGATCTCATGCATTGATTTAATAAAAATTACATGGATGTAACAACAAACAAAGAAAAAGAATAAAAACAAATGAGCAGACAACATTGCTGGCAAGTTTAGCATGACAGTGTGTCAAAATCACAATGTGGGAGAATCTGTCCAATTTAAACTTATCTAATTATAAATTCAATACCACCAAAATACTGGAGCTAAATAAATTCCTGTGGAAGGCTTTCACTTAATTTTCACAGTTGTTAATAACACAGATTTGAAGCTACAGTTATCCCTTGTTTGGCTTCACTAGAAGCGTTTATGCAAGCACACGTAACCATGGATGCCAGGGGACCAATTTCTCTTAGCTTTATGGACCCAAGTATATTCCCTTAAGTAATTTAGGGCAGAGGCATCTAACAGGGACCTGCTACTGCTTTGCACCAAAACTCACTTGATCATCCCTTTAAAATGAGTCAGTTCTAAGGAAAGCTTTTGGATCATTGGTTTTTGTTTTGTTTTTTCCCTTGACATGGATGGCATGCACTATTAGTCCTAACAAGGCATGCTTCAAAGGATGAAAGAATGGCTTCCCTTTCTACATCATGATATGTGCCTATGGTTTTCATATCCAAGTCACATCTATTACTTTTTATTTCATAATCTCTTATGCACTGATAAGACACTTTTTAACCAGCCCCATTTAGCAGGCTCACTGGGTGCTCCGGCCCTCTCTGCCCTCACTTGCCCCCTCTACTCTCCCACCAATGGGAGGGTCTATATTCTTTTTTTTCTTCCCAGAATCTTATGAGGGTACAAACGTTTTGGTTACATGAATTACTTTTGTACAGTTTGAGTCAAAGTTATAAGTGTGCCCATCACCCAGATAGTGTGCACTGTACCTATTAGGTGTGAATTTACCCATCCCCTCCACCTCCTCCCACTTGCCTGATTTCCATTGAGTTTTACTAACATATGTGCACATGAATATTGATCGATTAGTTTCAATTTAATAGTTAGTACATGTGGTGTTTGCTTTTCCATTCTTGTGATACTTCACTTAGGATAATGGTCTCAAGTTCCATCCAGATTGTTACAAAAGGTTCGCCAATTTTTTTTATGGCTGAGTAGTACTCCATGGTATACATATACCACATTTTATTAATCCACTTGTGTATTGATGGGCACTTGGGTTGATTCCACATCTTTGAGATTGTGAATTGTGCTGCAATTAACATTTGAGTACAAGTGTTTTTTTAATAGAATGTCTTTTTTTCCTTTGGGTAGATACCCAGTAGTGAGATTGCTGGATCAAATGGTAGTTCTACTTTTAGTTCTTTGCTGTGTCTCCAGACTACTCTCCATAGAGGTTGTACTAGTTGTTGGAAGCCTGTTCTTAAGAACACAAAACTACTTACCTCAAACAACCTCTAACCAATCATCAGAATCAATTCTGGAGAAATTCAAAGGGAGCCTATTCTACTTAAAAAAGATCCAATCCTATGGTCCTACAAAACTGTGGCTCCACCAATTTTCTCTGATCTTCTCAATTATTTAGGTCATGCTTCTCCATAAGCCACATTTGTGAGGTTTTAGGAATAGCATATTCCTTCAACTTACTACTATTATTTTCAAGAATATAAGATTTTTTGCCTATGCGTATTGATCTTCCACTTAATTTTGATTTCATTGCCTGGGAAATCGAGTTAACTCAAAAATGAGGCTCAGTATCATGATCAGCAAATGTGGGAGTAGATACCCCTCTAAAACTGAACTAAAGGGGAGAAATTCCCTGACATACCTGTTTGCCTTGTCATGTAACATAAAACAGTATTGTGTTTTATTTGTTCACTTTTAAACTAATGTCTTCGCGACACGGTACTGATTTTAGACAAAATGGGTATTTGCCATCATGGCAGATAGAAAGATAAGCCTTTTCTGAGATGCTGATGATATGGGTTTAATTTCCAACAACTAGAATTGATTTCAGGATACAAATAATTCTGCTATCCTACTGCTGCCAGAATGAATTGAGCACCGTTAACTTTATCAAAACGAAAATCATTTTCTTTGGCAGACAAAAGGCAATTGATCAAAACTCTACACAACGAGACAAGCTATTTCCATTTTGTACAAACATATTTTTTCCATAGCTTATCCAGGAAAGCATGCTGCAGAGCTATGCAGTTCAATATAACTTTTTCCGTGGGAGCATTACTCCTCAGGTTTCTTTTTGATGACTTGGAACACCTGCTTTGAAAAATTTCCAGGCCAGAATCATCTTTTTTCACGGTATCCTGTGGTGTGGGACTCTGGGCTCTCAATCTAGAGTGTGTCTAATGATGGCAGCAGATTCAAATCTGCTTCCTAAGGACAATCTGTGCTTTGCTGCAGCCCATTTCAGTGCAAATGTGGAGAGGTTTTATTTTTACCTCGGCAAAAATACTGGTTGGGCTTCTCAATTTTTGTAGCAGAAAGATTTCTATATCTCTTCTCCTTATTTTTATGCCATTTGTATCATCTATTGATATGAAAGTAAGATATTCACGTTCTAAGCCCTCATTAAAAGACTAACCTCAAAATTCTTAGTAAACATCCTCAGGGGTATCTGTTCAGCATTGTCTTTGAAAACTGCCTCCATTCTACAATGTAGGGCCTTGGAAGATTATTCTCTCTTGCTGTGGCACCCAGTCATATGAGTCATATTGGGGATGGAGACCTGACCCAAACTGGACCTACCTCATTTCACCTTCCAGGATTTGGGATTAGGGTTCACAATCAGTTTAAAAGCTTTGGTGTATGGCTGAAATTAAGGGAAATGTGATTTATAAGCCAGAGACATCTTTTCCTAAAGGGGCATTGATGAAGGTAAAACTAGTCTTTAGGGAGCAAAACAGAGATGAGTGGCTATGTCGATCAAGAAAAAGATTGGCTGTCTTTGTCTTTGAGAGTTTTCCAGTTTCTTGTTTAAATCTTTTCTGAAGCCTGGTCAGGAACACTCTTGTATCCCTCTTTGCCTAACCTAGCTTGTGGTGTATATGATACCTGCAATCAAACGGTTCTATTAAGGTATTCTAGTTTCAAGTTCCTAATAGACAAAATATCTGGAAAAGTAATTTGAAGGGTGATTCTTTTCATTCACTTCCTAGGTATAGTTTCCCTTTTAAAATCTGTGTGTATGTAATGAATTAAGTAACCTTACTTTCTCTTTCCCTTTACTCTCACCATGGAAAAATCATCATCAATCAGTGAAACATTACCTTGGTTTTATCGAAGGTTGTGGTCAGAAAATATCATATGAAAATAAACAAACAACTTCCACATTTGTGGAAGAAACTCTGCTTGAGGCCATTATCAACACCCTCTGTATATCTTTCCTATAGTATTGAATGTGTGATAACTTTTCTATTCTCTGGTTGCTACCGGAAATTTCAGAGGCAGAGAAGGTGCACACATGTGCATCTCTAGTAATAATTATCAAAATGAGACTTTGTTCCCTTTTGTTTTTATGGACCCAATTTTTAATTTCTAGTTCTAATTTATTAAAAATTTTGTTTATATGTTTTAAATTGCCTAAAATGTTCTTCGGAAAAAGGGGAAATGCAAATAAAAATCAACATTCCTTTGATTAGTTCATCAAGCTTTCAGAGAACATATCCTTATAAAAATTCAGGGCAATCTAGATGTTATCATATATATGAGGAAAGTCATGCTACTTGCTGCTTAAAACATTAAGCTTCTTTACCTCTAGAACATAAAATTTGACTATCCTTGTAATTCTCTCTTATCCCTATTGAGTGACATTAATGACTTAGATTAGTTATATATGTTTGGGAGTATTCTTTTAAATAGGAATTAGCTGTCAATGATAATAGAAGGACTCATAAGGCATTCTGAGCTACAGTACAGAACATGACAGAAAAAAGAAGAATGTGCTACAGATAATTAGAAAGCCCCAAGTCTTTTTGATATGTTCCCACTTGGTGCTCTGTTTGTCTGCCAGACAACTTGGATTAATTTGGAATAGCCTTTTTTTCAGTCATTATGCATGATAAAAATGTGATTTTATAAAAGTTAAAATATTCTCAAAACTGCATTTATCCAATAATTTGAAACAAACAAGATATTTCGTGCTTATATTCAAAAAGTAATAACTTCTAGTTATTAGCCCTTTATCGGATGTGTAAAAGACATGAATTTTTCAAAAGCAGATAGACAAACGTCCAACAACATATGAAAAATGCTCATCATCACGAATCATCAGGGAAATGCAAATTAAACTACAATGAGATATTGCCTCACTCCTGTTAGAATGACTTTTATTAAAAAGTCCAAAAACAATAGATGCTGGCGTGGATACAGAGAGAAAGGAACACTTATACACTATTTGTGGGACTGCAAGTTAGTATTACCTCTATGGAAAACAGTATGGAGATTTCTCAAAGAGCTGAAAAGTAGACCTACCATTTGATCCAGAAATCCCACTACTAGGTATCAACCCAAAGGAAAAGAAACCATTTTATCAAAAACACATCTACACTCAAATGTTTATTGCAGCACAGTTCACAACTGCAAAAATGAGGACTCAATCCAAGTGTCCATCAATTCATGAGTAGATTAACAAAATGTGGTATATGTATAACAAGGAGTACTACTCAGCCATAAAAAAGGGTGAATTAATGCCTTTTGTGGCAATTTGGAAGGAACTGAAGACCATTATCCTAAGTGAAGTATCTCAAGAATGGAAAAACAAACGCCATATGCACTCTCTAATAAATTGGAACTAACTGCTGAACAAACAAGTACACAGAGGAAAGTAAAAGTCATTGGCAACCAAGCAGGGGGAAGGAGAGGAAGGGCAAAAACCCACCGAAAGGATATAATGAACACTATTCAGGTGATGGGCACATTTATAGACCTGACTCAAGCCATGTATCAAAAAAATCTGTGCCCCCTTAATGTTTTGAAATAAAAAAGTAATAGCATAAATAATGCTTATTCTGAGCCAAAATACAGTTTTCAATAAACAACTAAGTTTGCTTTTCTTTGGATTGCTTATTTCTGGGCAAGGAAATCAGTTAGATGGCTACTTATTTAATTTTTAAAAATTTATAGTGGGGTAGGTGGCTATGGGTCCATAAGTCTTTTCATTGTTACTTGAAAACTGAAGAGGATTTCACAGAGGGTGCCCCAGGGGAGATCTTTTGCCAGAATTACATTCTTTTTCTTTTCTTTTTTCTTTTTTTTTTACGGAGATGGGTAGCATCCGTTTCACAGCACAGAGTGGTCCAAAAATCACACTGGACTCAGTAAAGGAGTTTCACTCAGAAGAAGGGTAGTAATTACGAATATTATAGTAACAAACACTTTGAAAGCTTATATGTTATCCACAGTTCTAAACACTTGATATGTGTTAACCTATTTAGTCTTTTACAACAATCATATTAGACGGTATTATCACCTCCATCTCACAGATAGAGAAACTGAGGCACAGAGAGGTTAATTAACTCACACATGGTCAAATAATTAGAAATGACAGGACCAGAACATACTTAGAGATAGTCTAGTTCCAAAGTCTGAGATTCTAATCACTATCCTATGTTGTCTGTTTGCACTGAGACATTTTATGTTTTAAGTATTTAAAAGAAAAGTAGACCAACTCTTAAATGATTTGATTACTCTAGAAACAGGAGAGTGGTTCAGTCTACAAGGTGATTTGGCTGGAATAGAGCTGATGGAAGCTTCCTAACTTGTCCACTGTGCTGGCTAAGAAGTTCTGGCATCTTAGAAATTCAAATGTGGAGTTTCCTTGGCTGAAATTTTCAAGTGCTTAAGCCCTGGAAGGTCAATGCATCTTGGGGAATTCCACTTACCCTTTTGTGTCACCTATGTAAATTAAGCAAAAAGTAACATCAAGACTAGCTAACTAGAATTACGGGTAAGTTAATGCATATGAAAAATAAAATGTCAAAGAGAAGAATAAAAAAATGACTTGATTGCTATTGTAGGCTGTCTATATGCAAGAAGATAATAGATAGTATTTTTTTAAAAATATACTGTTTTGAAGTTGATAGATTAGAATTTTAAGGTTGGGAATGAACAGCAATGATATCAGCATTAGTAATCAGCATCTATGAGCTCTGACCACATGAGTGCTGGCTACTCTGCTAAGAACTTTACAAGCATTGAATCACTGCATACTCATAAGGACACTAGAAAGTAGGTGATATTCTCATCCCCATTTACCGTATATGGAAACTGAGGAACAAAGTGGATAACTGACTGGCTCAAAGTCAGATATTTAGGAAGTGCTAGAGTCAAGATTTAAATCCAAGGTTAAGTAAGTATAAAACTTGAGCTTTTATACAAATTCTTCTTTGGTAATATACTTTAACTGTTTATTTACCTATCAAATACCTGCCAGATTGAAATCCATGAATCAGTTGCTATCATAAAACTTTTCCTTCTTTCTGCTTCCTTTTCTTTAGGCCCAAGCAAGGTAAGGCTCTCCATGATTCTGTGTGTCAGATACTGCACTGAGTACTTTTCTCACAGTAGGAGGCAGACACTCCCTATCCTCCTTCTCAGCTTTACTCTTCTCCAGAGCATATCTCATCATCTGTCTTAGGTGAGTTCTACAGGGGCACAGATTCTGCAGTGGAGCTTTGTGTGCAGCAAGTTTACTGGGGAGTGACCTCAGCATGAACACGTGGGGGAGTGCGAGGCAGAATGCAGCAGTTGACCTGTCATGTGAAAGCTGCAAAGACCTCAGCAGACCCCAGGGAGTTTTGCAGCTGGGATAGCCTTTCAGATTTGTCCAGAATTGAAGCAAAGCCTTTATACCTTGTCTTCACCAGTCTTGGATTCTGATTGCCCATTGGGAGGGGCATGACCCTGGGGCATACAGCTTCTTTTGGCCAGGGGCAAGGTCAGCAGCTATGAGACTTCAGCCATGAGCCTTTAGCAGGCAGAACTCCCACTAGCTGGGTCCTGAAGTCCGGATCTGGGCAAATTACCACAGCTCTGTACCACCTGATATGCTATTAATAAATATTTTGTTTATTGTTAGTTTATTATTTTCTTCTCTCTCTAGAACCTAAGCTCCAGAAAAGCAGGGATTTTTGTCTATTTCTGCTATATTCTAAGCATGTAGAACAGTACTTAGTACAGAGTAGGTTCTCACAAATATTTGTTGAATGAATGACTGTATAAGTAAATACACAGATTTCTAGTTTTCCCATGAGGAGGCCAAAGCTTAAATTGACTACATTACCTTCCTTAGGCCCTAATACCTGGGGAGTGGGCAGAATTTGGATCCAGGCTGGTCTGGCCCAACTCTTTAATTACTTTACTAGGAGAAAGGGAAGATAACCTAGCACATTGCCTTTATTTTATTGATGAGCAATTAAAGTCTAAAGAGAATCCTCATGAGCCAAGAGACCAAGTCCTATGTCGCCTAACTGAATGTAGCATTTTGCCTTCATCAGTTAGAACATACCACATAATCTAGCCTGAGAGAAGCCCGTGGCACCTTTGTGTGGCATATTAGTCTTGATGTCTAACTTTGCTTCGCTAACATATATCCTTTACCTCTATGCTATGAAATTCATGAAATTTTCCAGCTAACTTAATTTCCAGGATTTCTGCAACTGACCAATTTTCTTTGAAGTTTGACGTGGGATGGCTTAACTCCAGTTTTCCCAGGAGGCTCCGGTGAACAGGTCGTAATTCACTGTATCTTGAAAGTCCAAGACCAAATATGAACTGTCAAGGAGAGATATGTGGACTTTCACGCTGGTGGAGAGCAAGCCAGCTTTAGAATTTAAATTGATAATTCCCAATGTTCCAGCAGCATCTTTGGTAGGTGAATTCTTAAGGCTAAGTCTCTAGGGAATCTGGAAGTTATGACAGCTACAGAAGTGTCAATGAAAAAGAAATTTGGAAGGTTTTTTTTTTTTAAGTGTGAATAAAAAGAAAGTGAGTAAATAATTAGATGTGTTAGCAATGGTTCTAGGAAAGTCGGTTGTGGGAAGCTTGCTCTGACTGGCTTGCTTGTCTCCAAAACTACAGATAGCTGGAAGCAAAATAAAAACCCAGGAAATTTTGTCCTCAGTAGAAAGATAAGGATGGCATTGCATGGTTCTCATTAGCCTCATGTCTAGTATTTCTTGTACCAAGGTCATCACCCCCACTATTGTTTAGCCCAATCTTGTACTCTCTGATGATGTAATTCTCTAACTAGAGCAGGCAGCAGAATCAGCCACAGGGCTTGTCACAACAGAATGCTGGGTCCCATCTCCAGAGTTTCTGATTTAGTAGGTCTACTGTGAGTTCTGAAAATCTGCATTTCCAGTGGCACAGGGCCCCCACTTTGAAAACCACACTTCTAGCCATACTGACATTCTTCCAGTTACTAGAAAGCTCCATGCTTTCTTTGATCTCCACTCCTGCACACAAACTGTTCTCTCTGTCCAGGACAGAACAAAAGCTCCCTAATCCTCTCACCTTGCCCTCCACTCTCACTTCACCCCCAGCCACTTTCATAGCCAAGTTTTATTTACTTAAAGTCTCCTTGAAGACATTTATTCTTTTCAGAAACTTTTCTTGACACAAATTTGTTTGTGTTTATCTCCTTGTGCCCACACAGTACCGTATATTGGAATCTTGTTTAATTTTCTGAACCTCTCACAGGATTTTGTGAAAGGAGGGAACTAGTTGCCCTTTTCGTCTTTGAATAGCCAGTGCCTACTTCTGTATCTGGCCCATCCATGAGTATGTTTGGATAAAGTGAAGGGATGAATGATTAAGTTAAACAATTAAAATTTCTTCTGCTTGCTTTAGCTTTTACTGCTTCTCTTAAGTGCCCTATACTTTCATTAAATTTAGAAACAAACTATACGAAATTTTAAAATACATTTTTTTTACTTCTAAGGATAATAACTTATGCAAAAAATAACTAAAATATTGCTAATTTCATTCTTTTACCTCAAAATGGGAATAGGAAGTGTGTATGAATGCAGAATATCTGTATTATGTATCTGTATATATATACATATGTATGCACACATAGATGTGCTAACTTCAGTAAGAAATATTGCAATGTTTATTATTGACAAACTTGCTGAAATTGTTGACAAAATTATTTAGTCTGGTTTCTGGTTATGTATCTAGCAAATATAAGATACTAATTTAACAAAAAACAATAGTGCAAGAGCATCTTTAAATGAATGCTCAGCTTTCCAAAAGCATAAGAGAATATGAAATTCAGTTTATTGTGAATCAATTATTTTATATCTGGGAGAAAGGTTGCCATACTCTGCTACTTTGCCTATCTTTATAGTACAGTAATATGCTCACACATTTCATATTTGGGTTTGTGCACATACAGCTAAATCTTTTAAATCTTAAAAATCCTGTGATTTTGCCAAGAATTCTTGTTACTCAATTTAAATTCACTGAACTACTGTTTCCCCTGAAAAAGTAAAGTGTAACATGAACACTTAAGCTGCTGCTTAATTCTTCACACAGCCCTTCGTAAAGCTGGCTGGGTTAATTTTTATACACACCTGTCCATTCAGTATTGTGACTTCATGGTGAGGTAAAGCAAAAACAAATGTCTTGCACTGGGTTAATACAAATTTTAAAATAATTTTTATTGCACAGTAGCACCATGCAAATTTAGCGTTTTCAAACTATGACTTCATGTTTTGACATAGGCATATAATATTTAATATTTATATATTTTATATAAAATACTTTTAACCTGATGGACATTTTGACAACCCTTCCATTCAATTCTCAGATTTTTTCAGCTCTGAAAAATGATGAATTATCACATGGATAGAATTTAAGTGGGAAATCAAATTATAAAAAGAACCAAAGCCGAGTGCTGGGTCATCCTTCCAGTATGTGACTTCCCAAAGGATAACTCCATCCCAGCATCATGTGTTTCTACCCTTTCTTTGCATTAATAAGAACATTTATGTATCATTGCTATGGCACCCTATGGCTAGCTAGAGCTCCCCTAATGCTTTAAAACACCATTCTGTAAGTACTTACTGAACAACACAATACTCCTATTCTCTTTTTGAGCTTAGTACATGATCATGCAAGAGATGAGGGTGAGAGGTCAACTACACTTAAGAATCATGTCAGCTGTTCTGGATAGCCCTTTATATGGCTATAATAAGAAATTTTTTTTTTCACTTTGCCCCTGATGCATCTCTAACAATTAAAATATGACATTAAAAAAAAACACTTGAAAATACAAGTCAATAAAGCTGATTTGTGTAGTCTAAAGAATGGCTCTAAATCTTCAAGTATTACACAGAGAATATATTTTTCACTAAAATTGTAACAATTTGAAATGTGTAAGGAACATTTTTGCTTTCTTGAAGAATTCAAGGTTGTAAAGCCAAAAAGCTTGACAGAAAAATTCAGGCAATTTATATGATGGACGATAGAAAAAAAACCATCTCAAATCAAGTCAAATTAAAATCAGACTTCGAGAATGGCATAAATAAGGCATTCTCGTACTAAGTCTCTAGTGTGGTTTAGTGGTGAGCTTCCTGAAGACAGAGACCATATATTATTTTCTTTGTATCCCCAGCATTCAGTATACTGCCTGCAATTAATGCAGGTACAAGCTAAACAAATAAAAGACACTGAAAATATATGGGTAGAATAATAAAATACATGCAATTTGTTTGCTATAACAGATGTATGTTCATTGAGTATTTACTGTATAATATTAATTCATTTGATATTCATTGAATGCTTTCTATTTGTCAGGTGAATGCAAAGCAACATAAGACATATAAAAATGAAAAAGAAATGCGGAAATATTCGTCAAAAAGTACAAGCCTTCAGTTATAAGATGAATAAGTTCTCAGAATCTAATATACAGCATGGCGACTATAGTTAATAACACTGAATTTTCTACTTGAAATTTGCTAAGAAAGTAAATCTACACTATGTACACATACTCTCTCTCTCTCTCTCTCTCTCTCTCTCACAGGAGAAAAAAAAAAGGAGAGAAAGATAAATGATCCCTGATCCCAAAAAAACTTCCAGTCAAGGAATGATGGTTTCTATAACAGAGAAATAATATTTTTATATACGTTGCCATATGTTATTGGCTTAAAATAAACCTACCTTCTGTATTAAGAAATAGATTCACTGATGTTTGTTACCTCTCTTTTAGACATGGGCCAAATTTTAACATTGCATTTTAATAGGCACATTTTACAACTTTTAAGCACCTGTTAATAGTTAATGATTTTCTTTCTAGCCCATTTAGCAAAGTTATGATCTTTAATATTTTTCATATTAAAGCTTTCAAGCTGTCTCATGGTACATAAGCCTGGTTCCCATCATTCAAAATCCTTATTTGATCTAGGCAAAATTGAAACAAAGTATCTTTTTGTCAATGCTGTCTCTCTTAAAGGAATATTTCCATTTCCTGTGCAAGTAGTTACTATTCATCAAGACCTTGCTCATTTAAGTAAATGATACTAACTGCATTATTTTGGCCCTTTGGAGTGTTATATGTGATCTGTTATATATGCATTCATCAAGAAATCTGCATTAAAACAGTGCATAGCTCTCTGAACTTGATCCATGGTGACTCATAAATAAGTATAGTCCTCTGAAAAATCTGTCTATATTCAAAGACACATTATTTTAAGGAGCAATATAATTAAGGAACAGTGAAGAATAAAAAATAATCATGTAGAAAATTAGAAGTAATGACAAAGGTGAACAAGAAAAGTGAAAATACTGAATGAGTTGAAAGGAATCTCAGTCTTGGTTCTGAGCATTAGTATGTAAAGGGCCTAATGCCATAATATCCCCCATTCTAACACATACTACCTGTGGAAAAGTACTGGTAAATTACCATACTTCTTTGTGCTTTGGTTTCCTAATCTGCAAAATGGGCACAATAATAGGACATACTTCAAAGGCTATACATGTTTTAGTAGCCAGGAGGAACAGAATAGTTTTGGAACATAATTAGAACTCAACAAATATTATGTTGTTATGAAATCTCAGTGTTGGAATTTACATTAAACATTTATCTCAACCTCCTAAACAAAGCAGGATTTCCTTTCTGGCATGCTGAACAAGTACCCAGCTACCTTCAGCACAAATTCTTATTATGACGGGCCTTCATTACCTCATAGGACAGGCTACTTTGTATTCAGACAACCTAACTACTAGAAAATTCTTCTTTCCCACTGATGTTTGCATTTAGATAGCTATGGCTGCCAACAATGAAAATGTGCTATTGATTGGAGATTATTTTAAATTAAAGTCTTATATACTGGAATTTGTCCTCTTCTGGGTAAACTCATAAATATTAAATCTGCCTCCTGCTTGATTAATTAACTTTTTTATTACCCTAGCAGGGTCAGGTGGTCCTCTTTCTGCTTCACGTGCCACCATTAATAATCATTCCAAAATTTCTGGCTGGTGTTAATAATGATGTAGCTAATTTCATCCTAAGTAATTGAAGCAGTACAGATTGTGTTTCAACCAATGGACTAGATCAAACATAATAGAGGTTTTTAAAAAAGGAGTTTAAGGATTAAAATGTGTTAACCAATACATCATTTTGCTTTACATTAAAATGCCCCCCAATTTTAGAATTAGCAGTTAATTTGCAATTAAAATTGCATATATTATGTTTCTACATAACTCAAGCCACTTACAGCTTGTTATCCAAAATAAAGCAAGCAATATCACTCATCTGTGGCAAATAAAATTATTTGATCCTTTCTTTTTGGATTGGTAGGCAACATACTATTCTTTCATATGTTAGTTTTTTGAAAACTGTATTTTCTTTGTTTGATTAAATGCATATTAGAATCTAACTATGTGCAAGATATTTTATAAGACACAAAGATATATAGGCTATAGTTCTTGAGCTCAAAGAGTTTATAACTTGTAAAACATTCAGCCCTTGAGCAATAAAATATTTAGAAAGTTGTAGGATCTAAGAGTAATGATTTCTTGCTGAACTGATCAAGAACACATCAGGCAGGGTAGCATGTGAGATAGAACCACCATTTGTAATGTGATCATTTTCTGAATATTCCAGTTGGAAGTCACAGAACCACCTTAGATATGATGAGGATACAGATCATTTGAAGCATCCAAATAATCTCATTTTCTTATAGTATATGTTAACTTGAGGGAAATTGATAGAAACAATGTCAATTTATATTAGATTTAGATGGAGGCTTCAATATTTGTTGAGAAATTAATATTTTATTCTGTAAAAATACCCACCAATTTAGGATTTTTAAGTGTACAAAGTGGAGAATAGAAAAATAAGTCAAATGGGGACATAAAGAATTCATTAGGGAAGAAAGAACTAGAGATGCAATCTTGCACCTTAATTTTTCGGATTATTTCCCACCTGTAAATTGTTAAAATGAATCACATTGCTTAAATATCAAACCATACTAAAATAGCTATATCTTATGGATGGTTTGAAAATAATTAAGTGATTAAGTTCATTAATTTGTTTCTACATACCACTCTTTGTATAAATATGTAAGACATAAGATTTTGTTTTGAAATACCCACTATAATTTAATAATTTATAGTTTGGCTTGTTAATATTCATGATGATTTTTGTATGATTATTGTATGTAATATAAATTTAGACAATTACCACTACTTCTGATAAATAATACATTTAGAAATGCTGACAGATGCGACTTTTGTGCTACAAAACTGATTTATGTAGCCTACAGGTGAAAGCTTAAATTTACATGTTGTTAAAATTTTAGCTATAATTAATATTTTCAGGGAAAAGGAGTGCATTGTTTATATATATTGGCAATATATTAATTTTCCTGGGTCATTTAGCTAATTATTAAGGCAATAGAAGAGGTAAATTTTTAATTACTATATGTAAAATTCTAACTTTCTTTCAAAAATTAGCTTTAAGCTCTCTTTTGATAGCTCAGAAACTATTTTCCAGTATTTCAGCAAAGGTGCAATCTGCCTACAATCTAGCAGAATATATTTTATTTTGGTTTTAAAAATGAACATATAAAACTATTTTTTGTTATTCTAAAATGCATTTGAATATTAGATAAATTTTGGTGATGTTTTAAATGCAAACAAATGTTTGATTTCCTTGTCTTTAAATTATTTTTATTACTTTTTAAAAAAATATGTGTAATTTTAACAGATTATTGTTGCAAATGTATCAAAAACATTTTTTCAAGCAGTTTATAAGGTATGGATAATATTATTAATGATGTATACTATTTTTTAATCTCATCTTTTTCTCCATTGAAAAGTCCAGAAAATAAGCACAGAAATAATAACAAACTTGATGTAGTTAAAATTTGCATCTTAGCCATATGATCGAAAACAAAACAAAACAAAAACTATACTTGGTTATGTGGGTGTGGATAAGTGTGTAGAGAGTTAACACTTTGAGGCATACTATAAATTTTATTTTAATTTTGAGAAGGTTCTCATTAACTTCTAACACCTATCTCTCTCATCTATCTTTTATGAAAATTCACATGGATTATTTTTATATTCTTACTTTCTCAACTACTCATTGTGTAGTTTATTGTAATTTTGTTACATCTATTCTAAAAAGGGAAGGGCAATCAAGGACAGTACCTAATAGAAAGGCCAGTACACAATAGGCACTCAATAAATGCTGTTAGTGGACATATGATCTAACTGTACACTTAGTCCAGCAAGAAATTAGAGGACACATGGAATTTGAGCACTAAAACGCAAAAGGAAAGTATTTTGTAACTACATATGAGTGAATATACATTTATCTACATATTTATCAATTCTATTTTTCTATCTCCATATATACATATGTAATGAGGTTGTTCTATAAACTTAGGGAGAGAAGAAACTAGTTACTCTAGTTCAAATAGACTCATTTTATAGCGCTAGCAGTCTTAATTAGTAATCTTTACATTTGTTAGCCAGTTTCCACTAGCATATTCTGATGCTGGGGAAAAAAAACCAACAAAAAACAACCCAAGCACTAGTCTGGAAGTGCAACAGGGATCACCATGATTGTTCTTCAGATGCCACTATGTTTACAGAGCACTAGGGGTCAGTTAAGAACATCATGATTTTGAAAAGGAATTATTTCATATTTTATATTATTATCTTGTTGGTTGTTAGCAAACTAGAAGTTGAACAAAGTAAAATATGGCTAAAGAGAATTGGATTATGAACTATATCATTTTGCTTACTTTAAAAAATTTGAACCAGACCATCGAATGAGAGAGTACCTAATCACTCCTCCCCAACCCACACCAAATCCATATGAATGTATTATAAAATTATTTAATTAAACAGAATACAGAAGAGAACTTAATAATAATATTGATGTTATGATATTTCAAGCAGCACTTGAGAAACAAAAGCTGTAAGAATTTAAACATGAGCCAGGAGAGTATGAAGAGAAAAAAACTGATGCCATCAATTGAGATGCATATCATCATATTCCTAAATTTATAGTCAACCTACCCATATCCTACTTTGGCATTATTCATTGAAGTTCTCTTTTGGGTATAAACAGCATGCTTGGAAAATGTAATTTAAAGCTAACCAGATTTTTTTTAAAATGATCCTTTAGATGATTTCCCCTTAGGCTATAAATTGACTCAGGAGCCATTCTATATACTCAAACTCCAAGTTAAACAAACATACTTTGCAGATTCTTCTCAGACATTTTGTCTCTTCAAGGGTCTGATCCAAGCCACTTTCATGGACTTAATAAATCAGTAATTCAAGAGTCCCCCATCTTCTGCTGCCACTGTCGGATGGTTCTAGGGTTCTAATTTTGTACCTTTACTCACTAGTTACCAGATTTTGGTAAAGCTACTTAAGTTTCTAAAAAGAGGTGTAATCTTGTCAGAATCAAATGAGCTCATGTGTGTAAACTGCTCATCATAGAGTCTCCCACGTTACTAGTCCATTATTATGTCATCTCTAAGGAATTACTATAATAAATTTTCTACTCTTGAATTATTATATTAACACAGTATTTTAGCAATGATGGAAAGAGATTTTTATAGTGATGTATTTGGATATTTTTTTCATAAAGGTGTACAGAAAAATCAACCCCTATTATCTTTACAAAAATACCAGTAACATGGATTTCTGAAAGCCAAAAAGAATTCAATGGTAGAACTGAGTTTAGAAATAGTAAAAGATTTCAAAGTCTTTGTTACATAATATTGGAGCACCTGATTCTCTTCATCTCCCATTTTGGTTTTAAACATGTAGAGGCTATGGAATTAACGTGGGTTTCTGATTAAGCCTATGCATCTATATTTAACTTATAATGTGCATTTCAGTGTAGTTTGTCTCCTGACCACTGTTTTTATTGATCTGAGATGAAAAGGCAAAGCTGCACAATTTTGAACTAACTGCCAAAATCATTCATTCATGGCTTTATTCTCTTCCAAAGTTTTCATTAGTATTACGATGCCAGGACTGGCAAATAAGTAGGTTAACACCATCTATTGAGATTCTATGTAACAGAGACAGTGATGAATTCTGCATAAAGGGATATATTTGGGCCACATTACAATTGAGATCCGCAAGGCATTTCATGAAAGTATTTAATGACAGCACCAAAACAATAACTGAAATGACTGTATGAGTATTTATATGATCAGAATCCCATTTTAAGAAGCTATTAAAAATTTGCGACACCTGGTTTTAAAATATCAGGTCAAACTGGAATGGCATTAAATTAACAGCTTACTTTATATCCTTGTGTGAAACTTACTTTCATCTCCTGTTTCAAATTCAAATTTCTGACTGTAGCCACTGTATCCTGTTGCAGTCCTCACTCGGATATGAAATATGTACTTGGTGGCTGGCTTGAGACCTGTGATGATGACACTGGGGGCCTTGGACCTCGTGGAGGAATAGGTGAGCTGCTCATGCTCCTGGCGGATAGAAGAAAAGGAGAAAGGAAATGAAGCAGAGTCACTCTACCTGTTCCTAGAGACATTCCAAAATTAAACTGAGGAATTATGCTCTGAATATCAAAAGTATTGATTACAAAGAGGTAGAAGCATGGTTTCCATAATTTAGCATTTAATCGTTTGTCATTATGATGCATATGATATGGTCCTGATTTGGAAATTTATCAAGGAAGATGATTAATCTTATGTAAACTGCACTTGTATTTTTGGTGATTTAGATCTCTGATCCAAGTCTAAGAAATGGTGGTGGCGTGAGAACACGTTTACACAGAATGGCAGCTGCATCTTGAGCAAAATGGGCACGTCAGATCAGACCACACCAGCAGAGTGCAAGGAGCAAAGGTGGGAGAATTCAAGTACCCGCTACTCACTTCTACCCGCAGGTAGTGCCAAAATGCCGGCGCTATCCGTGGGTAGACCTGTGGGTGAAAGGAAAAATAAATTAATTGTTTTTAAAGTTTGAAATCTTTTATCCCCAAATCAATTGTTTTGTTCTATAACTCAGTGATTCCCCAGTAGTAAAAACTGAATGTGAGTCAACTTTAAGAAATAAAATGATGAAATTTTCCCCTTGAGGGAGAATTGACTCCTCCCCTAGCTACTATACCTTATGTTTAAACATGTACTAGTTACACAGTGATTGTGAGGTAGATTTAAAAATAATCTGCCCATGAAGGAGCACTGAGGACATAGAAAGGTATGAAAGACTTACCACACCTGAGGAATCAGAGGCAGGGCTGGAGGCTTGGTTCTCAAGTCTCCTGAGTCAACTGCCAACTACCTCACTTTACTAGTGAGAAATGAATTTGCCAGTGTATTCCGAATGATCTAATCAGTCAGGAGCTTTTAAGTGGGCTCATTATCTCAGAACAGGATAGTTCATTTTATTAATACCTGTCCATATAAGACATTGTCCACAAAATCCTGGTGGTGGGGTCAAATTAAACTTAATTCTGTTTTTGTACGGAATTATTACTCTATAATTTTACAAAGGTATTTTAATAGAATATTTGAAAAAATTATGTTTGTATGAAAAAAATTCACAGGTCAAGCTAGGTCAACAAGTCCTCAAGTTAATTTCCATTATTCTCATCATAAATCTAAAGATGGAGACTCTCAGGAATGGAAGTGACTTTCAAGGTCACTAATTGAATCACCCATTTGATGCTTAAATTCTAACTATAATATTTCCATCAAGATTTTGTTTAGGGTTTGCCTGAAAACCACTGTTGTTTAGGAGAACTTCCAGACTAACAAACCAAGTTATAAAAATATACACATATGGAGAATGTGCCAAATTTAATTTATTTGCTGCTGATGCTTTAAGATTTACAACTATGGAAATTATTTCCCTTAAGCTACTTTTGCAAAAAAAAAAAAAAAAGTTCTTATCTTATAGATTATTTTTAAACTTTATGGTCTTATTTATCAGAACCTTATATGCTATATGGTTATTCTGTGTCTAGCTGAATAACTGAATTTGCCATTTATACCCCAAATAATAAATCTTTATTAAATATAAAGTACAAAGAACAAAATGAGTTAACAGCAACATTTTAAATTATAAAGACAAACCAGAATAAATGCAGCTTATATTTATCTCTAGGTGATTTTGAGATTTGAAAGTAACTAAATATTTATCCACCTAGCATAAAATGTAAGGAAATAAAGTCTATAAATCATTGATGGCTATATTTTCTGCTAGGGGTTAAAAGCAGGAGCTTGCTTATACCAAGGCCTTTATAATTAAGAAGGTTAAAACCTATGATGTGGAGAAAAAAAAGTTTGTAGACTATAGAAAAGCGATACTGTTTCTGGTAGAAATTTGCAGAGCATTTGGATTTTTCATTTTCATGTACAAGAGGAGGCTATTCCAATTTTCAC
Source organism: Lemur catta (assembly GCF_020740605.2). Classification (NCBI taxonomy): domain Eukaryota; kingdom Metazoa; phylum Chordata; class Mammalia; order Primates; family Lemuridae; genus Lemur; species Lemur catta. The sequence goes on from NC_059128.1 coordinate 244,194,476, forward strand.
AGAATTTCTGCAACTTAAGAGTTATGGTGCATTTTGAGTGATGTTTCAAAATACGAAATGATGACTGAGAGAAAAATTTTAAAGCAATGAAAAAAAAAAAAAAGGAATTTAGTCTTATCCCATTATCCCCAAAGAGAGAAGATACAATTCAAAAGCTTACTCTTAGAATGGTCCCATAGTAATTATACATTACGTCTGTTGCTTCACCAAAACATAGCTAAATAGTAATTACCTACTCACTAAAGTTACAGCGAGTAAAGGATGCCTTTTGCAGGCAGCTTTTAGCATTTCTGTTGTTATGTATAAAAGTGTATCTGTAGCTACATCCCTGGGATAAAAATTCTCAAGCCCTAGGAAGGGTGCTTAAATGGTTCTTTATCCTGAATCACTCACCACCAGGGTGACAGATGCTGTCTTGTCTTATGTCTTGACACTTGCTAGCATGATGAGGAAGAAGGCTCAGAAAGAAGCAGTTAGGAGAGTCCCTCTCACAGTACATAGCAGCCCTCTCTCCTCCTGGTGTTTCTAAGCACTTGGGAAACCAATTTAGCTTTTATTCATGATAAGCATAGGCTACTATTATGCTGGAACTTTGGCCAATCACGTTTCTGTTGACACATCAACTCCGATTCAAAGTTGCTATCACCAGGTAGAGACCATGCTTTGCCACAGAGCCATCTAGATTTTTTATTTGTCCTGACAGGCTGAATTCTGAACATATTTGAATAGGGTATGTGATATATTATCAATCAGTGTAAAGTATTTACTAATTTCCAAAATTTTTTTTTAAATTTTTTGTTGCAGATCCAGGATTATTACTTGCACACTTTCATGCATTGAGACATGTTGTTAGGCAGTAAATAAACGGCATAAAGTGAACCTCCGAAGGTGTAACCCCATTGGTTGCCAAGCACACTGAACAGTGGATAGTGCAGTGCATGCTCATTGGCTGACAGCACTGGCAGTCCTGTGCACTAATGCTTTCTGGCTGGAAGTGAAACAGCTTATTCTGCTACCTCTCCTTAGATGAGTACAGAAAATAGCACCAATTATAGTGAAAAACATATAGTAACAACGAACTTTAATATATTGGTAATGTATATCATTTCTAAAATAAAAAATATATATGCAATTTCTGTTTTATATATTTGCATCCACATTAAAAAATAGTTCAGAACCAAATAGTGAACATAGGACATTGTCAATCAGGTGTGCACGTATTCTATTCTAGAGAGACTGATCTTTTCTCATGGTTCTCTTCCCATGGGAAGATCCCATTGCTTACACTCAGTTACTGCTCCTTCCCAGTTACTGAGAATCAAGGCTTTTCTGGGAATCCAATCTTATTCTTACACTGAACCTTTCAGTTACCTGAAATACTGAATTTAGCTTTATTTTTATAGGTGTCAACTTTTCACGGTAACTAGAAGGGCCATTCTTGCTGGAGTCTGGCCCCTTTAACATTCGATCTGAAAACTATAACTTAGTGAAAAGAAATAGGTTCAGATGATCAGTCCCACAATCAGAAGTGACATGGCCTATATCAATGGAGGGCAGGTGGAGGGAATTCTGAGTTGGAATTCTCCTGTCTTGGGCTTGATTCTAACTCTGTTTCTAATGTGTATCTTGGTAAGTTACCATCACAATTTTGATTTACTCCTATGGAAAATTCATTCATTCCACAGACATTCATTGAATTCTCTCTATGTGTAAGGTTCTAGGGCACTATAGTAGGTACATCTTACATAATCAACAAAGTTCTACCTAGAAATTAAATTTCTATAATTATTTTTATGTCAGAAATGCAGGTCTCTCATCTTCTGCTGTGAATGATTCTCACATTTCTCACTTCCCTCTCTTGGGTTTACCATTCCCACTAATCAGAGTAAATTAAATAGCATAGCACAGTGGTGGTCATCTTTTAGATGGTTTCCTTTCTCTTAAAGTCTTTGGGTCCAGTGGGATTTCTAAAAGGTGTCACCTCTTCATTTCATTTTTAAATTTTAAATTAATTGAATTTATATATGACAAAAATTATGTTGTAAACTTTTCTTCAACAGACATGTTGATTGGAGGATATAACATTATAACAACCATGATTAACGTAGTGCTTTATAATTTACAAGGTGTTTTCACACACATTCTTTATGTAATCCTCATAATAATCTTGTGAAGAAGAACTGGTAATATTTTTATTCCCATTTATGGTGAAACTGGTCCAGAAAGAATAAGTAAATTACCAAAATGAGTGAGATAACTGGTCAGTGACTTCTATTCAAGTTATGCTTTTTTCACTATGCCCTATTTAAGCAAATGTATCTAGAGTCAATATGCCCATAGATTGGACTTTGGGCCAAACTCATTTTGTCCACACTTTATGTCCCTGGTTATCTAGCCACTATAATTAACTTTAAATTTAACATAGACTATGAGCCACATAGTAATGAATTATTGGTTGACAATTAGAATACTTTTATATAAATAGTTTCTCAATTGGCGGAAACATTTCTCAACATCAAAATGTATTAACTAGTTATTTCCAAGATAAAATTATTTTAAGGTTAACACATCCATGCATGCTGATTTTGTTTTTTATTTTCTTTTGATATCATGACATATTGACAGATTGTAGGTAATATAGGAGGCTTATAACTACCCAATTTGACATGAAATATACAGTATTCTTGTTCAGGCCTGGGAACAGAATTTGTTAATGAAGTTCAGGAAATTCTTTTAGACTTTTTGATATATGGAGTTAACTGCTTCGCTTCAAGTCATACCAAGTTAAAACTATCAGGAATAAATTAAAGTGCTATTAATATTGAGCACTCTACTATCAAAATCATTGTATTTTTTTTTTCTTTTTAGCAATGTCCCAATTAAGGCAATAGTAAGACTTTTGTTCTGCTGGCTTGAAGACTGAAGCTATAGATTGTTTGAGAAAACAAAATAATATTAAAAATGGATAGTAATGGTTTTCCTAGGAGTCATCTAAGTCATTTTTTATCTCTTCTCTCTCTCCATTTCTATATCCATGTTCCTCATCTTGCCTCTCTGTCACACTCACAAACACACACACATATTCATCAAACTGTGGAGATGTCTCCACAATAATCCTCTCAAAAATAAATTGAAACCACATTTAGAACATGATTCATTATCTGAAGGAGGATATTTTTCCTAGACAAATCAAGAATTGCATGGCCTAGAAACAAAATTGGAAAGATTACCAAAGAATCTTATTGCCTAAACTATGGTATTAGCAAATCTGAAAGTATTTTACTTGAATGAAAGGAAGATATTTCATACAACTCTAGGAAAAGGAAAGCTTGTATACTAGACTTGGTCAGTGTTTTATAATTACTTCCCCAAAGGCAGAGATACTGGAATATGCTTGACTTTATTTTACTGGTCATACAAGAATGAATCTTTAGGGGAAGCTACTCATCATACCACGGCTGCAAGATTCATTAAGATTTTTCATATCTCTACTTTGATGTTGCAATCTCCTGATTACTATTGTGGATTTTCAAGTGTAGAAGCAGACATAAATATACTTGTTCCTGGAAAGGGCAGGCTTCCCTAAAACTAAGACATGAACATTCTGGGTAGCTTTTCAGTCTCTTTTTGGATTTAATGAGAATGAGTCAATCCCTGGAGAGTTCTCAAGTCTGAGTGCACTCCAGTTTCAAGATTTACAAAATAGAATACAAGAATGAGTTGTGTAAGCCCAGGAACTGAAATTATAGCACTTATGTAAAGTAGACATAATCATAAAAGAGCTTATAGTCCTAAAAAGTCATCCATTTTCATTCTTGTATCAGTTGCTTTGATTAATTCTAAGTGTTAACCTACTCCTTTTTCAGAACTCTTTAGAGGAGAATCTTATTCTACCCTAGCCAAACCATAAAGTATACAGAAAAGGTTCTCTCTAAAGCATAACTTAATTATCTTACTGAAATTTAAAAATAACAGTTTTTTTATATGTAGAAAATTTCTCTCCTAAAGATTGACTGTAATAAATCATTGTTTCTCTCTGCTATTAGGAATGTTTACCTAGAAATTCTAAGAAAATTAATTGAAAAAAATAGAACTAATCAAGAGAAATCAGTTAGGTAGCCAACATACAACTATCAGTTTTCCTATACATTAGTAATGACCAATTAAAGTTATATTTTAAATATTCCATGTCCTATGACAACAGAAATCTTATAACACCTAACTATATGACACGAGAGTGTGTAAGACCTACATGGCTACATCAATGACAATTTACTGTAGGAACCAAAAAGAGAATCTCTTACTTATTTTTCTTGTCTTATTACAATGCTAAGATTGTTAGTAGAATATTGCAATATATCAGTAAAAGCAGGGACTTTATTTTTTTTCTTTAATGGAACAGCTTCTAATTCTATTATTGTTAAATATAGTTATATCTAAATTAGGTTTTCAGTAGATGTCAAGCTGAGAATTTTTTCTCTTACACTGTAGTTTTGTTTGTTAGTATTTTGTTCTTAGAATGTGAAACAGATTCTGGATATTATAAAACAATTTATCTGCTTCCAAATCAATTATATGTTTTTCACCTAATGTAACACATACTTATCAAGAACTATTCTTTCATTCCTAAGATAAATCCTACCTGTTAACACTTGTTCATAACATGTTATAATTTTTATGATAATTTTAGATTCAAATTTGATAATATTTCAGCTAGAATTTTTTTATTTTATTTTATCTTTTTTGAGACAGAGTCTCGCTTTGTTGCCCGGGATAGAGTGAGTGCCCTGGCGTCAGCCTAGCTCACAGCAACCTCAAACTCCTGGGCTGAAGCGATCCTACTGCCTCAGCCTCCCGAGTAGCTGGGACTACAGCCATGCGCCACCATGCCCGGCTAATTTTTTCTGTTTTTAGTTGTCTGGCTAATTTCTTTCTATTTTTTAGTAGAGATGGGATTCTTGTTCTTGCTCAGGCTGGTTTCGAACTCCTAACCTTGAGCGATCCTCCCACCTCGGCCTCCCAGAGTGCTAGGATTACAGGCGTGAGCCACCACGCCCGGCCTCAGCTAGAATTTTTAAACTTATATTTATAAGTGATTTTAGGCTATAGTTTTTTTTCCTTTTTTTCTATTTTAAATATTTGGCTATATAATTTGGTTATGCTATATTTATAGAATGTATTATGAAACTTTCCTTTTTTTAATGTTCTGCTTAACTGATACAACATGGGAATTACCAGTTCCTTGAAAACTTAATTGAAATGGAACATTCTGGTGGTAAATATTTGAATAGCTTTTAAAATTATTTTTATACTACATTCAGACCTTCTTCTTATTTTTAGTAATTACCAGAAAAACCTTAAATTTATTGATATAAATTTACATCTAGTCTTGCCCTATCAATAAACATATCTTCTATAAAAATACTACATTTTTCTCATCTTAGTCCTAGCCAAACTTGTTTATTTGTTCAGTCTTTTAAAAACACTGGCTTTCAATTTTTTTTAAATCAAATATACTTGATTCTATTTCATTAATTTTTTATTTTTCACTTGTTCATTTCTTCTCTCTGCTTTGTTTTACTACATTGGTCATATTCCACAGTTTTGGATATATGTATATCTTAATGCCTTTAATTTTTAAATAGTTTATAATTTAAGTCTATTATGCTTTAATATATTATATTATAACTTAAGTCTATTATGCTTTACTATATTATATATTAATAATACTTAAATTTTTCAAATGAATTTTGGGGTGGGGTGTGGGAATTTATTTTCTTAAAGTTGTTTAATTTTTTTACGTGATTTGCAAAGAATCTTTTCTGCTATGAGGAATTTATTGAATTTTTTGTTCTAATGTATGGTCAATACCCGTAAATGCTTTGTAAGTATTTGAAAATAATGGGGGAACTTTCAGAATTTTAGGAGCAAGAAAATTCTCCATTAGCCAGTGCCTGTGAGGTATTTTATAACCTTCCGGTATGACTGTATATTTATCAAATTTGCCTGTTTCAGAAAGATTAAAATCATTCAAAGAAGTACAAGAATGGTACTTTAATATTATAAAGCCATTATGCAGTAAGAAAATCTAGACATCTTAAACAAAATAATTTCTACATTCTTTGATTCTAACCATCACTAACACTTACTTTTATACCATCTGGTCCCTTCCTCCACTTATTTCAATGTATGTCAGTATATAACCCCAAGTAGACTGAAATTTTATTAAAAAATATGGTCTATATTCTCCTCAGATAACAAAACAAAACAGAACAAAATGAAACAAAGGAGTGTTGGATGCACAGTCAGTGTTTGGTAAATGTCTATTGATTGATACCTGCAAAGCAATACTAACCGTTTAACACATGGTGTATCTGGTGCAGCTTTGGTCATATATCATTGGGAACTGAACTACTAAAACTGCAGCTCCAACATAGGAGCACACGTTGGAATAGCTTCTACCTCACACTGAATCTCCTGTGACCAGCTCTAAATACACCCCATCAGTACCAGGAGATGGGGCTGGCCAATTGCTCCAGAAATAAGAACACGCTAGAATGATTATAGATTTCTTCTCCTCGGTCATTTAACCCATGATGGGGAGGAGCTACAAAGAGAAAAACTACATTTCAATTGAAAAACCTCAGCTTTCCAGGTTCCTGCCTTTCTGAGGCTCACATGTTCCACCCTGCTCTTAGATTCTGCATTTTGATATCCTTCAATAGAAGTCACAATTAGGTTCTGTTGCTGGCAACAAAGAAAGTTGCTTTCTTTTCTCACATTCATTAAAATGTAGAAGAAAGAGTTTCTAATTTGAGGAGAGAAAGGATTAAGAAGATCAAAGGTTGAGTGGTCTAAGTCAGAGGGTAGAATGCTCTGAAATGTTTTACTTAGGTAAAAATTAGCCACTGCTATGACAAAATTACAAAATATGCATATGTAAAAAATATGTAGAGGTAGTTATTCCAAGGACACAATTACTTTCTGACTGCACTCTGGAAAAGAATCATTTAGTATTCCATGACTATAATTTACTACAATCAACTCTTGATTATCCCCAGTAATCCAAAATAGGAGATAACTCCAAATCACTTTGAAATGCATTCATGACTTTTTTTCATATATTCCTTCCAATTTGTACCTTGTTTCACATAAAATGAAAATTAAATGCATTCCTGAACATTAAATGTTGAGTAATAGTAGAAGATGGCATAGGGGTATACCTGATGATAGAGGAATATTGATCTGAAATTAAACATTCATAACCGATTTTCACAAAACAGATAATTGATATGAAGATAATTAACTGCTTAAAATAGTGGTTAAATTTACTGTTAGGGGACATGGCCTAATTATTATAGTATGACCTTCAGAAAATACTGATGCTAGAATGAGACCAACAGAGTCCTACTTGTAGTCAGTTCATCTATGAAAATTGGGAATGTTATACCTATATCAAAGAGTCAGGCTTGTTGTATGGATAAAGCAAAATAATGTGTAAAACCCTTTCACAGGCTCCAGCAGATGTGTAAAATAGCATTATTTCTTTCTTTTAGGAGCAATTATCAATAGGTGGTGCATTCAATCCAGGGCAATGATAGGCTTGTGCCTTAACGGTAATCCTGCAGATGCTGTGAGAAGCCTTTTTAAAAATTTTGTATGTGTTTGCTGCCTGTTAACCTTTGTATTCCGACTGCTTAATACTGTAGGAATACAAATATATATTATCCCAGCTACTTCGGAGGCTGGGGCAGGAGGATTGCTTGAGCCCAGGAGTTGGAAGTTGCACTGAGCTATGATGACCCCACTGCACTCTAGCCCGGGCAACAGAGTGCGACTTTGTCTCAAAAAAAAAAAAAAAAAGATATATAATATATATTGATTACACAAATACATATTAACACATACTGAAGGGTCTCATTATATATTATCCAAATTATTGAATAAAAATTTAATGAATTGCTCCATAAGTTTAGCTCTTAAATTCTTAAATGTTGTTATACCAACTTAAAATTTGCATAAATGAATGACAATTCAAATAAGAGATGAGAAAAATTGTTTTTGCATGCTTATAGTACTTCCATAATCAAAATGCAATAATATTATGTCAGTATAGTGTGCTGTGTTCTTAGGAACATTGTGGAAAACATCCAAGATTATACTTGCTAAAAATATTTGACAAAATAGTATGCTTAAAAAAAACTAAGGGATGTGTTGAAATATCTTTTAATACATATTCTTAATACTTATTCAGTTTTAGCTTTCCCATCTGTCTTCCTGTACCTACCTTCATATAGATGGGATATAGATTTTCTCCTGTTCTCTACCACTCTATAAATATTTATAATGGTGTTCAAGTAAAAATTAAATGTTTAAAGTTTGATACTGCTACCTGAAGAAAGTGCTTTCATTCCAAAATTCTTTAATGATATGTCTTAAAATTATATCATAGTCAAACTACAAGTTTAAATTTGTCATGTATTCTTAAAATTTTAGATAATTTACTAGAATTTTAAAATCATGTGTAAATTTGGTGATAAAAATATTAATATACAGGTAGAAAACATGGGAAAAATAGAGAATAAAACATTTAAAGACTTAATATTTATTATAGTATTGATGATAGATAAAATGATTTTATCTTAAAGGGGGAAACTGGAAAAGAAAAATCATATTCATCATAATAATATTTGAGGATTAAACTAAGAATTTTTAGAAGATTTATAAATTCCTACTGATATCGGTAGTTTAGGCCAAGTAGTAAAATATCCACATAAATGCTAGCTAAAAACAACTTTATTATAAAAATTAACATATGTTAGCAACAAATGCTACTGGAGGAAAAAAACCATACTAAGTATCTTTGTAAACACTAATACACATATGTTGATTTCCTCAAATATAAATGGCATTCCAAATGTCAAACTGAACATTTTCAAGATTAAATCATCACAATATGGCAGAATGGAATGGCATAGACTAGAAAGATAACATGTGTACAATCCTTTGATTAATTATATCTAATTGTAGGATGTGGATTAAAAAACAATGAGGGTATTGGTAATATATGTTTTAAATAAAAAAATTTAGGTGATGGATATTTTAATTTGCTTCACTATAATAACCTTTTTACTATCGATATGTATCCTATAACATCATATATATGTTAATTATACAAAATAGAAAGTATTTAAAAATATAGAGTAGTTAAATATTTTTACCATAGTGCTAACTAGATTATAGGATAGCTAAGATAAATGAAAGACAGCAGAAAAAAAATCTTTGAAAATGAAGTTACCAGAGAGTAAATGCAGTTGGATTGGCCTCCTAAACTGTCCCTTGGTTGCTAGATTTTCTAACAGAATTAAAGTAAATAAGGAAGATAAGATGGGTAGAATTTCACTAGAGTGAGAATACCAGTAGAATATGAGAAAACATTTTATAGAAATGTCTCCACTGGAAAACAGCACTGTTTATGAATATAGGTAAAGTCTTATATTCATCCAAATCAGCTTCAAAACATAGTGTTAAAAGGGCTGCTTCTTGCACTGAACAGGAAGCAGAAATTCACTTAAATGTGCATGCATGAGAATTCCTTACTCTCATTTAGAATAGGGAAGAAAACAGTTTTGGAAGATTTTTCATTTTTATCTTTGCCACTTAAATATATTTTGTCACCATAGTGAAATTTTTAATATTTTTACATTTGTTTGATGAGTCTTAATTGTGATTTGATGACAGATACATTTGTTTTGTTCAAAACTAAAACTAAGATATCTATTAAAATTGATCTACAAAGCTACAAAGCAAAATTTGTTTCAAGAAACAGTCTCTCTTCCCCAAATGAGATTTTAAACCTTCTTTATAAGTAATATAGTCTTAACTTGAAAAGTTTCCTACTATACTCTAAATAACCCAGTATTTTCAGACAGTAATCTAACTCATTCATTGATTTTGAATTTTCCTCATAGGACATCAAATGTGAATCAAGAAATACATCAAGATTTTTAATAAAATAAAGTAAAATATAGGTATATCAAGATACTATAGGCCGGGTGCAGTGGCTCACACCTATAATCCTAGCACTCTGGGAGGCCGAGGCGGGTGGATCCCTCGAGGTCAGGAGTTCGAGACCAGCCTGAGCAAGAGCGAGACCCCGTCTCTACTAAAAATAGAAAGAAATTATCTGGCCAACTAAAAATATATATAGAAAAAATTAGCCGGGCATGGTGGCACATGCCTGTAGTCCCAGCTACTTGGGAGGCTGAGGCAGTAAGATCGCTGAAGCCCAGGAGTCTGAGGTTGCTGTGAGCTAGGCTGATGCCACAGCACTGACTCTAGCCCGGGCAACACAGCGAGACTCTGTCTCAAAAAAAAAAAAAAAAAGATACTATAACTGGGAACCTAATATCTCATCACTGAGAGAATATAAGTAATATAATGCTAATACATACATTGAAGTAATTGACAGCTTCCTGCAGGCCACATCTCCAAGACAAAAGGTTTTCCTAGTTCCAGTGTGGGTGTTTAAAATCACAGAAATATTTAAACATGTAAATTACTGCAGATAGTTTTAAATGCAAGTAGAGGAATTCAAGGTAAGGCCATTTTTAGAAACATTATTTTAATCTGGATTATTATCAAATGGTGAACATATTTATTTACTTATTATGCACATAAACTGGTTTTGAAATCAAACTGGAAAGAAAATTACCTATGATGAAGCACTAAGTTAATTTAGGGTAAAATACTGCTACAGCGAAGAGGTCTCTGTTCTGCAGAGGTCATAAATGTTGCCCATTTTATAATATATTTCAGGTAGTATATATTTGAGGGTTGGGGGTGCTAGTAATGAATGCTTTTTCCTTAGACATGCAGGCATCTCCTATTTTCAAGTTTGGATAATTGGATCTGTATAATTATATCCTATCTGTTATAAATACATTGTCACAACCCAATGTGCAGTCGAGATTCAGATTCAAAGAACTGAAAAAAAAAAAAAAAACGCCTTTGTAGAAGTTTTCTTTTCTTTTCAACATTTTTTTCTTTTTTCTTTCTGCTTTTGATTTACTTTTATGAATTAACTATTTTTTACTCCCCGATATGTCCAAATACCATTCTCTAAATATACTTTGAAATTTTAGAATGTCATACTCAAACTTAATACATTTTCTTTGGTCCAGTGCTGAGAAATGCTTATTTTTAAATTAGTACAAATGGGAAGCAAAGCAAATAATGTTATGAAGGCCTAAAATCAAGTAGCATAGCAAAATAAAGATGGATACAAATTCTGTTACACTCTTCTCATTGAAATGTTGTGTCTGCGTTCCTTTCATTGAATCCAGTCTAGTCTGTGATTGATTTGACCAGTAAAGTAGGGCAAAAATGATGTGTTGCCAGTTCCTGGCCCAGTCTCAAAGAAAACTGGCAGTTTCCACTTTTGTCTTGGAACTCTATATTGCACTGTAAGAAGTATGGCTAGTCTGAGAAGGCTAAGCTACGTGGCAGCCCAAGAGAGTTAGGTGGAGGAAGAGCCTTAGAGAGAGAGGACAAGGGACAAAAGAAGGGAAGAAGGACAGAGGGAGGGAGGGAGGTGGAGAGAAACACAGGCGAGGGAGGATGGGAGGAGAGTGACAAAGGATGCCTAGCCAATCTGCAGGTGTTCCAGCTCCCAGGCAGTATTTTATCATCCCAGCTGAAGTCCTAGATGTGGAGCAGAGATGAGCTGCTCCTGCTGTGTCCTGTTTATATACCTGACTCATAGATTCATAACATATAATATTTATAAATTATAATTTTTAAGCTACATTTTGGGGTAGTTTGTTATGCAGTAATAGATAACTGGACCAAGTAAACATGAATCAACATTTCTAGGCCCCAATTCTAATATGGAATTCATTGATCCTATTTTTTTGTTACTACATTGGCTGATGGTATTTTGTCTTAACACACAAAACTTAATCAACTTAAATATCTCAATTATCTGGTTCTTTAGAGAGATTATGACCTTTTAGCCTGAAATGACAGGTTAAATTATTCAAAACAAATCAGTTGAAAGTATAAACAGAACATAATGTGGTTAATTTTTTAAATGTTAACACTTTCATACTGTTTACTATGTTGTAGGCATTAAGCACTCTCAAAACTCAGAAAATCCTCAAAGTTGCTCTACGAAGTAGGTATTTTCAATGAAGAGACTGAGCTGCCACTGCAGCACCTCAGGTAAGTTGCCCAAGGTCATTCAATCAGTTAGTGGGAGAGCTTGGATTTGAACACAGGGAGTCTAGTTATTCTATCCTGCTATTTATTTATATAGCTTCCAAATGAAGTATTGCAATAAAGCTAAGTATTACTAAGAAATTTACATATTATATATGTTTTATATTCACTGCTTTATAAACATATTGAGAAACAGAGATGTAAAGAAAATAATTAATACAGGCTGTATGTACAGAAATAAACCACAATCCAAATCATAGTATAAGAATCTTTGAAATCGAAAGTACTTAGTCTAACATATGAATTTAAGGTTTAAAAAGATTATATTTTGCTACTATTTCATGAAATTTTCAGTCCTCAAGTACAACGAGTGAGCTTCAAACACACATTTATCACTTTTTTTAACGGAGAAGGCAAAAGGCTCATTAGGAAGAACAAGACTGTTATTTCTTCCAACACAACAATGAAATTATGTTTTTCCTTCATACTGAATTTAGAGGACATCTTATGCAATAGATGAAAGACTAGGAACTCTCAATGCTTTAAACTGAGATTTCTAATTCTGGTATGGTTTTCTATAGAATCTTATATTTACCGACAAATTGTTACTTTACTATTTAAAACACTAGATTGGAATTTGGAAAAACAGGGCTGTCTTTCTGTGATTCACAAGACAGGTGAACTTCAGCATGTCCTCTTATTACTGAGCCATAGCATAGCATACTCAGTTCAAAAATGATCATGAGACCTTGGTTCCATCTACCTCACAATATTGTGATGGATCAAATAATAATGCATGTGAAGTGATATTAAGGTGAAACATCCTCCTCAAATGTAAGATAGAATGATTTTCATTGTTGTTGTTATGTAATTAAATAGGTGTCCATATTGTTGGTGGAAACATTTGTCACTTGGAGGCATACTATTTTAATAGTGAACTGTATTTTGAGTTAGTGGAGGGAATTATGTTGGTTACTTAGTAAATTAATCTTCAAGAACCACAGAAACTGTCTTCTTTTTAATTCCATGTCAAGAAAATCAGTAGGATAAATCAGCCAAATACTCAGGGGTCTGGGACCATTGGTGATTAAGTGGGCAGTTGAGATCTACATGTGGGAGTAACACCAATGTCTCAAGATATCTTCAGATGGCAGACTCTCCTTTAGAGCCAGTTACTTGGATCTCAAGTCAGTTACCTGTACCTGTGCACATGACCAGTTGACTAGTTGTTAATGTAGCCCTCATTTGTACAACAGCACCATTCTGAGATTTAAGAGTAAAACATAGTGATTTGGAATAATCCTTGAATATTGTCTGTTTCAGAAGCTAAGGGGGACTATACATCTGGCAGGTACCTCTATCTATCTGCCATACTGAAGTTGGACAGCAGTTAAAAACCTCATGTGCTAACCCAAAATTGAACTAAGTCTTCAGAAGCACCACATGGTGGTCTTTTCAAAGTATAAAGCTGTTAAATACACTAAAATAAGACGGTTATGATGGATAATTCACTAAATAGGAGGAAAATTACCAAGGAGTTGTGGATACCAGGAGTGGTAATAGTTATACACATTTAGGCACAACTAAATTAGATAGGACAGAAAGATTTCATCTGTCCACCTGCTGTGTTCATCCATGAAGTAACAAGAATCAAGGGACATAAGGAAATAATGATGGTACTGATTACCTTGTTTAAATGTCCTTGTGTGAAATGGAAGGATCAAACACAGGTTTTGGGAGCAATTTGCCTTTGCCAACTGAAACTTAGCCAAAAACAATTAATTTATATTACATTCAACCATGAAGAACTTCAGAATACTTCCTCAGCTAAAATTTTACATTTTCTAATTATAGACTTACAATTTTCTATTATTAAAAGTTTGAAAAAGATCTAAACTAATTTCATTTTTTACTTTTTTTAATCATTCTGTAGAAACGTTGATATTTCTAACAGAATTTCAGTCCTCAGTTTCTAATTAAAGTGTGTATATATATATACGAATATAAACCTGTCTTTTTCAACATATATAAACTGAGACAACAAAATTTCAAGGATGAAAATGTAAACAAACCCAAATAGTGTAAAAAATTATCAAGAAAGCTAAAGGGAGAGAAACAACTTTTCAAATATTAGAACCCGTATAATAAATTATTTTCTCATTTTCCATTGATATATTCAAGTAATTGGATAGAAGTTCTTATTCTTGCTTTTTCCCCTAGAAATATTTGATCAGTATAGATTCTACAAGGTCACTGCAAATACATGATATTAAAACACAGCCAAATTGTGTAGCAACATAAATGTTTTTATGAGCAGCAGGTGTATTCTTTGAAAGATTGTAAAGCTATTAACAGCTCAGTAAGGAGTACATAATAATAGGTTGTTAACTCAGCCTCTCTTACAAGAGTACTGAGAAAGGACATTTTGGAAGCATTAAGACAAATATATTTTAAAAAGTATCCAATATGAATGCTTCATGATGAGAGGTTCATTTAAATTTTATCTAATTAAAATAATGAATTTTGTCTTCTTGATTTGAAGATGCTCATCCAAAAGAATTATCTAACTATGGTTAATAAAAATAAAATTATAATCTTGAAGCTAAATATATTCTAGTCATGATAAGTACTTGAAATGAATCTAATTTAGATTTTTTGCAAGTTGCAGGACTTGAGGCTTATTCCAACAAAATCTATAATATCTAGCACAGGGATCTGCCATCTAAAAATTTATTAAGCCTATTTCAATGAATGAAGGATGAATGATTTCCTAAGATATATTAGGTGACATTTTAATTGCTCATCTTAGAAAACTTACTTGTGATTGGACTCCCATAAAGTCACCTCTAGGTATTTGATTCCAAGTTAGAAAGACTTTGGTCTTATTATTTTGTTGGAAGTATTAATATTTTCTTCCATAGTCACCCACTTCTTAAAATCATTTAAAATATTCTTTTAAATTTACAAAGAATGAGGGTGCCAAAAATGTTTCTGGTTCTAGGTTATTTGTGAGGCATAGAATATTTTGTAATGCCCAATGAGATATATGTACTTTGTTAATTTTTCCATCAGTTTGAATAAGAATGCTGTAATTAATTCTTTTAATTTGATTTAGATATGAAACAATATATATTTAAAAATTAATAAAAATAAAACAAAACATATTTACTTTTACATTTTTTTCTCCCTTAGAGCCCTTGTTTCAAACTCATACTTGAGTGAAATTAACAAACCACACATCAGAATGGCAATGTTATTTAGTAAAAAAATTAGAGTGATTTACTTTGGCACTAAGGATTAATTTTCCATAACCCTTATTCTGAAAGTAAAGAACAAAAGATTCAGAGGAAAAAAGGATTCATGCATAATTTTAAAATGATATTTTCCTATTATAAAAGTATGAATGAGCTAAAACACACATTTATGTTTTTATAATCTCCTCACTTGCCAGCAACAAACTTTGGCTTAAAACATTTCCCGAAGAGTTGGCATGGAACATTATTTTCAAGGAATATGTGTCATTATAGCCAAGAAAAAAAAAGCTTCCTAGTTGTGTAAGTGTGTAAGTTTAGATCTTCTGAGGATCACACTCCAAAACAATGTTGAAAGAAGATATTTAAGGAGGGAAACATCTGTGCATGTCAAAGAGGTGAGGGATAAAAAGGAGACAAGAAGCCCTCTCAGACCACAATGCAGGTCTGATGCCAGTGAAAAGAGAGGTGAGGAAGCAACCACAATGAGATATCACTTAACTCCAGTGAGAATGGCCTTTATCAAAAAGTCCCAAAACAATACATGTTGGCGGGGATGCAGAGAGACAGGAACACTCATACACTGCTGGTGGGACTGTAAACTAGTGCAACCCCTGTGGAAAGCATTATGGAGATACCTTAAACAGATTCAAGTAGACCTACCATTCGATCCAGCAATCCCATTATTGGGCATCTACCCAGAAGAACAAAAGTCATTCTATAAAAAAGACACCTGAACCCGAATGTTTATAGCAGCACAATTCACAATTGCAAAGATGTGGAAACAACCCAAATGTCCATCAATTCATGAATGGATTAGCAAAATGTGATATATGTATACCATGGAATATCACTCAGCTATAAGAAATAACGGTGATATGGCATCTCTTTGGTTCTCCTGGAGAGAGTTGGAACCCATTCTATTAAGTGAAGTATCCCAAAAATGGAAAAATAAGCACCACATATACTCACCAGCAAACTGGTTTCCCTGATCATCACCTAGGTGCACATTTGGGAATAACAGCAATTGGGTATCGGACAGAGGTGGGGGGTGGGGGGGACGGGATGGGTATATACCTACTTGATGAGTGCGATACACACTGTCTGGGGAATGGAAAGGCTTGAAGTTCTGACTGGGGGGGATGGGGGAGGCGATGGGTGCATACCTATGTGATGAGTGCGATGAGCACTGTCTAGGGAATGGACACGCTTGAAGCTCAGACTCGGGGGGATGGGGGGGGCATGGGCAATATATATAACCTGAACTTTTGTGCCCCCATAATGAGCTGAAATAAAAAAAAAGAAAGAAAGAAAGAAAATGCCTCAGAAGGTAGTCAGTCCCCCTGGGAGAAAGTCTTGACCAGGCATTCAGGATCTCCAAGAGGAGACTGCCCCTTAGAAGAGTTCTGTATTCAGCAAGAAAGGCCTGGTTCTAAGTACCTGGGTCTCAGGGGAAATGGGGCTTCTAGGTGAACACTGAGGTGGATCCTGAAGGTGTGGCAGCTGGAGACCCTCCTTGTAGCATGTTCTCTCTTAAAGGGTCAGTACTTTCTTGGCTGTCACTGAGATCAAATACATTTGGAAAACACTAAGTTAAATAAAGTTATATAGGTTCCTTGGCTACAGGATTTTTCTGAGCATTCAATATGCCCACGTGATCTTTGAAATTCCAGAGATGAAAATAATATGCTACATTTTCTAAATTGATTTGACTATGCAACCCTATGGTGGTAAAATATTTAGTGAGATTAGCACTGCAGTACATATTTTGGGAAATATTAGTTTAAAATATATTAATATATATTCTAAGATAGTATGAACAATATTGTAATGGTTAATGGTACCATTAACTTGGATTTATTTCTGTGTTCCTTCCATACTCGATACCCTACCTCTTTCACAAAGATATTTACTAGCCTGAATTTTGTGTTTATCATATCCTTGCTTAAAAAATTAAGAGCCATCACATCTGTATGGGGTGTATAAATATTACATTGTTTAGTTTGGTATGTATTTGAGCTTTCTACAAATATTTTTATATTGTATATAGTTTTCTGGGGTTACATTATGTTTCTAAAGTTTATCATTTTGTGGTATTATTATTCATTCATTTCACTAATAACACTATTCATATTTTACTATACTATAATTTACTAATTTTCCTGATAATGAAAATTTGGATTTTTTTTTTCTATTTGAAAAATGCTTCCTTGAACATTCTAGGACACTGTCTTGATCACACATGAAAGATTTTGGGTGCATATATATGTACATATATATATATCTATATATGTATATAACAAAATTGCTGAGTCATTGGATACTGGATATGAAAATGTATAAATTTATAAAATTATTTTCCACAATCATTTAGCAATTTTCACCCAGTATAGCAATGTAAGAGTTCCAACTGCTCCACATCACCTCAATTCTTATAAATGTCAGATTTCTCATTCTTGCCAATCTAGTGTGTATAAAATTTTCTCATTGTGGTTTTAATTGGCAATTTCCTTATTACTAATGAAGTTGAGCATCTTTTCTTTTAAAGCTTGACATATAGGTCTGATATAGGTTTTCTATTGATTTGTTCTTTTACATATTGTTTTATAGGATTTATGTATTTTGAACATTAATCCTTTGTTAGTTGTATACATGGTAAATATCTTCTCCCAGTTTCTGTCTTGTCTTTTTATAATCTTAATAGAACTTAATAGGTCTTTTGAAAAAAAGGTTCTTATAATGAATTTAATTAAAATTATCAATTTTTCTTTTAAAATAAGAACTTGCATTTCATTTATGAAATCTTTTCTTTACAATGTGAGAAGAGATTATTCCATATTTGTCTTCTAAAAATTTTAAACTTCTTCCCTTAGAACACTTGGTCTTAATTTTGATAAATGATATGAAGTAGGAATCCAGTTTCTTTTTCTTTTTTCCCTCCAGTATAGATTACCCTACACCATGCAGTGAATAGGGCATACATCTCCTAATGATCTGCAATGCTACTTGTGTCTTATGTTTCGGGTCTGTTTATGTGTGGGTCTGCTTCTGGGCTTTCTGCTGTGATACATTAGTCAAGTTGTCTCATTCTGCAGCAGTATCACTCAGCTTTAATGATTATACTTAGGATAATTCTTTATATTTGTCAAGGCATGTAATCTCGACTTATTTTTATCAGAAGTATCTTGGTTATTTGTGACCTCTATTTTGCTTCTCTCTAACAATTTTAGAATCAGTTTGTCAATGTCTACAGAAAGATCCACTGGAATTTTTATTAGAATTGCATTAAGTCTATATATCATTTTGGGGGAAAGCTGACTTTTCTATGATAATCTCTTTTTATATATGAATGTGGACTCTATGAGTGTTTTAATTTCTTTCTATAAAGTTTTATAAATTGTTTTGCATGTATTAAAAACTAATTTAGACCTATTCTCAAATACATTACAGATTAAGTTGCTATTATAAATGTAATGTATTTGAAAATTATGTTTTCTGTTGCTGCTGGTGTGTAGGAATGCAACTAAATTTTTATGGTTAGCCACTTTGCTATAATCTTATTATTTAAATATGCATGTAGATTTGGGGAGAATTTCTATGTATAGAGTCATATAATCTGGTATAATCTGAGTTTTCTTTTTACATATGTTTTTATGTTATTTTACTCTTATTGAAATGGCTAGATCTCCTAATATTTAGTAGAAACAATTATAATGGTCAATTTTTATGTAGTTCCTGTTTTTAGGAGAATTAGTATAATGTTTCCTAAGAAGAATATTTGCTTGATTTTAATTATGTCAAGGAAGTTATCTCCTTCACATTTTCCTTTTACTTGTCTCCTTGTGCTGAATTCTGGGTGATATTTTCAAATAAATCTTCAAGTTTACTAAATGTCTCTTTTTATTAGTAATTACCAGTATGATTTTATTAGTACACACCTGATAAATTTTATATAGAATGTATGACTGTTTATTTAATGATTTTTTTCTTAAAATTGTTATATTTTTCTTTTTAGAAGTTCTATTTCTTCCTAATCTTCCTATTTTTGTTTCTTTCTTTCAATGATTGAATTTGTTATTTTTTAAGCTTTCCAAACATAGTTGTTCTATGTATGATTCTTTAATGTATGCAGTCCTTGGGATTCTAAAGCTGTTGCTGAGTGTTTCTGCTGATTTACTCATGATTTTTTTTTTCCCTATTCTTGGTGGTCTTTCATTGTGCTATTATTGCCTAAACATAATCTGCTGTGTCTTTGAGCCCTAGCTTTTGAAAGCTTTCCTCTAGAGAGGATTTACTTCTATGTCTGTAAGAAGCCAGGGATACTGCAGAAATGGTGCCACTTTAGCTCTTCTTGAGCATCTTGGCTCAGCACAGGAGTCCCAGGATCAGTTCCCCTTCCCAGCAGGTGACCAAAGATGCTGATCCTGACAGTAGTGCTCTCAGGGCACTGAGAAATCTGCTCTTAAAGAAGCCCACCACACCAGACTAGCAGCTGTGTTTCTTCTCCAACCTCAGATATATACATATTTTTGATCAGGAATGGTAAATTCTTAAAATTCTCCCTTAGCTTTTATGAAAACAAATTCCCATCAAGAGTATGTCTTATCCATATCTAGTTATTTTGCAAATGAAGAGCCTTTTGAAATATCTAGTCTGGCATTATTCTATTATAGAAGGAAATAAGTCGCTTTCTAAGAAGACTATGTGACACAGTACCTTTTTTGTCAATTAAAAAAAAACACATAGGGAAAAGAAAGTGGAAGTTCAGGAGTAACAAATAATTTGTTCATGGAATCACTATTTCTCTACTTTTATTGAATGATTACATTGTGTTAGGCAAAGTGCTAGTTTCTAAGCCTGCAAAGATATATTAGATATGAATCCAAGAGAACTCACAACCCAGCTAAAGGTCTTCAGTAACTTGCAATTCTCTTTTGTCCTGGCAAAATATTCTTTACTTAGCAAATGTCATAGATGTTTAAAATAGAAGAAAATTATATGAAATACATGTGTGGACTATAATTGTTTTAAGATATATATTTGATTATGGACATACATTCCCTGGAATGTTTTAATATTTGAAATAATGTAATATTTTGTTTTGGAGTCATTCCAAACTAAATATTTTTGGAAATAAAATTTATGAATCAAATGTACTAGTTTATGATTGTGAAGATTTTAAAGAAAGAATTTATAAATGCCTTTGTTGATCTGAGCATTTGAAAAAGGGAAATAAATACATGGAAGGTGTAAAATTGATTAGTTTTCTGAGTGATAGATTGGGTAGAAATAATTGAAAGCTAAAATGTCACTAATGAAAAACATATTCTTTAATCATGAAAGGCAAGAGATTTTCAATGTGAATTATATCTTAAGAATATTTAAGCAATTTTTTTTTTTTTTTGGAGACAGAGTCTTGCTCTGTTGCCCAGGCTAGAGTGAGTGCTGTGTCGTCAGCCTAGCTCACAGCAACCTCAAACTCCTGGGTTCAAGCGATCCTCCTGCCTCAGCCTCCCAAGTAGCTGGGACTACAGGCATGCGCCACCATGCCCGGCTAATTTTTTCTATATATATATATATATTTTTTTTTTTAGTTAGCCAGATAATTTCTTTCTATTTTTTAGTAGAGACGGGGTCTCGCTCTTGCTCAGGCTGGTCTCAAACTCCTGACCTCCAGGAATCCATCCGCCTCGGCCTCCCAGAGTGCTAGGATTACAGGTGTGAGCCACCGCGCCTGGCCAAAGCAAATTTAATAAAGTCCTGTTTAAAATGTTTATATCATCCTTAACATGAATCTGCAGTGCTAAAACAGGACACATGAAGATGTATAATAAATATTTGTTGAATTTGTGAAGGAAAAAACGGTATACTGGGCTTTTCTCTGCCGTCTGTTTCAGCCGTATTTCTTCTTTCCTTACTATACTCAAGCCACAGTACACTTTCTCTTTCCTTCAGCTTGCCAGGTTCCTTGTCTTGGATTTTTCACACTTGTATTCCCTTTGCCTGGAATCTTCTATCCTCCGATTTTGCCATAGTTGTTAATATTAAATACCTCTCCATCGTGGGTTTGTACCTAAGCCAAAAATGAAAATGTTTCATCTCTTTAATTATTTAAAGTTTTATCCACAAAATTTTATTATAGCAATTCATTGAACTCTAAATTATTTTTTCTTTCTTTTTTTTATTTTTTGGACACAGAGTCTCGCTCGCTCTGTTGCCCAGGCTAGAGTGCTGTGGCTTTAGCCTAGCTCACAGCAACCTCAAACTCCTGGGCTTAAGCAATCTTCCTGGCTCAGCCTGCCAAGTAGCTGGGACTACAGGCATGTACCACCATGCCTGGCTAATTTTTTTCTATTTTTAGTTGTTTGGCTGACTTCTTTATATTTTTAGTAGAGACGGGTCTCGCTTTTGCTCAGGCTGGTCTCCAACTCCTGACCTCGAGAGATCTTCCCGCCTCGGCCTCCTAGAGTGCTAAGATTACAGGCATGAGCCACTGTGCCAGGCCTTAACTCTAAATTCTAATATAACTTTAGATTGCGAAAGAACCTTGGATTTAATTATCAGAGGACCTCATGGTGTGAAGAAAATAATTCTGGATCTGCTGTCAGACAGGTAGCAAAAATGTGTAGCTTACGAACTGGTACATGTGGCTATTTAACACATTTTAGTTTCTTTACTCTTCCCTTTCCTGTCTTTCTTTTTTACTATTTCTATATTAAAACAAGATATTAATACAAGATGAAGTGTCATTTGTAATAAGAAAGAAGTGGATATTTTAGATTTCTGTATTCCATAAACTAGGATACTTTCTGGCAAAAAAAAAATGGTTCAGAAATTTCTGGCAATTAGGTGAAATTAAGAAACTTTTTTTTTTTTTTACAACTATGTAACTCCAAAATTTGAAAATTAAATTTTCCACAAGCAAAACTCAAGTAGGAAAATTGAAGTGCTTCTTAAAAGACTATTGAATAAATCAGCAAACAGTAACTTCAACCAATGCTTTTGAACACAGAATATAGGCATATTCTTGAATTTCAGTTCATAGGGGTAATTTTTTTCAAGGAGCTTAGATGGTATGTTACTGATGCTTTTTTACTGATCATTTAATTTATCAAAGAGATAGAAATCAGACATGGTACATGAATGTGATTTGAAATGTCCATTTTGTGGTCTGCTTCAAATAAATTCCTTAAATGAATTTCCTGCAAGTACTAGATTTCAATTCAGTTCAAAGACAAATTCCCTAACAAGTTCTTTTGATAAAAGCAAAAAAAAAATCCTTCCTGTCTACAGACTGTCAAAAACTGGTGGAATATTTAAATCAAAGGATATATATATATATATATATATATATATATATATATATATATAGTCAAGTTGGTGACTATTACACAGTAGCAGTTTAAGTTTGTTTTGGCCCTTGCACCAATTTATAAACTCATCTCAACAAGTATCTTGCCTGGGACATTTTCTAACATTTGATGAAATTTTGTTCAGTTCAAATTTTGCCTTCAGCTATATCTTCTTTTAGAAAATTTTACCAGCTTCAAGGTGTCAAAGGAATAGATAAGACAGAATTATAAAACACCACTCACATCTGGAGACTAATTAATATTGGATGATTATAATAGGACACTCATCGACTAATCTTAAGAGAAGAATAATGTTAAGAAGATAGAATGTGATAAGTTAAAAACAAAGGAGTTGATAAATGCAGATGCCCAAGCCAAGCTTGCCTTAGATTACAGAAAACTACTTCTCATGACTTTTTAACTGTTATTTTTTCTGTAATTTTTCATTGAAAGCAATGTCATCACACTGTTTGCTTCATTTTATGAGAATTAATGTTTGCATGACAAATGGCACTAATGGAAGAGGACTTTGAGTTACCTTTTTAGAGCAAAGCCACCTAGATTAGTCTGTTTTCCCCAGAGTGACCCTTCTGTTCTGCAAGAAAGACAATCAGGAAATGCTCTCCAGGCCATTTTAATATGAAATACAAAAGCTCAGAAATCCCCTCTAAATAATTGAAGGCAACCATTAGGAGTATAGCCAACCAGTCTCTTAATGGAGAGGTCATGAGGGACAATCGGCATAGAACCTCTCTGAAAAGTCCAAGGAACATTTGGTGGTTTCTAATTGATTTTTCTGGGCAAATTTCCTCTTTTCAAATAGTAATTATATCAGTGTCATTAATAATGGCTGTTGCAAGGGGCTTTGCTTTACCCTCCAAGGCAAAAATTATATCTGGTCAAAGAAGGTTCATAATTATTTCTACTTGTTTGAAGCAGAATACAGACTTAGTTTTTTTCTCCCTCATTTGAGAATCTAAGACACTTAAATCTACCCTTGAGGAATGAGGATAATAATAGCAGAGCCGGGAAATGAAGCAGCTTACTACACATCGCTTACTATGTGGGAATAAGCTGAAAGAGTTTTGCTGTAATAGTTTAACTCCCAGAGCACTTTTGTAGTAATTATTTTTTTTTCTAAATTTTGAAGGTCTGATGCATTTCTTGAAGATGTTAAGTACCTATCTAAATTAGAAAAGGCATTTTCTAAAAGAAATTTCTTTTTAAGGAGATGTACTGATTGGCAATTAGAAAAGATGAAACCAATATCCCAGAGTTCAGAGAATTGGCTGAGGCAGGGAAATGCCTCAGCAATAGCCATGCCTTTATTAAGATATTTATTTAAATATATTAGATAATACAAATCCATACAGAAATTTCCTGGGACATGGCCTTTCTTGATTTAATTTTCTATTTCAAAATCGAACATTAATTCTACCATTATATAAAAAAGTTGGGCTAGGATGTATATTGAGGATTTAAATCAATCTCTCTCTCTCTCTCTCTCTCTCTCTCTCTCTCTGTCTCACACACACACACACACACACACACACACACACACACACATTCATGCTACTTTTTTGGCTAATTGTTCCATACTATGAGTTGATTGAGTTGATCTATTTATCTTCCCATGACTCCTTATACAACCATGTGACACAGCACTTACTGTTTTTGATACTATATTAATTCAGAAAAAAATTAAATATATTTTTTACACACAGGAGACTTAAAATATTTTATTTTTTAATTACCTAAGAAGGTACTATATTGGTTCATATAGGAATGATTTAGGAATCTCTTTTATAAATTGAGTTTTCCATTATCTGTACAATATTAGCAACTTTTCTATATATCTTTGATATTTATGAATAATTACATAGGGAAAGAAGACTTCTGTTGTTTACAAACATGGTTTTATCCTTGTGTGAAACTGGGGAATTTTGCTCTCATGGATCTGGTCTACTTTAACTACCAAAAATTATTAAAGTCTTACAAGAGTCAAAGCAACATAAATCCTTAGAGCTGAATGTGAGGCCAAAGGTATAAGTTTTCCTATATTTAACCTTTATAATTAGCATAGGGTTGCTAACTTGAAAATTTAGATAGGTTGTTTATTTTACCTTTATTTCACACAGAAAGATCCTATATTGGCTATTTAAATGATATGACTCAGTGATTTGGGGAAAAACAGATTTGTTATATGTATGAAGTTAAAGTTAATATATTAAATTTTGAATAGCATAGTCTAATCTTCCAGGGAAATTCTAAAAAATGAAATGGCCATATTCATGAACTGTCTAGAGTGTTTCTTAAAACATGGACATTTCAGAATAGGTACACAGCATTTCATCCCAGATAATTTTCTGTTGAAGCCAAAGTGAATCACCACAGATTCTGCCAGCAGCTCGATGTGGTGGCCAGTCTTCAAGATTGACTCCAATAATCCCCACCTTTTGGTATTCGCATTTGTATGCAGTCCCCTTTCATATTATCCCAGGGTTGGCCTGTGTGACCAATAGAATATGACAGAAGTTATGGTAACTTCTAGGATTAGATTATAAAAGACACTACAGCTTTGGTCTTGAATGTGCACTTTCTTCCAGATGGGATCAGGCTCACGTGACAAGTCAATGAAGCTTCTTACCAACAGTCATGCCAGTGAGCTTAAGAAACAATTCCCTGGCCTCAGTTGAACCTTCAGCTGACTGGATCCCACAACAGGATGACTGCAGCTCCATGTGCGACCTTGAGTCAAAACTACCTGGCTAAGCTACTCCTGGATTTTTGATCCTCAGAAACTTAGTGAGATGATACATATTAATTCTTTTAAGCTGCTAAGTTTTGGGGTAATTTGTTATACAGCAATAAAAAACTAATACAGTTGATCTGAAAATGAAGTTCATTCAGTATCTTTTCCTATAAGGGTAGCCTGTGAATCACATTTCCCAACTGGTGGTGCTTTCTAAGAAGAGACAACATAGAATATTAAAAGAGCAAAAGCTTTGCATCCAGGACACCTGAACTATGGTCTTGACCAATATCACATAAGCCACAATTATTCTGGGTCTGACATATATATAAATATATATATTATATATAATATATGATATATATGTGTATAATACATATGTATAATCAGAGAGTTAAATTAGCTCTAGTGACCATTTCTATTGTTAAATTCTATAATTCTAAGAGGACTCTCAGTTTAGGAATCTCTTTTATAAATGAAATTTTTAATTACCACATATTGACTATTTATCTATATATCTTGATTTTCCTGAATGATTCATAATTAGAGAGCAAAGACACTATTGAAAAGATGGTAAATGAGAGAAAGACAATATTTGCCTGTCATATGTCCTCTGCATAATCTCCTTTGGCTGTTAAGGAGTAAAAAGAAAGAGGAAGAAGAAAAGAAAACCATGAAGGCAGGTATGAATTTATACCAACTAGAGAATAAGGAAATAATAAAATCTGCCAAGATAAGTAGAAGATCATACTTCATGAACTGTTCTCATGTGTGACACACTTATCTTAACTAGAAGAGTAAGAATTCTGAATCAAAGCAAAATATAATTTATGTTATAATCAATATATCTAATACATCCTTGGAAAATACAATAATGAAACTATTTTTTCCCATGTTTACGGCCATACTTTGTACATTAATACATCTAATTTGTAAGAATATTTTTCTATTTCTTAAGTATCAAATGTTTTGCAGTTTATAAAAGATGTAAATTTGTATTTTAAGAAATCAATTACATGATTTCTAAAACTAAAATGTTATCACATGCTTATACTAAAACTTTAGTTAAAATAACATTATCAATCAACTGGTTAATAGTGATATGGATGGTAATTTTAAATGTAGAAACTGGTTCTGCTCTGCAGTTTACATATTAGTTATTGTCTTTATATCTATTTAACATATTACTATATCATCTATAGAATCGCAATAATTTGGTGATCATGCTTGCAGCTTTGGTAAGATGGTATTTTATATGAGTGACAAAATTTAAAGGACCTTGTGTATGAGGACTGGAACCGTGATAAAAACCCCAAATGGTACTGATATTGATACTAATGTCAATTTTAGCAGATTATATGCATTCAATGCTTACTTTCTCCAGGACATTAAGTGAAATGACTTACATTCAAAAGTCCCATTTAATTTTTTCATCATAATAGCTTATGTAGTTATTATCATTTCTCTTCTAACAGATGAGGAAATTTAGGCTTAGGAAAATATGACTACTTGCCTATGGTCACACAACCAATGAGTGTTAAAGCCTAGATTCTGAACCCAAGCCTAGATTCTGAACCCAAGCCTAGGTCTGTCAAAATCCATTATGACTAGATAGATAATTACTTCCTTTGAAACTCAAGGAGTTGAAAAAGAGCTTGCTGGCAGAAATTGAAGCAAAAAGAAGTTTAAGGGCTTGTGTAAAGTCTGCAACTAGTTACAGACAGAGTTGATAATAGAACTATATCCAGTTGTTTTATTTCAACTGGTTTATGATTTTATAGTACATTTTTGTTCTTATGTGTCAGATACTTTATTTCATAAATATTAAAGAGCCACCAAAAATTAAATTAGAAACATAAGAAAAATGAGATAATCAATAGTCTAGTCATTTTTAATGTTCTATCAATATCCAAATCTATTTTTATTAGTTTATTAATTTGCTAGTTGGTTAAAGTTTAACTGGTAATCATTAAGTAGATAGGTGTTTCTTAGTTAGCTAGCAGCTAATTAACTTGTTTTAAATGAGTTAATATAGGTGAAGTACAATCAGTAAATATTACTATTATTTGTCTTTTTCATAATCCAATTAAGGTATTAACACCAAGATTTTGTTCACTACCTTTTGTTCTGTTCAAACCAGAAAAGTAGTTTCAAGAATGATAAAGGTGAAAACATTTTAGCTTCCAACTCACTTTTTACTTGATTTCTAAGTTATTTAACAAAATCAGATCTTGGCCTTGCAGTAAAAAAAAGTTTCCTCAGTCTAACAGTGCATGTTTCCTAACTCTGAGTACACTACAAATCTTGAATGTTAGACTTCCTCTCTGGCAGTAGCAATCTGCAAATCAAGTTAGATACAAGAGGCACAGAGTAGCTCACATGTTTCTTAGGGGAATTTTTATTAAAAGATTACATTTTATTTATAATATTTTAATACTTTGAAAGCTATAAAACCTAGTAAATTTTGTACTTAAAGTGCACAGTTTACACACACACACACACACACACACACACACACACACACTTTTCACAGAAGCACTTATGTGAGTGGAATATATCAAAGAAGAAAAGCAATTAAAAATCTGATAGGCTATCAAGAAAACTTGCTACTCTGCCTTATCCTCTCTATATGGTCTATATTTTCTGTTTTAGGATTTTCTAATAAATCCCTGAAGAAAAATAAAGCCAAATAATACAACTCTATAAAAAGTCACCTCATCTTCTTTAGGAAATCTCTGAAGATAAACTTCACAATTTTTTATACAATTATAGGCTTCAAAATCCTCAGAAGAAATAAATGTATCTTTGTTCAAATTATAGATTTTCTTATTAATGCCAGAGTAAAGAGAGTAGCAATTTTATATCAGAAAAAAAAATGAACATTTATGAATTGGTAATTATGTTTGTACTTGTAGCCCCAAAAGAAAATTATTTAAGGAATAAGCAAAAATATGGTTTTATTTTTTACTGCATTTGCAGTAAGCAAATCTTGCATTTATTTCCAGGGAATATGACTCAGTCAACACTTTGGTAAAGCCAGTAATCAAGGGAAAATTTGCTAAAGGTTAGATAACATGACCTAGTTGGCAGCTCTTATCTTAAAATTTGTAGAAGAAAATCTGGTAAGATTTATCTTTGGGTATTATATAGCAGCGTTTGGTCTTTTAAAATATTAGGATAGAAAGTTAGATAGCTGCTCAAAAGTAGCAATATTGTATTTACATTTTCCACTGATTCTTTGAAGACTGACTGTAATTTGAATTCAAGGCAATGTTACATTTTAAAAAATGGTATCTGTTTATGGAATTCTCATTTGTTTGATTTTCACCAAGCTAGATCAGAAATTTAGAGGAAGTTTGTATTTGTGTCCTTGTTACACCCCTGAAGGAATTTTCTGAAAGAAAATAACAGAAAAATACTAATTTTGCATATTCCAAGGCTACTCTGATTCTTGGTGGGCATTAGTCAAAACACTTTACTTAGAACAGTTCCTAGTATTTGTCTCCCACCACCCCCTGCTGACTTAAAAGGGCACTGTGATCTGATAATCTATCATTGTAGGTAATAACCTCTATACTCCCAACCTGTGTGCCACATTGCATTATTTTCTTCCCTTTAAATAATAAGGATTCTCTAAGAGGAGGTGAAAGTTTTTTTATGTGAGTAATTAATCATTTTTAAATAGCTTTGTATTTGTTTCTTTTTTTAGAAATGCAAAACTTGGTGGCAAAATATGTAGATTTCCAGATTGTTAAGGAAACGATTACTCTTTCATTATGTCTTTTATGTACTTCTCTGTAATTTAAAAAAAACGTACATTGTATGTTTCACATTTTCATTGAAAACATCAAATTTTTCATTCCTTCATTGGTCTTACTTGGTTATTTCCTATCACCTCACAAGCAAAGCAAGACACAATAAAATAATAAGCTTATTCAATCATGGAATTTCAGAATGGGAAAACAACTTTTGTATTCTAACCTCATCAAAAAAGTGATAAAGACATGGAATTCAGGGAAGGGATGACGAAGCAATTTAAGAAATATATCAATAGGAATATGGAAGCAACTGATTATAACTGTAGGATGTAAAATTTAATTAAAATGTGGAATTTAGAGCTGATTGAAATAGGGAAAGTTAGCAGAAGTGTGATTAACGTGCAGCCCAACCTAGCTGTACAGAAGAAGAGAGCTAGGACCCCAATGCTGGTGACTACGTACCACCAAAAGAATCCCAAGCCCTCTGAACAGCAGTGGAGAGGTTATTGTTTTATTGCTCTTGGAAACCAGAACATAAACTTTTGATACTCACTATGTTTATAACCTTTACTTCAGTATATAACATGAGATACTGATAGGGTTCAGGACATGCCACCCCAAAATATGGCACCTTGGCATTGAGAAAAGAGGAGAGCAGGAAGATCACTCTTTGACTTCCTGCTCTTTCAGCTGAAGCAGGTCAAAAGACCCTCATCTTTATCTCCAAAGACACAGAGGAAAGGAACATCTTTATCTCCAAAGACTCAGAACAGAATCTGAACAAACGGGCCTTACTAAGTTCCTCCAGTTTATTGCCATTAGATCATAACTCCTTTGTCTAATCATACTTCTGCAGGACTGTTCACTCTTCATCAGACCTAATCATAAAAATATAGAAGTTTCCCTGTTTATCTGGGTTTTCATATCTGAAGGCTTCCATGTCATGCAAAACTTATATTAAATAAACCCATATGCTTTTCTTTTGATAATCTGTTTTTTTTTTATAAGGACCCAGCCATGAGACTAGAATGGAACAGATATTTCTTTTCCCTTACAATATATTCAAAAGTTTGAATGAAGTTTATTCAGAGCACTTAGTTTTACCAACTTCCTCCCACCTTTCTTGGATATACCAAATCTTTAACATACTAAATACAGCTTCTATAATTTTGAACAAATTCATTCTTCAAACCAAACCAAAGATAGTATAAATTTATAAAACATGAGACACTTTAAAGGTAGTTAGTAGACATGTGCAGACTCTGTGTCATAGTGTAAATACATTTTTAATTTCTTTCCATTTGATATGTTCATAACATACAGATGCTGCTGTTGACGCAGTACTGGCACCAGTCCCAGGCTTGCTACTAGGAGAATCTCTGCCAAAGGCTCTGAGGGAATCTCTGGGCTCACTAAACCAGACGGGCTGCCACAGAGAGTGTGATGTTTGCTGCACAACGTGGAAATTAGGTATGAAATCTTTATAATGAGTGTTTTTATCAGTAAATTCCCTTGATGTCCATTTTCTTTCAGGTAATGTTGTTTTAATTAGTACAAAATTCTCATATCCAATTTCTCTGTGGTGGACATTGCAGCAAAAAGGAATTATGGGGGAAAAAAAAGACAAACACAAAAACTTTACCAGCTCAGGAATTTGCTGATTCCATTAGGAATGCTGAATTGTATCTGACACTGACTTGGTCCTTTATTTACTGCATTTTGCTTCAGGTTAATATTTTTGGTTTTGATAGTTTGCAAATCATACATCTACAGAAGTTCTAGCCAATTATAAAGATACAGTAATATAAGTTCATGTGTATGTTTAGAGGGTTGTGATTATTTTTCCCTTTATCTACACTTGATTAAATAAGGTGAAAGAGAAGCAGGGCCTCTAGAGACTCACAACTCAAAGCCTGGACCTTGGACCATGACATCACCTAGGAGTTTGTTAGAAATGCAAAATCTCATCTTACCCCATCCCCACAATTCATCAGCTCGGCCCAGTCAACTGTATCATAATCTGTTTTCAGTAACAGCCCCATGTGATTCAGGTGATCCATGTGCACTTTCCTCAATCACATGTTTCTTAGTTCCTTGTATAACAACCACATGTAGGTTTATATGCAAGTTTACATTAAGGTTTACAAAAACATACCAGTTAGATGGTCATAGGGGAAGGAGGATGCAGAGAACAAAGGAGATGTGTTTCTGTACCTAAATAATGGATGTAGGTAAGAGTAGCATTCCTAGAAGTAAAGAGAAAATTCTTTTCCTCCCTTGGGCAAACACCTAAGTGAAGGAAATACAACAAAAGAAAATGAGGAATGTATATTGTGTAAGAAGGAAGGATTTTTTCTTTCTTGTATTGATTATTGCTACAATAATTGTTTCATATATTTTTACACAAAAATTCATATTTACTGATTATATATATTTAGAAAAATGAGGGATAATTATTGAATTATTGTCTGTGGAAAAACTATCTTGAGGAAGTAGAATGAGAGGGGAAGGGAGGAAGAAAGAGATATGTCACGTAACACATGATATTGAAGAGTATGTGACTTTTAGAAAAGACACAAAGACTTCAGCTTTCTCTCAAAAGATGCTACTTTAAATCATCCCTGAGTAATAAAAATATTTCCCATAATGAAAAGCTTTTCACAAATCTCTTCATATTTTTACTAATACACTGTTGTCAGTGGCATGAAATTATATATTTTAATTAAAGCTCACAGATAGCTTTTTTCTATAACCTGTGAACTAGGTGAAACATTGGCAAGTTATGTTAATTCAGTATTTTATATAAATAATTATTGACCATCTGGATATAAGAAATGCTTCCTTTCTCATGATGAGTTTTCTTAAAAAACATCTAAAAAGTGCTGACTGTGATAAAAATTAACTAGAGCACTTTGAGGAAAAGACTTTACGAGTCGCAGTGTCTTTAAATACTGGGTATAAGAATAACGAACTGTTATGGGGAATTCATGTTTGCAAAATGAGCTACCAGTTGATAATTAGCAGAGCTATACAACACCCTGGTGAGATAGGTATGTTTTATTCCTGCCATTTTACAGATGCAAAATGGCATCAGAGAGTAATGGAGTGTTGGGCCTCAGGGAACCTAGAAAATCAGCATCAGCAGAAAGCACTGACTTCTGAGAAATCTACTGTGTTGCAAGGTAACCACTCACTCACTGGCTGTATGATTTTGGTAGAGTTACTTAGCCTATGTGTGCCTTAGTTTCCTCATCTGTAAAATGGGAAGAGTCATAGTATTTTCCTCAAAGGGTTCTTATTAGGATTAAATTACCTAGTCCATGCAAAACAATTAAAAGATAACCCGGCATATCATTGGTCAACAATTTGTGTCTATGAATTATTAGCTATGTGCCTTTCTGAGCACTGGGAATATGAAAGTGAATAAAGGAAATCTGCCCTCATGAGCTTACATTCTAGTTATTAACAGAATGTTCTCTCTGCTGGTGGACATCTGTGTATGAGTCTTTCTTACAAACAGGTAGAAATAAAAAGTTCTCAAGCATTGCTGTTTTTTTTTTTTTTTAAGTTGTTAGAAGTGTTTTTACACTAGCTAGATGACTTCTCAATTTCCTGAGAATGAGCTCTGAATAAAGAGAATTTTACTAATTCAGCTAGTATGTGATTGAAAGGAAATAGCTATGTTAGGTACAGATTGAGGTTTGAAATAATCTTTTTTCAGGGACTCAAACCAGTGGAGACTCCTATACAAATGTAAATAACCCTAATCAAGAATAATTTTGATAAAAATAATCGCTATAGTCCGAGTCTTTATGTCCTCCCAAAATTCATATGTTAAAATATAATAATAACCTCCCAGGTGATGGTATTAGGAGGTGGAGTCTTTGGGAGGTGAGCAGGCCATGAGCGGGGAGCTCCCTTGCCTTTCAGCGAGGAGAACACAGTGGGAAGACAGCTGGCTGCCTCTGCGCCCGGCAACCGCCCTCGCCAGACACTGAATCTGCAGGCACCTTGATCTTTGACTTCCCAGTTTCCAAAACTATGAGAAATAAATTTCTGTGTTTAGAAGCCACACAGTTTATGGTTTTTTATTATAGCAGCTCAGCCAGACTAACAAAATAATAAGAGAATAAAGAAGCAAGAGAAAAAAGAACAGGAAACGAAGGAAGAGGAGAGAAGACAGGGTGAAAGAGGGGAAGAAAGGACAAGTTAAGAATGTGAACAAAAAAGGGAAAGCAGAAAGTGAATAGAGATAAGGGAAAGGAGCTATGGTCTGAATATTTTTCCCCTCCAAAACTCATGTTAAAATTTAATTGCTATTAACATAATAACAGTAGTAAGAGGTGGGGCCCTTAAGAGGTGATGAGGTCGTGAAGGCTACACCCTCATGGGTGGGATTGGTGCTGTTACAAACAGGCGGGTTCAGCCCCCTCTTGCCCACTCCATACCCCCCCCTCTTCTCCCCCCTGAGGAATAGCATTTCTCCCTGTGGAAAATGCGAAAGGCACCACGCTGGAAGCAGAGATGGGGCCCTCACCGGACACCAAACCTGCTGGCACCTTGCATCTTCCCAGCCTCTAGAACCATGAGAAATACCTTGCTGTTCTTTATATATTACCCCGCCTCAGGTATTCTGTTATACCAGCAAAAAAATGCATGAGACGAACGGTAGGTTTGCTGTTCAATGGGATATTTGATATCTTGTGTGTGCAAGAGGGTTGGTATCATTTTGAGAGTGAAGACTGGGAAGTTGGGAGCAGATGATGTCTTAGTTCCCTGATTCTAAGAGTAGTAGGCTCTGTTTATGGAGAAAAAAATTGTTGGTTAATTAAATAATAAAATAGAAATTTTTGTTGTAATTTATATGTGACTTTACTTATTAAAGTATCTTTTCATATTCGAACTGTATTCATCTGAGTTAAAGGAAAATCAAAGGCCATTTGAGTATGAAAAAATAAAAGTAACTAAAAATTGGGGAGTGTAATTAACTGAATAGCGAATATTTTACTAATTATAACCAGCAAAGCAATATGTCTCCTTTCCTAAATACCACTCTTATGCACACACAGCAGACTCAGAGACATCCGCCCTCTAGAAAAAAATGATAACAGGGTCTTAATTTTATAGATAATTATGACATGAAGAATACTGATGCCTGCGGTGAAGTATTCTTTAAAATGTGTATTTAATTTTACTAGACTTAAAGGGAAAACTACAGTTGTGTGATGGATGGAATAACAATGGAATAATATATCTACATAACAGTATAAAAACAAACATATTACCATTTGAAAGTAGGTAGGACTGTAAGAGATTACCTTTCCTCATCTTATTTTACAGATGAGAAAACAGAACTAAGAAAACTAAGGTCTGAGTCGAACTCAAATCTTTCAAAACTCAGACTAGTGATTTTTTCCAATGTATCACATTCTCTGAGAAAAGGTCACTGGTAACAATAGCATGTTGTTTTACCTCAGATATATGTAGACACCTACATTCCAAGTACCTTAACTTTTTTCCTGATTTACAGAATAATGCACTTAAAACAATGAGAACCTCAGAAAAACAGCATAAATTCCTCAGAGAATTGTGTAAATATTGATCTTTGTGGATTAATTATGAGTATAGCAATACACAGTGACTTTGATTAAAAGGAAATGCAAGGTTTAAATGCCATGGTACTGATATTAAAGACTGAAGAGGATATGAATATTACCACGAGCCAAAGATTAATTCTCCAGTAGCTTTTCAATCATTTAGCTATCTTAGTTAATAGTTGGTGCTTCAGCAGATCAGCTGGAATTATTAATACTTTTACCTGTTTCTGTTCCTGTTCCCATTCTCCAGCTTCTGTGTGTTTTGGTTTTTAAAGCTGTACCCATGACTGACTTTCTTTAGGAGACCTAAACTTGGGCTGCTGGGGGTATGTACAGAGAACCAGAAGTGCCTAAGATTTTTTTCTGCATGACATATATGCACTTCCAGTAATGCCTGTAGCCAGGCAGGGAAGTCCAGCTTCTTTGTCTCCATAAAATAACCTCTGAGATGTAAGTTAGAATCCAGACCTTCCCTTGGTCACACCAACTTTGACTGGCACCTTCCTTCACAGTCTTGCTGATCCTATTCTCTTACCAGTTGTCCTAGGAGCTTTCTTAATTAATCACTCATATAAAAAATACTTGTCTCAGGGTCTGCTTTTGGGCAGACAACTAGTAAAGACAAATACTAATGCTATTTAGGACCCATCCAGCCATATGAATATTTATCTGCATTTGCTACCTCTCTCTCTCACCTGCCCTCTCTGCCTCCACCCTCCCACATAGGCAACACTTCAAACAGCCTGGTATGCATCCCATTCTGTTCTATGTTTCTTTAAACTTACATAATCATACAAAAATGTACACTGAAGGAAACCAAAATATTTCTCTCTAAATTACTGGAGGTTATTGAGGTAAAAAAAAAAAAATGGTTAAAACTTAGGGGCACACTCTACCCCTACTCTCTGCCTCTCCCACCCACAGATGGGCTCCTTTATAATAGCAGCTTATCAGCCCAGAAACAGAGCTCAGGGACATCAGTGGGCACCAGATGATATAGGGGCAGAATTCACTATTCTTAGAAATTTACTTTCCCACGTTTTCCCACCTTTGGAAGTCTGAAGAAACTCTCTTCTTTGCCTTGTCACTATATAGGATTTATAGCTCTTTGTTAAAATACTTTTTTTTCTAGTAGAAACATAGACCAATGGAAAAGATTAAAGAACCCAGCAATAAAACTGTATAGCTACAACCAACTGATTGTTGACAAGAAGACAAAAACATACACTGGGGAAAGGATGCCCTATTCAATAAAATACTTTTTAGGTAAGGCCCCTATGCTTCTGCCATGAGAGAGAAATGCTTTTCAGCTGAGGCCCTTCCCTTGTGATGGACATGGCACACATTAGTGAACTACTTTTTGTTGTTGTTAATCTGACTTTTGTTTCAGTTGTGTGCCTCAACTAAGAATTTAAAAAAGGAAAGAAAAGAAATTATGCCTTCTCCCCTACAACACACAGGAGGGAGTATTTGTCTCCTCAAAATGGGATCACATGTATATATAATTCTTTGTATCTTGCTTTTCTTACTGAATAATATTTAGATCCCTAATAAAGAAAGAAATTAGCACTTTTAACTGAGTTTCATTGTAAGTTGCCCTAGTTATAAGTTATTATAAATTTTTTTTGCTTGGAATGAGAAACCATTTCATAGATACAGATATATAAAATATATACCTAGAATTTGAAGACATAGTAGAAACAAATTTTAATGTTGTCAATCATTTTATGTTCTCTCTGAAAGGTTTTGATATTCTAACATCTTTGATTGGTTGCCTATACATTGTGTATCTATGTGTGAAAGGATAATTATTTAGTTTATGCATAATTCCCATGCTATTATTTTCTGATTCTGTGTTGGATTATTTGCCAAATATTTCCCCAATGCTTGCTTAAATGATTTTTAATACTGAGTTAGTGCTTTTTATCTTTAGGTCTAATTATAATTAATCTTTGCAACCAACCAAGAGAGTTGATATGTTTATTTTCACTTTATAAATATGAAGTCTAAGACATAGGGAGATTAATTAACTTTTTCCTGGCCACAAGCATAATGAGAGTCAGAGTCAGAACATGAATTAGAAATCCTTGGCTT
Organism: Lemur catta; assembly: GCF_020740605.2. Taxonomy (NCBI): domain Eukaryota; kingdom Metazoa; phylum Chordata; class Mammalia; order Primates; family Lemuridae; genus Lemur; species Lemur catta. Next base: position 244,231,499 of record NC_059128.1, read on the forward strand.
CCACCTCCCTGTTTAGTCCATTACCACTGGATTATTGCCATTTTCTTACAAAATAAACCCCTTCATAACATTATCTATTCCATAACTAGAATAGAATTTATATATTAATGCCAAATATTGCACATCTAAGAATAAACATGAATATTATGTTAATTACTATTATTTAGATCTTATTGATTTCTACAAATTTGATTGGATGACCACAGTTCCCTCTTTAATCTGTATGATTTGTCCTTACTTGAAAATATTGCAAACTATTTTCAACCTGAAACATACAAGGTATAAATGACTATAAAAAGAGACAGTAATTTTTCTTTATGTTAAATATAACCTTTATAGGACACAGAGAAATATTTTGATTCTGAAAAGTTGCTTGCATATTTGTGTGCATTGCTTTTTAAATAATCGTAAATTTTGTGTGCCAGAGATCTATTTAAACTAGTAGACTGAAAACATATAATTTTTGTGACAGCATGCTACAGGTTGTAACATTTGAAAGGCTAGCTCAATGGATTTCTGAGCACGTACTAGCCAGGCTAATTTGCAGAATCTGTAATCCAATTTATACTCAGTAAATTTCTCCTTTCTTAGGCCATGGATTTATCCATGTCAGTTAATGATAATGACAGTTTTCATTGACTACACAATGCTAAAATTACTACAGTGCCCCAAATGGATACAGCTATGCTACTAAGTTGCTTTTTCCCTTTATCAAACCTATATTTACTGAGAAGCAGTAGAATAAAGAAAGGCAGGTGTTATAGTTTGAATGTTTGTCCCCTCTTAAGCTCATGTTGAAATTTAATTGACACTGCAATAGTATTAACAGGTGGAACCTTTAAAAGGTAATTAGTCCATGAGGGCATTTTCCTCATGAATGGATTGATACTTTTATCATGGAAGTGGATTTGTTATTACAGGAGTGGGTTCATTATAAAAGGATGAGTTTGGCCCCCTTGTGCCTCTCTCTTACTCTTTCTTTCCCCTTCAGCCATGGGATGACAAACCTAGACGTTCCTCATCAGATGCTGGTCCTTCTGTCTTGGACGTCCCAAGCTCCAGAACCACGAAGTAATAGTTTTCTGATTATTATAAATAATCCAGTGTATGGTGTTCCATTATAGCAGCACAAAATAAACGAAGGCATTAGGGTTCTATTTCTCCTCTTGCCTTATATTTTTTCAGAGGAAACCTAGATTTCTTTATAATGTTTCCTGTTTGTTTTTATTTTTGAGACAGGGTCTCACTCGTTTCCCTGGGTAGAGTGCAGTGGTGTCATCATAGCTCACTGCAACCTAAACTCCTGGGCTCAAGTGATCCTCCTGCCTCAGCCTCCCAAAGTGCTAGGATTACAGGGGCGTATGATTATCCTTTGTTTCTAGTAAAATTAAGTTACAGAAATGCAAGATGTTCTTTCTTATTGTAGTATACCACTGGAAATTACATATAATTTTTAGATTTAATTTTTTAAATTTGTTGCTCCCTTTTGTCAATATTCTAGAAGTAGGATATCATAATTGACTATGTGGTCTACTGTGATATTGTTGCCAAGAATATATCATAATGGTGAGGAATAGGGGCAAAAAGCATAAAGAAAGAACATAATACAATAAATGTAAGAAAGTATATAATTTAAGGAAATATAATAATTGAGAACAATTTTAAAAGATAAAAATGGAAATGAGGGTTAACAGTTGCTGTATCAACTTAATTTTTCTTGTTAGCTTCTTATAAAATAAAATAGCTGACCTGAATATATTATTAAAAAATGTTTAATTCATAAGCTATCCCTTAAATCCATTTATCCCTTAAATCATACTTTTCAAATTATAGTGTACTGTAACTTTAAACTCATTGGCAAAGAATATGGACTAATCAAACTTGCTTTAGGTTATAGTAATTCAATATCAAAATTTCTTCCCAACTGAATTTTAGAAACAATGCCTTGGCAACCAAACTGTAAGTTAAAGGAATTATTACTTCTTACTGTATTATAAAACCCCCTAGAGTGGATCATGACACAGATGAACATCTTGCATCTTCTAGTTTAATCTGACATAAAACAAGATAAATTAATTAAGAAATTATAAACACACTAGTAAGTTGGAGAGGTTTCAAAGAACAGTAGGTGTGAGATTAGGCCAAAGAAGAACAGGTTTTAAAATAAAATAATATAGTATAACAACATGCTCAATATATACATATATATGCATATATGTAGTTTTTTAGGAAGCACCAAGTAAGACCTACTTTCTCATAGTACTTGATCTCGTAGTCCAGAATGGCTCCATTGGAAAAAGCAGGTGCTTGCCATGATAGGGCAATGCTATTTTGGGATGCCCAGTCCTTCCTTACCATACCTATCAGGGACGGTGCTGAAAGGAAAGAAAATAACTAAGAATTAATTGGCAGGAATCATTTTCTGGAATCCTTTAATATTTTCTCTTCCAAGGAAAACATTATTTTTGTTGAAGAGGACACAAATTGTTGATGTCAGATTAAGATAGCCCTAGGATCTGTGCAATTAAATACAAATAAGGTATTAAAATATATTCAGAAACACTATTAGGGAAAATAGGAAAAACTCAAATATTCCAAGAGTAAAGACCAGAACTCATGATCTTTGGTTTTATTAGAGGAAGACAGTTTTCTTCAAACTGACTTTGGTCATAAACTATGATATGAAGTACAATATACTTGGCTCCTATATTTTATCAATTCTTAATTTCCTACAGAAAAAAACCCCAGATTCTGAAATTACAAGATAATTTATAATACTTTCTTTCTCAAGACATCTTAGTATTTTATAAAAGTTTATATCAAGAACTTCATAATTATAATAGATTAATGCTTATCAATATGAGGATTACTTCTGCATGGTTTCTGTGACATTTTAATAAAATTGAAATATTTAAATGTGGAAGTTATTTTCAGAATCATGTCTATCTTATTTTCCTATATAACATTATTTTAACACAATCCTGATAAACCTTGTGTTAAACTTCCTGTATTTAACTAAAATGTATACATCATAGATTTTCTTTGTACCTTTCACAAAATAGTTTTCAAGTATTCTAATTTTTAAAAACAGTAGTGTTTGATATAGAAGTTAAAATTCACAAATAAAAAAGAAATCCAAATTAAACTACACTGAGATACCATTTCTCATCTACCAGACTGGCAAAAAAGCCAAAAATTTGGAAATCTACTCTGTTGGCTAGGCTGTGGGAATAAAAAGTGCTTCAGGCCAGCCCGAGTAAGAGCAACTCCCCATTTCTACAAAAAATATAAACATTAGCTGGGAGTGGTGGCATGTGCCTGTAGTTCCAGCTACTTGGGAGGCTGAGGCAGGAGGATCGCTTAAGTCCAGGAGTTTGAGGTTACAATGAGCTACAATGATGCCACTGCACTCTAGCCAGGGCTATAGAGTGAGACTCTGTCTCAGAACAACAACAACAACAACAACAACAACAACAACAAACACTTTAATACAACTGTTGGTGGAAATGGAAAATGGTACAACTCTTATGAATGGAAACCAACAATTTAAGGCAAATTTTATATTCATTTATACTTTGCCTTTTGGAATCTCTTCCATAGACCCACTGCACAAACTCAAAGTGATGTATTTATATGACCATTCACTGAGATTTATTGTAAAGATTGTAGTAATCTAAATGTCCATCAATAAGGGATTGGCTGAAAGACTATGCTACATCCACTGGAGAATTATGAAGTTGTAAAGAAATTATGGCTATCTATAAATACTACAATGAAGTTATGTAAGGATATGTTTTTAAGTGAAAAAAGTGAAGAAAAATGGATAATAACAATGTAAGGATAAACCTAAGAATAAAAAATAATTACAACAGTTACTCTTAGGGGATGGGAGGCTATTGGATATATATACCCTATGTACACCATGTTTTGTTAATCCACTCATGAACTTTCAGGCACTGGGGTTGATTCCACATCCTTGCAACCGTGAATTGTGCTGCAATAAACAATCAAGTGTAGGTATCTTATTGATACAATGACTTCTTTTGTAGATACCCAGTAATGGGACTGCTGGATGGAATGGTAGGTTTACTTTAATTTAGTTCTTTGAGGACTCTCCACACTGTTTTCCATAGAGATTGCACTAATCGGCAGTCCCACCAACAATGTATAAGGGTTCAAGCTATTCTACCAGGGATAAGATAGTATTTCACTCTGGTATTAATTTGCATTTCTCTGATGATTAGTAACACTGACCATTTTCTCACATTTGTTGACCATTTGTCTACCTTCTTTTGAAAAGCTTCTGTTCATGTCTTTTGCCCACTTTTTAATAGGTGGTTTGGTTTTTCTTGCTGATTTGTTTGAATTCTTTGCAGATTCATCATATTAGCCCTTTATTGGATGTATGCTTTGCAAATGTTTTCTTCCATTATGTAGGTTATTTGCTGTGTTGATTATTTCCCTAGTTGTGTTGATGCTTTTTAATTTAATGAAGTCCCATTTATTTATTTTTGTTGTTGCTGTAATTGCCTTTGGGGGTCCTAGTCATAAATTCTTTGTCTAGGCCATTATCTAGAAGAATTTTTCCTACATTTCTTGTAGAATTTTTATGGTTTCATGCCTTACACATTTAAGTCTTTTATCCATCTTGAATTAATTTCTGTAAGTGGTGAGAGATAGGGGTCCTGTTTCATTCTTCTGCATGTGCCTTCTGCATATGCCTACCCAATTTTCCCAACACTATTGAATGGGGCTTGTTTTCCCCAGTGTATATTGTTATCTGCTTTGTCAAAGATCAGTTGGTTGTAGGTAGATGATTTTACATCTTTGTTCTCTGTTCCATTCCATCAGTCTATGTCTCTATTTTTATACAAATACCATGCTGTTGGGTTACTACAGCCTTGTAGTATAGTTTGAAGTCTGGTGAAGGGATGCCTCCAGATTTGTTCTTTTGTTAAGATTGCTTTGGCTATTTGGGATTTTTTCTGGTTCCAAATGAAACATAGAATTATTTTTTCTAGATCTGTGAAATATGACATTGGTATTTTGGTGGAGATTACACTGAATCTGTAAATCACTTTGGAAAGTATGGACATTTTAACAATGTTGATTTTACTGATCCATAAGGATGATATGATTTTCCATTTGTTTGTGCTATCTGTGAATTCTTTCCCCTTTTGTAGTTCTCCTTGTAGAGATCTTTCACCTCCTGGTTAAATATAGTCCTAGGTATTTTATTTTCTTTGTAGCTATTGTAAATGGTACTGAGTCTTCGATTTGACTCTCAGTTTGACTGTTACTGGTATATAGAGATGCTACTGATGTGTATACATTGATTTTGTAACCTGAGACTTTCCTGAATTTATTTATCAATTCCCGGAGTCTTTTGGTGTAGTTTTGTAATTTTCTAGATACAAGATCATATTGTCAGCAAAAAAATGATAGTTTGACCTCCTCTTTCCCATTTGGATACTCTTTCTTTTTTCTCTTGTTTGATTGCTCTGGTTAGGACTTCTAGTACTATGTTGAATTGAAGTGGTGACGGAGGGCACCCTTGTCTAGTTCTAGTTCTTAGGGGGACTGCTTTATTCGGCATATAACCAGAAGTCCTAACCAGAGCAATTAGGCAACAGAATTAAATAAAATGCATCCAAATTGTAAAAAAGGAAGTCAAATTGGCCCTGTGTGCATATGACATGGCCTTATATATAGACAAACCCTAGGACTGCAAAGAAAAAAAATTCTTAGAACTGATAAACAAATTGAGTAAGATATAGGACACAAATTCAACATACAAAAATCAGTAGCATTTCTATATACCATAAACAAACTAGATAAAAAAGAAATCAGGGAATCAATCCCATTTATAATAGCCATAATAAATAAATAAAATACATAGGACTAAAGTTAACCAAAGAGGTGAAAGAGCTCTGTAAGGAAAACTATAAAACACTTCTGAAGTATTAATAATTGAAGAGGACACAAGTAAATGGAAAGACATCTCATGTTCATGGGTTGAAAGAATTAATATTGTTAAAATGACCATACTACCCAAAGGAATCTATATATTTAACACAATCCCTATCAAAATTACAATGACATTCTTCACAGAAATAGGAAAAAAAAATCCAAAAATTCAAATGAAAACATAGAAGACACCAAATAGTTAAAGCAATCCTGAGCAAAAAGACCAAAGCTGGAGGCATCACACTACCTGACTTCAGCAAGTGGCACAAAGCTATAGCAACCAAACATAGTACATGAGACATAGACCAATGGAACAGAATACAGAACTCAGAAATAAATTCACCAAATTACAGCCAACTCACATCTACAAATTGGTAAAAATATATATTGGGGAAAGGACAATCTCTTCCAAAAAATGGTGCAGAGAAACCTGGATATCCATGTGCAGAAGAATGAGGCTAGACTCCTATCTCTCACTGAATACAAAAATCACTCAAAATGGATTAAAAATTTTAATGTAAAACACAAAACCATGAAACTACTAAAAGAAAACATTGGGGAAATGCTTCAGGACTTTGGTCTGTGCAAAGATTTTATGGATAAGACCTCAAAAACATAGGCAACAAAAGCAAAGCAAAACTAGACAAATGGGACGATATCAAACTAAAAAGCTTCTGCACAGCAAAGGAAAAAATCAACAAAGAGACATCCTGCAGAATGGGAGAAAATATTTGCAAACTATTCATCTAACAAAGGATTGATATCCAATATGTATTAAAAACTCACTCAACAGTAAAAAAAATCAATTAAAAATGTACAAAGGATCTGACTAGACATTTCTGAAAAAAAAAGAACACATACAACAGCCAACAGGTATATGAAAAAATGCTCAACCTCACTAATTATCAGGAAAATGCAAATCAAAGTCACAATGATATGTCATCTCACCCCAGTTAGAGTGGCTATTATCAAGGAGAGAAAAAATAACAAATGCTTGTGAGGATGCAGAGAAAATGGAACTCATACACTTTTGGGAGGAATGTAAATTAATACAGACGTTATGAAAAACAGTATGGAGGTTCCTCAAAAATCTAAAAATAGAACTACCATATGAACGAGTAATACCACTACTGGATACATATCCAGAGGAAAGGAAATAATTGTATCAGATATGCGCACTCCCATGTTTATTGTAGCACTATTCACAATAGTCATAAAAAAGAATGAAATTCTATCATTTGTTGTAACATTGATAAACCTGGAGGATATTATGTTAAGTGAAATAAGCCAGGCACAAAAAGATAAATATTGTATGTTCTCACTCACATGTGGAAGCTAAGAAAGTTGAACTTATAGAAGTAGAAAGTAGAATAGTGGTTGCTAGAGATTGGGGAGGAGAGGGGGCATTGGGAGAGGTTGGTCAGTGGATAGAAAATTATACCTGGATAGGAAAAATAAATTCTAGTGTTCTATAGCATGTAGGTTAACTATTGTTATGTGCATTCAACAATAATCTATTTTATATTTTCAAATAGCGAGAAGATTTTGAATGTTTCTAACACAAAAAAATGATAAGTATTTGAGGTGATGGATATGGTATTTACCCTGAGTTGATTAACACACAGTACATACATGTATCAAAATATCACACTGTACTCCATAATATGTATAAGTATTATGTGTCAATTAAAAATAATAAGTATATAAATAAAGAACCAATAAGCTTTGGGTAAAAATATCCCACTTTCATGTTGACAGGGAATAACATGGGTGGAAGAGAGTGTGTATTTAATGAATTCATGCTCACTATTACACTAGAAACTACGCTTGGGTAACAGCAGCACATAATTTAGTGATTCAAAATAAAATATCAGTTTGTGGAATATGTTCTTATATAGTAGCCATATGTACTATGTTTGCCGTAACAAATGAAGGATATTTAAATATAATTACATAAAGTTTTACCCAAGTCAACTTCACCAATTAAATTTTAACAATTAATGCTAAAAAGAAAAAAGTACTCAGATAATTCACTATTTCAATTGAAACATACTATTAATAAATTAACATTAACAAATATATCCGTGTTGGAAACTGCGTTAATGTTTTTGAATTATAGTATAATAATGTATTACATGGTGCTTCATGGATAAATTATAACTTTAAAGTGAATCATACAAATTAGAAGTTGATTTAAGCATATCAATTCATCATAATTTTTGAAAATGGCCTTTTCGTGTATACAATCTTATGGTTTTCAGTTTAATGTACAATGTCATAAAGTAATATTACCAGTGTATTAAATTTTGCCTCATAATTATTGAGCACTCAGGTCAGCAATATAATCCTTGCAAAATTTATAAGAAATTCAATTATAGCAACAGCATAACAGAATGACTACTGATAAAAATATAGGTACTATTTTTCTATTTCTAATTCTCTAGTGGTCAATTAATTGTACAGGTACATCACCTAAATTTTATTAGTCCTATAGTATAGTTCTATAAAACAGAAATAAAAAAAATCTCTTCTCTACCTAGATTTTTCACTTAAACATGGACTTCAGGGTCCAATAACTATGCTACACCCTAAACCCTCTTCACTTTTGCACATGCCTATCATATTTTAAAATCTATATTTGACATAGTTGTAAAATATACACAATTTTAAATAATTCCATTTATTTTGACCAATACATTCTAAACCCCATTCCATATTGTGATATAGTCTATGTAATTATTAATTTAAAATATCCAAATATGCTGATATTTTATCAGGTCATTCCTCTGATGTTAGAAGTTGAAGTTTCCAATATTCTATTAGAGTTGCCACATTTCATGTACAATTTTTGGTTTTGTTAAATTTTTTATTGAGAAAATTGCTTTATATAATTTGGATTTTATAAGCCATAGTACATATTAGCATATTGCTTTTGAAAAGAACTGAATAAATATGCATTAAGCACACTTTTTAGACAGCTAATAAATCAAAGGTTTTTACATCCATATATAGTAGAAACAATTTTTACATCCATATATACCCTCAAATGTTGCATTTTCTGTTTTCACAGAAGTCAAAAGTATATAGAATTTCATTTTAAAATGAGGCGTCAATATATGAAAACTTAAGAATTTGTTTTGAATACATTTAATGAATTTGTTTTCTTAATAACCCAAGTTTATTTATCTGAACCTGACCTATTGTTGTAACACTGTAGTACCAATGAATATAAAGTAGAAAATATAGCATATACATTTATTTCCCACATGAGAAAAATGATATTAGGACACAGAAGGGCAACTATTGATTTTGTACTTTTGATGCTAAAAAGTCAGGGAAGGAAAGAAATAAGCAGGGAAATAATATCTTATGGAGTTTATAAAATCATAGGCTTATGGAACAATTTGAAGACTTGGGCTGCATTTTCTTGAGTAAGAATTAGGTATTCAGTAGAGTTTTCAGTATAATTGTATTTCTGATACACATCCTTTCTTAAGCCTTCAAAATCTTAGCTTTGACCTTCAAAAAAATGATTGTTGACTAGATTACTACATTCTTTAAAATGGTTTTAAATACAAACTTTTCTGATTGCTACATTTTCTGAATCTCAAATAGTTTACTAAACACTATATAACAAAAATTTGAAAAAATATATATAGGGGAATTAGTTAGCAAAAGAGATCTTATTCACAATTATATTTTCTTATGCTAATGTGGAGATACCTGAAGAAATAGTAAATTATTGTAGTTAACTATTTTGTTCCCAATTAAGATTTAATTTTTATTAAATATATTATCTTATTCTAACTTCACAAATCTATAGAATGGAAATTGTCTGCATTTTAAAGATGACAAAGCTAAAGTGCAGAGGTGTTGATCATTCATTTAATGAGGGGTTGGGAAGATGAATTTCAATTTTAACTCAAAGTATAAAGAAAGAGTTGGAAAATTAATGTTTTTGCTGCACTGCCTCTCAAAATTGACTCCAATTTAGTGTTTTAATATGTACAAAATTAAAATCTATGCTCAAAACTAGAAGAAATGAAATATCATAAAGATCCTTGTTGCCTTTGAACATGTTATTTTTATTTTTAATACTATTCAAATTCACACTATGAATTATTAGATATATGTCTTCAAAATTTCAATCAAGATTATATGGGTTATAAGATTATGTATTTTTCTAAAGTTGTACTAAATATTGCTAATTTTAGTCATCTGAGGGGCATACTAGGCATATGAATGTTTATTGGGATGTGTACATGTGTACATGCTTGTGGTATATGTGGGTATGCATGTTTTTGTGAGAATGAGAGAGGGAGACACTGCTACATACATGTGTTTGTGACAATGAAAATCTTAACAGTGGATGCTACGTAGTAAAATCTTGGTATTAGGATAGAGCTTACAAGCCATTTAATACATTTTTTCAGCAGTGTAGAAAATCCCTCAACATATCCCTGACAGTTGATTATTTACTGCTTGCTTCAGCAGTTATATTGAATACACTACTTCACACGACTATCCATTCCTTTTTGAAAATCTGTAGTTGTGAAAAAGTTCTCACATGGAATCATTGACATCTTATAACTTCCATGTAGATCCTAGTTCTGACCTTTAGCATAAATGGAATAAACTCTTCTGCCTTCCCTCATCTCTCATCTTCTTTCTTCTCTTTCCTTTTTTTTCTCTTTCTTCATCCTATCTCTCTTCCTTCCTTTTTTTTCCTTCATTTATTGTTTTTGTGCTTTTTGCCATCTTTCTTTATTCTTTTCTTCTCTGTGCCTCTTTCAGGAAAGGCATGTGTTTATGGTTTTTTTGTGTGTGTGTGGTTTAAGAGAAATGAGATGTAAATAAAGAACAATACTATAATAAAAAATATAGATTAGAAAGTACAAATCAGACCAAAATTTTAAGACCATACGACCTTTTTTTCCTTTCTCTTTGCCAATGAACTAATGGGTATAATTGCAAAGTAAGAACACATAATAATGTTTCTTCCTATGTATGACCAAGAGAAAATATAACAAATACCATAATTTTACTTGTGCAATTTTATAGATGTGATACATGCTTATCATGTTAATATTTTTTTAAATCCAAGAGCATATTTTTAAATATTTCTGACCTATATCTTGTTTTGGAAATTTTGTGCTTTAGATATCATAATATAGCCTAAGAATATCTACCTCATGTGCTTTTATTTTTATGTGTTTTTCCTTGTAATCAGAGTTTAATGATAATATTTATTGTTATCTACTTTCCACATTTGGCTGAATCCTGGTTATGAGTTTTAAATATACCCATGAGACATATGCAGCAGAGTTGATACTTTATGTACTTCCTTGTTTCTTTCTTTTTTCTAAATCTGAGATAACATTGTAGTAAGTTAAACCATGTGACAGTTGTGGCAACCTGAATAATGATCCCCAAATATCACATTTTAATTCCCAGAATCTGTAAATGTTCTCTTATGGCAAAGGAACTTTGAAGTTTTGATTAAGTTAAGGACTTTCAGATGGACAATGAGCCTGGATTATCTAAGTATGCCCAATGTAATTGCAAGTGTTGTGGTAAGAGACATATATGGCAGTTTTATTTTTAACTTTTTGAGGACTCTCCATACTGTGTTCCATAATGCTTGTACTAATGGTGTATAATTGTTCCTCCTTTTCCACATCCTCCATCAGTATTTGCTATTTTTTGTCTTTTTGATAATAGCCATTCTCACTAAGGTGAGATGATATCTCATTATGGTTTTGATTTGCATTTCCTTGATGATTCATGATGTTGAGCATTTTTTCATATATCAGTTGTCCACTTGTATGTTCTCTTTTGAGAATTGTCTATTGAAAACTTTTGATCACTTTTAAATTGGATTATTATTTTTTTGCTATTGAGTTGTTTGAGTTCCTGATAGAGTCTGTGTATGAATCCCTGTTGCATGTATTGTTTGTGAATATTTTTTCCCATTCTGCAGGTTGTCCCTTCACTATGCTGATTGTTTCCTTTGATGTGCAGAAGCTTTTTAGTTTCATATAATTCCATTTGTTCCCTCAATGTGTGTTGTTGGTGCATCTGGAGAAAATCAGTTGGCTATAAATTCTTGGATTTATTTCTAACAGTCCAAATACTGGGTATATATCCAAAGGCAATGAAATCAATATGTCTCAGAGATATCTGCACCTCCATGTTTATTGTAGCACTATTCACAATAGCCAAGATATGGAATCAACCTAAGTGTTAATCACAGATAAATGGATAATGTGATCTATATACAAAACAGTATACTAGTCAGCCAAAAGAAAACAAAAAACACAACCCATAATCCTGTCATTTCTGACAACATGGATAAACCAAGACAACATTATGTTAAGTGATATAGGCCAAGCACAGAAGGACAAATACCACATGATCTCACTCATATGTGAAATCTAAAAAAGTTGATCTCTTAGAAGTAGAGAACAGAATAGTGGTTACCAGAGGCTGGACAAAGTAGGGTAAAGGGAGGATGGGGTGAGGTTTGTGAATGCACTCATTGATACAGTTACAGTTAGATAGGACAGATAACTTCTGGTGTTTTACTGCACAGTAGAATGACTTATTTAAAATTAACGTATTGTATATTTCAAATTAGCTAGAAGAGAGGATTTTGAATGTTCTAACCACACAGAAATGAAAAATGTCTGAGGTAACAGGATGTGCTGAGTACCTTGATTTGATCATTATAAAATGACTACATGTATCAAAATATCACACTGAACCCCCTAAATATGTAAAATTATTAAGTGTCAATTCAAACAAAATAAAATTTAGAGGGAGAGAAGCAGAAGAAGATTTGTTTACAAAATAAAGGGACATAACCCAAGGCTGGTAGCCTGTAGAAGCTAGAAGAAGGAACCGATGTATTGTCCACGGCAGGAACGGGACCTCCTATGTCTTGATTTTAGCCCTGTATGACTCATTTTGGATATCTGACATCTGATTCCTGACAGAACTGTAAAATAATAAATATATGCTGTTTTGAGACACTAAGTTGTGGTAATTTGTTACAGTAGCAATAGGAAACTTAAAATGGTTCAATTGATAAATCTTTAAGACCTCAATTTTGGATGTTTGTCATTCAATTAGGGAAAGTGGGTAAGTCTTAAATAATAGGTTTCTAAATCAGTGATAAAAAGACATCTATTTAACAACCTAACTCATTTTACATTTGATTACGTTTTAAAAAGTACTCAGTCTGTTTCCTTAGAAACTACTATTAGGTACTCTGGACCTACAGATTTTCCTTATTTAATCTACAATCTGTCAGGTTTCTCTCCTCTCTACCTTATCAGAAAAGGGAGATATTTTCATTTCTCTAATTATATCACCTTCAATTATAGGTAATATAAGATTAATTTTTTTTCCATTTTTCTTCAGAGTTAATACTGTTCTGATTGTTTTTAAAAAGCCTTTATCTTTAAATTTCAAGACCCTTTGCCAAGGATATGTTAATATCTAGTAACATAATGCTTGCTCACTCTTCCTACTTTTTCCTGCCATGCCAGTGTGATGCTGGATAAGAGTTTGATAAAACACTAGTGAAAAATATGTGAAAACATTTGTTTGATAAAATGTGTGAAAATGTTTGCTTGATAAAACACTAGTGAAAAATATGTGAAAACTCTCACTGCCTGGGGAGGCCACAGTGAAAAATCATTGTATTAATGATGAGTCAAAAATGGCACAGCACTGTCAGCGCTTAATCATACTGAGTAAGACCTGATGAGTTATCTTTAAAGTTCTTTAAAGCATAATCTGTGCCTTTTAAATTTCTCTTTTATTGTTCTTATGACTGGCTGATTTAATATGCTCACTGTTAAGTTTGTCTTTAGGCTACTGTTTTCAGTAATTTACACTATACCCATCTATTGACTATTTAATTCCAGAAGCATTTGAAAGCTGTTCTGAAAAGCATGACAGATGCTATAAAATGCAGTTTCTTTGAAATATAAGAAAAAAATGTATCCTCAAATTAGACCAATCTGAGATCCTTCTGACCTTAACTTGTTATGTTTCAGTAAAAAGAATAAATGCTGTACCAGTATTTTCTAGGAATTTGACATAGGCTATTTCCCCAAATCTTAGAAAGTTGGCTTGGCCATAGGAAAAATTCAAGAATTTGACCTTAACTATAAATAAATTCCTTATTTATAACATTCCATTATATTAAAATCAAAAACATTCATTTCTAGTAATTCTTCTAGGTCAAAGTACTATCATTTGAACTGTACAATCATGTAAATTATATATGAAAACTATAGATTTTATATTTGAATATGGTTTGAAACTTCTGGACCTCAAACGAAAAGTTTGCATCATGTTTCAGGTATGAGCTAATTTAAACACTATCAAAAAGGGAAAAATTCTATTAAAATGATCAGGAAGTTTATTAATAAGTAAATGACTAAAATCTTAACTAATGTGGAAAGGAAGCAGCTAAGTGATGAAGCTTGCAGAAAGGTAAATCTTTAAAATATTCTGGTATAATGAGTGGATAAAATTTTATATACAAATTTTATTGCATTTTTTTTAAAGTTTAGAAGTGTAAAGAAATCCATACATTTAAAAAATTATATACACACACTCCCACAGAGGCATGGGCAAATAAGTGTGATAAATGAGGTGGCAAAAAAAAAGCTACAAAATAACATGTATGCCATAATTCCATTTTCTTTGTAAATAGCAAATACTCCCAAATCATACATGTGGTTATTTTTATATACATGCATGAATGGATTAGCTCCACACTCTTAATAAAGATTTCACATGCTAGTCTAGTAAAACTAGATACAAGAGCAAAAAATAAAAAAATCTTGACATTTTCAAGTAAGTTCTGCTTTTTAAATTATAGTAACAATTATCCATAATTTTTGAAAGTACTTTGAAAGGAATATGATTTCATTGCAAAGAGCCTAACTAAACCTAGTCTTAGTTCACATGATGTTCTGAATATTGTTTCCAAAATATAATTCAAAATGTAAATACTTTTCAAAAAATTAAGCCTAAGCATGAATATATTTATAAGCTATAACCATAAAGTAATACATGTGACTTATCCTTCAATTTACATGATGACACGAAATTGCAGTGAAAGCTAGCTGAAAGGCCACTGGCTTCAAAAGTATTTTAATCAAGAAGCTTTATGAAAATTAGACTTATGTATTATGGATTTGCTTACTGGACATCTCAAGAATGGAAACAATTCCTTGCTTTGTTGTACCCCTAAAGGTGCATAAACAGACAAGAAAATTTCAATCATATTTTGGGGCTGTGAAACAACCCATGGATAACCTTGGGTGCTTTACAAGAGAGTTTAAAGACTTTTATTCATAATATAAAATAAACTAGCAACAATTATATTTTTCCTTAAGATAAACACAAGACTAGCTTAAGACTTCTTGGATCACTTCAGATGGAATGGATTTTTATGTCTGAATTCCTAAAACATCACTGTCTATTCCTCATGACATCTAGCAATTGACTGCCTTTATCTGAAGCTCTCGCTCTTCCTCCTTACAGAATGCACAAAAACAGATTGTACTGCACTTTTTAACTTCCTGTGCTCTTTCACATATATTAAGTCACCTAATGTACACTGTAACTTTTTAGGTACAGTTATTCTCATTTTAATTAGGAAACAAGATCAGACTGGAAAAAAAATTACCCACAGTCACATAACATGTAAAGAGCAGACTCCAAACTTTTAAATGTAGCACTTACAAACCAAACAGTACTTGAGCAATTGTGGTACATTTAAAGCTCTGAACCTTCCCTAAGACCTAGTATAGTGCCGCAAAACACATTAGGTAGCTTTCATTTGAATATCTCTTTTATTCAAAGTGTTTAAAATTTGTTTCAGGGCATATCAGACACTGGCCCTGCCTTCTGTGGTTTTGTTCTGTAAACCCTCTAGGACATGATGTGAGGACTGTCCAATTAATTTATATACTCCACGATATGACCACCATTTTATAAAATTAGAATTAATGTAAGGAAAGAATAATAATAATATATAATAATAGTACTTGTAATGCCAGAAAATAAGGAAAGTTTATTTCAAAATGATGAGAGTTTTGAATATAAACTGCCATTAAAAATTTGAAATGTAGTATGCTGTGATTCAATTGTATAATATTAAAATCCATCTTGGATTTCTTGAATTTTCAATACTTACTATTATTTAACAGTTTCATTTCAAAAAGTATTTGGATTGAAAAACAAAAGCAAAAATATTCTAATTTATTTGATTATTAGTTGAAAATGCTCCCTTTTCCTAATTCTCAACCCATTCTTATCATCCTCATACCTCCTCCATCCCATAAACTGTAATAGCACTTTTACAAGCCACAGTTTAATACCTATTTATCAGTAAAATTCTATTAACAATTGGTAAACTTCTGCTGGATTACATATATTTTATAGGGTTATATAAACTTACTCTAAGATTCTATATAATGTTTTCTGTATAACCTAGCTGTAAGTTATTTTAAAACCTGCATTTTTGTATTTTAATATCTATTGCTTTTGGGAGGGAAATCTATTTTCGCAATACAGT
Source organism: Lemur catta (assembly GCF_020740605.2). Taxonomy (NCBI): domain Eukaryota; kingdom Metazoa; phylum Chordata; class Mammalia; order Primates; family Lemuridae; genus Lemur; species Lemur catta. The sequence continues at coordinate 244,248,066 of NC_059128.1, forward strand.
ATATACATGTGTATATATGTGCATATATGCATATATATGTGTATGTCTTTACGTGTGTGTATGTGTACATATATGTATTGTATGTATATGTATGTATATTCTAGAAGGTATAGAAGGTGAGAAAGTGCTTATACTGCTGGCCACTCAAAGGAATGTTGAATGATCTTGTCACACCGATTCAGGAAGATGCTAGTATTCCTGCCAATTTACCAGAAATTGGAATGCGAAACTGCTTTTGTTCGCTCATTAAAGAAATAATGAAATTCAACAGCAGATTCATTGTCATCATTCCTGGTTCAAGCTCAGAGAAATAAATCTTGATTCTTTCTTGACGGAGGTAGTCTCTGTGTAGGACAAGTAGCCAGGGGCTCCCACAGCTGCCTTGAAACATTCATGGCTTCCTGAGGATATGGGTGATTTCTGTTTTCATCATTGATCAAATAGCAGAGTAAATCACGGAGGTAAAGTAACACCTGGCTGAGCCCTGTGTTTTCCTCTCATTTTCTCTAGTTAGTAACTGTTGTTTACAAATCACTGACTACATGCAGAGAAGAAACTTGTGTTTTCTCATATTGGCTGCTAGCTCATAATTTCTACTTCATGTTCTCACAGTAGTTTCAAAGGCATTCAAGGCGTATGTCACATTTTTACCCCTGATTTTTGTGATTCCTTTGTTAACAATGGCATGGCTCCATATTTACTGCAGAAGTTAATAGGATGCCAAAGAATTTAAAAAGTTAAATATGTTCTAATTATTATTATTCATAATGAATCACATTCTAAGTTTTTGCCATAATTTTACACTTTATTTAAAATGCAACATACTGTGCTACATAATCTTATTTTTTTTCCTAAATTATATGTCTAGGGCAAAACACGCATAAAACTCAATTTTAAGCTTTTTATTCTACACATTTGCAAGATTTGTTTATGTGACCAAGAAATATTTGTATATTTCTTGTATATATGAAAAATACATAAAACATAATATTAATTAAAAAATATTGGAATTCAGCCACATATAAATCTGAATATTCAAATTACATTAGGTCAGGTGTAAGAGAAGTGGTTGGAAAACAAGGAAACAGAAATATCTGATATGTACAATACTGACATTTAATTGGCTCACAGTGCCATGGCCATATCAACAGTGTGCAGCTGGCACTCTTCCATCCGGCTAATGCCGATGCCATAAAGTTTTTATGTATTTTGAGCATCATTCTGCATGTATGTACTGCTATTCTTAATAATTTTAGAATTACTATAATTCTCATCGTGATCTTCTGCTTTGAATTAAGAGATCAATTTCAATCAATGGTCACTCTTTTTCCTATTTTTACACTGATTTGTATAAATTTCTCTTTTATTTGTATTTGTAGCCTTTAGTTGCCTTTATCTCCTTCTTGGGAAGCCAAACCTTTGCTTAAAGACAACTGGCCTATCAGGCTCATAATTGCCCTCATGTATTGACTAAGGAAAGACCTCTGTTTGCTGGACGTTTCCCAGATACCTGCAATGATGTTTTGGCCTAAAGCTGTGCTTTAGAAAAACCTGAGGATATTTGTTCAGATCAGTTTCCTCATTCAGTCCCTATCTCCCTGAATTTTAGGTTTCTATACTGCCCTCTACACATTATGCACGTCATTGTCCAGTTGAGTTTTTCTTAATTATGATGGGCACATAATAATGGTATATTTCTATAGGGTTCATGTAATGTTTTGATACAGGCATACGATGTGAATTAATCAAATCAGGGTAATTGGGGTATCCATCACCTCAGGCATTTATCATTTCTTTGTGTTAGGAACATTCCAATTATACTCTTTTAGTTATTTTAAAGTATACCCTAACTTATTGTTGATTATTGTCACTTTGCTGTCCTATCAAATATTTTTCATTCTATCTAACTATGTAACTACAGTTTTGTACCCATTAACCAGCCCTACTTTATTCCCCCCTCCCTGTTACCTTTCCCAACCTCTAGTAACCATCATTCTACTCTCTGTCTCCATGAGATCAATTGTTTTTAATATTTAGCCCCACACGAGTGAGAACATGTGATATTTGTCTTTCTGTGCTTGGCTTATTTCACTTAGCATAATGTTCTCCAGTTCCATCCATGCTGTTGCACATGGCAGGATGTCATTCTTTTTGTGGCTATATAATATTCCATTGTGTATATATCAACAATTTCCCCAGCTGAGGTTTGAAGGGCTCTGAAATATACCACTGTGAAGAGTTTTTTTGCCCCCAAAATTTCCCTTATCTGCCTAAAAGCAGAGCCTCTCCAAAGAATTCAACTATCATAAATCCTCTCTCCAGGAATTCAGCAGCCAAGGGAGACTAACTCTTATCACTAGACAGAAGAAGTCAATACTAGGGTAAGAAATCATTGGAACTGGCATTGTCACAAAACTCTCATATCTCTCATCTATTCTCCTAAGTACCCATTTATCTTTCTTAAAAATAATTTGTTTTCTCATAAGGGTAGTTCTCTCCTCCCTTTCCCTTGTGAAGACAATATGTAAAGCCATAAATTCTAACCACTTCTGAGTAATATTTTTCTGTGAACTCCTGCTCACATATGTGAATAAAAATCTATCCTTTCTGAATGCTAATTTGTGCTTTGTCAGTTTCATTTGCAGACCCCAAATCACTGGACTAATAGTTGAGAGGGACAGTGTTTCCTTCCCAACAGTTTCACTTCAATGGGCATGGGTGCAATGCTAGGAGCGTAATTGTGGATGGTTTTGTTGGTTCTGAAGTGTTCATGAGAGAGACTGACTGAAATGGTTGCACATGTCAATGTGTCATTTTAGGTAATGTATAAGGTACATCTAATAAAGAGATATTTGGAGAGATTAGAGAGAACTCCATAGGACAACACCTTAGGGAGCAGAGATATATAGATAGTGGATCTTTGAAATAAACCTGGGTCTAAATTTCTCACCCATTTTATTTCCATGTGATTAGTTTCTGTGTGGTTTTCCCCTACCTTCATACTACATCCTTTTATTATAGACTCTCTTATGATATCTTTATGATAAAAGTATGTTTAAATAGTTACAGCTAGAATTATTAGGATATAGGTAATTTTGATACGCATATAATATTGGAATTTTCAAAAAAAGTCTGTGGCTTCATACTATGTTGGGAGTGACTTGGTTCAAATGTGACTTTTCAATGCTTATATCAAATATCCACATAGAGTAAAGATACTCAGATAAGACCCTTGAATATAATTCCTAAAAAAATCTCTTTTGACCTCTTATATAAAATGGCTCCACATAAAGAGGTGTTGATTTTTATGGTTGTATAAGTATTACTAGATTTTGAGAACACTGAGAAACACATGATGAGTTAAAGCCAGTTCTTATCAGCTTGCCAGAAACTAATGTGCCCATCTTTACTCTGTGTTAAGTTTGGTAGCTTGAAATCAGCCATGATGAAGTTATTTACACTACAAATTGATAAACATTGCAAATCAGGCCTTTTAAAAAAGATATGTATTTATTTTTGCCCTGGAGAGCCAATTTTTAAACACTTATCAGCATATTGCTGCTCATATCGCAGTACAGTATTTGCCAGACTTAGAGTGGTTTCAACATTGTTCTTGAAGATGTTGATAGATTTGCCATGAAGAAGATATTTTATCTTCAAATAAGGACTAAAAATTTTAGGTTAAGCAAAGTCATTGTAAATATTCAAATGAAGGGAAATAGTATGACTTGTTTCTTTTATTTCATGTTATATAAAATGGAAAGCTATTACTGTTACCATATTCATAAATTTTCGGAACATTGGAATACTACTTTGGGAAAAAAAATCTTAGTTTAACTTTTGAAAAGTTTATTCTGTTGTGTCAGGCTCAAGAGTTAGTATCGACTACTGTCATGTTGTTGGCATGTGTCAGAAGGACTGTAAAGCCTTTTAAACTTTTGCAGCAAGACTAGATCTCCTCCTCATCCAGATACGCTAGTAACCACTGAGAGGTTAAAGCTACAAAGGAGTAGGGAATGGCAGGATTATCGGGAGAGAGCACAGGCTTTCCTGATAAATGGCACCACAGTGCTGTGTTTAAGTGCGTGAGCCTTGGAACCAGGCTACTTGGGTTTGAATCCCAGCTCTGCTACTGACTAGGCATATAACTGTGATTAATTTATGTAACCTCTCTGTTTCCTCAGTCTCTTCTTCTAAGAAATGGAAATAATAATCTCCACCATTCAGGCTGTGAGGAATAAATATATTATTTCATTTTAAAAGTCTGTCACTTCATTTAAAGCACTTAAAATTAAGACTGACACACGGCAAACACTCAAAATAGCCATTATTATTGTTGTAGACAAAAGACAATGTTGAATAAACACTGCAAATGGTCATAAAAGTCATTTCATTTAATCTTATAGACTATTTTGGAATCGTCAACATTATAAATCCATGAAAAACTTACATGTTCCATACACTAAAGAGCCACATTTCTGCATGTATGAGAAAGTTTTCTCACATATTTCCCAAAGGATATTTTTCAAACTTGAGTATCTCTGGTAAATGCATTTGCTACCTCGGGAATCATTTTCCAGAAAATTATATGTTTAGAATTTTAATAAATACTGCATAAGTAAAGGATTCTATAGTTAAATACATTTTGGAAACCTAGATTGAAAAAAAGCCAAATGTTTTCTTATTGAGGAAATTATCAGAGCTTCTAATGTGCTACTCCACTTTGTACATGGTGAGTATAGTAATATAGAGTGCACATTCCCTTTACTTAATTGACCAAGGGACCACTTTTTTAAAAGCATATCACAGGACTAATACTCTATAGAAATACCTTGGGGAATGCTAATCTAGAAGATAAGTCCAGGAAATTTAGACCTTTATTCATACTAATATACTTTCTTGGAATTCTCCAGATCATGTTAATTGCACATTACTGAACATGCATAAAAATTTCATGCCATCCATTGGTACTTGATTAATTGAAAATACTAGGCAACAAATCATGCCAATATGCTAGAATCTAATTTGCAGTGCATGTGTTTTCAATGAACAGTGTCAACAATATGAATTTAGCATTTTACTTGTTATAATTTCATAGATACTTGTTAATCAAATATGATCAATGCCTTTCTTCCAATGTTTCTAGATGTATCAGTGTATGTCAGAGAGTTTTGGCAGAAGACAGACATAATTCCCACAACAGGGGTACAATTATTCCTTGTTTAAGGACATACAATGTCAGTATCCCCATTAGAATCAAATTTCATATGACTTTGAATATGCCATTATAAAAATATTAATGAGTCCACAATGCGTTCTCTTTATCAACATATTGAGGTCCTAATTAATCTTTCCATACTATAGAATAAACCCCTAGCTGTGGGTCAGGCTGTTTAGTAAATTACTGATTAAATGCACTGATGATATCCTAGGACCTGAAAAATTAATGTGGCTTTTTCCTTCAGACTAGATGATACTTATTTGCTAAAAGGGTGTGGTTGAATTGATGGTCATCCTAGCACATTTTTAGATCCTCAGGACATGAGTAGATGACTTCCTGTTTATCTTAATTACTACTATTTTCTGAATATACATCAGTATTAGATACTATTGTCTCTTCTCAAGGAATACAAGGACTAAAGTTAAAAACACAAGTAGTAAAATTGAAACTAGATTGCATCTATATTATACATTTGGTTGAAAATCATCCAATTCATGTTTCCCTGTTTGTTTTGATTTTATGATATTAAAAACTCATTATATTTTACTTATTTTATTCTCATAGTCTTTTTTTTTGTATATAACAATTGTTGATCCATTTCTGTATGAACCACGAGGTAGCTGACTGTATGACTAGTGCAGATCACTAAAGTTAAAAATGCTTTAGTTATTTGAAAGAGCACATCAATTGAGCACTACTGGGTATGCCCAAGTCAGGGTGGATCCTAATTGCTTTGACAAATATCCTGCTGGGAAATTGATCTTCAAAGATTCCTTAATGCCTTTTTTTTTAACCCATTTACTTTATTTTAAAACTTCAAAGTCTTCCTTTCTATTAATTATCACATATACTCACAAACACAAAGAACAAAATGCTATGTTTTATTCATCTAAGCAGGGTATATAAACACAGAGATACAGCAAAGATGGGAACTTATTGAAGCAAAGGTCATCCTCTGTCAAACAAGACCATAAGAGACTTTTCTTTTAGCAGAGATTTCATGAATATTTTATCTGAACATTTCCATGAACCTGCTGTAAAAGCTATGTTTCTTGGCATTTATTGGGGATGTCAAAATCAGTTACTGTAATTTAAAACTTTTGCTAATATTGTATATGTATCAGACTTTCATTTAAAACATGCTCAACATCCATACAATAGTTCATCTAAAACATACATTTCTAAAGAGTTAACATTATAACATTATAGGCATTTATACTATATAAAATCAAATTCTGCATTATTTTATTTGTAAATAAATATTATCTTGCTTCTAATACAAATCTGAGAGTATATATGAAAAATAAAAATAAAACAATGAATAACTTAATTCTCTTTATCTGAATGAGAACAGAATGATTTCTCCATTAAATGCTTCCAATATTTAGGTTAAGTGCTAAGCAGTCCCCTGGGCCCTGTATGGTGAAGGGATCATAAGTCGGTCAACCAAAAAATAACCACAGCTCACAACCTACTAAAGTTTCTTTAATTTAATTAGGCATGATTATTTGGTATTTCTAACATTTCTAAGTCCTCACAAAATGTTGCATTTGCATATGATATATACATCAGCAAAATCTCTAAACCTGCTAGTGTTCTCACTTGCTGAAAATCAAAAAATTATTTTGAGTATTTACCTGATGGCTCTTGTGAAGACAGAGGAATAAACTGAAAGCAGGATATTTGTGTCTTTAACTTGATTTTTCCGTAAGTGTGACATGTCCTACTTAATAGAGTATATAATGTAGGATTTCAAAAAGTCTAATCTGGAGTTAGATTTTCTTGACTTTGAATTCTGGCTCAGCAGCTTAACTCTTGGCAATTCACCTACTTTTTCTATACCTCATTTTCTCTTCTATAAACTGAGAATACTTATAATGTCTACCTAATAAGGTTATTAAGGGAAATTTAGTGATATAATCTGTATAAAGTGACTAGCTTAATGCTTGGTATATAATAGGCATCGATAATAAATAAGCAGGCTATTATTCTCTTTATTATGCTAACTAATCTTTTCAGAAACTTTACGTAATAGTGTATTTTTAAAAAATTTTATCTTACATATTTCTTTTAGTTCAAATGTTCTCAAGTATATTGCTTTTAAAATTTACTTTTTTGTTTTTATTTGGTAAATATAAGTCAACTAAAATACTTGTATTACAAGATTGAAACATTTTGAAAATTAATAGAAGTGCTATGTCATGTTAAAGCCAATATAGTCTAAAATTAATAATAAAGGTCAGGAAGAAAACGTCATAGTCATGAAAGGACAATTGACTAGATTGAAGAGAAAAAGCATCGATGTGAATAGAAAGTTGCCTTTACAATCATGAATAAAATAAAACTATGCTAAAATAAAACTAATACATTGTATGTGGTAACCTTTGAAATTGTGATAAGTTATAAAGCAGATATTTTAATGATTGGATATTTCAGACAGATTAATCTATCTAAAAAGGAAATTAAATTTTTTTCACTGTTACAATATTGTTAAAATGACTATTTTGCAACATAAATCAATTGGAATTATTTTCTTAGATGAGTTATACTTTTAAAATATTCTATGATTAGCCTATTTGAGTTTTTAAATTTGATTTACCTCATACCTGAAATGTATCAGGAAGCACTTTTTTTAAAAAAGAGTAAATGGGTATTCATTGCATATCTCAGACTGTTTCTATTTTCTTCACACAAGAAATGCAACTTGTTTTGGCATGAAAGTCTTGTATCACACCATTTACCCCCTCAATACCTGGTGTACTTGAAGTGGGGGATTCATGGGTATTCTTTAGGCAAATGGTGAATCTTATCTTGTGTGCACAATTTTATGCACACAGGTACATGTGTGTATTTTATGCCTTTATTAATGTAATCAGTGATTTCTAGACGTTAAAGAAGTCTATATATAGTCAGCACCTTCTAGAGTTTATTCTAGTTGAGTATAAATCTGATTACCTTTTCTTTAATAACTTTTTTATCACAAAACCTGCAAGATATATATTTTTAAATCCTTGTGTTGAATATATACGTACTAAAGCAAACATGTTTTCAGATCATATCTAGGCAAATATGAATGCAGAAGGTCTTTTAATTCTGAAGACAAATCAGATATTAAAATTCAGGATGATGAGTTTAGGTTGGTTTTCAATTACAGCTTCTTCTCTACTCCTGGATTCTTCCTAAGGAGCACCAATGTACTAGAGTTGTTCTCCATTCTCGCGTGAACTTATGTCTCAATGCTTTAATCCTGGATGAACTTGGTAAATTTGTTTGCCACATTATTAGTTTGATTTTTCATTTCTGCGTGTTATTTCCTCTCGTGACAACTTTTATTATTCTTGATCATGCATTGTTTTTCTGCTGTCTCTAATTAGATCATTTACCTCTCATTTTACATCCAGCTTTTTTTCACCTTATGCTTTTGTCCCTGTGAGATCAAAGCACAATCTTTTGAAAATCTTAAATATTTTTCTAATATTCATTTCCAGTTTCTATAGGAAAAATTTTCATAGGTCTGAACTGCCTGATAATCATCTATATTACATTCTTTTCCCTAGATCTGAAGTATTTTTAATTGGTCACATGATGGCTTTTGTTGTTGTTAACTATCTTTTGAATGAATGAATTCTCTCTAAGCTTTGGCAACATACAGTGCAGGGGGACCAGGGGGATCATATTTGTTTCACTTTTCCCTGTGCATCCTACTTTCATTTGCTTAGATCCAGAGCTATGATACAGGTGGATGTGCCTGGATTTTCAGGTTCTCGACAGTTTTTATCAGGTGTAGTTCTACTAAATATTCTCCTATTCCCATGACCTGAGTGTTTGGCAGTCTGAAAATATGGAATCTGTATCACAGAATCATGAAATACTATTACTTATCTTCTTGTCTACCCTACGTCACCCCCAGCATAATTCATCATTTCTTGGGATTATTCTCTTTACTTCCTGATTTTCTGTAGAGTGTAAATCCCTTGATGAATGCAGAAAGTAATGACATGGGCAGAAGTTTTTCTGTCTCAATTAAGCAACATCCATAAGTGCAAAAATGACTATCCAGCATTCTGCTTTAGACCTTGAATTCTGAATCAAAATAAGACAGTGGGAAAGCCTGAAAGCTCTCTTTACTTTCAGACAAATAAACTGATAAGATTATTCGATCCTGTTTTTTCTGCTTTAGAGATTTAGAGAATGTTTCAGTTTCTGCCAACATACCGTTAGCCCTAAATTACTTCATTTCTGTGCGTTTTCTTTCTTTATTTTGTTTTTATATCTGCTCTATAGATATTTTAATGGGAAATTAGAGCACACGGTCAACAAGTTCTATTAGCCACATGGTCTTCCAATCAGAAGCCTGCTTATTTCATTTTGAATACTTCCAAATATAGTTCTATTTGTCTTTTCAAAATAATTCTGTACTTTAGTTTTAATAAAATTAGTACCTTTGAGGGAAAAATCTGAATCACATTTATCTTAGAATCTCTTTCCATTACTATTAGGGTGAATTATTAAAATTTAATATTGTTCTTTTACCTTACTGATGCAAAACTTATATATGACAAACTGTATATATTTAAATTGTACAATTTGACAAGTTTTAATATATGTTTTCACCTGTGAAACCATCACTATAATCAAGATACGGGACATTTTTATTCCCTGAAAAAGATTATTCTTTTTCCATTTGCAATCTTTTTCTCCTTCACCACTGTCACCAGAAATGTTTTCTTTTACTATAGGTTAGTTTTCATTTTTTAGAATTTTATATAAATGAATCGTGCAGTACATATTCCTTTTTTTATATGGGTTTTTTTCTTTTCTTTCAGCATACTAAATTGGGATTCATCCATGTTGGTGCATGTATTAGTTATTTATTCCTTTTAGCTGCTGAGTAGTATTAATTATTAATATTTCAAGCATTAATTTCATATCTATAGTAAGGGTTCAAATATTTAAAACAGTTTTATTTATTTACATGATACTAAAATTTTCTCAGGAAATTAAGCTGAGATATATATATATCTGTAAGATATGCTTACCATCTTTTTTCATAAAATATGTCCTTAATTTTCTCCTTTAAAATTAGAAAAAAATGATTAATTTGCTTGTGGTATAAATAAATAAAAATAAGAAGAAAATGTCGCTTTAAACAGTACAACAGAATAAATTATGCTTGATAGCTTTTGCCACCTCAATCTCTTCCCCCATCTCACCCTGACCCAGGAGTTAATGGAAAGAAAATGTGGTAAAGCTGCAATTTAGTGTTATAGTTTAACATACTAATAATTATGGAATTCACTAAATTCTTCTCCCTGGTATTTTCTAGGTAATGTGGAAGAGGCTAATCTTACATCAGACACAACAGAAGTGGGAGGGAATAGTTTAATTATTACCTGAGCTGTTTATTTTAAAAAATACCCTTCCTTTTATTATGCAAGGAGAAAAGTAGAGGCCTATGTAACAGGACGACCAAGTGTACACAGAAAGTATAGTATATGTTTACTAAACTTCATGAGTTGGCAAGTTTTGTGTTGGAAAATGAGAGAGAACCTTTACTTTGTGGAGAAATGGGAAAACTAGAGAGTAAAGAAGGTGGTACAATCATAACCACATTTGTCATGTTCAATGTTGTGTACCAGTACCTGAATAGGCCTAACACATGGTAGGTTTTCAATAAATATTTGTCTTATAAAAGCATTATGTCGAATAAGAACTGTTGACAAAGACCATGCAGTCTTGAAAGCCAACCAGAGGTTGCATATGTCTTTAAAGAATAAGGTAAATATTTAAATCCAGTAGTGAAAAGTTTGGAAGAAAAGTAGGTGTGTAAGGTGGCTTGTCAAGATGAGGAGAAAATGGCATTGTGGAGAATATTTAGAAGGCTACTGCAGTAATCCAGGCTTTAGGCCATGGGGGCCTAGGACAGAGAGGTAATAACAAATACCAACCAGCATAGTTAATTTGGTAACTGAGTCATGATTAGTAAGTAAAAGGGTGAATGTGTTAAAGGTAAAAGAAGGGTAGGAGAGTAAAGGTTCTGAGTCTGAGCAACTAGGAGAATTAGGATAGCACTTGTGGATACGGGAAGCTGAAAGAAGGAATTAATTTAGAAATAAGACTGGAGAGGTATATGAGGTTGGGAACATTGCCTTATGCTTTAGTACTTTATTTCTTTTTAATATTTAAAATATATAATAAGCCTAGAATATAGGAAGCATTGAGAAAAGCAGCAGTTCAAATAGTTATTACTTTCTTAAGTAAAGGAAAATAAAATTGGAGGATATATTTTGGTCTCTGAAAAAGCTTTGAAAAGTTTTGCCTCTAGTGAAAAAAAAAAAAAAGTCATGGATCTAACAGTGAAACCAAGAATTTTCTTTTGTTTTAAGAATTATATATCCAGCAAATACTTGATATAAATTATTTTCAACAATTTTACATATCAAACCAAAGGAATTTTTTGAAGATGAGAAAAAGTTTGTGGTGCACAAAGGAATAGAATGAGATAGCTCATGGCTTTTTAAACTTACTACAATATATGAAGTCTTAGTGATGTAAAGCAAAATAGCAATAAAAGACAAGTTCAAAATCAAATGATATTTTCTTTAAAAATGATCACCTCTCTCTTTTAAATCACATTGTAATATCGCAAAAGCAGTATTTCTTATTACTGATACTACTTCCTGAAAGGCTGAATAGTTACTGACTTTATAGCTGATGAATTCAAATAACAAGCCATTCTTGTATCAATTTTCTGACTTCAAAAGTAAATGACCTGTGGAATAATACCCTAATATTACCTTTTCTTTTCAAATGACTTACATTCCTTATTAGCAAAGGAATCTATGTGATCATAGTAACTGGGAACTTATACATTTTCAACCACTTGACTCATCAGAAAAGAGGAATGTTACCAGCTTATTCCCACAGACTGCTGCTGAGATTGGTATTTTATGACTAGGCTGCCATTATAAGGCTAAATTTCAGAAATGTGAGATGACAGACATGGTACATTTTTAAAATTACAAAAATGATAGAAATGAAAAACTAAATCTCATCCAAAATGTACCTAATTTTATTATATTCACTTCATTTAAAAGACACATTTTAAGTAGGAATTGTAAATATACTTTTCACTTCAAAATTGCATTTCATAAACAGGAATTACTAACAGAAATAGAGGCAAATCTGTTTTATGATGTAAATCATAAAATGTTTTAAAGAAAAAAATTCAAGTAAAAGCCTTCTATTTGTTATGAAATTTCATACAGTAAACAAAAAAGTGCAAAAATGGAATGGACATCCATATATCACCACCTACTTTTAACAAGTGGGAACATTTGAATGATGCAGTTTGCGTCTGATTTTGTGTAGCTAAAAAAAACCTTTCCAGATAAAAGGGTACCTTTTGCAACATCCTTAGTCAAATTCTCTTGCTTTTATTTTACCCTGGAGTAACCATTTATCAGGAGTTGGTATGTATCTTTTTATTCATGTTTGCATATGTTTATAATCAGTGTATTTATCAATAGAACAATGCATAATATATGCTATATGTGATATGCAAAAATACAATACATATTGTATTATATGTTATGTAGCATAGGATTGTTTGCAGTGTTTTTAAATGTTACTGAACATGAATTATATTATATATATTATGTCTTTAGTTCAGTGTTACATCTTATAAATTTCCAAATTTATCTTATGTTAATGCGTGCACATCTGGTTCATTCATTTTAATAGCTAATAATAAAATATAAAATATTTTATTGCATGATTGTACCAAAAATTGTTTACTTAACCCTTTAAACATGCGGGTTCTTTTCGAATTATTGCTATTAGAACCAGTACTGCATTGAGTATCTAACAACATCTCCCTGGGCACATGTGAGGATTTGTTTAAAGTGTCAATCTGAAAATAGAACTGCTGGATTGCAGGAAGGATATACACATTATTATACGAACTTGATCTCCAAAGTGATTGTACTAATTAACGTGTTCCTCCAGAATATATGAGAGTTTGCTTTCCCTCCATCTTGTTCTATATGCTTACTTTTAAGGCATGGATTTAGAAATTAACATAAAGCATGCACTTACTATACCTAATATTAGCGAAAATGCTCTGCTGGGTTTGGTATTTATAATGAAAAGGCTTTAGGACCTATGAATCCCTCAAATGAATGTGGGATGGATAAATAAATATAATTCTTGCATGGATTAAACATATTTAACTATAGCAAAATTAAGCTACAGACAGAACCAGGCTTTTCATCCCCCACTCCTTAGTATGATAACAGAAATATTTAATAAAAGGAATTAGAATTCTCCAGTACCCAAGGGAGGAAATAATCAGAAGACTAATAATAGACTGCAGCTAGACTTGCTTGCCCCACATCCCACCTCCAGCTCTCATTAGCTCATGATCTTGCACAAACTCTTGATCTTATTCAAACTCTTTGAACTTCAAATTCTCCTCTGAAAAATAGTGATTGTAAATGTAGCAATATAATACTGCTTCAAATATATAAATCAAGTAACATTTATAATTCAGATAACACAATGTTTAGCACAGAGAAAGTGCTAGAAATGTTCTTTAATCATTCTGTGTGACATGTTAAAGTCAATAAAATAAAAACCTTTAATTATAGAATAGCCACTATATGTTTTCCTCCTGTCCTTTAGATTCGATAGTATTTTATCTAATACTGTGCTATTAATTAGCATTTAACAAATATTGTCTAACAAGAACCCTGAAGTTCACTTTTGTATATACTTTGACCTTACATGGTTTATAAATTATAAAGTACAGCTAACTTGCTGGATGCATTGATAATGTAGTTCTCTTTATAAGAGTGGCAGGAAAAAAATAGCAGAGAGATATGTTGGGCCTATGATTTTTCTGTATTACACTATGAGTTGTTTGGGGTCAGAAATTTTATTTAAATTTCTATGGTTGGCATATAGCCAGCATTTTTATATACCAGATGGATTAATGAATGACTGTAGAAATAATTACTAATATTTCTTCCTGTGCTGATTTTCAGGAAAATTGTATTTTCCTTGGCAGAATCAAATCATCTTCATAAATGGAACCACTAAAGCCTCTGTTAATGCACCAGTCAGTTATCACAAGTAGCAAATTATAAGGCCAACCTCAATTGGGTTGAGTTTGCTATCATAGCAACTGCAAACGCCATATGGCTAAAAATGGGGAAGGGTGAAGGAATGGCAGGGGTTGCGGGGTTGGGTAGTAAAAGGATCACACTAATGCTTTGCTTTAAATTCCAAATCCATAAAAACTTGTTTCTCATTCTATTAGGCAGTATGGGGGCTAAAATGTTACATAATCCCTGCTTTCTCAAAGCTACCAGTTTCATGGAAAGTATAAAAGACTGAAAAATTCTATTTTTTTCCACCTGGTATATTGTTGTTATATAGTAGCAACCTGAAAATAAAAGTAATATACTCCAAAATTTGATAAAACAGTTGGAACTGTAGGTCTAGATATTGTTCGCAACTTATAAAATATAGGAAGAACACATCAATTATCAGTATATAAATGTTATTAAAAAGCCAGATAAATTACATTACAGTCATGAAATGTTTCACTGTATCAATCAGTAAAACTCATGGATCACATAACAAAAGGAAGTCAAAGGAGCAAGGAATGGAAGCCCAGATGAGAACCATACCAGATTTAAGGCAAGAAGCTGATGCTTCCGTAGTCTCGTCCATGCCAGTTACTGGAATCAACATTTATCCAGTTGCTAAAGCTGAAAACTTGGGAGTCAAGCATGAGTGCTCCATTTTCCTTAATTCCTACATATCCAAACCATTGTCAGCAAATCCTGTCAGGTCTACTTTCAGAATGTATCTGACTCCATCCACTTTTCCTCATCTCCATTGCCGCCATACCAGTCCCAGCCACTTTTCTAACTGGTTTCTTTCCTTTTACACTTGACCCCTTCACAAAACTGCCAGCCTCATTTTTTTTAAAGAGGTAATTCAGTTAATGTCACCTGTTTAAAAACTTTCAGTATCTTCCACAATGAACTTAAAATATAATCCACATTCATTACCTGAATACTCTGGCTTCTGTGAGCCCCAAATTCCATCATTATATTCTGACACTTGGCTTCATCATTCACTATAATCTGGATACAATTATCCTCTGTTGAGATATGGAAAATTCTTTTCCCAGCTCAAGGCTATTGCCTATGCTTTTTCTTGTTTCTGGAATGCTGTTCACATGGCTGGTTTTTTTTTCAACCTTCAGATATCGGCTTAAACATCAACTCTTTAAAGAGACTTTCTGTGATCTCTATATCTAAAATAGGTTAACTGATCTGTCATAGCAACCAAGTTATTTCTCCTATAATTACAATGAGTAAATAATTATTCATTGAGTTACTTGTTTATCATGTTTTCCTCCCACTTGAGTATAACGCTGACCATTATCACAAGCAACTGGGACTGTGCCTAGCATATAATAAGCACCTAATGCATATAAGTAGAAAGAATGAATGAATGAATGTTTTATTGTATGCCTCTCTAGAGATTTTTAAAGAGGTTAACTGGTAGATGAAGTTGTAATTTTGAAAAGGCTTTTATATATTTCATTTTATTAATTCATTCATTCTGAAGACATATCACCACTGAAACAGGCTGAATTCTTCAATAAATAAAAATGTAGCAAATATAAACCCAATAAATATATTTCATTAGCTTTGACTAGTATGTATGGTTTACAAGATAAAAAAGGAAACCGTTAGTTATGCAATATGGCTCATGAAAACAAAAGTGCTATTTATCTTTGCATAGGCATTTATATTTTCAAATTCAGTAAATTTATACATGAAGTATTGCTGGCTTATTTTGCTATATTAATGATGTATATTTATAAAGAACGAAATATGTTTCAAAATTATTCATACACTATATTTTAGTAGAAATAAAAATGATTTGGTTTCTCATTTTAATGTCAGTGTATATACTAGTCTATTTTCTTTTTTAAAATAATAAAATATAATGAAGACCATGGAAATTAAAATGTTTTCATATTGAGATTAACTGGTATTTGTCTCAGAAAAACAGGTAGTTTCTGGCATTTGATTCTTTATAATATTATTAGGGAAAGGCTTGAAATATTCCAGATGGGTTCAGTGTTTACCAACATATGGTAATGTTGTCAAACAAAAACCATGTAAATTTTGAGCTTTGAAGTCAGAACCTTGAGCTTGTCAAAGTATATATGAATTATTTAAGAAGTGTGAAAGTATGTTACATAAGAAAGTAGAAAATTAGAAAAATATAGTCAGGCTGTGTTTATGCATGCTATATTACTTTTTATTTGTGGCCTTCTGTATTTTAATGTTTTGAGTTTTTAAGATATTATGTCTAAAGTAGAGGCAAACTTCACTGGAATATTTAATTATTCTTTTCAGCATAGATGTTCTCATTAGTTGTATTATCCTGACAATGTTACTTGAAACCTCCCCAAATGCTTCCTAGGAGCAAGTATACCAATTAGGTTACCAATAGGAAATAAACAGTATATTCAAATTGGAATAATTTAGGAAGGGTTTATAAAAGGGACTGCTTACAAAGGTGTGGACAAGTCATAGGGGAACCACCAGGATAATTGTGATAGAAACAAAAAAATAATACAAAAAACAATACAAAATCAAACACCCAAAACAACTGTTATCACCTTTGGGCCTAAAGTAATGCAATGAACAGTTCACTGGAAAACAAAAAGAAGAGTCAAGGAGGGAAGCTGCCTGGAAAAGAGCAGTGACCTGCCACCCAGGGACACAGCCAGCCCGAAACCACCATCCAGGAAGGAAGCCGGGAAAAGAGGTACTGGGACCTCAGTATCCTCACAGCTCAATACAGTACAGTCACGTAGTAGGCTGGGTCTGAGCATCTGACCTGGGGAGTCAACTTATGCTCTATTTACTTTAAAAATGAGTACTTTGTCAGGTTAAGGATGTTCCCTTCTACTCCTCCTTCGCCGAGAACTTCTTATCAGGAATGGATTCTGGATTTTGTCAGATGCTTTTTCTACATTTACTGAAAAGATCATATGATTTTTCTCTTTCCGTCTGTTAATATGGTGAATTACATTGATTTGATTTTTATTGTTGACCAGCCTTGCATTCCCAGGATTAATTTCAATGCCCATTATCATTAAATTTTCAATAAAACTCTAAAATTAATATCACATGTATTGGTACTTGAGGGTGTGTAACATAATGTAAATATAAGTAAAGTGTTTTATCTGAAAAAAAATGAGCATGCAATAAAACGGAAAGTGTTAATCATTCACACATTAATGATAATACTATATTACTCTATTTTAGTATATGTAACATAATAGAGTGCAAAGCTCTTTTGTTTCTATTATCTCATATGTATCCTCACAAAAGCACTTACAGGTTAAGAACATGGGTTCTGGAGTAAGATTTACTGGGTTCAAATCAGTCTCCACTTATCAGCTATGTAGCTTTGGACAATTTCCTAATTTATTTACTACCATTTCTTCATCTGTAAGAAGGGGATGGGAATATCTCCGATGGTGTTGTGGGAATTCAATGAATCAATACATTTAAGCACGGAGAATAGTTCCTGGCATGTGGTAAGTGCTTAGTAAATGCCAGCTCTTCTTATTTCCCTTTCACAGGAACAGAAGTGAAATTCAATGAACTCAAGGGATTTAAGGCCTTGTAGTTTTCAAACAGTGGTGAGAGTAGCATATACTCACATTTTCTGCCTTACAATCTAGTGCTTTCATATTTTACATAATTGAATAATCATGGTCTATTGTTTTGTTATGTTTTTCCAAACACTTTTTGTTGGCTTTGCTATCACCTCTGATTATTGCATACCCTCATTCAGTATTTCCTTTCTTTTCATAGGGTAGTGACGAAAAAAAGTAATGGTGTATACCATGGTGATTATCTATAATTCCAGTCTAATGTTAATTACTCTATTAACAATAAACTCACTCAGATATAGCATTTCCACATGTGGGCATATGACCACAGTGCATCTTCATTAGTTATCTAAATGATCCAATCTAATTCTTAATTTAAAAAGATGGCTTTACTTCTTCAAATATTCCGTAACAGGAGAATTTTAAGCTGTTGCCTACTGGATTTATTCAGTGCCTTGATATCAACACCATGAATGCTGCCTGATGCATAGTAGGGGCTGAATAAATATATGTTGAATTAATTAACTAACAAAAGTGGTCCACCTAATTTATCATTTTTACAAGAAAACTGTCCAGAACACTAAAAAGACCAGGAAAATGGGACTACCTAGTTTAGATGGAAATGCAGAGGATAAATGAATCACAAATAGTTAGAATGGCCTTCAGTCAATGTGGTCTTTCAATATAAGCCAAAATAATGCCATACTGAATTTTTTCAGACAATGTACAGATAGTCTGATTAATTTTGAGCATGTTTCCATAACTATGGTGAGGGAGAAATTTTAATGGTATAATTGTTAATTTTAAATCCACATTGTAGCAATTAACAGTTTAACTCTGTAGAGTGAATGAATCTTACTCCACATGAAGGGTAAGATTCTTTTTTATCTTATAAAACATAATTATTGAAAAACAAAATGAAACCTCTCACTGAAGTATGAAAGTACAAAGTTACCTTTTATTTAAATTGCCATGGATTCTTTATATAAGAACTATAGGACTATAGGACGGAGCTTACGTTCACTACTGCAAATAGAGGAGTAGAAAATATAATCTATTAATATGTCATCATGGTTTTTTCCATCATAGTATTTTAAATATTTTGCTAATGATGGCCATAGGGTAGTGTTTAGAAGAAATAAAATAGGACATTATAGAGCCTAAAGCTCGTCTACGCTGAGTTTTTAATTGCTTTGGAATATCTTTATTCCATGTAAAGGAATGTCTTTAAAATGTCTCTAAGTAAACTCAATATTGTATTGTAGCAGTTCTAAATATGATTGTGATTATGACTTTTAACACAAAATGTAAGTCATTGCTTTTTGAATCATTATCAAATAAGTAATCTATAGCTTTAATTTTCTATGAATGCATTCTGTATATCAAAGCTTTAGTAAGGTCTCTCCAGTTACCAAGTAATTAATAATGTTTTATGTTAGCATGTTAATTCTCCCTATGTCTTTGTGATTCGATGAAGTATTTTGAAACCTAAACATCTCAACTCTCCTGTTTAAAGCCTACATCAATCTGAGAGACGGTATTTTCTTGCAATGGACAAATTGCTAAAAACAGTTTAGGATGGACATGCCAAATTTAAATCTTAAGTTACATTTCATTAATTGTTTGAAGTGATTTCCAAAACAATCAGGCCCATTTACATTTTTTTAATTTTAAATTTTTAATTATTATCAGTATATAACAGTTGTATATATTTTCCAAATTCCAAAATAAATTATACATTATTTAAAAGGAACTTTATTTTAAGGAATCAGGGCCTTTTGATTCTTCTAATGGATAATGCTTATAGTTTGTGTTAATATTCATTTCAATTCAAGGCTCCAGAGTTACATGGAAATTATGTTTTCATATTATAAATCTTTTGCATATTCTGTTACAACATGATTTTAATCATTATGATTAGATTATTTCCTTGAAAATTTGCTAGTTGTGACACAATCCTAAGAAACTTTATCATATAAAAAATAGTCCTCTGCCCTTTTCTTACCTATACATCAAGTTCACTCTGCCTTTTTTGATATCTCCTGAAATACTTATAATAGCAGAGTGTGAAGGAAATTCCTGTTTATTTCAATTGTAAAAGAAAAAAACTAAAACTTAAACAAATTGGTTTATATAACACCTACAGGGTCTATCATATTAAAGTACAATGCCCTCAAAGAATAATTACTGGATATTAGACTCCATTCTGGCTTTCTCTGGGTTCTCATACTTTTTTCTCAAAAATTTCTAATTCAGGACTCTTTTATTACCATAGTAAAATATACATAAAATAAATTTACCATTTTAACCAGTTTTAAAGCATATACTTCAGTGGCATGAAGTACATTCATATTGCTATGCAACCATCACTGTATTCCATCTCCCAAACTTTTTTCATCTTCCCAAACTGAAATTTTGTATCCATTAAACAAGAACTCATTTTCTCCTCTCCTAGCCCCTGGCAACTATTAATACTATTCTACTTTCTATCTTTATAAATTTTACTACTCTAGGTACCTCATGTAAGTAGAATCATACATTATTTATCCTTTTGTGACTGGCTTATTTTACTTGGCATAATGTCCTCAAAAGTTCAGTCATGTTGTAGCACGTGTCAGAATTCCCTTCCTTTTTAAGGCTGAATAATATTTCCTTGTATGTATATACCACACTTCATTTACCCAATCATTCATTCATTGATGGACACTTGGGTTGCTTCCTCCTTTTGACTACTTGTGAATAATGCTGTATGCACATTGGTGTACAAACGTGTTCAAGTCCTTGCTTTCAGTTCTTCTGGGTATTTATCTAGAAGTGGAGTTATTGGATCATATGGTAATTCTACTTTTAATTTTTTGAAGAGCCCCCATAGTGTTTTTCATAGATAATGTAGTTTTTAAACAGTAAAATGCATAAAAATCAGAAATGAAAAAAACAAGTTAGTATGCTGCTGTAGATTATAAAATTTCATGCTAAAATAGACGAGGTTAATTATTAACCTATCCATTATTTTATAATGAGACAGATACACTGGAGGGAATTTGTGAGTTGCATAATCCTGGTATCCTCATTCCCAGGCCAACAGCTATCCTGTAAGCTAACACTTCAATTTAATGCTAAAACCTTAGTTATGATTTTAGCAAAAAAAAAAAAAAAAGCTTGGATAACCTGTAGAAATAATTTACTTTTGTCTTTGTAGCACCTGAGATTTTCCTGATATGTAATGAGGGGCAATGTGGCATATTTATCACATTTGATATCTTCTATTAAAACATCTTGCATCTGATGTTTAAGAATTGCTGTCTGCTGAGAATTTTTAACCTTAAAGATTAACACCTCCAAATTACCTCCTATACTAAATAAATTACACTCACACACAAAGAAAAATCTACAAAGTATAACCACAGTGAATTCTCCTTTAATTCTATAAATAAATAAATAAATAAATTACTTCTATTTCAAACATAAGTTTTGTTCTTTTTTCAGAAGCATTAAATCAATCTTGATGAACTTTCACACATCCCTCTACTTTACTAACTAGGACCACAAGCACCATAACAGATTAGACCATCTGATTAAAATAAAAAATGAAACTGACACCTTTACTTGGTAGTTTGCATATTTCAATAGAATTCCCTTCAAGTTAATTAATGTGTGAATACTTGACTATAGATTGAATTAAGCCACAAGGTTCTTGTTGCTGTACTTTTCAGAAAGTAGCATAAAGCAAAGCATACCTAAATAAGATTAACATATTATATTAAGGTTCCAAAATTAAGGAAAAAAATCTGAAATCATAAAAGTGAAATCTTGTTCGCCCATAAACATTATATACAAATTACATTCTTAAATTACTATTTGGCCTAAAGTGTATAAAAAAGTAATAAATGTGAAATGATAGATATTATGAAAACCTTAATTTCTCATTTTCTGAAATTTAATTCTAAATATTGCATGTAAAGGGTTTTATGTCTAATAACAAAGACTTTTGAGTTATAATGTATTGTGATTTTATTATAGATATATGACTTAAAAGAATTCTTTTATAAATGCATGTGGGCATGCTCATAGATAAATCAATTGGCAATACTAAATAACAAAATGATATACATTAATCTCTAACCCAATGGAAAGTTACTCAGACCCATTAATTTCTGTGAAAATGAGAAACATCTAAATCTTCAAGTTATTTGCTCTTGTTGTATATTGAAATACTCTACTGTATCATATTTCTTATCAATTTGTACTTAAATGATTAGTTATGTCGGCAGTTGTTTCTCTCCTTTACCCAAATGAACATTCCATGATGGTATTGACCTTGTCAACCTTATTTATTGCTTTATCTTCAGTGCCTAGCATAGCTTAGCACATCTGAGATGTTTAAGAAATATTTTCTGAATGAAGAAAAACATATTTTTAGTTCAACTTCCTGATTTCCTTTAGGTTCACCGCCTCATTTCTTTCAGATATGATGTGATGACAAAAAAAAAAAAAAAAGTCTTTTAGTAGGCACCCAAGCTGCTATGGTTTGGATATTTGTCCCCTCCCAAACTCATGTTTAAATTTAATTCCCCATGTGGCAATATTGAGAGGTGGGTCCTTTAAGAGGTGATTGCTCTCATGAATGGATTAACACATTCATGGATTGATGAATTAATGGATTAATGGATTACCATGGAGTGGGACTAGTGTCTTTATAAGAAGAGGAAGAGACACCTGAGCTAGCATGCTCAGTCCCCTCACTATGTGACGCTCTGCACTGCCTTGAGAGTCTGCAGAGTCCCCACCAGCAAGAAAGCCCTCACAGGATGTAGCCTCTTGACCTGGGACTTAGACTCCTTAAATGTAAGAAATAAATTATTTTATTTGTAAATTACCCGGTTTCAGGTATTTTGTTATAAGCAATAGAAAACAGCTTAAGACATAAGCTAAATTGCATGATTTATATTAAATTTCTGTTGCTATTCATGGCAACGGTTCCTGCACCTGGCATCCTGCACAGCACTGAAGTTTACCCCTTACTGTTAAAAAGAATTGATCACTTGATCATTTTTTTTCAAAAGACTCAAGCTGTTAGACCAAGATTATTTTGGGGATGCTATTAGAGCCTAGCAGGTGAAAAAAAGCAAAGCTATTTATTAACACAGTTTCTTACTGATAGTTACAGCAACTTTAGGTGTACACATTAATGAGGCAAGCTGTCCAGTTTGTGCCACAAATGATACACACCTATGAAATTTTTGTGCTGTTTACACAGAAAAGAATGAGACTCCCACTAGATGTATAAAAACAAAGTAATCCCTGCTCCCCATTGGATGGAAGATTCAGCAAGGTGCATCACAATTACAATACTGGGAAAACAACTCAAAAGGGCACATCTTATTGATGGAAGAGAGATGAGTGATGTCTCCTACAGAGACACGTTGCTCAGTGAGCCTCATTGAGCTACAAGGGCCAACATAAGCATATATAGAAGCACTTTAGCATGGACACTGGCTGAGTAATTAGGGAATGGATAAGGGGAGATAGTAAAGATTGACAAGAAAAATACACGTTTTTGTTTGCTTACTTAATTACTTTTCTCTTTATACTATAAAATATACTGACATTATGTCCTAAATAGCTGATTCCTTTGATTTCATTCAGAGTTACATACATTATCTTTTAAATATATTTTATTTTCTCAAATGCTATTAACCAAATGCAGTTTAAGTTAAATAATGCAGAGCAAAATTCATATGGTCATAATCTTATTAAATTCACAATGTGAAACAAAGACATATGACCTCATCCTTTCTTATGATCTCATTCAAAACAGAAAAAACAGTAGAAAACAATTTATTCTGACTACACAAAATATGAAAAAATGAAAAGTAACGAAATGCTACAAAATGTGTGACCAAGTTCATTGACAATATTTGAGGAAATTTAAAAATTCATATTCAAACTTTGTTTTCATTAAATCTGTAAAAAGATACTAAAAATCAATATACAGAGGATTCTGGGAAGATGGTGAAGTAGAGAGCACCAGAGATCTGTCTCCTCATTTAGGCAATAGTTACACTGGCAGAATCTGGCTGATATAACTATTTTGGAACTCTGGAGTCTATTGAAGGCTTGCAACATTCAGCGGGAGATTTGGATGATAAATTGCAGTTAATTTCAGTCAATTTCAGATCTTAACACAGTCGCAACTAACCACTCCCCACCCCTAGCCCTGTGGCAGGCAGCTGTGCACTTGTTTCTAGAGCAGCTTGCACGCAGCTTGTGGGAGCCAGGCTGGGCAAAAAAGACTGTGTACTCCAAATATCAGGGATCTGGGCTCTGATTGCTAATTGCTGCTTGAGATCACAGAGGTTCAGACAAAGAGGCCCCCA
Organism: Lemur catta; assembly: GCF_020740605.2. Lineage (NCBI taxonomy): Eukaryota > Metazoa > Chordata > Mammalia > Primates > Lemuridae > Lemur > Lemur catta. The sequence goes on from NC_059128.1 coordinate 244,272,379, forward strand.
CTGGCTGAAATGACTTCAAGGAGATTTAAGGGGTTTGGTATCATTTTTTTCCTCTTCAAGTTTCTCCTTTTTCCCATTTGAGAGCCTAACATTAAGGACTAAGACATTCAAAATCTACTTAATATGAAGGGAAAATTAGAAAGTGATCACACATACTTAGAGAAAGGCATAGGTTCAGAAGTGACCTGCGAAAGCCTCAAGTTTACACTCCAGGCTGATCCTTGGCACAGAAAAAGCCTACAGCACTCAAAAAACCAAAACCAAAAACTAATAACAAAAACAGCAAACCCTGGTGAAGAGGGAGAATCTAATTTCCAGAGTTAACACAATATTAGATTCAAATATCCGATTTTCAACAACAAAATCACAAGGCATGCAAAGAAATAGTAAAATATGATCCATTCAAAAGAAAAAAAAGTCAGCAAAAACTCTCCTTGAAAAAGATCTGATGGCACATTTGTTAGACAAAGACTTTATAACAACTGTCTAAAGACACTAAAAGAACTAAAGGAAGATGTAGAGAAAGTTAAGAAAACAATTTATGAACAAATTGGAAATATCAATAAAGAGATAGAAAAACCTAAAGAGAAACCAAAAAGAAATGTGTAGCTGAAAAGTACAACTGAAGTAAAGAATTGGCTATAGGGATTCAAGAGCAGATTTGAGAATGAAGAAAGAATCAGTAAACTTGAGGATAGGAGAATGGAAATTGTCAAGTCTGAGCAACAGATAAAAGGTTGAAGAAAAGTGAACAGAGCCTAAGTGAATTGTAGGACAACATCAAGATGACCTATTTATGGATTTTGGAAGTCTCAGAAGAAGAGACAGAGAAAGGGGAAATGAAAATATTTGAAGAAATAAAGGCTGACTATCCTCCAAATTTAATGAAAGACACAAATATAATTATCCAAGAAGCTCAACACGCTCCAGATAAGATGAACTCAAAGAGACCCACATTCAAGTTATCCTCAGTAAGATTATCAATAGATTTCTCATCAGAAACTTTGGAGGTCAGAAGGCAATGGGACAGTAATCTGCAAAGTCCTAAAAGAAAAAAAACTGTCATCCAAAAATTCCTTATATAATAAAACTGTCCTTCAAAGTGAAGGAGAAATTAAGATATTCCCAGATAAAGAAACCTGAGGAAGTTCATTACTACTAACACTTGCTCTGCAAGAAATGCTCAAATGAGTCCTGCAGGGTGAAATGAATGGAGATTATGCAGTAAACTAGAAGCCATATTAAAAAAAAAAAAAAAAGATTTCAATAAAGGTAAATACATGTCCAATTCTAAAAGCTAGTATTATTGTACAGTGGTTTGTAAGTTCATGTTTTGTTTTCTACATTATTTAAGAAACCAGTACACTAAAGAAAACAATTATCTAAAAGCTGGTATTCTCATACCTTTAGTCTGTATTTTGTTTTATATACCTTAAAAAGCTAATGCCTTTAAAAGAATGACTACTTTATGTTTTGGGGCATATATTGTATAAAGACATAATTTTGTGACAATAACTAAAAAGGGGTAGGGATAGATCTGTATTGGAACAGAGTTTTTTATGTTATTGAAGTTAGGCTGGTATAAATTCAAATGAGAATGTTATAACTTTAGGATGTTAGAGGTAATCCCCATGGTAACCACAATGAAAACAGCCACAGAATACACAAACAAGGAAATGAGAAAAGAGTTGAACAATTTCACTATAAAAAATAAACACAGAAAAAGATAGTTATGCAGGAACTGAGGGACAAAAAGTTATAAGGCAAATAGAAAAAAAATAGAAAAGGACAGAAATACAGTTGACCCTTGAACAACTTGGGTTTGAACTGCTCAGGTCTACTAATATGCAGATTTTTGAAAATAAAAGTTACATAGAGTGTACCTGCCTCTCCTGCCTCTTTTTCTACCTCCGCCACCTCTTCTGCCTCTGTCAACCCTGAGACAACAAGATCAATCCCTCCTTTTCCTCCTCCTCTTCAATATAGTCAATGAGAAGTTGATGAGAATAAAGAATTTTATGATGATCCAGTTCTCCTTCATGAATACTAAATATATTTTATCTTCCTTATGATTTTCTTAATAACACTTTCTTTCTCTAGTTTGCTGTAAGAATACAGTAAACAGTGATTGACACATATTTTGCGTATTGAACTTTCCAGTCTCCAGAACTGTAAGAAATAAATTTTTATTATTTATAAATTACTCTGTGGTATTTTGTTATCACAGCAAAAATGGACTAAAATAATGGAAAAGGAAAGACATTGTGGCATCTGCGACAACACAGATAAACCTCAAAGACACTATTCTAAGTGAAATAAGCCAGTCACAAAAAGACAAATACTGTATGATCACTTCAGTGAAGTTCTTACAGTTGTCAGAATTGAGACAGAAAGTAGAAGAGTGGCTGCCAGAGGGCTGGAGTAGGAGGGGATGAGGAGTTATTGTTTAATGGGTATAGAATTTCAGTTTTACAAGTTAAATAGACTTATGGAAATGAATGGTGGTAACGGTTGTACAACATTATAAATGTATTTAATACCACTGAACTGTACACTTAAACATGGTTAAGATGGTAAATTTCATGTTATGAGAAAATAAATATTTCCTGTATTATTCTTTAACACTATGTGTCTAAGGTTGATTATTGTAAAGCTCTTAAATTTTAGAATTTTTTTTCACTTAAAAAATTTTCCCACTTAAAATCTCAAAGGCAATATACGTAACCTAAACATTTGTACACCCATAATATGCGGGAATTAAAAAAAATTAAAAAATCGCAAAAATTGAAATGCAACTCTAATGTAAGACAAGTTGAGATGGAAAATTTTATGAAACTAGTTTTAGTACATTGAAAATGGACTACTGTGGCCTGAAAAAGCATCTCAAACCATCTAACACAAATGACGACTATACACATCACTATTAACCGTGTCACCATTTCCTATTCAAACATTGTCATGACTTTTTTGGGGGGGATCCAATAAGAGAATTATATGAAGTAACAACCCTTATAGTCAGAAATAATTGCAGAACTTTGAAGAATTGGTTATTATAGGCACTGAAATATGATTTAGGTAGCTTTTTAATAGCAAATAAAATATTATTTTATTATCTGGTGTTTTGAGAAAGTTTATTTTTCTGGTAGTTTTTCATTTTCATTTTTCACTCAGTGGAGTTTCTCTTAAATCAGATTAAGGTCCTATAATCAAGATTTCTATTTAACTAAAAGACAGTCATCTATTTGTGAGTGACAGGAACTTTCTACTTTCCAAGAGGGTTTTACTCAAGACAGCTCCATCTTTTCTGTTTATACTTGTAGCTTCTAGCAGCAAGAATTAAAAATTAATCTGCCTACATGCAGAAAATATTGAATAACATTTCAGTTTCTATTATGCTCTAATTTTAGCTGGTGAGAATTTTTTCCCCCTATTTTCTGTTTTCTGCACCTGGTCATTTGAAAACCTGCTTTGCCCTTATTCTTTGATATTGCACATCCAGTCCCCTGTTACTACCTAAGTTCTCACATATTACTCTGTTTAATCAATGTTGTTGAATTTTGTTGGCATAAAGTTGCTCATAGTTTTCTCTTACTGTTATATAACGATTAAGATCCACAATGATAATACTGCTTTCATTCATGATATTGGTAATTTGTGTTCTCTCTCTCTCACTTTTGCTCTCTTGCTATCTTCATTAGGTGTGTATAAACTTGTTGACTTTCAAAGAACCAGCCTTGGCTTTAATTGTCTGTATTGTATGTTTTCTATTTAATGGATTTCCACTCTTATCTTTATTGTTCTTTCTTTTTGTCTACTTTGATTTTCTTTTCTCTAGCTGAAGTTTAAGTTATGATTTAGACATTTCTTCTTTTATGATGTAAGCATTTGAAACTCCACATTTTCCTCTAAACAATGCTTTGGTTGTATACCACAAATTGTTGTTTATTGTATTTTAAGTATTATTATTAATTTCCAAGTAGCTTGCAATTTTTTTGATATTTCTTCTTTGTATTATTTAAAGTGTGTTGTATAATTTCCACAAATTGGTTTTAGTACTGTATTGCTATTGATTTCTAACTTAATTCCATTTTAGTCAGAGAGTATCTTCCCCATTAATTCAAACCCTTTCGAATTTGTTTCATGGTCCAACATATGGATTACTTTCTCTGACTGCTTTCAAGACTTTCCATGTATGTATGCATGTATGTATGTATTTATTTAGGCATTGGCTTTCTTTGTATTTATTCCTCTTGGGGTTTGTGGGCCATCTTGAATCTATAAATTTATATTTTTCACCAAATTTGGGAAATTTTTTTTTTACCTTTATTTCTTCACTCATTTTCTGTCTCATCCTCTCTCTGCTCTCCTGAGACTTCAAATATACTTTTGATATTGTCCCCTGGATCCTGAAGCACCAATCATTTTTAAAAATATATTTTCTTCTCTGTGTTCTTCAGATTGGAATAATGTCTAGTGATCTATTTTCAAGTTCTCTGACTCTTCTGTCATTTCCAATTTACTGTTAAGTCTATCCACTCCATCCTGATCATTGTCTTCATTAAGTCTAGAATAAAATTATAGACTTCTGTATTGGTTTATGTGGTTTCTTATTGTCAATCTTGCTTTTATGATCCATGCTATATACATAGTTCCAGTAATAATGGGGGTCATGTTTATTACTAAATATTTCTTTCATGTGATGATCTGTCTTTAATTGTAATGATAAACTAATAATAGACATACAATTACACTATATTGGTAGTGGTTAATACTCCCATCTTCCCCCCACTAAAGCCCTGATTTCTAGATATTATGAACAAAAAAAAAGTTTTCTTCTATCATTTATAGGTTAACATTCTTTTCAGGAAAATTAAGTCAACTTGTATCATATATAATTTTCTTCTAGTGATTAGGAGTTATTTTCCAATTCTAAAATAGCTACTTCTATTACTTCAAGTTAAAGATCAACCTCTATTTTTAATTTTAAATTCATCAGAGTAGATTGTCTCTGTTGGTCATTGAAAACTATGAGTCATTTCAGGAAGGGAAGAAGTGATTTTTATAAATTTGTTTTTATTAATAATTTCCCTTACTGTGTATCTTTCAAAAAAATTGAACATGATAAAACTTAAGACTTCGATTTTTTTTTGCCCAAATCAACAAGAGTTAAAATACATCTCTCTGGGATTGCTAATAATTTTATCCTGTAAGAAACAAAAGAAAGTATAACAAAAACAATAGAATCCTTTTTAGTTGAAAACTAAATGCACATTGCTAGGATTTAGGGTTTGATGACATGTTTAGTCACTGTTTTATAACACTGAATAGCCTAATCCAAGTCACCTCTGAGTTGAAAGTTGGCCACAGTCTATTTTTAAAATTTGAAATCATTGTATAAGAGCTCTGTTGGCATGCCAAATGAGTTTTGCCAGCCCATTCCCACCGTATCAACTAACTCTTTCAATCGACAAATTGCACTTTGGCATGAACAGAAGGATGGACGTCTGCCACTTTTTTGGTCCCTAGTAAAATAGCTATGAACATATGTGGTATGTTGTTCATTTTTAGAGCTTGAGGATAGCATGTTTAATTATACTAAAAGGGCAAAGAATGATGGTGAGCTGAAGACCAAATAGGCTTTGCAAGAAATGTACAAGGTCTTTTAGCAAGGACTATTTATGCCAGGTTGGAATTCCTTGACATTTCATATTTCACTTTCATCCCACAGGTTATCTTTGTCTTCCTATTGTTAACCTTGCCTGATTAGAACCTGTTAACAAAATAAGAGAGATTAGGTTTTTTTTTTTTTTCCTATTAGGACTTCAGACACAGAAAAAGCACAGGACAAACAATAGGGAGCCTGATTTGGAATGGATATGAGGCACATTTTCCACTGATGAAAGCTGTCCAAAAACAGAATGGGATGCCTTGGAATTTGTTAAGCTCTGTGTCATAGAAGAATTTAGGCTGATGCTGTACCATATGAAGAAGCTGTTATACAAAAAATGAAACAAATGATGAGGACTGTACTAGATATGTGCTGAGGTGTCCTCTAGAGTATCCTTTAAGGTACACCTGTTGTATACAAAAGCATTATTTTCATGAGACATTAAAATCATTTTAATTTACTCTTTATTGTGGCCTTTCCACAATAGGCATAGTAGGGCCACTCTCTCTATCAAATGACCTAAAATGAAGTCTGTAAGAAAATATTCAGCACAACAAATGCATTGGATGGGTCTTTTAAATTTTTCTATATGGTGTTAGTCTGCAGCAACTAATTACCTTGTTAATTTAAACCTTAAACAATAAATACCATTACATATCTTTCTAGCATGTTTCAACAGTTCAACAATGTCTTCTAGGGCCTAGGGAATTTTATCCTACTTCCTCATTCTCAGTGCGAAGGCTTTTTATGGTCAAACTTTTTGCTCCAGAGTTACAAGACCAGTGCTAACATTTCAGATATCCCATCCTTTCTCAACATATCCAAAGCTGGAAGGCTGAAAAAGGGCATGACAACGTTCTTACTCCAATGCTTATGTCTTTTCTTCTGGAACTAAAATATTTTTCCAGAAGCAACTTAGAAGAATTACCCTGGCACATCAATTATGAGAACTAGGTCATATGGCTCCTCTTGGACAAAAAACTGGCAAAGGAGGACAGGATTACTGTTATTAATTTAGACTATTGCTTCTTAACTAAGAGTGGTACTGCCCCTTAAAAGATATTCAGAAATTTTTAGGAACATTTTTTTTAATTGTCATAATGCTTGGGATATAGTGTTCAATTTGAGTTGTGGGGGCCAAGAATAGTAAATATGATGCTATGTTCAGAAAGTCTTGCTCAATGAAAACTTTACTGCTTCTAAAGTCTCATGGAAAGATTTAATATGGGCAAAAATGATACTTGTCCTTGGGGCTTGGCACATTGCTGCCTGAATAAAATTGGGTTTATGATGGTAAGACCTAAAAGGATGCTTTGTGGTTAGCAAGTAATTATGTCTGCCACAATTTGTATGCTTTCTCTCTATGACTCCTTCCTTTATTTTTGTACAACTCTGAAACCACATAGGAAATGCATATATAAAACTCTAAATACCTAGTGGAAGATATTATATATCACTTTGACTTGCTATTGTTTTGCAAAATGCTCCACATGTATGCCTCAATAAATATTGTTGCTGACAATGGCATGCGTGGGGGTTGTTGATTAACCTGAAGAGAAACATAAGTGTACCTGGTGATTATAATTGTCAAAGCATTACTCACATACTTGAAGTTAGCTCTAACCAAAAGCCTGAACTTTGATTTTTTTTTTCTTTCATATAATGGAATTTGAATGCTTTTCAAAACTAAAATCCTGATCAAAGATAAGTCTAAAGGCAATGTTTCTCACTTTTATTAAAAACCTTTATAAGAGTAAAATGGAATTTTGATATAAAATAAATTGAAGAGGGATTTTAATAATGCATGGAAATTTATACCACGATAAATTTTAAGGATACATGAAGCAGTGATGGGAAACATGCTTTAATGTTCAGATAAGTACTAAATAAAAATTAGAATATATAAACTATTTTCATAGGTGATATAAAAGGACTATTGTGAGGAAAGAACCACGAAAAACTACTAAAATGCTGAATTAATTTGTTAAGGTATTTTAATTATTTCTGGTAATTGTCCACTTGGTAAAATTATATTAGCATTCTAACTAAACCTGAGAAGGATTGCCAGGTCTACTCCCTCACTTCCATAAATATGACTCTCTTTCCCATGGAAGAAAAAACATCTATGATTACTCATCTGAGTCCCGTATCAACTATGTATGCTCCCAGACTCTCCTGCTCTATGACCTACCTTATGACAAGCTTAGTGGACATATCTTTGATCAATTCATGGTGAAAATCATTACTAATATTAATGTACTTAATATTTTATCTAACTTTTTTAGTTTCCTGTATTTATGCAACTTTGTAAATTTCATTTGGTAACTTTGTACTCACTCAGCCAAGTTACACACAATTAGTTGCTTAAATTCTTTTTGAATATGATAATGATAAATTACCTTTTCAAGTATAGTAACAATTCTCAAGTGACCTGAAAAAGTTACTCCATAATAAAAAAGTTTACTTCATTTTATATGTGGAATCAGGCCTGTTTATAAATAACTTGGTAGAAAGTAAGATTAAATCTATAAAGATCTGATTTATTTCTGGCAAGTTTTAGTATGTTAGCACATTAACTTGGTCTTAAACTCTTAAATTAGACAAGAAAAAATCATTTATAAAATTAAGGAGTCATCCAAGAGTCAGTATATGGATATCATTATCAATTAAATTGGCAATACAATATCAGAGTCATCTGTATTATGAGATTTATATTTTTAAGGATACATGTAGAATCTTAGAAACATATTTGGCTTATGACATTATATTCCTCATAAAAAATCATATATTCTGTTATTGCCTGCTATAATTTTCATACTATTTACCCTTTAACATTAGCATAAAAATCATGAATCTAAAATAATTTTATTTCCTATACAAACACAAAAATAGGATTGTCAAAAAATTAGGTTTGAATATCTATCAGTATGTTAAATAAAGGACAGCAGTTTGGCTGGTGCTGTAAAATTTTAGAAAATCACATAAAGCTATGTAGAGTAAATTAACTGTGGAATATTTGTGACTTTATGCTTCTTTAATTAAAGGTATCTTGTTTTGATCTATGGCCCTTAAAAAGAGTCAAGTTTTAACTTAATTCTTAAATGTAAAAAAAGTACTTGCCATAGAAATTCATTTTTGAAATTGCTGAAGTTTATGAAAAGAATCTTTTCAACTGAAAAAAATACTTCAGAAAACCTCATAAAATTTCAGCAAGGAAGTTGATGCACCACTGAAGTTGGTCAAAGGTAATGACTAATAGCTTCTAAGAATTACTGATTTAGCATTTATTCTCTTGACTGATTTAACCACAACCCTTTCCCCCTCCAAACATTTTTTTCTCAGATGGGAAATTAGAAGAAATAGCTTCAAATTCATGTCTATTGGTACACTGTAGTCAGTTTCAAATACTGCATTACCTTTCCCAGAATTATTGTGTGAATACATTCTTCTTCAGCAATTTTGTGTAATTAGCTTCCTTTTTCTTTTGGTTTCCTGGCTAAATGTTTTAGAATACAACTTTCTGTATTTAACTGTCTTCTTCAAGGATAATGACTCTCTTGAAAGAGACTTTATTTTTCCCAGCCTGCTATATAAAAACTGTGTATCCGAGAATTTTTAACATATGGTTGCAGACTTTGAAAAGAACAACACAGAAACTTGAAGGAGATTACTATTGATTGGTTGATGAACTGAATATGCAAAGTAAAACAAGAAGTTAGGAGACCCCATTCTCTGGAAAAAAAGAAAAAAGAAAAAAAATATCAAAAGTCTTGCTAGTTATCCACAATGCAATATAGATTTTTATAATGAAAGGAGGGGTAGAACTGATAGAAGATTATTACATTAAGTGGCAGGATTTAATCAATACAATCTTTGTGACAATTTATTCAAGATAGTCTTGAGAAAGATTATGACCTGCCATCATAATGCCAGTGGGTACTGGGACATCAATAAAATCTATTGATACTTTGAGAGGCATTATTTTTATTTCAGTTACTCAAGATTCAAAGCAGCTATATCCTGGATCCATCAGACATGATAATGCTTATACTTTTATCTCAATTAAATTATAAATACTTTGTGGGTAAAGGCTACACCATGTGTTTTTGTATATAATACATATACAAAAATGTGTTTTAGATATAAAATGTACATATATATTTAGAATTTAGGATATAGTGCTAATCACAAAATAGATACCCAATATTTACTTTTAAAAATTATTAACTTGATATATTCACAGACATATTAAAATATTATCTAGTCAATATCAACTACCCATAGATCAGCATATTTAACATGAATACACTATTGGTGAATGGTGTAGAATCCCCTCAGTCCACTTGAACCCAACTAGAAGACTCAAATTGTCATCAGACTCTCATTCATTCATTTATGGAGTCCCTTTATGTGTCAGGCATTTTATCAAGGGACAAGAGAAGATATAAATCAGGAATAAAAGATTCTTAACAAAAGTACCTCATGTCAGCATGGAGCCATTCTTGCTTCTCCCTACTCCTGGCCTGCATCTTAATTTCTTTATGATGATGTCTTGATCCATGATGTCAGTTTTTAAACAGTTTGTTCTGACCTCCAAATATTTGTGAAAACATATTCTAAGCAGTATTCTAAGTGCTACACTGTCAAAATTTATGCCAATTACATTCAGTACATACCTTTACTTACCTCACTTTATTTTGGCATATTCTTGATTTTATGTACATGTGAAATATTTTACTAATAGTGCACATGTTGGTTCCAACTATTTTTTTTTTCTCATTGGGCTTCCCTTCTCACTTTCCCTCACTCTTCTATTTGACTTCCATGAAGTAAAAAATGCACAATTTACATTCTTGCTCAGACTTCTAACATTTACTCCAAACTTACCATTTGGCTGTAATATTAATACAAAAATCCAATCCTTTTTCCTTCCATCCTTCCTTTCTTCCTCCCTCTCTCCCTTCCCTTTATTTCTCATAGTTCTGGCGGCTAGAAGTGTGAGATCAAGGCATTGGCAGATCTGGTGTCCATTAAGGACACTCTTCCTAGTTTGCATATGGCTGTCTTCTCCTTGTATACTCACATGGTAGAGAGGAGAGGGAGAGAGAGGGAGAGAGAGAGAGAGGGGAATAGAGAGAGAGGGATAGAGAGAGAGAGAGAGAGAGAGAGAAACGGAGGGAGGGAGGGGAAGCAAGCTCTCAGTTGTTTTTTCTTATAAGGTCACTAAAGCCATTATGAGAGCTCCATTCTCACAGTCTAATTACCTCTGAAAGGTCCCACCTCCCATAACTATCACATTGGCCTCAAAATTTTGGTGGGACACTCTTCAGTCCATAGCACTCTAACCCTAGCCCCCCATAATTCATGCATTTCTCACATATAAAATACAAACATTCCATCCCAACAGTGTTACAAGTCTTAACTCATTCCAGAATCAATTCTAAAGTCTAAAGTCCAAAGTCTCATCTCAATATCATCTAAATCACACATGGGTAAGACTCAAGGTACAATTCATCCTGACATAAAATTCCCTTCCAGCTGTGAGCCTATGAAACAAAACAGGTAGTGTGATTCTGAAATATAATAGTGGGACAGGCATAGCACAGACATTGCCATTCAATAAAGGAAAAATAAGAGAGAAGGAAGTGGTAATGGGCTCCAAGCAAGTCCAAAACCTAGCAAATCAAACCCCAAGAAATCTTAAGGCTCTAAAATAATCCTCTTTGGCTCACTTCTCTGCCTTCTGGGCCCACTGGAGTGGCATGTCAATGTCACTCCCTTTGCTCAGTACGGCAATTTTGTGGTGGTCTTGTCCAGGCTGTAACTCTGCTGGGCCCAGGTCTCTACTGGGTGGTGCCAACCTCATGGCTTCTGATGGAGGCTGTCTCCCCTCTTGGTACCTAGGTGGTGGCCCTGATGATCTCTGAATCACCTTTGGAGTCCTTCTTTTCTTTCCTTGACAGATAGCATACATTCACAATCTTTCTTTATTCCATCCCATTTTCTCTGTTTCTTTTAGTCCCATCTAGCATTGTTTATATCAGAATCTCATCTGCATCCCTGGATTCTTGTAGGATGGCTGATTAGGTCTACAGTTCACTCCCACACTTATCTCCTTATCAAAGGTTGGTCCCCCATACCCTTAGTGTTCTCCTCCAAAGATACTTTCTCATTTTTTATCATATGGACATGCTGAGAATTTTCCAAATCTTTAAATCTAAGTTTATTTTTGCCTAACAATTCCATCTTCAATTCTTTTCTTCCTTCTTGGATTTTACTATACGCAATCAGGAGAAACTAAGGTGCTCCTTTGAAATTTTAATTAGATGAAACTTTAATTAGATGTCTCCACAACTAAATACCTAATTTTATCCTTCACAAGTTCTACCATCCAAAGAACACTAGAACACAAACACAACTCACCCAAGTTCTTTGACACTTTATAACAAGGATTGCTTTTCATCAAATTTTCAATAACATATTGCTTATTTCTGTCTGAGATCTCATCAAAATGGCCTTTACCAACAACATTTCAGTCAACATTCTGTACATGATTTTTATCTGTATTCTCTAAGAAGACAGAAGCTTTCTCTGCAGCTTGTTTCATTTTTTTCCTGAGCCCTCACCAGAATTGCTTTTAAAATTCCCTTCATAGGAACATTGGCTTTTGCTAGCATGTAACTCAAAACTCTTCCAGCCTCTACCCATCACCCACTTCCAAAGCTGCTTCCATATTTTTAGGCATTTGTTATGGCAGCAATCTACTTCTTCATACCAATTACTGTCTTAATCATCTCAGGCTACTATAACAAAATACCATAGACTGGGTGGCATAAATAACAAATATTTATTTCTCACAATTCTGGAGGTTGGAAGTCTGAGATTATAGTGCCTACAGATCTGGGGACTGATTAGAGCCCTCTTTCTGGTTTGCAGACAGTTGTCTTCTTATTGTATTTTCACGTGGGATAGAGCAGAAAAAGAGAGAGGAAGCAAGCCCTCTTGTACCTCTCTTATTATAAGGGCACTTATCCCATTCATGCAGGCTCCACTTCATCACCTAATTACCTCCCAAAGGCCCCATCTCCAAATACCATCAAATTGAGGGTTAGGGCTTAACATATGAATTTTGTGGGAACACAAACATTCAGTCCATAGCAAACCTCAAAGTCATTGTAGTCAGACCAAAGAGGCTACAGACTTTATGATTCAATTTGTATGACCCGGAAAAGGTAAAACTACATAGCCAGAAATCAAATCAGTGATTCCAGGACTGTGTTTAGAGGTAGGCGGTTGCCTGGAAAAGGACATGAAGAAAGTTGTTTGAGTTGTGGCAGTGTTCTGTATCTTGATTATGGTGGTGGATACACAGCTCCATATATTTCTCAAAACTTACCAAACTGTAAAGTTAAAAAGGGTGAAGTTTACTGTATGTAAATTATACAATATTTTATTTAAAAATTGAGATCAGAGATAAGATTTATTTAAAAATAAAAGCACTTATAAGCCACATTTGCTCTGAGTTCTGATTTTGTGAACACAGGGCCATGAGGATTAGAAAGTATAAGGAAGAAAAAAGACTTCTCTGCTCTTCGCCCAATAATGATTTTAGGCAAATTTTTGAAAGCGTCACAGTTACCTTTCTCTATTTCTCTCTATATTCCGCTATTCCTTTCTCCAAGTTCAGAAAGCTTGGAATATTAATATCTTTGATGTATTCAGCTCTAATATGTAGCTTTTATATATGTCTACATTTTTTGTCCTATAATGTCGTATTGTTCACAATTGTCTACTGTCTTACCCTCTCCTCTAATGCACATCTCTGTCAGTGAAATTCTTTCTCAGTAATGTATGCAGGGAAATGGCTTTTGTTGTGCTAAGATAAATAATTGAAGGCATGGAACACAGGAAGAGACTTTGAGAAAGACAATATACCTCTTTTAAAAATCCGTCTTTAATTATTGTGTCATTAAATCAAGTCAAAGCTTTTGATTACATATAAAAACATTAAATTATATATAAAGATAAAATATAAAACATTATATATAACTTAATGTTTAATAAATGTTAAACATAATATATGTTAAAATCAGACAGTGAAGGAGAAAATATTAATATTTTTGCCTGAAAGAACAAGCATAACATTATGGCATGACAAGGGTCTTCAGCTGCCGACTCAGTTCTTTTTTCTTTGTCCCTTCTCTCACTTTACTTTTAAATTCACAGAATGTCTTAAAGTTCCAAGTTGTTTTTTATGAGAGCCACTGTGGCTAATGCTGTCGGTTACCACAGGCATTTTCTCCTTCTTCCTTGCTAACAAAGGTAGATTTCATTCACACTTTGGATGTTCATGTGCTTAAGGGGAGACTGGGTCCACTCTGTCTCCGACAACGAAACAGCCAATGTAATTTTATTTCCCTTGCTGTGAATGGCTTCATGGAGGAGAATTTGGGTAGGGCTTCTGATAAAGATTTTTCTCACACTTTAAAAGGGATATATCTGAGTAAGGTGGTAGGGGCTGAATTGTGTCCCCCGTACTAATTCACGTTTTAAAACCCTAACCCCCAATGTGACTGTATTTGGAGATAGGGCCCATGAGGAGGTAATGAAAGTTAACGAGGTCATAAGAGTGAGGCCCTAATCCAATAGGGCAGGTGTCCTTATAAGAAAAAGAAGAGACATCCGGACTTGCTTTCTCTTCAGGATGAGAGAGGAAAGGCCACGTGAGAACACAGCAAGAAGGTGGTTGTCTACACATGAAGAAGAGAAGGGTCACCAGAAACTGAATTCGCTGGCACCTTGAGCATGAACGTCTAGCCTTTAGAACTGTGAGAAAGTAAACATCTGCTGTTTAAGCTGCCCAGGCTGTGGTTTGGGAAGACTAGTAGGTGAGGGAAACACCCACCTTCTCCTTCTAGGCTCTGGACATGGCTGGTGAAAATGTGACGACCGTAGCTTCTGTGATTATCTTGAATTCATGAAGGAAAAAGACTGGGGGTAAAAGCCAACAGGCTGAGAATATTAGTTGGAGAATTAGAATCTGGGTCCTTGATGATTTTACTACACTCAGGTATAAGTCAAACTTCTGTCTCACCACCCACCCAGCCTGCCACTTCTCATTTGGATTCCTACCTGCTTAACTCCTGACTGAGGGAGCTCCAGTGATGGTGGCAGTGATTATTTCAACCATGGGTGGGTGTGAGAGTACAAAAACCACAGAGACTTCTATTTATACAAAGGTCTTTGGTCAGGAAATGCCTGAATAAGAATATTTACTGTTGGAAAACTCTCAATGTTTAGCCTAAATCCTTCATGCTATGTTGTTTGGAATAAGAGCCTTATCTTTTGTAGCACTTGCCCTTAATAGACTATAAATATCCATCTGATAAATTTATCTATTTTAAATTTTCATCTGGAAAAATATATTTGGGTTATCACTGTTTCACACAGATCCCAAGCCCTGTGACAAGCCAGCTGGCTCTGGCCCAGCTTGTGACTTTTCTTGGCAGGAAGAAGGTTTGGTTCTTAAAAAGCTCAATGGGATCTAAGTTACCAGAGCTCCATTCTGCTGTATGCCCTTCTGTGTCATCACTGAAGGCCACCTGCCCACCTCACAGTCCTTGTCACTTGGTTCAAGGAGGTTGGCTGCTTCTGGCCAGGCAGAGTCATGAGCTGTGGGGTGCCCAGGAGCTAGCTGTAAACTGATATTTGCCTCTGCAGTATGTGTTGTTTATTCTACTATTCTGTGGCCTAGGCTTATAGCAATACACGTTTGATTTTGTCCTAAATCCTATGAAAAGCCCTTCTTATATCTTTTAATCCTAGTAATTATCCTAAAGTAGAGATTGGCATCCTGTTTTACAAAGACACAGGTAACTTACCTGAGGTCATCAAAGTGGTAAGTGGAAAAGTCAGGATATAAATCCAGATTAGTCTGACTCCAAAGCCCATGTTGTAAAATAATTCAATCTATCACCATCGTAAAACATTACACGATAGAGGGGAAGCTCAGATACTATTAATTTTCTTCTCTCCAGAATGAAAATAGGAAGAGAAAAATAGGAAGGAGTAATGAAAAGCCAGAATCCTGAGTGATCAGACTGAACACCAGGCAAATACAATTTTTCATAATCTAAGTGCTGGACCTTGTACAGGTTCAGCCATGAAGCATACTAGAACCATAGAGGTGTATCTGTTGTTTATATCTGTCTAGCACACCTGTTCCCATTTTTCTTATAATAGCACACACTAGCTTCCCCCACACTCCTTGTGATTCTGGTAGGACTTCTCATCTCCATTCCCTTGACTAAGTGATTTGTCTACGACTGGATAGGTTACCCAAGCCAGGACAATCACAGATCAATAAATCACTGGAGATGGTGATAGGTCAGCCCTTTCCCTTCTCTGAGATAATCAAGCAGAGGTGATTTAATACTTGGTCAGTACATAGCCATGTTCCCATACATTGGAAAGAGCCCATGTAGTAGCAGAGAATGGGTGGGGAAGATGAGAGAGGCAGAGTCTGAGAGAAAATCCTGGTGGTAGCTGAGTTCCTGGTTCCAGTCTCTGATGTGTTTGGAGATAACTTGGTTACTGTAGCAAGCCTTTCAAGCTTTTCGATTATGTGAAATGTCTCACACAGTGCCCTTTCATTAAGTCTCCCCACCATTTTTTGCATTTCCATCACTTGCAACCCAAAGAATACTAACTATAGTAGATCTCATGGGCTGATTAATGTGGCTAACACTCTGACTTCAAATCACAGTTTCCTAAGTGATATGATAAATTTGCAAACTGAGTAAAATTTCAAGTATTTGATATAATGTGTGTTTGCAAATCTTCTGAAATTTGTAGACTGTGGTGATACTTGGAGTCAGCTATTATGGGGCTGGCAGCATATTTGTTTCTGAGATTTAGAGAATGATTCATTTGAGCTGAAATAGAAGTGTTTTCAGAGCAAGACCATAGTGAACATGTTTAAAGTCCAAGCAAGACTTCTAAGGATGCATAATACAAAATCAACAAATATGTAGTCATGTGATGTGGTAGATGCTCAGAGAGAGGTTGGGGTAAGGATGTGTTTTAGGGACCCTACAGGTGCCAAGGGATTCATTTTTGGCATGATGTACATTAATCAGGCATGTGACAAAGGAAATATACTGCATGGCTTCATCCAGCTTTCACAGGAACCCACTGTGATCAGACATTGTGACTATGATGACCCAAGTTTGGTTGTGGATCTGACTACCAAGATCCAGTCTTAGGTAGACATGTAAAACTGTATTATACCATGTGGCAGAGATATGTGGGTAGAGGATCCTAGAGGATATACTTTCAAAGACTAAAAGGTTTTACTTGATTGTGGGAAAAACAACTATTTTATGATATTTCCTTATATTTCCCTAGATCTGGTCTTTCCTTTGAGCTCAAAACTCATAATTATAAATGCCTATTTGATATATTCCTTAGAAATCTGAAAGTTACCTCAAATTTAACATGGCCAAATAAAACAGTTCCTGTGTCAGTATTTCCTAGCTTAGTAAATGCTTATACCATCCACTCACTGAGTGGCTTAAGTCAAATATCTGTAAGTCATTTTTGATCCCTTTTTTTAATCTAATTCTCCTCTGCCCACCTTATCCAGTTCATTATCAAGTTCCCATAGTTCTTAGATGGTTAAGCTATCCCAAACCAAATACTTTTACATGTAAGAAATCAAGTACTCTTCAGAGGACTAAGAGTGACTTCATAAGTTCTCATGGTATACATATGATTACAATGATATTCCTATTAGTTTATCAACTAAACCTTTCAATTTAATTTTAAGAAAACTCACCTTTCTGAACATTGTGGTTCTCATGCTATTAGCTGATAGAGCTTTCCAACCTGAGAGACTCATTTTTGTAATTATAGTTCAAGATTAGTAGATAGGTGGCATTCCTGAGGGTTAGTTTTACCTCTTTCCATCATACCTTAAAAAAGTTTATGGCATAAATGTTGAATGAATCCCAATGAAATGTTTGTTTTGTCGTATATCTTTTGTGTTGTGCTTCTTGAAAATATATCCTGGACAAACCCTGACCTGGTAAAAATATAATTCATTTTATTTCTTTTCATTCTTTATCCCAGTGAAATGGGGAGCAAGGGAAAAGTTGAGAATGATTAAGAAGAGACATAGAATGACTTAGTAAATGGGTAAGGCCAATTAAAGTTTTGCACTCCTCAAAATAATGAGTGTCTGGGACTAATGAAAAAAATTTTTAACGTCACTTAGGTCTTTAAACATGTAATTTACTATTTGAAAAATCTTCCTCTGAAATGAGCAGTGACTTTAAAGAAGTTGCAAATTTGCTTCATAATAAGTAAGAAATCAGGTATATCACCTGCTTGTAAAAAGTAAAGCATTATAATTTACTTATTTCATCCTCTGTGATGCCAGTAAAATCAATCTGTGATTCGAAACTCATGCATGGTATGGGTCTCTCTCACTGTTTTACAAAATTTTTTTTAAATGTTAAGATATTCTAGCATTTTTAAAGTATTACATGAGATTTGGAGAGAACATTGTGTAATGATAAATTTTGTTAAATGTCTTTTCTTACTACTTTTATTCATCACATAGTCTGGTTTTTTATTATAATAATTGTTCAACATAGTTCCATCCTAGCTAGAAAAAGCACCAACCTATTTTCTAGACCTTAGATAAATATGTGAACCTTGCCTCTTGAATGTGTGGCAATGAGGAACGTGATTATCTTTTGTGCATTAGTTTTTCTGCCTATAACATGATATTATCCCATGTAGGTCATGTGGTAAGAGATCTTTGTGATATTCAGCTGTCTTCAACAAGATTTGTAAAAATGCAGTAGAATTATGATTCCTGAATCTCTCTCTTGATCTTTATTTTTATGAAAATAAAACTTCTGTAAACATTTCAGAAAGACTAGACAGAAGAAATCACAATAAATCCCCCATAGAAAGAATGCATTAGCTGTTAGAATCACACACACACACACATATACATACATACATACATATATATATATATATATATATATATATATATATATATATATATATATACACAAGTCCTATGTTAAATATAGGACTAAAATCCAACATGGATAAAACCTGAGATGCATTTCTTTACTGGCTTTGCCACTTTGTTTCATAGAAATCAATAATTAAAACAAACTTGGAGACATACAGAGACCACGCCACCTAATGACAGCAGAATACTCTTTATTCAAGCACCCTGCTATGGACAGAATTGTATCCTTCCAAAATTTGTTGTAGCTAGTGTGATGATATTTGGAGATGGAGCCTTTGGGAAGTATCTACTTTAGATGAGGTCATGAGGATGACATACTCATGATATAATTAGTGCCTTTTTACGAAGACATCAGAATGCCTTTTTTTTCCTCTCTCTCTCTCTAAAACATGAGAATGGAGGAAAAAAGCAGCTACCTGCAAACTAGGAAGAGGACCCTCACCAAAACCGGAATCCACCAGCACCTTAACCTTGGACTTCCCAGCCTCCAGAACTATGAGAAATAAATGTTTATTGCTTGAGCCCCCCAGTCTATGGTGTTTTGATATAGCAGTCTGAGATGACTGAGACAGTAATTGGTACTAAGAAGTGAGTGTTGCTGTTAACAAATAACTAAATATGTCAAAGCAGCTTTGGAAGTGGATGGTGGGTAGAGGCTAGAAGAATTTTGAGGTACATGCTAAAAAAAAAATAACAACAATGCCATGAAGGGACAGATAATTCTGATGAGGGCTCAGAAAGAAAAGAGGAGAGCTTTAGACAAAACTCCTATCTTCTTAGAGACTATATTAATATTCATGAACAAATTGTTGGTAGAAGTCTTTGTTCATTTGTGCTGCTATAGCAAAATAACTGAGACTTGGTCATTGGTAAAGAACAGAAATTTATTTCTCATAGTTCTGGGGGCTGAGAAGTCCAAAGTCAAGGTGACAGGATTTGGTGTGTGGTAAGGGCCTTCTTGCAGCATCCTCACATGGCAGAAAGCAGAAAGGCAAGAGGGATGGATGCTATGTCCTCACATGGCAGAAGAGTAGGAGAGCAAGCTAGCCAAACACTGAATGAAGCCTATTTTATAAGGGCTTTAATCTCATTCATGAGCGAGATGACCTCATGGCCCAATCACCTCTTAAAGGCCCAGGATCTTAATACCATCATCTTGGCAACACCTGGATTTTGGAGGGGATACATCCAAACCATAGCATTCTGCCTCTGGCCCCTGAAAAGTCACATATTTCTCACAACTAAAATATATTCATTCCATCTCAACAGCCATCTCAAAGTCTTAACTTGTTCCAGCATCAGCTTTAAAGTCTATGTTCAAAGTCTCATCTAAACATCACACAGATCAGAATCAAGGTATGATTCATCCTGAGGCAAATTTTCCCCAGTGATGAGCCTGTGAAATCAAACAAGTTATGTTCTTCCAAAATACAATGGTGGGACAAGCACAGGACAAACATTTTTCGTTCAAAAGGGAGAATTAGTAAAAAACAGAGGCATAATAGTTCCCAAGTAATTCCAAAAGCCAACAAGGCAAAATACATTATATTTTAAAGCCAGAGAATAATCTTTTTGAATCCATGCCATGCCTTCTAGATATGCAGGTGTGGACGTTGAGTCTCCAAGGCTCCAAAGGACGGCTTTGCTAAGTGCAGTCCACCCTTCAGCACTCATGGGTTGGAGTTAGGTGACTGCTGTTCTGCCAGTTTGGCATTGCACGCTTGTAGATCTATAGGTCTTGGGTATGAGGGGCAGATCTGCATTAGAATTCAGGGAGGAAATACTTGAGGTGGCCCTGGGGAGTGTGCCCTGAGGTCCCTGGGTACCTTGAGACCCTCCCTGTAAAGGTTCTACCCTCAAGGCCTTGGTACTCTAGGCCTATGATGGGCATGACAGCCTTGAAGATCTCTGAGATACCTTTGGGAACCATCTACCATTGTCTTGATGAATAGCACCTGGTAGCCTTCTAGCCATACTAATCTGTACTCATGGTTGGCCACATCCTTGGATTTCTCTATAGACACGATCTTTTATTCTTTACATGGACAGGCTGAGAATTTTCCAAATCTTTACATTCTGCTTTCCTTTTAATTATAAATTATATCTTTAAATTTTTCTCTTCTTGTCTTTTTTTAAATTTCTTTTTATTCAAGCATATTATGGGGGTACAAATGTTTTGGTTACATATATTGCCTTTGCCCCACCCGAGACAGAGCTTCAAACGTGTCCATCCCCCAGATGGTGAGCACTGCACCCATTAGGTGTGTATATCCCCCCTATCCTTCCCCCTACCATCTACCCAACACCTGATGAGTGTTATCACTACATGTGCACCCAAGTGTTGATCAGTTCACACCAATTTGATGGTGAGCACATGTGGTGCTTGTTTTTCCATTCTTGTGATACTTCACTTGGTAGAATGGGCTCCAGCTCTATTCAGGATAATCCAAGTGCCCATCAATACATGAATGGATTAATAAAATGTGGCATATGTATACCATGGAGTTCTACTCAGCCGCAAAAAACAATGGTGATCTAGCACCTCTTCTTGTCTTTTACTATAAACAATTAAGGGAAGCCATGTAAATCCTGAACACTTTGCTGCTTAGAGATTTCTTCTCCAAATATCCTATTTTATCTCTCTTAAGTTTTGCCTTTCACAAAGTCTTAGGACACAAACATGAAGATAATTCAGGCAACTTCTTTGTCACTTTGTAACAATGATAGCCTTTACTCCAGTTTCCAATAATATATTCTTCATTTCTGTCTGAGACTTCCTCAGAATAGTTTTTGCTACCATGAACACTTAAGTAATCTCTAAGAACAATAAGGTTTACTCTACAGCTCTTCTTTTCTTCCGATCCCTCGCCATAATCTCACTTAATCCTCTGTTCACAGCAATACAGGCTTTTTCCAGCATTCACTTTAGAACTGTTCTAGCCTCAATCCATAATCCAGTTGCAAAGATGCTTTTACATTTTTAGGTATTTGTTATAGCAACATCCCACTCCCCAGGTACCAGTTTCTATATTATTCCATTCGTACTGCTACAACAAAATACCCGAGACTGAGTAATTTATAAAGAACAGAAACTTATTTTCTCACAGTTCTGAATGCTGAGAAGTCCAAGACCAAGGTGCCAGCATTTTTAGTGTCTGGTGAGGACCTTCTTGAAGCATCCTCACATGGCAGAAGAGCAGGAAAGAAAGCTAGCCAAACATTGTGGGAAGGCTCTTTAATAAGGACCTTAATCCCATTCATGAGGAAGAGCCCTCATGGCCTAATCATTTCTTAAGGGCTCTGCCTCTTAATACCATGACATTAGCAACAACTGAATTTTTGAGGAAACACAGTCAAGCCATTGTAGTAGAAATATGGATAATAAAGGCCATTCTGGTGACATTTCAGATAGAAATGAGGAACACAACATTGGAAACTGCAGGAAAGACAATCCTTCTTATAAAGTAGCAAAGAGCTTGGTTGAATTGTTCATACTGTACTGTTTCGTGGAAGGTAAAATTTGGGAGGGATGAAATTATATATTCAGCAAAGAAGATTTCTAATCACATTGTTGAAGATGTTTCTCGGTTCCTCTTCCCTACTTATAGTAAAATGCAATGAGAGATGCACAATTGAAGACAAAATGCTAGCAAAAATGGTACCATAATTTAAAGATTTGGAAAATTTTTAGTCTATTCATATTGCAAAATAATGGAGAAAACTTGTTCTAAAAAGAACAGAAAGAGTGTGGTTAGTATCCACTGCATAAAAAGCTCATGGATGCAACTCATGAACTCAATCAGCCATTTCAACAGCAGCTGAGAATAGAGATGCCATTATACCAACAATGATACAGCCAGTTTGAGCTGAAAGAGATAGAGAAAATGAGATAGAATGAAGGCAGGCTGTCGGACTTCTTGGGTTCTACAAGATGGACCATGGAGTTATTTGGCTTCAAACCAATATGCACTATCTTTCAAGAAAAGGGAAGAAGGACTACAAAAGCAATTCTGAGATTATCAGATCTGGCACTTACAACATAGGCCCAAAGTGTACAGACATGTGGGGAGTGGGAGGAGGGTTGCTTCCACCTCAGTTTTCAAAAGGTGGGACTGTCACCCATGCAGAGATCTAGGGTGTGGATCAGGCCCATTGAGCCAAAGGGACAGGGCTGCTCCACTGAGCCATGACAGAGCTGTTGCCATCCCAGAGATTCCAGACAGCAGAGCATCAAATTAGAAAGTACTAACCTAGAGTCTTAAGGCCTAATGGAATTTTCTGTTCTAGGTCTTAGACATCCTTGGGACCCATACCATTTCCTTCTTTCCTATTTCTTCCTTTTGGAATAGGAATTTCTATCCTATGCCTAACTCACTATTGTATTTTGGAAACACATAAGATGTCTGATGTTAAAGCTTTATAGTTGGAGAGGAATTTTACCACAGGATGAATTTTACCTTTAGTGTCACCCATCCGTGATTTAGATGATATTTAGACGAGACTTTGGACTTAGACTTTAGAATTGATGCTGGAATGACTTAAGACTTTTGGGGCTGTTGGGATGGAATGTTTGTATTTTGAACATAAGAACCACATGAATTTTGGAGGACTAGGTGTGAAATGCTTAGAGCTGAATGTTGCCTCCTTAAAATTCATATACTAAAACCCTATCCCCCCAAGTGATAGTATTTTAGATGGGGTAATTAGATCATGAGTGTCAGGTCCTCATGATGTGATTAGTGGTCTTATTAGAAGAGAGACCACAGAGAGATTTCTTTCTCTTTTTATCTTCTCACTCTCTACTTTTCTCTCTGCCACTTGAGGTTACAGAGAAAAGTTAGTGATTTGCTATACATGCAATACCTTTGGTCACTCATCAAGGGCTAAGTATGCTGGCATCTTGATCATAAAATTCTTAGCCTCTAGAAGTGTGAGAAATAAATGTCTGTTATTTAAGCCACTCAGTGTATGATATTTTGTTATAGAAGCTTTAATTGACTAATACACTCCCACAGATCATATATTAATGCAAAGATTGACTATATCAATGGCTATAAAACAAACCTCAATAAATTTAAAAGAATTTACATCATATAGAATGCATTCTCTAACCATAATGGAATCAAATGAGAAATCAATAAGAGAAAAACAATATAAAATAGAAAAACAATAGATAAATCACCTAAGTTATAAAAGTATAAATTCAACAACTTGGAAGAAATGGATCAATTCTTCAAAAACCACAAATTACCGAATCTTAACCAAGATGAACTAGCCATCTTAATAGCCATTTAACTGTTGAAGAGGTTGAATTCATAATTAAAAAGCTCTGTAAAAGGAAATGTATAGGTCCAAATGGTTTCACTGGGGAATTGCACTAAATATTTAAAGAACTAGGTATAATACAGAATTGCATTACACATGGACAAAACAATGGTCATATTCCAGTGTAAAACTACCCAAAAGCTAAAGCTCAGAGCTCAAGTAAAACAATAATACAAGAAGTAAAAACAAAGCAATAAGGTACTAACAAACAGGATAAATATAATAGCATCTCACATATAAATTCTGTCAATAAATGTAAATGGTTTGAATTCCCCACTCAAGAGACATAGGCTGGCTGGCTGGCTGGCTGGCTAAAAAAGTATGAGTCAAGTATCTGCTGTCTCCAGGAAACATATCTAACCGAAAAAGACCCTTACAGACTCAAGTCAAAGGATGGTAAAAAAATTCCATGCAAATGGAAACCAAAAGAAAGCAGGTATACCCATTCTAATATCAGATAAAATTGACTTTAAATAAACAAGAATAATGAAATACAAAGATGATTATTATATAATGATAAAGGGAGCAATTCAGCAAGAAGACATAATAATCCTAAATGTTGATGCACCTAATACATGAGCACTCAGATTCATAAAGCAAACCCTACTAGACCTAAGTAGAGAGATAAACAGCAACATTATGATTGCCAGGGACTTGAACACCCCACTGCCAGAATTGGACAGTACATTCAAGCAGAAAATAATTAAATAAACACTGGACTTAAAGGGAGAATGAAACAATTGGGCCTAACAGACATTTACAGAACATTTTATCAAAAAACTATCAAATGTACATTTTACTCATCTGTACATAGAACATTCTCTAAGACTGATCATATTTTAGGCCACAAAACATGGCTCAACAAATTAAAAATTAAAATCATCCCATGTATCTTCTCAGACCAGAGGAGAATAAAACTAGAAATTAACTTGAAGAGAAACACTCAATTCTACAAAAAATCATGGAAATTAAACAACCTACTGCTGAAGGATTACTGATTTAATGATGAAATTAAGAAAGAAATTAAAGGATTCCTCAAACTGAATGAAAAGGAGGACACAAGCTATCAAAATCTATGGGATACAGCAAAAGCAGTCCTAAGGGGAAAATTAACAGCCTTAAATTCTTATAACAAAAAGACAGAAGATTACAAATTAACAATCCAATGACACATTCTCAAGAAACTAGAAAAGGAAGAGCAAATCAAGGCCAAAGCCGGCAGGAGAAAAGAAACAGCTGAGGTTAGAGCAAAACTAAATTAAATCAAAATCAAGAAAATTATACAGAAGATCAATGAAACAAAAAGTTGGTTCTTTGAAAAGATAAACAAAGTAGATAGACCTCTTGCTAGATTAACTATAAATAGAAGAAAAATAGAAGAAAAATAAAATAGAAGAAAAGGCATCAAATATGCTCAATGAGCAATGAAAAAAGAGATAGTACAATTGATACCACCAAAACACAAAATATCCCCTGTGAATACTATGAAAATCTCTACGAACACAAAGTCAAAAAGTGGAGGAAATTGATGAATTTCTGGAAACACACAACCTCCCAAGACCCAATCAGGAATAAGTAGAACTCCTCAACAGACCAATAATGAGTGATAATATTAAAGCAGCTATAAAAATTCTCCCAAGCAAAGAAATCCCTGGACCAAATGGATTCACAGCTAAATATTACCAGACATACAAAGAAGAGTTGGTATACATTCTGCAGAAATTATTCTATAACATAGAGAAAGAGGGAATCCTCTCCAATACAGTCCATGAAGCCGATTTCCTTGACACCAATGCCAGGAAAGGGAAAAACAAAAACAGAAAACTACACACCAGTATCTATTTTGAATATAGATATAAAAATCCTCAATAAAATACTAGCAAATCAAATTTAACTGATTATCAAAAAGATAATCCACCATGACCAAGTGGGCTTCATCCCAGGGATCCAAGAATGGTTTAACATACGTAAATCAATGAATGTGATTCCCCACATAAACAGATGCAAAAACAAAGATCATATGATCATCTCAAAAGATGCAGAGAAATAATTTGACAAAATTCAACACCCTTTCATAATAAAAACTCTCAATAAATGATGCATAGAAGGAACATATCTAAAAATTATAAAAGCCATATATTACAAACCCACAGCTACCATCATACTGAATGAAGAAATGTTGAAAACATTCCCAGTAAGAGCTGGAATGAGACAAGGATGCCCACTGTCACCAGTTCTATTCAACACAGTCCTGGAAGTCCTAGCTAGAGAAGTATGTCAAAAAAAAGAAATTAAGTGTATCCGAATAGGGAAATAGGAGGTCAAACTATCACTTTTTATAGACAATAAGATCTTATACATAGAAAACCTCAAGATTCTACCAAGAGACTCCTGGAATTGATAAATAATTTTAGCAAAGTCTCAGGTCACAAAATCAATGTACATATATCAGTAGCATTCCTATGCACCAATAATAGTCAAGCTGAGAGTCAAATCAAAGACTCAATACCATTCACAATTGCTACAAAGAAAATAAAATACATATGAATATACTTAAACAAGGAGGTGAATGATCTCTACACAGAGAACTATGAAACACTGAGGAAATAAATTGCACATGATACAAACAAGTAGAAAAACACATCATGCTCATGGATCATTAGAATCAATGGTGTTAAAATATCCATACTACCCAAAGTGATTTACAGATTCCATGAATTCTCATCAAAATAAAAAATTCATATTTCACAAATTTAGAAAAAGATAATTCTATTCTTCGTATGGAACCAGAAAAGAGCCTGAATAATGAAAGCAATCTTAAGCAAAAGGAAAAAATCTGGGGACATCACATTACCAGACATCAAATCACACTACAAGTCTATAGTATTTAACTCAGCATTGTATCGGCACAAAGATAGAGACATAGACCAATGGAACAGAACAGAAAACCCAGACATAAAACCATCGACATATCGCCAAATGATCTTTGACAAAGTAGACAAAAACATACACCAGGGAAAAGAAGCCCTATTCAATAAATGTTCTAGGAAAACTGGATAACCACATGCAGAAAAATAAAGCAGGTTCTGTATCTCTCACCATTACAAAAATTAAATTCAAGATGGATAAAGGACTTAAATGTAAGACATGAAACCATAAGAATTCTAGAAGAAAATGTTGGAAAAGTTCTTCAGATATTGGTCTAGGCAAAGAATTTATGAAGAAGACCCCAATGGTAATCAGAACAACAACAAAAATAAATGGGACTTGATTTAGTTAGAAAGCTTCTGCACAGCTAAGGAAATAATCAACAGATCAAAAAGACAATCTACAGGAGAAAATATTCCCAAAGTATACATTCAATAAAGGACTAATAACCAGAATCTACAAAGAACTCAAGCAAATCAGCAAGAAACAAATCAACCAATCCCATTAAAAAGTGGACAAAAGACATGAACAGAAGCTTTTCAAAAGAAGACAGACAAATGGCCAATAAACATCAAAAAATGTTCAGTATCACTTATCACTCATCATCAGGGAAATGCAATTTAAAACCATATCCAAGTCAGAATGCCTTTTATTAAAAAGTCCAAAAACAACAGATGCTTGGCACAGATGCAGTGAGGAAGGAATGCTTCGACAATGTTGGTGGGACTGCAAATTAGTACAACCTCTATGGAAAACAGTATGGAGATTTTTCAAAGAAGTAAAAGTCAACCTATCATTCGATCTAGCAATCCCACTACTATCTACCCAAAGGAAAATAAGTCATTTTATCAAAAAGACACCTGCACTCAAATGTTTATTGCAGCACAATTCACAATTGCAAAGATGTGGAATCAACCCAAATGCCCATCCATTCATAAGTGGATTAACAAAATATGGTATATGTATGCCATGGAATACTACTCAGCCATAAAGAATGACGACTTAATGCCTTTTGCTTCAATTTGGATGGGGCTGGAGATCATTATGCCAGGTAAAGTATATGAAGAATGGAAGAACAAAAACCACATGTACTCGCTACTAAATTGTCACTAACCAATGAGCACACATAGGCATAGAGGTAAGTAAACCTCCACAGAAATCAACCCAGGGTGAGGGGGGATGAAAGGTTGGGCAAAAACCTACCTAATGGGTATAATGAACAGTATCTGGGAGAGGGGTACTGTCATAACCATGACTCAAACATTATAAAAGCAATCCATGGAACCAAAATTATTTGGAACCTGTACCACTTTGAAATAAAACAATAATATAAAAAATGTTTAAAAATTAAAAAAATAAAGAACTAGGAACAAATTTACCCCACCTCTTCCAGAAAATGTCTTCTTTAAGAGAGAACACTTCTCAACTAATTTTTTTGATATTACCTACCCTAATACAAAAACTATTCCAGTAGAGTTTTAAAAAATCAATACGACTAATATTTATTATAAACTTAAATGCAAACATCTTTAACCAAATATTAAAAATCAATTCAGCAATGTATAAAAAATTACACACCATGACCAACTGGAATTTATCCCATGTATGTAAAACTGGTTCAGCATTCAGAAATCAATGTAATCCACTATAATGACAAGCTAAAGAATAAAAATCATGATTATATCAATTGACACAAAAAGACCATTTGACAAAGTCCAATGCCCACTCATAAGAAAATACTCATTAATTTAGGAATAAAGGAAAATCAACTCAACTTGATCAGGAGCAAAGCAAGGATGTCTACTCTACCATTCTTACTCAACATAGTACTGTAAGTTCTAATCACTGCAATAAGCAGTTAAAGACATACACAGTGGAAAAGAAGAAATAAAATTCTTATGGTTGCAGATGGCATGATTGCATAAAAACCTTCAAGGAATATACAAAACACAGAAACCAAAAAGAACTCCTATAACAAATAAGTGAGTTCATCAAGCTTGCAGGATACAAGATCAACGCATAAAAATTAATTCAATATTTATATACTAAGAATAGACATGTGGAGGCCAAAATTAGAAACTCAATATCATTTATAATTGTTAAAAATAAAATCAAATGCATACATATATACTCAACAATACATGTACAGGATCTGTGTGCTGAAAATTACAAAGAGTTGATAATAGAAATCAAAGAATACCTAAATATATGGAGAGATATACTCTGATCTTTGGTAGGAAGACTCAACATGGTAAAGATGTCAATTTTCCCTAACTTGACTTATAGGATGAGTGCAATTCCTTTTGAAATCCCAGCAAAGTGTTTTACAGACATAAACAAATTCATTCTAAAATTCACATAGAATAGCACAGACCCTAAAATAGCCAAAACAATCTTCACAAAAAAGAATAAAGCAGAGGGAATGACCTATCTGATATTAAGGCATGTAAAATAATCAGGATAGTATGGTATTGAAGGAAGTATAGGCATATAAATCAATGAAACAGAATGGATAATCCAGAAATAGATGCACACAAATGTGACCAAGTGATTTTTGACAAAAGTTCAAAAGCAATTGAATGGAGTAAGTATGTAGCCTTTTTGACAAATAATGCTGAAACAAGTCGGTATCCATAGGCAAAAAAATGAACCTAAGTGTAAACTAATACCAACTCAAAATGAATTACAGACTTAATGAACATATAAATTTACTTAAATGCAGTATATAAAACTATAAAAGGTTTAGAAAAAAGCATGAGCAAAATTTTAGGATCTAGGGTTCAGCAATGAATTCTTAGACTTGAGACCAAGGCACTATATCAAAAAGTAAAATTGATAAATCAGATGTCAACAAAATTTAAAACTTTTCCTCTGTGAAAGCCTATGTAGTGAGGATGAACAGAGAAGTTACAAATTTGGAAAAAATATCTGCAAACCATATATCTAACAAAGGAGTAGCATTTAGAATACATAAAGAACTCTCAAAACTCAACAGTACAATAAACAAACAATCAATTAGAAAATTATGAAAAGAATATGAAAAGAGATTTCACCAAATAGACACATGGATGGCAAATTGGTTCATGAAATTATGTCCAACATCAATGGCCACCAGGAAAATGAAAATTAAAAACACAAATATATATAGCTACGTATCAAATATAATAGCCAAAATAAAAATGAGTGATGGTACCAAATGTTCACAAGGATGCAGCGAAATTGAATCATTCATATTTTGCTTGTGGAATGTAAAATTGTACAAGATACTCTGGAAATCAGTTTGACAGTTTCTGTATACCTAAACATGTAATTTCCATAGGGCCAGCAAGTCTTCTCTTGGCCTTTCTCCCAGAGAAATGAAAACTTATGTGCATGCAAAAACCTGTACATAAATGTACATAACCATTTTTAATATCTAAAAACTGGAATTGGCCAAGATATTCTTCAACAGACAAACGGTTTAACAAACAGGGTACTTGTATACCATGTAATACTACTCAGCAATAAAAAAGAAAGTAGTACTGATACAACTTGGATGAATCTCCAGGAAATTCATATCGAAATGGTGAAAAAAGCACATCCAAAAATGTTATATACTGTATGATTCTATTTACATAATATCATTAACACTATAAAATTTTAGAAATGGAAAAGAGATTAATATTTTCCAGTGTTTGGGGAAAGAAGAAAGGGGATGTACAGAGGTGAATGTGATTATAAAAGGGTAACACAAGGGACCCTTATAGTGTTGGTACTGTTCAGTACTTTTATACACAAACATACACGGGATAAAATTTTATAGAGCTTAACACACACACACACACACACACACACACACACAAAAGAGGACAAGTAAAAGTGGGGAAGGCTGAATAAAATTGGTATTGACACATCAATGCCAATATCCTGGCTGTGATATTATACTATAATTCTGCAAAATGTTACCATTGAGTGGAAAAGTGGACAAAGTATACAAGGGATCTCTCTGTATTTTTTATATTATAATTTCATGTGAATCTACAATCATTTCCATAAAAATATCAATTAAAAATAAGAATTGCACTTAAGAAAACTTAACATACAAGCATACAGTTAGTAAATACATAAAACAGAGGATGGTTAGTTGGATTATAAATTGTTTTTATATTTTATAATATAATTTATTGCCTATTACTTTTACAAATAAACTTTCCTAGCACATTCAAAATATAGCTGAATTTAAAAGTGATAAGTTTTCCAGGCTCAACCTTGCTCATAAAACAAAGACTGATAGCTTCATTGGCAAGAGATTTGTTTGCAGTATTTGGAAGACTGAACTCTACACTTGCTACTAAGAAGCTGTTCTATAGTAGGGAAATCACTGATAGAAGCTCTTTTTTGAATTCATAAAGCTTTGCCATACAACATTGTGCTAAGGAGTATCAGTGGATAGGTTAAGGCAGTTTTAATGCAAATTAAGACATTTCTCACATTTCATTTCAGAGGATCTTCAATGGGGCAAATCATATTTCTTAGAAATTGCATCTGATTTCCAGTGCTTTCTTCTACTATTCTAGCAGTTCAACATTTTGTTTAAAATTATTTTGTCCTTTGCTGTGGGAAAGGTTTTCACTGTTTCATATGTACTTCCAATTTCTACCAATACTGTTTGCTTGACTGAAGACTAAAAAGCTGAAACTTCTGTAAAGAGCACACATTTCTGCCTCAAGTTATGAAAGTTTAAGCTCCTTAAGTTCTAAGTGGTTTCTAAGGGAGTATTCTTAATTTAATTTTCCTCAAGAATGGGCTGAGGGCAGTTAAATCTCTGCAGATGGGGCAATTTTCACATCCTGGTCAGATTATTTTCCTTATTAAGTCTTTTTTCTCCTTGCTTGATTACTTATATTACCTTATAAGGAGAGGAAATTTCTAGACACAGAGAAACACCACTGATGTGCACACACTGAAGACAGACCATGCAGGGGACATAGGAAAATGCAGCCATCTGCACGGCAAGGCAGAGCCTCAAAGGAAACCGAACCCTCCCACACCTCAGTCTTGGACTTCCAACCTCCGGAACTGAAGAGAAATAAATTTCTGTTGTTTCAGCCACCCAGTTGATGGTACTTTGTTATGGCAGCCCTAGAAACCTAGTAGAATGATTTAACCTACATTATTCCCTATATTATTAATGCCCATTTTACAGATGAAGAAATTGAAGCATCGATATTAAGTGAGATCTCTGCTTGAGATCACATAACAGTGAGTATAAAAGTCTGGGATTAGACCCAGACAGCCTGACTCTAGAGTAGTGTGGTTAACCATGATGAATATCATTCAGAATGGGGTAGCTCACATTAGAAAACGCTGGAATGTTAAACTAATTCATTCATATTTAATTTACCTATTAAATGTTTAATGAATGTGTATATGTAAAAAACATTTACACATTAGTATAAATTCATCATATATTTTTCCTTTAGACAACGTGGAATCTTGTAGCAAAGAAAAAAGATATACATAAAGAAACAAGTTAGAAGAAAGAAAGAAATATATCTCTGAAGGGTGAAAATTGACTACAGATACTCAGAGAAAGGAAGATCTCTTTGCTCTGGAAGCTTCAGGAAAGTCTTGGAATTGGAGATGGTGTTTGAGTTTTCATTCAGAATATCTTTCAAGTTGATATCTGTGAAGATTGCAATTTACATGAGCACCCACAATAAAAGGAAAAGGGAAGAATCTATGAGGGGACACAGTGGAAAAAAAAAAGTTTGGAAGTATGCAGTGGAATTGAATTAAAAATTCTTTGGAACTCCTTAAGCTTTCAGCTTGCTATGAAGAGTTGGTCCATCAACTGAACCTGCATTTTCCTTTTTTAATCTAAAGAGAATATTACATACAGCAAACCAGCCTTTGACAAAGCAGACAATATTCACCGGGGAAAGGAAGCCCTATTCAATAAAAGGTGTTGGGAAAATTGAATAGTCACATGCAGAAGAATGGAACAGGATACATATCTCTTACCACTCACAAAAGTCAACTCAAGATGGATAAAAGAATTAAATGTAAGGCATAAAACCATAAGAATTCTAAAGAGAATGTAGACAAAACTCTTCTAGATATCAGCCCAGGCAAAGAATTTATGACTAAGACTCCAATGGCAATCACAGCAACGACAAAAATAAATGAGAGTTGATTAAATTAGAAAGCTTCTGCATAGCTAAGGAAATAATCAACAGAGCAAAGAGACAGCCTACAGAATGGGACAAAATATTCGCACGCTATATAGCCAATAAAGAGCTAAAAGAGTCTACAAAGAACTCAAGCAAATCAGCAAGAAAAACCAAACAACCCCATCAAAAAAGTGGGTAAGGACATGAACAGAAGCTTTTCAAAAGAAGATAGACAAATGGCCAATAAACATAGAAAAGATGCTTAACATCACTAGCCATTTAAATATAAATTAAAACCACAATGAGATACCACCTTACTCCTGTCAGAATAGCTTTTATTAAAAAGTCCCAAAACAATAGATGCTGGCCTGGGTGAAAAGAGAAAGGAACGCTTACACACTATCGGTGGAACTGCAAATTAGTACAACCACTATGGAAAACAGTATGGAGATTCCTCAAAGAACTAAAAGTCAACCTACCATTGGATCAAGCAATCCCACTACTGAGTATTTACCCAAAGGAAAATAAGTCATTTTATCAAAAAGACAACTACAGTTAAATGTTTATTGCAACACAATTTACAGTTGCAAAGATGTGGAATCAACCTAAGTGCCCATCAATTCATGAGTGGATTAACAAAATGTGGTATATGTCTATTGCAGGAGTATTACTCACCAAATAAAAGGATGATTTAATGCCTTTTGCAACAATCTGGATAGAACTGGACGCCATTATCCTAAGTGAAGTAAGTAAAGAATGGAAAAACAAACACCACATGTACTCGCTATTAAATTGGAACTAACCAGTGAGCATATGTGCACAAAAGGAAGAAAAACTCAGTGGAAATCAAGTAGGTGAGAGGAGGAGGATGGGATAGACAAAAGCCTACCTAAGGGGCACAATGAACCCTATTTGGGTAATAGGCACACTTATAGCTATGACACAAACATTACAAAAGTAATCCATGTAATCAAAAACATTTGTATCCCCTTAACATTTTGAAATAAAAAACATTAAAAAAAGATATTGCTTCAGTTCATAGATTAAGTAAATTAGAGTCAAATTCAGATTTACATTTCCATCAGTATCTTATTTAATCTGTTTGAGTAGTAATTTTCAGTTGCTATACTGTTCCTCAGTTCTATTTCAGCTTTTTATATTTCCACTAAAATATTACTATCTATAATTTCTCCTGTGCTTTCAAACTGTGTTTTTTTTTTCCTCCCTGTGGTGCCACTGAAAGATTTTACTTTCTTTCCAGTTTTATTCTGCTTAAAGTCAATAGCGACCATTTACATTTTACAATCTTATCAGACCTCTTGAAGTTATTTTTAAAGTGGAGATTTGAATATAGAATTAAATGCATGCTTTGGAAGACATTTTTGGAGGTTTGTCTTCCATAGAGCACAAAAAATTTTAAATATTTCACAGGTTTCATGGGCAGAGTGTGTTTTTCTTTTTAAAGTTCCATGACTTAGAAACAGAGCTTGATACTGATTTATAGAAACACGACCATTTGACACACTAACTAATGAGATTATTTTCCCCCAATATTCTTCTATCCCTCATTTTCAAGTATATCTGCTTTATTCCAAACTTAACTCATATTGGTTTGTTAATAAGTTTTGTTCACCTATATATGCATATATATTCCTCTCGTATGCATACTCATTTTTCCTATCTTGCATTACCCTCTTTTGTAAGAATAAAATTATTCCGAATAAAATTAATGAACTTATTAAAATATTTCTATAATTTAACAGTCACAATTACATTTCAGAATTTTTGCAGAATTTCCTCTAAAAAAAGAATTCATTATTTGAACTCTTTTTATGAAATATATACCTTTCCAGAGACATTCTCAGTAGCAGGATCAAATGCTTAGAAAATTTATAGTGGCATGTGGAGTAGAGTATTTTGTTCAAATTTATATACACAGTTCTTGAAAGCTTTTTTTTAAACTACAAGGGAAGATGATACCCTAAGGGGTCTAATGTTCTTTGTCATCCACCTGAATTACTTCAATTAACATTAATACACATGCTAGCATAAGAGCATCTGCTTTGAATGTATAAATGAAAGTAGCAAATGCCAGAATTGAAGGAAAAATCTGATTAAATAATACACTAGGCAATGTCATTATTCAGGCCAGCTCTCATTAGGGGGATTGTTCTTCACTGAATCAAATACCATAATTAAAACATTAAAGACTTTAAAAAAAGCTTAGTTTTTCCATTCAATTTAAGGAAAAAAATACATGTCACTAAAAATGTAAATGCTTTTAAGTACAGTGACTTGGTTTTAAATCATTGCAAATATTTAGAATTCAAGAATCATACGAAATAAATCTCTGAATATATTTTTATAGCATGGCATGTCTTCTAGGAACATTTTTTTTCCAGCCAATAGAAAACTGCTTCATTAATAAATGAGATATAAATCATATTGTGATGCTTTCTTTCCTTTTAAATCAATTATTGTTGCTTTGATAGCTAGTGCTGGAGAACATGAAACCCAGATCATAGTTGCTTATTTGCCATGGAAAGCCGTGTCACTTTGAGAATAGTGGGTAACTTCTAAAGGTCACCTTGTGTGTATTGCCATTTTCATTAACAGTACTTTTCTCTGCAAATCTGGTGACAGATGGAGAGATACTTGAAGCTTCTGGGTTTGCCTTCCATAAACAGAAAATGTTAGCATAAGAATGATTAAGTGGAATTCACTGCTTTTTATTTTTACTTTAGCTAGTAACATAAAATTTAAAATATTTCTCTAATTCAGAAGCTTAATAAACAAATAGTCAAGCTAAATGATATTTTGCAGAGTATAGCACTTAATTTTTTAAAATTTTAGTTACCTATGTGGTATTTTAGTTAACCTATGTATGGATTATCTCAGTTTGAAGTTACTTTTTTAGAAAGAAAAAACAGTAGTGAAAAAGGCTCAATTCTTCCTCATTAGCAAATGAAAATAGAAAATTATGTTTTCATAGATAGAACCTGCAAACAGGGCCAGCTTCGTGGACATCCAACTTGTGTAGTCACAAAGGGCCTCATGCTTAGAAGGGCCTTCTCCTTAATGTTTGCTGCCATCTTGACATTTTTAATAATTTTTGAACATAGGACTTCACATTTTCATTTTGCACTGAGCTTTGGAAATTATATAGCCCATCCTGCCTAGAAATATGATTTTTATATGCTGTTGGCTGGTTTGGAACTTGTCTACAGTAACACAAATAATTTGCTGACTCTCCTTCCAATTTTTACACTAATAAAAGTCAATCTATTCACACATAAATTATTCACTGTTCAATTGTGAAGTCCTAGGTTTATTTTTTTAACACATTTCAAATGTCATTTTTAAAAAGTTAAGCAAAAGAGAGACATATTTTCAGATGATATTTTGGTCACAGACCCCATTTGGGCTCTTTAAAACTCCATTTGTGCCCCACTGCAGTGGGGACAGGGGGAGAAGAAAATATGAAGACTCTAGTTTGAAAATTTGGACAAGACACAACATTTAAATGATGAAATTGAATTAAAATATTGATTTCTGACTATATCCTAAGTAACTGGTAGTGTCCCCATCACCTTCTCAACTAACGGAAACTGCCAAGTCAATTACATCACTTATAGCCCAGAAACTCCTTAAATTAAAATTATGCATGGGGTTAGTGTTTTATAGCCCAGGTAAGGAATCATTGACATCTAAAACCCAAAGTGACAACCCAATTTACTTCTGGGGGAAAAAAGAGCAATCTGGAAACCTCTGGGAAAATAAGTATGATAACTCTAAGCTGAATCATTTCAGCATTGATGAATCCAGCCTACTGCCTCTAATAGATAAGTAGTAAACTATTTCTAAGATTGCTGTCCCCAAACAATAAAAGCATACCCTTAAACCAGACATGTCCACAGTGATGAATCTTAGATGAAATCATATGAAGTGTCAAAATAAAGGCAGAAAAAAATCAATAGTTGTGCAGATGAAGCTATGTAAGGTCAATAGTTTCATAATGTTTGTGACAGGCTACCCATGTTTTTTGTGTGACAATATTTTTTAATGTGCAATAGCTCTAAAGCACTGAAAATTAATTTTTGAGATGGAATTACCTCTTGACAAGGATGTAATTAAATTCATACTTTTTTTTTTTTTGCCCCCTGAGAACACAGGATGATGTGGGTAAATAAGCTGCCTCTTCAATGTCAAAAATATGTCAGGTTTCTAAGCTCAGAAAAAGAGAAGCATCCCTTTGGTCCAAAGGAGTGTCATCTCTCTCTCTCTCTCTCTCTCTCTCTCTCCCTCTCTCCCAGTTTTCTGCTATACTTCAGCAGAATCACAGATTGTGCTGGATCCTCTTCCAAACCTCCTACAAACATATGTCTTTGAAGGCCTATGCAGTTGAAAAGGAACACAAGATTTGGATAAGGAGCCCTTTTATGTTTCTGTGAAAAGAGGGAAGGAGGTGATAAGATGTTTCTCTACAACTATTATTTTGCTCATTGCCTCTCTTAAGGAAAACATTCAAACCTTTACTCCACTCCAGAGCATACAGAATTGATTTGCCAGCAGATTGGTAATTTAGTATATTTCAGACTCCACATTGCATTTATTCATGATTAGCCTTTTATTTTGTAAAAATAACTTAAAGCTTTACTACAAGAAAGGAAAGAAAAATACAAGTATAACTTTCTTATTACTTAAACTGCATCTGTTCATAGCACAGCAAGAAAATCATGGAAGATTGACATCTTTAAAAATATCCCAGTCTGAGTTAGTCTGGAGAACCAGTTTACTTATGAAATATATTGTGTTATACTAACTATTTCTGTGTTCTCTGGCTTACATAAGATAACTTTTTATTTACTGAGAGTAATAAATACTGAGAGTGTGTGGTTAAGACTATAGACCCATGTCAAGGTTGAAGCAAAATGTTGAAAATTGAGAAGAAATAGATAAGGAAAGAGGGTGAGGAGGGAACTAAGCAGCTCTTTAATTCCTGATTTTAGAGAGAGCTTTGAAAATGAGATTTTGTGAAAAAGGGTTGATGTCCCATAGTCAATATGCATTTTCAAATAATTAGTTGCTTATCTGAATTCCAAAACTACCCCTAAAATCGTGATATAACTAGTGGAGTCATACTTTGTATTTTCTATTTAAAAGTTTTCATTGTCTCATTAATTTCACCAATTAAAATGTAGTTTTTTCTTTAGACTCAGAATATAGAAATACTTTAAATAGTATTAAGAAAAAATATAGTCTTTATATGCAAAATAAAACTTGTTTCTGTTTTTTAAATAGTGAAGTCATATATACAATTTTTTGATTCCACATTTGAAAGTAAGGAAAGTGTTATGAAAATGCTGAAAAGGCCTAGAATGCTGAAGTGACTAAATAATAAAAATTAGAAGTTATTTATAAATTTTATAATATAAAAATATAATGTTATTTAAATTTAAAATTGCTTTTTAACTGAAGTTTTATTGTGAAGAAAGAATTAAGATCCATTCTTCTTTCTCAAAGAGGACACAGCTCTATGAATGGTTTTAAACTGAAGTAAAAGGCTGGATAAATTCTACATAAGGAACTGTCTCTAATAATAAAAGTACAAGTGGTATTGTAAGAGAAGTTCTTCCAGAATATTAAACATAAAGGAACAGATTAACACCAACCTTGAATCAATTAGTTTTGTCAAGTATGAAATCATATACCTTACTCAAGTCACTTCCCTTTTCTATGTCTTATTCTAGAGAAACAAACTCTATTATTGGAAAATTGCTCATTTTTTAATGTAACTTACATAAATAGCTTGATAAATAGAAGGAATCTCAATATTTTGTTCACTTGAAAGAAACCACTCAAGTTACCAACTGATATTTTATCAAATGATTATAGTTAAATTTTGTTCGATAACTTTAAAATCATATGTTGATTATAATATTTATATAATATTAATACTATTGGCAGCTCATGTTCCTGTCCATCAATCTAATTAAGAAATACTAAGTGAGCCCAAGGAGTTGAGGAGGATGTGACAAATCCAGAGTTTGATATCCATATATTCTACCAGGTTGGTTTGCTGTTTCATGCAGTATGGTGAAATAAGATAGGAATTGAAAAATGTCTACAACATTAGCTTTTAAAATAGTAGTAATAGAAGAACTTAACAAGAAGAGGTTCAGTTGCCGAGAAGAAGCCAGACTATAGTCAGGAAGTAATGACAGTGATTAAATCTATTTGTTCAAAAATACCAAGTGTGAAAAGAAACACAGGGTTGGATGGATTGGTACCAAAGTATAAGTTCCAACTAGAACTGAGACATTAAAAGAATATCTTATCTTTAAGTGAATTAAGATTAAGAGATCTCAGTTATATAGTTGGAGCTTTGCCTCTGAACTGATAACTGATTATAAGCAAGTCCTTTGAATGGTCTAAGCCTAAATGTCTTCATCAATGAAATGGAATAATAACACCTTATGGTTAGATTTTTAGTGCCCATCAATACATGAGTGGTTTAATAAAACGTGATATATATATATATACCATGGAGTACTATTCAGCTATAAGAAATAATGGTGTTATGGTACCTCTTGTATTTTCTTGGACACAGCTTGAACCCATTCTAAGTGAAATATCCCAAGAATGGAAAAAGAAGCACCACATGTACTGACCATCAAATTGGTATTAGCTAAGCAACACTTAAATGCACATATAGTGGTAACATTCATTGGGTGTTGGGCAGATGGGAGGGGGGAGGAGGGGATGGATATATACACACCTAATGGGTGCAGTGTGCACCATCTGGGGGATGCACAAGCTTGAAGCTCTGACTCAGATAGGGCAAAGGCAATATATGTGACCTAAACATTTGTACCCCTGTAATATGCTGAAATAAAAAAAAAAGATTTTTAGGACCCTTAAAATTCAGTGTCACATGTCCTCCCATAGTTGTCATCTTTACATTTTGAGTTTTAAAACTATTCTGGACTTTAACATTATAATGCTCCATGATGACATTATTTTGTTTCAGTTGGAACCTATGATCCCCCTACAGATTTACGTATTTCCCTCAAACAGACCTCAGCTCCTGATGATTCTAAACTCTCAATTTTGTATCCATATACTGAGACCCAGTACTCTGGCTCTTGGGTCCTTTTCATGAAAGAAGAGGTAATTTTCAGAACAACTTTCTACAAATCTTCAATTTAAGTCTCTACTGGCAAAACAAATGTAATCTCCCTGGTTCTCTTTTCACTTAACTCTCATTATAACCAATAGTTCTCCCGCTTCCATGTGTGTCACTCCTTCAGATTCTGTGTGGCCTTGTACTCTCCTCCTAGTGCACTGGTAATTCCCAGCACCATGTAGCTCGAGAAACCATTGCAGACCCAGCAATTTCTATGACTAATTACCTCATCTTCTACAACCACCGCCTATATCTATTTGTCCTGAAAAATGTTTTAGATGAATGTCAGACTGTGCATTAGGAATAGCTAGGATCATTATACAGTTCAGTTTCATGGGGGCACAAATTATTTAAAAAACCCTCCATATATAATAATGAGTGTCAAAAGGAGCCCAAAGTTATGACTTTGTAAATAATCTAGTATTAGTTCAGTCTTAGGGGTGTATCTCAGAAAAGTAAATGGGAAACAAATAATAAAATTATAAGATAACTTCCAGGAGAAATTTTGTTACTCTGTTATCATGATTACCATGAATATTAAACAAAGTATTAAAATAGAATTTGCTATGGAATTAATAGTAAATACATTCTTTTGAAGTTTATTAACGTATCTCTGAGGTTGGGTTACACATGAGGGCAAAAGAGAATTGGCTCATAGTTATGAAGTATTTCTTTTACTTGAACTTTTAGAACTGAGTAGGGGGAGAGTGCTACAAAACTGGTCATCTCCACTAGTTCTAACCATTGACACCAGGTATTTTGTTGATCTTCTTTGGGGAGATAAATTCTTCCTATGGAAAACCATCACAGGAGTGACAGTGAAACAGTGGCCTTTTCCTCATCCTCATCACAATTTCTTTTTTTTTTTGTCTGTCCCAAGATGGCAACAATAATCACTATTCAAGCTTACAACATATATATGCATTGTTTAAGTATTATAAATTGGTATTTCATAGAACTAAAAGTATATTAATGAGTCAAAGAGTTAGTATGTAGGTGAATATAATCTTTTTAGAGTTTCTCTACTAATCTCTTTCATTTTATTGATGAAACACTATTATCTATAGTGAGGAGAAGTTTACCCCTATTTTCCAGGATCACCCAGGTAAATAACAACACCTGTGCTGTTCTTGTCTTTTGAAATCCAGTAAGAATCTATTTAGTTTATAAACATTCTTAATTTAATTAAAGTTTGCTGACAACCTCCCAAACCATTTGTGAAATTCCCATTTCTCTTATCTTTCTCCAATTCTCAATATACTACTTGTGAAACAAAATTAGAAATAAAGTTGATTTTATAGTAGAGTTGGTATTTAAGCTAAAAAATGTGAATAGTTCTAACGTAGGAAAATAAATCCGAATCTAAAGATAAATAACATAAATTTACTACATCATTCCAAAATCTATGTATATTGATATCTGAATCATAAATATGTTTTCTAGTGGCAGGATATGGATTATAACACTATACTCTTAAGGGGATCATCAGAATAAATAACATGCAACACTTTAGAAAACGCAGCAATCCCTAAAAAGATGTCTTACTTGTAAGGTTTTTCCCTTGTGGCTGGAACACTATTTATTACTTATTTTTTCTTGTTTGGTGTTTGCTGGGGGTGGGGAGTGGGGCACAATGCAGTACATACGATTTTATCTGATCAAAGGGTGTTTTCATCTTGCGACTTTAATGTTGGAAATGAAAGTTGTCAGTTGCCAATATTATTTTTTTAATTCAGCAAACCTATAATGATTTTAACCCAATTATTGTGTAATTTTTGGTCTGTCTGTTTTGGTCTAAGTGAAATAGCTAGCTAGGAAGACAGCTTAATATTTTTCCATATCTGGAGGGAAATGTATTTGACAGAACTTAATCATTGTAATATTATATCATTTTAAATCATTTAATATGACTCAATAATTTAAGGATTCTAAATGATATTTGAGAATCATCAATTATATACAACCCATTAGCTATATATTTAAGCAAAGGAATTCTGTAAGCATTTTTAAGTAGACTCAGTTCTAATAGGTTTGAGTTTAATGAAATACAACTTCATGAAATAGCATTACGATTATAGTTTGTTTTGAAATTTTACACAGCCTTACAGAAAGATGCAAATGATGGTGGAAAGAACATAGTATTTAAAATAATAAGACCTGAATTAAATACTGGCTCTGGCACTTTCCAGTGTGTAAAACCTTGTTTTCTGTAAAATGGGAATAACAAACATTTCATAGGGTTGTTAAAGGATTAAATGATGTAATATCTACTAACACTTTTGTATGCTTTTTTTTTTTTTTTTTCTGAGACAGAGTCTCACTTTTTTGCCCGGGGTAGAGAGAGTGCCGTGGCATCCAGAGTAGCTGGGACTACAGGTATGTGCCACCATGCCTGGCTAATTTTTTCTCTATATATTTTTAGTTGCCCAGATAATTTATTTCTGTTTTTAGTAGAGACAGGGTCTCTCTCAGGCTGGTCTTGAACTCGTGACCTTGAGCGATCCACCTGCCTCAGCCTCCCAGAGGGCTAGGATTACAGGCGTGAGCCACCGTGCCCGGCTGAGTTTTGTATGCTTTAAACCACTTTATACATGTGACTTTATACAAATAATAAATTTTCACTAATGTTCCCCTTATCCCCCAGGGAAAGCCACTTTTAAGAAATGCTATGTATGAGTGAAAGTTCAGTGCATGATCTCTAAGTAACATATCTCCTATATTTCACGTTCTTTGATTCTAATTCTTCCCTTTGTCTATCATCCTTTCTCTTCACAGACAAGTTTTTGACAGAGGGAATCACACTGACTGTTCATACTTCTTTTTCTGAGACCAGTGAAGATATTTAAAAAGTATCCCATTTTGGAAGGGCAAGAAATTTAAGTATGTAGTTGTATTTTCTGTGATTATGCCATGACTGTATGCCAAGCAATTAAATTCATCAGGCATACAGTTGTATATTCTTTTCTGTTCCTTATTTGGTTTACATAAACTTTATTTTATGTGACCGTTATTTCAATGACCTACAAAAAGTGAAGTGTAAAGGAGATAGTGGTTTGCTATATGTTGGTGTCAGTTTCTTAGATGGCAACATATATTGTTTAATAAAAATCTGAATCTATAGGATTTCATCCACAACACTGGTAAAAGACCATTGGAATTACAGTTAATCCTTATATTTGCAATCTACTGTAGAGAACTTTTTCTTCCTAGGAAGAATGCAACCAGCTTGATCCACAATGGTTTATCTATTTCTACCATGGCAGGTGTGTAACAAGAAGTTGCACACACTATGAATTTTGAAGTGGTGCTTTTAGTCATTGTAGGATGCTTTGTATGTATGAGTTATTTTGCTCTGCGCATCCAATGACATGGCTTTTGCTAGATAAAGATGCAGTGCTGATGATAGTTTTAAGACTTTGTGTGTGTGATATTGGTTGCTATCATGTTCCAATAAGTTTGGATTAGAGTTCTAAACTTTTTCAATCAACCTTTCTTCATGTAATTTTGACCATCTTCGACTTAACTTCTATCTTCTCTGAGACTTTTACCTACCTAATATCTACTTCATTTATTCCTTCTACTTAATTTCTTTTTTCCCTTCAACTTTTAACAAACACTTTAGAATTTATTCTTGTATAAAAAATAAGTTATGATTATCTGTCTCATATTTGAGCTTGTGATTCAGTATGAAGATTTTCAGTGCATATCAGTGGTATCAACTATTCAGCTTTTGGATACTGAACCAAAAAGTACAATTCAGTATGAATTAAAGATCCACAGCTGAAGAAATATAAGATATTAGCTATTATCTTTAGCATAGTTTCTAGTGAGTCAAGATCCACTAACAGTTCTTTTCAATTGCTGAATTCTAACATTCCTTAACTTTTATGCAATTCTACTGATTAGATAAAAATAGAATCTTAAAATTCATTCATATGTAACCTGAAAAGAACTTGA
The DNA here is from genome assembly GCF_020740605.2 of Lemur catta. NCBI lineage: Eukaryota > Metazoa > Chordata > Mammalia > Primates > Lemuridae > Lemur > Lemur catta. The sequence continues at coordinate 244,316,646 of NC_059128.1, forward strand.
ATAGCCACGCAATCCTTTTTTTTTTTTTTTTGAGAGAGAGACTCTTGCTCTGTTGCCTGGGCTAAAGTGAGTGCCGTGGCGTCAGCCTAGCTCACAGCAACCTCAAACTCCTGGGCTTAAGCGATCCTACTGCCTCAGCCTCCCGAGAAGCTGGGACTACAGGCATGCACCACCATGCCCGGCTAATTTTTTCTGTATATATTTTAGTTGGCCAGATAATTTCTTTCTATTTTTAGTAGAGACGGGGTCTCACTCTTGCTCAGGCTGGTCTCGAACTCCTGACCTCGAGCGATCCACCCACCTTGGCCTCCCAGAGTGCTAGGATTACAGGCGTGAGCCACCGCGCCCGGCCAAGCCAAGCAATCTTAAGCAAAAAGAATGAAGCTGGAAGCATCATACTCTCTCATTTCAAAATATATTATAAAGTTATTGTAATCAAAACAGCATGGTACTGGCGTAAAAACTGAAACATCAACCAATAGGAAAGGATAGAAAGCCCAAAAATAAATGTCAAATTTATGGTCAACTAATTTTTGACAAAGGTGCCAAAAACACACAATGGGGAAAGGACAGTATCTTCAATAAATGATGCTGACAAACTGAATATCTGCATACAGAAGAATTAAATTGGACCCTTATTTCACACCATATATAAAAATCAGAACAGAAAAAAGTCTTAAATATAAGACCTCAATCAAAAGCTACTAGAAGAAAACATAGGGGGATAGCTCCATGTCATTGGTCTGGGAAATGATTTATTGGATAGGATTCCAAAAGCACAAGCAACAAAAGCAAAAATAGACAAATGAATTTCATAAAGCTAAAAAGCTTCTGTACAGCAAGGAAAACCGAATGGAGTGAAGAGACAACTCATTGCTTGGAAGAAAATATTTGTAAACCATATCTAAAGCCAAAATATATAGGGAATTAAACAACTCAATGGTAAGAAAAAAACATTACTCAATTAAAAATTGGGCAAATGATCTGAACAGATAATTCTCAAAAGAAGACATATAAATGGCCAACAGATACATGAAAAAATGTTCAGCATCTCTAATCACCAGAGAAATCCAAATTAAGATCACAATGAGATATTGCTTCACACCTGTTAGAATGGCTTTTATAAAAAAGACCAAAGATAACAAATGTTGACAAGGATGTGGAGAAAAGGGAACAGTTGTACATTGTTGGTAGGAATGTAAATTAGTATAGCCATTTTGAAAAACACTATGGAGTTTCCTCAAAAACCTAAAAATAGAATATATAATATCTATTCTAACTATATAATCCAGTAATCCCACTGTGGATATATATCCAAAGGAAATGAAATCAGTATGACAAAGAGATATCTGCACTCACATGTTCATTTCATCATTATTCACAATACCCAAGATATGGAAGGAACCTAAGTGTCCATCAACAGAGGAATGATTAAAGACATGTGATATATATATATATAAACAGTGGAATACAGCCTTACAAAAGAAGAAAATTGGAACTAGAGGACATTATGCTAAGTGAAATAAGCCAGACAGAGAAAGACAAATACTGTATGATTTCCCTTATATGTGAAATCTAAAAAATGTTGATCTCATAGAAATAGAAAGTAGAAAAGTAGTTACCAGAGGCTGGAAGAGAGGGGAGAGGGAAGGATGGAGAAAGGATAGATGTTGATCAAAGGGTAGAAAGTTTCATTTAGACCGGAGAAATAAGTTTTAGTGATCTATTATGTTGCATGGTGACCACAGTTAATAATAATGTGTTGTATATTTCAAAATTGCTAAAAGAAGAGATTTTTAGTATTCTCTCCACCAAAAATGATCTGCTGGTAAGGTGACAGAAATGTTAATTAACTAGACTGAATCTTTCTCTAATGTATAAACATTACATTCAACACCATACATATACACAGTTATTATTTGTCAATTAAAAGTAAATAAATAAAAAATTTTTTAAATAAAAATGATACTACAGAATAAGGTCAGTCACTGTAATTTTATTGTTTCTTTGCATTTAAGTGACTGAGTGTTAGAGGAAAGAAAATTACAGGATGTCAAAAAGGAATGATATAATACAGAAGTATGCATTAAGTCATGTGTTTCCATTGTCCACCATACAGGCTATGGGAATATTATAAAGATGAATATTAAAAGCATAAAGGGAAAGAAGTTTTTGAAACTATGTGTGCATAACATTTTTGATGCTCATTTATTTTAATTTATATGTGGAAAATTCTGAAAATAAGCCATACCAATCAGCAACAGAATAGAATGATTAGCAAGGCATTGCATTCAACTAGAAACCTGGGATTGGTAATTATAGGTATTAAAATAGAAGAACTTGAAATCACAATGTAGACAATGGCTTGGAAAACAAGAAAGAGCATTCATGTGAAGTACAAAACATTTTGAAAATAAAAGGAGAAGCAATGCTACTCTGAACCACATTAAATCATGTTTTGAAAGCACATTATAGATCTCCCACTTCTAGTCACATATAGAAAGCCATAAAAGACCAGAACTTTCACTGTAACAATGAGAAAACACAAGATAAACAACAAAAATCAGAGTTGTCAGAAATATGTTTAAAAATTTGGAAGAAAATGGGAACATAGATGGAAACACTGAGAAAGAGAAACAGAGAGAGAGAGACTAAAATGAAATGTTAGAACTAAAAATATAATGTATGAAATGAAGATTTCATAAATAAATCAATGGAGCCGAATAGATTCCAAATCTAATATAGTCATTTGAAGTTTTAAATTTCATTGAATTTACAAATGCAACTCAAAAAGGGAAAGGAAGGTCTTTTTAGTAAATGGTGCTGGAGCAACTTGGTATCTGTACACAAAAATACAAAGCAATGACCCGGATCAAGTATGAATTTCCTCTTTTTTTTTTTTTTCTTTTTTGGTGAAGGCATCATCCAAATGATGATTCATAGTACAAAGGGTTGTATTATGTATACAGTCAAGTCTTCGGAAAGATCAAGGCAGCCAGAAACAATCATCAGAGTTTGAGGAACACAGGTAAGCTTGGAGACAGAATATAACAGAATAATTACAGTACATCAAAGATACATGTAAAATTTTGCTTAGATTCATTCGCTTTTAACCCCTTTATCCCAGAGAAAAGTTTTTTAGGTTGCTAGAATTCCTGTCTTCAAGAAATAGAGACCATATGCTGTCAATATTTCCATGTTTCATCACAGAGAAGAGAACTTGAGAAAAAATTTTTCAAGTTTTTGTATTTCAGCATTCAGGCTTGCAAAGGAATCCAACTCACCAGAGGTGGGAGGGCAGCTAATTTCATGGTGCCTAATACCACCTCTCTTTCCTTCTGTATTACTCATCAGGTTGATCAAGCCGCACCCAGGGTGAAAAGGATAGTTAGGCACATACTGATATCTAACCCCAAAATATCTCAATCTATAAAACATAGATTTTTGTAATGGGGTCATTTGGCCATACACATGGATCTTAGAGAGATAAACAGAGTCACTACTTAAGCTCTTTCAAGGAGAAACAAATAGTTAATAAATATTGATGGAATGACTTCTATATTTAAAACATTTCTTAGACACTTTGGAGGCCAAAACATTAAGTGATAATCTAGTTGGAAAAGAATTCATCAAAACTTCATCTGTTGAGGATTAGCATTCGTTAAGGATTTAGGATGTGTAAGCTGGAAGGGTATGTCAATGCTATTCCTCTCACTTGAGACACTAACTTCAAATTTACTACCAACACTAGCAGTAACATACAAGTGTGATCAGACTCTTTTGTGCCTGCAATCCTATTTATAATTGAGCACCAATTTGGAGGACAATAATGATTATCAAATTGTGCATGCTATTCTCAAATTCCCACAGGAAGAAATTGACCGTGTTTTCATTGAGCTTGCAGGTTATTCAAGAGTTAAGGTATACTTCACAAAGTTCATTTTCATCTCAGCCTTTCTCAAACTTTTTAGTGGTTCTTAGTGGTCTGTTGTGGCTTACTTTTTCCAGATTGAGAGAGCTTTTTTTTTTTCAAGTTGATATTCATTTCTTAACTGCTTTCACAACACCCATTGCCTGCTAGCAAACCCCCTGTGAGTAAGTATTCCTTTTATTGAGTAAACACATTTGCAACACTAACACTTCTAACCAATATAGTATCTAAAAAGTTAAGGAGGGATAGAGTTCTGAAAGGCAGGTTCAGACGTTTGGCTTTATCCTGAAAGAAAGACCCACCGAAGTCTTGTGACTAAAAAGTTACATAATCAATGTATTTTCTCAAGATTTATTAAGGAATCTTCACAATAAATAATGGTTTTCAAAAGTGTATTGTGAAGATATTTGATAGTTCAGTGACTTATGGTGGTTAGTTACCATAAACAGTTAAATCAATGACTTTTAATAAAAATGCTCATCTTTTTATTTTTTTATTGTCTTTAAATTACAAAGGTGGTTACTAGAAGCATTTTGTTTGCTCATCATAAATTTTATTAGATATTTCCCCCAGGGTCTCATTCTGTCAAAATGTATTTGCTGATTATACCTTTTCCTGAGTAATTACACAGAGTATTATTGAAATTATAATAAAATGTATCTTCTAATTAGTGAAGTAGCTCTGGGAGTAGAGAAATAAAAAAAAAAGATAATTAAAGACATAGGAAGTTCTTGAATATGTTACCAATAAACAAGCAATTCTTTAATTCAGAACCTATTTTCAGTATAAAGATAACTTACATATTCAATTTCTGTTATAAACTGTATTTTTTAAGTATAAAAAGTAATTTTAGCCTGGGCATGGTGGCTCACAGCTGTAACCCAAGCACTTTGGGAGGATCCCTTGAGACCAGGAGTTCAAGACCAGCCTGGGCAACGATAGCGAAACCCTGTCTATACAAATAGTGGAAAAAAAAATTAGCTGGTTTGATGGTATACACCTGTAGTTCTAGCTACTCAGGAGACTGAGGCAGGAAGATCACTTAAACCCAGGAATTTGAGGTTACAGTGAGCTATTAATATAATCACACCACTGCATTTCAGCCTGGGTGACAGAGTGAGACTTGGTCTCTTAAAAAAAAAAAAATTAATATTAGAGTTTTGTACTTTCTCATTTATATATAAACACAATCTTCTTATGACATACTTTGCATTTAGTTTGAAATTATCAAATTATTTTAATGTCTCTTAATAAATCTGAATCTTTAAAAAATTTCTAGTATAATATTTACCAATGATACAGATTGGGAAACTAAAAGTGCCTTGCCAAAGTTCTTATGGACAAGTAAACAGCAAATTGCCCAGTGTTCTTTCCAATAACTTACAATAGTGTTGGGTAAAAATAAAAACTTTAAATGTTATTATGTGTCTATATGACAAAAAATAGACTCTGTGTTTCTGTTATAATGTTAAAATGGTTTTACAATAAATTTTATATATCAACTCAAATTTTACACCTCATTCATTTCCTTCATAATTTCTGAACTGAACTTAAAATAAGTTTATAAAAAAATAAAATATACTAAAGATCAAATGTACATATTAACTATTCAGAAACATATTGCCTTTGTTATGTAAACTAAAAATAAAATCCTAAACCCCCTGCCAACTGAGCAGACCCCTTCTTATCTAAGGGAACCCAAGAAAAACCTTAAAACTGAGTTCCTGGCCATGCAGGGAAGGGAGGTCGGACACCCCTCCTTATACTCCCCCACTTTTGGAGTTTAAACACACCAGCATTAATGTTAAAATAGAAATAGTACAACTAACAAAACAGACTCTTTGTGGCAATAAGATACTAAATTTCAAAGAGAACCTAAGACCACGCAAGGTAAAGGTTAAGTCAGACCTTATGAACCATTGAATCTCATTAAGTGTTTTTTTAAATTAACCCAGCATAGTGAGGCTTACTTTCCAACCTGACTCTGGTGTAACATCACATGACAGACAGCAGACTCCCTTATCTTAATTCAAGCCAACCTTTCTACTGATTCCAAGCCTTTAGACAAATCTTTATTTCTTTAACCAGGTATTACACATCAAAGAATCTCTGAATCCACCTATTACCTGTAAGCTCCTGCTTCAAGATGTCCTGCTTTTTCAGGCCAAATCAATGAATATTTTCCATGTATTGATTTATGATTTTACCTGCAATTCCTATCTTCCTAAAATGTATAAAATCAAACTATAACCCAGCTACCTCAGGAACATTTTTCTCAGGACCTCTTGAGACTATGTTCACTGGGCCATGGTCACTCATTTTGCTTCAGAATAAGCCTCTTTAAATTATTTTACAGAGTTTGTTTTTATTATTCCATTAAGAGTCATTATGCAGTGGTTTTGTTTTTAGTTCCCCCATACCAAATAACAAAAGCAAAGCATCAAGAGCATAAGCGAGAGATACGCTTTTGCACACTGACTTAAACTGACATACGTTGAAATAAATCACAAATTTCCCTTTCCCTAAAAGTTCTCTCTGGTCTCATGGGACTGAAATAGCCAAACTACTGTGTTAAGTTCAGTTTAGATTAAGAATCATCCATTGTACATGTATGATGTGCCATGATCTAGGTTAGATTTTTGCACTTAAATAATGAATAATAGCTATCTAAAATTATTAAAATTGTACTAGGTGAGTTAGACATTCAAACTAACAATTACAAAACAATGAAATAAATTCTGTAGCAGAAGTTTGCATATAATATAGCAGAGTACAGAGAGGGAGTGTTCATTTCATTTTTCTGTGTAGGTCATTTTATATTTCTGTGTAGATCAATGAAGATACCACAGAAGTAAAGCTTGAGTTGGATTTTGAAAGATAATTAGGAGTTAACAGAGAGATAAGATGGCAAAAGGGATTCTGCGCAAAGAAAACAGATATGTGAAACAGTAACAGCATAGTATTTGAATTAACTATAAATGTACTCAGCATTAGTAGTTTGTAAAGTAGAAGGGATGGAAGAACAGTAGGATTTGACTATAGAGGTATAAAAGGTAAGATTTTAGAGAACCTTGCTTGCTATACCAAGTATTCCAACATCTCTTTTATAGGTGGTAGGTTTCTACTGAGAGACTATAAAGAACATAGTTACAGGTTATAATTTCTCTTAGGCAGTTGGGGGAGGGACAAGTTTGAAGGAAATAAGAATGGAAAAGAGATTACAGTTGATTACTATAATCATACAGATGATAAATTATCATGGCTTGAATTAAAGAAATGAGTGGCATTAGAAAGGGAGAAGGCAGGGGCAGATTTTTAAAAATATAATTTGTAAAACTATCAAGAGCTACAGACCAATGGTTGTTGGTAGCAAGAATGAATATAAACATTTAAAGTTGGATCCCATGTTTCTAGTTTTGTATATATTAATAGTAATGAAAGCAACCCAAGAAAAGAGATATCAAAAGAGAAAAAATAGTTGGTGTAAGAGGAGAAGACAAGAGAGGACACTACAGTGAGTCATATTTTAGATATGCTGAGTTTATGTCATCCATAATAAATACAGATTAACCCATGCAGTTGAATATTTGGGTTTGGAGCTTGGTGGAGAGAGATGGGTTGAAATAGATTAGAATAATTAGTAGAATTTCACAGATATAAAATCCAAGCATGCCCTTTAACAGCAAGAATGTGCTGTATTTCTTTTTTACCTGAAAGACACAGAGGATATATTTTCACATGAAAAAAAGAATTCCTTGAAAAGATGGAGATTCACCCTTAGTGACAGAAAAGTACCATAAATCTGACCCTAAGAGTAGATATCAACTTTAAAGAAAAAAGAAAAAGGAGGGAAAGGTAAAGACAAAAGTAGAATTTCCTGGCATCCCAAAATAACAACTAAAACATGTATCTCGGTTCTGTCAGAGCTGGTATGACAGCTATGCATGGGTAAATTTATGCATTATATTCTGATGGGGATCTGACATGTACAGCGCATATGATAAAAATAGCCCAATAACACATTCTTATCAGCATTGTCTTCATCATAATCAATCATTATAATAACCCTCTGGGCACGTTCAGCTTACAAGTGTGTGCACACTGATTTTACAGGCCACTTACTGGAGGTGAGGTTAGAATTTGAATCCAGGGCATCTGACTCCAGCTCTACTGTATGGAATTTCAAGAGCTAAGACTTTGTGAACACCCTGCAGTTTAAACTGGTCTCATCTGTAGAAAGAGTGGGCAAGGCTGAGGAAAACAGCATCCAAACAGATAGTGAAAAGGTGTGCTGAAGTCAGAGGTCATCAAATACTTAGATATAAACAGGTTTTTCTAAAATAAAATACAAAGGAATGTACTGGGAAAGAGTTAATTAGATGGACTCTGCCCTTAGAACCAATTCATAAAAAATATTTCAAAGCTCATTTTGATGTGACATATCTGGCAGCTGTCGTCAAGATTTTATTTACAAAACATAGTGAGGGAAATGAAGTCACTGCATGAGGTAACAGCAAAATTGACCTCAAAACTTGAGGATAGCCTCCTGTACAATTAGAATGTGAAAAATGTGAAATGAGTCATTTGTGGAAATAACTTACTTCAAAAAATGTTTTACATAATTGATAGCCATGCTTGGGAAGGTACCCAAATTTCAGTCAAAAGTAGTTCCTTCAATTCCTAGCATCCAACATCTTAAGTATATTTTACAGCAGTAGTACATGCAACATGAACAGAAAATGGGAGCATACTGCGAAAACTTTCCCTCTTGCCTGTTTCCCAGTCACCCAGCACTGTAAGTTGGGTTTCCTGAGAAGCACACACCTAGAGAAGGACTCTGGTGTGTGTGGTTTACTGGGAGGGATCCTTACAGGCACAGGGGAAGGACATGAAAAGATGAGAGAACACAGGGTGTGTTAGAGAGCACTGCACTGGTGAGGTTACTGCAGTCCTCAGGAGAAGGGGTAGAACAAATTTCTTCCCTCTGAAGAGGCAGCTGGAGATGTTTATATTCTAACTTCCATTTCTCCTTTCTGAGGTCCACTCCCAGAGTGTGAATGCCCTAGCACTTTTAGCTTACCTTAAGGGTAGGCCTGCAGAAAAAAACCCTCAGGTGTAGAATTCCCAGGCAATTTAAATAGACAGCAGAGACCTTAAAACAAACCAACAAACTGCACACCAATGGGATATGGATGGGCCTTGGCAGTAGCTGGTGACATCGTTTCCTTTCTTCAGACTGTTCTTATTTTGTGTGAATGTGCCTGAGTTTCTTTTTGTATGTGTTCTTCCTATACACATACAAACATACACATACAAATATGAGAAATATGATGGAATCTCCTTATGTCTTTGTACATATGCATAGTAGCATCTGATACTCTAAATATTGTTTCATAACTTAATTTTTCACTAAATAATATATCATGCATATCTTTCCAATTGAGTATCAAGAGTCTCCTCATTTTTATTTACACTCAAATAGTACCCTATTGTCTATCTGTGTCATAATTTATTCAGCCATTCATAGGCTTGCAGATTGTTTCCAATCTTTGTTATTATAAACAATACTGTTTGAATAATCTTGGAATCTTATATTTCAAACATCTGCGAGTATATCTTAAATAAATTCCTAAAAGTGGAACTGCTAAGTCAAAGGTATATGGGTGGGGGTGTGGGATGTGTGTGTGTAAAGAAAGAAAGAGAGTCTAATTGCTCTCTGTTTATAAAGTTGTATCAATTCACACTGCCATCAGCAATGCATGAATGTCTATTTATTTGCCTTATTGATTGTTAAAATCTTTTAAGATTTTAGGGAAATTTAGCTGCTTCATGAGTCTCATATATATCACTGTGTATCTATATGTTTCTTTATATCTATGTCATCTGTATTTGCATTTATCTTTGCCTTTAAAATTTGCTTGTGTTGGTTTTTGCCATGCAAAAATTTTTGAAATTTATTGATCTTTCTTTTTGTGAGTTTTAATTTTGTGTCACAGTAAGAAAAGGCAAAGTAAGAAAAGGCACAATAAGAAAAGTGTAAGGTTTAAAATATTTATTTCTTGATTTCTTCTAGTAATTTTATCATTTTATTTTCTTAAATTTTTAAACCTTCACCAATTAGTAATTTTTTCTGGGAAAAGATGTGACACATGGATCCAAATTTATTATTTTTTTCAGATGGTTCCCAGTTACCATGATATATGAAATTATCCATCTTTCACCCACCAATTTGAAAGGCCACATTTACCATACACTAAAATCTCAGATATATTAGTCTTATTTTTGATTTATTATTCTAGTGATTTTTATATTTCTTTGTGTTCCTACAATTAATAAGACTTAAAGATATGTTTTAACATCAAATATGGATAGCCTTTCCTTATTACTTTTCTTTTAAAGATTTTGTTCCTGGAAATTCTCATTTTTTCCATAGAAACTTTGATAGAATATAATTACCTACTAGTAATTTTATTAGCAATGTGGCAATTTTTTACATTACCATGGAGAGAATAGATAACTTTCTGACACCGAATATTCATTGAAAAAGCATGTACATCTCTCCATTTGTCCAAGTTTTCTTCTGTGTTCCTAAGGAGGATTTAAAATTGTTCTTAATATAGATATTTCACACTCTTTTTTAATTTTATTCATTGGTAATTTATACCTTTCTATCTACCATATGTTTTTGCTATTGTAAATGGGCTCGTCTCCCTTATATCACCTGATTGCTGTTTGTAAATGTAAACGCTATTAATTTCTATATAGTAGTTTTGTACCCAGTCGCTTTACTGAATTTTCTTATTGTTTATGGTATATTAAAAATCCTAATTCTGAATAGATTGTAAATTTCATCAAATGTCTTTTCACCATCTATGGAGACAAATAGAATTTTTTCCCTTAGATTTTTGATTTTCGAAAGAAGAACAACATAGGTCAGAATAGAAGTTCACAAAAGACAGTTATTCAATAGGTACAGATTTGTCAATGCCCTTCACACTTCTGGAGAGGACAGGCACAAACAAGGTGGCTGCAAGAGAAACAGTTTACTTTTCAGGCTTAATTTTTGAGCGTACACATAGGTTTGTGGGTTGATGGCAGCAACAACTGCTGAACTCTGATTCAGTGAATGCCAAGGCATTTTCCCATATACTGAGTATGATCTCTTTTAGTGTAAATTAATAATAGTCACTAATAAATTAATAGTGATGGTAGTAAATTAATTCTGTAATAAATTAATAGTTAATTAATACATGTATATAATGAGCACATTGACATCCTTATTTCTTTAGAGTTGCATGAGTTTGGCTGAGCAAGACTCATTCTACTTCAACATTATACTTTTGTTTAAAAATATTAGTTTTTCTGAAAAGTTGTTATAAATTTCTATAAATGAAGGTGCCACAAAGTTACAACTCACTGGTGAGAGCCTGTCCAGGTAACCAGGTAATTAAAAAATTTCATCTCTATTTCATCTCACTAAAACTGTAGGAGTGACCTAGAATCAATAAAAATATTCTTTTTATACTCTATTATTAGTAATGGTGTTGGAGGCACCTTTGAGCAATTATTTTTTAAAGATAAGCTAATAGGTATTATTGTTCAAAAATGTAAACATTTTAATAGCTTTCAATAAATATTACCAAATAACAGCATTTATACCAATTTTTACTTTCACGAGGTATGTATGACAGTGCATATTTTGAGTGACATTTACCAGCATTAGACACATATATCTGTATGAACATATAAAGATATAAATATATGTACAAAACTCTGTATACCTATGTTTTCCAATTTGCTAGATGCTAGGTATACTTGTAGTCATTTTTACTTGCATGTATGATTATTTCTAGGAGTATTTTCTTCCTTTTTTACACATTTCTATAAAATAACCTGTTAATATACCTTTTTCCATTTTCAAACTGGTTTTATTTAGAAATTGTCTGATTTAAATATTTGAGTTCTTATATGATAAAGTTATCAGAATCTATATATTGCCCAAATAATTATTTTATTTTAATTTAATATTTTATTCATGGAAGTTTTAAATTTTTATACGGTTACCTCTACCTATTTCTGTTTTATGGAATCACAGAAATTTTACCTACTCAAGAAGTTTAATAAGTGTTTAATTCTATTTTCTATAACTTGACATACATATATACATATAAATGTAATTATATTAGGGTTGTCCAGAGAAACAGAACTAATAGGAGATTATCTCTGTCTGAGGAGTGGGGAGAGAGAAAGAGAGAGAGAGGAGAGGAAGAAGAGAGGGGGAAGGGGGAGGAGAACAAGGGCGGGAAGGGGAAGACAGACACATTTTAAGGAATCAATTCACATGATCGTGGGGCTGGCAAGTCCAAAAATCTGTAGAACACAGGCTGGAAATACAGGAAGGAGTTGATGTTGCACTCTAGAGTGCAATTTCCCGAGGGCATCAGGCTGGAAACTCAGGCAGGCTTTCTATGTTGCAGTCCTTAACTATGGGAAACTTTAGTCTTTGCTCCTAAGACTTTCAACTGGTTGCAAGAGGCCTACTCATATTATGGATGGAAATCTACTGTACTTAAAGGCTACTTATTTAAATGTTTATCACATCTAAAAAATACTCACCCTCCAAAAAATAAACCCAAAACAAAACTACTTTCACAGCAATATCTAGACTGGTGTTTCACCAAACAACTGAGCATCATAGACTAGTCAAATTTACACATGAAATTAACCAGAAGTAATCTAGTTGTGTCTTGTTTATGCAAAATTATGAGGTAGAAATCTCACATGATTATCTCAGAATTGTTAATAAGTTGCTAATGATGGCCCACCATGAATGGAGATGCCAGACTTCCTTAGTTTAACATGAAGAAAAAGATTCAAAGGCTTAGGGCAAATGGAATGTTAAAGTGGACTTGTCACTTAAAAACCCACTCACCCACACTTGGAGGGTCTAGAAGACACACCTTTCACCAAAACTTTGAGAAACAGATTTGTGATGGGAGCCCCAGCATCCTGGAAGAATTCTGTGATTACTCCTGTTTGTAGATTGGACCTTGCAGTGGGAACTGTAGTCATTCAATCAGAAAACTTACATGCAATGGAAACAATTGGATCTCAGGGTAGCAGGGGCCCAGTGGCAGTGCTCAATTATCAAAGGCAAGGTGGGTGTAGTTACCATAATGGATAAGAGGGAAAGCAATGATCAGAATAGTCTGACTCTTGCAGATCTATGGCACTGGATAGTCATGGTGTTTCTAGAAATGAAATAAATAAGAAGCTTACTGAATTCTTACTTGATCTGTATAAGCAGAAAACTTTCAGGTCAAATGCACAAAAGTCTAACTTGGGTCATAGAAACAGAGAACCATGCCCCCTTAACCAATTCTTAGACTTGAGTCAGTTTATAGACCCAGCCTCTCCTTTAAGGATCCTGATACACTATTGAAAATTTATACTGTTACTTTTTATCCCATCCTTTCCTAAAGGAACCTACAGCCTTTTACCAGAGTGTGCATGGAGAATAAAGAAATAATCAAACTTTTGGGGACTACTGGACACTCTGAGCTGACACTGATTCCAGGATATCTAATACATCACTATGGCAGTCCAGTGAGAGTAAGGGCTCATGGAAGTAAGATGGTTAATGAAGTGTTAGCCCATGTCCAACTCACAGCAGGTCCAGTGGGTCCCTGAACCTTCCTTTAGTCATTTCCCCAGCTCCCAAAAGTACAATTGGAATAGACGTACTTAGTAGCTGGAAGAATCTCCACACTGGTTCCCTATCTGTGGAGTAAAGTCTACTATGATGGGAAAGACCATGTGAAAGCAACTAGAACTGTCTCTAGCTAGGAAAATAGTATATCAGAAACAATATCACAACCCTGGAGTGATTGCAGGAATTAGTGCCACCATCAAGAACTTGAAAGATGCAGGGGTGGTGATTCCTACCACATTTCCATTCAACTCACCTATTTGGCTTGTGCATAAGATAGATGGATCCTGGAGAGTGGTAGTGAAAATCATAAGCTTATCCAAGTGGTGACCTCAATTGCAGCTGTAGTACTGGATGTGATTTCATTGCTTGAGCAAATTAACACATATCCTGGTACCTGGTATGTAGCTATTGATCTGGCAAATGCCTTTTCTCCACACCCTATCCATAAAGCCTTCCAGAAGAGTTTGCTCTCAGCTGTCAAAGCCACCAGTATACCTTCACTGCCCTACCTCAGAAGTGTATCAGTTCGGCAGCCCTATGTCAATTTAGTTCACAGGGATCTTGATCACTTTTGCCTTCCACAAGATATCACACTGGTTAACTGAGATAGAGTGGAGCAAGATGGCCGAATAGAAACCTCCAGCAATCGTTCCTCCCCATGAACACCAACTCCAACAACTATCCACACAAGAAAGCATCTTCAAAAGAACTAGAATTCAGGTGAGCAATCATACTACCTGGTTTTAACCTTGTATCAAGGAAAGAGGTAATGAAACGGGCAGAAAATACAATCTTGCATCGCCTCTGCCACCTCTCCCCGATCTCCCAGCAGTGCCAAGCCAACACATCCAGTGGAGAAAGAATCTGCATGCCCGGGGGAGGGAGAGTTAAGTGATAGATCATGGGGCTTTACATTGAAACTCAGTGTTGCCCTGGCACAGGGCAGAATTCTGCTGGTACCAACAGAGGGAGCATTTAGATCAGCCCAGGCCAGAGGGAAATCCTCAGACCTGAAATCCAAGTTCTGGCTGGCCCTACCACCTGCTGACAAAAAGCAGCCTAGGGCTTGGAATAAATTCATAAGGCACTCAGGTTACAAAGGCTGCAGTTGTTGGGCAATTTCTGCAGCTGTGCTGGCTCAGGGTCAGTGGACTTGGGGTGCATGTGATCCAGTGAAATACCAGCAGCAGAGGCAGCCAAACCAGTCACCCCTCTCCTGACTACAGGAAATGCGGCTCAGGGAGTCTTCTTGCACTTGGGGAAAGGAAAGGAAATTGCTCAGAGGACTTTGTTTTGCAACTTTGGTATCAGCTCAATCACAGTAAAATAAAGTACAAAGCAGACTCCTGAAGTGCTCAATTCTAGGCCTTAGTTTCTGGATGGCATTTCTGGAACCACCCTGGGGCAGAAGAAAACATGATGCTCTGCAGGGAAGGACCCAGTCTTGGCAGGATTCACCACCTGCTGACTAAACAGCCTTTGGGCTTTGAATAAACATCAGAGGTAGCAGGCAACAGTCACTTTGGGTGATTTTGGAGGCAATATGTTTCCCATTTTGGTGTAATATTCTGGGCCATCTACTGAGTGGCCCAAAAAGCTGCTAATTTTGAGGGGGCCCCAAATAGGAGAAGCCCCTGCAGTGGGTCCAGGCTGCTGTACTTAGGCCATACAATCCACCAGATCCAATGATACTTGAGATGTCAGTGGAAGATAGAGATGCTGTTTGGAGCTTTTGGCAGTCCCCTATAAATGAACTGTTGCAGAGACCCTTAGGATTTTGGAGCAAATCCCTGTCATTATCCACAAATAATTACTCTCCTTTTAAGAGATAGCTCTTAACCTGGCACACAGGCCACCAAATTACCATGCAACCTGCGCTGCCTATCATTAACTGGGTGTTATCTGACCCACCAAGCCATAAAGGTGGGCATGCACAATAGCACTCCATCATCAAATGGAAGTGCTATATAATTGATTAGACCCAAGCAGGTCCTGAAGGCACAAGAAAGTTGCATGAAGAAATGGCCCAAATGCCCATGGTTCCTACTCTGTCTACACTGTCTTCTCTCTCTCAGCCTGCACCTACAGCCTCATGGGGAGTAACCTATGATTAGTTTATAGAGGAACAGTAGAGCCTGGTTTGCAAATGTTTCTTCATGATATGCAGGCACTACTTGAAAGTGGATAGCTGCAGAACTTCAGCCCTTTTCTGGGACATTCCTTAAGAACAATGCTGAAGAAAAATCTCAATGGGCAGAGTTTTGGGCAGTGCACCTGATTATGCACTTTGCTTGGAAGGAGAAATGGCCAGACTTGCAATTATGTAGTGAATCATAGGGTATATCCAATGGTTTGGCCAGATATAACAGGGATGGAACATGATTGGAAAATTGGTGGCAAACAAATCTGGGAGGAGGTATATGGATACTTCTCTTAGTGGGAAAAGGATATGAAGATATTTGTGTCCCATGTGAATACACACCAAAGAGTGACCTCAGCAGAGGAGGATTTTAATAATTAAGTGGATAGCATGCCCTGTTCTGTGGAAACCAGTCAGCCTCCTTTCCCAGCCACTCCTATCATTGCCTAATGGGCTCATGAATAAAGTGGCCATGGTGGCACAATGGAGGCTATGCATGGGCTCAGCAACCTGGTCTCCCACTCACCAAGGCCAACCTGGCTACAGTTACCACTGAATGCTTAATCTGCCAGTGGCAGAGACCAACACTATTACCTGGAGTGATTACCCAGCAACCTAGTGTCAGCTTACATTGGACTGCTTCCATCATGGAAGGGGCAGCATTTTGTCTTACTGGATTAAACACTCACTCTAAATATGGATTTGCCTTCTCTGCACTTAATGTTTCTGACAAAATTATTAATAACATCCATGGAGTGAAAAAATGCCTTATCTACCATCATGGTATTCCACGCAGTGTTGCTTCTGACAAAGGAACTCATTTCATAGCCAAAGTAGTGTGGCAATGGGCTCATGCTCATGGAATTCACTAGTTTTACCATATCTCCTATCATCCTTAAATAGCTGGCTTGATAAAACTGTGAAATGGCCTTTTGAAATCACAGTTACAGTGTCTGCTAGGTGACAATATTTTGAAGGGCTGAGGCAAGGTTCTACTGAAGGCCATTTGCTCTGAATCAGCATCCAATATATGGTACTGTTTCTCCAGTAGCCAGGATTCTCAGTTCCAGGAATCAAGCGGTAGAAATGTGAGTGACACCACTCACCATTACCCCTACTGACCTACCAGTAAAATGTTTGCTTCCTGTTCCCATGACTTTATGAGCTGCAGGCCTAAAGGTCTTAGTTCGGAAGGAAGAATGATTCCATCTGCAATGATTCCATTCAAATGGAAATTAAGACTGCCACTTCAGGCTCCTTATGCCTCTGAGTCAACAGACTAAAAAACCCTGTTGGCTGGAGTGATTGATCCAGCCATAGGGAAAGTGGACTATTACTCCACAATGAAGGTAAGAAAGAATATCTCTGAAATACAGGGGATCCCACAGAGCATCTCTTAGTGTTACCATGCCCTGTGATTAAGGTCAATGAGAGACTATAAAAATCCAATCCAGGCAAGACTATGTAGGGCCCAGACCCTTCAGGAATAAAAGTTTGGTTCATTCCACCAGTTAAAGAACCGTGACCAGCTGAGGTGCTTGCTGAAGGCAAAGGAAATACAAAATGAGTGGTAGAAGAGGGTAGTTATAAATACCAACAACAACCACATGACCAGTTACGGAAATGAGGCTGGAATTATCACGAGTCTTTCCTCTCTATTTTAAGAATATGTTTGTGTATATATTGTATATATACATATGTTAAGCAAATATCTGTGTCTTCATCTCTTTCCTTACTTTATTATGTAATATAAGATTCATTAACTTTATATCAGTATTTAAGTATTGTTGATTTTATATCATAGTATTTAATTATGGAATATCATGATAACAGTAAACATCACCCAAGGACTTTATCTTCTTCTCCTGGGGAAGGGATTAGTGTGTGTTCATTTGTATGCAAGATGGCTGTATCATGTTATGCAGAACTACTATGTTGCTATTAGTATTTATTTGGAGGTTAAGTATGATTTAAACAGATACATATGGATGCCAAGTTGACAAGGGGTGGATTTGTGATAGATAATTTTAGGTATCAACTTGACTGGATTAAAGAATATGTAGACAACTACTGAAGCATTATTTCTGGGTATGTCTATGAGAATATTTCCTGAGAAGATGGGCCAATGAGTCAGTGGGCTCAGTGAGGAAGATCTGCCTTCAGTGTGAGCAGGTACCATCCCACAGATTAAGGGTCTGGTTCTCTCTCTCTTCTGGAGCTGGGATGCTCTTCTCCTGCCCTTGGACATCAGAACTCCAGCACCTCTAGCCTTTGTACATTAGACTTACACCAGCACTCCCACTGGTTCTCAGGTCTTCAGCCTCAGACTGAGCTTTACACCATCAACTTCTCTGGTTCTGAGGCTTTCACACTTGGACTGAGCCATGCCACCAGCATTCCAGGGTCTCTTTAGCTTGCAGACAGCCTGTCATGGGACTTCTCAGCCTTCATAATTATGTGAACCAATTTCCCTAATAAATCCCCTTTTATCTCCCCCTACCCTATCCCCATATCTTCTGTTGGTTCTGTCTTTCTGGAAAGCTGTGATTAATATACTATTTAACACCTTGTTTGAATTTCCCTATTTTATTATATTTCTTGGTATCTGAAATAGTGAGTTTTTTAGACCATTCCTTTTTCAAAATTTTTTTAGACTTTTTTGCCCTTATATTATTCCAGAGAGATTTCACAATTTTTTTTATATTTAAAATAATATTCCCTTTGGATCTGGATTAGGATTGCATTAAAACTGTAAATTAATTCACAATAAATTATATTTATAATATTTAGCTTTCCAATACCAAAATCTTTTGAATTATATTAATATTTTTATAAGTGTTTCATTATGAAATAATTCTACTTCCTTAAAGTTACCTATTATCTTTTAAAATCAGAAAAGAGTTTTCTTTAGTGTTCTATATGTAATTTAATTAATAATTAAATATTTCTTCTCTTTCCATCTCTTGGTTTCATTACTTGAGTGAAGATTCCATTTACTTCAACATTAAGTTATATGGAAGTCATTATTTTTATCACATAAAATCATAACTTTTTGCTTGATGTAATTATTTCCTAGAAAAGCCAACTATAAAAATTGGGTATATAGCTAATAAAATGCTTATTAGGTGAATGCTTACTTTTTCTGAGTCCATAGTATAGTTTATGCCAAAATGAGCAAAATTTCCATTGAGTATAGAAAATTTTAAAACATCACATATTGAGAATTACCTTTTTCTCTTAAATGGGAAAGGTAACATATTCTCTGAGAAATAAAAGAAGGCAAAGAACTTGCTGACTGAGTCTTTAATTTTCCTGGCAAAGATCAAACTGTCTACTAACCAGAAATATTGAAGAGGTAAGCATTGTGATTCCATTTCTGACACTTTATTTTTAAAATGTTGGTGCCTATAATTAATGTCATAAGTCACTAGATATGATGCTTTCCTATGCAAAGACAATATATACCACTTAAAGGTAGCTGTCACTTTTGACAGTAACTAAAAAGAAATGCCTGTGGTTAAAAATATCATTGCTTAAGAAAATCTCGATGTAAAGGTATCAGGGCTTAGGGAAATTTCTGTGGAAAAAATAATATACAGTGGTTTAGGAACAAGTGTTAGTCTTTATTTTTTAATATTTTATTATGAAAGAGCTGTTGCTTCTTACTGCTTTAAGAATGGTTTTGCAGAAACAAAATAAATTTACAAATAAAATAAAAAACATCATACTAAATTCTCTTTTTGCAAAGAGGATCATTAAATTGCACATGTCATTGATAAAAATAGCCCAAAATTATCAATAGGCCTTATTCTAAAATGCTAGAAAGGAAGGAAATATGACTCTAACTTGGCAGAAGCTTGATGCATGTGAGTCGAAAAACTGTATCAGATTTCAACATGAACTTGAAAGCAAGAAATTTAGTCAACAATTCTCTTATAAAAATCATTACCTGGCAAATGGAAATTAAAGTTGGTAGTAAAAGAGTACTGTACATATGCAAGTCACTAGATATTCATTTCTACCATAAGCAGTTGTTATGATTCCTCTGCCGTTCTTCTGCTAGGTGATATGGCTTCAAATATGATTTAAAACAATTTACCAGGTTTCTCAGTCACTCAATACATGGGTGAGTAATCTATAAATATTACAGGAAAAGTATCAGATTCGTAATATAATTGTAAGTTAACCATTAATCAAAATGTAGGATTTTTTGGACCACTGTTTTAAAACAAACTATTCGGTAATCTAAACAAAGAAATTCATATAAGAGCTTTTATTTATTTAATTAATATTTGTTGATCATGTCATGATTAGCAGGGAGAAAGATGTGAACAAACTGTCAAAGTACAGCATGATGTGACAACTGATTAAAATGGCTAACAGCACAGTCTCTGGAGCCTGACTGCCTGGGTTTGAAACTTGGTTCCAACACTTGCAAGCTGTTTAAGCATGATAGACAAGCTACTTATTCTTTTTCTGCCTCGGTTTCCTTCTCACTAATACGGGAAAAATAAGTATTTCACAGTATTTTTGAGATAAATGAGTCTATATTTGCAAATCAATTTGAATATTGTCTGACGCATAGTGATAGATATGTGTTGTTAAATAAATTAATAATAAACAATCAAGAATCAAGTGGTAATAATTAAATCTAGTTTGTCAGCATGCTGAATGTATGGTGATCCTTCCCCTAAATTCTAGAAGACAAGTAGGCGTTTGACAAATAGCAGGGAAGAACATTCTGGATTGTGGGATAAATAGAGAAAATAGAAAATATTTAAAGTTAAAATGTGCTTTCTATGCAGTATTTCTCATTTTCTTTTTTTAAATACTCTGCCAAGATCTGATAATCTCAAAGTAATGGGAGAAGACATACAAGCCGTCATTGCCAGGACTGAAAGCAATTGCCAGGATTACTATTTGGACCAACAGAAGCTGGAAACTAGGATCTCAAAGGCTGGACAGATAGTTTAACTCGTAGACATCGATTCAGGATGGCTGGAGGTCACCTGCTGTAAGAAGCACTGTGTTTTCAGTGGGGCTTGATGGGAGATAGCATATCATTTCAGGCTTCTTACAGGATGCAATTTTCCTGAGAATCTCATGAGGCAAATCCAAGATGCCAGGGTAAATTTACAGAGATGAAACTACTATCTTTTTTCCTTTTTTAAAATTTCCTTCTCATGACTTGAAAGTACAAAGGTCATGCTTCAAGCCTGCTGGCATGTAGCTCTCGATTCTAAACCAGTTTTAAGTATAGTGGCTTTCTTTGCTCTGAACCCTGTCCCTTTGGTAGGCCAGGCTAATCCAAATTCACTCCAGAATGCACCTCATTGAAGAGTTCTGACTCAGGGATGGGATTTAGAGGTATCCTCGTATTCAGAACTACAAAACGAGGTATCAAAAGCTCTAGACACACATCCCACTTCTGTGACATATCATTGCAAACATGTCCATAATTTACCAAGGTTGATCCACTGTCTACTATGTATGTGTGTGAAAGTGTGTTCATGTTTTGTGGAAGGGAAATGAAAGCAGTTATTAATATTTGGATGATGAGTGTGCTTTGTTTGAGTGATTGGGGTGGGATGTGAGCACTGTCTTACACAAAAGTCAGGAGTAATGTCTAACAAAGACACTGTCCTTTAAGCTGGATATTGATAGATGTTTTTGTCTTCATTCAAGTTACAGTTATCATTGGATTCAAGTGGTTTTTAATTGAAGCAGATAAAGTGAAGCTTCATGTATTTTTTTTTTTCCAAGATCCAGTCTTGCTCTGTTGTCCCAGCTAGAGTGCAGTGGCGTCATCATAGCTCACTGCAACCTCAAACTCCTGGGCTCAAGCCATCCTCCTGCCTTAGTCTCCCTGAGATTATAGGCACACACCACTCTACATCCTGCTAATTTTTCTATTTTTAGTAGAGATGGGTCTCATTCTTGCTCAGACTGGTCTCAAACTCCTGAGCTGAAACAATCCTCCCACTTCAGTCTCCCAGAGTGCTAGGATTACAAGTGTGAGCCACCGCACCTGACTGCTTCAAGTATTAAGTAACTGTTTTTGTATTGTTGTTAAATCAACCCCAGGTTAAGCCAACCAAATCTTAGCATGGTTTTCCTTTATTTATTTTGGATTTTTGTAATAAAAAGTTATTATGATAAACAGAATAATAAAGGAAAATATCAAAAGTGGAATTTATATCTAATCTTCTTGAAACTTAGTTGAAGGTTTGTTAATCCTTAATTTCAACTCTTGAGGTTTTATCTGATTTGAAATATTCCTATGAACATTCAGAGTACAAAATATTTCATATATGGTGATGGAATCCTAATTACTCTATTATGCTGTATGAATGAAACAGGTGGCTAATAAGTTAAGCAAGAGTATGCAATCTATTATTGACTAGGTTCAGTTCTACCATGCTATTCCCTAAAGGCCATGTGTTTCTTATGAAATATGTTGAATAAAAACTTTCTTTTCTAGTGTAGGCAGAACCTCAGAAAAGTTAAATGATAATTTATATTCTGGGTTTCAAGGAATCTATATATGATATACCAGTTTATTAAGAAGAGAAGAAATTCCCTGAAATAAATTTCCTTTTTAACTGGAAAGAATATAAAATCATACACACAGTTTGTAGAAAATTATTGAATCATACAAATATATTCTACATCATGGGTCTCCTTTTTATAATGGCTCTAATGTTGATGGACACTCAGTGCTATTAAAACTTCCTTTTAGATAAAAATAAATAAACATAAGAAAAATACTCATCTACTCTTCTCAAATGGCTGCTTCAGGCCTTCTAGGAAGCTTGTAATATGAAAAGATCTTTCCAAATTAAAAGAAAACAAAGTTTCTCATATATAATATCCTTTGTGCTGGTTTTAGGCAAAGTGATGCTTTTCAATCCTTGGGGTATCTGTCTCTAGTCTAAACCAGTTTTTTTGTTCTTATCTGAGTTTTTAAATGAATAGCTTACCTAAATAATTAAAAGATATGCTTGAATATGGCTACATATTCCTTGAATAGGAAAACTATGAAGTCTAAAACACAACACACACACACACACACACACACACACACACACACACACACACACACACCCACCTCCTGACCAATAATGGAAAACTATCTAAAGGGAGTTGAAGAGAAACTGAAGTTTAGTAGACTATATCATAAATTCCTATCTGAAGAAGTAGAAGGATGAAGCCAGATTCCATAGAATTTTTGTTCAAAGAAACATTCTATTTTGTAAGCATTGAGAAAAATTTTATAAGATTAACTGGCAACATTTAAAAAATGCATTTCAAAGAAATGAACATAATCACATCAAAATCAGAAAAAGTAGTACAAAAATGCAGTGATTTTTCAAAGCTAAAGTGGAAGACTGTGTTAAAGTTAGAATTTCAAATTCTTCATCAGATTCTACATATTTATCAGGAGTAGACACATGATTATTTTCTTTCCTGACATTCAGGAAAAAAAACATTTCAGTGGTTACATTTGTATTTACAGAGATTTGATGAAGATTGTAATTGTTCAGAAGCAAATCAATCCAAAAGTATTTCAAAAGAAATGTGTAGATTATTGTGAATAATGGTTATATTTATTACTAAATAATAAACTGAATAAATAAGTAATCTTTTTTTCTATGATTAACAGAAAATTTGCTTCTGTTTTATATATTTGGTAAGTAAGATTAAATCATGAATTCTATCACATTATAGATAGTTTAGATATGTGCTAAGGTTGAGAAAACTATTTAAGGAGGGAACCAATAGTTCATTTTTAAGAGAAATTGTCAAG
This sequence comes from Lemur catta, assembly GCF_020740605.2. Taxonomy (NCBI): domain Eukaryota; kingdom Metazoa; phylum Chordata; class Mammalia; order Primates; family Lemuridae; genus Lemur; species Lemur catta. The sequence goes on from NC_059128.1 coordinate 244,340,236, forward strand.
TGAGGTAGCAGCCTCACACAGTAATTAATTATTTACTAAGTTCTCCCCATGTCCTAGAGACTGTCATCTAAAAATTAAACAAAATGCTGTGATTCCTTTGGCACAGTGATAATTGTTATCTAATACGTGTGTGTGCTCAGGAAAAAGTGCAATCATAGTCACACTACAGTTAATTTGTAAAAGTCTTAACCCTATTATTTCTTATAAAAATCAGCCATAAAACTTGATCAAAGCCCATCTCTAGGTTTGAAATCCCCTTTACTGGGACAAATCCAGGAGATGATGACAGGAATGGAAATATAATGCTTTGGTAAAACAATAAACCCTTAGATAAGGCAAATCTGGCATTATTTTTTGATACAAAATCTGTCAAGGGATAAAGAAAAGGAATAAAATATAATTGTCTTTACAACTTCTTTAAAATATTCATCATTTATTAAGGTGTCAAAAAGGATGTAAGAAATATAAAGACTTCAACATGCTGTTTTCACGGCAAGATGTACTTATGCTGTGTATAGTGCTTAATCCATCTTAAGACATGGACTTTGCTGTTCGCTACATTCTCTAGTTACCTTCACATTAAATAGTATCATGTGAACTGTTGTAAAGGCCTATCAACTCCATTTATTTTATACAATTACAATAATCAAAATAGCATTTCTATTATTTAAATTTAGAGCTAGAGAAAATATTCACTTAAAAATTGACATCAAAGTGAAAATCAGGAGAAAAGTCTTCAAGATGCCTGACTAGAGGGATCTGGCACTTGCCTCCTACACAAAGAACAACCAAAATAGCAAGTAGATAATCACACTTCAAATAGAGCACCTAAGAGAGAACAATGGAATTTAACAGAGAAGTGACAAGAGACACTAGGCACAAAAGGAAAGGGAATTGAGGCAGCTAGCTCAGTCAAGATTGGCTGGGAGCCTAGATGGGCTTCCCAGTGTCTGGAAAGTAAGTGAGAGTTCTCAGCAGTCTCAATTCCTACCGTGGACTCCTGAAACCCTAGCCACAGGAGAGCCTCTCTACCCTCACAGGCTCTGAGATTAGCATAGGAAGCTGCCTGGAGACCACATGATGGCATTGCTCCAGAGAGGGAGCCACATTGGGTCCCACACACCCCCTGAGTTCCAAGCTGCTGCAGCATAGAACTTTTGAGAGCTCAGCCCCTACCAGACTGCATCTTGACCTGGGGCCTAACAACCCTTGCATCTCCACATCTCTGGAGCCCTAGTGACATCAAAAATTCCCCCAAACTGCTAGTCCTAATACCATTTAAATGCTAAGCATGTAAATCAGGAAAATTTTAAAAGATATTGTATAATTAATGTATACCTCTTTCTAGAACTAAAGTGTTCCATTTTTAATAATTAACTATTCACCATAGATAAAACTAAATTAGTACACTATAATGTATGCTATTGCACTAGTATACAAATTAAAGATTTAATATATTTTTATTCATTGAGAAGACAACCAAATGCCCTTGGGGATATTTTCTCCCAACTTAATAGCAACTGCAATGAATTACTATCATAGCAATAAGGTGAAATCTGGAATAGCCCACTATTTTTCACGTCATGTTATTCAGCGCTTCTATGCCATAGTGCTGAACCGGCACTTCAGAAATGAGTGTCCCCTTAGTGTATGAAATCAGCACTCACATATTTGGAGATATTGTTTTTAGAAAAGCTGATTCAGCAGAGAAATAGAGGTAGTAACTAGAGCATACAATTAAAATTTATAAACAAAAGAAATTGGAATGGAGACACAAAACAGGACTCATGGGTAAAGAAAAAAAGTAAATGTAAATATTTAAAGAGAGAAGATGTTCTAAGAATAAGATGAAAGATTAGAAGAGAAATGAGAGATTACTGTTCTTAAACTAACAAGCCTGTCTCTCTTTGCAAAAAAGGGAAAAAAAGATACTAACTTTAAAATGAAACTTCCAGTGACTTTTGATTCAAAAGTAAAGGGCAAAGCACAAATTTCAAAAAGTAGTAAAACCATAAAGATTAAATACATTTTGGAAAGAAGTATTGACTCTACTTTTCTGCAAAGTAGGTGTATAATGTTAGAAAGAGTAAATATTTAAGTTTCTTTAAAAATTGTAAGGATATATGTTTTGATATAGGGATTTATTTATTCAAACATGTATTGTTTATTAAATGCTATTGAGTTAAGCAATGCATAAAAAATGAAAATAAAGAAAAATGAAAGAACTTGTATTTTCAAGATTAGAAAAATAGGATTATGAAACCATGGAATTTGTTATATTTCTAAATTGGAGACAGGTAAATTTACTTTAGAGAGTACCTCTAGTTGACTATTTGGATTGAGAAATGATGCTCTGCCATTTTAAAAACTTACTCTCTGTAACATTTTAATTATCACAAATAATGTATCCACTTGTCATTTCTTAATAATAATTTTATTATTTTTAATATACGAAGTATAGATTGCTTAACCACCTTTAACATTATAACCACTATTTCTATGGGCTATTTTAGAAAACTAGATTCTATCATTTTCTTTGTAAGTATATCACACAACGAAGTTCCAAAAAAGAAAAGAAAATTTAAGATATAAATTGGCATAATTATATTACTTAATGAATATTGGTCATAACTTAGGAGATATTTAGCCCTATTAATCTTAATATACACAAAATAACATTTTATATGTCAAATATCAGACTACAAAACAGGACTAAAATATTTTCAAAGTTCATTTTAACTTGTCATTTTTGTTTTCTTTTTGGAGACAAGGTCTTACTCTGTTGCCCAGTCTAGACTGTAGTGGCCATCAACACTGGGCTCAGGAGATACTCCTGCCTCAGCCTCCTGGGTGGCTGGGACTACAGGTGTGCACCACCATGTCTGGCTATTTTTAACATTTTTTTTTTGTAAAAACAGAGTCTCGCTATGTTGCCCAAATGGGTCTAGAACTCCTGGACTCAAGCAATCCTACCACCTCAGCCTCCCTAAGTGCTGGGTTTGCAGACATGAGCTACCACACCCAGCCTAAATGTGTCTTTTTTTTTTTTTTAACATAATGTAGAATCATCTACTTGTATGCTTTTTTTTTGTTAATGTTGTTTGTTAGTTTGAAAATTCATATTTCAAGTCAATAATAGAGAATAATGTAGAATCAATAGAGAATTATGAAGAAAATATTTAACAAAGCATTTTGATTGTGCCAGTATATCTTAGTTTATTTATTAAAGTATTAATCTTTCAGTAGTATCATTTGTTTATATAATGACTGACTTGCTGAGTATTTGCTGACACTGTCTTTCAATATAACCTATTGTAAAAAGATTGATAAGAAAGCAAGCCTACATGGATACTGTAAATATTGTAAGAAATGTAATTTTAAGGGGTAATGTGTTTAATTATTGAATGCTACGTACATAAACATTCCTTGACTGTCACAGAATATGGGAAGGAATGTAGAATCATATACTGTCTTGAAAATCTTAATCAGCCACAAACTGAGCAGCTATTATGTGTGCCACATTATAAAAAAGTTTGGTTAAATTTTCCAAGTTTTTCTGATTTATTCTTAATAACTTTAAATTTTTTATTGAAAATAATGTACAAAGATTGTAAAAATTTCAAACCTAATTTAAATGTATAAACCTTGACTGATTAAAAACTCCCTTGTACCTCAATTTATTCACTTATAAAATAAGGAAAACAACCGTTACTACACCCAGGCATGTTGTGAGAATTATGTGTGTTAATATACATAACCCCTTAGCATAGTAACCTTGTCCATAGAAAGCGCTGAATAAATATAACACATAGTAATGATGATGATATTGATAATATTGTTATTATTACAACCTCAATTTATTTCACTTGCTTCATAAATTTAATCACTTCAGGCTTCTTTTTGGGTATTCTATGTAATTTTCTATAGTTTGGAGTAAAAATGATTGGAAGTGCAGTGAGAGACTCATTGGGGGAAGAGGCACACTTGATTAGGAGATTTAGAGTTTGCTCTCCCTTAGCAGTAGGGAAAAATGTCTAAATTTACTCATAGAAGGAGAAATGCAAATTAAAATAAAAATAAAATGAATGCAAATTAAAATACAAATTAAAATAGGATCCATCCTTCTCTTTGGCATATGTGCTTCCTTTTTCCCCAGAGAAGTTATAAGTTAATTGTATTTATATGGATAATTCTAATAAAGAAGTGACCTTAAAACACACACAAATACAGACTCATTTTGATTTCATGATTGCAATTTATACTGCATCTTTATAAACTGTAAACAAAATTCTTCTTCTCCTTCTTTTTTATAACTTCTCTCTAGTGTCATCTGGTAACACCCAACCTCTCTCCCTCATTACAAATGACCATGATAAAGGAGTTTACCTAATTTTGAAATAGTATAGAATTTGCCAAGTAACTGAACTACTGATAAAAGGCAAAATGTCTATTATTCAAAGGATCAATTGCCAAAAATGAACTGTCTCACCTGTTAGGTTTATTGTTTGAAATGAGAAAGTCAAATTGCTTGTCTTGTGGAATATGTTTAAAATGCTCATGGTTACACATCAAAAATTGATAGAGATCTAACTCAATAGTCTACCTTTGAGATTTTTTAGTTTTATTTTTTTGTTTTGGCACTTGCCCTCATGTTTGCACAATGTACAGAATTCAGAACATTATAAAGAAATACATAAGGAAAATATAAATATAATAAAATAGTTTATGAACATTTATATATGATAGTCCTTAACTCTATAAAAATGTTCAGATTATTGATACATGAGGTCCTAAAAATCATAGGTGTGCTAGAAGAGACCAGAGAAAAAAATCTAGTTCAATCTCTTGATTTCATAAATGACAAGCAAAAAAAAGTTCAGAAAAATGAAGTGCCTTGGGAAAGGTTATCTAGATGGCAGAGTAAAGGCTAGGATGTGTTTATCAGTGAGTCTTATGTTTATTGTGTTTCAACATTTGTTTGCTTGCTTATCCTATGTGCATACATATATATGTGTGTGTATGTGTGTATATATATATACATACACACATATAACTCAAGATTCTCTTGCTTTGCTAAACATCAACAATAGTAATGTTGTTTGAGCACTTACAACATGCCAGAAACTACTGTAAGAAATTTATGTAACTGCATTTAATCTTTACAACAATCCTTCAAGGAAGACAATATTACCAGTCCTTATTTTATAGATAAGGAAGTCCAGTTAAGCTATTTTCTCATAGGTAGACCAACTTTTTTTATAATTTCATCCTTAAATTATTTCAAAGTGCTTTGGAGCATATAGTTGTTTGTAGTAACTTCTACTCTTAAATAGGATTAACAACATCTATGAATTGGATAGTGTTTGATCTAACATTTGACCTTTCTTCTAAAGAAAATTTGGAAGTGAAAATGTCACTCCTGTCTTCAGTAAAAATCAACATTAAACATTTAATCTTTTCCATCTTCCTCCACCCTTGAATCCACCTTGATCATAACCAGTTATCTTTGATTCTCTGCTTGGCTTCCTGCTTATTATATATTGTGTAACTAGATTTGGACCTTCTTGTAAAGTGCTCTTTCACTTTGCTTAATTTCACTTTGCCTTATACTTTAATTTGCACTTCCCTGTTCTGAACTGCTTGTTCTATAGGTTCTCTATTTTCTGCACTTGAGCCATCTGTCAGCACTCAAAAGATGCTTACAATGACTTATTTTTAAATTTTTAATACAGCCACAAATTATTCACACTTGTTAGAGTGACATTTCTTCTTATAAAACGGCACACTTTTGTTAGGTGGTTAAAGTGTGTGTGGGTAGGATAGTTGCTATTTATTTCTTTTTCTAACATTCAGAATAAGAACACTACTAATAAGTGCACATATAGTAAAATGTCAATATATTAAAAAATATCATATTTTTCTTTCCAAACAAATATCTCTAGACCATACTGGAGGTAAAGCAAAACCAGGATCGGATGTTCTGGCTCTTTTCTTACTTAGTGATTTGTTATGCTTTCATTTTTTAACCTGATGATTTAAGAAACATTTTAATTTGTCTGAAAAAGATCCACTGAGAGGTTATGTAAATGTAATATAGATTATAACTGTTGGGGAAAGCTGTCTCATTTGTGTAGTCTTTTACCTCTTTGCATCTCCATAAGAATGGGTGTTGGGACTGGAACACTCCTTACCAAGAGATAAAGAGCCCATACAACTTGGGCTAGGCTTATTGCCTTCTGTGGAAATATCTTTCCCTGTTTCATACTTACGTTTCTTTGCTCTGCCTAAACATGTCTGTCAATGACTCTCTCTCAGGAACACCCTCAGCTTTAAGTATTTCACCCTTTTTAAGGGAAGGAAGAGAAGTCAAGGTCCTTTTGCTGCCTGCCACACAAGAGGGGTGCATACAGGCCAATAGCCCTGCATCAGCTGCCTAGAGGAACCCACTGGCCATGGGGAATCTATACCCACTATTGGAGCTGTTCTTGCCCTGTCACTCTCTTCTATATGAGTAAAGTATAGCTTCATCCAGTGCTTGACTGTGTTGTGTTTTTCTCGGTGACTCTGATATCAAGATGCATGGGGCAGAACTGTACGGACTTCTGTTGGTGGTTGGCATAGTGATAATCTTTGCCATCCTCCATATAGCTTGAGTTCCCTTGGGAACTGACAACCTCTGCACAGTGTTCTGCTTGACAGTTTGGTGCGGCAAGCAGGGTCACCAACAGAATGTACCGTGCCATTATGGATAGAAAAGGGCTTGTAATTTATAAGGCCAAGTTCAATTTATAAACTTTAAAAAAACATTTTCAGGGATCCTTTCTTTCAGAAATAAAAACACTGCCTATATAAAATTATCAATTAAAAGATCAGCATTTGTCTTGGACACACCTTTATGTCTATTTTTGCAGCAGAAAATTACTCTTCCTAAATTCAAAGTAGTGTTATTTTTTTTCATACAAATAAACTCATAATATTTAATAGGGTAAATCAAACTATCTGTCATTAGGTCTAAACTTTGATTTTAATTTTCTCTGTATTTGCTTTAAAGAGACTTATGAGAAATCAAAATAAGAGAGGAAATGAAAGGCATACATAATGATCATCTTTTAAGAAGTGACCATTAATAGCGAGGATATGGAAACAACCTAAGTATCCATCAATAGATAAGACAGAAATTGTAGTACAGTTATGAGCTGCACAATGATGTTTCGGTCAAAGATGTACCACATGCACAACAGTGGTCCCATAAGATTATGATGGAGCTCAAGAATTCCTATCGTCTAGTGACATCAGAGCTGTCATAGTGTAATTACTTTTTGTAAACAAATAAATTTAGTATAGCTTAAGTAAAAGGGTTATTACAGTCTCAAATAGTATACAGTAATATTCTAGTCCTTCACATTCCCTCACCACTCACTGGCTCACCCAGAGCAACTTCAGTCCTGCAAGCTACATTCATAGTAAGTGCTCTATATAGGTGGACCATTTTATCTTTAATACTGTGTTTCTACACTAACTTTTCTATCTTTAGATATAGTTAGATATACAGTACTTGCCATTGTGTTACAATTTTCTACAGTATTGAGTATGGTAGCATGCTGTTCATGTTTGTAGCCTAGGAACAAAAGGCTACAACACATAGCCTGGGTATGTAGTAAACTACATCCTATATGTTTAAGTATGTGGTACAATGATCGCACAATGACAAAACTGCCTAACATGGCATTTCTTAGAATATATCCCTGTCATTAAGTCATGCAAGACTGTCTCTCTCTTTCTACCTCTCTCTTTGCATATATACGTGTACACTGGAATATAATGTAGCCTTAAAAAAAGAAGACAACATTTCCATTTGGGACATGGGTGAATCTGGAGGACGTTATGCTAAATGAAATAAAGCAGACACCTAAGGGAAAGTGCTGTGTGATTTTATATGTGGAAACTTATTTTTAAAAAGTCAAATAAATATAATCAGAGAGTAGAATATTGGTTACTAAGAATGGAGGGAAGACTTTATAGTTAGGTGGGATGAATATGTCTGAAGATCTAATGTACAGAATGTGGACTATAATCATATACTGAAAATTTGCTGAAAGAGTAGATTGAAGGTTCTTTTCACACACACATGGCAACTATGGAACGGGATAGATATAGAAATTTGTTTAGTAATCATTTTACCATATATATAATGTTGTACACCTTATATAAAATAATAAATTAAGTACTGATTTCTGCTACTTAGGAAAAACTGAAAATATATATGACATTAATTAATTGGCTTAATTTAAATTATATAAAAATTTAAAAACTGTCAAAATTATAAGACAAACTCTGGAGGACTTTTTAACTTTAAAAATCTTTAAAAGAAGTTAAAGACAGAGGTACACAAAAGGGGCAGTATTGACTATTTAGTAAAATTTATTTATTTCAGTAAAGTAAGGAGAGGACTCAAAGGTTTGGTGAGTATGGCTGTATATTCATAAATGTGTCAATCCAGAAGCTCATCCATTTCACCGGTACATCAAACTATTTATATTTAGACAATCCAGGTTAATGCCTGGTGTACAGGTATAATTACAGCTTCCGCTTTCATTTCAGAAATGTCTCAGTTTGGATATAAATTATATTGGTCAACTCAGTCCCTTGATCACTCATTATCCAGCCATTACCCTCTAATTGTTACAGGTGAGGAAGTTAATGACTACTTGGATCCCCAAATATGAGCTATGTTCTGGAAAGGCTATATATAATACTTCTTTTGAATCATCAATGGTTCCTTTAATTAGATACCAGTAGGGTTTGGGAAAATCAAACCTTTAGCCATAGACGACTTTTTTACTCTGGGAATCAGAGATTGACCTACAAGCTATCTGTCGTGGAATGATATTTAATGTATATGTTCATAAGATTGTATATCATGTCTATGAGTGAACAACTTAAAAAAGAATAAAAAATATTTTGAGTTTGCACTGGAGACATATTTTATAGTTACTATGTTGGAAAATACCATGAAGATGCTCTAAACTGGACAACCCTGCTACTGAGTTTAAATGGTTAGGTAAACTTAATAAAAGTGGTCAGTCTTGATGCATTTCTGATTTGTTGTGGCTGCAGTAAGATGGACTAATTCAGTTGTGCTTTGAAACTTTGAATGCTTATCTGTCAAAAAGGCAGAATGCAGTTGTTTAGAGAATTATGTTGTCTAAGGCAAATCTGACCTGCTTAGTAAGAGGAAGCATATTCTCTTCTAGCATGAAAAATTACAAATGCAATAATATACCTTATAGTGAGCCAAGATTACATGTATTGTTAATTTTTGACAAGACTGCTAACATGCTTTAAGCACAGAAAGAGGTCTATGGAAGATAAAAAGATTTCTTAACCCACAGGGAAAAATGATGAAAGTAATATACCGTAAAGGAGATGCTTTACCAACATACTCTTGGTTCCTTTTATGCATTCTAAAACTTGAAAAGTCAAAACAGTGTGTTAGCATTTGTAGGGGAGTCAGTAGAAATAAAGATTTTTGCAAAACATTTGCATTATATTCAAAAATTATTTTTGGCAGTATTTTTTGCTTTCTCTAACTGTGATATCAACCTAAATACTGATGCTTTTAAATGTGATCATTATTTTTAAACTTTTCTGAAAAGTGCACTTCTATTGACAATGCCTAGGCAACCAAAATTCAAGACATGGAAGATTTATAAAGCATGTTCTAAGTACATGTAATACTAGATTGTGAAATTAGTAATGAATTTAAAGATCTACGAGCTTTAGTAGCTGAGTATTTTAATTTATGAAAGACAATTACAAAAAGAAAAATTCAAAATTACATTATCATACATTGTTAGCTACATTTATTAATTAACACCCATTGTTTAATTTCTTACATTATTTCAATTACATGAATAAAGATCTGCCGTTTCTTTGTTGTATACTTTGTTTCATTCATCCAACAGGATGGTGAAGGATACAATGATACAAAATATATTGTTTCTACCCTTAACAAACTTGGACTTTGGTGGAAGAGAATGCTGTGTATGCAAATGAGCGTAGGCCATGGTGCAATGTTATAGGAAATTTAAAAAAATCCTGATGCTCAGACATATTCCAGTTGTGTTACATCAGACTTTCTGCAGTAGAAACCCAGGCATCTGTGCTAATTTTTAAAGCTACCTAGGTAGTTCTAACATGCAGCTGTGGTTGATAAACATTGCTGTGGAGCTTTGCTACTCAAAGTGTAGTAGCACCAGCAACACCTGGGATTTTTTTAGAAATGAAGTTGCTCTGGCCCTACACCAGGTGTAGGCAATCACAATGTGCATTTTAACAAGATGTCCAGGTCATTCATATGCATATTAAAGTTTGAAAAACACTGCACAGAAATTGTGAGAAATGGGGGCAGATACATAGAGCTAGGGGGGAGATCAAGAAATGGATTCCTGGAGTAACTGACAAGTGTGAAAAAGGGGAAGATAAAAGTAAACAACTTAAAGAGCAAGGGGAAAAATGAAGATGACAGTGAGAGAACAGACGAAGAAACAAAAAATGCTTGAAATGATCAACAATCCTCTGCAATATGTAGCTCGTAAATATTTTCTGACAACTGATTTATATGTAGCTGAAATCTGAAAACTACTGATTGGAGGTGGGAAGTGGCGACTTTCTCAGGGTCGGTAGATCTTTGGGTAGGTAAAGGAATGCTGTTCTGAGTTGTAATTTCTTTACAAAACCATTTATTTGGACAGAACTAGCCCTAGCTGCTTCAAGAAATGTCCTCCCACAACATGAGCAACTTGTTAGAAACTCAAATGTTCAATTTTATTTTCTTAATTATAAAAATAACTACTCCTTTTTAGAAAAAAAATATAGAGAAAATATAAATAAAAATCACTCGATAGTACAAGAGAAACTATCATTAATATTATGATCACTATTGAAAGGTGGCCTCAATAATAACCTATTTAACGGAGGAAAAATAAACAGAGAAATAAACTCACAGCACATAATTGTCCCTTTGAAGAAAAAACTCACAACTAACCTGATTGTATTAGTTAAAACACCTGTGGCCTAACTTGTTATCTCTAAGAGATGTTTCTCGGCCTTGAAGAGCCCTTAATGGAGCTCCCTGCTCCACTTCTCTGCCTCAGTTTCTGCCAAAAAAAACAGATTTCAGCGACTGAGATAACCCAGCCTCACAGAGGAGAAAAAAAAAAAAAAAAGAAAGGAAGAACACCTGCAACTGCTTAGCTGCCCCTTCTGTTATCAGGCTGCTGAAACAGAGAAAAATATGCCATTTTTACTCTTCAATAGCATCAAGCAACTTTCCCTCAATGTCCCGGCATTTTCACTCCTTCCTTTGTGTGCCGTTGCCACTGCCTCCTTCTCTCTTTCTCTTACTTTCTTTCTCAGGAAAATAAACACACTTTACTTCTGTATATCCTAATCACTGTGTGAGAAATCTTTCTCATCCTGCATATGAATTCCACACCGTTTCAAATATATTCACATTATTCTTTCTATGAATATGTCTTCCTCTAAACATAGAGCTTATGCAGATTTGTGTACTGTTTTTAAACAAATGATCATTGTATTATGAGAATTCCACCATTCTTTAAAAATTGTTAATAGAAATATAATTTATATCAGTGTTCATAACTTATTAAAGCATTTTATTATTTTTACATTTTTAATTTATGTTTCAACATTTTTGTAATTTTTGGGTCAGAAGTAAAATTACTGAGTCAAAGGGTATAAATATTTTAGTGTCCTAACAAATATGTTAATATTCATTTCAAAAAGTTTAGACATATTGAAACTCCTATCCACAGTCAATGAGAGTTTTATCTTGCAATAACTTTACCAGTATCAAATATTACACATTTTTGAATCACTACTGAATTTCACAGAAAAATAATTTTTTGCATTTCTTTGCTTAAAAATGAAAGCAATTGTTTTAATAATGTATAAGTAACTTTTGTTTCTTCTTTTTAAAGGTCTTTAATGTTTTGATCCATTAATGATTGTGATTTTAGTGCTTTTCATGATTTAGATTTATAGACTGATTTATATTTATAGAAAAATATACCAATTCTCATGCTTGTTGCAAAAAATTTTGCCTTTTAAATCTTATTTTAGATATATAAAAATCACTTTTTGTGTGTGTAATATCTAATCTTTGCTTTTGAAATTTTTCTATTGCTATATGGATTACTAAAATTTTAGCACCTCTACATAAGATAAAATCTGCTGTCAGGTTTTTCTAAAATTACTTAATGTTTCATGTGAACTTTTAAGCATTTAATCCATATGGATATATACATATATAGTGAGCTTTTCATCCCATGGAGCTTACTTTAAAACACGATTATGTAGAGGGAATGACAGAACAGTTACAAGGCTAAAGTGGAATAAAAATGATTGCCTAGCGTGATGGAGATGTAAATTCCTGGACTTTCTATCTAAAAACAAATCAAATTCAAATTGCTCATTCCTTATCTTTGAAAATTTGAAAAAGTTTTCTTACCACTAGGCCCAATAATATATGATTTCCTTAATTAGGATTTAAATCAACTGTGTTACAAATAAAAAATATAAAAATCTCCCAACTAGAGTATTATCTTTGAAGTAAGCCACCTTACCCTATTATTTATACTATTTGATGGTACATTGTTCTGATTATGGAGTATTGCTTAATAAATCTCCAGCATTTTGTAACATAGAACTATTTACTTAATAAACATTAAAATACTAAAAAAACCTAACATTTTTAGCATTTCTCTAGAAAATCCATTCTTTATTCTTTTAATGAAATACAATCTTATTATAAAATATTCTAGAAATAAAAAAAAAAAAAACTACCATTCCACATCCCAAAAATGACCTCTCCTAAACTTTTGCTATTTAGCCTCCTAGCTGCCTTCTCTAACCCCAGAAATAGAATTATGTTCTATATACTGTTTTATTACTCATTTAAATATTCATATTGTTAAATTTTCTCAGAATCTTTCTTTTAAATAGTTCGATTAACAAACTTGTTAAAGATTACCATGACAGACAATATAAGTTAGCTTATTCAATTTCCATTTTCACGTGTGTTCTCTGTTGACCTTTTATCCTATAGGGATTGAAATGCCCCAAACTTGATTTTCCAGCCTGCCTTGAGGCTAGGGATAGCTATGGGGCCAAATTTTGACCAATAGAATCTAAGCAGACGTTTGCTGGTTATTATTTGATAAGAGTTTCCCCCAGTGAAAAGGGACAGAGGGGATATTATTGCCATTTTGCTGTACATCATTTTCTCGGCCTGGAAAACATCCTTTTCTCTGTTGTCTGGAGGTGCAGCTGGCATCTTTGCAATCAGGTGAAAGGGAGCCAACACGTTGTATGATGAAGCAGAAATACAGAAAGATTCCGAATCCCTGAATTATCTCTGAATTGTTCAACCCTCTCTGGCAAGACCCTACATCTATTCTTGCTATATGAGAAAAATAAATCTTCTTTATTTAAGGAACTCTTAATTAGATTTTCTGTTACTTTCAGCATTGCTAACTGGTAAAAAGGTACTTATCTTTATTCTCAGCATTTTCAGACATAATTCCATAGAAATCTCTCTATTGCTCATAAAACAAAGACAAGAATCGAATATTTGTTCTAGTTAAATGAGTAAAGAGAGAATAGTTACATAAATCTTTCTTGGGCCTAGAATTCTCTAAATTTAATGCTACCCCACTGTGTCCATATATTTCATGATTTTTAGACTTAAATACCTTTATTTTCTTTCATTCGAGTTAGGAGAGGAAAATGAAAACAAAATGTCTGAGGCCAAAGTAAGTAAACTTCAAATTTAAAACATAAAATGGAAAGAGATAGTAAATATAAACATAAGTTTTTTCTCATTTATGTAATCACTCATTGTAAACCAACATTTATTTGAAGGTCTATTAAATGACACATATGGTACTCTCAGGAAAGATGTGGTGAATAATATTTTTATTTTATTTCCTTCCTTCCTTTCTATTGATCTTAAACTCTTCTAATAGGGGCTGGGCTCTGACAAGCATTATGAAAGCAGATCATAAATTGGATTCTAGTTCTCTAGTGGGTGTAAGAGGATCTCTGACCAATGAGGACCAATGTGGACCAATGCATCTGTGTTCAAATAAAACATTAAGAGATTTCCCACCAATATGGAGCCCAATAGAAAAAAAAATAGTAAGAGAAATAAGAGAAAAAATATATTAATTTGTTTAAATTGGCTTGTGAAATAGTTTGTTATTCAATTACTCTTTCAAATCAATAAAATATTCACAAGTATAGAAAACCATATTCACAATTTGAACATGCAAATAAAAATGTAGACAACTAATTTTCACTTAAAAAGTAGATTAAACTCATATTTTAACATTAAAATAAAATGCTGTGGTTATAAAATACTATAGATCTCAATAATTCCATCTCTGATTCTATTTCATGACATCACTTTTTTATTCCTATTTATTTCTAATTGAGAGTAGAGTATAAACTGACCTCATACATAAATGACTTTATATGGAAATCTCTGGAGAAATATTCATTTACAGGCCCATCTTTTACAAAATAAAAGCAAAATATCAAATTCTTAATTTTTACTGTTTTTGGTATTATATTTGTACCACATTTTTAGCTCATCCTTTACCTAGTTTCCCAAGTTTCTGAACCAAGACAGGGTTCAGAAAAATGTTATATGAATAAGGTTGGTTCAGTATTTTATATCTCAATGGTTCAAATCGACATAATATTACTGTTCTCTAATATTTTACCAGTGTACCCAGGCTTTTGCCAACAGCTTTTATTTGGTACTTACAATTTTTTTTTAAAGCAACAATCAAATAAACTGAAAGGTACAGAGCTGAAATAAGTTGTACTTGTTAGTGTTAGTAAAATTTCCACAAAAGCCTAGCTTTATTATTTTTAAACATGAGAACCCCTGTAAGTAATGATCATTTGAAAATAATTCCTGTTAACTGGAAATGTTAGCATTTTACTTTTATGCATTACATTTAATTCAGTTTTGTATTGCTCATCCTCAAATGGAGTCTGGGATAAGGGGAACCAATCAAATATGATAAAGTAAAGACCTTTCCCCTGATAGTTGAGAGGATTTTGTTTAGGTCATGTTAAAATTTAAGTCACAATATTTTAATTATGTGTATTCATTTACATAAAATTGGTTATACTTCCATTACCACATTAGTTACTTAAGAAGAACAATGTATCATGGTATTTTATGAATGCTAAAAGCCTTAAATGTCCTTCATGTCCCTTTAAAAATATTACCAGCTATTTCAAAATATCTGTTTCTAAATAAGAAAACCATCTGAGGTCTTTGGAGAATCTTTCCTCTTCCTTTCTTCAGATTTTAAGTTATGGGCATATTAATCAAAACATCCCTTTACTTTACCTACGAATATAAGGTTCTAGCATCTAGGGAGGGAGGGGGGGTTCGTAAATTACAGCCCATGGGCCAAATCCAGCCAATGCCCGCTTTTGTAAATAAAGTTTTATTGGAACACAGTCATGTTCACTCATTTATATACTGTCTCTAGGGCTACTTTCATGCTATAAGGAAAGAGTCGAGTAGTCTGACAGAGACTATGTGGCCTGCACAGCTGAAAATATTCACTATCTGGCTCTTTATAGTAAAGAGTTAGGTTCTAGAGGGACACATAAAGAGATCTGGCATCTTCATAAAATCTTCACTTTTTAGAATTTGAAATAAATACTGGAACTGTCCTGTTTATGTCATGAAATAGCTTTGGTACAGAAAACTACAATGATGTTCTAATTTCACTCAAATTTGTGGACAGAATCAGAATGAGAACCAGGAGCTACAGATCTTTAGTCTCATTTCTATTCATCACATTATACTCTCCTCTCTAATATCTCACCTTGTGATTTTTCTTCTTTTACTTGGTGTGTTACAATTATACCAAAAGATGGTATAAATTAGAAAATAGCTTTGATATAAAATTCTGTGACTTAAAAAAATATTCCTGTATCTTTTACAAACATATTGATACATTTAAATTAAATTTCTTATTGAAATTATTTTGTAAGTATAACATGCTTTATATATTTATATAATTTTAAGTTATTATAAGTAAAGTAGTTGTACTATGAGTGCATTTGTTTGCAAACCTTATTTGCTTAGGGTAGTGTGTGTGTGTGTGTGTGTGTGTGTCTGTATTTATATCTCCTCTTTAATTAGAAGATATTTTATTTAAAAATCATGAAAATTTAACTTAAAAGTACCTTCCTTTATTTAATCATGTATTCCTTTATTCAAAAAATATTTATGAATGCCTCCTAGGTGCCAGTCACTCTACTAGGCCTTGAGAGTACAACAATGAATTTGATTTATTTTTGGTTAGAAAGTGAAAATTATGCAGATTGGCTGTAACAACACATTTAAACACTTCTTTAAAATATTTTTGTGTTCCCTGGCAACACATCTATAAACAAGTTTATGGTGTAGGTATGGAAGTGTGGTCATTTATAAACACCAATTGATTTTGCTTAGCACTTAACTTCACCTTTTAAAACAAAATGCTAATTATACATACTATGATATTTTAATTGACTAGGATTAAAACAGCAAAAGGAATATTTGACATTTATAGCTAGTTTTACTATAGAATTTTATATCAGTTCTAAATTATAGATATATTTACACCACCTAATTAGAAAGTAATAAATTATTTTCATGAAACTATGAGTCATAAAGAATATTCAGTTATTCAACTGTTCATCTATTCATACACTCAGCAAGTACCTACTTGTTGTATTACTAGGTATGCCTAGCATGAGCCAGGTTCTGTTGTAGGCCCTGGAAATATAGCCAATAAACATAACAGAAGTCCTTGCACGTATGGAGCTCTTATTAAGGCAGGTGGGAGGCAGAAAATAAACATTTGAGTAAGTTGGGGAAATAATGATATGAACAAAGTTAGGAGTGGTAGATATGAAAAATTATAATTTTAAATAAATGGCCAGGTAATGTTTCTTTGACCTAGTACTATTTGAATAAAGACCTGAGGTGGTAACAAAAAAACAAACAGAGGCCATGCAGTAGGAATGTGTCTGGCGTCTTTGGACAACAGCAAAAAGCCCCAGCATGGCTGGACAGAGTGGGTGGGATTATATCAAATACATTTCTTTTGTAATTGACACAATATATGTATGTTTAGAGGTTTACCAGGGAATATATGCATTCTAAATTTGAAGTCTTATTTTATTAAATATAACTTTTAATATTATAGCTTTTCCCCTAAAATTTATAAAATGGGTCATATTATAAACATATGAGCATTAAGAAACAGCAAAAATACTTGTTTTAGGACCAAGATCAAATATAATGAAAGAACTAAGAATATTTTTTTTTATTATAAGGAGAGAAGGATAATTTAGAGTTTCAATAGCTTCCTTTGATTTACAGCTGCCTCCAATTTAGGCAAGACATTGTGGTGAGAGGCTGCAAAGCTCACGCTCTCCAGTGATAGCTCAGAAGCCACCTGTGGTCAATAAACTTGCTGTGGTGGCTAACCATGTTATCTACAGAGTCAGCTAAAAGCTATTTTAATCTTTCTGTTTAATCTTTATTTTTTTGATGAAAGTATGTTTCTGGTTTGCAATAGGTAAAGAAGCAACAAGACTGGTATGAATAACTTATGACAAAGTATTCATAATTAGGGTTTTGTGGCTTAGAACAGCCACTCTCACTAGGCCCGGGTCTCAAAAGGTTGTCCTAATGGTTAAGAGCTCACTCCTTTGGACCCAGACTGCCTGGAATGGGCAAATTCTAGCATGTCCATACCTTAACTGGGTGATATTGATATTTTACTTAGTCTCTCTGTATCTCAGTCTCCTCATCTGGAAAATGTCAATAGTAACATCTCATTGGGTTGGTTTTATGACTTAATATAAATACAGAACTTGGAACAGTGTCTGACACATTAAGCACTTCGTAACTTTATCCCATTAAATGAAGGTTGAACTACATATTTCTTAAGATTCATTTGAAATCCAAAGAACAAGTTCTTTCTTGAAATACTTCCTTTTTCAACACCATTAAAAATCATTAGGTCAAGTAGGAAGTCACTTAAAGAAGAAGCTGTTATCCAATAAATGTCTACAGACAATAGGGGCCACGGAGTCTAGGTATAGAAACATAAATGAGAGATTAGTTAAGAATTATGTGATTTATGTCATCTCTAGGTTTTTCAGGTCACATTAACTTAAAGTGCAATTAGCCATTTTAGCACGTCTGTCATGAGAAGAGTCGACAGGCATTTTAATATCTGGTCAGCAGTGGTAGAGATATGTGTATCTGAGCCTTCTCCTCCTCCCTCATCTATTGTGTACATACCAAGATTCTGCTGCATCTGTCAACGCACTTCCTTGTTTTTTAGACTAACAAAGCTATTCTTAGATGAAGTCCATTTTCATATACCTGGACTCATCCAACCAGATGAATAATAAATGTGGCCCCCCTTCTTTTGCCTGAACTAATCGTTATTTGTACATCTCTATTTTCTAATATTTCCTCTGGGTATCCTGTTAAGGTAAAACACAGCTTTATGATGTCCTTTCCAATCAACATCAGACTATTTGTTTCAAGATAGTAATTAACTTCCTGCTTAATTTGCCACACTTAATTTGAAATTAGGCATGCAAGGCTATTAAAAACTGCAGTTGTGGTGTTTGCATCTGGCTGAGGCAGTAGCCACTGGCAGCCTTGATTTATCACTCTTCATTTAAATTCCTGTGCCAGTGATTTTACTTCCTAAATGCTGTGACTGGCATTTATGGATTTCAAAATCAAAGTGAAAATAAGCTACAGTTAAGAACTCAACCGCTCAGATCGATGAAAAACAGTCTTAAAACTAGATGCCCTGCAGTTAAATCCTAGGGGCTTGACCAAAAAGTGCTTAGTGCACAGAGATGTTGCTGTGGGAAGACAACCAGTATGCCACTCTAATGGCTGTTTATAAATCACTATCAAAACTGTGCATCTTGTAACAGTGCCATGTAAATTTGCTCCCAGGTGGAAACTATTTTTTGCTAAGCCTTCCTTAAAAGAACCCCCCAAAGTAAGCTTCTCTCTCTGGCAAATCTCATCTTTGATAATTCAAAACTCTTTATCCAGCATTGCTCATATTTGAGGAAGCAGACTACTAAAACCTCGTCTATAATTCTGCATGCAAAATTGTCTTCTAAATTGAATGAGCACGATCCTATAACTTTCTTATCAAAGACTGACTGTGATGTAAATCTTAACTCAGTGCAGAAGCAGACATGAAGAATTTGGCTTTCTACAATCCTGACAGAAACAAATTGTGAAAATTTATTTCTCCTGCATGGCTTCATAATCCCAAGGTTTACCTTACACTCTTTATGAGGCCAATCCAAATGCTATTCTTCCTTTAGGGTAAAGATCTTCCAGAAAGTATTCCAGCTCCAGTAAGCTTTTCTCTTTTTACCTAAAGCGTTTCTAATCTCTAAGTTAATACATATCTTAAAATATACTTCCTTTCATTCTTTCCTAGCATTTTTTGGTCTGCTAATCTTGGCTTCCTAATTAGAGTAAGTAAGGTTTTTGAGTAGACCACACTATCTTTTCCTTTCTTACCTGTATATGTGATGGAATGGATCATTCATGCATTATGGCTTAATACATGTTTGTTCAATCATTTGTTACTTAAATATTTACTGAGCATCTCCTTTTTATGTAATACCGTTCAAGGATTCAGGGATAGAATGAACCAAATAATAAAATACACTGAGAAAATCCAGCCCTCATAAAGATTACAGTCTACTGTTGAAAACCAAATTATATTTAGAAAGTATTGCATCATGGAGTTAAATGATGGAATAAAGAACACACACAAGTCACTGTGAAGAAAGTTACTTAGGCATAATCTTGGGAAATAAATTTATGATAAAAGCAAATGAGAAAAAAAATTGGTAAGGTTGAAAGTGAGAGTGGAGTGTGAAAAACAAAAAAGAAAGAAGACATTCTATTGTTATGCCTAAAGAATTACAATTGTTTCTATTTACATGGTCAAGTTTTTAATGTAATACATTTTTTATTTTTCAAAAACCATAAGGATATTTATTTCTTCTCACTGACAGTCAAAGGATATGGACTTGAACATGTGAGGAAATATTACTAAGACACTTCACTTTCTAAAAACAATTGTACAACTTGAAGTCACCACGGCAAACTTTCAAGAATACCTCAAAATATTACAGTGTAAGGCCTCTGGGAGGAGCTATATGCATGAAAAGTTAAAATAAGATTTTAGGAGTGGTATTCTTTTTATTGGAGGTATAGAAAAAATTTTGCATATTTACATACAAACTGTATTATTTTAATTAGACCAAGTGTTTAGAATTATGTAGAAGGCTGATTTTAAATATGAAAATATTGTACACGGTTATTGACTGTTAGAATGCTCATCATGTTATCTAATGCAATACACTAATTTTGTAGGTAAAGCATCTAAAGTCCAGAGAGATTAAATGACTTGACTGAATTCACACAACTGGATAGTAGCAGTTTGGGGACTAGAACTCAAAGTTGATCAGTTTCTGACCAGCTGTTTCCTGGCTCTATAAATGAATAAACTACTGGGTATTTCAACAGAAAAAATAGTGGCATTATGAGTTATAAATCCATGAGTATGCAGATGGTAAATAGCAGACTAAATTATATACACAGGATGTATAGAAATTTGGGGCCCTAGAGATCCATGAAACCAAAAAGACAATAGTCCCTCCTGTATATTTTCAGGGCATTCATGCTTAGGTTTACACAACAGAACACAATGCCTTCTGTAGATCTGTTTCAGGATGATAAATCTAAAAACAGAATGCTTCTTGTTAATGTTCTTAGTGAGCACTTTACAACCAAGGGGTAAAACTATCATGGCATTAAAACTTTAAAAGGTTCCACTTTAAGTGTTGTAGAAATTCCGTGTGTGGGGCGGTGAGGGATGGGTGTGGTAGTATATGTATATATATCCACACATCGAATTCACTAATTTATAGCAAGTACATATTTAGTGGATAGATTTTATGTGACAGGAGCTATGGTAGGACATGGGGATTTACAATTCAATAGTTAAGACTGACATGTAATTGATATGCATAGTATAGTAAGTACTATGATAGGGTAAATATAAAGAGCTATAGAAGGATAAGCAAGGCCAGATCATGAAGGACTCTGCAAATCACTTTAGAGAAATAACCATAAACACACCACACAAAAGAAAACACTGCCAACATTTCACAATTTTTCTATTCATTTTCTCATAACTATATTTATACACATCAATTGTCACGTAACTGGGGTGATGGTGTATAACTGAGGTGATGGTAACCCTGCTACACTTAACACAATAGTGTAAAAATTATTCTCATTCATTAATCTTGTTATTCCATCTTACAGATTTAGTGTATTTTACTTTTTATTTATTGTTGCCATTTAGGATATTTATACCTTTCCCTATTATAAATAATGCATATTTATGCACAGAGATAGTTTTTCTACCTGTATTATTTTTCTTATATATTGATGACATATATTAACAGTAGTGGGTTTCAAGAGTATAATAATTTTAAGGTGCTGGATACACACTGCCATATAATTTTGCAGTTACTCTTGTAGTGGTATGAGAACTTTGACTAAATCATACACCAAGCAGACATAAGCATTACCATCTACCAAAAAAAATCAACATGTCTAATTCAATCACAAGAATATTACCAACCATTACTGTTTTAATTAGCATTTTCTTTGATTTGTAGCAAAAGTGTTTTTTTTTTTTTTAAACACATATTAGGCAATTGCAATTTCTTCAGAGAATTGATTGCCTTTGTCCTTTGCCACTTTTTTTTACCATGGTCTATTCATTATTCATTACAGATATTTTTCCCTGCTTACTATTTTTTTTTTTTTTTTTTTTTTGAGACAGAGTCTCGCTCTGTTGCCCGGGCTACAGTGAGTGCCCTGGCGCCAGCTTTGCTCACAGCAACCTCAAACTCCTGGGCTCAAGCAATCCTTCTGCCTCAGCCTCCCGAGTAGCTGGGACTACAGGCATGTGCCACCATGCCCGGCTAATTTTTTCTATACGTATTTTTAGTTGGCCAGATAATTTGTTTCTATTTTTTAGTAGAGATGGGGTCTCGCTCTTGCTCAGGCTGGTCTCGAACTCCTGACCTCGAGCGATCCACCACGCCCGGCCCTGCTTACCATTTATTTTCATTTTGCTTATACTAGCTTTTGATGTATGAGATATCTATTAAACCCATCTGTCTTATGCTTTGTAATTTTTTGTATTTCTCTGTTCATTATTTACATATTCACCTATATTTATCTTTTCTTAAGATTTTATTTTTATCATTTATCTGTTTAATCCTTTGGAATTTGTTTTAGGGTATTTTTTTAGTTAGCAATCTAACTTCAAACATTTTAAATAATAATTTTCCCTCAACAAATTTTATTCAATGATGAATACTATTCCCTGTGGTTAGAGATATATTCTTTATCCCATTATCAAATCTCTTTGAGTATTTAGAACTTCTTTCAAGGCTATCTCTTCTGTTCCTTTGATCACAAACTATTTTTATGCTATCCTTGGAAAAACTAATTCCTGAAATATGAGCTAATTATTCATTAGTTGATTTTGATTAAATATACTTCTCATGTTTTAAGGGGACATTCCTGGATGAGAAACCATGTTAAAAACAACCATATCCAAATGAAACAACACTATATTTTATATTTTTATAACACCTTCATTATCCCACCAACAGTTGACATTTTCAATATACAAATACAACACACTGAAAGTTTGGAAAGTATCATTGAAAAGAAAACTTTTACGTAGAAAACGTGGAATAATGAGAAAAGCAATGTTATTGAAAAATGAAAATTTGAGGAGTCTTCACTGTCACCCTGGGGAGAGTGCTGTGGTGTCAGTCTACCTCACAGTAACCTCAAATTCCTGGGGTCCTCCTGCCTCAGTCTCCTGAGTAGCTGAAACTACAGGCATACACCACCATGCTCAGCCATTTTTTTTTCACTTTTAGTTGCCTGGCTAATTTTTTCTATTTTTTTTGTAGAGACAGGGTTTTGCTCTTGCTCAGACTGGTCTCAAACTCCGGAGCTCAGGCAATCCTCCCGCCTCAACCTCCCAGAGTGCTAGGATTACAGGCATGACCCACCACACCTGGCCAAAAAAGGACTTCTTATGCCAAATCCAGTACAGGAATACCATCTGTTTGGCATATCTGGGTTAAGTTTAGACAGTGAAGATTCTGAGTATTTGGTTGTTTTAAATCCCAAACATATTTATTCTTCTTAGTTGTTTAACAAACAGGCAACAAAGACTTTAGCACTTTTTGACTCTAAAATGATACTACAGTTTTCCTGAAATCAAGTCCCTACTGGCCAAATTTATGTAAAATACAGTATAACTCTTCTCACACTGTGCCTATTGTGCTTCTGACACCTTGACAAGCCTTCATTGGTTTAAAAGTCACACAAAGGCAGGTGTATGAATTCATTCTTTCCACTAGGGTGGGGAGTGAGGGACCATGAGCCACCAGAGGGAAAAGAAAAAAAAAATAGAAAACACAGAATGAAATTAAAATTAATAGAGATGGAATCAGAGAAGACCCCATATAGCAAAAGCAATCTTATGCAAAAAGAACAAATTGGGAGGCATCAATTTATCAGACTTCAAGCTATACTAACTAAAACAGCATGGTACTGGAACAAAAACAGAGACATAGACCAATGGAACAGAACTGAGAACCCAGATATAAAACCATCCTCATATAGCCATCTAATCTTTGACAAAGCAGACAAAAACATACACTGGGGAAAAGAATCCTTATTCAATAAATGGTGCTGGGAAAACTGGATAGCCATATGTAGAAGACCAAAACAGGATCTGCACCTCTCACAAAAATCAACTCATGGTGGAAAACAGACTTAAACTTAAGGCATGATCTTATAAGAATTCAAGAAGAAAATGTTGGAAAAACTCTTATAGACATTGGCCTAGGCAAAAAGTTTATGAAGATGACCCCAAAAGCAATCACAGCAACAATAAAAATAAATAAATGGGACCTGATCAAATTAAAAAAAAAACTTCTACATATCCAAGGAAACTATCACAAGAGCAAACAGACAACCAACAGAATGGGAGAAAATATTCGCATGCTACACATCTGATAAAGGGCTGATAACTGGAATCTATGTAGAACTCAGGAAAATCAGCAAGAAAAAATCAAACAACCCTATCAAAAAGTGGGCAAAGGACATGAACTGAAAATTTTCAAAAGAAGACAGACTAATGACTTTCAAACATATGAAAAAATGCTCAACATCTCTAATCATCAGGGAAATGCAAATTAAAACCACAATGAGATATAAATTATCTCCAAGAAAAATGGCCTTTATCAAAAAGTCCCATAACAATAAATGTTGGCATGGATGCAGACAGATAGGAACACTCATACAATGCTGGTGGGAATGCAAATTAGTACAACCTCTATAAAAAGTAATATGGATACCTCAAAGAGATATAAGTAGAACTATCATTTGACTCAGCAATCCCATTACTAGGCATCTACCCAAAGGAACAAAAGACATTCTATAAAAAAGACATCTGCGCTAGAATGTTTATAGCAGCACAATTGCAAAGATGTGGAAACAACCCAAGTGCCCATCAATCCATAAGCAGATTAATAAAATGTGGTATATATATACCATGGAGTATTACTCAGCCACAAAAAACAATGGTGATCTAGCACCTCTTGTATTTTCCTGGATAGAGCTGGAACCCATTCCACTAAGTGAAGTATCACCAGAATGGTAAAATAAGCACCACATGTACTCACCATGAAATTGGTATTAACTGATCAACACTGAAGTGCACAAATAGTAGTAACATTCATCAGGTGTTGGGCAGATGGAAGAGGGGAGGAGAGGATGGATATATTCATACCTAATGAGTGCGGTGTGCACCGTCTGGGGTCTGGGGGATGGACACGCTTGAAGCTGCCTCGGGTGAAGCAAAGGTAATACTCAGAAAACCTACATAATTTAGTTACTTTTTGCGTTTCATCCATCACTGTGGAATCTTCTTTTATTTAGAAAATGGATAACAAAATTATATAATATTAACATTTTTAATATTTTAGTTCTAGCAAAGAAATTATTTTCTCATAAGTTGACTATATCTAATATTTACTTTTAAAGTATTGATAAATTATATGGCATGACATTTACCAATAACCAATATTTACAATTTCATTAAATCAGTATTAAGGCAATAATGTTTAATGAGATTTTAACATAAACCAACAAGACTTTATTCTCACTGTGTTTTGTCAAAATTTGACATAAGCAAATAATTAATCCCTTTAATTTATGCTGCATTCAAACTAATAGAGTACTTAAAAATGTACTTAAAAATGTGTTATATGTTTTTAGCATGTCTGCATTAGAACCAGCTTAGTTATAAAAAAGAATCTATAGCACCCTGTAATATCTCAAGATTAAATTTTATGGATTCTAAAATAATAAATTTTTAAATAAATACTTCCCTGTTTCAAGGATCTGAGCTGCAAATGTTAAGGCTTTGAGCTATAAGAGAAAATTGAAACTCACTGTTCATCACCAGGACCTGTGCACTATTTAAGGTAGTGAGTTTCTTTTTCTCTTTGCCTCGAATGTTCCCTGGAGGCATTATGACTGTTGTTAGAATGACCTGTGGAAGCACTCAAATTTTGAAAACAGCACTCTAATTTTTAAAATCTCATTCTTCTTTTGGAGAGTCTTTTCCTTTCAAGCCTAACATTTCCATAGCACTCACTTGAGAGAATAACTGAGAGTTTCTCAGAGTATCTTGCAAAAAAATGCATCCAAGGTGTATTCCTGAAAAATTCTTTGTTTGATATAGTTTCACTCCTCTGTGGCTCTTTTAACATTTGTGACTATTCATACATAACACTTCTCCAGTCTACTAGAAATACAGAATTGGGGATGAGTGGAAGAAGCTGGGATCAGGATGATAAACTTGCAAACTGAATATAAGTAGGCATGATCTAACTGGAATGTTCTATTGATGGTCTTGCTGTCTACAAAGTGATGATGCAAAGAATGGTGACCTTCCATCTCCTGAAGTACAATTTCTTTTTTTTTTTAATTTTTAATTTTTTTCTATTTCAGCACATTGCGGTGGTACAAATGTTTAGGTTGCATATGTTGCCTTTGCCCCACCTGAGTCAGAGCTTCAAGCATGTCCATCTCCCAGATGGCAGTCAAACATTTCTACTGGCAATTTGAAGATTTTAGGTGAAATATATGGAAGGCCAAACTAAAAGAGTCAGTTAAAAGATACAAGAGGATTGATAATCTTTCTTAGAGATCTCTGAAATAGGATAAAAATAACATTTATTTTAGAATGTATATGTGCATCCTGCCTGATGACTGGTAGCTGAACTCTACATTCTCTTAAGGTTCTTTCAAGCATATAAAAATTGTCACTTTATAAGTGTAAAACTAATATGAGCAGGCAACAATTAGGTAAATAAAATTCAGATGGTAGAAAATAATTTATTTCAAGAAATAATTCTGTACATCAGTTATAGTTTAAATTTAAATACCTAATTAAGTTGCATTTCAAACAGCATTCAGTTGTTCACCTCTTAATATGAGTATCTCACATATTGTAGAAAAGGTAAAGACGGCAGTTGAACATTTTAAATATTCACAACTGCTCAGCACATTAAACATTTATTCTCATAAAAATAGAATGAGAAACCTCCTCCCAATTCTAGGAATATGAATGTGTAATTCCTGTCTATAACTGATCAACATGTTTATGACAAATAATAAAAAACTTAAAAATACCAAATTCTGAAATAGGGCATAACTACTAAATAAACAGGTCCAAATGCAATCTAAACTCATAGACAGACAATGGCCAATCATCCACTATTTATATAAAGAAGTCTTGAAATACGAAGTTAAAATTGGGGGGGGGGGTTATTCATTCACATGAGCATTATAAAGTAAAAAGTAATGCATATTTTAGAGATTTAATAATTGAGCAGAAGATTAAGTTTTATAAAGACCAAATGAAAGGGAACAGCAAACACATTTATATTTACATATTACAGATATATTTATCATCCTTGCAATATTATTTACTTGCTTTAATGAAAGATTAACAAACATGTAAGCTGAACCATAGTTTAAAATGATGAATACAAATAATTTAAATGAGTTATATCATAATTATTTTGAAGAAAATGCTTTTCTATTTAGGACACATCTTGAGAAGTGACAAAGATAACAATATAGAGCAGAGCATAAAGGTATCAATGACTGAAATCTACCCTCAGGTCTATTAGTACGTCAAAATAATTAGAATAGCATTAGGCAAATAATGGAACTATCTCTCAATTTTTTGTTTTTAATTTTTCATTACTAAAAGCTTTTCTTGCTGCCTAACAGAATAAATGTGTGGTCAAACAACTCGACTTTCTTTCATAAAAATAGATAAGTGAAATGTCAACATTCACTGCCTGTCATATCACTATTTAATCATTTATAACTTTATACATATTTTAAGGGCTTGTGTACTAAGTAACATTTCACTCCGGTCTTAAAATGTATATTGAATCAGATATATTTAATTTAGGTTTTTTCTCTTTTTCTTTCTTTTTTTTTTTTTTTAACTTAGGCAAGCTCTCACTTCCATATCGTAGAGAATGAAAGACTGTTAGCTGCACCACAGCAGGCACCGGCTTTCATACACTCAAACATGTACCTTTCTTATCACTACATGACATATAGCACAGTACTTGGTGTGTCACAGTCACTGACTACATTGGTTTGTTGAATAATACAGGTAAATTGGAAAAACAATGACATTACTAGTTTGAAAAATGTTTTCAGGGCTGGCTTCATGAGTGTGTGATTTGTGTATTGCACAGCTCCCTCAACCCACTTAGAGTTTAATGCTCACTAATGACATCTTGAGATTCTTTTGTCTTTGCACTCATGTTTTGTTAAGTGAAGGCTAAGGGGACAATGCAGCACATGCTGGGAGCTGGAAGCCCAGGCTCTAGTCAAGGTCTAGCTGCCATCACCTCACTATACCCACAGGACAGGTTCTCCCTGGCACATTCCCCAACTCTCAGCCATGCAGGCTTCCAATCTCAACCCCTACCTCATGATTGCTGCCACAATCCACTTGGGTTGGGTGAATGTATTGACCTCAGTGGAGGGAGGACCACATTTCTGGGTTGCCTCCTATCTCCAGTGGGAGATCTGCACATCATGGGAAGGAGCTAGGATGGGTCTCCTGACACGGGAACATCTTGGGGTGTGTGTGTACGTGTGTCTGTCTCCCTGGGAATTTGGGACAGTCTTGAGCATCTGGGCGTGTGTGTGTGTGTTTCTGTCTGTCTCCCGGGGAACCTGGTAGAGTCTTCATTGTCCTGCTCAAGTATCCCTGGTGCAGAGGGAGTGCTACTTGGGCAGACTCAGCGTCAGAGGGAAGGGGATCCTGTCTTTTTCTTTCTAACCTTTCTGAGTCTGGCTTCCTTGAGACACCCTTGGAAAGGAGGAAGTTGGGGTGAGGGCAACTACAGAAAAAATTGTATAATTTTTATGATTTCATTGTTATAAATACAAAGCATTTAAAACTGGCATTGAGCAATATAAAGATAAATGGTCGAGTTTATCCTAATAATTTGAAATTTTACTTTTTCTTTACTTAGGACATTAAATGGCAAACAAAAAGCACCATGACAAGTTGAGAGAGAGAAATCATTGGAGGAAGGAGCACTATATTTTAGCACATTTTATGTCCCTTCTTTTCTGCTTCTTGAACAAAGGGTTCTGCATTTTCATTTTTTACTGGACATCACAAATTATACAGGTGGAATTGACTGTTTTAGAATCCAAACCAAATTGAAAAGTGTTGAGGAATATATCAAAGAAAAAACATTACTTAATCTAAAGATGTTATATGGCATTTTAGTCTGATTAAAAGGTCAGAAATTAGTTTTTCAATCTTTATAACTAAAGTATTTTTTAAGCATGAATATTACATTCTTAATGATCAGAATAATCTGTCAACCTTGAAAAAATTTGTTTTATTGCTACACATTAATGTGTTTTCAATCCTTGTAAATATTTACTGGAAAGTAAGAGGCTTTTAGAAAACAATTAAAAAATAAAAACAGTGTTTAATAGTAACCACAGATGAATCAGTTATTCAAATCAATTTATGTTGTAGGTAGAGTTTAATGAAACAAAATTGGCTCCATTTTCAAAACTAAGAACTGTATCAAAAATGGGCTAAACAGTTTGTGAGGCATTTGTCTAACCATAAGGTAGAGCCTTATATCAGAGGATAGTTATAAATTATATGGAGTATGATCATACACACTTATCTTCAGTTCAGTTGGAAATCTGCTAACCTGCTTTATTTTTACAGGATTTAAAGTATATATAAATAACCTCTACTAATATTTTTTTAATTTGTACAAATTGCATTAAAATTGTTAATGTAATAGTAGAGGCATCAAAACAGCAACAAGGTCTTATTATTTTATACTAAAGAAAATACATAGTCATCTTTCCTGCAAAATGTGCAGATGAGCATGCCTCCGAATAAACAGCTGATCACTATAAAAGCCAATTGCTTAAAATCAGGTTTAGGATTAAACACATTTCTCTAGCAATGTGTGATCATGGAGAAAAAAACAAGATTACTATTAAAGGATGGTTTAGTGTTGACTAAAACCTTTTGTTGAAAATTCTGTAGGTATAGCACCAGAAGATTTACTGACCATGAAATTTAGTGTATGTTAAAGAATACATGTGTAATAATAATTTCTTGTTACTTTCCGGACATATTCCTACTTGAATTTAACGCTTTACCCTTTTTATGCCTGGAATAGTCTTTTTCTATATATTCATAGGATTTTCTCTTCAATTCACTATCTCCTCAAGTGTCATGTTATTGAGAAAGGTGTTTTGGTTTCCTTGCACAAAAATTCCTCCTCCATTTGCTCTCAAATCCCTATTCATTCTACTTAGTTCTTCTTCATGGACATATCACTCCTTGACACTAAAATATAATGTCTATGAAAGCAGGGTATTGTTAATTAGTTGATGGTTTATCTCTTTTATTGCTATATCTTTAGTATATAGTTCTTGGTAAATAGTAAATATTCAATATATATTTTTGAATGAATTAAATGTGTAAATGAAAGATTGATTCCTATCATCTCCAGTTTCTATTAGTGCAGTCAACAGTTATTTATTGTTACAGGTAACATAAGTTGAGGATGTTCTTAATCAAATAATACATCATGTTTGCCCTTAAGAAGCTTACATATTCGTTGGGAAGGCAAATTATTAAAAAATATATGATTATGGTCCACTGAGATAGTAACAGGGTAGTATTATATATAATCTTCTGAGAACAGTTGTTCAATTTTATACCTACTGACTGGGAGCCGAGATATTGACAAACTCTTGGGGAACTAATTTCTAAGGTCCAAAGCCCTTTTTCTATATCATTCAATCACTCAAAAGATGCATACCACAAAAAGACTAGACTTGGAAGTAATTCGATGTTTCTCAGAAATAAAAAAAAAGTTTACAATCATCCAGACTCTATAATTAATATTTGGCTAGACCTTAAAGTTATTTAGTAATGATTACCAGATTGACATCTCAATTATCTTCCATAAATATTCAGTGTGCTATTCAGGGGAGAAAGGAAAATTTTATACTTTACTATATCTGTACCTCTTGACTATGCAATTTGCTTATGTTTAAGAAATATGAAAAATACAAACAGTGCAGCTCTCTCTTATTTAAAACATAGTTATCACATATTTTTAAAAACAAAACAAAATATTATGCCCCTGGCTTATATTTGGTATATTTTTAGTAAGCATTTAAAACTTTTATGCTGATTTTTTAAACTTTGAATATAGTTGCCCAAGTTTTAGAAGAAATATTTGCTGTCAACATTTGTGTTTATGTGGCAAATCACATGAATCACATTTATGGATTTACATATATTGAACCATCCTTGCATCCCTGGGATGAAGTCTACTTGGTTGTGGTGGATTATTATTTTTTTTTTTTGATGTGCTGCTGAATTTGGTTTGCTATAATTTTATTGAGAATTTTTACACCTATATTCATAATGGATACTGTTCTATAGTTTTCTTTTTTTTGGTGTGTCCTTGCCTGGCTTTGGTACCAAGGTGATACTGGCTTCACAGAACAAGTTGGGGAGGATTCCTTTCTTCTTGATGTTATGAAATAATTTCTGCAGTATGAATGCCAATTCTTCTTTGTAGGTCTGATAAAATTCAGCTGTGAAACCATCTGGTCTGGGACTTTTTTTGTTGGAAGATTTTTCATTGCTGCTTCCATTTTGTTGCTCATTATTGGTCTGGTTCAGGAGTTCTATTGCTTCCTGGTTGAGCCTTGGGAGGTTGTGTGTTTCCAGGAATTTGTCTATTTTCTCAATGTTTTTGAGTTTATGTGCAGATATTTGGAGTCCTACTCATCCATAAAAAATGAATTAATACCTTTTGTGACAATCTGGATGGAACTGGAGACCATCCTCCTGAGTATCAGAAGAATGGGAAAAAAAACATCCCATGTACTCGCTATTAAATTGGAACTAACCAACCAGCACTCATGTGCACAGATGGAAGTAAAACTCCTGAAATCAAGAAATCAAGCAGGTAGGAGTGGGGAGGAGGGAATGTGTGAAATCATACCTAATAGGCATAATGTATACTGTCTGCGTGATGGGCATAACTCAAGCAGTGTAAAAACAATCCATGTAACCAAAGCATTTGTATCCCTGTAATATTCTGAAATAAAAAAAAAATGGAAACACAGTGAAGACTGTGAGAGATACCCAGAGATAAAATACATTAAAATGAAAATATAAAGACAAATGCTTACAGACAATAATTACCTACTCCAGCAGCATGCAAAAAGTTGGCATTTGAAATAGACTGTATTTCCACAATGCCATGAATGTAAATCAAATAGACATCTCAAGTTTAGAGATATATAGTGATTTTTGTTGATTTAAATATATTTTCAATGTTGGTTTAATTAATTATTGCTGCCAGAGAAAATATATTAAATCTGCAATCAAAATGTGAGCCTAAGGCAGATCTATACAGAATAGTCACTGAAGGGCAGAGATTGGGGTGTTAAATCTATATTTTAAGAAGCCAATGAATCGGACAGCTCACTTCTGACAATTGCTTTAAAGACCCTTTAGCAAATATCAGCAGAATTGGTTTGTAATTTAGCATGTCTTTCACTTTGAACATGGTCCCTAAAGGTTTTTACGCATGTCAGGATATCTACAAACACAATTTGTTTCAGGTCGACTATCCATGATTAACATTTTCCTTTACTGTCTAAGACCTAAATAATTACTTTTTACTGAACTACGTGCCTTAGTTTTCCTATAATGCACTAAAGATTAAAATCAAATATTTTCTAGGTGTTGCTTCCTTGTTTGCTCTCTAAATGAAACACCTTTGAAGACCATTTAAATAAACTATGAAAACAGAAGGCTGCAAATATAGCTCTTAGGAATTATAGAAGTCAGTTAATTAAGATTTATTGCAAAGATTCCTAATTATGAGAGTCATCGTCTTAACTCTATAATCTTATTTATCAACCAGAATCAGAATAATCAAGGAATGTTTCTCCCTAACTACATCTAAGTGGTTCTAAGTGATTTGGAAATTTTTTTTTTACATTTGTTATTTGTAAACAGGGAGCAAACAATTAAGGCAGAGTTGTTTAATGTGGTTTCCTTAACATTTCTTTTTTGTTTGTTTGTTTTTGAGACAGAATCTCACTCTGTTACCCGGGTGAGTGCCATGGCATCGCCCTAGCTTACAGCAACCACCAATTCCTGGGCTTAAGCGATCCTCCTGCCTCAGCCTCCTGAGTAGCTGGGACTATAGGCAAGTGCCACCACTTCCAGCAGAGACGGGGTCTCACTCTTGCTCAGGCTGGTCTCCAACTCCTGAGCTCAAGCTATGCTCTTGCCTCGGCCTCCCAGAGTGCTAACATTACAGGTGTAAGCCATCGTGCCCAGCCAATGTTTTTTAAATATGTTAAAAAATACATATAGTCAACTACATGAAAGAAAAGCTAAACCAATGCAAAACTTCTCTAATCTTCATGTTCCACACTATACATATATAGAGTAGTAAAAACATAATACATTTATATTTTTGGTCTCTAATAATTTTTCCATACTCGTAACTATGAACTCATGAGCAATGTTATTATTCTGCTGACTTTCTTTTCTCTATTTGTGTTCCCGGTAAGGCATCAGAATCTTCTCACAAGTGTTTGATTCCCCCAACTTGTTTCAGCTATTTGCAGACACCCCTCATTTTTCCAAAATTTATGTGAACGTTTCAGTTTCTTTCCCAAATCCTGCTGTACTTCTGCCATATACCATCTTAGATATCATCAGCCCCTAATCCCTCAATTGCTCAACCTTTGCTTGGTTCCTTCTGCTCAAAATTCTTTCCTTTCTCCCAGCCTCATTTTGCCAAATCACATTCTACTTATCCCTTAGAATGAAATTTAAATGCTGCTTCCTCAGGAAGAAATCCTCTTATCCTCTAAATTTGGAGAATATAGGTTGTCAGAGTATCCTAAGCTTCTCCTTGGCAGGTCTTACAACAATACCAATTACATATTTGTGAAATTAGTTGTTTATTTTCTGCCTCCCCACTGGACTTTAAGGTTTATAAGGACTCACTCACTATGGTACTTAATGTATACACTAAAATATATGTTGAATAAATTGAAAGCTTATACGTAATACATCACTTTTCTCTTTTAGTATAAAAACAATGATGTATAACCTATAGATAAGAAGGCAAAGCATTTTAATGTGATCACTTAGTCCAATGAAGTTGTGTTATCAGATAACTTTGAAATATCCCTCCTAAGTCACTTGAAAAAGAATTCCCAAAGATACTTCAGTTGGAGTGATGGGAAATCCCTTCCTCTATTTTGCAGCAATAAAATTATCTTATTTAAGGCTGGCACAAAATGGTGTTACTTGAAATCTGGTTCTGGAATATCCAGTTTCTATAAATTCCTTTTCTATTCAACACCAGATTCTGACTCCTTCAGATATAGAAAGAATAACTGATACATCCACAGAATGAATTATTTATAATGTTACCCTTGCCCGGAATAATTGCATTTTCACAAATGTGATTCTCTAACTTTAGAATTTCATGCACAAGGAGAGAGGGCCATTTTGGTATCTCTCAAAATTATGACATGAAAGTAGTTGCTTATATATAAGGCTGATCATAATATTTTATTAAGAAATATGTCATAATAGTTTAGGACTTTTATGTACTGCCAATGTATTTTGATTCTTTGTAACTATATCTAAAACAAAGTCCAATTAAATAATTTCTTAATATTCAACAAAGTTAAATTTATTGGAGAGGATTTCTTACTGATACTCTCCTTCCAGAATGTATAGTAACAATATATGGATACTATATCTTCTTTTACATGTAATATACCTTTTATTCCCCATATAGCAAAATGATTTTAATATATTACCTCATTTTAAAAATAAAAACAACTTATATTCTGTCTCTTTGATAAGTAGACAGACTAAATGCACTGTCTTTATAATTATAGAATGAAAGACTGCTGTATGAAATTATGTAACCATATTTATATACATTTTACTTAAGGTGATATATTTTTCCCCAAATTGTTATTTTTGTCCTATAGTTAAGAATAGTTGTACTGGGTTGTATTTTTGATCAGGTGGTAGCAATAAAAAGCTTAGAAATAATCTGCTGAAGCAGAGAGGCACAGAGTCCCTAATCTGCTTTATGTTGAAGATTTTGTTGATACTACAGGAAATGGGGAAAAAAAAAGAGGAAATAGGAATTCCATTTTAAACAACCATAAAGCAAATTCTATGGTGTGGAGCTATTTGCTGAGTGAAGGGGAAAATTACATAGTGAATACAAAGACTGTAATTGTACAATACTATGTGGGTTTTCTTAATTTATTAGAGGCATTTCTAAAGATTATTAGCAAAGTAAATTTATGCATAATATTTTGAATATTCACATACATTTCATATATATTGTAGAATATTAAAGTTTTCTTCCTGCACATTTCATAGGTTTAATAATGTTTTTTAAATTTGCATTTTGAAATAATTATAGGTTCATGGAAATTTTCAAAAGAAAATATACAAGGAGGTTCTGTACATCCTTTACCCAGCCTCCTCCAATGTTAAATACTTGTATAAATATAGTTCAACAATAAAACCAGGAAACTGACATTGTTCTAATCCATAGTGTTTGTATGTGTATATATATATATGTGTGTGTGTGTGTGTGTGTGCGCGCACACGCACAAAGCTCTATCCGATTTATCATATAGCTCCCTGTAAATACCACCACAATAAAATATATGCTAACACCACCACAAGGGTTTCTCCTTTTACCCCTTCATAGCCAAATTGTCCTCCCCCCAATCCCTTACCACTGGTGACCACTAATCTTTTCTGGATATCTAAAATTATGTTAAATCAAGAATGTTATATAAATGGAAGTATATTGTATGCAACCTTTTGAGATTGATTTTTTCACTCAGCATAGTGCCTTTGAGATTCACTCAAGTTGTGTGTTTCAACAATTTGTTCCTTTTTATTGCTGTGTAGTATTCCAGCACATTCAACATATTGTACTTTAAATATCACCATATGCTGCCTTAGGGTATATTATGGGACGAATTGTATTCCTGAAAATTTATATATTGAAGTCATAACCCACAGTACTTCAGAATGTGACTGCATTTAGATAGATCTTTAAAGAGTAATTAAGGTAAAATGAGGTCATATGAGTGGTCCCTTAATCCCATATGATTAACATCCTTATAAGAAGACGAGATTAGGAGATGAGGCACAAAGGGAAAGACCATGTAAAGACATGGGATAAGATGCACATTTACAAGCCAAGGAGACAGGTCTCAGAATTAGATCAACCCTGTCAACAATTTCATCTTGGATTTCTAGCTGGCACAACTATGAGAAAACAAATGTCTGTTGTATTTGTTATGGCTGCCCTAGCAAACTAATGCAGTATATAAGAATAGTTTATCTTTATACATTTGCCTCATACATAAGTGTTCATTTACAATACTTTCTGCTATAAGGCAATCACTTGTGTACCCATATAATTTATGAATGCCTCTCAAAGGAGTTTTTTACATCTCTGAAGCTTTTCCCATTTCATGTTCTGCAGTATAATTATATTATGGGGGAATTAAAGAGAGGATATACTTGTAAAAATCATAGGAGTGTTCCTGCCTGACTATATTGTAGTAAAAATCTTTAGTGTTATAAAGAGAACATTTAAATGAAATCATCAGATTTTTATAGATAGTTTAACTACTTTTCACAAACTGCCTATAGACAATAGCATTTGAACACATCCCTAGATTTTTCTGACTATTTCTTTTTAGAGTGGATCATGGTTAAATATGGTGGCTAGCTAGAATGCTTTTACAAGACAGACATGAATTATAATTGAAATAAATTCTTACTGTTGGCTTTATTTGACATGGAAAAGGGATGGCAGCATAAGTGGGACAATTGAAATTCAATTCATTAGGCAAAATGTTATTGGTTTCTGATTTCCATTTGTAAGTAATATGGATTTACTTATTAAGATATATTAGTGTATGATTTTATCAAAAACAAATACATGTTAGAAGGAAGCATTTCATCTTATTAACCATACTGCTAAGAAGTAATATCAAAAATATCTTTCTGCATCTAGAGAAAGAACAAGAACTACCACCAGAAAATTACCTCTTTAGAGTATGGCATACAATTGCATTGGACTTGTGAATATAGGCCCATTGGGAATATTATGCATCAAAAGGAATCATGAGGCTATGTTGAGAGAATAGCAGTGAAACTTACCATCTTGATCCGTGGTCACTGTGATAGCTGTGAATGGCTTGGGAGAAAAACTCAACTCAGAAACTCCATTCATGGCTTCTATTTCAAAGGTGTAATTCACGTGAGACACAAAGTCAAGCACTATCACGGAATTGTTGATCAGGCCAGTATGTCTTGGGATGAAGCGGAGTCCTCCACCACAGTCCTCACACTGGCTGGTGTCTAAGCCACATTTCTTACAGATTACACTGTATGTGAGATCTTTTCTCCCTCCTGTGTCACTTGGTGGGCTCCATTCCAAAATAAGGGCTGTTTCATTGATGTTAAAAACCACATTCCTAGGAGCTGAAGGTGGCCCTAGAGAAAAACAATTAAAAAACAAATGTACATGTATAGGACAATGAATTACACTATCGAAAACTTCATCAATAAATACTTGCTGTTCTTTTGTATTATTTTGATCTTTTTTCCTAATGGGAACTATAAAAAACATATAGTTAAAAATATCTGATTAAGTCTAGTAAGGAAGGAGTCTTTAGGGGTGTGGATGATCTATTAATAATATTCTAACTTTCTGGTATATGAATTCCAATATTTAATATCAAAAATAAGCACATCTCCAAAAGATATGGTAATTATGTTTTTTAAATGTGTTGACTGAAAAATACATAACAAAAAGTATTTTAAGTTATTTTATGGCCTTGATTACATCCTATTAATTAGATCACCATCCTCAAAATTGGAAAAATATAGCAATATACATATATAAAACATGTTGTGTTCATTCTTTCAGTCTTAATACTATGACTGATGTATAGATAACATCCCTATTCATTACTGTTGAAAATCACTATGGATCTTTTCCCCAAAGGTTGAGAATAAATGACCCTAAATTTAGGGTAGACAGACTATTTGGAAAAAGGGGAAAATAAATGGAAATTGGAGGCAACAAAAAACCTACTAAACATAACTAAGTGTGTGCTTAAAAGTAAGTGTGTCCCTAAAAGAGGTTCACATAATTCTCTTATTTGTCATCAAGACTGCATAAACCAAGTCAGTCCCAAGGAGTGGGTGAGCATCTGCTTTCTATTTTTCCATAACAGATCATACTCCATAGAGTACTTAATAGCCTTTAATTAATCCAACCTTTTCTTAAAAGTATGTCAATAATCCTTTACATTTGTTTGAGTCCTTTTACTCTCCGTTCCATAAACTTCATTGAGCAAACATTATCTGAAGGTCTACTAGGTGCCAGGCACTGTGCTAAGTGCTATATGTGAAATATCACAGAATTCATATTCTTTGAGAAACTATACTTATGATAGATACTTTGAAACATAATTCATTATATAAATGACTGGTGAAACAACATTCCTGCCATATTTTAGAAGGCTTCATTTTAAGAAATTTAAACCAATTCTCTAAATTTCTGTTACCAAGGAAATTTGCTTAGAGAGTAGGAAGGAATTTCTTTGCAGCATGC
This sequence comes from Lemur catta, assembly GCF_020740605.2. Classification (NCBI taxonomy): domain Eukaryota; kingdom Metazoa; phylum Chordata; class Mammalia; order Primates; family Lemuridae; genus Lemur; species Lemur catta. Next base: position 244,378,831 of record NC_059128.1, read on the forward strand.
TCTCCTAGAAATTAAAGTTTTGATATAGGACCCTTTTGGATTTCAAGCTACAATCATCCATTCATTAAATAAATGTTTTGTTTGGTGACTACTATGTGGCAGATACTCTGGTAGGTCTTGGGTTTACAGTGGTAAACAAGGTAGACATTATTCTTGCTTTCTTGTTATTTACATTTTACTGAATGGGTAGATAAACACACACATGTAAACAGATGAATAAAATTCAAATTATAATAAGTACAATTACAAAAATTAAAGGACAGGAGCTAAAATACGAACTATTGGGGATATCCTACTTTAGATAACATTATGAGAAAACCTCATGGTGTGGTGAGGAGAATGTGCAGAGGTGTGGGAAGAATATCACAGGTAGAAACTGTGTAGTTCTTTACTCAGGAAAGATCTTGACATAGTCATGGAACTATCAGAAAATCACTGTGGCTAGACTGCAGAAGGAGAATGCATGAAGTGAGTTTTAAGGAACAGGAAGAGGCTGGATAATGCAGTACTGCTGGGCTCACTGGAATGCATCTGGATATTTTTCTATGTACAACAGGAAGAAACTGACAGATTTTATTTATGGATGTGATGTGTTTTAAAAAGAGCAGTCTGGCTGCATTGGGGTGAACGGTCTGAATGAGCACAAGGGACACAGCAATGAAATCTGTTATACAGTGCTGGAGTGGCATAATATTAGTCATAAATTTACATGACTGTATTGGGTTTGAGATTTAGGAAATGTTATTTTCTTTCATCTTTTTGCCAGATCCTGATGTCAGCAACCTGCAGGGTAAGAACGTCAACTACTCATATGTGTAGCACCAAAGCTAAACCTAGAAATGCCATGTGTAATTTTTCTAAAAGTTGCTGGGTACCTTGCTTTATGCCATTTCATGTTCCAGAGGATTTAAAGAAGTGTCTGCTTTCAGAAAGAAAAATATGGAGGGGATTATAAACTAGAGCTCAGGGAAAAATGTAGCTTTTTACCTCCAACGTATACATATGCCTGAGAGATAAAGATTAATTATTATTATCATAATAATGTCTTCCTGCAGAATGACATATTCATATTGTTGGTCTTTTATTTATAATGGAAAACATGAATTATTATTCACTTATATTTCCATGACTAGGAAGAATGTTATCAATTATGTGTTATGGGTATCTACAAGTATATAACTATCTGCCTGGAGATACTTAAAAAAAACCAAAAAAACAAAAAGGCCAACACCCTTCTTACTCAAGGGTCCTCATACCAATTTGCATGACGATTAAATAGCTTTTTAATTGCTGTTAAATTATGCCAGCTAAACTGTGATTTCATGCAAATATTAAGCTGTAATGACACGCAGTGAATCATTTACTAAGATTTAGAACTTGGAACAAAGAGAGACAATTAATTCTAATCCTCAGATTCAACTAAATTATGTGTCACTGGGCTTTTATGAATGTGGCCTGATTGCTTTGTTATCATTTATAAATTACACAAAGATTATGTGACACATTGAAAAAATAACTTGGCAGCAATAACACTTTTGGAGACATCTGTATTGAAAACTCTTAGGGATTTCCTTATGTTGATTTTTTTTTCTTTAAGGGAAACAAGTAATTCACACAGAAGAAAAGCAATCTCCACTGCTTATTCTCCAAACGGACATCATAAGAAAAGGGCAATTATTCTGATTTGCAACCAGTTGTTTTTCAAGTCCATAATATAATAAAACTTACATTAAAACTACAATTTTGTTTCTACTAGTTTTTTTACTATTTTATTTTTAACTAGTGTTCTATCAGAAAACACTTTTTTGCCTTCAATTTGGATTTCCCCTTTATACATTCAAAAAATAAAGGGATAGTGTTCTACCAGTGAAACTTACGAGAAGCTTGTACCAATGTTCTCTTCTCTTTCCAGAAAAGCGTCTGGCCCTGCAGGCCCTAATCTTCCTCTCACAGTAACAGAGGTCAAGCATGATATGATTTTTGTTTTAATTCATTTTAAATTTTACCTAAATTGTTTTTAAACATAATAGTGTTTCTCAAAATTATGTCCTGTGCAATATCTTAGCCTCATTTGATGTTGCACAAAAATCAGTTTAGTGCTCTTCCGGCAGACTGATGTTGAAACAAAAGTACACTATTTGCTTCACTTTGTTGAATCCAACATTTCCCAAAAGTTTGTTCATAGGATTTTATTTTACAAGAAGCATCTGGAGTAATACTAGCATTCAGTAGAGCACTCTTAAATAAAGGCTGAGACATAAGTAGAGCAAGCTAAAGGGACATACACATCAGTTACTGCATCAATTGGTGTAGATTTATGCTTTATTATATTGCAGAAATACGTTAACTCATAAGCAGGAATTTTTCATATTGACTGAAGAGTGACTGACTATTCACCTATTAACTGTATAGCTAACTGTGTTTTGCAGATGTCTTTTTTAGCCTTAAGAACAATGAAAATTTAAATGTCTGAAGATATCAATTATGAAAGACTATTTCCTATTAAGCTATATTTTATCAATTCTTATGTTACTAATAAGTGGGAGCTAATAGACGGGCACACATGAACACAAAGCAACATAAAGGACTAGCTTCACTAACTTAATGACTACCAGGAATGTAGTAGTACAGTGTCCTAATGCAAAGCAAATTCATTCATATCTATGAGTTCACAAATGAAACAAAAATTGTTCTATATTAATCCATGTCAAAGAGAATATTTAGAAGAACACACTGAACCATGTAGAGATGTTTAGGTAAATGCTTTGCAAATGAGATTTTAGAATTTACTATAGAAAGATAAATACATAAGTGCAAATGATAAAGTACATCTCTAGGCATTAATATTGTACTAAAAATATAAGTTGTCTGATCTACACATAAATAATTTAAAATGCTAAAATTCATTTCATCCTTTGCATCAATATTAATTTCAACTTTTATATATATCCATATTGTTAATATAATGTCCTTCTTATATAATCTTTTAAAATGTATTTAATAAGGCTTCTGCAAATAGAATTTTGTATTCTATTTCTTTAAACCACTTCTTGCTCTAAGTTTTGTGCATTAAATATTTTCTATTTGGAAATGGTTGACAATCACAAAACTGGGGCCCCAACCTCAACACAGGAAGAGAACATATCAATCTATTCAGTAAAACGTTAGGTTCAGGAAAGTACCATAATTATGTTAAGGTTATGAAGTTCATTAGTGATAGAATAACACCTAGTCTTTTTATGTTTAGATTTTTAAAAGTTCTATTACCTTGTATTCAGCTTATAAAGTCTGTTAAATAAATATTTAAAAAGTACGCTTGACTTCGAACAATGCAAGTTTAAACTGAGTGGGTCCACTCAACCAGGAAATTCTCCAGTGAAAGTTACACCTGGTGTGCCTGCCTCTCCTGCCTTCCCTCTCATCTCCTCCACCTCATGTGCCTCTGCCACCCTCAAAAGAGCAACATCAACCACTCCTCTTCCTCCTCTTCTTCAGTGTGCTCAACATAAAGATGAGGAGGATGAACACCTTAAGAATGATCCATTTCCACTTAATGAATAGTAAACATATTTTCTCATCTTTATGATTTTCTTAATAACATTTTCTTTTCCCTAGCTTACTTAATTGTAAGAATATTATGTGAAATATGTGTTAATCAACTGTTTATGTGATCAATAAGGCTTCTGGTCAACACTAAGCTATTAGTAGTTATTTATATATGTAGATTTTTTATCACACCTGGGGGGTTGTTCCTCCAACTCCTGCATTGTTCAAAGGTCAGCCATATATTTTGCATACTTCTTTGCTTTCAAAGTATTGTCAAATACATACCTTTAAAACATACAAATCAGTGAGTGATTACTGCCTTCCTACAAAAGGCAATATTCCTTTAAATAATGCTATCTTAGAGGAATTAAATAATTTTTATCCAGAAGAGCAATGGAAACTTAAGTGTTCAAAGTAAATGCTGGTCAAAATTCAGCAGCATGTGCACTTCAAATCCTATGCATTCCACATAGCAAAATGGATTACTTCTCATTATCTTTAATATTCTTGCATCCACTTTCAGTAACTAAATTGATATCTAAAATTAAAATTTGTTATTAATGTTTTCATAGTACCATGAATCAGGATTTACTTTTTTTTAGATTTTCTTTTATTTCTAAAATTCATAGTTACAGAAAACATTAGAAAAAGAAATATAATGGGCAAAATAGCATTCATTTCCAGAATAAAACTAAACTTCGCAGCTTTGTCTAGAAGTGACTTCATAACTAGGGCCTGGTCCATCCTTTAGCCTTTTGCTTTTTTTTTTTTTTTGGAGAGACAGAGTCCCGCTCTGTTGCCTGCGCTAGAGTGCAATGGCATCATAGCTCGCTGCAACCTCAAACTCCTTTGTTCAAGCGATTCTCCTGCCTCAGCCTCCCGAGTAGTACACGCCACCATGCCAGGCTAATTTTTCTTTTTTTGTGTAGAGATGGATCTCACTCTTGCTCAGGCTAGTCTCAAACAATCCTTCTACCTCAGCTTCCCAGAATGCTAGGATTACAGGCATGAGCCACCATGCCCAGCCAGCCTCTTTTTGCTCCCTTTTGCTGCATCTTGATGCCTTGCCAAATGCTGTTCCTAATTAAACTCTTTTCGCTCTGTGGAAAATTCCTACCCATCCTTCAAGTTCCAATTTGCTACAATTCCATGCTATTTTTCTGGCAGAATTGATCACAATTTTATACCTCGTAGGCATGTATTTAAAAGACACAACTAACTTTAAGGAGTGTACGTAGTATTTCACATGATTTATTTCATTCAATCTTCACAATCACCCTGTAGGGTAGTTATTTATAACCCCATTTTATAGAACAGCTGACCGATGCTTAGCAAATAATGTACATATTACACTGAAGTATTTGTGTTCATGTGCACAAGTCTATGCTTGTCTAGCTTGATCCAAAGGCAACATGTGTTTTAATTAAGAATTGAACAGAATGCAGGCTTTTGTGCAATTCTCTAAGAATTATATTTCACATAGTACAAATTTTTAACTTTTAACTATATATTGGAAAGCAGAAGGTTCAAAGTTATAACCTTTGTAAGAGCCTGTTGTTACTGACTAAAGATAGACCCACATGACATGAAAATCATTTGAAGTGGAAGGGAATATTTATACTATATAAACTGTGATTAACTAATAAAGAACCATAGCAGAATGGGCAGCTACCATCTCTCTACCCTTCAGGAGGGAATAAAAGTTTCTCAAAATACAGTTCCACAGATAGTTAAAAACTTAGAAAAAAAAATTGTATCTCCAAATTTCTATGTTATAGAACATAGGCATAAATTTAGCTTGGGAAAGTTCCACAACAATAGTTATCAACTATCCTTATCAATGCAGGGGGAAAAAATCCCTCAATATAAACCCACAAAATAACTGTAAGAATTATAGAAATGTGTTATACCTGTGCAGAAAAAGAGCAAACAGGTAAAACCACATGCATGATAATGTACACTAAAATATAAATAATGACCAGCTGGTCTTAGATATTTGAGTTAAACACTATCCAGTTTTCCTCATACCATGAAAAAAAAATCATGCTCATCTGCATATAGCATTTTCTCTGTTTGAATCAATTACTTTTAAATGAACACCCCTTCAAAATGGAAATAAAAAATATGAAGAGGGTAAGCACTGTCATAATTCGGGAGGGAAAAGCAAAACAATGAATGAGTAGATTCAAGCAAATTAATAAACTTTCCTCAAAGTGAATAACATTGTAGGAATAATTATGGATGCTTTCTTGGTAAATGGTCTGTTGTGTACAGGTAGATGATATCGAGTGGGGCAATCTCTTTGAGTTCCAACTGTAGAGGCCCGGAACAGATTCACACAGGCAAGAGGTGGTAACAATTCTCCAACATTAGCAGAGTGACCACTTAATATTTCTTCCTATAGAGAAACCTCTCCCATGTTTTTCAGTAAAAGAACCTCTGCTGAAATAAAAATTAAAGTATTTGTGTTTGGGAAACTCCACAAAACTGAAGTGATATATCAGTAATCTATATTGGGGAAACTGGGATTCATCACATACTGTCTGTTCAATATGTAAGGGTCACTTTAATTTCAAAAATAGGGCATTGGTATACACTGAGTTAATATTTACAGTTATTTTCAATAACAAGTCTAATATATAACACAGCCTGCTGAAGGTAAAGAAAAAAATCCATTTCTGCAACTTCTTTCTTTCTAGCCTTTGCAAAATTGGAGATGCTACATTGTGTCAAAAATGAGTCACCTAACCAATCAGTTGTGCTTTTGAATTTCAATTGTGAGATGGAAAACCAAGGAGCCAGAATGGTTTTCTACATTCTATATTTAAGAAAGAGAGAGGAAAAAAATAAAAAGACGGGGAAAAAAAGAAGCGATAACACGCAGAACAGTGGTATTTGGATTGTGAGCATCCTGTACACACCCAGGAGCGGAGACCCGGCTAGAACAGCTGAATAAAGGAAAGAACACCTCTCCTGCTGCACTTCAATCACGATTTAGTCTACTCAGAATAAGAGAGAATAGTGATTTTCTCAAGTGGCCAATTATTCCAGCAATAAAGAAGCGATGCTTTACAATGTTAGCCTTAGAGCAAAAGTAAATTCACGTTTTACACTTTCTTCCCAATCACTGTCACTGTATAAAAAATACAAAGGCACGATATTTGCCCTGTATTAAGAATAAATTTGCAAGAAAGTGTTATTAGAAACAAAGTATTTGATTGCATATTTAGATGATCAAAACAAAAAATCCTTAAGGGTATGCATTGGAATTACCCATATATATGATTTACATTTTATGTGTGAACTTTTCTGTATAGGTAACAAATGCTTGTTAAATGTGTTAATCTTCTAGCACCTGTTCAGTAGCTTTAGCAAACAATTCTCCTATTGATTTAAATGCATGAGAAACATCAACATAAAACTGCTAAGACCATGGCATTTTATTTTTTCTGACCTCATCCACATATTAGACTCTTACTTCATTCTTCTCCAGTCGCTCATACTCTATCTTCTCTGCTTGACAAGTACTTTTTTAGTAATTCTTATTTGCCTGCTTTGTTGCTCCAACGTCAGTATTTTTCCCTTTTGGTCTGGAAAAGCCTTAGTTATTTTGATAACAGACTTTTTGGCAGGCCACAGAGTCTCTTGTGCTCTGAACTGTTCCCAGAGGCTTCTCTAATGGATCAAGACCTGATACTATGGATGAGAGTTCTCCACAGCTCATTCTTTAAAATACAGGAACCTACATTAATGAGTCACCTGAGAAATACAGTTAAGAGGTTACGAAATAGATTAAGATATTAAAGAAAACATTCAGCATTTCATTTTAAATTTCTTATTCCTAATTTATTTTATATATTTTGCAGTTCATAGAAAAGGGACACAATGAATTAGGAAAAAAAAAAAAAAGGCCCAACCTGCAACTATGTTGCTGGTATAACTCTGTATCAGAACTTTTTGAGAGATCCTGATATAGTTAAATTTGGTGAGGGAGGGACAGGCCAACTCGGACTTTGGATGTCCTTAGATTGACTTACAGTTTTGGCAAAGAAGAATTGAGATTCGAAAGGCTATAAGCAGAAGTGAGAATATTATCAAAGATTTTTTTTTATTTTTGTTAGTTTCTTTTAGAAATAATATTTCTGATAGTTTCAAAGGTATTTGGGAGGGATAGAAGATTAAAGGAACCAGACTTGCCAGGAAATTATTAAATTAACTCATAGGGGAGCTGATAGCCTTAACTAAAAGGATAAGGCCAGTAATTGACACGAAAAAATGGATGGAAGAAATTCCAAAAAGTAGAGCTGATAGGACATGCTGGGACTGGGGCAGGGGTTATGATTATAACCTTTCTGGCTTGGATGCGTGGGTAGATAAGTATTTGTCAGAGTAAGGAAACAAAAGCTAGGGTGGATGAGCAGGCTGAGAAGCAGTAAAATTGGCTTTTGCAGGCTGAACTTGGAATTATTAGTTCATTAATTCATCAAATATTTAGTGTCTACTATATGCTAGGTGCCACTATGAGTGATGAGGATGCAGTTTAGAAAAAGAATCCATGATCCCACAGCCCTTGTGGTCTAGTGTGGGTAGAATGACAGCAACAAAGAATTGTACTGATAAACCAGGTATTTTTAAAGAGTGATATAATCCATAAAAAATAAAACACAATGGCATAAAAAAGAGTAACTTGGAGGGATCCTATTTTTGAATATGTGGTCAGGAAATGCCTGTCTAAAGAGCTGATATTTGATGCTGCATTACAAAAAGAAAACCTGAAAAGGAAGACCTAAAGGGAGGGCATTTCAAGTAGAGGAAACTGCTGGCTCTGAGCATGAGAACAAGCTGATCGTCTTTGAAATCCAAGAATTTAGTAATCAAGGAAAGAAAGATATAATATAAAATCAGAGATGCAGGCAGGTTTCCACAGTTTGTCAGATCCCATAATCAGTTGGCTAGAAGATTTTGGACCTCAGGAGAGAAGACTGGGATATAGATAAAAATATAGGCATCATCTGTCTAAAGGTGATATTTGAAACTATGGGAGAGAATGAGAACATATGAAAAGACACGAATGCAAAGAAAGGAACATGAAGAAAGTTAACATTTAACAGGTGATAAAAAAAGAGAAACCATCAATAGAGATTTTTTTTAAAAAGTGGTCATGAAATTAGGAAGGTGAAGGAGAGACTGCAATGTCTTAGATTAAAATAAAGATTATTTTAATTTAGATTTCAATAAAAAGAGTGATCAACAGAGATAAATGTCATGCATAACAGGAGAAAAATGTTTCTAACACAAAATAGCAATGATCTTTGGCAAATTTTTCTTATACAGTTTACTTGAAGAAAATCTAGCTGCAGTAGAGTGAACAGGAACATCTGAACACAATAGAGTAAAAAGCAATTTAAAATGTAAAAGTAGCCACAGCCATTAAAGACTGTTTTTCCAAAGTATTTGTTTTAGAGGAGAGAAAAGTTGGATTGGGAACATTCTTTTATGATAAAAATGTGAATATATTAATACATTATAAATTTTAAGGACGGAGTTAGTAGAATCAAAAAGTCAGAAGAGGAAATAATCACCAGGCTCAGCAGAAGATCAAAGGATCAGATCATTCCCTATAATTGGAGGGAATAGCTTTGAATATGAGACATCATTTTTTTTAGGACTGTAGCTATTTGAAACACCTAAAAATATTTGTCAATATGTGTCATAGGGTTATGAAATTAAAAGACATTCATCTCTACAAACACAAAGGAATTATAAAACTCTTAATGGTGAAATCGCTCCAAAAAAAAATTTAAGTGTGTTGAGGAGGGCACTAAGAAACAGGGCTTCTTAGGGTATTTAAAATGAAATCATTTATATGATCATATACTACACTTATCTATGGAATTTTTCCCTACGAGGCCACTTATTGGCCATATGTTTTGGTTAGCCAATTCCAAAATTTTAGTTTTTCTTATTTTTATGTTCAAAATGGTTTTATCATACACTGAAAATCCTATTTACTTCTTTCTTTATCCTGATACAAAAAAAGCTACTTTTTAAATCCCTAGAAGTTTCTCTAAAAGCATTGTTTTGAGGGCTAAAACTGACAAAAACACCAGAAAGTGGTAAGAATGAGTGTTTACCTAATCCAAATCCCAACCCTTAAATAATACACTATTAGAATAAAGGGAATAAAGAATAGTAAATTCATAGAAATACAGGATCTAGGAGTTAAGGGAATTTATATCTATTCAAATTTTGCTATTGCTTTTAGTTAATGAAAAACAGGAAAAGTTGACTGCTTATTGGAGTCTTGGCCTCAAAAGTTCTATATCCTTTTGAGTCTAATTGTTCAACAACCTCCTAACTTGTCATTTTCCCAATTTTCTTCCCAAGAATCTAATCTTTTAAGTTTTAGAAGCCATGATGCTTTGGAGTTTATAGTCCTTGCTTACTTAGGGTGCATGTATTATAATATCTGCTAGGGTCATTCAGTACTAGTCAGTATAATTCAGAAAACTTCACTGGTATCAGATAGGCTTAGAGGCACAGGACTTAATATCTTTTGCAAAAAGGTCTTAAAAAATCTACATTTTTCTTTTCATTCTGTAGGAATACAAATGATGGAATGTGGGAGCTTAGCATAATAGTATCAACATACAATATGTAATAGTTTGAATTTTAACTTAATAGAAACCCTTTCAAATGAATTATAAGAGAACAAGTTAATAATAACAAACATTTATGTATCACCTATGTGCAAGCTATTATTTTTGGCAGTTTAAAAATATTAACTTATTTGATCAGTGTGATAACAGTATGAGGTATGTATTACTATTATCAATAAAGATGGTGCAACTGAGGTTAAGAAAGTTTAAATAATTAGCCCAACATGACATATCTAGTAAGAACTGTTGCAGCTCAGAAAATGATACCCCCAAGTATAGTGCTTTGGCACGTTGAGTGTTTTGAATTAAAGGAAATTGAAAGGCTTCAGAAATCAGACTCAGAATCTAAATCTCTCTCTGACCTTCCCCTGCCCTGACTCTCCTTTCTTTCCCCAGGCACCAGTAGGGGCTTTCTCTGCAGTTCCCTCATTTATTTAAGGAAAATTCCTCCAGAAGAAATGCAATTGTCTTCCTTCCTTAGGAATCTCAACTGAGGAAAGAAAAGAACTTTCATCTGAGAAATATGAGCCTTTCCAAATTATTAGGCCCAGAGAGACATTAAAATGAGACAGCAATCATGTCCTATCCGGAGCCCGCTCCCCTACCCCTGCCATTGAACTATGTATTCATTTCTTGAAACTGCTTGTGTCACAAGTAAGTAGAAAGTAACCTAATAATGCCGCATCAGAAACTATAACCCACACTCTATAGCTTAACAATGTATAGCCAATCACTAATCAATGTTACTTCTATAAATCAGTGAGAATTTCTGACAAAACAACTTTGTATCAGCCCACTCCCAGTATTTTTGTTTGTTTTTTGTTTTGCCTTTAAAAATCTACTTGTGACTGCTGCTAATTGGAGTGTACATTCAGGGCAAGTTGAATCTATGTCCCTGAGGTCCAATCCTCAAGCCTGGCCCAAACAAACAATCTAATTACATTAATTTTGTCACAGCTCCTTCCTTTTAGGTCGACATACCTGGTGTAGTCCTTAAGATTCAGGGTGATTCCCTGTGACTACCCCACGCTTCTCTCTGAAAGCCGTGCTGAGCACCTGCACATTCTGTCTTAGGTCTCCCTGCCTTTGGACAGGAGATTTCAGGTAAAGAGCTCTTCAGAGTCTTTTTTCCGCCTCTGTCTCAGGGTGGTGATTCAGGTCAAAGTTTCTCTGCTCCTCCCCACAGGGGAGGTTAAAAAATTGGCAATTAGGTAATTAGGTACCGGTGGTCTCCTTTTACGTAGCATGCGTTAAGCGTACTGCAGCTGCTTTCCTATTTTTGAAATTTAGGCTTGATTTTTCATTTGTGACCAACTCTTATTAGTTAAACACCAGCTGGTTTTATGTACAACACTTATGGGGCACCTTCTTTTTATTTTATTTTTTTAAAGATTTATTTATTTATTTATTTATTTATTATTTCAGCATATTATGGGGGTACAAATGTTTAGGTTACGTATATTGCTCTTGCCCCCTCCGCCCGGTCCCCCGCTCAGTCAGAGCTTCAAGCATGTCTATCCATCCTCCAGATGGTGCTCATCACACTCTTTATGTATGTATATACCCATCCCATTTTTCCCCCTCCCATCTGCCCGACGTATGGGGCACCTTCTTATAGTTATCTAGGAAAGTGGACCCACCTAATCCAGGATGGTCATAAGCAACAAAGACCAAAAGAAAAATGGGAATCTTTTGAAATATCTAAAATAATTTATTTGCATGCACAATTTAAAAAGTTGGTTTTAGAACCAAACTAAATAGGAGATTTATTCCCAATGGCACCTAAAAAGCTTCTAAAAGAAATTCTGAGAAAATCGCTTTCATTTAGGAGATAAACAAAAGATATTCATCCCCACCACCTGGGGAAATTCTCCAGGTCTTGGACTTCCTCCCTGAAATTCCTATTGTGGCTGTCCCAGAGTTACTATGAACTCCTTCTGTTTCTGGGGGCTGCTTGATTCCCAAACCACTCTTTGCTCGATTAAAAAGACCACACGATGAACAAGATGGGTTTCCAAAATACACCTTTGTTGCCTAGCTGACAAACTGATTAGAGCAATAAAAGGCAATTAAAAGACTAATAGTCTAAAAATGGGAAAATGAATAAAAATAAAACCACTGCGATTATAGATGTGCAGATCCAACAAATTTTTTCTAAACCAGGACTAATGACTGACACTGATGTAGAAATGCCAACATCCAGGAAATTAGCTAAGCAGCATTCCAGCTGAGATCACATCTGAAATAAGTTAAAATCCTTCAAATGCTCAAACTGCTTGCTTTGGATCCCCCCAGCCCCGGCAAGAAAAACAAAAACAACCCAAAGAAATAAAAGCAATATAGCCGTGGTCTGTTGGCTAGGATTCAGTGCCTTTCCTGTGTACTAGGTTTAATTCCTGGTCAGGGAACCAGTTCCTTTTGGTTTGATATTTGCATGACTTCTGACTTTTTAGGATATTGCTTTGTCACTTAAGAGGGTATCTTTGGTTAAAAAAAAGATTCAAAAGCCAGACATGTCAGCTGTCCATCCCAGTTAAAATACAGTAATAAGAGATTTAAAAGGATTTTTTTTTTAAAAGAGCTCTATGGTCAGAAGTCAGCTTGATTAAAAGCTGACATTCAGGCTATATATAGCTTATATAAAAGCTGATATAAATCAGAGCTGTCCAGTTGGAAAACAGAGACTAAACTAAAAGCTACTTAATCTAAGTGAAATTGCTTGGTCCCTCTGTCTGCTTTCTTTCTTAAGAATTGTTCTCCCATTTACTTCTCCCCATTCTTCCTCTTTGCTGTCTTTCGTACCACATAAAAGGATCAATGGGAGGACATCTAATGACTCAGACACCTTAAGAAACATAGAAAAAGGCACTACTGATGCTTTTTGGGGGTCCTCTGTCTTCCTATGTAGTCTAAAAAATAATGGACAGATTCCTTGCAGGTCTAAAACTCTACTCTCTTTTGTATTGTGTTACCTGATCTCTTTGGTTTTGGGGGGTACCAAAGATTACTTTGTACAGTGAGAGAGAACTTGACCTTGGTGTGCGTGTTGACTGGTGAGAGCTGCAGTTTTGGAGGTGGCTAAGGGCAGTTGTTTACAGAAAATGGTTACCAGTACAGGGGGCTAGTCATTTCTTTGTGTACTGAAATAAATATGTGGTTTAAACATTTAGAAAACTGTCTTTGCAGTGAAGTGCACTGTGAAAACATTGCACACATTTTTCCTCTTTTTGGAGACTCAGGATTCAACGTAAAAGTGGAATCCTTGAATCTGTAAAGGTCTAAATGCTCTGCCTTCCAACTGCACCTGACTTCTACATATTTAAGTTATTAAGCCCTAAAAACTGCAAATGCTTTGTTGCCCCTGTTCTTTAAGGAGCTCTGTGGTCCACTAGGAAAACAGATGAAATTAATATCTAATAGAATTGGTCTTCTTATACAATCCTATGGTAAATTCCTACAATTTTTTTATTACCTAGACATCCATTTTCAGTCTTTCTCTAACACACCCAAACTCCTTCTTGAAAAAACTTAAATTTTCTCTGTCTGAACTTGGAGATATAGATTGTTACCCTGCTTTCTCTAAAACTCAGTGAAGGATTGGGCCATGTGGGAAAAATAACCTTTCACTTGTTCCATTTACAAAGTCATAGTTTGAATACAGCTATACTTTTAAACTGGTGAGTTTTACTGGTCTTATGGCAAAAATTCTAAAATTAAAACTATAAAGTCTGTCTGTATCTTTATGTGTACATGTATATCTGTCTGTATGCTATCTACGAGAGTATAATATTGAGTTATAAATAAATGAGCACTCATAAATTAAGTCTAAACGCTTTTCAAGTTCATGTGACTTTAGTCATCTTTGCTAAATAAAGATAGTTTAAAAATTATTGCTAAAATAAAATATAAACATCTTCAAAATTTAATTTAGACATTTTTGCATGGGTCCATTGGTAAGGAAGGTTCGTACTTTCTCTGCTAGATGTTTTAAGGTCATAAAACTGTTGCTTCTGCAGTACTTTTTTTAAACTTGCTTAATTTGTCTGTAAGTTAAAGCTGTAAGCGCCGACTGCTGTGCTCCTCCAAAGCCTTACGCACATCTTACTTACTACGAGCTCTTGTTTTTAGTTTCAAGCCTTTAAATTCTGAAGTCTAGACAGGTGACCATGGTAATGCGTAGGGACAACACTTGGATCCTATCCTCCCTAGCCCAGCTGTGTCTCTTGGCCATGCTGGGAGAGATTAGATGCTCCAGGCATTGTCTTCACAGCTCTGTCCTTTGTCGAGGACACTGCCTATGGCACATAATTAAAATTGCTTACTTTCTAGGTTTTTCACTAAAGATAAGGGTTAGTAATAGTTATTGTAATTAATGTATGTGATTAAAACTACTCGAAATGAAAGAAACAATTCTATATGCAAAGTGTTAAAACTGTCCTTTACAAATTAATAAAGGGGTGCAGGGCAAAAGCTGTGGTAAGGGCCTCAGCTTTGCAAAGGCACAGGCATTGCCACAAATAATGATGATAACCAGCTGCTGTCCCCCAGTTTACTTTCCTATAATTGCTACTCAGGAGTCACATAGCTGAGGGTCATAAAGAGTCTTAACTTTCCCCGTAGATAACATCACCTTTGTCTTTGAAGGCTAGTTTTTGAGTTATCTCCCAGGCCCTACATTCCGGTGGAACAGCTGACCTACCCAGACCAGGGGCCCCTAGCAAGGAACTGACTCAACTGGTATTGCCACCTCCACCCAAGAACCTGCTCACTCAGCAAAGAAGGCAATTTCTACCCCTCTGTGGTTCTGTCATGAACACAGCCAGCTAGCAGACCCCATTGCCTAGAATTTTGCCTGCCAAACTATGTTTAAAAACCCTCTCTCTCCAAATTTTTGGGGAGATGGATTTGAGAAATACCTCCCATCTGCTTGCACGGTGCCTGCAATATAAAACTCTTCGCTGTAAACATTGCTTTCAGCGTACTGGCTTCTTCTTGAGCGCTGGGCACTGAACCTGGTTGGGCTATAACAGTGTCTAAGGAAACTAGGATGTGTATTTGATAAGAAAGGCTACACAAGGACATGGGAATGTAGTTTTTGTTAAAAGAAAAGTAATTTTGCCTAGTTTAGAGGTTTTAATGATTGTTTTAAACTGAAGGAATAAAAACAATGATAGATAAAACTGAACGGATATAGAAAGTTGGTGAAAGAAAACGAAAGGAAATAGAAAAAGAATAGTAAAAAGTTATAAAATGTTTATGGAAATCTTACCTGTACTCAAAACCGATTAAGAGTGAATGGATTTGTTCACAAGATTTTATTGAAATTAGCATCAGCGTTAAAAATACACTTATGCAAAGGTAGAATTTGGTTTTCGCTTTTGAAGAAGATTTTCATGTAGTGTTAATATCAGATAATAAAATATTTTTGTTTAGCTTTTGAGTAAACTGCAAAAAATAACAATCAAAAATAAAGAGAGGAGAGAGGAGATAGATATTTTGTTTGCCTAATGTTTTCTTTATTAGGTCTTATGATGGTTTGAGAAACTGAGTCTCTATCAAAGAGTAAAGGTTTTTGTTTTTTAAAATATTTGAATTATCACTTCAGTGAAATTAATCATTATTGTTTTACAGTGACCTGTGATGCTGTTTTGAGCAAGTGTTTTAAACTTTTGATATTTGACAAATTTTCCAAAATCAAAATTTCCAACTCTAAGTTCAGTCTTTTTTACCCCAAAGTAGCTACTTGGATATTAGGATCCCTGGAAGTCCAAAAGAGATATATTAGGTTTATTTGGCATGTTAAAATCATACATGAAGCATCATAAAATACGAAATGGTGTTTAACTTTCTTTGGGTTATATTTGTATAAATGTGTTATTAATATGTATTCCAAAATTATATGAGATTCCTAAAATTCTGATATGTCTTAGTATATGTTATCAGTCATAAGTATGGTTATTATGTTAAATTGTTATAATTGTGTCTTTAACCATGGCTATTCTAAAATTTTGTAATCTACGTACAATTACTGTTTCACTTTGATTCTTCTCAAAAAAAGGTTTATAGTCAGCTATGTCTAAAATTTGCTGCTTCTTTAAGGAAACTTATGGAAAGGACTTTAAAAGTAGTCTTGAATATAGGTTTCTGATAACTCTGGTGATGATGCCATTTGAATAGAAACATAAAACTTCCAGGATTCTAATTTAAAAAAAAAACAAACCTGATGTATTCATGAAGATTGCTAACCCAACATCAAGTAGAACAAGAATTAATTACATGGGACTAAGCTAATAGAGAAATGAAATAATTGTTTAGGGAAAACAGATTCCAAAAAACGTGGAGGGATTGGCTTTAGTTGGAAAGGGACAGCCTTCTGTAATTTTGTAGGAAGGAGAATAGTTACATAGATATAGACAGGTTTATAGGTTTTGTAGTAGGAAGGTAAGGGAATTCATATACAGCCATGTGTTTTCCCTGTGAAGTAAACAATAATTTTAGAGTACCTGTGAAACACCCGAGGTCCCAGTGGAGACTACAGCCAGTAGGTGGAATTCAGGAGGAAGGACTGGGCAGGAGACAGGAATGTGAGCCCCACTGGACAGATTTTTTTTTTCTTTCTTACTTTCTTTCTTTCTGGCATACAAATTTTCTTTTTAGTTATAATACTTATGTGCATTGTATTTCCACCATGTATCTCTCATGGATTTACTTCTGAGAAAACTAAATTATTGATACTCTGAAGATTAGGTATGATTAAACAAGTGACAGGAGCCAAAGATCAATGAATTTGACAGGACTATCTAGGAATGAGCCTTCTTGATGATGAGGGACATCTTGACACTCAAATTTTGATTATCAATGCTTTCAAGAAGAAAGATTTTTGATCAAAAGTGGGAAAAGGGGAAAGATAAGAACGTTCATCTGAGGAATAAAATGAGATAGCAACATAATTTAAAACAAAAAATTAAATTAAAAAAATGAGACAGCAGTCATGTCCTGCTCCTCCGCCCCCCTTTGAGCTATGTATTAATCTCTTGAAACTGCTTGCTATTGCCTCAAATAGGTAGAAAGTAACCTAATAATGCCACACCAGAAACTATAACCCATACCCTATAGCTTAACAATATATAGCTAATCACTAATCAATGTTATTTCTTTAAACCAGTGAGAATTCCTGACAACCAACTTTGTGTTAGATCACTCCTTGCCCTGTCTTTTTGGATTTAAATATGCACTTGTAACTGCTGCTTATTGCAGTGTATATATATTCACTGCAACTTGAATCCATGCTCCTGAGTTGCAATCCTCAATCTTGGCCCAAATGAGGTCTCTACTTAAATGTATTTTGCCTGAGCTTCTTCCTTTTATGTCAACACAACAAATAATCAGGAAATATTAAGCAGTGGAGAAGTAAATAAAGTCATCATCATGCTCAGACTGACTTTTCTTCTATGCTTCTATGGACAGTTCCAAGGGATTACCTGGGAGATTTTATCTGCCTAAGACAACAATTTTTTTTTTTTTTATAGTGATGTTCTACCCTTCACCTTCCTACCATCTCCCTGAGAGCTCAGAGAAACTTTGTCCCAGGCCATTGCTATTTGGGCTCATTCATTTCTCCCCAAATAATTTACTACCCCTCACAATTGCCTAACTCCCACACCCCATTTCCCTTTCTTCTATGAAGAGGGTAGATAAGCCTCAACCATACGGGCCTTCTTTGAGTCTCATATTTTATATGGTTCCCATGTTTACGCATGTTAACAAGTTTGTATGCCTTTTTCTCCTATTAATCTGTCTATTGTCGGTTCATTTCAGTGACCTACAGAAAAGGTGGAAGAGGAGATTTCCCTTCGTCCCTATGACACCAAGATTCACTCCCAGATAATCTGGTTCTAAAAAATGGTACACTTCCTAGTGCACTATGCTGAGTCTTGTTTTAAACAAGGCAAATAATCCCTTAGGAAGTAGCAGAGAGAAGCCTTGAATGAGGAGCTTCCTGTGGCTGGACTAGGGAAACCTGACAAAAACTCCACATTTCACTTTTCTTTGGGGGTTCTCAAAGAGAAAGAAAAAGAAAATCATTGTCATGATCCCTGATGACAATGTAGGAGACCAAAATATGCCACCCCAAAATAAACTGTTGGAGATCAGAATATGCCACTCCAAAATATGACTCTAGGAGACCAGAATATGCTAGTTCAAAATATGCCCCTTTGGCATCAGGATTATTTTGAGCTGATTATTTTGAGAAACTGCAAGCACAGGAGAAGCTTTGAAAACAGAGTAGAAGTTGCCCTTTTCTAAGGAAAACTTACATCTGCAGGAAAAATATCTCCATTTTAAGTGTTTGTCCCTCTCTTCTCAGGAGGAGAAAAATGACTGAATCACTGGAAACTGTCACCCATGAAGAAGGCACTGACTTAAATTTGCCTAACTAACCTTATCCTTGTTAACTGTACTTTCCTGGTCCCTTCCCATTACTGCCCCCCACAACATCCTTCCTTCTTATTTCAGTTGAGTACTGTGTTTAAGCCTGAACTCAAAGCCACCACTTTGAGATTTAGTCATTCCCTGCATGTCTCCCACATATATGTGAGACAAACGTGTTAATAAACTTGTTTTCCTTTCCCTTGTTAATCTGTTTTTTTGTTACAAGAGTCTGTCCCAACTGAAAACTGTGAAAGGTGGAGAGAAATATTTTTTTTCCTACCCTACAGCAACAATGGCATGCTCTTTCCTGTCTAAAGCTCTCCCCAAACATAACAGAATTAAACCTTTCTCTGCTTCTACTTAGTATAGCCAAAGTAGGCCAGCATTTTAAAATTGTAATTTATAATGTCACCCATTACAAAAGGAAATAAAAAGGAAAGCAAATTCAAGTAACATAAAATGATAAATTGAAAAATATACATATCTGATTCAACAATGACTGACTAGATTACCATGCTTATAGATCGTGTTGCATCCCATATTTATGTCCTTCACTTGTTTCTAACTCCAAAGAACTCTAAGCCATCCTAACTACCCACTGTACTACTTCACTAAAGGGTTATGTTGATGGGAACCAATTTATTACTTCAATTTATCAATTGCCTATTTATGGCCTCTTAAGAAAATAAAAAGAGGAGATTCTCCTCTATCATTCACTTAAGAAGCTCCATTCAGTTTCTATGTAAGTTTTGAGAGACACTTGCCTGGTAGGACTGTAACCATTTGAAATACTACCATCTACCTTATATTTTGTCCACAATACAATAAAATAATAAACAGTAATAATACCAGAAGTATTATATATGTATAGTAATAACAAAATTTTCCTGTTAAAACTATTTCCACAGTCAAGTGAGAACTTACAATTTTCCTTTTCCTATTTATATATTCTCGGTTAAAAAAAAAAACAACAAAAAAAACAAACTCAAGTAGTATTTCCCAGACTGTAATTTTCTGAAGAAAGTAGTCACTTAGCATTTACAATCTGAAAGCAAAAATTACATCTACTAATGAATGTGTTGTATTTTTATTAAATGTTTTCTATAAAAATATTTTATAATAAAGTCTGTAGAAATGTAGAAAAATCTATGAACTACATCAGGTAAGTTAAAAAAAATGGGACATCTCCATCATTGTCCCTAAGGAATATGTGACATTACATAATTCTCAATTTATTTTTGCTTCTATGGAATTACATGAAAGAAGCAACATTTTGGTACCAATTCATTGCCAAGAAATGCAAATTTTCACTATGATTATCTTACTTCTATATCAAACAAGGTGACATTTTACTTTTGTGTAGCTTAGCAATGTATTAATATATTCACTTTTGTTTTTTAAATATACAGATATTTTACAATATTTTAATAATAGAAGAATATAAATAATTTGAAATTCTCAGTGATCCATTAAAATGACCTTCACATTTAGATTTAATATTCTATTGCTTCCAAATAAAAAATCAGAGAGATAGCAAGAAGAGAAATGTGGACAAACTCAAAAATACCTTCCTTTAAAAATAAATGTCAAGGAAACTCAAACTTTTCTGCATAACAATAACACAATGACTTGTTTTTTTTTCAGTTTCCTCTGGAATCTCCCTTGCACATTAACTTTATAGTCCTAAATTGATGTACCTTAAAGTGGTCAAGGGTTGCAGCAAAGAACAGAAGTTTTGTTCGTAATTTCTCATGTATCCTTAAGCTGCTTTAACTTCCTAAGGACAGATTATAGTTACAGGGAATATGCAGGGCCTCAAACCATTGCTGCTATTTGTGTATCATGAATCAATATGAATTTTGAAGAGTAAACACATTCCTTATAAGCAGTTGAAAAGAAACTATGCTGACAAGAGGGAGAAGGTTTCCCTTGACTGTTATCAAAGGCAAATTGTATTGATGATACAGGATTTTGTACATTTACTTATTTTTAAAATTTAGAACAAAGAGACCAAAGGGTTGGGCATTGAATTTCCGAATCTAAAATGTACAGACTTACTGGTACATGCCATGGAAGGTGGGTCTTTTTCGGCTCGGAAGTAACCCTTTTCACACTGACAGACAGCAGTTGCTTCCATGTAAGTTAAACTGTGTGGAGGGCATTTAGAACACTTCGTGTTCCCGGCAAATGCTTTATAGAATCCTGGTCTGCAAGCTGCAAAAACAGAAAAAACAACTTTTTAGGTTATTATTGCTACAGTTCTTTTATTTTTACATGTACAATATATTTTAATTTATGCACACTTTGGATCTCAGAATTCAGTGTCATACACAGAGAAGTCAATATATATCAACATTAATATATCAACATTAATAAATGAAATCAGTAATTCAGAGTTAGTAACACAACTATGACTTTATATTTTAACTGATGTCATTAATTTTTAAAAGCATACCTCAAGCATATATATGCACACACACACGTGCACACACAAAGTATCAGTGCTTTCCTAAGTGTGGGGATGTCCATAATTGGCAATAAGGGAGACGATTTTGTATAGTTGTGGGGATGACATTAAATAATTGAATCATACTGTTCAAAATGCATTTACATTCTACTTCTCTCTCAGTCCTTCTGAGTACGGAAGGAGAAAATCCCAGTTTGGTGCTGGTGTCTTAAATACCTTTCTTAGTGGCTAAATTTTCTTTTGTGCATTCTATAAATGTATTTTTTATAGTTTATGTTTGTCCTATAAGATTTTTGATAAATGATTTAGTAATTCATGAGAAGAAAATTTATCAATTCTGTAAGGTAAAATCACTATTAAGAAGTTGGTTATTTAATATCAATACATTAGGAAGTGGTGGTACATGAATATAAAATCCCTCCTCAAATTTGCTGGTAAATTAATACTATATGGTTAATCAAATCAAAGACTTTATCATCAAAATATTTTTCTAAAACTGTGGAAATTCAGAGTATATAAATAACATATAATTAACCCACCTGACATTTTCATAATTAAAATATTCTTTAAAAGTATACTTTAAAAAGTATTTACTGTATTTAATCTTGACATAGTACAATGTATCATAACTACAAGACAATATATCATAACATAGTCACCAAGTCAACTTAAATATGTATATATAGTCAATAAAATAATTGTTTTTCATCTTTTATATACCCTTACACTTATTAGTGAAGTGTTCATAGGGAATTGAAGATAAACTTACATGTTTAATCAACTGTTTAACACAAAGCTCACACCTTCCTAAATTTCTGATCATAAAAGTAGAGCACATATAATCAGTTGGGAATCATTGAATTACAAACAAATTCTTATTCATGAAAGATGAATGAAATTATTTCTAGATTTTCTGTTGCCATGTACCTACTGATAAAAGTAGTAAGAATCCTAGAAGAATATATACAATATGATTTAGAAATGGTAGATCTATAAAATATAACACAAAAATATTCTCACAAAATTATATAGTAAATGATCTAAATTAAAAGATACAGTTTTCTATTTCAAAAATATGTTTATAATTTGAGGAACCTTAAGTGATTGTTTAAAATAACAATGACAGATACCATACATATAAAAGTCAAAGTAAATTTTTACAGAAAAACATTAAAAAGTATTAAAGGCACATTCAATATGAGTATAGTGATGGAAATATTGCTCATACTAATGAAGTATGTATGTTACAATTTTCCTTATAGATATTTGAAATCATCATCCCCAGAAAACTGAAATCAGCATATTGAAGTATTGATTGAAATACAGTGGAAGAATACTTTAAGTCACACAGACACACACACACACACACACACACACAAAGTATATCTCTGCTAAAACAAAAATCAAGAAATGAATACCCTGTTCTACACACACATTATTTTAAACATTGAATGGTTAGTCTATGTATTGCTAGCAATGTTTTGTTTTTTTTTTTATTCTTTTTTTTTAGCAGTCCTTTTTTTTTTTTTTTTTTTTTTGAGACAGAGTCTCACTCAGTTGCCCGGGCTAGAGTGAGTGCCGTGGCATCAGCCTGGCTCACAGCAACCTCAAACTCCTGGGCTCAAGCAATCCTTCTGCCTCAGCCTCCCGAGTAGCTGGGACTACAGGCATGTGCTACCATGCCCAGCTAATTTTTCTCTATATATATTTAGCTGTCCAGATAATTTCTTTCTATTTTTAGTAGAGACAGGGTCTCACTCTTGCTCAGGCTGGTCTTGAACTCCTGAGCTCAAACAATCCGCCCGCCTCAGCCTCCCAGAGTGCTAGGATTACAGCCTTGAGCCACCGCACCGGCCTTTTAGGCTTATTCTTATTATCAGAGAACTGGAAGACAAAGAACCATGAGAAATCCTAGTCGGCATATCATGCTGTGCAGTTCTCACCATTTAATGAAATATTAAATTTCATCTTGTGTGATAGGAACTGATATTAATATAATTGACTGTTTCTCCCTCATTGGTGTTCAATAGTCTGTAAGTTTAGATAAACCTGAATGAGTTATCAGTAAAATATGTGATCTGCATTATTTCTCAAGATAATAGAATTCATAAAAGAAATTTAAGAAATCGGCAAAGGCAGTGTTCTCCTAGATTCTGTTGTGCAATAAATTTTGTTGTCATGTAATTAGAGAAGGCAGAGAAGATTAAGGAATTTAAAAATAAAAAGATAAGAAAAATAACCCTAAACCTTACCAGTAAATAAGCGTACAGGAGAGATATTTTGTTTCTTCAGAATAACCTACTAATAATAAACAGAGATATACACACTTCAAAAGGTTTGTGGAAAAACAGAATTAAAAGATAACAATAAAAAATGTAAACTTTGTTTCTCAACATAAGCTTCTTTAAATTCAAGACAGTTTTGTAAGTGATAATTTCACCTACTTAATCCATTCCTAAAAACAGAGGGTTCTAAGAATTTAACCATGTCAATGCAGTCTTTTTCACATTATTAACTAAAGAAAAATGGGCACCATTTATAGATTTTTTTTAAAGATTAGGAAACAAAAAGATGTCAGAAGGAGCTAAATCAGAACTGTAAGGTGGATACCTAATGACTTCCCACTGAAACTCCCACAAAATTGCCCTTCTTTGATGAGAAGAATGAGCAGGAGAATTGTTGTGGTAGAGAGGAACTTCTGGTGAAGCTTTCTTGGATATTTTTCTGCTAAAATTTTGGCTAACTTTCTCAAAACACTGTCAATCATAAGCAGATGGTGTTGTTCTTAGGCCTTGCAGAAAGAAAGCTAATGTAAACTGCTAATTTCTTTGGAGTACTGTCCCTATAAACTTTTCATAAAGCTCCAATGATTCCACCATGCTTCCACCCAAGATTTCCCATAAATTTGATGTTTGTTCTTGCTTCAATTTTAGAAATTCATATTGCCCCAATAGAGGCTCTTTTCCAACTGATATCTTATCTTTCTTAGTGCCTCAAACTAGATCCTGTCCAGACATGTTAGCAAGTTAGTACAAATTTATTTAGGTGCAAAGCAATTTTGAAATACATGTGTAGTTTTTTTTTCATAATATGCATTTTCCATGAACTTTTGGAAGATCTCTTATATATATACATACACACTATACACACACACACACACACACACACACACACGCACGCACTGGCAAACCCAGGTAAGTTGCCATTAATAAGCATAAAGTGAATGTATTAGATTAGTTTTATCTTTCACCATCTTTTTTGATTTATAGATTCATAATTTGTATGTTAAAGATAATCTGAAGAAAGTACATTCATTCAAGAGATGGACAAGTGTCAAGAATGGGACATTATTTGGAAAATAAAGTCATAAACACTTTCATAGTCTGAGGCTGGTGACAAGCAATGTTAAAATTCTAAAGCTGTTTCCAGTGTGAAAATAAGGTATAGATTTCTATTCTGCAAGTTAAGATAAGGTATAGAGACCAAGGTTTATATCAATAGTTTTTAGGATTAGGCCCAATTTTTATTTTTTCATTATAATTTTGAATATAATCTGGTAATAATACTGGAACAATAAAATGTTAACCATATTGTTTCTATAAATACAGATCACTCTTTAAATGGTCCAGCATTCTTCTCATGTGATTTTTTTTTTCTTTTTTTTGTAGAGACAGGGTCTCCCTCTTGCTCAGGCTGCTCTCCAACTCCTGAGCTCAAGTGATCCTCCCGCCTTGGCCTCCCGCCTTGGCCTCCCATCTGTAAATCTGTAAATCTGTGCTAGGATTACAGGTGTGAGCCACCATGCCTGGCTCTAATGTGATTTTTATTTAATTTTATCTTCCCAGGTTTATTTTGGTAACCATACTTAAGCCCACATTAATACTACTTTCTTCATATTTAGCACTACTTTTATTAATAAAAACTGTGCTTGGTAAATATATTTATCACCTCATTCCCAAATACCATGAAATGAGGTACTGTTTAGCTTTTTATCCTCAAAGCAGAGACTCTTATTCCTATTTCACTATTTTTTCTAAATATCCAATTATGACAGTTTCTCACTTTTCTTTCCTTATTCCTTCCTTGCATACTACAAACACCAGAATGAATTTACTTTTATGAATAAAGAAAAATATACTCAAAGAGAAAACACCCAGTATTTCACTCTAAGGTATATTAGAAATAATAGCTCCAGTAAAGCTGTTTATAATTATTGAGCATTCAGAATGAGCCAGGTGTTTTGCTAAGCACTTTGCATAAAACTTGTTGTTTATTCTTATAAAACTTAACTACAAAAATAATAAAGAATGTTGCCTTTGAAACTAGATTACATGGATTTGAGTTCGACTTCTGTATTTTACTAGCTTCATCATGTCAGCTAACTTATTTTTCTGTGCATCAGTTTCTCATCTGTAAATCTGTGCTATAGACTGAGTGTGTCCCCCCAAAATTTGGACATTGAAACCTAAATCCCCAATGTGATGGTATTTGAAAGTAGGGACTTTAGGGGGTGATTAGGCTATGAAGATGGAGCCTTCATGAATGGGATTAGGGCCCTTGTAAGGGATTGAACAGAACAAGCTCTCTGCTGTCTTACATGTGAGGACACAAGGAGAAGACAGCCATCTGCAAACCAGGAATGATGGAGACAACGAGAATAAAAGATAGCACCTAATTCAGGGACTGTTGTGAGGGTTTAATAAATGTACCATGTGTCAACTAATCAGAAGGGTGTCTAGCATTTTATTATTTAGATGAGGGAACTGAAGCTAAGTGATATTAAGTAACGTGCTGTGGCAGATTGTGTTTTCCAAAAAATGGCCCCAACAGTATCTTCCAAACCATATGTTATTCTGACAATATCTCATAGACACTCTTTCCATGAAAACCTTAGGTCTATGTTCCCTCCTTTCGAACCTAGCATGCTTGTGACTATAGTTGAGGTGACTTTCTAGGCTAGGTCATAAAAGGTGATAGAGCTTCTGTCTGCTTCTTTAAGATGGTTACTTTTAGAAACTACTCACTGTGTCAGGAGCAAGGCCAAGAAGCCATGGAGAAGACCATGTGGAGCAGAACTTAGGTTCTTGGTTCACAGCTCTGGCAGAGCTCCCAGCTGACAACCAGCATCAATTTGCCAGACAGGGGAGGGAGCTATCTGGAATATGGATTCTCCAGCTCCCAGTCCGGCCACCTCAGCTGACGCTGCATGGGGAAGAGCTAAGCTGTCCTTGCCAGCCTTGCTCAAATTACAGACTTATGAGCAAAATAAATGATTGGTGTTGTTTTAAGTCACTAAATTTCAGCCTGGTTTCTTGTGTAATACTGGGTAACTGGAACATTTGCTCAAGGCCATAGGTAAGAGCCAAAAGTTAAGGCTTGGGTCTGTTCTAATCTATACTCTGACTTCTCAAAATACATTAGTTACTCTTTATATTTGGAACACTGTGCTCATTTTGCAATATAGGGCAGTGATGGAGTGAACAACAGTTTTAAAGAAAAATTGATGTAGTATTTGGATTATAAATAACTGCTATAATAAAAACACTCTTTGGTGGTATTTAATTGACAGATATGGTTTTATCTAATGGTATTATATTCTCTTAATTATGTTCTTTTTTTGTAACAGGCAAAACTAATATAGTTTTATTCAGACCATTAAAAATATAAAAATGTATTCGACAACTTATATTTCATAAAATTGTTTTATGAAAAAAGTAAGACTTATTTTATCTTTCAACTGAGAATAGAAGAATACAATCATCATTAAATGGATTGTACACATTATTTGAACATTTTGACCAAACTCACTCATCACTGCTTAAAGTATCATATACTCTGCCCCTTAGGAAACTTTGACAACCATATCTTCTGCTGGCTTAGCAACGAATTTACAATCTGTTCTACAATCTGACAATTGTGAATATCCCACTGTCATGTATTTGTGGCATTTCTGTAGCTGGATAGTACAGAAACTAATATAAAAATTATTAAATTATAACTATAAAATTTTTACTGAGCAAGGAAAGCATATGTTTTTATGGAAAGTTATCAAGCATGTTGGTCATCATTATAATAATCACAATTTATTGTTAATTACAAATTGGTGTTTTACATATTTATTATATTTAAGTCTTACAAAAACCCAGTGAGGTAGGTATTTATATCCTCATTTCACAGATGAGGAAATGAAGGCTATAATAGTTCCTCAAGTTTACAGAGATGATATATAAGCAAGTCAGTCTCTGATTCTTAAGCCCAAACTTTGGTACTACATGTTGTCATTATATAAATATATATGTATATACACAAACATGCACATAGACATGTATCTACATATATAGGAGTGTGTGTGTATGTTTGTGTATGGTTAGCATATGAAGAAATTCATGGCAATACTTACTATATCTATGTCATTTTCTGTAACCTACCATTCTGCCATTGCAATTATCATACGCATGCCACATTTTGATACCTGTTATTTCTTATTTCATATAAAGATGTATGTTTTCTCAATTCCCTTGTAAATTATTTAATATTACAGTATAGGCCATTGCACTTGAACAATACTGCAGACAGACCAGGGGCCCAAATATAAGTGTATAATTGCTTTTATACATATTTAATCAATATACTTATTAGGAAAAATTATGTAAGAATATTATAGAATAAAACCTAGCAAAGCAGATGTTTAAAATACTATTTTTCTTAAAAATTATAAAAGATAATATGATACAATATGACAAAGTTTCAAAACTTTTTTTATCTAATCCATCTTCTCCATGAGTATGTATTCAGATAATATATGCTCATATTTATCATACAAGCTCAAAATGATTACTTGTATCATTGTTTAAAAGTTAATGGGTGATTCCAATGTATTTCTTCCATAAATAGCCCTCTATTTGACAGTAAAACTCTAGTGCTTGAATTTCATAATGATGTTTTCAGTTTTCTTGTGTGTTCATTATTGCAATTAGGGTTTTTATGTTGAATACCAACTAATGGATGTACCTAAATAATAGTATTTCATTTACCACCTTTCTATTAACATTTTAAAATAGTTTACCAAAATCTCGTGGTACACTTCATTGGAATGTTGCATAAATATTGAATTGAAGTAAACTGGAACAGCATCTTCCATCCAGTACGAGTATCTATATTGATTCAGCATGGTTTAAATATGACAGAGTCTCATGGATCACAAGGCCACATCCAAGGGTGAAATGCTGTATGTAGCAAGAGCAGACACTCAAGATTCAGAGCTTTCAATGCATTGCTCGCAACAACTCTATACGGCTGTGTAATCAGCAGAAACTAGGACATGCAGGTTTTACAGATGTGATGTGTCTGATCAGCATTTTGTTTCTTGTTTTGGCTCATATCTAGTTGCACACATATAGAGCCATTCCATATAGTAATGCTATTGGTGCAAGCCTGAATTTCCCAATGACTGTTTTATACTCAGGCAGATCATCTGTAAGCTGGTGCTTGAATAATCCAATTATCATAGCAAGCATGAGTTCTTCTGTAAAACCAGTTATAGCATTTCATGAAATTATAGTAAGTGTTTCTACTGGAAAACCTGAAACCATAACGACAGTTTTCTATTACAGAGCTATAAATCCATCCTATTAATCAGAAGCTGTATACATACAAATTTTGTGTAAATGTTTTTTACATATGTCCATGCATATATAAATATTTTTTAAACAGAGTAGAGGAATTCTTAGCAGAACCTTTTATGCAACTCCAAACTCTCTAGTTGATCTATTTCATATATTTTTATATCATATTTCCTTATGTTGAGACATCCTCTAGTCACTAAGGTAAAATAAGTTATTGGACCAAAGCAATTGCATTATCAACATACACATTTTTTTTTGGTCTCTCCTCTGTTCTAACTGCATATTTCACATCCCTCCATTACATAGGTATTTGATTGTTTCACAGTGGTTGGATTTTTTGACCATCTCAACACCAGAATATGAGCACTTGTGAAAGGCAACTTTTTTTGTACTAAAATTTCATCTTCTAAAACAGTCCTTAGTACATATTAGGTGTTTACTCATCCTCTAAGACAATGCTTAGCACATATTAGGTGTTTAATAAATATTTACTAAATGAATAACTAAATAAGTGGTATTTGTATTCTTTGGCTTATAAAACCAAAGTTTTTATGTTCAATTAGTATTGCTAAATTACATTCTGATACAGCTTCAAGGAGACAAGAACATTTGAAAAAGACGTGGAATTAACATAACATTTTACTATATCCATTATCAAAGAAATATCATATTCAAATGCTGACTATTTTGAAAGTTATTTGTAAATTGTAATGCACACTTTTATGCTGAAGCCTGCAATTTTAGAACTTTTGTCTCAAATTGCCATATTGATGAATATATTCAGCTCTCATGTTTGATTACATATTTTAATTTGAATGCATATATAATTTTCATTTCTTGCACCTTTACAAACTGAAGCATTAATATAAAAATAACAGTCCTTTTACAAGAACTGTTTAGGTAATACTACATTTTCAAGTACAATCATCTTTGATTATTCTCAAGTGGAATAACTTTGTTAAATGTATAATGAATTGTAGTTATTACTCATTCAGCATATAATAGAGAAGTAGGGGGTACAGTTTCTTTAAGACCTAGCCTCTGAAGAAATATGGAGTAAAAATCTCAACTTATTAGATAACATTAGATACTATGACATTACGTAACTCCTAAGTGGTACAGATAATAAACGCTTGGAGTTTCAACAAAAACACATTAATATCGGGTGGAGTGGCTCAAATCAGCTTTTTTGCCTCGAGTTGGGGTACTTTAATTGGAACTTTTCTACATAAAGTTAGAATCAGAAGAATGAGTAAAAGAGATGTGGAAATGAAAATGAGTATCCCAAATTCTATATACAGAGAGGAAATAAAGTTGTATAAAATGAAGAGTGGCTAGTAGGAAAAAGGACAATATAAAGTAGTTAATGGGGGTATTCTTTATCAAGAGTCTTATAAGACAGTCTAAAGAATTTCATATTTATTCTAAAGAAGACAGAAGTTTGTAAACTAGGGAGAAAACTTTTATTTCAAGTGAATTCTTTTGACAGTGTACCAAATTTGTTAAAGAGATGTGAGACAAGAAACAAGGAGACCAAGCAGGAGACCAAGGCATTGATCCAGACAAGAAACACATCAACTAAGCAAGAGTGATGGAGGTGAGACCAGAAAAAACTGGCATTGTAAAGAAAAGGGTTTTTAAAATAGTGTTTCATCAGACTGAGAGCAAAGCACAAGACAAATTTTAAGTGAAGTTTAGACTTAACTATTAAATATATTTATATATAAATATATTCTTAAAGATGTTAACCATATTTGTTGGGATAGGATTGAGGCTTTTGATATAGAAATCTTAAATGAAGTCCCGTTGGTTAAAACATATTGCCTAGTTAATTAACCCCTGCAAGTCTGAGTTGACTCTTCTGTAAAATGGATATGAGAATAGTATATACCTGTTGAGATTATGCATAATATAATTTATGTAATGTATTTAGCATGGTGCCTAGCTCACTATATGCAACTCCCTAAGGTCGATAAGCCCAAAACATCCCACAATGCCGAGAAAAAAAACTCTCCTGGTATCCCAAATACCTAGGAAAATAGCTGTAATGGCTCACCAAATATTCCAATCATGTGGGGGACTCATTCCAGGACCCCTGCATGTATGAAAATCTGGACATACTCAAGTCCTGGAGGCAACCCTGAAGAACCCATGAATACAAAAATCAACCGTCAATATACATGGGGTTTCCATCCTGTGAATACTGTATTTTCATTCTTACTTTGGTTGGGAAAAATAAGTGGAACTGCACTGTTCAAACCTGTGTTGTTTAAGGGTCAACTGTATGTCCTAAATGAATTGCCGTTTCCAACAAATAGAATTTAAAATGTATAGTATAATACTATATTCAATAAACATATTCTATCTTATGTAATCCCGAAAAGGCAATTTAGGATTCAACAGATTTATGTTTTAAGTTTTGTGATGTCTGATTTCATTAAAAAATTCATACTCAATATTATTAACTTTTATATTCCCTCATAGAAAATCAAACAAAAGGAAAACAAACAAAAACAATGGGTTAGGCTTTCTTTGTTCAATAAAGGGAATCCAGAAGAAAGAAGCCTTTCCAACTCAACAGAATAAAGGTGCTTTTCTGAAACAAGTAAATATAATTTTGTGGTCAGCTAATTGGTGAATTGAAGTCTAAGATTTACAACAGTCACAAACTCATAATGCCCAAATTTTATGAGTAATTTTAATGAAAAATATAAACCTGGTAGATAGTTCTAAAACATATCCAACAAACATTTTGTCCCTTCCCCATTTATGCTTTAGGAAGATCATATCTTTTAAACCACTTTAATCAACTGATCTTAAAGATTAGTAGGCAAAATGTCTGTTTAAGTGTACTCCCTTAAAACCTATTCTAGTGTAGATTCAGTCAACAAATCTGTATTGTATGCTGTTTATTCAATCAATTCTGCTGAATGCATAAAATGTCATTGAGCTATAATTTTTTTAAATTTCTCCATAATTCCTTTCTATGGACTTGAGTGTCTGTTCTTTTCCTCATGATCATGAAGAATAATTTATCATGGAAATCTAGGAAGTGCTTCTCTATACTAAATTCTCATAGATAAAATTTGTCTTTTATCAATCTCAGATATAACACAGCATTTAGGGGCAGAGACTGTAGAGCCAGATACCCTGGATTCAAATATTGGCCCATCCACTTATTAACTCTGTGACCTTAGGCAAGCTAGTTATTTAATTTCTCTGTGTCTCATTTTCTCATTTGTGAAATGGGTGTAAAATAGCACTTATCTTGTAGGTGCATCCTGAGAATTTACTAATACTTCTACAGCACTTACGGTATGTGGTAAGGGCTATGTAATGATTCACTTTTACATAATTTTATCTAACCATGTAAAGATCTTTATATTTTTGGAGCCAGGTACATAGGAAATAAATTGTTATTTGGAGAATGGATAACTACATCAATACCTAAGGCAAATATTTCATAATGTTACTATTCCTTAAATAAAAGAGCATTGCCTTTGATATGGATAAAATTTACTCTTTTCAAAATTCTAGGCTTTTCTAAGTTTAAAATATTCTGTGTTCAATAAAAAAGTCAGTTAGAAAACATAATTCTATAATATTTTATTATGTATTTCTCAGCCATAATTTCTCCAAAGCAAAAAATAGAACTTATGAAAATTTTAATCTATTAATGACTATAGATATAATCTTCTTCCGTATCACTCCTGTTTTACAAATGAGGAGACAGAATTTTAGAAAAATGAAGCTCATTCCTCAGAATTACACCTTGGATAAGTAGCTGAACTGGATTTAGAACTCAAGTCTTCTGACTCCCTGGACCTTGCTTTCCACCCCTCCCCCACCACAATCATTTCACAGATCTCTAGTCCTTAAGCATTTTATTATCTTTTTCTGGATCTTTCTCTGATGTCTTTTCTTCTCCTTGAAATATCATAATCACAACTACCCAAAGTATTTTTGCTACAGAGACACTATGATTTTGTTCAAAACTGGGTATAATATTTTGTTTTCTGGCAACTCC
Organism: Lemur catta; assembly: GCF_020740605.2. NCBI lineage: Eukaryota > Metazoa > Chordata > Mammalia > Primates > Lemuridae > Lemur > Lemur catta. The sequence goes on from NC_059128.1 coordinate 244,411,588, forward strand.
TCCACCCTTACGGATAATCTGTATTAACAGCAAAAGTCTTATGTGGTCTCCTGTCTCCAGCAGGCAAATACCCACATGAGTTCCTGTGGCTCTAACTCCAAAATAGACGTTAAATCTTTCCCGTTATCAGTATCTCCACTGCTAATACCCAACTCTACATTACCATCATTTCTTGCCTGAATTATTCCAATTGCTCTTTCTACCTTTGTCTCTACCACCTTAACACAGAGTTCTAATACTACAGTCAGAATGAACTATTAAATATATACATGAGCATTTAGGGGCAAAGACTCTAGAGTAAAGCACCTTTACTGCTTAAGCCTCTAATTGCTAGCATTATATTTAGAATAAAACCCAAATTCCTTACATGGCCTACGGGAAGTTCTGTACAATCTAGCCTCTGGCTACCTCTCCAACTCTCCTCCTTCACACCCATCGTGTGCCAGTGACTGGCAGTTTTTTTCCTTCTGGATTATCCCAAACATATTTGTGCCTTAGCATCGATCTTCTAACCAGTCACTCTCTCTCTATCACATCACACGTTCTTATTTTCGGCATATTACTACAATTTGATTTTGTTCATTTAGTTTACATTTATTGCTATTTTTGAGAGCAGGAAATATAATTCTTGTTTATGACTTATCCCTAGTACCTAGAACAGTATTTTCCAATAGGAGTTTGATCAATAAGTATTTGTTGAATGAGTGAATATGACTCTTATGGTCAACATAGGTTCAATAATCTTCTAGCTCAATAATTAGTAAATTTTCATTTCCTATTTGCTGGGGAAGTCATATGTCTTTTTGTGTGTGTGTGTGAGTGGTGGATCAGTTGTTTGTAATTATTTTTTTTTTACATTTTTTTAATTGCAGGGGTACAAATGTTTAGGTTAAGTTACATATATTGCCTTTGCGCCACCCGAGTCAGAGCTTCAAGTGTGTCCACCCCCCAGATGGTACACACTGCACACACTAGTTGTGAATATACCCATCCCCTACTCCCCTCTCCCACCAACAGGACATCCAATGAATGTTACTACTATATGTGTACATAAGTGTTGATCAATTAATACCAATTTGATGATGAGTACATGTGGTGCTTGTTTTTCCATTCTTGTGATACTTCACTTAGTAGAATGGGCTCCAGCTCCATCCAGGAGAATACAAGAGGTGCTAGATCACCATTGTTTTTTGTGGCTGAGTATAACTCCATGGTATACATATACCACATTTTATTAATCCACTTATGTATTGATGGCTTGGGTTGTTTCCACATCTTTGCAATTGTGCTGTTACAAACATGCTAGTGCAGATGTCTTTTTTATAGAATGTCTTTTGTTCCTTTGGGTAGATGTCCAGTTATCTTAATATTCTTTCTTCAAAATACTCTCAGGATATTTTTACCAGAGCTTGGACCTTGAATTTCTTTCAGTGCTATCAAACAATTTCAGCTATTCTCTCTCAGTTCTGTTGTAAATATGATCTTTGTTCACAGAAAGAGAGCCTATTTTCTGTGTATCATAAAAAAGTTTCTGGTATGAAGAGTATATATAGAGATTTCTATCTGAGGGGCAATACTCAGTTATGTCTGTTGACGTTCAGTAATTTTCCTTAGTTCATATCATGCTGTCCTCTCCATTACTCCGTCATCTCCTTAAGGCTTCATTTGCTCATATGGGATCCTCAGATGTAAAAGCAACATCATCAGCATGTTTGCTTATGTGTGTACCCATTAGAGTGCCTAGTTAAAGTACCTTCCCAACGATGAGCAATCAAAAATTATGAGCTGGTGATGAAGATTCTGGTCCTTATGTGCCTGTGTGCCAGTATTAATATTCAGGCAGTGAGGAATTTATGTCTTCACTGGGCATTGGGAAATGCAAGGCATTTGTTATATATCTTGCTGCATATAACAGCACTTTCTTAATTAAGGATGGAAGCCAGATTTGGCTTTACTCAATATATATTATTACCTTACAGATGAGAACACTGAGGCAGTGCAGTGTGATGAAAGATGCAAGCAGTTCGATTATAATATCTTGGTGTTACATAAAAATAGTATAATTCTGTTCTTTTAACTTGAAAATAAAAGCTACTAAATGACTAAAAAGAACTTAATATTTGGCTTCTGGGGTTTTCTAATCAATAATAATATTTTGTAGACATGTTCACTGTTCTTTAATAAATAAATAATGGTTGTATGTTTCATTTTTCTCTAGGAGATAAGCTAATGTAAGTCAGGTGACTTGCATAAATTGCACAGAGGATAAAAGTATGCCAATTAAGAATTCAAGAATTGTAGTAAAACCTTTTTAAAAATTTTAGGCTTCTGGTAACTTTCAATTTTCCTATTTTGACTATACTATGAAAAAGAACCAAAATCTTTAACAAATTATTTCAAATGGAGGAAACAAACAGAAATAATGCTTAATCAAAAGAATACTCAGACAAGTTTTTGTTTCTATAGATGTGTTTAGTAAGTAAATACTGCGATGATCTGAGTTAAGAGACATTAGAGAAACTGGCAAGGGTTACTACTTGATGATTTATTGGAAGAAATAAAATTTTCATTTACTGAATTCTATAAAATATAGTTCAATATGTTGTACATACTCATGTTAAAATGAAGTATAATTGTCCAACTGATAAATTAGCTTTTGTATTGTGTGGTTATTGAAAGACAGATAAAATTGACAAACTGAGCAATTAGATATGTTTTCCTCTGTTTTCTAAGATGCAGTTTGATTATAATTCCTGTGTAATTTCTGAATCAAAGTACCTTAGACTTTTTGGCCAATGTTTATAACTTAAACCAGCCACTATGCTTAGGCCTAATTAAAAAATAAACTGCAAAGAACTATCAAATTTTCACCTCTGCCCTTTCTCTGCCTCCAGCAGGCAGTCAAAGATATGTCCAAACTGGCCTCATATAAGATATTTATGAATATAACTATTTCCACTATTGGATTGCCGGCTCCTGGAATGCAAAGAGTATGCCATACCCATCTTTGCATTCTTTCATACCTAACACAGGGCCTTCTACATGGTCTGCTGAGCGCTAGTGAGCTTTCAGTAACTACTGAATTAAACTGAATGAGAAGAATGAGAAATTATACTAAGAATCTAGGTAATGGAGCCTGTCAATCAGGGTTTAACTAAGCAGTGCAGGTAGAACTGCTGAGTCTGCATGCTTGCATTGCTGGAGGGAACACAGGCACACAGGCTGCCAGATTGAGAGCACAATAGGACAGAACTATGTAATTTACTGAGAATTTAATATGGATTGAGCATGCAGTGAAACATCATACATGCACCATCTCATACAATCAATCACAGAAAATTTATAAGGTGGAAAGCGTTTTTCGCATTACAACACACTTGAAAGACCTGAGGCAGTATGTTGTGATGGTTAAGAAAGACTTCATGGATTCTGTGTTCAGACTTGAGCTTGATTCCTAGTTTTTCCAATTATAGCCTTCCTGTAGCACTGTCCCAGGAAGAACCCTGGAGGGGAACTGGCAAATATTTCTCAAAATGTAAAATGCAAGACACTTTGAAATCACTGTCAAACTTTTAATACTCCTTTTATACCTGAATCAGCACTTGGTGTTTAAGACCCTTCACAATCTGGTCCTGGAAGCCTTCATAACTTCTCATCTCTTGTATCAATCAATGTGGCCAACCTAAACTACTTCTTCCCCAAATATGCTCTGCACTTTCCAGAGCCTTTGCAAATGCTGCTCTTTAACGAGCTCAAGTCATAGTTTCTTCATAAGGTTGAAATTTTTTTTTTTTAAAAGGCAAGTGCTGGCTGCCATTGTTTTCCATGATTTATTTGTATCAAAGAAACTCTGTATTAAAGTTAATTCGTTTGTACCCTCATAATATCTTGAAATAAAAAAAAAATAAAGTTAATTTGTGGTCTTTCTTAGCCTCCCACACTAGCTAATGAATTCCTAGAGGTCAGAGACAATATCAGATTAATATTTATATTTCTCACATTTTAAACCATATATTGATGTCTAAAATTTGACATGAGTTTCTTTCTGGAAGGAGATAATCAGAATGCCAGGTTCTTAGAGAAGAAATAATGTGAGAGCTTGGTTGCAACAATAACTGTGTTTCATTGAAGAAATGATATATTTCCACAGAGGTTAATACTGCCCAAGATGGCAAAGCCAGGACTAGAACTTGTATTCTACTGTTCTAATTCTAATGCTCTATCCATCAGGAAATGTATGGTTCTAATCCTCAGGGACAGATTAGAATCACTAGGAACTTTGGAAACTACTGATGCCGTGGTTATTTTCCATGCAATTAAACCAGAATCTCTGGAAGAGACAGGGAGTAGTTTTCCAAGGCTGCCTGGGTTATTCTAATATACAGCCAAAGATAAGAAGTATCACTACATTATATGCATGTTTCTTATAAGTCCAATACTACATTTATGAATGAAATTAAGAAAAATAATACCCAGGAAATTGCCTAGACTAATTCCTTTTCCCCAGGCCCCATTCTATGAAAAAGCATCCATGAATTCTAGCTGTGGTTCATCACCAATTTAATAACATTAGATTAAATTAGTATACTACTAACAGTATACTAATAGTATACTGCTAAATAGTATACTATTATTCTCTTCAAACAAGATACTTGCTACTGGCTAAACCTGGGGAGGAACTAGAACTCTCTGTCTCTGACTTTTTCCTTATCTCATATGTGCCTGTGCGAACAACACCAGTGCCCTCAGGGATCTGGGTATACTGCTTGGCCAGTGGTCAACTGCAATTAACCAACCTCATTCAGGAAACAAGATCCCTATACTTACTTGGGCAACTAAGGAGACATCCAGCCATGACAGCAAGCTGAGTAAATGCTAGGCTCTCCTGAATCAGTCACCATTCAAGTAGAAGGCAATTATATATACATAAATACCAACTTTCAAGTCAGTGACAATGAATTTGTTTCCTCAGTTTTGATTTCACTCATATAAAGAGTATCACATTCAATGTTGAGTCTTTGCTTTAATGACTTTTCATTATAAATGGCTTTGTTTTTTTAAGAACACAGTTAGGCAAAGGAAAGAAACGGTAAGAGAATCTTCATTCTACTAACTTTGGTTTTTATTACCCTGTAAACTTCCCTTGGCCAGATGACAATCTCAAGGATTAAAGGGGCCAAAGCAAAGAGCTCACTTGTCACACTTTTATCCCCAGAGGTCCTTGTACAATTTGCTGAGCAATGAAAGTGCTATTTACGCCATATCTTGTGCAGACTTAACAAAAGCAGAGCCAGGGAGAGGGGCTTTAGTAGATATTGGGCTGGAATTCAGAAGCAGGAAGTTAGAGTAGCAAGCATGTGAGAACTAGGAGCTTACCTGAATCCAGAATCAAAGGTATGTCTGATATAAATGACAGCACCATGGGGATTCAGTCATAAACCTTTCTTTGTAGAAGTCCTTACAGCTCCAGCAATATTGCCAGACACTAGGATACCTTAAAAGTGTCTTTTAATTGAAGAGTGCCCTTGTCTCACTTTGGAATGAAGTTTCAATCCTTTACAAACTATTTTAAGAAGCTGACTTAGAATAAAGAAGGCAACAAGTAAAATGGTTAACAGAGGCTGGTGGGGAGGGGTATTGGAAGTGTCTAAGGACACAAAAAGGTAATAGCAATATATTATATGCTTTAAAATCACTAAGTGAATAGATTTTAGGTGTTCCCATAACAAAAAAATAAGTATGTGAGATACTGGATGTTAATTAGCTTTATTCAGCCATTTCACAATGTATATATATATCATAATATCATGCTATACACCACAAATATATATAATCCTTATTTGTCAATTAAGAATAAATAATAAATAAAATTATTAAAAAAGGCAACTAGGTAATCTTGAGTTCCTCCAGATATTGACTCAAACAAGAAGACAGTGTAAGATGTTTATCTGGAGAGTAAAGGGGCCTGACAGGGCGTGAGGGAAAATGAGATGAGGAAATGAAGGCAGGACATAAAGGGGATGTTGTGACACCAGCGACCAGTACGGGTGACTGGAGTTTACACCAGCTGGGGAAACTATGAGAGCAAAAGTAGTTTGCACCTCACAATTATCCCATATGAGGGGTAAGGCAGTCGGGGTGTTTTTACACCAATTTTTCATCAGTCATTCATTTATGGATGCTCTTGGGGGACATTAATTGTTTACAAACTAGAATCCAGCTGAAAGACAGTCTTCATGCAAAACATAAAGATACTAGCAGTTAAATGTGCTGGCAATTGGAAGTCGGGCTGGGGAGTTCTGAAGTGGTAACAGTGATATGGGACGTGATAGCATTATTGCAAGTATAGGTTTGCTGCTGTATACTGTTTCTCTCAGAAGTGTAATATGTCCTTGCTTAGCTCCTGCAGATATGCAGATTTCCCAAACTCTCACGGGCAGTCTCTATTGACCCTGCCCACTGCCTCTCCCAGGTGTCCCTAGCTTATAGCTGGTGCTTGGTCAGCTTACGAGGGATTCTGGTATTTCCATTCAGAGGTACTCAGATCCCCATCCACCTCATATACACTGTCACCAACAGTGAAGGGACCTCTGCTAGCGCATGAAACCCTGAACTCTTAGGATAGCACAGGAAATTTTTGGATAATCTCTAGGCCTTTAAAAAAAAAATATATATATATAGGTTATGTTTTGTATTATAAAAGTGGAAATGGTTTATTTGGTAAAAGCTACAGTTTCTGAATGAAGTAGAGGCCACACAATGACCCAAAATTTGAAATGGAGAAAAGTGACCCTAGAATAGTTCTAAGCTTCCCTTGGATCAAAAGCTAATAATGTCCAATCTCCAAAGTGGAAGCCCAGAAAGTCTACAATTAAAGGACTACGTGGTGAAAAGTGGGAGGAGACATAGAAAATTTTTGACGCTACATTCTATTCTATTCTAATAGAATTCTACTCTACTTCACTTTACCCATTTCAAGCCTAAATCATGACATGGAAATGCCCAAAACATTATAGAGTATTATAATTTTGTTTGGAGAAAATGACTAAAAAATTGACAGTAGGCATGGCATGTTTTTAATCTTGCTGTTCACTGTCTTCCATAAGCAACAATATTAATATTATTATTAATTATATTATATTATATTACTTATATTAATAATATAAGTAATATTATTTCAGACAACCTTCACCTGACCTAACTTTTCTAGGACCTGCTTGCTTCTGTGTTCTCCAAGAATGATCATGTTTTCCAACATATATTCCTTAAATAATTTTAAATATGTATTTAAAGAGCATTTTTGATATTGATAATCTTGACACATCTCATACCATAAAGTTTTAATAAAGTATGCAAATATAGATAACATCATTGATTTTTTACAGAGAGAAGTTGTTCTTGATGATATTATATTCACATTTCCAGACTTTATAGACACCTTGTAGAACAGTTTCCAGCATCACCCTCAGCAAAATAAAATGTAATAATCTCATGGTGGCAGAAAACTGCTACCATTAGTGGGCTGTCAATAATCAACTCTTGTCATTTTTATTATAAAAGTAATTAATATAATATATAAGTATATGATAATATATAATAAATCATGTTTTAAAAATTCAGACAATTTAACTAAAGTAAATGTCACTTGCTTCCTTTCTTAATCCCAATCTGCTCATCTTCAGCAGCCACTGTTAATTATCTGTTCTTCCGGATCTTTTTTCCTATGCAATTATCAACATATGTGTACAACGTATGGAAATATATAGTTTTATATTGAGTTCTTTCAACTATCAATATAACTCCTTACATATGTTTTCTCCAACCTTTTTTTACTTAACATACATTTGAGATGTTTTTCATTTTCATAATATAGATTAAACTCACAGTATAAATTTATCATATTTGATATAAATTGTTCTCATTTTTTATTTAAGAAATATTTCAAATATATGACAAGTGTGACACAGCATGTAATAAATGGAAACATTTCTCCATGATAACAGTTTGCCATATTTCTTTCTTTCTATAGCAAATAAAATATTAAGGATATTATTTAAGCTTTCCTCCCTACTCCATTTCCTCTTCTTTATTTTGCTGCCTCTTCTTCCTAGGTTCATTTGTTTCTTTCTTGTCCATGTTCTTATAAATTTTGCTATATAAAAGCATATAATAAATAATATAGTATGCTTCTGTGTATTTTAAAGTTTAATGTATACTTTACATATATTTTTGAAATTGTTTTCCACAATAATTTTGACTTATCCATGCTGATATATGTTGATATACTTTATTCACTGTAACTGACATTTAGCATTCCATTATATGAAAATAACACAATTTATCCATTTCTGTATTGCTGTTCATTTAAGCTGCTGAAAACTATTTGCTTGTAAATTAATGCTGTGATGAACCCCATTGTACATGCCATGAGTTATACATGTGGGAAAATTTTCCTGGAAAAATATGCAATTTCTGAATCATAAACTATGCACAACTTTACTAGATGTTACCAAATGTTATCCTAAAGTGATTTTTCAACAACAGTGAATGAAAGTTCTTCTTTTCTCACATCTTCAAACATAGTTGTCATATTTTGGATATTTGTCAATCAGATATGTGTCAAAAGAAATCTCTTGTTTTAATTTGAATTCCCTTTATATTTAGGAAGAGTGTAAAAGATTATATAATTAGTTATAATCATTTACTGCCCAAACTATAAGAGTATTGCCTCTCCCCATCCCTACCTACCCATTGACATTAGGTTTGATCCTGCATCTTACCAATGTAGTGGGGACAGAAATTATGCACAGCATTTTTAAGTAGATTTTTCAAGAGCCATCACATCATACCATCATTTTTCTTTTTCCTTTGCCTCAGAACAACATGTCCCAGAAAAGAACTGATCCTTCATCTTGTATTTACAAAATGTAGAAGAGCCATAGGGCTAAGCCCACAACTACCATAATGTAAACAAGAAATCATATTTGTTTGTTATAAGCTACCACTGAAATTTTGGGTCATTTGTTATGATAACATAACCTAGTTAAGACAAAATACATTAAAGAAAAAACATTAAATATGTGGTATTGTCTCCTAGGCCTGGCAAGGTAATAGTCTTAGGGCTGGAAAGATGGCAACTCATACTGTGGCCAGTAATGAAAAATTCAGTAAATTGGTAATACACCAGAGTAGCTTGTAGTTTTAGGTGAAAAGATTGGAACACAGAAAGATACTAATATGTTTTGAATGCTATTGGTTGTATTTGACAGTTTCAGAAAGTCACAAGCTCACAAAAAATGGCTGTTTCTCAAAGAGGAATAAAAGTGCATATAAAGATCCCCAGATATATAGCTTGTAGGGTGGAGAAAGCCAACTGGTTTTCATCTCCATCCATCTGACAAATGTTTTGAGTAGCAAAGGCTGCCCAGACTAACTCAAGGTGTGGGCTACCACAAACTTTGTTAAAACCTCTGGATTGATTAATTTGGCACCCAATAAATCTGTTTCATTGGACAAAATGCTCAGGGAAAAGACTAAAGGCAAGGTTCTTGCAAGAAGCCTTATAAGGTCAAGATTCTGGCAGTTGAGAGGGACATAGCTCAACACCAGTAATGAGTTTAGATACCAGTACATGGAACAGATTAGAGTTTAACGAATAAAAAGACAACTAAGTTCTTGTTGTGAGCTATACTGCTATGAAAGCTACCAGTCTAGAATAGATGAGTTAAAAACTTAAAAATAACCTTTGGACTCCAAATTCCATAGCTAGGAAGCAGGCTAAGAGGGCTGCTTAAGCTCTTGAGAAAGGCATATTTTCAAACACCTGCTTTCAGATATGGCTAAGGAGAATCTTGGGAAAGGAAGAATCTCTCAGAGGATGAAACCATGAGCCATGGAAACAGATTGGGGAGTTACAGCCAGAATGCAGGATTTAAGAATCAAAGAAAATCCTCTACTTCTGAAACATACTACATTGTATTAGTTGCCACTACTTTGAAAAATACCATGGCAAAAACATAATTCTATTACAAAATAATGATATACAAAATTATTTCAGATATATATTTTTTATAATTCTATCTATAAAACTATATATATATATATTACCTGTTTAAATGATGATTTTTAAGTTTCCAGTTAAATAATGTGCCATTATATTATTGTGAGACCAACTGATTCAATTTAAACTGTAACATAGAACTGAGGAACTCCTGTTACTGAACAGCTACTGAAGGCATGTCAGCTGCTGCAGAATCCATTGATTGCTTTAGACATCGATTGGTTAATTTAATGAAAAAGGAAGGTTTGGAGTCTGAACAAATTTACAATGCTGACGTGACAAGATTTTATCTGAAGTTATGGCCAGGAAAGTACATATGTCTGTCCATGTGTGCACCCACACAACATACGCACACAAAATCAACACTGTCAATAATGACTAACATCTTTAAGATTATAAGGTGAGGCCATTACTTTTAATTTAATTAAAGAAGACAAAAGATATTGACAAAGTAAAACCCTATCTAAAATAACCTGTTTTTAGATGAATTAGTAAAGAATATAAATAAGTCTGAAAATGTCTAGCTAAGAGGCTTTAATTTAGAGTTATGACACTATTCTAAGTCACAAAATATAGTCAGGCCAAAAGTACAGCTGTATAATAGCATAATTTAGTGAAATTTCATTTTTGTCCAATCTATTACAATGCTCTCTAATCATAAATGAAGTCATATTAATTACTAAGACATTTACTCCAGTTCTAGGTATTCAGTAAAGCTCTATGGTCACAAACTCATCACTCTTCACAGCAATCAAATGAAAATAGTAAATAAAAAAATCTACATTTAATACATAAGTGAAAAGATTAAAATAAATTTTATGGCTGTAATAACAAGTGAGTTTCATGTTCACTGCAAAAAATGTAGATAGTAAAGATAGGCAAAATTATCCTTAATCAGACTAATACAACATCTTCTACTAACATTATAGTATATATTTTAAAATATTTTTCTATATATATAATACTTAACTTTTGTGAACATACATGTATATATGTATATTCTACTATAAATCATTTTTATTTAATAAAATATAAATATATTTCTATGTTTTAAGTAAATTTCTATATAATCATTTTAATGGTTTTATAGTATTTAAAATATATGACAGGCCAGGCGAGGTGGCTCACGCCTATAGTCCTAGCTTCCTGGGAGGCCGAGGCGGGAGGATAGCTGCAGCTCAGGTGTTCAACACCAGCCTGAGCACAGTGAGACCTCGTCTCAAAAAAAATAAAAAAATATGATATATAGTAATTTAATTAGCCAATCTCCTCCATTTTCTTATGATTTTTAACAAAAAGATGAACTATTTTGTTGGAAAACAGCTAATGATCATTAGGATGATTTTCTTAGTATAAATTCCTAATGGGACTGTTGAGTAGTAACAAGCAATTAATTTATTTCACATATTGTTAAATTGCTAGCAGAAAGGTGTAATAGCTTTTTATGAAAAGAAATATTTTCCTGCCACTTATTACTCCTGAGTATTAACATTTTCACATTACTTAATTTGTAATTTGAAATTGTATATCATTGCTTTAATGTGTATTTATTTCATTTCCAGTGATAACATTTTTCCAATGTATGGAATTGTACTTAATTTTTAATTTAGACTTGAGACAGTGTGATGACATTGGGAAAAAATTACATTGATTCTGTGTGATTATACCTTCTCCTCTGAAAATGGCCATAACATATTTACTACTTAGGCCACATGAAAATCCAAGAGATACATATGTGAAAGACCTTTGTGAATTATAACTGGAAAATGTTATTAAATAATTAAGCTAAACAAGTAAGATGAATACTATCATTTTTATTTAAAAATGGAAAGCGTTTTCAAATAACTTTGAAAACAATATAAAACCTAAATGAAGAAAAAACAGCGTTTTCTTCTTCCATGAAAAACAAAAGAGAAATTGTCCATGTTTAAAAATTTTTATTATAAATTTTTGTCTTTATTCCTTCTGGCTTTAAAGTCCCAGGCATCCACCAACTTTTCAGTAAAACACAGGCTGTGGCCTTATGTTTACCATTCACATATTTCCAGTTTTCTTATTTAAAATGGAATAAATTAAGTCTACTGTCTTGTCTCTTATTAAACTATGTGGGAAGACATGTTTTTGAAATATCAGTAAAGAAAACATCAATGCTCTTAAGGGTGTCTTGCTAAGTCTACTTGCTTCTGAAGTAGACTTCTCAGAGCCACTTTCTTATGCACAAAATCATTAGGGATAGTTGAAACTGGACAGATTTCTCAATGATTCCCACAAGATTAAGATCTGTTCTGTCACCTTCATTAATCCTCCATAAAGGCAAAATACTGCTTATGTCCCAGAAGCGAAACTATGATATGCTAACAATTAAAAATTTATGGCTTCTGAAGAGCCAGTTGGTAAGAACCAATCTGTAAAGACCATCATTATAAAATTGACAGTTCTTTGTATTTCTTAAACTTTTCAGTATTGTTCCCCTTTAGATAAGTAAGTCTATAAGTATAATAATATTATTTATTAATAATAACATTTATTTTGATGAATATGATAATTACATAAAGTAATATAATTATAATAATAAATTTGAGGGAAAAAGTCAATATTCTGAGGAAATTTTAGTGGGAAAATTATTTGTTTCAGGAATTTTAAAATTAGTATTTTATTAAAATAAATTAGAAAAATATATTAATGTCATTTTAGATGTAGGAAAGAAGCCAAACTGACAAAATGTAAATGTGGGTTGTAGTTTTTTTGAAAACCACTGGGATATATTAAACATCTTCCAGAAGGGCAGGTACTAGGACAACTCCTGGGGACATGTATAGTACACCACACCTTTTCTCTGGGGTGTAGCCACCAGCATGATTCGTCTTCCACAAACTTTGGCAGTTATAATACTTCATTACAAGTTTCAATTTAAAGGAGATGGGATCATACTTACTTACAGCTGTGCCAACTGTCTGCTTATGTATGAATGTAATGTCAGAAGTCAAGGTTAAAAGGCACAGTGATGGCCTCTGGGGTATCCACTGTGCATTGGAGCCATGCAAAAAGAGGTGACACTCTAGAAAAAGCTTTAGGTTGCCTTAAACAGAACTGGTGTTCGGGCTATAAACCTAGCCTTTTGCATTTGCCTTTTTAAAAACGGTCATTAACCAGTGTGTGTGCCCTGTTGAGCTCAGTGTCAAAATCAATTTGCCAAATATTCTAACGATTATAAGTAGGCTATTTTAGATAACTTCAAATTTATGAAATTTAACTTATCTTGGTTTAAAATTATACACACATACACACACACACACACACACAAACTTCTGCTATCTGATACCGTCTAGAACAAACTCTTCAAACCAAAACATTAATTATTGTGCATGGTACTTGCATGATTTACTTTGCATACTAGGAAGTGTCAGTAAATAAGGAAATCAATAAAGGAGTAGATAAATAAATAAGGAAAGACTTAGAAAATATCTACACATTACATGTTTGCACTTAAATGTGTCATATGTGACTTTGGGAGGATAGTTAATAATTACAAATTTACACATTTAAATTAAGGAATCTTTATTTTTACCTCCTGTATGAATTATAGATTATACTTATCTGAAAGAGAAGTAGACTGATTATTTCACAAACATAAGCACAAAAGGAAACTTGCTGGGAATACTTGCAGAATTGAGACTCTAGTCAATGTTCTGTTTCCCTATACGATAGTTACTCAGTGTAGTTTTCCATATATCTTACAACTCTGCTGCCCTCTGGGTGTATTTTAGGACTAAAATCTGAATGATCTGGTTACAAATCCAATCTTTTGTTCACTACAGTCCAGGCCTCATTTTACTGACCATGATGGACTTACGACATACATAATTCATAAAATTTTTGATATTTTTCCACATTTGTCTGACCTTGGGAAATTTTTTGTATGAGCAGGTATTTCCACCAGTTCTTTAGCTTATGTTTATTTAAAGGTTTTAAAATAATATTTTTAAAAATGTAATGTAAATCATATTTCCAAAATATGCTAGCATACCATTTCTGACATTTAAGTTTTAATACATTTCAAAAGTACTTTATGACATTTTACATTTACATTTATTACCATTAGTAGGTTATTTAAACTTGTCTAAATTTAAGCCTAGATCCAGCCAAAACCTCTAAGACATCTTGAAAAATGTTTAATATATTTATATCACATATGGCATGTGAGATAATAGAAAATGACAAAAGATAGCAAGTCAAACTAAAGCATAAAATCACATCTTATAGAAATCTATAAGTTAATGAAATAATTTTATTGTTGTTCACCATGAATCACCTTTCAGATCAACAGTAACCCAAGGTCAAATCCATGAATAGTATTCTGTTTGTTCAATAAAAATGTAAATATTCTTGATTCCTTGAAACTACAACAGTTTGGTTGTGCTATGTAACCGGTCATTTGAGCAATAGAAAAGTAGATTGATGATGGTATTATTCAAAGCAAGCCAGCTGAGATACTGATAGAATACAACAGTATGTACATCTCTAAGTTTTAGAGCATTTCCTTTATTTTGGGATATGACACTTTTAAAATGTTATGATCAAAGCAGATGCACACAAACCTTCAGATACATATTCATGGATCAGAAGCAACACTTAAAAATGAACTAATGCAGTCCAAAAAAAAAAAAAAGTTTGGCATTGTGTCTAACTGTATGACTGGTTTTCATTTGCTTAAAGTTGTGTCTCAGCATTTCATTTTTCCTGTATAAGTACCAGTGAGAGGCTTTAGAAATAGCTATATCTCCACAGGAGATATAAAATAGCTAAGATACAGTTACTACTCCTGCATATATCATATTTTTTGAACCTCATGGGAGCACTATTGAAGCACTTCCTTCTTGATATTTCCATTTTGACTTGTATGATAGTGTAGCCTTTTTGTTCTTCTTCAGTAATCCCTCCGTAATTGTAATCTATAGTTTCCCAAGGTTTCTTCTTTTCCTTATATCCTCTCTACTCTAGTTTGGCTCTTGGTGATTTTTGTGGTTTCAGTCTCTCACAAATTACATAGCTTTATTTCAAATTACCTTTGGACATCTTACTTGATATGTATTTAAACTCATTATGTCTTGAATTGAATGAATCAATTTCTCTCTCCTCATTAACTACTCCCTGTCTAGCTAAATCTGTTTATACTCTAGTTTGCTGTAATTCTGGTAATAGCATTGCCATTCTCCCAATAACTCACAGTTGGATTTTGGAGCCAGGTATGGCACCAAACTCACCCAGACACCATATCAGACCATTTCTAAGAATCGTTGGTTCTATCTTTGTAATGTATCTTACATGTTTGTCATCAGCTCCATTCCTATTATTTCTATGTTCATTATTTCTTGTTTCTTATAAATATAGGTTACTGGATTCCTGACCATCTTTCTCTCATCTAGCATCTCCCCACTGATATTACTCTCCTACATCTTCCTATTTATGTCTTCCCTGACTGAAAAAAAAAGAAATTAAGCATTATCTTCTCTCACCTTTCATTCTATAGCAATTTCTTTCTATGCCTTTAGAATAAATGTCTGTACTTAATATCTTTTGCTCATTCATTCAACAAATAATGTTCAACATTTTTTGTTTCCATACCATATGAAATCAATGCCACTCATCACTCATGAATGTGTAGCAGGTACTATCCACTTTTGTTTTAGTTATCTCTCTTTTTTCTAGCTAAGACAATTTTTTCCTGGTTAGTTTCTACACTTAAAACCAAGTTTATGACTCTTTTTTTGCATTACAGAAGTTTCATTATTTATGATCATTCTACTTACAATGTTTTGACTATGATGATATGTACATTCAGTATATATGCAAAAATGCACTTTTGGTTTATGATATTTTCAGTTTACAATGGGTTTGTTGGGATGTAGCATCATTGTAAGTCAAAGAGCATCTGTATTCTCAGGAAAGAAAAAAAAGGGAGCTCTCAGGCCTCTCAACCAGCAATATGCAGAGTGCACATGTGTAACTCCTTGGAGTTTGTTTCTCTCACCTGCTGTCAGACCTGGTCCAATTTCTCCTATTCTCTTTTCATAATAAGCCTTTAAGTTATCAACTTTATACATCATTATACCTTCATCAAGGACTCATTCCTGCAGATTATACCTGAGGTATTAAAAGAAACTTCATAATAGTTGCATTTCAGCCTATATAACATGGACTCTTGATTCAATTATGTGCAAAAATGAAGTTACATTAAAAATAATTTTTACTTGCTCATGGCTTTCATCTATAAATCATAAAATCTCAGTCCCCCTCCTAAATCTGCTTCCATTTAGAGCTCCTGACTTATTCTTCATATCACTGAGTGTCTTCTACTTTGGTTCTTTTATAGCCTTCTGGTTAACACCCACATTCTGAATGGCATATGAAATCTTCATTAGGTATCACAAATACATATAGGATTACAATCTTTACAAATTTTATGTTTAGTAGGGGAAAGTGAATTCATTTATTCAAGGGAAACACCAAGATGAGGTAAATGAGACGAAGGGGGAAGATAAGAAGAGAATTAATGTGTTAATGGCTGCATTTTATGAAGCAGTAGTGTACAAATATCTATCCATGAACTTATATAGTTTGATTCTTTACATCTGCAAATGAAATGGAACCATGTGTCAGGGAATGAGTACGTAAAGTAGAGGTTTTAACAAGCTTCTGAAGAAGCATACAATGGAACCACATTATACATATGAGATACTAATAACATTTCAACTAGATGGGGAAAGGAAGTGGAAAAAGGAGAGAGAGCAGTAAAGGGAGAGGAAAGAGAAGAGTTGAATGATTTAAACACTAAAGGTAATTCAGATAGCCATAGCACTGAATAAAACGTGAGGATTCTATATTGACAGGAAATAGAAGAGAATCTGCTATTGTATCCTGTGTCTTAACCATTCTACCACATGTCTGATACATCTAGCCTGAGCACATGTGATTCCACACTGAGTGTAATTTCAATGCTTGAAGATGTGTGCATTTTACCCAGCTAAACACTTAACTAGTGGTTTATTTGCCACTAAACACAAGCAGACAACTTCATCTGGAGCTCAAATGAAGAAACAACAACTTATTTCAATGCTGAAGAAGAAAGTGACTGTGTTGGACATTTTGAAAGTTTTAAGACAGTCTGAAATTTGGTACATAAATGTTGCTATGGTATAAGCCTATACCAATGTAAAATGCCACTCTACATACACTAGAAAAAAAAGAGCATTAAGTGATATGGAATAAAGAACAGCAGAATTAGAATGTTTGGTGAGAATTAAAAAGTGGCTTTCTGGCCGGGCGCGGTGGCTCACGCCTGTAATCCTAGCACTCTGGGAGGCCGAGGCGGGTGGATCGCTCGAGGTCAGGAGTTTGAGACCAGCCTGAGCAAGAGTGAGACCTCGTCTCTACTAAAAATAGAAAGAAATTATCTGGCCAACTAAAAATATATATAGAAAAAATTAGCCAGGCATGGTGGCGCATGCCTGTAGTCCCAGCTACTCAGGAGGCTGAGGCAGGAGGATCGCTTAAGCCCAGGAGTTTGAGGTTGCTGTGAGCTAGGCTGACGCCACGGCACTCACTCTAGGCCGGGCAACAGAGCGAGACTCTGTCTCAAAAAAAAAAAAAAAATGGCTTTCAGAGTTTACAAACATGATATTTTGAATCACAGCAAAAAGAATGTAATGATTATTTTATAATGACTTTACACCAATTGATATTTCTAATTATGTTAGCAAAACTATAAATACAATTAATTATTTTTAGGATGTATGTTATCATGTGAAAAAGATGAAAGGAATAGAATTTATTTACTTTAAGAAAAAATCTAAAGTGGATTCTCTTTACTAAAACCATACAAAATTGAATTATATTAAAACCTCCAAATATTATTTAAATATTGCTAATTATGAAATCAAGAAGAGAAAGTCTAGAATCTTAATTTATGTAGTATTAAAATAAGTAATTAAAACTTCATAGCATTAAAATTGATACTATGGAAGTAATAATAAAAATGGTGAGCTATCTATTTCCTTTAAGGAGCTTAGGGCCTCAAAATATGATAATTGTCTAAACTTATTGTCCATTAGAATTAATCATTAATAAATACTGTTGATTTTATATAGATTATATACTAATATGACTTGGATAAATTAGGCTGTTCATGCAGGGAATCTCATTGAATATTATTCTTTAAACTCTGATAATATTAAAAACAATAGAAATAATCATTTATGACACCTTATATCTTAAAGCACAGAGCATTAGCAGCTGGTTAGCTTTGTTATTAATGCCCAGGGTTTTGAATTTCAAAATTAATGACATGTCTAAGTCAATTCTCTAGTTAATTTGTATAAGGATTATTTTAAATAAAAGTTTAAAAATCTGAATATCCACACTTCAACATATAGTAGAGAAAAAAAAACTAAAATAAAATAAATATTTATGGAGACTCCAAACATAAAAATTCAGAATCTAAGCAAAACAGAAAACACTGAAACTTCATTATAAGGAGGCTAGCACTACGTAGAAATTCTGAGGTAGAGGGAAGTTGATTGGTCACCATCTGTGTATTTCTTTCACTTTGTATTTTACTTTTAGGATGGTGGTATATGAAAAGACAAATGATCCTCAGAAGTATTAAAGTAAGGGATCTATGCTTTTGATTTCTTATCAGAACTATCTCTTTCCACTGTCTGAATCTTTCTATCTTTCTTTTAATTCAGTAAAACACAGAATATATTGTATTGCTTTAATATAAATAAACTGAAAAGATAGTACCCAAGACAACAGCATTTTTCATACGTGGATGGTGTCATTTATATCTTACTGCATATGAATGGTGTCTCTGGTAGATTGTATTATTATTTGCCAAAATCCCATCTTGTGGGAAGATTACATATCCATGCCTCAGTGAAGTGTGGTCATTTGAATTACTTTATCCAATAAATATTAATATAAATGGAATTTCCTGTTATTTTTGGTGGAAGCTTTAGGAACCTGAGTATGTTTCACTGTTTCCTTTTTCTTCTTTCATTCTGACTAGAAATTCTTAACAGAAGATATTTCTTCAACCTAGGACCTGGCATGAAGGTGACATGCAGTAGAGGATCAGCTGATCATAGCAGTGTTCATACAACATGAGAAAGAGACAAAATGTTGTTATGATAATCTGCTCTGATTTGGAGGTCATTTGCTACTGCAGAATTACCTGGCCCTTCCTGAGGAAGGTGGGACTTTTGGAGTTATGCAGTCCACACACTGAACAACTGTGCATGGCAGCCGTGGCACTGCACTCTAATTCTATATTCCAAAAATTCTTTAAAAACAATGACTCTAAAATATCTGCTAAACCTGAATAAATATGGACTTTTTAATCCTGAGAGAACAGTTTTAATTTCCATTTTAATTTCACTTTTCAACCTACCTTGATAAAGCATTTACTCAGCATATATATTAATACGATCACAGGCAGCATCCCCCCACCCCCTGTGATAGAAACCAGTATCAACATGTTTGTCATTTTACTTAAAAAAAAGGACATGCTTTCAGCTTTTCTATCCTGACTATAAACGGTGAAGGCGTGGATGTTTTGCTAATTATTATCAGGTATTTTTTAAAACTATAAAGTTTTTTTATGGAAAACTAATTGTTTAGAGTATGTACATATGCAGGACTAAGAACCATATGTAATGTCCTTCATAACAGCACTTATATATTTGCACATAATAACAACAGATGGTATTATCAAATGCCTGTTCCACTAAATTTAAAACTCCCTTTGGGAGGGTAATTACTTTCACAATAAAACAATCACCCAAATTCAATATTAAAAAAATATAGAGTTCTCTTAGAAGGCAAGCCTATTCCATACGAAAATATGAGATAATTCCTCATATTTTCATATGTACACAGAAATCTAGTCATGTACTTGTCTTTTAAGTTGAAACAAAAATTCTGTATTTGTCTAACTGCATTGCGAACCTTCTTTGTATAGAGAAGACTCATTGCAATTTGTATTGAATACTTAAAAATACATTTTCAAAGAAATCATTAATTACCAAAAGATAATACCATTTCAATTTCCAATATGAAACTCTTTACCTTTTAATTTCTAGATAATTTTTTCTACACAATGGTGCTCATTGGTACTAGCGAAATATTCATTCCCTTCTGCAGAAAACTTAACTAGCAGAAGCATAATGATCCCAGGCAATAACAATCACCCCTAGTCTTTCTCACTTCAGTCCAGACTCGTCTCTGCTTATTATGCCCTGACTCTTTTCTGCTCATTACCAGGCTCAGACATTCTCTATTCAGATATATTTGCTCTGATTGCCACTGCTCCATAATCTTAATGCAATCTGCAACTCACTGACGACTTATATCAATTAATTAAAGAAATGCTTATTATATACCTTGTAAGTGTAAGCCAATATGTATATACTGCAGAAGATATACTGTTGGTAATAATTTATCACCATCAGAAATAGGTATTATTTGACATTGAGAATATTGCAATAAACTATAAATCCCTGCAGTGGAATTTAGTCAAACTCTGGTGAAATTTAAGAGAAGAGGAAGGTTGCATTTTGTTGGGGAGTCAGGAGGGATTTGAGGAGATCTTGGTGCATAGGTGGTATTAATAACTTCAAGGAAAAGATTACAGGAAAGGAGTAAAGAAGTGCAGCCAGGGATAACAGCACAAGCAAATGGACGCAAACACAAACAGAAAGATGCAATTCAATTAACAATAAAATGGCCACTTTTGCTCTACGTCTGCATATGCAGGAGAGTAGTAACAAACATGCCTGAGATGGTGGGCTTAGATCATGCTTTGGAGGGTCTTATGTACTAAGCTGTGAAATTCACATTCAACTTAGTTGGTCGTGGTGAGAAATAAAGATTGTTAATAAGCGTTCTATTCTTACAGGGTTAAACTGGCCTCAGAATGTGTTGGAGACAGAAGTGACTGAAGAAAAAAGGTCCATTAGACACAGTTCCTGAAAGAGTGAATCGGGCCCTCCAACAGGATGGTGGTAGTGGAGTAAAGAGATGCGAATGGTGTCATGAAAGCAGAGCTGATAAAATCCAACAATGAATTTGTGAAAGGAGAGAAAGTAAGGGAAGCCTTTTTTACTTAACCATGAAGAAAAGACTGTTTCCCAAAATAACATCTGCCTGCAAGGAACCATATATGCCATCTGAACATAATATATCTTTGAATAACATCAAATACTCAGTATTTCCAATTGTCAATTTCAAATAGTATTTAAACCAAGCCTGTACTTGTTTTTGTAATTATAAAGGAAACAATAATACTAGTAGCACAGGAAAATAAAAAAAGTGACATAAAAAAAGCAGTTTAAACTTTCAGAAATCTAACAGTCTACATAAAACACATAAGAAATAAAATGAGATACATAAGAGTTACCATTGATTTGAACCTTTTACTAATGCCTGAATTTATGTCCAAAATAGCCATCTGTAGGTACATGCAGGCACAGAAAAATGATCTAATTAGATTTAACAATGCCAATGACACTATTCCAATAGTACAGGGAGCACTGAGAGTCTATGGCATGATCTGGCAACAGAGACATGGAAAACATCACCACTGGATACTCCTAATCAGTCATTTAGAAGAAGCAAGAATTTGGGTGATGCATATATTTTTGGATATTTTTTGTCAAACTAACACATGTAATGAGATCAGCTGGTTATTCCTATTGTCACTGGACACAGTGGAGAAAGAAAAGCTCAGGGATTGGAATTCCCAGCTCAAGAACCCGCATAAATTACTTAAAGGATTCTGAGTGTACCCTCGAGGATATTCTTATATCCAGTAGTCACAGAATTGAAATTGCTAAAATCCAATGCAGGATCTCATCCTGCAACTGGCTGATTTACAACTCAAGTGAACTCCCAGCTTTGCATGGTGTCTATTGTTAAAGTAAGGTCATTGATTGGGAAGGAATGGGATTGTGTAAATCAAGAATGTGGGAAGAACATGATGAAGCCAGGGACATGAGTTACTAAATTCTGATGAGTCTTGTTTGCTAGTGGAAGAGGCCTCCCCTCCACTGGAGTAAACTGCCTATCCCTATCTGAAGAGATCAGCCCTGTATTGCCTGAGAAAACACAGGCTATGGCCAGTGATGAGTGGAAGGTTAGAGACATGGAAGAAACATGATTGGAAAATTGGTGACTAGGAAATTTGGGGAAGAGGCCTCTTTGAGTGGGTAAAGAATGTGTCCCAGGTGAATGCACATCAAACTATGACCTAAGCAGAGGAGGATTTTAACAATCAAGTGGATAGAATGACCTGTTCTGTAGATACCAGTCAGGCTCTATTCCCAACCACCTCTGTCATCACCCAATGGGCTCATGATCAAAGTGGCCATGATGGCAGGGATGGTGGTTATAAATGGGCTCAGCAACATGGAATTCTATTTACCAAAGCATAGCTGGCTATGGTCACCTCTGAGCTTTCAATCTTCCAGCAGCTGAGACCAACATTGAATCCCTGATGTGGCACTATTTTCTGGGGTGATAAACCAGCTACTCGGTGGCAGGTTGATTACATTGGATCATTTCCTTAATGAAAGGGGCAGCATTTTGTTCTGACAAGAATAGAGAGTTGCTGTAGATACATATTTGCCTTCCCAACATGCAAAGCTTCTGCCAAAACTACCATATGTGGATTAACAGAATGCTCATCCACCATCATAGCACTCCACATAACATTGCTTCTAACCAAGGAACTCACCTTATAGCAAAGGAAGTGCTGCAATGGCTGCACACTCATGAAATTCATTGGTCTTAACATATTCCCCAACATTCAAAAGCAGCCGGCTTGATAGAGCAGTGGCATGGCATTTTGAAGACTCAGTTACAGTGCCAGCTAGGTCACAATACCTTGCAGGGCTGAGGAAGGTTTTCCAGAAGGCTCTATATGTTTTGAATCAGGATTCGATAGATAGTACTGTTTCTCTAATAGCCAGAATTCATGGGCCTAGGAATCAAGGAGTGGAAATGAAAGTAGCATCACAATTTACTAGTGACCTGCTAGAGAAATTTTTGCTTCCTGTTCCTGCAACTTTATACTTATATTCTACTTGCCTTCGACCTTGAGGTCCAAGGGCAGGAATGCTCCACCAGTACATACAATAATGATCCCATTGAACTGGAAGTTAAGATTGCTACCTGACAACTTTGGGCTCCTAATGCCTCTGAGTCAACAGGCAAAGAAGGAAAATACTGTGCTGGGGTGATTGATTCTGACTACCAAAGGAAAACTGCACTACTATTGCACAGTGGAGGTAAGGAAGGGTATGTTTGGAATACAGGAGATCCCTTAGGGTGTCTCTTAGTACTACCATGCCCTGTGACTAAGAAATCATTGGAAAATAACATCAACACAATCCAGGTAGGACTAAAGATGACCAGAGCCCTTCAGGAATGAAGATTTGATTCACTCCACTATGGAAAATAACTATGACCAGATGAGGTGCTTGATGACAGCAAAGGGAATACAGAATATGTAGAAGAAGGTATTTATAAATAACAGCCATGGCTATGTAATTAGTTACAGAAATCAGGACTGTACTTGTCATGAGAATTTCCTCTTTATTTTTCTTTAATTTGTTTCTGTGTGTTTAAATATTAATAGATAGATAAAACAAATATTTTTGGTTTCTTCCCTCTCTTACTCCCTTATCGTGTAACATAAGATATATTTACTTTATATCATATTATGTAAGCTGCAAGATATTAAGGAGAAGAGTAAACATCACTCCAGGACTTTATCTCCTCTTCTAAAATGTTAGTACATTTTGTTGCACACGGGATCGTTGTATCAGGTTAGGGGGAATTATGACCATGTTATTGTCTTTATTTGGAGATTATGTATGGTTTAAGGAGATGCAGAGGGCACCAAGTTGACAAGGAGTAGATTTGTGATGGTTAATTTTATGTGTCAACTTGACTGAGCCATGGAATGCTTGGACATTTGGCCAAACACTAGTCTGGATGTGTTTGTGAGGGTGTCTCTGGATGAGATTAACACTTGAAGTGAGATTAACACTCAGTAGACAGAGTAAAGTGGATCCCTTTCTTTAATGTGGGTGGAGCTTATCCAATCAATTGAAGACTTGGATAGAACAAAAAGGCTAAGTAAGAGGGAATTCCTCCCGCCTCACTGATTGAGCTGGGACATTGGCCTTTGTCTGCCTTTGGACTCAGACTGAAACATCAGCTCTTCTTGGGTCTCAAGACTGCCAGCTTTCAGACTGGAATTTATACTATCAGTTATGCTGGGTCTCCAGCTTGCTCACTGCAGATTCTCAAACTTCCCAGCCTCCATAATCACATGAGCCAATTCCTTAAGTTCACTCTCTCTACAGAAGATATATATATTAAATGTGAACATAGGAAACTCAGGGGTTAAAATACCTAGTTTGATATTTATGTGTACTGCTCAATAGTAAAGTTATTTTAGGTGCACATTGACTCTTTTGGGAAATTACACCAAAGGGGGGGAAAAAAACAATAACCACAAAAGTAACTTCTGGAAATTCACTCTCTACCCATAACGCTTAAAATAGATAATATCTTCAAGCAATAGAATTTACAATTTTCTTACATTTGGAAACTTTAGTAAGAATGTATTTTATTTTATAAAGACTAATGTTCATGGTGACAATAAAACAAAATTCCTAATCTTCATGGTGATGTGTTGTGACAACATAAAGTTAAACTGATTGACTAAGATTAAAGGACCTAATGAACACTCTAAAACTTAATACTTTCTCTACAAATTTGGATGCTGAGGCATGCAAATCCACTACAACAGAGGTATGACTTTTTATACTTTAAAGATAAGCTCTACATTTCCTCAGTATGAAACTGTACTTCTTAAGCAAGAATGGTTATAATCCCAAAAGTTGACATGCTAAATATTATATGCATAGCTAGTTTTGTCTTTAATTTAATTACTATTCTTTTTCATTTAATATAAGTTCTTCACCTTTAACCAAAAAAAGTACATTTCAAATGTGCATGAGAATAGGGTTGAATTTTTAAACACTGAGATGCCTACATTGAAATGGCCCTACTTAGGCCCTTCCTCAAACAGAAAAGTATTAAACTGACATTAAAAAGAGGTAAGAGTAAAACAAGCAATGTCCTTAAATTGTAAGAAGTGTGGATGACCTTTTCTCTATCACCGAACTTAAAATATCAAACATAGAGCATTTATGTTAATACCAGAGTAACTAAAAACTATATGGAAGCAAATTTGCTTATGCCGTAAGTACATAAATGTAGTTTCAGCTATGACATACATTTGCTAATAAATTTTATTAACATTTTATTTCATTATCTTTGATACTCTAACACTTTTAACCTCACATTAATCAGGGTTGTTTTAAATTGGGATCAATAGCTCGGTTAGTCAAGGTAAATTATTACAGATAATATATAACGTTCATACTAATCTGCTTAACATTAGTTTCATTAAATTAGATTTGGGAGGGGGGAAATTTTGTTAAGAATTTTCACTTGTATGTAAAATTCTAAGAATTATTCTTCATTATGTAATCCATTTCATATGTGGCCATTTACCCGCCAGGTCCCCTTTTCTTTCAGCATTCTGGTCAGATTCTGGATCAAACTCACATTTGATTAAAAGATTATTTAATCAATCCATTCTTAACATGAACACCCCTTGACTCTGAGCAGTATTATTGTAATTTTGGAAGATTATCCTCCTGTTTTCATTTACAGAGCTAATAAAATACCTTCACATTTGTATTACAGTATGAGGTTTACAGAATAATGGCACCCTAATCCTTGTGCCCATTTATTGATGAGCACTATGGGTATCAAATAAGCTGAATCACATTTGGAAGATTCTGTACAGCTGCAGCAGAGGAACAGAATTGAGGTCGTTTTAGGTTTTGGTTTAAGGTTCTTCCACTATAACAAAAAAGAGAACCTAATTTATTATTGTAAATGTAGAATTAACATTAGAAGTTGGAATTTTCTTTTCTTTCCTCAATATTATCTTTCTTGGCATTTTAGGAGAATCTTCACTTAATGTTTACATATTCTACTTTTAAGATAATAAAAATTTAATCTTATAATTTTCTTTTAGCTGTTATAAAATAACCATAATATAAAAGCTCCAAAGTGTTGAAAGTCCCTAGAAAACATATAGAACAGTGAGATACAACATATTGTTTATTTCATTTAGATTATATAGAGAGCTAGGTTGATTTCTTTGTATAACCATCTAATTTACATACTCAGATGTATGTGGTCTAACAATGTGAATAAAGTACGTATATTTCAGTTCAATTGCCTGAACTAATTCAGATGGCTGATCTTTTAACCAATGTGATTTCAGTATTGTCTTTTGAACTGACAGTCTTGAGGGCACCCAGTAGGGATTGTTCTTGAAAGTGTAGCCAGTCTTTTCAAAAAAATAGAATGAGGTTAAATGTTCATAAAGGTTGATTAAACAGATGCATAATAGTAGTCAATGTGTCACTATAAGTGTAGGTTGACTATACAAGCAATGAGAAATTTTAAAGGTGGAGGTGAAGAGAGAGATGTTGGACAAAGGATATAAAGTTTCAGTTAGACAAGGGAATACATTTTTAAGATCCCTTGTACAGCATGGTGACTACAGTTAATAATAATACAATGTATATGTCAAAAGTGCTGAGAAAGTAGATTTGAAATATTTGGATCATAAAGTAAATATGAGAGGTGATGAATATGTTAATTGGCTTGATTCAACCATTCCATAATATATATATATCAAGATATCACATTGTACCCCAAAATATATACAATCATTTGCCAATTAAAGATAAGATAAAAAAAGAAATTTTAAGGGCTGCACAGAAATAGACACAGAGGAAGAAAATAAAAATAAAAATCCATTCATTATTGTTTAGGGAAAAAGGCTAAACCTATCTTACCAATTTGTGATAATTTAGATGTATCAGTGTCCTGATAGTTTCCATTAAAGCCTGAATAATTTTTATGATATATTGGCATGTTAAATTTTAATGACAGCTTGATCATTTTAATGAAATAATGGATATCCAAATGAAAAACTATCCCCTGTTCAAAATATATGTTGTTTTTTCTGAAAACAAATAAGCAAAGGTTTTGTAGGAGATAGAGGCATTATACTTTAAATTTTTTCACAATACTCCAATTACATTTTTGTATTATGTCTATGATAACTGAGGTGAATAAACTTAAGTCAAGGGTTTATATAATTTTTTATTGTGTTTAAATTAATTTTGTAAGTTCTATTAGAAGAAAAAACAATAGTATAACTCTCTGAGATACCATACTAAAATTCACTAGGTTAAGTCTGCGAACATTTCTAGGGACCATCATTGTTCATTATAACTGACCATATTGGAATTTCTGAGGTGGCCAGAAGTAGAGGTTTAAGTTTGATCATATGCAGTACGACTTCCAGGACCAGAGTTGTTCTCATAGTTGAAAGAGTTCATATAATATGATAAAATTCTACCTGGCACAATTAGTCAAAGGTTAGGTATAAATAAACACCACTAGCATTTTATTAGATATAAATTCTTCCCAGTAGTTTTAAAGAAAAGGATGATTTAGGTAACTATGTTTATTACCCCTTTGAACTCTATTACTGAGATTTGTATTAAATAAACATTCATCAAATATCAATTATGTTTGAAAGTTGGGTCCTATCTAGGTTACTTATTTAAAACATGTATTTTACAATCTTTTAAAAAGTGATTGATGTTGTATTCAGAAAGCTTCTCAAAGGCACCACTTTTCTTTTATATTAATAACCATTTTCAAAATACAAGGTTGAATGATGACAAGGAGTAATTTCATCACATTGAGTGAAATGGAAGGAATGTTTTAGTTTAGTTTTTGGTTAAACTATTTATGTAATCATAATTTGACTGTCCAGAATTATATTTCCAATCAGTTATTGAATGGCTGCCAAGCACTTTGAAGACAAACTATGATACATAAAAGCTACATGTTGATTCTGATCTTATGAGAAATTATAAGCATTGTGTTTTTATGGAGAATAGTGTACATAGCAGATATTTAAAAGAGCCATCAAATTGGCAGGGGTATAGCTATACAATATATTAATTAAACTCAATCTTTCATTTTGTATGCTAGAATTCATTAGTTTAAAGTTTTACAAGGTATATAACAGAGGTGACTCTTTGATACACTTGCCTGTTTAGATTCTTAGAATGATAATTAGGTAATAAAGACTCATTTTACTAGTACAGTCTCTAAAGACACCAGCAAAGCATCTTGGCAGCATCATGAAATACAAGGCAGATGATGTTATAACAGAAAGGAATTGATAGGAAGCGTTAGAGAAAATGCTGCCTAAAGATGGTTTTAAAACTAAGTCCTAGAATTGTCCTGCCTCTGTCTCACCTGAGGAGAAAAAGGCATTGAGTTGGCCTTCCTTCTTATTACACTCTTATTTCAGAGGGACAGAAATAGGCATGTCTGCAGTCAGTATATATGCAGAAAAGAAGTAATCATTAAAGCTATCCCCATTGTTAGCTTTAAGAATCCTGTGGTTGTGCATCCAAACTGAAGTAAAAGATAATAAATATTAAGTAAATGTTAAATCATTGGTCAGACCAACATAAAAATTCTAATTTTACATATTATTTAACATATATAATCTTTCTTTGGTCAAAACCAGAGATGATAATATTTTAATTTTGCTCATCTATACATTTCAATGTTAGTTCTGTAATATTTTTTCCTTTCTGTTCAGGTATTCACAATTACTCATATAAAATATTTAATATATATTATTTTTCAAGAATACTATTAGTTTATAATTTGGGGAAATGGTTTTACTGCAATCAATTTTTTCACATAAATAATTTTTATTATAAAATACTAAAGGGACAGAGCTGTTACAGTAATAAATTTTACCTCCACCTGCTAATGTAAACTCTATTATTATTTTCATTCTCTGATTCTAAAATCCTTGGGAGAAACAACCCTAAACAACTTGTTAGTATAAATCTTCTCTGCTTCTCTTGTCAGGGATTATACTTTGTGAAATACATCCTTTGTAAAGGATCATCATCCCTACATAAATCCCAATTCTTGACATCCTGTTTGTCAATCATTAAGGTCATTAATCTTCAAGGTTATTTATGTCCCCAGGCAAGTTAGTTAACATCTCTGGACTCTAATTTATCTTCCCAAATTACACATGGAAATAATAATAGTATCTACCCCTTGGAGTTGCTGTGAGTATATAAAGCATTTAGCACAATGCTTGACATAGAATGGACACTCAATAAATGTAACTTATTAATAAAATACTAAATGTGATTATATAATATAACGTATTATATAATCACTGTATCATGCAAACTTAGCACTGATTGATAATAATATAAATTATAGATTATCAACATAAACTATAATAATTTTAATAATTGTGCCACAGTTATATTTATTATATTAATTAAAGTGGAAATAAGATATGTATTTCATTTCGAGCATAAAATTATCAGGAAATGATAATCTGATTGTCTAGACTTATGTTTCAGGTTACTTTCTATTTATCAGGAGCTCTGAAGCTTCTCAGTAAGGCACAAAATATAATTACATCTTTACTTAGTTATTAAAATGGGGCCACTAAGGCCCAGATAGTGCTAAACCCAGACCAGCAGACCTTATGTGGATTGTGTGTGCTGATGCCCAAATGGTCAGGTCTGAAAGAAGAAAGAGAATCTCTTAGTTGCATTGGGTTAGCAGATAATGACAGTTAAAGAAAAACTTTTGGATTGGCTTGTGAGGCTTTGGCACTTCTCACATCTGTATTTACTGTTTTCACTGTAAGACATAAAAAATATCCAGGATATTTTGTATTTCCTAAGTAGCCATCATCTGATATAAGATAAATGTATTTTATGATTATAATATAAGTGAGTGTCATATGAAAAGAGACAAATTAAAAGATCACTTCTAAGTGGTGTTAAATGGTAAAAATTTATAAAAAAATTATGATTAAAATAGGGCTATAAAGAATAAACTGGTTTTTAATAAGTGGAGATCCAAAACCACAGTATTTTAGGAATAGCAATAAGCAAAGGCATAGGTGGAAAATCATCGAGCCTATCTGGAGACTCAATCCAAGTTTCTGGAGCATAGGTTCTTAGGGGAATAGTGCAAAACAAGACAAGGAAGGTACTTAAAGCCAATACTGGGGAGTTCCAGCTTAAAGCACTTCAATTGTCCTTAAGCTTACCAGGATTCGTTCTATGACTAGCTTCTCCATTATTCATCTCAAGTGCCTAAAAAGTAGGTAGTGAATACTTGTAAAAATCTGAAAAATGAGTGAATTAGTGAGTTAAAGTTTAAACATTCATCAGTAAAAAAATGGGTAACTGTGAGATTTGGGTTAGAGTTGGACGTTAGAAAGAATAACCAGAGAGTAGCATATTATGATGAATTAAAGAGGAGGTTGGAATTTAGAGGAGCTACTAAAAGGAAACATTTTCAATGACTGAGGGAAGATGAGATGAGCATCAAGAACTATGAAGGGGCTGAGATTTATTCTAGTTTCAAGCTTGCATATTAGCATATCGTAGTCTCATGGATGCTTGCAGAAGACACAAGACCCTCAACCCCAGGATTAGACACAAAAGACTTTATTACTTGTAGCTGTAGAGGCAACCAGAGTATCAGCACCTGTGCTAGTTCCCCAAGTTCTAATTTCCACAAAGAGCAGTGACTAATGTGAATTCAGTGGGCTGCATTACAGGAGAGGAAACCTGAACTTGTGGAACTGGAATCTTTTATAACAGGTGGTAAAGTTGCTTAAACTTTGCCCCAAGTAAGACATTGACTTTATTTTACTGAATAGTAAACACATCTACCCTTTGCACCAGGAGAAGATGCTATGTCTTTTGTCTAGGGCTGTTAGATATACAAACATCTTGGAAAAGACAGCCCCCAAAAAAGTAGTTTATGAGACGTGCGGCAACACAAGACACCAATACAGAATTGTTTTCCAATAGTGAGGCCCTGAATTAGCAGGTGGGAGTGAAAATTCCATTCAAATAATCACTGCATTCATGTCATATTTTTGTGTTTTTATTTAGTTTACAGATCAAAATTTTAACTAGAGCAGGAGACTGTTTTTTGTTATATTACCTTTTCTCAAAGCCAGTAGAAAGAATAATTACTTTATTGCATCTATACCAAAGTTTATCATAACCTAGGAGGCACATGTTGACAAGAATAAATTATAAGTCAGAATTTAACACTTCTGGATTTTTCTCAAAGACAGAAGTTAAATTCACAGAGCTCAGTAAGTTAAATTTCTAGAACTTAAAATCTAAGAACAGTTTATACCATTCTGACAAAGTCTGCTTTATGTATATATATTATGCATATATAAAATATATATATAAACTCTATAAACTCTAATTAAAAACACTTATGTAGTAAGAAAAATGATGAATTCATTCTATGGATAAACTAAAATATCAGACTTGTGTTTCGTTCTGAGCTGTGAATATATTAGTAGCTCTTCTCCCTACTTTATAGATAATTTGAAAAATAACTGACCTTTTAAAAAATTAAGAAAGAAGAAAGTTGGCCACACATTCATTAGGCCCTGCCTAGTAAAGAATTTAACCATACCCAAAATAAGATCTGGCCCTTTGCCCTTGGCTTCTGGGAGGTAATCTCTAAACCTTGTAATACGTGCCCGATAGGAGTCTCTTCACTGGGTGGCCTTGGGTCGGCCAGGTAGTTAGAATGTGATTTAGGATGAGGGCTCTAAGTCACATCAACAAAGTGATTTAGGGTGGGCTTTGGGTCACCAATACACCTGGAAGTGTTCAAGACTGAAATCAGTCACATGGGAAATCAATCATGCCTGTGTGATGGAGCCCAGTGGAAACTCTAGACACTGAAACTTGAGTGAGTTTTCTTGGCTGCCAATACTCCGTGTGTACTGCCACATGTTCAGTGCTGGGAAAGAAATGCTGTCTTGACTCCATGGGGAGAAGACAAGTGGAAGCTCCACGTTTAGAAACCTACTGGACTCTACTTATCTTAGTAAGCTCAGACAGGTATAACCGAATACCACAGACTGGGTGGTTTAAACATTTATTTTTTAAAAATCTGGAGGCTGGGAAGTCCAGTATCAAGGTGCCAGCATATTTGGTGTCTAGTGAGGGCATTCTTCCTGGTTTCCAGATTGTACACTCACATGGTGGAAAGAAAGCAAGAGAGCTCTCTGGGATCTATTTTACAAGGGTTCTAATTCCATTTATGAGGGGTCCACCCCTATGACCTAATTATCTCCCAAAGGCTACACATCCTAATATCATCCAAATAACATTGAGGGGTAGGATTTCAACTTATGATTATTTGGGGGACACAAGCATTCAGTTCATAACACTCCCCTATGCATTTCTTCTTTTTTCTGATTTTAATCTGTATCCTTTAGCTGTAATAAACTGTGATCATGAGTACAACTGCTTTCAGAGAGGTCTGTGAATCCTTCTAGTGAACCTGCGAACTTGAAAGTGGTTTCAGAAGTAAGCATGGTCTTGTGTAGACTGTTTTCCCTTTAACTTGCACAGGTCCTAAATCTAAATAGATATGTGTATGTATATATTCAGGAAATATTTCATCTTTATGTGGAACATATTTTACATTTTTATAATTTCAAAATTTTGATTTGCATATTATAATATGTAAAGGACAACATTCCATTTTATTTTTTATAATATATATATAAATATATATGAATGTGTGGATATGTAATTTGATGACATTCTAAAAATCTGTTTTCCAAATACATTTTAAACTTTTATTTTTACAAGTTAATAAACTTGACTAAGCGCTAGTTGAAAGAAGCATATTAATCTTAAAATACATATCATTATTACAGAAGTCTTTAAAACTTGAGCATATCTTACTTAAATATAAATTGATATTTAAAATGATAACAAATTTGATCATTTTTATAACCATCAGAGGCTAATTATTGTTCCTCTTGCCTATTCTAAGTGATTTTAGTCTAACACATTTCTTAAGATTTGCTATAAATTTAAAGAATTTCACATTTTGAAGTCTTTTCACAGGCAGTTTTTGAGGTTCCCAATTAGACACAGTATGACTTACTGCATAGCCCCGAGGATACTCATTAGTGGACATCTTATCCCTTGCTGCCTAACAAAGAGTTGGAGAAACCTTTCTACAAAAAGATGACAAGGTCAAATCTACCATACTGATTTCACCTTTTCTTTTTAAGAATACATTAGCTACAGCGGAAACAGACAAACTGACAGATGATAGATTCTTGCTGTAATGATGTGAAAGGCAAATGTCATTATTATTAATAAATGCTTATTATATGCCGACTGTGTGAAACTGTACACAGAAGATTGCCAAGCTTCTTTCCTAACCATGTGGTTTTGGATCCAGTCACAGCAATTTTTAGTTTCAGACTCACTTGGGCGGGCCATGTGCATCAAAGTCCTCTAGGTATCTGCATGTGAAAATATGTTCTCATTACTTCCCCTTAGCACTGTAACCTGGTGACAGTTCTTTTAGTCATGGGCCAGAGGAAGCAAGCCAAAAAATCCCTGTCATCTTCTAAATTCACAGCATGAAGCTATAACATTTCTTTAAGCCGCCTTCTTTTATTTCTGTTTCCTACTGCCAGTCTGACTGTCAAAGTCACAGCAGGAGATAAAATTGAAAAGAATCATCAAAGAAATCCATGTGCAGAATTTCCCTACAGGAGCTTTCAGCAAGAGGGGTAAAAAATGAAAGTGGCTACACTGACATTTGCCCTCCAGCCAAGTATTAATAAAAGGGAAAAACAAATGTATGCTTGCCCACTCCTCAAATATGTCCCCTGATATCAGAAAATGGAATGTTTCATTTTTGTAATAGATAAAAAGATCAATTGCTAAAACATATTTTGCTATGAGGGATTTTTAAAATATAAAAATTGAAAATGGTCCATAATACTTTTGTCCAGAGACAAAAGTCGGTGTAAATTTCTGCTAATTTTAAGGTCAATTTTACGTAAATTTTTGGAAAAATCATTTAAAAAAATACCTTCTTCAAAGTTTGACATAAAATAGATCCTTAACACAGTAGTGTGTGATCATGAAAGCATTCAGATTATATCAATTTAAAATCAATATTATAGCAAGTAGCATATACTAAAAGGAAACTTGCATTTTTAGCAATTATTCTGACATTTCATCCAATTTTTCAAAAAATGTGCATTTTTAAAATTTGAAGTATGCTTTTATTGGAAGTGTCTCTGAGTATATACAGTTTTTAAAAATCTCTATGTTGTGCTGTATTAACAATGAAATCATTTGTTAAGTTATAATTTCATTTTTATACATACTCTTTTTACTTTGGAATAATTTTAGATATCCATAAAGGTTACAAAAATAGTAAAGAGTTCTTAGATACCCCTCACCCAGTTTCCCATATTGTTAACGTCTTACATTACCACAGTACAAACTAAGAAATGAGCATTATCATATTACCACTAACTAAATTCCAAACTTTATTTGGATTTCACCAGTTTTCCAGATCCTTTTCCAGTATTGAACCCAGGGTACCACAATGCATTTAGCTGTCATGTCACCCCTAGTCTGTGACAGTGTCTCAATTTTTCCTTGATTTTTATGGCCTTGACAGTCTTGGGGAGTATCAGCCAGATATCCTGCAGTATGCTGTAAAATATATTCCCCAGTGTGGGCTTGCACAATTGCTTGTTTTTTGTTTGTTTGTTTGTCTGTTTGTTTGTTTTGAGATAGGATCTTGCTCAGTTGCCCAGACTATAGTGTAGTGATGTGATCATAACTCACTGTAACTTTTGAATTCTGAGGCTCAAGTGATTCTCCTGCCTGAGCCTCCTGAGTAGCTGGGACTACAGGCACATGCCACCATGAGAGGCTAAATTTTTAATTTTTTTATACAGAGAAAGTCTCACTATGTGGCCCAGGATGGTCTCAAACTTGTGGACTCAAGCAATCCTCCAGCCTCCATCTCCCAAAGTCCTGGGATTACAAGCATGAGCCACTATCCCAGCCCACAGTTGATTTTAGTCCTATCAATTTGATCAGTATTTCTCCAGTTTTGCCTAAGTATAATTGTTGCATAGCTAATCACTCAAGTAAATAAACAAAACATTATATTTCTTTACTAAAATGAAGGAAGTCGTACCTCCAAAAAGACTTGATAAAATTTTCTTTACTAGTTAAACAGCTTTATAACAAGAAATGTAATCAGGATGAGATTCATTCATTAAATCAATAAGTAATGCCACTTTGTGACTGGCATTGTGCTCTGTAGAGGGAATATAGAAATAAAAGATGGAGTTTCCTCAGGAAAGATATAGTCAAGAAAGGGAAAAAGTCAAGTAAACCTAAAATTATCACAGAGAGTGTGGGGGACTGCATGGGAGGTTAACATCTAGACATGCATAGACATTAAGACCTATAAAGGCAGATATCCAGGACTGTAAAAAATTGGATGTGCTTAAATATATGTTGTTTCCTTTATAAATAGTACCTGCACTTTTCTCTGTCAAGAAAGCTATGTAAACCATATCTGCTCAGGCAGAAGTGGTAACATCCAAGGTAAATTTTGTAGAATGAGTTGTGTTTCACCAGGGGAAGAGGTGAGGCAAAGGGTTTAGGCAAAGGAGGCAAATGTTTTTGTGTGGTTGAAGCATATGATGCCGGCATGCTTTGCCAATGTCTTTTGGATTTTAATGAAATGAAGATGGGAAGTTAAGAGAGTATTACTTTCCCCTATTGATTCTAAGTAAGAACATGACAAACAAGATTTGCATTTTTAATTTATTGATTTTTTAAATTAAAACAGAAACATATCAATCTGCACATTGTAAATGTTTTTTTTTTTTTTTCCTTTTCATTTCTTTTTTAGACTTCTCTGCATTTTTAGGAAGAGTATTCTGGCAGTGGTGTACAGATTGAACTGAAGGTGAAAGGAATTAAAAGCAGGGAATAATTAGAAAATTGATAGTATAATCAATCCAAAATAATAAGATTATGAAATAAGGATAGAGAAGAGTTTTTAAAGATAGGAAGAATCTACAGGCATGAATAAAATTGAATGTGGAAAATAAGAAAATAAGAGGAGAGGAGGTATCACCTTTGAATTTCTGCTTAGTTGATAGGGTGGCTAGTGGTGTGAGTTGCCTAAGATAGGGAATACAGATGCAAGGAGTGAGGGTGAGAAGAACGGAAATCTTTCAGTTTGGAACAATTTAGGTTTGAGATGCCTTAGTTTGAGGAAACAACATAGAGATGCCAAATAGGTTGATGATTATTGGAAATAGAATTAAGGAGAGAAATGGCTAGGGATACAGTTTGGGAGACATTATCATATAGATGGTATTGGAGATAATAAAAGTAGATGATACCCTTCAGCAGTATAGAGAATGAGAAAAAAGGCTGTTGCTGGAACTCTCAGAAAACATCCACATTTAATTAATGGGTGGAGGTAGATTACAGGGCAAAGTATACTAAGAAAGAATGGCAAGCAAGGAGAGAGTAAAACCAAAGAAGCCAAGATGCAGATTTCAATATTCACGGACAGAGATTTAAAAAGAAGAGAAAGATCAACAGTGCCAAAGCTTCAGAGAGACCAGTTAAAATAAGCACATTATTCTAAAATAATTTCCCATAGAATGTCTATATTGCATAATTTGAAAGGAGCAATCAAAGAATATACTAAATATTTGGTTTCAAAATAAAAATATGGCAGTAAGTCACTATCATTTTGGGATTAATTTACTAATATATGAGAATGAACCAATTGAAAAATCTTTAAGAAACATAAATTCATGTAGAAAAATGAATGCTACCTTATTTTTTTTAACAAAAATTGTATAACCAACACTTTCCTGAAATTGTTGGAAAGTGCTAAAATACATTTTGCTATTCTCTTTTAAACTAGAGTTTTTACCCAAAACACTGCTTTGTAAAAATACAAAACCACTCTTCTGGATTTATTTCAGCTAACAACAAACAATCTTCACATTTAAAAATGAATCCTTCAATAAATGTGGTTTGACACGAAATGAAAGACTTTTGCTGAAGAGTTCCAAGACTAGGAATTGCCAAGTTCTTCCAATGGCAAATGATTAAAAATTGTAAAAATATAAATAAGTGGTAATATAACCATGAAATAGAATGCTAATACAGTGCATTATAATATTTTCTTTACTGTTGTCATTTCCTAAAGCTAAATAAGCTATTTTAAGTTTAAAACTATGAAAATCAGGAGAAATAAAAATAGATAAGAAAAACCTACATACAAGGAAAATAGGCAACCAGAAAGTCTAAAGAAACATTTTCGATATTTAAAAAAAACATTTTTGCTTAAAAAGCAGAAAAATAAAATCGATTTGGATGAAGGAGAAAATCAAATCTGAAAGTACACAATATATAGAAAGTATTGATTGTGACATAAAGTGTGGAAAACACATGGAGAAAAATTAGAGTAAGTTCCCTTGTGTTAAAAATTTAGAGTGGAAGAGAGAGTTATATTTCACTGTGCATCTGTCAATGTTGTTTAATTTTATTTACTGTGTAAAGTTAGTATATTTTCAATGTAAAATAAAATTTAAGGAAAAAGTAAACTTAATATAAGGATAAAGGGATTTTTTTACTCCATATTCAATACAGAATTCTACATATAGACAGACATTTATAGATATGCAAAGACTCTAAACATGTATGTTCCACACCCTTTTTTTCAAGAGCTCAAGCAGCTTTGAGAAGATACAGTCCACGAATAGAAAAGCATTAATAGAGGAAAATGACAGTAAGAGGTCTGGAAACAAGGGATTCAGCAGAAGAACAGGCAAAGGAAATTAAAAAATGAGCAAAAGAAAATCTTAGGACAAAAAACTGTGTAGCAGACAATAAAACAAATACAGAACCAAAAATAAGACGAGATCCACAGAAAAAAAGTTTACAAGGGGGAAAAAGAAGGAAATAAAACATGAGGTGATTTGCCACGTGAAAACTTTTATAGGACATATGAGGAAACTTATTATGTTGTAAAGAAAATTAAGCATGCTAAAAAAAAAAAAAAACCCAAAACCACGGGAGGATTATTAGTCCTAGAATAAAATAATTGTGGAAGAAAAAAAATTATTTTCTTGTATGTTATGTGGCCCAGCAGAGAACAATATTTACTGTGTTATATCAACGGAAATATTAAATAAAGATTCAGCAATATTTGAGGAGGGAAAAGGAAGTTAGCTAAAAATATTAATCTACCATAATATATAATGTCTAAAGTTGAGATAGCAGTGTGTGCATTTCATTTAGATATGTGCAGATAAAAAACTGAAAAAAAAAATAGCTAAAAAAGAGAAGCTAATTGCCTCTGAGGAGTACGGTAAAAAATGACATGGAGTGCATAGGAACTGGTTTCTGTTTGTTATAAGCCTTATTTGTCCACATGATTTTAAAGTGTTTACATGTAAAGAATTTTTAAATGTGTAAAGTATATTAAGAGAAAATACGAGAAAAAACAATTTCCAAAAGGAGAAGATATTCGAACTCTTTGTTGATCAGAGAAATTTAAATAAGAGCAAAAATGAGAACAGTTATACCAACCCTGCTGACAAAAATGGGAAGTTCTGTGGAAGTTGTCACAATCAAAATGGAGTCACTTTTGTTAAAAACTCTCTCAAACAAGCCAGGGAAGGCCATGAAGAGAGGGTTCTCATGCACAAATGTCTGATAACAAGAACAGAATTATGAGAAAAGACTGCAAAAACCATAACCTTGCACAAAGGCCATTACAACCTTACATACACACAAAAAAATACTTGTGCCAGGATATCTGCCCAACAACTGCCTGCTCAGCCTCGGACTGGCATCACCCTTTTACTGATCCTTGTAGCTAAGCATAATTATCTCAAAACAATTATGTAGTCCTCCTCATTAAAAAAAAAAACAAAACTTTTGTTTTCATTACCTCCCCGAGTACTCACATAGCTCACTATAGCACATGTATTTACAATGCAGTGCCTATTCCCACCCTTCAAAAAAATCATTTTTAACTAGAATCTATGTAGTACTCAGGAAAATCAGCAAGAAAAAAATCAAACAACCCTATCAAAAAGTGGGCAAAGGATATGAACAGAAATTTTTCAAAAGAAGACAGAAGAATGCTCAACATCTCTAATCATCAGGGAAATGCAAATCAAAACCACAATGAGATACCACTTAACTCCAGTGAGAATGGCCCTTATCAAAAAGTCCCATAACAATAAATGTTGGCATGGATGCAGAGAGACAGGAACACTCATACACTGCTGGTGGGACTGCAAACTAGTACAACCTCTGTGGAAAGCAATATGGATATCCTTAAACAGATACAAGTAGACCTACCATTTGACCCAGCAATCCCATTATTGGGCATCTACCCAAAAGAACAAAAGAGATTCTATAACAAAGACATATGCACCCGAATGTTTATAGCAGCACAATTCACAATTGCAAAGATGTGGAAACAACCCAAGTGCCCATCAATACATCAGTGGATTAATAAAATGTGGTATATGTATACCATGGAGTATTACTCAGCTATAAGAGATAATGGGGATATAGCATCTCTTATGTTCTCCTGGATAGAGTTGGAACCCATTCTATTAAATGAAGTATCCCAAGAATGGAAAAATAAGCACCACATGTACTCACCATCAAATTGGTTTCACTGATCATCACCTAAGAGCACATTCAGGAATAACATTAATCAGATGTTGGGCAGATGTGGGTAGGGGAGGGGATGGGTGTATACATACATACATAATGAGTGCGATGCGCACTGTCTAGGGGATGGACACGTTTGAAGCTCTGATTCGGAGTGGGGGGCAAGGGCAATATATGTAACCTAAACTTTTGTACCCCCACAATATGCTGAAATAATAATAATAAAATAAAATAAAAGAGAGAGTTTAGGTTGACAGTTCTATAACACTTACTGCTGGTGGGGATCCAAGAAATCTCTGGAATCACACAAAATGAAGAAAAACAACTGATTACAGAGAACAACAATGTTATGTTTATACTTTCTGGTGAACTCATTCTGTTCAAAGAATAACTTTAGTATCTTATATTTAGCAAGATTTTTGAGGTATCTGTAGGAATAGTTGTTCTTAACACCTTCTCCAGGAGCTATATTAAGAGTCTGACCAAAATTTTGGAAAATGACTCAATGAAAATTTCCTCCTTCTGGTGTATCACCATAAGACAATATTATTATTGTACAATCTGTAACCTACTTTAGTCAGTATTTTTAAATAGACTTTGTAAATACAATAATTCATGATTTTAAGATAGTACTAGGTTACTAATAATGTTGAAAATCTAAGGATGCAGTTAGTTGTCTATTATTAATAAAGACATAGACAAAAAGGATGGAAAATCAGTAAAACCAGTTTCTAGACCTATTCTACTGGCACTTGCCAAATGCTTTATTTATTTTTAGTAATAAATAGCAATATAGTTTTATAAATATTTTGCTAAATTAACTTCTATGCATTAAAGGTGTCAAGATATTTAAGAGTTTAAAGAAAACAAACATGAGTACCTTTTACATTTTAGGCACTGTTATGAGCACTAGCATGCATTACCTTACTTAATCCTCTAAACAGCTTTAGTTTTGTAGGTGCAATTACCATCTTCAAGTTACAGATGTCCAGACAGAGACAAAGGCAGAGTTAAGTTGTTCGAGTTCAAAGCTTAAATCTAGATTTGAATGCAAGCAGTCTGACTGTAGCCTATGTTCTTGGCAAGTAAAAGCCAAATCTATGGAATGTAAGGTAAGAAACTATGGGCAGGAGGATTGTAAGCATTGAAAGAATCTGAAGCCTCAAAGAGGAGAACAAGATGCAGGAACTGTGTGAATACACATAAAAGGCAGGAAGTATCGCAGTTCAAATTGAAACCCTCCATATAATTTGAAAGATGTCAAGTCTCTGCTACTCATTTTTACCTTGAAATCATAAATGTGATCTACAAATTTATTATATATACAATATTTATATATTGACGTATTTATGGTTTTAAATATTATTTTTAAAATATTAAAGCATTTACAATCTAAATATGATTCTTTCCATGTGATGTAGCAATTCTTTTTCATCACATATAATCATGAATGTAATTGAGATTGTAGATGTTTTTATGTTATTTTCTTTTAAGGTGTCCTTCTTTGCAATGTGATTGACCATCCTCTTGAAGAACACCATCACAAATTCCATTATTGAAGAAATTTTGGTGTTAAAAATTTAAGTTTTTTCATATGAAGGTGTATTTAACCATCATACTATAGTTTTGCTGGATGTATGTTTATTTACCGTATACTACATTGATGGTTATTTTCTCTTAGCACTTTAAAGACACTACTCTATGCATGTATGGATTGCATTAGAGCATGGAGAAGTTTTCCGTTGACAGTCATTTTTTTATAAGTGATGTGTCTTTTTCTCTCTGGATCCTTTTAAAATCTTCTCTTTGGTATGAAATTTCATCTGTGTCTTTATGTATATCTCTTCTGCTTATTATATATTGAACTTCCTAAGACTATTGATTTGTATCTTTTATAAATTATGAAAAATTCTTAGTCATTATGTCTTCAAATATTTTTAAATCCTTCATTCTTTCTATTCGCTACTTCTGGAATTATTAATAGAACTCCTCATTCCACTGTATATGTCTTTAGATTTCTTTATTTCTTTATCTGTCTATGCTGCGTTCTGAGTTTATTCAGATTTATCTTCCATTTCACTTCTCTATTATGCTTTTTCTAATATGCTATTTAACACATATATTGAGTTTTATTATCTTTTTATTTATAAGTTTTTTATGGTCTCTCATTTTGATAGTCTCGATCTTGTTTTTAAAAAATACATCTATCTTTTAGTTCTTGAGATAGTTTATAATGTCTAGGCTATTTGTACATCTAGATTTGTTGATTTTTGTTTCTACTGACTCATAATAGCTTGGTTTCATGAATGTTGATTACTTTTGGTTTAGGAGCTCACATTTCATTGAATGTCATCTGTGGGAGTCCTAAAGGCATAGGTGGGAATGTTGTCCTAGAAAGACATTGTTCAAATGATTCTTTAGGGAGTCTCTGAGTGCTACCAACTGAAATCCCTTTTATCTCCTTTGAGGGTTCCTGTTTCAATGTGGAAATTTCAGGTCCAGACCCATTACTTTGCTAGAAGTCCAAGGGGTTCCACCTATTTGATGCAGTGCTGATAATAAACTTTGGTCTCAAAACGACCTCATTGTTATCTTAACACTCAGAGTTGCTGCTGTGGATTCAGCGTGCGACGGTGCATGTGGTGTGTGCCTGTATGTGTGTGTGTGTGTGTGTTTGCTTTTCAAGGTTTCTTTTACTTTCTAGCAAACTCAGCGATGCAATAGACTTATTTATTTATTTATTTTTTTGCATATAATCCAGGATCTAGTTAACTTTTATCCAGAAGTTCCTTCAGAGTATCTTTGTACCTATACAGCCCAACGTGTGGGTACTTTTATATCTTGCTACTCAAGACAAGGTGTGAGAATTAGCAGTATTGGCATCACCTGGGAACTTATTAGCACTGCAGCATCTCAGGTTGCAGTGGAAATATTCTGAATCAGAATCTTCATTTTTAACACAACTCCAGAGTGAACTGAATAACCTTTAAAGTTTAAGAGACATGACTCTAACAGACTCTTAAAATGTTTACTGATTATTTTAAGAATGAATAGTAAAAATTGAAGTTTGGATGTACTTTCTCCAACATCTTTTTGCTAGTTAGTTCCTACTTTCAATTCAACATCTTATTTGTGGGCCAATAAAATTTTTTGAAGTGGAAATAGTTTTTCAGTTTTTCAGATGAAGATAGTTCAAAGGGAAACAACAGAGGCTGAGTACTTGGACTCAATCAGTAAATTTGGGGGCTCTAGGATTAGAAAGCTTAACTGGATCTAAAATTTACAGGCTTGCAGAGATGAAATGATTTTTCTCAAG
This sequence comes from Lemur catta, assembly GCF_020740605.2. Taxonomy (NCBI): domain Eukaryota; kingdom Metazoa; phylum Chordata; class Mammalia; order Primates; family Lemuridae; genus Lemur; species Lemur catta. The sequence goes on from NC_059128.1 coordinate 244,454,804, forward strand.
TTCATGCATCTTATAGCTGAAAAAGTCAAGTCTTGAACGCTGGTATTCTAACTTTAAAAGTAAGCCTTGTGCCACCATGTATATCCTTATCCACCTAGTTGTTGGGTATATATAGCCAAACAACTTAAATGTGTGCATTTCCAAGTTTTTATGTGCCATCTGTGTATCACCTCTGAAGGAAACCAAAATATGCCACCCTAATAGGCCACTTTGGTATATTGATTATTTTGAGCTGAAGGCACTTGAAAAACAGCAAATGCAGGGAGAGGTTTTTTCTGAATTCCCTTATCTGCCTAGAGACAGATGCTCAGAAAAGAACTCACTTGTCATAAATTCCCTCCCTGGCCTGAGAGTTTCATTAACCAGGAAACATCGACTCTTAGCACAGGAGAGGAGAAGAGAAGACTGTACCACACCCAGACAAACTTTGTCACAAACTATCATATCTCCTACCTATTCTTCTAAGAGCTCATTCATTTTTCCTAAAAATCACTCTTTCCTAAAAAACCACTCTTTTCTAAGTGGTCCCTGTCCCCCTCCACTTCCCCTGTTAAGATACAGGTAAGTTCTCAAATCTCACCACTTTTTGGTATTCACTTTTTTCCTGTGATGCCCCTGTGCACACAATAACAATTAATAAATTTGTAGACTTTTTCTCCTGTTAATCTGCCTGCTGTCAGTTTATTTCATAAAGCCAGATTTTGAACTAGGAGGACAGAGGGAAAATCTTTCCTCCCTTTTATCTCTTTGCACTCTCTACTGACTTTAGGAAAAGAAATTAAAAAAAAAAACTTATTTTACACCTAATTTCTTATGAAATATAAAAACAAAGTCAACTTTTTTTTCTTATTTCTATTCTTTTTTGGATACAGTTCAAAAATATATTTTTGGAACAACTAATCTTAGTCCATATGATATTAAAATGAATTAGTCATTTGTAGTTCGGTAAGATAGTTAAAAGCCATAAAGACTGACATATTTGTTTTTATCTCAAATACAATCCTATAAAAGAAGAACTTGAGAAAGTCAGTAAACACAATGTCAGTCAACATTTTTTTTTTCTTAAATGTCTGGTTAAACATTTTAAATTGGCATTTTATAAAATATAAATACAAATGTTTGATTCATGTACTCAGTTATCCTGAAAACTCTTCAGGATATACATTTCTAAATTCATAATAATTTATTCAGTGCTATTATTTGAAATTTCTATCTTCATTTATTCTGGTTTTATTCTACTTCTTGATTTTTTTAAACCAAATATATGCAAAATCAGTTAATTTGACATTTAAATTTTTTCATAAATACGCATTTTTCTTATAATACAATGATTTCTTCTAACAAGATTTATTTAGTGATTCTTTAGTTTTTAATCATAAAACATAAGCATAATAGATTATTTTACTTGGTTAATGGCTTTGAAATAACATCCAATATTAACATTTTGAAATACTTTCTCATATCTCAAATAGGTGATACATGATTTATCTTAATTGTTCTAAACTCTAACTGCATTCAAGAATCACATGGGCAGATTTGCACATATTTGAGTGCCAAAAACACTCATGAAATCAGTTACTGTACAATTTCTTGAGTGTGGAGCATAGATAACAGTACTTTATAAAGTCTCCTTATATGATTTAACATTTATCTAGAGCTAAGAACTACTAATCTGTCTTATTAAAGTTTCAAAAACACTTCTATCTGTAAAAATATCAAAGAAAGTCTAAATACATAGTTTCAGAAAGAGTATTGACAGAGTCACTGTTTTCATATATTTAACAAGGGGAAGAATATCATTTGGATACTAAATTTAATGCATGTGAATTATAAACCTTACATCAAATGACTCTTCATTTGTTTTTAACTGATAGCTGACTTTGTAGTCATTTTCTGCATGTTAAATGTAGGTAGGTTCTTTTTAAGTTCATGAAAATGAAGGCAAAACCAATTTTTCTTAGTTTAAATATAATGTTACTTTTCTAAAATCACCCTCTGAGCTGCTAATAGAATTTTATATATAATACTCTGTAGCATTAATCTACTATGCAATCAACAGCTTGAGTTATGTTGATATGCTTTAAAGGACAAAATTTAGAATTGCCTCTTGGGAACAAATTAAACTCATTATTGAAGAAGACATTTTTGACTTCTTTGATCTCTTAAGTGGTATAGGTGTTCATACAATAGTCTCATCACTTTTGTACTGTTAAAGTATTAATTATTAACATTAAAATTTTAATGCAAATTCCAAAAGGGAACACCATTGTGCTATTCCATGAATAGAAAACATCAAAACATCAGAAAGGTAATTTACGATTTCCTATTCTGTATATTCATTCAGATATATTTTACAAAACACATTGTGATTTTATGTTTGCATATTAGCATTAGACATAGGGATATTTCATGATAATTGTAACTTCATCTCCTAACACTTGAAAGTAAGCCCTTTTAGTCTTCAGAGCCATTCTATAATATATGTTTTTGTCAGCTGTCTTTTTTTCTAATAAATACTTAATGAAGAATCTGATAATTATTTTTCTAGTAACATATAAGACAAACCATATATGAACAAATTACATTTGAAAAATCTAGTCAAAACTCCTTTATATCAATTTATTCTTTCAAATGCTTTTTAAATGCTTTACATATCTGAAAGAAACTTGTTGCTTAGGCTTTGAGCAACTTTGTTTGTCAAACACTGACTACATGAAATATACATGGCTTAATCTAGTATTCCAGGCCCGAAATAAATCACTCTCCTAGTTTATCCACTTCTCTATTTCAGTCACATGCATCTGGCTACTTACTCCCACAGGTTGTCATGTATCCACCATCCATGTCCACTATCTTTTCAGAGAAATCTTAACCTTTGCCAATCACTGGAAGCCTTTAAGAATGCTAGTCATCCTCTATTTCCCATTCTATCACTATTTATCAATTCACCTAACATTCTATTTTAAAATTGTATATGAGACATTTTATAATCCCATAATGCTGTAACAGGAGAGAAAACTGTTAACCTTGAGTGGCTAGAGTATTATATCCTCAAGGGAAAATAAACTTTTCTCTATCTTATTAATATATATTTATTGAATTTAGTAGCAAGTTTACCCCTATGTGAAAGAATACTTGGATAATGCTTGTAAATCTACTTCGGGTGTCCACTTATCTGCTTCTCTGTAGTGTTCCACTCAGACCCACACTTTCCAGGACATGCTCAATATTCTATAGTTGTCCCTTTCCTCAGATTTGTATTCTCACTTGGGTAAAGTAATTTGATAAACTGACATTTTAGGGATTGTGCAATAAAACTGATAATAGCGTAATGTGTTAAGCGCTGCAAGGTGTGTTGTGATTTTAGAGGATATTTTTTCATTATGTCATTTCAGGCAGGGAAATAAGGTTGTGAAAAATAGTTTTAAGCAAGAAGATAATGTCAATAACTTTTTAAATATCATCACATAAGGAACCATCTACCTTACCAAGAGAACTACTTAATACAAAGGTAGAGTAAGATGTTAAGAAAAACAATAATGATTTAATAGTTTTTTCACCTCCTCTAATTTGAGATTTCCCCCAAATCAAATAATCACAATATGAAAAGAACTTTAAAGATAGCACTTGACATGGAGCACCTTAATCTATCCTGATTACCTCTCTTGGAAAGTATTGTATATGTACTTCAAGACCCTAAAACAGGCCCTGATATATGTCAAATGCTCATTAAATACTTGCTTTATGAAATAATAAATATATGCCTTGATTTCAAAATGGAGGCATGCTCTGTAAAGCAAAGGTTCTGAACTCTATAACTAATTTTCATACATACATATATATTTGTTTTCATTATTATCAAACTAATTTGAGGGCCAACTTCTTTTACTAGTACAATGGTATTCTCAGATGTTTCACACATGGGTAATATCACATTATTCTAGTACTATTATAACTTACAGGTTTTATAAATTTTAAATTTTTCTAATCTTTTTTTTCTTTAATCCTTGGTAGAAGATATACCAGTTTGTTTTTAAACATGGCAGATCACTTGGATTATGACTGAAAAGATCAGAGGTTGTTTGCCAGCTCTGGATGATTTGTTAACACATGGCTTGTACAATAATGTATAAGTAGATAGCCACACACTTTGATCAAGACAGCATCTTTCTTGCTTATTATTATTAGCAATAACAGAATATTAATTACTCCAGATGCCCGACTAAGTGGGAACTTTTCTGATTTTACCTGTTTTCTGTAAATATCCTGGCAAGTTTCCTAGATAATACACAAGGCATTTGGTTGAATCATTTTTATTTATTTGTTTGTTTGTTTGTTTATTTAAGAGATGGGGTCTCACTCTGTTGCCCAGGCTGGAATTCAGTGATGAGATCATAGATCACTACAGCCTCAAACTTCTGGGCTCAAGCAATCCTCCTGACTCAGCCTCTCAAGTAGCTGGGACTGCAGGTATGCACCACCATGCCCAACTATGGTTGGGTAATTGTAGCTTTCCATTTGTAAATAAGGTCATGTGTCATCTCTTGGAAAAATGAAGTGATTAAATTTCTGTGACAAATATTATGCAAGAAATAATTATAATAAAAATTGAGATTGTTCCAGTAGTTCATCTTTATTTGATTATCATTTTACTAAGGAATTTGGCACCAAGAACTTAATATTACAATTATTTTACATTTTCATTGTTATAGTTAAATGTAATAATTATTATGAATAAGAAATATTCTAAGGATACCTTGATCTATTTCTATTTTTTACACAGTTCTTTGAGGATATCAACAAATTAATGGTATCTTTTGTCTACTTTTTATCTTGTACCATCTACCACCTAGCAAATCATTCATTTCTACATGAACCCAGGTGTATATTACTACTTTCGTTTATATTTCTAAAGTCTCCATAGATACCACTATATACATTCACATAATAGAGACTTTTGTGTATTTTATACCATACATTTCTAAAAATCAAGCAAAGCACACATTTAGGAATTAATTTACATAACACTCCTTTTCTAAATACTAGTTTTTTTCTTCTCTGCTATGGCAATTCTAAATAGACTGCACTATTGACTTTTCCCCATGGAATGGTGGAAGAATTAACTATTGAATGATTAAAGATCACTTTGTTTAAATTAAGTGGCATATGAATGGTTACAATAATTATAACTACAATAACTTTTACTTCAACATATCCTCCCAGAAACAAATTTAGCTCTTATCACAAGGGAAAAAAACACAGTTTGGCTATAACAAGGAGAAATCAAGGGAGAATAAATAAAATACTTTTCACTTTTAATAGATCTAGAAAAGTACTTGTAGCCTAGACTAGACATAGTTTTATTAGAAGTTTTACATGGTCACCATTATTCACACCTACATTCCTTCATTTTCCCTTAATGTCAGATGAGTTAATGTGCATATTGACATGAGAATGGCTAAAGAATTTGTCAAACTGGAAAGATATATCAATAGGCTAGGAAACATATAAATTAGGATATATATGAATAAAAATTTTGTAATTCAGGCTATAAAGTCTGTTTAACATAATAGGTATGTTTTAACTGGTATAGAAAGTTGACAAAAATAGCACTCAAGATAGTCATTAAATGTGAGTCAATTGGAAAAACTTGTATAATGAAATAGAACATAGACATTAATAACACAAGAAGTTAAAATTATTCTAGAAAAATAGGGTTATGTCTGAATTATGACCAAGCCAATTTACAATAACAGCAAATTGGATTTAACTACCCATATGTACAACAACTGTGAAATCCAATTTGACAGATGTTAACTAGAGAACAAATGAAGAAAAATAGAATAAACCCGAGATGTTAAGATGTAGGAAGAGTACACAGAATACTGCAGACATATGCATAACCCAAGACAGAAAATAACAAAGGTTGGTTAGGAAATGAGTGATAGTTTCCATGTACTGCCATCATCACCACCAAAGAAATAGAGAAATAATTTAATGAACAAAATCCACATTGACAGATAATATTTATTTGGATCATGAGAGACCCAGAAATTCCATTTTGGTCTGTACTGACAAGGATCTCCTTGATATAACTTTAGGTAGGCTCCTCTGAGTCCACCCAGAGCCCCATCTTTGGGCATGTTCTCAAGAGCCCGGTTTTAGCAAAAATTCTGCTAAATTAATTTAGCCAGAATCCCCCACCTTTGATATCTGATCAACCTCAATATCTGACAAATCACTTATCACTCTTTGTCTCTCAGGAAATATCTGATCACCCTGGCCTGCCTTCAGCATGAATCCTATTAGGTCAGCGTAGCAGGAATTATCCTACCTGACTGGTAATTTTCCATCTACCCATCCCCAACCCTGCTCCTTGGCTATAAATTCCTACATTTCTTTATTATATTTGGAGCCAACCCGTCTCTCTCCCCTACTGCAAAACCCCATTGCAGTATCCCTACACCTGTTACTGTAATCCTGATAAAATCCACCTTTCCGTTTTAACAAGTGTCAGAAAAATTTTGTTTTTAACAGTACAGGACTTAATTAACACAGATTTTACCACTGTACTTTTACACATAAAGGAAATTATTTCTGAATGATTATAGCCTGGTGATTCCAATGAAGACATAAAAAGCTCAGGTAAGTAGAAAGGAAAATGTAAAAATATCTAAATAAAAATGTACATTTTTTTAGTGTCTGGAGTTTAGAAAGCTTGCACACCTAACAAGTTAGCTGTCAAGTATTATAACCCAACATATTAGCATAGAGGCAGATCGATTTGTAGAATTTTATAACCATTTCATCAAGATCATTACAGAATGGTCCTGATGGGATTCAGGATGTGCTACCTTCAAATATGGCATCTTGACATATGAACAATTTTAAGCTAAATGAATTTAAGAAAACAGCAGAAGCAGAAAGGTCACTCTTATCTTCTTCCAGCCCTTCCTCCATGAAGTAGGTCACAAAACTTAGGATTTCGTGATCATCCCCTGAAACAGATCATAAGACCCTCAGTTGAAAGGTGCCTTCCCTATACCTAGAGGAAAGGAACATCCTTATGTCTAAAGACACAAGGACACAACACAAATAAGCCTTGCTAAGTTCCTCCAGTTTATTACCATGATATCATACCCCTTTGTCCAGTTATATTTCTCCATGTCTATTTACCCTTCAGCAAACTTAGCATAAAAATACACACGTTTAACTGTTTCTTGTTTTTTTTTTTTTTTTTTGGAGGGGGGCTTCATTTCCTTAAGAAGACTTCTGTGTAAAACTTATGAAATACAGTTATATGCCTTTCTCTTGTTAATGTTTTATTTTGTTTGTTTGTTTTAGGGGCCTTAGCCATGAACCTAGGATGGTGAGGAAAAAATATTTCTCCACCTCTGCAGTTCTTTTCTTTTGGTTTTATTTTTTGTTTCTCAATTAGATCCAAGTGTTTTGTTGCTTCTACTGTGCCTCCTTCCATTGACCCATTCTCTTCTTTATATTCTTACTGAAGTGATTTTCACTAAATTAATATTGATCATTTAAACATCAGCAGAACTGAATATATAAGGTAGTTTCAGTTCTGATGGATTTAATTTAGGTATCCTGTATTACATCAAATACATGTTTTGACAAAGGTGAAGGCTTTGGATTTCCATTGCTTCTTAGTATAAAGCAGAACAAATGTAACTAACATTCGTAAGAACCTAGTAGCAGTTGAGTATAATGGGGAAGTAATTTGTCATTTTTTGGTGTGGCATATCTAAATTCCTAGGAGGAAGCTGTTTAGTAGTGATACAGTAATAATTTCTTACCATGCCACTTTATGTAATTATTTGGAGATAGTCTTGTGGTGGTGTATTGTCATTTGTCCTAATGCCAAAAGTAAAGTAATCTTGGATAAATTTATATTTTATTTTGCTTTTCAGACTGAAACAGCTGTTCAGAGTGGGAAAATTACTGTTTTCTTCTGCACTCTGGGAACGCGGGCTGAAGCCTCACACCTGGGGTTAGCTTTCCTGGGCTGTGTTCCAAGCCGTCAGTGCTGTGTTGTGGATTCTGAGACAAGAGGACTACAACCCATGGCCATTAGAATCAAGTGGGGGTAATAATTTGTTTTTGTGGCCACCAGGTCTAAATCAATAAGTCTCAAGCCTGGGTCAAGGAAAGAAACTATAGTGACTTTTCAAATGTTTAAGAGCCCAGAAATACTATGAAGGCTGAAAAAGCTGTCTTCTAAAGTAATAGGGAATCCCACACCTGCATGAAGATAGGCCTTTGTCTTGTAATCACAGCCTTAGGATGCCAGCCTCTTGCCATTTGATCATGGATAAGTTTCATTTTGTAATCTATTCACTAAACCAAAGCACACTGGGATGTGTGCCTCTGATTGAAGCCATTTCTCAGTCTTCTACAAAGATGAACCACATCAATGACATTTAATTATGTCATTATTACAACTGAAATAAATACTCTAAAACAATTTGAAAACATTTATAACTGGGTTTGAAATTCAGTGAAGTGGAGAGGGAGGGAGAGAGAGAGAGAGAGAGAGAGAGTCTTCTGAGCTATTTGGTCAACAGTCTATAATTAAAACTCAAATACATATTTAAGTACTATTGCCTAAAAATATTTATTTCACTTTAATCATTTATACATTTATCCACATGATTATAATTTTACAGTCATCTTTCTATTTCTTTTGAGAAGAGAGAAAAATCTAGTACCTATTCTAAATTTAGAAAAATTAAGATACCAAAAAGTAACCTGCTTTAAATTCTTACTCACAAGCTGGAATACAAATCATACAGCTCCATATTTCCTCTCAATGAAGACCCAATGAAGACGCACAAATATATACAGTGATAACAGATGTGATCTTAAATTTTCTAGAAATATTTCTACTTATTTATATAGTAGTACAGTATTTCAACTTCATGTTAGTATAACTGAAAAGAAAAACAGACTCATTGAATTGGGTGAGCTTCGTCTATAAAAATCCATCTATATTCTGTATATGCCTGAAGCTATCAATAGAAGCATGTTTCAATATATATCCAATATAAATACTTTCTCAGCTAAAGGTTAATGCTTGCCCTAAAATATCATCAGACTTTTAGTTCATAGAGGAAAATAATGGTCTCTTCTGGTGGCATTTTCTAAATAAACACAAAACAAGCAGGACATTGGTTTCTTCTGTCTTTCAATCTGATAACCCAAAGCCATGTCCATCTGCAAGACTCCTTTATGATATACTGTATTTCTCTAAGTAGTACTGCTGGACTTCTAATGAGGTAGAATCCTTCCTTTGACACTTGGGGGGTCAAGCGACTCCCAATTAAGATTTGCAAACCCTTTAAAAAGCAGGTCAGTCACTGTATTTAAGTAAGGATGCTTCCAGCAAGTCAAAAGATAGATCTGGAAGTGCCCATATCCCTTGCTGGCATTTGATACCTAACCTTCAAATTTCTGAGGCTACTAAAGACAGGTTGAAGCAAGCCCTTCAGCTACTGAGTTTTAGTAACTCCTAGAGTTAAGCACACATTTCTGCATACATCTTGCCAAGATCAGTGGGACTGTCTCAGAATCACTGAATTTTCCATTTTATCTGCATCCAGAAGCTCAGCTGGGGTAGAGATGGTACAAGTATAGGAAGAGTGGTTGCCTTCCTTCAAAATAATGTGCAACAGTGAGTCTATTTTAGGTAATTTGTGACAAGATATTTATTAACCTTACTCTAAAAGATATTAGAAGAAATAGTGTGAAAAACAAGACTAGGAAAGATCCAGAAAGATAATCCAGGTTAACATTTTCTTTCTTTTCTCTCTCTCTCTTTTTTTTTTTTTAAACAGGATGATTCTCTAATCAATCAAAGCCAAAGCCAGCTTCTCCTTCTGCCTATGATGACTGAAACTGTCCACAGCTCTGTACTTAAAAACACAGAATCCTTAATACAATACTCACATATCTTTTAAGACACTGCATTTATTGTCTCTATTCCTCTCTAAATTTCCTCTTGGTGATGATCAGATTAACACCAAAATGCATATAGAAAAAGGGTCTCACCATGGTGCCTACATGGTTGGCATTCAATGTTAGTTGGGACTGAATCTAAACTACAGGAATTAATAAAAAAGCAGAGAGACCTGCACATGTGCATGTAAGACATTGCACACAAATAGGATAAATTTCCATCCTGAGTTTCCTTATCTTCCAATTATATTGATTAGAATTACAGAAATTAGTGAATTTTTTTGTGAGAACTAAGAAAATTGAATATAACATAAATATATTAATTAGAAGGCTATGAAAGCATTCCATAGAAATAAAGCATTGCTGGTTCTTAAGAATTTATAGCTGGAAACTGGGACACTGTCACAGATCTAGAGAACTACTGAGGAGATCTCTCTTTCTTCATCTCTTTCTCCCACCTTCTTTTTCTCTGGCAGTGTGTGCTGCTAAATAGATGACAACCAGCTCTCAGGGACAGGGGAAGCCTGGTGTGGAGTGTTTGCCAAGTTCCAAGGTGAAATATACCACTATGGCCGATTTCAAACTACCACATAGAGTCAACCCATGTGCAAAAATTCCCCCAAATTTAGCAATTGGTTCTGCACTCTGTACACCATTCCTCTACACCACAAATGGTCTATTGGCCCGTACTCTGTATATATTCAATCTATCCTTTTGATTCTCTCTGAAGACTACTCTGTTGACTTAACCATTATGCACATGTCTGAAAACGGCTATTCCAGCCTCATCTCTACATGGTTTAACATTTCCATGATTCACGACTACCTTACCATGGGTTTCTATGTCCCTAATTTCTATGTTACAAAGTAGTATTTTATTGGCTTAGCCAATATCTCATGTGTTGCTAAATTTAAAGAAGGGAAAGTGCTGATGTCAATAATCCTGAGTATTACACAGCCAAAACTAAAATGCTGCTTATGTCAGACTGAACTCCTTACTTGGAGTACTAGTATACAAAGAAAGAAAAAAGATGAGAAGTTAGGCTATCATATACAAAAATAATTAACTGTGGAAAGATATAGAAGCACATGTACATTTTTATAATGCATTACTTAATTTTTAAAGAGAGGAATGTTTGAATGTAACTCAAGTATTAGCACAACTAATGGTATCAGCTATGTGCTATTATCTTACATTTTAAAACTATCACAAATATTGTGGATTTGTACCTAATTGGTGATTGTCATTTACTGTTGGATAAATGACTAAATGAAAATTGCATATATTAGTATCCCTTTTGACAACAAATGTAAAAGTAGCATAGCTTATAGCTATTTCTAAATCAGACAAAACAAGAATATTCTGGGGAGCAATCTGCATATACATAATGACAATGCTTTTTATATAAAAATATAAACAAGGTAGTGTTATAAGTATTTTTTCAAACTCTACAACATCAAATAACATTATCATCCATTTTATTTTTCAAAAAAATAGCAGGATTTGCTTTATCAATATACCATATTTTATACACATATATATTTATATTTTAACCATACAGTTAGATTATGGATTTTCCACTCTCACGGGCTTGTATATAAAGAATTTCATACAATTAACACTGTTCATAAGTGGCTTTTAAGGCTCTTGGTGACAAAAACACATTATCTGGATGATACACTCTCAAAATCCTTCAGCTTTTTATCATTTGTAGGTGTTCAGCAGTGAAATGTGTACAAGCTCATAATGAATCACCCAATTTCTCTAATGCCAGGAGAATTTTATCAGCCTAAAGATACTTGTAGTGTTTTCTTTCTTCCCACTAAAATACATTTTGGTTTATAAAAGGATTAACCACTCAGTGGAAAATTGGAACACATAAAATCAATAGATTTCCATGCTTACCAAATCAACATGATGTATAACAGCAGGTGATTCTAAAATCCATTAAAACACTCTGATTTTTAAAAAATATGTGTAAATTCAATTGAAAACCATAGGCATTTTGTTTTAGATTATGTGTCACGGAGATGATATTGTTAAAGTATATAGGCACAAAATTCAAGCTGATTTCTCCATTAAGCACAACACTTGGTGACATAAGAGAAGCAGTTGAGAATAGATCAAATAAAAAAGTACTAAAGTGAAGTTTCCATTCTTTGTTTTTTTTAAAGACATATCATAACTTCATGATATTATAGTAAATTTTAGATTATAACCTAAATCTAATATTATCAAATATGTAAATTATTCTACTGTACTTGTTACTGAGGTCATATCTGTAAATAGGTTTAGTTTATAGCATATTTTCATTGAATAATTAATGAAAAATATGTAGTAACATCTATAACCATCAAGTGGTTATAAATTCCCTGAAAATGTATAGAAAATGTTTAATGTGTATGCAGAGCCAGATCAAAACACCTAAGCATCGCAGACAGTTTGAAAAGTAGAGTAGGTTGGTAATCTGGTATTCTTCAACATATGCTCAATGTATCTGTTCAGCATTGTTTTAGAGAGGGAGCAGTTCCCTTTTCTTTAGGGAAAATAAAGAAATGGGGCACTAGCAGTAACACTCATCCTTTATCTTCTGTCCTGGATTGTAGCCCTATACTACCATGATCCTTGCAGTAACCTTGCTATTAACTGAATCCAACCTCTTGGGAAAGCAGTTACATCACCTTATGCCTTTGAGCACTATCTCTATGATATGGTAACAAAGGCCACAGCCAAGGGGATAACTGGGCTGTAAAACCCGTTTGTGTTTGCATTCTGATGCTGCCCAATAGGGTCCACCCGGAAGCAAGGATGTGCACCAAAGTGTCATGCGAGTTAGAGGTGGTCCTAACCTTTGAGTTCACCTCTCCCCAACAATCTTATCAAAATAAAACTTCCAGCTACATACAAGAGTATCACTAAGAAAAATTCCTGTCAGACAGTCTTCCTTGTCTCAAATATTCTAGTGGTATTTTAGTGCTACTCTTAGACTAGCACCTCAGACTGCCCAGCTGGCCACTACTTAAATCCAGCTCGTGAATGTGCATTTCTATATTTTTCTGGAGCAAGGACACATGGTTTTTAATCAGATTCTCTAAGGGATTAACATTTCCAAATAACTGGAAACTGCTTCCTTAGAATATTGTGAGGTTGGGTGCTATCAGCAGGCTTCGCACTTTAGGAGACAATGGGAAGAGGGAAAGCAGTGCATCTTCTATTTGAAGCAGTTTATTATATTGAAAAGAAGATAGACCTTGGTTTAACTCCATTGTCTCCCAAGAGCTGTGCAGTCCTGGCAGGATATAACATTTCTGAACCTGTTTTGTCAATTATACAATTCCAAACTAATAAAGATTAAGAGCTACTTATCATCTCAATATTAGATTAATTCTATCTTTCACATATTAAATGTTATTTAGAAATCAGTGTTTACTTTTATTTACACTATAACATTATTTTGAGCCAACCTAATATGATATGTTTATATTTACTTTTTAATATAGCATGAGTGCTAAAAGTTCTATTGCTTGGTTTGTAGGGGGAGAAAACAACTAATCATTGTATTCACACATCCCACCAAATACAAAGTCATGGTGTTATGATCTAGAAAATAACGTTCTTTAAATACATTTTGAAATTTTTTTGTCATCTTAAAAATAAGCTATGAGACAAAATTCCAGTGAAACCCAGGAATTTTTTAAAACATATATGGCAATTAATAAAACTCTTTTAAGGAAACCATGTTTTTTTTTTAACCAAGACATTTCATGTTTAAACTTATTTCTCCTGTTAGTAGATTTGAGTCTATTCATTATCAACTAGTCTTTCTAAATTACCAGGGAAGTTTTTAATTGTTAAGATTCTGTACTTCCTTAATCATGGAAATGTAGGTTATTAGTCAGTACAAGAAGTATCTACACAAAGTTGTACAAACTTTGTTGTAAAAACATGTAATATTTGCGTACTGGGTTTTATAAAACTTACCTGTACCCAGTTTCTAAGAATTACTGTTTTTAGGAAAAAATAGAACCATGTTATGTTTTATTTTTAAATCATGCAATTTATAACTAAAAATAAGATATCTACTTCATCAAAGCCCTAATTTTTATGAAATGCAAACAAAGTTAAGCACCTAAATTCATATTTATCCCATCAGTGGTAGAAAGAAAAATTTCTGATTCAAAGAGAGATATCAGATACATTGACAAAAAAAGGAATTTGAACTCCAAATGGGTAAGGGATCATGAGAAGACATCTAACTGCTCTACTTTAGTTCAAGTTTTCTGACACATTCCAGTGTCACAAGAAGAATTGCATGTGGTTTTATCAATGATTTTTAAGAAATAATGGGACTGGGAACTAGGTTGCAACAAGGAAGTGAGGAAATGAGTCTCAGCATTCAAAAGGGGAGAAAGGAGTCAATTTTTTAAACTGATTTTATATTGATCCTGAATGAAATTACATACTATAAATGAATGTTTAAGAGCTTTTGCGGGAGAAGGGTAAAAAAAAAAAAAAAAAAAAAAAAAAAAAAAAAAAACAAGCATCCAACATGGGTTTACCGTAAACCATTTTACATATTAAACACTCCCCTGCCCCCCTTAAAAATAAGATAAAAAACTAAAAAATACAAAAATATGGGTAACTGTACTTAAGTTCCTTTCTGACCTTTTCGTAAGTTCAGCTAACTCCATTTTCATAGGCAAAGCAAAAATACTTCTATTCTCTCCATTCATAATGATCATTCAGAATTCTCCTGTTTTTCTCTCTCAGTCTTCTTCCATTCCATTTTTCTTTTTGGCAGCTACTAGATTTTTCCTTGGATTTTAGCTCTGCTCTTTTAGTCAGTACTCTAAATTTCTCTGCCTTTGACTTTTTTTTTAAATTTCAGCTTATTATGGGAGTACAAAAGTTCACGTTATATATATTGCCCATGCCCCCTCATCTCCCCGAGTCTGAGCTTCAAGTGTGTCTATTCCCCAGACAGTGCACATCGCGCTCATCACATAGGTATACACCCATCTCCTCCCCCCACCCCCATCCTCCTGAGTCACAACTTCAAGCGTGTCCATTCCCCAGACAGTGCGCATCGCACTCATCATGTAGGTATACACCTATCCCCTCCCCCCACTCCCCACCTCTGCTGATACCCAATTGGTGTTATTCTCAAACGTGCACTTAGGTGATGATCAGGGAAACCAATTTGCTGGTGAGTACATGTGATGCTTGCTTTTCGATTCTTGGGGTACTTCACTTAATATAATGGGTTCCAACTCTCTCCAGGAGAACCAAAGAGATGCCATATCACCGTTATTTCATATAGCTGAGTAATACTTCATGGTATACATATACCACATTTTACTAATCCATTTATGAATTGGTGGGCATTTGGGTTGTTTCCACATCTTTGGAATTGTGAATTGTGCTGCTATAAACATTCGGGTGCAGGTGTCTTTTTCATAGAATGACTTTTGTTCTTTTGGGTAGATGCCCAATAATGGGATTGCTGGATCGAATGGCAGGTCTACTTGAATCTGTTTAAGGTATCTCCATATTGCTTTCCACAGTGGTTGCACCAGGTTACAGTCCCACCAGCAGTGTATGAGTGTTCCTGTCTCTCCGCATCCACGCCAACATGTATTGTTTTGGGACTTTTTGATAAAGGTCATTCTCACTGGAGTTAGGTGATATCTCATTGTGGTTTTGATTTGCATTTCCCTGATGATTAGGGATGTTGAACATTTTTTCATATGTTTGTTAGCCATTCTTATATTGGCTTTGACTTTTGATACTTCATTAAAACTTCAGTCTGGGTTCAGCTTTTTTTATTGCTCCTGGTCTTTGTGATGTCACTGCCACCTGTCTCACTAGTTGATGACCCTGACTGACCTGCACCCAGAAGTCAGGGTAACATCAACAGGTAAAATCACTCTATGTATTTTATCATGGCATTTGTTCAGTTTTCCCTTGTGATATCTTTGTAGGCAACATGTAGCTACAGAAATGTCTTTTAGATCCCAGTAAAGTAAGATGGACTGAATGTGGGCATATGAATGAAAGGTGCATGGTAATGGGTTAGTGCATAGTTTCATAATATCCTGGCTTGGGTCTGTTTCCCTCCTACTTTCAGTGTTTTATCACAGATTCAGGGGGAGTGATCATCAAATTGGACAGAAGACAAATTTGGGTGAATGAATAAATTTCCAAAGGATGGCTTAACAAACTGGGGCCAAATGAATGTATGGTATTGATATGAAGGTTAGGATTTCTAGTATAAAAAGGACTCAATTTTTTCTTGCTAAAGACTTGTCAATAAATAGCACAGTGAAATTGCCAAAGAGCTTTGTAATACTTAGTAACATCTAGAGTAACTGAGGAGATAGAATTGATCTGCTAGTAAACATGGGAAGTCAAAGAAGGAAATGAAAATGTATTAAACTACTGGGGTATTCTATGGAATAATTTAGACACCTTTTAATTTAATTTTCACCACAACCTCTATATTTGTTGCTAGGACTATTTTACAGATGAGCAAATTGAATGTTAGGGAAGTTAAGCAATTTTCCCAAAATCATGGGTCCTACTGCCTGGCAACAGGACTTTAAGCCACATTTGTATGATTCTAAAACATATGGGTTTTACACTATTCAGAAGGATCCTAGCAGGTACCCAAACTGAAATGAATATATGGTGAGGAGACTGGAAACCACTTTCCAAAGAAAGGAACTAATGTATTAAGACTAGGCAAAAGAAGATTTATGTTAGATAAAATCTTTATATTAGGATACTTCAAAAGACAGGGAATTAACAGTGTCTGGAAGGTTTAAGCATAGGCTAAATGAACATTTGCTAAATGTACTGTACACATTAGGTAGTTGATTGGACCAGATAGCTTTTAAGGTATTTTTCAACTAAAAGAAATTCTTATTCTAGAATATTTATAATAGAAAGGGTTTCAGAACTGAACCAGAGAGCGTACGTATGAGAGAAGGCAAGTGATGTTCCAGTGCATTTCTTAGGAATATACACACTGAGTGTACAGCATTCTGAATTAGAAGTTGACAGGTACTCTGAAATAGGTTCCAAAGAACCAGAAGACTTTGAAATAATCCTTTGTGTATAAAATTGCTCTGGTCACAGTAAATTAAAATTAATTCTTAATTTGGTATAGTCATTTGATGATTTTATTCAAATTAATGAATTTGAGCTCTTAGTAGCCTAATTACTTGATATAGTATTTGAAGATCAAAATGAAGTTTAAAAATGTAATTCTCCTATCAATGGAAATTTTTAAATAGATATTCATTGTACTCTTATCCTATGTCAAACACTAAAGGAACTGAGTATAATAATAAATAACACAGAGTTCTTTTTATACAAAGTAACTACCACATGTAAGAAATACATTTTGATTTACTTTTTAAGAATAATTATGCTGCACCATACATCTAATACTTGATTTCTTTCTATGGCCAAATTAATTTCTAGTGTAAGAAATCTTGTGAGATTTGCAAACAAACATACTCATGTTCACAACCTTGATTCAAAGCTAAAGTAATCAAAACAGCATGGTACTGGCATAGAAACCTACCTATAGACCAATGGAATAGAACAGAGAGGCCAGAAATAAATCCATTCATTTATGGTCAATTGATCTTTGCAGAGGAGCCAAGAACACAAAATGGAGAAAAGACAGTGTTTTCAATAAATGGCACTAGGAAAACTGGATATCCACATGCAGAAGAATGAAACTGGATCCTAATCTCAATACCACTAATCATCAGGAAAACACAATTAATATCACAGTGTTATCACTTCACACTTGTTAGAATGACTATTAACAAAAAGGCAAAAGATAAATGTTGGCAAGGATGTGGAGAAAAGGAAATTCTTGTACACTGTTGGAAGGAATGTAAATTTGTACAGCCATTATGGAAAACAGTAGGACGATTCTTCAAAAAATTAAAAATAAAGCTACCATATGATCCAATAATCCCATTTCTAAATATACCCAAAGGAAATGAAATCAGTATTTTGAAGAGGTATCTGCAGTCCCATATTCATTTTAGCACTATTCACAATAGTCAAGATACGGAATCAACCTAAGTGTTCATCAACTGATGAATATATGAAGAAAACGTAACAAATATACACAATGGAGTACCATTCAGCCTGAAAAAAAAAAGAAGAAAATCCTGTCATTTGCAACAACATGAATGAACCTGGAGAACATTATGCTAAGTAAAATAAGCCAGGCACAGAAAGACAAAATCTGCATGATCTCACTTACATATGAAATATGAAAAAGTCAAATTAATAGAAGCAAAGAGTAGAATGGTGATTGCCAGTGGCATGAGGCCAGAAGGAGAATGGGGGGATGTTAGACAAAGGGTACAAAGTTTCAACTGGCATGAATAAATTGTGGAGATGTACTGTACAGCATGGTGACTATAGCTGATAACACTATATTGTATACTTGAAAATTGCTAAGAGAGTAGATCTTATCTGTGCTTACCACACACACACAAATATAACTATGTGAGGTGACAGATATGTTAATTATCTTGATTGTGGTAATCATTTCATAATGTGTATAAATATATATCAAAACATTGTATATTACACAAATACACATTTTTTAAATTTGTGACTTATACCTCAATAAAGCTGTAAGGAGTAAAATAAGAGCAGGATTTTCTAATTGAAAATAAAATATTTAATATTAGTCATTGTTTTAAAGTGGATACATGAAAACAATCTGCCTTCTAGATTTTTTTCATTGTTTGTCATTATATGCTCTTGCTGTAGAAAAATCCTTCTTAAGTATTAGAGGAAATTAAGAAGAAAAGTTCTAATGCTGATTCATCTTGTGTTTGCCTTTTGGCCCAAACTCAAAAACTCTTTATATAATTATCGTCTTTGAAACTAGACTATAAGTACTATGATTTGCTTTTAGGCAGTCAGACAATAGAATGGTGATTCTGTTCAAAATATCTTTTGCAAGATATCGGAATGTTTCAATAACTTTTCAAATATGTTATTTGTGCCCCCCAAATATACTTAACTCTAGCATCCTAAAAGGCCTTTCATTCTTTAACAATATGGGGAAAAATTACTTCGAGCATAATGTTAAATGAAGGTAGGCAATGACTGCAGATACTTAAAGGGACATGCACCCAGGAAGAATATGATATAATGAATCTTCAACTCTTCTCTCTATTCTCTCCTTCCCTACCTCTCTGGGCATTCTCATCAAATTCAATGACTGCAGCTGAAGCCTTGATACTTATGATGCTGAGTTACAGCTGCAAACTTCCAACTTTATATAGAACAAACATATCTAGTTGTGTCAAAGTCATGTGGAAGGTGACAACATTTTTAAAGTGCATTAATATTTCCTGTCATTCTCAGTTCCTTTTCCTGCATAGTTTATAGTAGTTACTTCACCATTCACTCCAATAATTCCCCACTTCTCCTCTCCTATGTTTTTTTTCCATTTACCTCGTCTTAATTATCTCTCATAGTTTCTCCTGCCTTCATTCTTAGTTTAACACTTTCATCCTTGGATTATTTATATTGCCTCTTGTTTAGTCTCGTGCTGATAATCTGTTCTCTGCAATACGACCAAAACTTCCTGTCTGAAATAAAGAGGTTTAAGTCACCGTCTTTCTCAAAAACAAAAACAAAAACAACACAAACAAAAATTCTTAAATATCTATCCATAAAACATAGAGAAAAATTATTTTAAGATCCTCTGATGTCTGAATTTAATTTTTGTCCTTATCAAGTTCTGCTACCCACCATATACCCTATTTTCCAGCTATATTGGAAGTCTTCTTCATGCAGCCTCCCAGTGATGATCAGAAATCAGGCTTTTAAGCTCAAATATGACTCCTTCATTAAATCCTCTGTTAAGAATTAGTCTGATAAGCACTCATGAATTGATGACCACTTGGATTAGCACACATGTGCACAGAGGGAAGTAAAACTTAGTGGAAATCAAGCAGGGGGAAGGGATATGGGGAGGAGAGGATGGGCAAAAACCTACCTAACAGGTACAATGAACACTATATGGATGATGGGCACACTTATAATCCAGACTCAAGCATAATAAAATTGATACATGTAACCAAAAATATTTGTACCCCTGTAATATTTTGAAATAATAAAAATAGTAATTAGTTCTGTTTTCACTGTTCCCAATAGCACTGTTCACAGTTCCAGAGAACATTTATCCAATTGTATTAGACTAGCTTATATATATTTGCCACTATACTTGTGAGAATTTTGAGAGAAAAAAATGCAACTTATTAATCTTTGTATCCCTCATGTACAGAAAAGCAGCTCCAAAATGTTTCTGAATGAATGAACTCACAGCTAAGAAATACATTTTTTCTTTTAATATGACCTTAATCAATGGAGGAAATTATGATAACCTATGGAGTTCTAAGTAAGAATCTTACATATCCTAGAGATGAAACTATAGGATCCTAATGATTATTACTTATTTATATTTACTGAAGGAAGAGACAATTAATTGGAAATAAATTTATAGTAAACCTAGACAATCAAAATAAAATTCTTTTTTCTTTTCTTTTTATTTTTTTTTGAGACATAGTCTTGCTCTGTTGCCCGGGCTAGAGTGCTGTGGCATCAGCCTAGCCCACAGCAACCTCAAACTCCTGGGCTCAAACAATCCTTCTGCCTCAACCTCCCGAGTAGCTGGGACTACAGGCATATGCCACCATGCCCAGCTAATTTTTTATATATAGATTTTTAGCTGTCCGTATAATTTCTTTCTATTTTTAGTAGAGACGGGGTCTCGCTCTTGCTCAGGCTGGTCTCGAACTCCTGACCTCAAACAATCCTCCCACCTCGGCCTCCCAGAGTGTTAAGATTACAGGCATGAACCACCGTGCCCAGCCAACAAAATAAAATTCTAAAGTTGTGAAATGATATAAGAGCACTGATGATGAGCTAAGCAGATGTTCTATGTGATATGATTTTGCGGTGGTGTAACAATGGAAAGAGACATTAATCAAGTGCCTCTAATGTTATAAGTTAATCGACTAACAAAACTATAGTGAATTCAGTCATATTTGCTAGTGAAGTTAAAAATCTTTACATATAAGAAATTGTCTGTTCCAAATTATAAAATCATCATTTGTTGTTACTAGAAGATTTGCATCAAAATTTTCAGATTTATTTTTGTATAAATGAGGCTTAGTCATTATTAGAAGTATTTGATGTTGCAAGCTCTCCTAAAAGGGTCTGATGGGGCATGAAGAGGAAGAGGCCTTGCTCATCAAGAAGTTCCTCTTTTGCTTCTACTTTTGCTACATCTAATTTTTCCTTTCATGTTCTGAATGAATAGCATAATAGCAGCAGATGCTATGATAGAGGTGGTAATCACCTCCTCATGGTGATCAGGAGCTGGCCATCTGTCCCAAGATAACCCGAGCAAAGATGGGAATATTTCTGCAATATCCCAGTGCAGACAGTGTTCAGAATTAATCGGTAGATGAAATAGTGATTAAATTCCCCATTCTATCTCTCGTGACTCTATCTATGCATAAAATATTGTTTTTGTTTTTCTTTTCTTTATAGCTGTATTATGAGGAAAAAGTCTATAGGACATTCTTTCTACTAGCCATTTTTAAAAAGATTCAACTTTCTGCGTGCATGACAGTAAGAAATACAATGAACATATCCTTTGCAAGGAGGGAAGATAGAGAAATGCAGAGAGTGAGAGAAAGAGAGAGAGAGAAAAAAAATATTACTTTCAGGTGGAAAAAGGAAAAAAACAAAAAGCAAGGAGGACATGTTTTTGTGGATTCTTTGATTTGCCACACAGATCCCCCTTTGGAGGTAGAGGCCTTCATTACCTCAGCTGCAAAAATATTGGCTGCTGATGAAGCACAGTTCAGTATTTCTCCCTAGACTGGCTCTTGACCAGAGAGGTGGTTCTTCCACCAGTGGAGCCTGTAGCTCACATCCATAATTTGTCGATGAGGGGGACCAAGTGGATCCTATTGATTTCAATGAGGGACGTGTTTGAATGGCCGTTTTAGCTTCACAGCAATCTGTGGGATTGGCTGAAGCCCTATTTGCAACCGCATCTCAATTTAACTTCTCACTCTGCCCAGGTGCATGGTCCTCACTCCCTCACAGATGCTGTTCACCAGAAGACGCCCCAGTAAGTGGCTTGAATGCAAAGTGTGCTTCAGGGTCTATTTCCCAGGGAATCTGACCTAAGACAGGATAGCTCAAAATAAAAACAATGGTCATACAGGTAATTTTCAGAAGGCAATAACTTAGAAATATGACCATTATGGACAATTATTATCTATAGGACATGGCTGAACCTGAGGGAAACAGAAGCAGTGGAGGCTCCAATTAATAGCTGTTGTGGCAACCAAGAAATAAAGGTAGGTTAAGAATGGACAGTAGTAAGTTAGAAAAAACCACCTGGGTGTTGCATACTTAGGGTTCACAAATATAACTTGATAGAGAGGAAAACAAGGATTCCCATGCTGGGTCATTAAGAAAATTTAGAGACTGTTCTATCAGTTACTGGTAAGGGTAATGATTTGGAGGAGACAGTGACATCAGCTGCTTGGTGCAAACTTCAAAAGGAGGAAAAAATCTTAAAGGGGCATACATTAAGAAGCACATACAAAAGAGACACAGATCCATATCTGAATCCTCTAAACAAAGACCTATGAAATATTACTTGGGGAAAAGATGGTCCAAAATGTTTATTAAATCATCATATTAGGATAGAACAAAAGCACTCATAGTATATTGTTGCAGCCAGAAAGTTAGACTATGCTAATTAAACTTCATGTACAAAGTTAACTTGCTCATGCACTTAGGGACAACAGAAACTATTATCAACTCTGAACCAATAAAATTCTCAAATCCTAAATAAACTCTGAAAATATAGTACTTAACTTTTTTTCCACCCTCTCTAATGCCCTTAAATATGTGATTAGTTTGATAGGCCTAAATACTGTAGTAATGATCACCCAGAGATAATAAAATTATTTCTCTAATAGTCTTTTAATTGTAAATGACATCATTGAAGTCCAAAGCAGAATTAAATTTACTCAGAGTATCAACGAACTCATGAATAGTTGTGCTGTTTTAGTAAGTGACAGCTTTTGCATATTATTACCCATGATAACCTTTTGGAAGTTTCAGAATAAAGACATGCCAGCACATAAAATACCAAATTATCACTTATATGCAAGCAAATTGAAAGCAGGAAAAGCTAGAGATTAAAATTTCCTCTTTGTTTGCTATTCATGCAAATCATCATATGAATACCACATCTTTATAAGCCATTTATTTTTAGATAAAATATTGGTGAGAGAGTTTTAAGCTTTATGTAGCAACACTGAAATATAATTTGGAAATATATTTAAGCCACTCTTATGCCATCTTGGAGATGGGCAAATGTATTACAATTAGCAGTAAAATATAAAATTATAAAATGAAAAAAGTAATAGATAAATGATATTTATTTCCCTTTGAAATCGAGTAAAACTATAGCACATTTAAGTACCAAGCCTGGAGCTGTAATCTCTCCTCAATCAAGATGAGCATGAGAACCTTCCTTAAGTGGCAGTCTATGTAGAGCTTCGATTCCCTCATTGCCAGTAAGATGAATGCAGAAGATCAAGGTCTCTTGGACAATGCTATGTACTGAACAAAGTCCTTCAGGGATAAATTTATGCAAATATCACAAAGATCAAAGTCTCTTGGACAAAGCTATGTACTGAACAAAGTCCTTCAGGGATAAATTTACTCAAATATCATGAAGCTCTACTAAGAAATAAGTGCACATTGCTTGAATGGAGAAGAGTAAGAAAAATGAAAAAAAAAATCCAAAGAATCTTTGGAAAGTTGTAAGTTGAGAGAAAATATGTTACAATAATATAAATAAAGCCTTCCAGTGTGCATCTAACCAGAAAAGCAATTACATTTTTGTTTCTAGGGAAAAATATAATTTTAACGATTCATTTAAATGATGGTGACCTGCCCACCCAGAAGCTGTTTTTCCTTCCTTCCAATTTATCTGTAGATGAAAATATGTATTACATATTGCCACACAGCTGTCACTCTCTACTTGGCAGGAAAATTGAAGCTATGATAGCACATATTGCTTATTATGCTAAAAGCTGAAAACAAGTACTTAACTAGGTACAATGTCAAATACAATTTAAAAAAATTCACTCACAATAAATGAACATTATAATAATAGATCTTAAAAACTCAATTCAACAGATATATTTTATAATATGCAAAAAAGAAATCCATAAATAAAACCTATTTTTTCACATAAAATCCCACATTTGTAAATGAATCATTTTTGCTACTGAAAATAACCTATAAGTCTACACATGATGAAAAACTTCAGGTGAATAAATGAGAGGCTTTAATCCCTGAGTTTGGGGGAGTTTTCATTAAGTGTTTCAGATGCTCACTAGGTGGTATCATTTTCATATGTAAAGCTCTCTCCAAACTTTTTCCTAAAGGCCTCTAATAATAAAATTTCCAGGAAAAAAATTGTCTTTTCACTAGGATATAAATCATTTGTTTGAATATATGTAATAATCATTTAATCTATAGTACTTCTTCCAAATTTTGACAACTTGGTTCTAATCTCAGTAAGGTTCTGAACAAGTCACGTTATCACTCTGAATTCCAATTTCCTCTTTAAGATGAAGGGTTTACATTAGTGATCTAACATTTCTGAGTTTCCAAATGATAACAACAATAATAATAATTGAAATCTAGGACAATGTGACTTAACAAAAAAAAATAATTTTTAAAAGGAAAGTGAAGCAGACACAACAGAATTGTACCCCACTTGGGTGACCAGAATCTACCACGGACACAAAAGACCATCTCTGCCGCTGGCTTTATCACACAACCATCAACCAATGGCAGGGAGAACAATGACATGGCTTCTCTAGCATCTTACAACTCAAGCAAACAGGGTGTGGCTCATTCACACTCACAAGTACCACCCACCATCACCAAGAGTAAACTGGGGGACTTAACTCACTACACACTGTTGGGAAGAGGTAAAGACTGCAGGTCAGGGGTAACCTTCAAGGTACACTAAACCTGCTGAACACCCCATAGGCAACTCAGGGCCAGCACTCTTCTCCCTGGCATGCTCAGGGATCGATCTTCGGAGACCCAGAGAGAGGCCCATAAGCTGGGCCTAGCACCCCCAGGTCTCAACTGAGAGTTCAGACGAGAAGAAATCAGTGAAGGAACTCTGGAAACATGAAACATCAGAGCGAGAGGACACACCCAAAAGAAAACAGTAACTCCTTACCAATGGATATCAACCAAAATGAAAAGATTAAAATGACAGATGAAGAATGCCAAATACGGATTGTAAGGAAGCTCAATGAAATATAAGAGAACATAGAAACCCAACACAAAGAAACCACAAAACAATGCAGAGTTGAGTCTGATTTCTGACTACCATTTAGCTGTATGACTATGGGCTGGTGTCTGAAATTTCTCCTAAAAGTGTTGTGTAAATGGTAAATTACTATCAGGGAGGCACTACTATTACCATGTTTAAGTAACTTGTGCCCATCATCCACGCTCACCTACAAACGTTTTAATAACTTTATCCCTGTGAATGATAATAATTTCACCTTTTCCACAGAATGGTGTTAAAATGCAATGAATATGCAAAGTATCTTAACCATACAGCTGAAGATTAAAAAAAGTTAATTTAGCCTCAAGTGGTAAGAAATGTAGTAAAGAACATTTCAGTGTTCTTTAATACCTCGTAGAATTCCATTTTCTATTGATCTAAAATGTATTTTGACATGATGCCTCTCCTATACCCCAGCCCCTCCAGTCCCAATGATTATTTGAGTTGAAATTGTTAGGTTAACATATGATAACTTCTGTACTTATCACAATTATCATTGATAATTTGAGTAATTGTAACTTTTTGCCTGTCCTCTATTAGACCACATCTTCTTAGGGTCAGGAGCATTTGTCCATCCAGTTTACTGCTGTCAGCGTCTGTCACGGTGCCTTGCCCTTAGTCAATAAATATTCTGCAGCTAATGCATAAATGAATGCTTCACATCTTCTTGACATCTCCCTCTCCAAGGTCTCTGCTTCTCATGATTTTGCTCCTAGCTTCCTACTCCCAGCATGAAAACAACTCTGTACTTTATAAAAGCTAAAAAAGTAGCAGCTCTTAGCATCTTTACTTTTTTTTCTCCAAGTAATGGAGTTATTGACAGCTATTTTTCCAAGTCTCTTTAAAATTTAACTTGAAAGTGTTCATGAAGCTGTATATTTGAAGCCCTAACACCACTCTCCTTTCCTTGCAAGAGGAAAAGTTTTATTTTGTTTAGTTCCACTAGGCTGAAGTAGGCCCATGGGAGATTGTTTCACTTCATACCAAAACTAATTTATAAATCTAACATGTATTCCACCTTATGCCTAAATAGTCTTCACCCTAAACTTGAGTTGCACATGTCCGTAAAAGGCTAGACTGTAAGATGTCCACTTATGTGTTTGATCAGACAGCTTTCTCCAAGAAAAGAACTCACCCAAATAAAAGTGAATATTGCATAATTTTTGCTGTGGATGGATGCTTAAATTTGCTCATTCATTCAACAAATATTTGCAATCTAAATCAAATAAAGCATGATTTTTGCTCTCAAGCATCTTATACCTTAACGTGAAAAGCGTTGCAATAAATCAACAATTACGAAGGAATGTTACAAATAGAACAAAGAGGTGGTTATGAGTATCAGACTGTCATCTGTCACTCTAGTTGCCCTCTGCTCAGTCTCTGGAGTGTTGTAAGTGCCACTGGAATGGCTTCTACATTTGATATCCACCATAGTTTTGGATGCCAACATGGGATGCCAGAGCAAGAAAGGAGAATGTTGACTGCAACATTGTAGCTGCAAAAAAGTGTCCTCAGAACACATTCATGTTAACTTCTGAAAATTTACAAGAATAACTGGGAGTATTTGGAGGTAAGGTCAAAGTCCCAAAGAGGCTTACAGCAGCACCGGAAATTTTCTAGCTTGTTCAAGTTTATTTTGTTCACTAGGAAAAAGCCATTAAAAATGGGATAGGCTACCTTACAGGATGATGAATTCTCTGCCTGTATCCTCTCAAGCAGTAACTTCTGCCAGAATTATAATGGAGTGGGCAGGTCATTGAAATATACTCCCTTCAACTCTTGGAACTCATGAATCTATAATGTCATATAATGAGGAATTGCACATGTATTTTGAGTTAAAAATTGTGTTCTTTTGCTATTTACTATCTTTTTTCCTGGCAGTGTGATATATTTCAAAGAAACAGGGATATAAGGTCTGTAAATGCAATAAAGGTTGTGCCATTTCCTGAAGCCTATTCAGTATCATTCCCTGCCCAATTCTATACTAGAGTTGGAATGAATAAAATCTGCAAATATCAATGGTTCATGCTGACTAAGCTATTTCGGCATCCACTGATTGATTTTAAATGGGAACACTTGCCATCCAGTTGATTTTAACTATTGATAATAACCAGCATATTGTTTTCATGTGTTCCTTTTCCTACTGAGCTCTCCACTAACTTTCCACTAACACTCCCTTTCTACGACTTCCTGTGGTGGGTAACACCATGGCAGCTTTTACCTAGCATGCAATTTGCCTACGTTTGCACTGCATGATATGGGAAGTACCAGCTAGAATTATAAAGGTTTCCGAGACAAGAAAAGGTATCCTGCTATGTTTTGAATGAGGCCAAACTTAGTGAGCGAAACTTAGATCTCTTATGTACAATAACAGTTCTGGCACTTAGAAAAGTATCATGTAGTTTCATTTGAAAACCCAAGAATATAAGCTTTAAAATAAAATGTTTAAAATATACAACACATAATTTCACTAGAAATAGCCTTAGGCTAAAAGAACTTACAATCTATTTGAGGAAATAAAATAGAGAAAAACAATAAGTAACAACAAAAGATAGTATTCACAAAATGATAAATCATGTCGTATGTGCTATATTTAGTCTCTAGAAATTCAGCCTTCCTAATCCATCTTCTAGTGGAAGACGTAAACATGAAATGGACTTTGAATAAGATTAGAGATGTGCATTCCAGAATAGAAACATGGCCCAAAATGCACAAACAAGGGTCAGAACAGTTTGTATATGCAATAGTCATGAGGGTCAGTCAGTTACAAAGAGCTATCTTTATGGGAAATGGAAAGAGAAAAATGAGCCAGCTTACGAATAAAAGTGGAGAAGGTTCGATTCAGTAAACAATAGGAAAACAACAAATGGTCTTGAAGAAAGATGAGAAAAGAAGTGCATAACAGACGTATAAACGGAAACTGACATCCAAGATGACTTGGTTATGGAAGAGAGTAGGAATAGAAGCAGAGACCCTGAGTAGAAAACTAGATTGAGACCAGAAGAAACTGTGAAAACAGCTCTTCTCATTACTATTTACTTCTTGGATATTCAGGCAGATTTCCCTGAAAATAAAATACTACTCAATGAAAAGACCATTTAATTATCAACATTCACTTACATAAAATTACAATATTATATGCACAGAAGCCTGCAAAGTACTATGGTAGGAGCCTTTATTTAGTATGGTAATGCCTTTATTCATTCATCTATTTATTAAAACTTGGAGTACTTAGAATGGTCAAAACATCTGGTATCATAAAGATACAATAATGGTGAATTGCAGTCCCACCAGCAGTGTATGAGTGTTCCTATCTCTTTGCATCCATGCCAACATTTATTATTTTGGGACATTTTGATAAAGGCCATTCTCACTGGACATAAGTGATATCTCATTGTGGTTTTGATTTGCATTTCCCTGATGATTAGAAACATTTGTACCCCCATAATATGCTGAAATAAAAAAATTAAAAATTAAAAAATAATAAAAATAAAAATAAAAATAAAAAGAATGGTGAATTTTCTGTACTCATTTTCTTTGGTAATCCCACCATTATCACCTTTTCAAACTGGAACACTTTGATCCAGACACTTGAATTGTTGTCATTCTTTTCCCTCTATACACCTTTGGTGAATTATCAAGTATTTTTCTACTGTTGACATGTTGTCCGAATCTAACTGCTGCATTCCTTTTGCATTATCCTGAGCAGATCCTGTTGTTTCTCCTCAGATCCTAATAGAATAGCTTCTTCTATGGTCCCCATACCTTATAATCTCACTTCTTTCTACTCTCTTCTTCATACTGCCTGAAAGAGATTGCTTAAAAAACAAAACAAAAAAACAGGTGATTCCCATTAAAAACCACCAGTTATACCTATTTCATACCAAATGAAGCTTTTCCATCTCAGCAAAGCACACAGGCCCTTCACAACCTGGCTCCCATCTACCACGGAGGCCCTACTGCCATCCCTCTCCCCAGTCCCCTACTTACACTGAAATTCCAAAAGGCCATTATGTTTTTAGACTTTCCAGCCTTCATGATCTTACATTAAATTCCCTCACCATTTGCTCAATACCTGGAAAAATTCTAATACTTTCAGGAAAGTTCAAATGTCACTTCCTTTTATAAAGCCTTCCCAGCATTCCCAGGAAGTTTTACTTACTCTGTGCTTCCAAGTATTGTATATGTTCCTTTATTATAGAACTTTTAATGTACCTTTATATGATGTGTGCACCTGCTTTTCTCCCTCTTTTGGCAGTTATCCCTTCCAGGACAGATGTGATGTCTCAGTTATTGTGTATCCTAAGTCACTAACTAACACGGTGCTTGGCACAGACTGTCCTAAAACAGTTCTTGAATGAACAAATGTCTTTATCCTGAAACAATATGGAAGTTTTAAATTTATTCATTTTTAACAGCTTTTAGATATAATTCACATACCATAAAGTTCACTTGATTGTGCAATTCAGTGACACATAGTTTTCACTATATTTAGAGGGTTGTGGAACCATCTCCATAATCTAATTTTAGAACATTATCATTATCCCCAAAAGAAACTTTGTATCCATTAGCAATCATTCCCCTTTTTCTTCTCCCCCTAGCTCTAAACAACCACTAATCTAATTTCTGTCTTTATAGATTTGACTATTCTGGACATTCCATATAAATGGGATCATATAATTTGTAGTCTTTTATGATAGGCTCCTTTCACTTAGCAGATTTTATTTTTGAGGCTCAACCGCATTTTTATCAATGCATATCTCAGTCCTTCATTACCTTTCATTGCTGAATCATATGCCATTGTGTGGATATGCTACATTTTTTTTTATCCATGCAACAGTTGATGAGCATTTCAGTTGTTTTTGGTTATTATAGATAATGCTGCTATAAACATTTGTATATAAATTTGTGCATGGATATATTTTTAATTTCTCTTGTGGAGATACCTAGGAGAGGAAATGCTGCATCTTACAGTAACTGTTTAATATTTTGAGAACCAAATTGTTTAAGTTATTTTTGAAATAAGAAATAAATTCATATGATTCAAAATTCAAAAGGAAAAAAAGAATCTATATTGAAATTCCTCCCTCTCATTTATGCTGCTCTTCCATGGGCAAAAAGATGTTGGCAGGTCCTTGTGGAGATTCTTTATGGTTATAAAAGCATATACTTATAGATACTTTTCATTCTTTTTCTTCAGAAATTGTAGAATAGTCTATACATTGGTATGCTTACAGCATTTTTATATATATCTTAAACATTGTTTCACATCATGTACATAATCTTTCTTAATTTTTTACTTATGCTTTATTTGTTGTATGGATGAACTAATTTGATAGAAATATAGTTTTATTTTATAATATTTGGTTGGTATAAGCAGTGATGTAATTCATGACCTTGTATATGCATTATTTCACACCTGTGTGAGTAAATATAAAGAATAACATCTGAGAGTAGAACTGCATATATAAATATTTATTCCTTATTTCAAAATATATTTCTGAATAGCTCTTATTAAAGTTACACCACTTTAATAATGTGGGAATGTACCAGTTTCTCCACATTCTTGCAAACTCAGCATGTTAACAAACACTTTGCTTTCTGTCAAAATAATAGGCAAGACATTTTTGCAATTGTGAATTGTGCTGCTATAAACATTCAAGCGCAGACGTCTTTTTCATAGAATGCCTTTTTTTCCTTTGGGTAGATGCCCATGTGGTATATGTATACCATGGAGTTCTACTCAGCCATGCAATACAATGGTGATCTAGCACCTCTTGTATTTTCCTGGACAGAGCTGGAGCCCATTCTACCAAGTGAAGTATCACAAGAATAGAAAAACAAGCACCACATGTACTCACCATCAAATTGGTATTAACTGATAAAAACTTACGGGCACATATAGTAGTAACATTTATCGGGCGTCAGGCAGGTGGGAGAGGGGAGGAGGGGATGGGTATATTCACACCTAATGGGTGCAGTGCACACCGTCTGGGGGTTGGACATGCTTGAAGCTCTGACTAGGGTGGGGCAAAGGCAATATATGTAACCTAAACATTTGTACCCCTGTAATATGCTGAAATAAAAAATAAATAAATAAATAAATAAAATAGGCAAGACATTATAATATTGGAATATAGACTTTTTATATATTTATTTGATTATAAATATTTTTGAGTATTACTTTCTGTCTTTAATAGTCAATTGTGTTTCATTTCTCATGAGTTATCTGTTCATAGTTTCATCTTATTTTTCTACTTCAGTTCTCATGCTTTTTTATTGTGATATGAACTTTGTATTTAGGAAATAGGTCTTTTGATTATGGAACATACTTCATATATTTTCCCAGATTTTTTATTACCTTTGCTTATAGTGTTTTTTACTTTTAATTTTTTTTAAATTTTGCATGTCATCAAATTTGTCTTTCATTTTATAGCTTCTGGGTATTATTTTATTGTCAGTAAACCTTTTACAATATGAAATTATTGAAAAATAAAATTTTTCCTTGATTTCTTTTAGTTGTTTTGTGACACGATTTTTTGTATTTATTTATTTTTATTTTCTTATTTATTCCACCTGGAATTTCCCTGGTGTAACATGTGAGGTGTGAATGAAATTTTAAGTGGCTATCACATGATCTCTATTTCCTGAAAACTTCACCTTTTCCTTACTTTAGTTAATGCTGCTCTTTTCATAGCTAATCTCATGAGTGTGTGTGTGTGTTTGTGTGTGTGTGTGTGAGAGAGAGAGAGAGAGAGAGAGAGAGAAAGAAAGAAAAAGAAAGAAAGAAAGAAAGAAAGAAAGAAAGAAAGAAAGAAAGAAAGAAAGAAAGAAAGAAAGAAAGAAAGAAAGAAAGAAAGAAAGAAATCAACGTTTTGAATAGCAAAGTAATGTCTTGTTTTGGCAAAATGAATCTACTGACAGATTGCAAAGGAGATACAGAATAGGCAAACGTGCAGATACCTGGATATTTTACTTAGGGGAAGCATTTGTGGAGGTAGCACTTATATTTTACAGCTGACAAAATTATACAGCAAAATAAGAAAATATTTAGTCAATTTCAGTATTAAATGTTTTCCATCCCAAATGCTGAGAGGAGCCCGGCATATAGATTGGGTGTAGAAAATGGTACAAGAATCCAGGTTAGTCTCTGGCTATAGCAATGGTCACATAAAATATAGTTGCCACCAGTAGGACACTAGTGCAAGGTATGCACTCATAAGAAGAGATGCCTTATGTCAGGAACCCACATAGGTTAAAGGAAGGAAAATAAAATGTTGATTATGAAAGGAGGCAGCAGGAGGGACAGAGAGAGTTCCTAACCACATGATCTGAGAAAGCTGCAGACAGAACCAGGCAAACACTCCAACTAATTCTTTCCAAGACAGATATCCAAATGGAATCTGAGGTATGAATGAGATGCTGATACCCAGAGACTTGTCTTTCCTTGGTTAATTCTATTATTGAAAAAAATTAACATTGAAAAAAGCTTGTCATTTTCCATGAAGAATCTCTCAGAACCCCAAGATCTTCAGTTTTTATGCTCCATTGAAAACCCATAATTTCCGGTGACTTGGGCTTCTGTAGGAATGTTCAGGTATTCAGTAACTCCAATAGGTTGTTAGATGAAAAGGCAGGGAGTATGAGTTCATTATTATTTGTATTCATAAAGGTTTTCCATGTCCTAAACTGGGCAAAGTCTTAATCCAAGTTTAAGTTACTGACATCAGTAAATCTCTTAAACTTATTTATTAAAATTACTCTGACAATGAAATCTCACAAAATTTATAAATTGCCTTTCTTTTCCCCCCTTGAGAAATCTTTCAAGGTATCCAAGGTAAAAATCACTTCCCCATAAAGCATTTTCTAATGGGAATGGTGGAATTCTCTCTTCTGAGCATCAACTATTAACACAATAGCCTAGAAAGCTTTACTTAATATTGTTGTCCTTGAAACCAATCCTCAGCTGACACAATTGAGCTAAAAATAAAATCAAAATAATTCCAAAAATATTAAAAATGGCAAATAAGAGCTGCATAATTAAAAGCAGTTTTGGAGCTAATTGAATAAATACATTCACAGTGGCAGTGAAATAGGTTTTTGGATATCAAAATGAAATAATTTTATAGTTTAATACAGTTCATTAACTTTTAAGAAAACATGGAACACACATTATGTTATCTGTCCTTCGTGTTTTTTGTATAGGCTATGGGGTAGGAAGGAAGCAAGCAGATTTGACCTTAAAGATAAGAAGGAGAAAAAAATATGACCAATGAAGTTTATTGGCCAATATACAAGGTTTGTTCACTATTGTTTTTGGAGATATTACAATAAAATTTGCAATATTCTTTTAAGGATGTGTAAATGAACCAGAAATTTGGATTAAAAGAAATTCAGAATACTGGGAAGGCACAGAAAAAAAGGCTGAATTAGTTTGAGTTTGCTCAGTCTGGTGTAGTTTCTCAGTAATACTGGATAAACTGAGCCAGCTTAGTAGCTCGTCACTATACTGAGCCATTTAGCATCATGAAAATAATAATAATTATGATGGCTAAACAAATTAATATTTCCATTAA
Organism: Lemur catta; assembly: GCF_020740605.2. Classification (NCBI taxonomy): domain Eukaryota; kingdom Metazoa; phylum Chordata; class Mammalia; order Primates; family Lemuridae; genus Lemur; species Lemur catta. Next base: position 244,488,812 of record NC_059128.1, read on the forward strand.
TGTCTGAAAACACCTCCACATCTATTAAGGCAAAGATTTGTTTGTTTTTTAAATCCATGTTTAAATTAAATGCTGGTTTTGGGGAGCCATGTTACTATTTTTGAAAAGAAAAACAAAATAGATAATATACTATTTATTTTTTTATTCTTAATGTCATGAGTAAAATATAAAGGATTTGGGCTCACAGGTATATGGCACTAAATAGCCATGTAGATATAAATTTATAGTAATCATACATGTACATAATTGGATGTCTGTATCCTTTCAACAGCTCTTTATTAAATCTACAATATATCGGGCCCTAGAATTTTCTTTTTAACCTGAATGTTATTATATAAGTCATCCCCCTCCCAGACTCAGTGGCTGCATATAACAATCATTTTATCATATCTCACAGTTCCACAGGTTAGGAATTTGGTTAGGATTCAGCTAAGCCAAGCTTTGGTCCATAGAACATTGACTGAGGTCACTCTTTAGCATCTGTCTGATATGGACAGGGTGGCTAGAGAACCCTAGATTGCTTTACTCACATGTCTGGTGTCTTGGTGCAGATGGCTGGAAGAAAGGACTCATCTGGGACTATTAACAGAATTACTTACATATGGCCTTCCAGCATGAAGCTCACAGGATATGAGGGCTTCTTATATGGTGGCTTAGCGTCCCCAGACAGAGTCCAGAGTCTCCAGATCACCAGGTAAAAGAGGCAGGGCTTCCACTGAAGTCCCAGATGTCACTTCTGGCACATTTTATTGATCAAGCAAGTTGATAGGCTAAACAAGAGAAGTGGAGAGTTCTAATCGGGAGATAATATTGCCTCATCAATCAGGAAAAAAAAAACTGAGATTTAGGGTAGCTAAGTTTTATGTCAAAGAATACTCAAGACAGCAACTGGCAGAGCTGTAGCTGAATGCAGATCTGGCTGAAGAGCTACATTCCAACAAAAATAAAATTAAGATGAGAGTAAGACATTTAATTAATCTTTTGCAATAAACTCAGGAAGATAAATTTTTGCTAACCACTTTCATCTGTTTATGAAACCATAAATTTATTCTGTAAATATCAAGGAACATTATTGATAAGAATTTAAAAGTTTGATAATCTACAATTTCAAAAAAATTAAATACTTACTTAGATTTTACTTAATAGAAATCTAAAAGTAAAGCTGCGCCTTCGAGAAGCAGTTTCTCAATGCTCAGGAGTGTCCTGACATTGACCTCTGGGAAGGAGGCCGGATATAAAAACGTGCTTAAATGAATCGGAGATAAACAGGAACTCCAAATGGTCATTTAAAGGCTCATTTTGGGTTATTCACACACTAACGACAATATAATACACCCAGTCAAATATCTTTTATAACTTATCCAGAAATGAAATAAAGTCACTCAAAAGGTAATCAGGGACCACATACACCCACAAACAGCAAATTGGAGAGAAAGGGATGTATGTATCACAGTGACACCAGAACCAGGTTTTGCATTTGACCCTATGTTCACCGGTGACATTTTAGAAAAGCCACTCAATGTCTCTGAATCTTCCTTTGTAAAATAAAATTGTTAGAATAGGTATCTGCAAAGCTCACCCCTAATTCTAATATGTTCTAATTAATTCATTAATTTCTGAGTATTGTATTCATTTTCTCTGTGCCTATATTTAAATAATTTTTATGTTCAAAATTGACTGTCAAAGCTTGAATTGATCAAAAATATACGTATGATAACTTACCCACTGCAGTAAGGAATTACAAATCAGAGAAAATGTACCCCAAATTAGTTGAAAATTTGAAGCATAGTATATTATAAAATGGTTTTACATTCACAGACATTAAACTTCATTATCAAACAAATATTATAGACTATATTTAATGATGACCTTTATGTTAGTCTACAATAGACATGCTGTTTTAACCATTTATCTCATTTCCATTTCAGACTATTTTAAAATCTCACAATTTTCTCCAAAATAGTATTTAGGGGGAGGTTAGTATCAGGACAGAATATGGAGAAATAATTATAATAATAATGTCTAAAACATATGGACATTTCAGCCTAAAAAATTATAAATGGACAATAATAATACTTGGCACATAACTTTGAAGATGTTCAGAGTAATTGAAATTCATTTCAATTTTCTGAAATAAAGATAAAATATTTGGAGGCTGTGCTTTTGGTTATTTCAGTTGTCCTCCCTGGTTACTACTTATAACTCTACTCTCTGCCATAGCACAATGAACTATGTGCTGTCTTTGGAATAAGGCCTTGGAGTGAATCTCAGCCTTATTACCTAAGAGCTATATGATCTTGGCAAGTTAACTAGCCTCTCTGACTTTGTTTAACATCTCTCAAATCAGTTTGTAAGCATCACATAGGATATTGCATAGGGTTCCAGACACGGGTTCCAACAAGGGTTCCAGAATACCTTGCATCGGGGAAGCACTCAAAAATGATTGTTATCATCTCGCTGTGTTAATTTTTCTAGATGATAATCAAAAAGAAACTTATAGTATCCCATAAAAAAAAGATTTTTTTTTACTCGTGTTCATCAAAACTGTGTAGAAAGTGTTAAGCTCCATTGTGCTATTATATAGCACATCTTCATCTATTGTGTGCTTTGATCTATAGATGACTGTTGCATCCTTTATTCTATTATGATTGGAGGCATGAGATTAAATTTTGAAGTGAAAAAACAGCTTCTATTTATTAACTTTGATTTGCTGGTTCTTACTCTATTCATAGTATAGATGCTTTGGCCAATACAGTAGTGTCCTCATGGCAACTATGGCAACATATGGTCACTTTTAACTTGCCACTTACAAAAATAAGCACATACACTGTGGGGACACTCCTTTGTTCTTAATTTTCTCCTACTTCCAATGTCTTGCTAATCTCAGATATATTAGTCAAGGTAGACCAATGGCTATAACAAAGACCCCCAAAATCTCATTGGTTAAATACACTACAGGTCTATTTCTCACTCACTTCATAACCCAGTGGAGTCAGCAGTGGGACTCTGTTCCACATGCTCATTCAAGGATCAAAGCTACTTCCACCTTATGCTTCTCCTTATCATAGGAGCTTTGGAGTCCTCCACTGGATTTTCATCATCAGGGTGTGCGAAGAACGATGGGAGAAAGCTTGACAGGTAGTATGGATGGCCTTTTAATGGGACAGGCCTGGAAGTGACACATACTGTTTTAACCGACATTACAGTGGCCAGAACTGAGTCACATAGTCCCATCCAGCTACAAGATAAGATGGAGAATTTCATTAAGGCATCATGAAGAAGAAAAAAAGGGAGACTTTGATGAACATATAGTATTATTCTGGACACAACATGCCGTCAATTACTAAGAGATACTTATTAGGAAATATCTAATCTTTTAACAAGTGAACATGCTTATAGAAAGAAATAGGGAAAATATTTGTGAATATCAAAACTCAAATCTGCTTAATATAGCAGATTTCTAACAAAAAAAATAGTTCTTAATTTTAAAGACAAACGAGTATTTAGGATTTTAAATGGTCAAAAAAGCATTTCCTAATTAGAAATTAGAAAGCTGACAGGTAAAAATGTATAGATTTTTATGGTTGGCAAAGTATGATGGGAAAATTGTGGATCAGTGTGCTGAAAATATATACCCCATCTGTGATTAACAATAAGGAAGCTTAAACTAAATTAATGAATATACATGTTGACTTTCAGCTTCAATTCACTGGAATAATTACTTCACATTAACATATCAACAAGCCAGTAATCAACAGTCTAAAGTCTCAGGTCACTGACTACTTCTACAAATATATTTTTTAAAAATTGTTATTATTACACAGCATTCTGTGACTTTTCTGTCCATATTGTTACATGCTTAATTGCACAGAATCTTATAAATTCTTACGGAAAGTGTTTTCTTAATGTCAATTTTATCATTATGTTAATGAAACTATAATGGAACTGCACTCTGATAGCAATGTTGACAGTAGAAGCCACCAATTTGTTAGGAATCATCAAACAGCAGCAAACACATTCATCAATGGTGGACAGAAACAACATAGCAATTATATCTCTTTTTTCCTGATAGACATAGTGGGTTTGTACTGTTATAAACTATGATGTAGACTGCAAGATGTTCCAGATATCCCCTTTTGTTGGTAAACTTACAACAAAGTTTATCTTACTCCACTTACTACTGACTTTTTTGTCACTAGGGTCTTAGAAACAGTCTTAGAGGTCCAACCACTTTTTCGTCATAACTTAGGCAAAGATATTTCATGTAATAAACACAAACATTATAAATCTAAGCCACATGAAAATGAGTAATTCACATTAAAAATCTACTCAGACCCCTTCCGTTTTAATTTATTGTTCTATATTTTGCAAAGAATTGCTCGTTTCTTCCATAAATTGTGTTGACTATCCAGATATAATAAATAAGAAAGGTTATGTAAAATAAAGCAGGGACAGTTATGTAATCCTACAAATCGAAAGTTAAATCAGCAATTTAAGTTTATTATTTCCAACAGTCCTAGAAATGAAAAAGATTCAAGAAAATCAAAATAATCAGATACAAAAAACAAAGTGAATCATTTAGATGTTTTACAGACCTGGAATAATGGACTGATTAGAGCATGCACCTTGGAAGCAGACTTGGTCCAATCCCTAGGTCCAGCAATTGCTAGCTATGTAACCTTGGTCTTCCTGTGCTACATTGTTCTTATTCACAAAATGAGGGCATTAATGACACCACCTTAAAAAGTTGTTGTGAGAACTATCTTAGTTTCAATATACCAAGCACTAGATGGGTGCCTGGGATATTGTGAGTACTTTGTGAGTGGTGTTAATGTCCCTTATCTCATGAGTTCAGTTTTCTCAATTCAAATTTCTAAGCTTAAGATTTATTTTATCCTGTTTTTTGAAAATTTTAATTTGACAGGAGCAGAAATGTGGCATTGTTAATGATATTCACATTCACATTATTATTCTCATCACAAATGTGATTTAATAACCACTGCCTAGTTTGAATTCTCTTTTTGGATGTATTAGCTATGTACATGCTTCTGATTTATGTGCTGTGTCATTAAAATACCAGGAAGCATTTCTTAGCATTAAATTTTGTCGATTCATCAACTATTAAAAAAAGTTTATGTTTTTATAATAAAGTTTATAGACAGATCTGAGATATGACATGTTACATAAGATATGGGGTACATTTCAGTACTAGTCTTCTAATCTGGCAGTGAAGATATAAATTTTAATCAAATAACTAATATATAAAGCTTTATATTAAAAGTGTTACATAATGATTTCATTGTAAAAAGAAGAAACAATATGATTTATTTTCATTAAGATGGTCATTCAGCTACAACTAACATTTTAACATTCACAATACATTTTTTCTGTTTTGTAAAATCAGTGCTTTTAATTCAATTTTTTTATGAGCTAGAATATCTCCTTCCTTCCAAAAAATGTAACAATATATTATGTAACTAGATATATCTGAGATATCTGCTTGCATTGACTGCCAGGAAACAAAATTTAGTAATGATGTCAATATTGAGGGCTCAGTTATTTAAATTATTCTTTAGGGCATTAAAAAAAATCTTTCTTTACATTTTTCCTTTTACATGCTTTATTTCTCTTTTATTAATGATTTATTTTATGTTATTTTAATAAATCACCTAATATTCTTTATAAAGTACATATATAGCTTTAAATATACAATACTTACATTTAAAAAAACTTTTAGCTTCTTAAACTGTATTTTCTCTTTCTTCTCATAATATCAGAGTGTAAGAACACTGTTTCAATGAGAAACATTAGTGAAATGACCCAGAATTTGATTTTTTCTATTGGAATTGGCATCTTTATTTAAATAATTGTTGATGACCTTACATATTTTCAGGGAAGTCCAATGGAGGCAACATTAGGAGATGTGGATATTTAACCATGAGTTACTTATAATTTAGAAAGTTGTTAACAGGTGATACAAATTATTTGACTTGTTTTTCACAATATAGATCTACATTGGAATACAAAAACAAAAGTTTATCCTATATGCCTTATATTATATTAAGTACTAAACTTTATTTCTCAATTTTTGATTAAAATTGACATTTTTATTACTAAAACCACTCCTGATTATCCAAAGCTTAAGAAAATGTAACAATAATGTAAAAGAGGGTAGAATTTAGTGATGATTTTAGCTTTCAGTAAAAAATAGGGCCTGAATATACTGACATTATTCTTGCATGTCTCACAGAGAATTTAAACGCCCAGGTTGGCATAATCCATGACAGGTTATATTTTCCTTTTGAGTTATATTCACTGGTTTAAAAAAATCATAAGGCATGAGGTTGAAGGCCAAGCACTCTCAATACTTATGAGGTCAGTAAATCTCATTATTAATCATTACCCTTGAACATGTTTATGTACTGCTATGAAATGTTCATAGATTTAAAATATATACTTACATGATAATACTTTTAAACTACTCTACATATAGCTTTTCTATGAAAAATTCAGTGCTCAACTATAGGATATATATATAGATAGATAGATATGTATGTATATATAGATAGATATATACACATGCACACACACACACATACATTTTACGAATACATATAAAATCACTTTGTTAGACCAAAGTTAGAAATAACAGCATTATTGAATCAAAACCCATTGCCGCCATCTCAAAATGTCTTAATTGCTATACAATGAATTTCATATTAGGTCCTCAGTCCTCTGTGTCTTGTCCACCATCCCTAGTTTTGGACCTTCGAGTTCATGGTTCCAGATGCATCATGAGCCATCACATTCATATTCAGAGTAACAGGGTGGAAGAAAAGGACAAGAGGCAGAGGTTCTCCAAGCGTGGTCCCTGGACAGCAGCATCACCATCATTTTGGAATTTGTTAGAAATGCAAATTCTCAAACTTCTTTTTAGATTTACTAAATCTGAAATTCTGAGATCGGACCCAGTGATTTGTTTTTTAATAAGCTCCTCAGGTGATGACAATGTATACTTAAGTTTGAGAACCACTACTCTGAGGATATATCACAGAAGTTACATACATCATTTTCCTTCACATACTATTGTCCAGAACTTAGTCACATGGCCACATATAGCTGAAAAGGAGGATAGGAAATATTGTCATTATTTTAAGTAGCCATATGGTCAGCTGAAAATGAGGGATTTCATTTACCAAAGGGGAGGTCCAATAATGGTAAACATTATCAGCCTGTGCCACATAATTTTGAAAAGGAAAGGGAGGGGAATATAAGCAACATCTTGCTTTCTATAGAAGTAAAAAAGTCATTTTATCAAAAAGACACATGCACTTGAATGTTTACTGAAGCATAATTCACAGTCACAAAGATGTGGAATCAACCCAAGTGCCCATCAATATATGAGTGGATTAATAAAATGTGGTATATGTATACTATGGAGTACTACACAGCTATTAAAAAGGTGAACTAATACCTTTTGTAACAACCTGGATGGAGCTAGAAATGATTCTTCTAAGCAAAGTATTGCAAGAATTGGAAAACAAACACCAAATGTACTCACTATTAAATAGCAACTAATAGATCAACACCCATGTACATATATGGTAGTTAAAACTCAACAGAAATCAAGTAGGTGGGAGGAGGGTAGGGGGGCATGATGGGTAAATTTACACCTAACAGGTATAATGCACCTACCTTGGTGATGGGCACACTTATAACCTTGACTCAAACTGCACAAAAGCATAACGTGTAATCAAAATGTTTGTACCCCTGTAATATTCTAAAATAAAAATTTTTAAAAAGACAGAGTGCTACTTTTCTAGGTATTTCTTGGTTTTAATGGAAGCCTTTTTCTCTTATTTAATTTGTATGTCTTATACTAATCATAGAGAATGGAGATTGTTCCTCATTTTAAAGATAAGAAAACCAAGACTTCCAGATTATAGATTATTTTATTCAAGATCTCACACACCTTATAGGAGGAGTCAGACCTAGAAATCAGGTTTTCTTACCCAAAGTCCTCTACCCTTTTCATTACATCACATTTATTTATAAGGGCTAAATTCCTTTATCTTTAACATTTCAACACCTTAGTTTTTCTCTTTTCGTTTACTATCTCCCAAAATATTGTTTCCCAGCATATTTTCCCAATAAAAATGCTGAAGCCTTTTAAAACGTGAAAGCTAAGATAATAGTTTATGTAGCAAGACTACAAGAACTTCACAATTACAATACTAATCAGAATGAGATACACTTGACATTTTCCTCTGTTCCTTGCTTATATTTCAATCAATGAAACCTTGAAGAAATAACCAGATTTTAATAACTGAGAAATGTTAATAACTTGAGATAAATAGCTGCCTAGCACTAATATTTCTAAACTTTGATTTGAAGTTAAACTAATGTGACAACGCAATCTTTAAGAAACAATGACAACTGACGTTAAATTGTTGCTTGCTTGTTCTTCCGTTTAAAAACTGAGAAAATAGTTGTTATGACAGGAGCTATATTGAGAATGAAAAGTGATTAAAAGTTACTGTTTACTCTTGGTATCCTGATCAGAATATTCAACTCTGTTCAAATCACTCTTTTCTCTAACGTTTTGGAAATACTTATTGCCAGGGTTCTAACAACATAAACTATTTGATGATTTGCTTAGCATTTCAGAATTTCCACATGTAAACAAAAACTGCTATGTAGTTTACAAATATAAACTAAATATAACTTAATATAACACACATTAACAATAAGTATACATTATAGAACACAGAATAAAAGAAGATGTATTGAAAGATCAAATCAGTTTGATTCTACATCTCACATAGTGGACTCCTCATATCGTGTTGCACACAGGTTTTCTAATGCTGCAAGTCAGCGACCTGGAGGGTGATCTGGCTGTGACTTAGGCATTCTCAGAGGGAACCCCTTTGTTCTATGTATCTTGTGTCTGAAGCTGTATAGTTACTGACCAAAAGAACCATTTTCAATCTCAGAAAAGTAAGCTGCTTTTCCCTGATAGAGGCCCTAGGTATAAAAAAAGAAGCATTTGGTATCACTACTGCTATAAGAAAGAATGCTCATAAAATAAGGGCATAAATAAATACTTGCAATTTATGAAATGATAAGATTTAATCAGCATTCAGGATGAATGGAATAGAAATGTTACATTACTATAAAAAAGAGAAAGTGATCATTTCAGCTATATGGAGCACATAGCACATGATGACAATGATTATAACATGTACCATATATGGAGAATTCATATTGTGCTAGACCCTATGTCAAATATTTGGTACATTATCTCAGTTAATCTTCATTACTTATATTTCAGGGGTATTATTCCCTTTTTCAATCAGAAATAAGAATTATAGAAATTAATTTTTTCAAATCAGTTAGCTTGGCATGATGGCTAGATATCTATCAAAAATTTGTACTGTTTTTCACATGTAAAGTTACAGTGGGGAAGCAGCTGCATAGGCACAGAATAAGACCATAAGAGGCTAATACACATTATTAAAGAAAGAGCAAAGATACTAAACATTGGTAAAAACAAAGCTACACTTTTTCAGGAGAAAAGGTCTATCTTTTGTTTATTTAGCTACATGTTTTAATAATAGTGATATGTTAATTAAAAAGCCTGGTTGATCAAAAATATATTAAAATGTTAAAAAATCAACTATGAATATTCCAATTACATATTTTTCAGCCCTTGTTTTTATACAGGTAGGTTTGGTGACTAGTTCTCACCAATAAATAGTGGTGATTGTATCTCTGCCAGGCCAACATGTTTAATAAGCTAGTGGGCCTTCTCCATGTTCTCTTACTTTACCTACTAACTGGATGAGGAAGAATTTGAGGCCATACAGAAGGTTGGAGCTAGACATGGCAGGGACCTAAGCCCCTGAATTCTTTTCTAGAGGATAGCTGCTTTGCATTTCTATTCATTAAACCTGAAATATATTTGAGATTTTTTTCCATCATCTAACTCTAACATACAACCAATAAGTGGTGAAACAGGAAATAAACTCAATAACTAAAACATTGTTCTGATTTAAAAGGAAAAAATCCTAAGTTTGTCTGATTTTAAGACTCATGTTGACCCTTATATGTTCTCCAGATGTACCTAACAGGTCTGAGTAGAGCTGCTCAATATCATAATTTAGCTTCTTCCATAAGGAGTCACACTTCAAGTTGAATAGAGCACCAGTAACATTAGTAACCAGCTTTCTATATATCCTAAGAAGAAAATGTTATTAATAGTAACTCATCAAATGATGATGATGATACTTATAAGAATAATAGATACACTGAGTTGAATAAGCCAACTTTGTACATATATTTTTGTCTTCCAGTGACATAAATAGACTTCATAATCTGTACTCAAGAAAAGACTCAAACACCTCATTTTTACTCAGGCCTAAACCATAGTCCTCCGAGACAATCTACAGAATCCAAGAATTTGGAGGTTAGGGAGTGTAAATCTATATATTGATGGAGCTAAAACTGTGATCTCTATTTGATTATTAATATTTTGTTGATAATTTTCTCTCCTGTCATTACTCTCACTCCAACATTCACTATGATAACCCCATTGATTAGCACAATGATAGGCAAAGAATAAGATCTGGGTTTACAAAAAAACTGTTAAAGAATAAAAGTGGTAAGGATTTGTAAAATCAAAGCTATGCTTTCCTGAAAAAAGTTCTATCTTTTGTTTATTTAGTTACATGTGGTGATGATGATATATATTAAATTAAAAAAATACTTTGTTAACCAAAAATAAATTATAATTCATAATAAATTGAGAATATTTGGGAACACCAAATTTCCTATCACTGTGGTTCTCAAACATGAGAATCAAGTGGGCCTTCTCCCACCCTCCCATTCCTCACTAAGAAGCAGATGTTCAGGCCACATACCACACCACCATCTCAGAAGATATAGACATGGAGACTGGACATTTCTAGTTTTTAAAGGTTCACAATTCTTTTCCTTAAAGTACCACAAGCCAGAATGAAACACAACTAGACTGAACAAAAATATACAGCTTATACAACTGAAATATTCATAAAATAATAAATAGTTAATATTCAAGGAGTATATAGTGGGCCCACACTAAGTAGAATGTGGCCATTCTTCTCCTTTAAGCTCCACAACAATCCTTTAACACAGACATTAGCCTAATTTTACAGAATGGAAAACTGAAGGTTAGAGAGATTGAATATATTTCCCAAGTCCATGAAGCTATTAAATGATGGCCTCTGCATTCAACTTTTTCTGTTACATACAGAGTCTATGCTTTAAAACCTCTGTACGAACTTCCTATGCAACAAACACAAATATGTATGTAAACATGTATATATACAAATAAATATTTGTATTTATAAATATATACATATAAATATATGTATATACAAATATATACATAAATGGCTGTTCCATATAGTCTAATTTGCTCAGATACTTAGGACAACATTTGCCCTGAGTGTGCTCTTCCTAAAAACAGTGATCCAGTGTACATAAACTTCCACAAATGTTTGGCTTTTTGGTTATTGATACTCAGATCTACAGTAGAATAAGTCTTAATATTATTTTTTTCAATTAGTTTTAGGGACTCCCTTTGGCACTAATGTACAGAGTGGAAAGTGGCAAAGACTTCTGAGACTATAAAATTTTCCATATTTTGTAGGAAACATCAAAGGAAAACCTGTTTTGTAAAACATTTAACTGAAAAGTGATCAGGATGGGAGATCATATAACCCAAGTTTCTTGAAACAGTGTTGGTTTGTGGCAGCTGTCCCAGTAAAATGGGGAGAAGAGTACTATCTTAATCACAAGGCTTTCTGAAAATTAAACATAACAATACAAATAAAAATTTGGCAAATGGTTGTACCTGCTAAATACACTGTATATTTTGGATATTATAATTATTAATGGGTATAGGCATGTGTTAAAACATCTAACTCTTATTCTCTACAACATATATTTTTATATTTTTCTTGGTTCTAAAAGTATGATCTTTCTAATTTCCCTGAGTTTTATTCCCCATACTATCTAAAATGCATTTTGAAAAGTAAATCTAGAGTCTCAAAGTTTCTAGAAATTGTTTTTACTTGTGGTAATTTTGTTTACCCAATGAGTCCATTATGAATCCCAATTTCAGGTACACAATGTTTAAAACTGAGGTAATGACTCCATTACCCAAGCAGAAACATAATATTTTAGCTTTATATGTACCACACAAAAGAGAACATGGTAAATAGGTATTTCCTTTGTGAAATGTAAACAAATTAAACTCAGGTCATAGGAGGCAATAAATCAGAATTTGTTTTTTAGCCATTGTAGACTACCTTTTCCCTTCCATTTCTTTAATTTTCAAATCTTATATATATTGTAATTTACACAATTACTGTGCTGAATATATTGCCACACATTATAAAATTGAGAGCAAAATAAAAAATCACAATGTCTAACTATCCTATTCTTTATACTAAAATGACCAACAGGAGAAAAAAAGATGTGAATTTATCATGTGATCTACAAATAAATGTATAAAATATACAAAGCCATAATTCACATACAAAGAATCTATACCAATTTTTTTACTTTCAAAGGGTTTCACAGCATTTTTTATAAAATATCCTTGTCAAAAAAACGAACCGAAAAGATAAAAGAATAAGTAACTTACTCAATTTTGAAATACATGAAGTAGCAAATAGCTTGTTACAACTAAATTAAGGTAAATTCCCTATTCTATTTTCTAGCATTAAGAGAATATAATAATTTTGTGAAAAGGGCTCTTGATGTCTCTCTATTAGGACACAAGATATGAATAGCAATTACAATAATTAAATATAATTACATTAAAAATAATTAGTACTTAAACTATCAATTGCAGTGTACTACTCAGCAATTAAATACATAGATGAAGTTTCAGTATAACTTTCATTGCTCTGTTCCTTATTCAGGAAGTGCAGAAAATAATCTCCCTGTGTGTGTTCAAGTAAGCCAGCATTGCATCAGTTTTCCATGTTTTTGAAGCTAGATAGGTCATAAAACTTACGAATTGCTATTGTTTAATGGGTTTGCCCAACACTCTGGAGAAGTCACTTTTCTACTTCTAGGGATTTCTAGGATGGAAGCTGGTCCAGCTGTGGAGCCATGTGAATGGTGACATAAGATTTTATTATTATTTGCCCATTACAGGGTTTGAAGCTACTGATACTCAGATCCAGAAAAGAATAGGTCTAGATCATTTTGATATCAGTTTGTTTGGACAGCTCCATTTGAAAACAATGTCTGGAAATGGAAAACGGCATACTTCTGAGAATCTGGAATTCTCCATATTTTGGAGGGAACATGAGGGAGAAAGCTATTTTGTATGAGTTTTAGATTGTTGACATTCCGTCATAAGAAACATCACAGGATAAATAGGATCAAAGAAAAATGAGACCATAGACAGTTGATTCAGGAACCTTTTTAATTATTACAAATTAAATGATATTTATCAATGCTTATAAATGTGAAATGTGAAAAGTTTATGTAATATTTAGCATCTTATTAAGTTTTAATATTTTAAACTATTTTTTAATAATAATTTCTTAATTTTTTGTTTGTTTTTTAGACATAAGAATTGGACCTTGTATTTAATCAGTTCTCCCTAGTACAGCCTCACAGATTGTTAAAATATGAAATACTTCTCTATCAATTGGTAAATACCTGGTATCCAAACTTTCTGGATGACCACTCTGTCACACTAGTCTCTATCCTGGGTTTTCTTTATCCTCTATTCTCTAAGACTTGGCAAATAACCTTGGCATAGAGAAGGTGAGTAAGACTCGCTCCTGTCCTAAGGCCAGTATCTAAGGTTGGTGCCTTATAGGTTATAAAACATACGAAATGTTGCCCTTGGAAAGATGCTGTGCTAAACACCAGCAACCCTTTCCCCAAACTTCCTTAGTGCCTGAAGTGTCATACCTACATGTTGCACTTAGCTAGGACCCTCTCCATAGGGAACGTTGGGCAGTAAAACAGACCAAGCACTGGTGGAGTGAGTTAATGTATAGCATTTGGGGGAATTCAGCAACCCAGACACAGGGAGGAAATGGTAGAGGATGATAATCAAAGCACAAACAGATGAGGAAAAGCCAGCCCCTCCCAAACAGGCATTGAGATCTAAAGTGGAGAATAATCTAGAAGAGCAGGAAGAACCAAAGATGCTGGAAGTAACGTAGAGGCAGAGGAGATGGAAACATCAAATTATATTCCAGGAAATCTGTATCTGCACAGGTCGGAAACAAGACTGAGAGAAATGAAGCATGAAACACATGCCAGCTGTACAGCTGGAATTCCAGCATGCTTCTCCAGAGAACTAACAGACCTGGGGGGACAGAGCAGCTCTAGGTATTTAAGAATAGACAAAGAATGAGTCTCAGGAAAATGGACTGATCTCACATGGATAATCCTTGCTCAGTATTTGCCAAAACAGCTGATGAGATCAATTGGCTGTCAACTTATAGTGACTGAAATTCCAGTATGGACTTCTGAATCATATAAGACTTAAATTCAAGTCCTTGGACTTCCACTTACAAATTCTGTGACCTTAGGAAGTGAACATGTTTCCTTAATTGGAATTTTTTTTTTTTTTTTTTTTTTTTTTTTTGAGACAGAGTCTCATTTTGTTGCCTGGGTGTCAGCCTAGTTCACAGTAACCTCAAACTCCTGGGCTCAAGAAATCTTCCTGCCTCAGCCTCCTGAATAGCTGGGACTACAGACATGCACCACCATGTCTGGCTATTTTTTTTTTTTCTATATTTAATTCCCCAGAAAATTTTTTCTATTTTTAGTAGAGATGGGGTCTCGCTCTTGCTTAGGCTGCTCTCGAACTCCTGAGCTCAAGTGATCTTCCTGCCTTGGCCTCCCAGAGTGCTAGGATTACAGATGTGAGCCACCACGCCCAGCCTGAAATATGTTTTAATGGGAGATAAAAACACAGATATTTTTAAATTGCTTTGGACTGATCAACATTCAATAAATGAGAGCTGTGCCAATAATGATTACGTTAAATAAGGAAACTTCTTTATAAGAGTCCCTGATATCTTGTCAGTTAAAACTCCTCTTCTGTCTGAAGAATGGACAGAGGAAAGTAATTACTCACTACTGTCATTTGAGAGGCTCTAACTGAGGAAGCAGTTAACACATTCCACTTTAATATACAGACCCCTGCAGTGGATATAAATGTGCTCCACATTACTCAGGTGAAAAATAACTTGCACCTCTTCATTTTCCATTTTCTAAGTCAATTAAATATGGTTCTGAACACCCACCTGCCTACTTAGGGGGCCCTTCCCTTTTTGTTAAGAGCAAAAAGCACCTCTGGCTTCGACACAGTACAGAAATCTTGGGAAAAGAGATCAGCTTTCCTTTCAACTAAGATTTTCATCATCCAGGTTTCTTTGGTTTGACCACCATGCCCACTCTCTCATGCTAAATTTAGCCAGTGGGACTTTTGCTGCTCTTTCTAAGCTATGAACTTGAGGTTCAGTCTTCAGACATATACCCCCATCAGAAGTCAGGACACAAAATTCTCGTCAAGGTAACCTCTAGGGCTGTTGCAGCATGGTAGAACAGACGAGACTCTGTATAGAGAAGCTGCCCCACAGCTGGCCTTAATTTCTAGGAACCCACCTCACCTAGGGCCAGCATAGTCCTGGATCTTCTAGGCCATCAAGATCTTTTTCTTCCCAAAGGTTAGTCCTTCTTTTTTTTTTTTTTTTTTTTTTTTTCTTTTGAGACAGAGTCTCACTCTGTTGCCCGGGCTAGAGTGAGTGCCGTGGCATCAGCCTGGCTCACAGCAACCTCAGACTCCTGGGCTTAAGCGATCCTACTGCCTCAGCCTCCCGAGTAGCTGGGACTACAGGCATGAGCCACCATGCCCGGCTAATTTTTTTCGTATATATATTTTTAGTTGGCCAGATAATTTCTTTCTATTTTTAGTAGAGACGGGGTCTCACTCTTGCTCAGGCTGGTCTCAAACTCCTGACCTTGAGCAATCCACCCGCCTCGGCCTCCCAGAGCTAGGATTACAGGCGTGAGCCACCGCGCCCGGCCAGGTTAGTCCTTCTTAAACAAAAGCAGTGTAACTGCTGTCTGACAGAAGTAGTGTCTAGACTGAAGGCAAGGCTGCCTTATGACACACCCCTGGGAAAACAAAATGTAAGTGTGTTTTTATCTGACTGTATTCAACATATTTTCAGGGATCCTAAAGCAATGAATTCTATTCCTATAATAATAATTGCATGCTATTTAATTACTCAACTTAGTTTTAATAATATATATAATTCAATGATGAGCAAAAATTGAAACTTTTCAAAAAGTTATAAATTATAGACTAGTATATTCTTTAGATATGTAAATTAATACTTCATTAAAATTTATTCATCATAATAATAAATTCCCCATGTACAGAATTTTTTTATTTTTCCCTCTGGTAAAAATTAATTCAATGATTGTTATTTAAGTATATTTTTAAACATTTAGGGTGTTCAAAATGTTAAAGTATAACCAATGAATGGTAAAAAATAACTGTTAACATATGTATGCATATAGGTATGTCTAAGTGTATGTGTGTATATTTATATTTATATTTCCTGGTAAACCATGTAACTTAACACCTTTTCTGTTTTCTAAGTGAATCACTGTAGATAATGGGACAATGATAATTTTGAAATTACAGAGCTATATTAAAAACTTGATATACTATATATAAGATAATTAAAATTTATGTTGCTTTAAAATGCCAAATATTTTAAAATCAATGAATTTCAAAGTTATTTTTCAGTATGTACAATGCAGGTAAACTATAACTTGAATATTTTCTCAGTACATATCTAAACTATAATCAAACGTAAATACTGAAGGAGATGAGGCCTTTGTGACTCAAAATATTTAAATTTCACATGAAGAAGACAATATTATAGTTCAAGACTTTAAGATAACTTTTACATAATGATGTTGCATTAATCCGATAATTTCGAGAGGAAGTTAAAATAATATTAATTCGTGACATCACATAAATAAACAGCTCCCAAATGTGAATTGTCCATTTTATCACATCAATTTCAAAGAGAGGACTTCTCAATTTACTTTATAGAGACTGAAAAAATATACTTCAGTTGGCTAACTGAAAAAGAGATGAAAAATATTTTGAGAAGTAAAAATCAAATCAAAGCTCAATTTTGTTTCTGAGGACTAAAATAAATAGTAAAGTGTAAATGAAACAGGCACAACAAATCCAATTATACAGTAACACTTAACTCATTACTCTATTTCGTCTGAGTATTTATAGGAAATTATTTTGAATAAAATTCTTAAGGTCAATAAATAAAATGTAAATCTGTGAAATGTACTATAATAGGCTGTAAACAAGCTACTGTGATGTTTAACTCATTTAAAGCATTTCTCAGAGTACTTTATTCTTCAGGACCCCCAAAGTAACTTGCTTAAGGTCACATCCAGCCATTGTATAAGAGAATCACTGCACATGAACATGTTGGCCATGTGCTGTCACTTTATGTTTATAGTTGCATTACTTTAAGTTTGATATAAATTTTATAACTAATTTTGTCAAAGTTCTTCAACCTCATTATTCAAACCATGATTTTATAAGAGAAATAGGTAGAGTTGGCAAGAAGAGAACATATATTTCCTATGACTGGATGCATGAAATGATATTTAAAGATGGAATTAAGCTTTCATATTAAGACCATATATATAACTTGTGTAAATTACCTTCCAGTAAAAAAAACAAAAACAAAAACATTCTTCATAAAATCTTAATTTACTTGCTCATATTAAGCGATGTATAGGAGCCAGGTACAAATCATTATTGGAAGTCATTTCAAAGTACAATATTTTGAAGTAATCATGTTTTGTGATCTTAAAATATTTTAATAATAAATTGGAACTATTCATAGAGCTTACCAGTGCTAAAAGTATTTCTTTTTAATTAGTCAAACCATGAATTCTAAGATTTTATAAAAATATTACCTTTAGACTCATAAATAGTTGTTGGAATGTTTAGATAACTAAAGTTTTAAAATAATGAGAACCAAGGAAGTAGGATATATGCTATTTCCGCATTTATTGTATCCAATAATGATGTGATAATCACATTTATCCTGTGATCACTGCTACCACTGAGCATACAAAATCATATGAAATACTATAGGGTTATTGGCAACTACTACACAAAATCCATTCTCTAGAGTATTTATGAATTAATAAAGTTTTTTTAAAAATTCCATAATCAATATTGTCTATAAATACAGCAATTGTATTAATACATTAAGAAAATGTGTCTTTAAATGAGACTGAAAGAATTCACAATTAAAGGACAAGAGAACTTAGAAAACTTATTAAATACATATAAAAAGAACACTCTTAAATATGCATGAACAAGGGCAATGAAACACAAATCACATAATTGGAACTAAGTGAGATTAGTCGGGAAGCCTTTTTGATTGGATGCAGAATGAGTTGGATTTAGAAAAAGAAAATGACTGGCAAACAGATATTGAGAGGAATGTCAGACAGCAGGAATGGTAAATGCACACAATGTTGGATATTGTCTGAATAAATTTAAAGTTTTGTCTCTGTTGCATTTGACCCAGTGAAAAGCAGACTTCGAGTAGGATGCAAAAGGTAGAGAACTCTCCATAGAATAGCATTTCTAGTATAATACCAAAGAAAAGTTAGAGGGAGGAGTGTGTGTTACTGTAGGGTAGTAGATATATGTGTGTATGTGTGTGCATGTTTGTATGTGAATGTTGTATAAGGACTATATGATAGATTGGACGAAGTCAAGAATTTTTGGTTCTGACACTTTTGTTGTAAATAACAAAAATAAATTTAGTAATTGATGATTTGTACATGATAAATAGCATTCTCTTGCTGTGAAATTTTGCAATGAATGAAAAGTAGTATAAAACTGTTTCCTTAGGGATATTGTAGATTTGTTCTCAATATAATAGGGGTCTCCTCTCTCTCTATCTCTCTGTGTATGTGTATATATATATATATATATATATACACACACATATATACACATGTACATATATACACATACATGTACACACACATACACACACATCTGTAAGAAATAAAAAGTACTGCTCCTATCTAAACTCTTGAAGAAAAATTTTAATAGTTTGACATGCATCTGCCATGCAATCTTATATGCATTTATACCTACCCACAAATATATAACATATACATAGAATTTCTATCTTTTTATTTCAATAGATTTAGGAAGTACAAGTGTTTTTTTGTTACATGGGTGAATTGTTTAGTGATGAAGTCAGGGCTTTTAGTATACCCATCACCCAAATAGTAACACTGTAAGTCACTTTTTGATTCCTCACTCCCATCCCAATCTCCCCCCTTCTTAGTTTCTGATGTCCCTTGTGCCACTTTGTATAATCATGTATATCCATCATTTAGCTCTCACTTACAAGTGAGTATATGAAGTCTTTTTCCCATTTCTGAGATATTTCACTTAGGATAATGGCCTCCTGTTCTGCCCAAGTTGGTACAAAAGACATTATTTCATTTCTTATGGCTGAGTAGTATTCCATGTCATATATACACACTCACATATCCACACAAGTACACATGCATATATATGTATATATACACTGCATTTTTTTTATTCACTCATCTGTTTATAGACATTTAGGTTGATTTCATATCTTTGGTATTGTGAATAGTGCTGCAATAAACATACAATAAAATCCAGCATCCCTTCATGGTAAAAACCCATAACAAAGTAGGCATAGAAAGAACATATCTCAAAATAATAAAAGCCATATATGACAAACCCACAGCCAACATCATACTGAATGGGGAAAAGTTGAAAGCATTCCCCCTAAGAACTGGAACAAGACAAAGATGCCTACTTTCACTATCTCCATTCAAAATATTAATAGTACTTAGGTCCTAGCCAGAGTAATCAGATAAAAGAAAAAAAAAAAAAGGCATCCAAATTGGAAAAGAGGGTGTCAAACTATCCTTGTTTGCTGCTGATATGATCTTATATTCAGAAAACCCTAAAAATTCCTCTGAAAGACTCCTAAAAGTGATAAACGAATTCAGTAAAGTGTTAGGTTGTAAAATCAACATACACAAATCAGTAGCATTTCTATACACTGATAACTGCCCAGGTGAGAACCAAATCAAAAACTCAATACCATTTACAATAGCTGCAAAAGAAAAATAAAGTATCTAGGGATATACCTAACTAAGGAGGTGAAAGATCTCTACAAGGAAAAGTATAAAACACTGATGAAAGAAGTCATAAATGAAACAAACAAATGAAAAACATGCCATGCTCATGGACTGGGAGAATTTTACGCTTTGTGTGGAACCAGAGAAGACCCCATTTAGCAAAAGCAATTTTAAGCAACAAAAACAAAATGGGAGGTATTAATTTGCCAGACTTCAAACTATACTACAAAGCTGTGATTATTAAAATTGCTTGGTATTGGCACAAGTGCAGGGACACAGACCAATGGAACAGAACAGAAAATCCAAATATAAAACCATCCTCATATAGCCATCTAATCTTTGACAAAGCAGACAAAAACATACTCTGGGGAAAATATTCCTTATTTAATAAATGGTGCTGGGAAAACTGGATAGTCACATGTAGAAGACTAAAACAGGATCCACAGCTTTCACCTCTCACAAAAATCAAATCACGGTGGATAAAAGACTTAAATCTTAGGCGGGAAACTATTAGAATTCTAGAAGAAAATGTAGGAAAGACTCTTACAGACATTGGCCTAGGCAAAGAATTTATGAAGAAGACCCCTAAGGCAATCACAGCAACAACAAAAATAAATGAATGGGACCTGATTAAATTAAAAAGCTTCCGCACAGCCAAAGAAACAGTCACGAGAGTAAACAGACAACCTACAGAATGGGAAAAAAATTTTGCATACTACACATCAGATAAAGGACTGATAACAAGAATATATTTAGAACTCTGGAAAATCAATAAGAGAAAATCAAACAACCCTATCAAAAGTGGGCAAAGGACATGAATAGAAAGTTTTCAAAAGAAGATATAAAAATGGCTAACAAACGTGTGAAAAAATGTTCAACATCTCTAATCATCAGGGAAATGCAAATCAAAACCACAATGAGATACCACTTAACCCCAGTGAGAATAGCCTTTATCAAAAAGTCCCTAAACAATACATGTTGGCCTGGATGCGGAGAGACAGGAACACTCATACACTGCTGGTGGGACTGTAAACTAGTACAACCCCTATGGAAAACAATATGGAGATACCTTAAACAGATTCAAGTAGACCTACCATTCGATCCAGCAATCCCATTATTGGGCATCTACCCAGAGGAACAAAAGTCATTCTATAAAAAAGACACCTGCACCCAAATGTTTATAGCAGCACAATTCACAATTGCAAAGATGTAGAAACAACCCAAGTGCCCATCAATTCACGAATGGATTAGTAAATTGTGGTATATGTATACCATGGAGTATTACTCGGCTATAAGAAATAATGGTGATACGACATCTCTTTGGTTCTCCTGGAGAGAGTTGGAACCCATTATATTAAGTGAAGTACCCCAAGAATGGAAAAGCAAGCATCACATGTACTCACCAGAAAATTGGTTTCCCTGATCATCACCTAAATGCACATTGGGGAATAATACCAACTGGATATCAGACTGAGATGGGGGGTGGGGGGAGGGGATGGGCGTATGCCTACATGATGAGTGCATTGCGCACCGTCTGGGGAATGGGCATGCTTGAGGGTGCTGACTCGGGGAGGTGGGGGGGGAGGGGATGGAGGTATGACTACATGGTGAATGCCAGGCGCACTGTCTGGAGAGTGGACATGCCTGAGGCTCTGACTCGGGGGGATGGGCGGGACATGGACAGTGTATATAACCTGAGCCTTTGTACCCCCACGAAGAGCTGAAATAAAAAAAAATAAAAAAAAAATATATAAAACAAAAAAAAATGAAAAAAAAAGAAAAATAATAGCATAAATGGTAGAATTTTTATTTCAAAATATTAAGGGGGTACAAATGTTTTTGTCACATGGATACATTGTATAATGCTGACTATGAAAGGCAACAAATTCACTGCCCTGAAATTGAATACAAGTTTTCTAAATGAAAGGTTTAAAGGGACTATGCATGGGTAACACCCTATGAACAATAAGACATGGATAAATAAAACCAGGGGAAAATTTAAGCATAGCTGAAAAACTGATATTCTAAACAATTTTCTAAGTGATAAAAAATGATTTACATATAAGGAGTATTTTCATCTTAGTATTCAATATTTATTTTAAAAATTATGTGACTAATCATAATAAATAATATAAAAATCAACTGAAATAAATAATATAGGCTATATAGCATATTCTGCTTCCTTCATGTGTGAATCTCATATCAAATTCATAAATATTTTTAGTAATAGTTTTGTATTTTTCTAGTATTAAAAGTAATATATGCTCCTTTTTAAAATTGGAAATAAATACTACATAAAATGTGAAATAAATCATAATTGCTGAGAGATTTTAAGTTTTCTTATCATAAAAAATGATCAACATGAGGTAATACATAGGTTAATTAGCTCGATTATTCCATTCCACAATGTATAGATATTTCAAAACATCGTGATGTACATGATAAATATATGCAATTTTTGTCAATTAAAAATTAAAGAAACAAGCCGGGCGCGGTGGCTCACGCCTGTAATCCTAGCATTCTGGGAGGCCAAGGCGGGTGGATCGCTCGAGGTCAGGAGTTCGAGACCAGCCTGAGCAAGAACGAGACCTTGTCTCTACTAAAAATTGAAAGAAATTATCTGGTCAACTAAAAATATATATAGAAAACATTAGCCGGGCAAGGTGGCACATGCCTGCAGTCCCAGCTACTCTGGAGGCTGAGGCAGTAGGATCGCTTAAGCCCAGGAGTTTGAGGTTGCTGTGAGCTAGGCTGACATGCACTCTAGCCTGGGCAACAGAGTGAGACTCCGTCTCAAAAAAAAAAAAAAATTAAAGAAACAAAGGAAGACAAAGATATTTAACTAAAAATAAACCCTTTTGTAACTGCAAAATACAACTTTCCAAAACACAAAAATAAACACTTAATATTTTGATAAATTTTCTTTCAGAATTTTGATGCATATGTTTAAAAGTCATTTTAAGTTGATACACAATTTTTTTCCCTAAATTTTCTTCTATCAAAATGTTGTCTGCATTTTCTAATGTTATAAAATTATTATTTTAATGGATGCATGAAAATTTAATTATTGTTATGATAATTATATTAAGTACAATGTTTATAAACAATCTTATATTTTAGACTAGATTATTGCTTTTTTCTTTTTAAATAATATAGTAAACATAAATTATATTTTTATGATTGCATATATTCACAGAATAGAAGTACAATCATATGGTTAAATTGTATGGAAATTGAAGTTCTCTTGCTAAACTGGCAAATCCTGTCCTGAAATGGTTATTTCTATTTCAATATATACTCACACTGGAAGAGTATATGTGTCAGTTTCAATCTATCCTAGCCAGAAAAGAATGTATAATAATTTGTAAAATATATTTTAGTTTAATAGGCAGATAAAGCTATCCTATTGAGTATTCTCTTTTATTTGATTATAATGATTTTGAACATTTTTATTATACATAGTAGCTGTTTGTATTTTCTTTATGTTTCTTTGAACTGCTTGTTTTTGTTCTTTGTTTAATCTTTTATTGGGAGGGTAGTGTTTTAATTTATATAAGTCCATTACATGTTAAAATCTTTAAGCCTTAATCTGTTAAATTATAATTTATTTTTAACTTTTCCAATGAATTTTGGAATATATTTTAAATTTTTCATCAGTTTGTGCCTAATTTCAATAGATCTATTCATTTTGCCTTAATATGTCTTTAAACTCCTGATTAGACAAGAATATTCTGCATTCTTATTCTTTTGTCTTCTTTTTAGTGCCAATTTGGCAGAAATCTTTCTATACATGGTAGTGTCATTTTATTGAGAAAAGCAAAACTAAACTACAGCAAAATATCTCCACCTTAATATGAACCATAGGCACAAAACTACACCAAAGCATTTTCAGTTTTTATAAAATAGTAGGTCATTATTTTTAAGACTGTTTCACACCTATATTTTCTGTTTCACACCTTATATACTTTGAAATATAGTTATACTATAACTATGAAAGTATATAAGCATATATCTATGTGCTTTGTCACCAATGCTCTAATTAAGCCCATATATTCCAAAAAAATGGAACAAGTGAAGTCTATAATTACTCAGTTTTCTTAACATTCATATCAATATGAATGCAATATTATTTTTAAATGAGCAAAATTTCAAACAGATAACAACATAGAAGTAAAATATCATATGTGTCATAAACATCCATGCTTTATATATAAGCACTAAATATTCTTAAATTGACAGTGTAGGAGAATATTCATTTCTCAGTGTGAGCTGCATTTTTGTAGTTCAATTTGTGAAGTCATCAACTGTATTTCTTTATGTCCAGTAATTTCTATTCTTATTACTATTATACATTTTTATGCACTCCTGAGTTTAGGTTCATTATACATGCTCTTTGAATATTCTTTTCCAAATGCCTCTTGCAAAAATAGTTACAGAAAATGCTAATTATGTGATATAAGCAGTTTTGGAGAGTTCTCTGTTTTAGATGAGGAAAACTACTTATTTCTGAGATGAATTTTGTTTGGAAAATAGCTTCATTACAAACAAAACATCAATATATGAAATAGCTTCTATATCCTGCCGTTAACTCCATCCCCTGCACACCCAAACTGAGCTGAAGCAGCTTGAGTTAAAATATATAATTTCCAGTACCATAGAGTTTTGCTATCCATTTTCCAATCAGGTCTGGGAAGGTAATATTATTTCATTAATTGAAATGTTAAAATAGATATTCATTGGAACACTGTATTATCCTTTAAAATGTGACATATAATAAATACTGGTACATTACAGGCACACCACAGAGATATTGTTGGTTCAGTGCCAGACCACTGCAAAAAAGTTAATATTGCAATAAAGTGAGTCACAACTTTTTTTTTTTTTTTTTTGGTTTCCCAGTGCATATGAATGCTATGTTTCCACTACACTGTAATCTATTAAGTGTGCAACAGCATTTGTCAAAAAATACCATGAGTATACCTTAATTTAAAAATACTATACTGTGAAAAAAGGTGGAGAGTCTTGCCTTGATGTTAATAACTGCTGATGAATCAGGGTGGAGAGTGCTGAAGTTTGGGGTGACTGAGGCAATTTCCTAAAATAAGATAACAGTGAAGGTTGCCACATCCATTGACTCTTCCTTTCAAAATAGATTACTCTTACATGTGATTTTATTCGATACTATTTTACCCAAATAGAACTTCTTCAAAAACTAGAGTCAATCCTCTGAAATCATGCCACTGCTTTATCAACTAAGTTGATGTAATATTCTAAATCTTTTGTTGTCATTTCAACAATGTTCCCATCATTTACATCACTAGTAGATTGCATCTCAAGAAACTACTTTCTTGCTGACCTGTAAAAAGCAACTCCCTTCACCCATTCAAGTTTGAGATTGTAGTAATTTAGTCACATCTTCAGACTCCACTTCTAATTCTAGTCATTTTGCTATTTTGACCATATCTGCAGTTATTTCCTCCACTGAAGTCTTGAACGCCTCAAAGTCCTCCATGAGGGTTGAAATCAACGTGTTCCAAACTCCTGTTAATGTTACTATTTTGGCCAAATTTCTGTATTGCTCTGTCTCAGGGAATAGGGAGGCCCACGGAGAGGGAGAGCGATGGGCAACCAGCCAGGAGGTGGAGCAATCAGAACACACATATTTACTGATTAAGGTCACTGTCTTATACCGTGCAGCTCATGGTGCACAAAACAATTAGAATAGTAATATCAAAAGTCACTGATCACAGATCACCATAACAGATATAATAATAATGAAAAGGCTTGAAATACTGTGAGAATTATGTGAAGTGAGCACACACTTTTGAAAACAATGAAGCCAATCCATTTGCTTGTAGCAGGGTTGCTACAAATCTTCGATTTGTAAAAAATGCAGTTATCTTCAAAGCACAACAAAATGAGCACGATAAAATGACGTATCCCTGCAATTAATTTACGGATTATATAATAATAAAAGTAAAAAAAGAAAAAATATCATTTACTATTCACTATACATGGTATAATATAAAGTATGTTTTTCATCATGACAAATATTATGCCGAAAAAATGTTAGTATTTACTTTAATTTAGGAAAATGTAAGTTAGAGTGTCACAGATTTTTCTAGAGGCTGAGCACATCATTACTACCTTTGGAAGTTTGGCATCATACCTAGAGGCCCCTTAATTAATCAAATGATTGCAGTAGTAAAAATGTGAGCACAAAAAATCAGAGTTAAAATAAAAACTGGAAAAACATTAGAACATGTGATATTTAATTATCCAGTTTTCCTAGCATACTTATCAATATGAATATTATCTTTTTTAAAATGAGTAAAAAATTCAAATAGGCAAAAACAATAAAGATGTGGAACATCCTATATGTCATACTCCATCTGTTAAAATTCTCCTTCACCCAAATCTGTTCTATTCTGTATGATTTTAGCCTCTCAGAATTGCTTTCATCTCCCCTCTCTCTACTAACTAATAATGTTCCAGAGTTTTGTGCAAAGCCGCAGGTACTCCTAATTACTGGTGAAATAAATAGCAGAAAATGGAGAAAAAAGTTCCGTTTTTTTCCTACAACCACAGAAAAGCAGATACTATTCTACATCATATGATAAGTTTTGATAATGTGGTACATTGAGAACATTCTCAAAGGTGTCAGTTTTACTCTTTAGTTCTGGGTGGGGAACATTTTCATGTGGGAAGGCCACATGAATTTAGCTGTAATCATATAAAGCCACATTCAAGAAACTTCAAATAGATATACTTAAAAATGTACATTATTTTGTAAATATCTAACTAGTATGTACTTAATAATTTCAAAAAATGGAAACTATTTAATTTTAAAGTTAACTAACCTTTTAATGACTGTTGTGTTTGCTTTTTGTTGGGAAGCATTTCAACATTTGGTTGCAACATGGAGGCCCGCAGTTTCAGTTGATCCTCTAGATGGGTATCAGTCATATGTGACCTTAAGGGCATCTTGATTTGGGTTAGGTAGGAGAATGTAGATTCACGGTAATAAGTGGTTGAAAAGCAGGAAAACATTTTTTGGGCATGTTGCCAAAGGTGTAGGTATTCTACTACAATTTTCAATATTTCAATTGGATCTTTCTTAGCATCAAACAATGACTTTAAAATGTCCTCTACTGACAGCTCAATCAATTCCATCTGTAGTTCTTTAGGTGCTTTCTTGATATCAACCAGGTGAGGCTGAAATACTAATTTGAGTGTGATGTCATGATTCTCAAAATTAGTGAACCTTTCATTGTATTCTCCAATTAACAGGTCTATAATAGCTGTGTTATTCTTCAAATGATTAACATATATTATCATGCTCATCAATGACCTTTTCTAACTGCGGAAAATGTTCATCTGAAATTTCCTTTGGAAGAAGTATTTTGAAAAAAGATAACTTTTATAGAAATGCTTGGATATTTTGCCACATATCACATATAGATTTAGTTTTACCTTGCAAAGAAATATTCAAGTCATTTTGATTTGACATGATATCACACAGAAATGCTGCATTTCTACAGAAATCTTCTTTCAATAATTCACATTGCTGATACTGTTCTTCATAAAGTTTACCTACCTGTTCTCACAGAGACAAAATTTTGGCAAACACCTATCCCTGTGACAGCCAACACACGTTAGAATGACATGGCAAATCCACACTGAATATCTCATCATTCAACGTTAGTATTAGGGAAGTGAGGACGTTGTGTTGCATTTGCACAAATATAGTTAAAAATACTTATAACCTATTGCAAAGTGTCCCTGCACTGAGTCAGTAGTGTTTATTCACCTCACATGATTGAATAATATCTATTTTCCTTTTGAAGTATTGCATGAAGTTGTTCTGCTAGTTGAAGGCTAATTCATGTTGCCAAACAGTTATAGTTCTCCTTGAAAGAGACAGTTGTTTTTGTTAATAGTTTGAAACATTATTATCAGGGTCTAAGCATCCTACAACTTTGACAATGCATTCTTTCACAATTTCTACATCACTGGCTTCCCTTTTTTCCTGAGTATATAAGCTATTTTATAAGTTGTTTTAGTGGCATTATTTCCAGGTCTTATTGCTGCTTGAAAGAATCATCTTTACTTTTGCTTTTCATCTTTTCATTTCTGAAATACAACCTTTTACATCTCTCCCTCTAATTTAAAATGTTTGTGGTCCTAATGAGTGTTATAATGCTGATGAGCATTGAATTTCTTTAATGTTGATATGGCCGTATCACGAAGCAGGCAAATAATCTACTCTTTAGCAAAAACAAGATAATATTGCAATTCCCAATCCTTATTAAAAAAATGTTTTCTTCCTTTAGCATTCTCTTGGTCTTCTTTGACATGATGGGCTGTTAAGCAGACAGAATTAAAAGATACTGTCAAGCTGTGTAGCTACTCACAAATTCCGCTTTAAACAGAAACACAGTGCACCATTTTCAAAAGCTGATAACAGACTGGCATACTTGACTCCCATAAACTCTAGTCAACCAGCCTCGTACAGTAGTGGTGCCAGTCAGGTGGAGGAAGTTAGAACTAAATCATGAGTGTATCAGCTGTCAATTTAGCCCCCATGGCTTACTCATGTTCTAATTTTGCTAGTCAATATGGGAAGATTATTTCATTGAAACTCATTTTATTCTTTGGTATTTTAAATATGTTTATTTTAAAAATAAAAAATACAAAAGATGAATGAAAATATATAAATAAAAATAAAAGGATTTGTTCTGTGCAATTTGGATTCAGTCAAAAAGACACACTTAAGGACCTAGAAGGCCAACATGTGGCCTTAAGGCCGCAGGTTCCCCACCCCTGCTCTAGTTCATTATGGAGACATGTATGAGAATACATAAAGCTGTTCCATTTCCATTTATTAGACAGTACTTGGAAGTTTCAGTGGACCTAAGGAAATATTTTTATTTTTTATTTTAAGAAAGCATCTTACATTTACCTTTTACTTATTTATTTACTTACATTATTTGTATAAAATTATGAAGCACAAATGTAATTTTGTTACACAGATAGATTGCATAGAGGTGAAGTCAAGGCTTTTTGGGTATCCATTACTGGAATAGTATATATTGTACTCATTAAGTAATTTCTCATCATCCACTCCCCTGCAAACTTCCTGACCCTTCCCAGTTCCCATTGTCTATCATTCCACACTCTATGTCCGTGCCCATGCAGTATTTGTCTATAAATTTAGTTAGTTAGTTTATCAATTTTATTTATTTTTTTTGAAAAACCAACTTTTTGCCTCATTTTGTAGATCTTTTGCATTGTTTTGGAATTCATTTCATTTAGTTCTGCTCTGATCTTTGTCATTTCTTTTCTTCTGCTAAACTTTGGGTTCTGTTTGTTCTTCTTTTTCCTAGTTCCTTCTGGTTAGGTTGTTAAACTGTGATTTTTCTACTTTTTTATGTAGGCATTTAATGCTATAAATGTCTCTCTTAGCACTGCTTTTGCTGTCTCCCACAGGTTTTTGTATGACATGCTTCCATTTTCATTTGTATCAAAATTATTTTTATTTCAAAATATTAAGTGCATACAAATGTTTTAGGTTACATGGATCATTTTTATAATGCTTGAGTCACAGCTATAGGTATGCCCATCACCCAAATAATGTTCATAGTACCCATTAGGTTGGTTTTTTCGCCTCCTTTCTCCCCACCTTCCCCTGGTTGCTTTACACTGAGTTTTACTTCCCTCTGTGCACTTGTGTGCTCATTAGTTAGTTGCAATTTAATAGTGAGTACATGTGGTGTTTGTTTTTCCATTCTTGTGATACTTCACTTTAGGAGAATGGTCTCCAGTTCCATCCAGATTGTTGCAAAAGGTATTAATTCACTTTTTATGGCTGAGTAGTACTCCATGGTATACATATACCACATTTTATTAATCCACTCATGTATTGATGGACACTTGGGTTAATTCCACATCTTTGCAATTGTGTACTGTGCTACCATAAACATTCAAGTGCAGGTGTCTTTTTGATAAAATGACTTCCTTTTCTTTGGGTAAATACCCCATAGTTGAATTGCTGAACCAAATGGTAGGTCTACTTTTAGTTCCTTGAGGAATCTCTATACTTTTTTTCCATAGAGATTGCACTAGTTTGCAGTCCTACCAACAGTGTATAGGCGTTCCTTGCTCTCTACAAGCACACCAGAATCTCTTGTTTTTGGACTTTTTAATAAAGACCATTTTTACTTGGGTAAGGTGATATTTCATTGTGGTTTGATTTGCATTTCCCTGATGATTAATGATGTTGTACTTTTTTTAAATATGTTTCTTGGCCATCTGTCTTTCTTCTTTTTAGAAGCATCTGGTCATGTCTTTTGCCCAGTTTTTAATAGGGTCGTTTGTCTTTTTCTTGCTGATTTGCTTGAGTTCTTTGTAAATTCTGGTTATCAGCCCTTTATCGGATGTGTATCTTATGAATATTTTTTCCCATTCTGTACATTGTCTATTTGCTCTGTTGATTTTTTCCTTAGCTGTGCAGAAGCTTTTTAAAATTTCTTTCAGGATGTTTTACTGATATTTTTTTAAATTCACTTTTAAAGAGTTTAACTGATTGCCATGATACTAACAAACATTATTAGACTTGGCTCTCCTCATGCAGTCTAAGTAATATATTTCTAACACAATAAGAATAGCTCTGTAAATGTAATTAAACAAAATTAATTACGTGACAAAATCTCTGAAGTTTCTTTTCAAGAATAAGAAGAGGGTACTGTCTCTCTTGGCTCCTTTGCCTTAGAATGTATGTATTCAGATTGTGGAAAATTAGGGGAGAGGTTATAATATTGCTTAATAAAGAAATCCTTTTCATTTAATATGTCATTTATCAAAAGAAACAATGAGTAAGGTGAAGGAATAACTTGATGAAAGATATACAATTTGGATGCCAAGGATTCCCTGCTCTGCTTGATTAAATGAAAAAAAAGCAATCTCATATAGCAGATGTACATATCAGACACCTACAGGTTCTCATTTTGACTGCAAATCTAAGTCACATGTGGTGCGGAGTCCCATAGGTAAATGAAAAAGCTATCTCTAGTTGTAGAAAGGATAACAGAAGACAGGATTAATATAAGAGGGCACTTTGCTATAGTACAAGCAAGCAAGCAGTTATAGAACTTTTGATGTCAAAATTAATCTAAGGCCTGGAGTAGAAGGCCCACATGCTGTGAGCAAAACACATCCCTCAGTAGCCTCCTGAAGCTTAGACAAAATTCATAGTTAATTTAAATGCTGACTGGTACCATCCCAATGGGAAAATCTAAGGTTACATTAAGAAGGGCTTGATAGCAGTTGATATTCAGATGAAAAGTTACCACTGATAATGGGCAAATTCTGCTTCCTAGAATCCTTTCAACATTTTCTATAGTGATTTATATAAAAATAAGTGATTTGCAAATTACTGTAATCATTAATGAAGTTACCGTTTGTATTTAAAGCCTTATTAACCAACTGAACATATTTAAATTGTTCTAATTACTTATTACCTATGATTCTCTACTAGTTTCTGCCCCTGTGTTAGTTTCCTAGGTCTACCATAAGAAAACACCACAGCTGGGTTGTTTATATAACAGAAATTTATGGACTTACAGTTCTGGAAACTAGAAGTCCAAAATCAAGGTGTTCACAGGGTTGATTCCTTCTGTGAGGGCTTTGAGGAAGAATTTGTTCCATTTCTCCCTCCTAGTTCCTTGGGTTATAGATGGCATTCTTCCTGTGTCTTCACATTGTCTACCCTCTATGTGTGTCCGTGTATGTGCCCAAATTTCCCTTTTTTTATAAGGACACCAATTGTATTGGGTTAGGGCCTACATTAATGACCTCATCTTAACTTGATTAGCTGCAAAGATACCTATTTCCAAATAAGGGTTCACGTTTATAGATACTAGGGATTAGGACTTCCACATTTTTATAGGGGACACAATTGAATCCATAAGTCTCTAAATACTGGAGGTAAAAAACACACTGCTATAAATAACATAATTTATTTCAATTATTTTTATTGTAGGAGTAAAGAATGGTTGGAGGTGCAAATTGTAGCAAGCTAGAGTAGTGGTAGATATGTGAAGTTTTGAAAGAATGGCCTACGTTGTTAAAAACCACAGGAATGGCTCAGGAAAGTCTCCCCACGTTTTGAGAATTACTGACAAATAGAAGATTTAGTCCTATTTTTAGTCCTATTTTTAGGGTGGGAGATACCTAAATTATTGATAGGGTGTTTTGGGGAAAATAACCACCATAATCACCCTGTAAAAGTCTAGAATACCAAAGTTAATTATATCAATTTATGGCAAATTTTACACAGGGCTTTGTTATGCCAGTTAAATTATACCATTTATTTGCTTCATTAATTAATTTGATTATTTGACAGACAATTTTGAGATCATATTCATTATATCAGGCACTGACAAGGCACTGTGGACACAAAAACACATTGATCATCTTCTCTCCCCTCAACGAAACTATAACTTAGGTTATTCAGCCTACCCAGAACATCTGTTTTTCTACAAACAAAAGTAACTTTGAACAATAGCAGTCAAACTATTTCCCACATTGGCACACGTACAAGATACTCCTAGTATGCACAAAACATTCCCATGGATGTATACAAGTTATTTGCAAAATGAAAAAAATGTATGGTAGAAACACTACATAATTCCAAATCATTACTATATTAATATTCCCTGAGAAACAGTCACTGACACTGTACTGATTATGTATAATGCCTCTTCTTCTCCCACACAGGAATGCATAAGTGACATTACAGAGATAATGTTGGTTCTACACTCTTTTGTTTAAAAATTATTCATAAGCCTCAATAATTTATTATTAGAACTACATTGCTTGTAATATGCCTTACAGCTGATGTGGACAAACCAGTCTAACAAGATGTCCCGGTTAAGGTCCTCGGTTCAGAGAATACAAGTGCTGTTAGTGGACCTCATGGCCTCCCAATTCCTTGTGTTAGGAAAATGCTGCATGTTTTAATGCATTTAGCCAAGTAAATTGCTAACTATAAAATACAGATTATATATGTTGTTTTATTTTGGTCATTCACTAATCAAGAAATATTTATTTAGTGTTATGTTTGAGGTACTCAGTACCTACCCTTGTAGAATTATATGTTAGTCAGAGATATAAACAGTAATGAACAACAAATAGAACAAAAATAGATGACAAAGGTAATCTTGGTTAATGATAAAAGCTCTGAGGAAAACCAAGAGATACTATAGAGTAACTGAGTAGTCAGGTGGGAGAAAAGCTTTTAGATCAAAGACTCAAGGAAGGTTTTCCTGACATGTGGTCTGAGATAGGAATGACAACAGAGTCAATCATGCTTCATCTATGGCAGAGTATTCCAGGAAAAGCAAGACCACACAGCATGAAAATGTAAAAGGATGTTAGAGAAGCAAGAGCTGGCCTCACTCCTTAAAAACTCATTGTTCTTATTACACATAGAGAATGTATTTTTAATATGCACTTTCTTTTTTTCATTTTCCTTTTGTTTAATTACATATTGAATTATAATATTTAATAACCATAAAGTACTATTAGTAACTGCTTTGTATGTTCAAACTTATTCTAAGAATGAGCAACAAAAAAGTATATTTTTAAAAACCTGCTTTTGATATTGTATTTAATTCAAAATATATGTTTATTTTGCCAGAAACATTATTGTGTTTAGAGCTGTTATATGCCATATCATTAGACTGCCAAATAGATGCTGACTGGAGAAATCTTTGAATGGAATTATTTCCTAACGAGGAGTTAGAGCTCCTTTCCAAAGTAAGGTGGTAAAATTTCTAGAAGAAAATTTCTCCTAACTTTAAAAGTTTTCTCACTTTTTCTGACTCTTCATGACCAATGGAAATAATCACATGGAACTACCTGCCTTTGAGTTTCAGTAAAGAATACAGCTGACACTTTAACAACAGGAGTTTGAACTATGCAAGTACACTTATATACGGATTTTCTTCCACCCCTGCCACCCTGGAGACAACAAGAACAGCCTCTCTTCTCCCTCCTCCTCCTCAGCCAACTCAGTGTGAAGACAAGGAGGATGAAGACCTTTATGATGATTTACTTCCACTTAAAGTCTAGTAAATATTTCTCTTACTTACGAAATTCTTAATAACATTTATTTTCTCTAGCTTACTTTACTGTAAGAATACAGTATTTATACATACTACATACAACATTTGTGGTAATCGACTGTTTACATTATCAGTAAGGTTTCTGGTAGGCTATTAGTAATTATGTTTTGGTGGAGTGAAAAGTTATATGTTGATTTTCAACTGTACAGGGGTTGGTGCCCCTAACCTCACCGTTAGTCAAGGGTCAGCTGTAAATGTGCGTGTGTGAATGTGTCTGTGTGTGTCTTAGTCAGTTTGGGCTGCTCTAACAAATTACCGTAGCCTGGGTGGCTAATAAACAACAGAGATTTAGTTCTCACATTTCTGGAGGCTGAAAGTCTGAGATCAGGGTGTTAGTATGGTCAGGTTCTAGTGAGGCTCCTTTTCCAGCTTACAGACTGTGTGGATTTCTTCTTATGTCTACACATGGTGAAAACAGGGTTAGAGAGCTCTCACCCTTTTATAAGGGCACTAATCTCATCCTGAGTTTTCCACCCTCATGACTTAATTACCTCCCAAGTCCCCACTTCCTACCCACATCACACTGGGGGTTAGGATTTTAACACATCAATTGTGGGGGTCAGGGGAGAATACAAACATTAGATCCAATGCAATACATATACATATATGTGTGTGTTCCTGAAAACTCTGACTTTTTTACTTTTAAGCAATGAGTATTTCTTTTTAATGCAAACTATTAATAGTGAGAATGCATATACTTGTTTTCTAAGTGCTTCTGGTAAAGGCAGTTACTCATCTCTAGCTTGCTGACTTTTCTGTTCTTACAGCTGTATTTCAAATCTTTAGCTTCATATTATAGAAGCCTCTATTATCATAGTCCTATTCCCTGCCATGTCACAGGCCTCTCTTAGCTTCTTTCTCTTTACCTCCAAAGTTATCCATGAGATCATGCTCTCAAAGCCTCTTTCTATCTCAGAGAAAGAGGTGCTTAAATTTCCTTTCACACTGAACACCTATACTTACATTCTGGATTCTGTCCCAACCTTTTCTTGTTTCTTGTTCTATCTTTTTCTTTCAGTGTTTTCAATTTCTTTTCTTTTTCCCATCAGCTCATAAAAATAATTGAGTACGATTTTTCCACCATTAAACAAATAATCCAAAACATTTATTTATTCCCAACTCTTTATTGAGCTAGTGCCACTTATCTCTCTCTTCCTGACACATTTCAGTAATAAGCCTTCTTCCTTCCTACAACCCATTCTTATTATAGAAATGGTTATTTCATGATTAATTTATTAATCATGATTAATTTATTAATTAATTTAACTGTTCCAAATTGTCAATGTCTTGTTTTTAGTCTTCATTCTACTTTACTTCTCTGCTTCTTGGAAATTTCTGCTCTTGTATGTAATGCTACTACATGCTAATCGTCCCTCGATTTGCTTATGCCGCTTGGCTTAGGTTCCCTTACATTCTCTCTTAGCATCCCTTTTTTCTCCCACTATTGCTTCTCTTCGGTATATATACATATTTTTCCTGGAGAATTTCAGTATGAATCATTCCTTCAACAATTACCTAGTTTCTACTCACTTCAAACTTTATATTTTGACTAAAGACTTCTCTTTTCAGCATCAGCTTCCAATGTCCAGCTTTCATTTTTCAATTATAATGCAACCTTTATATCTCTCACTTCACAATTAAAATACGGGAGATACTAGTTTTTGCCTCTTGAATATAAAGCTCCATATACCATAGATTGTGTCTTATTCGTCTTTGTATTCCTGATGCAACACAGTACATGGTAAACATAATAAATATTTAACAAATTTAATATTAAGGAGATTACATAATGTAAATTTATGAAGTAAAGTATCCTATTTAGATTTTTGCCTAAGCCAAACAGACACTGGCAGATAACATAAACTCAATAATACATACTTTTGAAATTTACCATTATTTACTGAAAATAACTGAGGAAAAAAGGAAAAGGATCCCAAAATGAAAGATATACCATAAAGAGAAAAAAATCTTCAGTCTGGAGAACCTTATTACCTAAAACACCATTATGAGAGATATCAGTACAAGAAATAAAAGCAAATTTCCCTCCTTGACTTATTAAATTTGTTAAAGTAGGTGTCTGTCCCTATATTCTGTCTGCCCTTTCAGAACAACTGCATTATCATGATGATTCTTTTTTTTTCAACTTGCCTGGGTAAGTCCTGTCTACTATTGCTCTCATTTGTATATACTTGGGGAAACATTTAGAACTCAGACATGTAAAAACTTGACTTTTGAATTAGCTTCAGTAAAACACAAAATAAAAACACATACTTTTAACTAATCTATACCCTGAAATCTCCCTAATCCCTAAATAGCTGACTGGATGTTTATTATGCTAAGACCTCAATGAGGCAGATTGCTACAAAATGTAGGAAAAGGTAGTAGCCATAGGCATCTATTTTGATAAGATAAACCTCTCCTTCTCTTGGGTCTTCTCAACAGAAACTCATTCCATTTAGAGAACACTAGCATGTCTTCTGTAGGACGTGCCTGGAAATAGTTTATGAAGACTTTCTCTTCCCTAAAGTTCCTAAAACCTAGAAACCCCAGGACATATGGCCTATTTTACAACTGAAGTCAACAGTATAAGTGACTTTTTAAAACACAAATATACAAAAAAGTACATTCAATTCATATGTTGAGCAATCCCTATATCTAGTTTTCATTATAGAAATTTTCACTTTGGGGATTGCTTTACGAATGTTATAATATCTTCTGTGTAGGTTCTGTAGAGGAGATCCTATGGTAGAATAGGTGTAGAAGTTCCTGGAAAAACAGGCATTGTCAAATACTCCATGGGGCCTATGGTAGTTGAAGAAACACTCTTAATTAGAAACAAATTACAAAGAATTAACTAGAAAAATAAATGCACTAAGTGTATTCCCTCTTTGATTTTATTTATTAGAACTATAATGTATCTAAAAATACACATTACCCATTCATTTATTCATCCATTCAACAAATATTTATTGGACAACTGCAATGAGCTTCTAAAATTTCTGACATAAAGGTAATATTAATATCAAAAGGGAGCACTAGTACTTGGATTAAAAGTAGTTATTAGAGTTGTTTCTCAATCATTAGTCATTAGACAATTATTTTATAATTATAAATATCTGTGTCCCATATGTATTATTATTTACATGTAATGCTTTAAAAAATCAAGTTACTTTTACAAACTAAGATTTATAGTTTGTAAAATATAAAGGGTATCATATTCTCTGAATAAATTAGAAGGCAGTCATATAAAATTAAAAATGAATTAATATTATAAAATCTTGGCTCATGTATCAAATAAATACATTTAATGTGAGAAACTCACACCACACTTTGGAAAATTTGACTATAGGAAACATTTGTGATAAGTAACACTGCCTTGAAATAGTGTCTTTTCCCAGTGTTAACTATTAGAGTTTACTTTGACGTTGGAAATCAACCCTTAAAAGTTTTTAAATTACCTTCCTCGCAAACAATAGATACACAATAAGCTGAATTATAGAATAAACATTGCATAAACCTCTTGAGTTCCACACACTTGAATTTTCTTAGCAGAGTAAGTGCATCTTCCTATTAAGAGATGATTATATTTTTAAATAGAAGGCATCTGATTTTTCATCTAAATAAAATTCATGTATTCTAAAGAAAGTCTCTTTTCCTTGATTTGGTAACATGCATATTTCATGGGCTGTACTTTGAAAATTTAACCAAGAGATTCAATGTGATTACTTCAGTAACAATTCAATTTGAAATGTCAACTATGTTCAGCATTTAAAAATTAATAGCTAAATCCCTTTAAAGATCAGGGAAATTTTGTTCTAGCTTAGAATAATTTTATAGCTTTATGAATCTTCTTGTGCATTGTTTGCATATTTTAAACTATTGTGAATAATGCACTCCCTGTAAAGGCCCATTAGTTCAAAGAATTTTGACAGTCACAGCACAAGGTATTAATTTTCATACTAGATACATACTTTCTATTGACAGCAAATTTTTCAAAACCCAAATATACTTCACTTAAATTGTGAGTATATACATTTTGAATAGGTTAGAGTAGTAAACAACCATGAAAAATACTGAGAATTTAATCAAGCTTTTTCTTCTGCTCACTTATTTGCTTTCTGGGAAGAGAATAGTCAGTGCAGGAAGAATCCTGAAGCAGCAATCATGGTGAAACAAATGCTGGATAAAGGGATCTGTGCATTGACAGAGCTTCCTCCAGAGGCTAAGATTACAACAATTCTGAGAAAAAGGGGAGGGGGGAGTCTCATATGTAATTTTAAAATGTAAATAGAAAAAACGTTGATCAACATTACTTGTTGGTAGCAGAAGCACTTGTGACTTAAGTAAGATTAATGAAAATGTCATTACTCTTGAATGGCACTAATAAGGATAGGCAGAATTTTTTCTGGGCTATCATGATCATCTTAGAAAATCTAAAATAACTTATTCAGCTATTCAATCAAGAAACATTTATTATTGAAATTCTACTACGTGCCAGGCTTGGAGAGGTATTCAGAAAATAACAAAAACCAAAAATAGTCTCTGTTCTCTTGAAGCTTGCAGTTTAGTGGGGGATATGGGCATAATCAAGCACTGTGCATTAATATGTAATTACAAATTGAGATAAATATTAGGAAGAAAAGGAAGTTGGCTTTTGAGAGCATTTTGTAAGAAAGTAATATTTCTAGGACTCTTAGGTGAGAGTGAGTTTCTCTGAAAATTTCACAGGGGCACACTTTTAATTGTTGCTCATGTTATTTAGACTACTTAGCTCAAATCATAATAAATCTGCTATTTATATTACCACACATGGTTCTAAGAACTTGAGGATTCTATATGAATTGACAGTTAAAGAAAAACAGAGTTAATTCTATGACAAATTTATTCTACACGTTTTCTTCCTTGGATTTTTCTCTACAGTCTCAGAATATATGCACAAGTTTAGCCCCTATTTCTTTTTTTTTTTTTTTTTTTTTGAGACAAGATCTCGGTCTGTCATTCAGGGTAGGTACCATCATGCCTCATTGCAGCCTCTCCTGGGCTAAAGTGACCCTGTCACCTCAGCCTCCTGAATGGCTGCCACTACAGGTTTGCCACCATGTAGCTAATTTATTATTATTATTATTATTATTACTATTACTATTATTGTGGAGATGGGTTTTCCCTATGTTGCCCAGTCTGGTCTCGCACTCCTGGCCTCAAGTGATCCTCCTGTCTGAACCTCCCGTGTAGCTGGGATCACAGGTGTCAGCCACCATGCCTGGTTTAGATTCCTATGTTTATAAGGTGCTGGATACAGAGCCAAGATTCTTTTCATACATTATGCATTGGTCTCCAACCTTTTGGGCATCAGGAAATGGTTTCATGGAAGACAATTTTTCAATTTTTCCACAGACGGGGTTGGGGGTGGGGGGTGCAGCTGAGGGGGTGATAACGAGCGATGTGGAGCACAGTGCCTGCAAATACGGATACAGCTCGCTGGCCTGCCACCTACCTCCTGCTCTGCGCCCCGGGCTCCTAAATTCCGTGGGAGACAATTTTTCCACTTTCCCCTCCCATGTGTCCATAACCATCTGATCTTGGTTTCCCTCCCGGATGCTATTTGTAATACCTCCCAGCACTCTGTAAACCATTGTGCTAGTTATCAGTTTATTGTCCCTCAACTCCAAATTCACTCTTCATTACTTGTTCTGCGAAAACAGAGGTGGGCCATTCAATGCCCGGTGACGTTATTTAAGCCTTGTCAGAAGAGGGCGCCGGAGAGACACTGGAGAAGGAAGGGTTCCTTCCAGTATGGCGCTCATGGGCTGCAAAGTATGCAGCTTGTCTAGCACCTGCTCCAGCATTTGCTTCCTACAGTGCTGGCAGGTTCCTTGTCCAGCATATGGTTCCTGCAGCACAGGTGGCTATTTTAGCATAGATTCTTGTAACATACAGAGCTTTTCCAGCACCTCGTTCCTATATTGCAGTGACCATCTTTCCCCATACTCTTCCAGGCAGTTTTGTAGCCTCTGGAGAGACATCTGTCTGTGAAGAGTTTTCCTTGGCATATTAGTGGCCCAATTTCTGGCAAGTTCCAGCGGGCTAATTTACAGTAAGTTCCACTGGCTCAGCACCGCAGAGACGCTGCCACGCAGTGATCGTCGCTGTGCCCTCTTCAGCAATGTCTGGATCTCAGCCCTGGGGGTGCAGGAAGTTTGTAGGGGGGGATCTTCTAGGAGCTCTATCTCAGCCCTAGAGCATCTACTATTCCTTTCTGCTTTATAGTTCTCTTTACTTCTTACTGCCAGTCTCAACTCATTCAAATCCTGTTGTAGTAAATAATTTTTTATCTTAAATTTTTCCTCACCAATTTATTATGTGGTTTCTACCTTCTTATTATATTCTGACGGATACATCATCAATGTGATACTTTCAATTCCTAAACATACTAGGCTACATTACAACTATAGGCTGTTGTATGTGTCACTCTGTCTTCCTAGCACACCCATCTTCCATTATACATGTGTGCAATTCGTGTTCAGACTTCAAGACACAGCCAAGCCATATATTCACTGGAAATCTTCACCCCCTTTCTCCTTTCCACTACCCAAAGACTAAAAGGCTGAACTTCCTTCCTTCTCCCATTCATCATATGATTATTTCTGTCATGTTTCTTACTATACCTACATGTAATTTTCACTTTTGCTTATCTACTTCCCCAACTAATTGGGAGCCTTTAAATGGTAGATAGTGTACCTTTTCATGTCTATATTTGCAGCACCCAGAACAGTACATAGTACATATTATAGTATGCACTGAAATGGTTGTCAAATAAAAGAATGATTGAATGAGTGAATGATCATTCTTTTCTTTCCTATCCCCTGCTTAATCTTGTCTCCCTCAAGTGCAGTATTGTTTAAGTGACTTCCAGAGATGGGGTATCCAAAGCCCATTTTTTTTTCTTTTTTTACCTTCTCATCTCCCTATGCTTTCCCCTGGGTTTCTTTCCCCATCCTCCCTTACTATAAACATATAGTGGTAGTGTTAAATCAAACATCCATCTTAAATCAAACATACATTGTTTTCTGGGCATGATTTCAAATACTATCAGCATCCAAGACATACCAGAGCTTCACCTTCCTTCCAACTACTTAAGCTAATCAAGGTACCTTTGAGGTAAAGAACAAGAGGAAGACAAGCCTGGGCCCAGAGTATAATATATAACTCAGTTTTTTATACATTTGGATATGGACATTTACCATGACAGTGATACTTTCACCTAGCTAACCAGTTTAATGTGGCCTATTTTTCCACTATGCATCTCTTTTGTAACTACATTCTGATGTTAGTTCTGAGCTGCAAAAGAAACTTCTTTTTCACATCCAATTCCTGTCCACCGCCAGGTCCACCTCTACCTGTCATGGGATCTACACACCACGTCTGATTCCTGTCACCTCATGTGTTGATGTTTGGGTCCTATAAGAAAACCTTTAGCTACTTCTTCTTCATCTAGTTTCTTAATGTCTATTGCCAAGATTCTGTAAGGCTTCATTCTGTTGAAATCTCTAATCTACCCAACCCACCATTATCTGTTTCTCTACTTCAGAATTTCTATTCTTGGGTTTATTAGCTAGATTCTTGGGCTGGGTGTTAATCTCACTTTCTTTAATAATGCAGGGTATTAATTATCATTTTGAATGTGTAATCCTTTGTTAAAAGAAAATCTGTGAATGAAAGAAGAAATGTATTTGACTTTTTTTCAGCTGGTATATGGGTCATCCAAATCAGTCATGAAATTGCTTTTTTTTTAATTCTAGAGAGGTAGTACAATTGAGTAAAGTTAAGTTTTTATTATAATATATATGTTCATTTGATGAAATGATATAATTACTTTATGTTCTCTCTATATATTCTCTAATACTTTAGGTTCCTTAAATTATAGCCACAGAGTATAATAAGGTATTTAATATCATTAATATAAATGTTACTATCTATACCATATTGGTTATTTAACTTCTGTTTTCTTGTCTATAATAAGAGGAGAACATCAAATAGAGGATTAAATGATACATGAAAGTATCAGAGTTAATGTTTTAAACAGAAGAAGTATTCAATAAATATAAGCTCTTCTTTACTATGAATATACTCAATATATTTGTCTATTTCCTGTTACTTGAGAAATGAATTTCAATAATTATTAATATTTATTGAAATCTAATTCTTTTGTAAATTATTTTTAGTTACATGTATAATGAATCTGGTGCTAAATTCTTGATCAGGAATAGAACTTTCAACAATAAAATTGTTTGAGTAAAAATATGAGCTGATTTATGATGATCTAATTGGTTTCATAATTCTCAGAAATGAATAGGCAAAAAGTGAGATTTTCCTGTGTCTCCATATAACAATACTCTTGATGAGAATATAGCTGAAATAATTATTCATCAAAATAAAACATAAAACTCTATACTAGTCAAACATCTTGCAGGAGTTGCAATGTGTGCTACACTTATCAAATCCTAAAATTATTATCTTCCCCCAAGAGACAGGATTGCCTTAAAGGATATTAGGTTTACTTTCCAACCATAGCATTTAGAATGCAAGAGAAAGAAATGTGTTTTCTTTTGAGACAGCTGGTTTTATTTTTCATAGGCTATTATTACAAAGAAAATCATTTGAGAAGAAAAAAATTGATTCTCAGATATCTGGTTCAATGACTCTGATAATCAGATACCGAGAGGTGAGTATTTGCCTTGCTTTCTTCTGAGGTCTCTCTCTCTTTGCTCCTACAGCCCTAAAAACAATAGTTTTCCTACTCTCCATTTGCTTTGCTTTTGTATATTTTACTTAAGGCTTATCGTTTGCCTTATCTGTTTTTCTTAGTGTTTGATCTAAAGACTCCACTGCTTAGGCAGAGATAATCCCCCCTGAACTGCCCTAGTTATGAAATGAAAAACCCAAGTTCTTGAGGTTAGCTTTCAGTTGAGATCAGAAAGACATTTTCCCTCCAGCCTTATTCTGAGCCTTTTGTGTTTTTGATAAATTGCTTTGTATACGAAAATATAAAACAATCTTACTGACATAAGATAAATCACTAAGGAGACTCCATCAAGCTTCCTCTATTAGATCATTCTTCAAATCAGTAGCATTGATTCACATATCTTTAAATAAATTTTTAAAGTCCAGTTGAAGGCTAAAAATGATTAAGAAGAAGGTAACTGTGATTTGTTAGGGTATTTATATAAGAGAAATTAAGCTAATGATTAATTAAAACTTATTTCTTGATTATTTGAATACCTATATTGAAAATAATAAAAGGACTTGGCAAAAATTTCCTACTCTTAATCAGATTATACTAGAGTCACATAAAAAAGCACATTTGAGTTTTATATATATATGTGTGTATCTCCATATATACCATATATAAACATGTATACCTTTGTATATGTAGACATGAATGGTTTTTTTTTAAGGACAAATGCAGATTATTCAATTTTAGAAAGACATAAGTTACTTGCCTATTTTCTCTATAATGCATTTGAATACTATAAATTATGTTCATGTTTCACAACTAAAATATGGTAAAAATATTGTTTAAATTAAAATAGGAAATCCATAGAAAAGTCAATATCATTATTTGGGAAAAAATGAGAGTGCAACATATAATAAGCCCAAGAACAGAGTAAAACTAGATCATTCATCCTGTACAGAGACAGAAACTTTAGTGCTTACCAATGATAAAGGATCAGGGTCTAAATTAAGGCTTCATTATAAGAGTGTTCAATTCTCTCCTCCATTCTAAGAAATAGAGACAGGAAGTTCTTTCATGCCTGAAGCAGAAGAGAGAATTAATATCTAGCTCAGCTATAGACAGTGGTCAAAGAGTATCCTACTCTTGTATGGGTATTAGGAGTATATCCCTTCTATAAAATAAAAAAAATTACCGTGACTATAATAGTTGTGGTAGGTGCCTCTACCAATGACTCTCAATAAATCAACTCTCTTTATGAAGAGTTGATTTTTACCCTGTATATTCCCCTCACACAATGACACTGGGCTTGGTAACGTGTTTTGCTTTAATTAATGTGACATAATCAAATGTGACCCGAACAGAGGCTTGGATGTCTTTTCAAGTGGGGC
This sequence comes from Lemur catta, assembly GCF_020740605.2. Taxonomy (NCBI): domain Eukaryota; kingdom Metazoa; phylum Chordata; class Mammalia; order Primates; family Lemuridae; genus Lemur; species Lemur catta. The sequence goes on from NC_059128.1 coordinate 244,533,403, forward strand.
TTGCTCTTTTGAAACATTACCATCAACCATGTAAAGCCTTCTTGAGGAGGAAAGATCATGTGGAGAGGAGACCCAGTTATCCCAGCCTCCTCAGCTGGGCCCAGCTCCCAGGCAACCTGCTTGCTGTATGCAGCTGCATGAGCAAGTCTGGAAGAGCCCAGAAATATATAAATGATATAAGGAACTTTTCCTAATAATAGCTTCTCTATTAGGAAGCATGGGATAGGTTTAGGTATCAAAGTTATTGATTTTAAATATTGATGTATGTGGAGAAAGTAGGTGGCAGGATAAAGTTAATTGTGATGAAATATTTTTGGCATCTAGTTTAAAGTAAAATCATACTTAGGCCACTATTGTTTTGCTTTGCATTGTTTCTAGCCCACACCAGTATGTATTTGTTGATCGAATGCAGGAATGGATTATATAACTTTCTGAAATTTATCTTTGAACAAGGCAAAAGATAGGAATAAAAATCACATATATTCCTTTTGCCCTTTAGAATATTTTCTCAAATTTTCCTATTAGAAGTGTATCTATCATTTATCTAGAAGCAGCAAGAGTATTGGTAGCAGCAGTTCTGGTTGTGGTAGTAGCAGTCAAAAGGAGAGGTGATATGTGTAACACACTGTAATAAATATCTTACCTAAATCATACTTCACAATAGAACTATGAGAAAAAGAAGGAACAACTTTTAAAATTCCCATTTTATGGAAAACTTGAAGGTCAAATGAGGATGCTGGGTTGCAAACCCAGGCCTGATTAACTCCAAAGGCTAAGATCTCAACCATGATGCTAAAATGCTCCCACCATTTTACATTCATCCACACTATTGATACAGGGTTTTGTGATGGCTGGGTCCAGATTCAAGAAATACTTCTATTACCAACACTCCAGGAGCACAGATCTATTTAGATAGTTTCCACTTCTGGGTGCTAGAAAAGAGACCAAGAGTTAACAAGAAGTAATGAGACTTGAGAGCACAAACATCTCCAGACTGAGGGAGGAAGTCAAAGTGCAAGACCCATTCCTCTCATCTCTTATGACAGTGATTCTGCTACTGATCATAGAATGGTGATAAAAGAAGTTTGTGTAAATGCTTAAATGGGGCTTCTCCTTACAAGCATTAATACATACGAATGTCAAATTTATGGTGAACATATAATTTTTTATCTAAACCAGGACACATGAGAGGGAAGAGGACATTATTAATAAGTATAATATCATAAGAGGTGTAAATTGTGACTAAGACACACTGGATTATATAGTAGTCAAAATAGTCTTAAGGTAGGTTTGGGATACTGCATCGTCTATTCCAGTGATACTGTCAGTCATCATGAGATGAATAACATTTCCTAATATTCTGTATGAAGGATTGATCTTGATTTTCTCTAAACAATAAAGGCACTAGAAGGATGGTATTAGCATTACAGTAATATTAAATGTCTTTTGTAGAAGAAAGTGTTAATAATACTTGGCAAATCTTAAGTATAGAATATGTTAGCATAGAATATGTTTTAAGTTGCACAGGAAATTAAATAAATTTGCAAATTAAAATATATTTTGTTGATTTTGTAACCTTAGACTGTGCTGAATTTATCAATTTCAGGAGTCTCCTGGAGGAATCTTTGGGGTTTTCTAGATTTAAGATCATATCACCAGCAAAGAATGATAGTTTGACCACCTCTTTCCCCATTTGGATATCCTTAATTTTCTTCTCTTGCCTGCTTGCTCTGGCTAGAACTTCCAGCACTATGCTGAATATAAGTGGTGGCAGTGGACATCCTTGTCTAGCTCAAGTTCTGAGTGGGAATGCTTTCAACTTTTTCCCATTCAGCATGATGTTGGCTGTGAGTGTGTCCTATATGATTTTTATAATTTTGAGATATATTCCATCTATATCTATTTTGTTAAGAGTTTTTATTATAAATAAGAGCTGAATTTTGTCAAATACTCTTTCTGCATCTATTGAGATGATCATATGATCTTTGTTTTTGCTTCTGTTTATGTGTTGAATGACATTTACGGATTTATGTATGTGGAAGCATCCTTGTGTCTCCAAAATAAAGCCCACTTGGTCATGATGGATTATTTTATTGATGTGCTGTTGAATTAGGTTTCCTAGAATTTTACTGAGAATTTTTCCATCTATATTCATCAAGGATATTGGTCTATAGTTTTGTTGTTATTGTTGTGTCCTTTTCTGACTTTGGTATCCAGGTGATACTGGTTTCATAGAAAGAGTTGGGAGGATTCCTTTTCCTTCTTGATGCTATGAAATAATTTAAGAGCATTCCTACACACCAACAACAGTCAAGCTGAGAACCAAACCAAAGACTCAATAGCTTTCACAATAGCTACAAAGAAAATGAAATACCTAGGAAGATGCTGAACCAAGGAGGTAAAAATCTCTACAAAATGAACTATGAATCATTGAGGAAGTAAACTGCAGATGATATAAACAAATGGAAAAACACATCATGCTCGTGGATTAGTAGATTCAACATTGTTAAAATGTGCATACTACCCAAACTGGTTTCCAGATTCAGTGCAAGCTCCATCAAAATATCCATGTCATTTTTCACAGATCTAGAAAAAAATAATTCTATGCTTCATTTGGAACCAGAAAAAAGCCCAAATAGCCAAAGAAACCTTAAGCAAAAGGAACAAATTTGGAAGCATCACTTTACCAGATTTTAAGCTAAATTACAAGGCTATAGTAACCAAAACAGAATGGTACTGGCACAAAAATAGAGACAGAGACCAAAGGAACAGAACAGAGAACCCAAATATAAAATTATCCATATATCTCCATCTGATCTTTGACAAAGCAGGCAACAATATATACCGGGGAAAAGAATCCATATTCAATAAATGGTGCTGGGAAAATTGGATAGCCACCTGAGAAGATTGAAACAGGATATTTATCTCTCACCACTTACAAATATTAATTCAAGATGGATAACAGACTTAAACCTAAGACATGAAACCATAAGAATTCTATAAGAAAATGTTGGAAAAACTCTTCTAGATATTGGCCTACACAAAGAATTTATGAAGAAGACCTCAAAGGCAATCACAGCAACAATCAAAATTAATAAATGGGACTTGATTAAATTAAACACAATTAAGCACAGCCAAGGAAACAATCAACAGAGCCAACAGACACCCTACAGAATGGGAGAAAATATTTTCATGCTATGTATCCAGTAAAGGGCTAATAACCAGAATCTACAAAGAACTCAAGCAAATCAGCAAGAAAAAATTCAAACAACCCCATTAAAATGTGGGCAAAAGACATGAATAGAAGCTTTTCAAAAGAAAATAGACTAATGGCCAATAAACATATTAAAAATGCTCAAGATCACTAATCGTTGGGGAAATGCAAATCAAAACCACAATGAGATGACACCTTACCCCAGTCACAATGGTTTTCATCAAGAAGTCCCAAAACAATAGATGCTGATGTGGATGCAGAGAGAAAGGAACGCTTATACACTGTTGGTGAGAATGCAAACTAGTATAAACTCTGGAAAATAGTTTGGAGATTCCTCAAAGAAATAAAAGTATACCTATCATTTGATCCAGCAGTCCCACACTGGGTATCTACACAAAGGAAAAAAAGTCATTTTATCAAAAAGACATCTGCACTCAAATGTTTATTGTAGCACAATTCACAATCGCAAAGATGTGGAATCAGCACAAGTGCCCATCAATTCATGAGTGTATTAATAAAATATGGTACATGTATACCGTGGAGTACTACTTAGCTATAAAAATGAATTAATATCTTTTGCCAAAATCTGGATAGACTAGAGATCATTATCCTATGTGAAGTATCGCAAGAATGGAAAAACAAACACCTCATGTACTCATTTTTAAATTTGAACTAACAGATCAGTAAAACTCAGTGGAAATCAAGAAGATGGGAGGGGGGAGGAAGGGATGGGTGAAATCATACCTAACCGGTACAATGCACACTGTGTCATGGATACACTTAAAACTTTGATTCAGGCAGTATGTGTAACTAAAATGTTTGTACCCACATAATATTCTAAAATAAAAAAAATCATATTTTATATCAGATCAAAATCTTCCTAAGTTAAAAACGTAAAATCGAGTTTTCTACAGTGCTCTATTGTTGCCCTCTGGTATATTTTTTAGGCATTAAACTTTTCATTATTGTCATCCTCAGAAAATATATTATTTTTATTTAAAAATAAAGAAATCAAAAGTGTGCTAAAGAAAAAATATGAGAATGCTATTTAATATTATCATAGTCTGAACATATGATTTGTTCTTAGAAAAATCATTTCCAAGTGTATTATAAGAAAATAGATGCCTAGAGGACAGTTTTTCCCCAACATTACATTTTATTTAACAACCATTCTGTTTTCTTAATGTCTCTTACTAGTCAAGCACTCAGCTGTTCATTTTAGTGTCAGTCAGCAAACCCTTGTGTATTTCCAGATGAATCCAATTCCTGAAAGATTATAAACCTTTCTAAAAATTAATGACCTAGGCAAAAGTCCTTCTATAAACAAACCATTTCTACTCATAAATCTTAATTAATAGAGGTTTTTAAGCTAAGATTTCCCAAGTACCCTCTTTGGATGAAAGATATTCTTTTATTCTTTGCAACTATATCATAATACATTTGCAACACTCCTAGGACTTAAATGAAGTAGGTTATGTATAAGCTTTTTTTTTTCTCAAACTTTAATGTGCATAAGAATCACTTGGGAAGTTTATTAAAAATACATATTCCCGGTCTACATATTTAGAGGTTCAGGTTCAATAGGTTTTGGCTAGGGTACAGGAACTTTCATATTTAATAAGCAATGTAGGTTATTCTGATTCAGGTTGCCCTAGAATATATCTCTGATTTAGTACTTTTTAAGTGTTAGTCTGAAATATTTAGTAGGAGGAAAACAAATTAAATGTGTTGGTTCAGTTCTTACTCAAGTACTTTGAATCAGGTAAGTCAATGCAATTTAGACTCAATTTTTTTAAAAGATAGCTATGCAAAATCATCCTCATTATTTCCCAAAGGGGGAATTTTTTTTTAAAGTGACCAAAATGAAAAATGGTGGAGAGAGCAGTGGGAAGAGGTAAAGGTACCATTATCCTTGGAAACGTTTATTAAAAAAAAGAGAAAAAGTATCCACAAGAACTACTCAGTTACAGTGAAATCTAGAAATGTTAAATACATATACAAACATATAACTTTCATGTAAAATAGGCTAAATAAAGCAATAAGTATCAGATAAAAATTAGAAAAGGATTTTATTTTTCTGAGAAAACCTTTCTGTAGTAATAATTAGAATAAATATTTCTCCACTGTTCATTATTGTTACAGTCAAGATGTTTTTCAAAATAAAATGCAAACATTTTACTATCATTTTGGTGTGTAATGATATAACTACTTACAAAGTGAACATTTATTTCTCTCTTCATTTAAGCAGTTATTTAAGTTTAGTGATCATTTATCATATTTTATAACATTCCATAAGGATGCATTTATTAAAGTGTTTTAAAAGGGAAAATCAATGAAAGTAAAATAAGAATAAGAATGCCCCTTTTTTGCAAGTTACAACTCCATATTCTTTTCTCTAATGACTAATATTTATTTTCAGTAGCCTCATAACGATCATATGTTGTGAATACCAGAGGGAATATGGAATTAGCGATTCATGTAACGGATCATTCTAAGGAAATATTAAATTTGTAAGTCTTGCAGTGTCTCTTTTTAGGGATTCAGGTTTCCTAATCTGTTTTTGTTTGTTAAATAATTGTCACAAACTGTTGGTTTTTCCCCATCTACTTGCTTTTTCCATCTGCTGGTTGCTTAGAATTTTGTCATCTCATTTGTAGAGTAAGCCCCACAGGAATTGGTCACCACCTAACCATGAAAGATACAAAGGGCAGACAGCGGACAATGGTATAATAGAAGGAACATCAGATTTGAAGTTCTAACTCACATCTAGGTCAGGTGAAACACAAAGGAAGATTGAGGTTCTGAAATTAAATAATTTGGGGCTGACTTTAACATAAAGATACAGGCCCTAAAATAGGACTCATGAAAATGAGGTACCCTGAGCCTTAAGCTTTGTTGGCTACCTGGTAACTTTGCCTCTTGATAAATATTCATGATCCCCCGTTCTGATAAATGTAAAATGAAAGGAATAACATCTGCCTAATCTACATTATCAAATTAGTGAAAAGAGTCTAAATCAAAACTTGCATAAGAAATAGTGGTTCATGGTAAGGCTCACTGGGACTAGTACCCTGAACCCAAGCTGCTTGGGATGTGTCCACTTCTGCATCACCATCCTGGGTTCTTGGTACCTTCTTTATAGTCACTCCGGATTTCCACATTGCTTGATTCCTCTGTCAGTTATAGTCTAGTCAATTTAGTAATTATTTATTAAGTGCCTAATGGGTTCAAGAAACTAATTTCCATTCTCTCCTTTAAGTCTTGCCAACTCTGGCTAATCCTCGGCTCCACCTTAATTCCGGCACATATTCCCATTCACCACTTTTGGTCCCAGGGTTCTGCTCAAATTTGGCTTATTAGTCCTTCTTGAGACTAGACCTACCCACATGTCCACTCTGTACAGAACCTCTACCCTTACTCTAACACTTCACCCTTCCTTGTGTTCTATACTGCTTGCCATTTATTCCCTGAAATGACCTTAACTTTGACAGATTCAACTTAAAAAGGCTCCATGATAAAATACCTTTATCACTTCATTCTGAGGCTATTGTAATACCCTATGTAAGGCTACTAATTAATCCCTATGCCTTGAACTTTTCCAGTTTTGTCAAAATTCTTCTGTAAAGGGCCAGATAATAGTTCAAGCTTTGCAGAGCATGTGTCCCAACTGTAATTCTCATCTCTGCCATTGAAGCACAATCAAAAGAGCCACAAGCAATTCTTAAATGAATAAGCATGAATGTGTTCCAATAAAACCATATGTATTATCATTTAAATTTGAACTTTGTATAATTTTCACATATCGTGAAATATCTTTCTCAACCTTTTAAGCATGTATAAATCTTTCTTAGCTCTCCAGTTTGTCAACACTTGTTCTATGCAATCTTGTACACTGCTAGCAGGTTCATCTTCAGAAAACACTACTTTTATTGTCACCAGGAATTCTGGTTCCTTTAATGCTGCAGGACCTCCTCCTTACCATGCACTTCAGAGGCAGTTTTCCTGGCTTCTATTCTGAATTACTCTTATTTCCATTACAGCATGTGCCCTGTGTTCTTGGCTGCTGCACTTGCAACTCATTTCCCATCTACTGCACTTCTTGGAGGGAAGCCTAGCACCACTCCTTCATCCCTCACATTTTCTTTATTTCCATCCCCCACTACAGTTCACAATGAGTCTTTGGTTAGATGAAGGTAGACCTCCCTGGTTAGAGATGGCTTTGTAGACAGGATGGTTTGGGATGTTAAGACTTGCTTACAAGTTTTCCTAGGTGGCCTCCCTAGGTTTACTAAGTCCTATTGGTGGAAACAGAATGTATTATGTGATTTTCTTATTTAAAATCCTCTATAATCCCCTGCTATTCTTCAAATGAAATCTAAATACCACTCAGGAATTGAAGTAGGTTTGTAATGGCTCCTGACACATTTTTGGCTTTACCTCTTAATCAACAAATTCAATTAACTTAATTTATTTAAAAGACCAAACACAACTTTGCTTTCTCATACATTCAGTGATGCATTCCTCCATTTAATTATTCACTTAGTCAACAAGTACTGAGTGGCTACTATATTCCAGACATTATTAAGGTAGCTACAAAAATATAAATAGCACAGTCTCAGCCTTCAAGGACCTCAGACACTATTGTGGACAAAGAAAAAAAATAAAAGTCATTAACAGCTACTATAACAGAAGCATCACTTCTTAAAGTAGGGAGGTAGGGAAAACTTTCTGTAGGGAGGTGATATTTGAACTGTGAACTGAAAATGGGTAAAAATTTACTATGCCAGAGATTAGAGGAAGGCATATGACACCATTCGATGATAAGAGGGAGGGATGGGGGATGTATAGCATATATGAATGTGACATAGTGTAGAAGGGTATATTCTAGAGCTGGACTGCTTGGGTTCAAATCCAAATTTTGTCATATAATAACAATATGGACTTAATCAAGTTACTTTATTCCTCACCTGTAAAATTGAAAAATAATAGCATTTATCTCATAGTGTTTTCATGAGGATAAAAAAATGTATACTTGGCATATAATAACAAAATAAACATTGAATAGTACTATTATTTTAATTATCATAATCATCATCATCATCATTTTGGATTCTGCAAGTAGTTCAATATGGCTAGTGGATGGAGTATTAGATGTATGATATCATATACAGTAGTATAAACAGACTATAACATTTGGAAAATACCCTCTACTATGTTGGCTGTGAATAATCTCAATGCTCAGGCTGCAATCTGAAAAAATTATATCAGAATCTCTAAGAGTGAGACCTAAACATCAGCAAAGCTTTCCAGCTAATTCTAGTGTGAAGACAAGACTAAGAATGATGAATTAACTGGAAGTGATCTTCCTTCTGAGAACTATTGTAGCACTTATTACGTAACTTTGAGGTGTCATATCTAATAACAAATGAGTTTTAAAAATACAGATTCCTAAATTCCACTCAGAGAGTTTTTTGGTTCTATGGCTCTGGATTGAATAAGGTCAAGGGATATTTTTTAAAAAGTATTCCAGGTTATTCTGACATAGGTGACATGCACATCAGACTTTGCATAACATTGCACATCACTCATATGACACATAGCATACAAAGCCTTGCGCTGTAAATATTCTGTACATTTTTACCATCGCTACACGATCACAATTTCCTGGAAGGTAGGGCCAGGTCTTAAGTACCAGAAACCCCAAGCCACACATAACTATACGCACTATAGCTTCTTACAGAGGAGATTTAATAACGTTTCTTTGTTCAATTTCTTGGAGGAAAAAAAAAGCAGTTCTCTAGTGACACTTTCCAAACTCCACATGTCCCAGTGGTTGTTTTTAAGATATTTTGTCAGCAGAAATAAAACTATTAAGGCTATTTAGTGATAAACAAATGAGTGATACATAGCTTATTAATTCTCTCACAGATTGCCTCCAGTAGGTATTGCCATTCTCAATTTTCACAATTCTCTGAGGATCCTGACAAGCCTGCCTGAAATATTATCATCGGACATGTTTCCTGGATATAAGCTCATTCTTTCTGACAACATCCATATTTTCAATCAATAGAAGCCTCTTTCAAAAGGATTCTTCATAAGAGGGCTAAGTAAACTCAAGTTCTATATATTAGTACATAAATTTATTGAGTGAATTCCAAGGTTATGCTGAGAGTCACATTTCTATGTCTACTTTATTCCTAAAAGATCAGGCTGAAGTATAGAACGTTGATGCTTTTGTGGCAAAAATTTTCCACATGGGTCGTACTCAACAAATGAGCAGCAATCTTTTAGATTTCCTGTGTAAGTCAATGAGAACTTAAGATAAACAAATAAGTAAAGAGAGAATCGTAACAGGCAGTGGCTATCCCAAGCCATCCTTGTTCTCAATTTAAGGAGTAGCAGTCTCACAGTCATGTATTTTGGAATTGGAGAATAATAGAGATAATTAACTCTATGTATTTCCTTATCACTGCTTGAAACTCTACTTAAAAATTTATTTCTGATGACCTGAACTCTATTTTAGTTAACCAGTAATTTTTAATGCTTCTCAAAGCAATACAGTCCACTTTGGGGAAGCATATCCTTCCCAACCGAAATTGTAACTTTCATACTCTCTTCTAGGCTTACCACTGGCTGTGCCTTTTAACCTTCTGACACACATCCCAGCCCAAGAGTCACATCGCCCAAGAGCCTATAAAAGGCCATGGAGTCTGTCTGTTAATTGGTAGATGAATTACTTTTAGCATGTCTGCTTCTCACCTTTTGCTCCAAATCTTCTCCCTAGTCAAGCTTCCTTGGGTACAATATTTGCTTTTGTATCCATAGTCTCTCTCTCTTCCTGGTCTCATTTGGACCAGGAAGATTTAAAGACAAATTATATAAAGACAGTTTTTTTTTTCTTACTCTTGACACTCTTTCAATTTCTTTGAAATTTCAATGTTTTTTTCACTAAGAAAATAGCTAAGATTTGGATTTTTGTCCCTTCTAAACCTCAAGATGAAATCTGATCTCCAGTGTTGGAGATAGGGCCTAATGGGAGGTGTCTGGGTCATAGGGGTGGATCTCTCATTAATAGATTAATACCTTTCCCCAGGGGTGGGTGAGTTCCTCATTCAATTAGTTGTCATAAGAGCTGGTTGTTTAAAAAATCTGTCACCTCCCCCTCACTCTCTCTTGCTTCCTCTCTCACCCTGTGATCTCTGCATACACTCATTCCCCTGCATCTTCTGCTATGAGTGGAAGCAGCATGTGGCCCTCACCAGATGTCCTGTCTTAAAATTTCCAGCCACCAGTATCCTGGGAGAAATAAACTTTTTTCTTTATGAATTGTCCAGTCTCAGCTAATCTTTTATAGCAATACAAAAATGGACTGTGGCACACATTTTCCAAATAATTTGCATATGGCCAATATGCTCTGGCTGAAGACGACATAAATCCAAATTACTAAATACACTTGAAAACTATATTTGCACTTAAAATTCAACATGATGCAACACCATCACTGTAATTTTTACTGCAAATCTGTTATTCTTCCTAATTTCTCTAAGGGATTCAACAAATTAACAGCCATACTCACTCCAATTTAAATTGCCAGGATAATGTTTCACTGTTCCCAAGTGTTTATTGTAGTAAACTCCTAACCAGTCTCCTTGCTTCCACTTTGCTTCCTTTAATCTATTTTTAACACAGTAGTAGCCAGAGTGATCTTGTTAACATACAAGTCAGATCATGACACCTCTCTCTTCAAAGCTGTCCAATGTCTCATCTCCTAGGAAGAAAAGTCAAAACCCTTACACTAGTCTTACCTGGGAAGTGACTCTCCAGTACCTCTCTGATTTCATCTCCCACTCACTCAAATCCCATATTCTTCCAACATTCTTCTGCCTCAGAGCATTTGTTTTTGCCATTCCTTCTACCAGGAATAACCATTTCCAAGATACTCCAGGGCTGACTCCCTCACCTCCTTCATGTCTTCAAATATCACCTTCAGAGTAAGCCCTTTTTTGATCACATTATATAACATTGCACACTCCCCTCCACTTGTCATATTTTTTATTCCCTCTTCACTGTTTCATGTCTTTCTGTATCTTCTATTTTCTAATTTATTATATGTTGTACTTGTGATTTTTGTTAATTACCTGTCTCTCCTCCCCACTATAAATAAGCTCTTCAAAAGAAGGGGGTTTTGCAGTTTTATTCACTATTCCATCTCCATCACTTTCCAGTCAATGAATATCTGTCAAATAAATGATTTCCCTGTATATAAATATCAGAGTCCTCGTGACTTGACCCCTATAATTTTTCTCACATCAATCCCATCCATCACTAGTGTCACAGGTCAGAATGATATTACATTTTGCTGGAATTATTTTCTTTTTCATGAGATTTCTCACTGATCAAATACATCCTACATCTTGCTGTGAGAATAATTTTTATGCACAATGATGTTTGATGCCATTGTTTAACAAATAAAACCCAAACTCCATAACATGACATTCAAAATACTTTTAATTTGAAAACTAGGAGTCACATTCAAGCCATTTGTGAACGTTTCCCAATTTCTCACTTTGATGTCTTAGCTCACATGCAGTGTATTGCAACAGTTCTCACTCTAGTCCTTGCTTATTAAACCCTACCCTTCTGTAAAGCCACTACTCAATTATTACATTCTTAGTGAATTAGTCTCCCAGCCAAAAATAATTTACTCAACAGATTCAGTGATAGAATAATTAGATTTGCTTGTCATAGTTTTCCTATTACTTTACAAGCACTTTACCTAAAATGTCAAAATAAATCTTCATCTTAGGCAGTCAGTATGTTGTTTTATGGAATTATTTATATGCTCCATATTTGAAGTCTTCTTGATTTTAATAAAAATATGTTGTATATCTTTATCAACTTCATTGATCCATTATTGAACAATTTTGGAACTTCACTTGTCAATAAGGCCATTGTGAATGTTTGTCAAATGTCTTGCAGAAATTGACATCAACTACAGCATTTCTCCAGTAATTTACTTTAGAAGGAAAATTAAGTTACTTTGATATTTTTTTTAGTGAACTTATGCTCCCAATGGTCACTGCTTCATTCTTTCCAACTGAATTTAATAACCCATCCTACTATTTAAAAAATATTAGTTAGATTTCAAGCATATTGCACTGCAGATTTAATTTTTTATAAATAATCTGTACAAAGTTTTCCTCTCTCAAGATTTCAGGCACATGATATGGGTTTCAAATGCCTTAAATCAGATTGTGGATAGCATTGTCACCTTTTTTTTTTTTCTGGTTTCTTATATCTTTCAAAACTTTAGATATTAATCAATGTGTTCAATGTTTCTCTTTATATTTTGTCTTGATGGTTCTTATTTAAGAAATCCATATGCACCCTATCATTATAACATAAACAAAATCAAATCCAAGTAGGAAAAAACCTAATATAAAAATAAAATATGTAAAAACATTTAAAAGAATAGAATATCTATGATGATAGGGTACATGTGGATTTCCTAAACAAGAACAAGCAAAACACACTATAAATAAAAATTTTGAAGTGAGCTACTCATTTAGACAAATTGTAAATCATTTTATAAACATTAATGTTATGCACTTACATATTTTGAGTATTGAATCTTCTAATCTATGCGAGTGGTAATTTACTTAGGTTTTATTTTTTGACCTTTAATAAAGTTGTAATTATTTTCTAATATTTTTGCAGGACTTGTTTGAATTTTTTCCCCCAAAGACCCTTATACTTTTAGACGATATTATAAATGGGAACATCTTTTCAATTATAATTTCTGATTGTTTTTGGATGGTAGATAGAAATACTACTGGCTTTTGTAAATTGATTATGTTTGGTGAACTGCTGAGCTTATTGATTTGTATAGTTTATTGCTCAATTATTATCTTGAATTTTCCATACAAATAATTATATCTCTAAATAATAAAAATTTCATTTCCTTTTCATCCTTAAATGTTTTCTATCTTTACAGGAGAAAATTATAATTTCCCATTTTCCCTATGTATGGTGACTTGGGACACCCTGTAGAATGAGGGCCCTGACCAAAATGTTGAACAAGGCAGTATTAGTGAGCCTCTTGTCACACCCCTCAATTCATCTAAATTTTTACCATAAAGTATGTTTTTGTAATATATCCTTTCTTGAATTAAGAACATTCTATTCTATTTCTACTTTGCCAACAGTCTTTATCATGACTAGGTGTTAGAATTTATCAAAGGATTTTCCTTCATCTATTGAGATGATCATATTTCTCCTTTAATCCGATAAGGTGATGAATTACATTAAAAGATCTTATGTCAAAATATCCTTCAATCCCTGGGATAAAACCAACCAGGTCATGCTGCATTACTTTTTACATACTTTCATACTTAGGCTTCTATTTTCTTTAGGATTATGATGTCTTTATTCAAATGTGAAAATGGTTTGATTTCTTTTTTTTTTATCCTCCCCTTGTGTAGATTTGGTATTAAGGTTATAAGTTAGGGAGAGTCTCTCTTATTTTCTAATCAGTAGAGGAATTTGCATAAGAAATGTTCTCTGTCTTAAGAGATTTTGTTTCCTAAAAATCATACTATACTTTCCTAGAACATTCATTTCCAGAATCCTAGATATTTGTTTGATAGTCATTTTCAGAACTCCAAAATCTTCACCTCCTAAAACTGTCTTCTGGTTATTATGCTTTTTCTTGTATTGTGAAAATGAAATCTATCAAGAGAATGTCCAAATACTCCCACCATCACAAGTATCCTCATACTTATATCTGTACCCACCATTTCAAGAAAGGGAGTGGTCAAACATATGGATTTCTGACAAACACGTGGTCATTTAAAAATCATAACTGTTATGAAAATGTATAGACAAAGCATGTTATTCTTGTGTAATAGGGCTATGGGTAATATTATTTTTGCTATTCTTTATTTTATAAAATTTCTATACAGCTTATGTATTCCTTTAATCAGAAAACAACGTAATTAGAAGTTTTAGAATTTCACACTACATTTATCTATTTTTGTGTTACTTATGATAATTTCTTTTGAGCATTTGACTAGCTTTCTTTTTATTGAGAAGAAGAAAAATCAAAAAAGTCAAAGAAAAATGAAATGGATAAAGCAGTTTAGTGCTTTGTATCCCTCATAAAAAGACTATGTCAGATAAATGTTGACTATATGATTTTTGCTTTCTGCTGTTTATGGTAATTTATCATTTTGTGACATTCCAACCCTTCTTAATCATATTTCAATTAGCTTTGCATGTAGCCATCTGTCAGAGAAATAATCTTGATTGAACTCTACTATGGTACAAAATACCAGTATCAGACATCTTTTTTTTTTTTTTTAAATGGTACATTTGGGAAAGGGAGCCTATTTTTTTAAACTGTATATTAATGAATTTTATTTTCACTACATAATGTTTTAGATATCACTGTCGATATCACTTGAAGTCTTGAAAATGGCATATTTTATTAAAATGTTTGCATCTATATGTAACTACAGAATAAAAAATGATTCATAGAATATTACATATGAAAATATACCAATAACTACATATTTAAATTTCTACTTATTCAAATGGATATAATCCTTCACAATAAAAGTTTCTTCTATAAATTTATATGAAAAAAGTTTCCTTAAGACTTTCTAAAGGCTGACTAAGGGGGAGCAGGGGATGGGTATATACACACCTAATGGGTGTGGTGTGCACCATCTAGGGGATGGACACACTTGAAGCTCTGATTCGGGTGGAGCAAAGGCAATATATGTAACCTAAACATTGGTACCCCTGTAATATGCTGAAAAAATAAAAATAAAAAACACCAAAAATCAAATTTCTTGGTGTTTACCTTAACACATATACTTAAATTTTTTAAAAAGTTGGGGCAACTAAAATCTTTGTAGTTTTTCCCACTTTTTTATTTCATTTATTATATCTCTAAATTCTAAGGTGTAGTCTAACAATTATCTGACAGTCAAAATCTGCTTAAATTTGTATACCACATATAAATCCAGAGATTTTTTTTTCCTAGCATGCAGTTTATTTGGTTGACTGATCCCTTTCTTTCTTTTTTCTTCATTCCTTCATTTATTTCTTCCTTCCTCCCTATCATCTTTCATTCTTTTGTTCTTTCCTTCTTTTATTTGTTAAATATTCTAACAGGCATCGTCATGCTAAGCTTAAGAATGGGACTAATAAGAAGGAGATGGCTGGTAAACTCTGAGAGGTTAATAGAAATCCATGTTTCACCTTAGGAAAGTTGTAGGATCATTCTATCAGTTTTCTTATGCAAAAATCGTTTGAGACTTCCTACCTTACACAACTTAAAGGGATAAATGCAATCATGTATGTAAAAGCACCATACTTGGCATATACCAGTTGATTAATCAAAAATTAATTTCACATTCTTGCTTAGAGTGTTTGATTAATGAATAAATAATTACATTCAACATGAAACATTTTTAAATTGTGGTATTAACAAAATGCTAAAGAAATACAGAAGAAGGAATGACTAAATCTGCAAAGATAGGTTATGAATATTTGGCTGAATTGTAAAGGATAAAAATGACTTTGCAATGTACAGAGGCTGATCAGGTGGATATTCCAGGTGTGGAGAGCAACATTAGCAAATGTATGGAGCATAAAACTATATTGACCATATGGAGAATATACATGGTTGAAGGGTAGGGTGCATCGGACAATTACAGAGAGATGATGTAGGAAAATAGCCTGTGAAGAACCATGAATGCCCTGAAGGAACTTAGTGTTACATATAAACCTCAAATTCCCAACCAGTATGGATACTGATCCCTTTAGCCATCAAGGCTTTTGGGCAGGGCCTGGGGCAGCCCTTCGGGTCAATCACCTTTAGCAACAAACAGAGATATGTTGATCCCAGGATACTGAATAGATATATCTTTCCTATATGCCAAGATATCTCTATAGACCTTATAATAAAGATTTTGATTTTTATACCTGCTAAATATTAGATGCTTCTTATCTTGACTGATATTAGAAAAAACAATGGTCACTGAGGAGTCAGACAAGCAAAAGACTCTTACTAAAGAGTAATCAGCTCACCCAGGGTGGGAGAGTGGAAGTGAAGTGATCAGCTGTGGAGCACACTTTAAAAAGGAGCATCACGTTATAGCTTCTACAGTTTGGTCCAAGATCAGTTAGTGATCTAAGTATTTGCTGAAGAGTGTCAACATGGAAAATGTCCCGATTCTTGGAAAGGTCTTCCATGGTTCCTGATACATAAAGCGCCTCACTTATGTTTTATAAATGTCTATTATATTCCTGCTCAGAGGATTAAGGTAGCCTTATGGGACATATGGCTTAACAAAGTTCCAAAGACCAGGAAGGTTTGGTTTAGGTATACACAGCTGACTGGACATCCCTGCTAAGGGAGAGTTGGCCTGTCTGTAGAGCTACTGCTGAGATATTACATCCTCTCTCAGGTTCTACATTGGGACTGAGATCTAAGCTATCTTATCACTGATTCATGAATTATAGAAAGTAAGACCACTGGGTCAAGTCCACATATTTAGGAATTTCAAAAACAAAGAATAAAAGTCCAGACTGCCTTTCCTGGGGGGAAGAAAAGGTTAGGATTAAACAAAAAAAAAGATGAAACACAAGATCAGAGCAGTACTTTATATGAGTCAGTGGTTGCAATAAGAGAGTTGCTTCACTTTGCCACTCTGTTATTACAGCTACCTTTGTGCTAGTTACCTTCTGCTCCAAGGGCTCACCTGCTGAGATCAAGCTGGCAGGGAGCTACATTGCTAGGCTAAGTCATCACACCAAGCTCTAGACTGCCTGATGCAAAGAATGTGAGTGGTAAGGGAGTTGTCAAGATTTTAGTTTGATCTGTTTGTACACGGGCAGTATGTCTGATCTTATTGCATTGGTTAGGATGTAGCTAAGTCAATGCTTTTCTGCTCAGAGCCTGGTCCGAGATTCAAAAAGTCCACAGCCCTTCCTGCTGAGTAACCTTGCCTGCTTGAAAGCAGGAAGTTCTCTAATAACTGGAACCAAGGATAGATCTACAGGGAGGCAAGCACCTAACATTGATATTTCAGCTCTATAGAGAGTTCTGAGATTTGGAAACGTCTAATGAACATTAGCAATGAGTATGGTCCTCTTCAATGGTAGGAGTGAGGTGGTACAAATTTTAAGAATTCAGGGAGAGTGGGATAAGAGCTACACTAACTCAAGAAAGGGATTTAGATCTTTGATATTATGCCCTGAATGACTATAACTTATCTATAGGTCCAAAGCTTTTAAAGTTTGTCTCTCTGAGATATAAAATACCAACTCATTCAGTGAATAGAAAGGCAAACATCAGTACTGAAATAGAGTCAGATGTAAATATGTGGGTTTGGTAGCAAGTAGTCTTAGAAAGGTCATCCTTCCCTAGGAGGTTTGTATCTGAGTTATAACAGGGAAAAATTCTCCTAAATGACAATTCAGATTAATCCATTACATGTACACTATTACCAAAGAGTAGTCTTGGATTCCAGGAAAAATGCCCCAAAACTCAAAATTCTCAGTTCCATTTGCAAACCCCAGGCATTATATCTGAGAGACAAGGATTGGCAAACACCAGGCAGGGTATCTGATTTCAAGGAGTTAATGGTCAAATGGCAATTATATATAAAAGCATGGGATACATGCTCTAAAAAAGGATTGCAGGTAATACTGCAGGAATGCACAGGAACAGTGAGAAAGTCAGCCCAGTAGTGGTAGGATCATTGATTAGGATGCTTTTGCCTAGGATTCTTAGAATATAGGAAAGAAAAAAAAAAAAACCCACTAACAACAATATGATAATGCATCTCAAGTTTTTGTGAACAAGTAAAAATAGAAACAAGAAGTAATTAAAAGAAGAAGAAAAAGTGAAAACTTACCTGTGTAAGGGTAAAGGTTATTATAATTCTAGAGTAAATGGTCCTTTGATGTTACATTCATTTTAAAAGTGTTAGCATTAAATTCTAAACATCAGAGTTAACAATATATTTACCATTGATATATAAAATGTTTAATCCATGAGCACACATAAAATAAAAGTAAGCAGGAAGAGCAAATGGTTAATTTCCCACACCATGGCAAACAACTACATCACTTCTTTGATGTTACTAATTATAAAATGAATTATCTCTGAAGGATTTGACATAGCCAAAGAATTAAATTATTTTGTTTCAGGAATCATCTCCAGGGAGAATATGAATACTTGGATCATTACAGTTATGTTAAAATCAATTTGGGTTTGATCAGTAAAAGAGAGTTGAAATAATAATATAGAAAACACTCCAAGGAATTCAAGTTCCCATAACATGAAGAATTCATAATAAGCTTTTCTATCCTGGAGAGCAAAGGCCATGATAAATTGAAAATGTTTTGCACACCTTAATAAAGATCTATTATCTTTTGTTTGTTTCTGTAAAACCTATTTTTATATAAAATCTCAGACATAATGAAGTTGTTTTATGTTAGGAAGTATGATCTATATTTAGGATGTTAATTCAAAGCACTTATCAGAATTCCCACTGTATAATAATCAGTCTTTTGTGATTAATATATTTTAATGTATCTTTCCATATCTGAGACTTAAGACCCAAATGGATAATATCTCAAAATTATTTAAAATAAAGGCAATAACAGTTAAGAATTCCAAGTGGACATCAAGACTTCAGTGCTGAATAAATTTATACATTTGTAATAAGTGGCATTATAATTATTATCACTATTATAATTAGCAGGTGTGGTTCTCATTTAACTACTAATCTTTAACACTGTAGTTAATACTGTGTTCCAAACAACAGGTTGATAGATTATGTTTTGAATTGGTCAGTTCTCCTTCTCTTTTCTGAGTCATCTTTCTTCTTCATTGTCTTCTACATTTTTATTGAACTTAGTAGTATAAAGGTTACAAGGGCTGACTTTGAGACTGCAATTTGCTCAGTGTCCAATTATATTGCAAGGACTTACTACCTAATAGTTCTTACTTCAAAGTGTCCCCTAGCTGCAACAAAATGTCAGGATCAAAAGGTAGCAACCAGCTGCCACTTATTTTTAACTCTTTACTACCTGATACATGTAAATTTTACTTTAAACATGCACCCTACTTAATGAAACAAAAGAAGGACTAAATCAAAGCACTATCATATATTTTGTTATAACAAGGAAAAATTCAGATACATTATCAAGTGACTAATGTATCAAAATGAATTATTAAGCCAATATAATTCTAAAAGTGGAGATCTCAGACAAATGAAGAAACATCAAACTTTACAGATAAAAAGTTGAAAATATAAAGAAAAAAAAATTTTAAATGGAATATGTTATATAAATCCTATAATTTGAAGGCTTAAATTCCCAAAAGAGAACTATAAATAGAGAAGATTTTTTTTATTAAGGCATGATCCATTCCTTTAAATGTATTCCCTTTTTTAAATGGAATCTTGAGAACTGTTATCATAAGATTTCTAGATACATGAGATCAAATACAAACACAAAAGGAACAAGTAGTATTTACAATACTAGAAGGAGCATATCAGTGTTTCAAAACACATTTGTGGAGATACTAAGAAATAAAGGATGATACAATTGCATTATGTGAAAAGTCCCAGCACATATAAAAATTATACATCACCAGAGCTTGCTTCTCATCAGTGCATTCTACACAAGAGAAAGCATTCTGGTAAGGAAGCTGAACTCCTGAAAAGGTAAGGTGCTTGCCATAACACAAGAAAAAAGACAGGGAAAATGTGATCCGAGATGCATAAGCCAGGATAACAGTAGAAATTGCTGGAGTGCTCATGTACTTACTTCTTTTGGGGAAAACTGAGGTGTTTTTGACCTATAATAATTATCCTATATAAAGAATTATTTCACTTGCTTCTAACAGGATTTCACTTATATCTAACTGGATCCTTACAGAAACTCTAAATCTTAATTCAGAGCAAAATAAGAAATGGTGTTTTTACCTATCTCCCCTTCCCAGTATCCAGTACAATGAACACTATTTGGCGATGAACGCACTAAAAGCCCTGACTTAAGCATTATAAAAGGTATCCACGGAACAAAAACATTTGTATTCCCTTAATATTTTCAAATTAAAAAAAACAAGTGTATTAAAAAGAAAGTAGAATTTACATTTACTTTTAAATTACTCCTAGAAATCTGAAACTATTAATATATTCTGAGAATACTGCATGTAAGAATATGGCTACAATTTTATTTCTTTCAAAACAAATTTTATGCCTCAAACAGCACAGTGGTCAAGGACTGTTTCAAATTGTGATTTGAGGAACATTAGTTGAGAGGAAGTACAAGAGGACCTCTCCATCTAACTGTTTCATATATTGTAGTTCAATAAACAATTCAATTTGGAACCTAAAATCTGTACTGTGTATGTGTGCATATTCATTTTAGTAGACTGCTTGTGCTACTTTGAAAACAACTGGTATAGGCAATGCACTAAAAATAATAGGTCAACCTGAACGATGTTAAGCAATCAGGTAAAGGAAAAGCCAAAAACCATTTGCTCAGACACAACTGAATTCTAAATGGTTTAAACAACAATTTATTGCTGGAGGTGACTTCAAGCAAGGGATAATGCCTTTAAAATAACACATTTGCTGATACAGAAATAGAAAGAGAGTCTAATAGAAACTGGAACTTCTTTTTAGAAAATTAGATGAACTGCTCACATTATATTAAATGTTGCTTTCACGGACAAAAATATTTTTATATATTAAGCTATAAAAATGAAAATATTGAGGTCGTGATCATGTTCAGACATGGCACTGATAATTATAAATACTATAAAACTCTGCCCAATGAACAGAAATAGAGTTTAGTTTGCTTAGATCTGTTCACATTAAAAACTCCTTAGTAGTCAGGAAGTACAAAACTCATCACTAAGATCATATGATTTATTTCACAGAAATATGAAATTATAATTTAAAAGTTATATTTTCATTTTAATCAGAGCAATTTGATTATGTCACGAAAAGAATTCTCAAATTAAAACTTGTCAAGAAAATGCTTTGTTCCTGAAGTGCCAATGTAGAGGAATTAGCCCGTAGATTTCAAATATCATCTTATTAATATTATGTCACATAAAGGGGCATATCATGGTCAGCAATAAGTTTTAAAAAATAAATTACATAGGCAACTAAAGTAAACCTTTTGAAATCCAAAATGGGAGTAGCTTTTGTTGTTGTTGTTGTTAAGAATAATTCTTAGAAAATGTTATTTGTTTTATAAAACCACAACAGATATATCTTTTTTAATATCAAAATTTAATTACTTAACAAAACATATATTATAATTTTGTGGATGACTAGGCATAATAGTATTGTTCTTTTACATTCTTAGAACTATGCAGGTTTAACTTGGTGCTCTTTATAAATACATGGTCTTATTAAACCCCAATGCCATTTCCATAATGAACATTAAGTTTTTTATTTGTCTTTCATTTTAAGAAGATGTTTTGTTTTTATATGAGGTGACATTACTCACCATCTTTTCTAGTTATTAGGTTAAGCATACGTGCAATTTTCTACACAGTATGTTCAGCATTCTGATAGTCTTGTTCAGCCAAGCACCATCATAAGATTACCACTTTTTATGGTTAAAACCAGAATGTGTTTATTTGTTTGTTTTCTTACCAGTGATCTTTAAAAATTTTGTTTTGAAAATCAATTTTAGAATTTTCTTAAAATATCTATGACACACATATATATATATATATATATATATATATATATATATACACATACACACACACATATATATGTGGTGATGAATTCAGAGTGTTACTTTATAGCTTATTGTGATAACTGACCACCTCACCTACGCTGCTAATGTTGAAAATTTTCCTAGGTTAAATTTTGTCTACATTATTATCTTTAAGTTTTTTTTTTAAATTAGAATGATCTTATTAACATCAGTGCACACTTAGAACATTTTAACTACAATCACTGTGATTAAAAATGCAACTTCAATAAATTAGTGCACATAGGAAAGGTTAAATTTTTATCCCCTAAGCCACCTCATAGCAACCTTTCTGAGTGTACTGCATGTCCAGCAGCCTCCTCATACAACTCCTTGCTCAGTATTTTCCATATTCCTGGTTGAGATATTGCTATATTCCTAAGAATCTCTTAACTTTTATTCAAAGCATCCCAGTCTACCCTACGCTAAATAACTTTTATAATAAACATTATCTCATAACTACAGTCAATCAGTATTCTCTAACTCTTTGGATTTGAATTGGTCACATCATACTTTATTATGTTAATATTGCACATGTCCTTTTCTTAATAAATTATAGACACACATATACACAACAACTACAAGGTTTAAAAAGAAAGATGGAAAAACTCCCATAACTTCTCTCATCATAACCAATAATATACACAAATCTTATGTAATTATATTTATAGTTAAGATAATTTTGTATTCTGCTTCTATTCCTTAAATTTTAGCATAGCCATAATATTTTATCCAGTGGATACTTTTCTAATTAATTCCTTGAACTTACAATTCCTCACTAAACTAAATTTAGCAGGGCAATAATTATAATAATTTATAATAATTTATGAGGTAATAATTAGGCACCACACATATCTCCACACCCAAGTTCTAAGAGTAGCTAAACTAATTGAAAAGATTGTGCTAGATGTTCTGGAATGGGAAGGGTGGTTAGGAAAACTTTAGTAGGCAAGGAGAGGGAGGAAAAAATGTTAGAAGACTGGCAGGGGTTACAGAAATTGCGGGGATAGAAACCCTGCTCCATGGCTCTAACTCTGGATAATAGCAAGACAACAAAGGAGTGGCTACTTGAAGCACCAAACAGGCTAGCTTCTAGGTACAGGGTGCCTCATCCTCTACAAAGATGGCCTTGCTCAGAGATCAGCAGACCTCTAAATGGTATAGGCTCTGGTGTTATCCAGTATGGACCAATGGAAGATGATTTGGGTGGTTTCCCTGATATATAGGTATTGAGTTAGGTTCTGGCAGCTTGGCACAATTATCTAATAATTACTCAGGTTAAATTCCTACCTTCTCAGCAGAAAGGTACCCCACGGATAGATTTAGATTGATCTGAGGCACAGAAAGAGATATTCATTACACAGCTAAATATTTGGACTAACATTCAACAATAGTAAACAACTCACTCTGAAAAAGAAGTCTTTCTGTGTATCACTTATTCTTCTAGATTATTCCATTGACAATTTCATGGTGGTAAAATTGTTATGTCAAAGCATAGGGACATTTTTGATAACCCTTGAAATGCACTACCAAATTGCTGATCCAAAACCCTGACAAATTGATACCACCACCATCATCATACTAGATTTAAATGATACCATTATTATTGATTTTTGGTTTGTTTCAGTTTTTATTTTTAATCCATTGGTTAATAAAAATAGTGCCTCCATATTCTCTTATATTTATTTACTTCAAAACTAGTGAGGTGAAACTATTGTTCTTGTTTTATTCTTTAAATAACCTTTAATGAGATATGATTTATGAAAGTAAACTGCAGTCAATTAGATGACTGTAAAATTTGATGAATTTTGATGAAACCACCACAACAGAGTTACAAAATATTACCATCACCCCTATAAGTTTCTTTGCCCTTTTGCAATTCATCCCTCCACACACATCCTGCTCCAGTTAATGATCAGTCTGCTTTCTGTCGGAATAGAACAATTTACATTTTTGGAAAATTTATACGTCATTCAGTATGTATTTTTTGTGCTTCAGTATATATTCTTTTCTAGCTTCTTTCATTCAGCATAATGACTTTTGATAATTACTATCAGTATTTCTTTCAATAAAAAATATCTTTTTATTAAAATAAATCATTATTTAAAACAACACATGGGTGTTAAAAATTTTACAATCATATGTAATATATGCTAATAATTATAAAAAGTTGTAATTATTATATAATAAATATTTTTACTTATAGTAACAATCTTAAATTAGAAGTGGGAATTAAAATGGAATTTAGATACTTTGCTCACATTTATATTCTATCACATTTACATCTAGATAAGAATATTTTAGCAAGGTGAATATTTACTAATTTTTCTGTCTATATTCAGTCAAAAAGTGAAGTAAGATATTCCATGTATATTAGAGATTTGTTGTTACTTTGCAAGAAGCATAATGTTAAGTAATATATTAGAACCAAATCAATGTTCTAACCTTTGTTTTGGTTTTACTTTTAAAATTGCAATATTTCATTTATTTCTTATTTTTAGATGCTTGAATCTATTATATACAGTAATTAAAAGGAAAAAAAAACTTAGATACATGCTCATACTTAAAAAAAAGAATTAATCAGTTCAAAAATTAAAATTATAAAATGATATAAAGTGTATATTTAATTATTATTCATAAAAATATAAATATCTTATTAATGAGTTGTGTTAACTTATAAGAGAAATCATGTTTAATTTATACTGTTATTAGTTACAGCACCTTTTCAGGAACTTAAAATCACATAACATCTATAAACAGCATATAATTTTTTAATAAACTGAAAAATCATCATTACTTTTTAATCTCTTTTACAAATAACACTTAATTGTGAAGAACATTGCAATTGTTTCAGAAAAAAATCAACTTAGCATTTCTTTCCTTGCAGAGAAAGAGAGAGATAGACGATATTCCACAGCTAATCATTGTAACACAGATAGTCTTCCTGAATGTTTTAAGTAATCACACTATAATTTCCTATTTTGATATACATAGTGATCACACTACCTATTAAAAAGAACAAAAGGAAGGAAGACACTTTTATCATTACCAGTCACTATACTCAATATTTAATCTATTATTGTCTCATTTAATCCTCCCAACAGTCACAAGGCAAAAGTATTATGTTCATCTTGAAAATAAGGACACTGTTATTTAAAGTGGTTAAATAAGTTTTACGAATTCACCCAGAAGATAAAAGCTGTAATTTATTTCTGCCCTCTATGTAGCTGGTTACTAAACCAATTTTCATTTTTCTTCTCTCTATATGAACTAAACCAGTTCCTTCAATCTCTTTTCAACGGACCAATCAAGCATTGTTAATCCTGCCCTCCATATTCTTTTATTGTCTTTTTTTCCCTCCCATATTCTTTTATTTTCTACTTTTGGAATAACAAAATAAACTATCAAAATCTTTAAGTGATGCTAAACATGTTTAAAATGATAGTAACAAAAAAAATTGGCCATTGACAGTTTTAATGGGAATTGTGATACAAAATTCTACCTTGGGGCTCAGGATATGGGAATTAGGAGTGAGTTTGGA
Source organism: Lemur catta (assembly GCF_020740605.2). Lineage (NCBI taxonomy): Eukaryota > Metazoa > Chordata > Mammalia > Primates > Lemuridae > Lemur > Lemur catta. The sequence continues at coordinate 244,558,959 of NC_059128.1, forward strand.
GGAAAGAAATTTGTACCCAGATTGGACATCATTCTTAAGAACTATTAAAAACAGAAATGTGTCATCAGCAAGATATTTTACTGCAACCACATAATAGTAGTTATGGCCACAAAGGAATGTTAATAAAAATAGACTTTCTCTAAAGGCAGTATACCTCTGAAACAGAAATTATTTCCTCACAGTTCTAAGTGGAACTGAGACCATTTTGCAGTAGAAGGTTGGGTTTTGGTACATTGAACCACCAACTGGATTCACTTATTTTGAGACAGACAATTCATTAACCTGTTAATGTTTATTCATGCCGATTCTTAGCAGACTAAAATTAGCTAAATTCTACTGGGACCAGTAGTCTTCAACACATTCTCTTGTAAAAAGTGGAAATAAAGTTTTTCTAGCCAGTTGCAAACTATTGTCAGGGCCTTTTTCATTTTCTCAACTCTTCCATTAATCCCAATTTACTCAATCTGTCTCTCTCTGTCTCTCTGTCTCTCTCTCTCTTTCTCTCTCTCTTCCTTAGTGGAATTTTAAAGTACTTCTTATTAAAAATGTTTTTTCTAAACATTGCTTAATAAAGATGAGTGCTTATAAGGTCAAAGGTGGTGCTATGTTAAATCCTCTATGTACATCATCTCATTTAATCCTCACAAAAACCTCATGGCATAGGTACTGCTATCTCCCCTGTACTGCAGTTGTTGAATAGCTTCCTCTGTAAGTGGCAGAACTGAGCTCTGAACTCAGCCAATCTGGCTCCAGAGCCTGTGTACCTCATCACTAAACTACACTACCCACTCGTAAAATTACACCTATGGAAGCAGCATTGTCAATAAGATCATAACTAACTCTTTACATGAGTTTATTGTTATACAAAAACTATTTACATTTTGTAGTGATTACTGAAAACAGAAGGCTTGTTATTAAATAGCATTTTGTTTTTGTTTAGTTTTTAGATAATTTTGCAAATAAAATAAATAAGAATGAAGAGTCACTTAAAGTAATCTAACACTAATATGAGAGAAAAAATGCCCAGGAAGCAATAAGGGAGCAGTTTTGCAAATGCTACCTCTATGTGGGTAGAGACTGTGTCTTATTCAATGCAGTATCTTTGAATGAAACACCTGGATCACAGAAAATGTAAGTTAAATGAATTAAGTAAATATAATTCTTGATTTCTTGATTTTTAAAATGTGGAGTACATTTTTTTCTGTTTTAGATTCTAGGCTTTAGCTTCCCAAAGAAAAAAGTAAGAAACAAACATCCCTGTGTTTACTTTATGCTTTGTTTAAACTCTTCATGTTTGAGAATCTAAAGTGTTTAACTATCTTCAGATCAATTAGATTTAAAATATGTCAGAAGATGTGTGCTAATTCTAAAGCTTAAAATTGATTTATTCATAATGCTTACAGTTGACAGCCATAAAATGACAACGTTCTTTATATGAAATCATATCAAGCTATAATAAAGGCTTACTAATTATATGTTACCACCCCTTCCCATGACTGGGATCAATACTTTATTTTGGCACTAGTGGATTAAAATGAGTAAGAATTTAAACATATGGGAAATATTTGTATATTTTGTCATTTGAAAGAAAACAGTATGCATTTGAAAAATTAGGCTGATCTTCTTCAATCTATGGCCTTATTCCTATGCTAGATCTCAATGGAATGAGAATAGCAGATGGGAACATAAGGTATATTTATTTTTATTAGGACTTTAATACACAAATTGTTGTTTATAAGAAATGAACTGACCACTAGATCTTCTCATAATAATTCCTCTAAGGAAAAAGAAGAGGCAGAGACAAAGACAGACAGACAAAGACAGAGATTGTGAACTCTGAGAGGGATAAGCTTTGACATTTTACTTTCCTATGTAATGTACTCAAATGCAAAATATTGCCTCCATTAAAATGCATAAAAATCAATTTCAGGGTATGAAGTGTAAATGTTGCAATAGATTCATTCTGCTAATCTTACAGATGATCCTTTACTCAGGGTGATATTTGCCTTTATGCATAATTGAATTTTATAACTCTTCAGCAGAGAAAATTACTTATTTCCCTACTGGAGAATTTTTATCTAAATGAATATAAATAGAAAATAATTTTAAAAGAAACACTGTCAAATATTAAAAAAAACCTAAGTTTTACTTCTAAGGGTTATATAATATAAAGGTGAAAATGTATTTTCCATGACAATAATTTTTAGTCTTGTTTGCTTATATTATATCTAACCTTTCACTAAGTATATATAGTAGTAAAATAAGAACATGAAAACAAGTTTTAGAGGGCAAATGATAAAGATGAAAATAAGTTATAAGAATAAAGTACTTGAAATCCAAATATGGTTCTGGTTAGGCAGAATCTCTCATGGGAAAGAAATTCAAACTTGAAAAAAATAGATATAAAGGCAAAACAAAATTGAAGTGTAAATTAAAACATTTAAAAAATATTCAAAACAATTATAAATTTAAGAAGTTGTGAAAAGTATGAAATGCTTGACAATTTAATTTCACAACACTTGAGAGTATGAATGAATAACTTAACTATTAGTAAAATAAAAACAGAAAAGGAAAAGCAGTAAAGTGTCTTTTTATATAAAAACCCCATTTTAGGCAAAATATGTACTGTAATGTAGTTATGATATAAAATGCTACCTTAACCGAATGTTGAATGGGAATCTTCCCATAACCTAGAAATTTCAACAAAAGCTGAGATTGCATTTAATAATTTCTAGGAACCTATACTTTTAATTCACAAAGTTTCACAGTTGGGGGCAGCTAACTTAAGGAATGTTTTAATGCCCCCCGCCAACCTAGCAAATTGAACAATGAGAGAGAATGGCCTTTGGGGAAATGTGAAGTGAGGTTTTGTCAAAAGAATCCCTCATAAATTTGGGGTTAGCTAAAATTCCTCTCCAATTTATTAAATCATATCTATTCTTTCTTCTAAAAAATTAGTGAGCCATTGGATCCACAGATATTTCACTGCTGTCCAGGAATGAAAACAATGAGCAATGAAGAGGAAGAGGTGTTGAGAAAAGGAACTCTAGTGAGTAACCCAGCCTCATATTTACTGTTTGATGAAGCAAGGCTATGGACTACCCTTGGGTGGGATGGCTGGAAAGAAGGCTGCTGGGCTTAAGCAGACCCGCTAATAGATACTTAAGCAGGTAACCACAAGGAAAAGGTACCCTAGCAGCAGACTTTGTTAGGTTTTAATGAAGCATAAAGAGATGAAATAAGTGGAGCTGAATCTTTACCTGCCTCTTCAGTGATCCAAGCAATGGGACACTTCTTACATAATTTTTAAAGGAAAGCACATGAATGCCTCCTGGAAGTATAAGCATTGGGAGGCCAGCCACACACAGGATATTTGGAGTCAGTATCAGCCTGAGAAGCAGCAGCAACCAACAAAAAGAAGTTGACAATCTCATTGAGTCAGATGAGAAGACATTTGCCCACTCCTGTCATATAACAGTGTTGGCATCTAGGCATTAGAGAGAGAAGGGGTGTCTGGAAGCCACCCACCACCCAGTGCTCTTAAAGTTACAAGAGCTGTCATCACAGATGATAAATGTAGAAGAAAACTTTCAGTGGAACTTGAGATTGATGTTTTAAGATGAATAAGTAATGGAATAAACTAATAACCCAAGTAGCTGAAAAGTTATGGCATTTGTCCAAGTAAGAGTTAAGGAAAATGCCACCTATTGAGAAAATAAGGGGAGATGTTTCATTATAACATAGCTGGGGGCAATTACTGGAAAAAGTATGATCAACAATTTAAATAACTGCATGTTGTGACTCCTCAAGAAACCAGTTGCTCTTTTCAGTGATATACTTAATGTATCATTACTGTGTTCTTTTTCTGGAAACATCATGGATCATAAAGCTCAGGTGTCTACCTTTGAGAAATAGCCCATGAAACTTATTGTTACTATCTGTGGCACATTCAGAATAGTTATGCCCATAAGCCAGTGTATTGAAAGAATGGATTCATTCAACAAATGTTTTTTCAATGCCTTATGGTATGTGCCAAGCACAATTCTGGATATAGTGATTTCAGTGTTGTGTGAACACAGTCAGATAGATATGCCCTAGGTCCTGTAATGTTACAATGGGAATAATCAATAGTTGAGGAAGAATTCTCTGAAGAAATTATATTGGAAATAAGAACTAAATGATGAAAAGACAACAGCCATATGATGACCTGAGTGGCAAGGGAGAAGGCAAGGTGTTATAAACTGAATTGTGTCCCCAAAATGCAAATGTTTAAACTCTACCCCACAATGTGACTGTATTTGGAGACAGGGCTTTTAAAACGATTAAGATTAAATAAAGTTATAAGGGTGGGGCTCTAATCCAATAAGACTGCTGACCTTACAAGAAGAAGAGATACCATGAGTGCCAGAGCACACAGGAAACACCATGTGAGGACACCATGAGAAGGTGGCCTGCTGCAAGCAAGGAAGAGAGTCCTCACCAGAAAGTAACCCCACTGTCACTCTGATCTTTGACTTCCAGCCTGCAGGACCATGAGAAAATAAATTTCTGTTGTTGAAGTCAATCATTCTGTAGTGGCCCTAGCAGACTCATATAGAAGGGGCAATAATTAAGCCAGAGGAACCAACAAATGAAAAGGTGCTAAGGAAGGAAGAAGCTTAGAGAGTTGTAAACACTGAGTGATTTAAGAGTGTGTACAGTCACAGGCAGTGAGGCAGATGGAGATGAAGGTGTAGAGACAGGCAAGAGCTAGACTGTAGAAGGAGAGGAGTGCTACTAAGCCAGGACCATGAGTTTGGATATTATTTTAAAGATAACATGAAGCCAAAGGAAGATAAAAGACAAGATTAGCTGCTCTTCAGAGAATGGATCATTGGAGTTCAAATTTGGAACTGTTAGGCTATTGAGTCCAAGTTTGATCTATGAAGGTAACAGTGATCACGAGAAGGGAATAGATTTGCTGTACATTTTGAAGGTAGAGTCTATAGAACTTGCTGATGAACTGAAGAGAAATAAATGTCAGTTGCCTGTCTGCTCACTCTGGAAGCAAATCTCTTCATTCTAGTAGTGACATAGAGACTGCAAGCTTTAGATATCTATGCTGAAGGTTTTCATAAATTGTGATTCATTAAAATCAAGAAAGCCTTTGTCAACAGTAAGCATAGACTCTTATGGGGATTATATTCAAATTATACAAAGACAATTAAAAAAATAAACCCTAGGTTAGGCGCGGTGGCTCACGCCTGTAATCTTAGCCCTCTGGGAGGCCAAGGCGGGTGGATCGCTCGAGGTCAGGAGTTCGAGACCAGCCTGAGTGAGACCACGTCTCTACTAAGAATAGAAATAAAAATTATCTGGACAACTAAGAATATATATAGAAAAAATTAGCCGGGCATGGTGGTGCATACCTGTAGTCCCAGCTACTCGGGAGGCTGAGGCAGTAGGATCGCTTAAGCCCAGGAGTTTGAGGTTGCTGTGAGCTAGGCTGATGCCACGGCACTCACTCTAGCCCAGGCAACAAAGTGAGACTCTGTCTCAAAAAAATAAATAAATAAATAAATAAATAAATAAATAAATAAATAAATAAATAAACCCTAAAGGTTGGTTTTAATACTTTTACCAGCTTTCCTTCAGAATGTAGCTCTTTATCCACAGGGCTAGGAGAAGTTACTGTACTAGATCAACGTGAATCTATTCTGTGAAATCTCTGCTGGGTAATGCTCAGAGCTTGTGCTCCATGAGCTGGGAAAATAGCGTTTCTCACATGATAATCCTATTTCTGATCATAATAATATAATTCTTAACTTTCTATCCTTGTTAGCATTGATTGTTATAGATTTACCTCCCCAGTCTGCATTTTCTTGACCATTTATCTATGCTCCAACAGACTTAGGTCATCTGCAGGCCCATTTCAGTAATTTTTTTTTTTTTTTTGTAAACCGTACTGCCCTAGAAAATGATTTTTCTAGCTTGGCCAGGGGTACATGACATGTTGTCTTGTTGTTTTAATATAATGACCTGATCTGTGAACTTCCTGCATGCATTATTCATATCTTATTACTGTCAGTGGATCCAGCCATATCTATCAATCTCTCTCTCTCTCTCCCTTTCTCTCTCTCTCTCTCTCTCTCTATATATATATATATATACACACACACACACATACACACACACACACACACACACACACACACATATATATTTATATATAATATGTAATCTCCTAGCATTTATTCTGAGGGTTTGCTGGGTTCATCTGATCTAACACGGACATGGCAGGGCGACTGCTTCAGCATGTGGATCTTGCTAGGCTTGGCTCCTCATTGCAATGCAGAACTCAGTCTGCTTTAGCAAATACTGGGAAAGGCCTTCTCATTGTGTTGACAGAGGTTCAAGAGAACAAATAAAAACCGGCTAGGCCACTTAAGGCATAGGCTCAGAACTGGCACACAGTAACTTAGACTCTCATTGCACTAGTCCAGACAAATCATATAGCTGAGGCAAAAGTCAGAGAGTCTGGAAAAACACTCACCCTTTAGTGAAAAGAACTGCAAAGTTATAAGGGAAAGAGCAGGAATACAAAGAGGGAAAAAGAACCGGGGTCAATAATTCAAATGATCCCACCTTTATTCAAAATCACATCCTGTATTTTGATATCACAAATGTATTCACTCATCTCTAATTGCACAGATTAAAACAAGTGTATAACTGATCATGATAGACATATCTTTTAAGGAAAAACAAAAATATAATAAGTATATACATATCTATATACACATATATACACATATACATCATGTGTATATATGTGCTCTCTAGTATATTAAAAATCTGTAGAAATTAAATCTTTCAGGACTTCTTTTGACCACAGTGGTATAACAGAATAAATTTATACTCCCTGCTGAAACAATTATAAAAAGGACAAAAATACATGAACCCTGAGAGTAACAAATAAAATAATGTCAGCCTTATTATTGCTCCAAGCTGTGCCTCGAGGAATTATCCAGGGTACAACAACACAAGGAGAGGGAAACCAGGTGAAGACTGACAGTCTTCCCGAGTTGAGGAAACATAGCGGGGAGTCTGGGGAAGCTAAGACAGCACAAGGTTGCATGAGACAGATTACTTACGAGGAGAGCAATGAAAAAAGACAAAACTTTGACAGATCTGCAGAATGCCCCCTTAAGTACTTGGTCAAGTGATGATTAGTACACATGTGTGAGAAAATTACCCAAGGCTAAGAAAAGAACCACCCCAAAGGATTAGAAAGGTCTTGTTTCAATACTAGGAAAAAACTTATTCGAGCATTAACTGTGGACCAACTTTAAGCAGTCCAAATTGCATGTAAATGGAGGCCCCAAAAGATATGGGAATAGAAAATATAATTGAAGAAATAATGAACAAGATATTGGTGTTTGGATGTAAAAATAGATCAATAGAATAGAATAGAGTCTAAAGATACTCATACATATATGCTCAATTTATTTCTTTCAAACGTGCAAAGATAGTGGAGAAAAGACAGTCTTATTAATTAATGGTGCTGGAACAACCAGATATCCATAATGAACAACAACAAAAAATAAATAAATTTATATCCGAACATGCCAGTACATGAAAAAATACACGCTAAAATCCTAGACCTAAATATAAAGCCTAAAATTATAAAACTTCTAGAATAAAATATAGAAGAAAAGCTTTCTGATTTTTAAGTTAGGCAAACAAAGGCAATGACAACCACAGCAGCAAAAAACCACCACCACCAAAAAAAAGAGCAATAAAGGAAAAAAGAATAAAATAGCCTTCATCAAAATTAGGAACTTCTGTTCTTTGAAAGATGTTGTCAAGGGAAAGAAAAGACATGACACAGAATGGGGGAAAATAGGTTCATATTATATATTTGATAAAGGACTTGTTTTGAGAATGTATAAAGAATACACAAACTCAAAGATATGTAAACAACCCAAGAAAAATGGGCAAAAGATTTAAACAATCACTTTACCAAATATGACAAATAAGCACATGAAAAGATGTTCAACATCTTTAATCACTGGGAGAATTAAAATTAAAACCACATTGAGATACCACTACACACCTGTAGAATATCTAAAATTAAAAAGACTGATCACCTGAAGTGTTGGCTACGATGTGGAAACAATGAAATATTCTTACATTGTTGGTGGGAATATAAAATAGAACAACTCTTTTGGAAAATAGTTGGCCTTAAAAAAAATAAGTACACATCCACCATATGACCCAGACATTTCACTCACAGGAACTTATCTGAGAGAAATAAAAGCAAATGTCCAGTTAAAGAGTTGTACACAAATGTTTTTAGCAACTGTCTTTGTAAAAACCAAAATGCCTATCGACAAGCAAATGGATAAATGACTAGTGGTACTAGCAATAAAAAGTAATGACCTATTGATACATGCAAGTATATGGATAACTGTCAAAATTATTATGCCGAATTAAACAATCCAGGCAAAAGAATGCATACTGTAAAATGGTCATAGTATAAAATTCCAGAAAATGTTAATCAATGTGAAGAGACAAATGCATAGAGATATAGTGATTGGCTGTAGGGAGGGGCAGGAGAGAAGAATTACAAGGGAGCATGAAAAAATATTTGGGGATGATAGATATGCTCATTATCTTCATTGTAATGATGGGTTCACAGCTTAGATGTGTCAAAACTTATCAAATTGCATACATTTCAATTTATTTTATGCCATTATACTTAATAGAGCTGTTAACAAATAAGACTTATTAGATTTGTCTCTATTTTTAATCAAATTTTGCACATTTTATTTCAAAATACATAAATTTTAGAATGGAAATAATCATTCCTTGTTGTCTTTTAATATCTGTTTTACTTTTTTCCTGAAATTGGGATATTCACATTAATTAGGCAATGACCTCTGTAAAGCAAAAAAATTACCTTTGTGAGAACTCAAGAAATTCTTGAAGGCAATATATTTTTCTTATTCATCTGTTAGGTTATTGAGTATGAAATATCCAATTTCCTTAAGTTCTAAGTTTGACAGTTGATATCTCTGACATTTCACTTTGACATTTCTTGTTTTATTTTCATTGTGAAGGTACACCCTCAGTCTTGAAAACGCATGGTTTGGCTTGTGATTATCTTTCACAGTTTTTTTAGATCAATTTTTGTGAAACTATGGATAAGTTAAACATTCATGTTATTTTCGAATATGAGTTCCATTGTGGAACCAATGCAGTGTAGACCGCTTGAAATAAATGAAGCGTTTGGCTAATGAACACACAGTACGTCAATGGTTTGAGAGGTTCTGTTCTGGTGATTTTAATCTTTAAAATAAGCCACGTGGGCAACCTGAGACCAAGGTGGATAATGATGAGCTGAAAACTATAGTGGAAGCAAATGCATCTCAACCTATGTGCGAATTAGTAGCAAGGTTTGACATTACTATTCCAACAATATTGGGCCATTTGAAATAAATGGGCAAGGTAAAGAAGCTGGGTTCCATATAAATCAAATGAGTGTCAGAAGAGAAATTGTCTCAAAGCTTGCCTTTCATTGCCGTCACAACATAAAGGTGAACCATTTCTAAACCATATCATTGCGTGTGATGAAAAATGGATTACTTCTGACAATCACAGGTGTTCAGCACAATGGTTGGATAATAATGAAGTGCCGAAACATAGTCCAAAACAGAATATTCATCAAAAAGAGTTAATGCTGTCTGTGTGGTGGTCCAGCACTGGTATTATCCACTATAGCTTCATGAAACATGGTTAATTGATTATAGTGGATGTCTGTTGCAACCATGTGGATGAAATGATGAGGATGCTTGTGATTGAGCAGCCGATTTTGGTCAACAGAGACAAGCCAGTCCTCTTGCAAAACAACACTGGACCACATGTTGCATAAACAACACTGATTAAACTATAGCAGCTGGACTTGGAAACTCTCTGTTATCCACTGTATTCGCTAGACTTTGCACCAACTGACTACCATTTCTTCCAGGCTTTGGACCACTTCTTGCAAGGAAAAATATTCGATTCTCAACAAGCTTGGCAAATGCCTTTTGCGATTTCGTCACCACTGGCTCAACAGGCTTCTTTGCCGCTGGCATAAACAAGCTACCGTTAAGACATCAAAACTGTGTCAATACTTTAGGCACATACTTTGATTAATTGTACTGCTTCTTGCCTGACATATAAAAAAACTACAATTTTGATTTGAAATTGAACATTTCGTATTTAATAACCTAATATAAAGAATGGATTATGGAAAGCCAAAGAGGAAAAATTATTTCAAGTTATCAAAACAAAAGAGATCTGAAAAATAATATTTTTAACAGAGTATGGAGAAAAATGTATGGATTCTGTTGAAAATACTGATATTCAGAAAAAAGTCTTTGAAATTATTGCCAAAAATACAGATTTTTTTCAATTAAAATCAGAAATGTTAATTTTGTTGTTAGAAGGTACATAAATTGTTTAAAGCCATAATGAGATGTGTGTACTATTTAATTTCTATATAATTGACTATTTGAATATACATAGTATCAAATAAAAACAGTAGTGTAGTAAGAATAAAAACTGGTAGAAATAATTATTCAACCAGCAATAATTAAGACCATCATTTCAAAAATGTTCTATATGCAAAAAATGGGAAAATGATCTAAGATTTTAAAACACACACTTGAATTTAATTCTAATTCAGTACTGCCATACTCTCTTCTTCAGTATGAGTGGACCCATATTATCTCCTGTCAATTCATTTGTTTATTATGTGATTCATCACAGGCAGGAAACATCTTAGAATGCCAACACCTACTATAAGCTGTTCTAATAAGACACACATCTCCAGTGTTTATTTCATTTACCACTTTGTGATTTTTCCTTTTGTACTTCAAGATTAATCAAGCTGCTGCTTTTTCTTTGGGAAGAATGAAAAATGGAAGAATGAACAAACTGCAAGTTAGCCAAATAATGCAAGTATCCCAAGGAAAGGCAATAACTGAAGCCATTCTGAAATGAAATGTAGAAGTGTTGAATATTCTTAAATGTTTTCCCTTAATTAAAAAATTTCACTTTCCAGAGATCTTCACCTATAAGTGAAGTTTTTCTCTTTGTAATTAAAAAAAAAACAATCACCCTTTTCTGTGAGCCAAGTGAGCTCAGTAATGCTCTCAGAGACATGGGAGCCACTTTAGATATATCCATTCAGATGGTGAGCTCCACCTCCTGGATGCAGGGTCACACTCTCCAGCACCATCCTGCTCAAGAGCATCCATCCACTCCTCTCCTGAGCCCCTTCCAATCCGCACTACTATATTTTAATTTACCCTTTTTGGTTATGAGTTCATACCTTTCACAGACACATCTTATTTTAATTAAGCATACATATGTACTCTTTTTAACATTAAAATTGGAGATGGGAACAATTTAGTGGGTTTTATTTATTCATTTTTTGCCCTCCAAACACTTCCTCTTTTATTCTAAAAGCATATACCTTTATTTTGGCATTGACAACGTGGTCCAGACAGATCCTGATAACTTTCCTGTAGTAAGAAATGGAATTAGCTATAACCCAAGCACTCCTGGATCTTTTTGGAAAAGAATACAGATGTATGTAGTGTTTCTGGGGGAAAATTTCACAGCTGTTTGTAGGGCCTGTTTAGTGATGATAGAGCTGGAAAAAATAATTTTAAGTTGTTCCTTGCACTGATTTTTCCAGTGTAATAAATATTTTCCTTTCGTTTCTTAAAGAGTAAGTTTTCATCAACTAGTAACTTTTCTTCTATAACCTTGACATAGAAGTTTACTTTCTTTTTCAACATATATCTTTATTCCTAATTTTAAATCATAATTTTTTATGAAATGAGAGTAAAATGTTGGCCAACAGAAGCCAATGATTTGATAATTATTTTCTTCTCCAATCATAAAACTTTTGTCAATAATCTTCAGTTTAATTTACTTTTCCCTGGAGTGTTCATTAGATCTACTGATGGCATCATTTTAATTAAAATTAACACTTTCATCTTGCTTATGAATACATAAAAGACAAACTTTGATATGCTGACCATCTGGTAAAACAGTCAGGCTGTCACAGAAAAATTAGGTATTTTTTCAAGAAATACTACTACTCCTTGGACAACAGACAGTAAATAAATAAACATGTATTGTTATGACACTCTGGAAAATAATCTCAAAAAACATTGCTATATCCTTTAGGAATTCATAAATACTTTGATCTTCATCCCTTTGAAATAATATTCATTTAAAGAGACATTCCAACTGCAATGTTGGACTCTTCAATGTTTCATTAGTAGGTATAGAATTATTACATGATATGTTTTCAATTTAACGCACAGGTATAAATTTATGTAAGTATCACTAACATCTATGTTTCAAAGATCACAGTCCCTTTTTAAAAATGCCAGGCATACATCAAAAAAGTAACTTTAATGGAAGAAGAGATGTATTAACTATTATTTTCTCCCCTTCCTCCAGTCACGTTTTTTCATATTTATCCAAGAATATATGGAAAAAGGAGGAAAAGGAAGGAAGGAAGGAAGGAAGGAAGGAAGGAAGGAGGAAGAGGAAGAAGGAAGGAAGGAAGGAAGGAAGGAAGGAAGGAAGGAAGGAAGGAAGGAAGGAAGGAAAGGGGTAGGAGAAAACAGGGAAAGAGGGAGGAAGGAAGGAAGGAGCTCTTCTGTTTGAAGAGCAAGACTCTATTCAAATGGTTAACAACATTAGTTAGACATACACTCCTTAGAAGGAAGATAATAATGCCCATAGTGAAATATTGAAAATTATTAAGATTAAATATCAAATGATGTTTTCACATCATTAGTTGTGATAAATTAGAATGAATAGCTTGAAAATCTATCTATCTACCTACTTACTTATGTACCTATCTTAAAATACAACAGGTATAAGAACAGGAAAATATCACAATTTACAGGAAAGTTTAATCAAGTACATAATATAAAAAAACTACAAATATAAATAAGCATGATAATAAAATATTAACCATACAGCTTAAAATGATTTCTTTAAGGGAAAAAAAAAATAAGTGAGATTGGTCAGGGTGGGTGGGAGGAAGCAGAGAGAAAGAGAAGCATAAAGATAAGCAAATGACAAAACACAGTATTAATGAATTTGTAATGGGGCACTACTGAGGATCCATACCAAAAACAAAACAAATAACCAAAACAAAACTCTTATGCATACATAGGGCATGACACATAACATGCATTATAATTTAAATGAAATTATCATTTTGGTTGAAAACAAAGATAATTACATCTTAAGCAGGTACAATATGTTACTAATTTTAGAAATATCTTTGTAAAAGGATTCTTGTTCAAGATTATCAACAATGTGGGGAGAATTTCAAAGAATGCCCATTTTAAACATATTTTATAACATCACAAACAAAATATTCAAAATTGTGACTTCCAACTCTATCCAGGAGAACACAAGAGATTCTATATCACCATTATTTCTTATAGCTGAGTAATACTCCATGGTATACATATACCACATTTTACTAATCCACTCATGAATTGATGGGCACTTGGGTTGTTTCCACATCTTTGCGATTGTGAATTGTGCTGCTATAAACATTTGGGTGCAGTATCCCAAGAATGGAAAAATAAGCACCACATGGACTCACCATCAAATTGGTTTCCCTGATCATCACCTAAGTGCACATTTGGGAATAACACTAATCGGGTGTCAGGCAGATGTGGGGTGGGGGAGGGGATGGGTGTATACTTACATGGTGAGTGCGATGTGCACTGTCTGGGGAATGGACACGCTTGAAGCTCTGACTCGGGGAGGTGGGGGGAGCAAGGGCAATATACATAACCTAAATTTTTGTACCCCCATAATATGCTGAAATAAAAAAAATTGTGACTTCCATGTGGCTGCATGTCCCTTCATAAAAGCAACAGCACAATTACTTAAATAGTATTGTGTGGCAAGGTCCTGTCTATTGTTTGACATGGACAGTAGTAATTAGTAATTATCAGCAATTCATAGTTTCCCAGGATGTGATAGATATGCAATAAATGTTTGTTAAGCCTACATCAGATCTTAACAAATATGTATCTGGAATTGCTGAAAGTTCAACCTAATCAGAACGTAGGGAGAAAAAAATGGGAACCCACTGAGAATTGAATTTATTTAGTCACATAAAGTCTGTTTTCTTATAATTTCTAAGTAAATAATAATCTGAATTTTATTTATTTGGTTCTGTGCATTCTTTTACACACACACATATACAAACATAAACTGTTAACTCACCAATTTTTTTTTAATTTCAAGTGATTTATTGATAAATCATAACATGTAAAAGAATAGTTACCATGACAAACCCTATTTTATATGGTGCATCAATGCAGTTTATTGGGGAATATTTGACAAATAAAAATTGTATATATTTAACTCACCAATTTTTTAACAAATACATTTTCAGTGTTGGGCATGACAAAACTAGGCTAGATGTTGCAGAATGAGAATTAGCTAGTACCGAAGAGAGTCCTCAAGAAAGGTGGTCTCCCAAATCAATAGCCAGCACTGAAGTACTAATAACAATCCCTAAGGAAAATTCACACAAAGTACACTTATACACCTCTATGTTTTTCACTAATATAATATTTTCTCTCAGATATTTCTGCCTTTTAATAAAAACCTAATTCTGGTTCCCAAGATAGATCAACATGAAATCCTTAATTGGATGCTTTCAAAATTATATTCCTTAGCACAAATGCTTTGAATAAATGACTTAATGAAAAGATGGCTAACTTTTGAGGAAAATATTTCCAGTAAAGGTTTTATTCTATGTTTTTTTTTTTTTTTTTTTTTTTTTTTTACAGAGTCTCACTTTGTTGCCCTGGCTAGAGTGCCGTGGCAGTCAGCCTAGCTCACAGCAACCTCAAACTCCTGGGTTTAAGCGATCCTACTGCCTCAGCCTCCCGAGTAGCTGGGACTACAGGCATAGGCATGCGCCACCATGCCCGGCTAATTTTTTCTTATATATATTTTTAGTTGTCCAGATAATTTATTTCTATTCTTAGTAGAGACGGGGTCTCGCTCAGGCTAGTCTCGAACTCCTGACCTCGAGCGATCCACCCGCCTCGGCCTCCCAGAGGGCTAGGATTACAGGCGTGAGCCACTGCACCCGGCCTCTATGTTTAATTGTGAAAATGCTACACACTAACTGGCTAAAAATAGCAAGTTTGACAACTTTATATTTCTCAGATACACATTAATTTGCCTGTAGAGCAGGGAGTTCTGCAAACACTATCTGTAAAGGTCAAGATAGTAAATACTTGAGGCTTTGTGGACCATATGGTCTCTGACACAACTACTCAGCTCTGTTGTTGTAGCTTGAAGGCAGCCACAGACAATATGTAAATGAATAAACTTGGCTGTATTCCAAAATCTTTATTTATAAAAACAGCTGGGTTTGGCAAGCAGGCTGTGGTCTGCCAATTCCTGCTATAAATTATTACATGATATTAGAAATAATCTAGGATTTTTCTTTGGTTGACCAGAACCCATATTTAACACCTAGATGATGCCTTCTTAAGGAAACAAACAAAAAAATAAAAACAAATTGTGGAACAGTAAATTTAATACTATAATACTTGAGTAATATTTCTTTCACCTTTGCTTTTATTCTTCAAAAATTACTATTACATAATAGTTGTAAACTTCCATTAAAATCCTCATTTGTATGGTACAAGTCAGCATCTTTTGTTATAACTTTGTCTAAGGCTTCATTTTTCTGCAACAAGAAATTCTCTGTGGACTGACTTTGCTCCCAAATAGATCTCTGCAATGAGGTACAATGGATGCCTATTTCCCACATTATAAAGAGAGCTGTCTTCATTTTGAAGGTGATTCCTCTGGGACTCAGAAAGAGGTGACAGTTCTGGCTCTCATCAAAATCATAATTGCTTCCTCTCCCCAATCTCAATCCCATTAAAGTGGGAATGAGTGAATTAAACAATCTACCTTTCTACCTTTTAATCACTGATTTCTATTTTATCACAGTTTACTTTATGCAATTTAGTCTATTTTTAATATTTTTACTTGGTACCACTGATAAATATTTCTCCTTAGAAGTTAATACTATACATTTTAAATATTTTCCCTTGAATACATTTTATTATCTGCTATGACTTTTAATTATATTGTTCTTTTTAAATAGTCTTCTACATTTCATTCCAGTTATTATTTTGTATATAATTTAGAATTATTTTTGCTGAGTTCAAATTGGTAAAAACAATAAGAAGTTTGAGTGTGATTTGTTTACAATTCTAAATTAACATTTATATCTTCCAAATATTTAAACATCTTATCCAAGAACACAATATGCATATCTAGTAATTCTATTCTTTATATCACTCAAAACAAATTTATAATTAATTGCATTAGATAGAATATCCTCATCTCAATTTTAACAGAGTTAAGAAAACACATATAATTCAACATTAAAGTAATAGTTCATCAAGACCAAATTATTTTATTGAACTAATGATGGGTCATCTAAGAAAACATAATAACATATCTCTTCAATAGGTAAATATGAAAATTTTATGGCCATCTCAATAGATGAAAGAGAACATCTGAAAAAATTTAAAAACCATCATGAATAAAAACATTTACCTAAGTAATGTATGCTATTTCTTTTATAGGGTAATTTTGAAAATTACATTAGTATTTCATATGCATGGTAAATTAGTTCACATTAGGAATCTGTAATTACATGTAAATACACACATATACAATTAGATTTAAGAAGAGCATGCTCTTGGTCATAACTCAATTACTAAATTAATAGAGAATCTTTAGAAATGCTCTTACATAATCTATCTTTATTGCCTTTTCAAAGGTTTACAAATTAATACAATTTTTAAAAATATATTATTTATTTCAGAGTATTATGGGGGTACAAATGCTTTGGTTACATAAATTGCCTTTCCACTCCCCGACAAGTGTGCCCATCTCCCAGACAGCGTGCACCACATCTGTTAGATGTAGATTTACCCATCCCCTTTTCCCCCCTCCCACCTGCCTGACACCCAATGAATATCCTTCCCATATATACACATTAGTGTTGATCAACTGGTACCAATTTAATGGTGAGTACATGTGGTGTTTGTTTTTCCATTCTTGTTATATATCACTTAGAAGAATGGGTTCCAGCTCTATCCAGGATAATACAATTGTAGTTCATCATTTTTTTTTTTATGGCTGAGTAGTACATGATACACATATACTGCAATTTATTAATCCACTCATGTGTCGATGGGCATTTGGGTTGCTTCCACATCTTTGCAGTTGTGAACTGTGCTGCTATAAACATTCAAGTGCTGATGTCTTTTTTAAAGAATGTATTTTTTTCCTTTAGGTAGATACCCAGTAGTGGGATTGCTGGATCAAATGGTAGTTCTACTTTTAGTTCTTTGAGGTGTTTTTACATTTAAATTTATTAAAAATAATTAGTCAACCTAGAGATAAAGAATATAGGCTCTTTAACTGTGGTAGAGTAAAAAATACCCCATCCTGAATACTAGTTAACTGTAAAACAAGAATAGATATAAAACAAAGAAATTAGGATATTAGTTATTTTAAGAAAAAAGACCAAAAATACTGTGATCCTATCTAAGGAATTCTATCCAAGACAATGGTGGTTTATCTCTGTGCAACAAAACAGTGTTTGCATCTTTCAAGAGGTTTTCATGCCTTTTTATAGCAGTCACTTTTGATACTGTCAAGTAATGGAAATAAATCATGCTTTTTCTTTGTCTGCTGTTGAAGATATAGCAGAGTTTGTTTTTATGGTCCCACAGTTTCCATCAATTGCTGGTACTGTGTGCTTCTTTATATGGTGATAGTCCTTGAACAGAGTACTGGCAACTGGAAATCTCCATCCCTTTAAATTTATCACTACTCCATAGTTCCCTGTAAAACTGAGACTACCATTCCAGTAATACTATATTCTTTATTTATTGAGATGTATTTTAAGAACAACAGTTTATAGTAAACTCGGATTGAAAATAGTAACTAGTAATTAGAATTTATTTTTTATACAGAATCATGATGGGGAACTATTTATAACTAAAATTTTCTATTGCATACTATTATATACTAATAGGAAAAAAAATCAAGTTAAAAATAATTACTTCCTAAAATGGCAGCATGTATAACTGAAAACAACAGTAATTTCTTAAATTTTATAAGAAGTCAGTGTTTCAAACAACTCAAAAATATTATGAATGTCCTCAAATATCACCATAATGTACATCTGAATTTATTTCCACTCCCCAGGAAATCACAGTTACTATGTTACTATGATTTTATTTAATCAAGAATGCTTTTCTCACAAAGGATAACAAGATTTTTTAAAACAAAATAAACATTTTAAGTGTATGTATATCAGATGCCCAATTCTTCAATCCTGTCCCATCCACCTTTTATTCTATATCAAGTTTTTCCTTTGGTTTTTATTTTGACAACATATTTCTAGAAACTTAAATTTTGTTGTCCTTTTAAATATACTTCCCTGGAGCTTAGAAATGTGAATATTCTAAAATTACAAATTATTAAATTTTTGTTCATACGGAGGATACACAGTCAATCACACCTCTGTAGTGATGCTAGCTTTGGATATACAGTGAAAGAACTTAAAATATGAAGTTAGTCCCTACATTTAAGATATGTCATAGTTTTACTATTTATAGTTGTTACAATACTTCAGATATAACTTTAATATGTATTATGTCCACATTTCTTAATATGTTAATATCATACAATATGTTTGATAAAATGAAAAGAGGTATCCCTTTCTTTGCCATTATACATTCAATGTACTACACAATATCAGTGGAAGGTTTACCACAAATGTTCCCTGTTGTTATTTGTAGATTCTATATGGAAATAATCACATCTTCTTAAAAATAAGTAAACTCTATTACTATAAAGAATAACGTTTTAATTCATAAAAATAACTTTTAATGTTTAATTTGGTATACTTAGTTCAGTTTACATCTTTTTTTTAGATAGTAATATTAAAATTATTTTTTTTATTTCAGCACATTATGGGGGTACAAAAGTTTAGGTTACGTATATTGCCCTTGCCCCACTCCCCCGAGTCAGAGCTTCAAGCATGTCCATCCCCTAGACGGTGGGCATCGCACTCTACATCTGGTTTTATAGAACATTTATATATCTCTTAGCTTACTATCAGTTGATCAAAAAAGAAAAATCCTGATTATCTGTACTTAATATAGCCTAACATTAAAGCTTACACTAAATACCTTTATTCATTACATAATTTTTACAAGTATGGAAATTGTGGGTAAAACTTACATGTCACTTCTATGCCAAGACATTTTAGAGGCAGTTTGTACTTTATATGTTCTTTCTTCTTTCACTCATTGGTTACAGATTATGACAAATCCATAGTAATAATAAAGTTACAAATGGAAAATGCATAGTTCTATTATTTGGTGTGTGAAGGAAAGCCATCAACAACCAGCAATACCTTGGATGGCAATGTGAATGAAAAATGAACTTTTACATTTTAAGGCTGTGGAATTTGAAATTTTCTTAGTTACTTTAACTTTTAAGTAATACTCTAACTCAAACATAAACATATACATGTATTATACATTCAATTAAGGGGTATAACCACAAATACATATATATGTACACATGTATACATATGGGTATATATACCCTTCAATTGGGATATACCCATAAGAAAAAACTAAAATAAGTGGAATTAGCTAAGCAGTCATAGGGCAAGTGACATGTAAACTATAATAGGAAGCTTTGGAGAGATGGAAATATATATTATACAATATTGATACTCTTGGTAAAACTTTGATCTGTGATAAGTTGGAAGGCAGAGCAAGAGGTATGACTTGTGTTGACTACTACTTGATACATTTAGCAAGAAAAGAATATTTGAACCCAACAAAAAGGAGATAATGATAGAAAAAAATGGCAAGTATAAAAACTGTTAATATGTCTTGATGTATCTAAGTATTGCCTTTATAAACCTATAGATTTTGTTCATTTAAAAGACAGAACTAAAATTGTAGGCAATATTCACAAGAAAAATGGCAATTTCAGTGGGTAGCATGATGTATCATGTTTGGAAAGAAAACAGGAGTACTGAATAAATTTACCCCCTTGTAGAAGTATATGTGTTAAAGCCCCTATACAAATATTATTTATAGCTTTCAATGCAACAGAGAATGAAATAGAGACTAAAATTGATATTAAATATGTTAAATAATTTACTTAAAATTACAAGTGCAAGTCAGTTTATATTTTAACCTATTTTTAAAAATGTGACAAAGAACAAACTAAAATGTAGTCATAACTTGTTTTATTGTACTCCGTTTTAATTGCACTTTGCAGATATTTCATTTTTTTTTACAAATGGAAGCTCTGTGGCAACCCTGCATGGAACAAGTCTATCGGTATCATTTTTCCAATAGCATGTTTTCATTTTATGTCTCTGTATCACATTTTGGTAATGTTGGTAATTCTAGCAATATTTTACACTTTTTTATTATTATTAAATATATTATGGTGATCTGTGATCAGTGATCTTTGATGTTACTATTGTAATTGTCTGGGCCACCACTAACCACACCCAAATAACTTGGCAAACTTATTTGATATGTGCTGTTTGTGTTCAGACTACTTCACTCACTGGCCATTCCCCCTGCTGTCTCCCTCTCCTTGGGTTTCCTATTCCCTGAGACACAACAACATTGAAATCAGGCCAATTAATAACCCCAAAGTGGCCTCTAAATGCTCGAGTCAACAGAAGAGATTCACAAATCTCACCATAAATCAGAAGCTAGAAATGATTAAACTTAGAGATGAAAACTGGGATAGGCAAAAAGCTAAGCTTCTTGTGCCAAATAGTTAGCCAAATTGTGAATTCAAAGGAAAAATTCTTGAAGAAAATTAAAAAGGCTATTCCAGTGAATGAGTGCATGATAAGAAAGCAAAAAAAAAAAAAAAAAAAAAAAAATCCTTATTGCTGGTATGGAGAAAGTTTTAGTGGTCTGGATAGAAGACCAAACCAGTCACAACATCTCTTAAACCGAAGCCTAATCCAGAGCATGGGCCTAACTCTCTTCAATTCTATGAAGGCTGAGAGAGGTGAGGAAGCTACAGAGGAAAAGTTTGAAGCTAGCAGAGGTTGGTTCATAAGGTTTAAGGAAAAAGCCATCTCCATAACATAAAAGTACAAGGTGAAACAGCAAATACTAATGTAGAGGCTGCAGCAAGTTATCCAGAAATTCTAGTTAAGATAGTTGATGACGGTGGCTATACTACACAACAGATTTTCATTGTATATAAAACAGCATTATACTGGAAGAAGATTCCACCTAGGACTTTTATAACTAGAGAAGATAAGTCAATGCCTGGCTTCAAAGTTTCAAAGGACAGGTTCACTCTCTTTTTAAGGGCTAATGCAGCTAGTGACTTTAAATTGAAGCAAATGCTTATTTACTATTTCAGAAAGCCTAAAGCACTTAAGAATTATATTGAATCTAATATGTCTGTGATCTATAAATAGAACAAAGCCTGGATGATAGTACATCTGTTTACAACATGGTTTACTGAGCATTTTAAGTCCACTATTGAGAAAAACTGCTAAGAAAAAAAGATGCCTTTTAAAATAGTACTACTCATTGACAACACACCTAATCACTCAAGAGCTCTGATGAAGATATACAATGAGATTAAAGATGTTTTTATGCCTACTAACACAATATCAATTCTGCAGTTCATGGATCAAGGAGTCATTTTGACTTTAAACTCCTATTATTTAAGAACTATATTTTGTAAGGATGCCATAGATAGTGATTCTTCCGATGGATCTAAGGAAAGTAAATTGAAAACCTTCTGGAAAGAATTCACTGTACACGATGCCATAAATAACATTCATGATTCATGGGAAAAGTTCAAAATATCAACATTAACAAGAGTTAGGAAGAAGTTGATTTCAGCCCTCATGGATGTCTTTGTGGGATTCAAGACTTCAGTGAAGGAAGTAACTGCAGATGTGGTGGAAACAGTAGGAGAACTAGAATTAGAAGTGTAGCCTGAAGATGTGACTGAACTGCTGCAATCTTATGCTAACCTGAATGTATAAAGAGTCACTTCCTATGAATGAACTAAAAAGTGGCTTCTTGAGATGAAATCTACACCTGGTACAGATACTATGAACATTGCTAAAATGACAACAAAACATTTAGAATATTTCATCAACGTAATTGATAAAGCAATGGCAGAGTTTGAGAGGATTGACTCCAATTAAGTTCTATGTGGGTAAATGTTATCAAAGAACATTGTATGCCACAGAGAAGTCTTTCTTGAAACGAAAAATCAATTGATACAGCAAATTTCACAATTGTCTTATTTTAGGAAATTGTCACATCCATCTCAATCTTCAGCAACCACCACCCTGATCTGTCAATAGCCATCAACATTGAGGCAAGACCCTCCACCAGCAAAAATATTATGAATTTCAGATGATTGTTAGCATTTTTTCAGTAATAAAGTATTTTAATTAAGCTATGAACATTACTTTTAGAAATAATGCAATTGCACACTGACAGACTATAATATAGTATAAACATAGTCTTTATATGCACTTGGAAACCAAAAAAACTGTGTGACTTGCTTTATTGGAATATTCACTGTATTGTAGTAGTCTAAAATCAAACTTACAATATGCCTAAGATATGCTTGTAACTATTTGACTTTGTTGTTTATTTTTGGAAATAATATCTTCTATTTTTAGACTCCTTCATGCTTCTTGATTTCTTATTCTTCTAAAGACAGATGAAAGTCTGGAATTGCTTCATGAAAAAGCATCTTTGTTTGGAATTGAAGGTTATATTGTAAGAGTTTATATTTAGTGTGTGAGAACCTTTAGAAAGTGAAAATACTACCCGGGCCAGTAAGTCTGCCCTTTTTTTCTGATCCCAATCTTACCTTTCAGCTTTTCATCATAGCCTCAAACCCCCTTATTTAATGCCAGCAAATCCTGGTATCTCAAATTTCTTTATGCTCTCTGCTTCCACAGTCATCTCTGATAACATGATTAGACAGAAGATCATAAACATGGAACATAAATGTTTCTGAACTGTAGCAGAGAACTGTGCCATGAAGCCTTAATAACAACACTCTTCAGGAGATCAAATCAATAGCAATGTCACTAAAGGCCCTGCATATCCCATTCACCTATGTGAACAATAATGCAATGGTCCGAGAATTACCATTATCCTTTTCTCCTGAATTTTAATACAGTACTAGGAAAAATAAATAAATAAAAGCATGTCTCTAGAAAGAAGAGAGGTTTTAAAAAATTCTCAATCTGTAAGAACTTTAATTTTCATAGGCAGATATTAATTTGTTAAATTATATCATGTGATATTTAGGCTTAAGGAGGGCATCCTTGCAGTATATATGTATTCTCGGCAGGTATAAAATTCTAAACCCAAACTTATATCTCCAAGTACAAGTACCACTACCTTAATGAGATTCACCCTAAATTAATGTTCAAGAGGAGCTTATTAGGGATTCATGTCACTTCAGAACTCACAAGACTGAACAAAAATTGCATTCAATTTTGCATGTTAATCGTTTCCAATTATTTCTTCCATAATGTTAAAACAGTTTTAGATATATAAAGTCAAAGACTATTTGATGTAAATTGGTACTGTACAAATCAACATTATTTTTAAATTTTAACCTTTAGGAAAACTGACATTAGGCAGAATTAAAACAATTAAAAAATTAAATTTGTAACATTAAAAGGCCCAATATGACAGTTTTAATTATGAATGTATGAAATAAAACTAAAATAGTTATGAAAAATAAGTTGAGATTTGAGAGATTTGAGATAAGACTAAAATATCACTTATTATGTATAATACAGTAATCTTAATTATTTATTTGCTTTTAGATTTTTAGCAAACATGCTTAATATAATGTTTCTGTTCATTCTAGCCTAATTGATATCACAAGAATAAGAGTGTGCCTCTCTCTTCTGTGCAACTAGGATTTGAATCTGGGTATACCATAACAATATTATGCAGAAAAGAATCACAAATTCAAACATTTGGTAGTATAGCTGTTATGGTAAATAATACATTATTTAAATGCAAGTAAATATACATCGTTCATTAGCCATGGATAGCACAAATAGATATGGATTAATTCTATTTTAAAACAGCTTATTGTGTCTTTGTTGCATAGCAGACCAAGAATTTTCAAACTCATTCAAGCAAACTATGAAAAACCCTTAAGCCTCACTGTAATTGTTCCCGTGTCTCACCTTTGAAAGCAAAGTTACAGATAAATTTATATATTTTTCCATCATCCTCCACAGCCTGAATTTCAGAAAGGATGTGTAAATCTTGTTCTATTAGTGCCCATAACAGATTTCCCAAAATAAACACAGGGCAAAAACAGCCTAATTAATAATGAGTAATTTAGGGCACCTGTGCTTTAGGTTTGGCAGGCAGGAAGAGTTAAAGCATAAAAGGGCAGAGATGCCTGGAATGAGGAAAAGCAAGAGAGAGAAGAAAGGGATGGAGTGAGGAAAGGAGAATAGAAGCTAGGAGGGAGGGAAACACAAAAAGGCCAGATTGAGAAATATCTGGGCTTGAGTTCTCAATCTAATATTAGTTACTATTGTGTGGCCCCAGGGAATTAAATTTTGTTCTAGGTAATTTAGTGTCCTGATTCATTAAATGACGGAAGTATTTTCTAGGGTCCTTCAGATCTAAATTATTGCAACCCTTCCTGAAGAAAACTCTGATTTCACAGAAATGAAAAGAAACAGAGAATTTCACAGAAGTACTAAGAGGTTGTACCTTTAACTACTCAGTGTCTTGTGATTACTCATCAATACATTTCTTATCCTTTATTACACATGTGATTTTTAAATACACCTGTTTTATCTAACAGCCCTGGTGAAACAGACATGTACATAATTAGCACAAATTGTAGCACAGAGGAGAGAAGGCTTAACTTTGTGAAGACTCAGATATATGACATTTGTGTTAGACCCTGAAGGATGAATGAAATTCCATCACAAATAAAGTTAGAAGAAAGGGGTGCCAAGAAGCTAGATAAAATATGAAAAGAGCAAGAGATATTAAAAAGACAAGGGTTGCTCAAAAGACGTAAAAACAGAAGGCAGAATTTGCTGAGGTTAGGAAATGGGACAAGATGTCAATAGAAGCAATGATAAAATTACTGTCAGAGGATTTATAAAGGGGCAATATGAAGCATCAAAAACACACATGTAAATACTCTAAAATGGAGACTGGTGGGAGTGTTCGATACTTATCTTTTAAAATGAAGTCTCCACATCCACTCTGACTTCCCCTTTGCTTGTAAATAGCAATTTATTTTATTCGATTAGAATCAGGCAAATATGTTTGTTTTTAATCGTTTTTACATGTATTTTATCTTTAGTTGATTATAACCACTACTTTATGGATAAGAAAACTGATTTAAATGTTAGTAAGTCATAGCTACAAAATTCAAATTTAATTCTTTCAATTTCTGCCATCTGTTACAAAGTGATGAACATTTATACTGTGCCTACTCCCTCAAGTTTCTGCAATAAAATATAACAAAGATAGCAAGCCATAAAAACTATCAGAAGCTCTAGATAAACTGATGCTGTTTATTATTTGCCCAAAAGTTTCTTTGCCAAACAATTGAAGAAATTTTAAGACATAGAAATAAGAATAAAATGTCACACAGTAAATATATTAAGTTAAAAAAACATCTAGCCATCATGGTTGGTCACTTTAACCCTGTGTT
Organism: Lemur catta; assembly: GCF_020740605.2. Taxonomy (NCBI): domain Eukaryota; kingdom Metazoa; phylum Chordata; class Mammalia; order Primates; family Lemuridae; genus Lemur; species Lemur catta. Next base: position 244,584,843 of record NC_059128.1, read on the forward strand.
CAATGCCATAAAAAATACAAACATTTATAAACAGCTAAACACATAAATCCTTAGATTATTAAATTATTCTTTAAATATGTTTAAAACTTTTATTATTTTTACTAATAGCTATATTCTACCTAATTTAAAACTTGTTAAAACTACATGCTTATTATGTGTAATATATTTTATCCTCAGCTCTTATTGTTTTTCCAACTTCACTGAATAATTATTTGTAAGTATGAATTTTTCTTCAGTTTACTTTTCAACGTAATGTCTTTTTAGATTCCTCCAGGATCATTTATAATTTATTTTTGCTCCATTATATATCCTTGTAGGTGAATAAAAATTTTAGATTCAATCTATATTGATAAATTGGAATGAAACCCACTTTAATAACGAAATATTAGAGAAAAGCTAATTCATACTTTATAAAATATATATGATAGATTTCTCATGAAAATATTAATATTCTTCAGTTATCAAACATAATCATCACTGGAGGATCTGGTGAACTTTTGAAGGGTCAAGAACCCAAGTGCTTTACAAATAGATAAAGCCTTTAAAAATTCACGTATATTACCCATGACTCTTATATGCATACAAGTATGTTTTTTGCTTATTTATATATTCTGATCCTTTATTTTATTTTATTTTATTTCATTTTTAAATCTTTAATCATTATGGATATATAAGAGCTGTATATCTTTATATGATACATGTGATGTTTTAAAACAGGCATATAATGTGAATTAATCAAATCAGGGTAATTGAGGTATTCATCATCTCGGGCATTTATCATTTCTTTGTGTTAAGAAGTTCCAATTCCATTCTTTTACTTATTTTAAAGTATAGTCTAAATAATTGTTGATTATAATCACTTTGTTATTCTATCAAATGTTACTCATTCTATCTAACTATATTTTTGCACCCATTAACCATCCCCACTTTATCCCCCCTCCCCACTTCCCTTCCCATCCTATGGTAACCATCATTCTACTCTCCGTCTCCAGGAGATCAATGATTTTTAATATTTAGCACCCATGTATGAGTGAGAATATGCAAGTTTTGTCTTTCTGTGCTTGGCTTATTTCACTTAATGCAATGTTTTCCAGTTCCATCCATGTTGTTGCCAGTAGCAGGATTTTTCTTTTTTATGTCTATATGATAGTCAATTGTGATATGCACCACAATTTCGTTATTCATTCATCTGTTAATGGACACTTGTGGCAATCGAAACCTTGGCTATCGTGAATAGTGCTACAATAAGTATGGGAGTACAGGTATCTTTTCAATATACTGAATTCCCTTTTTTTGGATACATACCTAGCAATAAGATTGCTTCGTCATATAGTTCTATTTTTAGTTTTTTGAGGAACTTCCATACTGTACTCTATAGTGGTTGCACTAAATGCTCCTCTTTCTCCACATCCTGTCCAGCTTTCATTATTGCCTATCTGATAAAAGGCATTTTAACTGGGTTGAGATTATATTTCATTGTATTTTTGATTTGTATTTCTCTGATGACTAATGACATAGAGCATTTTTTTATATACCTGTTGGCCATTTTTATGTCTTCTTTTGAGAAATTCCTATTCAGATCCTTTTATTATGATACTTTTTAATGAATGTGAATATAACATTGGTAAATAAGTCAACATATTCAATATAGTGCTATTAAAAAAATCTTACAAATAAGTTATCATTTAGAGGGAAATATCTCTAGTATGATACTATTTACCAAGAAATAACTGTATTTCTACATTTGCATTTTGATTATGGATCCTTAATGGAAATATAATTTAATAGATTCTATTAATCAGGGTTATATAAAATATTTAAGTGTATATATTTATTAGATTAATAAGTCCTCACCAAATTAATCAAATAAAAAGAGAAAAATGTATCCTTTTGAAAACTATGGGTATTTCATTATTACAACAATGTGAAAGGTAGAGTTGTTAACTAACACTGTATGATGTTAATATTTACTGATAATTAGATCTTATATAAATACTGCTATTAATATAAAAAGCTAACATGTTATAGGGTGGGAAATTGCACTGAATATTAGCAAAAGATAGTAATAGCAAAGGATAAATTGGTAAGGTCAGTATTCAACCACGAAACATTTAACACCCATATAAACTAGCCTATAAGTTTTTGAAATAAAACATATATGAATTCCTCATTTATGTAAATATAATTCCAGTTATTGTTTTTGAGACAGGGTCTTGCTCTGAATTTCATTTAAGAACTATTCAATTATTGCAATTCAATATGAAAGAAAGAATTATTTTTAAATTGTCTTTAAATGTCATAGTTTCTATAAACAACCAAAGCATAAAGATCATGCAAATCTCCATTTTGAATCCCCAGTGCTTTTTTTTTTTTGATGCCATTTATGTTGCTTTCCTTTATAAAAATTAGGTGAATACAGAAATTCATATTATTTAACTACTTTACTGAAAGCAATATGGTACAATTTCCTACACCTTTCCTAGGAGGAAAAAAAAATCAGCAATTTTCTTATAGTTAATATGAATCCATTTTTTGCATAATTGTCAGGAATAGCATTCAAATATTATTGGAAAATAAATGTATAACATACTTACTTTCTAAAAATGATCATTTAAAGATGATCATTAAAAGATAAACTATTAAATGTTTATTTCTTACCATGGCAAGAACCTTCAACTTCTTCATATCCGGTACTGCAGATGCACCTTCCAAGAGGGACCAGCCAGTCTCCATCAGCTCCACAGTACAGTTTAGGAGTGTCACGCTCTTCCGCACTCTTCACGCAAGAGCCCCGTACTTCAACCAGAGAGGAAGAATCAACCCTTGGGATGGTATCAGGAAACATGGCCAAGTTCCGAACAGTGAAGGGGCATTTTTTGTAGAAAACTCTGACTGAAACCAGGGCAATGCATGCCCCAATGTCTTGAAAAGCCAGGTAAAATCCTTTTCTTTCTATCGGCCCCACCTCACGAATTTCAGTGTTGAGCTTGAGGATGCGATCACCCAAATCCATCTGGGTAAAACTCTCATCAGCAGCAATTGTGTCGATCTTTGTATACTGGCTTGGCTTGAATTTAATTCCATGGGATTCATCTGATTCCATATAATACAGATTAAACGTTTCTTTGCAAGTCCCCAAGACCCATGGGATGCTGTTACAATCCCTCAGTGTGAACTTCATTTCCACATAAATTTTCTGAGCTGCATCACGGGAGATCCAGTTTGTCCGAAGCCAGTTGTTCTGGTTTGGTTCCATTACATTACATACCTGGTACGTATGAATGGGCCGATTGTGTTCATCCATTTCCGTGATGGCATCCCACTGCAAGAAGGGAAAAATAATAATTACATTATAAAACCATAGTGGTTAAACAGAAACGATTACTTTCCAATTTTTTCTTTTAGTGAAAGAAAAATGATTAAAAATGATACAAATGAAGCTCTTCAAAGCAATAACGCAGGAGTGCTTAACCAGGAGCCTTTGGTTAAGAGTGGGTTCTGGAATCAGCTGGCCTGTCTTTCCTTCCTCCATACTAACTGTATGATCAAGGGAATTTATTTTTAATCTCTATTTTTCTCAATTGTAAAAGGGAGTTAATAGTACACGGTTGCTGTAAGGCATAAATAAGTTAAATATATGTAAAGCACTTAAAATAGTTCCTGGAACCCTATAAGAACATTAAACAGCATCCATTATCTGAACAAAAGATAGACCATGACAAATGCACTTCAGTTTTCCCATCTTTCCTCATGTATAATTTGCCAGAAATTGAAGTATGTTTACCAATATTCAATTAAATATTTATATGGCTATTTTGATGGGAAATAGACACACGAAGTCTTTAGGATTATTCAGGAAATATTTACCAGGCACTATTCTGAATACTGAGAATATAGCAGTTAACAAGCTGAACAAAAACTCCCTGCCTTTATGGGGCTTATCTTAGAGTGAGGAGAGACAATATAAGTATAAATGATTAAACTGAATAATATGGTAGAAAGTATAATGGGGAAAATAAGCCAGGTAGATGGAGAGGAGGGTTACAATTTTAAATAGGGTGGTAAAAATGCCTTACTGGGATGGTGGCATTTAAGCAACGTTTTAGAGATGAGAGAGTGAACCTTGCAAAGAGGACACAGTAAATATAATACCTGAGGCAGGAGTGTATAGGTATATGTTAGGAACAGTGTGAGTGGGCATTGGAAGCACACTAGGTAATAAGGACAGAGGGTCAGAGAGGGGTCAAGAAAAAAGTATTTATCAGCATTTTAAGCATGTTGGCATTTCCTCTGAGCTACATTATTATATTATCTTCACCACTGCATCTTTACATACAAGCATTTTGCCACTTAATTTCATAGAAAGACTTTGTTTATTCTTTTTTTTAGAAATTTAATAAATATTTGAGTGCCTTGAAATCAGTTGGTCTCATCAGTATTTATATATTTACTATTGCATAATTCTATATTGTAAATTTAGGTTGTAATTGTATTTAATTTGTATAGTTATATCCGAGAATTTCCAATAAATGAAAAAAACATTCTAGTAACCTTATAGCCATGTGGGGAAAATATATTAGTTATCATAGTTTATCATTTCTATTAGAGTATACTGGAAATGATAAATGGTTTGCTATAGTGAATAAGTATTCTATTTCTTGATATCATACTTCAATGATTTATAATAAGATTATTTAACACATTCTGCTTGCATTTTCTCATTTTAATTGGCTGTAGAGAGTTACTTAATCAAAGCTGGTTGAATTTCAATTAGTATAGCTTCTAACAGAATGACTACTTTCTTCACTATATAGGACTATTATGCCACTAAGGACTTTTAATTATATAATGTAAATTTCTACAAATAATTTATATTATCCATGAAACAAAATTAACTACAATTTCTAACTAAAAATTTTATTTGTAAGTTGCTTGCTTGAAATTCAGAAACCATTTCTCATAAAAAGAACAATGAATTCTTTTGAACTGTGGATATTTTTACAAAATACATTCATTGTTTAACAGAAGCAATTCAATAATTTCATGGAAACACATATGAAATTGCCCATCTAAGTATCTTTCATCCTAATGTATCATGGGTCTCACGTTACTCTCACATTTAAATTTAAAGGCAAACCAGAACTCTCACAGCTCATTTAGACTGCCAACTAATCATTCTGAATATAACTGTGAACAAAGATAATATTAAATAACAAGAAATCCTGGAACTGTTAAAGTCAATATCTAAAATCCTAAGCATTTTACTTATAGGAGAGCCTCTAAAGTACTCATCTACTGATTATTCTAATGCTGAATAAATTTCAAATCAGACTTGATTTTGTTTTTCAGGTAATGCAAATATGTAATTATTATTGTCTATACTACATCCTCTCCTATACCATATGGGACTATAGAACTATATTCCCAATAAATTAGAGTAATTACATTTTAATGTCTTCAAACTATATCTCTTAATATCAATTAAAGTATTTGCTGTGCTCATCAAACATTTTCTTCTAAAATGTGAGATTAATTTAACTAAAATGTGAGATTGCTTCTTGTTTGGAAAAAATAATTTATGAAATTATAAATTTCTTTATTTAAAAATATTTTGGGTTGGGAGATGTTTAGGTGTAGAGAAAGGTCAGGAATAAAAAAAATGTAATATATATTGTAATATATATTCACTGACAGGACCGAGCTAAACCAAGGAATAAAGAAATATGCAAATACACACACATAATGTGAAATGTGATTCTTCTCAAAGACAGTGCATAAGGATACTTAACAAAATAATGAATCATTTTCTATGTCAAATTTGTGATGTTTGATGAACAATAGTGTTTGTTCTTCTCTCTTCTTTTTTTAAAAAAAGGGAAATCAAAATTAGACTCATGTACCCAGTCAGAACAGATCAACTGGTAAATTTCATCTTATCAAGGATTATAGAAATTCATTTATATTAGGTATATAAAATTGAATCTAAATGCCTAAAATAAGAATATAAATTCAAGACTAAAATAGATTTAAAAGGCCATGAAATTTACTATAAAATATATAACCAGTAGATATAGAAATTATAACAGATTTTAGATATAATGTATCTTTTGGAAATACTGCATTTATATATACAGTTTACCCTTGAACAACAGAAGTTTGAACTGTGCAGATCTGCTTATATGCAGATTTTCTTCTACCTCTGCTATCCCTGAGAGAGCAAGACCAACTCCTCCTCTCCCTGTTCCTCCTCGGCTTCTCAACATGAAGGCAATGAAAATGAGGACCTTTATGGTAATCCACTTCCCCTTAATAAATAGTAAATATATTTTCTCTTCCTTATGGTATTTTTAATCACATTTTCTTTTCTCTAGCATACTTGTTTTACAAGAACACTATGTAATACATATGACATACAAAATAGGTATTAAGTGACTGTTATCAGTAAGGCTACTGGTCAATTGTAGGCTATTAGTATTAATAGTTACGTTTGTGGGTAGTCAAAAGTTAGATGTGGATTTTCAACTACACAAGGGGTTGCCCCTCCCAACTCTCGCATTGTACAAGGGTCACCAGTAGTTATATTTGTCTTTATGCATATACAACCTTCAGTTATAATTTTCAAATATTAAAATAAATAGGGACACTAAACATCTATGGGCCCAAGGCAAGAATGTGAGCATGGAGGCTCCCATACTATTTGCCTAAATATTTTAAAATGATAAATCATTCTTCAAATAAGATCAAACCTTAAATATATTTTATTTCCCTACTTTGTAAAGATACTTTAACACTCTGAGAGGCCAGGTTCATTTCTAAAATACTTGGACTCCTTAGTATTCCATGGCAGCTTTTGGTGGTTCATAGAGTGCCAGCCTCTAGCCTTACTCAATCCCATTCTATTACCTTCCCCGACTCTACCTCTATCTCATACCATGAGGAGTTTCACATATGTACATGTATGAGCATCTCAGCCCTCCTATATAAACTGTATCTTTCCCTTGGTACAAAAAGCTGCCAACTTTGGTCCTCCATTCAATATAGGCTGAGCACATCAGAGCACAATAGACCCATTGGAGGATGGATCCCAATAAGAAGCCATGATGCTCCTGAAGGTAGACTTGAAACCATTTGAGCAAGGAATTTGGGGGCTCTTGAATATTTATGGTATGGTATAGAAAGAAAGCATAAATTCTAAGTGACATATTTTCTCATCCCTCAAGTTCATAGTTTTATGAAGAGAAGTGTGGCTAGAAGAGTATATGGGCAAGATCATCTAAAGCTCTAGGCAAAGAGCTGGGTATTCCCTTCCTTGATCTAAAGATGGTAATGATTAAAAATAATTTCACTTGGAATGTCAGATACTTTAATTATTCTTTAACATCAAAGAGAGTTTAAAACCTTCTATTATTAGGTGGTTAATGTAAACATTTACTTCAAACAACTTTTTACCTCATAATTTGTCAATTACACATCATGTGTTAATAAGCAAATAACAATATTTAGCAAATTTATAGTGTGTGTTAAGTTCCATAAGGAAAATAAAGAAAAAGGGTATAGAGTTTGGTCTCTTGGACTTATATTAATACCCTTAAGTTACTAAATTATGAAACATAATTGATAGTACAGCTTTGAGTGTAACAACTAAACAGTATATAAAACATATAGTAAGTGATCAAAGGACAATAACACTCATAATTGTAGTGGTTTGGAAGGCTCAGTCAAGAACGAGGCACCTGACTTGAACCTTACAGAATTATAAGATTCAATAAGGCAGAAGAAGAAAAGTGTTAGAAGTTAATGTATGAAAAGTAAGCTAAGGCCAGGTGGAGTGGCTCACGTATGTATTCCTAACACTTTGGGAGGCTGAGGTGGGAAGATGGCTTGAGGCCAAGATTTGAGACCAGCCTGGGCAACATAATGAGACTTTATTTCTACAAAAACTTTAAAAATTATTTGGGCATGGTGGCACAGGTAGGCCTAGCTACTCAGGAGGCTGAGCCATGAGGATCACTTGAGCCCAGGAGTTTGAGGTTTCAGTGAGCTATGCTATGGTCAAACCAGTGCACTGTAGCTCAGGCAACAGAGAAACCCTGTGCCCACCCTGTCCACCGCCCCCCAGGAAAAAAACACTAAGCTACACGCATACACTTTTAAGCAAATTTATCTCTGTCACACTTAAAGTTTCTAGTCCTACTTAAAACAAACACATAACTTATTCTCTAGCTGTGAAATGTTTAGAGGTACATAAACCTGGTAAATGTATTAATTATAGGATAAGATATTATCAAAACTGTCATTAATTCTGCTATTCTATTGGTCACTTTTGTCAGCTGTTTGCTTTTATATAATAGATACTGAACCCAAATATTTCAACTCCTCAATATCATGTTTGCTTTTTTAAAAAATATTTTTTTTTATGTAGGGCTTAAAATAAAATACAAATACATACTAATTCACCAATATATAATGTAGAAAGCTCAATAAAGCAAAGCAAAGCAAAGCAAATCATACATGTTTTTGCAGAGAACATCTTGAAAATTATTTCTGTTTTTATGGCATATATCAGTAGAACAGAGAGCTGCTTCTGTCTTATAGTCATTTTGTGAAACCTTTTTTTGGGATCAAGGAGTAGACAGATGTATTACAAAGTGATAGATGGAAAAGTTTTGTAATGCAGTGTCCTGCTCACTGAGAAATTTTAGTTAAGTGAGAATCAGTTGTATTCCAAGGGATTCTTTCTTTCACATGTTACAAGATATCCTGGGATGTAATGACCCCTGATGCAACCATTTGTATACTGAATTTACATTTCTCAAAGCTTTCTCACAAATATTAACTCATATTGTTCTCATCAGTCCAATAAAGCAAGACAGATATTTTCATTTTCATGATATCAATAAGGAATTCAATGCCTACAAATTAAAGTAATTGCCCAGCACTTCATGGACCATAACTAGAACCAGGTTTTCTAGCTTTATTTTCTGTATTCTATGATGTTTTGAGATCTATCTCTAAAAATCTTTCTGAGAGAAGATAGGGGCAGTGTGGGAGACTGCCCCTCCCAGGGCTATACAAATCTTAGACACCAAAGGGCCGAGCCTGGCACGGTATCTTTTGTATGAAAGCCAACCACTCCCAAGTCTATAGCTGCAACCACCTCCTTTATCTGTCTCTCACACACCACGTCATTCATTATTTCTCCTGGCCTAAATCATCCTAGGCCACGTATCAGGCACTTAGAAGCTAAATCCCACAGGGATTATTCAAACTAGCCAATCCTAAAGTGTTTGCTCTCCTTGATTTACCTTTCCTGCAGAAACCTCAAAAAGGGCTCTGGACTAAACTTTCCCTTCACTCCTGTCTTCTGCTACCTGACCGAAACCTGCTGCTTCCTCTGTGGCCCTGCATGGCATGTACTGATCTCCTTCTCTAGGACTTTGCAAGTATTATAAATTTCTTTCCAGTTCTCATTCTCATTTTTTTCCTGTGGCCACACTGACTTTATCATACCATAACATGTACATCTATAGCCATATGGGTCGTGAGACATTCCTTCTGGCTACCCTTTGAAGGATAACTAATTCTTGCTCAGCCGAAAGCTTTCATTTAACAAGAGACTCTCAGTGGCAAAACTACCGCACACAGCCACTCTTTGATCCAAAAGAAAAAAAAAGACTCATAAAATGACCATAAGACAAAAGATACTCTCTGTTCTACTTATCCAGGACATAAGAACAGATATAGGTTGCAAGATATTCTATTCTGCAGAAGGATGTAGGGTTCAAGTTTTGCTTTACTAAGCTGTTTTCTACATTATATATTGGTGAATTGTTTTATATAATGGTATTTTAAGTCATAAAATAACAAAAAAAAACATGAGAGGGAAGAATTGAGATATTTCAGTTCAGCGCCTATTAAATAAAAGCAAGAAGCTGACTGAATTGATCAACCTTAGAAGAGAACTAATGACAAGTCTGATTATTTTTACTCTGTAATGTCTATGCTTATCAGGTTTTTGTGTATCTAACTATTTCACAACTGTAGAATAAGTTATATGTATATTTGTTTTTAATAGGAGTAAGGAATTTTACTCACTGGATATACATGGTGCAAGGCTAAAGTTGCCAAGAATATGTGCATACAGCTCTATAGCACTTAAGAATATTTCTCTATTGAAGACCTTTTGGACAGTCCCATTTAATGTGAATGTTTGTTAGAAGTGATAGGAAGTATAAAGAGCTATGAGTAGTACTTAATGAATTTATGCCTGAGGGTTTTCTAAAAACTCATCCTCATCCACACAAGAATGTTTGTTTCCATAGCAAGCTAAATAAACTAGGCCAAAAAGCTGAATTCCTTCGGGGCATAGAAAGTTAGAATAAGGAAATTAATTCTTAAACAGCTAGCAGTCATTGAGGAATCAGATTGCTTTCTTTTCTTAGAGAACCAAATAAGGCAATCAAATAGCCTTTCTAGACAAAGAATATTCAGATAATATGCTGGTAAATTGATACATATATCCAGTGTTCTAAGGAAAATTTAGCAAATTTATACCTTCCTCCCTCTGAAAATCTTCAAAATTCAATAAGAACATAAAGTTTTATTTCAAAAATAAACTCTGAAATTTTAAAATAAAAGCAGTTTGTTTCTCAACATAGAATAGACCAGTGAAAAGCTAACTGTATTTTCAAAGGCAGTGATAAGTCCTGATAACTTACCCAAAGAACATAGCAAAATAAAAGAACAATTATCCTCAGATTAACATGCTCACTTCTGTATCTCCAGAGAGAAAGGGAAGGGGGAAATATCATACCCTGGATACCTTAGGACAATAAACAGCTACAGGGTAGGTCTGATTATTGAAAAAAAAAAAAAAAAAGGAGAAGAAAAATCAGTAAAACCCAATGTTAAATATTATGCTGATAGCAGATAATTAAAAAAGAAGCATTCTAATAACACTGAAGAAATGAACAGCTGAATGAAAGTATTTTGGTTTTGAATTTTACCTGGCTTCTAAAATAAATAAGTACTTATTTGTATGTATATAGAATCTCTTTCCTCTCTTCCCCTTTATCTGTTGATTTTTGTAATCACATGCTGAAATATTCTGTACTATAATATTAAAATTATCATCCTAAATTTATTTCAGCCTCCATTTGTAACAGATCCAATTATAATATAAAAGGAGAAGAAATATTTGGGGAAAATATCTTTCTTCAAAATGTGGTTATGATAAATACATAAAGGGGGAATATGCAAAGGAAATAGAATATAATAAATGACCATTTTAAAAATATAGAATTCAAAAGACCAAATGCTAGCAACATATTGGTAGATGATTCATTAATATAGCAATGAGATAGCATATTATTATTCATACTTTTTCCCAAAAGGCAATTTAAAGATAGGTTAAAATAAAACAAAGAAACAATAGATAAATGATAATGATAAATTTATAATTCCTTAGTTAGATATGATAACAAATTATTTCCCCAGATAAACTAAATTTAAATGGGAAAGGGATCCAGGAAAGGGAAGAAAATAAACTTTATTCTAAGAATGAGAAAGTAGAATCATTAAGAATGAAGGGAAGCTTCATTTGGAAAAATGGCACATATCTGATTTGTTCCAAACATTCTTCATCTTATCTTGCATAAGTGAAATAAACTAAAGTTGTTGAATAGTACACAGGCATCTCATTATGCAATTCCGTAGTGGCTTAATTTTTAAAACATACACATCTAACATTTTGCATCAATGTAAAAGGGGCCTTCTTATTCTAATATGGTATTTTCCCCAGAACCACTTAAATATTCACTTTGAGTCAATATAATGACATAAACTTAGGAAATTAGTGCCCTGAATTCCGCTGCTAGGCATGTAGTTAATAACATAAGTCTGTTTTTTGCAGCAGAAAAGTGAAGGCTCTGCATTTAAATGATAACTAGTTTTGGAGCATAAAACAAGAAGCAAAATGCATCAGTGCAAATATATTTCTGTTTCACTTTGGGCAAATGTGAAACTTTTTTATTACCACTACAAAGATATTTAATAAAAAACGTAAGAATTCAAGGGTATATCTCAAAGACAACTGCTGAGACTAAGTAAATTTTACAATTAAATTTTTACTTTGGTAGATTTGTTCTATTAACAGGACCAAAATATTGCAATACAGATAATTTCCACTAATAAGCAATGATTATCCCATTAAAAAACTGTCATATATTCATGAAGCTTAAAAATTCTCGGAGTACATCTTCTACACATCCAATGGCTTTAATTGATATCATAAAAAGTTGAGATTTTTACTTAACTAATGAATAAGATGTTGCAAATATTATCTTTGCATATTTATAGGATTTCTACAATAAAGAGATGGCCAATATTCATCTTATTTATCTTGTCCTATGTTCAACAATCCCTGAATACTATACTAGGTTCCATAGGACGTGCCCAATATAGGAAGGATAGAAAATCTCACAAATCATATTTAATTTGATTCTTGTATGGTAGAGAGAATGAAGCATCTTATCCTGGTTTTATGGATGAGGAAACTGATTTAAAGGAAGGAACTGACTCACCTGTGTTTACAAAGAAAACAGAAGAATCAACACTAAAGGTGTTTGAAAAGTTATGTTGGCCATATGAAGGCTTTAAGCTAAAATAAATTTAGGCAGAATGCAAGCTCTATGAGGCAAGGACATTGCCTTGTTCATCATTGTATCCTCCATACCAGAGGGATACAATACCAGAATCACAGGAGGTTCTTAATATTTATTGAATATACAAATGAATAATAGAAGGCTTAAATTCTCACTAAAACAATTCTGAATGCTTCCACTAATGGAAGACCTACTACTGCTTAGGTCAGGATTCTAAATATCACACATTATTGAAAATATGTAAACTTACAGCAATCTCCTAGTGACCTTATTTTAGAGATATCAAAATGACTTAGGTGAACATAGACATATCAGATGATAGCTAAAGCCTGAACACATCAGATGACTCACTGAGCATTATGTTAGTGCACAAGATTTTAAGTTAGCCTGAGAACTCAGGTTTAGAAATAAGAGGTACTGTGTGTGTGCATGTGTGTGTGTGTGTGTGTGTGTGCATGTGTGTGTGTGTGTTTTCAAGATGGGAAAGGAGAATGAGAGGAAAGTGATATTAAGAATATGTGTCTGTATCAGGAAAGAGAGTGAATTGAGCAGGTGATATAATATTCAGTCTGCTTAGGAGGTACTGAATACAGAAGGACTTTAATAAAAAAAGGACGATTTACAGATCCCTTCAGATCATCTACCTTTGTTGTAATTATTAACATCTATAGCCTTGACTCTGATTAACATTCTATTTTAACTGAAAGGTATACTATTTAAATATAGTAAACTATAAATTGGTAATTCTTTTAAATATCAAGTATGGAATAAAAGAATATTCAAACTTCACATGCTAATACACATTGAGAAATGAAACTCTTGAGGGTATGATGTTCTTATAGAAGAAAATTATTAATGAAGAAGAAAGTATTTAAGCATATTTAATGCTGATGAAAGCTTCAGTAAAATAAAGAAGTTCAATGTATACTAGATTTGTTAACAAAGAAGTTATTGATGGCTACGACAAGAAAAGGTTGGGTGGAGTGTCAGTGTGGGCAGGAGCACAATCTTCCTGCAGAAATCTGGAAAATTGATTTCTTATTGTAGACATGCAATGTGTAAAATAAATTTATAAAGAATCTTTCAGGATAAGACTATAATTCGGTACATACCTTACTAGGTTATATTCTGAACCATTAATATTGCCTTAACACTTTATAATAATATAGAATTTTACTTGAGTTTTCAAAATATACTAGACTTTCATAATTCAATTAAAATTATAACTTTATTTAGGACTTCAGTTCCATGGGAATCGTTCCTGGTAGGTCAAAGCTTGCTTGACATCAGAATCCTACAAATGAAACTGTATCTATGATCACCAGCCACTTCATGGTTTCAAAGTGAGGTCTGTCTGCATTAATTGACTTAAAGACAGAAATTATATGTGCCATATACGAAAGTCTGACTAGAATAAATTATACTATTCTATAATAATTAATTTTGTGTGGCATATTTGTATTTAATGATTCTTGAACACAGCAGGCAAGTGCATATATAACAGGAAAATTGTAATACCATAGGCACTATTCTCTTAAAATAACTCTGCGGTACTGATTTCCAATTGTTAAAAAATTATTTTAGAATATCAAATTAGTAGAAGTTAGAATAGAAGTTTTAAACTACTAGGTTACACCTACACACTATTTGTAATCTCACAAATTATTAATTACCCGGAGTGTAATTTAGATGTACTATATTGTTTTGATAAAACTGTTTAAAAGCACTGTATGCATTTACATAGAATCTGACACAATTATTACTGCGCAATAAGGCAAACAGTACAATAAACTTATGCTGTTATTTCAAATAACCTTTAGAAAAAGTTTCATTTATCTTTTCTTAGGGAATAAAAAGGAAAAAAAATATCTGAGGCTAACTAAATAACAATGCTTAATAACCATTCACTTAGCAAACTTCAAGGAAATAAACTATCCCTGAATATTGCACATTATATTCCATAGAATAATAAACTAGAATTGCTGCAAGCATAGCAATAAAGAACCTTATGATGCATCACATAGAGTGTTAAGGTCATGTTGGGAACATAAATCTTTCAGGTTTGAAATACATTATATGGAACCAATGCACTTAGGTAATTTTGTACATAGGTTCTCTGCAACAGACAAAAATGAGTGTATGTTAATTATCACTTATATTCCTTATAATCCAATATTCTTAAGAGATATAAAAACCTGAGGGTTTATCAATAAGTATTCATGAAATACCTTTTACATGAAGACATTCTCAAAATGCATAGAAAATATGTATGTGTGTGTATTTGCTGATATTACAGTTTTCTCTGTGAAACTTTACAATTTAAATCCAATTTAAAGTTTGCAGCTAAATCCAATAAGCAAAGCAATGCACATTTCCTGAGTATTTAAAAGTCAAAAGGACATGGAATTAAGCTAAATGCTACAAATAATTAAAAACATATGGTTTCCACAGTCAAGAAGATTACATTCAAAGTCAGTATTATCTCTAACATATACTTAAAGGATCTAATATATACTTAAAACGGTTAATATTTAGAACAATAATTTAAGCTAAATGCAACAGTTTATAAGTTAATAGAAAAAATAAATATATTCACCTTAGAAAGTAGAAGAAATACTTCATAGTATAGAACAAATTACACAATAATGAGTCATAAAGGGAGAAGAAAGATAGTAAACACATAAATAGAAGGTATATAATAGCTCATAACAGAGGACAAAACATACATGTCAGTTATCAAACAATAATTGTTAAATATCCATTTGTAAAATATTTTATAATAAACAAATTCCAACTGCAACCCACATGTTAGCTGTGAATCCACTCTCCTTCCAGGCTTTCTTCAAGAACATCAAATTTATCTTTACTATTCAGATTATTAAGCACCACTTTGTCTCCTGTTTCTAAACTTGAACACAAAAATCCATCAAAATGCTTGACAAACAAATGATCTTCCAATAATTAATACACACACACACACACACACACACACACCTGTTATTCAATTGAATGTTGCTAATAATGGTAACACATAAAGAAAATAATCCAAAACAGTTAGGAGTAAAAGGAATTCCTAGAACAGTTTGGTACATGATAATTGGTAGCAATCATGAAAAGTCTGGCAATTTAAGAATTTTAAGAAAGTATTTAAGAAATTGATGTACTAATTCCTCATCTAGAATTTTATTATCAGATAATAAGTTGGAAAAATAGTTATAGCATAGTAAAATGACTGAATGCCATTTAGTCAGTAAAATTCATTTCAAAGAAGACATTCAATGGCTTAGAAAAGTGTTCATCATATTCTATTAAATGCAAAAATTGACTTATGAAACAATAGGTTAACAATAACCTCAATTTTGAAAAAATAATTCCCTATATAATATATAAGACATTATGTTATAATATATTACCTAAAATTGTGTATTCTATTAACTTATTATGTTTTATGTAACCTATATATTATATAATAACATAGACGTTTGTGTGTGTATTCACAAAGTATAGAAGCACACACACAGCTGACAAAGATCTCTTTGAAACCTGAAACAACAGTGATTATTTTCAAAGAAGGGATATCAGTGAATTTTCTTTCTTCTCCATGATTTATAAATTTTCCATAATTTTTATGCTTATATAAGGAAAAGAATGGGTATTCCATGTGTAAGCATGAAACTCATAAAAAATACAGATTCCATGCACAGAAAACTAGAGTCTCCCGAATTAATTCTAGGAAATTCATATAATTCTTGTTTTTGAATTTTTAATTTTTTTATTTCAGCATACTATGGGGGTTCAATGTTTAGGTTACATACATTGCCTTTGCCCTGCCTCAGTCAGAGCTTCAAGTGTGTCCATCCCCCAGATGGTGCACATCACACCCATTAGGTATAAATATACCAATCCCCTCCTCCCCCTCCCACCTGCCCTACACTCAATGAATGTTACTAACAATCTCACTTGCTACAAAGAAGTTAACAAATCTCTCCTCCATGAAAAGTAGTAGCAACAACAATAAAAACATGGCTAAAGCTAACTTGGGAAAAGATAGGTAAACACTCCAAACCTTGAGCCAGAGGGACTTAAATGAATTCAACCAAACACTTAAGGATAGTTAATCTCATTTAGCTATCTTTAAGTCATTGTCTCAGCTTCAGAGGCATTTTTCTGTACTCTGCTTTGTGGTGCCAGGACTAAGCCCTGTGAACCCACATTTCCATGTTTCTGCTTTGCCAGCTGGTTCCCTATAAGGGTCTCGTAAGACCTGCTGAATACATGGGAGAACATCTGATGCTCTCGAATGGATTACTGTAATCTGTGTCACGGACAGGATACTTTAATACTATAAAGATATCAATTTCCCTCACATTTATCTATACATTCAATTCAATTCTACTCAAAATACCAGTTCAATATTTTAAAGAAATTCAGTGAACTTACCCTGACATTTATAGAAAAGGATACCATTTCAAGAATACCTAAGTCATTAAAAAAAAAAAGATCCTAGAATGATGAATTGCCCTACTGATATTACAATATACTGTAATTCCATCGTAAAATGTGTTTTACCACAATAACAGGGAAGTGAATCATAAAACACAACACAGAGCTCAAAAACCATGTTTATATAAGAAGTAAATATCATATAAAGGGTATATACAAAATCATGTTTCAATTGATTGAGATGTTCAGTAGAAAACTAGTTCACTATATGAAAACAATAAAATAAAACTGTCCTTTGGGTTGATTCCCAAAGGACAGTGATCTAAATGTGAAAAGTGAAACTATAAAGTTAATATATAGTATAAACAAATGCCTATGATCTGGGGCTTGATAAAACTTCTTATATAAACATCTGAATTAAAAATATAAAGAAAAAATTGGTAAATTTGATAATACAAAACTAAGGATTTCTACTCAGCAAAGGACACTATAGATAGAATTGATAGTTGGCAAATTGGGATATGTCATTTGTAATATTAATACCTATAAGGGAAAAATATCTAGACCACATAAAGAATTTTTTCACATCAATAATAAAAACACACCTACCTCAATTTTTAAAAAAGGCCCAAAGGCTATAAAAACATTTTTCAGAAGACAAAACAAGTATATGAAAAGATTCACAAACTCATTAAAACTTAAGGAAACTGAAACAACATTGGAATAGCATTTTAAACTCATTAGATGAGCAAAAATGAAAAAGCTCTCTTTTCAAGTATTGTCAGATATGTAGTTAATAAGAAACTTTACATATTGTTGATGAGAGAGTACACTCTGGCAGCCATTACAGAGGACAATCTGCTGGCACATAAGTATTCATATACACCCTCACACATACATATGTTCCAGAAAAATATTTGGAAATGGAAGAAATATTTGGAATAACTGAAAATGTATTGGTACAGTTAACACAGCATATTTTCTGGTAACTAAAAATTGGAGGCCTCACTAGGAATAAATAAAACGTAGTGGAGAGGTGGGGCAGAGCAAGATGGGCAAATAGAAATCTCCAGCAATTATCCCTCCACACGAACACCAAATTCAACAACTATCCATGCAAGGACGCACCTACAGAAGAACCAAAGTAATAACAGTACCTGGCTTTAACATTATATCCAGAAAAGGGGCATTGAAGAGGGCAAAAAGAAAATTGATCATTACCTATGCCACCTCCCTCTATCCCCCAACAGTGCAGTGGCAGAGCTCCCAGTAGAGAGAAGTAATCTGTGTGCCCAGGGGAGGGAGAGTGAAGTTATTGTGGGACTTTGCATTGGAACACAGGGCCACCCTATCACAGAGAACCACAGCACAAGGCAGAATTTTGCCAGTCCCCACAGAGGGACTTGGCCAGAGGGAAAATCCTCTGCCCCAAAACCCAAGTTCCAGCTAGCCCCACCACAAGCAGATAAAATGTAGCCTGGAACTTGGAATAAACTCATAAGGCAGTCAGGCCACAAAGGCTACAGTCCTTGGGCAATTCCTGCAGTTGCACTGGCACAGAGCCAGTGGACTTGGAGTGCACATGAGCCAATGAGACACCAATGGTGACAGCCAAGCCGGTGCCTGTGTCAGCCCTCCCCCAACTACAGGTAGTACAGCTCAGGTAGAATCTGCTTCCACTTAGAGAAAGGAAAGGGAAGAGTTCAGAGAACTTTGTTTTGCAACTTGGGAAGGTAGAGCCATAGTAGAATAAAGTACCAGGCAGTCTCTTGAAGCACCTGATTTCAGGCCTTAGCTTCTTTTTTTTATTTTTTATTTCAGCTTATTATGGGGGTACAAAAGCTCAGGTTATATATATTGCCCATGTCCCGCCCATCCCCCTGAGTCAGAGCCTCAAGCATGTCCATTTCCCAGACAGTGCGCCTGGCACTCACCATGTAGTCATACCTCCATCCCCTCCCCCCACCCCCCACCTCCCCGAGTCAGCACCTTCAAGCATGACCATTCCCCAGACGGGGCGCAATGCACTCATCATGTAGGCATACACCCATCCCCTCCCCCACCCCCCACCTCAGTCTGATATCCAGTTGGTATCATTCCCCAATGTGCATTTAGGTGATGATCAGGGAAACCAGTTTTCTGGTGAGTACATGTGATGCTTGTTTTTCCATTCTTGGGATACTTCACTTAATATGATGGGTTCCAATTCTCTCTAGGAGAACCAAAGAGATGTCATATCACCGTTATGGCATTTCTAGACCCCACCCTGGGCCAGAAGGAAACCTGCTGCCCTGAAGGGAAAGGCTCAGGCCTGGCAGAATTCACCACCTGCTGACTAAAAAGCCCCTGCACTTTGAATAAACATCAGAGGTAGCCAGGCAATAGTCACCATGGGCTTGGGGTGAGACTGAGCTGGCTTCAGGTGTGCCCTGCTGTATAGTCCCATCTGTGGTGGCCACAAGGGAGTGCCCATGTCAACTCCTACGGCACAGCACAGAAAGTGAAGGAAGCAAGTGAGAGACTTTGCCTGATAATCCAAGGAATTCTACCATATCTTACCCAAGTCCACCAAGGCAGTACCACCAGGATTATTCAAGAGTCATAGCATTACTGGCCTTTGAACACCCCCATTACTGATATGACTGCAGTGACCAAAAATTTAGATCACAACAATCAATTTCCTTTGAAAATCTGGAAAGCCTACTCAAAGAGGACTGGTTCAAACAAATCCAGACTGCAAAGATTATAATAAATACCTAGCTCTCCAATGTCCAGCCATTGACGAACATCCATATACACCGGGAACATCCAGGAAAACGTCACCTCACCAAATGAACTAAATAAGGTACCAGTGATCAGTCCTAAGCGATGGAGATATGTGACCTTTCAGAAAAACAATTCAAAAGAGCTGTCCTGAAGAAGCTCAATGAACTTCAAGATAACACAGAGAAGGAATTCAGAAGCCCATTAGAGAAATTTAACAAAGAGATTGACATATTAAAATAAAATAAAACATAAATTGTAAAACTGAAGAGTTGAACTGACAAACTGAGAAATGTATCAGAGTCTCTCAACAGCAGAAATGATCAAGCCAAAGACAGAATTAGTAAGCCTGAAGATAGGCTATTTGAAAATACATGGTTGGAAGGAAAAAGAGTAAAAAGAACAAAAAAGAATGACGCATGCCTACAAAATCTAGAAAACAGCCTCAAACACAAAAATATAAGATTTATTGGTCTTAAGGAGGAGGTAGAGAGAGGCATTGGGGAAGAAGTTTTATCCAAAAAAAATAATAACAGAGAACTTTCCAAACCTAGAGAGACATATCAATATTCAGCAACAAGAAAGTCACAGACACCAAACAAATTTAAGCCAAACAAGACTACCTCAAGGCATATAATAATAAAGCTCCCAATGTTCACAGATAAAGAAAAAGTAATAGGGGAAGCAAGAAAAAAAAATAACATATAAAAAAGCTCCAGTAAGTCTGGCAGCAATCTCCTTAGTGGAAACTTTACAGGCCAGGAGAAAGTGGCATGACATATTAAAAGAGCTGTAGAAAAAGGACCTTAAGCCTAGAATGTTTTATCTTGCAAAAATGTCCTTTAAACATGAAGGAAAAATAAAAACCTTAGCAGACAAACAAAAGCTGAGGGATTTCATCAAAACCAGACCTGTCCTATAAGAAATGCTAAAAGGAGTTCTTCAATATGAAATAAAAGGGTGTTAATAAACAATAAGAAATCATCTGAAGGTACACAACTAACTGGGAATGGTAGAACACAAATACAGAATACTCTATTGCTGTAATCACAGCATATAAACCATTTATATATTGAGTAGGAAAACTAAAACACCTATCAAAAATAATGACAATAATTTTTTTGAGAGATAAATAGAATAAAAAAATATAGATGGAAACAACAAAAGTTGAAAATGGGGAGGGGCGATGCAGTTAAAGTGTAGAATTTCTGCTAGACTTCTCTTTGTTTATTTGTAAGCAGAGTTCTCATATGTTCAAAATAATTGGTTATAAAATATTTTTTGCAAGCCTTATGATAACCTCAAGTCAGAAAACCTACAACAGGTTCACAAAAAATAAAAAGCAAAAATTGAAACACACTACCTGAAAAAATCACTTTTACACAAAGAATGTCACGAAGGAAGGAAGGATTACAAAATAAAAACAGAAATCAAATAACAGTATGGCAGTAATAAGTCCTTATCTTTCAATAATAACATTCAATGGCAAGAGACTGAACTCTCCAAAGACATAAGAGTGACTGAATGAATAAAAATACAAGACCCAACTATATCTTATCTATAAAAAACTAACTTCACCTACAAAGACACATATACTGAAAATACAGGGATGGAAAACAATATTCCACGCAAATGGAAACCAAACAAGAGCAGGAGTAGCTATTCTTCTATCAGAGAAAGTAGATTGTAAGACAAAAACTGTAAAAAGGGGACAAAAAAAGATCATTATATAATGGCAAAGGGGTCAATTCAGCAAGAGGATATAACAATTCTAAAAATATATGTACCCAACATTGGAACACTCAAATATATAAAGCAAATATTATCAGAGCTAAAGAGAAAGTTTGATTCCAATACTCTAATTGTTGGAGACCTCAACACTCCACTTTCAGCACTAGACAGACACCCAGACAGAAAACCAAACAAAAAACCATTGGACTTAATCTGCACTATAGACCAAATGGAGACCTCAACACTCCACTTTCAGCATTAGACAGACACCCAGACAAAAAACCAACAAAAAAAACCATTGGATTTAATCTGCACTATAGACCAAATGGTCGTAAGAGATATTTCATTCAATAGCTGCAGAATACACATTCTTCTACTCAGTTCATGGATCATTCTCAAGGATAGTCCCTATGGTAAAAACAAAACAAGCCTTAACAAACTCAAACAATTTGTAATCATATCAAGTATTTTCTCTGATCACAATGGAATAAAACTAGTAATCTATAATAAGAGGAATATTGGAAATTATACAAACACATTGAAATTGAGCAATATGCTCCTGAATGATCAGTAGGTTAATGAAGAGATTAAGAAGGAAATTAAAAAATTTATAAAAACAAAATGAAAACACAATATATCAAAACCTATGAGGTATAGCAAAAGCAGGAATAAGAAGAAAGTTTACAGCAGGAAGTGCCTAGATTTAAAAAAGTAGAAAAGCTTCAAATAAACAACTGAATAGTGCATCTCAAAGAACTACAAAACAAGAGCAAACCAAACCTCAAAATTACTAGTGGAAAATAAACAATGACGATCAAAGCACAAATAAATGAAATTGAAACCAAAAAGACCCAAAATATCAATGAAAAGAAAAGTCATTTCTTTGAAAAGACAAACAAAATTGACATACCTTTAGCCAGACTGAAAAAAAAAAAACAGTGAGAAGATGCAAATAAATAAAACTAGAGACAAAAAAGGAGACATTATAACTGATACAGTAGAAATTCAAAAGATCATTAGAGACTACTATAAGCAACTACATGCCAATAAATTGGAAAACCTAGAAGAAATGAATAAATTCCTAGATGCATACAACTTACCAAAATTGAACCAGGAAGAACCAGGAATAAACCAATAAGAAATAACAAGATAAAAGCAGAAATAAACAGTCTCCTATCAAAGACAAGCTCAGGACCCAATTTCTTTGCTGCTATATTCTACCAAGAATTCAAAGAAAATTAACACCAATCCTATTTAAACTACTCAAAAAAAAAAAAAATCAAGTAGGAAGAGATACTCCCAAACTCATCCTATGAGGCCTGTAATACCCTGAATCCAATACCAGACAATGACACAACAACCACCAAAAAAAACATAGGCCAATATCTGTGATGAACATAGATGCAAACACCCTCAACAAAATACTACCAAACTGAATTCAACAATACATTAAAAAGATTATCCAACATAATCAAGTGGAATTCATCCCAGGGATGCAAGAATGATTTAATATATGTAAATCAATCAGTTTGATACATCATACCAACAGAATGAAGGACAAATCCATCAGCATCAATTGATGCTGAAAAAGCATTCAATAAAATTCAAAATCCTTTCATGATAAAAAGTCTCCAAAAAAAGGTATAGAAGGAACTTATCTCAACAAGATAAAAGCCATATATGACAGATCCACAGCTAGTATCATACTGAATGGAGAAAAACTGAGAGCCTTTCCTCTAAGATCTGGAATAAGGCAAAGATGCCCACTATCACCACTATTATTCAACATCCTACTGGAATTTCCAGCTGGAGCAATCAAACAAGAGAAAAAAATAAAGGGCATCCAAATTGAAAAGGAGGAAGTCAAATTATACTTGTTTGCAGACACTATGATCTTATATCTAGAGAAACATAAAGACTCCAAAGAAAATCACTAACAGAACTAATAAACAAATTCAGTGAAGATGCAGGATACAAGATCAATATACAAAAACCAGTAACTTTTCTATATGCCAAGAGTAAACAAAATGTAAAAGAAACCAAGAAAGCAATCCCATTTACAATAGCTACAAATAAAATAGAATAGTTTTGAATAAACTTAACCAAAGAAGTAAAAGATCTCTATAATAAAAATTATAAAATATTGATGAAATAATTTGAAGAGGATACAAAAAATGAAAAGATATTCCATGCTCATGGATTGGAAGAATCAATATTGTTAAAATGTCCATACTTCCCAAAGCAACCTACAGATTCAATGCAATCCCCATCAAAATACTATTCCTTAACAGAAATAGAAAAAATAATCCTAAAACTGAATATGGAACCACAAAAGACCCAGAATAGCCAGAGCCATCCTGAGCAGAAAGAACAAAACTGGAGGAATCACATTTCCAGACTTCAAATTATACTACAGAGCTGCAGTAACCATGGTGCTGGCATAAAAACAGATACATAGGCCAATGGAAAACAATAAAGAACATAGAAATAAATCCAGCCATCTATAGTGAACTTATCTTTGAAACAGTTGCCAAGAACATACAGTGGGGAAGGGACAGTCTTTTCAATAAACGGTCCCAGGAACACTGGACATCTATGTGCAGAGGAATTAAACCAGACCCTTATCTTTTGTCATCTACAAAAATAAAATCAAAATGGATTAAAGAATTAAGTCTAAGACCTGAAACTATGAGACTACTAAAATAAAACACTGGGGAAACACTTAAGGACTTCTTGGTGTAACACCCCCAAACACAGCCAACCAAAACATAATTGGACCAATGGGATCACATCGAGCTAAAAAATTTCTACACAGCAAAGGAAACAACCATCAAAGTATAGAGACAACTCACAGAATGGAAGAAAATATTTGTAAACTACCCATCTGACAAGGGATTTATTACTAGAATATATAAGGAGCTCCAATAACACAACTGTAAAAAAATCAAATAATCTGATTAAAAAATGAGCAAATGATCTGAATAGACATTTCTCAAAGAAGACATACAAATGGCCAACAGATGTATGAAAAAAATGCTCAACATCATTAGTCATAAGCAAAATGCAAATAAAAACAATGAGATATCATATCATCCCTGTTAAAATGGCTTTTATCAAACAGGCAATAACGAATGCTGGTGAGGATGTGGAGAAAGGGGAACCCTCCACTCTGTTGGAGGTAATGTAAATTAGTGCAACCACCATGGGGGAGACAGTATGAAGGTTCTTCAATAAAGTAAAAATAGAACTACCATATGATCCACCAGTCCCATTGCTAGGTATATGAGCACTATCTGGAAAGTATCCAGCCATTGTTAATATAATGAGTATGGTTACATGGCTAGATATTTTGTGGACAGCCCTCATTTATCCAAAAGAAGGGAATTCAGTATCTCAAAAAGATATCTGCAGTCCCATGTTTATTGCAGCACTATTCATGATAGCCATGATTTAGAATCAACCCAATCCATCAATGGATGAATGGATAAAGAAATTGTGGTATATATACACAATGGGATATTATATAGCCTTAAAAAATAGAATTCTGTCATTTGGAACAACATGGATAGAACTGGGCCACATTGCATTAAGTGAAATAAGCCAAGCACAGAAAGACAAAACTTGCATGTTCTCATTCATATGTGGGAGCTAAATATTAAAACAATTGATCTAGAGACAGAGAGTAGAATGACGATTATCAGAGAAGGATGGGGGGTAAGTGAGGATGATTAATGGGTGCAAAAATAGAATGAACAATATTTGATTTCACAACAGTGACTATAATCAACGATAAGTTAAGAGTATACTTAAAATAACTAAAAAGTGTAATTGGAATGTTTCTAACACAAAGAAATGATAAATGCCTGAGGTGATGGATACCCCAATTACCCTGATTTGATTAATCCACATTGTATGCTTGTATCAAAATGTCACATGTACCCTGTAAATATATACAATTATTAGGTACCCAGAATAATTAGAATACTTTTTTAAAAATAATATAAAATGTAGTAGAACCAAACAGCAAAACATGTGCATTACTTAGTACTAAAAGAGTAAATGCACTCCTAGCAACAAAAATAGATTTTAAAATGCAGGGATGATAAAAAAAAATAGCAAGGATAAAAATGAGAACTACTGTAAAGTCATTATAGAAGTCAAAATAACATATTTACAAAACAATTCACATTGTCTAAGAACATGTGCTAATTAAAAGTTTTCAGTGCAAACACAATAAAACAATTGTTTATGGTAAAAGAAGAGGAATGTGAGTAGGAAATAGTCTTAAATAAATAAAGTCAAGAGAATACTTGCATATCCCACTCATGATAATGTGGCATTGAAATAAGCAATCAACTTTAAGAGGCAGCCATGATTGGGTTTTCCAGCATCAGAGCTCACATCTTTTCCAGAAAGTGGTAAGACTAACTGGATCTTACTTCCTATACGTGAATAAACCATCCTACAGGTTTGGAGATCTGAAAAGAGTGAGCTTCTTTTTAATCTGGGCAAATTGGGGAGTAGCTTTGCAATCTCTTGGGGATATGATGCTATTATTTTACCCAAAGCTAGTGTTTTGTAAATACTGATTAACATAGATGTTGTTATTCACTTTATATATGTAGCAGAGATTATAGCTTAAACCATAGTATTTTTTTCCACTACTTTGTGTTTTGGCATATCTGTTCACTTTTGTTTAAGGAGCAGTAGACAATAGAAAGAACTCTGCTACACAATAGATGGTGACTTTTCTGGAAAGGGACTCAAGTTGTCTCCACTGTAGAAAAAGAAAGACTGAAGCATGCGTGGCAAACAACCACACCCAAGAGAAGTCTTTTCACTGGATTTTGTTTCAACAAAATGTCAATACTGGTACAGAATTCCTGCAAAATGTTAAATGAAAAAGAAAGCCTACTCAAAGTTGACCCAGTAACAAAGTCCTCCACATGAGAAAGTTGGAAAGAAGAGGGTTTTTGAGTATAAGTCATTGAAAGAATTGGTTGTGGCTAAGGATTTGGAGAGCATTAAAGTTTGTGCATGGGGAGATGAAGACCTGAGTTAGCCTAATTTAAATTTTCCTATTGGTGTTTTATATGAAAATCACTAATTAATGCAGCTATTACTACATTGGTGCTCAATATATGAAAACTCTTCTGTTTATTCAGATTATTCAGAAAAGTGCTTCTCAGTGCTTCCTCCTTTTTCATTTGTTTTCTCTTACTCATCTAATTTTCTGTTCATTTGTCTTTGGCAAACCACTATGGAGAATGATGAATTACTAAATAGGACTCAAAGGGCACACAGAGGTGAATGAACAAGTACAGTAAATTAGTAAATGCCGTCAAGGACAATGTTGCCTCTCTCCGCATAAGGCTGTTCCTGCCTGAATGAGGCTAATTTGTTTCACCTAAAACAACATATTTAACTTTAAAGGGGAGGGTGAACATTTTCTGTGACTCTTTACAGTCTAACAGAGAGAAGTAACCTTGAGATTATTCACCTGCATTTTAAGTTACCAATTCTTCTGAGGATGGAATCTCTTTCTTTATCTGAAATTGTATTGCTGGAGTGGACTCAGAATGTTATCTAGTGAAACATTCCAAAAGTTGTTTTAGTATTTAGGACTGGGAGCAGAACTGGAAATAGAATGAAGGTCACCATTATTACCCCTCTCCATTATATTCCCTAATTCAGTCTCTATTCTTTAATCTATCCTATACACTACTTCACTGTAACTTTCCTAAAGCATAATTCTTATCACATTAAATTCTTGCTTTAGAGAAAATCAGGTCTACACACTTCCTTGAATGGCATTAAATACTCTCCATGGTCTAACATCAAGTTCACTTCTCTGTGGCAGGTACTGCCAGGGCTTTGCCCCTTTCCTCCAAATTTTCAGGATGCTCTAACATCAACTCTTTATGTGAAGGCTACTTTTTTAAAATTCTTCAAAAGTACAGAAGGCTTCTCTGTGTACATACCAGATGTGCTGAGGAATTTATGAGGAATTAATACCCCTAGAGGTAAAGCCCTCAACAAATAACCTCATGAAATTTAGTGTATGAGACATGCATTTTATTCCAGTTCCCCAAATATCCTGGTAGGGTTAAGCTTCACTTATCTATGGTATTAAGTAGCTTACTAGACCACCCTTTACTGCTGCCATCCTTTTTATGTATCACTTCTCTCCAACCCATGCTCCCTGCATCTCCCAAATAAACCACTGGAACCCAAATTCTTATCTCAGCATTAATTTATGGGGGGACTGTAATGAAAGACACTTGGTATGAAAATGATTCTAGGAAGCAAGTACCCCAGTGCCTATATAACTCACTGGCTAAATGGCAACAAGAACTGCACTGCTGGTGGTAAGTGAAATAGTGATAATCCTTGGCATTCTGGAGTGTCTCAATTGCTAACATTGTTACATGTGGTAAACTGGGATATCATACAGGTAGAAAGGTTGTACTGGTTTATGTTATATCTATGATTGGAGAGAGTTGCTCTTTATTAGCAAAGGTAATTATAAGGAGAGTTGTTACTGTTAAGTGTCATCAATGCACTAAAGGCAGAAAAATGACACTCAATTCAGCCTACCTCCAACTCAGGGCATGGTGTGAAACACTAAATATTTATAATAGTATTTCTAGAGATACTAGTCTCCTGCAGCCAAAAGGCAAATAGGTGTGCAAACCAAGATCAAAACCTGACTGAGGGCCGGGCGTGGTGTCTCACGCCTGTAATCCTAGCACTCTGGGAGGCCGAGGTAGGTGGATTGCTTGA
The DNA here is from genome assembly GCF_020740605.2 of Lemur catta. Lineage (NCBI taxonomy): Eukaryota > Metazoa > Chordata > Mammalia > Primates > Lemuridae > Lemur > Lemur catta. The sequence goes on from NC_059128.1 coordinate 244,613,225, forward strand.
GGTCAGGAGTTCCAGACCAGCCTGAGCAAGAGCAAGACCCCGTCTCTACTAAAAAATAGAAAGAAATTATCTGGCTAACTAAAATATATATATAGAAAAAATTAGCCGGGCATGGTGGCGCATGCCTGTAGTCCCAGCTACCCGGGAGGCTGAGGCAGAAGGATCGCTTAAGCCCAGGAGTTTGAGGTTGCTGTGAGCTAGGCTGACGCCACGGCACTCACTCTAGCCTGGGCAACACAGCGAGACTCTGTTTCAAAAAAAGACAAAAACCTGACTGTGCAAGGAACCAAACTACAGATAAGGATGAATTCATAGTCTCATTGTTATCTCTTACATTAAGGTAAGGATGGATAGGGAAGATTCTAAGTTACAGAATGGAAACAGATGGATGGACATATTTGAGAACTTGAATCCCAGATTTCCCTAAAGCCTGTGGACCTGCAATGGTGGCTCACTCACTCTTGCCAGAGGGAGGCAGCCTGGGGGACATAAGAGACCTCACTTCAGGCAGAGTCTTGCAAGATGAATCCTGTCCTCTTCAAGCTCCCCCTTCCCTCCCTTATTAAGACTTATAGGGTCAATTCTCAGTGTAACCTAACTACAAAAGTATTCTCCCTTCATTGGAAGGGAAGAGATTATTTTATCAAAAGAACTGCAGTAATATTACAGGCAAGAACTGTAAAACCATGCTTGGGAAGAAATCTTGAGACTATTGGACAAAAGATGGAAAAATATAAGGCCAGATAAGAGGGAGTTGACTTATATGAGTTCACCTATGAGCTCAGAATTTATGACAGCTGGAATTAGTCATGTTATGCTATTGGAATGCTTCTTGCAAGTATAGGGGGAAAATAATGACTTACAAAAAAAGAGGTAAAAGTGCCTGTACAAAGTCTGATGCGGTGGTCAAAAGATTCAAAGAGATGAGTCTGTTAGAACTGATTTATTAAATAACAATAGAGAATCCACAAGCTATGTTCTTGTGATGTCCCTAAAGACAAACTCTTCCATAAAGCAAAAGAGAAATGTGCTAATGAGAACATCCCCATCTTGAAAACCCAGTTGTCCTTTGTAGAGCCTATTTGAAGGTTGGGGTTAGGGTCTGCTTATGAAACTGGTTCCCTAGTTTCAATAGGAATAATGTGATTTTAGAATAGCAGAGGCCATATGGCAACACTTAACCTATAAGAGGGAATGTGGATATAATTGCCATAAGTGTCAAAATGAGTAGACAAGCTTGAATAACAACCAGGAGGCACTGATGCATAGGAATCTATGGCACTAGCTAACAAATCATTATCTTCCCAGAAATGAAATAGATGGGAAGCCAATAAGGATACTGTGGGACCTACAAACAGGGAGCATTTCAAGAACAGGTGACATCAAAAGCTGTCAGCTCTGAAATGAAAAATCATTAGACCACTTTCTACACTACTCATCAACTAAAGAGCATGCCAAGTCCCCTAGAGGAATAAACACACACTTCAAGATAGTCCTTCACCAAAGAATTCTGGAGAATTGCTTCACAATTCTTGTGAGTTAACCACCCTGGTAGGTAGTTGACTCTGAGGCAGTTCCCAAATATATTACTTGTACTTGTGTCATTTTCTCAGGGTCTGTTTATGGTTAGGTTCCAGGTTTTCTGCAAGGTACGCTATAGCCAAAACGAAACAGTTATTTTAACTTTTTTGCTACTTTCTCATTTCCCTTGTCCTAATATTTCTCTTGCCCTAATATCTCTCTCTACTCATCCAAATCCTATTCATACTTCAGGAAACTCTCAAATTCTACATGTTAAATAAGCTTCCCTAATCTCCTCAAGCAGCAGTGTTTTTGTTTGTTTTTGGTATTGTTTATTTTTCTGTTTCATGAGTATTTATTAATGAGAAAAAACATTCAGAACAATTGGATATCCACAGGCAAAAGAATGAAATGGCACCATTTTTTACACCACACACAAAAATCAATGCAAAATGGTTCATAGACAAATGTAAATACTAAAACTATAAACATCTTAAAAGAAAATATAGGAGTGAATCTTTGTCACTTTTGATTAGTCAATGGTTTTTTAGATATGACATCAAAAAGAACAAGCTACAAAAAATAGATTAATTATACTTCCACATAAAAACTTTTGTGCTTCAAATGATATCATGAAGAAAATAACAACCCACAGAATGGGAGAAACTATTTGAAAATCCTATAATTGATAAGGGAATTGGATCCAGAATATATAAGTATTCTGCCAACTAGACCACAAAAAGACAAATAACCCAATTAAAAAATGGGCAAAGGATTTGAATAGACATTTCACCACAGAAAAGAGATAAATGGCCAATAAGCTTATGAAAATCTCTCAATATTATCAGCCATTAGGGAAACACAAATCAAAACCAAAATATGAAACCACTCCACATCCCCTACGATGCCTATAAACAAAATAGCAGAGTAATTGGAACACTCACACATTGCTAGCCAGAATGTAAAATGGCATAGCCATATAAAAATAGTTTGGAAATTTTTCAAAATGTTAAACATAAAGCTACCAAATGACCCAGCACTCCATTCTTAGGCATATACTCAATAGAATTTAAAACATACTTCCACACAAAAAATAAGTACATTAAAGTTCACAGCAGCATTATTCATACTAGCCAAAAATGAAAAAAAAAAAACAACAAAAAAAAACAAATGCCCATTAACTGATGAATGGATAAATAATATGTGGTATATCCATAAAATTGAATAGTGTTTGGCAATAAAAAGGAATGCTAAAGGAATAAAACGGAATCACACTGCAACATGGATGAATCTTGAAAACATTATGCTAGATTGAAAAAGCCAGCCACAAAAGACCACATATATTGTATGGTTCCATTTATATAAAATGCCAAGAATGGGCAAATCTATAAAAACAGGAAGTAAATTAGTGTTTGCCTAGGGCTCAGAGTAGGAGAAAGGAATGACTGTTAATGGGTGCAGAGTTTCTTTGGGGTGATATAAATGCTCTAAACTTTGTGTTGATGCTTGCACAACTCTGTGACTATACTAAACTCATTGAATTGTATACTTTAAAAGGGTGAATTTTATACTATGTGAATTGTATTTTTATTAATAACATTTTATCAATAAATATGTTAAATAATAATATTTATCCCTTTCCCTCTTGTGCATCATGTCTATATTATTTAAGATTGTCCAGCTGAAAGTTGAACAATCTTAAGTATAAAGGAAGAATTGACTGATTTCATAGTACCTTAGGAAAAGAAGAGGTAGAACTAGTCCCAGGACAGGATGAATTCCACAACTTAGATGCTGTTAGGATATTCACTCCTATTCTCAAGTGGTTGTTTATTGACTTTTTTCTGCCTAACAGCGCAAGAAGTTTGTCCTTATGGAAGTAAACACAGATACAAGAAACTCAGGGCTTAAATCCTTATAATCCTTCTCAAATTTAGACTTTGGACCTATGTAGGCTTGTTTTCAAATCTTAACTCCATAATTTACAAACTATGTGATCTGGAAGATTTATTTTAACCAATTTTTAGTCAATAAAATAAAAATAATAGCACATATTTTTATACATAATTCCAATCATTTAATGAGATAACACAGGCAAAACTTATAGATAATATCTAATATGTATTATATATTGAAAATAATTGCTCTTAACCTAGCAGAAATTCATCCGTGTCTGTGAAGGGAGGTAGGCCCTGAACATAATGGTCAGGAACCATTAAGTCGGATCCAGAAAATATAAGTATTCTGCCAACTAGAAGACAAAAAGACAAATACCCAATCAGTCAATCAGACATTCCATTTTAGAAATGTGAATTAAGAAACATGAGATGGGAAATGGGTTATGAGTGGGAGTACTAGTTAGCCTCTGAAAATAAATCTGAAAATGTGTTATATAGTGTGATTATAAAAATGATGAGAGCTAAGTGGAAATTTAGATTATGAAAGAATAGATTACTGAGAGTAGCTAAAACTATAAATTGTTCTTATCACTTTTTTATGCCTACATTCTCTCACTAACTTACTTACATCTAGAGCCCTGACCCCTGCATTCAACTTCAAACTCAAAACAGCAGCCTTTTTGACGTATGTATTTATATTCCTAATGGGCATCCCCCAAACATAGTTGAAACAGAATTCTTGATTCTATCCTCTACCCTTCCTCTCCTCTGCCAGTCTTACCCATCTTGGTGCATGCACAGATAGCCAAGGCAAAAGTCGAGGAATGATCCTTCATTTATGCTTTCCCTTCATATCTGACATATTCAACAGCTGGTCATATTAACTTACCTTCCTGAACATATCCAACATAAGTAAATTTTTCTCTGTGTTGCTAATAACTTAGCTGAAACCATCACCACCTCTTACTGGCATTACTCTAATTGCTACCCAACCAGTTCCCACTCTTGCACCCTCATAATTCATTTAATAATCACAGTGGAACAAAAGTGACCTTTAAAACATAAGACAATTATTGGGGAATTCTCATGAATATGAAGACTGAATTTCTGTAATAGAAATAACCAACAAATGTGTACTTCATGGTAATGGTTCACTACCATCCATTTGTCCCTCAAACGAACATTAAGAATGTCATGCAACTAGCCAGTGCAATAAAATGAAAATCATTCAATAAATATTACTGTCAGCAATATTATTAATAGTATTTATTGAATGAAGACACCCACTGTACTAAAGACTTTATATGCAATATAACACTTAGTCTTTACAAAAATTCTTTGAAGTAGGTAATATTATTATCCACACTTTAACATATAAAGAGGCTGTTATGTTTTTTGTGGCTGAGTAGAACTCCATGGTATACATATACCACATTTCATTATCTAGCACCTCTTGTATTACCCTGGATAGAGCTGGAGCCCATTATTCTAAGTGAAGTATCACAAGAATGGAAAAACAAGTACCACATGTACTCACCATCAAATTGGTATTAACTGATCAACACTTAAGTACACATATAGTAGTAACATTCATCAGGTGTTGGGCAGATGGGAGGGGGAGGAGGGGATAGGTATATTAACACCTAATGGGGACAGTGCACACCATCTGGGGGATGGACTACTTGAAGCTTTGACTCAGGTGGGGCCAAGGCAATATATGTAACCTAAATATTTGTACCCCTGTAATATGCTTAAATAAAAAAGAGAGAGAGACTGTTACAGAAATTGAGTTGTACATCCCAAAGCCAGAGAACTAGCAAATGACAGCACTGAAAGTCAAAATCTTAAAGGAAATATAACAGTAGAGCATGAAGAAAGAATCTCATATTGGAAAATATAGAGCATTCCCATAGCTGAGACTTCAGGGATACTCTGGAGATAGCTGTTATGAGGTACAACTTCACTACATTTTCTCTATATTTTGTGGTTTAATAGCTCTGTTGATGGGGGGCTCTTACGCATTCGGGTCATTAGGTTACCTCTCTACTCAGGTTGAATAATTAACAGAACTAAATTATTACTTTTCTTTGCCCGCTTCTTTTCTTAATTACTGAGAATTCCAATGTGACTTGGTTATCTACTCCCAAGGATTCCATTATTTTCACAACACCAATCAGGGCTATGTTGACAGGAATTAACAGCTGACTGAAATTTAATAACTTCTGTTATACTTTTCAGTTACAAGATTCTTTGAGTCTCTGATACAATCCCAGTTACAGATTCTCTACATTGTGAAACAGGAAAGTTTTATGAAAAGTAAGTGAAGTATATTTCTGCATACATAAAAAGGTTTCCAAATGAGAGAGGCCTCATTTTGTAACTTTATTTGGTTCAGATTTTTAAAATCAAATTTAGAACCTCTTTGTCTAATATGGTAATATCTTCAGCCATTCAACACTGTCAACACATATTATTTTCTCTTTTTTTTTTATTTTTCCAGTATTCTGCAACTTTACAGATTTCTCTTCCTTCTGGATCTTACGTTTTGATCTACCAATGCTATTGCATTACTGTTATCTAAATCCCCTTCAATGCCTCCTTATTAACATTCAATTATTTTTAAAAGCTTCCAAATCATTCAGCACATTATTCTTGCTCTGTTCTATATACTTACAGTTAAGTCTGTAAGTATTTTACTTCATCCAATTTTTACATTTTTCATTACTGTGATTCAGATTTTCTGTATCTTTTTTCTCTCCTGTACTGAGGGTTGTGTATCTGGAAAACTTTTTCTCTCTTTTTATTAAATTTTATTTTAATGCCTTCCTGATCAAAGGGATAATTCTCTTGCTAAATAAATGCATCCAGGCCTTTGTAAAATGTCTCTTCTAGCTTGACTGGAGTCTCTCTTTCTGGAAGTTTAAGCTCTGTAACATGCTGTTTACTTCCCATATCTTCTTTTTATTCCAAAGTTATAACCTTTAATTAGAAAGAATGAAAATGGCACTGAGTCCACCAGTTTTCCTCCTAGAACCTTGAAAACCTGACTGTTGTATTCCAGCTTTAGGGTAAGTGTGTTATTTGTTTCCATTTGAATTCCGCTGGGTTAGCAGTAGCTTAGTCAGTTCAATGGGTCATAGCTGTCTGGGTACACTTAACCTTTTTAATTCACTCATCAGGATTAGTTAATATCACCTATGTGGTCCTTACTAGTGATTTCTCAATAACCTTCCTGAAGAGAGGAGAATGTGAAGGGAGTTTCTTCTAATTACCAATCTCTAAGCTGCCTCTCTACGTGCATGGATTGTTGCTTCTTCAGAAGGCTTAGGAAGATACTTTGAAGAGATTCTTACTTATTGAATGATGCTCTAAAATTTCTTCTCATGTTCATTTTATACTATGGAACACTTTTCAATTTAGCCACCTTTTGACACTGACCTGCTGAAGCATTTGCTCAGGAATGCAGGGCACATGTTTACTCCATTTCGTACTGAATATAAATTCACGTAACTACGAGAAAGGATGCATTTTAAACATTTTAGCCCTCAGAGCTACCAACAAATGATTTCTCAGCTGATTTCTTCAAAGCATTTTTCATATCACACAAACCACAGTTTGTATTTGCTCCTACTTTTGAGTAATTCCTTTCAACTGACAACTGTTTTTAATTAAAATGCATTCATCTGAAAACTCATTAGCATAATGTGTGAGAAGTGGAAAATATTAGACTTACTGACATAATGAGTTTTTGTTCATTATATATACTTTTAAAACATTGAATTCCATCTGTGAAAGTTAAAATAAAGATTATTCAATAAAAAGTACCAACCTTGACCCTTAATTTTTAATTTCTGCCTGCTTCTGTAAATGCATAAGCACAGTATTTTTTTTAAAGACCATATATTCCTTTCTGCCATTAATGTTTAAATTTACCAAAACTGAATTAAGAAAACACTAGGAGTAGTGGTCCAAGTATTGAATAGAAACAAACTTAACTTCTACAAGTTTAGTGGAAATTATCACATGCCAAAAACTGTTCCCTTCATCTTCCTTGGAAGCTATGCATTATTGAATACCATATATATTCCTCACATAGACATTTAAAAGCCATAAACAGCATAAATGAATATCAAGTCTATTCACATATACAAATAAAATTCATATTAAAATACATGGAAACCTGAATAAATGTAAGAGATATAACATGCCCATGGATAAAAACACTCAGTACTGTGAAGATATGTATGGTCTGTCTTTCTGAAGGGCGCCTTGTTAGGACATATAAAATTAAAAATTTTTATGCTCTTTGATACAGTATTTCTATTATTAGAAATATGTTCTACAGAAATACATCACAAGAATGTTCACTGAATAGTATTTCTAATAGTAAAATATTAGAAACAAATGAGTATCTACAATAGGTGAATTGGTAAATTATGGTTTATCCATATTTTAAAATATAGCATAGATGTTAACAGCTCAATAGTCAGTCCAATCATCAATATTTCATTTGATAAGTAAATATTCAGAACCGGTTATGCGTCAGAGAGTGTTCAAGATGTAGGGTGCATATCATTGAAAATATAAGACAAATTCCTGCTTTCACATAACTTTTATTTGGTGATAGCTTATTTAGGAAGAAAATAAATAAAAAATATTCTTATGAAATATCAGTGGTGAAAGTGCTACGGAGAAAAATATAGTGAGGTAAGGTAAGGAAGCTGTGAGTGAATGAGGGAGGTGTTCTTTTATATGAGACAATTAGGGAGCACTTCTCTGATGTGGTGATATCTTAAACCTTACTGAGGTGGAAGTCAAGAAAAATCTGAATTGAGAGCATTAAAGAAAGAGGAAATAGTGGGATCAAAGGACACAAGCTGGAAGCAAGCACAGCTTATCTGAGAACAGCAAGAGGCCAGTGTGACAAAAGCTCAGTGTGCAAGATTGGGAACAGTAAGAAATGAGTTCAAAGAGGTAAGATCACTAACGGTCTGAAAGACTTTTGAGAAGACTTTGAGTCTTACTCTTAATCAGATTTCAAGCCACTGTTGGGTTTTGTCATGAGGAATAACAAGGTCTGGCTTACATTTTAAGTGGGTCATTCTGGTTTCTGTCTTGAGGCAAGTGAAGAAGGGATACCAGCTAGGATGCTACTTAAATAGTACAGGTGAAAGGAGATAGAGCCTAGATTAGAAGAACAGCAGTATAGGTAATTACTGGAGATATATTTTAAGGTTGATCTAACAGGATTTGCTAATGGTTTGAATATGAGGTGTAAGAGAAAGAGGGAATGTCAAATGTGACATTCTGAAGGCTGCCCATTATATATTGTCAGGTGAGATAAAAGAAATAGTAAGAAAATATGTGGGATTGGTCCATTTTTATTTTTTAAAAAGGTATAGCAAGATAAATACCAAATTTTAACAGCAGAAAGATATGTATAATTGGCCATTTTTACTTAAAAAAAAGGTCTCGGAACATAGATACCAAGTTTTTCCTTCTATGAAAGGAAGGAGCCAGAAAGTCCCAAATTTTACTTCATGGACTTTGGTATTATTTGAGTATTTTATTGCTGGAATGTTTTATCTGTGTGATTTTTAAAGCAGTTTGAAAAGTCTCTCAGTGGAAAAAGTAGAGGTGATAATATGCATGTCGGGTTTTAAAATTACAAGTAAATAAAATTCTGGCAATTGACTTGTCATTTTCAATAATATACATAAATGCTAAATGAATTTCCAAATATAACATCACAATAGACAGTGATTTGAGAGTTAGAAATGTAAGCTTGTAATCTTTATGTTTAATAATATAAATACTAAATTAAATTACCATATACAATTTCTCATTTGTTAAAAAAATAGAATATTTGAATGATATACTACATAGCATGGGAAACCTTAATAGAATCATAGTATGCTGGAAAAACACGGGCTATGAAAAATCCATAAAATCTTGAATTCAAATACTGTCCTTGACATTGGGTAATAGTTTGTTTTCTATTGCTACAACAGAGTATCTGAGACTCGGTAATTTATAAATACCGAAGTTTATTTAGCTCACAGTTACAGAGGCTTGGGAGCCTGGTGATAGCTTTCATACTGAGTCATGCCGGAAGGTCAATCAAGTGCACATGAAAGAGAGCAATGAAGAGGGATGAACCCCTTTCTAACAACTTCCTCTCACAAGAACTAACTCAGTCCCATGAGAACTAACTCAGTCCCATGAGAACTGCATTAATTCCTTTATGAGGGTGGAGACCCCATGAACAAAACACCTCTCCAAGGCCACATCACCTCAAGATACCATTACATTGGCAATTAAATTTCAACATGAGTTTGGGTGGGGTAAAACCACATCCAAACCATATCAGGAATTGAGTTTAGAAAAATATATCTACTCTGTGCTAGGCACTGTGTTCACAGTGCTATCAGGCAATTCAACAGAAGTTTCAGACCACAGCTAGCTCACTTTCTTGTCTGGATGGTGTAGTGATGAATGCTTAATAATGACAGTCTCTCCCTGGTACAGCGTAGAACAAGGGAGTGTGTACCCAGCCTGGATGCTGAGAAAGGATTACATTTTCCAAGAACCTTGACTGTACTGTCAGGATTAGGCCTACCTACCATCCCTGTTCTTAGCTCAAACCAAGTATACCATCATTTCCTAGGTTACCGAGAAACAGTAAATCAACTCTTCTCTTTGACTCCTATCATTCTTCCTTTTTAATACTGTGATACTTTTCATGACTTCCCCAGGTCATGGAGATAGCTTTCTCTCAATTGCTATAAACATATGAACTATATTCATTTTGCATTTATAATATACTTTATAGTCTTCTGTTTTCTGTTTTTGTAAATGAAGGAGAAGGTACATGATATGATTTGGAAATTTCAACCAAAAGATGTGATTTAATCCTTGGCTTTAACATACTCATTTGAGTAAATTAAATTAGTTGTTTAAACTTATTAATATCTGACCTTTAGCTTTATATCAGTACAACTGAACATAAAATATGGCTTTACAGGGTTGTTATGAGGATGTTATAGCTCCACAAGTGAATATATTTGGTAAATCATAAAATCAAACATAATGTAACTAAGAATTATTATGATGATGATTATAATGATGACTTATAGAATTTTATTCTTAATAGGATATGTGTAATAAGCATCTTGATGTCAAGGATTGTCTCTTAAATACTTCAAACCTCCCAGCAAAGAATTATGTGCCTTTTTACTAGGAGGCATTAATAAATGAGTAGTTAATAACAAGTATTTTGTAAATGATATAGATGTATCAAATAACTTAGTTTTCATTAAAATACAAAAAGCAAAACAAAACTAACAAAGATATATTTTGATTTCTTTATATCACAAGTAGGAGATATAGTATGTCAGAATAAGGAATTAAATCAAGTGATAGGTAAAAAGTAATGCTAGATAAAAAAAAGTAGAGGTCATGGAACTAGTGTCTAGTTGTCAGCCATTATTAACCATGCTGAAGAAAACTTGCCTTCTTCTAGAGAATTTCTCAATTATTTTTTCTTGCAAATGGATTTAAAACAGTGAAACAATTAAGGAATAATTTTTTTCACTATGATAATACCAATATCAATACTGAATATCAGTCCTACACTAAGTAAAAATAAAAAGCAAATAAGTCAACACTAAAATATATTCCATAAACAAAGAATACTAAAAGAATAAAAGAAAAAGCTGTGTTAAATTAGAAGAAAATTGTAATTAGCTATTACCACCTTTCCTTTCCTTTTTTTTTTTTTTATTGAGACAGAGTCTCACTTTGTTGCTCGGGCTAGAGTGAGTGTCGTGGCGTCAGCCTAGCTCACGGCAACCTCAAACTCCTGGGCTTAAGCAATCCTACTGCCTCAGCCTCCCGAGTAGCTGGGACTACAGGCATGCGCCACCATGCCCGGCTAATTTTTTCTCTATATATTTTTAGTTGGCCAGATAATTTCTTTCAATTTTTTTTTAGTAGAGATGGGGTCTCGCTCTTGCTCAGGCTGGTCTCGAACTCCTGACCTCGAGCGATCCACCCGCCTCGGCCTCCCAGAGTGCTAGGATTACAGGCGTGAGCCACTGTGCCCGGCCTACCATCTTTCTTAAATCACTAATTCCAGTAGAAAATATTTCAATGTTTAATTTTGCAGATCTAGCTAGACATAGTAGATACTGGTAGAAAATTAATACATGAATACAGAGAATGGGAACTATGATGTGTATATAGCAATATATATATATAGTAATGAAAAGTTGATAAAATTGAACTTGGACACATACACTGAAACAGTAATACTCCAAAAATAATTTCATAGAATCAGGAGGCTTGAGAGTTGAAAAATAATTAGTTATTAAGAGTAAAAGTATCTTTGGAAGATTATCTCCCATGAATAATGATGATTTGTTTCTCTTCAACTTCCATTGTTCAGTTGTTTCAATTTTAAAATCAATTACCATAGTCATTTTTCCATGAACTAATATATTACAGCTGAGAAAAAGTCACAGTCCTGACTTCACAGAGTTGCAAACTCGTAAGGAACGAGGCCATGAATCAGTACACCTCATTACATCAAGGGCAAGGAAGGTTACACCAGTATTGTGCATGGGGTGCTATTGTGGCCCAGGATCAGTAGGGACTAACTCAGCCTAAGAGGTCCTAGGCTTCACAGTACTGAAGGCATGGCATCAGTATTTGAACTAGGGCATGAGTATTTTTGGCCAAACCAAGAACTAGAAAATGAGAGAATCTCTTATAGGTATAGAGAAGCACATGAGAAATTATTCCCACAGGATGTTAAGATGGGCATTGTGGTTAGAACATTAGGCTAACGGGGAAAGAAGGGAAATGATGCTGGAAATGTAGCCACACACCAGGTTTCCAGGAACCTTTAATGTCTTCTAAACACAGTAACTTGAAATAATAAGTCACTGAATGTTTTAAAACAGAAGTCTCCTTGAGTAGAACTTTGTTAGTTAGAAGACATTGCATGGAAAGAATAAATCTTAAGGGAAATGAGGGATACAAAAGGGTTTAATGCTACAACTGTTGAATTTGTGGAGACAATTAACATGATCGTGATGGTCCTCAGATAAAGTTCTGGACTGTAGGAAATATTTTTATAAATATCTAAATTTCTAAGATCAGAGTAACCGTAAATGAGATGTTCCAGAGTAAGTAAGTTTAAGCAGTAGAAGAAAAGTCGAGGAGAAAGGTGAAAACAATGACATTTAAATACCGGTTAGAGAAAGAAAATAAAGACGATTTAAAATTTTATTTGCATTTAGTCAAATATTTCATGAATAAAATAAATTTCCCACATACCTCTTTCCTTCCCTTTAATATTTTTCAGTCATTTGAAATTATTATCTATTTTAAAACTACATTTTTGCTTATAATCCCTATTAATTATAGAGGTTCAATTTTAAGTACTAATAGATAACACTATATAACTGTATTATATGCACTTTTTAATTCTCAAAAAATCCCATGAAGTCATTATTATTCTCCTAACTTTACAAATAAAGAAACTGAGGCATAGAGTGGTTAGGTTATATACCCCAAATCACACAGCTAATAAATAATGAAGTAGAGTTTTGAATCCGTAGCCCATCTTCTCAACAGCTGCATTATATTGTCTTTCTATACACTGCGTAACTTTTACTACCAATAGCTACTTTTGTTTTGTGTCATCATTTTTGTTTTAATAATTTCAGTTAAATTCAGTATTAGAATTAAATTCAAAAGAAGTAAAAAAGTACCTACAATTCCTCCTCTATTTATCAATCAGTAACTTTACCAGATTCTCATTTACCTTGGACCTGGGATACACCTACAAAGCAGCAGCAGTAGGTGTATCCCCACAATCAAGTGCAACAGACAATAGGATTCATGTAACACTAAGTTTATTTAGCATTATGACAAAGGATATAGGGCCCACAACTAAATACCCTAAATGGCGATAGTCGACAGCATAGAAGACTCCAAGGCGTGGCTTCCAAATGTCTCACTCACTCAAAACTTAGAACGCACACGTTAGAGGAAGAAATGCAAGGTGGTTGAAGATAACCTCAGTTAAGGAAAGCCATTTTCTCTGGGGCCCCTAAATCTATTATACACTGCTCCATTTCTCTGGTGCACCAATACTTGTTAATTAGTAAACAACCTCAACAATTAGGTATATAAATAGTTTAGCTCAATAAATAGTAACCTGGACAGATTTTCATTTATCTGCTATAAATTTCTTGAATTTGTGGTATAAGAAAGCAAGACCAAGACAATATCACTAATCAACTGTAAAGACTTTCCCCCCATTATAAATTTATATAATAACACAATAAAATAAGTGTTCATTTATTTTTTATCAAAATGCAATTAGATTTTAAATACTTGACTTTTTTTTCTTGAAACAGACTGACACAAAAGAATATCTAATATTTTTTCCCCTAACTTTCATAGAAACAAAGTAATATCAATAAGATTTGTTATTGTATCTTCTTACAGCTTAAACAATGAACTGATCCTTAAATCTTGAAATATATTTTAAAATAGCCAAAATTACACCAAGATCAGACATGAACTGTCACATAATGTACTTTGATTACTCACAAAGAACTTTATGTAGTAGTTGATTAGCAATAAATAGAAAGTCTCTTTGATGACTTATAGGATACACAAAATCAAGGGTATATGAAAATAATCTATAAAACAGTCCAACTTTTCAATGAATATATCTATTTTAAGATTCATACAAAGATAAACTTTGTCAGACTGTAAACAGAAAAACAATTTTTGCCACCCTCATATTTATTTAAAAATGGTTGGAGAAAATATTCAAAGCATGTATATGTTTCCAATGAAAAAATCGCAGGTACATTCAGACAATGGAATATTTTCAATGATAAAAAAATATGAGCGATTATGCCAGAAAAAAACATGGAGGCACATAACTAAGTGAAAGAAGCCAATCTTAAAACACAACATACTGTGATTCTAACTATATGGCATTCTGGAAAAGGGAAATCTATGGTACAGTATAAAGATTTGTGGTTGCCAAGGATTAGCAGGGGCAAGGGATGAATAGGAAGAGCACAGAGAATTTTCACTGCAATAAAAATACTCTGGATGATAGAATAATGGTGGACATGTGACATCTTAAATTTGTCCAAACCCATAGACTGTACAACAACAAGAGTGACCCTAATGTAAACTACCAGACTAAGTGATAATGATGTGTCACTCACTGTAGGTTCATCAGTTGTAGCAAATGTACCACTCTGATGCAGAATGTTGAAACCGGGGAGGCTGTGCATGTGGGAGGGTATATGGGAAATCTCTGCACCTTCTGTTCCATATTGCTGTGAACCTAAAACTGTTCTAAACGATAAAGTCTATTTTAAAAAAAGAAAAAAAAAATCCATGATGAATTTTACTGAGAACATGCTGATTTCATATAGTATTGCCATACTTCCTCTTCTTCACATATATTTTGGGATCTGATAATATTTCCTGTGTACCAGAATTATAATGATTTTGAAAGTCACATATTTGTTCTCTTTTACTTTTCTATAGTCTTTAAGATATATTTGTTGACTTTAATCTACTAATTTTATTTATAATTATAGATTTATATATGTTCTTCATTTACATATATAAATCTATAATTACAATATGCTACACTAAATGTTTTAAATTTATTGTTTTTCTTAACTCTCAAAAAAACTCTATAAAAGTAGGTAATATTTTAGTTATTTTACAGATTAGGAAACTAAATATGGAATTGTTAAGTGATCTTACTAAAGTAACACAGGTCTATGATTTTATTTTTTAGGGTTAGTAATTATGCTGCATATTTGAATAAGCTGAGAACCCATCATAACTCCAATGGCTTATATAACCTTTATTAGAGGCTTGGTCATATACTAGTTAGCTGATCATTAAATTTGCCTGGCTGTGCAGCTGAGACAATACAGGGTGAGTGAAGACTACTTCATTTCAGGGAACTCAACAGCTCTGGGGTGTCATGTTGGACAGCACAGGTCTATACAGGAAAATGGACTGTTGGGCACATTGGTGAGTATGGAATGAGAAAATCCACTTAGGAGGCTATTTTATTAATCCAGGGAAAAGTTGATGGTATCACGGACCATAGTGTTTATAATAATGGTGGTAAAAGGCAATCTAATTCTTGATATATTTTTAAGGTAAAATCACAGAGATTTGTTGTTCCATTGATTGTGCAGTTTGAGAAAAATATAACTTCACATATAACTCCAATTTATTCTTTGGAGTAACTGGAATGCTGGAATTTCCCTTTTACAGAACAGTAAAATCTATAGAATGATTTACAAACTTTATAAGAGGGTGGATAAGGAGTTTAGTTTTATATACTGGATAAGATGCCTGATAGACATCCAAGTTGAATAGGTATAGCTCTGGATGTACAAGTCTGAATTCAGAAGAGAAGTCAGGCTGGAAATTCAGGATTCATTAACATTTAAAGCCTTGAAACTGAGTAAGACCATATAGATCATATATATTAATAGTATTTAATAGTATGAGTTAAAGTTCTGATCCCTCAAAGAGAAAGCAGCCTAGGAAATGGAAAACATAAGAGGCAAAATAAAACAAAGTGATGTATAGAAGCCAAGTGATCCAACTGTTTCAAAAAAGTGACAGTTAAAATGGATGATGAGGGCTGTTGATAAACCAAGTAAGAGAAAGGTTAAAAATTGACTTCTTAACTTGACAGTGTGAGTGTTACAGGTAATTGTGAGTTGAGTTGTTTTGATGAAGCAATTAGATAAAAGTCTAATTGGAGTGGTTTTGTGAGAAGATGGTGAGTACAGACAGCTCTTTCATAAAGAGGTAATAGAGACAATGTATAAATATTTTTTCCAGAAACTTTATAGAGAAATGTACAGTGTCTGGAAAGGGATAAATATAGCATATTTATAGGCTGATAGATATAATACAATTGATGATATATTAGAATAACACTATTGATATCAGATAATATATATCATACATTGCATGATTTATCTTTCTTATATTTCAATGGTAATTTCCAAAATCTTAAATATGCTTCCTTTGTTATGTCCTTTAATTTCATTTCATAGATAATTTTTACAATTTCTTGCCCAGTATAACATAGTCTGCTAGCTTTTCACTTATAATTTTTAATACCATTATGTGTGTATACACATATGTATCAGTATTTATCTATGCACATATTTACACATTTATCTGTGTACATATATATATACACACACACACAAGCATATACATACCCAATAAACAAATAGATACAGATATAGCCTCTACTATGAGACAAAATGAGAAAGGGTTAAACTAAATTATCTCTTATCCCTCAGACTGTTGCTAAGGAACTATAATCCTTTTTTATAACCTGTCTGGAGATTTGCTTTATTCATTGGGAGAAAAAAAAGAAAACCTTTATTTATAGGTGCTTTGGGTACTATTGCTTATTTTCACGTCACTAACCATAAAGTGGATCTATTTATGACCAGTTCTTAAATGAAAAAATATGTTTAATTCATTAATTCAAACTATTTATTGATTAACAGGTTAATGATGTTGGTTTTCTTCTGTTACAACCTACTAGAAAATTTTGTTCATTCGTTCATTTTCCTTAAATATTTCTGCCTTGTTTCTTTTCAATTTTGCTAATCCATACAATACTCTACAGCAGCCAAATTTATCAAAGATGTATTGATTATAAAAACTTTATGTTTAAATAATTCTGATAACTGGACAGTTCAGGCCCACTGAGAGTTTTTTCAATGTAAAATAAAAAGTTATCAAAAATTTAAAATGTACTTTTGACCACTATTCTAGGTCTGCCCAAGGCAGCATTGTCTCAGGCCATGGCCATGAAGAAAATAGAGTAGCCACACATACCGAAGTTGCTTCATAGTTTCCAGAAAGATGGGCTCATAAATTCCTTTGAATTAATAAATATAAACTGTTAGGAAACAATGGCCTACTTTCAAACAAGTTAAATCCCACGTTTTGGCTAAGTATTTATTTTTACCTAACTTTGTATTTTTAGCTCTATTTACAAAGTTTATAAGTAATTAATATTTAAAAATCAACTAATTAGGCGTCATGGAGACAGAATGTAAATCATGTATTGAGGTATGATCACTTCTCTCAAGGAGTTTACAATTTAATGGTAAGGAAAGAACAATAAAACATACCCCCTTGAAACAATAATTATAATATAATGACAATGTGACAAAGGCTATAAACCAAGTATAGATTACTTTATATTTTTTTCTGTTAAAACTGACTGAATGAATTATAAACAATTAGAAATGTCCTAAAGTTTAGAAATACCACACTTTCATTAACTAGAGGTATAGATATATAATATTTTATCACTAGCTCTTATATACATACAAAGATAATTTCTACTTTTTGTGCACCTATTATTGTAGGATTTTGCATGCCTGGAGTACTACCTATTGCTTTTCTTGGGTCGCTTATTTATAAATTAACTTCATTTATTAGTTTTCGTATTATGTTCCTATATTCAAAGTTTAAATTATTTTTTCTATTCTTCATGTTCATAAATTCTGATTATTGTTAGGCAATTATGTCTTTAAAAAGTCTTAACTGTTTATGTTTTAAAATACATTATGTATACTTGTAATCATTATGTGCAACCTCTCTTTATAGAATGGCTATAAACCCCTCTTCATCACAATGCATTTCAATATTCTGAATAGAGATTCAGAACATTTGCAAAAATATACAAAACCTGAAATTTAGGGTTTTTTTTAAATTTTGTGCTTTTGTTTCTTTTGTTTTAATTGACACATAATAATATTTATAGGGCACAGTGTGATGTTTTGATACATATACACATCATGTAAAAATCAAGTTAAAGTATTTAGCATATTTATCATTTCATACATTTATCTTTTCTTTGCACTGAGAACATTCAAAATCCTCTCTTCTAGCTATTTTGAAATATACTATACAATAGGTAATAGGTAAATGGATAAAGAAAATGTGGTACACATACACAATGGAATATTATTCAGCCATAAAAAAGAAGGAAATCTGTTATTTGCAGCAACATGTATAAACCTGGAGGACATTGTGTTTAGGGAAATAAGCCAGGCACAGAAAGACAAATACTTCATGATCTCACTCATATATGGAATCTAAAGAAGTTGATTTTATAGAAGTAGAAAGTAGAATAGTGAATACCAGAGGCTGGGAACGAGGAATGAATAGTGAGAGATAGGTTAATGGGTACAAAGTTACAGTTAGGATTAATATTAATAAGTTCTGGTGGTCACTTTATTTCACAATAGAGTGACTGTGAAATTTAGGTTTTGAGATTAGTCTTACAAAAAATGCCCTTCCAAGGTCAATTTGCTAATCCTTTGTCTGTATCTCCAGAGTTCTCCCAGGGTTAAGAAATGAACATATGAATACTTATTACTGTTAGACTTTCACTTAAAATCAAAAGCAATATTATAAATTTCTTTGAGCTTGAGATATAGAGAAAAGAATTTTAGAAGTTACCTACTACCATTTATATAGTATACACAAAAGAGCTTTAAAATTTTGATATAAATTTTTATAATTTAACTTCATAATCATAATGATTCATAAGTTAATATTCTTTGTTGTTTATATAAAACAGACAGGTGACTTCTTTAAATTAGCTAATTTTCATGCTTTAAAACCATTACATTTCAAATATATTTCTGAAAAGCCAAATGTTTGTCATTGGTAGTTTTAAAAAACAAGAAATAAATGTTAAGTTCAAAATGTGGACTAAAATGTGGACTTTTTAATGTACTTAACTCTGGGGCCTAAAAAGACAAATTGCCATAGAAAAAGAATCTTTCTACTTAAAAATATATGTTACAAATGAATATGTTGTTTTCCTAGAAACTTTTCCAACCTGGCTCCTATGGAGCTGCAGCATGTACATCCAGAGGAGAAGTAACATCAGGGTCTGGTGAGGTGGTCTCTTCAGTGCCTTCTTGAATTTTCCCCCCTTTTAGCAGTGTTGAAAATAGGTCTGGAAAAGCATAGGAAAGCTATATCAAATTTTCCTTAGGAGGTTTTTTGCATACTGTTTTAGCAACTTTGCACAGTGTAGGTGCTATATGGTATGACATTAAATATTCATTTTCACTAATGAGTCCTCCCATGTCAAATTAATAATATCATCAAGTTAAATATAATTATATTGTATTAAATCAAATTAGGATATATCTGGAAATACACATTTGTGAATTAGATCAGAAACATCCTTAGATGTGTAGTTCTAACTACACATACACATATACAATTTCTAAGGAAAGGTCAACAATTTAGGATGTTATATTTTATGCAAAATGAGATATGATGCTTCAGGAAAACCTGGGAGTTTTGATATGTCACCTTTATAGGTCATATTTTCAAAAATATTTAAATATATATTCTTGTACAATCTAGAATATATAAAATGAATTGCCTAATAAAAATTATTTCCATGTATAATACATAGAATATATATGTTATATATACATATATTTATATAATAGTTACATATATATGTAAATGTTTAACCAAAATTCAAACATCAACAATTATGTTTTTAATCTTGAATGAAAAATATAATATTGTATCCTGGAACTATATACCATTCTTAATTTGTTCAAATAATTTGTTTATTCATAATTAATTACAAATAAATCAAATATATTTTTCCAAAATCAAATATATATTTTATTTGATTTTCCCCAGTATTGACTATCTGTTGGATAAATTATTGATAATTTTCTTAAAAATTCTTTCTAAAAAACATAAAATTTAGTTAATCTGAGTATTTTCTTCAAGTTTAGTGAAAATGAATATAGTAATAAGTATTTAAAGAAGAGAGATTGCTAAAACAGTAACCATTAATCTAAATGTTCTTAGTGTTACGAGATCATTTAAACTTGTAGAAGAGTTGAGTAAACATTAGAGAACCAATACCATTTGGATCCTTATATTATGATTGAAAGTGAATATAAATTGTAAATAGTATCACCTCCCTATGTCTTTATGTTGCTAGTGTATTAAAAACAAATAACAAAGACTAAATTTTATAATGCTGGAAGCAAAGAAAATATTTAAAGCTATCATTTTTTTTTTTTTTTTTTGAGGGAGAGTCCTACTCTGTCACCTTGGCTACAGTGTCGTGGCGTCAGCCTAGCTCACAGCAATCTCAAACTCTTGGGCTCAAGCAATCCTTCTGCCTCAACCTCTCGAATAGCTGGGACTACAGGCATGTGCCACCATGTCCAGCTAATTTTTTCTATATATTTTTAGTTGTCCATATAATTTCTTTCTATTTTTTTAGTAGAGACAGAGATCTCACTCTTGCTCAGTGAGGTCTCAAACTCCTGAGCTCAAAGGATCCATCCGCCTCGGCCTCCCAGAGTGCTAGGATTGCAGGCATGAGCTACCTCGCCCGGCCTTAAAGCTATCATATTTAAAGGGCTTTTTTTCTAACCTATGTTTTTATATTTAGAATTGATAGTCCTTTAGAAAAAGGACATTTGAGTTATATGATTCTTTTATGGTATTTAATTTGTTAATATTTCAGCTTCATTGGTCTTCCTAATTGCCCCTTCTTAATTTATAATTTTAAGTAAACTTCACAAATACTTGAAAACATTGTAAACTAACATAAACAATATAAAGTAATTTTTACAAATGTTCTTGTATCGACTTACCATATGACTATAACATAGCTATACACAGGGTAAAACTTAACTACTTAATAAGTAATTTGTTTAACAAAACAGAGAACAAGTAAAAATATATACTTCTACTTGATACATTTTGTCTTATCATTCTAGAACTCTATATTTCATTATTTCAAAGTCATGGTTAATAAAATAATAAGGTATTCAGAAAAAAATTGGTTCTGAAAAATTACTTATGGAAGTGGTAATTTACAACTAAAATTAGAAATACCAAATACGTTAATTTCTTTAACAATAATGGCAGAGTAAGAAAAAAAAATCATAAATAATAAACTTTAAAAACACAAATGAAGATTAAAATTACAAGGAAGAAAATCTGATAGAAATTGACACTAACCTCACAGGACACTTAAGTTAAAATAAAAATAATGCAGTCAGTCAAAGTGAAGTATTCTACTTACAAACAACCTTCTTTCTGGCTTAAATATGAGCACATTTTTTTCCTCTATGAATAAAACCCATTAAAACAGGAAAATTTATTTCACATTTTAAAAGAGAAACTCTATTAACAGCTTATTTTAGCATAAACAATATTGTGGGAGAAAAAAACCTATGAGTTAACAACAGAAACTTCTAAGGTGAAGGTGTTCACCAACATGATCCTGCAGGCATTTGAAGGAAATTATTTAACACTGAATGATCAGAAAACTTGATCAATTGAAAGTGTGGTCAAAAAAGTGTGACAAAAAGTATACAAATAGAAGTTGGGATGTCTTAAAGATCAGTTGCAACATAAGCACATGAAAGCTTTCCAACTTATCTACAAAAATAAGAGTTCATAAAGGATTCAGTGTTAAACACTGAAGATACCAAAGTTAAAACACAGAGAAACAGTAACATTACTTTGATTTTTAAATGGGTTCTCACAGATTTCTGGCCAACAGGTTGTCACTTTGCACAAAGAAGCCAAATTCAAAAGACTGAGAAAAGCAAATTGTGGAAGAAAACAAAGAAAAACATTTAAAAAAATCCTGCTGAACAAAAGTACAATACATCAAAAACATTTTCAGAGATAGAACAGAAAAGCCCAGCATATTCCACAGGTGAAATTAATGAAAACTTCACTTTCCATGAGTCAGTCATTAAATATAGGTTCTACAAGCTGCAGGTGCTGCAATGGACTGAATGTCTGTGTCCCTCTGATGGGATTCAGACCACAGGGACTTAGGGATGCTGTGTCTGAGGCTGTGGGAGGAAAGAGGTGAAGGAATTGCCTGACCAGAAGCCTGAAATAAAGGCAGATGTTAACTGCCTAGTTGGGGGACACATATCAGCGATCTGGGAGTACAGCAAAGCATGCTCCAACCTCAGAGCCTAAGAGGTCTCATGGCTGAAAAGCCTCAGAGTGGCCTGACATGAAAACTTCTCTTGGCTGTAGAGGTAGACTGTCATATGTCAGCCTGGGAGAAGGGTCTTCAGGCTTCCATTGTTAGAACACCGGGCCAAGTTCCTTTTCTCCCTTTCTCACCACAATGCCTCAGTTAATGTAAAACCAGTCTCCCAGTGGAAAGCATGTAGTTTCTTTGTTCCTTGATCAAAATGGTCACAGCTACTGAAGTTAGAAGATTGATATCTATGTACATAGCTTTAGCTTGGGATAAAATTAGCTTACCTTGATCAAAAGTGTTGTACCTACTGAAGAATTATATGTTTTTCCGTTCTAGAAAGGAGAAGGGAATTAGCTAGGACACCTTGTGATTTTGGGGGGATCCCTGAGACCTTTGATCATTGTATCCCATGATTTTTTCGCATGAGATCATTGTATTTTGCAGCATGGCAAAGAGAATAAAAAGCAAGTGCTGGGTTTCAGACATTGCCACCTGGCACAAAGAGTGCTGGTGGTCCCTTGATTTCCCCACTGTTTTAAATACTATTTCTGTGTCTGTTTTTCTGTTTCTTCCATCTCTTGCAGCACATTTTTCCTGGGGACCCTATCTTTATCAGGGATGTCATGAACTCCCGATATCCCTTCAAATGTCACATGTCTAAAACCAGTCTCCAATGTGATGATATTTGGAGATGGGGTCTTTGGGAGGTGACTGAGTTATGAAAGTGGAGCCCTAATGAATGTAATTAGTGCTCTTATAAAAGATACTCTGGAAACTTCCTTCCCCTTTCAACCATGTGAAGACATAGCAAAAAACAAAACAAAACAAACAAAAAGGCTATGTATGAACTAAGAAGTAGGCCCTCACTAGAGAATGAATATGCCAGAACCTTGATCATGGACTTCCTCAGCCTCCAGAACTGTAAGAACCAAGTTTCTGTTGTTTATAAACTATCCACTCTATGGTATTTTTTTTTTTTCAGCAGTATGAACAGACTTTGGTTTTGTAACAGGAGAATAATGACATATTAGCATATTATTTTTCTCTTTAGAAGATTATGTCAAATAATTATACTTTATGCACATATGTACTAATTGATAGTGGAAAATATTTAAATTTTAAATATCAAATTGTTTAAGGAAATTTTATTCAGGATATAAGTGAGAGAGTATGAGCTGCAGTTTTAAGGAAGAAAAGTGGAACTTTCTACGAATATTGAATCCTCAAGTGTTAATATGAACAAACACATGAAACAAGAGAATGATAGCAAGCTCATGAATACCATACTGTTGAATCAAATGAGGATTAACACAATTAGCTGACAATAAAATATCTTAAATTACCCAATGAGAGTGGAAGGCAATAGAGGATCAATGAAAGACCACTGGTAAGGTGACACGCAAGGACTGAAACCAACCTGAATTTAACAGTGGCATACAGAACAAAAGGGCAGGTAGAGGAGAAAATTACAGTAACGAAAGAGGATACCCTGGTGGAATAAATTTTGGAAAATCTATGACAATCAAATTTAAAAATTGTGTATGTGTTTGTGTTGGATTGTTTATTTTTATAATTCAAACTTATTTCAGTCTTTACCATTTTAACTTGGGAATACTACAAAGGACTGAATGTTTGTGTCCTTCTCCCCTACTACGCAAATTAACATGTTGAAATCCTAATCCCCAATGTGATAGTGCCCTCATAAAGGGACCTCAGAGAGCTTTCTTTTGTCCTTTCCCCCATGTGAGGATACAGCAAGGAATGGAATGGGCAGTCTGCAACACAGAAGAGTGCCCTCTCCAGAACCTGACTGTGCTGGCACCCTGATCTCAGACTTCCAGCCTCCAGAACTGTGAGAAATAATTGTCTGCTGTTCATAAACCATCCAGCCTATGGTACTTTGTTATAGTGTAACAGAGGGAATGGCCTGAAAAAAAATGGCAAAAATATTTTCTGTCTCTTTAGAAACATTCCCCCTTCCTTTTTGAGAACGAAAACCTGCATATCTGCCTCAGACCAGTGATTGGGAAGGGTAAGATAATGTCTTTTGCTCTTTGTGCTATAGGAGATGGATGACTCAGCCCAACCTGGCAAATGGAAGTCCTGGGTGGAGGTTAAATGATTGTCTTCAGGCAGATGGGATGAAGATGGGACAGTCAGGATCATCAACAGTAGTTGAATAGCAATTGCCTGAAGCTGAGAACCCACCCTTTAAAAGCTCTGTATTTCTGCTTATTGTTAGGATGACGGCATTTGAGACATGAGTCTCCATCCTCCTCATTTGTTGACAAATTAATAAACTGCTCTTTCCTTCTCCTCCAACCAGTTATTCTCCTTCTTCTGATGCGGCCAAGGACAAGTGTCAAAGTTTTGGTAACAACAGCAACCCAAATGGACTAAGACAAACACCCACCAGGTATGATGGGCTATATGCCCCCAATTTTGGTAAAGTATGTCATGGGACATGTCTCTCTCTCCCTCTGTCCAGTGTACATTTTAGATAAGAGTGGCCTACAGTGAAAAATGTAATATGTGACAATGAGAGACGATTATGGTAGAAAAATAGGAAGATTTTTCTGTTGAGTTGCTATCTTACTTCAGGCTACTCTAACAGAATACCACAGACTGGGTGGCTTAAACAATAAACATTTATTTCTCACAGTTCTGAAGATTCGGAAGTCCAAGACCAAGGTGCTAGCAGATCCAGTGTCTGGTGAGGGTACTATTCTTGTTTTGCAGATAGCCATCTTCTCATAGAATCCTCACAGGGCCAAGAGCAGAGAGAGAGGAAGTAACCTCTCTTTGTATAACATTTAATCCTATCATGAGGGCTCCACTCTCATTACTTAATTATTTCCCAAAGGCCCCACCTTCAATTACCATCACACTGGGAATTAGACTTTAAGGTATATATTTGGGAGGACATAATCATTCAGTGCATAGCAGCTGCCACTGCAAATACTGCAAGCCTCTCAGTAAATTTCCACATCCAATTCTCTGTATTTATTCTTGGCTTAATAAGGGGCACAGGTAAAGGATGCTTCAGGAGGTAGGAAAAAAGCTAAGTCCTTAAGTTTTGGGAATGAAAACACACAAATCCATCACCTGCTCTAGTCCCCATTAGGAGTCTGCTGACAGAGTGCAGCAATTCCTCTTGAACTCTGGGAATTTTCTACTCGACTTGTTCCACCCTAGAGTGATAACTCTGATTCACTCCTGAGAAACTAACTGCATTTCCAACCTAAAAATAAAGTACAAAACTATTCTAACATTAAATTTCATTTGGTTTTATGTCATCATATTCAAGGTATTTAGAACTGGCTAAAAAAGAAGAAATTAGAGTAAATATATAAATAAAAACATCTATATATGATATTGGTAGAAGGTGAAAGTAACATGAAGCTATATGATATGATGGCAACTTGGGAGAAGGGGAGCACCCCAAAAACAGTCTCAAAGAGTCAGAAAATAAATCTTAAAACACAAACTTAACAGCTCTATGATTTCAAATGATGTTAAATGATTAGATGTTAGTTAATTTAAAGGACTGTGGAAAAAACTACACTGGGATATTTTTAGTTTCTGATAAGGGCAGAATAGCTTAGATTGGGCTAAGACTTCTGCTAATAAGAATAAATTCTGGATGTAGGGGAGAATGAGAATACTTGAAAGAGGCCTAAGGGAGGTAGAAAGTAAAGGGGACACCGTTGAAAGGGGAAACCCTTGAATGAGAAGTTTCATATTTGAGACACCCCATCCACCCTCCCCGGAAGGCATGCCCCTGTCTTCTCTTCATGTGAGGGAGGGTAGTGGCAGGAGGAAGTTAAAAGACTCAAGCAGAAAGCTGCAGTTTTATTGATCCTGTTGAGGAATCAGAGGTTGGACTTTTTTGGCCAATAGAGCACCTGCAAATTGGGGTGGAGGGTGGGGTTGTGAGGGGGACCCACAGAGGTGTGAGTCCAAAAGCTTCATATCCTTAAACATTACCTGACCTCTTAAACTGCCTTTGTGCTGAGTGATACTAAACGCAGCCCAAGGAAAACAGTTGAAAGTCTGAAGGAGCTTAGTAGAGATTTTAGCACCCCAACTCCTAAGGGAGCTGAGGGTTTGCATTTCAAGTCCCATCAAATCCAAGAGGCTTTTTGCAAAGTTTACACTCTCTGGTTTTCCATAGATATAACAAAATACCTATGTCTTCAGAAGAAAAGCCTTATCTCCTGACTAAGGATTTGTCTCCACAACCTAGTAAAACTCAAAATAGACTGATATCATCCTAACGAAGCCTAAACACAAGGCTTCAAAAAATCAAGGTGAACTGTGAACAAATTAACTGCCTGCTAGAAGACAAATCAAAAGTTTTTAGAAGAAAATGGACATATCCAGAGTCTCTATATATATCATCCATAATGTCCAGTGTACAATACAAATTAACTAAATGTGAAGAAATAGGAAAATGTGTCTCGTTATAAAGAGAAAAATAATCTGTCAATTGAAACAAATACACAGACTAGATATTGTGATGGGGAGGACTTAAAAAAGCTATGATAAATTTCTTAAGGGATCCATAGCAAAGATGACTAAAATGAATGAAGATACTGAGATTTATCAGGAGAGATATGAAAAACTACAAAACATAACAAAACAAACAATGGAATCAAGAGCAAATTCTGGAACAGAAGAATGCAATATCTGAAATAAAAAAAATCTGTCAGTTAAAATTGAAAACATATTGGGCAAAGAAGAAAAAACGATCAGTGAACCTGAAACACAGGTTAATAAAAATTATCCACATTGACATATACAGAGAAAAAAAAATGTTGAGAAAAAAAGAAAAGAAAAGAACATCAGTGAACTGAGGACCAAAAGGAAGACGTCTTGCATACATATATTTGGAATTCCAGAAAGAGAGGAGAATAAATATTGTTTAAAAAAAATAATGACCAAAATTTTCTAAATGTCATCACAGAGAAACGCACATATTTAGGAAGCTCAGTGAATTCAAAGCAGGGTAAAAACAAAAAACAAAAACAAAAATATTGGTTCTTTTTAAATTGTGGACTTGGGAGATTTTAATCACAGATATGACCTGTTTGTTATGAAACCAAACTAAAAACTAATACAAGAATCATTTTATAAATGGTTACAAAAGTGCAAAGTTATTGAAAGAGTGGTTTGTTCTGAATTAATAAGAGTATTGAATACTGGATAATATCAGGGATTTGAGTTTAGTATAAAGCATCAAATTAAAAATGTAATAATAACCTTAAAATACTTACAGAAAAGTGTAAATATTATATTTGGCCAAATAATGCTAATGATGTGGCTTCAGTTTCCTTTCTTTTTGTACATTTTATAAATATACTTTTAAAGCATCACTGTTGGTATATGCCATTCCTCTTTTAAAATCACTTATAGATACTGCATTATTTTTTTCTTGGTGTGGCAGAGTAGGATGAAGATATGGAATCTTTCTAACAGGATGGAATACTTAGCTAAAGATTAAAATTATATAAAATACTGAAGTTCAAAACCATACATGGAAAACATCTTAAAAGTAAGGGTGATGGAGAAGTTCTGAGAACTAGTAAATGGCATGATCAGACAATTTACAAAAAAAGAAATACAGTAGTCAATTCCAACGATTAACTAGAAAGTAAAAGATGGCAAATCAAAACTTTTAGCCTATTAAATTGTCTAATATAAAAAAGCAATATTAATGCTATATGGTGAGTTCCAAAAAACAAACTTAGTAAAATGTGGGGTTGCATCATTGACAAATTTATAAAATGGGTATTGCTGCATAAAATGGAAACTACTCCCCAAACGTGTAATATCCATATCTGCATTATTTCAAACAATCTTACTGTAGGTTTTCACAGTATTAAAGAAAAATTACTACCTGTGGTGAAATAGATTCTTATATGGCCCTAAATAGAAGTATATTAATTTCATGTTTATTATTTGCCAAGTAATTTTTGCACACTTGGTATTCTTGTGAGCAAAGCATGTAAAAATCTTAGCCCTTGAGTAACTTACTTCTAGTAGTTATATGTACCAAGAGCTTTATAATCAGTAGATTATATGGATGTAAAGAAAATTTAATTTTAAGGCTTATTGAAATAGATATTTTAAATTATTATTGATCCTTATGCAGTTCTTGTGGCTGACTACAAACACAGTTTGCAAAAATTCTTTCCTTGAAAAAAATTACTTGCATAAATTCAGATGTTTCAATAAAACCAAAGTCCCAGACCAGGTTGTATTTGTGTGTGTGTATATATGTTTATGTATTTTGAGGTGTGATATATAAAAAATAAAAATTCCATAACCTTCAGATATTCATAAAATATTGGTAAATAGTATTATTTTTGTTGTAACAAGTCTTAAACTTATTTATTATTTACAATTCAGTGACTACATTACCTTAAATTGCTTCAGAGCCCTTTTCATAAATTGTTAAAAAATTTGTCATAAAATACTGTCGGAGTAAAGCCATTTCTTACAAATGATGACAACTATGGTATGGTCACTTCCCGTTACATAACAAGATAATCATTACAGTGTTATTTATGGTACCCCAAACAAATTATATATCCATACTCTCTCTCTTCTCTGATTCCTCAATTCACAATTAGTTGTTTCATGCATTAAACTTTCCTCCAATATCAATTTGATATTTATAGTCATAAACTTATAAATTTCATTACTAAATTTTTCTGTCCCAAGAAGCTTTCAATGTTTTAGACTGTCTTGTACTTTCATAATAATTTGCAACTTGATAGGGAATCTTTTCTACTTTCTCACTTCTTACAAGGTGTTAATGAAACCATACAATTACAAGAGAATTCTGTTATAAGTAATTTCATTTGCATAACTTTGGAAATCTAAGTAGAGTTAGACCAATTCTAAAAGCTACACTATTTGCTCTCTAGATATTTACCTGTGGTAAAGTTTGTATTCTAAAATATGAAAACACTTAAAACTAAAATTTTTGTAAAAATTAATGGTGGGTAAAAAAAGGTCTGCAACTTTTGAAACTTGGAAATATAATAATTAAATATATCATTAGTAGAGAAAATATATACTGAGGCAATTTAATTCCTTCTAGATCCTGCAGATTAATTCTATTGAATATTCATCTTTTTCCTTATTTCTAATTTGCATGGTTTAAGTAATGTGAATATATGTTAAATACTAAAAAAAAGTTTCTTTTGATAAAGTAATTAAATGCAAAAAGTAGGCTGGATAACAGAAGTTCATTCTATTCTATAATATTTTTTAAACATGTTTTATTTTGAACAATTTTCTCCCCAAATGTAAAAGATACAGAAAGATATAAATGTGAATGAATTGCATTGCTTAGATTTAGTAATTACAAATATCATGCTACATTTTTATCATTTGTAGTATTTTCAAAGTAAATTTTAGATATCACAATGTATTAATTCTACAAACTTTAGTCAGCCTCTTTGAAAAATGTAATTTCCTACATAACCATAATATCATTTCCATATATAATAAAACTGACATGCATTCTTTAATGTTATCTAAAAAGGTAGCCTATTTCAAATTTACCTACATGTCCAATCAAGGTCTGTATCTCACATTTAGTTATGTCTCTATTTTTATAACCTGAATAGTACTTTTCCTAAAATATTTCACCTGGTGATTTTGACATTTCTTGACAATCTTTGCTATATTAATTATTCAATTAAATTTTGAAAAATGGTGGCTTCTAATTCTATCATTACTTCTGTATTTAGTAGGATGTATTTTTCTTTAATAAAAAGCTATCCCTCATCAACTGTAATCATCTGGTTATCCAGAAATAGGCCTTCTACTGGAAGATGAGCCTAAATGTTTAATTATTCCCTTTAATTATAAATTTTCAGCTTAAGGATGTGATATATTAAAAATCACATCGAACACTGCTATCATTGAGTTTTTGTAATATATACTTGCTAAATGATATCTTTTTTTCTTTTCTTTTCTTTTTCTTTTCTCTCACTTCCTCCCTTCCTTCTTCCTTCTTTCTTTCCTTCTTTCTTTCTATTTCAATAGATTTAGGGGGTACAAGTAGTTTTTTGTCACATGGATGCATTTTATAGTGGTGACATGTTTTTCCAGATCAAATTATATATATAAAATCCTTAGTCTTAAAATATAACATAAGTGGTCTAAAAAACAACAGTGCTATTGGATATCTGTATGAGAATCAACTTTCTTCTCTTATACAGTGAGTTAATATCCTTAAAGAATTTTGGCAAAGATGACTTGAGATTACTGTCCTTTGGTAAACCATAACATTTGGTTTAAATAAAATTTTGTTCCTCTTAAAGGCTATATAAAACAATGTCTCAAATTGTATTCAAAACTGGAATAAATGTTGAGATCATATCCATATCTCATTAAAATATATTCTTAGATAAAAAAACTGGAATAAATTATTTCTCTTCTATGATGTCTGTGAATTATAATTATTTAAATTTTCTTGGGAAAGAACAAGAAATTTTATTTAAGTTCAAGCTACTTTATGGAGCTCTTTATTTAAATAAAAAGGGGGGGCATCTCCCCCAAAACACACAAATATACAAATACACACATATATATACCCTAAAATTTATATACATACTAAAATCTAACGTGTTATAGACACACTCACAAACATACACGCAATCATTAACACCACCACATAGGAAGTCCTCCTTAAAAGTTTCCAAAATACAGGTAATTAAATTGCAAAAGAAAGATCTACATATCAATACAAGGATATTTATCTAGATGTAAACAAATTAGCTGGTTGGTTTGTTTTTATAAATGGAAGTTAATTGACCAAGAGAAGTTTGACACTAGCTTTTAAGACCAAGAGTAGGTCTTTGGTACTAAGTAGACATTCAGTAAATATATTGTGAACTGAATAAATGAATGCATGTTTTCATTTTCTTCACTGTACTGTAATGAAATAGGATTTTTCTAATAGAAGATGAAAATTATACCCTTAAATTCTTTGTACTTTGTCCATCAATTAATCAAATTTCTATCAATTAATTTGATTTAATTTTAAAGTTTAAATTCAAATATCTGTGTTCTAGAAAGAGATGTCATTAACAAAGAAGATTCATATAATCACAAAACAGTTTTACTAAATGTTTTTAATATTTTCTTCCACCAAACATTTATGATTAGAAGAAAACATAAAATTGACTTCTGTTGCTTTCTCCCGTTTCCTTATTTGTAATGCAAATATTTTGACTAGTCTTTTAGAACTCTTTGCCTACACCAAAGTCATGTCTTCTGTTGTTTCTGGGTCCTAGAAGCATTATGGTTTTAGGTTGTATACTACTACTTAAAAATTATTTTTCAATGATATTTGAATGAAATAACTGGGTAATTAGCAAAGGAAAATTTCGTAAATTTCAGATATACTCTCAAAAATGAAGTGTGATTTTTATGCACTCCTTTTCTTCTTCTATAAAGTAGGATAATACTTGAACCAAACAGAATGGACAATAATGAAAAAAAATCCAAACTGTACTTATTAGGGCAAAAAGCTTGCAGCAAAGTGATCTGTCAAATGAAGAAATATTAAGAAAAGTATTATTAGAGATGGACACACATTTCTACTTTGGCTAAAGGCATAGACTTCGATATCTATGAAATTTTAAATAGTATCCAATACCTAAAAATTAATAGTCAATTATAATCTCTGCCTCAGTAGACTGAATAAAGATAGTTTCTCTTATTGAAATAGACATAAATGTGAAAAAACTTCCCTAAAGCTAAATTAAATGAAGTAACTAAATGAGTCATTTTAAAGTAAGAGACAACATTCCTTCATAGATTATATTAATATACTTCTATGAATTTCCATGAAATCTATTATCCTGCCACAAACTTTAATTGAATTCCTTCTAAAACTTTTTTATTTTATATTTTATGTACAGATGTATAAATTTAATCCTTGCTCTCAAACTTGAATCTATGTCCTTTTGTCATTTCTGAAAAGATTCTTTAATTTTGAAGTTGATGATACTTCATATTTTCCCTGGTTTGCAAAGTAATATTCTAATGCGTGAAATAATTATTTACTGTTAATATTAATGTAAAAAAATACAATATATGCTTCAATTTAGAAAACAGTAGACTTTTTTCAATTATAAACATATTAAAAATGGCTACATTGTATTGTTGCCCATATTTTATTTATGAATAACACAGTAGAGTGAATAAGGAGTAACTTAAATTTGGCTTTATGTTAACTATAAAATTTGCCTTAGATTGAGAAATTGTGACAGAGATATTTTATAAAAGTAATACTTTCTCATTTATACATTTGGATTTACTTTGAAAATTAATTCAGGAACACATCAAATTCATTATATAGTGTTATAACTTAAAGAGCTCCCACTCAAAAAAAAATCCTCTTGTTTATTAGTCAGAAACCTAAATACATAAGAATGTGAAATAAAGTAATGAATCAAAAGTCATATGTCATACTTCCGAATCAGTACAATTGATTTTTGGTTATCCCTAATATATAACCTAAAATCTGAACTATTTTTTGAAAAATAAGAAATATTACTAAGTGATTATATAATTATAATAAAGACTGGTAGCACACATTGAGGAAAAATATCTCTGAAAATGACAAATACTTCTGAAAGCACCAGTTCAGAAAATCAAGACAACTTACATTTAACTCTATAAAATACTCAATTATGATTTTTAAGGTTTCAAAATAATGAACTTTCTACTTTTGCTGCTATAGAGTGCATAAATTATTACAGTCTCAGTGATATAGTAAGTAATTTAAAAGGTTTATAGCTAGAAACATTTTTTCCTAGTAGGTTAGAACTAAAATTGCGTAAGATTTTTCTGGTCATTTGCTTTATAAATTCAAACATTAACCTTCTTTATGAGAACCTGTACAAAATGTTCTGTAGCAAAATCTATTTGAAAAGAATTTCTTGCACATCCCTTGACCATCTGATTTTTTAGAAATTAGAATACCTTCCTCTATGTTTTATAAACACGTCAAGTCAATGTTCAGAGCATGAAATGCATATTTATTTCCTCTAAAACATTAAAGCCAACTATAAATTACTTTAAATAAAATACTATTGAAACCCAATTTCAACAGGCCTTAAAAAGCAAGATGACAAAGCATAAAACTCCACTGTGTATGATTTTTAATGCATTTCCTACCCTTATCTCCTTGCTGCCTTACACATTGCCTTCTATCACTGAAAGTTCAAGGAACTCTACAATATGAAGAAATTTTAGCCATAAATCAATGCATTTTATATTAATTATCACTGATAGTGCAACTTCTCTCAATTTATTGTAACATAACTCTTTAAATCTTAAAACCAAAGATTTAAAATTATACTTTTCAATGTTTTAATAACATTAGACTATGAATATTTAATATGCAAATTTAAAATGTATTTTTATCCAGTTGGAAAAGTATGGAATTGATTGCTATTTTCCTCCAAAATCTATTTTATCCTATAGCATATGTGTAAATTTAGTATAATTATCTATTAATATAAATTATAAATTTTTTGTGCTCCAATGTCCAAGCAATGCAAATCTGAACCATGACTGAGTTGCATTTAGTGGTCATGACTGGCAAGGTGGGATGCGGGGAGAGGAAGTATACTAGAAAAATGTAAAATATGAAATAGTAAGAAAAAGTGTTATTTTAATGATATTTTTAAAAATAAGCTTTGTGTATGTGTATACTGGGTTCCAATGTAAACAATATTGTATCTACAGCAAAAAAAACTCATTAAAAGATACTATGTAGGAGAATTTAAGGAGATCTGTAGGAAAGATAGTTCTTTAGCTGTGATTATAAAATTAAAATATATTGAAGGCAGTGTAGTGATTCACAAATACTAAATCTCTCAACGCTTTTGTAGATTACTAGGCATTAGACTCTACAAATCAACGAATAAAATGTACTGATTTCTCATTTTGAAAATTGTATGAAGTTATTCAAATTGGGTCTTGCCATTTGGGTGGGCTTCTTGTATTTCCTGATTGCCCAGTATTCTGAGTTCACTGACTCTCTGTTCTGAAGACCTAAAATAATAATATTTTCTTCAGGTGGTAAGAAGTCATTTAGTCAAATAAGCAACCTTCTATGCATTCTTTGCTATACCAGCCAACTTACTTCCTACCCTCTGGGGACAGCTCTTTCAAGCTATTCATTACTCACTCCACACTGGGGTTCCTATCTCTTCTGTCCTTTTCCTTGTGACACCTTGTTTTTACTATGGGTCCCTTGACCACTGTCACATGCATTTTTTTTCTCAAATGTTAAGTAAGTACATCAGGACTTTTACTAACCTATCAACTAATACCAACAATACTACTATGTAGTAATGATACAAAATAGGTAGTAAAGATGCTATAAAAAAGTAGTAAGGTAATAAAGTAGTAAAGAAGTTCCAAAAAAAGGAGAGGCCAACTACTCCTGAAAGAAGATTCCAATTACTCCCTATATTTACAATTATGAGAATTGTCAGTTAGCTATTATTAATACTTCTTTCTCCCTTACACAGATCAAAATCACCATCTCTCTCTATCTACAGTTAGACATCTGTTTACAATGTTGATAGCTTTTCAAAGATTCTGTCCCAACATCCTAAATCAAAAAGTAAATTTAATTACTCCTTTTAGGTGTCCCCAGCACTAGGAAGCTCAAATATTTCCACATCATTCTTTACCCATCCTTAAATGTGGGTAGGTCTATTCTCCATCTTCTCTCTCTTTAGGACTTGAATACTTCATAACCCATTTAGGACTTGATTAATGACATTTTAAATAATAAATTATTAAAAGGATGACATATTTAAAACCACATTGAAATAGAAAGTATCTTTAACATTTTAATTTATTAAAGACCTACATCTCACCATTTTGCATCTCTAGAATCATAGAAACCTATGCAGACACAATAAAATAGTGGCTAATCCTATTTCCAAGAAATTTTTTTTTTCTCATACATAAAACTGGGACAAAACAGTACATATTTCATAGGGTTCTTTTTCAAACTAAAAAATAATTAATGTATATAAAGTCCTGGGGACAATGTCTGGAACATAGTGAACACAATAAATGTGTTATCACTAAAATTATTACTATTACTTTTGCAATTGCTATCATTATCAACTTGATGTGGGAGGTCTACGACACTCAATATACACTGAGGGAAAAACATGTATTAGAATGAGACATATTTTTATATAAATCCTGACTCCCTAAAAGAGAGATACTGGTGTTATGGAAGATATTTTATGATACTTCATGAGCTTCAGTTTCCTTATCTATAAAATGAGAATAAAAATAAATGATAGAATTTTTGTGAAAATTAAATTTGAAAATATTGGTAGAATAGCAGGTAAACAATAGACATTTCTTGAATTTATTCTGCTCATCAGCTCCCACTCAAACCAAATAATAGCTATCTGAAATTATTCCTCTGCATGATGCCAGTAATTTCATAACTTCCACTAGGGAACAATGGTTTTCTTTAGGTAAATAGCCTAAATTATTTCATGTACCACACACAGAAATGAAACCTGTCATTAAAATTAAAATACAAATAATTAATACACACGAATAAAGAAATGCACAACTTCAAGAATGAAGAAATGAATGTGATTATTTGTGACATTCTCCTTGTCTTAAATTTTAACTGTTAGTTGCCATTTACTTTGACTTCCTTTTCCCTTATTTTCCTTTAAAAATGATGTAACTCCTTTTGTCACAGTGCTTTTAGCTTTTAGAAGTCCATGCCTTGGTGTGCCCATAATTTTTAATAAACTAGTAGATTCAATCATGGTGCTTGTATCTAATATGTAAATGCTAATGACAAAAAAGCTTAATTAACTTACTCATTAAAGGTTTTATTTATCACTAACTTTTTTCATTTTTGAATAACTAATCTGCTTATGTAATTTTGCTAAAATGAAATTTGATTATTTTTACCTCACAATTTTCTCTTAATCTAACAAAAGAACATAGATCATTTTCTTTAACACACTTTTAATTTCTGTTTCAGTAATAGAGTGTGGAAAAAATCAAATTGGATAACTTTAGATTATGATAAATCTTCACATTTCCCTGGCAAAAAAATAAATAAATAAAAGAAGATTCTCTCAACTTTCTTTTCTTTCTGATTAATGCCTTATTTCTTTTGATAGGAGTTTCTCTTCTAAACTCTACCACATGGTCATTTAGTTCCACTAAAGATCATGAAGTAGTGTGCTAATACACTGCATGAAATTTAACTAAGCTGGGTTCTCTGGGGCTCCTGTTCCCTACTAAGCACAAAGCATAACTTTAAGAGCTAAAATTAATTTTGTCTTCTTGAAAACCAAAATTCTAAATAGACTTCCATTTGAATGTAGGTACTTTATAAGTACACTTGTTGGTGTTATTCATAAATGGAATGACATTTTTTAAAACCAGAATAATTACTAATCATTGTCTAAAATCATATTCATTTTCTACCTACAAAAATTTATTTTTTACATGAGGTAACATTTCCTAAATAGAGAAGAACCTACTTATCATTGATCAAGAAAATTAAGTAGATCTTTAAGAACAGAAAAAAGATAGTTATGTCCAATTCATTTATCTTCTGATAGTGTTTTATCTTTGTTAACAAATTACAAATAGCAATTCTGTAATTATACTTTAAAAGAAACTCTGCTTATTCAATTCTTTCTCTCCTGGCATAAAAAATCATTTGAGGCTGGGCATGGTAGCTCATGCCTGTAATCCTAGCACTCTGGAAGGCTGAGGTGAGAGGATCACTTGAGGTCAGGAGTTTGAGGTTGCAGTGAGCTATGATGATGCCACTGCACAATATCCAGGGTGACAGAGAGAGATTCTGTCTCAAAAAAAAAAAAAAAATCATTTGAAAGTTGACATGTAACTATAGTATAGGGGATCCATAAAAAATAAAAACTTTTTTAAAACAGTTGCAATAAGAGGAAGAAATACATATAATTAGCTGCATATTTGATATTGTTAATTATGTCTCCATTAAACACCTTGCTTGAGATATGGCCATTAATTTTTAAAACATTCATTATTCACACACAACATCACTTATTTTCCTCAGTTTCTACTACAATACTTGGCACACGTAGGCCCTTAATAAACATTTATTAAATGCATTCAGGGAGAAAAGAATGAGAACGAGGTTAAAATTGATAGTGATTTTTGAAAATTTTTAGCTAAATTATTAGTTAATTTTGAAAACTGTCTTATCTGTGATACTTAGATCCCTGTAAATTATTTATTCATTACATACTTATTGAGCAGCTACTATATGAAAGGCACTGAGACAGACACTGAAGGTACAGCAATAAACCAGACAGTTTGACCTTACTATTTTGGATATTATGATGCAGGAGGAAGAATAAGATATTGAGCATCTACTCTCATAATTTATTGTTTCATTATAATTATATCATGCATTCTGAAGGCAAAGTAAAAACTGCAAGGTGAGCATAAATAAGGCAGATATGACCAGGTTTGGGAAGTTAGAGAATTGCCTCCTGAAAAAAATTTTAAAGTGAATAATATATGGTAAGATGGAGCAGGGACTGAAGCCACAGTGATCTTTCTTAAATATGAATTAGATTATGTCACTCCCTAAGAACAAAATTCAATTCTTTACTGGAACATATGCAAGGCTTTTCAAAACTCCTCTCTAATTGCACTTTACACTGCTTATCCTTCCCTCAAAAATCAAGCTACTAGCATATTAATGTTTCTTTTCTTTAAGACACTGTGCTTTCTCTCTTGCTTAAGAACTCATGAATATGTCTACAAAAACCTTTGTCTTTTCAATTTTTGCCTAACTAAATCACCCACATCCTTCAGATCTCCAATTAGATGCTGCTTCTCTAAAGGACGTCTTCTCAACTTCTGTGGTTGGGATAGGTACCTCCTCTGTTATTTCATAGTTCCAGTATTTTTCATATCACTTCATTTATCTCACAATACTGGAAATTTCTGTTTACTCTTCTATATCTCCTGCTAGGGTATAAATTTCATGATGGCATGTCTATTAGTTTTACTATTGATTGGTACATGTTTCCTGACATACTCAAAATGTTCATCCTATTTTATTCACTTCAACATGACAGCACTCTCTATTGGGGCAACCAAATTTTAGACCGTACTTACAGCATTACGACAGGGTTATATCATATATATTTAACGACTGACTGAATGGGGTTAGAAATAAAGATCTTAAAAAAGAGAGAGAAGATTGATGTATCTGACAGGAGTGGTAAAGATAAAACAAACAGAAACTCTTGAGAGGTGAATCATATTTTTTTCTTTTTAAGCATATTTCATTTATTTATGCTCCATCTTTATCCAAAATTGAATTTAAGATGGCTACATTCCGTTTCAGATTTTTTATGTCTTCTAGTTCTTAGGCATCTAAATGAGGCATCCTATATTCAATAGAGAAAAGGTAATAAAGGGTGACAAAAATGATTTTAGAAAAATAATATAAAAATGTATAAAGAGCATTTACATATATACATTAAAATAGGTAGATTAAAATACTTTTTAAAGTTTTTATAAAATGTTCCAGCATTATTAGCAAACTTATTCAAATTACACATAGAGCCAGCCATTACCAGGTTATAATATATAGCCTAGTAAATGACAAAGTATCATCAATTTTATTTTTAATTTTCCAGTGTTTATTAAAAATATTTAAAAGGTATCAAAAGTTATAAGTAATAATATGGGAAAGACAAGAGTTTGCCCAAAACCGTGTTTGAACAAATGTCAAACTTTGATTTTATTAATTTCATATTTTTTACTTTGAAAAAATAAATTTTTACAAATATCACTAAAGGTCATATCCCTTGCTCTATTCCATGGATATGCTCAAAGCTAACTGCTATTTTAAAGTTGGTTGCACTTTTTATATTTTACTATATATATCTATATTTTTTCTATTAAGATACGTGTTCTTAAGAAGTTAAAGCCTTCTACATTAAAAAAATATTATTCCATTAAAATTAGATTATCTTGAAAAAGATTAAGTTGGGGCATCAGTGTTTCTGAATACAAAATAATAATTTGAATGACTAGAAATAGCATTGACTTTCTGACCTATAATCATAAAATATGTGTTTTCAATAAAATATCTAACTCATTTCTGATAATTTTTATGTTTATAATATATACTCATTAGATTTTAATAGAAAACTTGTAAAACTGTAGCTAAATAAACATTTCCAACTATATGTGTTGAATGTTTATAAAGCTAATATTTTAATATAATAGCCAGCAACATTTTGCACTAAATCCAGCTT
Source organism: Lemur catta (assembly GCF_020740605.2). Classification (NCBI taxonomy): domain Eukaryota; kingdom Metazoa; phylum Chordata; class Mammalia; order Primates; family Lemuridae; genus Lemur; species Lemur catta. The sequence continues at coordinate 244,653,130 of NC_059128.1, forward strand.
AATTTTCATATAAAAGTCAAAATGTTACCAACATATTTTAAGCAAATATAAAGTAAAACAATTCATAAGGCATTCAGAGGCATAAAATATCATAAATGTAATAAAAATATTATTTAAGAGCAAAACAATGGCATAGTGGTGTATGCCTGCAGTCCTAGCTGTTCAGGAGGCCAAAGCAGGAGGATACACTGAGGGTGTTCAAGGCTCCAGTGAGCTATGATCGTGCCACTGCACTTTAGCCTGTGTGACAGGATAAGACCCTATCTCTAAATAAACAAATACATTTTTAAAAAGAGCAAAACAATGTTCTTTCAGTTGGCAATAATTATTGTGGTCTAACTATGGGCCAGAAATTCTACATTCAGACAGACTCTATATGAAACTCAAGCTGGATTTAGGGGGAAAATGTTGATGAGTATTATATTAAACAAGATAGACTTCATGGAGCTTACACTGTTACGGGAAAATCAACAATTAACTAGTGCCAGCAAGAAAAGAATGGAGGATAAGGGGATAGAGAATGATGAATTGGGAAAATCATTTTAGGCTTGGTAAAGCCTTTTCCAAGAACCTGACATTTAAGCGAAGGGTTGAAAGATGTGAAAAGACATCACGTGAAGACCTTAGCAAGGAACATCTCAGACAGAGAAGAGAACAAGTTTAAAGGCAAGTTCAAGGAATAGAAAGAAACCCAGCACGGTTGGAGCAGAGGGAAGAGCAGAGTCACAGGTGATGAAGCTACAGAGGTAGACTGGGCCTGGTCACTACCAGGACAATAGTACCTCCTTTGGATTTTGATCTAACAGTTGAGGAAAGCTATTGCAGCTGTTGAGCAAAACAGTGATATGATCTAATTTTAAAGGATCACTTGGTTACTGTGAGGATTATAGGACAAGAAGTAGAAAGAAGAGAGACCAAATATCAGGCTATTGTGAGGCCAGGGCTAAGATAGTAGTGGTTAAAATATTAGGAAATGGTCAGATTAAAGCTATATTTTGATAGTAGAAAGGGATCAAGGCTGACTCTCAGGTTTATTGCCTGCACAATTAGGTGGATTATGTTGTTGTTTTTAAATGTATATAACAATAACACAGGGTCCTGTCTGGTCCTGTATAGCACTTGCATCAATAATTTCTATGAACATGCCAAGGGCACACCTAACACACTTATAAACAATGCAAAACTCAGAAATATTTTTAGCTCAGTATAAGAAAGATTTTAATGGCACTCATAGTTATCTACAGACAGACTGGGTACCCTCAGTAATTAACAAGCTAATGGAATTACCTAAGCATACATGGACTAGTCACACCACCAAATGGAAAGATGGAAGCTTAGATTACATCTAGGCCAACTCCCACATCGTATGATTGAAGAAATGTGTGCCCAGAGACACACAGAACCTTGTTCAAGGTCAAGCATAAATTCAGTAGTGGAGCCAACATTCATAACTCCCAACAAGAGTTGTGTATTAAAAAAGTTCAGGTGCTAGGCCAAATGTTCCAGTTATTCATATAATATAGCTTTTGAGTTAATCAGTTCACTGAGATTTATCATGTCTTTTGGCTTCATTCACTCATTTATATGTTAAGCACCTTCAACATAAAAGGCACTGTGCGCTTCTTCATAAGATGTAATATTGGAATATCTTCAAGTTATTCCATCTTTAGTTTCAAGGTTATAAATAAATATACACAGAAAGTAGAGTGTTATAAACAGTTGACTCATATCCTTTTGGAAAGAGGTAAAATATAAATAAATTCAGTAAGTGAAACCACAGATACATACTCTTATTTTTATTACAAACGTGCATGCATTGTATAGTTGGTTTAAAATCTTATGGATGGATACTGTCATTCCCAAATGCCAGTAAGAAAAAAAATTAACAGAAAAGAATAAAAAATCAATCAACCTAGTATTGAAAGATTTTGTAAGCAAAACTGTAGATCCATTCATTATGTTCTATATATTTCATCAGGAGAGTGGGACAAGTGGTAAAAGTCACCTTTTATAAATGTCAATTTAGGGGGCCTACTTTTGTCCATTAGTATTTCCTTAATACTCAATTCCCTTCTCTTTCACTGTTTACCACTTCCTCCCAAATTCCAGAGATTCATTTATGTGGAAATCAGTGTTTTGCAAAGCTACATCTAATAATCTTATGCTCGCAAAACCTTGTATCCTTTCTCATACCTCCATTCCTCTGCATGTTCTGGTTTCTCCTCTCTATAGTGACCAAAATTCTACATTTCATTTCCAAACTCTACTCTTAACTTTCTAGAACAAAAAGTGATCTTGAAAACTCTTTGCCTCTTATTCCATGCTTGTCCTAAGCCACCTACTGTGGGATTCTGCTGCTGCTATGTAGTCTCATGGACCACAATGAGAAACATAGAAAATTAAGACAAATAAATTATGTGGCTAGAAATTGTGGGCAAAGGTGCAAAGACACAAAGGTGCAAAAGCACACAGCATGCCAAGATGTCTGAATTGAAATAGCTTTAATGAAATGAGTTCCCTTGTTGAAAGAGTGTTCAAGATGCTCAATGGGTAAATAAGTGAGACAAGAGGGTCTTGATGTATTGTGTTAGAACATGTTAGAGCATGAGGAATAGGGTTCTGAGAATAAAGAAACAGAACCAGGGAAGACAAAAGCCTGGGCTTAGGTAAAACTTACCAAAGATGTCTGACACTTGACTCACTTCACATACAGTGTTGGTCTCAGAACAGAGTGGAAATCTGAGACTGCAGGATCTGCAGAAAGACAAGTAAAAACAAAGAGAGAGACAGAGAGAGAGTAGGGAGAATGGAACTTATCTTTCTCCCACTTCTCTCTCTTGCAATATGCTTATCAATTTCTTGATAAAAGAATATGGATCATTCAGTTTTTCAAAAAAGGAAAAGTAGGAAAAATTAATATTTTTTGTAAATTCACTTGGGTTTTCACTGATTTCTCAATATGATCTCAGTAGACCTATTGTATTCAGATTTAGTAAGATGTAAGACAATTTTTGGAGAAAAAGTTGTTTCCATAATTGTGAGCTTGGAAACACAAATCCTTATATATGAGTACACATGCACCAGTGCACATACACATTCCTACATTGTTTAGATATGTACTTACAAAGTTATTTCAATTAAATATCTTAAATTATAAGATTCTGCAATGTGTAGGTAATCTAATGATAAAATTCATAGCTCTGACAGCCTATGAGCTGTCAGAATATTTAAAATATTCACTTATGGTAAACTAACACCAACTTCTCTTCTCTAGTATCTGTGGAGATCATCACTCTTGTCAATCCCTAAGATACTAATAAAAACCTGATGAAAATAATTATTAGACCTTGTAAGTTTCAAGCTTTTTCTACAAGTTACAAATTTTTCTACAAGTGACAAAACAGCTGAGATATTTTAGTGCAGGTACATTTACCATTCTAGAATCCAGTGCTACAAAATTATTAAATGCTTAGTTTTGTTTAGATAACCTTGATAATCTTTAACTTAATTTTATACTTATTTCCTTTGCAGAAAGATATAATAATATCCCATATGATTTTTTAAACCTGTATTTCTACACATAATTGGATGAATTCAGGATGCTGGCTGACTAAGCCAAGTGCCATGGAGTGAGAAACTGCATGCTTAGCCTAATAATTCTGAACATTAAAATTATAAGCAAAAAAAAGTAAAACAAAGGAAGAACATTTTATATTCTATTTAAAATAATTTTTGAAGAATTTTAAAACAAAATATTGCTATGACATAAGACTATATTTCATAGAAGAGGAAAGATCTTAAGAACTTGGAGTTCTTCATAGACCCAAGTCACACACAAAATATCTATAATTTAGTGAAACTCTATTTGCAGTATCATAAATATGTTCACTGAAGAATGTACTTTGAATTCTAAAGCCATTTTTCATTGAAATTTTAAATAACTAGGCAATTAACATCTTAAAGCACATGTCACATGTACTTTTCGCCTTCCCTTAGCAAGATTCTCATAAAGAGTAATGCCTGGAAAGAATATATGACTAATATTTTTGGTTTTATGCTTTCTGGAATGTATTTGCTTTATAATATATACAATGGCAATCAGCATGAACAAGGACACTAATTCAAGGTCCTTTATCAGTGTTGTCTGTTTATAATTTTAATTTGACCAGTAAAACATAGTTTTAACTTCTTTGAAAGCTAATTTTTTTTAAAACATTTTCAAATTTCATTTTTAATAATTATGGTTAAATAATAGCTATATATGTTTTTAGCTAATTTTCTTATGTGCCAGAAGCTTCATGCATATCACCATACCATCCTGTACATCAAATTTAGAAGTATTGTCATCACTAGAATTCTGACAATCTACAAATATCTGCTATATCTTCTGAACAGTGTTTTTCAAAGAGTGGTCCACAGAATATCTGAATCAAATAGGCTAATTGTTACTAATGCAATACATTGAAATTCTCTTTGAAAATTCAAATTTCAATCTATTTTTAATCTATGTCTTTAGATGACTTATCTTAACCATGCTTAAGTTTTAATGTACTCATAAGCCACAGTACTTGCTCCATTTGACTCAAATAGTCAATGCCTGTGATGAGGGATCAGTGTAGATTTGGTTTCCTATGGCATATGTATCATCATACACACCAATTCTTCTGACTTTACATTTGGCGTAAATCTCCCAATTTGCTAGAGAAACTTGTTCTTATCTGGCTATAATCTGAATTTACTTCAAGTTATATACTTGTATATGCAAAGTGAGTTGAAAGCTATTTGTTCTAAAATGTATGTACTACAAATATGTATCCAAATGGCCACAGGGCAGTTTTTCACTTTTTATAAATTATATTTAAGACTATGTACTTTGGTGATAAAACTAAACTGTATCATTTGTTTATCTTTGAAAAATCAAACTGTAAAGAGCTCTCTCACCGAAAAAAAAAAAACTCTTCAAATTTCTTTCCTCACCAAGAAATTATAACATGCCATTAGAAATTATTTTAATTTACATAAATTTACTGTAAGAAAGACAATCTGATACTAAAATAAATTAACTTTAACAAAATGAACCTCAATAAAATATTTATTACAAAGCATCTTCCTAACTATTTCCTTGTAAGAAAGGTTATTAAAATACTAAGAAGTTATGATGATAAGTTTTTGGGAAAAAACTTAATGGATATTTTGAAAACATTAAAACTATTCAATTGTCCCATAAAAATAACAATACTTCCAATATTTAAATCAGCATCAACTATCCCATATCTCATTTTATTTATAATAAAAATTACACATTTTAAGAGTGATTTTCCAAGAAAAAATAACTTATCAACACTGATCTGTAAGCTAAAACACCCATCATAAATTCAGATTAGTTCCCAGAGCAGGCGACTGGCACCTCTTTGTCCTCAACCACGCCACTTTTGCCCTCGCTCCCTCTGCTCCAGCCATGCTGACTACTGTCTTTTTCCCCAACTTGCCAATCATCCAGCTAGAAGGGCTTTGCACTAGGTGACACCTCTGCTAAGAACACTCTTCCACAGATATCCAGATAGGTAGCTCACCATCCATTTTCTTTACAGTTTTCCTCAAACATTACTTTATCAATGAGATCTCCCCAACTCCAGTGCCATTTCACTATCAGCCACTCTTATCTCACTACCTTATTTATTTATTTATCTTTAGTCCTTATCATAACACTATTTTACAATAATTCACACATGTAATTATTTTCTTTCTCTCTCTGCTAAAATGTGAGCACCATGAAGGCAGAAGCTTTCTCTGTTCTGTTCACTTTTGAGTCCCCAAGGCTTAAATATATATTTGGCACATCATAGATGCTCAATATATGCTTGCTGAATAAATGAATACAATTAGTAGCTGGAATTTTGCAGAATCCAAAGCTACCTGACTCCCTGTTAAATCCTGTCAATAAGAGACACTGGTGGGAAATTAAAAGCAGGAGGAGAAAAGGCATTTTTTTCCCTCCTCTTCTGCAAGGCTAGCACAGCAGCCTCGGCAGCGAGTGCTCGCTGGCTCTGGCTCGGGCAGCAGCAACTGAGACGTGGACTCCCAGCAATAGCCTAGATGAGTCTAGCAGCTTCAGTCTTGCTGAAAAATGGAGCATCAGTAGTTTCAATAGCAGAAGTAACCGAGGCAGCACTCAGTCATAGAGTTCTGGGTGACAACTTTCCTTTTGCCTCTTCTAGCCCTAGGGGTAATAGTAGTTTCCTGCAGTAACTAATCTTTATGTATTAATATATTCACTTCCCCTTTTACTCCTCCATCCTTCTAGTACTTTGGAATAAATTTCATGTTTTAAATTCCCTCTCTTTGAATTAACTAGGGAGGTTTTTGTTGTCTTGGCTACTTAAAACTGGTAGACTGCTTTAAAAATAACTTTTGGCCAAATATCTACTCCACAGCAAGTGTGCTCACTCTTCACAAGGCAGCAATGACGTTAAAGAATGCTAAGCAGTCTCCACCACCCTAGTATAATACTTTCCATAGCCTTGTCACACCTTTATACTGTCTTTCTAATTTGTAATATGCTGACATATTAAATTAGCAGTAAATTTTGTGACACTGGCATAATTATCCTCACCTTCTGATATCTTTAAGTCCCTACACTGTATTTGAAATACAATAATTAAAAAATATTTTTCAGGACAATGTTTAATTTTTCTTTTAGTTTTACATATCCCACATATTTAGTACCTGTTTGGCAGAATAGATACATTCATGCACATCAATCATATACAAATAGTTTCTAATACTACCATTTCTATGACTTGTTAAAAAATGATTAGTGGTGACCTGAAAAGTCTTAAAAACCATAACTACACTTTCAGGATCTCACTAAGAAAATGAAACCGGGATCTTCCTTGTTTTCCTCGGCAATAAGAATTTTGTAACACACCCTTCTCTCATTTTTTACCTAAGGACCAAGACATCATTTTCATCCATTCGGCAACACAGAAGACTTGTTCCTTCATTGTGAGTATGTTATAAGTCATGTGGTTTTATTCTTATTCTACCTCTTATGACAACCAAGATTTTAATGATTATATCCTTTTTTAGAGGTTGAAACATTTTCCTTATTTATCATAAAACCATAAGAATGAATGTAAATATCATCCACAATTCTATTACATTTTGAAAAATACAAACTAAAAAATAAGTGTCATCTTTCCCAGAGTCCCCTCAGTCCAATTCTGAATCCCCAAAGTAATAAGATTAACATGGTATAACCAATTAGAAGACACCAAATACTTTTCTATGATTGCATGTATATTGTGCATACATATATAGTGCCAATAATTTTTACAAGTATTTTACAAAAATAAGGTCATATTATACACAGTCCTAAAATACATTTTTTCAATTAGCCACATAGACATCATGGCTATCCTCCTGAGCCTACATATATAAATCTGCCCATTATTTTCCCTATTTTTGACAGCCAATATATGTTCTATTTCCTTATTAGTATGCTCAAATGGGTGGGCCTGCTGCTAGCCACATGTCTATCCTTGGATTAATTTAAGGTACTCATGGCAGAGAGTATCAGAATCTCCTGGCTGCTGGGAGTCCCATAAATTGACAAAAACTATTTAGGTCATTACATATGAAATGTCCAATTTCAAATCAAAACTGTGGTTTATTATATCTCAAACAAGAAGCAATGTAATTAATCAAAGTAAGTGCCTAAACTATCAATACAGTTTTGCCATCTTAACAGTAGCTTGTTTATGCCAGCAGCAAAGAAGCCTGGATAGCGCATGGCAATGAAATCCTGAAAGGCGTTTTCCAGAGCTTGTTGAGAATTGAATATTTTTCCTTGCAAGAAGTGGTCCAAAGCCTGGAAGAAATGGTAGTCAGTTGGTGCAAGGTCTGATAAATATGGTAGATGACAGAGAGTTTCCAAGTCCAGCTACTGTAGTTTGAGCAGCATTGTTTGTGCAACATGTGGTTCAGCATTGTCTTGCAAGAGGAGTAGTCTGTCTCTATTAACCAATCTCAGCTGCTTAATCATAAGCATTCTCATCATTTCATCCAATTGGTTGCAGTAGACATCCACTGTAATCGATTGACCAGGTTTCATGAAGTTGTAGTGGATAATACCAGCACTGGACCACCAAACAGACACTATTAGCTTTTATTGATAAATATTCTGTTTTGCACTGTATTTTGGCACTTCATCTTTATTCAACCATTGTGTCAAATGTTTGCAATTGTCAAAAATAATCCATTTTTCATCACATATCACAATACGGTATAGAAATGGTTCACCTTTATGACAGCAATGAAAGGCAAGTTGCAAGTTGATTTTTCTTCTGACGTTCATTTAATTTATGTGGAAGCCATCTAACCAGCTTCTTTACCTTGCAGATTTTTTTCAAATGGTCCAGTATTGTTGTAATAGTAACATCAAATCTTGCTGCTTATTCATGTATAGGTTGAGATGGATTTGCTTCCACTAGAGCTTTCAGCTCATCATTGTCCACCTTGGTCTCAGGGTGCCCACATGGCTCATTTTCAAGATAAAATCATGAGAATGGAACTTCTCAAACCATCAGTGTACTGTGCATTCATTAGCCACATCCTTCCCAAACAGTTGGTTATGCATTTATGTATGTTACTATAATCTTTTTTTTTTTTAATTTCAGAAAATCACAGGGGTACAAATGTCTTGGTGACATAAATTGCTTTTGTACTGTTTCAGTCGAAGTTATAAGTGTGTTCATCACCCAGTGTGCATTATACTCACTAGGTGTAAATTACCCATCCCTTCCTCCCTCCATCCTCCTACTTGATTTCTGATCGATGTTATTTCTATATGTGCACATAAGTGTTAATTAATTACTTCCAATTTAATGGTGAGTACATGTGATGTTTGTTTTCCCATTCTTGTGATACTTCAAAGAATGGTCTCCAGTTCCACACAGGTTAATACAAGAGGTATTAGTTCACCATTTTTTAATGGCTGAGTAATACTCCATGATATACATATACTATATTTTATTAATCCACTCATGTATTGATGGGCTCTTGGGTTGTTTCCACATCTTTCCAATTGTGAATTGTGATGCTATAAACATTCGAGTGCAGATGTCTTTTTTATAGAATGTCCTTTTTTCCCCCTTGGGTAAATACTCAGTAGTGGGATTAGTGGATCAAATGTTAGTTCTACTTTTAGTTCTTTGAAATATCTCCATACTCCTCTCCATAGAGGTTGTACTAGTTTGCAGTCCCATCAAGAGTGTATGAGTGCTCCTATCTCTTCACATCCACACCAGCATTTGTTGTTTTGGGATTTTTTGATTAAAAGCCATTCTCAGTGGAGTTAAGTGATATGTCATTGTGGTTTGTTGATATTTTGAGCTTTCTACGCTGCACTGGTTCAATAACGGAACTTATATATGAAAAGAACATGAATTTTTGACTTATCCATGATTTCACTAAAATTGCTCTTAACAAAAAGTTGGAAAGATAATCACAAGCTGAACCCCTGAGTTTGCAAGACGGACGGTGTACCTTCACAATAAAAATAAAACAAGAAGGTGAAATGTCAGAGATATTAACTGTCAAACTTAGTACTTAAGGAAATTGGACACTTCATATTTAATAATCTAGTATCTGGTATTACTAAAGGTCTTATTCTTCATGAGTTTCCATCTCTATTAACATATTGCCTCCATATTTCATAATTTATGCAACAGAAATGATATTAGTTCTTTCCACTCCCAGCCAAATATATAACTAGAATACTGATCACCATTTTTAATACAATAGTATTTCATCTTTTATTTCAAAATATAAGGGGGGTGCAAGTAGTTTTTTTTTTTTTTTCACATGCATAAACTGTATAATTCTGAAGTCAGGGCTTTTTGTAGTGCACCATCACCACAGTAGTGCACATTGTATCTGATAGATCACCACTTTCTATCTAGCCAGAAAATCAAGTTTATCTTCAACCTGTGGCCTGTTATGTTAATGCATTTTGGGTCAAAGATTCAGAATGAGGCAATCCATGGATATTTCAGTTATTTTCATTTTTTTCATGCAAACACTGTAGGTTTTGCATAATAGCTACAGGACTCAGTAATGATGCCATTAATCATTTGTTCTTTCAAATGTTTCCTCATGTCCTCCCTTTCATAACAAGCAATTCTTTGAAATCAGTCTTTGAAGGGCCATGACTGACGGAGATGAATAGGGTACTTAATCGCATTGGCACATGCCAGAACCCATTTCTGTGGCAAAAACACTCCAGGTAAAGTTTCTTATTCAGTAACACTCCATAGATAATAAAGAATTTCCAAAATCCAACATCTCTTTCCACTCTTGCTATCATAGCCAGTCTCTGTGCCTCAGAAGCACCTTCTGCTTCCTTTCCCATCTTCCAGTCAGCCCTCCATACCCACGGGTTTCAGAATATTTTCAGTAATATTCTGATGATTTTAAGTATCATTTAATTTCATTTGCAGTAATACAAACAACTGGGATTAAAAAAAAAGACATGAATGCAAGAATAATATTTAATTCATTACATGTGAATTTTAAATTAAACAGACAGTAGCTTTTACATTTTCCTCCAAATTACATATGTAGTTTTTCTCCTCTATGGGATTTTGCAAAACAGACAACAGCAATATTCATAGTCATCTCACTGCATTAATACCTTCCTCCTTGTTAGTTCAATGACTGTGAAACTTTAACTGGGACTGAGAGAAATTATATCTGATCATTACTTTTTTTCTTTGTTGAGGCACGTGAGAAATGCAATTATTTAAATTACCTACAAAAAGATCAGTAGATTGATAAATCTAGCAGGATTCAATGTCCTGTTTATATCAAGTACCCCTTGATGAGAATAAGTTTACTCAGAATGTCAGATGTTAACACTGAAGAAAGAGATGGACACTGAAGTACTGATTTCATATTAAATCAGCCTATGTATTCGATTGTCACATTGCTCTCCCTTAAAAGAGCATAAATTTTATATCATTATGAAAATTAATGATATATACTAGGTTGAATGGTGTTCCCCAAAATTTCAGGTTTCCCTACAATGAGTAAATATGGCCTATTTTGAAATAAAGTCTTTGCAGATATAATTATTAATATTAATATCATGATGAGGTAGGGTAAGCCCCTATTCCAATGACTGGTGTCCTTTTAAGAAGGCTGTGTGAAGACACAGACACACACAGAAGGAAGATGGATGTGTGAAAATGGGGGCAAAGAGATGCAGCTATACACCAAGGATCCCAAGGATTACGGAGAAATACGAGATGCTTGGAAGGCGCAAGGGAGGACCCTTTCCTAAGCCTTCAGAGGTGCCATGGTTTTGCCAATACCTTATTTCAGATGACTGGCCTCCAGAACTGTGCAGCAATAAATTCCTATTGTTTTAAGCCAACTAGTTTTTGGTCATTTGTCACAGCAGTTGTGGGAAACTAATACATAACATAGTATATATGAAGTATATAATTCCTGATTAGGTTATAGTTTTAACTAGTCATAATGGGTTACTGAAATTATCTACAGATTACATTTCTTACATGGGTACATACAGATTCATTGGCTGTACATTTAAGTAATTTGTGAATGGGAAAACACTGGGAATAAAAGAATCTTTCAAATTTTTGAGTGATAATTTTTATCCCAAATGAGATAAGTGGTAGTTGGAATAAGGAAATGAAAGCAGGAAATTATTGCTGAGCTCATAAAACTATCCTCATCTATTGTTTATGCTAAGACAGATTTCTTCTATTAGCTATGTCTTTCCCACCTCAATATAAAACTATTTATTATCCTTAGCATGGCTCCACATAAAAATATTTAAGTCACACTGCAAATATTCAAAATAATTATGTAGGCAGAGTTTATTACTTTAATATTTTTAAAATAGTTTGGATAATGAATACTAAAAGATAAAACATATATAAATGCTGTATTTCCTTGTTTCTAGACATTGTGCCACTTAAGTGTTAAAGTATGCACTATTAGATGCATCTAGTTCCAATAGATGTTTTCCTTCTTGAGCAATACTTACTTTAAAATAGATAACTGCAACAACATTGATTTCATAAAACCCAAGTAATGTAAAACATTACAAAATCAATATTTTCCTTTTTATTCATTTTTAGGTTTTAAAATCTTAAGGCTTTAGAGTTAAAAAATTATTCATTGAAGGATAAGATGTTTCACCTTGACACTAAATGGTAGCATTAGCTAGTTCACCAATGAGGACGAGTTCATTCCCTCATAGTACACTTTCCATAGGCAAAGGGAGAAATTACCAATTTCATATATCCTGAGATGCCAAGATATCCTGTGAAGATTTCTGTTACATCATTCTCATTGTCAATCAACATACTCGCAAATATTTATTAATTTTGGAAACCATTTGGAAAACATTTTACATAAAGTCACTGAATTGTTACTTTAATTTTAAATTACCAACCTACATCCTTTATTTTGCTGTTTTCTGTATATACATAGCTGCATTAGAGCTTCTGTTTATATTTGTTAACATCTGCTCAGGGACAAATGACACATTTAGTATTATACAGAAGGAACAAATTACAGAAGAGCATATATTGAGGACACTGGATACAGAGCATATTACTGAACAGAGTAAGTCTCTGAACAGAAGAGTTAGCCTAAGAATGATAATACATAAAGATACATTAATGACTGAATAATATCCTCTCTGTTTCCTAAGTGTAAACCCAAAGAGATAAAAGCAAAGGTTAGCTTGCCTTCTGCCTTTACCCAGTGTGGTCAGGTGCTAGCATTCACCAAGATCTACCTGAAAGTGAATAAGACAATGAGTAATAGCTGCCCTAAGAAGAAATTTGGTGTGCTAATAAACACAGCAAGATCACTACATGGCATCAAGAACCTTGATAAACTTTGTGTGTGTGTGTGTGTGTGTGTGTGTGTGTGTGTGTGTGTGTGTGTGTAACTAAAAATTGGTATAAAACTCACGAAATACAATAGGTAATTGGCAATGAATGCCAGTGGATGCTTGTACAAAAACTTTATCAACAGTGTATTGGCATTTGCAGAGACCTTAGCAGAGAATGACAATAAAATATAACTCTAAATATCATACTATTTTTATTACAATAAAACTGAACAATCTTTTCATAATCATTTTTTTCCTAAAGTGCTATAATGATATTTGAGAAAATAGCTATTTTAATTTTGTGGTAGTTTTTTAATTACTAAGGGCAGAATACTGTTCACACAATTTTAAAAAAGTATAATCTTGAATGCTTTTTTACAAATGGGTTCGTTTTAAAAATTTAAATAGATTGCACTGTTCAAACTAAAGAGCTAAATGAAAAATTTACAAAAATGAACAGGTATACAAAAGACCCTCTATTCAACAGGTAAGAGTCTTAATTTTTGTTATGCTTAATTTCCCAAAGCGATGTCATAATTCCTTGCTAAAACAAACATCAAATGTACTCACCATTAAATTGGAGCTAATTGATCAACACTTATGTGCACATATGGAAATAACATTCACTGGAAATCAAGCAGGTGGGAAGGGGAAGGAGGGAATGGGTAAATTCACACCTAACAGGTATAATGCACACTATCTGGAGCATAGATAGACTTTGAATCAAACAGTACAAAAGCAATTTATGTAACTAAAACATTTGCACTCCCATAATATTCTGAAATTAAAAAAAAAAACAGAAAGAGATAAAAATGTAAAACTCAAAAATCAAAATAGCATAGCAAGGATAAAAACAAAATAAGAACTTCTTAGAAGAAAAGTAACCCAAATGCAAGCAATGGGGAGACTTGATGTCGCAGGCCTACTGAAAGCAAGACCAAGGCTCCTGGCTGGGAGCTTTAACTCTTCCAGCAGGGCAAAGAACTAAAAATCATTCACGTGAGACCGACGACAGGGGCCAGTCTTACTACTTTTAGCTAGACTTTTTACTCCATTTCATTTTCTGCCTCAACACTTGAAAGTAACAATAAGCAAACATATGTACTGAGCAATCTACAGATTTAGTTTGGTAACAAGGAATAAAATATGCTGAATAAATTTAAGGTTAGAGAAGGGAGCAAATAAAATCAATAAATGAAACATAAAGTAAGCATGGATGAAAAATAATTTCCCAAGATAGTCTGAAAAGATTGGTAATTATATTTCAGATGTTAATAATATAAAACCTACTTTATAAAAATAAAAATGAAGGTGAGAGGGACAGAGTGAAATGAAGCAAAAAGGAGAGGATAGCAAAAAGAAGCAACCAGACATATTAGAAATTTATATATACAGTCATGCATCGCTTAACAATGGTGACACATTCTGAGAAATACATTGTTAAGTGATTTCATGGTTATGTGTACATCAGAGTGTACTCACAAACCTAGATGGTCTAGCCTGCTACACACCTAGGCTACATGGCATAGCCTATTGCTCCTAGGCTACAAAACGGTACAGCATGTTACTGTACTGAATCCTGCATGCAATTGTAACACAATGGTAAGTATTTGTATATCTAAACATATCTAAACATAGAAAAGGTACAGCCAAAATACAGTATAAAGATAAGAAATGATACACCTACAGAGGGCACTTACGATGAATGGAGCTTGCAGGACTGGAAGTTGCTCTGGGTGAGTTAGTGAGTGAGTTGTGGGTGAATGTGAAGGCCTAGGATATTACCCTACACTACTGTAGACTTTATAAACACTGTACACTTAGGCTACACTCAATTTATAAAATAATTTTTTGTCTTTAATAATAAATTAATCTTAACTTACTGTAACTTTTTTACTTTATAAACTTTTTAATTTTTTTAAATTTTTGATTCTTGTAATAACACAGCTTGAAACACAAACACATGGCATAGATACAAAAATATTTTCTTTCCTCGTATCCTTATTTTATTAATATAATCTTCTTCTATTTTTATTTTTTTTAATTTTTGTTAAAAATTAAGAAACAAGGCCAGCACAGGGTCAGGTTCATCAATATCACTGTCTTTCAGTCTACATCTTGTGCTACTGGAAGGTCTTCAGGAACAAAAACACGTATAGGGCTGTAATCTCCTACAGTAACAATGCCTTCTTCTGGAATACTTTCTTGAGGACCTGCCTGAGGCTTCTCTTGAGAAAGTTGGAAGAAGACGCTCAAGTGGCAAACAACTTTAACCTAGGTGTGGATGAGGATGCTTCAAGGAGCTCCTAGGGGTGGTTCCTGAGGAATTGACTAATAAGGAGTTATTGGAACTGGAACAGGAATGCATAGCTGAATAAGAGGCAAGAAGAAAAGAAACTGAAGGAGAAGAAAAGGAACTCCCAGTGAAATTCACATGGAAGAGTTTGGCAGGAGCTTTTGCCTTGTTGATTTTTGCCTCATCCTTGGCAGATCCTTTGAAATCATGGGCAAATCACTTGAGGGTCTTCCAGATGCCATCCGTACACTCCTTGGTGACATCACCTCAGGCCCACACAGGGTTTCTGACACAGTCACAGATGTTGTAATCCTTCCAGAATTGCATCAGTGTCTTCTCAGTGTCTTCCTCAGTTGCAGCAATAGCCTAGGAAAAGGTCCTCTTAAGGTAATAGGCTGGAAAACTGCTATCACTCTTTGATCCATTGGGTTGGATCAAAGAGGTGGTATGTGAGGGGAGAAACACCCCATTGATACTGGGATGAGGATCACCACCCATAAAAGGAGGATGTGTGGGAACAGTATCAACAATAAGGGAAATCTTAAAAGGTATTTTACTCTCCAAACAGTACTTCTCCATTTCACTGACATGACAATTAGGAGGGCATCTTGGGAGAGGAGCTGAGTCACCCATGACTTCTTATTGCTCCTGTAGTACACTGGCAGTGTGTGCTTATTATGCTTGAAGACCCTGTGCCAGGTCACAAACGAATTCAATTTGTAGCCTGCAAGACTGCCCCAAGCAAGGCTGTTATTCTGTCCTTAAAAGCCTTGAAACCTGGCATTGACTTGGCCTCATTATGGATGAAAATCCTTTCAGGCATCTGTTTCCAGAAGAGGGAGGTTTCATCCATATTGAAGGTTTGCTCTGGCAAGTAATTTTCTTCCACAATCTGCTTATCTATAGCTTCCAAAAATTCTTCAGCTGCCTTCACATCAGTGCTCACAGACTCACCACTAACTTTCACATTATGAGATGAATAATGATTCTTGAATCATTTAAACCACCCAGAGCTAGTCGTAAATTCAACATTGTAGTAGGATCCAGCCTTTTCTTTGAACATCACATATAAACTTTCTGCTTTGGTCGTGACTGTCATGGTGCTGAGAGGGATACACTGCTGTGTCTGGTCTTCAATCCAGGTCATTAGAAGTTTCTTTAATGTCTAATCTAAGCCTTTCTGAAATTTTTGTTAGTCTCATTGCCTTCAATGAAACAGATCCTTTATTATCTTCTGCCACTTTGTTCTTGTTCTCCAAGATCATGGCTATGGTGGAATGGGACATGCCTGGCTGATGACCCATAACTATTACTGCTTTTCGACATTTCTAGTCCTTAATTGCTTTTAATTTTGTTTCTGGGTCAATGATTCCATATGGTCTCTGACTGACAATACTAGCCATGGACATTTTATGCTTAGGGGCCATGATGACTGAAACCGTACAAAATCATATCAACACAAGAGAAAATAATGGAATCAAAAGGTGCCATAAACATGAAATGCATGGGGCTACTGCAGGCATAACATGGCATATTGTTTGATTGTAAACTTTTTTAAAAAATAAGGAGTACACTCTCAAATAATGATTAAAAGTATAGTATAATAAATATATAAACCAGCAATATAGTCATTTATTACCATTATCAAGTATTATGTACTGTATATTTATATTTGCTACACTTTTTATATGACTAGCAGGTTTGTTCATACCACCACAAACATGTGAGTAATACATGACACTATGACATTATGATGGTTACAAAGTCACTAGGTGATAGGAATTTCAGCTTCATTTTAATTTTATGGGACCAGCATCACATATGTGGTCCAACATAACTGAAACAATGTAATATGGCATGTGATGGTGTATGTGTGTGTGTATACACACACACATGCCACATAAATATATAAATGTAATACGTAAAAATTATAGACTCTATAGCACATGCATATTGCTTGAAATAAAATCAGGCCATGCTAAACACTAGACTGGACAAAAAGTGATTAATAAATTGGAATAGGCCGGCCGCGGTGGCTCATGCCTGTAATCCTAGCACTCTGGGAGGCCGAGGTGGAAGGACTGCATGAGGCCAAGAGTTCAAGACCAGCCTGAGCAAGAGAGAGACCCTGTCTGTACAAAAAAATAGAAAACTTAGCCAGGTGTGTGCACCTGTAGTCCCAGCTACTTGGGAGGCTGAGGAAGGAAGATCCCTTGAGCCCAGGAGTTTGAGGTTACAGTGAGCGCTGATGACTCCACTGCACTCTACCCAGGGCAACAGAGTGAGACTCTGTCTCAAAAAAAAAAAAAAAAAAGAAAGGAAAAAGAAATAAATTGGAATATAGATTAAAATATATTATGTAATTTATCCTGATTTACCTACAAGGAAAGAAAGAATTAAAAATTACCAAAAACCTGTTAATAAATACAGAGAATAGATTGAAAGTTTTCAACATTTATCTCATGGAGCAGTAAGACAATGGAATACATGGAAGGATAATATTTATGAATTTTCTTGAAGAGAAAAAAACAACCAAGAAAACTACATGAATTCTAAAATTAAAAGAAGATTCTGAGATTTGAGCAGCTGTTACCAGACAATAATGCTTGCCAATTATTGTAGGAATTTCCCTCCATATCTGACCCCCAATTATGTCAGTGTCAAGTCACATGGTCAATGCACAATAAGAAGTGATGTTTCACCTTAGGGCCAAGGCATAGGGGTATGTGTGTGCATCCTATGT
The DNA here is from genome assembly GCF_020740605.2 of Lemur catta. Lineage (NCBI taxonomy): Eukaryota > Metazoa > Chordata > Mammalia > Primates > Lemuridae > Lemur > Lemur catta. The sequence continues at coordinate 244,671,097 of NC_059128.1, forward strand.
GTGTCATCTGTCTATATGAGGTCATTGGCTATAGTTTCTTAGTCAAACATGAAACTGACCAAAGGCTACTAAGATTTTAAAGAAAATTTTACTTCCAAATAAATGATACATCTGCAATGAGCAAGTCTTCTCAAGTCTAAAGCAATCTGTTGGCCTCCAAAACTGTGTCAATAGGCTATGAAACCTGTGCATCTCAAAGAATAATTCTCCCTCTAAGGCCCACTTCAGTTGTGGTTATAGATAACAAAAAAATTTCTGAAGAGCAGAATTAGAGACCACAGAACACAATAAAAAAGGGAGTCTCTCCCCGGGTACAGAACAAAGTATATGGCTAATTACACAGATTAATGGATTTTTCTCAAATCGAATACACCCATGTGGTTGTCATCACATCAAAAACAGCATATGACCAGCATCTTAGCAGCCCTACTTCTGGCTCCCTCCAGTCGCCAATATCCTGACTGCCTTTGCCTGTTTAAAGCTTACATGCATGGAATCACACAGTATGCACTCCTTGGTTTCGGTTTCTTTTGTTCAGCAATATATTTGTGAGACTGCATAATACTGCATAAAGACATACTTTTTTCAATTTCTTTGCTTTACAGTATTCTTTTTTGTGCCTAGACCACTATTTACCTATTTTACTGTTGATTGGCACATGTATCTATATCTCTTTGTAAACATGTGTATGCAATTCTCCTGTGCATATATCTAGAGGAAGGACTGCAAGGTTGCAAGGAATATGTGTGTTACGATTTAATAGATATTGCCAGTTTTCCAAAGTAATTATACCAATTTTCACACTCACTGGTAGTATATGAGAGCTCCACTTGCTCTATATCCTCTCTGAAATTTCACATTCTCTTTTCATTTTAGCCACTTTGTTATGTGCATACTGAAAACTCATTTTATTTTCATTATTATTCCAACATGTCTGCTATAACAATTTTCAAACAAAAAAGGGTTTAAGGAAATTTACAATGAACAGTCTCAAATCCAGCCCATAGATATAATTAACATTCTACTGTACTTTTTAAAATCATATATCTATCAATCCTTCTATATATCAAATTTTATTTTTTGATAAATTGTAAAGAATTAAGCCCCTTTCATATGTCCATTGACTATTGGCTGTCTTCCTTTCTCTAATACCCAGTCAAATCTGTTTGTCCATTTTTTTAATCATCTGTCTTCTTGTTAGTTTGTAGGATTTCTTTATACATTTTGAATACAAATCCTTTTCCAGACAACTGTATTGCAAGTATCTTCTTCCAATCTGTAAGCTGTCTTTCACCATTCTTAATAATTTCTTTCAATAAAAAGTCTTCAATATTAATATAGTTTAACAGTAAATATAGTTAATATAGTTCAATTTATTTTTTATGTTTTTTCTTTTCTTTTTTGGGTTCTGTTAATAAATATCTGCCTATTCAAAATTCATGAAGATTTCCTTTAAAAGCTTTATAATTTATCTTTCACATTTAGAACTCCTATTCATTTGGCATTGATATCTGTGTATGGTGTAAAGGGTCAAGATATATATTTTTTTCCATGTGGATATCCTATTGACTCCAGAACCATCTATTAAAAAATATTTTTCTCACCTTCTTGTGTATCAGGCTACCTAATACATGGTGAGCCTGTTTTTAAATATTCTAGTCTTTCCCACTAGTCAATTTGTCTTTGCACCAATATCACACGGTGTTAATTACTATAGCATTATAATATGTTTTGATATTTTGTCCTATAAATGTCTCAGTATTGGTATTCTTTCAAATTTTCCTGTCTAGTCTTTGAAATTGCATAAAATTTTAGAATTGGCTTTCCAGTTGGTACATACACACAAAACAAGTAACCAAATGGAAAATAACAAGCATTGGTGAGGATGTGAAAGAATTAGAACCCTTGGTACATTGCTGGTGAAAATATAAAATGGCTCAGCCACTATGGAAAACAGTTCTATGGTTTCATAAAAAGTAGAATATAGAATTTGGATAGGACCAAGCAACTCCCCTCCTAAGTATATACCCCAAACACTTAAAACAGGTACTCAAACAAATACAGTTACATGTATGCTTATAACATCACAATTAACAGTAACCAAAAGGTGCAAATAACCCAAATGTTCATTAATGGATGAATGGATAGTCAAGCTGTGGTATATATTAATACATACAATGGAATAGTATTCAACCCTAAAAAGGAACAAAGTACTGATACTTGCTACACCATAAATGAAACTCAAAAACATTATGCTAAGTCAAAGAAAACAGACATAAAATGTCACATATTGTATAATTCCATTTATATCAAATATACAGAATAAGTGAATCCATAGAGGCAGAAAGTAGATTAGGCTTTGCCAGAGGTTAGGGAGAAAGGGAGAATGGGGAGCAACTGCTTAATGGGTATGAGGTTTCCTTTTGGGGTGATGAAAACATTTTGGAACTAGATAGAGGCAGTCATTGCCTTCCTTTCCTGCAATATTGCAAATGTACTAAATGACATTTAATTGTTCATTTTACAATGATTAATTTATGTTATGTCAATTTCAGTTCAATTTTTTAAGAAGGACAAAAAACCAAAACAAACTAGCTGATACATTTCTTTGGGTAGCATTCATTGAATCTATAGGGTATTTTGAAAAATTTGTATTGTATATAATAGTGATTCTTCCAATCTGTGAACATGCACATCTTTTCATTTTTATGTCTTCATTTTCTTTAAAGACTATTTATAGTTTTCAATGTGGAATTCTTACACATCTTTTCTTAGATTTTGATAGTTTATTTCAAAGTATTTGTGTGCTTTTATTTTTTTTTGATTGACACATAATAATTTTACATATTTATGAGGTAGTTATGTTGCATAATAAACAAATCAGGGTATTTAACATATCCATCACCTCACACGTGTATCATTTCTTTGTGGTTAGAACATTTAAAAATCTTCACTTGTAGCTATTTTGAAATATACAATACAATATTGGTAACATAGTCACCCTACTATGCAATCAAACACTGGAACTTTTTCCTCCTAATTATAATTTTATACCCATTAAACAATCTCTCCTTATCATTCCCTGCCCTCTACCCTCCCCAGACTCTGGTCACCACTAATTTACTTTCTACTTCCATAAGATCAATTGCTTTAGATTCCACATATGAGTAAGACATCATGTGGTATTTGCATTTCGGTGTTTTTGATGCTATTGAAAATGTTTTACTTTTTTTTGTTTGTTGGTAGTATATAGAAATAAAATTGAATTTATATATTGACCTTGTATCCAGCATTATTTTCATTGATTTTTATTTGAATTACTTTTATAAGCAAGGCAAAATGTTGGAAGTGGATCTTTAATGAAATAAAGAAATATGGCAACATTCATATTTTTCCACTGAAGTTTTATCTGCTTTTACCTGTTTTTCAGATTTCCACTGAAATGAAAATATAATCCCACAAAGTCTTAAACTTGATAGATAATATATCAATTAAGCTAAGCATAATGCTAATAATATGTTAAGTGCTCTGTGAACTTTTTTGAAATATATTTTTCTATAGTAATACTAATATTCAAAATAATTAATCAACATATTCAGTTTTTCACTTCAACGAATATTTATTGACTGTCTATTCTGTGCTTACAATTAAAGTTAAATGCTGAGGATAAACTAGTAAAAAGGTAGACAATATTTGTGAATATTCACTTTATATGTTTTTCACCATTCAAATTTTATTCCTTCTCTCTGGAATGGATTATAATTGGGTGCTTAGAGATTTTAAATCTTAAAAAGCCATTGGAAACCATCACATAAATAATAGTTTGTAAGAAAAAAAAACATTATTGGAATGTTATAAACTTATATATCTAGATGGATATATCATAGGTGGGGACTATGTGATGATATTCAATGACATTAGCTCATGATAGCTTCTAGTTGTCATATGCACATTATTACTGCATTGAAAATTAGTCTATTAAGTTACCAGTCCCTGGGATGAAGCTTTACCACTATTCTTCCTGAAGTCAATAAGGTTTTGCTTGTTAATATGCCTACTTTCTCTTTCACTTTCTATCTCTTCTTGCTTGAAACATTTCTCTCTCTTTCTCTCTCCCTCTCTCTTTCTCTCTCTCTGATTTACAGTTATATGCGCCTTCATACATTTCTTGTAATGTTCCCTGCAAATTCTGTTCCCACTTCCTAAGAAATATTTTCTTTCCATCTTTTCTCTTCTTAGTACCTAGTTTTCCTTTGTCTCCCTTCTATATAGTCATTTAGAGAAGCCCGTTTTTTTTCTATTTTCTTGACTAGATTAAATCCCTTATTTTAAACCCCAGTGGCATCTCTCTTTTACAAAACTTATGTTTGTTTGCTATTTTACACTTACCTATTTGATTAATGTCTGTCTGTCACTACTGGGTTTAAGTAGCATGCCTTTGCTACTTATTTCAGTCTTAACATCAAGCATATCAGCTTTTGACGCATAGTTCTGGATGGATAGGATGGATTGGATGGATGGATGGAAGGATGGATAAATGAATGAAAGAACAAATTAGGAACTCATAAACATGGACAATTATTTTTTTCTATAAATCACAATTTCTACCATTTGAATTGAAACAGGCTTTCCTTCTTTGGGATTTCTTATATCAGTTATAAATAACATCTCTTAGTTATCTATTGATTCTGCTTATACTTCCTCTTTCTAATTTAAACATGTAATTGATTTTTAAGGTGTTTTTCTACATATATCTAATATATGTCAATGTTATATATTAACTGTGAATTTCAAAGGTGCTGTGAAGTCATTATCTGTTAGCACTTCTAATTTTTGATTATTGGGAAAATATTTATCCACACTGAGCCACACATACATCATTTTAAATTTACACAGTAATTACAATTTAATAAAATAAATATTTGAACACAAAATATGCATTTAGTAAATGTTTATTTTGATAACAAAAGAAATATATACATACTTTAAACAACTGAAAAAATAGAACATATTAACAAAAAACAAATGTATATTTTCATGACCTATAGGAAAAAAAAAACTCTTAATAAGTGGCTTTATTTTCTTTCATGTTTGTAGCATAAATATTTTTTAATAAACATTAGAAATCTTTTGCTCTTTATCTCATTTAACATCATTTAGGGTAACATTCTCATATTATTGAAATTTATAGCATAAATATAATTTTAATAGTTGTACGATATGGATCTATATTATCCTAAAGTGATTTCATCCTCAAATTTACCTTAAGGTTCAAGATAGCTTCTGGAGCCCCAGATACCATATTTACATTCCAGAGAGCAACGGGACTATGTATCAGGTAAAAGGGTTTACTCTTAACAGTTGAGAGAGCTCGTTTTAAGCAGCCTTCCTGTAAATTCCACAAACGACCTTCATTTATCTCTCATCAGTTCACACGTAGTCTTTTGGTCACAACTGGCCACAAAATAGAATATAAACTATAGGGATATTTTTTAGTTGGTCACACCACTGCCTCAAAATCAAAGTTCTGTTAATGACAGAAGAAAAAGGAGAATGGATAGTGGATAATATCTAGTAATTTAATCAGTTCAACTAAAATCCATTTCCTCTCCTTTCCAGGCTAGCTCACATTTCCTAGCCTCCCCTGTCTTTAAGTATAGCAATATGAATGGGTTATAGCCAACGAAGTATGAATAGAAGTACTGTGTGGCATTTCTAAACATTTTAGAAGCAAAGTTACCCTCTCTACTGAGAGGAGGAAGAGGAGCTCCTGCCAAGTGGAAATACTCACTTTAATCTATTACAAAAGTGGGAATAGTTTTATTTTGTGTTTGGATTATTATACACTTGGGATTTATTTGCAATAACAGTTGGCATGACCCAAACTAATATCAGAGAGATAATATAATTTATTATCCAAATAAGGACATTTTTCAAAATAAATATGGCACAATCAATAATTATTTTAAGACAACAAAAATGAACCAGGGAAGTTCCAGGCAAACCAGGACTTATGGTCATCCAAACAACTAGTATAATATTTATCAATAGAAAGAATAAAAATTACCTCTAATATGTTGGTTGTACATAATTCTTTACTGCAAGAAATATATACCAATTTTCACTGATAGCCATAAAAGAAATTCTTTCTAAGGTGTACCAGAAAGCATTGCATTTAATGTAAGGGTATAATTTGTTTATATTAATAACATTATTAAATTGAACTATCAAAACCAACAACACAAATTTAATTTTCCTTCCCAAACATGGTCTGCAGGATGCATGAACATGTGAGGAAAATATGCACACAAATCCTAGTTTCATTCTTTAATTTGAAAGACTTCTTTAATTTCATTGAAATATTTTTGTATACATTACTACTTAATTATGGGGGAGATGCAGACTAAGTTAAGCATTATATTTGTTAGCACAACAGGTTTTGTTCTGCTAAAATAAAACAAAGTCAAACCATTTTAAGAACCTATATTGCTTCCTATGGTACATTAGTTCAAAATACTAATTGCATGGAACACAGATTACAAAAACCTATTTAACATTTAACGCTGACCTATGCTTTTTGAAAGCTTGACTGGTTAGTATAAATTCTCTAGGATTTGCAGTCCATCTATCATCCATTAAAAATCCATATGTTCTACTTTTTATTCTCATCTTAATAACAAGGTGCAGGATTAATAATCATCTGGGGTTAATATTTCCCACATGTGATTCAGATCATCAACTGTTCTAAACCAGTCATTAATTCTTTGGAAGTGTATTATTATGTCTTGATAGGCATCGCTTAAATAGCTTTAAGATTTTTTATAGTCTTTTTACTCCGTAGGTAAAATATCTTTCCCTGCCACCTTTAAACTGCTATTTTACTGAGAAAATTGATAATAAGAAAATGGATTGGATTGTCTAAACTACAAAAATAAGAGCACACTTTAAACTTTCTACCTGTACTCATGACCAATGATGAATAAGAACACAATTCAATTTTCACAACCATTTAATTTTTTCACAGCTGATTCTACCCAAAGTTAATACCAAATTATTCTAGCTCCAATTAGAGTTGCAAAATATAGCCTTTAACCAATATCTTATCTAAAATAATTTGTAACTTATACATCTATTTAGCTATTCGATCAACTTTTATTGAGCATCTCTCTTATGCCAATCACTACGCTGCCTAACTGACAAAGCAATAAAACACACAATCCATTACTCTAACCGTTCATGATGAGTAAGAGACAGGCATTTAAATATTGTGAGATAATGCTACGATATACACTGAATTTCTGCTGTCCCAGAAAAGGGGTTTTCTAATTCAACCGTCAGCAGTATAATTCTTCTAGAAATGGTAGAGAATCTTCTGAGTCTTAAGAGACCAATATGAGAAAGCTAGATAGAGAAGGTGGGGGTTGGAATAAAAAGAGATAAAAGAGAACTATTCAGATAGACAATAGCAAGGTCCTATATCCAGATACAAGAGCAAGCAAGCTACATGCATAAACTACCAAATATGTATCTTTCGAATAAAATGGAAGGTAGAGGTGACTGAAGGTCAGGGAATATCAGAAGATGAAGACAGAGATACAAGTGCTTGTTAAATGGTGGGTGGGGATCCTTAATAGGTTAGGGACATGGATATGATTAGAAGATCCCTTCTGGCAACAGGATGAGGAGAGGATTGGAAAGGTTGGGGGAAGGGCTTAAGGAAAGTCCCAAAGCAGGTGAACAATTTGGGACACAACCATGGTAATTTGGAGAGGAAATGATGAAAAGTCAAACTGGATGATAGAATAATAGATGCAAGTGGTGATAGACTAATTTGAAGGAGCTTTCAGAGTTGTAAAACCAACAGGATTTGGTAGTCGGTTGCGGAACATAAGAATAAATTGATCACTTAAAATAGCAATCAAATTTATAAAAATATCTAGTCTAACATTTCAACTAGTTGTTAAGAAACTTACTAATAATCCCCTAGGGTTTTCTAAGAGAATTTAGAATTCATACATGCTTGCTTTGGATTTAGAGTATACTTTTTATTCATAAATTAAACAGTTTATAAATATTTGTAATGACTCTAATTAAGACAATTAGAACATGCTGAAAAAACCAGAATCCTAATTTATTTTTTACAATATGGGAATTCATTTTAAAAGAAACAACTGGAAACTTCTCTTGGAAGTAGGAGACTGGAATTTAAAGCTTTGTAAGTAACTATGTAAAAAATACACAGAAAAAAGAAAATATTATTTATATACATCAAGGAAATCTGGCTTAAAGCCTGTACCTTTGAAAAAAAAAATGTTTACCAGAAGACATCATCAAGGCTATTTATTAAAGAACAGTAGGCATACTGGAAAAATGAATTCCATACATACTTTCCAGCTGCCCAGAAAATATAAAGCTAATTACATATTCACAGATATCAGTTACACTTCACATCTGATTTCCTAAGTCATTGTTACCTGTTTTTCTGTTACTTCTTTTCCTTACATAGAATTAATTTCATCATTATCCAATACATCTTCCTTCAACTAGTGAAAAATTAGGCAGCAATGTATTTTCTTTGCAGAAGTTGCTATATAGAAAGGAATATTCTGAGATAGCAGAGTGAGAAGTGAGACACAAGACAGGTGCTACGGTATTAAATATTTTAAAAATTATGGGCACTATAATAAACCACGGGTATTCATTCACCTGTTTCCCTGTATTGCCTGCATGCAGGGGAGGTCATTTACAAATGCATGAGTTGATAAAAGAAAGCCAAACCCAGCAGCTCTGGATGATTCATGTTCCTATTTTCTCCTCAGTGAAATTTTACCTTCCATGGCCTTTCCTGCTTCCTTTTCTGCTTCAAGAGTACCAGTGTTTCACTGCCTTCTCTTTGTTATTATTATTGTTGTTGTTATGTTTACAATCTGCATGTACAATCTGGCAGTCTAAGTAAAAGAAATTCACTCTAAGAATACCTAAGAACTATATCTGGAGATTCAGCAACCACCTGCCAGCATCTGAGGTACTGACTACCCAACTCTTTCCTTTTCTCATTGCTTTTTCTCTGCATCTGCTATGTTCTCCTCTTACTACTGAATGGGTTTCCTTTAACTGCTGTTTTTCCTGCTTTCCTAAAACTTTTACTTGCACATGAATTGGGTTTATCACAGCCCCCCTACTCTAACCCTTCTACATGTATCTTATAATGTATCTTTGTGGCAGAAGTTTCTGGTCGTTATTTCCCCTGGGCTCTTGAATTAGAAATCCTTAATTCGTAAAAGAGGAGTCGGATGAATTTAGCCAGTTAGGGAAATCCACATGAGAGAGGTGACAGGTAGCTGGTCAGCCAATGAATTGGGTGTCTTTAGATTACATGTCCACCTTTGTCTCAATAAGGTGTGGTTGAGGGCATTGTGGCACTAACAGTAAGACTCTTAGTTGGACAATATACTTGGAAGACAGTTTGAGAATGACAAGCAGTCTAATATTCCTGACATAGCTATTTCTACATGATTTTTTGGACTGAGACTAGTCCATATTTTACGCTAAATTATCCTATAGTCAATAATAGACATGCATAAAGACACAGTAAATTATTATATATGAGGTACAAAGAAATAAATATAAAAGAGACGCATTACAGGAATATTTCTTTAGTTCCTTTCTAAGCAAACAAAATATTAAAACAATCTAAATATGGGCCATATATTCTTATGACACTAACTAAACATCTGTGAATGATTAACCATCCTTAGCTATGGAATATCCTTTTGTCCTCAAAGATGAATTAATATTTTGAGTACTTTTCAATAACTATGTATCTTTTAACACAAAATCCATGTCTTTCTACCAACTCTGTAACTAGATTAAGTCTGCTCTTGATCAGCCTTATAGGTTTACACTCTCCACAGCATTAATTACAATGTCAAAAATTAATCCATGGTTATAGCTACACTGTAATGGCTAATAGTCCTGGCTTTGTAATTGAGATGACGCTAGCTTTAATACCACTTCCTTAAGTTAATGTCACCACAAACTTGCATAGGTTCTCAAACTTTTCTCTGGCTCATTTTTTTCATCTATAAACACAGTGCTAACAATATTTATTTCCCATAGATATTATTAAGATTAAACAATAAAATATGTAAAATGCTTAAGTGCAATTCTTATGGGAGACCCATGACACATTAATAATTTGGCTATGTGGGGCAGAAATTTACATGGTTCTTCCTGTGAAGTCAAGATATGTGGAAATAAATTTCTGAGAGCTCCTGGGAGTTCCACAGTCTACTGCTCGACGTGCACACCACAGGAAAGCACTGAAGTCTTCCTTATTGATTTGTAAGGAAAAATAGTAATAATGTCATGCAAACAAACACATAAAAGCTTGATTTACTTTTTAGATTAAATGGGCTTGAAAATGAAGCCAAATGCTCCTAATAGTGATTGAAATAAGGAGAGTGAAAATTTCAGACAGTTCCATGCAAGGAAAAGAAGATTGGGGAAAATTAAGTGAAATCATTATTTGTGAAACCACTTGAGCAAATGCTTCATCTAACTATATAGTATCTGTGAAAATATATATAATAATATGTAATATATATAATTAATATGTAGTATCTGTTGAAAAGACAATATTTTGCCCAGTCCAGCATGTAAGGAGTTTAGAAGTAGCCTCACTATTACAAGTAAAAAGCTGAGCAAACTGAAAAACCAACACCTCTTCCCAGTTGGAGAAGTGAGGACACAGGGTAACATGGCCTGCAAAATTGGAGAGACTGACTTGTGGACAAGGAGAATCATAACTTAAGGAAACAGAAACCCATGAGTAAAACTGCGGAAACCTCTCAGGGTAGGAAAGCCTAAACTATAATTGACAATTCCTGAGGCTCACTATGAACAACTCAGAGTTAAAAACTCCAGGGCAATGCAGTCATAGAGAGTCTCCACACTTTTGGAAATTTTATCTCCGTAGCTCTACTATGTCTTCATAGTGAGCGTCAGAGAAAATCTCCTCATGCTTCTGACCGAGGGAAGGGAAAATGAGCCACTGTGAAATAATCCGAAATCCTCTGTTTTTCTTAACGTGGCCTGCTATCAGGAGAAACTATTTTATGACAGCCTGATTGTCGGGGTTTTATCAGAGCCTAACTGACCTGTGGGAAGAGAATACCCAACTCTAACTATCTCTAGCCTTCTATGCGGAGAGGAGAAATGCCAAAGTCAAGCCCCTCTAACCATCCTGTCCCACCTAAGCCGGGAGTGCTGAGAAGCACTGGTGAAGTTCACAGGCCAGGGTCACAAATTCACCAAAAGACTGAGACCTAATCATAGGACAATAGAAAGTTTTCCCTCCCCTACAGCTTACCACTACATGACTAAAGGCCTATTTACTGAAGTCCTTTTTACCCAATGTATCATGTCCACTTTCAACAAGAAATTACAAGACATACTAAAAGGCAAAAAACACACTTGAAGAGACTGAACAAGCATCAAAACCAGAGTCAGATATGGCAGGGATGTTGGATTTATCAGAACACAAATTTAAAAATAAATGAACTATGGCTAGAATGCTAAGGGCTTTAACAGAAAAAGTAGACTACATGCCAGAAAATATGGATAATATGGACAGAGATGGAAATTCCAAGGAACACTACAGATGAAAAACACTGTAACATAATGAAGACTGCCTTTGATGAGCTCATCAGTAAAGCGGACCCAGGTAAGGAAAGAATCTCTGAGGTTTATGATATGACAACAGAAACTTCCAAAACTAAAAGGCAAAGAGAAAAAAAAGACTGAAAAAAAAAAAACAAAAAGAATATCTAAGAACTGTGAGAAAATTACAAAAGGTATAGCATATGTGTAAACAGGAGTATCAGAAGAAAAAAATGAGATAGGAACAGAAGCAATATTTAAAGCAATAATGAGTGAGAATTTCCTCCAAATTAATGTCTGACTCCAAACCACAGATCTTGGAAGCTCAAAGAACACCAAGCAGGATAAATCTCAGAAAAACACCACCTAGGCATACTGTATTCAAACTTCTGATAATGTTCTCATGCAAAAAAAAAAAAAAATCTAATATAAAGAAAAAATCTTGAAAGAAGCCAGAGAGATAAATCACCTTACCTATAGAGGAGCAAGATAAGAATTACATCCAACTTCTCCTCAGAAAACCATGCAAGCAAAAAAAGAATAGACAGAAATATTTCAAGTGTTGAGAAACCACCAACCTAGAATTCTGTACCCTGTGAAATTATCCTTCAGAAGTAAAGGATAAATAAAGACTTTCCCAGACAAACAAAAATTAAAGGAATTTCTTGCCAGGTGACTTGCCTTTACAAGAAATGTTAAAAGCAATTCTTCAGAGAGAAGGAAAATGAAATACATCAGAAACTTGGATCTAAATAAAGAAAGAGAGAGCGCAGGAGAAGACAACATCAAAAGTCGCCCTCCCTGAACACAGGAGGCCTTCTACCCTAGATTGCCATGTGTTCCTTTCTGTTTGCCCACAGGATCCACAGGAGTTCTCCAGGTAATTATGAGCTCACCTCTACTGACAGTTGCTTTAATGGGGACAAGCTGCTGAAAGGAGTGGTCTCAAGAAACAAAGGCTGGGTTTGCAGACTGTATTCCTCCAGCTGCAAATAAATAGAAGAGAAAGCTGGGGTACTTAACATGATCTTCTTCAAATAGACTCAGCTATCCCATGGGTCTTTGTGTAGGAGGAGGCTGTTCGTTTACAGGTCGCTCTTAAAATATTATGTATTTTAAAGTATTATGTTTCATTTATCTGTCCCTTCTACATTAGTAACCAGGTTTACTCTTTTCTAGAGAAGTGCTTTCAGGGAACAAATTAAGCTGAGTAAACTGGCCTTCAGATTCTTCTGAGTAATTCTAATGTAGCAGTTTTTCATCTGCTGTTGCACACTTGAGTTTCACATCTAAGGTCAGTGGATTTGTCTGTTATTACCCTCGATATTTGCTTTGTGAATTCTTGGTTGTGAGGCTAACTTAGTTATATGTAATCAAAACATATGCTATATGTATCAAGCAAGGCTGAATTCACTATTCACAGTTAAAGATCATAACTACTGTAGAAGGCTTCATATATCTTTGTATTGACCACACATCCCCAGTCACTACCTCCACTACTCAGAACAGTATTTTTCACATTGACAATGTGCAGTGAAAGATTAAATATATAAGTTTATACTTACATTATATTTTTATTTAAATGACAAAACACTCAATTTATACTTTCATTTTGTTTGTTTGATGAAGGTACAAAATATAATATTTTCGTTTTGGTTCATAAGAAAAAAATATTTGATACGTGATGAAAATGTGATTCTGTAAAAAGAAGTCTATATAGGCATCTCTAGATTTTTCATGACTTTAAAATATTTAGGGTTATTGCAGTACTTTTAACAATAATATTTATAAAATGTTTATTATGAACCAGACATTTTTAAGTTCTTTACATATATTAAATGATTTTATCTTTCCAATAATCTAATGAGATGGGTACTACCAGTATGCTCTTTCCTTTGGACAAAGGGGGATTAAGATCTCACAGCTATAAAATGTCTTATAACATTGATATTAAGGAAATACACATTTAGATCATTAATTAATTCACAAAACCTAATGTATTTATTGAAATATGAAAAAACATAATTGAAATTAACATGCTGGATATTTAGAACACTACTATTATGTTGTGAAGATTTTAAGAAGAAAAATAATATAGATACCAATTTTGAAAACAGTAACTAAATCCATCTTTAATAACAAAAATTATCACCAAGGTTTATATTTTTAGAAAGAATTCAAACACGTACTTGGTAGTTTTGGATAATTTAAATGTATTATAAAATGAATCAAAATATAATACTGAAGTCTTATGATAAACTAATTCTTACTACATGAAATATAAAAATAATATAAAAATAGGAATTATTCATTAGTAGATATTCTCTATCATAATAGATCCAATCTTTGATTTTTCATCTTTGGAACAATATTAGGAAAAGATGGGCTGTAATTTAGGGAATAAAGTATCTTTCTACACAGATTAATTATAATCTATGCCTCTTTTATTAATAAAAAATAGTTATTAGGTACACATGACTTTTATTTAGACATTCATGACATGTATTCCTATTTTCCAAACTGTGCATATGAATTTTATGTATCAACATGAATGGACTAAGGAATGCTCAGATAGCTGGTAAACATTATTTCTGGATGTGTTTGTGAGGATGTATCTGGAAGAGATTAAATGCATTTGAATCAGCAGACTGAGTAAAGATGATATGCCCACCCTCATGAATGTGGATGGGCCTCATCCTAAACATCCTCATACTAATTCACTATGTTTGATACATATGATCACATATCTTGTATTATACTGCATTACTCAAGCCCTAATGATCATCTAAGCCACAGCACACACAATAATATATATATGGTATTCAAAACCAATATTTGGCATCTGAGAAAGACAAAGTTTTCCAATCTCTAATTGTGATTATCAAAGTAAACTGCAACCTAATATCCAATAGTGATTTTTTTCTCCTAACATTTAATTTTGTCCTAATTTTTGATTAAAGGGTACTCCACTGTAGAAAAGATATTTGATACGAATACTAGAGTGCCTATATCTAAGCCCAGTACAGCTATGTAACAAAGATCTGATCCATCATGTATACATTAAAATGAGTTTTTAAAACAACTTACTGGGTCTGAGATAAGCACTATCTATATCAACTTAGTGAAATCATAAGTCTTTCACGATATGGCTTAGCCTGTGATTAAAGTCTTATTTCCCACTGCATGCCTCCACTTCAGCCATATAATTATTTCCACTGCATCCCAACACTTCAAATGATTCTCAACATGTCTAAAACTTAATGCATACATTTAATATTTTTTTTTGTCCTTTCTCAATCCATTCCCTTCACCTAGAAGGTACCTTCTACATTTTTTTCCTACCCCATATGTGTTTCAATCCAAGTTTTAAAAAAAGAGTTAATATGTTATTTTTTACTCCCAATTTTCTCTAACCAGAATTAATCTTTTTAAAATTATTCTTTCATAAAACATTTCTCAAAACTACCTGAAAACACTCTCTTTGGCCTAATGATTGTGTAAAATTATCTCTGCCCTGTAAGACTCCTTGAGGGTAGAAAAATCTGTCTTAAGCACACTAACAGGGTACTTGGCACACAGGAGCTTAAAATAGAAGTTTATTAAATTGAATTCAGGACAGTACCTAAAAGAAAATAAAGTATATTTTAAATGTTGACATAAATGAATTGACAAAGGTTTCAGAAAATTAATATATTCTGTTTTAATTTCTATAAACCAAAAAAGTCATTTGCTCATTTCTTCATTCTTTTTCCATAACCACTAACAATGGATGCTTACTTCCTACTCAAATGACCTCTTCTGGGTATGTTCACAGGCACATGGTGACTGCCTAATCCTATACCTACATCAGCATGACACTACTGATAGAATGACTATTTTTAAGTAAAAAAAAAAAAAAAAAGTATGGAATCATTGGTTAAATTTGTTATGTTTTATGTAGCACTTATAGGATTTCAAAAATATCTTAGTTCAATTCTTTATAGAAATACATTTTTTTTTTTCTTAGAGAAGGGGACTCTCTTTGCTGCCCAGGCTAGAGTGCAGTGGCAATTTATAGGCATGGTCATAGCCTATGACCTCGATGCAGCTTCAAACACCTGGCCTCAAGCAATCCTCCTGCCTCAGCCTCTTGAGTAGCCTGGACTGCAGACACTTGCCACTGTGTCTGGCTAGAAAAAGATATTTTTCAATGAAAAAGTTATTCCTAGGAAATACATTATTTCAAACATGCCAGATATACTTTATATCATATATTCCCCACTATACGTAATCTACATTTTTTTACTCATGACATATTTGTAAAACTGACTAAATTAATGTCAGTAAAAAGGTAATTGTTAAAATGGTCATTCAAACTGGCATGACTCAAAAACTTTATACAATTTCAAACAGATATAATTACAGTTGTAAGCTACGAATATAAATGCTGATTTAAAACTTATAAACTGATTAACAGTTCCCATAGATCACAAATTATTTAACCTATACTGATGTCTAGATTATTTTCATTCTTGGCATTTTAGTAGCCTTTTTTTTCAAAATTCTTCATCCTTACAGCCTAGTCCCTTACTTATTTTAGCCTATAAATAGCATTAAGTGAAGCTCCGTTATTACCAATCTATTCCCTTCATTATAATTGAAAAAAATCTAAATTGTCTGTTTTCTTTAAAACTTATTTATGTGATGTATACATTTTGTCATTTACAAGATTACACACACACATATGTAGGAAAGGTATTCTAGAAAAATTTTCATTCCTTTCTTAAAAGTAACATGATAAACATGACCTACTTAAAATACTCAACAAATACAGATGTTTATTTATTTTAATAGAAATAAGATAATGAAATAAAAGTATAATTCTAGTTTAAGATATATATCTCAGAAGCAGTTTGATGAGAGCTCAAGAAGAATAAAATGAGAATTTCAGAAAAATAAGATCACAGAGTATAAAGCAAAAACATCCAAAGAAATAAATAGTCTGTTACACAAAGAAAGGATGTTTTAATTCTTCATAGAATATTTTAGTCAGAAAATACATGTATAATGAATAACCGTTAATATAAAATGTCAAATTCAAACACTAATATGTGACAGATTCTAAAAGAATAAAATATGTTTAGATCAAATTCTTTCAAATTTAAATTTGAAGATATAATACAAGAAGCAATGTAAAAATATCAAGAGTATTATGAATGAGAAAAATAAAATTTCTTTAGAAAAGCTAACTCAGTGTATTTGAAAACATTTGACTGCCTCTATTATTGAATATTTTGTTTAAACAGACAAAAATCTAAGTAAAACTCTTCACCAACCACCTTTGTTATTTTAGCTTAATAAGAAAACAAGAAGTAGAAATACAGAGCAATGTGAAAATGATATAAAAGATATCAAAACATATAAAAAGTCAAGTACAATCATAGTTAAATGTTGGTACCTGAAAAACTGTATTTTGTAAATTACACATCCTTAAAAGCTTCAAATACAACTACTTCCAGCTAACAAAAACTTAATCACAATGTATCTTTTTGCCAAGTTCAAAAAACACATAATGCTTTAGAAAACATATTTTCTATTAAAACTAAATTATATTTGTAAAATCCGCTGATGTTATGATACTCTAACATCATGTTTGTGCACAAATACTCAATGAGCCTATCAAGTTTCACATACACAACATATATGAACTTACACATATTAATTTCTTTCTAAAGGAAATATATGGGAGGTATGCTAATGTTACTATGTGTAAACACAGCATTAAAAAACAATTGCAAATTGAGAAGAAAGCAAGGATGTTCACATATCACCCCATCGATTACCAGTTCTAATTGTATTTTAATTTGTTCTATGGGATTTAATTTATATACCAAACTTTATAATAAATAGACTAAAAAATCCAGTGTTCTTTAATTATTATGAGACCCTAAAAACCTAACAAAGACAATATTAAAAAGATATTTAAACTTACCCCATTTAATGGATATGTTTTCCATCCTAGCTCTCCCAGCACAGTTGTTGTATCAAGCAACACAACTGAAATTAAATACATAAAAATACTTTCATGAATTTCTCAACTAATGCAAAAATATATTAAAGTTATTTAAATCATTAATGTCAAATACTCTTACTATTATATACTGAACTAGGTTTAAGTAGTTTTATTATCTACTTTTAAAATTATTTATATATTAAATATTAACATATAATAATACTAAGCAATGATAAAATGCATAAAGTAGTTACAAGGTAATCTTTAAATACATAGATTTGTGTTTAACAATGCTAAATGAAACAAATGATTGAATAACATAATTACCAAAGTCATTTTTAATAGCAGATTTTTAAAAGTGATGAAGTAACTACCTTTGCTTTTTTCCTAAACTCTCACATGTAGTCTTTTAACACCACATTAAAGAAAAAAAAAAAAACTATATTAAAGCAGGCTTGTATATTTTCTTTTTGTGTTATCAATAACTGGACCTATATATAATCAGCAAAGTATGAAAACAAAACTAATTTTGAATAAACCTACTATCTTTAAAGCACAACTACATTATTATTATAAATTCTATGTAGTATACTTACTGATACAGGATGCAAAGACAAAAATAAAAACCATTTGTCTTTTTCCCTGAGTAAAAGTTATTCATAATCCAGTCAAAAAGACATACATGTAAACAAGTAAGAATATATTCTATTAAATTACAAAATAGAAGACAATACAACACCCTAGCAATTAAGTTGGCTAAAGTCAGGAGGGCAGGTCTGGAAGAACTTCACAATTTGAGATTTCACAATTTCACAGATGGAATCTGAGCTAGGCTAGGATGAGAAGGACTTCAATCATGAGATGAGACATAAATACTTTTTTTTCTTTTAGAATACTTTTTATAAAGTCACTGAGATATAACTAAATCAGTTCTCAGTCGCTGGGGTGGGGACTAGGAGTAGGGGTTATTTTGGGGAAGTGAGATGATAGAAATGATGATAGAAGACAGATGGAAATCAACGGAGGAGTTATTGTGCAATGTTTACAGCCAGTAAATGTACAGTGCTCATGATTCAGCAATTCTTCACTTTTAACAATTACCTCCCCAGATGCCAGTAGTCCATGGACCACACTCAGAAACAATGCTTTGGTACCCTCGTCATTAGTTTTGGTTTTGCACTTTGTAAAGGAAGTGGGTTTTTTTATTTGTAGCTTTAAAAAATGTCATTATGAGTATGTTATTTGCCATCTACTGTGTAGTGTGTATTCTAAGGATTCTATGGCTTTTTGTAGTTGAATCATGGTGAAAAATTTTATTGTTATGTTTTTAAATATGAAACTATCCTTAAATTTCTCAGATAAATTTTACTTACTGCAGAATATTCTTTTAGTATTGTTAAAATCTATCAACTAAACATACATTTGTAAAACTAAACTATAATTTTTAATTAATTTTTATTGTGGAAAATTCTCAAAAATATTTTTAAAACTAGAGAAAATAGTATAATGGACCCTCAGGTACTCATCAGTCAGCTTCAATAATTATGAATTTATGGCCAATCTTGTGTCATCCACAATTTTTTACCTACTCCCCCACTGCAAGATTTCTTTGAGATAAATTCCAGTAATCATTTCATCAGTAGAAACTTAGGCATGTATTTCTAAAATAAAAACTCTTTTAATATAACTAAAATATATTAATTTATTAATATAAACAATAATTCCTAATGTCATCAAATATCCATTCAGTGTGCAATATTCATTATAGGCTCAATTTATTTTAATGGTAAACCAAGACCCAAATAAGTCCCATACATCACAGTGAGTTGGCATTCCTCTTTATGTGTTTTTTTAATCCAACTATTCCTTAACTTTTTTTCAGTTAGACTTATTGAAGTATGTTTTACTTACAACATTCACCACTTTTAAATGTACATTTCTACAAATTATGATAACCCCTACATTCATGTAACCATGGCTACAATCAAGCTATAGAATATTTTCATCACACTAAAAAATTTCTTGTGAACCTTCATAGGAAATCCCTTGCCTACCCCATCCTCTGGCAGCCACTAATCTGATTCCTGTCTCTATAGTTTTGTTTTGTTCCAAATGTCAAATGAATAAAACCAAATAGCATGTAAGCGTTTTTTAGCCTGGTTTATTTCACTTAGCATAATGGATTTGAGATCCATCTATGTTAATGCATGTTTCAACAGTCAGTTCCTTTTTATTTCTTAAAAGCATTCCACTGTATGAAATTCCCTAGTTGATGTACATGTGGGCTATTTACAGTTAAGAATATTATATATAAAACCACTATAAACTTTCACATATACATTTTTATATGAACCTATGCCTTTCTATCTCCAGGGTAAATAGCTAGAATGAGGATTACTGGGTTTTATGGAAAAAGTTTATTTTTTTTTAAGAAACTATCAAAATAAATTCCAAAATGGTTGTGAAATTTTACATTCCCAATAGCAGAATATATGGTTTTCCCCTTCTCCACATACCAGGACTTAGTATTGTCCAGTTTTTTAAAGGCACTCTAGCAGGTGTGCAACAGTACCTCATTGTTTTAGTATACACTTTGCTTAATGACTAACCAGGTATCTTTTTCACTACCTGAAACAGATTTACTGAAAACATAGGTTGTTTTGTACTACATTCTAGATTTTCCTAACTGATAATGAGATATTAAACATGCTCCTCCATTCCCTGTATTTTCTTTAAACTGTTAGATATATCTAGTGGCTTGATTAGATTCAGGTTCCATTCATTCATTCATTCATTCATTCATTTATTTATTATTTAGAGACAGAGTGTCGCTTTGTTGCCCTGGCTAGAGTGAGTGCCGTGGCGTCAGCCTAGCTCACAGCAACCTCTAACTCCTGGGCTTAAGCGATCCTACAGCCTCAGCCTCCCAAGTAGCTGGGACTACAGGCATGCGCCAAATTTATTTTTATTTTTATAATAAGTAAGATGACTCCATTGGTGGTGTTTCTTAGTCCTTATACCAGAAAATAGGAATGATATGCTTCCTATTGTTTACTAGAGACATGTTAAAAGAACTGGGAACCAACTTGCATAGGCTTCCACTGGCAAAACATGGATAATCTGATATACACAAGGTTAATGACTGTAAGGGATTGAAATATGCTTAAATCTATACACTCATGATAAGATATGCCTATTGCTAATTGACATAGAATTTTGGAGAAGCATTATTTTTAGAACTGGCAAATAAACTGAAAATGAAACAGTTATTTTGCTTTTTCTATATGAATGACTTCTGAATAGTGAAATACTTAATGAAAGGAGATTCTTTTTATTGAAATACTCCAGTTAATAAATGAAGAAGGAATGACTGAATTAGGCTAAACCATTTGCCATTCCTAATGAATATATTTAGCTAAGGCTTTCCCATAGTTGCTAACATCACAAAAAAAAATATAAAAGAAAGGAAACATACAGGGACAGAGCTTTTAAAAAGTCTTTTTTTATAGTTTAATTTACTCCATATTAACATACAACTCTAATAAAACAGGAAGTAACAGAAGTAATAGAATACATAGTAAGATTGAAACACACCCACAGTGACATCTGGGTGTATCATTCAGTGTAACAAAAATAATTTCACATATTAGAGAAAAAGATGAATTAAAGATTGAAAACTGTAAAGCTTATCTTAGTATCAAACAAAAGTTATTTTTATTTGTAGGACATATGATTCAAAAGAATTCAGATATACATAATATCAATATCTACACTTTTGGATACTCAAAATTTAATTTTACTCATCTAGCACATTTATATTTTTAAATACTTTATTATTTCCCTAGCAGACTGGGAAAATAATGATCCTAATTCACAGTCACTGTAATAAGGACTTTATATATACTCTCTTCTAGTCATCTCCAAATTGTCCTACAATGATTTCTTTTCCCTATTTTAAATAGATCTTTAATTTTTAATCACCATTCTTCAATGATCTGATCAACTACATAAAGAACTATAATTTTCTTCAATTTAGAAAAGGATCTAAATTCCCTTTTATGTTACTGCTATCTACAGAATACAGTCAACATTTTCAATTGTTGATAACCCTATTTTCTCTTTTTAACATTTTTATTAAAGTATAATTGATACACAGCTGCACATATTTAATGCATATATAATTTTATGAGGTTGAACATAAACAAACACCCATGAAAATATCACCACAATCAAAATAACAAATGTATTCACTACCTGCAAAATTTCCTGCTGCCCCTTGTTATTCTTTTTTGTTGTTTGGTTTGATTTTTGTTGTGGGGGGCTATTTTTTTAGGTATGTGGCAGTGAGATAGACAACCACAGACTCTGCTTAACATAGAATCAAAAGCCCTTAACCAGCCTGATCAAAATCACTAGAAGAAGTTAAGACCAGTGGAAACCAAGATGGCAAAGAAATTAGCTGCTGCTTGACCTTGCAACTTGTTATAATATATTAGCATGCTAAAAGAAACTCCCATGGACACCATGGCAGTTCTTTATAAAATAAAGAAAGGAGAAGGATACTAGTTTTAGGAAATCACTGCCCCTTTCTAAAAAATAACATGAATATTCCTCCCCTGCTTAGCCTATGATTAAGCCGGTGCTTAAATAAAAAAAAAATTAACAGAAAAAAAAAAAAAAAAAAACTACCACCACCATCAAAGGTCCTGCTCTCCTCAGCAGGGAGAACTAGCCTCTACTCTGTGGAATAGGTCTATATTTCCTAAATATAACTTGCTTTCACTTTACACTGTCAGCTTGCTCTTGAATTCTTTCTCACATGAAGCCAAGGACCACTGGACTTGAAGTAGATCCCAGCACTGGGCACCACTTTCCTGTACTAGTAATAACATGTAACATGAGATTCACCCACTTAAAATTTTTAAGTTCACAAAATATGCTAACTGTAGGCACTATGCTGCATAGCAGATCTCTAGACCTACTCATCTTGTATGATGGAAAATTTATACCCATTGAACAACTACTCACCATTTCTTCTTTCCTGCAGCCCCCTCACAACCACCATTCTACTCTGCTTATATGAGTCTATTATAGATACCACATATAAATGGATCCATGCAGTATTTCCTTCTGAGACTCGCTTATTTCAGTTAGCATTATGTCCTTTAGGTCCATCTATGTTGTTGCATGTGGCAGAATTTTCTTCTTTTTAAAGGCTGAATAAAATAACTGTATTGTATGTATACATCATAATTTCTTCATTCATTCACTGTCAATGAACATTTAAGCTGTTCCCACATATTGGCTATTGTAAATAATGCTGCAATGAACATGGAAGAGTCGATAATCTCTTTGAGATCCTGATTTCAATTCTTTTGATATATAAGTGGGATTGCTGATTCATATGGTAATTCTGTTTTGTAATTTTTGAGGAATCACCATACTGTTTTCAATACTGACTATACCAATTAACATTTCCAGCAACAATGTATAATGGTTCCCTTTTCTCCAAATCCTTGCTGATACTTGTTTTCTTTCATCAATTTGACAACAGCCATCCTAACAGATGTGTGCTAGGTCACATTGTGGTTTGATTTGCATTTCCTTGATGATCAGTGATATTGAGTATTTTTTCATATACTTGTTGGTCATTTGTATGTCTTCTTTGGAAAAAAGTATTTAATTCTTTGGCCCATTTTTTAAGAGGGTTATTAGTTTTTTTCTTTTGCTATTGAGTTGTCAGAGTTCCTTATATTTTTTGGATATTAACCCCATGTTTCATTTTTTTATTACTGTATTTATAGATGAGTAAAATTGAAGATCAGAGAGGTTAGGCAATTTTCCTTGAGATCACAAAGTGATAGATTTGTATTCCAACCAAGGAGACTTATTCTCAAATGCTCTGCTCTAAAACCTTTAAAAAAGTATTGTTTTTATTCCTACCTTTGTAAGATTAAATACAAAACTTCATTATTTGCTTTCATTTTTTATTTTTGTAGATGTAGAGAAACATCAATATTTCCTTTGCCAATTTTTAAATATTCATAGGCTTGGTTCTAATTTTCTCATTAAAGATTTCTATAGAAAATTAAACAGTATTTCCTATAAATCATCATCTTTAAATCAAGGGGTTTATTGCAGTAGAACGTTCAAAAATCCCTAATATGTATTGAAGTCTATCAACAGAAATTAACTTTTCATAAATTTTATATAGAAATTATGACCAATTAATTGACTACTTTATCTAATTATTATTCTTTCTAAAACATATTAGGCTGCCTTGTTCTCGGTATTGATATAATGGTAAACTGTGAAGTATTAATATATTCACTTCAAAACAAGTAAAACAGGAAAATATGTATATACCTACAACAGTGTAAATGCTTAGGAAATTTTTGTTTGTTTGTTTCTTAGGAGCTTCCAGAAAGAAAATTTACCTAATTCCTTTATTTTCAGTAAATCGCAATAATATATCTAAAAAAAATGCTTAAAAACAATAAAAATTCAAATTTGCATTTCAGATAGGTGAATGATACTTTGATATTAAAATAAAATTTAGATTTTTGGATATTTTTAATACCATTACATGTAGTCCATGTTTTAATTTTATCATGTTTTTTACATTCAAAGCCCCCACAAATTCAGGTTTTTCAGGCACACTAATTACACTGAACCCAGCAAGGTGAGAGCTCCTCCTGCTGGCTTTAAACAAAAGTTATCTAGTCTCTCTACAGGAGTGCAAAAACACTAAGCCCAGAAGGAAAAAAAAAACATTATATGACAAAACTTCAGTAAAAAGTCAATACTTTTTTATTTTAATTTCACAGCAATATTTTAAATATCAATATTAACAACTATTATTTATATAAAAATACAAATGAGAATATAATTATATAATAAATGAGAAATTGAATAAAACTAAAAATAAATAGTAGGCTGGTAGCATCAAAATAAAGTTTGAAAATATGTATTTTGTGTCATAAGCAATATAATGCATAGAATATAGTTGTAAAACCACATACAATTTCCCTGTTAACATTTAGGAAAATATTTTCAGCATATTATATTTCTATCTGAAAATATCTTTTATCAGTGTTTGCTTTATTCATTCTTTGGGAAATTATAAGAAAATTTCATTGTGTTTTAAAAGAAAAATCAAAGAATAGAGACAAATTTGATAGTACTGGATTAAATATGAAAGTAATGAGTACATAAGATCAAAAAGCTCAATATTAATTTTTTGTCTTTAAATAATTTATCAAGTTTTTAACTACATTACTTTTAATAAACCCAAGGGATATCAGTTTTAAAATTAGCATATTGATTTATAGAATAAAAATAAACTCATCTTTATTCAAACTGACTAATAAAAAGATGAGTTTTTTTATATAACGTTTTGAGAAAAATTAAACAAGGAGGAGGTAAATTAACCCACTAAGAAATTAGCTATTCTTTTAGGATAATTTTGTTGTACAAATTCAGTTAATGGTATGTGAATTGAATACAAAGATTTATCAATATTTATAAAAGTTATGACAGTCATAAATACATGTTTGGAAACTTTCTCTAAAAAACGTCATGCAAAAAAAGCAAAGCATTTCTTTGTAGAATCATTCAATTTAGAGCCCTTAAGGCTCAGCAAGGAAAATTAAGTTATTAAGTCACTGTAACAACAGCGGTAGAGGTTTATGGTAGTCCAACGTTCTACTAATTGTAACACATCCTTCCACCTCCCATCGCTCTAATAAAAACAAGTAAATAAACAAAAGAAATACTTCTGACAGTATAACCAGACACAATCAGAGAATACTTCAAATTATAGATACATATAAACAAACATGAACCCTTATATGTTCAATTTTATAAGTAGTCCATTTGAATGTGAGACTGTTTAAATGTATTAAACTGATATTTAGGTTATCAAATTAACTAATCCAGTTTTGACATAATTGCTTATTTTAGGTTGGTACAAATCAAAGCTTTTTACTTCCAGTTCTGTATACTATGGTTATCTACTCTCACATTGACTTGGAATCAATATTTAATTCCCAAAGAATCTAACATAGATTGCTTTAAATAAACATAGGATTATAATGTTTACCCTTGGTTTGTCCCTCTGCGTATTGGTTATTATTTTTTTTTTTTGAGACAGAGTCTCACTCTATTTTTTAAGGTAACACCTTCCAAAGAGGAACAGAATAAAATAAAGTCTAGCACTTTTGAACTTATACCCTTCAGCTTTTTGCTCTACTAGAAAATGTATTTTTTCAGAAAACATATTCAAACTTCTGTCTCCGTCCCTTCCAGAAAACAGATGACTCCTTTTTAGTTCTGATGCAAAAATAAGCTATAAAAATTAGAAGTTCTTTTTGCTCACTAGTACCTTAAACAGAAAAAAAGGGCAAATAATCAAAGCTGTATGATATTTTACCTAATTCACTTACTTTGAGGATAAATCAAGTTAATGAGCTTGCTATTATTTAGAAAGCAAGTTACAGTGTAAGAACTACCACTGAAAAACTTATCCAAAAAATGAGTGGTTAATAGTTGCTTAAAATATGAGTAGTAATCTTTTCTTCTTGACTTTCACAACTTCTTATTTTGTTCTGTCCAAGAACCTCTAAATTCTCATCCTGTTAGAAAGCACTTTATTTGCTCCAGCCTTATAATCATTCCTGAAATCTGCCATTACCAGCACTTACCACAGAGACCAAAGGAGAGCCCAGGTGTGAATTTTATCTAACACAAGGTCAATAAACTACGGGTTCACTCCTTTGCTCCTGAGCAAGGTCATTAAGACTTATAAATGAGTCCCCTCAAGAGATGTGCTTTTCCATCAAATTGTTCAGTTATCTCCATGGTTAAAAATAGTAAAAGAAAAGGAGATTTCATGTGTACCTAATTAACAGCAATACATGATTCCTCTATTTGGACCTCTTTAGCACTTTCATCTATATATAAATTAGGCAGCTTCATTTAGGATCTCTATTATTTGCATTTATTTTAATGATGAAGTGATTAAATAGGTAGAAAACACTATTTGGCTATAGTCTTAGATTTTCTAGGTTTGTAATATATCTAATCAATGTTGTGAGTTTCTCATCTCTCACACAGAAGTGCCCATTTAGCCCAAACCATTGAACATGCTCCCCATTGCTTACATAGCATCAAAGACTCTTTGCCTTTCTGATTCTATTCTTTCTTATATTTCCCACTTGTCTTTCATGGGCTTTTGAACTTTCCAATTTTTTGGAAGAATATTATGAAACCTAAGGTTTGAAATACACTTAAATCATTGGTTTTATAGCCCTGGTAAAAGGGATTAGGACAACTTACTTGAAAGACAATATACTGACCATCTCAATGTGAAACCATTTCTATGTGGTGGAAGACAGATCTGAGAAAACTACTGAAACTCTTACTTTCAGAAGAAACAATAGTGGCTTGTATTTGTATCAAAAAGGAAAAACAATAGCTTTTACTTGACTCAAAGAAAAAATTTATATAAATAAAAGTTAATCTTTTTTTTTCTTGGAAATTGAAGGAATTTGTTTTTTGTTTTCTGGCAGTGTTTTTTCCCTGCATTACATTTGCATGTACATAATGAAAATAATTTAAGATCACTCACTAGGGCATACAGAGTGAAGAAGTGTTACTTGATTTTGCATAATACATTTTGTGTCATTTCAACATTTATTGGATTTCTGTTATATTTAAGACTCTATATTGGGCATTGTAGGATATAGAAAATCCATTAGACTTTCTAAGATGCCTACCTTCAAGGAGTACACTTGTCATTTTATCAGTTCCACTAAGGATTTTTTCAACCCACATGTCATAGTTTATTCAAAACATAAATAGCAGAACAGATTAAAATGCCCTTATTTAGAAGGTGCAGACAATGAAAGACTGCAGCTATTTAGTAGACTGTGCAGAATTAAATTACTATTCTAAAGGGCAGACATCCAGTATCACATCATCAAAAATCACCATCAAAACTGTCAGTAATTGGACTACTTTTCTAATTTTCTATAGAAGTGCCAAAAACTAGACTGTATAAATGCATCCCAGGAATCAACAGGAAGGGAAATAGTTTTCTACCTGTAGGATACTCTCCAAAATAATCCCAAGTATAAGAAATGTGTGCTGAATTTTTCCAGAGAAAAAGAGTGTTTTAAATATAGTGGGAGATTTTAAAAAATGAATTAAATATTATCAGAAGTAAACATTTTTCTCATACAAGCTTTTTCCATGAGAAATAAATTACTAGGCCAGGCATGATGGTTCACGCCTGTAATCCTACCCTTTGGGGGGCCAAGACTGCTTGAGGCCAGGAGCTCGAAAACAGGCTAGGCAATAGTGAGACCCCGTCTCTATTAAAAAATGAAAAGTATCAGCTGGGCATGGTGGCACGCCTATAGTCTCAGCTACTCTGGAAGCTGAGGCAGTAGGATTGAGTGAGTCCTGGAGTTTGAGGTTACAGTGAGCTATGATGAGGCCAGGGCAATAGCCCACTCAAAAAAGAGAGACCCTGTCTTGAAAAAGGAAGAAAAAAAGAAAGGAAGAAAAGAAGGTAAAGAAATAAGAAATTACCAGGTAAAAATTTTAATTTTTATTAAATTTTAATTTAATTAAAAATTAATTTCAAAATTCATAATTTTGAAACAAAAATATATTAAACAACTTTGAACGAGCAGAATTCTTTTGTCCATTAAAATTACAGCAAAATCAAGATACCACAACAATATTACTTTAACTTAAAAATTAATTCTGCCAACAGAGTATGGGATTTACAAGGGCAGAAAGTTAATGTGTGTGCGTGTGTATGTGTATCTGTTGAATAAAATGAATGAATAAATGAATGGATGAATTGGGTCAATGGAAGGTAACATGGACAAGAAGCTCATGTCTTGGGAGAAAGCATTCTTACCCAACTATTGAAAAAACAATACAGAATAAGTAGGAAGTCAGGTACGGGATGGAATGTATATAAATGGCCGTTATGCTTAGTTTGTGATGAGGAAGGTCAAGAGCTAATTACATATGATCTCTCTGAGATGTGCTGAAGGGGCAAAGTGGTCTCTAGGAAAAATAAAATTAAAATAGACATGTAAACATTTGTTTTGAGCACAGAATGGGTTGTGAGAAGACACAGATCTGAATCTTTTGGAATCCTCTTTTCTAAGTCAGCCCCAACCACTTCAGCATGGACTGCCCTGAGGCTGTCCACTCTCAGTCCAGACCCTGTGCATCTGTCCTCATCTCAAACTACGCACAGTGTTCAAATTGCCCCCTGTTATCTGATATCCAGCTGAAAGCATCCATCATACGAAGAAAACAATTTAACTAAAATAGCACACAAATGTATTTATGTGTACTCATTTCCATTTTTTCCTTCTGTGCTACTCATTTATCCAAATTAAAATTTAGCTGATTATAGCACTTTTCAGGTGACAATGACTTGGGACTCTTTCATGGCACACCAAAAGTCACAACACAAAAGAATTTTTTTATATAAAAATATATTGAATAGGAATTCCTAAAACTCCAACTTCTAGCATGTACCAAGAAATTTCCTACTGTTTATATTATATCTTCTCCCATTTATTTCCTGGGTTCTATTATTTGCTTTAGTATTGTTTGCTTGTGTAATCTTGACCAAGTCACAATTCCTATTCTTCCAATTCTTGGGAGTTGTGCTGCCCTAAACCAAGTAATTCTCTAAGCTTAGAATCTACCCTAACCTGGCTCTCAATCAACTGTGATCTTGTTAGCCATGCTACTAGGGTAGCATGACTTAGTATGTAAAAATAAGAGTAACAGGCAAAAGTTTGCTTGTTGTGTCATGGGTCATGATTACCACTTCTTCAACCTCTAATTTTATCTTGTTTTGTTTTGTTTATTTAGAGACAGGGTCTTTCTCTGTCACCCAGGCTAGAATAGCACAACTGTAGCTCAATGCAGTGTGAAACTCCTACACTCAAGTTATCCTCCTGCTTCAGCCTCCCAAGTACTTGGGACTACAGGTGCATGCCACCACATCCAGGTAATTATTTTATTTATTATTATTATTTTTTATTTTTTGTAGAGATGGGGTCTCACTTTGTTGCCCAGGCTGGTCTCCAACTCCTGGCCTCAAGCAATCCTTCTGCCTTGGCCTCTCAAAGTGCTGGGATTAAAGGTGTGAGCCACCCTGCTCATCTAGCCTCTCTTGTTAACTGACCCAATCAAGGAGTCTTCTAGAGAGATCTGAGGACAATTTGCCATTTTATTGTATAGTCCCCCATTCTCTTTTTCCAGCTGATTCCAGAAATAGTATCCATTCTCTAGTATCTTTAGTCTCTAAAAAAGGTAGAGCTGAACTGACACTATTGAAGACTCTTCTATAAGCAACTAACTAAACTCTATTCATGAACACTCATATGTCACAGACAATTGCACATTAAATAAGGTTACTGGATCATGAAAATTCATTATCTATTCCTACAATAATACACATTCTGGGGAGATGCTACAAAAGAATAATTTAAATAAAAATGAAATTTTCTAATTTTTTTACCCTAATTTCAACATCCTTGACTACCTAAAGAATGTTTTTGTCTTCTGAGTAGCTAAATTGGATTGCTGTAGTTTGTTAAGTAATACTGCCTGTAGAACAGGATAGTCTATAATGAGAGAAATGGGCTGGAAAAATGTGAAGACTTAAATAAAATATTAAGACAACCAGTTGTCATATCATTTACACATTAAACAGCTTTCAGCACAATTATTTGATAAATAAAATCATGAGAATTATGTAAGACAACTTCCTACTGGAAACTACTGAGGAAATGTCAGAGCAAATGTGATGCCAAGTTTAGAGGCACATGAACTGTAAGACAGCTGATCTTTTTCAGCATATTTCTGTACTACAGAGAAGTCAGGAGGAGAAATGGTTCATAAATGAAACATTTACAAATGTGACCCATGCCAAGAGCAGCATGGCTTCATTATAGAGAAAAGAATGACAGATGGAAGCTTTATGGTTGGCATTAAAAAAAAAAGTATTATTATCATTACTCCATAGGCAAGAGGCAAGTCATTAAGTACTACTGTCAAATTGTTTATCATCAGAACATTGTGCAATAAAGTAAATGCAAAAGAAATTATGACATTGTAACATTTAGGCAAATGAAAAATATTTTATGTAACATGGGTTTCCCAAGTATAATTAAGCATAAGTAGTCAGATGTAGGTTTTCATGTGACATTGATCAATTTTCTTAACTTAATGATTATCCAAGACAGAGATTAGGGCAAAAAATGTATAATGTTGAGAACTCTTTTGTTGAAGTCATCAGGATCCAAATTTTGTCCTCAGCTTTTATGGCTGAGAAGCTTAATTTTAATTTTTCCAAGGAGGTGTGATCATATTTTAGGAGACTGATTCTTGCTAATCAGGCATACAGAAGACTCATTTATAAATGAGAAGGATGATTTATTCACTGATGATTTGTCTCTCCAGGGAATCTGCTTCTCTTTAGGTAAAACCATTCAAAAGACCAAATTATAGATCAAAGATTTCTTGGAGAGTATTAAATTACTGGAAAAGAGTGACCTTGTTTTACTCTTAAAAAAATCTTCTATATCTATTTTTATTTAATAAAGGATTTTATCCACCCATTTCAAAGCTCTCAACTTTGAATAGTGCTAAAGAAACATTGGAAAATTTTTCTACTTAAGGAAACTGTTTTTCAAATATAAGTATTGCCAACTACAACTTTGGCATTTCAAACATTATGTACGAAACATGTTACAGTTCCCATAGTTATAGCCTATCTTTTATTGGCTAAATTTTGGAAGACCTAATTTTGATTTTTTGCAAAGAAAATTGGTTCTGTCTGTAGACTTGCTTCATTTACAAAGTAGTACGTGCTTTTTTTTTTTTCAAGAAAGATTCTTACATGTGAGCAAAATCCTAATTCTATGGATTTATATTGTTTTAAAATAAGGACAGAGGATGACATTTGCTGACCATACTCTATGACTTCTGGAAGAATCTAAACTTTTAAGCATGAAGTCCACAATTAGGTGGCCAGGTTGCTTCTATCTTCAGTGGCCCTTTAAAGATGTAAATATGCTGCAGTTCTTATTTTTACTGACCGAGAAGAGTTTTAAAAATTTAAAACCATTGATTTATTGATGAAAATAACTCCTGAGTAACTTAATAGTTTTCTTCTACCTCAATGGCTTATATTTTATCATATACTCTAAAACTGCCATATTTTGAATAATGCACAATTACAAATTCTTCAGGAATCTGTTCTTTATATTCTGTATCTTCTTACTTTTCAGAGAAAATTTATCAGTTTTGGGATTTCCACTATTATTTCAATGCTGTCAACCTCTAAAACAGTATCTCCAGCATGAATACCTCTCTGTTATGCTTCAGACACTATTCAGAGGCCCCTCAAACTTAATATGTTAACATCAGAGCCCATTGTTTTCCCATGAAATGGGTACCACTTTCTGATTTCTCTGTTTCAGTAACTAGCACCTAGTGTTTACCCAAGTATACAAATTATGAACCTGTATCCTATTTTTGACTCATCCCCCACCATTCACAATCAATCAATCAGTTTGCAAACTGGTTGTTGTAGTCAGAGTAATGCTCCCCAACCCAAGTTGCCTATGTCCTAATCTCACGAACCTATGCATATGCTAAATTATTATACATAGCAAAAGAAAATTAAAGTTGCAGATGGAATTATGGTTGCCAATCAGCTGACATTAAAATAGGGAGATTAAATTATCTGTTGCCCATGTAATAACAAGGGTCCTTAAAAGTAGAAGAGAGAGCCAGAGAATCAGAGGAAGATGTGAGTCCAGAAGAAAGGCATAGAGAGACACAACACTGCTGGCTTTGAAGATAGAGGAATGCAGCTACGAGCCAAGGAATGCAGGCAGTCTCCAAACCCTGGAAAGGGTAAATAAATGGGTTCTCTCCTAGAGCCTCCAAAAGAATGGAGCATAGCCCCACTAACACCTTGATTTTAGCCTAGGGAAACCCGGGCCATACTTCTAACCAACAAAACAGTAAGAATAAATTTGTGTTGGTGAAGCTGCAATATTATTGGTAATTTGTTACAGTAGCAATAGAGAAAGAATATAGCAAACTTTCTAAATCACCTTCAAATCTATGGTTTTCTGTCCTCTACCCACTCCATCTCTAAACTGTATTATGGTCTCTTGGTCTTCTTCCTCTTATCAAACTCAATGCAGCCTCATCGGTCCGCCTAAATAAAAATTTGATTTCTACATTCTCTGTTCAAAATTCCTCATTCTTACTTCAAATTCCTTCTTATCATTTATAATATGCTCCCAAAATATTTGCTACAATGTGCACTTATTTCTTCCTTTATATGTAAACGTATATATGTAACATTCTATCAGGTTCTGAGTATAAATTTGAATCAAAATAAACATCAACCCTGCTTTCAGGGTGATTATAATCTCATGTGAAAAAAAGTATAAAAATAAATATATAAATACATATTAATATTCTGAGAAGTGTGATGAATTTAATTTAGATTTCAAACATGAAAAACCTCTAAAAAAAGTCATGATTAGATAGAGTTGAAGTATTCTATAAATACCTTTTAGATTTATGATGTGGTTTATAAAGAATTGGAGAAGACATGAAATAAAAAATAATTAATTTAACTTGGCATTCCCCTCACTTTTTAAATTATTTTTTATTTCAGCACATTATGGGGGTACAAATGTTTAGGTTATATATATTGCCTTTGTCCAACCTGAGTCAGAGCTTCAAGCATGTCCATCCCCCAGACAGGGTGTATCACACCCATTAGGTGTATATATACCCATCCCCTCTTCCCCCCTCCCATCTGCCCAACACCCAATGAATGTTACTACTATATATGCACATAAGATCCCCTCACTTTTTTGACACTAAGCCTCTTTTGCATCGAATTTATACTAACATTCTATGGCAAAGTGTTCAAGGGAACATCGTTTGGAAACTGTTGCCTTACAAGGTATACACCAAATTCCTCTCCATTGCATGCAGGATATTTCCTGGCTTGGTCTCAATTTTGCTGTAAATCTAAAACTGCTCTTAAAAATGAAGTCCTTTAAAAATTTAAATAATTGAATAGAAATTGAATAGCAAAATGAAAATGAACAGATGAGGAATTTAGAATTTAGAATAACTAGATACATACAAGTCTGCAGTTAGTAAATGGCTCAAAATGTGGATAAAAATGAATAACTGAAAATACACACAAAAAAATATATATAGTATACTTTCAGTAGCTGCAAAATATTGAGAAGAGTACATTGGAGATGGAATAGCAAAGGCCCTGTGATTTTATAAATCCAGTATTCTAAAAGCAATAAATAATAACTTTGTACTTTTGTATCAGATTGTATCAAAGGACGATACTAGATCTGAGTCAAAGCACTAACAAAGCAATGATAATGATCTTGCAATTCTGATCACATGGGGAGAAAAAAAGGAAAGAAAAAATAACTACTGGAAGGAAATCATAATGATTCAGGAGCTTCAACAATGTAAGCAATATGAATTTCAACAGGAACTCATTAGGGAAGTGAGTGTATGTATAAAACTAATCTGAAAGCATACATTCAAGATTATTTCAAATATAAGTTAAAAAAAACCCTTATGAACAAGAGCAACTATCTATTCAGAATAAAATAAATCAGGTAGTGCTCTTGACACAGAAAATAGTAAATGCATTAGGAGCACTGAGGTTGGAGGATGGCTAAGGACAAAAACCATCAAACGACATTTAAAAAGCATTTAAAAAGAGCTATAGAAGTGGTTACACTATATTTGAAGTTAAATATAGGAATCCTACTGATTTGACACTTTCATCTTGAAGTAGCCAGTATAATACCTTTTACAGGGGTCCTATTTGGTTGGGTTTTCACATAAATTCAAACTTTCCAGAAAGTTTCTTTTATTAGACACTAGATATATTGAAACATCAGAAAATAAAACAAAATATTGAAAAATCCCCAAACCTATTATTGCTCTGAGGAAATAGTTATAAATTTTGATGATATGCCTTTGTGCCTTAGAGGAGCAAATTATGAATACAGGGAAATATGGAAGCCTGTATGGAACCAAGATTTCACATTACTACTGGAGAAAGAATCCTCTTTTTTCTCAATAAGAGCCAAAATGACAAAAATCATCAAGACATAGATTACTCTGACCATGGAGTTAATGGCAATTACCTGGTGTATCCTCAATTATAAGGGCAATGATATCCAGTCATCTTATTATATTTACAGAGAAATGCATGGCATTATCTTAACATAGTTTTGGCACTCCAAGGAATTCCATAAAGCAACTGTAAGAAAAGCCTATTCATTGAATAGTGCTGTCTAAGGCTCCAATCCCAGATAAAGAAGCTACTGATAAGAGAAACACCAACAGATGCAGTTATCTGCCTCCTGCTCATCACCTCTGTCCAGATCTATAAAGTATTCTGTAAACCCAAGAATTGCACTAGGCAAAGTATAAAGTAGAGGGCAACAGGCTCATGGGCAGCAAATCATTTTGCATTAGGAAGTAATTTTGGGGTGGTGAGCAAGATAATTCAAAAACTAAGTAAAATACCATACTATGTAAAATCCTGAAAAATAAGGGAACTGATACCATTTAGTAAACTGATCCAAAGTTGTGCATCTGAGGTACTTAAAGAGACAATTTTGACTTCATCCTGTCCAGAAGATTAACTTCAATGACCACTGTCTTGATGTATAAGAGTACTGGACTCATGTTAAGAAGAACTGGCATTTCCATTTTTTCCATGAAAAATTAATACTCCAGTTGCTCCAAAGCAACTCCAGAATATTACACATTACAATAAAATGCTCTTACCATATCACCACTAATGATTAAACTAAAACATCTGGTCAATTTATACAACAAAACATAATTTGTAAGTGTGTGTTTCTTCATTAAAACTTTCTTTACTTATGTTCCTCTTGAAGATGGTATTTTTTTCTCCAGTATTACCTAAATTCAACAATTATTCTGAACAACTCTCAAGTGATCAACATTATGCTGCTGGGTCTCTGTAGGATCTTGCCATTCATTGCTCAAGCCTTTTGTTTCTTACCATTCCATCCCTCAAACTCAGTGCTCCAGCCCTTAACTGAATTTATTTCAAGTGCTCAAGAGCAACAAACTCTTTGGGCTTTCCCACAAGCTACCAGTCTCTCAACTTCATAACTACCTCCTCACCTTCTGGCTTAGTTTACATGACAGATTCTGTTACAAGCATCTTCTGATATCCTTCTCCTAATGGTAAGGAAGTGAAATGTTTAATGGACTTACTTAAACTAATGCATGTTCCATCACCAAAAGGCATGACTTTATCGTAACTCTCTATTCATTTATCTCCCTGAGAAGACTAAGTTTTGTGAGTTTAGGGACTTAAGTCATCTTGTTCATCAACTTTTTTCTGGGACTTAGCACAATGACCTATCAGAAGACTATTGTCAGAGTCCAGGTGAAAAATGATGGTAGCCTTGGCAAAAAAAATTCTCCTAACTGACCAAGGCCATAGTGAAGTGTCCCTCCTCTAAACAAACGTAATGCATCTAAGTCAATTTTTACTTCTCATTGGAAACTAAGCATATATATGTTTATATTATCTTCACATTTGTTAATCATTATCTTTATCACTTTTTAATCAGATCTGTACTGTTACTTTCAGAAATATATAAAATAACTTCATATCACACTTAAGGAATAGGGGGCCCAGAAAGACCAGGGTACTTAATAAAGATCACTACTACTACAGATTAAAATTCCTAGCTCCGTACTAATGTATATTTCTTTTCCCACTATGCCATAACAATTCTATATTCTTACCTAGCATTCATGCTTCTAGATGGCAGGAAGATATAGTATATATCTACTGTAACTATGTCACATAGTTGTTAAGGGCATATTTGATTATATTAAGTGGCTATTTTTATTGAAAGAGTTGGATTTTCATATTATTTTGTTTTATATATTCATTTATTTTATTTTACGTATATTTTTATTTAACTTTATTTTCTGTCCCTCTTTCTTCAAAAATTCTCTGTAAGCTAGTTTTACCCCATAGTCCAGTGAAATCTCAGGCAGTAGCATTAATTTACCACAACATTTTAGTCATAAAAATATCCTATTATAATATAAAAATTTAAAATATTTAGTTTAAGAAAATAACAAAAAATGAAAACTCATATAACTCTATACTTCTTTCCTCCATCAATTTGCTTTTGCTGATAGCCTGTGAGCTTTCAGTATGAAAGGGTATGTCTTTAGATTCTCCTCATAATCTGCCACTCACTGGATGCCATTTTTGACTCACCAAGTTCAAGTCAATGGGGTGAGTGATTAAATAGATAGTGGTACAGTTTTTCATGATGGGTTCAGTCTTGATCTGGCTTTGGTGTCTTCTGAGATTGGAGCTAATCAAAGCTGACTCTCACGTAACCATTTTATGGTCCACATGGAAAACTCCAATTATGTGCCTCTTCCAATTGGTTATTTTCAACTTCCTCCTCAGCTCCTAGATCACATCAACCTACCAGGAAGCCATCTGAGAATGTGAGGCACTATCCTTACTAAAGGGTTCCAGGACAGTTTCTTCCTTAATTCCATATAGGAAATGGAATGTAAACCTCTGACTCCTACACACTAATTATGGAGCTCCCTCCTGGTATAGTGCTGCTTCTGCCTCTGCTCTTCTTTATCAGGCCACCTAGTCACAGACTCCCCCAACATCCTCATGTGTCCTAATTTGAAGTAAACAGAGATCAACCTTTGAGTCACCCCTTTAGTGACCTCTGCACTAAAGCATCTCTTTCCCACCCAAAGCACAATTCCTCCCAATCTCTCCAAATTCAGTCACTTAACAATAGTTGAAACCAAAAATCTGTAATGCTGGAAAAATATGTATTTACAAACTTTTAATTATGAGCTGCACTTTATGATTTGAAAGTATTGGTCCCTATATATTGTTCTTGACCTTCAAATTTCAGCTGAGTTTAAGAGTCTTGTTTTTTTTTTTTTTTTTTTTTTTTTGAGACAGAGTCTCACTTTGTTGCCTGGGCTAGAATGTAGAATGAGTGCCGTGGCATCAGCCTAGCTCACAGCACCTCAAACTCCTGGGCTTAAGCAATCCTACTGTCTCAGCCTCCCCAATAGCTGGGACTACAGGCATGCGCCACTATGCCCGGCTAATTTTTTTTTTCTATATATATTTTTAGTTGTCCATATAATTTCTTTCTATTTTTACTAGAGATGGGGCAGGTCTCAAACTCCTGACCTTGAGTGATCCACCCGCCTCGGCCTCTCAGAGTGCTAGGATTACAGGCGTGAGCCACCACGCCCAGCCAAGAGTCTTGTTTTAAAATACTGTATTATAACAGAATAATTTCAGCTGACAATTATTGAATGATTCCTGTGTGTCAAGCACTTTGCGCTAAGCATGTTCTATACTCTCATTAATTATTTATTTCAAAATAAATAAGGGTCCTACTAATACCCGCCTCATACACACAAGTTAAGAAACCAAAGTCCTGAAGAGGTAAAGAAATATCAGGATGGTTTGTGTCACTATTATCATTCATTTTGAAAGAAGTTTAATTTTCATCTTGATTTCATCATTTACTCAGAAATCATTCAGGAGCTGGCTATTTAATTTCTACGTAATTTGTATAGTTTTGAAAGTTCTTCCTGGAACTGATTTCTAGTTTTATTCTGCTATGGTCTGAAAATGCGCTTGATATGATTTTGACTTTTTAAAATCTATGGGGAATTGTTCTGTGGCCTAGGATAGGGTATCTTGGAAAATGTCCAATGTGTTAATCAGAAGAATGTATATTCTGCAGTTTTGAGGTAAAATGGTCTGTAAATGTCTGTTAGGTCCATATGTTCTAGAGTCTAGTTTAAGTTCAGTGTTTCTTTGCAATATTCTGTCTTGATGATATGTCCAGTGCTGTCAGTGTAGTGTTGCAGGCCCCAATTATTATTGTATTGTGGTCTATCCCTTTTCCCAAGTCTAGTAGCATTTATTTTATGAATTTGGGACAGCAATGTTAGGTGCATATGTATTTATGATTGTCATATCTTCATGTTGGATTGATCCATTTATCATTATATAATGACTTTGCTTTTTGTGTGTTTTTTTGTTTGTTTTTTTATTATTGTTGGTTTAAAGTCTATTTACCTGATATAAGAATAGCTACTACTGCTAAATTTTGGTTTCCATTTACATGGAATATTTTTTTCCACCCCTGTAACCTGAGTCTATAAGAATCTTTATGAGTCAAATGGGTCTCTGGAAGGTGGCAGATATTTGGGTTGTGTTTGTTTATCCATTCTGCCAGTCTGTATCTTCCAAGTGGGGCATTCAGGCCATTTATATTCAAAGTTAATATTGATATGTGAGATACTATTTCACTCATGTTGATTGTTGCCTAGTTGTTTTGTATTCTCCATTGTATTACTGCTTTATAAAAGCTGTGAGTTTTTCTTCCAAGTGTTTTTATACAAGTGAATATCAAACTTTCATTTCAATGTTTAGAATTTCTTGAAGCATTTTTTGTAGTATCTGTCTATGGACAAATTCTCTTAGCATTTGCTTGTTTAGTAAAGACATTATTTCTCCTTCATTTCTGAAACTTAGCTTTGCAGGATACAAAAGTCTTGCTGGACAATTTTTCTGTTTAAGAAGATTAAAGATAGGACTACAATGCTTTTTGGCTTAGAAGATTTCTGCTGAGAAGTTTGCTGTTAGTCTGATGGGTTTTCTTTTACAAGTTACTTGATGCTTTTGTCTCACTGCTAGTAGGATTTTCTCCTTCTCATTGACTTTGGCTAGTCTGATGACTATATGCCTTGGTAATGTCCTTTTTCCAATGAATCTCCCAGGAGTTCTTTGAGCTTCTCGTATCTGGATGTTTAAATCTCTAGCAAGACCATGGAAGTTTTCCTCAATTATTCCCTCAAATAGATTTTCCGAACTTTTTGCTTTTTCTTCTTCTTCCTCAGGTATACCTATGATAAAGCTCTGCACAGCAAAAAAATAATAATAATCAACAGAGTAAATAGACAACCTACAGAATGGGAGAAAATATTCATAACTGTACATCCAACAAAGGGCTAATATCCATAATCCAAAAGGAACTCAAACAATTCATCAAAAAATAAACCAATAACCCCATTAAAAAGTGGGCAAAGATATGAACACTTTTCAAAAGAAAATATACAATGGCCAACAAACATGAAAAAGTGTTCAACATCACTAATCATCAGGGATATGCAAATTAAAACCACAATGTGACACCATCTTATGCCTGTCAGAGTGGTCATTATTAAAAAGTCAAAAAACAATGGATGCTGGCATGGATGTGGTGAAAAGGGAATGCTTGTACATTAGTGTGTATGTAAATTTGTACAACATCTATGGTAAACAGTATAAAGCTTTCTCAAAGAACTAAAAGTAGACCTACCATCTGATCCAGCAATACCACTACTAAGTATCTACCCAAAGGAAAAGAAGTCATTATATCAGAAAGATTCCTGCACTCATATGTTTACCACAGTACATATCATGATTGCAAACATATGGAATCAACCTAAGTGCCCATAAAATGATGAGTGGATAAAGAAAATGTGGTGTGTGCATACACACACACATATACTATGGAATATTACTTATCCATTTAAAAATGAAATAATGTCTTTTGCAGCAACTTGGATGGAACTGAGGTCATTATCCTAAATAATGTAATTCAGGAATGAAAAAACTAATACCACATGTTCTTACTTCAATTCATTTGTGTAACAAAAAACCACTTGTACTCCCTAAATCTATTGAAATATAAAAAAAAAAAGAAAAGAAAAGAAAATATATTATGAGAAAATGACTCCTTCTCCTTTGGGCCCTAATACAACAAGTACAGAAATACAGCAATAAAAGTCAAATGTAAGCATGTGGAAAACAACAACAACAAACAGGCCAGGAAGCACAGCTACTAAGAGCCACAAATGTTTGAATTTAACACCAGGCAGCTGTTCTTGCTTTAAAGCCCAACTACCCAATCACTCTGCTTAAGACCTCTCTGATCTCATAAATGACAAGAGAATAGGAAAATGTAAAAGTAAGGGAAATACAGCAGCTTATAGTGCTAACAGTGCTAGAAGAGTGAAAGGGAGAAAGTAATTTCTAAGACTGGAGATTTTAGAGGGATCCTGCACTCTCTTGGTTCCCTGTTTGAAGGATTCTAATAAGCAACTATAAAAAATTAACACAGCAAGACTTAAAAGTTTATATGATTTTGTGTGGATCTTTCCCTGACATAAAACCAACAAAATAATTATCTAAGCATTTATTTAGAATTTTAGAAATAAAGTAGCACAAAATTTGATTGTAAATTAAGTTGATTTTATAAGGAGTCCCACTTTTTTGCCTAATTTGCCACAGTATGAAGTGAATAAATACTTATCCAGAGACATCCACATTTCTATTGAACAATAAAATATTTAAGCAGGCACTTTTTAAGCTATTACTTTTGAATTTTATAATATTTCACACCTAAATCTGCTCAACTGGTCTGAGGTAGTGAACAAATCTTATGACAGAAGGCTGTGGACATTTGTATTGGGTCAGCAATTTCTGAATTAAGCCTGCTGGGAAGCTAAACTTCATGTCTTCTTTACTTCAGCTTTGAAGGCTACTCAAGAAGACAGCTTTACCTTTTGATAAGCATATATTTCCCCCTAGGAAATTTCCATTTTTTTTCAAATTGTTCTGGGAAAAGCAGTTACTGTGTGTTATGCAGACCAAAAAGGAAAATTACAGCTATGTCACTCAAAAATGACTAGACCCTAATGTTTTCATATGTGTTTAAACTAGATTATTAACCTTACAAAATTTTATAAGAAATATAAACATAAAGCTATTCAGAAGATCTAAGAATAAGCACAATGACTGAAATCTAGTCTGGCATGAAGTGCATCATTATTCATTAAGAATATAAACATAAATGTGCTCCTAGGTGATGAGCAGTGACATGCTTGAAGCTCTAACTTGGGGGTGGGGGGGCAAGGGCAATATACGTAACCTAAACTTTTGTACCCCCATAATATGCTGAAAGAAAAAAAAGGAAAAAAAAGGAATGAAAGAATGGCTGGAATAAAAAGCAAAAAAATATATATATATAAACATAACAAATTTACTCTATTTCAAGGAATTTTTACACATTTAAAAAAATCATTTAGTATTATATAGCATGGCAAAGTGTGTCAATCAAATTTTCAAATAAAACTTTTAAAATATGAAGGTTTAAATATTTTTATAACAATTGATTTGCTAACTAATAATTTTCACAGTCTTTAACATATTTTCTTAGGTTTTATTAGAAATAAGTTTTAGATATGACCAAATATTTATTAAAGTAGAAATACTAAAAATGATTGAAAACTTAAATCTAGCATTATCACTTCTTTAGAATTTTAATACACGAATTTAATTTTATTAGGGGAAAAACATAAAAACTAATAGTAAAATCTGACTTGTAACATGAATTTAATGAAATATATGTATAAATATGAATGTGTAGCCATACACATACAAACATAACACTATTTAGAAAAGTGATTCTTCTTTAGCAAGCCCATCTGGAAGGAATGAATGCATTTCCTGCCTACTGCTAATAGTAGTCCAAGGGACTGTCCAAGAAAACTGTGAACACTATAACACATGCCCCAATAAAATTTTCTATCTTCTTAACATTGGTTTTTGTACAATAACTATCAAATAAGCAATTAATAATGTGTAATGAATGAATAAACATGACCTGTTTTATACTACCCACCCCTACCTAGATTATCTGACCAAATCAAATTGTGAATGACTGGCAATAAATTTATTGAATATCCTTTGGGGGGAAATTGAACTTTGGCTTTGTATGAGATTGCACAGTTCCCAGGTGTCCAAAATATGTTATTGTTTCATGTATTTATTCCCTATTTAGCAAAAATAACTTCTTGTATAATTCTCAAAGATTATAACCCTCGAATCTCATGAATCCTTTGTTTAAATGTTCTTCATCTCTATTTAAGCATAGGATGTCTAATCAATTCTGTAAGAGTATGCTTCTTCTTAAGAGAAGTATTACTCTATTTTGCATAACAACAATGAAAAATATTAAAACGTGGCTTGATTGTAGAGGATTCTTAGAGTTCTCTTTGTGTCATCTTACCATTTTGGAAGAGAAAAAACATTAATGTACCAATCTATGTTTTAACATTTTACTAAGATTTAGATATAATTTTTTATTCATGAATGAAATCTGGTTAGGATTACATATTTGACTTATAAGCAATAGAAAACAGTGTTTTCTTATGCACAATAAAACAGTTGAGGCAAAAAAATAAATAGACCTTAACTCTACTGGATTTGGGAGAAAAATGAGAAATAAACAAGGCCTCTGAAAGATACCAGTCAGCATGTTCTGATGGCCAAAGCTGGGGTCCACACTAATAGCACTGCACCAGGATCAAGGAAGAAAGATTGTTATAATTGTTACAGTACAGATGAGACATAGAACCCAAAATACTCGCAGGGGCACCTCCATATCTATAAGTCAAAGAACTAGATATGAGCCCCAGGAGTATTCTGGGCATGGTCTAAGAACCATCATTAGGATTATTTTCCTCCCCAGCTACGGTTATAGTAAGGAATAATGACCACCTTGCAATCAGTGATATGGGATGGGGTAATGGGTGATTGGAGCTACTTCTATAGTTTCTTTCTTGGTATACAACACCCAATAAACAGTCCTTGCTTAGTTTATTCTAAGTCTATTTTTTGGTTGAACCAAGTGGGAAGTCTAGCTGGACGTATTAAGCTTAATTAATTTCTTAAACTACTAAAGGAGCAATTGTGTATCACTTCCACATTTAAATGTATGAAATTATTTACTGATCTAATTTTGTCTCATTTTTCCAAATATGTTTGGCTTAATATAACAATTAGAATAGAAAATAATTTATTTTACCTCCAGAGAAGGAAGCTATAGGTTCACAGTCTCCTCTATTTTCACAAGAGTATTGATTTTCAAAATGTGATATAAAGACCATTTGTATTACAGTCATCTGGGATGTCTGTTAATAAAGCACATACCTGGGTCTTACTGAGTCAGAATCTCCTAGGGTGGAGACATGCAGTCTGTGTCTTTCCTATCTTTTCATTCATTCATTCATTCATTCATTCATTCATAAATAAGCTCCTCAGGAAATTCTTAGGTGCACTATACTTTGAGAATCATTGCTATGGGTCACTCACTTTCAACCTTGTTGGCTACGTAGAATCAAAATATAGTTTACATTAGGGACCAGTATATACAGAATCGAAGCAAAGATTGATAAAACAACACT
Source organism: Lemur catta (assembly GCF_020740605.2). NCBI lineage: Eukaryota > Metazoa > Chordata > Mammalia > Primates > Lemuridae > Lemur > Lemur catta. The sequence continues at coordinate 244,715,225 of NC_059128.1, forward strand.
TGCTTTTGGTATAATTTTATATTTTCCATTCTCTTTTGTTTTATTTTTATATTTATTTTATTTACTAACTCATTGGTTCATGACATACAGTTTGAAAAACACTGCTTAACAGATGTAAGCTTTGTGGGTTTTGTATTTATCAAATATTTATAAATCTATAACTTTTTATCTCTATAATTTTATTCTCAAATATTACAGGGAATCTGATACATTCATCACTCACATTTTAAATATTAACAGATGTTCTAATACATTCATCACTACTTTGACATGATTAGCGAACCACCACTAGATTTCACAATATATCCTGGATCTGTAACTATAAATTATAGCCAGTTCTGAATCAGGGGAATAGATGCTGCGGAATTCAATGTATCCAGTAGACCCATACCCTTAACAACAACAAAGCCCTTCACCTATGATTTATTAAGGATATACAGAAATATGCTGGGTCTTCTTTTCTAGTAACTCAAATCAAAGAGTACTTGATAAGATGAGGATATAATTAATGTATTAGTTTTCATTGCATGTAAAGATTAGAAATCTATCATTAGAATTCATTGACAACTGTCAGGAGGATGGGCAGAACAAACAAAGTAAGATAAAAAGATAAAAACCCCTCAGTAATCTATGGAGAACAATCACCAACCAAGACATTTGGACTGACATCAGCAGAGAGGCAGCATCAAAGTTACAGATGTGGGGACTTTTTTGAATTTCTTGCCAGACATAAGTCTTTGCCTTACAGCACATGAGCCATGCTGCTGAATAAAAGTTAATTGGGCACAGCGTGAGACTAACCCTAACAGAATTGTTCACCAAATTAATGTCCCCTTTAAGCCTCTACCTCAAATTCCTACAGACTTACTTATTATACTTGGAGAAATGTAACTTACATTTTTGACATGCTGCCACTTAATTATACTATCTAAAGAGGATAAATCCATTAAAATCTGGAAATTAATTATCTTCTTTGATAATAAAACTACTTTCTTAAAGTCATTCTTTCCTCTTTAAAAAAATATCACTCACAAATCCAAAAATATTTATTTTGTCTTTGTACTAACATCTGTGCTGGGAAGACAGGAGTCACCATGACAAATAAACACACCTTCATGGAATGAACACATTCATGGAATGAATATCTTATTTCTTTTATTTACACATGTTCAACCTTATCCTAAATTAATATATGGTTTATATATCACTTAATTATTTGGTCTCACATAGACTATATGAATTGGGGATCAGCTTCCTTTAGAATGTACTTATGCCTGCTAGGATCACCTTGGTTGACTTTTTATTTCAGCTGGTATTCCCTCTGTATCACTACCTGTGTTGATCCCTCATACTCTCTCTCCCCTCCAAGTATATATCTTAAATGTGTTTCTTACTCTTTCATAGGTCAATTTATGTTGGAGATATCATCAGGTTATCCCATAATTGATTACAGAAAGTATTTGTTTTTATTTAGACCTCATCAGATGACCTGGCATTGTTAAATTTATCAGAATTTTACTGTTCTCTGCTAAAAATCATCCCACAACTCTAAACTAGCTAATCATAATTCAGATATTCCATACATTTAACCTTAAAAAAGTGAACAAACCTAGGATAGCAAATTTGATTTTTAGTATAGGAATAATTCATGGTTTATTTAAAGATACTTTGGATTACTCAGAATTAGTATATACTTAAAATAATTTTAAACATTCTAAGAGAAAATTATTTTCCAAATATTCACATCTTTTTCTAGACACATTTTGAATATACCTATGTAAATTCAATTTGTATAATCTCATAAATATATCATCATATTTGACATCTCTATAACATAAACTACATACGGCAAGACCTTTATCTTTGGGAGATAAAAGCAGTGAATGTCAGAGCATGACTAGTAAAAGAGTAGCATATGTCCAGAGGTTAGTCCCATTATAAATAGAACTAACATAGAAGGGCAAAGGAATAATGCGTGACATATATTTTTGTAACTAGTCACAGGGCCAGTCACAGTAAGTTTAACTAGCCATTTACAGGGCAGAACACGAACATTGGAACTTGAAGTAAATGATAACTTCAACAGGGCAGGTGATTGGGGTTCACGTTTATATTATAGATACAAGTTAAAGACTCAGGCACAAAGCTTAAGGAAATCTCTAGGATTTGTTCTTTAGAGAAAAGACAGAGAAGCATAAAGATATAAATAAATATGCAAGATTAACCTAACACCAGAATCACTGGTGAACTGTGGCTGTTTGCGGCAGTTTTAAAGCAATAAGTCAAAGCTACTCCTATCCTCCAGCCTGGATGGGAACTGTGTCTACATGTGGGACTTAAATGGGCCTAGGTGCACACAAAGAAGCATTTAGTGGGAAAGAATTGTATGGGACCAACACATTTTTTACATTTTATACAAATCCAAATATATTAAAATAAAGTACATAGAGTAATACTGTTTTTTATTTCAATATTGAAAAGTATAAGTTAGAGAAGTAGGCAATTAAAAAAGAAAATTTCTTATTATTAACTATTGTTATTGTTAAAATATACTTTTTTAAGTTGTTACATAAACAAAGGCTATTCCAGGGTATAGTCACAGCAATAATCCACATGCCCTAAAGTGAGCCTATTTTTGGCTGGCTGCCAATTCAAATAATAATCGTACTTACCAGCATTCCTTGCTCCTCATTCCCATACTATCCCTTTATTCTGAAGTCTTACAAGCGAAGTTTTCTTGCCAAGAAAAAGTTCATGAGTTCTGCACACTAATACCCAACTTCATTATCACTATCACTACCTGTTCACTTCCACTTCACTGACAGAATTATCTCACAGAATTGACAAGCATCCTCTTCCTAACTAACCTAAACTAAATCTGACTTTCTTTAAGAAAGAGCCCTACAATAATTCCCAATCTATAATTTGAGTGTTATTTGAATAAACATGTGTTTCAAACAACATATATCATACAAATATTCACGTATTTACACACTCCCTCAGCTATCAAGTCCCAAATTATTTACATTAATGTCCAAAATGGAAAACCAAGCACTGAATCCTTATTCTTGAAAGACTGAGGAAAAAAAACCCTCTCCGATTAATAAAGCAATGGTAACAGGTTGATCAAGAGTATTCTTTCCAATTCAACCTCTCCACACTATATTTTCATTAACAAATATATAAAAAAAAGAAAAGAGTAGAATGATGGTTACCAGAGGCTAAGAAGGGTGATGGGGAGAGGGGGTAAAGTAGGCTTCATTAATGGGTGCAAAAATGTAGTTAGTTAGACAGAATGAACAATATTTAATCGTATAAGAGTGTGACTATAATCAACAGTTAGGGTATTTTAAAATAACTAAAAGAGTACAATTGGAATGTTCCTAACACAAAGAAATGTTAAATGCCTGAAGTATCCATAATAACTAAAAATAAAAAAAATTAAAAGAAAAGAAAACATGGTGAGGACACCAAAACAAAACAAAACACATATACTGGTAAACACACACACACAAACAAAACAAAACAAAAAAACAACCCCCAAATATCTAAGAGCAGTAATAACCCTGGAAACTAAAAGCTTTACTCTGACAAGCTGAAAACAACAGATGACATTTATCAACTTGCACAAAGGAAATCCTACACATAAAGAGAGATACTTAGAAGAAGCTAAGTATGAATTCTGCTATAGTGAAAGCATTTGTGTCTGTTTTTATTATTATTATTATTAATTGGAGTTCTAGTAGAATACCACTTTAAATTTTCTGACTGCACAAAATTTTAAAGACTTTGAATTGAAAACTGCGCTGGGAGAAAAGCTGACGTCGATTTTAAAAATATATGTCAAGAGTAAAAAGTCATATATACAAACCCAAACACCCTCAACACAAGGTGTTAAATAAATAGATATTTAAGCTGTCAGATCTGGACAAAGTGATGCTTCTTATTTTATTTGCTGGGGGATTTTCTCCACATATTGAAAGTGGATACATTAGGAAGATAGGTCTTGATAAAATTAAAGATTTTCTAAGAGGCAAAGTAAAACCAGTTATGGTATAACAAGTCCTTAAAGGTCTTAACATCCCTCACCATATGCAATGGATTAATTACTGGGAGAATGTTAGCGTAAAGTTGAAATTTTAGGTGTATCTGTATTTTAATCTAAATTTAATATAAGCCTGTTTGTAAGATTAGAGTTAAAATGTAATGCTAAAGAAGCAATTAGAGGTTGTGGAGGGAAGTGATACTTTGCCGGAACTTAACCTCTCAGATACAATCTTCTGGAGAGCAGTATCACTTTTTATTTTTTTCTCTTGTCAGCTCTAACCCTTGTCCTCCCACACCAATTACATAATTTAAAAGTTCAGGGAAAGGACAGTTAAACACTGGTTTAGCAGATGCATTCTTTGTTCTTGTAAGTGTAAACCTCATTAATTCATCTTGTGGTCTGGGATGAGGTTCCCATTTTCTTTTAGGAGACTGATAGCACTCTGGTTCAGTCAGGCTTTGATTAAGATTTTCAGAGATGACATTTTCATGCTTACGACCTCCGACCTGGAGTAGTGCTCTTGCCTGAATCATATCTTCGTTTTGGGAAGAAATCTCAAGATAGATGGGAGCCTGCCTCTCAGCAGAGAATCTGAAGGAGGGTAAATATTTCTTCTCCTGCCTTCTTGGCAGCTATAACACAGGCACATGACATAAGAGTACTCAATAGAACATTCTAGCCCAGGACTTTTAATCTGGAGTGAGTGATGGTAAGAAGCACAGACAGAATTAATTTCAACAGTAGTGGCAAGAACAGCAGCTTCAGTGTTCTCATGGCAGTGCTGCCAGCATCTGATACTAAACCTTCCTCATAAAGATATGCAAATTAATGCACTGTGATACTAACTTTTACCAAACATTTTAGAAATACTAACTTTTACCCAACATTTTAGAAAGATGAAGTATTTGCAAATATACACTATTGTTGAGTATGCATCAAAATAGGCTAGGTATGTTGTAGAAAAAAATGGCAAATGTTCAATAAGGCTAAAACAATAGATCTTATTTCTCACTCAAATTATATCTGCACTATGACAGGTAGTGACTCAGAAACCAAACATGCATGAGGAGCCACCAACCTGATCATTGCTAGTTGCCATGGAAGATGGAAAATGATCCTCTAGAGAGTGTCACGCTGGCCCTTAATGTAACAGACGCATTACTTCTGATCTAAATTCACTGGATAGACTAGTCACATGGCCTCACCCAATCCCAAAGGCAGTTAGGAAATTCAATCCTAACATGTGTTTGGAAATTAGAGAGGCAGATACATTGTATAAAAATATTAATTACTACCATAATTTTTGTTTTTACTTTTAAACCTCTCATAGGTTTCCTTGCAACTTCAAAACAAAAATGAATTGATTTTTTTTTTAATTCAGTATAGTCTACTCACTTGATTGCCACAGTGAGGCCAAGGGAAGTACACCTCCATCTCTTTCCTCTACACAGTCACTCTAATGGCTCTACTAAATTCAGATTTCAGTATATTCTTTGCTTTGATTTTGTATTTTTCCTGCCCACTCAAGTACTGCACCTTCACCCATAAGATTGGGTCAAGTCTGAGTTAGGAAGATAAATCACACCACTAACCCATAAACAGACAGTAGTCAGCCAGCAAGCAATACATGCCCCTAGACTTTCCTCTACCACCAATTCCACTCAGATCTCTAAAACTTTGTTGCCATCACTCTTGCTCACAACAATGAGCCCAAGGTCCAGAATAACAAAGGCATTTTTAATTTTCTGTGAGAGTGGTTTGGGCCACTGGCACACTTGCTGACATAATAAAGATGAAAACAATAGCATTTTTGTGATGTCTCCCTTGACCTTATAGAAATCAAGAGTGAAGAGAAAAAGGAATAATTCTTAATAGACCAAGAGTAGAGATATAATAGATATCTCTACCCACCTCCAAGAGGTGACATGTGCATTTTGACAAGAATGACTTGGGTAACTGGTTACCAAAAGGGCAGACAGAGGAAATCACTATTGTTCCCTGCTAAATATATACAGCTATCCAACTTCCAGGCACATGGTGTGACTGTACTTCTTGTACCCTGGTTATGAGGCCCAAACATATGATTAGCTCTAGTCAATGAGTTATGAGCTAAATTTCACACATGACCTCTGAACTGGAGTACTTAACGTCCTGTGCAAGATTCTCTGAAATCCATCCACTCTTTCAATACACATTCCCACCCATTTAGTCTAAAACTCTGTAATTTCTTCCCTGAACAATGACAATAGTACCCTAACTGGTGACTCCTGTCCCCTCCAACCACTGTTCATTCCGGGTCCAGAATAATTACTTTTTAAAAGAAATTGGATTACTTAATCCTCCTCCTCCCTCTAAAACATGCCAATAGCTTTATTATTGTGCAAACAAATGTCTAGTAAGTGCCTACAACATCAATGACCTACCCAACAATTAGGAACAATCTACCAAATCTTAATAAAACTTACAAAGTTTCTGAGAAATATTTTTTTTCCTCATGCCTAGTCTATCACAACTATTGTTTAACTGACACTTCTGATTCTACCCCACATAATGTGTTCCTCATTTCCAGGGAAAGCATTTAAAAATATTATTCTGCTATATACTTATTTCTTAAAATCTATGAATGGCTTCCTCAGTTAAAACAACGGTTCCCAACCAAAGTCTTCTAAAATCCTTAAGTCCCTAGGGGACATTAAGTATTCAATGCACAAATACAAACTTTTAATTTTGGATTTCCAATTGATAGTTTTTAAGACAGTACATAAAAATTTTCAAAATATGTCCCTTTAAAATGGAAACCATAGGCGTACAAGCTAATTGTCAGTGGAGATACAATGAACACCCAACCAGTCTCTCTCATAGTAGAGAACCTCTAGCTAGGGGAAATTTTTCATTCTCAGTGAGATTGTATTAAATATCTACCCATAAATGACCATTCATCAAAGGAGAAAGGATGACAAATACTGATGTAGAGTTATGTTAAAAAGATAAAATATAGTAAAGACTGTACATATGTAACTAATTATTCATTTATTTGGGAGGCACTCTCAACACACAAAATGTGTTATTCACAGATGAGTACTAGAAACTTCAGTGTAACTTCTTGTTTCATTATTTAGAACTAGATGAACACTATAAAAATGAACCCCTGGGAATTTCAATGTAAATTTGATACGTTTCAAATATCAAAATATGAAGAGGTTTTTATTCCATATTAAGTAGACACATTTTAATTGACATATTAAAATATATATTTGAATTATAGAAATATCATAATTATACTTTTTTTATTTTTATTTCTGGATATTATGAGGGTTATTATACTTTTAATAATCTGAAAGTATATATTAATTCTCAAATAAAAAGATGAAATATTGCCTTGTATTTTTATTTCGTTTTCAATTAATTTTATTATACTTCTTAATAATATAATAATCAAAATGCCTTTACCCAAGGTTGTCATATTAAACCAAAGTGATTAAATCAGGTATTATATAAAGGTATTGAAGAATCATAGTGAAAGGGGCCCAAAAGTAAAATATTGTTATATTAAAACATGCTGACCTGAAAAACAGCTCAGGATGGCCTTATTTTGCAAATGCTCCCCTATCTCCAATCCATCCTAGCACCCCAAATGACAACTCTATTAAATTAGTTGCACTTTCACAGACATGCCAAGCTCTTTCACTCTACGTCTTTGAACGGCCTTTTCCATCTTTTGGAAAAGCCCTTTGTTGCTGACTTTTCCTCATTATGAACAATGTTATTCAAGACTGTACAAGCATTATCTCTTGTGGAAAGATTTTGTTGACTCTTCCAAACAGAGTAAGTCTCATCACATTTCCTCATCCTCCAGGAAATCCTGCACATATTACTACTACAGAGCAATTACCACACTGAATTATAACTAGTTTATATATTTCTCTACTCTGTGCTCATGAAATATGAGATTTTTAATTAGAAAAGCCATTTCCATCTGTTTCCAGAATATAATTTGAAGATACAGGGCACACTTCTATTTGCTGTATGATAGCCAATATGAAAAGTCACCTTCATGTCCTGACATTCGTATCAATGAATTCTTGTCCTCCCCACCTTATATCCCAGTTTAAATGCCTTCATGCCTTGCTGCCTTCTCTTTATGATCTCACTATCTGAGTGGTCTTGGGTAAGTTGCTTGACCTCTGTGTGCCTCACTTTTCTCATTTATAAAAAGGGACATAATAATGGTATCTACTTCCCAGGGTTGAAAAGAGGATTAAGTGTATGTAATCCATTCAGAATAGCAGAGTTCCTTTCTCCTTATTCCCCTATTTCATTTTGATAACTCAGGACAAGACTATTTATCTTGGCAGCACAGACTAAGGCACACTGTCAACGGCTGCAGCTGGGCTAAAGTGTGCACAACCATAATCACAGTGACACCTGACTACAACAGGCTCACCTGCCCTTCCTTTCCCTATTGTTTTTCTCCTTTGTGATTCAAGAGGGAGACAGGATGGCTCATCTGTTTAATGCCAATATGAATCACAGTTTCTGGAATTCAATTAATGTTTGTTCAGTAAATGTGGAATGGATGATTAAGTGACTTGATCGACAATGCTTAAAGATGTTCCAACATTGCTGTAAAACAGTAAATGAAATAATACAATTGTGTAGCACTTCACAATTTTCAAAACATTTTGACAAACAATATTCCATTGCTACAACCACCATGTAAAAGAGAACATTCAAGGATTATCAGCACTTTACCAAGAAGAAAACTGTGACTCAAAGAGATTAAAATATTTGCCCAAAGCCACAAAAAGACCAGTGTCAGTAGTCCAACCTAATTAGTCTGTTGGTGCCAACCTATGAAAAAGGCTATCATTAATATTTATTTAAGCATCTTCATCTGTTTCCAATGACATCAATAAATTAGCAAAATTTCAGTTAAATATTAATGCCCTAAATGACTTTGCCTGATATTTACTCATGTTCCTGTATGATGCTGAGAAAAGTGATTTTATGATTAGAGGAAATGAGAGAAGAGAGTCTAAGACCATATTATTTATGAAAAAAATTCATACAGATAAAAGCTACTTGTGAAGTGTGGCATAGTTCATGTAAACACAAAGTTATTTTTTAAAAAATACAGTCTCTATATTTCAGAGTTTCTTCTTAAATTGAAAATCAAACTCTTTTTCATAAATGATGCTGGGAAAATTGGATTTCCATATGCAGAAGAATGAAACCAGACCTATATCTCTTACCATATATTATAAAAAATCAACTCAAGATGGATTAAAGAATTAAATGTAAGACCAGAAACTGTAAATATTACAAAAGAAAACCTTGGAAAAATTCTTCTAGACATTGATCTAGGCAAAGAATTTATGACTAAGCCATCAAAAGCATAGGTAACAGAAACAAAAATAGACAAATGGGACTTAATTAAACTAAAAAGTTTTAGGACAGCAAAAGAAAAAATCAACAGAGTGAACAGATAACCTTCAGAATGGGAGAAAATATTTGCAAATTATGCATGCAACAGGAGACTAATACCAGAATTTACAAAGAACTCAATTTAACAACAACAAACACCCTCAAATAATCCCATTAAAAATGGACCAAGGACACCAATAGATATTTCTCAAATGAAAACATACAAATGGCCAAGAAACAAGAAATAATCTTCAACGTCACAAATCACCAGAGAAATGCAAATTAAACTCACAATGAGATTTCATCTTATACCAGTCAGAATGGCTATTATTATTAATAAAAAGACAAAAATCAGATGTTGGTAAGAATGCAAAGAAAAGGGAACATTTACACACTATTGGTGGAAATGTAAATTAGTACAGCCTCTATGGAAAATAGTATGGAGACATCTCAAAGAACTAAAAATACAGCTACCATTTGATACAGCAATCCCACTACTGGCTATCTACCCAAAGGAAATTAAACCTTTATACTAAAAGGATACCTGCACTTGTGTGTTTATTGCAGCACAATTCACAATTGCAAAGACATGGAATCAACCTAAATGTCCATTATGGATGACTGTATAATGTATTATATATATACAACATAATACCGTTCAGCCATGAAAAAATGAAATCATGTCTTTTGCAGCAACATGGATAGAATTGAAGGCCATTACCTTCAGTGAAACAACTCGGAGATGCAAAGACAAATATTACATGTTCTCATTTGTAAGTGGGAACTAAATAATGTGTACACATAGACAGAGAGTGTGGAATGACAGACAATGGGGACTCATCAGAGTGAGGGGGTGGAAGTGGGGTAGATGATGAGAAATTACTTAATACGTGCAATGTATGTACTTTGGGTGATGAATACCCTAAAAGGCCTGACTTTACCACTATGCAATATGCCCATGTAAAAAATTACTACACTTGTATCTCATACATTTACACAAATCAAATTAAAAAAATAGTCTCAAGTATATTTCAGAGTCTCTTCCTATATAATTTACCTTTATCAAATAGAACATAAGATGGATTTTATACAACTAGTGTAAGAAATAATCATCACCAATGCTTATTTCCCCTTAATACCATAGAATTCTCGGCAATATTTTTTGTATAATTTTTCTTGCCAGAGTTCACTGTGCATCTCCATTTAGAAATAACAAAGTTTATTCCACCATACTTGTTAAGGAAATTAAACCAAAAAACTATTAAATGATTTGTCCATGGTCACTTAGCAGTTATTGGCAAAATAAATTGATTTCATTGATGTCAATGAAAATTCATTTTATATCTTATATGGAAGTATAATATTCATGTAAGAAAAATAACATAATTTAGTGCCTTGTAGAGATTCTAATATTCATTTTGCCAATAACTATTATGTGACTATGGATAATTTGTTTAATATTTTTTGATCTAATTTCATTCAAATCAAAATTACAGAGTTTTGCTAATCATCTCTGGCTTTCCCTCTATTGCTAAATTCCTATTTTGTACACCAAACTAGTCAAATCAATCAATGCATAAATAAATTCCATTTTTATATTTTATTTTTGTTTTTCTAAATTTTTTTATTTCAGCACATGGGGGTACAAATGTTTATAAAATACAAAGAAAGTACTGCATTACTTTAGAAAAGCAAAGCATCAGTCATTGCAATCATTTCTAATAAGAGTATAAAAAAGTCAAATGTTAAAAAAAATTACCACTTGAAAGTGAACATATATTTATATTTTATATTAAAATTTTAAAATTGAATATTTTGACTCACAAACTTTTCTAATAAAAATACAAACCTTTTCCCACTTTATTTTCCTGTACTACAAAGAATCAAACACATCTCCGAAATAATATATAAATATATTTGGGGACTATAGAGGTAAAGTGATAATGTTATAATATACTAATGAAAGTAGTTTACCATGAGGTCCACATATGGTCAGCACACAATTTGTGCTCTAGGCCAAATAGTCTACCTTTCTGTTTGTCTTTGTCTTCTTTTTTTTTTTTTCTTTTTTGTTTTACTAACCCTAGAAGCATACAATTTTAAGTCTCAATTAAATTATTCCAGTTAATGTTTTGATATTAATTTCATTCTGTTCTGTCTTTGAAGTATTAATGAAAGACTTAAATCTGTATGTAGCATCATTACAAAAACAAAAACAAGTAATACAGTCATTCTATTAATATATCAGAAGTTGAAATAGGGAAATAGCTAGCCTGCCAGCTTCAAGATCACTGAAGAAGGCAATCAGTGTGCCTTATGTGAAGGCTAACCCAGTGGGCATGTTAGAGGAATTCATGAATGTGCTGCTCACCAAATAATGCTTCCTTTGACTATCTGTAAATCATGAATAAATATATCAGCATATCACTTTGATATTTTTTAAATCTAGTGCATCCTCATCAAAATATAACATTTCAATAATAAAAAAGAATTTTCCTTTCACATCATTGACTGAAATAACTAAAAAAATAATTCTGAGGTGACTAACAGCTAACAAAAATCTAACTACTAAAATCCATCAACCAATAGTTACTGAGGTCTATTGCATGTTCAACAGAGTCTTAAGAGTCAGAAGAAAGGTGTTCAAAATTTACTGCAAGTCACATTTACAAAGATATACCTGGGTTGGACCCAAATATGGCATTTTTTCAAAAGTCCCCAAAATGATTTCAATGGTCAGCTAAAGTTGAGAACTTCTGGCTTCTCAGGATGAAGCACAAACCACTTAGCATAGCATTCAAGGCACTTCATATCCTCACCCCATCTACGTCTCTTCCTTCATCTCCTGATGCACTCCTCCTCACAGTCCCCACCTGGTCCCAACTATTTACCAGTCACTGCCCCCTAATATTATCATGTGTGTCCTTCATGCCCTTATATATGATACTTCTTTTGTCTGGAATGATCTGTAACCACTAGTCATCTGATGAATAGCAACTCATGTTTAAACCCTCATCTAAGCATCACTTGTTATACAAAGTCTTTCTTGATATTTGAAAGTAGACATGACCACCCCTTGCTTTGAAGCCTTTGATACTCTGTACATTCATCACCACAGCTACAACAGTTGCCTCTACCCACTTGACTGTCCCTTCCTATTAGATAATAAATTCATGGAGGCCTAAGACTAAGTTTATTCCTACTTTTATTCCCAATATAGGGTCAATAGTAATATATTTAATAAATGTTGGTCATGTTAGTAAATTTTAAAGGTAGGGATCTAAGTTGTATTTCCAAATCTATAAGTAACTTACTAGCCTGTGACCTTGAGCAAATTACTCAAACTCTCTGTGCCTTAGTTTATGAATTGCTACCGAATAGAAATAACATGACCTATTTCTTAGTTCAGATGTGGGAACTGAATAATGGCCTAAATTGCTTAAAATATAGTAATAACTTGATTAAGGTTTAGCTATGACATTATTGTAATTGTTGTTATGTGACCAGATACCCCTTCATATATCCTATCTATAAATCTCCAAAACAAAAATGAATAGCGTCACTTTCACAATATTATAGACAACTAAAGCAAAGCCAAGATACTAAGCCATATCTAAGAAATTCATTCTTAATAAGGCATAGGACTGAGATTCAGCCCTAGGCCTATTTGATTATGCAACTCTGAATGGAGTAAAAAATTGAAGAAATACAAGGAGATACAAATCAATCACCTACTGACCAAACTTTAACAGTAAGCTATCTCTGCTTTATGAATGACTATTTCTTTTATTGAATCCAAGCAGAAAACTCCCCTTAACTCATTTTTAGTCACTTCTTAAAGTGGGAAGGAAAAATAAAAATCAGAGGTTCTAGGCTTTTACCTGTCTATCCGTGGCAATTCAGAAAAACTTTGACATCTCAAGCTTTTCATTATTGCTTCTAATATTTCAAACTGTGATATCAACACAACTTCTAAATACTTCCTATTTATTCTAACTGTCCTTTCTTGTTTTTGCCTTTCATTCATTTTTGAATAGAAAAATCCAAGTTATACATGACTTTTCCTTTTTTCCCAGCTATGGGGAGAAGGCCATGCAGATTCTCCATTATAGTCTCTGTGTAAGGAGAATCATATATTTCTTCCACTTTTTTTTCCTGTTTAATGCACTAGTATTCAAATGTTATTTTTCTTTGTGAATTGATGTGTGTGTAAACGGTCATCACTCAAACAAGCGCTGCAGAGCTCTTCCTTAAGATTTTCTATCTTCCTCCAGAAATTTATTAAGGGAGGCACTTTTTTGGGATTTAAATAATTTCAGACTAATGTATATGGCATTATAATTAATAAATTCTTAGATCATGATTTTTTCAACCATATTTAATCATAGTTATTCTCTTTATTTTGTTGCTGTTGTTAAGTCAGACAGTGTTGAAGGAAAGCAATACCTTAGGCTCCTTTCTCATACAACACCCTTGCAAAGAGGTCCCAAGCTCCATGTTGTTAGATCTCTTAGCATGGTTTAGCTTTATTAGGCTATATCTCTTTCACATCCTAAGAAATTATGTATTTACTCAATTCTCTTACCTTTAGACAGACAACATAGTATGTTTCTTAAGAATGCAAGCTATGGAGCCATAATGCCTAAATATAAATCCTAACTCTGTATATTGGTTTGCTAGAGCTGCCATAAGAAAGTATCATAACTGGGTGGTTTAGAACAACAGAAATACATTCTTACAGTCCAGAGGCTAGAAGTCTGAGATTGAGGTGTTTTCAGAGTTGATTTCTTCTGAAGGCTATGAGGAAGAATCTGTTTCATGCCTCTTTCCTAGCTTCTAGTAGTTTGCTGGTAGTTTGTCGTGCTTGCAGATGCATAACCTCAATACCTGTCTTCATTGTCACAAGTTGTTCCCTTTGTGTGCATGTCTGTGTACAAATTTCACCTCTTATGAGAATACCAGTTATATTGGATTAGAGGCCTGCCCTAAAATGCTATGGCCTCATCTTAACTAAGTATGTCTGCAAAATCCTATTTGCAATAAGGTCATATTCTGAGGTATTGGGAGTGAAGACTTCAACTAACATATGCATTTGGGGAAGACATAATTCAAGCCATAAGACTGTAACTAATAACATTTAAGTTACTTATTTTGTGTCCTAATTTTCTCATGTATAAAATGAATATAATAATGATAACATTCACTTTAAAGGGTTGTTGTAAGGATTACATAATTGAATACATTAAATTAATAAGATTGGTACTCAACAAAGAGTACACTACTACATGTGGGCAGCTATTTCTGGGAGTAGCTTAAAGAGAAGTAATCTTCCCTTTAATTTTTCCTTAGATGAAATATTTGAACTCTTACAATCCAAGTCCCTTAAAATGTCAGTTACTGGTTATTTTAAAAATATTAGGCTTTGAGGTGTATCAATTTTGTTCTGTAGTTTAGGGATCAATTTATTTTTTAAAGCATAATTGTCTAGGGAAGCTGGATCAACACTGGGAATAATATTTTGTGGCACAAATTTTCTCCTATTAACCAAGTAAATGGTAATGACCTGAATACTGTACAATATTTTGAATGCACTGAAATTTGGACATAGCATAAACCATTTGCTAAAAGTCAAATTTCTTGCAAAATAAAGGTTAGAAGTTCAGGTAACTTACATGTTTCCTTATCTTCTATAATGTAGAATAAGAGTTTTATCATGACAATGGATGTTTAGAATTGTACTTGGGGAAAAACAAATATACGTGAGGAGTTTGGCTTCATGATTCTATTATAATATGCCTCCTACATTGATAATACTCTATTAAGGGTAGTAGCAAAATGACACCTAACTCTCCTGGGCTGAAGTGAGAAACTCTATAGACGCTTAATAGACAAAGTCATATTCACTTCTTCATTGAGTTTTTAAGAGAAGGTCAAAATGCTAGAAGAAATTATTAATATTTGGATGGTAATATTACATGATTAGTGATTAGATATATGCTGGGTTTTGGCCATCCATTATCTATTTCACTTGTTTTAGTGACAGCATTTTTAAGGAATTACTTGCCTCACGTAGCATTCATTTGGCATGCTAAGGCTGTCAATCAAGAAACCCTACTCTTTCTATGATGCAGGAGCTCATGACCAAATTGAGGAAAATCATATTTCCTCTTGTAGCATTGAGATTTTTAAGCTGAGTAATACAATGACAGGAAGCAAATGGCTTAAATCAATTCAGCCCAGTGAGGCTAATGGTTAATCCTAATGCCTAAATCCCAGATACTGTCCTGGTTACTGTCCTTTTCTAAAGTTGATTCTTTAGGACACTCTTTGATTCTGTGGGTTATCCAATATCTTATAAATAAATTTATTTTCTGCTTATGTTAGCTAGCTTCATTTCCTGTTGCTTGCAAAGAACTTCAATAGATTCAGATAGGGATATCCAAGTCAAAGTTTCTCAAATCATCTACATCTAAATCATGTAGACATGCTTATTAAAAATGAACAATCCTATATATTACATCAGACACACTAAATCCAACTCACTGGAGTGGGTCTCAGGAATCCTTCCTTTGGACAAGTTCTGCAGCAATTCTCATAGACACTAAGCACTGATAGTTGCCATGCTAGCTCCAAATTGGAAGAACATCAAAAGTAGCGCACATGAAGGAGGGGTCAGGGGATGATGACTCAAACTGTGTGGTTTCTCGTTAGGTACTTAAGTTTTCATTATTACTCATTAATCAAGATGACTTATCCAGTGCTTAACACACAGTTTAAACGTATTAGGACAAATTAGTAAACAGGCAATAAATGAAGCAAAGGCTCATAGTAAATGGTCTTATAGCCACAAAAAATAATATATATAAATAAAATGAGAGTAAAAGACAATATTACTTAAAGTCATAAGTGTTAACTTTTGATTTTAAAAATATGCAAGAAATATATATAATCCAGGAAAAGCAATTCTTTTCTTAAAAAATTGGCAGATAAAATTATATGTATTTATCACATACAACATACTTTTTTAAATTATATATAAATTGTGGAATGCTTATTTGTAGCTAATTAACAAATGTATTATCTCTCATATCATTTTTGTTGTGAGAACACTTAAAATCCACTCTCTTTGCATTTTTCAAGAATCCAATATATCATCATTAAGTATAGTCACCACACTGTACAACAGATCTCTTGAACTTATTCCTCCTATATAACTGTCACTGCATATTCTTTGACCATCATCCCTCCATTTACCCCTCCCACCTAAGATATTTTTCCAAATAATTGTTCTATTCTTTTAAAACAGATTACCATTATTTATAAGGGATGTAAGTTCAGTATTTTTAAATATTGTCAAGACATTAGTAAAAAGAAATAATATTTAAATTTAGTATCTTTGCATTTAATATTTTAGGAGTTGCTTGAAATTCTTGTTCCCATTTAGAAAACACACAGATCTAACAGGCTTAAGACCTGCTTTTTTTTTCCTTTGTGGTTATTAATATGCCCTATCAGCTTTGCCAAGTAATTTAACATCCACATAAATTCCATTAGTAAAATAAATACAATAATTTATGCTACTTACTTACCTCAGAGAGGTGGAATAAAAAAATAAAGTGATAGAATTAAATTAATATACACAGTTGAAAAGCATTTGGTCTTCTTTTTCTCTTTCAGAATTTTACGGGGATACATATGTTTTGGTTACATAATTTGCTTTTGTACAGTTTGAGTCAAAGTTATAAATGTGCCCTTCACCCAGTTAGTATGTATTGTACCCATTAGGTGTGAATTTACCCATCCCTTCCTCCCCCCTCCCACTTACTTGAGTTTTACTTCTGTATGTACATTTAAGTGTTGATCCATTAGTTCCTATTTAGTATTGAGTACATATGGTGTTTGTTTTCCCATTCTTGTGATATTTAACTAAGAAGAATGGTCTCCATTTCCATCCAGGTTGTTACAACAGATACTAGATCACCATTTTTTTTTTTATGGCTGAGTAGTGCTCCATGGCATACATATACCACATTTATTAATCCACTCATGTATTGATAGGCACTTTGGTCTTTTCTACATCTTTACGATTGTAAATTGTGCTGCTATAAACATTTGAGTGCAGGTGTCTTTTTAATAAAATGTCTTCTTTTCTTTTGGGTAAATACCTAGTAGTGAGATTGCTGGATCAAATGGTGAGTCTAATTTTAATTCTTTGAGGTATCTCCATACTACTTTCCATAGAGGTTACACTAGTTTGCAGTCCCATCAACAGTGTATGAGTGTATCTTTCTCTCCGAATCCTTGCCAGCATCAGTTGCCTTGGGACTTTTTGATAACAGCCATTCTCACTAGAGTTAGCTGATATCTCATTGTGGTTTTGATTTGCATTTCCCTGATAATTAGAGAGATGGAGCATTTTTTCATGTGTTCTTTTTTGTCTAGTATGTCAAATCCTCCATCAACTAGTGGTACATTTTTATATGTACATTAATAGGAAAGATTGATGAATGTAAAACATGTTTGAGATTTTCAGAGAAATGTCCTCTGTAATCAGAAAGCCCTGATGCTATCCATTTGTTTTGAACCTAAATTAGAATTTATATTCTAATAACTACACTTTCAAGGAAGTTATATTTGGAATGCTTAATGTAATAGGACCTGAATTATAGCAGAAAAAGTAAAAATGTACACATACTTTAAACATATAGTTCTTTTCATTATACCACTAAAATGAAATACTTAGAATTATGTGAACCACTACACCCTAGTGAAAAAAGGAACTTAAGTTTACAGAATAGCAGTGTTTCAGCATGTACATGTTCCCACATGTATGTGTAGACAGATAATATTTTAACACTGGGTCAGAGTATAAGTAAGTGCCTGAAGATTTATAAGAACTATTGTAAGCCACTGTTGAAATTGTGAACAAAATATAAGAACTCAAATTTCACATACAATATTGTTTTCAAATATATTCCCATTTCTTATATAAGATACTCATAAACATTTAATATAGGATTTCAATCTTCAAATCAGAATGTTGAAAAGAACAAGGTGACAACAGGGAGCAGATGCTGTATCTATCCTCACTTGAGGTAAAGAAAATAGTTCTTATACTGCCTTTGGTTGTTATATTCTTAAAGAAGAAACACTCATTAATTGTTGAATACCAAAATGTTTTAAAATCATCAGTAAATCCCAAGAACAGGAGGGCAAGCAAATAACCACACCTCTTTTCTTCTGAGTACTTATGAAGAACACACACTGCTCCTAATCCAGCTATTTCTAATATAATTTTATTGGAAAGCAACATCATATCGTGGCTAGATCACAGATTTTTGACAGGAACTAAACTTCCTGGAGTTCAAATCCTGACTTGCTTCTGCTTAAGTGACCCCTATACCAAGGCCTTACTCTCTATGCATCAGTGTCTTCATCTGCAAAATGAGATGGTTGTATTTAGTTGTATTCCTTTCCTTCTGTACTACCTGGGGTTATTTTTTTCCCTTTATAAGTTTCTAAATATAAAACCCACGATCATCCTCCACTCTTGTCAAATTAAAAAAAAAAATTTTATAACTTTTAAGCAAAAGTATTCTTGATAAAAAGATGACCTTTATCAGCCCAAGATAAATTGTGAGGTGCTTGTTCTGCCTGCCACAGTGTGCTCTCTTAAACAACCATTATAGAGTTGGGCTGGTACAGCTTCCAACCTTTGAAACACAGCCAGTAAATATAATCTGAGTCTGGAGCTTTGTTTATGGGATAATGTAGGGATCTATTTCCTGACCCTAGTGAGCCCAACTAGTTTGTATAAGTCACTATATAAGTTATTTATACACTATATACATATGTGTATGTATATATACATACCTTTTTTTTTTTTTTTTTTTACAATTTCTCTAGATCTGGAAGTGTAGACATTCAAAAACAGAAACTCATTTGTCAGTGAAAGCATGTGATCAAAATCCTCTGGTTACTGAAAATCAGGAAGGATGTAAAGTCAGCTCTCGGTTGCATGTCAGGCAGCAAGGACAGCCTAGGATTGGTGACAGTCACTCCAAAATGTGTTAGGAAGCTCAGTATGATGAAGCCATGGAGGTGCTGGGGAATAGGACAGTGTGGATAATCCAGGAAGATGGAGACGGAGACAAACAAAGCCTAACTCCTTCACTTTTGCTAAAGTTCTCCCCTATTTTCACTTTGACTGGAAATAGTTAAATCTCTGATTTCAGGGCTCATTTCCAGGAGCAAAGGACAGGTGGACAAGCCAATCTATGGACTCATAAAAATAAAGGTGAAGCTAGTGTGCTTGAAGCATATGAAACAGGATTTCATATTATTAAGGTTACTACTTTTCTTTATTATCCCTAAAATCTACCTCTGATATATTTAATCTGGGTTTCCTAATAAGAGAATTAGCATACATAGTAGGTACATAGGTAGTTTTCTTTCTTTTTTTAAAATTTCTTTATCCTCTGTAAATTTTCTGTGGGAATGCTGTCATGTTAGTAGAGCCGTGTTATTTCCTCTGACAAAATTAGGAATTCATTTTAGTATGAGGTGGGAAAAGAATTCCTGATTCAGCTGCTGTTCTGAACAGTCTATGTACAAGGAGAGGGAAGAGTTTTTGTAAAACCCCACTTAGCTAAGCTCTGATAGCTTCAGAAATTTTTTTTCTTCCTTTTTTTTTTCTTTGGGGATGGGGGATATGATCAATCAATCTTTTTTCCTCAGAGAATTTTTTCCCTATTTTTTAGGTTCTTATTTTTCCAGAGTATAACAGACTGATGAAATTTTCAAAATGAAAATGGTGGGGGTAAGGGAGGAGTTAACATCCTATCCACAAAAACAACTTCAAATGGAACAGTAAGAACAATAATCCTCATTTTAAATTGTCTTCATGGCCACTCTAAAGTAGTCCCTGAACCCCCATCAGACTGTTCCTCTTCCCAGCCATATTTCCTTGATCTCCGTCACCTCTCTCATGTTCTCTCTTAGTAGCAAAATAAATTTATCCACTTGTCACATGGAGGAATTTGGGACCCCTGTTGATGCACATTCCCTCATTTAAGAAATTTTTTCTAACAAAGGAACTTATCTTTGTAGAATTATTTTCCTATTTTGAGGCATTTACTTTGAATTCAATTCTTCAGTTTTATAAATAAGGCTGAGATGAAAATCCTTGTATATAAATCTTCACCTGTCTATTCCTTGTCATTTCTCTTGAATTTAAATTCATAAAAGTGGAATTAATGGATTCAAGTTATGAAAATTTTTCAACATTCTGCTTAATTGCTTTCTAGAACACTTTATATCTTCAAAAGAAATGTTTGCCATCAGTGCATCCTCTGAGGCATGATATATTAACCTGAAGCCACCACATATATAGAAAATACAGTTAAATAGGATGAGAAAAGGCTCTCTCCACATTTTTAATAACTCGGAAAATTAACTGATAAATACACTTCACTCCATAAATTGTAAACTACTCCAAAAATATTAAGTGTGGAGGAATGTAAACTGGTAAAGGAAACTTCCTTCCTTTCACATGAAGAGTCATCCTAAGTTCTTACTCAAATTGTCAACCCTCTTTCAACTACTTTCTAGTTTTTTCCACTCAAGGAGAAGTTTCTTAGATCTGGACAATATTAGAAGACATATAAGAAGACATCTCTATTATGTGTTTGGGGCTTCATGATCATTTCACACCTGCAGTAAAGCCAGATGCACCTGCTTTGGGGTCAGCCTCATTCAGTGTAGTAAATGCCCCTCCTAGACCTGAGCCTTTCTCTCCCCCACTCTCTTTCACCTAAAACCGGTGTCAGCCATTCCTGTGCATACAGATATTAGATAAGTCGA
Organism: Lemur catta; assembly: GCF_020740605.2. Taxonomy (NCBI): domain Eukaryota; kingdom Metazoa; phylum Chordata; class Mammalia; order Primates; family Lemuridae; genus Lemur; species Lemur catta. The sequence continues at coordinate 244,736,559 of NC_059128.1, forward strand.
TTTGGGTTGATTTAGGTTTAAATTGGAAGGTAAGTAATCTCATTTAAGAGTAAATTCCAGGCCGGGTGCAGTGGCTCACGCCTGTAATCCTAGCACTCTGGGAGGCCAAGGCGGGTGGATCGTTTGAGCTCAGGAGTTAGAGACCAACCTGAGCAAGAGTAAGACCCCTGTCTCTACTAAAAAAAAAATAGAAAGAAATTAGCTGGACAACTAAAAATATATAGAAAAAATTAGCCAGGCATGGTGGCACATGCCTGTAGTCCCAGCTACTCGGGAGGCTGAGGCAGAAAGATTTCTTGAGCCCAGGAGTTTGAGGTTGCTGTGAGCTACGCTGATGCCACGGCACTCTAGCCTGAGCAACAGAGTGAGACTCTGTCTCAAAAAAAAAAAAAAGTAAATTCCATTAGTTGTAATTCCACAAGTGACCTTTTATCATGGAGTTTATCACTAGTATAGAAAGTACTTATACAGTGATTGGTAAACAAGTATTTTATTTCACAGTTGCATGTTGATTAAAGTGTACATGAATCTTCAGAAGCAAATCTCAAAAGGGAAATATAGTGATGAATGAAAAAAATTGAGGGCTGAACCCCATCTTGATTTTGAAACTATAATAAACACAATTTAAAGACAACTTGGGTAATAACATGACATGCGAAAGTGGTATATAAAGAACTTAGACCTAACAAAAGCATAAACTACGATCATTCCAAATTAAAAATACCTAACAGAGATAAATGAAAAATAGTAAACTCGTATAAAATATTCCCTATCTTTGCATACAAATTTATATTTTAAATCAGAAGTCGAGAGCAACTGCTCTGAACAGGATAATCTTGGACTTGGACAATAAATAGATCATTGACAAATGCATTAAATATAAAATCAGTGTTTTTTTCTTAGTTTTACATGTACCATTCAAGTCTCCTGGATTCTGGTGCAATATCAAAAGAAGAACCTCCAACCCAGCTAGTGGTGCATTTGGACAATGGGATCCATATCACAGTGAGTATTGTGTGTGTGTTGTGGGGTATATATAAAATAATAATCTTTTACAATTAAGGTATGAAAACTCTGAAAATATCTCCAATTCCATAATGTCTGGTTTAAATCACATTCTGACAGCCTAAGTAAATAATCTACTATCACAAAATACTTTAAAGACTTATGATGTATACTCTGGCATAGAATTAAAATAACTTTTATGACATAGCATACTCATATTCATGGTGTTGTATAATGATTAAAGGAAGAAAATATATTAATATAACCTTATGGAAATATGTATTTTCATAATTTAAAAATAATGCCTGCACTTAGGTGTCATAATAACAAGATGCACGCAAAGTGATGAATTTTCTATTAGCTTAATCAGAAGATTTATAATTTTTTTCAACTAATTATTTAAAATATACCAGTTTTATCAAGATCTATAATTATTTTGGAAATTATTTTCAAAACTATATTATTTATAAGGAGGAGGGTCATAAAATGCTGGATTTTAAAATAGAGGTATTATTATAATATAGAAACTACATTGATGGCTTTCACTGCTTTTTGACATTCTGAATGTACAAATCTAAATGTCAACAGCTAATCATGGGTAATCTGCTATTGATTTTTCTCTGTTTAAAAATACCAAGTTCTGGCAGCAATTTCTACCTCTATGTGCTTCTCAAATATAAAAATACAGGCTCTATCAAACAATAATTTAACTAATTTTTAAAGATAAATATTAAAGAATACCGGAAATTCCAAAGTTCTGAAACACTGCTAAAAACAAATATTTAATATAGTTAGGAAAGGGAAAAATTACAATAAAACAAGAATTTAACGTGATAGGAGATGGTAACCCCAGGCATTGAAGAAACATTTTAAATAGCATATAATATAAACCATACAAGTACTGTCAATTTTACATTCATCTAAAGGTAAAACAATTAACAGATAAAGCTACAAAGAATCTATTAAAATTTAGATTTGTATTGTTTTTAAAGGTATCCTATCATTAAATATAATATTTTTAAAGAGTAAGATAAAATTTTTATTGAAAAAGCAAAGTAATAACACTTACAAGTTCTATGCTCAATGTAAAATATCATTCGCTTGAATATTTATTTTTATCTTTATATGCAGAATGAGTTTTAATCTTTAAATGCAGAAAAACTAATTCAAAGTTGCTTAAAAATGGCGGTCTCTAGGAGTCACTGATCATAATTCTTACTATTTTCATATAATCATGATTATAAATTTCAATTCATTTCCCAAATGTAACTCAAGCTTTTCAAGTTATCAAGCTTATTTGTTTGTAAAATTTATATTATTTCCCTTCATTTTATATTTTTTATATTATATTGTAATTTCAGGCACATCTCCTCAATTTTATAACATTGTCCTTTGGCAGGGTGTGGCAGATCTTATTTCATTTCCAGGAGTCAAAGTCATAGCTGACATAAGATTATGAACAATATATTGAATGAGTATATATTCTTAGTATGTCCATATATTAATTCCCAGATCCTGAAAAACAGTACTTTTCATCTCTGTAAACAATAATTCATAAATGGAAACTTATCTATAGAGCAGATAAATACATAATACTTTGATATATATTATACATTATTTTTTTAATTATTTAGTGAAATATAAAGAGGTTCATTAGCTAAACCTTAAGCTCTCAGAAGTTAGGGCAGTAGCTCCTCTTTGTACTTCCTGTGCCTAGCACAGTGAAGAAACCTATTAATAGTAGGTATCAAAATATTTAATTTAAAATTTGGATGAATATATACTTATTGTATAACTAGGTTGAGAATAGAATAATATTTGTGAGCAAAGCATAGAGATTAAAAACTGAAGATTTTATACCTGAGAAATAAAAATAAAACTGAACAGACAAAACTCCCAAAGGTAACTATAGATATATTGCAATGAAGAAGTATTTGAGAATCTTATAATGCAAACACGTCAAACATTTTATCTGTTTTAAGGCTTTGTAGCATTTTTAGAAAAAAAAAAGTATAACTTAGCTTTAATAAACCTATTAAAACTTTAGAATACTAGCCTTTAAAATAGAGTCTTTTTTTACATTTTATTCATTTTTTTATTTCAGCATATTATAGGGGTACAAAAGTTTAGGTTCTTAAATTTTAATTCCACATTTCTGGTTAATAGGGTTCTTGAAAAACCTAAAAAACATTGCATCCATAAATAGATTTCTGGCCATAAACTAGTGAATAGTATAAAGGTTTATACATGTGTAATTTTTATTAAACAAACTAGCAGACTGTTATTTTAATAACTTGGGTGAACTACATTTTTCTAATCTATAAAGTGAAGTTATTATACTATAAGACTATAAGACAATAAGTTATTGTACTGTAAGTACCTTTTTGCTGTGATATAGCATCATAAAAGTAACAATAAAATTGGAACATGTTAGTATGTACTTATTTTTAAACCATGTTAAGCAAGATGTTATACCAACAGCATGCACTTTTAAAGTTTTTCTGTTTCTTTCTAGATAAAAATTAAGATCTCTTTCTGACCACTCCCTCATTAAATTGATCATATAAAATAACAAAGGTGACAGTGAACTTTCTTTATTAAATGTTCTAGTATTCTAAAATTTCCTGGGTATTCTAGTCTTTGGGTTTTATTGTTGTTGTTGTTGTTGTTGTTGTTGAGGCTTTATGCTGATTGCTAACAAGTAGACCAATACGTAGATTTCATTTTATTAAAAAAATTGATACACCTCTTCTGGTTTTGTGCAATGGAATCTGTTCATTCAGCTATTTCTCATCACACTTAACGTCAACTACTAGTTATTTTTCACTTGCATTCACAAGATAAATATTATTTTAGTATACTTTAACTCCAGAGGAAAGGTGGAATGAATTTTCAATGTTTAAAAAAAGTTTTAGCTACGATTGTTTGTCATCAATGAACACTTCTATACTTGCAGAGATCAAGGGACATAGACTGTTGTTCAACATATATAACCAGGAATCATCTTTAATTAGCAGGCTCATTTTAAAAATAATACCATGATTCAGCTGTTTTTCTACCTCTATTTTTCTTTAACCTTTGATATGTTTATAGATATTTAGCTACTGCATTATATTTAAAAATCAATTTCAGTTGTGTGAGATATAAATTCTTGGAACAACTTATTTATTGTCTCCATATAATTAAATTTCCTAATTACACATTTAATTTCAGTTACATTTACAATAAATTAAAGAGTCATAGCAATATAAAGGGCAATATGTCTCTCTATAAAAGTAAAAATTAAGGTGCCATTAAGACATAATTCAACTCAAATTTGGTGGCAACCATTTCAATTATTCTTAGATAATTCTTAATTGGAATACACATTAACACAATGCCTTTTTATTTCCTAGTAAACAAAATATTTCTCTTTATTAACTTTCTTAAAATACACCTAATTATAATTATCATAGGTAGGTAAATTTCTATTTATTTTTTAAATCATGAATATTTTTATATTAAAAGCAAATGCTTTTCATTAGTCTAGGTGTTATACTTTATGTATTATCTAAGAATGTGTTTCCCTTTGCAATGCTCATGCACCACAAAATACAAGTACCATAATATAGTACAGTCATGTGAAAGAACACATACTCTACTGTTATGTTATTAGTAAATTCATATAGGAAATTATATATACAAACATTTATGTATAGTGCTCAGTTTATACTAGATCCAGATATCCACAAATACGCCTAACGTTATAAGAGCAAAATAATAGATTATGTATTTTTATCTCCTTGACATCCATTTTCTAAGGCAATGTCATCTCATATTTCCTATGATCAAAAAGTAGGACTTTTATACCTGAAGTTATGAAATGAAACAGGAGTAAGAGCAATGAGTTTTTAATTATATCAACCAAGTACAGGTCACCAAACAGGCCAAAAGCTGGAGGACTTGGCAGTGTCCTGGAAAAGTAGCTGAATACATTTTTCAGGACATGAACTTGAAAACTCACGCTTTCATCCCAATTATTTCCTCAAAGCTCAGTTAAAACATACGGTTGTTGCTATTTGAAATTGGAAACTTAACATCTTCAACATGAAATACAGTTTTAATAATTAACCTACAAAAATAAACACAACAGAATAGGCCAGTCTAATATATTTTGAATAAAAGCTCAACTCACATGTCAATCCATGAAAATCCATTAATTGTGCAAAGTATTTATTTTTTGTACACATGAATGTTTGTAAAATGCATATTTATACATTTCCTTTTATGTAATTAGATAGAACATTTACTGATCCATAAAATTAACATTAGAAGATTCTTGTGAAGCAATTTACAAATAAAACACATAAAAATATGGACAGCAATTCTTTACTCCCTTTCCTTTCTCCCATGCAATCTCATTTACTGTATAATTCTTCATCTTATAAAAATCAAGTAAATATCAATTACTTAATAGTATGCAATTTCAACAGAGCAAACTGAGATCCTAGAGGGCAGACACCGTGTATGACAACCTTCATGTAGCATCATTACCTAGTATAATGCCTGATATTTAATACGTGGTTGCTGAGTGACTTATTTTCTTAACATCGAGATAAAATTAGAGATACTATTCCCAAATAAATGGTACATATTTTATATTATGAGGGTTAATTAATATTGGTATATATTATTATATAACAAATGTGTTTTTAAAGCTTTTCTACTTGATTATAAATTCAGTTTTGAAAAAAACAAATTTTCCTGCCAGATCTGGAAACAGACTGGAAACTCTTCACAGGATCTTATGTTCTTGGAGGGAAAGGTCTCCTTGAACTTTTATATATGGCAAGTACATTGCCTAACAGATAGCAGGCCTTTAATTGCTATCTGTTTAAAAAATGAATCATATAGTTTTAGAATATTTATAATTGAAAACTGAAACTGTATATCCCATAATAAGTCATATTATTTATTGAAAGGGAATAACTATAAAAATAGTATTTTGCAGAACATTCTAAAGCACTAAGATTTAGAATGTAAGATTTACCACATTTGAGTATATATTTAAACATATTTAGGAATGTTTAAATGAAGTGTCTCCAGAATATGAATTTTGTAAATGTATGCTAAGAATAGAAGAGTGTTGTTTAAGGTAGAAATTTTTATGCTTATCTATATTTAACAATTATTTTCACATAGTATTAGTAAAAAGCAACTAAAATAATGGGTAATTAACTGGTCAGAGAAAATTTTAATTTGCATGAAATTTACTGTTGTTTAGTTAAGAGAGTAACAGTTTCTTCCCTTATCCCTGTCCCCAATAATATCATTAATTCTGTCTTCAAGAATATCATATATTCTAAAATTTCATTTTCTTGGTCTTGCTGAAGGTTTAATTTATTTTTGTTCATTTAAACAAAATGCAGAAAGAAGAGAAGCATAATGGCAAATATATGAAAACACATCTATTTTTTTATCCAGTTTCACAAAGAATTTTGATTTTAAACAACAGTAATTTGATCCTAACAGAGATGAATAAAACTGGCACATATGCCAAACCCTCAAATATTGCTGCCTACTAACTAAAAACTAGGCTCTGTTTGGCTGAGTATCTGGCCTTGTGAGGATTTTCCTACCTACTTGTGTCATCATCACTCTGACAAAAAAATAACTATATATGGAAAGTTATCATGTCAGAAATGCACCAAGTTTTATTTGTTGATCCAATATGAGTTTATATTATGTCCAATGCTTAGAAATAGCGCGATTGTCCTATTAAGATTATTTTAAATCTAGTCAGTTTGAACTGAAGAAAGTGGGAAATGGGCATCTCACCCTTGTTATATATTTTTGCTCTACACCGTCCCTTGCTCCCTTGTCAATTATCAGTATTTATATATCAAGATCATTTTAAGGCGGAATAATAGAAAATTCATTTGGGCTTTTTGCATTTATTTCTCTGTAAGCACAAGACAGTCCCATTAATTCTACCTCCAAAATATATCTCAAATCTATCTTCTCTCCATCTCTACTGTCACTGCTCTAGGACAAGCCACCATAACCCTCCTCCTGGACAACTGCAACAAACTCTACTCTTGCCATCTTTCAATGGCTCTTTGCTCACTAGCCATAGTACTCCTAAAATGTAAATTGGTTCATTTTACTCAGTCGGTCAAAATCTCCCAATAGCTTCATGTTTTACCTGAAATAATATAAAAAGTGAGCTCCTTAACCATGGACCATTTTCTACTCTGTAGAATCTGCTTTCTGACAATCTTTCAGATCTCCCTTTCTGCAACTGACCTCCTTGCTCAGTAAGTTCTGTTCCAGTCACAATGGACTCAGTTTTTCAAATGTGTCAAGCTCCTTTCTCTTCAAGACCATTGCTCAGGCAGTTCCCAATACCTCCTATAATGCACTTCTTCCCACTCTGTAAAATTAGCTCTTTTTTATCCCTGAGAATGAGGCTTAAATGTCCTCCCTACAGACAAGCCTTTCCAACTGTTCCATCTAAAACAGCATGTCTCTCTTACTGTTTTCTCTCTCAGCACATTTTTCCTTCCTCCATAGAATTCCTAAAATCTTTATTGTTTTTTTCCATACCCAAATTCCATGAGGGCATAGAACATGCCTGCCTTATCTTTTTTATCCATCATCTAAATTTTAGATTCTAGAAAACAATACTCAATAAAATAAGGCAAGAGCAGAAGTAATATGTTTTCACTTGGTGGGGGGGGGAGGGGATGGAGGTATGACTACATGATGAGTGCCAGGCGCACTGTCTGGAGAATGAGAACAGATGCGCTTGGGACTCTGACTTGGGGGGATGGGTGGGACATGGAAAATGTATATAACCTAAACTTATGTACCCCCATGATGAGCTGAAATAAAAAGGAAAAAAAAAAAAAAAAGAAATGATGTCAGTATGACGAAATTGTAAGTTGAATAGAAAGATGTAAATGTATAAGCAATTTAATCCTTCTGTATGAGTTTAGTTTGATTACATGATTGACAATGTACATTGGGCAAAGTCAACCTATTTTAATCACTTAACTATATATATTTATCTCCAAAAAATGTTGAGTCAGGGGTACAATGAAGACATTTCCACTACTGTTTGCATTTGGTTGAGGTACAGTTTAAAGTAGGATCTATTCTTTAACCATTTGGGACAAATGGAGAATATAGTCAGAAATATTTGTGTTTGTGGGAGGGTGGACATTGAGATCGTATGATACACAAAGAAGTCTGGTAGAGGAAAATACAGAAAATCTATGATGCCTTTTGTATGTAAGTAGTTTATACTAGGAATGATTAGTGAAGAAAGAAAATGAAAGGCTTTCAACTCCAATATTTTTCTAACATTTATTTGTAATATAAAAGTAACACAAAAGTAAAAAGATGTAATTTAATGATTAATTTCTCTTGTACTATTGAATATAGATTTTTCCTCTTAGAGAATTCATATAAAAGTGTTTTATTCACGTACACTATATTAGCTTTTACTATATTCTTCTAAGTTACTTCTGGATTGAATAAGAGATCCTTAATGAACATTGTATAATTTTTGACCAAGAAAAGGTTTTTAGATATAGTCTTATCCCAAACCCAGAACAAACAACATGTAAATAGTCACTGCTAGATCTGCATAAAAATGATATTTTATCTTTCTACTTTGGGTGATAATCATTATGACTAATTATACAATGACTTATTTCATCTTGTAAATGTACAATAAAATTATATTCTAAGTTGTATTTATACTTATGTCTAATAAGAAGGCATGTGATAAAAATCTCTTACATTTTTACAACTATGAATAGTTTATCCCTGAAAACTAATTTCATCTAACTGAAGAGTCTTTCAGAAATATTCTCTGTAAATTATCCCATTTTCCTAATTTAACAAACTTTTTAATATTTTCAGAAAAGTTCATTCTTAGATATTCTTATAAAAATCCCAATTTCTCCATTTCTATAAATATGAGAATAATATTCAATCTTACAGTTTGTGAGCAATACTCACAGAAGTTCAACTAATTTTGGGCCATAAATTTGGTTAAGCAATTATTTTTCTGCTTAGATATGTTTACTTGTATTTACCTACAATTCAGTGGATTTTGCAGTCAATTCACTCAAATTAATAAATTCAGTGAAACCAACACTATTGTTTTGCTTGTGTATTTTATATGTCACTGAATTGCATGGGTAGGAGGAAATTGATTCACACAGTATTGGTAGTAAAATAAGTTGACTACTCATGTACCCATACAATATTTTGACCTTAATTAGTTGAGTATGCTATCACATTGTTTTTTTTAAATGAGCCACACCCTGAGAGATGCATCAACTCATTTAGGCTATAAAGTACTATCTGCTGTAATATTTGAATAATTGGACCTCTGGTGGCTACTAGCCACTGTAATTAATATACATTATATGGTGAACTTCTACATGAAGCAAGATGGTGTTTTATAAATATATTCATCTATGTGTATAGTGCAGAAATGAAAAGTTACATATCTTGAGAAGATAAAATAGTGTTTTAAATAAAAATTATCAACACCCAATTAATACTGTGGTTTTCAATATAGGGAAAATTTATGGAATATGAGAAAGATTTGAACACAATTCGTGTTTTCACTTACTTAATCAGATAAAGTGATCTAGGAAACACCTTTACTGTCTGATCAATTCAAGTAGGTTTGTGTAATAGGAAGAGAGAGTCAAATTGATTTATTTTGCCTTTACAGTGCACAGCTTCACAGCCTGTTAAAAGATAACGGAAGAGATTCTCTCTATATGCAAGTTACTCTTAGTAGCATGTTCAAATAGTGAAGTAGTTCACTTTTTTGTCATTGTCATCATTTTACCTTGCCTACATACAGAAAACAGGCAGTTGGATTGGGGGGAGGTGTGGGGAGAGTGAATCCATTCTTTTCAGCCATAAAGTATTTTATAAAATTTGGTAAAAATAGATACATAACATTAAAATTTTACTTTGTAAATGTCTCTAATTAAGAAGGAAAATTACACAAAAATGCAATTTTGCCCTCTATAAAATAACATTTAAAAAATAAAATATTAATTCCATTAGTCCTTAAAGTGAAAAAATTACTAGGAAAATAAAGTTCTCTAATCTAAACATAAACATTATTACCAATATTTATTTTATGTGTATGAAAATCAAATTTATATTTTACATTGATTTTTCCATATTGTATACATATGGTAATTCTACAATGTCCTATGTTTAAAAACTGATAAGCTATTTTTATTTATGTAATCTATTTATGAAACTAAACATTTTTTTAAATCTCTAAAATGTTCATTACAGTAACATTTAGAAGGTTGGCATTCATTATCCATTAGTGTGATGATTTCAGTATTTGGAAGTTATCTCAATTTTATCAGGAAAAATTTATGATCACTATGATTTTAGGCAGTTAAAGGCATTTTATAAACAATCATTTGTGTCTGATGAAAAAGTCTGATCACACTTTGTCTATAATCTTCTTTTGAAAAACTATGCCAAATTTTATCCAAGTTAACCTTTACCTACTATCCTACCCAAGTGTATTCTTATGCACAGCCTGTGTTTCTAATGTATTAATACAAATTCAAAATAAGAGTTTAAGTATACAATGTATAATTCTCCTATTTAACTGATAGGAAAACCAGGTAATACTTATTCACTAAGTTAAGCTAATTAATAAAAACAAATTACATATGGTTGGCATATATTTTAAGTAAAACCTCTTTAAATAGTATGAGGAAGTCATTAGATAAGCAAATAAAAATTACCACAAGAGGTTAATAAAGAACACTATGCACTTAAATTTAATGTGAATATCTGAAAGGTCATACTTTAACAGGACACGTTTTGGTAGAATGGTACTATAGTCATTTTGAGATTCAGATATGTGTTTTATTTATGTTACTATCTCCAGGGCCTAGGGTGGTTACTGATGTATCACAGGTACTTAAATAAATATTGTTTTAGGAAAATTATTGAGTAACTGTTGTAAACTTCTAGTAAACTTCTTTAGTGTACCTAGATACTAATATAAAGTACAATATAAATGTCTGACTTTCCAATTATTAAAAATTGTTTTCTCTCCCTAAAATAAAAAAGGTCAAGTAAATAATTACATATTTTTTAACAATCTTCTATTTTCAAAGAGATAAAGTAACTACTTCTTTGATATTTAATACCAATAGTCCTTGAAAACAAATGAGGGATGTGGTGTGAAAGCATACACCACCACAACAGAGTGTGGCACTATAACTAGCACTTATTAGGTGATATATCTTCAAAGTCATGAGGGTTATAGCTGGTTAACAAAATCACCTATCTATTTGTGATTGCACTCTGTCAGGCAAAAAAAAAAAAAAAGTAATAATTAGGAAAACATGCCAAAAGTAACAACTGTATATATGAGAACCCAATACTGATTCTGAATACTTACATTTCTAAATAAAATGGTCATATGTTTATGACAAAAAAAAGCTGTGTTATTTACTTGCCTTCTCTTAACCTTCTCCCCCTCACACAAAAAGTGCACAGTTTCAAGCCATGTGACCTCCATTTTTATAGCTGGAAATTATTCTGAGACCCTGGAACATATTCCTTATATGTTAAATGGTAACTGTAATTGACCACACTGTTTTATATTTGAAGTCTTTAAAACAGTGTGCGATAACAGGTGACATATTGGTGGTCCTCACAGTGCCAGTGATGGCATCAAGGCAGGTACATGCTGGAAAACTTTTATGGTTGTTCGATGTTAAGTCTAAGCGTATTTAGAATATGAAGGTGATATTTTTGTAGATCTTTACTCATAGCAGAAATTCAATCAGATATGTTTAATAAAATTTGTTTGACTAGAAGGAAAGAAAATGCTCAGATACACTAAGTGCTGTCCGTCACCTTTCACACACTATTCACTTTCCTTCTACCACTTTATCCACGGAAACAAAGTCCTCCAAGAAATCTGTCAGTGACTGGACTTTTTGAATACGATATTCACAACTTGGAAATTTACCCTTAATGCTTATCTACTCGTTGCCTGCAAGAAAGAGAAACCACAACGCAGATCTGTGGGCATCTGGTCTAGGAATAATTTAGAACAAGTCTACAGCCAGTGGCTTGGACAGTAGACGGGGTACAAGGGCTGAGGCTGGGCGAGGGCGGCATAGAGCTACTAGAGAAAGGCTGATAATTGGTCACAGGGTATACCGGGAGCAATCTGCCTTTCAAGAAGGCATGTGGAAGAATCCACACGTTACCCTGGTATGAGCGACCGCCAAGGGCCAGGAGTCTCCGTTAAGTCTGTGCCACAGTGCCTAACCTCCCGTGGAGACAGCGCAGCGGGGAGCGGTCCCACGGCCGCCAGCGGTGAGACCCAAGTACCGCTGATGCTCACGCATCGGCACGAGACCTTTGGAAGCAAAAAGGATCTTGGCTATGGTAGCTCCTGGGGTCGCCAGTCCCGGGAGGTGTAGACAAGGCTTTCTGGTGAGGAGACACCCTCGACCCCCTCGAGCCCCTCATGTAGCAAGCCTGGGAGAAGCTGACCCCTAGAGGAAGTTACCTGCAGGAGGCGACCAGTGCCTCTGGTTCTCAAAGCACCCTCCACCTCCCTGCCCCTCCTGCTTCTCCGCCCCGTCCCTTACCTTGGTTGTTGGAGACGTGACTGCAGTCGCCTGGCCAAGCTGTCAGCAGAGGCAAGAAGAAACCAAATTGCAAAAGAAATTCCCGGACTTCGCAGCCCCCCATGGCTCTCCCTGGATCTCTTCTCCTCCGCCTTAAAGATAAGTGGCAGCAGCGCAGGTAGGTGTTCTGGATAGAGTGGAGGTCCTTGCCCACGTCTTCTTCCTCCTCCTCTTCCTCCTCCACCCGGCCCGCAGGGGGTGTCCCGGGGCGCCCCCCGCGTGAGGTCCCGGGGGCGGGGCACGAGGGTCCAGGCTGCCCAGGTGCAAGTGCAGCTGCTTCGGAGGAAGACGCTGCCTGCGGTGCCGGGGAGCTCCTGGAGGCTGGAGGCGAGCGGAATTGCATCCACCACAGTGTCCCGCTCGCGCGAGGACTATTCACTTGGGCCCGAGAGAGCGCGCGCGCAGGAGCGAGCTCGGGCTGTGGTTTGGGGGAGGGGAGCAAGGGGCGGGGGAGCGCTCACGGCTGGGGTGGGGGCGGGGAGGGCTGGCCAGGTGGGGCGGACAGTTCCGACGGCCCGAGCGCCTCTCCGGACTGAAGTGGGCACTTGCAGAGCCAAAATCAGGGAAGGGGCAGCAGCTGTGGAGAGGCGTGGGGGTCACGGGAACTTTCCTCCGGCCGGTTCTAGGAGAGCTGAGCGAATGAGGCGGCTCCGTGGGGCTGCGAGTGTCCGAGAGAGCCGCGGACGGAGCCCTCAGCCCCTTGCCCGAGTGGCGCTGGCAGGGGCTGGCACCGCGGACACGTCCGGTTCGGCCGCGTCTGAGCCGCGCCCCGGCGGTGACAGCCGCTTTCCCGGCATCTCTGAGGCCGCACTGAGCCCCCCAAGCACTTAGCCCCCCATTCCACGGGACCAGCGCCGACTGTTTTAAGAGTGGTCAGCTCCTGACTCCGCCTCCCCCGTACTTATCCACATTTCCGCCGCTGGAGGGGGCGAGTGCTGGGGACAGCGCTCCCGTCCCGGGGAGAGCTTGGCGGCGGCGGTCAGCCCGACCGATCCTAGCGCGGGGCGCCCAAACTTGCCCACCAAGGCGGGCGCCTCGGCTTTGTGGCCGTCTCCGCCGCTCGGAATCTCAGGAAAGCGAAGGGAGGGAGGACGCTGCAGGGGGGAGTCATATCAGGCTGCAAACCGGCGGGTGCCCGGCACCCGGGTTCGCCGAGGTCTTCGCGTCGCCATGTGGCGGTGACTTCGCGGTGGAGGTCACGAGCATTGTCGCAGCCGTGGCGCTGGGATTCTGTGGACCCCGAGCGCCCGCGGCGTGGTGGCGTCGGGCCGCGAGCTCCAAGCAGCCGAAGGGTCGAGTGGCGCGTGGCCACACGCAAAGCAGCGCCGAGCGCGCTCGCTGGGGGCGGACGGCTCTCCCCGCGCGAGCCGCCCCCTCGCGGCTCCCACTCCCTCCCGGCGCTCGGGGCTGTCGGAAGACGCGGCGCTGGCTACGTGGTGGGACTCCACGGCCCCCGCCCCGGGGCCAGGTGAAGGGGCCTCGGCGTCCGCGGTCCCCGCGACCTCGTCCCGCGGCCTCGGCGGGTGCAGAGGGCAGGGACAGAGCCCAGAGCGCTGCGGAACTCGGTGAAGCCCGGCGCTCCCTCGGCCTGGCAGCCAAGCGCGGATGCTGCCGGCTCGGCGCTAGAGGGGGTTAGTCGACAGCAAAAATGGTTCCACTGCCAGCAGGTGGAGATAGATGGGTAATCAGACAGGAGCCCAAAGCAAGGAGCAAAGCTCTCGGTCTAAACTTACGCGTTTGTTAAGGGCGCGCCAAGGAAACCTTACCGCTGGGGTCGGGATTTCTGTGATACCATATTCGTTATTATTATCAACATCATTTTCTTTCTTGAAAGCACTTAAGCTATCACAGTCGAGTGAGGGTGAAAAACCCACTTCAAAACTCATCCGAATGTTTTGAAGAAATGTTGATGGCAACGGGGAAAAGTGGACCGAGAAGAGAAAGTCGCCGTAGTTTAAAGAGTAGACGATATTTTCCAGGTGGGCAGAGGCACAGGAGGGGAATGGCACCGTGGCAGGGATTGGGAGAGCAATAGATGAAGGAGCAGAGAGTCAGCGTTCGACGCTTACAGAGTTCTGGACGTGAAAGGAGCCTCCCATTCGATGCGTTTCAGCGCTGCAATGTTTGTGTCATGTGCCATAGTTGAAGGGTTTTCACTTAATACCTTACAGTCAATTGGAAGGAAAGAGAAGGAGAGCAGGAGATGCCCCACATTTAAAATTCTGCTGCGTGGAGAAAAATGTGAACTGCAAGTGATTTCGGGAATGTGAGGTTTCCGATTGGTGACTGTACTTTCACACTCATTACAGATTCATACACTCCTTCTCTTAAAGGTGTCCACGCCAATTTGAAAACCACTTACAGAAAGATAACTGTGTGGAGTTTATATATCGGTACTTAAAAAAGCAATATCTGAGTTTGCTACTCATTTTACCACTCTCACTAATATTGACTGCCTTCATGAGCATTTCCAAACTCAGTTTACAGTTTACAAAACTCAGTTGTAAAATATAAAGATTCAAAATAATATCTTTTTTTTTTTATTTCAGCTCTTCATGGGGGTACAAAAGTCTACATGATGAGTCCCAGGCGCACTGACTGGAGAATGGACATGCTTGAGGCTCTGACTCAGGGGGATGGGCGGGACAAGGACAAAATAATATCTTTCTTTTTATATACTGTCAAAATATATTTCTATGACCTTTTTGCAATTAAATTATCATTTTTATGTATTGACTTACAGCGAATAATTCTATAGTTTCATTAACAACTCACTGAAAGAAAAATTCTATTGAAGAAGGCATTCCTTATAAATGCCCAAACTATATTACTTACTGGTAAACGGAAGGAATGTATGATACAATTTTCTTAGAAATGTAAACTATGTGAATCTATTTCTAGAGTTTTATTTTTTAAGTTAGCTAGACTTGCAAGGAGATTTATTTAATGGAACATCACCAAAAGGAAGTTATTTCAAAATAATCCCTAGCATAAGAATATTTTAAAATTGAAGTTTAAAATCAAGTTCTGATGTTTTGCTTGAATGTTACATTTTAGGGGATATATTATAAATATAGAACACCAAGAATCTTCAATTGAATTTAAAGAGAATGGTTCTAATGGAAAAGAGGCAGGGAGGAAGAAAAGAAGGTGAAAAATAAAGAGGAATAAAGAAAAGCTAAGGCCCATTTCTAGGACTCACACTTAGTTACAAATCATGGCACAATGTATGAAACATAAAGTGTTACATCAAAGTAAAAATAGCAGCTTGATTAACCCAAATCTTTACCCCGCCCAAGTAAAATTCACCTACAATTCACAATTTTTGTTTGTTTAAATAAGCCATAGTCAAGCTTGACATAATATCCTAATATATATTTCTAACTCGGTCAGATAATTCATAATTATATTCTGATTTTTTTAAGAAAAAATAACTACAAGATTTTTCTCAGTATTAAAACACTCTTCACATATTTAGATATATTTAGATATTGTCTATTGCATGTCCAAGAGATAATGACCTCTTAAGTAAAAACTCATCTTAAAAAAATGAAATTATCATGACCTTTGACTATACCAAGATTCCATGAGTTTTACATTATAATAATTTCAAAACATGATTTTAAAAGGAATTATCATAACCATTTGACCATTTCTGTGTTATGCATTAAATATATGTGTATATACACACACATAAAATGTATATATGCCTATTATTTCAAAAATATTTTATTTAGCTCCTTTTGTGTGTTCAATTCTCTTCACTCAGGGAATAGTTAACAGTAAACTACTTTGTATGAGTAAAACTAACTTGTTTTATAAAGCTAGTATTTTATTTAAAATATAGTCATGGTTATCTTATGTGAGCTAGAAGCAATTGCACTTAACATAAATGTAGTTCCTTTTTTTATTTTCTAGCCATGTTGATGTATTTGCTGATGTGACAGTTTCAAAATTATAAGCTACTCAATGAACCAGATGCAATATTCATGTAGATTTATCTGTGCTTGTCTGTTTGAATCATACCCATATTCAGAAAACCATTCATGTTTCATTTTTCAGAACTACATTGTTCACAATTCTTTTGATCTCTCAGATCATTGTTTTTCATGACATATATGGTCTGGATTCAGGTAAGAAATGATTAAATTTTTTGTTAAATAAAGGATATATGACATCAAAAACTAGTCTCTTTTTATTTATAGTAGAAATAACAGTATTCACAAATACCATTTACTTTTTAAAATGATGGAAAGAGGAGAGACTTAGCCTGCAATTAATTCCTTTGAGAGAAAAAAGAGAAGGAGGATTATAATATTTAATACTCAGCATGTTTCAAGGCTTGAGAAAGTTTTAAGTATATTATTCTGGTAGAAGAGTAAATTAATCCATTTACAGCAGCAATTTGCATTCTCTAAGGTCAAGGTAGAAGAAACATAAATAAAAAGAGTGTTGATTCTCAAATATGTCAGAGCATCAGGTCTTAAAAGATTAGGTTCATACTTTGAAAAGGCCCAAATGCACAAATCTTTTTTGTTAATATAAAATGTAAAGACATACTGCAGACGATAAATATTATTGCCATGCCATCAACTTTAAAAAAGAAATTAATTAAAAGATTGTATTGAATATGTTTTAGCATACAAACAGGTAAAGTAAAAAAAAATCTTCAAAGTCTTATATAGTTAATTTGAGGATCCTTGCTTTTAGAAAATATGTAATTAAGAGAAAACGTACACATTGTTACTTCAAAATTTTTACTTTAATATTAGGAGGCAATTAATATTTTTCTGAAAGAAGACATTCAAAACAAGTGCTGGGTAATTTACTTTATTGTTAACATATTAAATTTTAACACATTGCCACACTAGAAACAATTTTTTTCCTTGGGGCCACAGTGTTTTATTATGAAAATAGAATAAAAACCTCAAAAACAAAACAATCCTCTCTAATTTATGAAAAATTTGTTATTTTTTATTGTTTTCTGTGCATGAGTTATATGCAACTTGAAAAATAGTTCTTACAGCTCCCAAGATGAGACGTGTGAGTTACATATGCTTCATGAGGCCTCAGGGCCTCATGTGTAAATTAAATACAATTCACATGGCAGTGAATGTGTTAAAAACTTTACAGAAGAAAAACGCAACTTGAAGTTGCATAATACGTAGTATGGTTGATTGTCCTATGATAACTACATTTTATTCTTTTGTTGTATGATATGTTATAGTAAAACAAAAATATGTGTATATATATCATATACCTATCATATTTATATCGTATATTTCTCTGTGTGTGTCTTTCAATGAAAACATTCTCTCTAATACTTTTCTAATTCAGTAGTCATTTACCAAGATTTTCGCATGCATTTATGCTGAGCCCTATAGGGAAAGCACAAAGACTCTGAGGTACTGTTCAGAAGTTTGTATTATATTTCATGGCATACATATGCAGATTATTCCATTAAAAATCATTCTTTGTGATTCTGTAATAAAGTTCCAAATTCTTATAGTTACATGAGAGAATAGGAATCATACCACACCTCTAAGGCATGGATTTCTACAATTACTTGAGAAACTGCTTTTGCTTGAGTTAAACATATTCGGTATGGATTCATTCATCCTCTGAAGACTAGTACATAAACTTTTGCTAATATTACAAGCAATATTAAAGGTTATGCACAATGGCCAAATAATTCAAGTAGATTCAATTAATTTGTTTTTTTATTGAAATTGACTTAATAGTCTGTGTAGCATTAATTATATTTAAATTATGTAGAGGATTTTTAAAATGACATATTTAAATTTATTTCAATTTTACTAATAACATATTAGTTTACCTTTCATGCCCTGAATGACCAGCTGTGTCAAAACAACTTTGTTTTCATTGAATTATAACAAATATCATTAAAGAGCATATTCTAAATATCAAACAGGCAACAATTGTTGATAGAAGCAAAATTACCTTTAAAGATCTTTATATATTAAAATATGTCTGATTATGCCCATCATAACAAATATCACATGAATATTGTTATTAGTTTTTATTCAAGTATTCAAAATAGAAATATAGTCAAAATATACCTTGTATTTTGTCTTGTATTTTGCCTGCATTAAGACACTTTATGCCCTGCTTGGGGAAAATGCAATGCTGAGTTATATTATACAAGAATTTTGGGTATGTCAAATTCTTAAATGTTTAATCCATTAAAATATTATCTATATGAATAACAATTATCAGCTAAACATTTCAGTTATTTTGATATCAATAATACAAAACATGCTCTTTTACTACAATCAAACTGGGCTAGATTAAAAGTGTCAGATGATGAGAAGTGATTTCTTAATGCATTTTTTAAGCTGTACTTTCTGGGTAAATTTTTCTTATAAAAATGTTTTGTAATATTTTATTATAGTTTAGTTTGCAATCAGGTACCATGTTTGCATTTTGAATATCTATATTTCTGTCTTATATTAAACTCAAAAAAATAAAAGCACAAGTCTTGAGAGACACTTTATTATATTCCATGTGAGCTATGGCAACCCAATAAAAACTTAATATGCCCAATATTTTCCTTATATATAAGGAGTTCTATATCATTTTAATTATAGTGTGTTTCTTTTGTCATGACTATTCAAATGTTTTCATGGAATATAAACATTTCTTAAAATAATTTTATGATTATTAGATGACTAAAATTTCTATGGAACTCACCTATTCCAATCATTTGACAATTATTAATAGCATATGATTCTTCAACTTCTTTCCTTACTTTATATATACATATATATATCTATCTTTCTCCAATCTTTTAAAGGACTTTGAAAAGTCTTCAAAGAGCAAAGAATGTCTCTTTTACATCTATCTACAAAAAATATTTACTAAATAATGATGTTTTTAATAATTATATTTAAACTTTTGGTCAAATTTGTTATTTTTGTTAATTTTTTCATAAAGAATAATTTAATACTACATATTTCAACTATGAAAAAAGTAGTTAATTGCCCCTCTTTTGTTAAAGATAATAAGTATTTCTATTGCTATTTGGATCAACATAATTTTATAAGTTATTCTATATGAAGAATATATGTTGCATATATGCTGATCCTGTGCTGAATTGCTATGAAAATGGTCATTTGACTACTTGGGAAACTAAACTGCACTAGAAAGCCCATGTGAGACTCTCTTTGTATTTCAGTGTTAAATTCCTTTCATGATCCATAGTATTAGAAATATACTTAAGTTCATAATATTTGGAATTAGTTTGTGATATCTTTGCTATTTTCATAGGTAAAAATAAAATTTTCTGTATTATTGAAAACAACAGGAAAATGAAAACGTTGTTGCTTAGCTTGGTACTGATTTATAGACAGAGACTATTCTACATTTAATTGTTCCTGACTTATTTTGTATCATGATTTGAAATATATATGGAATAGAAGTATAACTATGCTTAGTTTTGAATATTTTTATCCAATGGGAAAAAATAAGAAAGTTCTTATTGAAAATGTGAAAATATGTGCAATTTTCAAAACAATTAAGGTTTCATATTAGTTATCTAAAATAAATGCTACTTATTAACACTGCCTAATAGAACTTTCTGCAGTGTTGGAGACATTCTATATCGGTTCTGTCTGATATAGTGGCCACTAGCTGTTTGTGGCTTTTGAGAGTTTGAATGTACCTAGTGGGACTGAGGAACTGAATTTATAGTTTATTTATTTATTTATTCATTTATTTTTAGAGACAAGATCTTGCTCTCTTGCCCAAGCTGGAGTACAGTGGCACAACCATAGCTCATTGCAGCCTCAAATTCCTAGACTCAAGCAATCCTCCTGCTTCAGTCTCCTAGGGCACTGGGACTACAGACAGGTGCCACTATGCCCAGGTATTTTTTTTTTTTTTTTATTGTTTTCAGGCATGAGTTCTCACAGTGTTACCCAGGCTGGTCTCAAACTCCTGGCCTCAAGAAATTCTCCTGCCTCAGCCTCCCAAGTAGCTAAGATTACAGGCATGAGCCACTGTACCTGGCTTAGTTCATTTTAGTAAATTTAAAGAGTCATATTTGGCTATGGCTACTGCATTGGATAGCACATAGTCACTTTTAATACCTCCACATTGATAATGAGGAAAAATAACAAAGGGATTTGAAAACTGTGGAAACATCAATAATGCACATAGTGTGACCTTCTATAAAAACAGCTCGTTCTTAATATAGAAGTTTTATCAAGCACTGTCATGCTTAGCACAGTTTTGTTTATCATGAACAAAAATGAAGCTTACCTTGAACACTAACTCTGTTCCTATATGTCTTTACACTGTCCTCAAAGCTAGCCTGATTTGATGTGCCTGTTGCATATCACATTGAGTTGTTCAGAAGTCATTAAAAGTAGTCACTCTGATACTACTATATGAGTAGAAACTCATAATATCTTTAAGAATTATTTCAATTATAAATAGAATTACTTGTCTAATGTGCCTAATTTTTCATGCTACAATTTTAAATACTAGGAGCCCCCATCACTATGTCTGGTACACTGTCCTGTGTCCCACAACACCATAGTGACATAAGAGACTTAATAACAGTAGTGAAGGTTCCAAAATTAATACACTTCCTCAGAGATTTGTCAAAGAGGCAGCACAATTTTTTTTATTTGGATTCTAGTGTTTGTCTTTTTGTTTTGTTTTGTTTCATTTTTCCCCTTTTTGACATTTTGATTTACATGTAAAAACATTATTAGGAATCCTTTTCCATGTCCATAGATTTTAAAAATATAAAAATAAAAAAAAATAAAAATACATGAAAGCCAGACAACCTGTTTACCACTGTTCCATTTATTTTGTACTTAAGTTTGTCATTTGATGGTATCCTCCTATAGCTTTCATTTGTCATAAGCACCAAAGTAAAAAATTTAAACATAATAAAAATGTTTTCATCTCCTAAATAAATCTTGAAATATAAAACAAATCTGTTATTTTTTATATTATTTAGCAAATAATTACATAGTATTTACACGGTTCCAAGTACAAATATTAATCTCAGACAATAATTATAAATATGAATTCAATAAATCCTCAAAACAACACTCTGAAGTAGTTGTTATTATTATCCTTATTTTGTAGATTGGAAAGCCAAAGCACAGAACTTTCCCACGGTCACCCAGCCAGTAAGTGGTAAAGCAAGGATGGCTGTGAGCCCAGGCAGTCTGGCTCCAGAAGCTATGCTTTTCATCACTATGCTGTCTCGCTTGTATCCCTTACTGTTCACCCAAATATACACAAGTATGAACGTATATAGTTTGTGTGTATCTGTGTATTCATTTATATAAACTTTACCTAATTCCATGAAATTAAGCTTAGATCATGGAATATTTTCAGTGACTCTCCTTCCCAATGTGACTAAGTTCCCAAGTGACCCCATTCTGTTTTCACATTGCCCAACATTTACACATTTGTGACTCTTACAGAATATTCTTTCTCTTTTTTAAAAAATCTTTTTCTTAAATGGCACCTGTCTCCCAAAGCTACTAGCTCATACTTATTCAGCTATTATATTTGTGTTCCATATGGAGCCTCTTCTCAAGGCACTGAGTAAAGCAATGAATAAAACAAAGACTGTTACAACTTATTCACATAGAAATTACATTCTAGGGTTAAAATGTATTAAGTGCTTATCATGCAGCTCACACTGTTCTAAATGCATTGTATATGCTAGATCATTGAATATTCACAGTCCTTTGAGGTAAGTATTCTTACTGTACCCATTTTATAAATTATGAAGCCAAGCATACAGATTATATGCTAATAAGAGGCAAAACAGTGATTCTTATAATACATTTTAAAGAGTGCTCTCTCTTCTCTTTGTAATGCAGGCAAGGGTATATGTCATCAGAGAGAATACTAACCTTCTGTGTGTGAATGTAAAGATTACTTCACATATGTACTATATGTGGCTAAGAAGCTTTAAAAATAGAAAAAAACTCAAGGATAAAACACCTATGGGTATTTTATCCTCTTGCCATTATGAAAATGATAACATGATTATGAAAAAAACATAAATAATTACCATGTCAGTATTCTTTGTTGTAAATTTAGAGCAGATTTTTCTCTTTAAGTTACCCTTTTAAATTTTAACAGTAACATAACATTATCATAGAATATGTGGAAAGTTGAAAAGAAAAATAACACCTTTTTATACTACTCTAGCATGATTATTATTATTGGTTTAGTACATTTATTTCAGACATCTTAACCTACCCCCTCCCAAATATATACGGTAAGGTGGTTTAAACTATATCATGCATTCAAATGCATATCGCATTTCAAAATTTCCACTAGTTACTTGACTTTAAAGGATTTCAGGTTTGTTTATACATAGATGTCATTAAGAGAATTAGGTAAAAGGATAACAAAATAACTAATAAATACAGGCATTGCCATGTGAGGGCAATGATGCAAATGTTATAAGCCAAATAGGATTTTTGTAGGTTTCATGATTTTCAGAAAATTATTCAACATTATCAACATATATAAATAATTGCATCAATGCAGAGTTTTGAAGTGTTGAAATGAGGTGCTGCTGTTGCTATGTTTTGCAAGATGTTTTAATACTATTTTAATATTACATGGCAATGGGGGAAGGCAATGCTTTTCTTAAAGAAGAAGTCCTGATGTGCTACTATGACAGGAGTAAGAGAATAATTCCCTGAATTGTAGATTCAAGGTAAAAATACAAAATAATTTAAGCTGATCTATTTCTTTTTCCCCTGCCTCTAAATATTTTCTTTGTGCACCATCACTCCTTTCAAATACACAATTAATCTGATAATCCAATTTTATCTGTATTTGCCTGTAGAAAAAATAAAATAGAAAGGAATTTTTTTATGATATGAAAAATGAAAGCAAGTGAAGCCATGCTATTTTAGAGAACATTATTTCATCAATGGCTTACAATAGAACAATCGCAGTAGCAATGATAAACATCTGAAAATGTGAGGCTTGGAGAATAAATTACCCCAAATCACACAGGTAGTAAGAGCCTCAGCATTTGCTCATACTCTTTCTATTTAACCTGATTGTTGGCTGACAACAAATGCTTTCTGAATAATTATATTTATCATTGCTAATTCATGTGTTTTTTTAAATTGCCTGTAACGTAGTGCCATAAAACAACAGGGTTTGTCTCTGTTATACAGTATCAGGGCCTTCAGCTCTGAAGACTGAAAGGCTGGGGATGACTCAAAGTGTCATCCCACATGCCTGGTGGCTGATGCTGGCTGGAACCTAAGCTGGGACTGTCAATCAGCACTTCCACACTAGGCCCTCCATGCGATGTGGGTTTCCCTAGAGAATATAGGGCCCACAACTCAATGGGAGAAATATGAACCTCACATTGTAAGAAGAGTTTACATGATGGAAGATCTTTTTATGGCCACTATGGAAAATATAATCTATTGTTCCTGAAAATGTCTGATTTTCCTATTAACACTTAAGTGATAAGTGTTAAGTTTGACAGTTGATATCTCTGACATTTCACTTTTACACTTCTTGTTTTATTTTTATTGTAAAGGTGCATCCTCAGTCTTGCAAATGCATATTTTGGCTTGTGATTATCTTTCATATTTTTTAGAGCAATTTTTGTGAAACCATGGATAAGTCAAAAATTTGTGTTATTTTCAAATATGAGCTCTATCATGGAACCAGTGCAGCACAGACAGCTCGAAATATCAATGAAGCATTTGGGAAGGATGTGGCTAATGAACACACAGTACGTCAATGGTTTGAGAAGTTCCATTCTGGTGATTTTAATCTTGAAAATGAGCCACATGGGTGCCCTGAGACCAAGGTGGATAATGATGAGCTGATAGCTGTAGTGGAAGTGAATTCATCTGTCAACCTATGTGTGAATTAGCAGCAAGGTTTGGCGTTATTATTCCAATAATACTGGACCATTTGAAACCAATCAGCAAGGTAAAGAAGCTGGATAAATGGGTTCTACATGAGTTAAATGAGTGTCAGAAGAGACATTGTCTGGAAGCTTGCCTTTCTTTGCTGTCACGACATAAAGGTGAACCATTTCTATACCATATTGTTATGTGTGATGAAAAATGGATTCTTTTTGACATTTGCAAGCATTCTGCACAAGGGTTGGATAAAGATGAAGTGCTGAAACATAATCCAAAACCAAATATTCACCAAAAAATGCTAATGCTGTCTGTTTGGTGGTACAGCACTGGTATTACCTACTACAGCTTCATGAAACCTGGTCAATTGATTATAGTGGATGTCTACTGCAACCAATTGGATGAAATGATGAGGATACCTGCAATTAAGCAGACAAGATTGGTGAATACAGACAGGCTAATCCTCATGCAAGACAATGCTCTACCATGTCACACAGACAATGCTGCTCAAACTTCAGCAGCTGGACTTGGAAACTTTCTGTCATCCACTGCATTCACCATAACTTGCACCAACTGACTATCACTTCTTCCAAGCTTTGCCCCACTTTTTGCAAGGAAAAATATTCAATTCTCAATAAGTTGTTGGAAACACCTTTCACAATTTCTTCACCACTCACTCTCCAGGCTTCATTGCTGCTGGCATAAACAGCTATCATTAAGATGGAGAAACTGTGTTGATAGTTCAGGCACATACTTTAATTAACTGTACTGCTTATTGTTTGAGATATAATAAACTACACTTATGAAATTGGACATTTCATATTTAATGACCAAATAGTCTGTGAAAATAAGATAGAAATGGCTGCAATGAGAAGTGCCTGAACCTCAATTTGTTGGGCAAGTAATCAGTGAGAAACATGAGAGAATAGTCCATCAGGTCATCTCAAGTTAAGTCTCATAGGGACAACAATAGACCAAGGAACCCCAGTGGTACAAAACAGAAGTAAACACCATTCTGTAGGGAATGTGGAATGAGTCATAAAGATCCATTTGAAATAAAGATGCATCTTCTTAATTCAAAGGAAATATTAATAACTCCATGAAAAATATTGCTAGAAGTGAAAATCTCCAAAAATTCACAATATCAGCTCATAAGAAAGTAAAAGCTCATTATTAAACCCTTTCCAGAACCAGAAAGGGAGAAACCACCAATTTAAGTAAAAATTTTCTTATCCCCGAAATTTCTTTTCTCTCCTAATGGACTATACCACAGCCAGAGTGGAAAGTCTTGAGGATGAAGAGAGACTAGAGATCCACTGCATGCCTGAACCTAAAACCAAGTAGCTCTTTCAGAGTTTTCAGTGTTTAATGTGGAAGTAGAGTTGGAGGAGGAAAGACATTTCTTACAAACTGAAATTTTTTGAATTAGTGTTTAATTAGTATTTGATGAAAATTTTTTATTCTAAATTGAGTCTATGATTATTAGGTTAAGTGTGTATCTGTTGTCTAAAAGAGAACACTCATGGGATATGCCAAATAATATGTCCATTTATGGGGACTATTTCCTTCTTCACTGAAAAAAAATTAAGTTCACAGGAGGAAATCAAAACAAATTTTTGTTTAGATGACATCTCATGAGTCATATGCTTAACCCACCAGTGTTATATGTGGCTTACTTTGTTCTGGTCTAGTCTATCAGTCTTCCAGAAATATGTCCATATTTCTATTCAGCTTAAGGCCTGATTCTGGTACTGCTGTTAAATTACACACTTTTATTCTTTGCTACCAGCAAGGAGAGAAAACATGCATTCTCAGCTGACCTCAAATCCCTGACAGAGGAATACCCAGAGTTAGACTGCTATTGAATACTGAGCACCAGGTTTGTCAACAATTTTTGTTTCAAGTCATTATAATTTCATTTTCAAAAATGGGATTTCTGCTATCATCTTGCTGATTTTCTGTTGAAATCCTTGCCTCACTGTCTCTTCCAAGATTAGATAATGCCTTATAGGATAACAGTAACTTATTCTAGGTGATAACCTGTTTGCATGTATTCAAAATATCACTTTATACTACTGTTGATATAGGAAATATGGAATGGACCTTGATAAGTCCCTGAGACACTGCAGTTGGCGTTATTCAACCTACACACTGCCGTTCAGAATTACAGATACACAAGTCTGACTTTACCTGGTTGAAGAACTGGAAAAGTATTACTCAAGTGGTAACTCTGACAACAATAGAAATATTAGAAACATATTTAAAGCAATCTAAAATTATCATTTTCTGGGGATTCACTGGATGGCAATATAAAACTTTCTAACTGCTGAAAAGGGTCATTTGGCTTTGTGGGAATGCTTTCAATTTAATAGTAAATAACAAAAACTCTACTAATTTTATACCAACAAAATAATGAGATAAAATATTAACTAAACAGTCCTATAAACAAATTGTCATTGCAATGATAATTTTCATTTTAAGAGTAGATAAATTTGTTGATATTTAGCAAGAGAGAAGATATTAGCATGAACTAGTGAGAATATTTGTAGGCATCACACAATAAGCATATTGAAAATACTCCTGAAGGAAAAATTTAATAGGATACCTTATTAAAAAATGTTTTCTTGTAGAGAGACTTATGCTGTTCTTAACAATAACTGATAAGACCCTTAGACTGAAATAATTCCAACCATAAGATATTGTGATTTTCCCTCAATGTTTGAGGATAAAATTGTTAATATGGTCAACAGATCTTCCAGATAGCTAGGCAAAGGAAGTACTAATATGACTGAGGGTATTACTGCTTGCTTGGGAGCTGTGTGAAATATGATGGATAAAACAACACAATTATTCTTCATGTTATTTCTAGCTTTATACAAGATAAAGCATTTCAATAAACTTAGCAGAATATGATAAACAAAAGTCATATATGCAAAAATAGATGTTTATCTGTTTTTAATATCTGTGTATATAATATATGCTTAATATAGCTTTATTAAATGAAAATTTTATGTTCACTAAGTATCTTGGCAATCTTGTTTTCATTGACAGTAACTGGTCAATAGTGAAACTGACAAGGTAGTTAATAAACATATAATGACAAAAAAAATAATGATTAATTGATGTCTCTTTCATTGCTATTGTATGAAAAAACAGTATTAATCTTCTTTAAAGTAAAGAAGACTTGTGTACCTGTAATTCTGAACAGCAATGTGTAGGTCAAATAACCTCAATTGCAGTGTCTTGGGGACTTATCAAAGTTCATTCCATATTTCCTATACTTCCTATCAACTCTAGCATACAGTTATATCTTGAATACATGTGAACCAGTTACTACCTAGAATAAGCTACTATTATCCTAGAAGGCATTACCTAATCAGGAAGGAGACAGCGAGGCAAGGATTTCAACAGAAAATTAGCATGTAATAATTTATTTTCAAAATATAAAGGGTAAGCTCATATCTACCAGGTTCCATAGAGAGACACTTGTGAGTGGAGGTACATGTAAATTGTAATTTTATTTACACACTTGAACAGTCTCAAAATTACTTATTTGGGGATGTTTTGGTTTGATGTGCCCCCTGCAACCCATACCCATACAGTTGTGGTATGAGTTTTCATCTGTGTGAGAATAATGGTAGAAGGCTTTTATTATATCCAAAGATGACCATTATCAATCACTTCCTTCTAGAATACACATACTCTTCCTCACATGGCAAAGTTGAGTTTAATTCCTCACCCCCTTGAATCTAGACTGCCTTGGTACTTGATTAACCTATTAGAACACAGTGGAAGTGATACTCCAGGACATCAAAGCCAAAGAAGTCTTAGTTTCTGCCCAAGCCTCTTGAAATGCTTAGGATTCTGACTCTTGGAACATGGCCATCATGCTATACAAAGGCCAAGCTACAAGGGGAGGGCATTGTAGGTGTGCTGGTTGACACTGCCAGCTAAGCTCCAAACTAACAGCATCACCTGCCAGCTAAGTAAGTCAGCCATGTTGGTTGATCATGTTGGTTGATCAGTCAATTAATCTGTTTGAAGATTCCAGCCCCAACTGCATGAGGTACCCTGAGAACAAATTGCCCAGTGGAGCCCACTCATCTCATAAAATCATAGGTGGTAATAAATTGAAACTATTATTTCAACAAATTGAAAGATAATAATAAATCATGTTTAAAGCCACCACCACTTTTTTGGTAATTTGTTATGTAGCATTAGAAAACTGGAACAATTCTCAATGAGCATTGCTTGTTATCCAAAACATGTGGTTTTTCTTCCAAACATTGACTGATATAAAATTGAGACAGTCTTTTTTTGTTAAAACAAATAAGACATACATAGCAAATGTAACACTCATCAATTTTAAGTTCATTCTGCTGCTTTCCTAACTTTACAAATCAGAGACATAAACACACAAACATATGTTCTTTAGTTTATAAATATTTTAGGAAGAAATTAAAATTATATTCATTAATAAATTGTTTCTCCTCATGAATTAAGAACCCATACTGAGCTAGATATTAGTAAGGCTGGTAGTGTATAGGCTTAAGCTGTTATGTTAGCATTTAGGTCTTAATACACCAATCTATTTTAGGAAACATAACAAAAAAGGCAAGACTTATTCTCATTATTTTTCAAGTGTTTGGACCAATAAAGTTATCCATGTTTAAACTTAAAACATATCTATTGTCAATGACCCTGAAGAAAGATATATATTCTTTTGCATTTCAAACATTTTATTTGCATTTTGGGCTATGTTTATTTATCCCCCCAAAATTGCCAAGAGAATTATACTTTCCTTTTAATGTGATGGTTTTACCATTGCATTCTTTACAATTTTATGTCAAATTTGTAGAAAACCTGCATTTTAAACCCTTCCTTATTTCCTACTTTCGTTTCCTCCTTCCCTTTGTTTTCTTCTCTTCCTCCTTTCCTCTTTTTCTAATTTATCAACATCTCTTTTGATTTCATGTTTTAGAAAGATGACTGAAGTAAATCAGAGTATTGGGATTCAAATGACCTAGTTTCTCATCTAAATTCTGTAAGTAACTGGATTTGTAATCTTGGTCAGATCACTTACAATCTAGAGGCCTAAATTAATCCCTCTGAAACTTTAGGGGATTAAAAGAGATTATCTTCCTAGCCCTTGCTGCTTTAAAATTACACAATTCAAAAACGTGTAAAACAAGGCAATTACAAGGTAAACATCAGAAGCTAATTTGGAGAAGATATAAAAATGTATCAAGCACTTAGTATGAGTTACTTACTGCAATGAACTATAGTCAGAATAAAAAAGAAAATAACTTTAGGCTGTCTAATTCTTATGATACAATAAAGGAAGGCATAAAACTTCTCTATGGAAATGAACTTCAATTCACTGACTTGTAGGTGAAATTAACATGATTCCCAGGTACATGTAAGAGATAATTAGGTAATATAATTAAAACTGTATTCAGTTGCAGTATTAAAAGTGAACTTTCCTGCCGCCCGCATAAACGAGACACTGAGGAAGGAAATCGCAGAGCATGTAAATAGGTGGAAAACCATACCATGCTCGTGGATCAGAAGAATCAACATTGTTAAAATGTCTATACTGCCCAAAGTTATCTACAGATTGAATGCAATCCCTATTAAATTACCAACATCATTTTTCACAGATATAGAAAGAATAATTTTACAATTTGTATGGAACCAGAGAAGACCCCGTTTAGCAAAAGCAATTTTAAGCAACAAAAACAAAATGGGAGGTATTAGTCTGCCAGACTTCAAACTATACTACAAAGCTGTGATTATTAAAACTGCTTGGTATTGGCACAAGTGCAGGGACACAGACCAGTGGAACAGAACAGAAAATCCAAATATAAAACCATCCTCATTTAGCCATCTAATCATTGACAAAGCAGACAAAAACATACTCTGGGGAAAAGATTCCTTATTTAATAAATGGTGCTGGGAAAACTGGATAGCCACATGTAGAAGACTAAAACAAGACCCACAACTTTCACTTCTCACAAAAATCAAATCACAGTGGATAAAAGACTTAAACCTTAGGTGGGAAACTATTAGAATTCTAGAAGAAAATGTAGGAAAGACTCTTACAGACATTGGCCTAGGCAAAGAATTTATGAAGAAGACCCCTAAGGCAATCACAGCCACAACAAAAATAAATAAATGGGACCTGATCAAATTAAAAAGCTTCTGCACAGCCAAAGAAACAGTCATGAGAGTAAACAGACAACCTACAGAATGGGAAAAAATTTTCGCATACTACACATCAGATAAAGAACTGATAACAAGAATATATTTAGAACTCAGGAAAATCAGTAAGAAAAAATTGAACAACCCTATCAAAAAGTGGGCAAAGGACATGAATAGAAATTTTTCAAAAGAAGATATAAAAATGGCTAACAAACATATGAAAAAATGTTCAACATCTCTAATCATCAGGGAAATGCAAATCAAAACCACAATGAGATACCACTTAACTCCAGTGAGAATGGCCTTTATCAAACAGACCCAAAACAATACATGTTGGCCTGGATGCGGAGAGACAGGAACACTTATACACTGCTGGTGGGACTGTAAACTAGTGCAACCCCTATGGAAAACAATATGGAGATACCTTAAACAGATTCAAGTAGACCTACCATTCGATCCAGCAATCCCATTATTGGGAATCTACCCAGAGGAACAAAAGTCATTCTATAAAAAAGACACCTGCACCCGAATGTTTATAGTAGCACAATTCACAATTGCAAAGATGTGGAAACAACCCAAATGCCCATCAATTCACGAATAGATTAGTAAACTGTGGTATATGTATACCATGGAGTATTACTCAGCTGTAAGAAATAACGGTGATACGACATCTCTTTGGTTCTCCTGGAGAGAGTTGGAACCCATTATATTAAGTGAAGTATCCCAAGAATGGAAAAACAAGCATCACATGTACTCACCAGAAAATTGGTTTCCCTGATCATCACCTAAATGCACATTGGGGAATGATACCAACTGGATATCAGACTGAGGTGGGGGGTGGGGGGAGGAGATGAGTGTATGCCTACATGATGAGTGCGTTGCGCACTGTCTGGGGAATGGTCATGCTTGAAGGTGCCGACTCGGGGAGGTGGGGGCTGGGGGGGTGGGGAGGGGATGGAGGTATGACTACATGGTGAGTGCCTGGTGTACTGTCTGGGGAATGGACACACTTGAGGCTCTGACTCAGGGGGATGGGCGGGACATGGGCAATATATATAACCTGAGCTTTTGTACCCCCATAATAAGCTGAAATAAAAAAAATAAATAAATAAAAATATTTTGAACTAGATGAAGATAAAGATACAACTTATCAAAAAAAAAAAGTGAACTTTCTTTGTATTCCCCTAGCACCACAGGCATTCCACCACCGTGAACATACTGACTTCTATGTTTACATATTTTTGTAATTTATATGTCCATTTGTCTTATAAACTGAAACTTCTAGGAGTAATTGACCATGTCTTATTTAATCTTTTATTCCTAGACCCTACACAGTGTATGGGGCATTCAATAGGCTCTCGGTAATTTTTTTTTTTGTAAAATAAAAAGGTACAGAATCACTTTTCAAATGAGTATTTCTAATATCATTGCATGAATGATAACAAAGCCATATAGTTAAATTATAATTTAGGAAAAATGTCTCTGTATATTTCTGACAATACAGTCAGGTAAGCAACTTTGTGTTGGCCTAATTTAATATTTGTATAAAGATTTTAGCACAATATAAAGAAGAAAAAAATTGTCCCTTCAAGAGCATTTTCCCAGAAATGAATATTTCATTTGAGTTTCTGAGAACTACCAGTTGTTAGGTCCAACATAATAATTGACACTAGTAATTGCAGTATCATATTTTACGTTTTTGACTATGACTATGATTCAAAATTAAATACTTAAGTGGTAGAGTTAGCATTTTCCATGGCAATTTAGGATTTTGAAACCAAAGGAAAAAAGACATTGTAGAAAAAAGACATCTGGACTCGAATGTTTATTGCAGCACAATTCACAATTGCAAAGATGTGGAAACAAACCAAGTGCCCTTCAATACATAAGTGAATTAATACTATGCAGTGTATACATACCATGAAGTTCTACTCAGCCACAAAAACAATGGTAATCTAGCACCTCTTGTATTATCCTGGATGGAGTTGGAGCCCATTCTGCTTAGTGAAGTATCCCAAGAATGGAAAAACTAGCACCAGATGTACTCACCATTAAACTGGTATTAACCAATCAACACTTTAGTGCACATATAGTAATAACATTCATCAGGTGTCAGGCAGGTGAAGGGGGAGGAGAGGGTGGGTGTAGACATACCTAATGTGTGCAATGCGCACCATCTGGGGGTTGGACACACTTGAAGCTCTGACTCAGGTGGGGCAAAAGCAATATATGTAACCTAAACATTTGTACCTGTAATATGCTGAAATTAAAAAAAAAAACAAAAAAAACTTGAAATGTATTCTCTTTCAAGTGGAGGCCTGTTTTATTCTTTATCAGGTTGGATCAAAAAACTTCTTGAAGCAGAATTTTTTTCCCGAGAATATAGTTTAAAAGCTTCCTAAGCACTTAAACAAATGCTTGGATAAGATAAGTTTGGATCAGAAGCAGAAAATTAACAGTTGACATCATCAGTTTTCCACAGCCTGAGAAACTATGGCTTCTGCAGAAAATATAAGAAGACCTACAAAGCTATAAGGTGCAATCTTTCCTCTCTGCCTCTCCCATCTCTAGTCACTGAAAGAGCTGATATACAGATGAAATATTTGATATTTCAAGTTTAAGAATGTTGGTAAAATTTAAATATTTTTAACTATGATATCAATGATGCTATGTGACTATTTCAGATAGTGCTTAATTAATTTTAAGCTGCTTTTGGGGGAGAAATATTGTATAGCAATATGATCTTCCAATTCTAGATTTTCTATAGGTGAAGTATTGGCAGAATTCTGACATTTAAGTTTCTAAAAATTATTTTCAGCTAATGGGTTCTTGGAGTATGGATATAACGTTTGACTCTGCCAAATTGGTTCTAGACATCTGCTGGCTCTCTGTGCTCATTAGTGAGGTAAACAACTCTCTTATAGATAATGCGTATAGAATATGTCACCAGGAAGATTTGTCAGCAAGTTTCTTAATGCTTGAGAAGATATGCTTTTGTTATTTAAGCCAAATGTTTCTGAATTTAGCTTTTAATAATAACTGAAATTAGTATAGCTACTTTTATACTTGGCCCTAATTGCTGAAGGTTACATATAAATAAATTATTAAATCTTACATATAGATAAGTTCATAATATAAAGCATTAGTTATTATGGACAGAGCTTGCAAAAGCATAAATAGAAGTGTAAAAGCTCAGGTTTTTTATTCTGCGTTCATCAGTATTCTGTGTTCCAGGAAAGGAACTTAAGTGTTGATAAGTTTAGTAAAAAAATAAACTCCACAGAATCATGAAATGCAATATTTTCCTTTTGAATCTTTAGGTTGTGTGGTCCCCAGTGATTTCTTATGATTGCTGAGGTAAGGCAGGATTAACTCATAAGGATAATGCTTTAGAGTTTTTATTCCTCTAGTGGAGGCAAGTATAGAGTCTTCATAGTACACTTGAAAAAGAGTTAATTGGATGCCACACAGATGGTGATGTTTCATGAATGGTAAGATTGGGATGAGGGGTGAGGATCAACAACAGACTGGGCTGCATTAGGGAGAAGGTGTATAAATAAACCTCACTGAGTTAGGAAAGTGATTCCTATCAATGTTAGTTCTTCAACTTTCATAGACAAAAGTAAGCATTCACCATTATCTGGGTAATCAAGTGAAAGTTGAACAGAATGATCCTGCAAATTGTGAAATCTGAATGGTTAAATTGTCAATAAAGTTCAAAATGTTCAGGATTAAATTAAGATCTATTAAGTTATTTAGTATTTTTTTCCCAATGTTTGTATAAGTTGAGACTAGTGCTATCTCATTTATCATTACAGAACTATGTAAAATAGTCTCAAATATTTTGCTCAACTGTATTTCATAGTTCAGATATTCCTTTGTTGGGTAATACAAAAGTAAATTAAGCAGAATCATCTCCAAGAGGCTCTAGAATTCTCAGGGCCTGCTTATTAAAGGTGGCTATGATATCTGTTATTCTAAGTTAGCAAAATTCACATTTTGTTCTATAAACTCAGGTGCAAAAGTATGACATTTCTTAATTTTGATTTCGGGTTTTTATTTTGTCAGAAATATCATCTCATTATTTCAGAAATATCCACATTCCTTTCTCCAGGGTTATGCCCCTGTTTGTAAAGAGATTTTATTATTGTCAGTGACGGTAGAGGTGGTGTTAGAGATATTTAAACTCTGTTTTGGTGTTAGGGACATCCGATTTCAGTGTTGTCCATTCACACAAGCTTCTGAGTAGACATGCTTCATCTTAGGTTTTTCTCAACTGCCTATCCATTCTGGTTTCAGCTAATTTTGTATTATAAAACTTTAAGCTTTGTCCATGTTACTCCTGGGTACATGGAACTCATTCAGTTACTCCAGTCCACTCTGGGACATGCAAAATTCTATGAAAATGTCTAAGAAAACATATCTGTTGCTTCTATTAGGTCCTTCCAGTATGTCTTGATCTCCAGTGAGACTACAGTTTTATAGCTTTGTGTAGCTTTTACACTGCCCAAAGGTGCCCAGCCGAGAGGGTAGACGGAGACTGAAATATATCTTGGGCAGTCTACTTGCCAAGCCCTTCTCTCTGCTACAGGGGAAAAGGTACTTTCTATTTTACAGAAAGGCATTGTGTTTTCCCTAAGATGTAAATCTTCATTCTCCCAGACGAGGCACCTTTTCTGATACACAGGAAAGTGATATATGGCAGCAGTGGCCCTGGATACAGGTATTCTTCATTCTTATAACTCAAACCATCTGTAGGGGGTTGATATTTTCAATCCTGTAACCTGTATTACTAAGTCTAGGGAGTTATGCACAGAATGAGGCTTTTTTCAGGAGCCTATTTGCCTTTAGAAGCTTATCATTCCCCCTCTGATATTTCTGAGACATTCTAAGGGATTCTCATACCACAGTGGTATAAAATGAAATCAATTCCAAGAGGAACTTTCAAAATTACACAGTTACAAATTTAAAAACCTGCTACTGAACCAGCTTTGGGTCACCAAGGAAATAAAGATGGAAATAAAAAAAAATTTGAATTGAATGACAATGGCGACAAAAGCTACCAAAATTTCTGAGATAATAGAAAAAGCAGTGCTAATAAGGAAGTTAATAGCACTAAATGCCTACATAAAAAATACAGAAAGATCACAAATTAAAAACCTAACATCACACCTCAGGGAATTAGAAAAACAAGAACAAACCAATGCCAAATTTAGCAGAAGACAAGAAATAACAAAGATCATAGCAGAAATAAATAAAATTGAAACAAACAAAAAAAACAATACAAAGAATCAATGAAATGAAAAATTGGTTCTACAAAAAGGTAAACAAAATTGATAAACCATGAGATGGATTACCCAAAAACAAGAAGAGAGAAGATTCAAATAAGCTCAATCAGAAATGAAAAGGAAGGCATTATACCTGATACTGCAGAAATATAAATCATCAGAGACTGCTATGAACACCTCTATGCACACAAACTAGAAAAACTGGAGAAAATGAATAAAATTTTGGAAAAACACAATCTTGCAAGTTTGAATCAGAAAGAAATAGAAATTCTCAACAGAACAATAATGAATAGAGAGATTGAATCAGCAATAAAACAATCTCCTAACAACAACAAAAAAGCCCAGGACCAGATGGACTCAAAGCTGAATTATACTAGACCTACAATGAATAACTGGCACCCATCCTACTAAAACTGTTCCATAACATTAAGAGGTAGGGAATCCTACCTAACTCATTCTACAAAGCCAATATTCTGATAACAAAGCCAGGAAAAGAAATAACAAAAAAAGAAAGCTAAAAAGAAAACTTCATGAACATAGATACAAAAATCCTGAATATAATATTAGCAATCCAAATCCAACAGCACATAAAAAAAAGTAATTCACCAGGATAAAGTGGGTTTCATTCTAGGGATGCAGGGATAGTTCAGCAAACATATGCAAATCAGTAAATATGATTCACCAAATAAACAGAATTAAATACAAAAACCATATAATAGATGCAAAAAAAGCATTAAATAAAATCCAGCACCCTTTCATTATAAAACCCCTTAAACTAGGCACAAAGGAACATATCTCAAAATAATAAAAGCCATATATGAAAACTCAAAACCAACATTATTCTTAATGGGGTAAAGTTGAAAATATTCCCCCTAAGAACCAGAACAAGATACAACCTATACAAGGACAACTACAAAGCACTGATGAAAGAAATTGTAGATGATACCAGCAAACGGAAAAGCATTTCATGCTCATGGATTGGAAGAATTAACACTGTTAAAATGTCTATACTTCTCAAAGTAATCTACAGATTCAATGCAATTGCTATCAAAATACCAACATCATTTTCCAAAGAGTCAGAAAAACACCCTAAAATTCATATGGAACCACAAAACATCCTGAATAGCCAAGGTAATTCTAAGCAAACAGATGCAATCTGGAGGCATTACATTACCTGCCTTCAAATTATACTACAAGGCAGTAGTAACCAAAACATCATGGTACTAGTATAAAAGTAGACCTATAGACCAATAGAATAGAAGAAAGAATCTAAAAACAAAGCCAAAAACCTACAACCAACTGATCTTTGACAAAAAGACAAAAGCATATGCTACAGAAAGGATGTCCTATTCAAAATATGGTATGACAAAATTGGATAGCCTCATGCAAAAGAATACATCTGGATCCTTAACTCTCATGTTGTAAAATACTTAACTAAAGATGGCTTAAAGACTTAAATGTAAGACCTGAGAACATAAATATTCTTAGAAGAAAACCTATCCTTGACATTGGCCTAGGTAAAGAATTTATTACTAAGACCACACTAATACCAAGAAAAAAACAGAAAATAAATAAATGGGACCTGATCAAATTAAAAAGCTTCTGCACAGCCAAAGCTACTATCATGAGAGCAAACAGGCAGCCTACAGAATTGGAGAAAATATTCACATGTTACACATCTGATAAAGAGCTGATAACTAAAATCTATATAGAACTCAGGAAAATCAACAAGAAAAAATCAAACAACCCTATCAAAAATTGGGGAAAGGACAGGAATAGAAACTTTTCAAAAGAAGATAGGCTAATGGCTAACAAACATATGAAAAAATGCTCAACATCCCTAAACATCAGGGAAATGCAAATCAAAACCACAATGAAATATCACCTATGGGCCGGGCGCGGTGGCTCACGCCTGTAATCCTAGCATTCTGGGAGGCCAAGGCAGGTGGATCGTTTGAGCTCAGGAGTTCTGGACCAGTCTGAGCAACAGTGAGACCCCCATCTCTACTAAAATAGAAAGAAATTATATGGACAACTAAAATATATATATATAGAAAGTTAGTCAGGCATGGTGGTGCATGCCTGTAGTCACAGCTACTTGGGAGGCTGAGACAGGAGGACTGCTTGAGTCCGGGAGTTTGAGGTTGCTGTGAGCTAGGCTAACACCACGGCACTCTAGCCTGAGCAACAGAGTGAGACTCTGTCTCAAAAAAAAAAAAAAAAAAAGGAAAGAAAGAAAGAAAGAAAGAAAGAAAGAAAGAAAGAAAGAAAGAAAGAAAGAAAGAAAGAAAGATCACTTACGTCCAGTGAGTATGGTCTTTATCAAAAATTCCCAAAACAATAAAAATTGGTGTGGACGTGGAGAGATAGGAGCACTCATACACTGTTCGTGGGACTGCAAACTAGTACAACATCTGTGGAAAGCAATATGGAGATACCTCAAAGAGATACAAGTAGAATTACCATTTGATCCAGCAATCCCATTACTGGGCATTTACCCAAAAGAGCAAAAGACATTGTATAGAAAAGACATCTGCACTTGAATGTTTATATCAACACCATTCACAATTTCAAAGATGTGGAAACAACCCAAGTGCCCATCAATCTATGAGTGGATTAATAAAATGTGGATTAATAAAATATACACACCATGGAGTTCTATTCAGCCACAAAAAACAATGGTGATCTAGCACCTCTTGTATTTTCCTGGATAGAGCTGGAACCCATTCTACTAAGTGAAGTATCCCAAGAATGTAAAAACAAGCACCACATGTACTCACCATCAAATTGGTATTAACTGATCAACACTTAAGTGCACATATAGTAATAACATTCATCGGGTGTCAGGCAAATAGGAAGGGGGCAGAGGGGATGGGTATATACACACCTAATGGGTGCAGTGCACATCATCTGGGAGATGGACACACTTGAAGCTCTGACTCAGGTGCGACAAGGACAATATATGCAACCTAAACATTTGTAGCCTGTAATATGCTGAAATAAAAGAAAAATCAAAAAAATTATGGTAAGAAAATCCTTTTAAAAACATTATCTATATTTTATTTTCAATCTTGACATGGGTTATGAGATATCTCTCCCATCATTTCAACTAAAATCCGAGTGTGAATATAATATTATGATTACAGTAAGCTAAATGGTCAAATTTAAAATTTCATTTAAAAACGAAACAAGGTACTTATTAATTTACATTTCAGTAAGACATTATTTGGTTAAAAAGGAAAATGTGAGAGTGAATGAAAGCCAGTTTAATTACATCAATATTCCAGAGATTTAGAAACGTCTTTTTGACTCATTTATCTTATTAGAGCTTAGTATTGCCCTTCTACTTGTCGGTTTAGAATTAGCTGTAAATTTTTTCTGGTTATATGTCAGTCTTTCTCTTCATTTTCAAACTATTTTATTTTAAGTGAAATGTGGAGTAAAAAGTGGCTTAGACAAATCTGTACATGAACCTTTTGCTCTGTCACTAATTAGACGTATGACTTAAAGAGTTTTATTACTTTCTAAGTTTTATTTTCTTTAAAGTAAAAATGATAAAATCTGCTTTATAAGCTTATTGTAAACCAATTTGATGGATTAACAGTTAAAGCATATAGCATAGATTAGGTTCTCAAAAATTACCTGCCCCCTCCGTAAAACTGTCTCTTTCAAGTTGGAAAATGTAATCTTTTTATTTACCAATCATAAAATAAATTTAACACAAAGAATAAATACATTACATATTAGAGAAAATCAATATGGCAACAAATGAATAACTGATGAAATAACTAATATTGCAACAAATGAATAATTGCTAATTGTCAATTTCATTAATAAATTTTAAAATGGTTTAATGTGTCTTCTAAGCACTAAGAAAAATAACCTTTTATTTATATTACAATGTTCACATCAGATGCCACTAGAGGGACTTGTATTATCAGAAGTGTCTTTCAGAAGCATCAGTAGGAAATGTACTAGGACAATTTATTAAAGTGAAAATACCAGATCGTGATTTCTTGATTTTGAACTTCAACATTGTATGCGAAATAAAAACTATTTTCCTGTATTGATTCATTTTATTTTATAGACTTCATTTCACAATAATTGATA
This sequence comes from Lemur catta, assembly GCF_020740605.2. Lineage (NCBI taxonomy): Eukaryota > Metazoa > Chordata > Mammalia > Primates > Lemuridae > Lemur > Lemur catta. Next base: position 244,776,759 of record NC_059128.1, read on the forward strand.
TTTTGTACTTTATTAAGGAGTATATTTTTACTTAATATTAAGCAATTAAAATAATGATATTTTGGATATGACGCTAAAAGCACAGACAACAAAAACAAAAATAAACAAGTGGGACTACGTGAAATTAAAAAGATTCTGCACAATAAAGCAAATAATCAACAAGATGAAAAGCAGCCTATGAAATGGGAGAAAATATCTGGGAATAATTTATCTCATAAGGAGATAATGAAAATGTATTAGGAATTCATACAACTCAATAGCAAAATACAAAATAACTTGAAAATATATTGGGCAAATGGCATGAATAAAAATTTTCCGAAGAAGACTAATGTCCAACAGATACATGAAAAGATGCTCAACATCACTAGTCATCAGAGAAATGCAAGTTATAACCACAATGACATATCAGCTTACACCTGTTAGGATGGCTATTATGAAAACAATGAAAAATAACAAGCGTTGGCAAGGATATGGAGAAAAAGTAACCCCTATACGTTGCTGGTGGGAATGTAAACTAATACAACCATTATGGAAAATAGTATGGTGGAACCTCAAAAAATTAAAAATAGAAGTACTGTATGATTCAGCAATCCCACCACTGAGTATCCATCCAAATGATATGAAATCAGTATGTTGAAGACATAACTGCACTCCCATGTTTACTGAAGCATTATTCACAGTAGCTAAGGTATGGAATCATCCTAAGTATCTATCGATGAATGGAAAAGGAAGGAATTCTCTCCAACTTAGTCTACATAGCCAATATCATCTTGGTACCAAAGCCAGGAAAGGACACAACAAAAAAAGAAAACTATAGAGCAATATCCCTTAGGAATATAGATGCAAAAACTCTCACTAAAATTGTAGGAACTGAATTCAGTTGCAATCAAAATAATAATAATAATAATCCACCATAACCAGGTGGACTTTATCCCAGGGATGCAAGAATGGTTCAACATATACAAATCTACAAGTGTAATTGACCACATAAATAGAAGCAAAAGCAAACACCATATGATCCTCTCAATAGAAGCAGAAAAAGAATTTGCCAAAATTCAGCACCCTTTTATGATAAGAAAGTCTTTTTTGATTAAGAAGTCTTAATAAAATGAGCTTAGATGGAGCACACCTCAAAATTATAAAAGCCATATACAACAAACCCAAAGCCAACATCATACTGAATGGGGAAAAAAAAATAATTGAGAGCATTCCCACTTAGAACTGGAGCCAGACAAGGTTGCCCATTGTCATCATTTCTACTCAACATAGTGCTGGAAGTCCTAGCCAGAGCAATCAGGCAAGAGAATAAAATTAAGTGTATCCAAATGGCGAAAGTGGAAGTCAACTATTGCTCTTTGCTGATGATATGATCTTATATCTAGAAAATCCCAAAGATTGTGACAAGAGACACTTGGAATTGATAAATAAATTTAGCAAAATCTCAGGTTACAAAATCAACGTACACAAATCAGTAGCATTCCTATATACCAACAACAGTCAAGCTGAGAATCAAATTGAAGACTGAATACCATTCACAATGGCAACAAAGAAAATAAAATAACTAGGAATAGAATTAACCAAGGAGGTGAAACACTTCTACAGGGAGAGCTACAAAACAGTGAGGAAGGAAATTACAGAGGCTGTAAACAAACAGAAAAACATGTTATGCTCATAGATTGGCAGAATCAACATCATTAAATTCTCTATACTACCTAAAGTGATTTGCAGATTAAATGTAACTCCCATTAAAATATCAATGTCATTTTCTGCAGATCTAGAAAAAATAATTCTATGCTCATATGGAACCAGAAAAAAAGCAGCATAGCCAAAGAAAACTTAAGCAAAAAGAACAAATGGGGAGGCATCAGACTCCAAACTAAAATACAAGGCTATAGTAACCAAACAGCATGGTACTGGCACAAGAACAGAAATATAGACTACTGGATCAGAACAGAGAACCTAGATATATAACCATCCTCATATTGTCATATGATCTTTGATAAAGCAGACAAAAAACATACACTGGGAAAAAGAATCCCTATTCAATAAATGGTCCTGGGAAAATTGGCCAGCCACATTTAGAAGACTGAAATAGGATCTGCACCTCTCCCCGTTCACAACAATTAACTCACAATGGATAACAGACTTAAACCTAAGTCATGATACTGTAAGAATTCTAGAAGAAAATCTAGGAAAAACTCTTATAGATATTGGCCCAGATAAAGAATTTATAAAGAAGGACCCAAAACCAATCATAGCAACAACAAAAACAAATAAATAGAACCTGATTAAATTAAAAAGTTTCTGCTTAGGCAATGACACAATCAACAGAAGGAATAGACAACCTACAGAATGGGAGAAAATACTTGCATACTATACATTCAATAAAGGGCTGATAACCAGAATCTACAAAGAACTTGAGCAAATCAGCAAGAAAAAAATCAAACAAACCTTTCAAAAAGTGGGCAAAGGACATGAACAGAAACTTTTCAAAGGAAGATAGACTAATGGCCAACAAACACAAAAAAATGTTCAATATCTCTAGTCATCAGGTAAATGCAAATCAAAAGCACAATGAGATATCACTTATCTCCAGTGAGAATGACTTTTATCAAAAAGTCCCAAAACAATAGATGCTGGCATGGGTACACAGAGATGGATGTGGAGAGAAAGGAACACTTATACACTGTTGGTGGGACTGCAAACTAGTACAACCTCTATGGAAAGTAGTATGGAGATACCTCAAAGAATTAAAAGTAGCCCTACAATTTCATCTATGAATTTCACTATTGGATATTTACCCAAAGGAAAAAAAGTCATTTTTATCAAAAAGACACTTGTACTTGAATGTTTATTGCAACAAAATTCACACTTACAAAGATATGGAATCAACTCACATGCCCATCAATATATGAGTGGATTAATAAAATGTGGTATAGGTATACCACGGAGTACTATTCAGCCATGAAAAATGATGAACTAATACTTTTTGGAAAAGTATTACTTTTTGTAAAAACCTGGATGGAACTGGAGACCATTATTCTAAGTGAAGTACCCCAAGAATGCAAAAACAAACACCACATGTACTTGCTATTAAATTTGAGCTAACTGATCAATATTTATGCACACTTATGGAAGTAACATTCAACGGGGATTAGGCAGGTGGAAGGCGGAAGGAAGGAAAGGGTAAATTCACACCTAATGGATACAATACACATTATATGTGTAATGGGCACACTTATAACTTTGATTCAAACTGTTGGTGGGACTGTACGAAAGCAATCCATGTAACCAAAACATATGTACCCCTGTAAATTCTGAAATATAAAAAAAAGAATCAATAAAGAAAATGTGGTATATATACACAATGGAATACTATTTAGCCTTAAAAAAGAAGAAAATCCTGCCATTTGGGACAACATGAATGAATCCAAAGGACATTATGCTAAGTGAAATAAGCCAGACACAGAAGGACAGATATGTTATGATTTCACTTATCTGTAGAATCTAAAAAACTAAAATTCATAGAAACAAAGTGTAGAAGGGTAGTTGTCAGGAGTTGAGGTGGTGGTGGTAGAAATAGGGAGATGTTATTCAAAGAACACAAACTTTCAGTGGTAAGTGAATAAGTTCTAGAGACCTTATGAATGGTATGTTGACTATCGTTAAAAATAATATGTACTTGCTATTTGCTAACAGAATAGTTCTTAAATTTTTTGGCTACACACACACATACACACACACACACACACAGACAACTATGTGAGGTGATAGACGTGTTAATTATCTTGCTAGTGGTAATCATTTCACAATGTGTATGTATACTAAAACATCACATTTACACCTTAATTACATATAATTTTTATTTGTCAATTATACCTCAAAACAGCTGGAAAAATTATGCTTTGAGAAATAATCCTTTAAGAGTTTATATTATATTGTTAAAAAGAGGATTTCTTATAGTGTCTTAGGTAGCTCTGGCTTATTCTTTTTTATTTGGTGTCACTGTATTGTCAAAAAAACCCTTCACATATTTTCACAGTTGCTTAAATGAAGACAAAATCAATGATTCTCTTCAGATTACATTTAATAAATGGCATTCCATGTAACACTTTAATATCAAGGTGATATTCAATGCAATTGATTACATATTTATTAAGCAAATACTACATTGAAGGAACTCTGCCCTAGATACAAAGATGATGAGATGCACCAGACTTGGTCTGTATAATTTTAAAAAATGACAATTTCCTACATAAGTGTGTCATTTGGTAGATCAAGAAGAAAGGGATGACACTCCAATTAGGATAAACTGATATTTAATTCATAAAGCTACTTATTACAAAGTAGTGGGCATAAAATAGGGAAACTTCAGGGTGAGTAATCCAGGACTCTAGTAAAGAGTGAGGAAGCCATTACAGAAAGGGTAGAGTCTTGTGGAGGGGACTGTCTGGAGAGCATTGGTGAAATTAGGTCAAGGAATACAGTCAGCCTAAGATGACTTCAAGTGGAGGGAACTAGGAAGATAAACACCTCACTTCTCTTCCTTTTCTCTCCTGTTCTGCCAGCATGCCCCATTGGGGAGCTCGTTGATTGAAAGTCAGCTTTCAGAACAGAAATCAGAGTAAGTAAGTTTGGAGAGTGAAACCACAGGGACAAAGAGAAAGTGTTTGGCAAAGAAATAAAGACCAAACTGCTGTTTTGAGTTCTGAATGTAGGTGTAAGTAATTTTCTATGGGAGCTTAAAGTAAAAAGTAATTAATTATGTGTTTGAGAGAACTAGGAACATTGAAGGAGAAAATGATAGGGCATTTAAGATAGCTGAATGATAAAGCATAAATTGTTAAGAATAGACAGAAGTAATGCAAAAAGTGTAATTTGGTTGGAAAATATTTTGAAGTGCAAAAACAATGGGGCTTATCTATGTATTTTCTACAAAAAAAAATTGTGTGCGTGTGTGTGTGCATGCTTAATTTTTAAATGCAGTGAAAAGGCCAAAATTAAAATAGCTTTACTATCATGAACTTAATGTTTTCGATAATTTCTTTTTCTGTTATGTTTTTATGTAGTCAGGTATATTTACTTTACCAGGTATATTAAGAAGGAGCATTAAAATAAAACATGAGTTCCACATGATGATCATTTGATTTTCCTTTTTAACTTTATTTTGTATTAATTAATTTTCTTAAAGTAATAGATGTATCTGGTTTAAAACATCAAATAACACTAAAGGCTAACAATAAAAACAATGGTAAAAACAAATATCAATTCTCTGGTCATGCTCCCTTAGCATGTCCCATTCTCCAAAGGCACATAATCTCCACTTTTAAAGAAATTTTTTATATGTACCTCAGATGTTTATGCTACGAAGAAACTATATCTTGTACTTTCAATCTAAGATTTGTATGCATGCAAATTACATAAAAGGAATCATATCATGCATGCTACTTTATGTTTCATTATCTTTCTTTTGTTTTTGAGTCATCAGTACCTCTATTTCTTCTTTTTAAAAACTTTACCTCCCTTGACATCTACCACTTATTCCAGCCACAATCTGCACCTGTCATTAGCTTCTCCCTGTGCCATGACCAGGCTCTAACCTATGCTGGGAACCAACTTTTTGTTATCTCCTTTTCTTCTTTTGACTCATGTAGCATTATACATATATGTTTATATCTATATATATCATACACATATACATGAAATATTTTGGTCATGTTTTGATTTTTTAAAAGCTAAGATTACATTACACATTTTAATCTTTCTATTTTGACTCAATAACACCTGATGGAATTATTTTAAATCAATTGGAATCAACATTCTTTTTAATGGCTTGGATAATGGTTAATGTCTAAGGTATGTCTTCATTTACTTAGCCATTCTTTTATTGAGGCGCATTCATTTTGTTTATAATTTTTGTTACTATGAAAATGCTTATATATATATATACACACACATATATACATACATATATGTATGTATCATTACACATATATCCCTGTGTACTGCTGGGTTTATATATATATAATAGTCTATATCTAAATAATAGAGATCATCCTTGGACTGGATTATCATTAACTTTTTGTTTAAAAAGTCTATTTCTATCTTGCTTATGTTTCTATTGCACATATTATCAGTATAATCAGGTGTCATTTTGACATTATTGATGTAATTGTATGTTTTGTCTTTCTTAATTTGTTGATGAAATACATCTACTGATAAATTGCATGCAATTTTAAGATACTTGAATTACTATTATAAACTGCTCATGTTCATCTAGATTCTACCTTGCAGAACCACTTAAAATAGTTTAAGCAGAAAATAAATTTACTGTAGTATATAAACAATTCAGTAATCTCCAGTAGAGTTCAGAGCTTTTCAAACTTTTTCAGTATGAAATAAGGAATTTTGTTAAGTGTAAAGAATTAATACATAAAATATATGTGATCTGATTCATATAGAAATACATATTTTCTCATGAATAATAGTTTCCTAAATACAAGGTGTTTTCAAGGCAAACATAATTTTTAACTTAACATTGATGTCTTATACTTTGAACCATTTGGGGGATATATATATTGTTTAAATATTTCTCCATGTATAATTAATTTTCTATGAAATTAAAATAGCTATTGTAAAATTTAATATTACATAGCATATAAGTAAACACATGTTTTTGAAATCAGAGGTGGTTAGATAAGGTTGTCACTTTAGCATTTTTCATGATATAAATTAACTATTATATAAGGGCAAAATCTCTTGGAGAAACAACATAGAATAAAATAACTCTGTAAACAAACACCTGAAAGACATAGTAATGCTAATGTGTTACAATGGGTTTTTATATTTTTAAAAGTCTGTATTATATGAGTTCTATATTATAAGTAGAGATATTCTTTTACATTAATTAGTGATATGACCTTGAATAAATCACTGAATTCTTCTATGCTTCATTCTGCTAATTTGTAAAGTAAAATAATTTACTTGAATAACTGCCGATCTCTTTCCAATAACAAAACTCTGAAATTCTAGGTACTATATTTACAGAAAAGAGAGCAATAGCAGAATAATTAACAGCAAAGTACTTGTTAAGAATATTTCTCTTTTGTTTGATTAAAACATTTCTTAGTTAACCTCAGATTTTATCACACTTTATGATTTTAAATTTCATGATGAAAATATTTATTTGTTCGGCCATTAATGTAATTCTAAAAAATGATTATAATTATAAATTTCATGTGATGTGTTAAGTAAAGATTAAATCTTTTCTTTTCTTTAAAATGAAAAGTCTTAGGAACATTTAAAGTTATATAATCTATAATATATTCAATCAAATTATCCTGAGATGTTTAATCAACACGATTAAATGTGGCTTTCAGTGTTATACATAAGTTCAATGAAGAATGGAGATTTTATATTTAATTTACACTTGCCACACTTTGCTAATTTTTTCTTTTATTATATGCAATTATTCAGAAAATATGTTGAATCAGTTTTTTCTCATTTTAAAAAATTGTATAAGTATGTTAATTTTTAAGTTACTATTAGATAGATATTTTATTATTGCTGTTTTTCTCTAAGAGCTGAAAACATTGCCCCAACTCTCTATACTGACTTCATTTGTGACTTGAGTATATAATAATCATATGTACAGTTTAGTAGGAAAAATATTAATAGATTTTAGGCCAATAGATAATAGAGTATTAATGGAACAAGGTGGTTGATAACCGTGGTAGGCTAAACAGTGGCCCTCCAAAGATGTCTCCATCCTCATGTCAGAATCATTTCTGTGTGTGAACTTACATGGCAGGAGGTACTTTGCAACTGTGACTAAGGTAAGGATCTTGAGATGTGAAGATTATTTTGGATCATTTGGGTGAACCCAATGTAATCGCAAGGGTTATAAGAGGGAGACAGGAGGATCAAAGTATGATGTCAGAACCAGAGGTTAGAGTAACATACTTTCAAGATGAAGGAAGGAGGCCACAAGCCACAGTATGCAGGGGGCCCCTAGAAGCTGGGAAGGGCAAAGAAATAGCTGGAAAGCTCTAGAAGAAATTTAGCTCTGATTTTAAACTTGTGATCTCCAGAGCTGCAAACAAAAAATTTGTGTTATTTTAAGACAATAACTTTATAGTACTTTGTCATTACAGCAATAGAAAACAGATCCAATAGCCTCTTAAGTGTGGTTCCTTGATGCCTCTATTTTTTCCCTGGATCTCTTGTCAATCTTCTGAATTCAATGCTATAAAAATCCAATATTTCTATTAAGCACAGTATTATTTTATATTATGAAGCAAATGAAATAAATTAATTACTTCCCTAAAATAATGCTATAAACTGTTTTTTCACATAATAATACATCATGTAAATTTTACTTCAAGGAAAATCTAAATCATTTCATTTCATAGTTACGTAATATTTCATATTTTGAATGCTTTACAGTTCAACCATTATTCTGTAAACATATATAAGATATTTCCTTTAGAAAAATCACCTAAAGTACTGTAATAAAACTCAGTTGTAAAATAATACATTGATTTTACCTTTAAACCTTTAATAACTCGTATATTGTTTTCTATCTTATATTTAAGATTTCTACTTCTTGGACAGTTTTGATAATTTGTATTTTGCCTATAAATAAGCCATATGGCCTACATTTATATTATTATTTTATTATTTTCTTAAGAATGATAGATATTAGTCTCTCAAAATTTGTATAAACTCCTATTTCATGGTTTTGGCAATATCTTCATTTTCCTTCTATAGACATAGTGTTAGAACCGGTTCCCCATTTGGCCCCAGGAACAGAAGGCTGGCTCGAGCCAGGGTCCAAGGCCCAGAGCACCAACGCAGTGGTCTCTTTACGAACTAGGACCCTGCCCTGGGGTAAAAGCTAAGCTTTTATGCTTTTCAGTAGGTTACATACGTTGTGCACACCATTCCCCTCCCCCCTTAGTTCATTTGCTCCTTCAAAGGTGGCTTGATTGAGTTGTCTCCTGATTGGTTGGCTCCAAGGTGCTCCACGTCCCAATACTTTTCCAGCTGTTTTGCAGAGTCATTGGGCGGGAAGAGGACCCATCCCAGGAACTCGTGACTTAGGCCCACCCGTGTTGGGGAAACCGAAACTTAGGCCTGTGTCAGGAGATTCAGCCTGTCATGGAGTCACTCCTGCTCCCCCTTCTGCCCTTCAATAGATACACCTGTATGTTTGCATTTGTGTGCATGTGTATTTTTATTTATTTTCCTCTTTTAATCAATCTACATTTGTGTTATTTAATATACTTATGTTTTTAAAAAGAAAATTATTTGTATATTTTACTTATCCTATGTTGTTCTATTTAATTATTTTCAGCATTTACTTTTATTAATTTTCTCTTTTTACCTTTGGTTTAACTTCTCTTTTTTTCCATTTATCTTAGTGCTTTGTCTCATAGACTTCCAACCATTAAATTGATGTTCTAGGCATCAGTGAGGAGAAAGAGAGAAGGCAAAATAGGCAAACCTCTGAGTCTGGTCAGCAGCCATTTTAGTAGCCTTCCAGCCATCACGCACAGAACCTCTGCACACATCTATTGCTTAACATGTGGTCAAAGGGCTCTTTCAACTGCAAGGCAGAGCAGTAAATGTGTTTTGTTTGGGTGCATTGCTGCTATGAATTAAATTGAATTTCTACTACTGAGGAAGAAAAATAAAATGTGCTTTTACTCCTTTTCTATTTCTAATAACTTCAAGGTCCTAGATTTTATTGAAATCCATTTTGAAATTTTCCTTCAGTTTGTCTCATTTATTTTAAGAAACCTTATTTTAAAGCACTATTGTAATTTTTTGATCATAACATTATCCATTTAGAGTCAATTATATAAATTGCAAGAGACATTACCACTATTTTCCCAGTATGATTTTCATCTTTTATAATATCTTAGGTCTGATTTTCTGATTTAATTGTCATTTGGTTATTGTATTTTCATGATTTTCCTCAGAACACATGGCTGATATATTCTCTGAACCCATATATATCTGTAAATGTCATTCCTTTTCTCTGATGGTTGAATAGTAATTTGAATCTATCTCCTTTTGTCTCAGTAGATAATATTTCATTAACATCTAAGTTTTAATATTATAAATACGTCAGATATTAGTCAGATTCTCTTTCATTTGAAAGTTACTTCCTCTTTTAGAAGCTTATAAGACTTTCTATTTACTATTGGAATTCAAAAATTTCACCAGGATATATCTAAGTTAATGACCTTTTTTATTAATCCTTTCTGGGACTTAGGGAACCTTTTCAATCTTCAGGCGCACAAGTTTCTTCAAATAAAAGAAATTTTCTCTATTTGTTTAAATATTACCTCTCCTCTATCACTTCCTTTATTTTATTTCAAGATCTCCTTTTATACACATGAAAATTCTCTGTCTCTGCTCTGAATAATTCATCTTTTCAGTAGTGATTGCCATAATTTATGTTGATTCTACTTGTTTTGTAATTCTTTCAATCGATCTTCCTGGCGAATTTCACTTTCAAGCATAATTATTTTTATTAGTTCAACTGTTGAAAAATTTAAGTTGAAAATTTTTACTTGTTTTTGTTCTACAAATTGTTTTATATTTGATGTCCCTGGCATAGCATATTATTTTGTTTATCTAGCTTATCTGACATTTTCATCAGTTTCACTTCTTGTGAAATGGCTGTTCTCTCCTCGGTTTTTGAGTTCTGTTAGTTTTCTTTGCTTG